>NC_083439.1:26231802-28731802 GCF_020745735.1 Hemiscyllium ocellatum
CTAATCCTCAACCCAGAGCACTGCTCTTCATAGGCTTTCTCCTGTGATGGTAAGAGTCAAGCAACTTGGGAAGTGAGATTTATTGCTAACGTTCCTCAGGCTAAGGTCACAATTGGCTGCCACTGCATGATTTCGAGAGAGCCCTATCATTAATCTGTAGAGTTTATCAAAAGAGAAGTTTTCCACTCCACCAATCCTTAAATGACATCTGACCATCAATGCCGCAGTTTGGAGATATATGGCTGATAGCTCAGGAAATGACAGAACACTTACATATGAACAACGAACATGATCCTGCCTCTTTCCAGGACCCTCAGGCCGTACTGTGATGGCCGTACTAATGGCTGATGACTTCTTGATGAAACTCTCACATTGATGCAGACAGAAGTACAACACTATTCATTCTTCTCTCAAGGCCACAAAGTAATCCACCATAGGCCTCCTTAAGGCTTCAATCGTTGGCCTATTCTGGTGATGCCTTGCAGTATATGACCAGAAAGAGTGAGCCACATCATTTTGACATTCTGTGTTCTTCACAACTGGGCTGACAAAGGAGGGGCCCTTAGGGTGTGAGTTTGACAGCAATCGTCTGATGATGAGACTGAGGATCGGAGCATTGACCAGGAAGGTCATTTAAGAGACATAGTGATGCATCATCGTCCTTGAGAAACTGAAATCCAATTTCAGGCTGAAAGCATTAGGTTGGATGTCTTTTAATTGCTTAACTTTGTGTTGGTTATCTGGCAAACAGCCTCTGCTTCATGTAAAGGACGTGTGGATCTTGTTACTTTTGCACGACCTTTCATGTTGCCAATTAAATGTCTTATTATCCAGCTAATTGTACACTTGATATCTTTGGGGAATCCACCTTTCAGGTATCTACATGTTTCACTGACCATTAGGCAAAAAAAGGGCAGTCAATGAGATACAGTGTTAACATTTCAGGATGCTGGAATTAGGCAACTCTTGTGCTTTCTGTCAGGAAATAATATCCAAGTGTTGGCCAGTGATGTTTCCCCGATAGCTATAGGTTGAGAGTAACCCTGAGTAATCTCCTTTGACACTTCCATCATCGGGTCACCTTCAATGCTTCTGAGTGCATATAGACTAAATTTCCCTGAAATGCTTGAGCATAGTATCACAAATTCCCTACACTGTGGAAAGCAGGTCACTCGGCCTATCAGGTGCGTACCGACTCTCCGAAGAGCATCCCACCCAAACCCACCCCCTACCCTATCTCTGTAATCCTGCATTTCTCATGTCTGGTCCACCTAGCCTGCACATCCTTGGATACTATGCGCAATTTAGTAAGGCGAATCCACCTAACCTGCACATCTTTGCACTGTAGGAGGAAACCAGAACATCTAGAGGAAATTCCAAGTAGACAGTCACCCGACAGAGGAATCGAGCACAGGTTCCTAGTGCTGTGAGGCAGTAGGGCTAACCACAGAACCACTATACCATCCTAGAAGCATCCTCTCATATTTCTTGTAATGTGAAGTTAGTAAGAACCACAGATGCTGGAGAGTCAGGTTGGATAAAGAGTGGAGCTGAAACAGGAGCTGGAAAAGGTAGGTTAAGCAGAATCAGTGGAGAAGGGGGTGTCGATGTTTCAGGTCAGAACCTGGTGAAAAGTTCCAACCCAAAACAATGACTCCCCTTCTCCTCTGTTGCTGCTTAACCTGCAATGCTTTCTCCAGCTCCACTTTATCTTGTGGGGCTACAAAAACAAGCATTAAGTCTGATAGAAATAGATGAAAGGGTAGTCGGAGGCAATTTGAGGTGCTGAGGTGTCCCCAGTGAGTAAGATTTGCCAAGGACAGGAAGGATTAGCAGTTTGGGAGGATAAAGTTGATGAGAGCCATTGAGTGAACATGATTCATATAATCATAAGAGATGCAGCCCTTGAGCCTTTGTGAGTGGTGTGTGCGGTGGCTGAGTTAGGAGTGTGAGGTTCCAGAGAGAAGATGATGGCATTTACACTGATATGGAGCACATAAGATCATTTTCCCTCTTCGTGTAAACACTTTATCCAGGACACAGTGCTGACCGGGGCTATGATTTTATGTCCAGTATGGCTGGGTGGGATGCCGTAGCGTTCTGTTGCAGTCTCCAAGGGAAAAGGCGTATCCTTCTCTCCACCAGCAACACTTCCAGACCCCTGCCCGCAAAGCAGGGGGTGAGATTTGCTTTGCTCTGAACAATGCCTTGAACGTTGAAGCTAGAGCCCTCTCCCAGAGAGTGACGCCCAGCTCCCGGCTTGCAGGGTGTCAGAGATGATGTGCAGCTGGGCTTTCACTATGGCACCAGAGGTGTGAAAGCCGGAAAGTGCCGGCTGTGGCAATCACTTACGCATCTCCGGATGTGCAATTCCCCGAGAATGTGGTGCATATTTAATGAGGATACAGCGGAGAATTGCAGGAGAAAAGTCAGTCTGAGCCATGGGAGACCAGATGCCATGAATCTCACTTCACAAAACACTTCTGACTGAAAATGAGAAAACTCTGTAGAAAAGTCTTAATCGTATTGTTTTCCTGCCATCACAAAGCAACATTGACACAAAAGTTTGCAATGCGGGGTTCACAGAGTGAGTCATCCAAAATATTCTGTATCTAGTGGTTACGTCTGTCTTGATAGAGTTGTTTGTGCCCCCTTGCATAACAAGGCTTTTTCAAAAATTCAGTGCTTGCAGACCTAAAGAAGAGAGTTCACTTTTCTGTGCTGTGCCAGACATTTCTTCTGGGCCACACAGATGCTGAATGCTTGCTTCAAATGCATTTAAATTCAGCAGATAGATATTAATTCATTGGTGCCAATCAGAGTGTGCTGCTGTGAAATACAATGCCCGTGATTTATACAATTGTGAGATTCTAATTTATCTGAATGTGGCTTTTGCTGCACACCTGGATTCAGTTACTGTTAAACGATAAGTACTGTGAGAAAATTCATTTGTCTCTGTAAGGAAATGTGCTAATGATGTTTTGGATGATTATGTAGAATATATAATGTATTCAGAGGTGCCATTGTAAGGCTTACAAGATGGATAGTATAGTGTTTGATTTTTCCAGTGAAGGTGTGAATATGTGGATGCTATCAGCCTTCTTGTAATGTGCCTACCAGCCATTTATCATGTGTATGGCAGTCAATGAGTGTCAACTAATTTATAATGAAGGACATCATGGGATAAATTTCATAAGCCATTGCTTTCAACATAGAGCCTTGTTTGACAAGGGATGGGGCATTGACCCAGCACTCAACAAGCATTCTTCTTAACTTTGCATTTGTTGAAAAACTGGGAGGGCAACCAGTCAGGCTATCACATGCTATGCCCGATTGTCCAATGTTTCTTCCAATTGAGTGAAGTTCAGTGTGAGTAGAACTAAACCACATTATTTATCCTTGCAGCAAGCCTGTTGTTGTACTTTTATTGAATTTAGCTTTAGTTACATTGGTACAAAAGAAATGCAAGCAGTGCAGAGATCGTAAAGGGAAACAATACACTGCAATGAAGTTTTTTTAAAAGATTCTATCGTCTACAGAAAATAAATTTTGCTTGTTGAAATGTGCAAATAAAAGACAGAAGAAATTGAGATACAAAAAAGAAAGACATGATGATGCGTCTGTTCAGGACAGTTAGTTAGGTCACAGCTCGAATACTGAATGTAGTTTGGAGATCCCATTATCAAAACCACACAGGAGCAATGAAAAAGGTGAAATGCGATACATCTGAACAACACCAGAGATAAAAGAGTATAGTTATGATGAGACTCTTGCAAAACTGCAAGTTTATTTATTGGGGCAATAAAGGATAAAGAGGACTTGATTCGAAGCTCTGAAATTTTAGAAAGCAGTTGAAATGAGTGGCAAGAAATTTGGGTTCTGCACGGCATGTATTTGGTTCCACCAAATTACTGCTGGATTTACTGAGATTCATGAGTCACACAATCGAGATTAGATACAAATATTAAAACAGGTTGTTTCAATCCAAATAGTTTCTCTCAATAGGTCTCTGAATTAACATTACAACTTTTAAAAGATTATTCTCTTTTATGAAATGCATTCCTGTATAGGGTCTTTTTCTTGACAATGCATTGTCATTTGGTATAAAATCAAGCACCAACATAGATGTAGGCTGCCAGATTATCAGGAAGAAGATTTTACCTGCTGTTTGTTTATATTTGTGTTCAATGCACAGCCGACTGGTGTCTGCAGTAACTAATGGGGATCATAGCTGCAGTTTAGAATTACAGATTATAGAAGGAAGCCATTGAGCCCATCATGTCAATGCTGCCACTTTGAAAGTTTTCCAAGTTGTTCCACTGTCTTGGTCTTAGTCCATAGGCCTATAATGTCTTCATTAGTTACCTTACAGATCTTGCTTATTACAGTGAAGGGTGTTTGTTGAACCAAACAATATGGCATTCAAATTATTCTCAGGTGCTAAACTTAGAAATTGCAAAGGCAGCAAAGCAACTTGATTTCAGGCATGTGATTTGTTCTGATGAACAATGTCATAAAACTGTCTCCTGCTAAATGATGAGAGCTTTGTACATTGATCCTGCAAGTCTATTCAAAGCAGACGCTCAGTGATGATGTTATTAGTGCAACTGAAAACAATATATTCCATTAAGTCAAGATATCCCTGGCTCCCAAGCTGATTTTTATGTAAAAGAATTTAGATTCTTCTGTGATGGGGGTGATTGGGTGTTTTGTGGGACTATTTGGTTGTGACAATATCCTTCCTCATTTCATAACACAATTACCCGATGACAGTTATCCTGTGTCATGGTTGAAATGTCTTTAACTCCAGTCCCTTTTTATAAATAACATGTAAGTGACACTGTGATTGTAGGATAGCATACAAACCACTTGAAACTCGGTTAAAAGTCACACAACATCAGGTTATAGTCCAACAGGTTTGGACTAGCTTTCAGAGCAGCGCTTGGACTATAACTTGGTGTTGGGTGATTTTGTAACTTTGTACAACCCAGTCCAACATCGGCACCTCCAAATTACTTGAAACTCTGTATTGTTGGAGATGTCTCCCTGTTTACTCATCGAGACTACCTTCCTGCCAGTGTAAATAAAGATTGCTTGACATTTGAAAGAGAGATCCGGTGTTAACTGCTGTTTTAAGAGAAATCAAATAGAAAGAATATGGAATGTGTCAATCTCTGGGAAAGAAATCACAGCAAAAGTGATCTTCCTTTCATTAATGTGAAATGCTTTCTCATTGCAATGGGAGATCAATCAGATTGGGTGCACTGACAAGGTTGACATTGATTAGCTGATACTAAGCTTTCTTTTGGGCTTTGGCAACTACTGTTAAGACATTAGATTACTTACAGTGTGGAAACAGGCCCTTCGGCCCAACAAGTCCACACCGCCCCGCCGAAGCGAAACCCACCCATACCCCTACATTTATCCCTTACCTAACACTACGGTGTAATTTAGAATGGCCAATTCACCTGACCCGCACATCTTTGGACTGTGGGAGGAAACCGGAGCACCCGGAGGAAACCCACGCAGACATGGGGAGAACGTGCAAACTCCACACAGTCAGTCGCCTGAGTCGGAAATTGAACCTGGGTCTCTGGTGCTGTGAGGCAGCAGTGCTAACCACTGTGCCACCGTACCACCCATCATGGGGTATTCAGTATGTCAGCATACCATGCTCTGATAAAATAATTCCAGTTTGCAAGTGGTAATCACTGACGACACTTTGATTTTTTTAATGTGGCTAATGTAGTGTTTATCATGTAGCCAGAAAAGAATGACTGCATATCTTTTTCTTTCTTTTTTAATTATTGCCCAAAAATATGCCACAAGGTTGTGTTCCATGAAATGAAAGGTTAGTACTACTTACCACTAAAGCCTCTCAAAGTTGGACTCAGACCACAAATCTATGGGGTCCAATTTCACCCAATAATAGCTTAATTTTGTCAGAAGTAATGCTTTCACAGAGTTGAAATTAATTCAGTTGATTTTATTTGTGAGACTGAAGTCAATCTGCAAATGTGTTGCTGGTCAAAGCACAGCAGGTTAGGCAGCATCTCAGGAATAGAGAATTCGACGTTTCGAGCATAAGCCCTTCATCAGGAATAGTATTCCTGATGAAGGGCTTATGCTCGAAACGTCGAATTCTCTATTCCTGAGATGCTGCCTAACCTGCTGTGCTTTGACCAGCAACACATTTGCAGCTGTGATCTCCAGCATCTGCAGACCTCATTTTTTACTCGACAGACTGAAGTCAATCCAATCAATATGAAACTGATCCAGATCAGTGTGCCCTTTCGTGTTTGTCTTTTTTTAGCTAGGTATTTTCTCTTGTTTTCTCCATCCGGGTTCATTCAGCTAGGCACAGTGAATTTGAGCTGATGACAAATTCATATGTGTGGCCGTTTGTTTAGGAAGGCTACATTGAAAGCCAAGGTGAAAATATTGCTGCTTTCTTCTCTGCCTTTTACAGCTTGCTTTGTGCTCACTGTTGCACCAGATGATCTTGAGATCAGGAAGCCATCATTGTATGGAAGGCCCTAATGGGTATCTTATTCCTTAGTTTGCAAACAGCAGAGGAATCTTGCCCACTGTTAGTGCATGTTGGGTTATGCCAATCCATGATTTTCTATCATTGAAATCAATTGCTCAAATTAAGCGAATGATAGACCTTTGATTTCCCAAAATGAGTGTTCCATTACCAGAAAGTGCTTATAAAATTGACCTGGGAATGGAGAGCAGGTCTGAATTTTTTTTTGTGAGATCCTATTTTTTCAACAATTTTAATAAACAAGTTCTGGCCTTGTCTTCTTTGTCCTGTTGTTTTTCCTGACAAGAAAATCATCATAGATTTCTCAGTTAGGTTACCAGTTAAAATTATGTTCAAGACTTGAAGATGTCATTGAATCTTGTTATTTGTTTGCTTATTTCAAAAAGAGTTAAGGATGTTTCTCATGGCATCTTTGCTTTCCACTCAGGAAATAGCAAGAATATTGCAAAACAACAGCGGGCAAGTATCCTGACCAATATTAATTGTTTCCCTCAGCCATGTGGGTACTGCAGATGTTGGAGATTAGAATCAAGATTAGAGTGGTGCTGGAAAAGCAAAGCACATCACATTTCCTGATGAAGGGTCTTTTGCCCAAAATGTCGATTTTCCTGCTCCTCGGATGCTGCCTGACCTGCTATGCTTTTCCAGCACCACTCTAATCTTTATTTGCCTCCCTACCAGGTTTTTGTATCAAGTAGTCAGTTTTAATAGATGTTAGATCAGAGATATAAATGCCATGTAAAAAGAATACCTGGATCAGGTACTATGCCCAATGCAAAAATATCTACTCATTTATTCAAAATGTATATTAGAAATTTAATTTTTCCCTCAAAAGGTTAAATGAAGTAAAACCGACATGTGGTATGTACTCATTGTGCAATAATTAGTCAATTAATTGATTGTTAATTAGAATAATTGCAGGCTTTGCATTAAGATTCCCTAATTCCCAACTCCTTTTTTGTGCTGAGCTGCTATTTTTGAAGTATTAACATTGAATGTGCAACTTTATTCATTACTGACACCGCATTCTTGTAAATTTGCACTTTTCGTTGTCCTAGAATTACATCTTGGTAAGTACTGATATAATGCTCATTTTCAGAGCTAATAGCAATGATTAATACTATTTAGCAGTTAGACAAAGTAATGTATGTTCATTACAGAAATTGTTTCAGTCCGCTGGATGGTTGGTTTGTGGTGCAGAATGATGCCAACAGCATGGGTTCAGTTCCTGCCATCATCTGAGGTTATATTCAAGATCTTGCCTTCTCAACTTCACCCTCCCTGGAGGTGTGATGACCCTCAGGTTAAAACCCCACCAGTCCTCTCTCTCTCGAATGACAGAGTATCCTGATGGTACTCTGTGACTGTGCAAATCTACCTTACCATTATATTGAAACACAAATTTCTTTTTGTCAGTTTTGTACCGAGTGCTCAACAAGCCAAGGATATTACACTAAGAAGCTGTAATTTTATCGCAGCTCAAGTATAATATCATTTACATGCACAGGAAAGCTTTCATCATGCTGTCCCAACAAGAAGAGACTCAGTTAATTGAGGTGCTGAGACAAGATTATAGACAGCGAGAGTGAAGATTGAAGCATTTACAATCATGACCAAAAGACTGAGATTGAATTACAAAATTAAAGCACTCTGGATGAGTTGTTCATATTTAAATGGCTTCAAGCTTGTTTGTTAATTCTGTTCTGTCAGGATTTCCTTGTTGAAATAAGTGCAGTGATGTTTATATAAGAGATTTAATGATTTTTGATATAACTTGCAGCTGGTTTATAAAGAAATAATTATCACTTGTTTATTTAGATATAATAATTTGGATATATATAGACTCTATACAATGTTAGGCAATGATCAGCAATATTACACTAAAAGCCAATGCAACCTCGCAACAAATGACATCAAATGAACTTTTGAGTTGATGGACTTAGATGTTAATTCTGAATATCATTATGGCCCCAGAAATATATCAGTACAATAGATATAAACCTGTTCATAATATAACAACACATCCCCACTGCTATCGGTCTTTAGAATTCTGTCACTTTATCCTGGTGTCTTGACCAATATTTATCCTTCAATCAACGTCACTAAAGACAATTTATTTTAAAAACAAATCATTATTATTATTGTTGTTAGTGCAAACTCATTTCATGAAGACTGGAGTCAGGGTTCCTATGTTACAATGGTGACTACACTTCAGAAATATCTAATTGGCTGAAAAGTGTTTTGGGATGCCTTGAGCATGTGAAAGATGCAGTGTTAATTCAACTCTTCTTCACTTGCATTTCGAATGCAAAACCAAAATCAGAACAGTTTTTTTTTAGAACCACAAATAAATTCTCGCAGCTTTGTTTTTCAGAAAAGATTTACAAGGATGTTGCCTAGTTTGGAAGGTTTGAGCTATAGGGAGAGGCTGATAAGGCAAGGGCTATTTTCCCTGGAGCATCGGAAGCTGAAGGGGTGACCGAATCGAGGTTTATAAAGTCGTGAGGGGCATGGACAGGGTGAATAGCCAAGGTCTTTTTCCCAGGGTAGGGAATTGCAAAACCTAGAGGGCATGGTTTTAAGCTGAGAGTTGAAAAAGGTACATGATGGGCAACTTTTTCACACACATGGTGGTGCACCTATGGAACAAGCTGCCACAGAAAGCAGTGGAGGTGGGTACAATTATGACATTTAAAAGGCATCTGGATGAGTACATGAAGGGTTTAGAGAGATATAGGCCAAATGCTGGCAAATGGGATTAGATCAGTTTAGGATACCTGACCAACATGGACGAGTTGGTCCGAAGGATCTGTTTCTGCACTGTACTGTTCTATGGCTTTATGACATTATGTTGTTTGCATTGCATGCTGAAACATGAATTTCACAGACATGTGTAGCAGAATAAAGTTAACAGCCATGTCACATCCCCAGTATGTACTGATATTGAATAATTTTATAAGTAAGCGCTCTTAATTTGAAAAATTGTGTTAATTAATAATCCTAACGCATTGATTTTTGACATAAACCATTTGAATTTGTTTTCAGTTTTTCAGAAGGGAATTGTCTGTTTTAGAATTGGTAGCACAACATTTTTAAAGGCTTTGTAAGATTGTTTTATTATTTGACTTAATTTCAATGCAGTTAATGAATAATTATACAAGTTGTCCTCACTTAACATGATTTCAAATATTACTGTTTTGCCATAACACAGATTTTACTTCACCATTCAATTCCAATCCATGACTGATTCATAATAACATGATTCATATTGATCATTGATATGCTGACAGATACATAAGCAATGTTAGAGTTGACATTTAATAGATGATTGATATTTCTTCCCATCTCAAGAAGCGTATTGTTTCATTTCTAAGTCTTTATAGATAGCGTTCTAACTCATCCAGCTGTGTCTGAAATTTAGAATTAGATTTAGGTTTATTGTCACATGAGTGCAGTGAAAAATTTGCAAAGGAACCCAGATACAGATTCTTAGAAATAAATTTGAAAAATAAAGAAATAAGAAATTCAAAATTACAGTCCTTCCAAGCAGAGAAGGCGGAGCCAGACCTCACCAGGCCTCACTTCTAGACCTCACCGGGTCTCACTTCCAGACCTCACCGGGTCTCATCTCCAGACCTTACTAAGCCTCACTTCCATATCTCACTAGGCCTCACCTCCAGACCTCATTAGGCCTCACCTCTAGACTATGCTGGGCCTCACTTCCAGACCTCACTAGGCCTCACTTCCAGATCTCACCGGGCCTCACCTCCAGACCTCACCAGGCCTCACCTCTAGGCCATGCTGGGCCTCACCTCTAGGCCATGCTGGGCCTCACCTCCAGACCTCACTAGGCCTCACTTCCAGACCTCACCAGGCCTCACCTCCAGACTGCGCTAGCTTCACATTGAGGCCAGGAGCCCACTCTGGATTCTCCTTGAGGCCGGGGGTCCAGTCTGGATTCACCTCGAGGCAGGGAGTGGGCTCTGGATTCACCTCGAGGCCAGGCATTCGCTCTGGATTCACCTCGAGGCCAGGAGTCCATGCTAGATTCACCTCGAGGCCAGGAGTGCACTCTGGATTCACCTCGAGGCTGGGGGTCTGGTCTGGATTCACCTTGGGGCAGGGAGTCCACTCTGGATTCATCTCGAGGGCGTGCTGGGCCTCACCTCCAAACCTCACTGGGCCTCACCTCCAGACTGCACCGAGCCTCACTGGTCCTCACATCCAGACTGCACCGAGCATCTCCTCCAGACTGTATTGGCTTTACCTCGAGGCTGAGAGTCTGCTCTGAATTCACCTCAAAGTTGGGAGTCCATGCTGAATTCACCACGGACATTACTGATGCAGCCCAAGGTTGGGACGCAAGGCGAAAATTGGAAAAAAAAACACGAGAAAGGGAAAAAAGGAAAATAAGCAGATGGAGTGGATGAGTCCTACTCCCGCCGCCATCTTGGACAAATTTTTATTTCTATCTTCACTGTTTTCTCCATTTCATTTGTAGTTTCATAACTGGTTCCAAATTTCTCATGCAATGTTAATTATCTTGATTACAAATGTCCAATAAAGGATGACAACAAGGGCTGACCACTTTTAGCCATGATCGGTTTCATCCCCTATTGGTGGAAATGGAGGCAGTATTTTTCAATGTATCATAAAAAGAAGAGCAACGGCAGGAAGATCCACTCTGTTAAAAAGGTTGGCCAATTAGCCTAGTTAACATCTGGGAACATAATCTAAACACTGATATGGGTTTCTGTGTGAATATGTGTTTACAGTAATATAGTCTCACTTCGTGCAGTTATTTTCAGGAATGTGACTCTTGCATTATTTGAGAATTACCTATGTTCCTGTCACAACAGAGTTAAAGATAATTTCTTTGCCAAATGATCTTGGCAACATTTTATTGTGGGTCGAGAGTGTGGTGCTGGAAAAGTACAGCCGGCCAGGCAGCATCCGAGGAGCAGGGGAACCAACGTTTCGGGCATTAGCCCTTCATCAGAAAGGTTCCTGATGGAGTGCTTATGCATGAAATGTCAATTCTCCTGCTCCTCGGATGCTGCCTGACTCGCTCTGCTTTTCAAGCACCACACTTTTGACTCTAACCTCCAGCGTCTGCAGTCCTCACTTTCTCCTAACATTTTATAGTGCAAATAGAAATACCTAGTTAATATTTTGAACTTTCTTTTATCCTCTTCATGTTTTGAGATACATTTCCAGCATTTCCTATCATATTTTTCAATATTTAAAGTTCATTTTCTTCTCTTAATCACCTCTTGCGTTTTACTGTTACCCAAAGCCTTGCATCTTGTGGCACTATTTTCCATAACTAGGTGAGGTCGTTACTCATTTTGCTCAGGAAATGACTTTTATTTTACATTTGTCCTTAAAGACTGTTTATTGTCATCCTTACATGCCCTTGAAAAGGTGGTGGTGAGCTACCTTCATAAACCCCAGCAGTCTACACAGAGTGAATACACCCTCAGTGGTGTCAAGGAGGTAGATTTAGGATTTTGACCCAGTGGCAGTGAAAAAAAGTGGTGATTTTATCAGGATTGGGATTGACGGAGAGGAAGTTTTGATGATGTCCCACTTAGCCTGTTCCCTTTGTTCTTCTAAACAGTTGAGATCTCGGGCTTGGTAAATGCTGTCAAAGAAATCTTGGCAAATAGCTGTAGTAGATCTTGTCTATATGTAACAGTAACAGAAGGAATAGAGATGTGAGGTGGTAGATGAAGCTGATTTAGAACTGATTTTAATTTCAGTCTCATTTTCCTGAAATTTGATAGCATTGCTGGAAAATCTTTCTGGCATTAAATTTAGTAATTGATTTGGGGAGTGGCTGCAGTGAATTAGTTGATTAGTATCATCTTTGTACTGAAAGACAAGAACCAGTGAAATCAACATCAACAGTTTTCTTTAAAAACTATCTATTGAGTTTAAATTGCTTTACCTTATGTCTCATTTGTCTCCAATCAACATATTCTGACAAATTTTCTGTTACCTTCACTAGTTCCACTGTTTCAGTTCATGAATTCAGATGCACAATTTATTACTACTAATGTGTGACATTCTGATATACCACAATGTGTATAGCTGTAAGTGACCAAAACAGAAATTGCTGGGAAAACTCAGCAGATCTGTAAGCTTTAGGAGCTCTCACTGAATATCATGAGTGGCAGTACAGCGGAGAAAGGGGCTGTCAGTGTGAAGTATTTATCTTGTTTGTGCATCTGACTAAATGTTTTTTTTCTCTGAGTGCTCTCCTACATTTGGAAAATGGTCATTAGTTGCCGATCTGCTCTGTGAAGCTGGCATCTGTGACGAACGAATAAACTCCATGGGGTTTCCTTTAAAAAGAGAGAGACAAATGGGATGATGGAACATCAACGGCACACTGTTGCAGCATGCAGATCTGTTCTGTAAATTCCCACACTGCAGAATTGCGAAAACCAACTCCAGTTATTGGAGCCTGCAATTTCTTGGGAACAAGGTTTTTGGGGAATGGCAAGAATAAGGAAAACTGGAACGTATAACAATGTTGATGCCACTTTTGTCTGACTACAAATAGCTGATTCAGCTTTGACAGAGACCTGATAACAACTTGTTTTCTTGTTGTCGTGGGTACACTGAGTGTATGGCCTGGGAAGTCACTTGGAAAGGAATTTAAAAGGGCCTCATGTCTTTAGAAATGGAGTTCATGGGATAGTTAGCTAATACAACAAGATGATATGCCATCCCATGTTAGCCATAATTTTTAAATAAAGTAACACTCGAGAGCCCACAAAAGTATGTGTTCAAATCTGAGAGACAGATATTCTGGGGATGGTTTGTGGTCACAGCACCTCAGTTTCCCTGAACAGTCAATTCCTCCTTAGTCAACTAAATAAGAATGTAAATAAACATTTTAATTAAATAGACAATGTTCACTTCAAACAAACAAATCTTGTTGTTTCCAAATCAAAGGTGTTTCTCATGGTTATATGGTTGTGACAAGGAAAATTTCATTTAATAATCAAGATGCTAGTACAAAATAGCCAAATTGGCTCAAAAGAATTGAAGCTGCAAATGTGTTGCTGGTCAAAGCACAGCAGGTTAGGCAGCATCTCAGGAATAGAGAATTCGACGTTTCGAGCATAAGCCCTTCATCAGGAATAAGAGAGAGAGAGCCAAGCCGGCTGAGATAAAAGGTAGGGAGGAGGGACTAGGGGGAGGGGCGATGGAGGTGGGATAGGTGGAAGGAGGTCAAGGTGAGGGTGATAGGCCGGAGTGGGGTGGGGGCGGAGAGGTCAGGAAGGAGATTGCAGGTTAGGAGGGCGGTGCTGAGTTGAGGGAACCGACTGAGACAAGGTGGGGGGAGGGGAAATGAGGAAGCTGGAGAAATCTGAATTCATACCTTGTGGTTGGAGGGTTCCCAGGCGGAAGATGAGGCGCTCCTCCTCCAGCCGTCGTGTAGTTGTGTTCTGCCGGTGGAGGAGTCCAAGGACCTGCATGTCCTCGGTGGAGTGGGAGGGGGAGTTAAAGTGTTGAGCCACGGGGTGATTGGGTTGGTTGGTTCGGGCGGCCCAGAGGTGTTCTCTGAAGCGTTCCGCAAGTAAGCGGCCTGTCTCACCAATATAGAGGAGGCCACATCGGGTGCAGCGGATGCAATAGATGATGTGTGTGGAGGTACAGGTGAACTTGTGGCGGATATGGAAGGATCCCTTGGGGCCTTGGAGGGAAGTGAGTGTGGAGGTGTGGGCGCAAGTTTTACATTTCCTGCGGTTGCAGGGGAAGGTGCCGGGGGTGGAGGTTGGGTTGGTGGGGGGTGTGGATCTGACAAGGGAGTCACGAAGGGAGTGGTCCTTGCGGAACGCTGATAGGGGAGGGGAGGGAAATATATCCTTGGTGGTGGGGTCCGTTTGGAGGTGGCGGAAATGGCGGCGGATAATACGTTGTATGCGCAGGTTGGTGGGGTGGTAGGTGAGAACCAGTGGGGTTCTGTCTTGGTGGCGGTTGGAGGAGCGGGGCTCAAGGGCGGAGGAGCGGGAAGTGGAGGAGATGCGGTGGAGGGCATCGTCGATCACGTCTGGGGGGAATCTGCGGTCCTTGAAGAAGGAGGCCATCTGGGTTGTGCGGTGTTGGAATTGGTCCTCCTGGGAGCAGATGCGGCGGAGACGAAGGAATTGGGAATATGGGATGGCGTTTTTACAGGGGGCAGGGTGGGAGGAGGTGTAGTCCAGGTAGCTGTGGGAGTCAGTCCGTTTATAATAGATGTCTGTGTTGAGTCGGTCGCCCGAGATAGAAATGGAAAGGTCTAGGAAGGGGAGGGAGGAGTCTGAGACAGTCCAGGTGAATTTCAGGTCGGGATGGAAGGTGTTAGTAAAGTTGATGAACTGTTCAACCTCCTCGTGGGAGCACGAGGCAGCGCCGATACAGTCATCGATGTAGCGGAGGAAAAGGTGGGGGGTGGTGCCAGTGTAGTTGCGGAAGATGGACTGTTCCACATATCCTACGAAGAGGCAGGCATAGCTGGGGCCCATGCGGGTGCCCATGGCAACTCCTTTAGTTTGGAGGAAGTGGGAGGATTGAAAAGAGAAGTTATTCAGGGTGAGGACCAGTTCAGTCAGTCGAAGGAGGGTGTCAGTGGAAGGGTACTGGTTAGTGCGGCGGGAAAGGAAGAAGCGGAGGGCTTTGAGTCCTTCGTGATGGGGGATGGAGGTGTACAGGGACTGGATGTCCATAGTGAAAATAAGGCGTTGGGGACCGGGGAAGCGAAAATCCTGGAGGAGGTGGAGGGCGTGGGTGGTGTCCCGAACGTAGGTGGGGAGTTCTTGGACTAAAGGGGACAGGACCGTGTCGAGGTATTGGGAGATGAGTTCGGTGGGGCAGGAGCAGGCTGAGACAATGTTGAAGGAACAGAGAATATAAGATTTTTGTTATCATTTTGGGTAAAATACAAACAATAATTTTCTTTTGTGCTACACCTCATTAAAAATGGTTTAAAAAGTTTACTATTCACATTTCTTTGGCACATTTTCCCCAGCCACACAAGCAGAAACAACAAACAAGATGATCAACGACAAATCTTATATTGATTAAAAACACATTCTTTATACAAGCTGATAATATGTTAGATTACTGCCTATTTCTCCTACTTTATTGGAGTTCAGTTATTTGTTAAACAGTTTTTCTGCCTGATTGCCAGAGCAAGAATCCTGACACCCCTGATCCTTCCTGCCAAGAACATTAAGTATCCAAAAGTGATAAAGCTTCAATTTGCTAGACCATTAGACTAATTACTGAAATAATTAAGTAACTACTTGATTAGAACTAATGGGTACCTAATTATCCAGGAAAAAGTATCAGGTGGTTAATTAATAGAGTAGAGTTGATGCTATATGACTTGAAACCCAACAGCAAGAAGTAAAATAGAAATGAGACAAACAAAAGTTATCTTAAACCTCATTAAATAGAGCAACTTCAGTCAGTCGAGTTCAAAATAGAGCTTCACTTCTTTTTTCAGAAAATGCTGTGTCAGTGACACAGTTACTTGTTTAATTTTACAGGCAATATGAAGTCAAAGCCTTGCGCAAGGCCTGGACTGCATCCAAATTCACTTCAGTAAACAGAAATGATTTCTGATTAGCAGTTCCCAGCAGAGGTTTACTGTATCACCAGACACAAAATATTCACAAGTACTGTAATAGAGTTGGCAAATTATTGAATGTTTAAAAAAAAGTATTGATTGATTAATTAAAGTGTAATCAATACACCACAACGTCGACGTAGTCACTGTGATCCCTGATATAACAGGCTTGTGGCTGTGCTGCCTAACATGAAGATAAAGGCGTTGTGGTTTGCAGAAGTTCACAACTGAAAAATAGAAGCAACCTACAAAACAAGCAAAGGTAATTAACTGAATCTACGCTCTTTTAGTCAGTCTGTAACAAGGATGATTCAATGACCACACTTGCCATTTAGATTCTTTAAGTGCTGGCGGACTCTTTGAGAGTCACTAGGCAGTGAGTTTATGTTTTAGGGGCGTTGGAAGAACAAATGACCAGCTGACCTTCAAAATGTCCATTGCCTTTCTTCAAGTCCTTTATCCATGACTTATCATTTTATTTCAACTCCTCTGCTCTCTTGGGTCTGAAAAAAGCGCAGTGCTTCCCTTTTAATTACACAGCAGCAGGACCAAACACTTTAGACAATTAAATAGATGAGTCAATTAATCAAAAAAGGCATCTAAATCAATATAATACAGTTGCTGTTTTATATAGCATTACAGTTTTGCAGATACTTTAATGTTTTTGGTATCTACAAAAATTCTCATTTATACAGTTTTTTTTATTGTAGTTTGTCTCTTCAGTCCCTATAGTGATAATGTAAATAGAAGCACTATACATTTTTAAAAGTGTATGCATTAAATACATAATTATATTTTAGCAAAATTAGCAGTAAATGAAAAAAGATTAAACCACATATTTATCACAGGAAACCAAAATGTCTTGCACGCTGTAATTTAGTCATTAAAATAAATATTTTGATATCCTTAGTATGTAATAATAAATATTTTCAATGTTTAAATATTGTTAATCAAATAATGTATTCACAAGTAAATATGGTATCTCACGGTTTCTTACTGCATTGAATTAATAACTTTTTATTACTACATAACAATAATCTGGATTTTTTTAAAACCATTAATACTTTGGCAAAGAATAAAGACCGGGTGGTCTACTCAGTCTGAGTTCCAAAATATAGAGATTAAAATGTCGAACAAAAATAAACCAGAGAAGTTTAAATTTTATATACAAGAAGCAAATAGGTGTTTAAATCTTGAACCCCGAAACAAGATAGGAATGGAAATGGCTTATGAACATGAATCAACCATTGAAGGGAGAAAATGAGTTTGGCCCTGTGTAATACATACTGTGAGTGTGTTTGTGAAGAATTCATTGTCAAATTGAAAGGAAGATCCAAGACAAAACTAAAATCCAGGCCTGTTCTCAGGAAATGCAATGGAATTAAATGAAGACCAGTTATTAGGTTTAAAGGGGAAGTCAGAAGAATATATCGGGAAGGCAACATTTCAGTTTTGGTGGTGTGATATTTATTCATTCATAGATCAGCATCCTAGAGAACACAGGCTCACTTCCTTACATGTAACATTGTGAAACAACATCCATTAGATCTCAATAAAGATGTAGGCTGATGAGGTGAAAAAAATGATCATTAAACATTGTCATAAAACTTAACTGGTGCATTTAAGTCCTTCAGGGAAGGGAATTCAGCATTCACACCCAATCTGGCCTACCAACTGAATATAGTTCCATAAAATCCTGTTTACACTGCAGGAAGCGAACATACCGGTCAGTTGTTTTAAAAAAAACACTTTGAACTATTGTCACCACCTTGACGGGGCAACCAGGAAAGGACAGTAATACAGCCCATATCAAAAGATTTTCCTTTCATTTTTGATGAATTAATTGATTTCATGCACCTGAAGATGTTGAAAAACTCTTTGAGGACATTTTTACAATATGGCAAAACACAGAGCAGACAAAACATTCCAACCACTTTTGTGACCAAAGGAATTCTTTCTTGATCGTGAGGTTTATGTTTTATGTGCTTGAGTTATTTGTCATTCTTACCTTTCACTAAATTTCTATGAAGTATTGATTTTGCTCCCTTAGTGACCAGAAAGTTCCAGATGTAACTTGCCAATTGCTATTTCATGTTTCAGAACCATATGTTGTCAATGTTATGTGAACTCAAATTGCTGTAGAGTTATGTTGTCAATGAAGTACATTGAAAGAAAACTCTTTTAAGTGATCTTGTGTTTGAATAGCAATTAAGAAGAATTTTAATTTTTCCATTATGTTTTATAAAGTTATTTTCTGAGTTGAATGTCTCTCATCTAAAGGGGATTAAAACCTTCTCTGTTTGTTGCTTTTAATAAAACAAAATTCTTCCTTAAAATGTCACATACAGAACATTATCTGTCTGATGTTGTTTCTTCATGGTAGTTAAACTATAATTGTAATTGGACCATACAATCATGATCCTGGGATGGATGCATGCTAATATCAATAGGAAGGCTTGGCAAAAAAGGAAACTGAATGTATTTCTAAAGAAAGATGAGAGAATGATTGGATGTTAAGATAGTAGGTAAAGAAAGAAAAAGGTGATAATTTTTGGATTGATAAAGTATCTTCAAAGCCAGGAAAATCTCAGGGTGATCGATTAAACGTTGCCAAATTAGATTATCTTAGCTTGGTGATGGCATCATTAAGGAGTCAGAAAAGATGTGTGCAAAAATGTTGGTTGACAACAGGATTGCACTATGCTGTGATGACCTCAATGCCTTCTTCTGTCCCCTCTGAGTACAGCAACTCTCTGACATTCACTCTAACAGAGTCATGGGGACAATTTGATGGAGTGCCGTCAGCAGCTGTGAAATTGCAACCAAGCAAGAGTTTGATTTCAACACAGAAAGAAGAGACAAAAATCTCTGCATGATGTGAAATGAGTTTGGGGAGTCTCAACACAGGCCCCACTTGGGGCATAATTGAGCATTCATTACTGAGCTAATTCAGGAGTGCTTTAGAATGGCAAATAGATATACTTCTGTATGCAGGGTTAAGACACATTGTTCAGCAGTGTAAGGAGTTCCACTGTGCATTTAGCCTCTGGTACATCTGATGTAGCAGTGCTCCCAGCTGGCATTGCATTGCCACATAAATTAACCCAAAAAGGAGAGTAAAAGAAAACAAGTGAATGTAAAAGAGGATGCAAAATGGTACCGATTTAGGAAAGGGGAAATGAGGTAATGGCAGGAATGACATTGAGAAGGATCAAGGAGTGGGCTGGTGAGAAATACATATTTCAAATCCATGGAAAAAAGATTGAACATTGATAACTGTAGGCTAAAACATTAGATTATTTTTGAGGAAATGGCTACAAATATTGTGACTGTTGGTGCTGTTAAAACCTTTTGGCTAATGGTGACCATCAAAAGCAGTGGACAGGGAACCCAATGAAGAGAATGTGTCCTGGTCTACAGCTTGGACAATGTAACTTATGGTGCAGAGCAAAAAAAAAGCTTCCACATATAAAAAAAACTAAATGCAAACACGAACAGTGCTGCTATAAAATTGGATCTTATAAATGTTTTAATATTTTCTTTGGTAATATTAAAATTTAAATCACAAGAATTAGTCACTGTATCTGTATTTGACAGAAATTAAATAAAACGTGAGTTGAATGATCGAGAGCAATGACAATAAAAACATAGCATTACTTTTTATTAATGATCAGAATAAACTGAAATATGAACAAAGTACCAAACTTATAGCATATTAAGTGACATGGTGCAGACTGGTCATTAAAAATTAATTAAATTTAATAAAGTAAATCTAAATTATTAGAATGATTAAGATAATATGTGATTTTCTAATTTGTTATTCAATTGTAATTGTTGTGAGATGGACGGCTGACAAGAGTGTACATTAAGCAAAACATAACATGGTGTGGACCATTTTGAAATAATAATATCAGAGAATGCAAAGAATGTGATTCTTTTGATCTACAGGCATTTTATTAATGTTCATATAACATCAGCCTCAAGGTTGGTCATAAATTAAAGTAGAGAATGGAGGTATAAATTTTTATGAGAATGAGTCATACATTATGTGCTTAAAAATGAAAGAATTACTGTGATTCCAATCGGGTCTGGAATTGTTTAAAATCCATATTTATTCAAGCTGGTTATGAGCAGGTTTATACTGTGATACAAGAAATGAGCTGTCCTTTCGAGCCAATGGGGAGCCTTCATCTGAGCTACAAGCTGACACAGATAACCTGCTGAATCTAATCAGTGAATCAGCAGAGGCTGCTTTTGTATTCACTCCTGTGTAGTATTCACATTGTGTATTGGGGAACACTACCAACACAGATAAGAGAAGGAGAGAAAAGCTTCAAAATGCATTCCTCACTATTCCACTGAGAGTGTTCTGTAAAGTATTAACAAGATGGAAATTAGGGACCAAGTTAAGTTGTCGCCTTTGCTTCGGTCAGGCTACTGCTTTAAGCACTTTTGATGTCAAGATCATCTAAAAATAGCTCTCTCCCTCTGAAATTTTGAAGGGCCAAGACTGGCTCTGTTGCCTCTCCTTTGACAACTGGATGAGGTCTCAATTAAAGTGAATGAAGCTTACAATGTACATTATTTCTGATACACAGAAAACCCAGTGGAGACTCCTTTGAATCTTGAATCGCTATGGAAAGGCCAACTGAAGTGTTCTGTTTTATTCCTCCCACAGTCCACAAGCAGTTGAGAAATGACATTAAAAGGGTCAAGAACTGCTTGTGTTAAAAGGGCAGCCTTATGAAGATTGCAGGGGTAAGAAAGAGAATACATAAAAAAAAAAGCAAAATAAGTGTGAAAGATTTTGTTTGTTATTTTGTTTGAATTTCTTTTGCAATTTCTTGCACCAAAACAGTATATTACAGTGCAGCAATGTCTAACCTGTCATAAACAAAGTAATGGTAAAAATATTAGTCTGTTGATGTTTATTGTTTTCGGTGAATCACAATACTATATGCCCCTTATATAAGTATTTATACTTCTAAAGTCTAGCGACTTTTAGAAGAATATTCCTGCATTATTGGGTGTGATGTTGCAATGTTGAAATAATGTTAGGGCACATTAACCACTCTGAGCATGATTTGGAGATGCCGGTGTTGGACTGGAGCGTACAAAGTTAAAAATCACACAACACCAGGTTATAGTCCAACAGGTTTAAGACCATAAGACATAGGAGTGGAAGTAAGGCCATTCGGTCCATCGAGTCCACTCCGCCATTCAATCATGGCTGATGGGCATTTCAACTCCACTTACCAGCATTCTCTCTGTAGCGCTTAGTTCATTGTGACATCAAGAATTTATCAATCTCTGCCTTGAAGACATTTAGCGTCCCGGCTTCCGCTACACTCTGTGGCAATGAATTCCACAAGCCCACCACTCTCTGGCTGAAGAAATGTCTCCGCATTTCTGTTCTGAATTGATCCCCTCTAATTCTAAGGCTGTGTTCACGGGTCCTAGTCTCCTCGCCTAATGGAAACAATTTCCTAGCGTCCACCCTTTCCAAGCCATGTTAAGCCAACAGGTTTAATTGGAAGCACACTAGCGTTCTGAGTGATGCTCCTCCACTACCACCTGATGAAGGAGCGTCACTCCGAAAGCTAGTGTGCTTCCAATTAAACCTGTTGGACTATAACCTGGTGTTGTGTGATTTTTAACTTTGAACACTGAGCATGTGGGATGTCCAGAGTTTTCAATGGTTTACATTTTGCTTCTGGAACTCTTAGGTTAAATATGGCATGAGTTTGATGCACAGCAAAGCTGTTTTTACGGCAATGTTTCTCAATCCCAGTGTCAGTAGAACAAGTAACATTTCCATTTTTCCTGACCAGCCTTCGTCACTTGTAAGTAGAATTTGCAATTTGCAAACAACAATCAACAAGTGTTGGCCCTCCAGTGATTTTTTTACTGAGGGGAATGACACAAAAAGATGTCTTGGAGGATAAATCTTTAGGGCAAATCTGGATTTATACTTTAGTAAGACATTCAATTAACTGCCAGAAGAACTGAAAGATGATTTCTATTTCCTCATTGCTTTTTCCCTTCATTAAGGATGAAGAGCTACTGGAAATGTGTGTTAAAAAAATTGTCATGGGAAATTGGTTTGGGTATCTAATTAAAATTCCATTGTAAATAATTGACAACAAACAATTGCAGCTTCATCAACTCACAGATCATGACCAACCAAACCTTTGAAAAGCACAGAGTTAACAGAACTTATTAGATTAGTACTGACAAAGGAGTACAGCACTGCCCTGAAAGCCCTGTAGTAGTGTTGGCTGGAAGGTTTAACTTCAAATCCTAATGCTGACTGAACATCAGATTATCATCACTTCAGTGAGTATCTGACTAATTCCAGGTGCTCCAGTTTCCTCCCACAATTCAAAGATGTGCAGGCCAAGTGAATTGGCCATGCTAAATTGCCCATCATGTTAAGTGCATTAGTCAGGGTTGGGGGGTGGGGGGCGGGAAATGGGTCTGGGTGGTTTACTCTTCGAAGGTTCGGTGTGGACTTATTGGGCCGAAGGGCCTGTTTCCATACTGTAAGAAATCTAATCTAATCTAATTTCTAGTTTAGTAAATGAAATGTACACATCAAAACACTGTGCCTCACTTTGGATTCTGGAAGCTGAGGGTCGGTCTAAGTTATACTTTTTGTTTCTTAACCATTAGTGCCAATTGTGGGTACATAAAGAAATATCTGCACTCCCAAACAAAACCCTTTAATGAATGCAGCAGAGGATAAAAAGACTTTAGTTTGCAAAATAGCAATTACTTATCATGCCCCTTGTCTCTGCAACTCGACAAACTCCTCAGTGTAAAATTCTACCTCCTAAAAGTGGAAGAAAAATCTACGGTAGGTAAAAGGATAATAATGGGCAGAAGTTTACTCTGAGGGGTTTGCAGAGTTGGTAACCTACGTGCTGTCTTCCCATCTTCCCCTGACCTGTCCACAAGTTTACATGTCCACCCAGTGCATCGTTTGAGACAGCCAAATATCATTCACCTAAGAACCACTTCCTCTCTCGCGTCATTTTGAAGCTGGAGGGAGGACCTAAGGGAGTGGGAAGCCCAACAGGTCACCCTTGCTCAGGCGTCCGTCCGTCTCGAGGGCCCGCTGCTCAGTTCTCAAAATGTCCCAACTGCAAATGGCTCTTCCCTCTGTCCCGTCACCTCGCTGCCTCCATCAAAGAGCCCAAAATCTCTGTCTGCACATGTCCCCAGAGAGTGAAGCAAAAGGGGGATAAATAGGGAAACTGAACAGGAATACATTACATCAGAAGATATGAGAGCATAAATCCAGTAGCACAAATATGACCAAGTTTGATGAGATAAAACATGTATGCGCACCCCCCACCATGATAAAGGAAGGATCCTCGGATGTGGAGGCATTTGAAAAATGCCTTCTGCTTTCGTAGTGCTGTAATCAATAGAATATTCTACAGTCAGTCTGTAGTGGTGGGAGGGTTATGGATGGGGACTATACAGTTTGATTCACTGAGGGTTCCTTTTGGTTACCCTAGGATCCAGCATGTTTGGAGCACTGGGTGTTTTTGTGGTTCTGCTCGCCGAGCTGGAAGTTTTTGCTGCAAACGTTTCGTTCCCTGGCTAGGGAACATCATCAGTGCTGTTGGAGCCTCGTGTGAAGCGCTGCTTTGATGTTTCTTCCGGTATTTATATTGGTTTGTTCTTGCCGCTTCCGGGTGTCAGTTTCAGCTGCAGTGATTTGTATGTGGGGTCCAGGTCGATGTGTCTGTTGATGGATGTTCTTGCCGCAAACCAATATAAATACCGGAAGAAACATCAAAGCAGCGCTTCACACGAGGCTCCAACAGCACTGATGATGTTCCCTAACCAGGGAACGAAACGTTTGCAGCAAAAACTTCCAGCTCGGCGAGCAGAACCACAACAACGGATACCCGAGCTACAAATCTTCAATCAGATTTTAAGCACTGGGTGTATTCTGAGTGCTGATAGTACTGGAGACAAATGTTCCAGCTTTCTACACCACTGGGCAGCTAGATTTGAACATCACTATGTAGATGTACCTGAGGTCTGTTACAAGCAGGAGGGAGACTTCATAGGTTCCTGTTAGACAGGGGTGTTCATGTGTTACAGTAATGGATTGACAGAAGCAGGTAACTGATGAAATAGGGGAGAAGCAGACTGACCAATACATCTTTCTTATAGTCATACCTAGAACCACTCCTAGATGTTTATGTGCATCCATGATGTGCATTGTTTGATGCTGTATTTACCTAATGTATTATTTGTTAGTCAGCATTAATATTAAATTGGAGATAGTAAACTGCAGATGCTGGAAAGTCAGAGTCAATAAGGTGTGGAGCTGGAAAAAGCAAAGCAGGTCAAACACCATGAGAGTTGACATTTCAGGCAGGACCTTGCATGATCAGCTTTAGTATTAAGTTAACTGTGGAACTATGAAGCTCATCACAGGGTCATTATCTATCTCCATTCCTCAACATGAATATACCTAGTACATATCAAATGTTGCATTAATAACAACTGGGAGCTTGTGTTAACTGTTGTCATCAATCCTCCTTTCTGTATTTTTTTATATAAATGAACAGTAACCAAGATAAACCCCTCAATGGGTCTTAATATTTTAATCAACTTGTCCAGGCATAAACCCAGGCCTTCTGGCCCAGAGGCAGAGACTGTACCATTGCACCATGACTCCAAATGCTCCTTTCAATGCTCAGTCAAAGGGTAGCAGTGGTAGAGGATAAACTACTTTGCCATCTTAATACAAAAGCACATTTGTCTTGATAATGATGCAGTATGTATTGCTGTTGTGCAATAAACAAGCTACATTGAATGGTTAGACATAATTACAAAGCCTGTTGGGAGACAGAGACAACACATCATCTCCATTGCAACCTTGTGCTAGACCATTGTTCATCTCCCAAAGACTGCATGACGTTATTAAATTGGATGGATCTTAACACAGCTTCAACATTAATCCTTTCAGAACTATTATTTTAGCAATATCTTTTCCCAAGCCTTTTTTTTCCATCGTTAAATCATATACATTCAGGTATATTGCTACACTTACACTCACTAATATTTCATCTCCCACTAGTCTCTGAATTCACAAGCTTAGTGATCTGGAGGTTTCAGAATATTCTTTCAGAATACATTCCCTTTGAACTTGGGAGACCAGTTGCTTTATTTTAAAGGTTGATTTGATTCTGATCTTGTGTAAAAGATTTCTCTGCTCGAGGATCTTTTATCTCTTGTATGTTCTTCAGAAAATGTCAATCCATCCAAAACCGAAGGTATTTCTTACCTTCTCTGGGAAACCTTTAATCTCCTGAATTCCTTTTCTAGACAATCTCTTCCATGTCGAATCATGTAGTTGCCCATAATATTATTTAGGGAACTTTTAATCTCAAGAATGTCCCTTATTGAATCTAGCTGCTCTATTGAAACAAATATTCTGTTTCTTGTGAATCCTGGATTTTAAGATAATTTCTTTTTCACTGTGTCCTTGAATCATTGGATGTTGGTCTGGTTTCCATGGAGTTGGAAGCAGAGCATCCACAGTTTGTGAAGCAAATCTTTACCCTCAATCTGCTGATACATCTGGGTTAAGAGCTTTACCTCAACATGTTGATTGGTTTGCACATCTCCAGTTGCGCTCTGTGACTGTCTTCTTGGGGGCTAGATATTTTCACATCATCAGTGATGATACTGACAATCATTCTCTAAAGGACAAAGGATTGAAATGTTTTCTCTTGAACTGGTGTCAGCTCATCATCCAGCACTAAAGACAAATCTGATGTATCAAATTGTTCAGCAGGCTGGTTCGCTGTCTGTCCAGCTTCAGTTCAGATTCATCTTTGAGTTCAAGCAGACTGTCCATCTCATTCTTGTTCTCAGTATTTGTTTCTTGGAGCAACCTTTCCTGAATTTTGTCTTCGGAATTTTCTGCAGTGATGATAGAAATGGAAAACATTTCTGCCAGTCCTGCAACGTGTGTAACATTTTTCCTGTTGACAGTGTGAAAAAATTATCTTATGTCAATTTAGGTAATCTCAATAGATTCTTGCCTCTATTTGAGTTCTGCCATGATTCTAGGAAACTCAATGGAATCTACCGATTTTGCTTTGTCAACCTACAATTTCAATTTCTGTAGTACTGAGTGGAATAGCAAAATTGGATGTTATCTTGTGATTTTAGCTTTTAGGTTTGAAGCAACTTTTAAATTGTAAGAATTGCTTTCTCCAAGATGTCCAATTCTGTGTTCTATTTAGCCCATCCCTCGTACTAATTCTTGCGGGTAGCAATATTTTTTCTGTCATGTCACATCATTTTTAATTTAAAGTTTTTTTAAAATCTCAAAACTGTTATAATCCCCTTGCCTTGAAGAATTTTATGTCAGAAAATTGTACTGCCATTTTATTTTTTGACTCTGATTTAAACTTTGCAATGTGAGAAAAACTGTATTCTTTTCCATCTTTTAAAGCTTTAGTTCCATTAAATAGTAATGCTATATAATTGTACAGCTTCCTGGGTGTTTCCACAAACCTTTGCAGTCAAAGTCAAAGTTCCTCACATTTTGCAGGCAAAATTGATCATTTCCCACCTTTCATGGTGTAATAAACAATGTCCATTCCTCCTTACAACTTTTCAATTAAAGTATTGTGTCTGCAGCATGAATAAAATCTTCCCATCAGGACTGTGTTACAGGTTTTACATTCTTACCATGGCCTCAAAAATCTTCTAACGATCTTCTGTGAGACCTTGATTGCTTTAGCTATTAAATTGTTACCCTTGTTGTCTTAATTCTGCATTGCCACATTCCTAGTGCTATAAACTCACCATAAAGTGCTTTTATTGCCCTTGCTTTCCCTATTGCTGCCATGTCTCATGATGTCCAATCACTATGGCTGCAACACTCGTTGTGAACTGTCGGCAAACTGTTTTGTATTTTTAGTCTGTTTTAGTGCTATTCTTTGAAAGTATTTCCTCTTTGTCCAACACAGATTTTTAACTTTATGCAATAAGATCCAATGTGTTTGCTTCCTAGCCAAATCTCTAACTGGGAATGCTGCTACAGGTCCTTGCTTTCTAATGGAATGAGCAACCATCAAGTTAAGCTAAACTCATCCTAGCCTCTGCTGCTTTTTCTGTGCTTCTTACTAGGTTTGTCTTAAAACCTGTAGTACTGTTTTCCCCTTGTTGATCTTTCTTGCTGACTGCTTCTTTCTTGAAGTGCTTGGAGCTGTTGACTGCCTCAAGAAGTACTTCATAAGTAGCAAAGTCTTTAAAGTTGAAAACATAGTTGATGTTTTCAAAATTCCTTGATCTTGCTCCAATGGTAGGATTTTCTTGAAATATTAAGCACCAATGCCCACCATTGATCACTGTGTCATATTTTTTGAGTAGAATTCTGCCACTAATTCTCTTTTTGTTGCCTATTTGGTTTACAGCAGTCGGGGGGAACAACTACTCATAAGTCTTAAACAGGAACATTCTCATATGTTAACAAGATGTAGTTTATTCTTTGATAACTATTATGTACAAGTTACATAAGTCGGTTAGACATCATTATGAAGACTGTTAAGGTACTTGGATGATTAATTTGAGATATAGATCTACTCTCCTGATTTCTCCATCCCCAGCATTGCATAACATCATCAGGTTGCTTAGAGGGTAATGCAGACTCCAACATTAACCCATTCAGAACAAATACCTCATGCAATGCTAACTCCTATGATGGTTATGTTTTTAAGAATTCTGATGCTTTAATTTCATAGCTCATATCATAGTATCCTCAGCTTCCTATTTGCATGAAATTCCTCACAGTGGAATTGGTGCTGATAAGTCCAAGTATAAGATTCTGGAACGTCTGTTTTAATTTGTACTGGTTTTTGGAGCACAAAGAGCTGGAACAGCCAATCCAGAGCAAAACCTCCAGAATTCTAACCGCAAGTATATAACCATAGAAATAGCATTTCCATAATCTTTAACACTGGTTCAAAATACACTCAGTGGAATTTCACAGCGCACCAGATGGAGCCTGATGGGCCACAAGAGAGAATTGCAATGGGTAGGATTAGGTGACATGTATGACACTAAGTTGGCTGCTTGCATCAGTCCACTGGGATTTCAAATGGATGTAAAATTGGCTTTGAGTGACCTGGCCAAACCCATACCACCACCTACTGCAAATGTGTTGCTGGTCAAAGCACAGCAGATTAGGCAGCATCTCAGGAATAGAGAATTCGACGTTTTGAGCATAAGCCCTTCATCTGATGAAGGGCTTATGCTCGAAACGTCGAATTCTCTATTCCTGAGATGCTGCCTAACCTGCTGTGCTTTGACCAGCAACACATTTGCAGCTGTGATCTCCAGCATCTGCAGACCTCATTTTTTACCCATACCACCACCTAACCCACCATCCCACCTCTTAACCCGGAAGGTAGAGTCATCATCTCCATGTAGAACTGAGCTTTTCATGTCTGAAACTGTTCTTACCTACAAAATCGATCAGACACCCAGACTTAAATAGCAAATTGAGTTCTAGTCCTGGGACACTGCTGTTGGATACACTTCCAGGTGTTAAAACTAGTACAGCAAATAGAGTGGGGAGTAGATTGTATTGGTGCCAGGTACCCCATGTGTTTTTTTTTAAATGAGGTTATAATTGATATTTAGTGAACAATTAGTAGCCAGGGAGCACGCATGTCATCCAACATAGAACAAGAAGCTAGCTCCTGGGACTGGAGGAGCAAGAGATGATCTGCTACTGCTCACAGGTTGGCACCCCACTGCCCTCAGAGGTAGGAGCTGCCAATGATATCAGTGAGAGAAAAGGCACCTTAGGCTGGAAACTCCCTTCTGAAAAACTAAGTACAGCTGTTACTACTCCATGAGAAGGAGAAATCGCCATAGGATGGCGATTGGTTGAAATTATCTTAGTATATTGGCTGTTGGGGAGTGGATGAGTTTAACTCTATAATGGTTTGCTACTGGGAAGCCAGTCCTTGTCTTGCCTAGTACTCAGACTCTGTGGAGGAGTCAGTATGCTCAGAATATCAGCCTTAATTAGCCTTTTAATTGTGTCAATTGTGGACCTGCTCCGTGGAGGCAGTTAGCTATCACACCAGAAACTGTTTGTACCGAAATGAATCTGAGATGTCAGCACACTGGCAAACCAACATGTCACTTTCCAAGGACAAATCTTCAGCTATTGAGAATGTGGTGCTGGGAAAGGCCCACCTGGTCAGGCAGTATCTGAGAAGCAGGTGAATCGACGTTCCGAGCATAAGCCCTTCATCAGGAAGAAATTCTTAAAGCAGCAAAGCCTTTAAAGTTGTAAACACAAGTGGCTTCAGCTATGTCTGCCCAACCCCCCCCAGTCATATCTCTGAGTAAAGTCAAATGTTCACCCAGCGAGCATGGAAATGTTCTCACCAACTGAGTATTTACAAATGTTTGAGGAGACTCTTTGAATTAATTTTGTTTGTAGTTATGCAGAAAGATGTTAATATGCACCTTTTAAAAGATTTGAAATATTTAAAGTTAATTTAATCAATGAACTAACTGGTGCGCAGCAGTTAAACTAATAAATGGCTCAGGATCATTTTGTTGAGTCATTTTCAATTATTTAATATAAACCTACACATTTGAATGAAAGCTCATTAAAAAATGCCTGTGTTTTGTGATTAACTGATTTTTCAGCTAAGTTAGTAAATTACATAGTTCTTAGCTGAAAATGTGTTGCTGGAAAAGCGCAGCAGGTCAGGCAGCATCCAAGGAACAGGAGATTCGACGTTTCGGGCATAAACCCTTCTTCAGGAATGGCTTATGCCCGAAACGTCGTGAAGCCTGAATGGCTTCAGGATTCCTGAAGAAGGGCTTATGCCCGAAACGTCGAATCTCCTGTTCCTTGGATGCTGCCTGACCTGCTGCGTTTTTCCAGCAACACATTTTCAGCTCTGATCTCCAGCTTCTGCAGACCTCACTTCCTACATCAGTTCTTATCTTGTTGATGCATTTGTGGATAGTTTAAATTTAAAGAGGAGGATTTAAGGGCGCCTTTTACCAGTCAGCTCTTTGTAGTGGTTCGTTCTGTATTGGTCATCACCAAGCACTAAGCTGAGGCTTCCTGTCCTTATCAAATGACAATGGCCACACCTCAATAAACTGCTTCAATAGGCAGGAGGTGGCAGCTGAAGGTAGCCCAAGTGTTTCCTCGCCTCACCAAAGTAGTAATTTAGCTGCTCTGGCATGTGAAGATCCAAGTGAACCGAATGGATGAGATCATCTAAGGTTCAACTGTCTTGAAGGCAGGTCAGCATTGTGTTGTGGATTACATAGAACTTAGTAAGATACAAAAGATATCCTGGTCACCCATTGAGTCTGGATCTATCCCTCGCTGTCCAGAAATATTTCTTCACTGGACCAAGATAGGTCAAAATGAGTAAGTAGACCGTGTCCAACTCTCCCACACTGTAATTCAACTTGGGTACATCAATCTTTCTATCATTTGTCACCCATCAACTTTCTGTTATAACTTCTGCAAGTGGTACAGTAGCAGGTATGGATTCACTGGGAGCGATAGCCAAGAAACTGCAATTGTTCTGCCTTGAAATGGATCCAAGGGATATTTTATGTCCAGCCAAGTGGCAGACATGACCTTGGTTTAATGCCTCGTCTGAAAGACAGAATTTGGGAAGCAGTATTTTAAGAGGCAGACGGATGAATAGGCAGGGAATAGGGGGATATAGATCATGTGTAAGTAGATGGAATTATTTAAGAATGGCATCACGATTGACACAGACACGGTGGGCTAAAGGGCCTGTTCCGACTCTGTACTGTGCTGTGTTTTATGTTCTCGAGTCGGTTTGGAAGTTCTCAGTCAATGAGTAGCCACTCCCTCCATCACTGTGCAGTTCATACCATCTACGAGAAGCATTCAAGAAATTCATCAAGGCTCTTTAGAAGCACCTTCCAAACCCACAACCACTATCTTCGATTCAGAGGAACACCTCCCCCACCAAGTTCCCCTCCCAACTACTCACTATTCTAACTTGGAAGTATGTCTCTGTTCCTGGAACATCCTCTCTGATGGCATTGTGGGTCTACCTGCAGCATGTGGAGTGCCGCAGTTCAAGATGGCAGCTCACCATCAGCTTCTCAAGGGCGATTAGGGATGGGCAATAAATGTTGGCCCACAGTCCGTGAATGAAGCAGTTACTTTTTTAAAAAGTTAGATAGCAAGGAACTAAAGATGCAAAAATGAGATGATCCACCAAACTGAAATAATGGCACCATGACAAGTTTACGTGGACAGTTTCCTTTATAACCAAGGACATTGGAATGGAAAATGGAAAATGTTGTCACAAAAGTGTGATGGAAAGACAGCACAGGAAATGCATAGGTGTGAATTTTCAATACTATAAATAGATATAGTTACCCCTCTGTGCACCATTCAGAATTAGAGATTGATCACAAGACTGTAATTAAAAATTCAAATATTGTATTCACTCATTGTAATTTGTGATAAATTTATTCCTTCTTTCTATTACCAAGGAGCCACATAAAATGCTCATCAATCAGGAAGAAATCAGTAGGTAGGCATTTACATTGTAATTATTGCTAGAAGTAGAAAATCTTTCAACAGTGATGGTAACAATGATGATGAGATGGCACAATGGCTCAGTCCTGATGAAGGACTTTTATCTGAAACATTGATTTTCCTACTCTTTGGATGCTGCCTGACCTGCTGTGCTTTTGCAGTACTACTCTAATCTTGACAATGGTTCAGTGGTTAGCACTGCTGCCTCACAGCTCCAGGGACCTGGGTTTGATTCCAACCTCCGGCGATTGTCTGTGCAGCATTTGCACATTCCGCTCGTGTCTGCATAAGTTTCCTCTGGGTGCTCTGGTTTCTTCCCACTGTCCAAAGATGTGCAGCTCAGATGGATTGGCCATGCTAAATTGCCCAAGGGATGTGCAAGCTATGTGGGTTAGCCATGGGAAATGCAGGGTTATAGAGTAGGGGGTGGGAAGGTTAGTGTGGACTCGACTGGCCTGCTTTCACACTGTAGGGATTCTATAAATTATTATTGTCCACCCGAGGCATGAGGTAGACTCTAGGAATCCAATCCAATCTCATACCACTGATCATATATTTGCAATCAAGTTATGGGCAAACAATCGAACTATGTAAATAAAGACCAGAAGAACTGCAGATGCTGAAAATCAGAAACAAAAACAGAAATTGCTGGAAACTTTCAGCAGGTCTGGCAGCATCTGTGAAGAGAAATCAGAGTTAACGTTTCAGGTCGAGTCACCCTTCCTCACTGGACCCAAAACATTAACTCTGATTTCTCTCCACAGATGCAGTCAGACCTGCTGAGTTTTTCTCTCTATTTCTGTTTTTGAATTTGAACTACCTTGTTAAATGAACGTAAAATCACTGATGTATTTACAATGATCAATTTACTCACTTTTGAAGTGTGTATGTTTTAAAATCTTCCAAATACTTTCCCTCCTCACTTGTAAAATGCCTGAGCATTGTAAGATGACCAGGTAAAAACAATGACTGCAGATGCTGGAAACCAGATTCTGGATCAGTGGTGCTGGAAGAGCACAGCAGTTCAGGCAGCATCCAACGAGCAGCGAAATCGACGTTTCGGGCAAAAGCCCTTCATCAGGAATAAAGGCAGAGAGACTGAAGCGTGGAGAGATAAGCTAGGGGAGGTTGGGGGTGGGGAGAGAGTAGCATAGATCAAACCATCTTCCCCTCCACAGGTGCTGCCTGACCAGCTGATATTTATTCCCAGAATGTCTGATTTTTATCTCCGAATTTCAGCATCTGAAGTATTATATTTTGATGTTGCACGACATTAATGGCATTAAGACAGCTCATAAGTCTTGTTTTAGTCAGGTTGATGGTGGCCTTATCACCTACTGTTGGCTTCATTGTTCTAAGTCGCAAAGTCTAAGATATGTATTTGTGCTCGTCATTTCTTTTGAAAGGTTGGATCAAATGAAACAGCACCATTTATAGTGGGAAACAGCAGATGAATTATAGGTTAATTTAGCTTCCATTTACTACTCTAAATGGGGTAGAAGATTAGTACCAAATTCACAGTTTCTGATTTCAGCAAGATGAGTAGATCAGTTTTTTTAGGCCAACAGCAATAGTAATGTGTTAATGGCTTTTAATGGCTACAGTTTAAACATGCTTACAACAAAGTTACAATGTGTGAATTGCTCTGAGGTTCAACTTAATGGTGTCTGTGCTTTCTATTGTGAAGGGAAAATCACCCAAAAGCTGTGTTAAAATCATTTTTGAAGTGTTGTGTCTGGGAAAATGAAAATGCAGCATTTGTGTCATGTGGGAAGTGTTAAAATGGGAGCTTTGACAATAAAACAGTGCTCCCTGTGTTCTTTAAGATTTAAAACTACCTTTTTCTTCCTGAAATATGCATGAAGAGCGACCAAAATTATGATTGCACCACATAAACTGGTCTTAAGTATGTATAGTATTCAATTATGTACATTATAGTAACAGGCTGAAAATACTGAAGGCTTCAGGGCAGCAATGTCTTGTTGCAAAGAAATCATGACTGTTTGAGGGTGTCAATCATTTTTTTAAAATTATAGTAGAACTAAAAAGCTATAGAACTAAATGATAACAGAAAAAAAACGGGAGTTACTCTGCACCCTATTAACATTATAAATTCACAATCATGCTTCTTGAATGACTGATGAATGATTTTATTGTCATGTGTACTTTACAGTGAGAAAATCAGTAAAACATAATGAAACACTTTTCTACTGTTATCACAATCTGGAGCGAATTGAATAGTTTCAAGAATATTTTAAAGAGAGTCCATCAGTCCTGAGCCAGCTCATCATCAATGATACCTGTGCCATCAACCCTCCTCTACCACCTTTCCGCCCTCTATACCAGACCCGATCAACATTGAAATGGTGGCTGAATTGTTAATAAGCCATATTTAATTTTGGCTGGTACCTTTTGCCTGGCTCACATGTAATGCTATGTTGTCATTCTCAAAAATGACATTAGTTCATCCACAACTGGATTAATACAATCTTAAATTCTTTTATATAACCTGACACTTGTAAATGTAATTGTATCTATGAACATACTTTAACTATTGTACTTTTCAATAATCTGTTGTGGAACCTGATGAGCATGAATGAACAATGAAGTGATGCGAATATCACAGCTGCAGTTGGTTATGTAAGTTTTCTTTCTCGTTTACATCTTAATATGTCATCCACACACAAAAAAAATAGTCTGTACTTTTGGAAACAGCACGTCATTTGAATTTTTTTTCCAGCTTGTACCTACTTACTGATTAATTGAAAAGTATTATTACTGGTAATGGACCACTGATTCTTTATTCTTCATTTTTATTCGCTTTGATGAAACCTAGGCCTGAAACAGGTGATGGCTGTATGGATTCACTACTTGAGAGATGAGCACATTAAAATACTCCCCTTACATACTAATGTTATAACAAAATGAAATTAAAGGATGCTTCTTCTAAATAAAATGGCTGCTTTAAATCCATTACAGAACTGGGCAAGAATTTTTCACATCAGCTAATTCTTTTTTTGTTTGTTCTATGCTGGTTGTAGCTTAACATTTTTGTAAGCAGTTGTAAGGAGAGACCGCCATAATCCCCTGCTTGGATTGCTATAAGGAAATCCCCTCTGCCCCCGAAAAAGAGATTGATTTACGTTATGCTAAGATGAAAGGGGATTGTATGCCATTTTCATTTTTAAAAAATATACTTTAAGAATTGTGTGATCCTCAGTGTGCTGTCTGTAGATCTCTGCATGCAGTTTCTGAGTAAGAGGGATGTGATCCTGAATCCACTGCATCTGCTGCTGTGCAGCATGCTGCTATAGAAACAGGGTCAGGCTGCAGGGTACTGAGACACAGTAGTAATGTCCTTAGTGTAGTTCCACCTTGGCAGCCCAACAAATTAGGTGCTTTTGTTTAAAGTGAAGGCTTTTTAAGTTTAAAGTTTGTGAAACAATAATTTGCAATAGTGTACTTTCTATTACCAACAACATTGTTATGATGTATCACAATTCCCACTTATTATCACAAATAAACCTAAGTTTGGGCTGGTCACCTATGGCCAATTTTTATTTTTCTTCCTTGCCCATTTCTCCTCCTCTTGAAGGTGTTGGGGGAGATTTCCACAGACTCTACATGCCCCCAGTTCTGCCCATCTGATTATACTTCATGTGCAAGTTTCGTCAGTGCATCTCCTAATGGCTTTTTGACCTTTGGAATGACACTGCTGGACTTGATCCTATGCTCACTGGGTAAATATCTGTGCGTACTGACATTGGTTCTGAATCCAGAGTGAGAGAACTGACTTACTCATCCCTTCACAACCTCAGGACACTGGTACCAACATTCACATACATATTTAACACCAACCCGGCTGTTTTCAGTTTCTATTCTTAGATTGCAAATGAAAATACATTGGATCTGAACATCCCTGTTTTCACTGTCGCTCTACCTGACTAGCTGCCATCTTCCCTTATCTGTGTGCCATATGCTCCTACTGTTATTGTCAAAATTGATGCAAAATGTTGGTTACAAACAATACAGGTGGTGTGAAGTTAAAAGTGACTCTATAGTTATTAAGTATGTAAACATATTTTAAACAAGATGTAGTGAGAAATACAAACGATTAAAAGTGCAAATTCTATGCTTGAACGATCTCCATTGCTTGTGAATATAATACTGTTTGGATAAGTATTTGCTTTGGATCTGTTAATATCAGCACCTCTTAATCTTTGGTAACAACAACTTGTAACAAACAGCACCTTTAACCAGAATCTACATCTGGACCTACTTCACAGCTAGCCAAATGGAAATCAATGCCAAACTAGAGAGAACAAATTGTTAGGAATGACTGAAAGCTTGTTCAAAAAGATGCATTTTGAGGAGCTTTTAAGGAGCACAAGGTACAAAGCTTATGGAGGTATTTCCAGAGTTGAACCTATTTGTTTTGCACCACAAAAAGGGACAGTAAGGGAAAACTTAATTAAATTAGTTGTGATTCAGCACAGCACAACCCTACTTAGCTCCTTTTATTTGTTCAATTATTTTGTTGTTTTTGTGAAGTTTTCATAGTTTTGCATAACCATGATACATCTGTACACTAAATGTATGTTTTACTACGTCAAATAAGATAGTTGATTTAACACAGTGATGAAAAGAAAACCAACTTATTGTATTGATTCTATTTGTACAAAAGCCCTAAATGAACAACTTTGGCAAAATAATCACTTTTTAATTGACACTTTTTAAAAAATAAGAGATCCCTTCAACTTATTTTAAGGCCATGACTCCTTCTCAATCCGTTTTTAATTTTAACTGGATCAATAGATATTCAAACTCTTATAAAAACGCTGGGTGATTAAGTTGTTCAACACCAGCTGCTTACGCCTGTCAGGCCCATCTATCTATCAGCCTAATTTAGTGGTGTCTGCTTATCTCAGGTGCGGCATGTGTTGAAAGAGCATAACGGCAGTCTGTGACAGTTAATAAACTCTAACATTAAAATCTCCATGCTTGTCATTTCCAGCACATCCTTTGTGTTAATGCTTTATGACACAACCCTAGAGATGGGCATAAGATGCCAGGCCCTTTTGGCCTGATCTTTTTTTTGACGTGCAAAAAAGATAAATGGGGAGAAATAATGGCACTCAGGCTACAACCCATTCCTCTCCTACAACATCTCACAGAGAATAAGCCAGACACTTTTTATGTATAATTAAATCGAGTTGGCTTTCTGTAGGTATGCAGATTCTGAGAAATGATGTATGGTGCAATAGTCTGGTAGGGGCTGATTTGATGTAAATGAAACTAATTAAGGAAATGTCAAACATAATTAATAAAACAGGTTTAAGTTGCAAAACATTGTCAGCTGAATGAATGAGGATGCAATCCTTCCCATTGTTTCTGCTTTATTTAGAGCATTCAATTAGGTCACATATCTCTCTGAAGTGCTTTTTCCACCTCACCTCCTCTTAGCCTATTCCCAGAGTGGGGGAAAATAAATTTGCCTGTCTGTCTGGTGACTGAAAAAAATTAATTGCCAAAACCTCATCCTGTCCAAGTATTACATTCTAGTTGCAGGACATTAACATAACCAATTTGCGTGGACTAACTGGTGACTACTTAATAGAGCGCCTGACCGCTGATAAGCCTCAGCTGCAGCACATTAACATTTTCATAATATAAAAATATTATAGTTGTATGATTTGGCAATGGCCATTCATTATTGATAAGAACAAAGGTTTTATAAATTACAAAGGAGTGCATGACCTATAATTACGGTGAGCAAATTAGGGTGTGCTGTGAAGTCAGTTACATTTCCCTAGAAGTAATGATGCTAGGGACCTTTCTCTCCCTTGGGATTATAAAAATAATGGATTCCCCTACTGCTGCAGATGGGGTTGTGAATGAGCCAAGGTTGTCATCTTGGACAGTGTTTATACAGGCTCCAGCTCATAGTTCCAAGCCCCAGTGAGCTCCAATCCCTCACCCAGTTTGTTGTTAGGGGGAGGGACACAGAACACATATGCCCCTTTATTCAATTTAAACAAGAATATCCGCACATAATATATTATACTCAAAAGCAGTAATCGTAGGCAAATTAACAAGAGCAGGCTACTGTAAAAATGAAGTATCTTAGCATTAAAGGATTCACTATTCATGAGCAGAGCTGCAAAGTACTACTGAATGCTGCAATTTGCTATGAAAGCAGACCACTTTTACTGTATTGCCATTAAGCACCAATTCTTTCAAAAATGAAAAGCAGTCAGAGGATTAAATATTTAATTTTTCAGTAATGGGTGGAAATGAATTAATAAGAAAGCAAGCATTATTGCTGAAAACTGTTAATAAAGTGCCTACCTTGTTATGTTGTTGGTCTTGGACTCAGCAAAAAATGTGACTGGAGGGCATTAGCACACTATTTTGTCAGACTGAAGCCTTGATATCACCCACCATTTACCCAAATCTGCAATTTAGCGAGGCACAGTTTAATGAGGGGTAGGCTATTGGACAGGACATGAGACACAGCTCCTCAGTAATGAGACCTTCAACAAAGTCATTCTTGTCTTAGATTAACTAACACCTAGTGACAAAAGTATTTTATTATCTTTCACGGTGAGTATTGTATAAAATTCAACACTGCCCTTCTCTCAAGCAGGCTCTTTCAAATTGACCGTGTTATTGAATTTAGAAAACAGCTTTTACACATAATTTTTGCTTTGTCACATAGACCCGGTTCCTCCTCCCCATCTGAGTGTTTTCTGCTGTCAGGTATCGATGGGTCATGCGATAGTTAATGATCTCATGGGGTATTGTTATCAAATGGAGTCGACACTGAAGAATATTTCCAATTAAAAACTGTAGCATGCTTTTAATATAGATCCTAAAATTGAATGCTATGTCTACTTTGAGCATGTTTCTTCATGATATTTTAAGTTATCCGACATTTTAAAAAATTATGTACCTTTTTTCTTAAATGAAAGTATTTCAAACAAATTACTGGTAATATAATTATTTATGCCTAAAAATAACAATACAGATAACATGTTATTTGCACATTCTAATTTTTGATGCAGCCCTGGACGCTTGTACATTTTGTTGGCAAATAGTAAAATCTTTGTGGTCTCTCAGGGGTTTAACCTGTGGCTCAGCTCACATTTTAGATAAAATCATGTATTACGGCTTCTTGTTACAACAGTTGAATGATAGCTCAGCATTGCCACAGTAAAGCTCCATCTGGGGTTCTATCAATGTGTGTAATACCATGAGAAAAATAATAAAAGAAACTTAGAAAACCTCCTCATTATTTATTATTTTGAAAATATTCAAATCAGCCAAGCAATTGAACTAACCGTTCAGTGCAACATTTTAAGTACTCCTAAAGTGTATTCTACAGAGAGATCTGCTTGTTATGTTTAATACATCATTGTGTCCCACACTATTATTTGTTTGATCCTTTATTTAGTTGAATCCAAATAATAGCTTTCTCTACCCCCACCAACAACCCCCACCTTTCTCATTCCCATTGTTATTTAAAGTGAACGATTTTGCATTAAAGAAGTGAGGGTTGTCGAGTTAATATTTTGGGATCCAAGTCCTAACCATAGGTGACAGAGCCTGTTGGTCATTTATCTAATTGTGCTATGCAGATAAGAATTAATTAGTCTTATTATTTTTCTCATTTTGGATGGCTTTCCCATCTGGATGGTATAAATTCCTCTGTGCAGGTGATTAATTGCTGGGACTGTTGCTGGCTGCTATAGATGCTTGTACAAATAACCGCCAAATTGACAAAATTTCTGATGGCCACGCTCAAGATCATACTGAATAATCTGTAAAATTTCACTGTTAACTCCATGATGTGTCTAACTTTCTGCAATTAAATTGCACCAGGATTGACCTAAGTGTGTCCAGAAGCAAAATCTAACAAGCAGCTTAAAGCTTAAGAATGTGAGTTGTAGTCAGCTACGTGACAAAATTGCATTTTTGTCCAGTGTTGCAGGCATTAGGATTATATCTCACCAGCTGAAGAAGTATAGTTGGATTTTTGGACAGATTAAACTGCTATTTCTAGTTTCTTTTTGGAGCGTCTTTCCCTGATCATATTGTTCGGCAAGATCAGTTTACTTATGTAAATTCATTTGAAGTAATCAAGGCTTCATGATTGCGGGGCGGAGGAGTGGGGAGACGTGGTGAGCCACTAGCAAAGGGAAAAGAACAACATGTGATTTCTAGTTGCTGAATGGCTCGTACAGTGGCTCAGTGGCTAGCACTGCTGCCTCACAGCGCCAGGGACCTGGGTTTGATCCCAGGAGAAAGTGAGGACTGCAGATGCTGGAGATCAGAGCTGAAAATGTGTTGCTGGAAAAGTGCAGCACGTCAGCCCGATGCTTCGGGCATGAGCCCCTCCTTGGATGCTGCCTGACCTGCTGCATTTTTCCAGCAACACATTTTCAGCTCTGAGTTTGATCCCACCCTTGGCTGACTGTGTGGAGTTTGCACATTCTCTCCATGTATGGGTGGGTTTCCTCTGGGTGCTCTGGTTTCCTCCCACTGTCTAAAGATGTACAGGTTAGGTTGATTGGCCATGCTAAATTGCCCATAGTGTCCAGGGATATGCAGGTTAGGTAGATTAGTCATGAGAAATGCTGGGTTGCAGGGATTGGGTGGGGTGCTCTTTGGTGGGCAGGTATGGGCTGAATGGCTGATTCCACACTGTTGGGATTCTATAAATAGGTCTAGTCTATTGTGGACAATTTACATATTCACTGTAATAGTCACATGACTTTTCAAATAATCTTGTTCTCGTCCTTATACGTACATTAAGGTTGATGGAGTAAAGGAATAATCTAAAATTATTAAAACTCCTTCTATTTAAATTTTGTTGGAAAGAAGTGACCTCAGTTACTCATCTCTGGCTGGAATTAGCCTCAAGACTCTAAATGTAAAGGGCTGTATTTCCCATTTCTCACTATTACTGAAGCCAAAAAAGACTTGAAGGAAGTCACCTATTGAAATGCACAAAAAAGCCAATTTCCCCCAATGTGTTTAAACAGCTACCATTAGATAATTTGACTCATGGGTTTTTGTATCTCATTCTGGAATGGACAATACATTAAACTCTTTATTAATTTTGATTGATATATGGTAAAGAGATTGTTACTGAATTATTAACAAGTAACGTCTTTGTTTTAGTAACATTGTCATTTCCATCAGTTTGTTCCCATTCACATCCTGTCCATGTTTAGAAAGAAACCTCCCTACACCCAATTTTGTTTTTAAAATAAATATTATCCCACGAGTAATTCAGAACCAGGAGGAGAATAGAATGGTGGGAGGCCAGGATGGGAGGGAACCTGAATTTCATGGAAGGATCTGTATAAGATGATCTCCAGGATTCCTGCTCAAGGCAAGCCATATTCAGGCTGGCTCCTGGGCAGAATATAACTGGAGGTGATAAGGTTGAGTTTAATATTGTGAAGTGATGGGGGGTAGGGTTGATGTTGGGGGTGTTGGCTTGGAAAGAAGCTTGGTTACAGAGGGCAGTGTCTCCTCTCCAAGCCACCCAGTCCTCAAGCAGTGCCATAGAATTTTTAATTCATGAATCCACCCTCATCACCTTTCAATTGTCATTTATAACCCATTGACCTGCCAACACTAAAAGCAAAAGTGGATGCCTGGATTCAGTTTTGCACTTTTTTTATCGTTCCTGACTAAAGTGGATTTTAATTAAACCCTTCCCCTTATATTTCACTTTAAAATGTTTCAATGATTCACTGTAGAAAAATAAAATTCATGACCCTGTACAGGAGACTCAATGCATCTTCAAGTCTTAAATCCTTTAATATCTCTGACTGACAATGCGATGGCGCACAACACTGCTGGTTATGATTAGAAGGAACATTTTCTACTCGGCAGAACGTATGCTTAGGAATTCTGTAGATGACTGTTGGAAAGTTAAAGGTGGAAATTTATGATGGAATCTTCCTAGCCCCTGAACTATGTTAGCAATGACGAATCAGCTGGGAAAAGAAGGCAAAAGAGACCTTGGTGTGCAGGTTCATAGCTCATTGAAAGTGGAGTCACAGATAGATAGGATAGTGGAGAAGGCGTTGGTATGCTTTCCTTTATTGGTCAGAGTACCAAGTACAGGAATTGAGAGGTCATGTTGAGGCTGGACAGGAAATTGGTTAGGCCACTCTTGGAATATTGCATGCAATTCTGGTCTCCTTCCTATCGGAAAGATGTTGTGAAACTTAAAAGGGTTCAGAAAAGATTTGCAAGGATGTTGCTAGGGTTGGAGATTTGAGCTACAGGGAGAGGCTGAACAGGCTGGGGCTGTTTTCCCTGGAGTGTCGGAGGCTGAGGGGTGACGTTATAGAGGTTTACCCTGGGGTGGGGGAGTCCAGAACTAGAGGGCATAGGTTTAGTTTGAGAGGGGAAAGATATGAAAGAGACCTAAGGGGCAACTTTTTCATGCAGAAGGTGGTACATGTATGGAATGAGCTGCCAGAGGAAGTGGTGGAGGCTGGTACAATTGCAACATTTAAGAGGCATTTGGATGGGTATATGAATAAGAAGAGTTTGGAGGGATAGGGGCTGGGTGCTGGCTGATGGGACTAGATTGGGTTGGGATATCTGGTCAGCATGGACAGGTTGGACCGAAGGGTCTGTTTCCATGCTGTACAAAACAAAATCAGAAAATTTAAATTCTTGATATCAAGTGGAAAGTCTTGATTTTTCTACCCAAGTTTTGAATGTTGAGATGAGAATCTCATGTGTAAGCAGTGAGTAGCCAAATTACATGTATAACCATCTCATTCTTGCCTCATTTATACACCATTTGTTATTTTACAAAGCAGTGGAGGGAAGATAGTGACAATTCCTGTCATGAAAGTTTGAGTGGAGGCCCAGAGATGCAAGCTTTCTCCACCTTGGCCAGCATTCTCCCCACATCTCAGAGTACGCTCTGTGGGCAGTGACTTCATGCATTCTTCTTTCATGGAGGTTGGCATCAGACACTCTACAGCTTCACAACATCTTCATGACACATCTCAACTCATTTAGAATAGAGTTCTCCATTTCAATGCTGCATGATAGTGTATTCTGACACCTTGTATTCAAATGGTGCTATCAGGCCACTTGGACACATGGAGAGACACCCACCTCTGTGTCAAAGCAAAACACCCACTTTGTTCCCTTTGCCACTACTTGGACACTCACAGCATCTTTGCTTTGATCTGGGCAGCACTGTTGCTAAGTGGTTAGCATAGAAGCCTCACAGCATCAGGGACCTGGGCTCAATTCCAGCCTTGAGCAGCTGTCTGTGTGGAGTTTGCACATTCTTCCCGTGTCTGCGTGGTTTCCTCCAGTTGCTTGGTTTCCTCCCACAATCCAAAGATGTACAGGCTAGTTGCATTGGCCAGGCTAAATTGCCCATAGTGTTCAAGGATGTGTAGATTGGGTGCATTAGTCAGGGGTAAATGTATGTGAATGTGTCTGCGTGGGTTCCTCTTTGGACGGTCGGTGTGGACTTGTTGGGCCAATGCTGGAGATCAGAATCAAAAAGTGGTGCTGGAAAAGCACAGCCAGTCAGCTAGTAACCAAGGGGCAGGAGAATTGACGTTCTGATCATAAGCCTTTCATCAGGAATGTGTCCATAAAAGATGTTTTCATTTCCATTTGGCTTCATGTTGTTCCACCAACCATTTTTAAGCAATTTTGAGTTGCCAGTTCAGTTATGACCCCACGGTTGTTGAATATTTGAAAAAAAAAGCGATTTTAGCTTTTAGGTTTTAGATTTTATTGCTTTGCATACTCAAGTACAGTGTATAATGTCATCACACATGGCACTATCTTAGGTACCAAACTACTGAGTTACAAAAAAAGCTTAGGTGCAAAGTAGCAAGAGAAACAAGGATTAAAAAGTTAAGCATTATTTAATAGAATAGTAGGAAAATAAAGAAATAGGTTATGGTTTATATTGAATATGGTTTATATTCTCGTGGTTTAAACGAGAAAAATAAAGGAATAAGCTAAAAGTCCAACAGTTTGTGATGAGCCCTCTGTTTCTCTTGCTCTCTTGGAGACCTCAGCTGTCTGTTCTTGAAGCAGTTGCCGTGGATACTGTCACAGCTGCTGAAATTTCCACCTCTTCATTCTCCCCTGGTGCCTTGGGAACTTGCCTGGGCAGAATCCACTCGCACACCGAGCTGAAATACCACCATGAACCACCGTGACAACAGTAGTGGGACCTGGCAGGAGCTGCCGAGAAACCAGGCCAGGATCGGCCAGAAGCCAATGAGAGACTAAACTGAGAGACATAGGAGACCAGGCCGGGACTCGTCAGGAGTTGCCAAGGGAACAGACTGGGAACCACCACGTTGCTGAGAGACTAGGCCCGGGACTCACTGGAATCCATCAAGAAACCAGGTTCAAACTCATTGAGAGACTAAAAAGGGAGAAAAAGAGCAGGAAATAGAAAATATGGAGGAGCTCCAGTTGGAGCATCCTACTCTGCCACCATCTTGACTGGATTTCTACAAATGGACATTGGTTCCAAGTTTTCTCCTCATTTTTCTTCACATGTTCCTAAGTGTCATAATGGACTTGAAACATTAATTCTGCTTCTCTCTCCAAAGATGCTGCCAGACCTGCTGAGTTTCTCTGCCTGTTTGTAGTTCAGAACTAAGAGCGAGATTAGACGTTTAGTTGAATAGCATTCAAATAACATGGCTGTTGTTAGTGTGATTAGGAAGGCAACTTGTGCAATAAATTCCAGTAATTACATCAACCCAACACTGCTTCTAGCTGTGGTTGACAGTCTGTGATTTCCAGTAATATATAATTGATCAATACTGGATATCTGTATCAATATTTAGCAATACCCAAGAATAGATGGTATTATTACAATAACTTGCAAAATCGTAATTACAAACCACAGATGAATTCCTTGTAAATTATAAGTTTCAGTTCATTTTTGTGAACATTTAGCAACAGATTCCACTTACAACAGAATAGAGAATCCTTGTTGAAATCCTTCAAGACCTTGCCTCATTTGTCACCTATATGTCACATTACACAGCTTTGAACTGGTTGGCAAGAGTGACATTTACAGTTTTAAAATGAAAGCACATCATTTTCACTAATTTGACACACAAATGTAATAACTATTTACCTTGAGGAAGACAGAGAGTTAGCTTCTTGTGAATCTTGCCATTTGGCACTTATTTTCTCAGTCTGTCAAATAGGATGGGATTAATGGGACAGTTTGTTCAACAAATCACATTAGCTGAAAGCAGACAGGGCAAAGAAAAAGGAATGGCAGAAAGATCCTTGGAGCACTTTACTGATTTAGAGCAGCAGTATGACTGAAGATCTGTGTAAATAAAACATACTTGCATGTGACATTTACAGAAGTATATTGTGCAGAGAGAACCGTAATTGCATCCTACAGCTCAGATTTTTTTTTAGAGGAATACTTACCGTCAGTTGGGAGTGAAACAAAGTTGCTAAAAGATTAGCCCTGTAACTTTGTTTTCTCAGTCACATTTACATCAGAAACTGCCGATTGAAAGTTGAACCCTTTCCATAACTGTAATAAAGAGCTTGCATTCCCATATTTGAAATTAGTAGCTCCAGCAAGCAACATTTTAAAAGAGAAATATGCATTCCCATGATGTGGATATGCTGACATTTATTGCTCAGCCCTAATTGTCCTTGAGAAGGTGGTACTGAGCTGTCTTCCTCAACTGCTGCAGTCTAGACCCATAGTGCTATTCTAAAGGCATTGCAGGATTTTCAAGAAACTTCAAGGAGAAGGAATTTCTTTGATGCATTCATAAGACGTGGGCATCATTGGCTGGGCCAGCATTTATTGGCTGGGCCAGCATTTATTGGCCATCCCTTGAGAAGGGATTCCTTTGAGAATTAATTGAGATTCATTTGAATGAATGAGAAGGTGGTGCTCAGCAACTTTCTTCAAACTTGCAGTCCATTTGTTGCTGGTAGAATTAAATGTCATTATGGAGGAAGTTGGAGGATTTTGACCTAGCAACACTGAAGGAATGGAGATTTATTTCTGAGTCAGGGTGGTGAGCGACTTTGGGATGGGGGAGAGCTTACAGATGATGGTGTTCCCATGTATTCTTGTCTTTGTCCTTCTGAATGGAAGTGGTTGTTGGTTTGGAAGGTGCTGTCTAAGAAGTCTTAGTGGGTTTCCACTGTGCATCTTGCAGATGATACACACTGCTACTAATGAATTTCTACGGTGGAGGGATTTGTAGTGTGTAGATGTGGTGCCAGACAAGTGGGCTGCTTTGTCCTGGATGGTGTCAAGCTTCTTGAGTGTTGTTAGAGCTGCACCCATTCCAGGCAAGTTCCGTCACACTCCTAACTTGTGCCTTGTGGATATGCTCTGGGGAGTCATAAGGTGAGTTAATTGCCACAGTATTCTTAACATCTGACCTACTCTTGTAAGCACTGTATTTATATGGTGAGTCCAATTTCTGCTCAGTGGTAACCCCAATATGTTGATAGTGGGGGATTCAGTGGTGGTAACACAATTGAAATGTCAAGGGGTGCTGTTTAAATAACCTCTTATTGGAGATGGTCATTACCTGGGATTTGTGTGGTTCAAATGCTACTTGCCACTTTACAGCACAAGGCTGGATATTGTCCAGGTATTGCTGGATTTGGACATAGACTGCTTCGGTCTCTGAGAAGATGTGAATGGTACAGAACATTATGCAATCATCTGTGAACATCCCAACTTCTGACCTTATGGTGGAGGGAAGGTCTTCTTTTAACCAGTCCTCTAGTATTTTTCTCTGGCAACTGAAATGTACCACGTCAGTGCTAGATGCCATGAAGGCTCTCCACCCTCCTGATTTAAATATGGGTTCTTTTTCCTTTGAAATCCTTAGAGTTATTGTGTACCTGGTCATAGAGTCATAGAGATGTACAGCACGGAAACAGAGCCTTTGTCCATGCTGATCAAATATCCTAACCTAATCTGGTCAAATTTTTCAGCACTTGGCCAATATCCCGCTTAGACATATACCCATCCAGATACCTTTTAAATGTTGTAATTGTACCAGCCGCCACCCCTTCATCTGGCAGCTCATTCCATACATGCACCACTGTCTGTGTTTAAAAGGTTGCCCCTTAGATCCCTTTTGTATCTTTCCCCTTGCACTCTGAACCTATGCCCTCTAGTTATGGACTCCCCCACCCTAGGGAAAAGACCTTGTCTGTTCATCCTATTCATGCCCCTCTTGATTTTATAAACCTCTTTAAGGTCACCCCTCAGCCTCTGATGACCCAGAGAAAACAGCTCCAGCCTGTTCAGCCTCTCCCTATAGCTCAAATTCTCTAATCCTGGCAACATCCTTGACAATCTTTTCTGAACTCTTCCGAGGTTCACAACATCCTTCCGATAGGAAGGAGACCAGAATTGCATGTCTAAGTGCTCCACAGAGTGGGATGGCTTAGTAGAGAGGGGTCTTTCCTATAATGAGGTAAACTTGCAGCATACTGTGTTGGGAATCAGGTTAAACTTCCCTTTGCCACTTCACATATATTTTGAGGCTGATGTTTATGATTTCTGCCATTTTTCCTGACTACTGGGCCCTGCCTATTCTAATGATGACTGTGGGTCTTACCACTGGAATCTGGGTGTTCTGAGGTTGACTTACAGCTGCGGCTGTCTCCACAGTGTTCTGCTGGTTTTGTCTGTTATTTGGAATCTGTCTGCTGTGTGTTCAGTTCTTTGCCTACCCCTGAAGTCTGTCTGCTCTGCGTTTGTTGGTTCTCACTATTTCCTTTCTTCTGGCCTATTGCCTGAGACTGCTCTGATCTGATTTGCAAGGTACGTTTCCCTCTTTTACCTGACTTGTTTTGTTTTTCCTGTCCACTTTAGTGTTGGAACGTAGCTGCTTACCTTTCTTTACAATTTAACACCAGTGCTTGGCACAACAGTGCATTATTCTCATTGTCTAGAGGAAAGATTTCCAGTTTTCACTGTTCCCATGTTGTAAGTGCACTTACAAGACAAGAAGCAAGCCTTTGTAACCAGAATCATTTTTTGATCCATTTACAAATGTGCAGATCAGTGAGAAGTCTCTACATAACCATCTTAGAGAAAGACATTTTAAGACATTGTAATGTGATGGAACAATTAGTTATTGTGATTACAACAAGGTCAGCCAGGTGGACCTCATAGAATATGAGTTCCCTGATTGGGGATGTTAATCTAGTTCAATCAGGGAGCCCTGTCTGACGGGTATAAACAGGCATGCTGCCGATTGCCTGCCCCTCTTCCGTGGTGATGTTACAGCCCGGGTGTCTCTGGAGAAGGAGCACGTGGTGTCCACCAACACCCTAGAGTTGTTCAGGGAGAGGTGGGCGCCACAGGGAGTGGGAAGTATTATTTCCTCGTCCAATTCTATTTTGATTTAACCCCTGCTCTGCCCTTCACTGTTTGATCTTGCAGCATTGCCCTTTGATGTGAAGGGCACTGCTTGTCACTGGCCACTTGGGTGTTTTCATTACTTCCTGGTGGTGGAAACTGAATAAAGATTTGTGCACCTTGTGTCCTTCACTGCATCTCATCCCTGCACTCACACAACATGGATGCTGGGGAAAAAAATAAGCACTACCGCAGTTAGGTTATGTGGAGCCGCATGGTGGCTCAATGGTTAGCACTGCTGCCTCACAACGCCAGGGTTGCAGGTTCAATTCCAGCCTCGGGCGACTCTCTGTGTGGTGTTTGCACATTCTCCCCGTGTCTGCGTGGGTTTCCTCCGGGTGCTCCAGTTTCCTTCCACAGTCCAAAGATGTGCAGGTCAGGTGAATTGGCCATGCTAAATTGCCTGTAGTGTTACGTGCATTAGTCAGAGGGAAATTGGTCTGGATGGGTTACTCTTCGGAGGCTCAGTGTGGACTGGTTGGGCCAAAGGGCCTCTTTCTACACTGTAGGGAATCTAATCTAATCAAATAAGAAAAAAAAACAGGCATGTTAGAGTCATACAGTCGCCCCACAGCATGGAGACAATCACTTTGGCACAAACAAGTCCATGCTGACTGAAATGTCCATCCACAACAACCTCATTTCCATACACTTGGCCCATATCCTTCTAAACCTTTACTATCCATATATTTGTCCAAATGCCTTTCCAATGCTGTTAATGTACCCGCCACCACCACTTCCACTGGCAGCTTATTTCATATGTGTGCCATCCTCTGTGTTAGAAAAGTTGCCCCTCAGATTCCGTTTTATTCTTTCCCCTGTAACCTTAAACTGATGCCCTTTAGCCCTCGATTCCCCAACCTTGGGAAAAAGACTGAGTGCATTCATCTTATCCATGCCTCTTCTGATCTTATACACTTCTGTAAGATTCCCCCCTCAGTCACTTAAGCTCTTAAGAAAAAAGTCCTCGATGTCCTAGTTTGTCCAACCTCTCCCTATAACTCGGACAGAGATTCAGTTTGCTCTGGGAGCTGGCTCTGAGGAAGCCAAACTAGTGTCAACTACCACGCATGTGTAAATCAAGGGTGACTTAGTGACAGGATACCGACCTCTGTGAAGTTATTTCACAGGTAATATCACCAGCTGTCCTATTGTTTGGTTGTTGCCCATGTACCACAAAGACCATAAGTTTAAAATTGTTACTAGGAGAATGAGAAGAGGAGTTGGAGTCATTTTTAACATGGAGGAATTTTGAGCAGGGGAAGCTTTTTTCTCAGGGAGTGATTGAGCCAAACATCATTGTACATTTTAAAAGAAAACTTAATAAAGATCTGAAACAAAAGGGCACAAGGGCAAAGACAGACTGTGGAATTAGTTTTAGATTACTCCATCAAGGAGTGGGCACAGATGACCTCCTTCTAATTCCACTTCTCTGTTGTAATTCACCTCTTTGTTCACAGCAATGGGGCTTTGCAATAGTAAAGGAACAGGCAAAGGGAAAGATAGTTCCATTTCACCAACAGAATAATACACTGTTTTTATATCCATGAGTCTAACAGTCCGATCAGTATAAAACTTGCTTGAGGTCTATTTTGTGCCAGCAAAGCAATCCACTGGCAGAGGGCAAAAGCACTGCCTGATGGCACTAACGAGGAACCCCAGGCATTGTGGTAATCAACCCTCAATGGACATCATACGCCTGTTTTCTCCTTTAATAACTGTCCTTGTTAAGTTCCATCTATTACACTTTATCTTCTTATGGCAACTTGTGAATCTCCTATGGCAATCCTGTGTCAGTCACCCTGTGAGAGGTTGTTTCTTGACAGCTGAGGGTGAATATCAGGCTTCCGCACTATGTAAGCATCATGAGATCCACCTGGAAAGGGGGGAGTACCCCTAAGAACTGCCTCTGGAAGTCAAATTAAGGGAGTTGCAACCCGTCACTGTGAGATAGGCTTTTCCTCCTGTACCTTATTCTCACGTTATCTCTCATAATGTAAGAGCTAGATGTGGATAACAAACAGAGGTTGATTGCAGCTCCTGGGATATGCATATATTATATTCACAGGCACTTCAGTGTCTGCATTAAAGTCAAATTATTCAGTTCCAAACAGACATATGCTCTCATCAGCATGTCATGCTTCAAGTGACCCCAGCTAAAATAGTCTGTTCCTTTTATATTCTCAGATTATGAGCTATGATACAACGATAATATCATGAACATGCCTCTTATACTGCTTACTAACTGTGAGATATAACACAAGTTGGGCAATAACAGAGTGCTATATTTCATGGTCCTTGAAGAGATAGGCTCTTCGCAGGAGCCTTGATGTGCCCAACAAAAGTGGCATGGTCTTGTGATAATAATACCATGGCTTGAAAATCCAGAGGCATCTCCCGCCAAATCCTAGGGTTCCTGGGCAACAAGATGATGTCACTAGTAAAGGCTAACAGTGAGCCTGTGACCTGCTTTGAGCAGGAATGCACATTGATCTTGATGCAAATATTTTCAGGTATTGCCCGAAATTAACATTCAGAGCTGTAATCATTTAAAGAGTCATATGATCATAGTGTCAGCTATGGGTTTGCACTGGTTCGTAGCTCCTTGCAGATATAACATTGCCATAGTCACAGAGAGCCATAGGACTGCTCTCCCATTACAGAGAGACAGCTGGTGATTAGTTTAACCTGAGGGTAACCACGCCTCAAGTGAGGAGTGAGGTTGAAAAGGCGCAACCTTTATAGTAACCTCACTGGGAATTGAGCCCACACTGTTGGCATTACTCTACAGCTTTCCAGCCAACTGAACTAACTGACTCACTCCATCTTGCAGATAAAGCTCCTTGTGAGAAGTGCATTTTACTCTTAAACTTCTCGTCATTGAAATTGAGGTAACACACTCAGGAATTATGTGTGCACCGAGCAGATGACAGCAGTACATAGGACATAGAAGCAAATATAGGCCATTTGAGCATACTCCACCATTCAATAGATCATAGCTGATCCCATTGTGTTCTCATCTCCACTTCTCTTTCTGTAATCATAATTTTTGACTCCCTTTTTCGATCAAAAACCTACCTAACTTTGACTGAACAAATTCAAAGATCCAACTTCCCCTACCTTCTGGGAAAGAGAAAGCCATCCAAGATATGGTAATGCTCTGAAAGAAAAAAAGAACTCCTCACCCCTGTTTAAATCTAGTCTACTGTATTCACAATACACTCACAATGTGGTTACCTCTATATTGGAGAACTGAAACTGGGCATCCACTTTGTAGAATACATATATCCTGTCTGTAAAAATGACCCTGAGCTTCCAGTTGCCTGCCGTTTCAACAGACCACCTTGTTCCCTGGCCAACATCTCCAGCGAAGCTCAGCACAAGCTGCAAGAACACTTGGTTGCAACTTCCACTTGGGGACCCTGCAGCCTTCAGAACTCAGAATCAAGTCCAATAATTTCCAGGCCTGAGCACCTTCTCCCATGTCCTTACCACAGCCCCCATGCACTAGACCTTGTCATCAATGGGTTGCCAATGCAACCGTCCCATTGTCAGCCACTAAAGGTCCCCCAATAGCAACTCTTGATGCCCCAGCTGACCTTTACCCATTCCGTTGTCTAACTGACTGTTTTTCTCTCTCTCTAGCCTCCATCTCAACCTATCATTTACTCTTCCCCTCTCCCTACCTTCAGCATAGATACCAAACTTTGCCCAGAACTCTGCTTTCTCTCCACAGATACTGCCAGACCTGTTGAGTTTTTTCCAGCTATTTCTCTTTGTGTTGGTGTTGGTGGCTTAATTCCTATAGTGATGTCTTATGGTTATTCAGTGTTTCATGAAGATTGTTTACTTACTTTATGGAATTGGGAAACCATCCCCTGGTATTTTTAACTCAGGATTTTCACTCTGTTCCTTTGGCTTCCCCCATCAGTTGTCATTCTTAACATCATCTGAGAACATATAATATTTGGGGAATGTAGAAAATAGCAACAGCAATAGGCCATTCGGCCCCCCTTGAGTTTGCTCTGCCTTGCACTTAGATCATAATATTTCCCCAGCATTTTTCTGCCCTGTATAAGCCTTCATGTCTCTAACATAGAAAATTCACCAACTACCTTCTCTAGGGCTATTAGTCATAGGCAATGAATTCTGGCTGAGCCAACAAGTCCCCATCTCATGAATGAATTAAACCATCTACCAATCTCTGTGTGGAACTTGTCCAACAATTGACCTTCCACAACTCTCTGGGGTAGTGAATACCAAAGAATCATACCCTCTGAATGATAGAATTCCACCACATCTCAGACCTAAATGGTCTATTGCTTATCTGAGACTGTGTTCTCGGCTTCTCGACTCCCCAACCTTGAGAAATATCCTTCCTTCATTGGTCTGCCCTGTTAGGCCTGAAAAAGATTTGATACACTTCAAAGATTTCTCATTCTTCTAAAGTCCAGAAAATATGAGCCTAGTATTCTCAATCTCTCCTAACAGAACAAAACTGCCATCCCAGGAATCAGACTGGTGAACATTCAATGCATTCACTGAATGACTACTGTTTCCTTCCTGAGTCATGTGACTTGAAGGGGTGAATAAATCTTTCTCTTTCCACTCCAAAGCTTTTTACTGCTGAGTTTGAATTGTTAAAACGTGTGCGCTTTACAACTTATTATCGGCCTGACCATATGCATGAAACTATGAAGAGGGAAGTAGTCAGATTTCTTGAGGTAATCAAAATTAAGGAGGTAGTTTTATTGTCACCTCATTCTGTACAAAAGTAAAAAGGTGAAGTTGCCATGGTTACAGAGGACCATAGAGCTGCTGTCTCTGTAGAAAGAGAGACAACTGCTGGTGGTTCAATTGAGAAGCACCACACCTCAGGCAAGGGGAGAGGTTGAGAAGGAGAGGTCTTCATGGTAACTCAGCTGGTGTCAGAAATGCACCCACTCTGTTAGCATCAGTCTGCATTGTAAACCAGCTGTCCATCTAACTGAGTTAATCAGCCTCACAAACATGGAAATATAATTCAAAAATAAAACCCATCCTAAAGTCTCAAAAATCAGCAAAGTATGTGGCCGAATTGAAAAAAAAACACAGTTCTTTGGTGAAAGAATTATTTGTACCAATATTGATTTCAAAGTTCTAGCAAGGGATTGTTGTTGAACTGGTTCAATTATTCACCTGGATGTGGTGGCATGGATCAGATTTCCATGTGTTTGAAGATTTCAGTTTGCAGTTGGTTTAGTCTCGAGGATGAGCACTTCTGTAGGCCTGGGCACAGCACGGCCAATTTGTGAGAGGGAGAGATGTTACATCCTGTGAGGAGTTCTTCTTGTAACTGGATGGTACTGTTTACAGTAGCAAAAACTACACATTTAACAGTCCATTGTCAGCGTTCCCCAGTTAGCCTGTGATGTGCAAGTTGTTTGGGGAGAGGAGTTCAATATTCCTCTTTTCATAATAATGTTCATGGGATGGTCTTTTGCAGTTCCAGCAATATCTGTAATAAAGAAGTTTCAAACCCCAGAGATATTCGAAGGATCATAATGTGAGCTAAACAGTCCAGCTAGTGAATTTTAAGTCCAGGTAAGTAGCATTGGAGAACCGTTTGTGGATGTAGTAGACAGTTATTTAGACATTCCTGTGTGAATTCCTACTGAGTCTGACAATTTGCAGGTCATGTGACTTTGGCAGCCATTTTAAAGTGCCCTTTCTTTTCTATCTGTTTTTCTCTCAACCCAAATCCCAAAGCTTTGTTAGTTAGTCAGTAAGATTTAAAGATTAAAAGTCTACATTTTATATCAACTGACAATAGGAAGACCAAGACTTTGCTGAATAGTGCCCCAGATACTGTCTCATAATTCTCTATACGCAAGATATTTTTACTCCTGTACTTAAAATATATTGCAGTAACATTTGCCTTCCTAATTGCTTATTGGAGCTGCATGTCAACTTTCAGTGACCCATGAACACAGTCACCCAGATCCCTTTGGATATCACTTTTCTCAATCTCTCTCATTTAAGAAATACCAAATACTCAAGCTAACTTCCTGCTTTCCTTCTAATTCATAAATTTTTAAAAATCTTCAGTTTAGATGCAAACAAACTATCTCAACTTTGACAGTAATCACAGAATACTAGCATAGAGTGAAAAAGTCTGGGCTAATAAATTTAATGATGTAATTTCACTCATTTTAAAAATGTAGAATTAAAAACTGACTTATGTACTGTAATCAAGAAATGGAATGCAACTGCTAAGAGTTGAGATAAGACCAGAGTATGTTTAAATCAGGTTAATACACTGGTGTTACCTTGGTGACAGGAAATAATTTTCCATTGCTCTATTTTTCAGAAGCTTTACCTGTGGTTAGTTACTTCCCTTGTGACACTGAATGAATTGAATAGAATAGAGTTCATGATATGGTGAATCATACTTTGTGAAGTCGACTGACTCAAATGGCTGGAAATCCTACTCTTGAGCCAGGTGTTCCAAACAGAGAAGAGAAAGCTTCTGAATTAATGTTCAACCTTATTAACATTTCTAGGCATTTAATTCTGTTCGATAAAGGCTAGTGTAATTCCACCTTGAGATGGCCGGTTAGTTTAGTGAGACAGATAGTACAACCAGCTGCATTCCATTAAAATAAATACAGAAGAAAAGCGTGTGAAATGAATAAAGTAAGGTTCCTTTTTATTTGGTGTACCATCTTACTATATTCAGTAATTGAATATCTGTGAAAATGTGTTTCAAGTTTGATATGTTTTGCATTCAATTCTGTATGAGCTTCGCAAGAAAAAAAAGCCATGTTATGCGGCAAACTTTCAATGGAAAAAGCCATTCCATCAAAAATCTGAATTATAAAGTTGTGCTACGGCAAGGACTGAAAGCACAATCTTTATCTTCTATCGCAGAACTTCCCTTGTGTGTGTGTGGGAGTTTCTGTGTCATTGATTGAATATTGCAGTGGGACTGAAGACTGCCGACAGGAAACCTGTATTACCAACCCATTAAAATACTTCTTTTGAGTGCAGCAGACCAGCAGTACGCTGGTGGGCTTTTCATTGGTGCCGTGCATACAGCCACAGCCTCCTATCTCTTCCTGTGCACGGCCAGCAGTAAAAGTTGTGACCTCGCGTCCTCAGGAAACTGTCTCTACACCAGCAGTGGCAAAAAATATTTGTTGGAGAGCCATTGCCCGACACGCGCTCACACTGTGCTGAAAAAACAAAAGGGGGATGTCTGAATCAAATATGAGGAAATGAATTTGTGAGGTGCAGGCACTACTGGGACCAGGCCTCCATCCCTCAGCCCATTGTTAAGAGAGGAAAAACATGAGATCCTACACATCCTGCGCCTTTCCGTCAGCAGATCTACTAGAATAATAAACACCACTGCAATATGAAAGCTGCTTCACTTTTGTTTAGTATAATATTTTTGCAAAACCTGTCAGGATTTTAACGGATGAGGGTTGGGGGATTTAGGCCAATGCTACAATTGTTGAATCATCTGGAATTATTTTTCTTTCACACCCTATCATAGGATAGAGTTTGTTATTGTTTTAACAAAGTTATAGTAACCTTCCATTGAGGTTCCAAGAAATTGTATTCCCATTCTCTCAGCTTGCATACGTGGGACGTTAGGTTTATTAAAAATAATACTTTGAGAAGTTTCCATTGACCTTTTTCAGGCTCTATAGAAAACCTGGGCATTTTTCACGGAGTCTTGGAGAAGGAAGTTAATCAGATGCTATATCATTTCTGTATTTACCACCACTTCTTTGCTTTAATTAATACCTGGCTGTCAGAATTTGACTGCATTCTCAGCACATGACGTGATATATGTGAAGATCCTGTTCCCTCAGCCAGGAGCCATATTTTTCTCATTGGTTGGTTTAGCAGTAAACCAAAATAAAAATTTTGAGCAAGTTTTTTCTCAAGCTTAAAATTGGTGCTGAAACATTACGTTGGATTCTGTATCCTGAGGAAAGGCATATAAAAGAAGTAAAGAGAGAAGAGAATTCCACCATGAAGGAACTGGCTTAAAGAGCTTAATTTCTTTGGAGGATGAGTCATAGTTTAATATATCACCAGGTGTGTGCTCTTTGCAAAATATCATGGCCTTGCACTGATTTTAGCAATTTAAGCAAGGCTTTAACTGCACACACAGCGAGCCATGCATACAGTACTTTGTTTCACTTCTACTCCTTTTGCCTGGCCTTTGTCCAACTGATGGAAGCAGAGCATGGGAAAATGCACGTAAGAGAGCAAAAAAAAAATGAAAAGAAAGAGAAGAAAAACAAGGAAGGAGGAAAAATGAGTCTGATACTGTTTGACCTAAGGTGTTGTGGTTCTCAGAGAAAAAGTGAAACCAGATAGCAGGCATCAGTGTGATGTAATTCACCAGAAGGTCTATGGAATTCTCTCAATAGGTTTGGTTTGACTTAACCCTCAGGTCATGCACCTGGTGGAGTATTGCTATGTGTTTGTTTTGCTTTATCTTTCAAGGCCTATTTATAACTCAGATGGGCATGTAACTAATAATCGGTTTATTGTTAAAAAACTTTAAGCTAATTCAAAGTGAAAATTATTGGACATGCATGCATTACCCTTTTTAGATTAAGATATAAAGGCCACTCACAATCTAGTTTCAGCATTAAGCCACTGGCAAGTAATTGTTTTCGATATATATGTCCTTTTTGAAGTTGCAGAGACCTAATCTGAACAGAGTATTCTAGGTGTGGAGCCACCAGTTCATTTTACACATTTAATGTCATATTTTTTAACTAAAACAATTGCTTCTGACAGCACATGATGTATTCTATATTTGCCTTTTTAATTTCCATCTCACACTGCAGCTTGAGACTGCTTCCAAATCCTCCTACAGTTCAACCTTCATTAAAGTCTGACCCTTTATCTTGTCATAAAGTTTCTGTTATTTTCTTCTGTACGATATGTGGATCTGTTTGCATTAAATGCTGTCCACTCTTCCAACCCCTTGCACAAATATCCAATTGTTCCAGAGTCCAATGATTATAATTTTGTGTCATTTGTAAGTTTGGAGATTCAGTGTCATTCCCGAACCTGGATTGTTTATGGAGACTGTAAAATAGTCACGTTCCAGCAACTTATCCCTAGGGAGCTCCATTAGCTAACCTTACAATTGTAGGTACCCATTGGTTCAACCAAGAGATTCTGCATTTCATGAGCAGTAACACCTTGCGTCTCTCTAACGGTGTCATTAATGTCATACCATATACTCTTTTTGGTGCAGCTTTAACTCCTGTAGCTGTGCAAATTTGACAAAATTTATTTATAAAGCAATCATGTTCCACTGCAGTTGATTACTCTATGGCAACACTTAACTTTCAGTTCCAGCAAAATGGCATGACCTGGTGGAGCACTTCAGAACACATGGTAATGTGCTTTTGAAATGATGGTCCGTACATTGCCAAGAGTTCACTAAGCCCTGTATGATTCTTTGCTTTGAAAACTCAAACCACCAATTAAAACTCAAGTTAATTTAAGTCAGATCATATTCTTCTAAATATTGGCAATTATTTTTATTCATTTGCGAATGAAATGCCGGGCCAGCATTTATTGCCCATCCCTAGTCACCCTTGAGAAGGTGCTAGTGAGCTGCCTTCTTGCTACAGTCCACCTGCTGTGGGTTAACCCACAATGCTGTTCGGGAGGGAGTTTCAGAATTTTGACCCAGCGACATTGAAGGAATGGCGATATATTTTCAAATCATGATGGTGAATGATTTGGAGCGGATCTTGCGGGTAGTGGTGTTCCCATATGTCTGCTGCCCTGCTCCTTCTAGATGGAAGTAGTTGTTGATGTGGAAGGTGCTGTCTGAGGATCTTTGGTGAATTCCTGCAGTGCATCTTGTAAACAGTATATATGATAGCTAATTCTCTGTTTGCCATCTTAAATGATCCCCCAGCCCATGCCAGTGTTGGGTCTGCCCAGTGTGAAAGCCAGAGCTCCAAAGCTCACCTGAATTGTTTTACCTGGTGCTATTACCAGGAATGGTTTGGCTGTGGCATTTACTTTCTGATTTCTCCGCAGACCCCCATCATTCCTTCCTGTCCAAGGACACACTGTCTTATGCTTGAATGCTCCATAGATTGATGTCCAGGAAAATGAGACAGGCTGGGACTGATTTAGATCCCTGAGCAGGATGATAAACCTTGTGCTCAATCTGCAGAGTCTGCCAGAAGTAGAGTTTGAAGAGCTGGGGCAACTGAATTGTTTGGAGTTTGTAGGTTGCCTCTGACAGCGCAACTTCAACTATATTGTCTCGATAAATCTCTTTGGTGCATTACCAAATAAACCTTCTCCACTTTGGTCAGCCACCAGCCTGAGACTCCATCAAGTTGGCAAAGGTATTTGATCTCCTCAGGGTTGAGGACATTCCTAAAATATTCTTGGTGTCTTCCCAAGAATCTCCATTTTCGTAACAGAGCAATTGCTTTGGGAGTCTGATGTCGAGCATTTAAGTACTATGTCCTACCCAACAGAACTAGTGCCTTGATGGTGGGCAAGTTTGGGGTAGAGGGTGTGGGGGTGGGGGGGGGGGGGTGGGGGTGGTTGACACTGTGGTTAGCACTACGGCCTCACAGCGCCAGGGACCTGGGTTGAATTCCAGCCTCAGGTGACTGTCCTTATGGATTTTGTATACTCACCCTCTGTCTGTGTGGGGTGTAGGGATAACCATAGTAACTACAGGCCAGTGAGTCTTACCTCTGTTGTAGGCAAAGTCTTAGAGAGAATTGTAAGGGATAGGATTTATGAACATCTGGATAGGAATAATATGATCAAGGATAGTCAGCATGGTTTTGTAAAGGGCAAGTCGTGCCTCACAAACCTTATTGAATTCTTTGAGAAGGTGACTAAGGAGGTGGACGAGAGTAAAGCAGTAGATGTGGTGTATATGGATTTTAGTAAGGCGTTTGATAAGGTTCCCCATGGTAGGCTACTGCAAAAAATATGGAGGTATGGCATTGAGGGTGAGTTGGAGATTTGGATTAGGAATTGGCTGGCTGGAAGAAGACAGAGGGTAGTAGTTGATGGTAAAGGTTCATCTTGGAGTGCAGTTACCAGCGGTGTTCCGCAAGGATCTGTTTTGGGACCATTGCTATTTGTCATTTTTATAAATGACCTGGAGGAGGGGCTAGAAGGTTGAGTGAGCAAGTTTGCGGATGATACGAAAGTCGGTGGAGCTGTTGACAGTGAAGAAGGATGTGGCAGGTTCCAGCGGGATATAGATAAGCTGCAGAGCTGGGCAGAAAGGTGGCAAATGGAGTTCAATGTAGCTAAGTGTGAAGTGATTCACTTTGGTAAGAGTAACAAGAAGATGGAGTACTGGGCTAATGGTCGGATACTTGGTAGTGTGGATGAACAGAGGGATCTTGGTGTCCATGTACACAGATCTCTGAAAGTTGCCACCCAGGTAAATAGTACTGTGAAGAAGGCATATGGTGTACTGGCTTTTATTGGTAGAGGAATTGAGTTCCGGAGTCCTGAGGTCATGTTGCAGTTGTATAAGACTCTGGTGCGGCCGCATCTGGAGTATTGTGTGCAGTTTTGGTCGCCATCCTATAGGAAGGATGTGGAGGCACTGGAACGGGTGCAGAGGAGGTTTACCAGGATGTTGCCTGGTATGGTAGGAAGATCGTATGAGGAAAGGCTGAGGCACTTGGGGTTGTTTTCATTGGAGAAAAGATGGTTTAGGGGTGACTTGATAGAGGTGTACAAGATGATTAGGGGTTTAGATAGGGTTGACCATGAGAACCTTTTTCCATGTATGGAGTCAGCTATTACGAGGGGGCATAGCTTTAAATTAAGGGGTGGTAGGTATAGGACAGATGTTAGGGGTAGATTCTTTACTCAGCGAGTCGTGAGTTCATGGAATGCCCTGCCAGTAACAGTGGTGGACTCTCCCTCTTAATGGGCATTGGATAGGCATATGGAGGAAAGTGGGCTAGTGTAGGTTAGGTGGGCTTGGATCGGCACAACATCGAGGGCCAAATGGCCTGTATTGCACTGTATTTTTCTATGTTCTATGTTCTATGTTCACCAGGTTCTCTAGTTTCCTCCCACAGTGCAAAGATGCGAAGGGTAGGTGGATTGGCCATGTAATGCCTAAAGATATGTAGGCTAGCTTGATTAGCCAGGGTAAATGTGAGGCTACAGGGATAGATAAGGGTCTGGGGTGGGATGCTCTTTGAAGGCTCTGTGCAAACTCAATGGCCAATTGGCCTCTGCTGATTCTATGACTCTAAGTTGGTTGACGTTGGACTGCCTCTTTTGCCAACGGATTTGAAAGATCTCTGGATCTCGATCACGACTCAGTTATACCTCATTTAGGAAAGAACTAGGTCTGTGAAATGTGACTAGAAACTGTTTTCTCCTTGCTGTGGCCAGGAATTGAGCACTTCCCAGGATCAGCAAAATCATATTTTATTTGATATTTTCGATGGGCCTTTATGTGCATGGTGATATATAGCTTTCAAAGGAACCATTGATTGCAGAAAATGAAGTTTAGTTGCATAAATGTGTTGACATACTGTCCATATATTTCATTCTTTTGTGGCTCCAAAACATCAATACTGCATAATTAGCAGAAAATGAGTAGTGGAGTTTCCAATGGGCTGAGGAGTGGCAGATGGAGTTTAATTCAGATAAATGCGAGGTGCTGCATTTTGAGAAAGCAAATCTTAGCAGGACATTTACACTAAATAGTAAGGTCCTAGGGAGTGTTGCTGAACAAAGAGACCTTGGAGTTCAGGTTCATAGCTGTTGAAAGTGAAGTCGCAGGTCGATAGGATAGTGAAGAAGGCATTTGGAATGCTTTCCTTTATTGGTCAGAGTATCGAGTACAGGAGTTAGGAGGTCATGTTGCAGCTGTACAGGATATTGGTTAGGCCACTTTTGAAATGTTGTGTGCAATTCTGGTCTCCTTCCTATCAGAAGGATGTTGTGAAACTTGAAAGGGTTCAGAAAAGATTTACAAGGATGTTGCCAGGATTGGAGTATTTGAGCAATAAGGAGAGGCTGGACTGGCTGAGGCTGTTTTTCCTATAGCGTTGGAGGCTGAGGGGTGACCTTATAGAGGTTTATAAAATCATGTGAGGCATAGATAGGATAAATAGACAAAGTCTTTTCCCTGGGGTGGAGGAGTCCAGAATAGGTTTAGGGTGAGAGGGGAAAGATGTAAAAGGGGCAACGTTTTCATGCAGAGGGTGATACATGTGTGAAATGAGCTGCCAGAGGAAGTGGTGGAGGCTGGACCAATTGCAATATTTAAAAAGCATCTGGATGGGTATATCAATAGGAAGGGTTTGGAGAGATATGGGCCAGGTGCTGGCAAATGGGATAAGACTAGGTAAGGATATTTGGTCTGTTTCCATGCTGTACATCTCTCTGACTCTATGACTTTAACCAATATCCCAGATGAAGAGCCTTGACATGAAACATTCTTTTGAAGCTGACTTTTATGGGTCTCACCATTTCTGAGTTTTCGGATCAGCTTGACCTGACTTTGATTCATAAACAGAACTTAGTTGGTCCAAAAATTCCAATTCTCCAGAGGTCAAGTCTCACTTCATTGACCAGAGATCTCTGAATTTTCCCAAAGCCAGGAAAGATCATTCCTGATGGCTGACCAGTGAAATTGAAGGTAAACATTCAAACAGGAACCTTGACTAAAATGTAACAAAGATATTTATATTCATTTCAACATCACCTCAGTAATGTCACTACACATATGTAGAGGAATTCTCCTAAGTCTGCTCATAGCCAAAATTGAGGCTTGTTCTGTACAGGATATCCAAATTTACCTGAATCTGGATTTGGAAATTGGTTTACTGTTCTGTCCAGTGTTCTGCTGTGAATGGCATGAGAAACATTCTTAACAATTAGAAGTAGTTTTCCTGTGAACCAACTGTGCATGAGTGGGGCTCAATGAAAATCTATCCATAGTATTATGAAGAGGAAAGTTGGTACTGGGAGACAGCATTGGGCCAACTCCCTGGGAAAGCATGTCCTGAACTGTGCTGTTATTGAAAATTAAAAATGATATTAACATAATTTAATTGCTGGAGTTTATGTTTCTTTTGAATTGATCACACAGGGGCTTTCCCATATACTTAAGCATTTGAATATGCAGAATCTTCTGCGTTGATTTGTGCCAATCCTTGTTCCCAAGTGCAGATCGGGCATTCTGCTTTCGTCGATGGAACTGGTTCTTTGGGAGAAAAGAACACAGGCACGGGTGTGAATGATAAAAATAAAAATTAAAATCACACAAAGAGAAAGAGAAAGGAAACAACAGTGACAAGGTGGGAAAAAAAGCTAAAATGACACATAGAATAGAATCAGAGAGAAAGGCTTTGAAAATTATATTGTGCAGTATTAGCCGTTTGTAAGTTATTTAAACAATATTGATGAAAAGAACTGTAATGACACAGCATTGCAAAAATTCAATATTTTCACAATTTTGAGTCAGTTTTTTTTTCTGCAGCCCCCTGAGATTCCTTTAAGGACTGCTAGAATCTGAGCTATAAAGTTATTTCAGCCCTGACACAGAAGGTGTTAGACAACTGATGTTGGAAAGGAGCAAAGCAAGAAATAGGAATACACCAGTAAGCAACAAATTCAACCTTGTTTCCCTGAACTTTCAAACACAAATACGAAAACCTAGACAATATTGGATCAAGATATTGAATCATGAAATAGTTACAGTACAGAGGAAGCCATATGTCTGTGCTAGCTCTCAGCAAGGGCAATTCATCCACAGTCACTCTCTTGCCTCTACTGCATATCCCTGCACATTATTCCTATTCACATAATGATCCAATTCTCTTTTCAAAGCCTTAATTGACCTGGCTTACACCACACGCTCATTCATTGATTATCAGGATCTGCTCTGCGTGTCACCATCGCTTCTGTTGTCAGTTACCTGAAAACTGTGGCTTCTAGATTCCTTCCAACTGGGCACAATTTCTCCCCACTTTTTCTGTCAAGACCTCTCATGATTTTGAATACCTCGATGAAATCTTCTCTCACCCTTCTCTTCTGAAAGGAGAACAGTCAGAAATGAAGTTCCTCATCCTGGAATCCATTCTCATGAATATTTTCTGCACTCTATCAAAATACTTCACATTGTTCCTAAAAAACTGGATACAATACATCAGCTAAGGTTGGACTAGTCTTTTATACATGTTTAACATATTTTCCTTGCTTTTGTACGCTGTGTACCGATTAATAAAGCCTAGAATCTTACGTGATATATTAACCACTCTCTCAACCTGTCCTGCCATCTCTAATGATTTATAGATGTGTACACCCAGATCTCTCTATACCTAAACCCCATTTAGAATTGTTTCCTTTATTTTATCTGAAAATGTGTTGCTGGTTAAAGCGCAGCAGGTCAGGCAGCATCCAAGGAACAGGAAATTCGACGTTTCGGGCAAAAGCCCTTCATCAGGAATGAGGAGAGTGTGCTAGGCAGGCTAAGATAAAAGGTAGGGAGGAGGGACTTGGGGGAGGGGCGATGGAGATGTGATAGGTGGAAGGAGGTCAAGGTGAGGGTGATAGGCCGGAGTGGGGTGGGGGGCGGAGAGGTCGGGAAGAAAATTGCAGGTTAGGAGGGTGGTGCTGAGTTCGAGGGAATCGACTGAGACAAGGTGGGGGGAGGGGAAATGAGGAAACTGGAGAAATCTGAGTTCATCCCTTGTGGTTGGAGGGGTCCCAGGCGGAAGATGAGGCGCTCTTCCTCCAACCGTCGTGTTGTTATGTTCTGGCGATGGAGGAGTCCAGTTCTTCCTAGCCATATCAGAAATTAAAGACAGTAAGTACCGAAAACTTTCATGTACTTAACCCCACACTCGTGGTTCCTCAACTGTTCCAGAATCTTCCATCGGCCTCTGCAATCTGTCGGACGCCATTACACACATGGCCGCTACAGCGCCCGTGGCACCAACAGCCGCCGACGACCGTGACGTCATTTCCGCCCCCACCGACCTCGCAGCCTCCGCGATCGCCGCCCAGACAACCGCCCCGGCAATCGCCGCACAGACAACAGTTTCCACGATTGCCAGGAAGATCGCCGACGGACTCACAACCCCCACGGCTACTGGGAATGACAACGGTTCTTTCGTCGCCACAACCATTTCCGCCCTTTCGGTTGCCGTCGCCGCAGCCACTTCCGCCCCCACTGACATCACTAACCTGCATGACCACAACGCCTCAGGTGTCTCCGCCCCCAAGCCGACTTTCGTCACCACACGTAACCCCGCCCTCATGCCGACTTCCGTCACCACGCGTAACCCCGCCCCCACGTCGACTTCCGTCACCACGCATAACCCCGCCCCACGCTGACTTCCGTCACCATGCGTGACCCCGCCCCCACGCTTAACCCTGCCCCCACACCGAGCTTCGTCACCACGTCTAACTCCGCCCCACGTCGATCTCTGTCCCTGCCACCGCCCCTAACCCCGCCCCCACTCCCAGCTCCAGTCCCACACCAGGTCGTAGCTCCCAGCCCTGCCGGATCTTCACCATCCCTCCAGACCTCCCCCTCTCTGAGGATGAAAGATCAGTCCTCAGCAGAGACCTCACCTTCATTCCCCTATGCCCTCGGTTTAATGAGTTCAACATGCGGCGAGATATTGAACAATTCTTCCGCCGCCTTCGCCTCCGTGCCTACTTTTACAACCAAGACTCCCGCCCGCCCTCTGACGACCCCTTCTCCCGCCTCCAACACACCCTATCCTCCTGGACACCCTGTGCTGGCCTCTTACCCGCCCTCGATCTATTTATAGCCAACTGCTGCCGCGACATTAACTGACTCAACCTGTCCACCCCTCTCACCCACTCCAACCTCTCACCCTCAGAACGTGCAGCCCTCCACTCCCTCCGCTCCACCCCCAACCTCACCATCAAACCGGCAGACAAGGGAGGCGCGGTAGTAGTTTTGCGCACCGACCTTTATACCGCTGAGGCCAAACGCCAGCTCGCGGACGCCTCCTCCTATTGCCCCCTTGACCATGACCCCACCTCCCACCACCAAACCATCATCTCCCAGACCATCCATAACCTCATCACCTCAGGGGATCTCCCATCCACCGCCTCCAACCTCATAGTCCCATTAACCCACACCGCCCATTTCTACCTCCTGCCCAAAATCCACAAACCTGACTGCCCCAGCCGACCAATTGTCTCAGCCTGCTCCTGCCCCACCGAACTCATCTCCGCGTACCTCGACACGGTTCTGTCCCCTTCAGTCCAAGAACTCCCCACCCACGTTCGGGACACTACCCACACCCTCCACCTCCTCCATGATTTTTGCTTCCCCAGTCCCCAACGCCTTATCTTCACCATGGACATCCAGTCCCTGTACACCTCCATCCCCCATCACGAAGGACTCAAAGCCCTCCGCTTCTTCCTTTCCCGCCGCACCAACCAGTACCCTTCCACTGACACCCTCCTTCGACTGACTGAACTGGTCCTCACCCTGAACAACTTCTCTTTCCAATCCTCCCACTTCCTCCAAACTAACGGAGTTGCCATGGGCACCCGCATGGGCCCAGCTATGCCTGTCTCTTCATAGGATATGTGGAATAGTCCATCTTCCGCAACTACACTGGCACCACCCCCCACCTTTTCCTCCGCTACATCGATGACTGTTTTGGCGCTGCCTCGTGCTCCCACGAGGAGGTTGAACAGTTCATCAACTTTACCAACACCTTCCATCCAGACCTCAAATTCACCTGGACTGTCTCAGACTTCTCCCTCCCCTTCCTAGACCTTTCCATTTCTATCTTGGGCGACCGAATCAACACAGACATCTACTATAAACCAACTGACTCCCACAGCTACCTGGACTACACCTCCTCCCACCCTGCCCCCTGTAAAAACGCCATCCCATATTCCCAATTCCTTCGTCTCTGCCGCATCTGCTCCCAGGAGGACCAGTTCCAATACCGTACAGTCCAGATGGCCTCCTTCTTCAAGGACCGCAGATTCCCCCCAGACATGATCGACGATGCCCTCCACTGCATCTCCTCCACTTCCCGCTCCTCCGCCCTTGAGCCCCGCCCCTCCAACCACCACCAGGACAGAACCCCACTGGTTCTCACCTACCACCCCACCAACCTCTGTATACAGCGTATCATCCGCCGTCATTTCTGCCACCTCCAAACGGACCCCATCACCAGGGATATATTTCCTTCCCCTCCCCTATCAGCGTTCTGCAAAGACCACTCCCTTTGTGACTCCCTCGTCAGGTCCACACCCCCCACCAACCCAACCTCCACTCCTGGCACCTTCCCCTGCAACCGCAGGAAATGCAAAACTTGCACCCACACTTCCTCCCTTACTTCTCTCCAAGGCCCCAAGGGATCCTTCCATATCCGCCACAAATTCACCTGCACCTCCACACACCTCATCTATTGCATCCACTGCACCTTATGTGGCCTCCTCTATATTGGGGAGACGGGCCGCCTACTTGCGGAACGCTTCAGGAAACACCTCTGGGACGCCCGGGCCAACCAACCCAACCACCCCGTGGCTCAACACTTTTTAACTCTCCCTCCCACTCCACCGAGGACATGCAGGTCCTTGGATTCCTCCATCGCCAGAACATAACAACACGACGGTTGGAGGAAGAGCGCCTCATCTTCCGCCTGGGAACCCTCCAACCACAAGGGATGAACTCAGATTTCTCCAGTTTCCTCATTTCCCTTCCCCCCACCTTGACTCAGTCGATTCCCTCAAACTCAGCACCGTCCTCCTAACCTGCAATTTTCTTCCTGACCTCTCCGCCCCCACCCCACTCCGGCCAATCACCCTCATCTTAACCTCCTTCCACCTATCACATCTCCATCGCCCCTCCCCAAGTCCCTCCTCCCTACCTTTTATCTTAGCCTGCTGGACACACTTTTCTCATTCGTGATGAAGGGCTTTAGCCCGAAACATCGAATTTCCTGTTCCTTGGATGCTGCCTGACCTGCTGCACTTTAACCAGCAACACATTTTCAGGTCTGATCTCCAGCATCTGCAGACGTCACTTATTACTCCTTTATTTTATCCCTCTTTCTTATGTTCTTTCTACCAAAGTAAATCCGTTTGCATTTCTCTGCATTAAATCTTATCTGCCATTCCAAAAACCTGTTTGTCTTTTTAAAATTCTAAACTCTCTCCGCACAATTAATAATGCTTCCATATTTTGCCTCATTTACACATTTTGATATTATGTTAGTTACACCAAGATCTGGATCAATTATATATGCTAGGAAAGCAGGGATCCTAACACTGATTCTGGGAAACTCCATTATAAACCTTCCTCCAGTCCACAATACATTCATTAACTGCTGCTCTCTGTTCCCTGCCACTCAGTCAATTTTGTATTCATGGACAGGGAGGCCACCTAGGGAGCTTCATGCTCCTTCCCTCTGCCATTGCTACCATTGCAAACGTTTTGCATGAGGCATGGCTACAGTAGACAGTGCACAGGCCAAGATATTAATTTATATCCATGCTGCAAAATTGAAAAAAAAACATTTAGAGATTGTTTTAAGAGACAAAAAGGCAAATTTGGAAGATATGAGGAAGGTGTCTAATGGCACAAGAAAGTTAGAAGAACGCTGAGACTTTCGGTGCTATATAATTCAAACCGTGATTTCAGGACAAATTAGGAAGGCTTCAGCTACAGAAGATTATTTCAAAAGTTACACACATATTGTATTTTCTTTTATTCATTCATGGCATGTGCGCATCACTAGTAGAATACCATTTATTGCCCATTCCAGAGGGCAGTGAAGTGCCAACCACATTGTTGTGGATTTGGAATGATATGTAGGCCAGACCGGGCAAAGATGGTTGTTTCCTTCCCTGAAGGACATTAATGAATCTGATGGATTTTTCCTGACAATTGATTCATGGTCATCAGGAGACTCTTTAATTCCAGATTTTTATTAAATTCAAATTCCACCATCTGCAATGGCTGGATTCCAACCTGGGACCTCAGAGCATTACCTGGGTCTCTGGTCTAACAGTCCTGCAATAATAACCCCTTTAGATCATTAAAGGCTGGAAAACGTCCATTTTCACTGTGAAGAAGCAGAAACCTCCACCTTAATGGGTCGAAGACAAGAAAACCCTTCAGGAAGTAGGATAGCATATTTTTAAACATGAAAAAAAATTGGAAAGCTCCAATACAAAGATATAGTATTGTTATTCAACACAATTTACAGCTTGAGACAAGTAACACAAGATAATTTTGTTTGTTAACTGACTTTAAAGAGGGTTTAGAGGGATATGGGCCAAGTGCTGGCAAATGGAACTAGATTATGTTTGGATATCTGGTCAGCATGGACGAGTTGGACCAAAGGGTCTGTTTCCGTGCTGTACATCTCTATGACTCCATAATTTTTTAATGGGTGGCACGGTGGCACAGTGGTTAGCACTGCTGCCTCACAGCGCCTGAGACCCAGGTTCAATTCCCGACTCAGGCGACTGACTGTGTGGAGTTTGCATGTTCTCCCCGTGTCTGCGTGGGTTTCCTCCGGGTGCTCTGGTTTCCTCCCACAGTCCAAAGATGTGCGGGTCAGGTGAATTGGCCATGCTAAATTGCCCATAGTGTTAGGTAATGGGTAAATGTAGGGGTAGGGGTATGGGTGGGTTGTGCTTTGGCGGGTCGGTGTGGACTTATTGGGCCGAAGGGCCTGTTTCCACACTGTAAGTAATCTAATCTAATCTATAATTTCTGAAAACATTGCTTTGATACAGAATCCAAAGGGCTGCAGATGATGAAAATACTACAACATTAGAGGCATAGATTCATAGAGGCATATAGCATGGAAACAGACCCTTCGGTCAAACCCGTCCATGCCGACCAGATATCCCAACCCAATCTAGTCCCACAGAGTTTAAAACTTTGATGAACCTTTAAGGCCACAGAATTCAAACAGCATTGATTTAAATTAAAGAATATCTGCTCGAAAGCAGCATACAGCAAACAGGCTTGAGATGCCATAGACTTCAAGCAGTTTTAAAGGAATAGAATAAATGAACATTGTAAAAAGAAATGCTTGAAGAAATAATATTTTGAAAAAGATTCAATGTCAGAGATGGATCAGACATAAAACAGAATTGAACATTTTACAGAAAACAATTGCTGCAATGCAGAATTACTTCAAAATTAAGTCAAAAGCTGAACAAGTTAATGCACTTCAGGCCAGCAGCATCCTCTCTTTCCTTTTCATCTTTTCTCATTTAGTTTTCTTTTCTTCCTTCATCTTCGAGGCTGGAGTGGTGTCAGTGTGGTGACAGCTACTACATCAATGGTGTGGACCAGGTGAGGTGCCAGAAGATTGGAGGTTGGCTAATGTGGTGCCACTATTTAAGAAAGATGGTAAGGAAAAGTCAGGAACTATAGATCTGGTGAGCCTGACATCGGTGTTGGGCAAGTTGTTGGATGGAATTTACATGTATTTGGAAAGGCAAGGACTGATTAGGGATAGTCAGCATGGCTTTGTAAGTGGGAAATCATGTCTCACTAACTTGATTGAGATTTCTGAAGGGCAGGGCAAAGTAGTGGATGTGATGTGATATATATGGACTTTAGTAAGGCATTCGACAAGGTTTCTCATGGGAGACTGATTAGCAAGGTTAGATCTCATGGAAAACAGGGAGAACTAGCCATTTGGATCCAAAATTGGCTTGAAGTTAGAAGGCAGAGGTTGGTGGTGGAGGATTGTGTTTCAGACTGAAGGCTGTGACCAGTGGTGTGCCACAAGGATCAGTGCTGGGTCCATTGCTTTTCCATTTACATAAATGATTTGGACATAGGAGGTATACTTAATAAGTTTGCAGATGACACCAAAATTGGAAGTGTGGTGGACAGTGAAGTAGGTTACCTCAGAGTACAACGGGATCTTGATCAATGGGTCAATGGGTGAAGGATTGGTGGATGGAGTTTAATTTAGATAAATGCAAGGTCCATCATTTTGGGAAAGCAGATCTTAGCAGGACTTAACACTTAATGGTAACATCCTGGGGAGTGTTGCTGAACAAAGAGTACAGGCTCATAGTTCCTTGAAAGTCAAGTCGCTGGTAGACAGGATAGTGAAGACGGCGTAAGGTATGCATTCCTTAATTGGCCAGGGCATTGATTATTTGAGTTGGGAGGTCATGTTGTGGCTGTACAGGACATTGGTTAGGTCACCTGTGGAATATGTGTGCAATTCTGGTCTCTTTCCTATCAGAAAGATATTGTGAAACTTGAAGGGATTCAGAAAAGATTTACAAGGATGTTGCCAGGGTGGGAGAACTTGAGCGATAGGAAGAGGCTGAACAGGCTGGGGCTGTTTTCCCTGGAGTGTCGGAGGCTGAGGGGTGATCTTATACAGGTTTGTAAAATTATGAGGGGCATGGATAGGATAAATAGATAAAGTATTTTCCCTGGGGTGGGGGAGTCCAGAACTAGAGGGCATAGATTTAGGATGAGAGGGGAAAGATATCAAAGAGATCTAAGGGGCAACTTTTTAACACATAGGTATGTGTATAGAATACACTGCTAGAGGAAGTGGTGGAGGCTGATACAATTAACCAGCATTTAAAAGGCATCTTTTTAGATTAGATTACTTACAGTGTGGAAACAGGCCTTTCGGCCCAACAAGTCCACACCGACCCGCAACCCACCCATACCCTTTTACCTAACATTACAGGCAAATTATCCTGGCCAATTCACTTGCCCTGCACATCTTTGGACTGTGGGAGGAAACCGGAGCACCCGCAGGAAACCCACGCAGACACAGGGAGAATGTGCAAACTCCACATAGTCACTCGCCTGAGTCGGGAATTGAACCTGGGTCTCCGGCGCTGTGAGGCAGCAGTGCTAACCACTGTGCCACAGTGCCGCTCAGTGTCTTGATGGGTATATGAATAGGAAGGGTTCGGAGGAATGTGGGCCAGGTGCTAGCAGGTGGGACTAGATTGGGTTGGGATATCTGGTCGGCATGGAGAGTTGACCAAAGAGTCTGTTCCTACGCTGTACACCTCCATGACGCTATATGGCAATTACACTATTTGAATATCGTTGCCACAAACATTATAATCAGCACAGAGTTCCTTCAGCTTTATCAGTTTGGTGTGACTAAGGCTGATAGACCCAGTTTTATCTAAATTGTAACTGACTGCGCAATTTATTAGCTAAATATTATCAGCGCACATAGGTGTTATATTGGAGAAAGTGTTTTCATAACATTTAGACTGACAAATCAATTTATTCTGCAGCTCCTTCAGCAATTGCTGTGTGGCACTATACTATCACAAGAACGACTTCCTAAAAAGATGAGAAGTTGAGAATTGTGAATGATGCTGATAACAGTCTCAAATGACAGTTAATCAGTGGATGATAAAATCTCCCAGCTCCACAGTAGTAGCTGCAGTATTCACTTGCCTCATTTTTGTTCATGTTGGAAACAAAGAATTTTCTTGTTTTAAATAGATTTGCTTCGATATAGCAAGAGGTGGTTTAAATGTTATGTCATAAATCCAATATCAGCACAGCTTCACAAAACTAATGTCAAGGTTCAATGCAGCAGTGTAAGATTAGCTAAAGAGATTAAAGTAACAGTGTGATTTGAGAGCTTTGTCCAGGGCAGGTGACTTTATAGTTTAATTAAGTTACTCATGACCAGCACCTTTTTGTTTAAATGAATAAAAGAAATACATTTATAGTCTGTTGGTGAAGCAATGCTGTCTTTGCCTGAGAGCTAGCACGTTTGAGATGTGCTTAATGGAAACAGTGAGCCTCTGGAACAGATGGGATCTCGCTTACCGGCTGCACTTTAAGAACAGATGCACATCCATCTTGACATATACCAGCTCTAAAACTATAGAGGAATTAGTCTCTCCCCATCTCTGCACTCACAGCTGGAGGTTCATGGTGGCAAAATTGAAAATCTAAAGAAAAGCCTACCTACAATTTGTGAACATTTTTGTCTGTTACTGCAACCATCATTCAAGAGTTGAAGCAAATTAAAACCTTCTAAACAGATCCCGTTCAGGTCTATGATTACCTAAAATTCGATCAACTGTAGGTACAGGAAAGAAAATCTCATTTCATTTCTTGAGGTGATTTTGTTCACTGCAATACCTTGTGATTTCAAAGAAGACTCATTCTGTGCTGGACTGTGTGAAGCAATTGCTGATGAGGGAAGTGAGAGCGTGGATGAGGGTCAGTTTGAGCAAATGCTCCACCAGATCACAATTATTTCTGTTTAAGCTGGTGAAAAAAAAATCTTTTATTTGACAATTGATGATATATTTGCCCAACTATGATTCTCAGAATTGTGGGGTGGAAGATTCCATCAATAGTTTATAATGGTGAAAGTGAGGACTGCAGATGCTGGAGATTAGATTCAAGAGCGTGGTGCTGGAAAAGCACAGCAGGTCAGGCAGCATCTGAGGAGCAGGAGAATTGATATTTCGGGCATATGCCCTTCATCAGGAATGAGGCAGTGAGCCAAGGGGCTGCTGAAATAAATGGGAGGTGGGGTTGAGACTAGGGGAAGGTAGCTGAGGGTGCAATAGGTAGATGGAGGTAATGGTGATAGGTCAGAGAGAGGGATGGAGCAGACAGGTGGGAAGGAAGATAGACAGGTAGAACAGGTCATGTGGGTGGTGACAATTTGGAAGGTTGGATCTGGGATAAGGTGGGGGGGGAGGAGAAAAGAGGAAACTGGTGAAATTCACGTTGATGCCATGGGGTTGGAAGGTCCCAAAATGGAAGATGAGGCATTCTTCCTCAAGGAGGTAAGGGAGTAGTGATGGAGGAGGCCCAGGACCTGCATGTCCACAGTGGAATGGGAGGGGGAGTTGAAGTGTTTGGCCACAGGGTGGTGAGGTTGGTTGGTGCGGGTGTCCCGGAAACGTTCTCTGAAGCACTCTGCGAGTAGATGTCCTGTCTCCCCAATGTAGAGGAGACTGCATCGGGAGCAACGGATGCAATAAATGACATGTGTGGAAGTGCAGGTAAAACTTTGATGGATGTGGAAGGTTCCTTGGAGACTTTGGATCGAGGTGAGGGGGGGAGATGTGGGCGCAGGTTTTGCAATTCCTGCGATGGCAGGGGAAGGTGCCAGGAAGGGAGGGTGGGTTTTTAGGGGGCGTGGACTTAACAAGGTAGTCGCAGAGGGGAAGGTCTTTACGGAAAGCGGATGTGGTGGGGAGGGAAATATATCTCTGGTGGTGGGGTCCGTTTGTAGGTGGCAGAAATGGCAGAAGATGATACTATGTATATGGAGGTTGGAGGGGTGGAAGGTGAGGACCAGGTGGTTCTGTTCTTGTTGCGTTTGGAGGGGTGGGGTTTGAGGGCGGAGGTGTGGAAGTGGATGAGATGTGCTGGAGGGTATCATCAATTATGTGGGAGGGGAAATTGCGATCTTTGCAGAAGGAGGTCATCTGGTATGTTCTGTGGTGGAACAGGGGTCCTCCTGGGAGTAGGTGCAGTGGAGGTGGAGGAATTGGGAGCTGAAAATGTGTTGCTGGTTAAAGCACAGCAGGTTAGGCAGCATCCAAGGAACAGGAAATTCGACATTTCGGGCCAGAGCCCTTCATCCTGATGAAGGGCTCTGGCCCGAAACGTCGAATTTCCTGTTCCTTGGATGCTGCCTAACCTGCTGTGCTTTAACCAGCAACACATTTTCAGCTCTGATCTCCAGCATCTGCAGAGGTCACTTTTTACTCGAGGAATTGGGAACAAGGGATAGCTTTTTTACAGGAGGCAGTGTGGGAGGAGGTGTAGTACAGGAAGCTGTGGGAGTCAGTGGGATTGTAGAAGATGCAGTGTTGAGTTGGTCACTGTTGATGGAGATGGAGAGGTCCAGGAAGGGGAGGGAGGTGTCTGAGATGGTCCAGGTGAATTTAAGATCGGGGTGGAATGTGTTGGTGAAGTTGATGAACTTTTCAACCTCCTCATGGGACCACAAGGTGTCGCCGAAGCAGTCATCAATGAAGCAGAGGAAAAAGTGGGGAGCGGTGCCGGTGTAACTACAGAAGATGAACTGTTCCACATAACTGACAAAGAGACAGGTATAGCTGGGGCCCATGTGCGTACCCATGGCTACTCCTTTCATCCAGAGGAAGTGGGAGGATTCAAAGGAAAAATTATTGACGGTGAGGACCAGTTCAGCCAAACGAATGAGAGTGCCAGTGGAAGGGTACTGGCAGAGAAATTAGGAGAGGAAGAAATAGAGAGCTTGGAAGCACTAATCGTGGTGGATGGAATTGTATCGGGACTATAGGTGTCCATGAGGCATTGGGGGCCAGGGAAATTAGAGTCTTGGAGGAGGTGAAGGGTGTGGGTGGTTTCCCAAATATATGTGGGGAGTTCCTGGACAAGGGGGTCAGGACAGCATCGAGGTATGTGGAGATGAGTTTGGTGGGGCAGGAGCTGGCCGAAACGATGGGTCAGCCTGGGCAGTCAGGCTTATGAATCTTGGGTAGGTGGTAGAACTGGGCAGTGTGGGGTTCCCGAACTATGAGATGGAAGCTATGTGTGGGAGATCCCCTGAGGTGATGAGGTTGTGAACGGTCTGGGAGATGATGGTTTGGTGATATTGGGGGTGGGGGGGAGGGGGAGGAGCGGATGAGGTCATGGTCGAGGGGGCAGTGGGAGGAAGTGTCTTTGAGCTGGTGCCTGGCTTCAGCAGTGTAGAGGCCAGTGCGCCAACCTATAGTTTATCATGCCCAAGTGAGCCAATACCAGCATTCTATGGATCTTTGTGTGAGCAGTGCAGTTCAATGTACACATGGAATACAGCTTCTTCAATGGAAAGTAATAGTGGGAGAGTGGTACCAGGAGACTTTTTAAAATCTTAATCCACATCCAAAATTCAATATTTGAATATATAACTACAAGTACACAATGGCAAGTAAAGAACATGTTTGTGAACCAGCCCAGCAGGAACAATAAAAGAGATTAAGGATTTATAGATATAAATATATCAAAAAAACACCAGCTTGATGAAGCTGAGAAAGATTCTACTTGCAGAAGTGCCTTGTTTATTATGGCCTGGTCATGTCATCCCTGATATAGTTGCTTTCTGTTTCGAGAATTAAGGCAGAAACCATTAAAGATTAAATCATTAAATGCTTGAAGTGCTGTTGCAAGCAAAGCTATGGACCCAAGTGCTGGGAAATGGGATGAGAGTAGGTAGGTGCTTGATGATTGGTATGGACTCAATGGGTCAAAGAATCTCTTCCTGTGCTGTATTACTCTATGACTTTAAAACTGAACTAATATGTTTGTGACTTTCTCTGAGATTATATCTATTAAATTGGCTAGCAGTAGAAAGTCAGTGAGCATCATATTAGTTCGTCACTGCACGGATCTTTCAGCACACAGAGTTAAAATGGGGCCTTTTCTATGCTGTGTTTCCCAGGGATTCAACCTCAAATGTGAATGATAAATGTCATGGTTTACATAGAACTTAGGACATAGAAGAGTACAGCACAGGAACAGGCTCTTCGGCCCACGATGTTGTGCTGAACATGACGCCAAGTTAAACTAATCCCTTCAGCCTGTCCATGGTCCATATCCCTTCATTCCTTGCTTACTCATGTCCTTCACTGAAAGCCCCTTAAATGCCCCGATCATTTTTGCCCCCACCCTTCCCTGGCAGTGCGTTCCAAGCAACTACCACTCTCTGTTTAAAAAACTTGCCCCTCACATCTCCTTTGAACTTTCCCCTCTTACCTTAAATGCATGCACCCTAGTATTAGACATTTCAACTCTGGGAAAAGTATTCTGACTGTCAACTCTACCTATGGCCTGTCATTATTTTGTAAACTTCTTATAACTTCTTTGTAAAGCACTTTAAATTTATTCAGGTTCCATGCTTAAGCAATGTTGAAGTGGATTATGCAGAGCTGCTGTTTTGCATTTTGTGGTTCTTATTACTCTACATGTTGTACAATAAGAACATCTGCACCTTAAAACTCTACCTTGTAATCTGAGCAGATGATGTGATGTTCACAAATTAAGACTTAATGCCTTCTAAATTTTATTTTTATATTTTTAAGTAACTTTATGCTTTTGTTAAAATATTGGAGATAGAGGTATAAGGTATTGAATCACTGCTTCTTTGATAACAAGTATTGGATGAGCAGAAATTTCCTCCAGTTAAATATTGGCAAACTGAAACCTTTGTTTTCAGACCCTGTTCTGTACCCTAATCAAAAACTCCACCCATCTCCCTGGCAATAAGTAGAGATTAAGCCAGTTTGTTGGCATTCTTGGTGTGACATTTGACCTTGAAATGAACATTAGGCCACATACTATCACAGACACTTTATTTCCACATTTTTAATATTACCTGACCTTGCCTCTGTCTCAGCTCATTTGCTGTTGAAATCCTCATTTGAACCTTTATTATTTCTAGAATTTTATATTCTAATAAATTCCAGTAAGCAAAGTGTTAACTACACCTTTTCTCAAGGAATAGATACTGAGCACATGCAAAAGGAGCTGAGTCATTGTGTCATAGATCACATGGATCTGTAAAGTTCCAGAAAGATGTCCTCTCTTCTCATTCCTTCCTTGTTGTATGACAATGTTCAATAAAGCCACTCAATGGTCACTCATGTGAGTATAAACTTGATCTTGCTAGAATTCCTGCTGATCTTCCACTTTTTCCTTCTCATAAACTTATGATCCCCCAAATCCAAGACCAATATCCTAATTCACATTAAACTGCATTGCGTTATCACCCCATGTCTTTTGACTAGCATCGGTTTCCACTCGAGTGAAAATGCTCATTTCTTTTCTGGAATTCCCTCCTACAACTCTCAACATCAAGACCTATTTTTCTCCTCTAAGGCATTACTTAAAACCTCCATCTTTGACCAAGCTTTTTGTCATCTCACCTCATCTCCTTATATAGTTCGGCACCATGCTTTGTTTCGCAATGCTTCTGTGAAGTGCCTTAGAACACTGATTACATTAAAAATCGTATACAAATACATGTTATTGTCGTTTATCCATGCCTTTGACATATCCCTTGGCTCTTAGTTGAAATGTTGCGATCAATCCATTAGTTAGCCATCTCTCAATTCTGATCAGATGTTTTATGTGTCATCTTTTACAGCCATTAATCTTGGCTAAATCTCCTTCCTATAATGTTGAAATGATCTCAAAATTAGCTGTTCATTTTCTCGCTTTAACTTCATTCTATGTTAGGTACAAATTAGCCAGAATAATATTCATCTGTTGTAATCACCTAAGCATTTGTCAGCACTTTTAACATTTAATCAAATTTAAGACAAAATGAATCAGGTTAGCAAATAGAACTTGTCGACAAAGCAATGTAAGTAAATTAGCACACTGAACTTTCATAATTGATTATGTCTTCAAGAAAAGAATGGAATTTCCAACGCTATTGTACGGGTTAGATTTTCCTGAAACATACTCAGCAGTGACTGAAGAACCGCACTAAAAAAATACACATCTAAATGATCTTAGAAAAGTAGAAAGTGAATCTAAGGAACGGGAAAGAAGGAAACTGGTCTTCTCTCCTGAATACTTGTGACAGGAATGTAAATTCCAATCAACCTCTTCTATGCCGCAAAATTTAATGACCATCTGCTGGAGTATACCAGATAACACCAGATTCTATTCTTTGAATGCATGTAATAATTTGTTTGAGTCTGGCCATTAACTCCATTCCCTTCATTGATGAAGAAGTTCAGTGAATGAGATTGCTGCCTTTTAAACGACTGATATTGCATGTCCAATAAAGATATCAAGTAATTTCTCTGTTGAAATACATTATTGGACGGTTAGCAAAATACTTAGAAATCAATTACAGCTTTTCTCATGATTGTGACATTTAACACAATTACATACATAGACCTTACAGTGTATGTCAGCAGCACTGGCACCCTCAGCACTATGGGTGCTGGTTAAAGTGCAAAGTGCTGTCTGAGTTGCTTTTGCCCCCTTCCAGTTTGACCTGTGGAAAATACCATGTTGTTGAGGGAGATAGCAGGATTGCCATTTACACGTGGCAGAAGGATGCAGCATGACGAGATTATGACATCAATCAATTTGACATGATACCTGACCTGCCATTTTTGATCTCACTAAATTAAGTAAGTATCTTCTTAAATGCACACAGTTATGCATATTTTTGGCAACATGAGGAGCATCTCACCAAGGAGTACCACCCTTCTATTTCCAAGTTGCTTATTATTGTTCAGTGCTGTTGTTGTTTTTGTGGAAATGCTAGTTTGTTGAAGGAGCTCAGGAAGCTTGCTAAAGTCTTCAGTGGTAATAGACATTAGGTAGGCATGGTTCGATATTGAAACGCCTCTGAGCACTCTGATTGCTCTGACTCCCATGGACTTTGGCTGCAGTTCATCTTGGCATGTGGGACCAGTAGAAAGTGGAATAGAAGCAGCAGAGAAAACAAGGTTAGAGACATAAAAACTGGAATCCAAAGTATACAAAGAAGTGGCTGGGAGAACGCAGCAAGCCAGGCAGAATCAGTAAGTGGAGAAGCCAACATTTTGGGTATTCAAAACTGCTCGGAGAAAAGGGAGGAGAAAGATTCTTACGGCAGGAGACATTCCTCTACAGACCACACTTTGCAAACTGTACAAAAATGGGAAGCAGCATGTGAGGCTATTGGTTCGATTGTAAAGCTATGGTATATAAGAATGCAGTCACTGCCCTTGACCATTCATGTGTGATCTTTGAAATTGTCACAGCATTGCATCAACCTTCTTTGGTACCAGACAGTAGGCATTGATGACAATGACTATCCACTCCCCTTGACTTCTTATCACTTGTCTAGAGAATCTCAGTTCACTAGTACCATAGAATCTATCCAAAATCATGGGGCAGCCTCCCTGTTTATATTCTGCTCTTTCCTTTCTTCGGGTCTTGTCCAAGCCAAAATGCACATCACCAGACTGAATCTCTGAAACGTGCGGACTATGAGTGATGCTTTCCTCTTGTTAAGGTTTGCGGCCCTTCAGCCGTGCATTTAGTGCCAAGCTACACCACAAACTAATTCATATAAGCAGGCCCAGCATGAAGTTAGCAGAGTATACATTTCGGTTTCAAGGGGCAATGGCCCACTGAGATGCCCATGCCTGACTTTGGAGATGTTGCCCCTCTTGTCTTAATTCTACATATTCTTGCAGATTGTCAATTATCATTGAGATGTACCTTAGCAGTTGTGATGGAACTTTTTAGATGAGAGTGTTCCATTTCTGTGACTTATGACAAATGCAGGTCCATATGTCTTGGTTAATAGTGTATTGGCTCAGACAAATGCCGGCAGGAGCCAATAATGTTGTTGTTTCTTTTTTAATCATTTTATCTCAGAATTCTTTTTGAAAGCACAATAAGCAACAGCTGTCTGATTTCCTGTGCAGTGTTGGATCTTACTGAGTTACAGAAATCTGCACTGAAATACTTGGAACACATGAATATCAAATGGAGTTTTGAAAATGGCAAATGAATACCTTTTTAACTGGTGACATTTTGAAACAGCATATGGTTGCAAGCTCAGGGGACAGTGTTTTTTTTTTGATGAATGCATCCCATTGAAGACAGAGGCTACTGGTGGGCAGATGTCACCTTCTGCTTTTTCTTATGAAATGATAATGTAAACCATTTAACGTGGAAGCTACAGTCAAAAGCACAGATTCCTTACTGATGTATAGCTTTTGGATATCAGTGAAGATACATTTGAAGAACAAGAGTCCGAAACTGTATTAAAAATAAACACGTTCAACATAGAGACAAAAAAAGGAATGTTATGGTTGCTTCACATTTAGTTAAACATTGTCCATTTTGAATACATTTTGTGCAATTAATCAAATTGTACTCCCACATTATTAAAGTAATAGAAAAGTGATAGGCTAAACATGTCCATTTTTAAGATCACTTAGCATCACTATTGTCAGACATTAAACCTTTCAAACTTCAGACTGAATGCAAAAAGTTTTCTCACAGCCATTTCTCTTGTTGCATTTTCTTTGAATTTAATACTTCTGGATGTTTAATGTTTCAATTTCACGCATAGAACTAACATAGATAGCAGAAAACAGTGTCATCAAAACAGTGGAGACAATTGTCAGTTCAAACAGAAATGGCATTCAGAATAACATGAGTCTAAAGACGAGGCTTTCTAGCCCTGGATTTCCACATGAGCTCATTTACATGTCACCAAGTGTAAAATCTGTCATGAATCAATGCAACCGGGAAGCACTTTAAAGATTATGTTATAAATTTTACTTTAAACAGTTTTCTTTCACATTATGAAGAGGTACCTTGTTGAGGCTTGATGAAAACAACTGAGAAAAAGTGCACACTGCCAATGCAACAGCTGAGTTTAACTTTTCAAAAGAAAACAAAGCAATTTTCTAGTTAGTCAAATTTCCATAAATGAAATTAACTTTCATATGTAAAAGATTTTAAACCATATTGCTTAATGTTTTTGTGACCAAAAAAGCCAGTTTTAGTTTAAAGCTTTCCTAAACGCCTCATATGAATGCACTTAGTACTAACTCCCAAAAGTGATTATTTCAACCTGGGAACAATTTTTGGGTGGAGCTTTTAGCAGTATTGGTGGTGATTTTTGACCAATTTACACTGAAACGTCCAATGCACTCAAGTGGACATTTAAGACTATAGTATTTATATTCTAATTGCATCGTTGTAAATCAATGTGAGAAATTCAAGACTTTCACCATCACTTCTTGACAATCAATGTGAGAAATTCAAGATTTTCATTGTCACTTCTTGACAATCAATGGGAGAAAGTCAAGATTTTCACTGTCACTTCTTGACATCAAAGGGAGAAATTTAAGATTTTCATTGTCACTTCTTGACAATCAATGGGAGAAAGTCAAGATTTTCACTGTCACTTCTTGACAAACAATGGGAGAAATTCAAGATTTTCACCATCACTTCTTGACAATCAATGGGAGAAATTCAAGATTTTCACCATCACTTCTTGACAATCAACAGGGTAACAGCCGTTTTAAAGTTAATGCCAGCTGCAATATCAAAAGACGAGAAGAAAATTTTAATTACAATGTAGGTGTTCATCGTACAATAAATGTTTCATTAAAAGCCAAAGTATCTCCTTAACGCTCTTGTTAAATTGCTGCTGATATTGTTGATGAGGTTAACGCTAGTGAGATGCAATTGAAGTATGATTAACAGATGTGATTCCAACTATGTATTGAATTGTAGTTTGTCAGTCCATTACTATAGCAATCTCCCAATGTATAATCTGGCTTAACAAGAGTCGCTAAAGTTGTTTGAAATCTCTTGCATGCCCAGTGGAAGCTTTTGACCTAAATGAGGTAATAAGTAAGTCCAGTTTATTCAGCTTTACAATCAGATCAATGAATGAACTTTTGCAGAGCTAAACAAGTTAGTGGCCTCTACCAATGAAATAAAATGGTAAGGGAATGTAGGACTGATGTTATTTTTTCTAAATAATGCTTTTTTGGGATTGTTTTAGACAGTCATTACCTGAAATGTAGATAGGTTTCAACATGACCTCTAGACCTGAGAATTGCTAAGTCTACCTCAGATTAAACCAGAAGTATCTCAAACATTTGAGCAATAGGTAAAGTTAGCTGTTTCTCGCTGTTATTATGGAGTTGCAATACAAGTGGTGTCTGATGCTAACATTATGTCTGTCAATTCAAAAAAATGTTTGCCATTTACACAAATGAGCAGTATGGCATATGACTTTCAGTGCCAGTTTAATGCTAGATATAGGCCATATGTCCTAAACACAAATAGATTATATAAAATAGCATATTTCTTTGTCTCTCCACAACAAGCAAAATACTTGCCATAGAAAACCAGTCTGTGCTTACAAAACATTCAACACAGTTTGCAACATTAGATGTCTTTATGTGATTGGACAACATTTTGTTAAATAACACTGCATGTGCTAAGAATTGCGCTGAAGCCAATGTCGGATTGTCAGCCAGACTTGCAGCATGATGGGATTGTAGATACTGAAAGACACACTCTGAAAGACAGCACAAAAATATACCCTTAGGTCCAATATGTCCATGCCTACCAGGTATCCTAAATAAATCTAGTTCCATTTGCCAACATTTGGCCTATATCCCTCTAAACTGGCCAATAATATAAAGGAGGATAGTAAAAGTTTTTTTAGGTATATGAAAGGCAAAAAAAAAATGGTTAAGACTAAAATTGGGCCCTTGAAGACAGAAACAGGGGAATATATTACAGGGAACAAAGAAATGGCAGAAGAGTTGATTTGGTACTTCAGATCTGTGTTCACTGGGGAAGACACAAGCAATCTCCCTGAGGTAAGAGTGGCTGAAGGACCTGAACTTAAGGGAATTTATATTTGCCAGGAATTGGTGTTGGAGAGACTGTTAGGTCTGAAGGTTGATAAGTCCCCGGGGCTTGATGGTCTACATCCTAGGGTACTGAAGGAGGTGGCTTGAGAGATCGTGGATGCGTTGGTGATTATTTTCCAGAGTTCGATAGATTCGGGATCAGTTCCTGTGGATTGGAGGGTGGCTAATGTTGTACCACTTTTTAAGAAAGGTAGGAGAGAGAAAGGAGGAAATTATAGACCAGTTAGTCTGACCTCAGTGGTGGGAAAGATGCTGGAGTCTATTATAAAGGATGAAATTACGACACATCTGGATAGTAGTAACAGGATAGGTCAGAGTCAGCATGGATTTATAAAGGGGAATCATGCTTGACTAATCTTCTGGAATTTTTGAGGATGTAACTCTGAAGATGGATGAGGGAGATCCAGTAGATGTAGTGTACCTGGACTTTCAGAAAACTTTTGATAAAGTCCCACATAGGAGGTTAGTGAGCAAAATTAGGGCGCATGGTATTGGGGGCAAAGTACTAACTTGGATTGAAAGTTGGTTGGCTGACAGGAAACAAAGAATAATGAAAAATGGCTCCATTTCGGAATGGCAGGCAGTGACCGGTGGGGTACCACAGGGATCAGTACAGGGATCGCAGCTTTTTACAATATATGTTAATGATATAGAAGATGGTATTAGTAATAACATTAGCAAATTTGCTGATGATCCTAAGCTGGGTGGCAGGGTGAAATGTGAGGAGGATGTTAGGAGATTACAGGATGACCTGGACAGGTTAGGTGAGTGGGCAGATGCATGGCAGATGCAGTTTAATGTGGATAAATGTATGGTTATCCACTTTGGTGGCAAGAACAGGAAGGCAGATTACTGCCTAAATGGAATCAATTTAGGTAAAAGGGCAGTACAGAGAGATCTGTGTGTTCTTGTACACCAGTCAATGAAGGTAAGTATGCAGGTACAGCAGGTAGTGAATAAGGCTAATAGCATGCTGGCCTTCATAACAAGAGGGATTGAGTATAGAAGCAAAGAGGTTCTTCTGCAGCTGTACAGGGCCCTGGTGAGACCACACCTGGAGTACTGTGTGCAGTTCTGGTCTCCAAATTTGAGGAAAGACATTCTGGCTATTGAGGGAGTGCAGCGTAGGTTCACGAGGTCAATTCCTGGAATGGTGGGATTACCTTACACTGAAAGACTGGAACGACTGGGCTTGTATACCCTTGATTTTAGAAGACTGAGAGGGGATCTGATTGAAACATATAAGATTATTGAAGGATTGGACACTCTGGAGGCAGGAAACATGTTTCCGCTGATGGGTGAGTGCCGAACCAGAGGACACAGCTTAAAAATACGGGGTAGACCATTTAGGACAGAGATGAGGACTTCTTCACCCAGAGAGTGGTGGCTGTGTGGAATGCTCTGCCCCAGAGGGCAGTGGAGGCCCAGTCTCTGGATTCATTTAAGGAAGAGTTGGACAGAGCTCTCAAGGAGTGTGGAATCAAGGGTTATGGAGATAAAGCAGGAACAGGATACTGATTAAGGATGATCAGCCATGATCATATTGAATGGTCATGCAGGCTCGAAGGGCAGAAAGGCCTACTCCTGCACCTATTGTCTATTGTCTATAAACCATTCCTATTCAGGTACTTATCCAGATGACTTTCAAATGGTGTAATTTTACCAGCCTCCACTACTTCCTCTGGCAGCTCATTCCATACACATACCACCCTCTGCATGAAAAGGTTGCTCCTTAGGTCCCTCTTAAATCTTTCCCCTCTCACCTTAAACCTATGCCCTCTACTTTTGGACTCCCCACCACAGGGGAAAAAATCTTGTCTATTTACCCTATCCATGCCTTTCATGATTTTGTAAACTTCCACAAGGTCACCCCTCAGTCTTCGATACTCCAGGGAAAATAGCACCAGTCTATTCAATGTCTCCCTATAGCTCAAACCCTCAACCCTGGCAGCATCCTTGTAAATTTTTTCTGAACTCTTTCAAGTTTCACAACATCCTTCCTACAGCAGGGAGACCAGAATTGCACGCAGTGTTCCAAAAGTAGTCTAACCAACGCCCAGTACAGATGTAACATGACCTCCCAACTCCTATACTCAATGCACTGACCAGTAAAGGCAATTTTGCCAAATGCCTTCTTCACTATGCTATCTCTCTGCAATTCTACTTTAGAGAAACTATGAACCTGTACCTCAAGGTCTCTTTGTTCAGAACAGCTATTTTATGTTTCATTTCTTGGGGTAAACCTTGATCAATTCGAGCCAAACTGCCTGGATCAAACTTAAACAATGCTCAGCAGTTAACTGTCAATTAGCATCTAACTACTGCATTTCCCATGGCCATGATGCTACAAATCAGAGTCCATTTGCCAATCATCATCAGTCTCCTTTCATGAGGTATCAACCGCTGTTTTCCATTTACATTGGTGAATTATTCTCATGGGTACAAGGTGCAAAGCATTGATATAATATTTTTTCAGCACACTTAACATATTTATTACATAATGACAATATGTGCTGAGATTTGTCAAAAGAAATCCATCAGTATTGAGATCACATTCTGGAAGTTGATCCTAATTTTTAGTGGGAAATATTTGCTTTCATTGCATGGAACTGTAAAACGAAAATTGTCTTTACTTGGGAGAGCAGTAACTATAAGTGGAACAATCAAGTGGCAAGAGAAAATAAAAGAGAAGGGATATGTGTATCTTGCTGAATTGAATTAGCTTTATTGTCACATGTAGGAGATAGTGAGGGCTGCAGATGCTGGAGAGACAGAGTCGATAAAGTATGGCACTGGAAAAAACATAGCAGCTCAGGCAGCATCCAAGGGGCAAGAGAGTCAACATTTCAGACATAGCCTTTCATTAGGGCTTATTGTTACATGTACTCAAAAAAGTACAATGAAAAGCTTACAAGTCACCACTTACTGTGCCATGTTAAGTACAAGATAACGAGATGCAAATTCTTCCATACACGTATTTTGGAAAAAAAGATTAGAGAAATAAAGAAATAAAAACCCAACTTTACAGATTGTAGGAATAAATTAGAAGATAAAGCAGTAAAATGTTCAGAACAATGGTCCTTCCAACCCAGTCCAGGCCGAGCCTTGACTCCAGACTGTGCTGGGCTTCACCTCTTGATACTTGAGGCTAGAGCCCACTCTGGGATCACCTTCAGCTGATATATATTCTTCAACAGTTCCCCTGCCATGCTAGTTTTGTCCATTTTCATGTATCACCTTCATTTGTTTTTCTTGTCTTTTTTTTTAGCAACTGCTAAAAGTCAAGGAGACCAGGTAGTGCTCACAAAACTCTTTGCCCAGACTCCTGAAGATTTTCATGCAATGCACAGAAATCACCTGACTTTTAGGTTTTTAGACACACTGCAAAGAAAAAGGAATGTATTGCACTCCATGCATAATATGTAGCTGTATATATTTGGGACAAGAAAAAGGTTAACAAGGCAGACTGAGTTGTAAATGGTGACATTTAAGTATCATATATGAGCCATCAGCCATTTTATTAGCAAATTAGTTTCTGTGTCTTCTTTTTTCCCAAACACCCGTATCTCAAGCAGTTAATTATTCCTTGGGACAAATTGTCGTTCTCCTTGGCTCTCCCAGTTGGGAATTCAGATTTCCAAGCTTCTCATTTTGATGCTAAAAGCCTGATATTTTGTCTGACAAATTACAGAAGGAATTAAACCAAACTGATGGGCTTATCTGTGAAGTATTTTAACCTTTTTACCATGTGGCCAAGTGGGAAAAGAGGATGCATTCACAGCAGCCAGGCTTGGCTTCAAATGTGAGTTTGAAACAAGGCGATGGTTGTTAATAACGCTGCCTGTTCCTGTATTAACAGTGAAATAGAAATCCTTTCTGGAAATCTGTTACAATAAAATAACTCAAAGTAATTTGTACGTCAGAATTGGTAGGACAGAAGGATTCAGTCAGTCTTACACTGACACTTTTTGTCCTCCTGTTTCTCACTATTCAGTTTTTGTTTAAAGACGGAACATTTTAAAAGTGTTTGATGGAAATGTTACATAATTGTCTGTATTGATCGGTTTATTTCACAACAGGACAGTACATTAAGACTTTGAGTGAACTTTCTTTTCAAAGTACAAGTGCAATAAGACTGATGCTTTTACAGTTGTACCTTAGAACACAAATACATTGTTTAAAATCTCTCAAGTATATAAATTTTTCTGCTTCTTCATCTGACCTTTCTCATAGACTCGGCAGGAAAAGTAAGTCAAACTTTCACAATGTATTTTATTTACTAAAGATTAGTCGTTGTATAAGTTTTGATGTTGCCAGGTAGATTGGCATCTCAATGGAGCAGTGTGTTGGTGCATTAATAGGTTCACCTTCATTTCTACGTAGCACCATGGGTCTACCTACATCCCAAGGGCTACAGTGGTTCAAAAAAGCACCTCATGAGCACATTCTCCAATGTAATAAGGAACGGGCAGGTCAAGTCAATAACACCCCCAATCCAGGAACAAATTAAGTCAATAATAACAAACATTCAACATTTCTCACTCTTGTCAAGATGTGGAGTTGCGAGTTTTGCACTGGGGTGGACATTTGCACTCCCAAATAAACCTGTTGGGCCATAACCTGGTGTTGTGTGCTTTTTAGCTTCATTCACTCTCATCAAATTGTAAGCATTGCACTTCCTAGTTTCAGACAGCATCTTTAGGAGATTCTGAGTAGAAGTAAAGTATCTTACACAAAGTGGAAGGAGTGAAGGCGAGAGGCAGAGTGTATCTGCTAGCCTTCTGTACATTTAGCATCAGAGGTTAAATGTTGGTTGAATGGAGTCCAGGCACATATTTCTCTAGTGAGAGTTATATTCCAACTCACACTTCGTAAAGCACCAACACCAGTAATTACTTATTTCCCCGAGCCTGGGATGCCCACATCCAATGAGTAAATAAAATATATATATATCACACCCACTTATGCTATGTGACAAAAATAGAAATTGTTGGAAAAGCTCAGCAGTTCTGGCAGCATTTGTGGAGAGAAATCAAAGTTAACGTTTCGGATTAAGTGATGCTTCCTCAGAATTGGTTTAGGCCTTTCAGATTGTTCAGTGTGATCCCCCGCCACACAAATGCCTGCAGTTGTCATGTACCTAGATAAGTGCCATTGGCTGCAATGAAGGTTCATTGATTATTTCAGTACTACGTGACCCACACTTCATATTTATGAAATGGGAGCTGAGTTCCTCCAGCTGTGTTTGTTATACCACATTACCGCATCACCAATCAAGTTGTCACCAAATCCCTCTTAATTAACGGATAACCATCACCTGTTCCCAAGTTATATTTAGTGCCAGACATCCCTTGTCCAACCTTATTAGAAAATAATATTGTATACTGCCTAACAGGAGTTGATTTACTCTTAACTTACCTTGAAAAGGATTATTAAAGGCCGCAAAAAGAAAACATGATCACGTATAATTCAAATTTAATCATTGAGTGTTTCATATACATAATATCTCAGCACACATTCACACATAGTATAAATCTGCTATTACTACATAATTTTTATTACTGATGTTAAGAGGGGAATGTGGTAACAGTATGATAACTTTGAAGCTAATATAAATCTTAATTATTATAGATACAATATCCATTGTCACTGGGATCCTGGAATTCCCTCCCTAACATCACTGCGGGTTTGCCTACGCCAAGATTTCTGCAACAGTTCAAGAAGGCAGCTCATCCTTGCAATAAATGTTGACACAGCAAGTGACTTCCATTTGCCATGAATGAAATTTTTGAACAGGTTAAGAATATTTGCACTTTTCCTCTTAAATTCCCTCACTTATACCCATTCCAAGTTGATTCTGTTTTTCTAATTGCAGATTTCTTGTTGATGTTTTCTTCCTTTTTTTATTATTAATTATTTTTTAAGGTCTGTCTTTTGCAAAGAGTTGTTTATCTCCAAATGTCTCTCCTCTACTGATATTCATGCACTTAAGAAACAACTCTTTGACTGATAACATACAACGAAAGGCTGAGGATCCTGGGATTGTATTCATTGGAGTTTAGAAGATTAAGGGGAGATCTAATAGAAACGTACAAGATAATACATGACTTGGAAAGGTTGGACGCTAGGAAATTGTTTCCATTAGGTGATGAGACTAGGACCTGTGGACACAACCTGAGAATTAGAGGGGGTAAATTCAGAACAGAAATGCGGAGACATTTCTTTAGCCAGAGACTGGTGGGCCTGTGGAATTCATTGCCGCAGAGTGCAGTGGAGGCCGGGACACTAAATGTCTTCAAAGCAAAGATTGATAAATTCTTGATGTCACAAGGAATTAAGGGCTATGGGGAGAATGCGGGTAAGTGAAGTTGAAATGCCCATCAGCCATGATTGAATGGTGGAGTGGACTCGATGGGCTGAATCGCCTTACTTCCACTCCTTTGTCTTATGGTCTTATGATAACACAAAAAAAAGTATCATTTTGAATATGTTTCTGTTTTAAAGTCAAATTTTGACCAACATTGCCTGTTTACTAGTTTGCCCAAATTATCAATGATGAACAATGTCTTATTATTAATTATAACAGGAAATCATTCTACTCTGCCAAATGTGGTTTGGGGGCAGTTACAGCTTGTTTATGGAAGATTAACTGCAGTTGATGAGTTGAATATTTCAATAAAATCCCTGCAGTGTGCAGCCCACTTTGCCACACTGGCCCTATCGATCAGCATCCCACCCAGACCCAGCCCCTACCCTTTCCCTACAACCCTATATTCTCTGTGGATAATCCATCTGGCTTGCACATCGCTGAAGACTATGAGCAATTTCCCCTGGCAAATCCACTCAGCCTGCACATTTTTGGACTGTGGGAGGAAACCAGAGCACTTGGAGGAAACCACACAGACACGGGAAGAATGGGCAAACTCCACACAGTCACCTGAGGATGTAATTGAACCTGGGTCCCTGGCATTGTGAGATAGCAATGCTAACCAACTGGAACATTATTTATGCCATAAGTTTTGCATGTTAGTCTTTCTATGTTGAATGCTTAAAAATATGACTATTTTGCCAGCTAAATGGTTTTTATGGAATACTGTTGACCAAGGATATTCCTAAGTGATTCCAAGTGCTGCAAAAGAAGATAATTACAAATTCAAGTGCTTTGTCACACAGGATGATCAATTTGTGGAGTGGTCTTCTGGAGAGAAGTAAGAAGTGGAGGCAAACTGTCTAGAGCTATTCAAGAGGTGGTTGGAATCTGTGATGGATGGACTGTAATTTTCAATGGAAGGGTAAAATGAATGGGTTAAGCAATCTCCCTCAATGAAGAAGCAAAATGTTTATTTGTGGGAAGGTAGGTGGATTGGTATTGGTATAAAGAAGGATCCATTTTCAAATTCTTGGTAGGTGGATTTTACTGATCACAGTGATGGGCCTGTCGTCTGGCTGAAGACGCAATGGGAATATTACAGCAGGCCATACAGTGCATTGCACCTGGATCTTAGAATACCAAACTGCTTACCATCAGAGAAAGAGACTATCCCACCCTTTGTGTCAATGTCAGCACTCTGCAAGATCAACTCAGATAGTTCCACTCTCTGACCGTACCTGTTCCATGTCTTTGCTCTTTCAACTTTTGGTCAAATAGTTATTCGTTTCTAAAAGTTATTTTGGTTTCTCCTTTCACTACCATTCCTACCATTCCAAATCCTAAAATAATTTGTACACAAACTTTACTTCTTTGATTCATATCTTTTCAGTATTTTAGTGATTGATCCTGAATGCACTTTTTTTAGTTACTGATTCACTGACCAGTGAGATCATCGTTCCTTATGTACTCATCAAGCCTCTCAACATTTTTAGACTAGAATAGAAATTTATTGTCACGTGTACTTTTACAGTGAAAAAGTAGTGAAACATTTTATAAGTCGTTCCACTTTGAGAATATCTATCATATATATCATGTATATATCATATACATTCTTGGAATGTATCTTTATCAGCCATAACAGTAGCTCAGAGGTGACCTTCCCACTTGCTTCATATAAACAGGGAGATCCTATTTCCATTCTCATTAAAGTAACAACAACATTTAGTAGGGGTATCACAAATAGTGAGAGTAGCAATGAATTATTGACTTTCATGCAGGATTGCTGTACACTACATCTAAATGGAACTATCGTTGGAAACTGGACCATGGTTTTCTGTGACATTTCCACAGTATGAAGGTATGGTGACAAATAATTCCATGTGAAAAATGACACTTGAGGAAGCTGGGACAATTTCCCATTGATAGTGTCAATACATTCATAGAGGAAGGGGAGCAGAGATATTAGGGAGAAAAAACTTGAGAGAAGAGATGTATAATTTTTTTTAACTTTTGTTGCTCTGGATTATGGGTACATGCAGATATAATTGCTATGATTTCCCTTTTTCTTATGCACCTACAAATGTAATCAATGAGATTAAATAGATGGAGACCTGCACTCTATTTCTGATTTACTATATGTTGGCATTAAGCTTGAATTTGGCACTAGAGAACAGGAAGCTAATTCTTACAAACCTGGGTAATTTCTCCAAGTTTCTCAATATATTTTCTATTCATTCATGCAATGTAGGCATCACCACAAAGCCAGCATGGATCACACATCCCTAACTGTACTGAAGATGGTTATAGCCTGTCAGCTTCTCAAATCAATGCAGTCTGTGGGTGTATGTGCTTTTGCAGTTTGATGAAGAGTGCAGAAGCAGCAGTAGGCACACATGAAAAAACAAAGTGCAAACCTGGTGAAGCTGCAACACTCAATTACCTGCATGCCATATAGTGGAAGCAGCATGCAATGGATTAAGAAAAAAAACAGTCGTATAATTAACAGATCAGATCTAGGTTCGGCGCTCCTATTGCATTCAGTCATGAATGTTGGTGGACGACTAGCTGAAGAAGGAAGCTCCATAAATATCCTCAGCGTCAGCAATGGGGAAGTCAGCATGTTATTGCAAAAGACAAAGCTGAAGCTTTTGTGAACAAGTTCACCCTGAAGTATTGAGTGGGTGATCCCTTTCAGCATCTTCCTAAGGTTTCCAGTATTACTACATGCCAGTCTTCAGGCAATTCAATTCACTCCATGAGATATTAAGAAACGGCTGATGGTACAGGATGCTGCAATGGTTCTGAAGACACATGCTCCAGAATGAGCTGTACCCTTAGCCATATCATTCCAGTTCATCTAAAACACTGGTTTATACCCAACAATGTGGAAAATTACCCAAGAATGTTCTGCCTACAGAGAATAGGACAAATCCAACCCAAACAAATAAAGGCTCTATCAATGTATTCTTAATCATCAGCAATGTGATGGAAGCTACCATTGAAAGTATAATCACTTTGCATTTACCAAGGAAGCATCTGCTGACTGGTGCTTGATTTGTATTCCTCTAGGGCCACTCAGTTTCTGACATAATTGAAATTGCAGTACAAATAAGGACAGAAAGGTTAAATTGCAGAAATGAGGTGAGAGTCACTACCTTTGATACCAAGGCAGTATTTGACTAGATATGGCATCAAGGAGCACTTTAGCAAAATTGGGAATCAGAGGGGAGCCTCTTACTGGTTGGATTGATTTTGTGTCTTATATTTTAAATGCACAACCAAATGTTGGGCATAACTGTGGTGAAACAACTAACTAAATCCAAGAATAGTCTTATTGGTACGTAGGTCTGAACCTGAAAACTTTTACAGGTACAAATTAGGGGCTTGATATCTCTTTCCCAATCTCATTCCACATTTGTGACTGTATATGAAACTATTTTTAAAAATTCAGTGATTAAAAAGTTTTTTCCCTCTGTATTACGCATTAGACAAGCTAAGTGAAAAATAAAAAGCAGCATACTTGAATGCTTTTTAAAATGAAATATGGGTTTTCATTTAATTCGCAATACTTGTTTCAATGGTTGGACTAATGATTATTTCCACTAATTAAGTTTTTCTTGGAGCCAGTTACATCCTTAAATGAATCCATGTTGGGTCAAGTGGGATAATATTGGTATTGGTATAAAGAAGGATCCATTTTCAAATTCTTGGTAGGTGGATTTTACTGATCACAGTGATGGGCCTGTCGTCTGGCTGAAGACGCAATGGGAACCTAAGGAGTTATTCTATTGAGATTAGATTCCAATCAATCACTTTGCTGCTGAAGTCTGTGCTTGGTAGCGTTGATCTCCCTCTCACATTTCTCCCCTGGGGAGATTGCAGGCTGACAACCCTCCATTACTGGGAGTGTGACCAGGACTGGTGGCCACTGCCAGTACTGCAGTAGGGCCCAGAAGGAGAATTCTTGCTCAAACTGCAGCTTATTGAGGCAAGAAGTCAGCGAGGCACTGGTGAGGGAGGTCACTGTAAAGGGCAGGCTAGTCTTCTCATTGCTTCCTCTCTCACTGCGAGTGAATCCCCCATTTGGCATAGCAGGTCTGAGGAGGAGATATCCCTCTGACTTGCCATCAGTCATGCCAGGGTCTGAGCTGGTACTTTGCCCATTTGGTGCAGCTACCAGCTGAGTATCAGCTGCCATGAGATTTGATCTTTAAATGTCCAATCATATTGGGGGAAAATCAAGAAGTCTTGACCCCAAGTCTTCCTGCCCTATGTTATACTCCACCTCTTACTTTACAACCCATTACTGATGGAACATTATTAGATTAGATTAGATTACTTGCAGTGTGGAAATAGGCCCTTCGGCCCAACAAGTCCACATGGACCCACCGAAATGCAGCCCATCCAGACCCATTTCCCTACATTTACCCCTTCACTTAACACTACGGGCAATTTAGCATGGCCAATCGACATAACCTGCACATTTTTGGATTGTGGGAGGAAACCGGAACACCCGGAGGAAACCCACGCAGACACAGGGAGAATGTGCAAACTCCACACAGAGAGTCACCTGAGGCGGGAATTGAACCCGCATCTCTGGCGCTGTGAGGCAGCAGTGCTAACCACTGTGCCACCGTGCCGCCACAATTATGCTTTTCCTTTTACTTCAGGAACAGATTTTTGCTGCTTTACAGCTGTAAAAAAATATAAAATTGATTAAAAACACAATCGTAGGAAATGAACTAGTGACTATTCAATCTTAGTAAACAAGTAAACATTCTATCTGTCTCTAAGCGAGCTGTAAGTAACTCCAAGCAGTCTGAGGTAAATTTTCAAAATGTATCCTATGAGGTATTTACATTAATGGTAAGGCAAAGGTCAGAACAGGATGTTGGCTACGTGTGTAACGTGATCAGCCTAATTTTATGAAAATTCTTCACACCAACGCTATTAAATGTCAAAGGCAGGAAAGGAACTACATGTACGATTCATCTGCTTTGACTATGATGATAATTTACTATTAATTAAAAATTCAAATAATCTTTGCAGCTCTAGTAGCCAGTAAAAAAGTTAGTGTGCAACGTATAAAGGCTGCTGTATGTTTCCAGTGTTGTTAATGTTTTAGAAAAATCAGGAAAGCTAATTGCGTATGGAACCAGGGTTAAGAAGTAATGTAACAGTCTATTAACTTTAATATAGATATGAGAGTTAAGCATATGCAGAAAACCATTAGCATAAATTCCTGTTACAGAAGAATAACTCAGTGTCAGGCATATAAAATCACTCAGCATTCAGTAAGATGTGCATTTTGGTTATAGAAATTCCTTTTCATTTGTCCAATTCTCTTAAATCAGCCAGTTGGAGACAAAAGATTAACCAGATTTTAAATAAACACAAAACATTGCTGACGTACATGTTAAGTAGGGTAGCTTCCAAAAAGTAATAAGATTGTGGATATTCTTGAGCTGTCATAACATAAAGGATGTGGGAGAATTCCATTACTAAATAAAGTAGGGACAGGAGAATATTGAGGTTGGCATAAAATTACTGAGTATTGTTACAAAGGAGCAACAACTGAGTTTGATAGCCTGCAAACTGATGATTTTTAAACTGATGAGTAATGTATAGGTCTGGATGAAACACAAGAAAGTCAGCCTTTATGAGACTGAGTTTCAAATATAACATGCTCTTTTCCCTTTTAAAGTTGTTGACTACTTCCAGACTGTTGTGTTTAATGTTATGCTTTTTGGCACTCACAGTTTTTCCGAATGTTAAATACCTGCACTCTATGTTGGGCGAGTAAGATATAATGTCAATACTTAAGGGAAGAGCTTTAACATAATAAAAGGTGAGTCACTTTGGGAAAGGAATGCTTTTATTTGCATGGAAAGTCACGCTGTGAAAGAGAACAAGATATTTACATTAATGATTGATTGCTTCAACTGAAAGCTGATCCCTTTCTACCTTAAAAAATTCTACCTTAATAAAAAGCTTTGGCCAAAACTTGCTGTTCAAAAGCAAAACTATGTTTGATGGTGCTTGCTGATATATACATGCAAGTAATACAAGAACTTCGAGTTAGGCCCCGATGTTTGACAAAAAGACTTCAGCCGAAGGTCACTGTGTGAATTGTGCCACATCTGCTGTTAGCTTTGTTAAAAACAGTTCTACACAGTCTGGCTCATCACAGAAATACATTGAATGGTGTGAAATCACTTGTGTGTTAACTAGCATCTAAACTTGCCAGAGAAAGTAAAGTCTTGTCATTTTAAGTCAAATTAACCTTTCAGTAAGGTGATGTATTATCCATAAACTTTCTGGTATAGAAGATATGACATTGCTCAGATTTTAAACATTGAAAACATTAAAAAGGATTAACTTATGTAATTATTCAAACTTTACTCCTCTGTCTTTTTTGTCTCACTTTCTTAATACAATATTCCATGTTTTTAATTCATCTTCAATTTCTTGTTATGACATTTATTTTATCCATTTCCTTTTCAGTCCTTGCATTATTAATTTCACTATCCTTTAATCTGACTGGTTAAGGAAGCACATCACTGTTTGTCCTGTTCACTCAGATGCAGCTAGTTCTGAGATAACACACATTTTTGGCTATATTGTGGATGAAGAACTAGGGAACAGTATTTTGGAGACCGCTTACCTCCATTGGCAAAAGTGCAATTCTAGCGGGGATCAGTTCACACACTTTGCTCTGCACATGTGCCAATGTCCACACCAAAGTTTCTGTGCCACTCTGGCATGCGCCAATGTCAGCTGCTGACAGAGCACGTTTCTGTGAGAGGTACTGTAGAGAGAGCAGATTTCTTACATGTCTTTCATTCAGCTTTGCTATACATTGTGTGAGACCTTTGGATGATTTTTGAGTGATTGTGAGTGATATTTCTTGCATGTCTAACCCTAACCCCACTTTTCCCATAGGCCCCATTATTTCTATTAAGTGATTTTCTATTAAGTAAGGTTTTGCTAGAACATAACTACACTGCATCTACTTCCCTGCACTTGTCCAATACCAATGACACTTGCAGCAACTTCTGGCTCAAATGACTTCAAAACTCTTTGTGAGAGTAATTCTAGCTAAAGTAATTTGTAGCCCCATGAGATTTTTTTCATAGTCCATAATGCAAATGTTAATATCTAAGTACCATCTTTCAAATTCCCAAAAACATCATTCATGTCAGTTCACCTTGCACGCACCTTAAATGTAACTGCATTTTTTTGTCATCCAAATGCCTCCAAATTCTGATGAAACTTGCACCCCTAAAATCGAGTGATCAAAGAAACTTTCAGTATTATTTTGGGCCATTCTTTATTATCACCTCTGACTGCTCAGATTTGAGATTTGCATCCATGGTCATTGGGTACAGAGGGGACTTTGTGCAGTATCTAGTGGAGACCAGTCTGAAACCACTGGAATGCATTTCACTTGGTACCTACAGCAGCCATTAGGGACAGGCAGTCTCTAAGTCATCTGTTCATTGACTTGATTTCCACTGAGATCTTGCAAATCTGAGAATAACATCTGATGTAATAGAGTTACATATTCAGCTGCATCATCAAAATAAGAGATCAAAGATACAGCTGCACAGTGGGTTCTGTGTAAAGATGCAATTCATCCGAAAATAATATGCTTCTCCATACAATGTCTATTAATGAACTGAAAGCCGAAACATAACAACATGTCCTTATCTCCTTTCATTTAGGGACCATGGAGAATTAAGAAACCATTTACACCACCACCCTCCCACATTTCTTTAATTCTAATTCAAACTATACAACCTGAGACATTTGTGATAGATCATCTTTGCAAGGGAATAAATAAAGAAAACATTCTACTTGGTGGAATGTTAGAGGAATTGAATAATAGAAGCAATGTGAGTTGCATCCGTGTTTTAATGGGTAGCAGACCTAAACAAGACCCTATTCAAAATATTCTCATCGGCCTCAGTACTGGTGACCTTCTTGTGCACAAGTCGAGTTTTTTCTGCTTCCATTTGCTGCCATAAAATATGCATGCCATACTTAACATTTATGATCTGACAATTTGTATGCTGCATCACTGAATATTAGAGGAGTTAATATATATTGAATTAAATGTTTTTGCCTAATAAATTGATTTTGAAGTTAAGGGACATGTACTGCAAAATCCTGGCTCTGTTATGTTTGTTTTAAGCATTGACTGCGAAGCAATGTTTTCTGTATTGATTCATGCTATAATTAATTATGAATTACAATGAAACGCATGTTAAACTCTGCAGTCCCTGCGATGCCAATAAGCTAGGATTGAAACTTGACATCATACCTGTCATTGCTCCTGCAGAATTTATGTACAATCCACAAGGTGCCAGCAAGTAATAGGTTAAATTAGATTGGTAACGTATGTTTCATGACCCACCATGCTTCATCAAACTTATTCATTAGAGTTGAGCAAGCAAATGAGTACTTGTGAACTGTGTTTATGCGCTACTGGGATTGTGCACATAAACCTAATGTGGCTCAAGTATTTAAATTTTGATTTTTGTAATGAGTTTTGACATGTTTCATTTCCTAGGAGGAAGCACATAAGACCCCTGAAACTAAATGCTGCTAAGAAGTCATCAAGACAGAATATTAAAATGCCATCAAATAAATATTTCACTAATGCAATCAGGCTTTCACTTCAGGTATTCCAGCAAAAGGGAAGGTCAGGGGTTGACAGTTCTCTGTGAAACACTATTTGTTCCTCTTCAGTGACTATCACTGTCAATAAATTATTTACAGTCTTCTTTCGGTTGCACATGGACCTTCTAAAGTTCAGCAGTTTCATTCAGGGTGCAAAATGTATGCAACAAGAATGAATTTGCTGTATTTCACAAGCTTAGATTTGCCGTCAAGATAGTCTGAAAATTTAAAAAAAAAATTTTGCTTGAATTGAACCCAAACTTTAGTGTTTTAAAGCCATGATGTTTTTTTCAAAAAGAAAGTTGTATAACAATCCTTCGTTTCGCAGTTCTGGCCCACTTAAGAATAAGGTATTGGCATATGAGGATGAAACGTAATAATTAAGAACTTGGGTTAGTAAATGTTGTTTTATTGGCTTAAAATTGTTTTTTTCTCTCAGTTTCTCGTCAGTAGATGAACTGACTGGTATGGTTCCAAGATTGATTGATTGATGTGTCTATTGTCATGTGTATTTGTTAGAAATACAGTGAAAGGCATTATACAATGTTGCCATTCTCCGGTGCCATCTTAAAATAGAGAAACAAATTAGTATAAAGGTAGAAAAATAAAGAAATAAGGTTAAAAAGCTCAACAGTGCAATCCTTCCTCAGGGCTTAACCATGGGCCTGGATGTAGGCTCTTCCTCCCCGATTCTGAGACCAACACCAACATGAAGCAGTCTGCTAACCTCGAGACCCTTCACGGTGCTGCGGCCACGGAACCGTGTCATCATGTTTCGGCACCACCTTCCTCTACTGATGCCACTGCCTCCAAGAGTCCACCTGGGCTGATCTAGGAAATGCAGATACCACTGAAGCTGCCAGGGTTTGTACTAGGCACTGTGCCCAGACTTGCTTCCTCCCGCCATCATTGGGAACACAATACCTTCTCCCTCCACTGTCCCTGCTGCTGGGAACAACCCTTGCCTCCCCCACATTGGTCAAATGTGGCTGCCAATTCATAGTCACAACTGGCCTATGGTCAAATAGACTCCAGGTTCATGGATCTGAAATTTTCCATAGGCTTCGGAATCCTGATCCTAAACTTGCTGGAAATGGCTGTTAGCCACAAAATGTACAAAAGGAAGCCTCCTATTTGGCAGCTACAACTTTCACCACCCAATTAAGAATAGTGGGCAAACTCAACTGGCAGCAGCACCTGGAGAGGTGAATGATGCTGAGGTAGTCCAAGTACTGTATGGCTTCCTCAACACAAATTCATCCACAGTAGTGTAAAAATAATTAGTTATTTCAGGGGAAGGCAATAAGAGGAAACCCCACTCTTCCAACCTGCTTGGTTTACAGGGGCTACCCTTCCAGTGGCCCTCTCTTTGACATATAGTACCATGGGTACTGAAGGCCCCCTAAACCACCACGGGGAGGCTGTTTCCATGGAGATGCCAGTCTCTGCAGATGATGGAGGGTTATTCTGCCATCAGAAATATGCTGTCAAAATTGGCTACGTTGGCTTCCCACCTTTGCTATCATGTTACTGGGTAAAGTCAACCCCACAGTCACATTGCGCATCAACTTGTGGCCAAGTGTATTTAACTTTCTTGTGTTTTGCTGCATGAATACAGTTTGGATTCTCCATTGGCCAATGAAGGGTTGCCATGGGCAATCAAACCCCTATCCTTACAGAAGTGATTGACTTCAGGAGAAGGATTATGAAGTTGACAGAGAAAAAAAATGGCTTGTCATTTAGCAACACATACTCTCATGTAAATTAAGCTTCCACAATATATGAAATCTAATTAATTAGAAATTGTGTGAGTCCTATTAATCCAGTATAGGGAAGCTCAGTGACCGTAAGTAAGGCAGCTAATTACTCCCTCTGCAAGACTTCAGGAAATAGAGAACTCACACTTAATTTGGGAAATTATACTCTTCTACTAGCTCAGAAAGGATTGTTCTTTTGAACTGGTGATTAAGCAACCACCAATAAATGTTCAACTGAAATTTGTATGTTGCCTGATCCATGCCTCGAACTTAGGATACATTATACCTGTTAGTGCATCAACCTTTCGTTCCTCAGCACTATTTAGTTCCTTGATGGCCACTTAGTCAGTAGATGATCATAAACCAAATGTATTCAGGCACTCCTATTCTCTGCAATATCTATTAAACACTGAATTTTAAAAACTCCCAACATTGCCAACCATTACAAAATCCAGCAGATGCAGTGATTGCAATAATAATTTTCTCCACAATTTTCAGCAATTCTGCAAAGACAGTTGTCTGACACAAGTTATAAATAGTTTCATCGTAAGTAGTTTTAAGAAACGCAGTGCAGCGGTATCTGTCAATAATCATATGATAATGCAACAAAATGTGTGCATCATTGAAATTCATACTTTCCTATAAGACAGACAGGGAAATGTTAACTTAATTGACAACATGATGTTATTTTGCTCCTAATTTGTGATTCAAAACGAAGGAAACATTAAAAATAAAACTTTGCTCCCATTTTATCACAGTTAAACCAAAAGATGAATGCAGTATTGTTAAGGATATGTTGATCAACTGACTCTGAAAAATAAAGTGCTAATATTTAATGAATTACTGAGTACAAGATGTGTTTAACTCAAACTAAACCATCATAGGGCTAACTGTGCAAGTTAACAGATTAACTTTATTTCACTACTTTCTTCCATACATTGTGATCTGAAGACAGGCAGGGACTATTTCTCCGCCAATTTTCAGCCCTTCGTAGTGCATATGATTGCCTAATTTAAGATTTTTGAAAAATTGTTGTTATTATCCCATGATTAATTAATTAAAAAAATACTTTCACAGCTTTCTTATGGTTTTCATTTAGTTTTCTTTTCATTTAGTTTTCTTTTCATTTATTCATGCAATAGGGATGTCACTGGCGAGGCCAGTATTTACGAGGCAAAAGTGAGCACTGCAGATGCTGCAGATTAGAGTTGAGAGTGGGGTCCTGAAAAAGCACACCAGGTCAGGCAGCATTGAAGGAGCAGGGGAACCAAAGTTTTGGGCAAACCCATCCCTACTTACACTTGAAATGCTGGTGCATTTAACAGTGTTGGGTCATGCCCACAGTCCTGTTGGTGAGAACGTGGGTGTGGAGTAAGTTTTGGGGTTTTGATTCAGTAACAGTGAAGGACTAGTGATACAGTTTCAAATCTGGATGGTGGTATGGCTTGAAGGTTGATGTTTCCATTGTCCTTTTCTTTGGGTGGTAGAGGTCATAGGTGGGGAAATTGCTATTGGAGGAGTTTTGGTGAGTTCTTGCAGTGTACTTTGTAGATTATGCACACCGCATACTGATAGAAAGCACAGTGTTTCAAAAATAAAGCTTACTTGAATTTCAACAATATTAAACTTTAGCTTTTGGAAAAAGTATGTTGAATTTTAAATGGTGAACCAAGAACTTTGTCTAACTTTGCATTTGCATCTGCAGTAGACTGAAGGTAGTTTGCAGTTTCTGTATGATGTTCTTTTCTGTAAGGTTAAAACATCCAAATGTTAATCATGATCATCTTATTTCATGTTTTATGTTTTATGTTTTTCTCTAAGGGGTTTAGAGGTTGGTTGCATTTCAAGTAAGGGCTGATAGTGTGCATTTGAGTCTTTCAGTTGGGAAGGAAAACATTGATTCTTATAAAGGCAGATTCCACAATTCAGCCTTCCCAGCTAGGAGTTATCCTGTGCAGGAAACAGTGTTCAGCAAATCATGGACCCTCAACCCTGATCTTCTTCCTATTTAAATTAATGGATGGAACAGAGGTCAGCATACCAGCATTTCCTCACCTCCCTGGAGTTACAGTTCACTCAGGAAGTCCATGTAGCTATGACACCATTTGGTTTTACATATGAGTTCTAACTACAGATAGTGATGGTACAGACTTCAATATTTGTCCTCCATCAGATGACTGACCGGGAATCTCTCCCACTCTTACCAGCCGGCATTGGTGGATGTTTGATTTACAGATTGATACTCAACCTGTTAGGTCACTTTATGAATGTGTCATTGTTCACCATTAAGTCCTGGGATTGAATTTGAACAGAGAGTTCTTGCTTAAAATAGGGGGTTGGGAAACTGTCCATTGTGACCCATGACCTCCTCAGCTAAGAATTCAGCTTAATGGTTTAAATGTGGAGGAGTGGGATGTGTGGTTTTCTAGGAAATATAGAATTCCTACAGTGTGGAAGCAGACCATTTAACCCATCACATCCACACTGAACCTCTGAAGAGCATCCCACCTGCTACGATCCTCCCCCATCCCTGTAACCCTACATTTTTTTTTAGATTACCTACAGTGTGGAAACAGGCCCTTCGGCCCAACAAGTCCACACTGACCCGCCGAAGCACAACCCACCCATACCCCTACATTTACCCCTTACCTAACATTCCGGGCAATTTAGCATGGCCAATTCACCTGACCCGCACATCTTTGGACTGTGGCAGGAAACTGGAGCAAACCCATGCAGACACGGGGAGAACGTGCAAACTCCACACAGTCAGTCGCCTGAAGGGGGAACATTTCTCATGCCTAACCCACCTAGTCTGCACATGTTTGGAGGAAACCCACACAGACATGAGGCAAACATGCAAACTCCTCACAAACAGTAGCCCAAGGCTGGAATCAAACCTGGGTGGCTGATGCTGTGAGGCAGTAATGCTATCCACTGAGCCACCATATTGCCATGCCCTTATGTGGGTTAGAAAGAGGAAGTGTATTGTGCCTGATGCCTGTTGATGTACACTGTGTAACTGTTTGTGCACATGTTCCGATGTGTATAGCTGATAGTTTAAAATCTAAAGGCAGGCATAGCTGGGCAATGTCAATTGAGTAAAGAACCAGAAGGGTATGTTTACAATTTGCAATGATGCAGTGGTCTGAAGAGTTGTATGCCTGATGCCTAGTGATATCAGTCTATTCTCAGCAGCGAAGTGAAGTTTGCATCCAAGACTTTGCCTGTATAGTAAGAATCTAATCTATTCACCATGAGGTACACTGGCGATTTCACCCGCTCTTATCGGCTAAACTTTTAAAATATAAATTCAAGACTCGTCATCAGATTTGATTGTTAAGAGTTTCAAGATTTAAATGTAAAACTTGGATTAATCTGAGCATTCTACACAGATTCATGGAGGAAATGCTGAGGCCAAATGATAACAAAAATACTTTCTTGGCTGGCATCAACTCCCAGGTTCGACATTGGTTCATCATCAAAGGAAATGAATATGAATGATCTTGTATGGCGTGCTGTCTTTGTGCCAAGATATTTCCCATAAGACAGTGCGTGTGAGGAAAGCAAGCCTGCCCTTCACAGCAGCCATGCTAATAGAAATGAATGGGTCATTTGGCATTGCAGAACAAGTAACTTAGCATTTGCACTGAACAATTCTTACCAGACTGTGCATATTGAAGGGGTAGACAGGAGCTCCTTTCAACGGTGATTAATGGGTTTTTCAAGTGTACTGCTCCCTAGTTATGAGGAGGGTGACCTGGTCAGAGGACGACTTTATGAAGCCATAAAAAATATATGTCAGGCCTGACTTTCTAATGTCACACAAAACAGTAAAAATGGCAGGGTAATAAGGCTGTTTGCTTTGCTCTAAATAGCTTTGTGACGACAATTTCGCACTTCTGTGCTTATCTGACAATCGTATCTACAGAGAACCATTTTGCAGTTTTTTCCTTTTAATGATTTTGGAAGGCTTGCGTTTCCAACTGAATGCACTGAATTTGGTAACAGTGGCTGTATATTTTGTTTGCTTGCATAACTGTGGACTGATATTATGACTCCGAAAGACAAAATTTACAGTCTACCCCCTGCAAGTTGCTGCATTCAGATTGTCGGATAATTCAGTGGTTTTACCGTGGAATTCTCATTGCCAATGTTTGCTTTGGTCACTTCAAAGGATATTATAGTTCAATTTTTAATGCCAAACATGATAGAATTATCAGAAGTAAAATGCATTTTTGGAAAATTTATTTTCTATTAATAAAAGGCAGTAAAATGAGCAGTCAGAATAAGCGGAAATTAGTTACATACTTGTGAAATTGTTACATTAAATCTTATTTCGTCAAATGGTATAAATATTCCATCAGAATATTACTGGTGATATGACCTGATAATAAGAGGGACCATGAGAATGTAAAAGAAGGGAGTTTTATTTATTCATGAGACTAATTAGGTCATACCCGCTAACAAGTAGGCTGTGTGATTCCAGAGACCTCCCAGACCAGAAGTGACTCATTGCAATGTTTTGTTGTAATTGTTCTTTGAAGCATAAAATCCTCCAGTCCTGAAGTTAATTTTCTTGGAACATAGGTTTTAATGCCAAAACCTTTCACTGTTATGTTCCATTCAAAACTGTGAGCTAAACATCAAAAGCTGTCAATATACTATACATTGAGAAGTGGCTTCAAGGAAAATCAAAAGATACATGGACAATATGCTGCAGGGAGCAATGGAAAATAATTCATAATTTCACAAGTGAGCAACAGTCTGTTTCATAAAATGGAAAAAAAATGGTATTTTACCACCCACTACAGCACTTTCTATTTATAAAACATATCCTACAATTAAATAGTTTGAATATTAATTGGCATTTTATTTAGTTTTAATTTATTTTTAATGAGATCTATTATGAGCAGACTTTATCATCTTCATTATGTATCATATACAGTCTCCCTCTTGAAGTGATCGGTCACCATTTTGAAAGTCTTTCATCTGGGGACTGGATTAGAATTCCAGATTCAGTTTTATTCTCCCAGATATATGATAGAGATGAGATAGAATTTTAATGTTGTGAATCAGTGAAACTGAACAAAACAATGTTTATGATGGACCACAGTGCAAAGAGCCATTTGTAGCATGCAGCAAATAACTGTGGTTGCTGCTGGAGATTTGAAACAAAAACAGAAAATGTTGGCGGAACTCATCAGGTCTATGGAGAGAAAGCACACTGAATGTGGCGGGTCCATTGTCTCTGTTCTGACGAAGAGTCATTGGACTCAAAACGTTACCTCTACATGCTCTTCCTATGGTGCTGCCAGACTCACGTTTCTGTCTTTGTTTCAGCCATTTGCAGCACTTCAACTTGATGATAACCATGAATGTGGCATTGCTGGAGAGAGAAAGAAACTGGATGTAACAGCAGGGTATGTGTGTACATTTATTTGCCAGCAATCTCCTCTTGAGGATAGTTCATCAGCTGAGGGAATATGAGAGCGAGACCATCAGATAATGATTGAAATGTCAGAAAGCCTTGATAGCTCAGCACTTTAGGTCGGATGCAATCCCATGATTTTCTTTGCATTATTTTCCCTCCCACCTCATTCTCTTCATTTTTGACGATGACTCATGTTGGTATTGGTATCCACTATTCAATCACTCAGGAAAATGTTGGTGCACAGTTATGTGAGGCACTGTAGCCTTTAGATCATTCTTGTATGTGTACACATGCTGCAGGCTCACTTCCCAGCAATCAGGAGCAACACATCCAGTTGATTTCCTCCTCCCCAGCCCAATGTCTCAGAGTGGACCACTTTGGCTGGGTTCAATATAATTCAGCACAAACTGAGGATCTGCACTTGGTGGCTCAGTTGGGAAATGCATTGGGGGACGGGGAGAGGTGTCTACATGATTTGCATTTTCACAGTAGCAAATGCGCAAAAGTTTTATGAGGAGGTACATTTATGCATAGGTACATTTGATATTCAATTATCTCCACATTTAAAATTTAAATAAATCCTCCAAGGACCTTTCAATTCTGCACTGAACTGAAACCAAAGCCAGCATTTTTTTCAAGTCAGGTACAGTTGCAATCCCTGACCTCAATTACCTCTTGTGATACTCTCTTATAAGCAAAGTCTCATTTCCACCACTTCTGCGACAATACCAGGTTTTGACCTTCCCTGACTGTTGCACTGTGAAATCTCTGCTTCATTATCCACTGTTACTGTTCTGATCTCTTCACCATACCAGTCGTGACATCTCCTAGTCTCTGGCTAACATGTAGATAATATCAAGTGCCACTCTGGGATCCGGTAGCATTAGTTCTGGCCCAGAAGTGCTGGTTAATGGAACAGTGTGTTAGTGATGTGTCTGTAGATGATCAGATTGTCATATAATTCAGTTACAATTACTGCTGGTTAATATCAAATGTTAAAATGTTCTTGTTTCAAGGATCCAATATATTTATAATATATAGGCTAGTTCCAATAGCCCAGTTCCAACAGATTTATTAATATACTTCCTGAGATGAAGGCTATGTTTTTTCAAACTACATAGAATTTCATTATTATGTCAGAATGATATAGACATTTTTAGCCTTGATATTTCTAATCTGTGGCATGTTCTGTAGAAACTGAGTGCTGCAGGAGTGTGACCCAAGAAGTTGCATAGTATTTGTGAAATGATAAGTAAGTAGAAATCTTTATAATAAAGGATGAATAACCCAATGGAGGAATGAATGAACAAATAGGAACAAAAAAAAATTACTCAAATGTAAAGCAACAAATGAGGGAGGACCTTGAAACTGCCCACTGTTGGCTAAAAAACAGGACACATGGAAGATTAAGTATATTATTCTGCTGCACTATCACTGATTGAATCTTTATTTTTGAGAAGCAGTAATATACAAATTACAGCATCATCATTGTTGCTTAAATTGTTGCCCAGTGAATGAAGCCTTAACGCTGCATATCCTTATTTGTAGTTATGTTTTAAACATCCAGTTTAATGGATTGATACATAGCAGCATTTCCCAAACACTTATCAGAACTCAATCTGACTGCATTTCAGCAGAAATAACTCGTGATTTCTTTATTTATGGGACTAATACAGTTGATCTTTTGCTTCATCTGTAACTGGACTGTCAGCATTAAGCCTTCAGGAGGTTTGTGCTGTTTTGAAACCTCAGGGGCATAACAGCAAAAAGATCTGCTAATGCTCAGCAATATTGCTGTGATGTATCCTTGACCCAAAAGTGATCTATTTTGCTGTAGCCATTAAATGTTTAATGGTATGATTATATTTTGCACGTGGACTTCAGAGACAATCTGCCCAGTTAGGAGCCCAAGGTACCTTAGGATGACTTAAGGAGTTTATTAAATCAATCGAGACAAAATCGAATATTCCAAGATCTCATAGGTTTTGCAAAGCTGCCAAGTTTCATTGTTTAAGAGTCAGGGTCATTCCTTCCCTGTGTCTTACTCTTTGAAAGTAAATGCATTTTTATACATTCCAATACATTTGTATCCTCCTTTGTGCTTATGAAATCTCACTCCTAGTAACGTGCCAAGGTTGGCAGCTATGGGTTTGTTGACTTACTACAAAGGTCATTCTAGGGTCAAGCACTTACAGTTGGTTCAGTGAACATTAGGGATATCTAAAACTCTGAGCCAGAAATTGGAGCTAATTTAAATTTAGATGGTTCAGTCGTACCAGATCAAAGCCAAGTATTGCTCATTTTTGGCTTGGTTTGTTTTTAAATGGCAGTTATTCACTTCTTAACCCCACCAGCTGGAAAATTGCTTTTGATTGCAAAACTCTTACAAAATTGCATGCAGTATCTCAGTTAACATTGTGGTGTTCATGCTGTGAATGCTCTCAGAAGTACTTTATCAATCTTATTTATTTATAAGCGGATGCTTCCATTATGAATTAGGGGTGATATTTGTGTAACTAAGTTTAGTTGTCAACATTAGGCGCAGACTAATTAATTCATCTGATATGATGAGCAATCATTCCAAGGCAGAAATTGAAACCCAATCAAATTTGATAAGTTTGGATTAAAAGATGTGTCATTACGTGGGCCTGGATTTTGCGGTTGTAAAGATGATGAAACAGTCAGCCTTCTTTGTTATAATCTCTCTGAAACTGACAGCAACATCTAGAGACTGCACTGCTCCAGATGATTCTGTAAGTGTTTTTAATCTCTATTTTGTGCTCTGGAAGGTTCACAGTTAAATCCCTTAAGACTATGATCAATTAGAAACCATTGAACAGTGAAGAACATGCCCTTTTTCTGCTGTTTTACGCTACAACTCTCACTGTAAAAGCAGTTCAAAATGCAATACCATCTTAAATGAGGTGTATCTCGGTTGTTAACAATGTACTACATTCATAATTACCTCAGAGAAGCCTCTCTGGTCCTGATATCATATCGGAGTCAAACTGATGCCTGAAAATGGAATTTCCATTCCTTAGAGTCTCGTAGATATTTGTTGGCAATTTGCTTTGAGATTAGTGGTGAGCACCTTTACCTCATAACTCGTCAGACAATGAAAGCAGCCTACAAAAAGCCTCTTGCATTTAGTCACAGAGTGGAAGAAATCCATTGGATTATAAATCCTTTCAAATCTTTTAGCTATCAGTTGTAGCTCAGTTGGTAGCATTTACCCTCTGAATAAGGAGCTTGCTTGTTCAAGTCCCAGTTTAGCAGCTTAAGCACACAAATCTAAGATGATGGATCAGTTCAGCATTGACAGAGTGCTGGATTGTCCAAGGGGTTGGCTTTTGGATGAGGTTTTAAACTGAGCTCCATCTGCTGTCTCAAGTCAATGTAAAAGATCATTGTTTTGAAGAAGGGCCAAGAAATCATTTCTGGTATTTTGACTAACATTTATCCCTGAAACAACATCAGAAAATTAGATTATCGGGTGTTTATCACACTGCTTTTGAAGGAGCTTGCTGTATGCAAACTGGCTGCTACATTCTCAATGTACAACTTCCAAAGTATATGAACTGATTTGAAGAGTATTTTAGAATATCCTGAGGCTCTGAGGTATAAAACATGAGTACATGTTTTTTTATTAACTTTTATTTGCTGGAGATGGCTCCTATGTATTGACTTCAACCTAGAAAGTCAAAATGTTCCTCTGTGTTTGGCATCTAAAAAAGAAATACTTATCACAGTTCTTCTGAATAGCAGCCAAATGGAAAGGAATTTATGAAATGTACCTCGAAGACATCTTCTTCTGGGTGAGAGGTACTACATAATGGATCATGCCAAGCTTAACGTTTGCTGTTGAGGCGATGCCTCATGGAGGAACATCCTTCACTTGTCCCATCTCTTCTAAAGGGGCAGCGTCTTCCTAAAATAAGGAGTGCACTGCACAACCTGATTCCATTCTCACCCAGCATCTAGATACACCCACTTTTTAACAGCCATCACAGAATAGTAATTAAAGCAGGAGACCTGATTGGCTTCTCCTTGGAAGCACTGAACCAATTGTGCCACATCTTACTTCTGCCCCTTGCTGAGAACAGCTAACTCATTTGGAGAATTCTGGATCAGTGGTGCTGGAAGAGCACAGCAGTTCAGGCAGCATCCAAAGTGCAGCGAAATCTTTTTCTGGATCAGTGGTGCTGGCTCCACTGATCCAGAATCTGGTTTCTAGCATCTGCAGTCATTGTTTTTACCTCATTTGGAGAATTGTAATTTCCTCCAACATACTTTAGGGTCTCACAGTGAAAACACATACCCCTGAGTGAAATCTCTTTTCAATTCTGAGATGCAGCTGATTTTGATCCAATATGTTTTTTTTGCTCCATGGGAATTTTGTTTTCAAAAAGCACACCGTTTGAGATAAGTCCTTCAAGTAGAGGGGGTCACTGTTTGATCAGTATGACCTTAGGTGATTACTACTTGTTATTATTTTAAATGGAACTTCAGCTGAGCTATTGTATTAATGCTCCCTGTATCTGTAAATTCAGATTGTGTGGGAAAATCTCTGACTGCTGTTTATCGCTGTGTGAGAGAAGATTACTGGGGAGACTAAACTCTAAGAATGTGCTGAAAGTGTTCACCTATCAGCATGGAGTCATCTGAAATATCCAATTTTCTTTTCTTCTTGGAGAATATTATAGAGTGCATTAACATAACAACTCAATCGAGTGCTAGCCTTTTGCTTTGTAAAAATAGAATTTGTTAACTTATATCAGATGTGCAATATAAATTATTTAATGCCCATAAGTCTCAAATATCAGTAAAACATAATGAACATATTAGTTTGACTGTTTTTTCTAGAAGTATGCATAATTTTGAAGTGTCTTGGAGAAATAAGTAGCTCAATCTGTTTGCCCTTTCAACTAAACCATAGTTGCAAACTGGAAAGGTTCAGATAAACATGGAACATTTATTCCTTGCTACAGTACAATACCGTAATTTATTTCTGTTTCATGCCTTTTTTGCTTTGACATGCTTTGCCCCTTTGTTTCTTTCGTTCCCTAACTTCCTTCATCAGGAATTTTTTAGACATATGCCCGAAACGTCGATTCTCCTGCTCCTTGGATGCTGCCTGACCTGCTGTGCTTTTCCAGCACCACCACTCTCAACTCTGATCTCCAGCATCTGCAGTCCTCACTTTCCCCTGGCCCAAATTCAGATAATAGCTGGCCTGCTTTTGCATCCATCTCTCTATCCCAAGCCTGTCATGAGGAGAATAGCTGAATCACAGATTTCAGCAAACATGGGGTATTGAGTACATACCCCAACTCCTTGGAACACCAGTGTTGGTGCTTGTGTCTGACTTGAAATTGAAATATGATATAATATAATGCATATTATATCCCCTACCTTATCCTATGTTTTTAGCATCAGTTTAAAAAAATACAATCCTGACTATTGCTCTGGTTTTGGCACAGGAACTAAAGTGTCTTCTTTTCAAACTAAGGGCAAAGTCTGATATAGGTCATTAACCTATTCTAGTTCACAGATTGTTTCACTGATCTATTTCAGTCAAATTTACATGTCCCACATAACTAATTAGTTGCCAAGCCATGGGGAAGCATTTGTTATATACTTGACTGGAAGCATTCAGTTTCTTTAAAACTGTTTTCCCAAATGAATTTCAACTGGAGAAACTTGCAAAGCAATACTAAAACCAGAGATGTATGAACAGCAGTTGATATTAACATTCCCATGCATTATGTTATCAGAGAACTATTCAGTGAAAAAAAATCAGAAATAGGTACTAGCCTTAAAACAAATGTCTACTATTAGATATAATTCTGCAATAGGGTAGCATTTGCTGAATAATCCTAAGTATGTGAATAGCTCCATCAGCAACCAATTATTGAGAATCAGTTGGGATTACAATATGGCTGTTTTATACTTGTTAGAAGCAACATTCATTCATTAAAAGGACTCTTTGGCTGTAAATAAAAGGAATATGTTTAAGCTTTGTACCTTGATGGATTTGTCCAAGAACCTAGGGAGCCAAGACCTCTCTGTTGTTATCTCTATGGTGACACCGTGACCAATCAGAGTTGACTTGCTAACTGATCAATATGCTGTGCTCCTGTACTGTAGGTTAGAGTCATAGGGATGTACAGCACGGAAACAGACCCTTCAGTCCAACTTATCCATACCAACCAGATGTCCTAACTCAGTCTAGTCCCACCTGCCAGCACCCAGCCCACATCCCTCTAAACCCTTCCTATTCATCTCTGCATCCAAATGCCTCTTAAATGTTGCAATTGTACCAGCCTCCACCACATCCTCTGGCAGCTCATTCCATACACGTACCACCCTCTGCATGAAAAAGTTGCTCCTTAGGTCTCTTTTATATCTTTCCCCTCTCACCCTAAACCTATGCCCTCTCGTTCTGGACTCCCCGACCCCAGGGAAAAGGCTTTGTCTATTTATCTTATCCATGCCCCTCATAATTTTGTAAACCTCTTTAAGGTCACCCCTCAGTCTCTGACATTCCAGGGAAAACAGCCCCAGCCTGTTCAGCTTCTCCCTGTAGCTCAGATCCTCCAACCCTGGCAACATCCTTATAAATCTTTTCTGAACCCTTTCAAGTTTTGCAACATATTTCCGATAGGAAGGAGATAGGAAGGCACGCAATATTCCAACAGCGGCTTAACCAATGTCCTGTATAGCCGCAACATGACCTCCCAACTCCTGTACTCAATACTCTGACCAATAAAGGAAAGTATACCAAATGCCTTCCCATGGGGAACCTTGTCAAACGCCTTACTGAAGTCCACATAGATCACATCTACTGCTCTGCCCTCATCAATCTTCTTTGTTACTTCTTCAAAAAACTCAATCAAGTTTGTGAGACATGATTTCCCACGCACAAAACCATGCTGACTATCTCAAATCAGACCTTGTCTTTCCAAATGCATGTACATCCTGTCCCTCAGAATTCCCTCCAACAACTTACCTATCACTGAGGTCAGGCTCACCGGTCTATAGTTCCCTGGCTTGTCTTTACCGCCCTTCTTAAACAGTGGCATCATGTTTGCCAACCTCCAGTCCTTTGGCACATCACCTGTGACTATCGATGATACAAATATCTCAGCAAGAGGCCCAGCACTCATTTCTCTAGCTTCCCACAGAGTTCTCAGGTACACCTGATCAGGTCCTGGGGATTTATCCACCTTTAACCGTTTCAAGACATCCAGCACTTCCTCCTCTGTAATCTGGACATTTTGCAAGATGTCATCATCTATTTCCCTACAGTCTATATCTTCCATATCCTTTTCCACAGTAAATACTGATGCAAAATATTCATTTAGTATTTCCCCCATTTTCTGTGGCTCCACAGAAAGACCACATTGCTGATCTTTGAGGAGCCCTATTCTCCCCTAGTTACCTTTTGTCCTTAATATATTTGTAAAAACCCTTTGGATTCTCCTTAATTATATTTGCCAAAGCTTTCTCATGTCCCCATTTTGCTCTCCTGATTTCCATCTTAAGTATACTCCTACTTCCTTTATACTATTCTAAGGATTCACTCAATCTATCTGTCTATACCTGACATATGCTTCCTCCTTTTCATTAACCAAACCCTCAATTTCTTTCGTCATCTGGCATTCCCTATAACTACCAGCCTTCCCTTTTACCCTGACAGCAATATACTTTCTCTGGATTCTTATTATCTCATTTCTGAAGGCTTCCCATTTTCCAGCTGTGTCTTTACCTGCGAACATCTGTCTCCAATCAGCTTTCAAAAGTTCTTGCGTAATACTGTCAAATTTGGCCTTTCTCCAATTTAGAACTTCAACTTTTAGATCTGGTCTATCCTTTTCCATTACAATTTTAAAACGAATAGAATTATGGTTGCTGGCCCCAAAGTGCTCCCCCACTGACACCTCAGTCACCTGACCTGCTTTATTTCCCAAGAGTAGGTCAAGTTTTGCACCTTCTCTAATAGGTACATCCACATACTGAATCAGAAAATTGTCTTGTACACACTTAAGAAATTCCTCTCCATCTAAACCTTTAATACAATGGCAGTCCCAGTCGATGTTTGGAAAGTTAAAATCCCCTACCATAACTACCCTATTATTCTTACAGATAGCTGAGATCTCCTTACAATTTTGTTTCTTAATTTCCCTCTGACTATTAGGGGGCCTATAATACAATCCCAATAATGTGATCATCCCTTTCTTATTTCTCAGTTCCACTCAAATAACTTCCCTGGATGTATTTCCAGGAATATTCTCCCTCAGCACAGCTGTAATGCTACCCCTTATCAAAAATGCCACTCCCCCTCCTCTTTTGTCTCCCTTTCTATCCTTCCTGTAGCATTTGTGTCCTGGAACATTAAGCTGCCAGTCCTGCCCATCCCTGAGCCATGTTTCCGTAATTGCTATGATATCCCAGTCCTGTGTTCCTAATCATGCCCTGAGTTCATCTGCCTTCCCTGTTAGGCCCCTTGAATTGAAATAAATGCAGTTTAATTTATTAGTCCTACCTTGTCCCTGCCTGCCCTGACGTTTTGACTCATTTCTGTTCTCAGCTGTACCCGTCTCAGATCGATCTCTTTCCTCACTATCTCCCTTGGTCCCATCCCCCCGCCTTACAAGTTTAAATCCTCCTAAGCGGTTCTAGCAAATTTCCCTGCCAGTATATTAGTCCCCTTCCAATTTAAGTGCAATCCTTCCTTCTTGTACATGTCACTTCTACCCCAAAAGAGATTCCAATGATCCAAAAATGTGAATCCTTCTCCCATACACCAGCTCCTCAGCCATGCATCCATCTGCTCTATCCTCCTATTCCTGCCCTCATTAGCTTATGGCACTGGAAGTAATGCAGGTATTACTACCCTTGAGGACCTCCTTTTTCAATTTCTGCCTACCTCTCTATAATCTCACTTCAGAATCTCAACCTTTTCCTTTCCTATGTCATTGGTTTCAATGTGGACAATGACCTCCTGCTGGCCCCTCTCCCCCGTGAGAACGTTCTGCACCCTCTCTGAGACATCCTTGATCCTGGCACCAGGGAAAGAACACACCATTCTGCTTTTTCTCTGCTGGCCACAGAAACGTCTGTCTGACCTTGGACTACAGAATCCCCTAACACAATTGATCTCTTGGAAGACGACGTACCCCTCATTGCATTAGAGCCCGTCTGAATACCAGAAACTTGGCTGTTTGTGCTACGTTCACCTGAGAATCCATCACACCCTACATTTTCCAAAACAGCATACCTGTTTGAAATGGGTATATCCACAAAAGACTCCTGCCCTAGGCGCTGACCTTTCTCACCCTTCCTGGAGTTAACCCATCTATGTGACTGTATCTGAGACATTCTCCCCTTCCTATAACTGCCATCCATCACATACTGTTACTGTTGCAAATTCATCATCGCTTCTATCTGTCTCTCCAACTGATCCACTCAATCTGATAAGATTCGCATCCAACAGCTTTTATGGCAGATATAATCTGCAGTAACCCTTAAACTCTCTTTAAACTCCCACATCTGACAAGAAGTACTTATCACTGCAAAGGCTATTTTTGCTCCTACACAATCTACAGACCCAGAAAATAACACTGTCTTATTCCTCTACAAACACTGCCATTAATAATAAATTAATAGCAATGGCTTATATTTTAAGTTTAATCAAGAGACTTATCTCCAAAAACATATAATCAAGAAAGAATCCACTATACTCACTACTGCAGCCTTTCTCTGGGACAGACGTAAAACAACAATTAACTTATCTGATTCTGTGCTGTGAACTTCACCCAACAGTTTCTCCAAGATTAGTTGTGAATTTCACTGTTTGTTAATTTTCCCAGATGCACTCCGATGTTCAGCGATACACGAGTTCAAACAGCAAAGGGAGTAACTGTGCAGGTTCTCTCTCTCTCTCTCTCTCTCTCTCTCTCTCTCTCCTGCACTGTCCTCACCATGTTGTTGAGACCTGTTAAAATTTGACATTCTTGCAATTGTCCTGATGAGTACAAGATGAAAAGGTTTTGAGGTATATCATTTTTTTTCAACAACATTAAGCAAGAGAATGAGAGAGTGCTGATCTTTGGGAATGAATGGCAATTTCGTTATAGATCAATATTTATCTTATTACAGTCCATCATCAAGTGTAACTGAGAGTATAACAGAATCCTGAGGCTGAACCTCCTCAAGCTTGACTTAACTAATGCACATATTTTACACTAAACAAAAAAACCCAAAGAACTACGGATACTGGGAATCAGAAACAAAAAAGGAAATTTCTGGAGAAACCCAGCATGTCTGGCAGCATCTGGGGAGAGGAAGCTAAATTAACTTTTTGGAACCACCGATCTATATGCTGAAGAATGTTCATAGATTCATAAAGAAAAATGAATCAAGCAGGTCTTGTCAACAAATTGTCAACAACATTCCTGAAGTAGGGCTTATGCCCGAAACGTCGATTCTCCTGCTCCTTGGGTGCTGCCTGACATGCTGCGCTTTTCCAGCAACACATTTTTCAGCTCTTGTCAACAAATTGAGCCAAGCAGAACCCATCTTTTGGCGCTTGCCAATGTACTAACCTTTAATGAGGTGGGCAGCAATTGTGCAGATACTCCTAACATGAAAGGTTTTGCCTACTGTGTGAAATGAGTAGGTATTCATCCCTTTACATATGAGAATGAAGTGTTCAACTCCTGTTTGTTATTCATTTCAAGGTAAGTTTTCCTTGAGCTGTTAGGTCCAGCCATTGGAGCTTCCAGCTATTGAAAGGTTTTTGACATTTGCTGACTTGGAGACAGATGTGTCCCTCCCAAAACCATTTTAAAAAAAACTAACACTCCTTTTAAACACCACAACCCGCCTGTTCCAGCCTCTTCTCAAATGGTCAATTTGCTCCCAATGTCAGCTTTCCCCAGAATTTATCAGTCCCTAGATTTCCCTTGCAAGCCTGTCTGCAAACATCAGCTACTTATCAGTATCAATAATGTCTGACTACACTTGAATCTCTTGCAATTTTAAAAGAAATATGTTTTTTGGTGAGCGCTGAAGGTGAAATTACATTGTAAAAGAATTTTATGAATAGTTTGTTATTACACTAGGAATGCATTAAATCATGTGCTAATAAAAATAGAATGATAATTCAAGAGCTGTGATACTTTTTAAAATACACTGTTCAAAACGGTGACCATAATCTTGTTACAATATTCAAGGATGTTAGAATTTAATAATATGCAGTTGTATGGCTTTGTGTAAACTATATCTACAAAGTGGCATTCCTCATGTACCACTGGTTTCTTTTTTCACAAGCCTTCTATTATCATAATCATACAAATATTATAATATAATTAATATGAGTCTTAAGTAAGAGTCTTCATTAGTTACTTGTGAAGTTCCACCATTGTCAATCTTCGCAGCATACAAACAGCATCCCTACATGATAATGTCCAGCAGGTCTCTTTCTTTAGGAAACACGAAAGAACTGTAGCTACTGTAAATCAGAAGCAAAACCAGAAATTGCTGGAAAAGATGAGTCATAATGGCAGCCTGACCTGAAACATTAACTCTGATTTCTCTCTCCAGGTGCTGCCAAACCAGCTGAGCTTCTTCAGCAATTTCTGTTTTTGTCTCTTTCTCTAGTATCAGACAATCTTGGACTCTTCTGTGCTGTACTGAATCAGAAGAGACCTGTTTAGGTTAAATGCCCATTGAAACATACTCTAAGCCATTTTGTGTTGGCGTGTTACAGTCCACTCATGGAATCTGAGTCGCATTTGACAACATGCATGTTGTACTCTGGAGCTATGGATAGCGGCTGGAGTGGTTTCAATTTTCTTTCCATCAAATGGGTTATCAGAAAAGTATTCAACTCTTCTGGCACACATTGAAGGATGTGCAGGTCAATATTCACTCTACATGGCTATATAATTCATACGCCTTCTTTGGCTTCAAGTCCGAGAATCACTCTCAGAGACAGTGAAACTATCACAAAACCTCTTCCTTTACAGCTACCACTTACAATACAAATGGTTGGTATTTAAGAGTAGAATAAACTTTGAACCCAGTTCTCCTAAATGATAAACAACTGGATATTTAATTGAAGATGTTAAGGAAAGTATTTTCATTTGTACATCACCTTTCACATCCTCAGGCCATCCCAAAGTTTTTCACACTTAACCCATTACTTTAAAATCCAATCATTGTTGTTATGTAATGAGGTACTGTGGCAAATTTGTTCACAGCAAAGTCTCAAATATCACTGAGATGAACATCAGTTAAATTGTTTTATTTGATGTTGACTAGGAGAATAAGATAATTCCATGCCCTTACTTAACTGGTGTCTTGTTTCCTTCACTGTAGCAGAGGTGCAGATGTTCAGGACTCCTTAGTGAATGGCTGTTGTTGGAAATTCCATTTCATTGACAAGTTTCATTGAGCTTGAGAGAGAGAAAAGGAAAGAAACACTTTCAGTAACCTTGCTGTTATCACTCCATGGTATTTTTTTCTATTCTATGTTGCTGAAAGGTTGCCTTTAAATATATTTCCTTTGTGGATTCTGGTATCTGTGACAGTGTTTAATTCCAAGCTGGATGGTTGTAGGCAACCTGTCATCTCTCAACATGTGAATTTATCATGCAAGTGTGAGTTAGACAAGAGTTGCAAATTTCTTGATGCCTCAATGATTTTAAGTGCTTCTTGATTAAAGCATTCATTCTGAAACTGCCAGCTTGCATATTCCATGGAGAGTGCTCGGCTTATTCAGGTAATCCAGCAGCTATTTTATGACAGTAATAGAGTCATAGAGTCAAAGAGATGTACAGCACAGAAACAGACCCTTCGGTCCAACCAGTCCATGCCAACCAGATATCACAACCCAATCTAATCCCACCTGCCAGCACCCGATCCATATCCCTCCAAATCCTTCCTATTCATATACCCATCCAGATGCCTTTTAAATGTTGCATTTGTACCAGCCTCAACCATTTCCTCTGGCAGCTCATTTCATACACAGCCATTCTCAAACCATTTTTAGTTTGTGAAAGACCCAGGAAGTAAAATCAAATGCTAAAAGTTCAATATTGATTGTCGACTTCAGCGTGATCATAACATATCCCATACTGGTTGAGAAGAAATTTTCTGAATTTAAATCTGAAAAGACTAAAGGCATTATATGAAGTCACTGTTAAAAACTCTTCTCTAACAATTGATGTGTACCCCTGACAATATTTTGAGAATAAAGCAGTTGCTTGCAATCTTTATGTTGCATTTAATTCCAAGATGAGTTTTCAAACTCATGTTCATGACCATCATCAAAGACTGCCAATTTCTGCCTTCTTCGCATCACCTGACTTTACCTTTGTTTCAACTCCTGGACTTAATTCATGTCTTTGTTGAAGAAATAGTGCTCCAAAAGCTTGCACTTCCAAATAAACCTGTTGGACTATCACCTGGTGTTGTGTGATTTTTAACTTTGTCCACCCAAGTCCAACACCAGCACCTCCACATCATATCTAGATTCAACTATTTAAGTATACACATGACAGTATTTTCCCATTCTGCCATCTGCTAACTCAATGAAAGATCTGGTGTCTGTATCTTAACTCACAGCAAGTCTCAATCTCCTCATACTTTTATGCTTGTTGACCAACATTGATTCTCAGTAAATTAACGACTTATCTTTTAAATTCTCTTTCTTGTTTTGAAATCCCTCCACTGACTTGTCCTACCTAATTCTGTAACCTCATTTACCTCACAACCCTCCAAATTATTTGTGCACGTCTGATTCTGTCCTCAAGTGCATTCCCAATCATAATGCTCCACGACTGGTGATTGAACCTTTAGCTGTCTACAGGACACAATATCCGAAATATCGCCTGGCAGAAGAGAAAGGGAGAGATTGAGTGTGATGAAAATGGATGGTATGGCTGCTAGTGCTGACACTGATGTTTAAAAGACATTGAGGTAATCAAAAGGCAGGCAGCACTGAGGCTATTGGGAGAATAAATGTGGGACAAGGTTGCATAATGAACCAATGGGGTGAGAAATGTTGCTAGGCCTCACAGTGAAAAACCTTTCAAAAAACTCTACATAACCTGCACTTAGCCCAATATTTCTTTCAAATATGATTTAGCCTGTGCAGGCCAAATGTTGGCATTTGGGAGTGAGTGGCTATGGTTAACTTGTTCAAAATAATGTGCGAAATATAAGTTGTTTTATTTAAATTTTCTTGATCATGCAGAGACAGGTTTTGAGGAAGGATGCTAACTCATTCACTTGGTAGTGCACTCACTTTTGAATCACAAAGTCCTGAGCTCAAGTCTCGTTCAAGAATCTCGATCAAAACATTAATCACTGTAACTGAGAGTCATGATTTGGAGATGCCGGTGTTGGACTGGGGTGTACAAAGTTAAAAATCACACAACGCCAGTTTATAGTCCAACAGGTTTAATTGGAAGCACTTGCTTTCAGAGTGCTGCTCCTTCATCAGGTGGTATAACTTGGTGTTGTGTGATTTTTAACTTTGTAACTGACAGAACTGTCCGAGGTGCCATCATTCAGATAAGATGTTAGACTGAGGCACTGCCTACTTGCTTTGGGGCAAGGGATAGGTGTGGGAAAGTGCTTTGAGACATCTGGTAACTGTGAAAAGTATCATCTATTTCAAGTCATTATTATACAGTAAGATTGGACCAATCAGTCTTCTTCTGTTCTATTAAATTTTATTCAGCAGCATCTGCTAGACCTGCAACATCCTGATGAAAGGCTTATGCCCGAAACGTCGATTCTCCTGCTCTTCGGATGCTGCCTGGCCTGCTGTGTTTTTCCAGCACCACATTTTTCAACTCTGCAACATCTACCACCAAGAACACAAGCAGCAAAGTGGCAATGCCACCCCTGCATGGTCCACTCCAAGTCACAGTTATATCAGTGCTCCCTCAGTATCACCGGGTCAAAATTCTGCAACTCTCTTCCAAGTGTCATTGGCAGCGTATCTACCTATGGCCTCAACATGGACAGCAGTTTGATAAGTCAGCTCACCGCAATGCTCTCAAGGCCAGTCAGAGTGGGCAATGAACTCTGGTCACCAACAATGCTCATATCCCCATGAATGAAAAAAATAAATATATAAATCCAAGTCTTTGCACTTTTATCAGATAGTGATGACAAAAAGATACATTGAGATGGATAAATGCACTTAATCTAATCAATAGACCTATTTCTTCATTGGTTTTCAAGACTAAGTAATATCAACTATCTGTCAAAACCAGTTGTGATAATAACCTCTTTACTGGATAGATACTTCAAATGTGAACTGAAACCATTAGGTGGAATAACGGCTGATGATGACAATCAAAGTCAAACCTTCTCGAACTGATTGATTGATTGGTCTTTTCTTGATAAACATACGGATAGGAGAAAAAGACCATATTTCTCTGAATGGATCACATTAGCCATATCACATAATTTATTAGACTACATTCAGAAAAGATTAATCTATATTGATATTTGTTGTGTGGATGACAAAGTAACACTAAATGGTACATAAACCCAGGACAGTAATGTACAACTCCCATGTGCTTTTATGCCAAGTGTGGTGTAAGTAAATTAATTGATTATTTAACAGAAAAGACTAATTATTTAATTAGGATGCTTAACCAAACACATTTATTTTATACTGAGCAAAATAAGTTAAATTAATGGCACATTTTCACGAACAGAATTTAAAATAGCATAATCAAAACTTTCCAAAAAGCTTAAGGTTCGGTTTACTATTTTGACAGAGCTAGCAAGTTGGAAATAATGAGCGACAAATGATGTAAAACTGAATTGGTCAGCAACACTCCTACAGTATTTTAGAGATTTGAATTTAGATGCATAATTGTAATATTGGCTTTTGTTATTTTAATGATTCGAATATATGTGTGTATTAAACAAAATGTACAAAAAAATGAGAGAACTTATATTTATAGACTGCCCTGTAATATTCATGTGACATTCTAAAGACCTTTCAACTGATGCCCAGTTGTGTAGATAAATTTTGAAAATGTTACATTCAAGTGGACAATTGGATTACAACTTTACAGTAAGTGGGAAGAAGGAGTGATGTTACTAACTACAATCATCTGGTAGAGTTAAAACATTGTCACGTTTTTTAATTTTCCATTTTCCTGAAAGTCAGCTCTAATTTTCCCTGGAATTTGGAAATGTGACATGCCAACCCCTAAGCAGAAGTGCCACTCTGGCAGCCATCTGATTGTCTCTTTTGGTTGTTGTATTTAGAGGAGATAGCTAAACTGATTCCAACTCCCTATTAAGTTGTCTAATTATGTTGATGCTGCCTGCCTTGCTGCGTACTTCTAGCCTTCTGCTTGTCCATTTTGGATTCGAGCATCTGCAGTTTTTTTTTGTCCCAAACCAAAAAAAAAGTACTCTGTTTATTTTTAAAGTTGATTTTTGGAACTGCATAGCATTGGAAAAGTCTTATTTGCTACCCAATTCTAACTACCCTGAGAACAAAGTGGTGGCATTTCTAGTTTTTTATTTTTCTTTTTATAATTCAGATGCTTGTAAGTCACCACATTCAATTCAACCATTAGTGTGATTGAGTTGCATAAAGGCCTGTCTAGGAAGTAGCTTTGATTAGATTAGATCAGTTACCGTGTGGAAACAGGCCCTTCAGCCCAACAAGTCCACATCAACCCGCAACCCGCCCATTCCCCTACATTTACCCCTTTGCCTAACATTACAGGCAATTTAGCATGGCCAATTCACCTGACCCGCACATCTTTGGACTGTGGGAGGAAACTGGACCACCCCGATGAAACCCACGCAGACACAGGGAGAATGTGCAAACTCCACACAGGCAATCGTCTGAGTTGGGAATTGAACCCGCTGTCTCTGGCGCTGTGAGACAGCAGTGCTAACCACTGTGCCACCGTACCGCCCGCAAAGAATCTTACTGAAGTATTAGGTTTTTCTGGCATGTTGAGTAGGAGTTTGGTTCATTTTCTCTGATTGTAACCTATAGATTACTGTATTTTTTGAATAACTTTCCCATTTAGAGGTGAGTTGAATGCACTGTACTGGAGCCTTCTCCTCCAGTGAATTCAAAACTGAATGTGGCAAAACTGCAGAGCCTTCTCCTGCTCTGTTGGCTGTGGAGTCATTTAGCTTTGTCTAATACATGTTGCTTGCACTCTTTAACATGCAGCTAGTTATGTTGCGTACCCTCACCAGCTTGTCACTGCATTCTTAAGTATGTCTGGTATGATTCCTCCCCTGCCCTTCTGCACTCTTCATTGAAATAGGGTTAAGCCTCTGGCTTGATTGTAATATTAGAAAGGGGGCCTCAAAGTTACAGAATATGGTTGAAAACAATTTTGCTGATGGCCTGCAGTGCTTCACGGATGCCCTGCCATGTGTTACTCAATCTGTTTGAATCCATGCTGGACGGTATCCTTAACATAAATGTAGGACTTGATTCCCACAGTGACTGTGTGGTGGTCACTCCCTGCAACGATGGAATGGACAAATGTATCTGCTACAAATAGATTGGTCAGGGCAAAGTCAATTTCTGTATGTATTTCCTTCTTGTTGGCTCCTTCACAACTTGCTGCAGACCTTTTCCATCAACGCAGTCCTTTAGGACTCAGTCAGCTCAGTTGTGGAGCCACCATGCCATTCTTGCTAATACTGGACTTTCCATCCCAGAATACATTCTGTACCCTTAACACCCTCAGTCCAAGCACCATGTGGCATTCAACAGCTGTGGGGGAACTGAGGGATTGGAGCGAACAATATGGATCAATTAGCAGGAGGTTTCCTTGTTCATATTCGTACAAAGTTCCAAGAGATATCATGAGTTCTGGAGTCAATTTTGAGGACTTCAAGGCCTGTGCCACCAGAGGTATGCCCCAGACCCCAGGGGTTAGGAAGGAGGATGTGATAGGATTGAGAAGGTTGTTTTTACAGTTGTCATTACTGATGTTTTGGTTGATGTCAGCTGGTCCTACTATATTCACTCCTTTAAGTCGGCATTGTAGTGGTTAACTCCAAGTGAATGGCTTGATCGGTCATTAAATGTTAGCGGGCACTTAAGAGTTAATTCCATCTCCACCACCTAGAGGCATATGTCAGTCAAACTAGGTGAGGACACCAGATTTTCTTTCCCTAAAGGCTATGAGTCAACCTTAGTCTTTTTTAGCACAATTCATGGTTACTATTACATTAGCTTTTAATTCCAGATGTATTAATTTGAATCTCCCCATCTGCAAGAATATTGGGATTCAGAGACATGTTGTCAGAGCAATAACACGGCTTATACTAGTCAAGTGACAATACCACTGTCCAACTGCTTCCCCATTCTAATTGTACTTCATTTTATTTATACAAACACATTGTGGTACTGTGGGTTTTGGGGTCTCTGAAAAACAAGCATCCTATGTTTTCCAAGGTCTAATCTCCACCCTTGCTCAATGGGCCATATTTAACATCTTACTCAAGAAGAAAGTAGATTGTGAGGGTACCATTGATATCTTTCAATATCACTGGCCAGGAGAAAATTGTCATCCTTCGTGACAATCGTGACACCTGTAAATGCAATAAATATGCAGTATCTTTTTGCTGGGCTGCTTTATTCTCACTAATGTTCACAAATGAGCATTTCTGTGAAGCCCAGTAACATGAAAAGCACTGTTCTGCCTCTGAAAATGGATGCCTCGTATATAAGTCTCATCTTGGCTATTCAGCGCAGTTTATGAGCATGTCTGGGAACAAACTCAGAGTGGCACTGCTGTCTCACAGCACCAGGGACCAAGGTTTGTTTCTACCCTCAGGTGACTGTGTGGAGTTTGCACATTCTCCCCATGTCTATGTGGGTTTCCATCAGGTACTCCAGTTTACACCCACATTCCAAAGATGTGCAGGTGAGGTGGATTGGCCATGGAAAATTGGCCCAGTGTCCAGGCATGTACAGGTTAGGTGAATTAACCATGAGGAATGTGGGATTACAGGGATAGAATAGGATGAACTTCAGTGCAGACTGAATGGGCTGACTGGCCTCTATGTGTACTATAGGAATTCTATCATTTGCAGTTCAATAAGACCTAAACTGAAGTGCTAACTGGAATATCTTGCAATGGTGCTGAGGAAGAGGCATGAAGTACACAGTCACCTTACTATATGCCCTTGTCTGGGGGTGGTCTTGGAACTGGGCTGATATCCAATCTGAAGCCCCATCAGTCACACCAACAATTCTTTCAAAGAAATCAATTCAGGGGAAAGAACTAAATATTGAGGAACAAATGAAAAGAAACAATGAGATTCCCAACCAAAGTTCACAATTGTAATAAATAAACATTTCTTTTGCAGCTCTCCTGTAGCAATGTGTTTAAAGGGTTAAGCACTGGTGAAATGTGAAGGCTGTATGTTTCTGTCTCCTAGAGTCTAATCAATCATTGGCTTTCATGAGCTGCTGAGATTTAAAAACAGCTGTAATCTGCGGTCATTGTCGAAGGAGTAGATTGTTTGCCAAACTATTACCATAACTGTCAGCCGAAATCAGAAAAATAATCTCATCTCGCTGGACAGATGCGTTTCCTGCATTATTGATACGGCCAGCTAGAGGTAATAGAGAAATATAAAGCACAGTTCTATTTACAAAAGTAGATTGTCTGAGTCCTTGAGAGTGTGCAAGGGGACAGGCTGTGACAGGAAGTGAGACATATTCATCTCAGAAATTTCCTGTGAGGTCTTGTGACCTGAGAAGTCCACTCATGCAATTTTTTTTTCCAGCAATTTACTGCATATTGAGTTCTGTTTTTAATCCTTTCTTGCCAATTTTTCTCCACCATTTTTCAGTGCTGCACTCAACCTTGCCTCATGTAAAGTTGCTGTTGAGGTTTCGTTCCATATATCTATTAGCATAAACAAATAACCACTTGCGATGTATTAACCTGATCTAAGAGTGTTGTAGTCCCTCTCTCATGTAGCATCCAAGCTTCCAGCCTGGGTGGCCAAGAAGTGGCATGATAACAATAACAAGGCGTCTGAGCAAGCTGCCTTCTATAGTCTAAGTATATTGAGACTGGTGGCTCACCAACCAACAATCAAACCAAGGACTTCTATCCTCTTTGTGGTTTCAATTTGCAAATGTTAAGCCTATTCCTGCTCACATGAAATCTACTTCATTGTTAGCAATAAATGTTTGATCATGTTAATGACATAAAGTCAAAGCCAACAGATGGCATTCTGGGTAAAATTATTTTATTTTAATCAAAAGCAAGGAGAAAACCTGGTTTCGTCCAAAATTAATCACCTGCAAATCAATTACAGAGCATGCAGCTCAGAACTGTGTAATTTTGGTGAATGTAGTTTTGTTAGTGGTTTGTTAATTGCAGTGAAACATGGGCGTCCCACCAGTTTCCTTTTGTTGTGAGGAATTTTGCCATGCCTTATGTGTGTAAATTATAGTCCGTGGTTAATTAATTCCAACTGCTGTGAACCAGTGAACAAGTGTTTGCATCTGCTGCAGATGTAATGTGAATTAAACAACTCTTCCATTAACAGATAAAAACTGCATGTGACAAATGCTCAGCACACTGTTTTGTCCCCTTGAGGCTACCATCAAAATATGTTGATAACCACTTCCCTTCTCCACCCCCTGCAACCTTCCTGGGAGTTTATCTGACATGCCATACACAGCAGTCTGCAAACACATTCTGGTATGCTCAGAGTACAGCTATCATTATGTAGGCTCCTATTATCTTGTTTTAATGAAAATTTTAGCGTCTTTAAACAGAACAATTTAAATGACATCAATACATAATGTATGAGCCTGAATTACTTTAAATACATCTTTAGAAATGTACAAGGCATCAATTGTCATTGCATTGTAATAGGAGGCTTAACTCTTTTCAATGCCATTGTGCTTATGGTTATTATGAGGGATATCATGACTTTGGTTTACCTTGGCTTGGATCTTTGTTTTGCTATATGTAACTTTTCCCTCGAGTTGGACATTCTGTACAGTAGCTTCTGATCTAGTTCCTTGTCAAACAAACTATCTCCCTCGCCCTAAACTAGGTGATGACCTAGTGGCATCATTTCTCCAGAGAGCTGAATAATGTTCTGGGCTCTTGGTTCATATCCCACCATGGCAGAGAGTAGAATTTGAATCCAATTCAAAATTGTCATTAAGAATCTAATAGTGACCACTGTCATGTGTTAAGATAAAAATCATCAGTTTCACTGATGCTCTGTAGAGAAGATCCTTACCCACTCTGGCTTATATATGACTTTGGAATAGCCAATAAATGCCAGTGTCACCCACGTTCTGTGAATGCATCAAGGAACCTCTCTCTAACTTCTCGTTGATCTACGTACTAGCTCAGTTCATTTGTGACTCCACCTGCTCTGCTTACCCTATGCCACTGAATTACTACCTATCTAATTTCTGTCCTGGGCCAGTTGGTATCCCTTCCCCAAATAACAGGCATCTTCCTTACCCCTTCTTTGCCTCCACAGTCACTCTTTTCAAAGTAAAATCACTCTGGCCTATTTTCCATTGGAAATTTCCTTCTCATTTCAAATCTCCCATTTTCCCCATGTCTATGAATGTATTCATATAAATGGCCACCATGGGGAATAACTGAAGTGAATGGCATAAGTACGTTTAAGGAGAGACTACATATGGGAAAAAAAAAGGTAGGGAGTTAGAATGATTGATTTGGATGAAGAGTGCCAAACTTGTCCAACCAAAGTCAGAAATGACATTCCGTGCGGCTGTGTACATGGTGTACCATCTCTTTTCATCTTCTTTGTTGACTTTGACATGATTAGTCACACTATCCTTGCTCATTACCCAGGGTTTGGAAGAGGGGGTGTCACCAGGCTCTTCACTAGGGAAGTGGCTCTGGGAGACCTGAATTCATTGTACACAAAGCAGCTCTCAAAATACATTGTGGTGATAGGTTGTTTGCCATGAAAAGCTGGGGAAAATTCAATCACAGTATTTTTTTAAACATTCGAAGGAGTGCTGTTTTCGATGGCTAGGCCAATATTTAATGGCATACTTAATTACTTTGGAGAAGAATGAGCTGTCTTCTTGAACCACAGCAGCTTTTGTATGGTGTAATCACCCTCAATGGTATTAGGGAGGGAGTTTCAGGATTTTGGTCCAGTGACAGTAAAGGAGCAGTGATGTGTTGTTAGGTCAGAATGATGTGTGACTTGGTGGAGATATCAGAGTTTGCAGTATTTCCATCAGTGTGCTGCCCTTGTTCATCTAGGTGGTAGAGGTCATGTGTTTGGCAAGTGCTGTCATAGGAGGCTTGGTGAATTGCTGCCATGCACCTTGTAGACAGCTCTCATTGGAGATGAAGTGGCTGAAACTTCAAGGTGGTAGATGCAGGCTGCTTTGTTCTCAATGGTGTCAACTTTCTCAGCTGTTGTTGGAGTTGTATCCATCCAGGCAAGTGGAAAATATTCCTTCACACTCCTAACTCATGCTGAGTCATTGGCAGACAGGGATTTGGAAGACAGGAAATGAGTTATTCAACACAGAATTCCTAGCCAGGACTAATTGTAGCCTGTTTGTACGTGTCTAGTCCGGTTCAGTTTCTGGTCAATAGTAACCCAGACTGTTGATAGTGAGGGTAACAGAGATGGTAATGCCACTGAATGTCAAGGGGTGGTCATTAGATTCACTCTTGCATAGTGTAATTGTTACTTGCCAATTATTAGCCAAAGCCTGGGTATTGTTCAGACCTTGCTGTATATGGACAAGGACTGCTTCAATACCTAAGGAACCATGAATGATGCTGAACATTGTGCAAGCATCAGTGAAGATCCCACTTCTGACTTCAGGATGTAGGGCAAGTCATTGATGAAGCAGCTGAAGATGGTTGGGCCTAGGACACTAGACCATGAGGAATCTAACAATTCCAACTTACCTATTATCCAGCATAGGTATTAATCAGAAGATATCATTACAGAAAACAAAGTTACCAATCTATTAATTAAGTCACCACAAAAACAAACGCACATTTGTTTTGATAAAAAACAAATATTTTATTTAGATATTCATTGACTTATATAAAATCCATTTCAATTAAATGGTTAATAACAATATTATTTTAATAAACTGTAAATAAGCTGTATTTTAATAAACATTTCCATTTAATAAGCAGGTGGCACTTACAATAGGTTAGATTAGATTACTTACAGTGTGGAAACAGGCCCTTCGGCCCAACAAGTCCACACCGACCCACCGAAGCGCAACCCACCCATACCCCTACATTTACCCCTTACCTAACACTATGGGCAATTTAGCATGACCAATTCACCTGACCTGCACATCTTTGGACTGTGGGAGGAAACCAGAGCACCCGGAGGAAACCCACGCAGACACGGGGAGAACGTGCAAACTCCACACAGTCAGTCGCCTGAGGCGGGAATTGAACCCAGGTCTCTGGCGCTGTGCCACCGTGCCGCCCACGGTGTGGGCCAAAGAGGTATCTCTTCGTGAAAAAGACAATGAACATGAAATCAGTCGTGCAGCACACAGACTAAAATTCTTTAATAAAATGAGACACTTCTGTTAATCACCCTTTTTTTGGACAATTTCTTGATAACTTTGCAAGTCCCAGTAGGCATATACACTTTTTACCTACAAGCATGACTTCTCACAATCCTATAGGGAGCCTTACCTCCACCGATCGAAGAAAGTATCTGATCTCTTTGGAAGAGGGAAATAGAAGGCATTCCTCCAGCAATCACCCCACCCATACCTCCTCACGTCCCCTCGCTACTGTATAGCCCCCGTGCCCTACCTAAGCCAACCACTCATCCCTCCATCAGTGTATTATGTCCACAACTGGATCAGCACTTTATTATGACTCTAAAACTATTTTTGCTATTTTTCAGACTGCTACTCCTGTGATGTTGTCAGCACACCCAAAAGGAATGGTCATTCATGGCAGCAAGTGTGGGTTTGCATCCCTAATATGGATTGGGCACATTTCACCAAATCATTTGAATAATCTGGCAAGTATCAGCTGTAGTTGATCCAAAAACACAGACACTTCCAATCTTTGCACAATAAGATAGGTGACATTGAGGGCTCTGTGAGAAACCTATTGAATACAAATGTTTTTAAAAGGTGAACTCTAGTATATACTTATGCTTCTCTGTTGTTAGCTATTTAACTGGGGGTTTGCAACTCTCTAACCCTTTGATTGTGACCGGTTTTGGAAGTTACATGCTATGTGTGAGAGAATTAGATATAATGACAGGTGTGACTTTATTTTTGTTTGTCTTTCTGTTTTAAAGAACAGAGGGAGCTTTACTCTGTATCGAACCCTGTGCAATACCTTGTCCGGGGAGTGTAAGATGAGGACAGTGTCAAGATGGCTTTACTTTCTGTTTACTGTTGGTTTAAAAATGTAGAATCAGAGTCATAGAGTTTCTACAGCACAGAACAAGGCCCTTCAGCCCAAAAGGTCTGTGCTAATCATCAAGCATCTCTGAATTCTAATCCCATTTTCCAGCATTTGGTCCATGGTCTTGTTTTCTGTGATGACTGAAGAACTCATCTAAATGCCTCTTAACTATCTTCAGGGTTCATGCCTCTATCACTCTTTTAGGCAGTGAGTTCCAGACATCCACCACCCTCTAGGTGAAATTTCCTTTCCTCAAATTCCCTCTAAACATTCAATGCTTCACCATAAAATTTAACCACTCCGTGGTTATTGAACCTTCTTAAGGAAAAATATTGTTGCCTATCTCCCCTATTTATGCTCCTCATAACTTTGTATACTTCATCAGCTTTCCTTGCACTTAAAAAAAACCCAGCCAGTCTAATACCTTTTAGAATTCAAACTAGTTTTATTGCCATATTTATTCAAGTACAGGAATACAGTGAAAAGTGAACAAAGTTGCCCTTTCCGGTGCCATCTTTGGTACAAAGGTACCTGGATACAAACTGTTAGATACAAAGTAGAAAAGTAAAGTTGAAAGTTCAACATTACAATTCTTCTTCAACCAGATGCTCGATGCTCCCACAAGGGCTCAATCTCTCCTCCATGCACTGCTGTCTCACTGCCCACCTGTTAGAGACCCGCCCAGGCTCACCATCAAGCTCATCACCAACCTCTCCAGACCTTGACGACGAGACCCCTAGAATTCTGCTTGGCTCACCGTAGCTCTTCATAGCTTAGTCATTTCAATCAGACAATGCCTTTTAATATTAGAATGAACCAGCAATAGCTTAGTTGAATCTTGTGAAGGATTACATCACAGTCACAGTCAAAGCAGCAGAGGTGACTACAGCACAGAAACTCATTGAATCGGCACCAGTCAAAAACAACCATCTCATTCTAAACCCATTTTCCAATACTGAGGCCACAGTCTTAGGTTAATGGTGATGGTAAAGTTGCTCTAGTAGCTATTTATTGAATTAAAATGGAAAAAGATTCTGTTAGTTAACCGTGATATGTTGTAAATTGTGCAATACAAGGCAAAAGGTGACTAGGGAATATTCCAAATTATTTTTTAAAGACATATTGGTATGATATGCAAATTCACCTGATATTTCACCTCAACAACGCATTATTCTGTATAATTTAATGGCAGTACATTCATTTTAGATCTGCCAGATGTTCAAAGACTACTACAAGCTTTCTAAATCAAGAGTGCTTGTTTCACAGGAATAAATGTTGTGAGAGGCTGACAAAGTATTTTTCATGATACTTTTCTCATTTTGATCTGTAATTGCAATAAATACCAATTTGCTGAAAGTTTTCCGTGATTTCATTTGTTTTAGTTCTGGGAAATTTGCTTGGAATATGTGAAGAAGAAAACATCCCTGATGTGGCTGAAAACTGTTTTCGAATTCCCGAACTTGAGTCACATGTCCTAGACTATGCTGCTGGTCATTTAGCATTTAACTCAGGCTGAATCATAATTTACCATGCGTTGATTCCTACCAATAACAAAAAGCAAACTGAAGAAGTTTTGCAGCTGATATGATGACATTGAAGGAAATGGATTTTAATAAAGAAAATGTTATTTATTTTTTTCTTGTAAAACCGATTTTGCAAAAGTAAGCTGATTCGTGTAAAATGGTGTGCTTTGAGCTACATTTCATAAATATATGAACAGTTATCATAAATTTCCATTAGTTCCTACAAAACTAGGGCTGTAGTGTGTAATTTTTAGTTTTACCAGTGTCAATAAATAATGGATAACGTTGTCCTTCACCATGCCAAATACTGACATAAATCTGAGTGGGAACTATTTGAGAGCAAGTATCCTTAACCTTTATTCTCAATGCTATCAAGCCACATTCAATGCATTGAAAACAGGAAATATCTTTGTAAAAAAGTTATGCAAACTAACATTTCTTTTTTTGATTGTTTCTAAATTATATTTTCCATTCACTTTTATTGTCTTGTACTTTCAGTCAACATTGATTGGTTCATTAAGTTCAGTGATAAAGTAGGCATTCGTAGAGATTGGTTGTATATTGGGAAATGTAGCAATCAATGATTCAGGCATGTTGATAAGGTAAATTGAATTGGTATTTGTTTACAGCATCAACACCAATGTAGACCAATTGGGTCAAGTGGCTTGTTTCTGTTATGCATAGTGTTTAAATCTACTTACACTTTGCACGATTCTTGATGTAGGTTTCTCCCCCCACCAAGATATTTTATATGATGCTTACATTATCCATCATAACTCAAGAGATTAAGTGAGCATTATATAATATTGAAGGATTCAGCTAGCATTTAATATATATAAAAATTGATACTTGACATTTAATACATACATGCAAATATTATAGCCACAAGCACATTAGTTTCTGAGCTAGACGAAATATATGAGGTTACTAAAGTACTTCCATTTGTATGACATGCTTGAAATGGTTCAATGTAAGATGGCATCTGATATTGTTATAACATGAGGATGAGCAGAAGCCCTCTCCTCCAGTCAATGAAAGGTTTCCTGATGGACAGGGAGAAGCATTCCAGAGGGGTAATACAGTGAAACACCAGTAACGCTTGGAAATGACTAAATTGGTCATGCCGGCCATTCATTTTCAAAGATGCAAGATGAGCCAGATGTATTATGGCTCATTCGCCAGTTTTCCTGTTTTCTTCTGTGTGGTCTCCCTATAATACATGTAAAAATTGAAAAAGATATTTTAAGATGAAATTATTCCTCAAGAACACTTTGAACAGCTTACCCAAGTCTCTTCTGCTTGGTTTTGATTCATGACAGCTGTCATCTAGGGGAAATCACTTCTGCTCATTTGCTCAGACCTTAAGTAAACATAGCTGTCAGGTCTTGATGACATTATTGGTACATGATTTGCACATTTAATTAAATGTCTTGCTGACTTTCATTTACCTGCATGAAGTGATTGGTGTGAAAATTTCTTCTGAAGGTGTCTCAAATGTTGGAAACTTATAATGGAGTAGTGTTAATTATCCATGAATTAGTAACATAAAAGTGCAGCCGAATGTTCAGAGGCATTAGTTCAAAGCCCACCATGGCATATATTGTGAAATTTTAAATCAATATGGAATAAACTCGAATTGGAAAGTTAGCCTAATTGATCCATAACAACATGGTTGATGCTTAAGTGCCTATCTAGGCAATTAATGAATAGCAATGCCCACATCCCATGAATGAATAAAAAAAAGTTCAAAGGCACGCTAAATTGATTTTACAATTCCCATAAACATGTGTTTACGGATAAGTCATCTTCACTCGTTAGATAGGCATATGCATATGCTCCAACAATATTGGAATTTTGATGATTACTTAATCCACTCAGTATCAATTTGGGAGCTATACTTTCTTCTGTTCAAAAAGAAACATAAAAACCAGGACAAGCCCTTCCAGGCCGTTCTGCCATTCAATATGTTCATGGTTAATCATCAGTTTCTCCCCATACTGTCAGATCCCTTCAGCTATCCCTGACAACCAACTCTTTCATGTAAACATTCAATGTTTTAGCCTTAACTGCTTTCTGTGACAGTGAATTCCACAGGCTCACCACTGGCTGGGTGAAAACAATTTCTCCTAATCTTTGTCCAAAATTGTCTGCCCCATATTCATAGCCTATGTACCCTGATTCTTGATTCTCTGATCATCAGAAACATCCTTCATGCATTTACCTGGCAAAAGGTCTCTTATAGTACTTTAAAATTCACCCTTATTCTTCTGAACTCGGGTGAATGTAGCCATAACTGATGCAGTCTCTCTTCACACATCAGTCCTGTCATCCCAGAGATCAGTCTGATAAACCCTTGTTGCACTCCATCCATGGCCAAACATCTTTCCTCAGATAAAGGAGAGCAAAACTGTGCACAATATTCCAGGTATGATCTTTCTAAGATCCTGTTACCAAGGCATCCCTGCTTCCTATTGGAAGGATGTTGTGAAACTTGAAAGGCTTCAGGAAAGATTTACAAGGATGTTGCCATGGTTGGAGGATTTGAACTATAGGGGGAGGCTGAATAGGCTGGGGATGTATTCACTGGAGTGTTGGAGGTTGAGAGGTGACCTTATAGAGGTTTATAAAGTCATAAGGGACATGGATAGGATAAATAGACAAGGTTTTTTTTTCCCCTGGGTTGGGCAGTCCAGAACTAGAGAGTATAGGTTTAGGATGAGAAGGGAAAGAATTAAAAGGGAACTAAGAGGCAACTACTTCACGCAGAGGGTGGTACGTGTATGGAATGAGCTGCCATTTGAAGTGTTGGAGGCTGGTACAGTTACAGCATTTAAAAGGCATTTGGATGGCTATATGAATAGGAAGGGTTTAGAGAGATAAAGGCCAAGTGCTAGCAAATGGGACTAGATTAGGTTATGATGTCTGGTCAACATAGATCAGTTAGACTGAAGAGTCTGTTTCTGTGATGTACATCCCTATGACTCTATGACTCTGAACTTGAATCCTCTTGTTATGAAGGCCAAGGTGCCACTTGTCTTGCACACTGCCTGCTACACCTGCATGCTTAATTTTACCGATTGTTTCCAAGGACATCCAGGTCTTGGTTGAAGCTTCGCCTTTCCCAATCCATCGCCTTTCAAATAATAATAGCCTTTCTGCTTTTTTTCTGGAGTCAATAGAAGAAAATCTAATAAAACCTTTACTGTTTTAGCTTGTTAACAGAATTGGGAGTTAGGTGAAACAGACGTTTGTGTTAGCATGACACCTGGCAATCTTGAAAAACCCAACAAATTTCTCCTACCTTCTGTTCTAAAATGAGTCATAGTTGGCTTAGCGTATTAACTCTGCTTCACCCTCTCCACCGATTTTGCTGTTTTTTTTGGTTCAGAAATCTTTTAATGTATTTCTGTATAGAAGAGGTCATTTAACTGATATAAACAGCACTATGTTGTTGTTAATCCAGCTTCAAATGTACAATCTTTGTGTTCAGTTGCTTGACAGCAATTGATGAGTTGTCCAGAATGCACTTAATTTCTCGGAATGCATCCACTGCCTCAGACTGAGTGTTCGCAGCTCCCTCATAGTGAACAATGTTCTGTGTTGAACAATGCACTCCTTCAAACCCCTAGAGATTCAGGCACTATGCAAAGTATTTCTTTCTTAGTTTTAATAATGATTTTGCCGCAAAATGTAGAACATGAAAGATTACTTGTATAAAGAGGCTTCATCCAAGTAATTGACACAATACTATTAGAGTGCACTCTCCTTCCTATTATCATTCTTTCTTGTAAGATCTTGATAGACATTCGCTGCAAACACATTTTGCACCAAGATTTTCATGTTTTTGTAAAACTTCATTAAATCTTGCACCTTTTCAAAAGTGACATTGAATTAACATTCTCTCTCACAAAATTGTAACATATTTTTAAAAATTATGAAATTTTGTATTGTATTTTGATGATGTCAATGTCCTGAGGGCTAGAATCACAACATTTATTACAAATGCAACTTCATATTTTTGTGTACCTTACTAAAGGTTTAATCGTATTTATTCTGGAATTACTAATCAAATTTTCCATTTAACATAGATTTTCCATAGATCACATTCTGGTAATGGGAAGGACAGAGAATTGAATAAATATTGTCCTTAGGACTGTAATCAATTCATTTTACTCTTTCACTTCTTTTTAATCTTTCCATACAGTTTGGCCTTTTACTTCTTATTTCCATTTTAATTGTTCTTCACATTTTCTTTTGACACTGCATGAAGAAGGCAGCAAGATTCATTTTGTTTCAGATCAAGGCTCATTACACTAGGGAGCTTGTAAACAACAAAAGTGTTGGCAAATGGCATCAGATTAAGTTAGGGTATCTGGTTGGCATGAATACATTGGACTGAAGGGTCTATTTCATGCTGTACATCTCTATGACTCTATAACCTGTTCAGTCATACTATAACACACCTCTGGAATGGGTGGGACTTGAACCATGGTCTCCTGGCTCGGAGATAGGGACTGAACCATTGTGCTACAAGAGGCCACCTGGGAAGTTTGTCTGTTTAAAATGCTCACAAACCTGTTTTGGGATTGGTAATGAATCAGTTAAAGTGAGTTTCAGGAGTGCTGAGAGTGGAAGAACAGTGAAGGAGCTGTGCTGGGAGAAGACTCTAAGAAGATGCAAGAATCCCAATAATCATCTGCTGTCTAAGGAATAGACTGTCAGAAAGCTGTATAAGCTGAATAAATTTGCCCATTTGGTGTTTGGTGAGACCTCAGTTGGGACTGAGAAAGTTGATTGTTAATTTCGATATTCTGTACCCACCTAGTCAATGTTCTGTACTCATTCATGTCATTGATGATTCATGGGGACCGATAGAGTCTACTAGAAAAATCTGGAATATTGCTGAAAGGTGAGACATTTGCTGAAACCTTTCCTTTTGCATACAACAGAGCAAAAGCAAAAATGCCAAATTTCAAATGATTAAAAAACTTATGTTACAGGAGAAAAAGTTGTTGCTTTGTTTGGTGAACTAATTCCACAAAGGCCAGTAAGCCATTACCAAGTCACCCTTTATTTACACATGAAGATTCCTTGACACAGATCCAGCTCCCTTAGAACCAGCTTTCAGAGTGAGCAGAACTTCTGTCACTCCTGTTCTAATCTATCAGCCAGAACTCCTTGATTGGACCAGATTAACAGCCCCAATCAGGGAACTCATATTCTATGAGGTCCACCTGGCTGACCTCATTACAATCATTGCATTTGGCAAGTCGATTTTGATTGGTTGAGACACTGCCAGGAAGAAAGCCAAGGGAGCTTTGGGCTCTCCAAGCTGACAAGAAAGTCAAAGAAAGACACAATGCTGAAGCATATTCCTTTTCCTTGCTGCAAAAGTGAATGTATTTTTCTGTGGACAAGTATAAATGACCCATCATATGCATCTGACTTATTATCTTAAATTATTTGATATTGTCGCTATTAGCACTGTCAGGATTATTTGGCAAGTGCTAATTGCAAGGTCACAGTTAACAGGAGACATTTACTTTGGGTTTTGAAAGTGTGGGCTGATTGAGTATGATCTGCATCTGCCTATTAAGTACTAGCCCCATATCTAGCTTACACCATCACTGAAATTGAACTTGCAAAATTGGCTGTAGAGTTCAGTTTTAAATAACACCTTGTGATTCCTGTTAGGTCCAGCAGTCACTACAACTATTTTTATTGTAGTCCATGTGCAACATGATTTTAATGGATTGAGTCCCAAGCTCCTGATGAGGTTTACTTTGATGAGTGAAAGACAAAAGCTTTCAGAATTATGTTTCACGTTTCAGAAGTAGAAAATCCGAAGAAGCCTTATAATGAAATCGCTCATGTGTGGTTTGAGCGGGGGGTGGCCCACCTGTCAGTGGGATTGATGCTTTGTATTTCACCTTCATCCATTGATATAACCTACCACAGAGCTCAAAATGTGAAGGCTCAAGTAGCAACATTGAGATCTGCTTGCGGTAGACCAGTATCACTGTTTTTATAATGTATTTGCTCCTATCCATAACAGCAAACAAAAGGTTTTTTGCTGCAGGTGCTGGGGTTATGCTATCTTCTTCGACACTAGTGAAGCCCAGGCTGTCTTGCATGCTATCTATTGACTAGCAGTGCTGTAGATAGACATTTGACTGTAAGAACATATTCAGCAGTTAGGTGAAAGCTTCTAATGCACAGGGTTCATCCTGAGGTTATCTCCTCCATAGATTTTATCCGTTAATAACATATAGTAGAGCTGTGCTCTACAGGTTCTGGTTCAATTGTGTATTGCAAGCATCTCTGTTCAATGCTAGCCCCAGCCTCTGCTCCAGTGGGACAAGTGCATAATGTGAGTTTATGTTTCCATTTCGGAAAATGTTGGAAATAATGGAAATTTAGCAGCTTGAAGAATGTTTTCTTCACTAGATAGAAAAGATCTTGCAAGTGTGTTTGACCTGCTGAGACCCACAGTAGCATTATACTTCATTTTCATTAAAAAAAATATGTAGTGCAGTAATATCTGCGTCGTCATGACACCGTGATTAGCACTCAATGGTTATCAAGCAAATTTGTTATGTTTTGCTATCAATAGGATTAACTGTTTGTGTTAAATAGATTTCCATTCATATTTTAAGCAATATATTTGGCAGAATTGCCCATGATCACCTGAAGCTTTTACAAGGGCAGGGGAGGCAACCTATTAGGGCAGAAGGTAAAAGTTCAGTTTTGCTATTGCATTCTTAGAACCTTTCAAGTGGTCGGTTTTCTCTTTTGCATTCATTAGCACATTATGAATATTCATTGTCACCACGGTCCACTACAATTACATTCACAAGTGTAATCCAAAAGTGCGAAGTATGAGTTTCCACAAATCTGACTCTATGTACGAGGTTTGTATCTCATGGGGCACTTCTGCCTCAAAACCCTGATGGCTACCAACTTTCTTAGTTATGGTGCTCCCTCAAAAGCAAGGCGTTTCTTTGTGCAGTATTAGGGGAGAAAACCATCCATATTGATCATGAGAACTCTCAGTCGTATGCACTCTGGCTTCTTGCTGTTAAATGCTGACTCTGTTAGGGGGTGAAGCCTGACCTGACCAACGAACTTGCCCAAATGAGGCAGCCACACTGACTGACACCAGCAATCAGACTGGGGCAAATAACTTGGACTGAACCCAAAATGGGCTCAACTCAGTCAGCCATCTTTTCTGGTTGTATCCTTGTCCCGTGTAAGCTTTTGGTGAAAAGCAACTACCTGTTGTGTACATTCTACAAGTTGTAATAGGAAGTCAGTGACTTGCTGGCATGTGAGAGCTTCAGCTCCTTTTATGTTTTCTGTGTGAATGCTGGTGGGTGTGTGAGAGGCAGTGCCACAGTAATGCCAGTCAAACTCCATTGGTAGCTGCAATGAGTGACAGACATCAGCTACAGATGGGGCACCTGATGGTGATGCCTGGCACTCAACATCTGTGTGACAATCTAGTGGAGTATGCAAACTTTCCCCATGAACTCTCACTTACAGGAGCATGACGTATTTATTAGATGGTGGTTCATACCCTGGGGGAGTGCAGCAAGTCATTCATCCTCATGTGGTTCTCTTGGGTGACACTGACATCTGCTGTCACTTCTGTCCAGGCTGTTGGGATGACTCTTTGCAATCAATCTTTGGGAAAAAAAAGCTTGCCTATTGTCCTGGACAGACTTCAGGTGAGCTCTAGGGAGTCTAGTGTTGGTCCCTAGTATCTCCAGGGCAATACTCCCTCGAATTGTTTGTCTGTGCACAAACATCTGAGGTCTGTGCACAGCTGTCTGAAACCACGAGTCAGGGCGTTGGCACACACTTCGGAGAAATCTTGAAACAAGGCCATTAAAGCCTCCAGGGGACTTCACTCCCGGGTGGATTAACTGGTGCTCCTGGTTTCAGACAATGAAGTGCAATCCAGGTGCTTTTTAAATGTGAGCCTTTAGGGGTGGCACAGTGGCTCAGTAGTTAACACTTCTGCCTCACAGCATCAGCAACCTGGGTTTGATATCAGCTTTGGACAACTGTCTGTGTTGAGTTTGCACATTCTATCCTTGACTGTGTGGGTTTCGTCTGAGTGTTCTGGTTTCCTCTCATAGTCCAAAGGTGTGCAGGTTTGCTGGATTGGCCATGATAAATTGCCCACAGTGTCAAGGGCTGTGCAGGCTAGGTAAATTACCATGGAAAATGCACAGGGAACGTGTAAATCAAACATGCCTCAACTACTTGCTCCATACTGTGCTGTCCCTCGTATTTGATTTAGTTTCGTCTTACAACACACTTATCTGAGAAAAAGCCACCACTCAGCAGCTGTCTGCTGGAAGACCAGTGTCCTTGGCATCCAGGCCATCTTTGAGAGTCTGCTGTGCATTCAGCGGAGTGTTGACAATCTGCTGTTGCCTTCCACTGGCAATGTATTGTCACAGCAGCCACTAAGTCATGCTGTCCAGGGCTGACAGTCCCTCAAATATCCAATCCAGTTCTCTCACCCTTGTTCTGTTTTGCCACCAGGACATACACTTCACTTGTCCTTTGATCTCTCCCACCTTGGGACCCTCTATGAAGGTGTCCCCATTGCTCTTTCCCCAGTGCTCCTGCACCTTATCAGCGTCCAGTAGGGGAACATCATACATGGGCAAGCTTTCAGATTAGTCTAGACTTGAATCTTATTCACAGCCATCAAAAGAAAACACAAAAAATGAATACAAGCTGCAGTTCACATCCACAAAGTGAAGCAACACTGGACTGAGGAACAGCCACCATCAATTTCCAAACATGACCATTTGAATACACACACACACACACACACACTTTACAATGGAGACAGCTGGCACATAAACTAAAGCCTCAATGTGCCATACATCAAGAGACTCCTCCTCCCCTGGACATTTTTTTGTCTACTGACAAGCAGCTGTCTGTGTGTCTACACAAAAGAGCTCATCAATTTAACAACACTGTCAGTTTTTGGCTCTGGCTGACAGGACAGTGCGCTGATGGCATGGCACAGCATGGATGTTGTGAGTATCGAGGTAGATGCTAAGTAAGAAAGCGCTAAGAGAGCAAACAAGCAGCCTGAGGTGTAGCCTGGGCGAGCCTATGTGTGAGGAGTCTATCCCTGCACACAGAGGGTCCTTGCAGCAGCTTTTCAATGTTACTGTTGGCGCACCCACCAGTACAGATCCGTGCCTTTTCAGTGACCTGCAGGTGAATCAAAGAGATGCCATGAGGCTGGCTAGAGTTTGGAAAATGTCTGATGCCAATGTCTGTAGAAAAAGGGTGTGCATGGCCGTAAATCGTGCTGTGAGGTGCTGCTTGGTGTTGAACCACATGGAGATTGGTCACAGCCAGTTTTTAAACCTGGAGGTAGCTGTAATAAAGGGAGGGACCTCTGCTCAGGTGCAAGTCAGGCTTTTGTGCATGAGTACATCCTTCACAGCTTGTTAAAATAGGAAACAACAAATTATGTGGAACATTTTTGCCCCACCAAGACACTCTGAGCTCTAATTTTCAAGAATCATAGAATCCCTACGTTGTAAAAGCCAGCCATATGACCTATCAAGTCTTCACTGACCTTCCACAGAAAAGGCCACCAAGATCTCACTGGGCCTTGTGGCAAGAATCCTTCCAAATAGCTCAATGCAGCTTGAACTTAATTAAAAAAAGATTCAACCCAACATTTCTGAATGTTCAACGTTTGTCTGAGATTTGTCTTTGTTTTCCTTTACCAGAGGAGGTACAGTTAGTAAGTTTGCAGATGACACCAAAATTGGAGGTGTAGTGGACAGTGAAGAGGGTTACCTCAGATTACAACAGGATCTTGGCCAGATGGGCCAATGGACTGAGAAGTGGCAGATGGAGTTTAGTTCAGATAAATGCGAGGTGCTGCATTTTTGGGAAAGCAAATCTTAACAGAACTTTTACACTTAATGGTAAGGTACATTTAATGGTAAGGTCCTAGGGAGTGTTGCTGAACAAAGAGACCTTGGAGTGCAGATTCATAGTTCCTTGAAAGTGGAGTCGTAGGTAGATAGGATAATGAAGAAGGCGTTTGGCATGCTTTCCTTTATTGGTCAGAGTATTGAGTACAGGAGTTGGGAGGTCATGGTGCGGCTGTACAGGACATTGGTTAGGCCATTGTTGGAATATTTCGTGCAATTCTGGTCTCCTTCCTATTGGAAACACGTTGTGAAATTTGGGCTAGATTGGGTTGGGATATCTGGTCGGCATGGACAGGTTGGACCGAAGGGTCTGTTTCCATGTTGTACATCTCTGTGACTCTTATGACTCTATAAATGCAAGAGAAGATTTTCAATAAAGCATACACTTATCCTACAGCATTGCTTCAAGGCCAGTGCACTTACCCCTAGTGGAAGGTGTTGTGTCATAAATGTTTCTGTAAAAATACAAGTGAAAATTAATCATTTGTGTTGAAAAAGCATACCTATTGCATTGGTGTTAGGACACTGTGGCTACCAGTTGAGATGTAAAATTACATTTGATGTGTACACAGACTCCTGAGGCACTTTGGTAAGGTGGTTTGTGTGTGTCGAGTTAACAACTGCAAAAGTGTAAAAAGAATGCAAATTGTGACTTCAATCAGCTTTCCAATTTTAATTCAACCTCAGTCCTGTCATTTTGGAGTCAGCACTCAACGGAGAGATGTTGTCTCTTAATACAAACATACAGTCAGTTGCAAGAAAAATATTTTTGACTCACTTCCGCCATCATAAAAGGGATAATCAACTACTTGCACATTATTTGTTGATCAATTTATTCGATGTTCCAAACGTTCATTGCTTTCCACAGTCTTCGAAATAATAAAATCTACAAGGAATGGGCTAGTCACCTGTGGACAACAATTACAGATAAACAAATTCACTCTGAATATGTGTAAATTAATGTGGTAGTTACTCAGACAGATTTTTTTTGGTCCAAGACTCCTGCAAAAGTAGATGTGCCTAGACAGGGTTGCACTCATAAGCAATCACCTTGGATTACAGTATGCCGCAGAGAATGAGCTGAGATTTTGCAGAGTGGGACATACTGTTGGAAGATGAAGGAGGAGTAATTCTGCTGGGGTATTCAATGAGCACGCTCCAACCTGAACATCAGCAAAGAGCGCTATGTGCAAGTTTTACCCTTCTGCAAGGATGTCCTCATGGGAATCTGCTACTCACTAGAGCCAGATTTGCAAACTCGGTGAAAAGACCTTATTGCCAGTGGTTGTCAAGGTTACTGTGGTGATGATATTTTGTGCATCTGTCTTAAGAATTCTCTGCCTCAATATTTGGCTGAGAGTATCTTGGCTAGGGACTGGCACATCTCAAAGCAATGGATTTACAAATTCTTTTGGTTTAAGTAATGCTCTGTTACGTGACAATTGAGATACCATTGATTATTAAATGTTTTTTAATCTAGCAATGACTTCTTGAGCTATTTTATGAAGTGAGCACCATTGAGAAATAGAATTTTTGTGTGGAATATATGATGAAATTGATTATCTGAAATCAAGCACTCAGTATTTCAGTGCAGCTCACCAGTCTAGTCACTGCCTGACTCAGCCAACACGAGGCCCACAGGAAAATCCTGAGGAAGGCCAACGTGGCTGAATAAGAGAAGGGATTGAAAGTGAGCAGAAGAGGCCTGTACCATAGGTCAGCAGCATCCCCACAGCATTATTGTTGAGTCAGGAAGTGGCATACTTAGGCATTATGGACTAGAAGAAGTGGGGTAGCATACTTAGTCCAAATTCTGGCTCATGTTTGGCTGATTTGTCATTAATATTCCAAAACAATGAATTAATCCATGATTAATGCAATTGAGTGACTGAATGCCTGAGTAGCTGAGTTCCTTCAGCAACAAAGATTTGTCCATTTCAAAACACCAAGTGCAGATACATTGTGGAAGATCTGGTTTTGAAAAATTCTCCAAAGAAAACCCAAAGAACTGCAGATGCTGGAAATCAGAACTAAAACAGAAATTGCTGGAAAAGCTCAATAGATCTGGCAGCATCTGTGGCAAGAAATCAGAGTTAACATTTCAAGTCTAGTGACGCTTCTTCAGATGTTGTTAATTCTCCTCTAGTTTTGTAGCTCCTAACGAGATATGACTCAAGAGCTGATGATCCTTGACTGTTGTTTTTTCTTAATTCACTTATGGGATGTGGGTGTCACTGGCTGGCCAAGCATTTATTACCCATCCTTAGTTGCCCTTGAGAAGGTAATAGTGAGCTGCCTTCTTGAACTACTACTATCTATGAATTGTTGATTGACCCACAATGCTATTAGGGAGGGTGTTTGAGGGTTTTGACTTCATAATATTGAAGGAATGGCAATATATTTCCAAGTCTGGATGGTGAGTTGTGCCTTGCAGATCATGGCAGGCTTTGGAGAGTCAGGCTGTGAGTTATTTGCTGTAATGTTTCCAACCAATGAGCTGTTCTGATAGCTAACAATATAAATGGTGAGTCCAGTTCAATTTCTGGTCTTTGGTAATCCCCAGGATGTTAATAGAGGGGCATTCAGTGATTAATGCCATTGAATGTCAAAGGACGATGATTAAATTGGTTCTTATTGGATGTAGCATGAATGTGACTTGTCATTTTTCACTCCAAGCCTGGATTTTCCAGATCTTATTGCATTTGAACATGGACTGCTTCAGTATCTGAGATGAATAGCGCTAAATATTGTGCAATTATCAGTGAACATTTTCACCTCTGACCTTTTAGATTAGGTTACTTACAGTGTGGAAACAGGCCCTTCGGCCCAACAAGTCTACACCGTCCCGCCGAAGCGCAAACTCCCCCCAGACCCATTCCCCTACATTTACCCCTGCCCCTAACACTACGGGCAATTTAGCATGTCCAATTCACCTAACCTGCACATTTTTGGAGTGTGGAAGGAAACTGGAGCACCCGGAGGAAACCCACGCAGACACGGGGAGAATGTGCAAACTCCACACAGTCAGTCACCTGAGGCGGGAATTGAACCCGGGTCTCTGGCACTGTGAGGCAACAGTGCTAACCACTGTGCCACCATGCCGCCCATACTGAAGGAGAGGAGGTTATTGATGAAGCATCTGAAGTAACCCTAATACGGTAAATAACATGACGCTTACATTAGTTTCCATAACGCATGAATGACATTTGCATTACATAGTACTGAAGAATTCAATGAACAGTTTTTATTATTTCATTAGTATTTACACAAACAGGCTCTTGCATATTTGAGCTTGAGCTTGAGTGATTTGAATGTGATGTAGCAACATCATTCCTCAGTGTTTTGTACAAAGAGAGTTCGGTAATATGGAAACTGGAATTCTGATACCATTAGGTCACATGCCATGGCATGGTGATGACATCACGAGCATGGCCTTTAAAGGTAGATCTCATATCTGCTGTGAGACATAACACAACAGCTCCTGGGTGAAACAAGATTCATTTTCTTACTTAACTAGAAAATGTGAAACAGTTTCTTTCTTTCACTTCACCCAGATCGCATCCAATTTTCTCTCAAGGTCTTTCTGGCATCTGATAGTTAATAAGCTGTTCCCTTTTTGTTCTGTTTGAAAGCATCAGACATTGTCATCTACGTCTACATGTCTTCATTTACCAGACACTAATAAATTACTCCTTTAGCTCCCTGAAGATAACCTTGGTTTCCAGTATGATACAAATAAACTCTGCTCTTCGTTTTTTTATTTGGAGTGGTAGAAATGTTTGTATCCTTTGGACATCAGTTCATCTTGAATTACTTCGGCATTCACAACACATCTTTTGACTACATAGATCGATTTTGGTGCTTTTGCTTCACATAAGTCTATTTCCATTTTACTTCATTGCATACAATCTTTTAATCTGTTTTCCTTATGAATTTATCTAGCTTCCTCTTGAATGCATCTATTCTATTCACTTCATTGTGATAGCAAACTCCAGTTTCTCACACTCTCTGGGTATAGAGTTTACTCAAAAATTCATTGATGACATCTATCTTGCATTTATGAACCAAGTTTTGAACTCACAATGGAAATGTCCTGTCTCCATTTATCCCTTTTGAATCTGTTCATAATTTTAAAGAAAAATATCAGGTCAGTTCTTAGTCTTTCTTTCCTGGAGAGGATTTTAGGATTTTCTAATCCTAAATAATAATCTCAGATGGCATTTGTGTCAGGTGACATCCTTTGCTGTATACCATTCTCAAGAATTTTAAGTTTTCATTTACCCCAGTAGCTTGCTGAATCTACTTTCCATCAATGAAGTGCAATATCAACACTTCCCCTCAGAGAGTGGCAGATATTGCAGCAGGTTGATAGTTTCGATGGTCTAGATTTTCCTGCTGTGATGAGATTGATGATGTACATCATTAATCTCACCGTCTAGTTCACCAATCTTGTCTTGATATTTTGCCTTTTCTTCGCTGCGTTTCTAATTAGCAGCAAATTCAGCACAGATGTAAACGCGGAAGTGATGGTACTTCTACCATCTGGACCGACACGAAGGGGATTCGATGAATGGAAGTATAATTTCCGAAACAAATTTTAATCTACAATTCTTTAAAGATGTGGTCTCCCTTTGAGACATTTGAATTTTTAAGCTGGCTTTTGTGGCTGATCTACGAAATCAGGCCATCCAAACCCATGCCAGATTATTCATTATAAATTAATAGAATTATTATTGACATTTTTTTGTTGATTATAAGGACATCAAAAGAAGCAAACAAGCTAAGTTTGAATTTTTGACACAAGTGAAACGTTGTAGGCTTGTACATAACTGAAGATTGCAGACTTTTGTGCACATCAATTTACTCAGAACTCATCAAATTAATCATGATGAATAAGTAAATTTAAATAACTGGAAAAGGTATTGGTGACATTAGTGAAATGAAAGAACAGCAAAGGGGTCATTTAAATTCAGAAAAAGTCTCATAAATTGAACTAAACCTGACATTCAAAGGTTCAGATGTGGATATCCAAAGATTCCAGTTGAATTCATGGAATGGTTTCGGAACTGCGGGAGGTCCTTCTTCCCATTGTGTCTTTGCTGACTTACAATTCACTGCCTTTCTCTTCCCTTTCCTTAACTGCATTTTTTCACCTCTTCAGACAATAATTCAACTGTGAATGTTTTAGTTGATCCAACCTATATTCCAGCTTCTGGAGAAGGGTCACATGACCTGAAATGTTAACGCTGATTTCTCTCTACAGATGTGTCAGATCTGCTGAATTGTTCCAGCAATTTCTATTTTTATTTCTATATTTCCTGGAACTGTTTAGCTTGAGCAGCTGGCTGCTAGTTTTTAATACAGAATGATGTCAATGGCATGGTCCTATTGCCACACTGGCTTAAAAACCTTGAAAGACCCACCTTCTTAAATTATTTCCCCTTGCCTAAACTGTGATGACCCTCAGGTTAAACTGCCACCAGTTTTGTCTCTCTAATGAGAGAGTAGCCCTAGGGCCAGGTGAGACTGTGGTCACTTTCCAGTCTTACCCAGTACAATCCAGATCTGAGCCACTCACTGCATGCTGCCATTACTTCATTTGCCACTTACCTTTTATCTGCACCCTCTAGATTTTGGTTCTTCCACCACTGGGTGCAATCTCTGTCTATCTCCACTGCCTAGACCCCTAATGATTTTGAACACCTGGATCAAATCTCCTCCCGACCTTCTATTCTCTAAGGCAAACATTCCCAATTGCTCCACTTTGTTTTCTATATAGCTGAAGTTCCTCAAGCCTGGGATTATTCTTGTGAAGTTTTTTTCACACTTTCGTTAACGTCTTCACCTCCATCTGAAATTGTGATGTTCAAACCTGGATGCAATATGGCAATTGAGGCTGAAGCAGTGTATTAATTGAGGTTAAACAGACCTTCCTTGCATTTGTACTCAATGCCACTATTGATAAAACCCACAATGTTGGCATGCATTCTGAATTGTGGTGTCAACCTGTCATGCTACCTTTAGTGATGTTTGCACTTATGCTGCCAGATTTCTCTACTCACACTCATTTTAGTACGGTACTCTTTATTTTATATTGTCTCTTTGCATTCTTGCCTCAAAAATGAATTACTTTGTGTTCCTCTGCATTATATTTTGTTTATCATTTGTCCACCCCTTCCACCAACATATAGGTTCCTGTTTGAAGTCCTATGCCATCCTTATCACCATATATATCATGAAGAGAAAGGATTCTACTGCACTCACAGGGGAACTCCATTGTAAACCTTTATACAGTCCAGTAAACTGGAAGTTTAAGAAGGAAATTGAAAGGAAAGTTAGAACAAGGGAAGTGAAGAAAGACAACGGTATCAATGAAGCAGAAAACTCAAAAAGGGATCATGCCGTAAGGTTGAGTGAAATAGGGGTTGATAGGAAGGGTGAGAGCAGTAACAAATTAAAAATACGATATATGAATGCACGAAGTATTAGAAATAAGATGGATGAGCTTGAGGCTCTTTTGGAAATTGGTAGCTACGATATTGTGGGGTTAACTGAGACGTGGCTTCAAATGGACAGGAGAAAGTGAGGACCGCAGATGCTGGAGATCAGAGCTGAAAATGTGTTGCTGGAAAAGCGCAGCAGGTCAGGCAGCATCCAAAGAGCAGGAGAATCGACGTTTCGGGCATGAGCCCTTCTTCAGGAATTCCTGAAGAAGGGCTCATGCCCGAAACGTCGATTCTCCTGCTCTTTGGTTGCTGCCTGACCTGCTGCGCTTTTCCAGCAACACATTTTCAGCTCTTCAAGTGGACAGGGCCTGGAAAATGAATATTCAAGGCTATGCGTGCTATCGTAAGGACAGGCTGACGGGCAGAGGGGGTGGGGTGGCCCTGTTGGTAAGGGATGATATTCAGTCCATTGCGTGGGGGGATCTAGAATCAGAGGATGTAGAGTCAGTATGGATAGAGCTGAGAAATTCTAAGGGTAGAAAGACCCTCTTGGGAGTTATCTACAGGCCCCCAAACAGTAGTATGGATGTAGGTTGTAAGTTGAATAACAAGCTTAAATTGGCCTGTTGCAAGCATGTTACTACAGTTGTTATGGGGGATTTCAACATGCAGGTAGACTGGGAGAATCAGGATGGTTTTGGACCGCAGGAAAGAGACTTTGTGGAGTGCCTCCGAAATGGATTCTTAGAACAGCTGGTGCTGGAGTCTACCAGGGAGAAGGAAATTCTGGATCTGGTATTGCGCAATGAATCAGAATTGATCAGGGACCTCGAAGTGAAGGAGCCATTAGGAGGTAGTGACTATAATACAATAAGGTTCGATCTGCAATTGAAAGGGAGAGGGTACAATCGGTAGTGACAATATTTCAGTTGAATAAAGGGAACTATGGAGCTATGAGGGAGGAGCTGGCCAAAGTTCAATGGTGCAATACCTTAGCAGGGATGACAGTGGAAGAACAATGGTAGATATTTCTGGGTATAATGCAGAAGATGCATAGGATCATTCCAAAAAGGAAGAAAGATCCTATGAGGAGGCAGGGGTGGCCATAGCAGACGAGGGAAGTTAAGAAACATATAAAGTCAAAAGAGAAAAAGTATAACATAGCAAAGATGATTGGGAAAACGGAGGACTGGGAAGTTTTTAATGAACAACAGAGGATTACTAAGAACAGAAAAATGAGGTACGAAGGTAAACAGGCCAAAAATATGAAGGAGGATAGTAAAAGCTTTTTTAGGTATGTGAAAGGGAAAAAAAATGGTTAAGACTAAAATTGGATCCTTGAAGACAGAAATAGGGGAATATGTTAGAAGGAAAAAAGAAATGGCAGAAGAGTTGAGTTGGTACTTCAGATCTGTGTTCTCTGGGGAAGACACAAGCAATCTCCTAGAGGTAACAGTGGCTGAAGGACCTGAACTGAAGGGAATTTATATTTGCCAGGAATTGGTGTTGGAGAGACTGTTAGGTCTGAAGGTTGATAAGTCCCCAGGGCCTGATGGTCTACATCCCAGGGTACTGAAGGAGGTGGCTCGAGAAATCATGGATGTGTTGGTAATTATTTTCCAGAGTTCGATAGTTTCAGGATCAGTTCCTGAGGATTGGAGGGTGGCTAATGTTTTACCACTTTTTTAAGAAAGGAGCGAGAGAGAAAGCAGGAAATTATAGACCAATTAGTCTGACCTCAGTGGTGGGAAAGATGCTGGAGTCAATTATAAAGGATGAAATTATGACACATCTGGATAGCAGAAACAGGATAGGTCAGAGTCAACATAGATTTAGGAAGAGGAAATCATGCTTCACTAATCTTCTGGAATTTTTTGAGGATGTAACTCTGAAGATGGACAAGGGAGATCCAGTGGATGTAGTGTATCTGGACTTTCAGAAAGTCTTTGATAAAGTCCCACAAACGAGGTTAGTGAGCAAAATAAGGCTGCATGGTATTGGGGGCAAAGTACTAACTTGGATTGAAAATTGGTTGGCTGACATGAAACAAAGAGTAGTGACAAACGGCTCCCTTTCGGAAGGGCAGACGATGACCAGTGGGGTACCGCAGGGATCTGTGCTGGGACCGCAGCTTTTTGCAATATATATTAATGATATAGAAGATGGTATTAATAGTAACATCAGCAACTTTGCTGATGATACAAAGCTGAGTGGCAGGGTGAAATGTGAGGAGGATGTTAGGAGATGACTGGGTGATCTGGACAAGTTAGGTGAGTGGACAGATGCATGGCAGATGCAGTTTAATGTGGATAAATGTATGGTTATCCACTTTGATGGCAAGACCAGGAAGGCAGATTACTACCTCAATGGAATCAATTTAGGTAAAGGGGCAGTACAAAGAGATCTGTGTGTTCTAGTATGCCAGTCAATGAAGGTAAGTATGCAGGTACAGCAGGTAGTGAAGAATGCTAACAGCATGCTGGCCTTCATAACAAGAGGGATTGAGTATAGAAGCAAAGAGGTTCTTCTGCAGCTGTACAGGGCCCTGGTGAGACTGCATCAGGAATATTGTGCGCAGTACTGGTCTCCAAATTTGAGGAAGGACATTCTGGCTATTGAGGGAGTGCAGCGTAGGTTCACGAGGTCAATTCCTGGAATGGCAAGACTATCTTATGTGAAAGATTGGAGCAACTGGGCTTGTATACCCTTGAGTTTAAAAGACTGAGAGGGGATCTGATTGAGACGTATAAGATTATTAAAGGATTGGACACTCTGGAGGCAGGAAACATGTTTCCGCTGATGGGTGAATCCCGAACCAGAGGACACAGCTTAAAAATATGGGGTAGGCCATTTAGGACAGAGATGAGGAGAAACTTCTTCACTCAGGGAGTGGTGTCTGTGTGGAATGCTCTGCCCCAGAAGGCAGTTGAGGCTCAGTCTCTGGATTTGTTTAAGAAAGAGTTGGATAGAGCCCTCAAGGATTGTGGAATCAAGGGTTATAGAGATAAGGCAGGAACAGGATGCTGATTGAGGATGATCAGCCATGATCATAATGAATGGTGGTGCAGGCTCGAAGGGCAGAATGGCCTACTCCTGCACCTATTGTCTATTGTCTATTGTCAGCAAACAGCCATTCATGATTGCTGTAAGTTTTCTGTTACTCACCAATTTTGTGTCCATGTTACACAGTCGTTTTTATTCCATGAGCTCTACTTTTGCTCAAGTCTGTTGTGCAGCACTATGATAATAGCCTTTGAATGTCCATGTGTATGACATCAGCAACATTCTGCTCATAAAATTGCTTTTTGTTGCCTCGTCATAAAATGCAAAGAAGTTAATTCGTCATGACTTACCCTTAATAAATTCATGCTGGCTTTTTATACTGGTTGTCATTTGCGTAAATGATGTGGATGTGGGCATAAGAGGTACAGTTAGTAAGTTTTCAGATGACACCAAACTTGGAGGTGTAGTGGACAGTGAAGAAGGTTTTCTCAGATTACAACAGGATCTGAACCAAATGGGCCAAGGGGCTGAGAAGTGGCAGGTGGAGTTTAATTCAGATAAATGCAAAGTGCTGCATCTTGGGAAAGCAAATCTTAGCAGGACTTATACACTTAATGGTAAGGTCCTAGGGAGTGTTGCTGAACAAAGAGACCTTGGAGTGCAGGTTCATAGTTCCTTGAAAGTGGAGTCGCAGGTAGATAGGATAGTGAAGAAGGCGTTTGGTATGCTTTCCTTTATTGGTCAGAGTATTGAGTACAGGAGTTGGGAGGTCATGTTGCGGCTGTACAGGACATTGGTTAGGCCACTGTTGGAATATTGCATGCAATTCTGGTCTCCTTCCTATCAGAAGGATGTTGTGAAACTTGAAATGATTCAGAAGAGATTTTCAAGGATGTTGCCAGAGTTGGAGAATTTGAGCTGTAGAGAGAGGCTGAACAGGTTGGGACTGTTTTCCCTGGAACGTCGGAGGTTGAGCAGTGACTTTATAGAAGTTCACAAAATCATGAGGGAGCATGGATCGAATAAATAGACAAAGTATTTTCCCTGGGTTGGGGGAGTCCAGAACTAGAGCGCATAGGTTTAGAGTGAGAGGGGAAAGATATAAAAGAGACCTAAGGGGCAACTTTTTCATGTAGTACGTGTATGGAATGAGCTGCCAGAAGAAGTTGTGGAGGCTGGTACAATTGCAACATTTAAAAGGCATTTAGATGGGTATATGAATAGGAACGGTTTGGAGGGATATGGGCCGGGTGCTGGCAGGTGGGACTAGATTTGGTTGGGATATCTAGTCGGCATGGGCGGGTTGGACTGAAGGGTCTGTTTCCATACTGTACATTTCTATGACTCTAATTAATCCATTTGTACCCAAAGTGACGTTTAATTATAGAGTCATGCAGTCATGGAAACGTTCTCATCGGTTCAACCAGTCCATGCCAACCATAATACCAAACTAAACTAACCTCGCCTGACTGCACATGGTCCATATCCCTTCAAGCATTTCTTATTCATGTACTTATCCAAATGTCTTTCAAACATTGTAACTGCACGCATATTCGTCACTTCCTCTGGACATTCATTCCACACACAAGCCACTCTCTGTATAAAAGAATTGTCCCTCATGTCTTTTTTTTTAAATCTATCCCCTTTCAACTTAAAGAAAATGCCCCCTAGTCTTGAAATCCCCCTCCCTAGTGAAAAGATACCCGCCATTTATCTTACCTATACTCCTCATGATTTTATAAACCTTGAAAAGGTCACCCCACAACTACCTACGCTCCAGTAAAAAAAAGTTCCAGCCTATCCAGTCTTTCTTTATAATTCAAACCCTCTATTCCCTGCACCATCCTGATAAATCTTTTCTGAACCCTGTCCAGCCTAATAATATCCGTCCTATGAGAGGGAGACCAGAACTGAACACAGTTCTCTAGAAGAGGCCTCAGCTATATCCTGTATCACCCAACATGACGTCCCACCTCCTGTACTCTGAACAATGGATGCAAGTGTGAGAAATGCCTTTTTAAAAACCCTGTCTACATGCGTTGCAAACTTGTGTCCCAAATTATTGTCTCTGAAATCTTCTCTCTCATTGAGGATAATTGAATGGCCGATAGTTTCCAGGTGTATCCAGACACCTATGTTTGAAGAAGGGAGGAGCATGAGCAGTATCCCTGATGTTTGGCACTAAACCTGAGTTTAAGGAAGATTGGGAAATTATGGCCAGTGCCTCTGCAACTTCTACTCTCACTTCCTTCAGCAGCACTGCATGCATCTCAACTCACCCTAGTGTCTCATCAACTTTAAATACAAACAGCCTGACCAAAATCTCAACCTGATCAATCTTAAAGTCTTTACGTAAACCATCTCCTGTTTCAACTTGATCTTGCTAGCCATTATCTTTCTTCATAAAGACAGACACAAAATATTCATTTAATACCTCAGCTATGTTTTGTGTGTCTATGCATAATTTTCCTTTTTGACACTTTTGGCTCCAGCTCTCCTCTTTCACTATTTATAAATCTAAAGAGGTTTTTTTTGGATTTCCTTTCATGTTAGCTGCCAGTATCTTCCCATCTTCTCACTTTGCTTCTTTTATGCAATAACCTCTGACCTTCTAAGTTAGGCAATCTTCTCACCTGACATTTGTCATGGGCACACTTTCTTTCTTCATTTTCATTTCTATGCTTTCCATCATGAAGAGAGTCATAGAGTCATAGAGATGTACAACATGGAAACAGACCCTTCGGTCCAATCCATCCATGCCGACCAGATATCCCAACCCAATCTAGTCCCACCTGCCAGCACTCGGCCTGTATCCCTCCAAACTCTTCCTATTCATATACCCATCCAAATGCCTCTTAAATGTTGCAATTGTAACAGCCTCCACCACTTCCTCTGGCAGCTCATTCCATACACGTACTACATGAAAAAGTTGCCCCTTAGGTCTCTTTTATATCTTTCCCCTTTCACCCGAAACCTATGTCCTCTCGTTCTGGACTCCCCCACCCCAGGGAAAATACTTTGTCTATTTATCCGATCCATTCCCCTCATAATTTTGTGAACGTCTATAAAGTCACCCCTCACCCTCCGACGCTCCAGGGAAAATAGCCCCAGCCTGTTCAGCCTCTCCCTGTAGCTCAGATCCTCCAACCCTGGCAACAACCTTGTAAATCTCTTCTGAACCCTTTCAAGTTTCACAACATATTTCCGATAGGAAGGAGACCAGAATTGCATGCAATATTCCAGCAGTGGCCTAACCAATGTCCTGTACAGCTGCAACATGACCTCCCAACTCCTGTATTCAATACCCTGACCAATAAAGGAAAGCATACCAAACGCCTTCTTCATTATCCTATCTACCTGCGACCCGACTTTCAAGGAGCTATGAACCTGCACTCCAAGGTCTCTTTGTTCAGCAACACTCCCTAGGACCTTACCATTAAGTGTATAAGTCCTGCTAAGATTTGCTTTCCCAAGATGCAGCACCTTGCATTTATCTGAATTAAACTCCACCTGCCACTTCTCAGCCCATTGGCTCATCTGTCCAGATCCTGTTGTAATCTGAGGTAACCCTCTTCGCTGTCCACTACATCTCCAGTCTTGGTGTCATCTGCAAACTTACTAACTGTACCTCTTATGCTCGCATCCAAATCATTTATGTAAATGACAAAACGTAGAGGGCCCAGCACCGATCCTTGTGGCACTCCACTGGTCACAGGCCTCCAGTCTGAAAAACAACCTTCCACCACAACCCTCTGCCTTCTACCTTTGAGCCAGTTCTGTATCCAAATGGCTGGTTCTCCCTGAGTTCCATGAGATCTAACCTTGCGAATCAGTCTCCCATGGGGAACCTTGTCGAACGCCTTACTGAAGTCCATATAGATCACATCTACTGCTCTTTCCCCTTCAATCTTCTTTGTTACTTCTTCAATAAACTCAATCAAGTTTGTGAGACATGATTTCCCATGCAAAAAGCCATGTTGACTATCCTGAATCAGTCTTTGCCTTTCCAAATACATGTACATCCTATCCCTCATGATTCCCTCTAACAACTTGCCCACTACTGAGGTCAGGCTTGAACTTGAGATTTGTTTGCCCCTCATCCCTTGTGGCAAATATCCTGACTGAAATTTAACTATTTGCTTCCTTGAAGTTATATTATTCAGTTACAGATTTACCAGCTAGTCTTTGATTCTAATTTATCTGGATTCTCTCTTTCCCCAGTAAAGTTTTGTTTTGTTCAGTAAATCATTCTTACTCTAGATGTTCCCAATCATTTCCCAGATCTATCCAGAACCCATGTAGTACACAAATTCCAGGCAAGTATGAAAGATTTTTACATTGATCCAGCAAATGTTCTAAAGTTCCCTTGATAATAAATTGATATTAATTTTTTGCTCACAAAAATGCTCTGGAATATTACAATAATCTTCTACATTTAAATTTCCTCTAGACCTCTCTTGCTGACACAATTTTGGTGAGCAAGAGCAACTCAAAATGATATGTGAAGATGCAAACTTCAAAGCAAAAAAATGAATTGTCTGAAGTGGTGCTGATAAGTAATGTCCACCTCAGGTTAACATAACAATGATATTAAAAGCGAGAATTGAATTTGACATTTGATTTCCACCTAATTTTGTTTCCAGAAGATTTTCAAGGTTTTCCAGGGCATTACATCAAAAAAGTTACATAGATTTTTTTAATAATCTATTTTTATTTAAGGGCAACTAAAGAAACCATCAGTTTAAATCTTTTTGTTGATGATTAGGTGAGAATTCATTGTTCAGCACTTCCATTGCAGAGAGGAAGGTTAGAACAGAGAGAGTTCAGCAAATTCATGGCCTCTGCATTGCTTATGCCTGAAAAACATCTTAGAAATGCAGGGAACATAATCTATAATATAATTATCTAAAAAACTCAAATAAAATCAGATATATTATGGATGTGTTTTATTCTACTCCACTGCATTTTCTCTGCATTCGGTTGTGAATCAGAAGACTCTAATGTAACAATGATTTGCGTGATTTATTATTCAGTTTCATCACAATCGAAAATTACAGAATACGTAATAATTTCCAGTAGTGATTTTGTTAAAAAATTAAAGTTTTAAAAATTCAGAATGTTGGCTGTCTGATTAATCAATGGAGCCTTTTCCATGGGTTAGTGGCCTCAGGGATAATTATCAATCACAAAATAAATTATTGGGCTTATTCTTTCTTTACTACAATGGTCTAAAAATACATTTTTTAACAGTGTATAATCTGTAGGAGGTGGGTGTTGTGTTGGAATAAACTTTCTTCCTAAACTGAAGAAAGATAGATGGCAAAATTGTTCAATGTCCTTGTATTCTCATTGCATGTTGAGTGCCCTATAGACCAACAAGTCTCTTCTACCCAGTTAGATAAAGATTCCAGGCTGCATCTGTCTGAATTCATTTTGGCAAAACAGAACGCTGGCCCTGAAACATAATGAAAGCCTCCTTTGTTCCTCTGAAATTCCTCATTCTCCTATTGTCTTGCTTGAATTAATCTAATTAAAATACCACAACCATAATACAGCAAAGTTCTCATTGTTATCTAAGTGTTCTGCGATGTAAGGTTAATAGAACAGAAGGCCAAATTTATCATGAGGATATCTTAAGGAGCTAGACTTCAATATTTGTTACTGCTGTAAGTCCCATGACTAAACATTCAACCAATGAAACATTTGCTGGAACAGAAAGTTCAATAAAAACAATGGGATAGTAGAAAACAGCATTAAATCATGGTAAACTGGAAAGAACTCATGAAAGTTCCCAAGAAGGTCTTAATTTCCTGTGACCTATAATTCCCAGATATGAAAGAACAAGAGAACTGGTTGTTCAAATGCTTTTGGTGGTAGTGAGCAACCAAGTTGATGAAAGCAACATTAATTCATTTCAAGTTTTTGTTTACTAGCTGTTTTTGTTGTTTTAAAACTTAAAGACAGAAGCTACATATAACTTACTGCATTATGGGGGGTCATGGTAATGATTATGCATTCCATACCACCGAATATCAGGTTCTAAGTTTGGTTGCAAAGCTGGAAGGTTCTTTTTCAGACGTTTCATCACCATGCTAGGTAGCATCATCAGTGAACCTCCGGTGAAGTGCTGGTGTTATGTCCCACTTTCTATTCATTTGTCTTGGTCTGTTAATGTGGCTGATATAATTTCCAGTTCTTTTTCTCAAAGGTTGGTAAATGGGGACCAAATCGATGTGTTTGTTGATGTAGTTCTGGTTTGAATGCCAGATCTCTTAGGAATTCCCATGTTATCTCTGTTTAGCCTGAGCTAGGGTGGATGTGTTGTCCCAATCGAAGTGGTGTCCTTCTTCGTCTGAATGTAAGGATACTGGTGGTAGCGGGTAATGTCTTTTACATACAGACGAAGAAGAACACCACTTCAATTGGAACAACACATCCATCCTAGCTCAGGCTAAACAGAGGTACACACGGGAATTCCTAGAGGCCTGGCATTCAAACCAGAACTGCATCAACAAACACATCGATTTGGACCCCATTTACCAACCTCGGAGAAAAAGAACTGGAAATGATATCACTCACATTAACAGACCAAGACACATTAATAGAAAGCGAGACATGACACCAGCGCTTCACTGGAGGCTCACTGATGATGTTACCGAGCATGGTGATGAAACATCTGAAAATGAACCTTCCTGCTCAGCGAACAAACTTACAACCTGAACCTCAACCTGAGTTACAAATCTTCTCAAAAATCACAACCATAGAATATCTATACCTTGCTACATTTCCATGTTTTTTCTGCCTTCCATGAGGTTTGGTGGTTCACACTTAGTTCAATGTTGTCAAATCAAACTTGTTTGAATGAGGAGATCAAATCAAACAAATTTATGTTCGTCAGTCAAACTTTCATATCTGCACGTCTCAGGCCTTCATGTTGCTTTTTTTTATCAGCAGGCTCCAATTTCAGAAGAACACTCAGTCCTCTTGCCACTTTTATACATTTTCAGCCAAAATTGAGTGAGTTCTTTTGTGTTCCTTTGTGTAATGCCCGGAGGAGAAACTAATTGCGTGCCTCCCATTGAGACACAGTCTTTATTTATTTCAAAAATGTAATTTATTCATAAAAATATATTTATATGCATACATAGCCCCTAAAGCAGTTGAAGTAGCATATGAAGAAACAAACAACTATTGAAGTTTGACTCTATCCAACAAACAAACCAAAGGCATTTTTTTTACTTGTACAAGACTATTTTTCCATATATGTGAGGCACCAAGAGGGACTGGCAACTGAATGGACCCCCATTTAACTTCGGTAGAAAGCCCAAAGATGGAGAAAGTCAAGATTAGAGTGGTGCTGGAAAAGCACAGCAGATCAGGCTGCATCCGAGGAGCAGGAAAATTGATTGCCTGATAAAGGGCTTTTGCCCAAAACATCGATTTTCCTGCTCCTCAGGTGCTGCCTGACCTGCTGTGCTTCTCCAGCACCATTCTAATTTTGACTCTAATCTCCAGTATCTGCAGTACCCACCTCTGCCTTTAGAAGGTGGTCTTTTCCCACAGTGCCTTGGCAGCAGTTGCCCCAAACTTTGGTGCATCCCTCAGAACGTAGTCTTGGACTTTGGAATATTCCAGTCTGCATCACTTGATCGGGGTCGACTCTTTGTTCTGGAAGAGCCCATTGAGACACAGTGTTAGTAATGTGTCTGCTCCTGTCAGTTGTCCACTGGGCTTTCAGAGAGGAATGTTTCTGGTCAATCTATTTTAATGAAGTCTTCTCCATAATGGACTAACTGACAAGTTTGTCATTATGTTGTAAAATCAGAGTGTTGCGTTCACGGTTGGAAATGTAAGTTTACAGTTAATGGACCAAAGATAGGTTTCAAATCAAAACAACTTTAACCAGGAGTGCAAAATGAGTAACAATATTCTTACAGATAAGTTAATCCTGCATATACTGATTTGATGCTAAAGTGGCACCATCACTGCAGTGCTTTTTGGACAGACTGTATTCTCAGATAAAAGTTCATAAGTTTGACTAGTGAGATTTGTTGGCAATGTGCAAAGATATGTCAAATTACGTGTGCTACACTGCAAATGAATCTGGGCTGCAGCCTGAACTACTGTGAGTTTATCATTCAGATTAGGTTTGAATTACAGTTTAAGAATTTGTAGTGACAGGCACGTTCAACAGCATAATGAGATCATTGTGTTATGCCAATATGCCCACCTCTGCTTAAACTCCTGCTACAGTATCTTGTTAGACATTCACTAGATAATAATGCCCCTTTAAGCAACACTTTTCATGAGCACATACAAAAGGGACACTGTTTCCTCCACCATAAGCTGATACTGAATATTTTCAGAGCACTTGGGAAAATATATTAGTATCATGTTGATTCAAGCTCCGCAAGAAAGTTAATACCGTGCTTAAATTGATAAATGAAAATGTCAGGACACATTTTGCTAAGCAGGATGTGAGAATACATTTGCATTGGCACAAGGCAAGCTTTGGCGTGAAGTATCCACTTACAAGATCTAGCATATGGAAAGATAAGTAGTTACCACCCAGCACATCGGGCGAGTGCCATTTTCATGTCTGCACCAGTGATTGATGCAAGGTTTGTTCTGTAATGGTGGCTGGGACATGTGCCAGACAGCTTCCAGGCCAATACGAGCATACAGGTCAGAGTGGACACAACTTAAGGGAGAGTGAGACCCATTAACTAGTCCAATCTAATGAATTCAATAAACATTTTCAATGAAGGCCAGTTTTTTTTAACAAGAATGAACCAATGAAGTATGAAAAACAGGACAATTTCTGCTGATGATGATTACTGAAAACCTGAGCATTGCGGTAAATCACCTGCTGACCTTTTGCAAAATTTCTAAAGTGTATGTTCTAACATGATCACATTTTAAAGACACCTTGAAAGCATTTATTTTATATTTTAATCGCAGTGTTTCTGGTGTGAATTTTATGCCTGTATTTCTCGTTTGAATAAATCATCAAGATATGACTGACTGCAACAAAAATGAACTTTTAGTTAATAACTAAATTTATGATTCATTTTAAAGTCCATTTTATATGTCAAATATTTTTCCATTCATTGGTGATTATCACTGACTTCAGGAAATGAGCTTGTTTGATTGTGAAAAGGTGCTGAATGAGGTGTATTTGAATCTATTCATTAATATGAGTGAATGGCTTAACATGTCTATCAAGCTGAGGCATGAGAATTTCAGTTGCACATTGTCACTTCTTCAAAGAAAGAACATTTTTTTCCACAAGTCTTGATTTTTGAAGTTGTGTTTGGGAAACCAGAATTTTAGGCAGCAGTTCCTCCCAGTTCTTAATAAAAACTGAAAGAACTGTGGACGCTGTAAACCAGAAACAAACACAGTAATTGCTGGGTGGTAATAGCAGATCTAGCAGCATCTCTGAAGAGAAATCAGAGTTAACGGTTTGGATTGAGTGACCCTTTCTGAGAACCTGGAATGTAGGTTTGATCAATTCAAACATTCACAGTTGAATCATTCAGTGAAGAGGAAAAAAATGTAGCTGGAAAAAGGCAGTGAATTGGAAGTCAACAAAGACACAATGGGAAGAATGACCTCCCTCAGTTCCGAAACTATTCCATGTATTCAGCTGGAATCTTTGGATATCCACATCTGAACCTGGAATGTCAAGTTTAATGTTGTCATGATATGTGTCCACAGCTCATTCATTTTATGAGACTTATTTTGAAGTTAAATGACCCCTTCGCTGTTCTTCCATCTCATTGATGTCACCTATACCTTTTCCAATCATCTAAATTTATTTATTCATCATTATTAGATTAGGTTAGATTTCCTACAGTGTGGAAACGGGCCCTTCGGCCCAATCAGTCCACACCAACCCTCCGAAGAGTAACCCACCCAGACCTATTTCCCTCTGACTAATGCACCTAACGCTATGGGCAATTTAGCATGGCCAATTCACCTGACCAGCACATCTTTGGACTGTGGGAGGAGACCGGAGCACCCAGAGGAAACCCACACAGACACAGGGAGAATGTGCAAACTCCACACAGTCGCCCGAGGCTGGAATCAAACCTGGGACCCTGGTGCTGTGAGGCAGCAGTGCTAACCACTGAGCGACTGTGCTTTGAACAGTTCTGAGTAAATTGATGTGCACAAAAATTTGCAACCTTCTGTTTTTGTTCCTCCAAGTCCTTACCTAGTCATGCATGTGATAATGTGCTGATGCAGAAAGGAGAAGGTAACTGAAGGAAAACTGTCAATCTAATCCCTTCTGTTGAGTTTAAATGGAATATTTATTAAATTTGTTTGCTTTGCCTAGCTATTGTGAGTATTTCATGATCACAACTTAAAATATCTCTCTCATACATTCTTACAACAGCAGTAATTAAACACATTGGAGCAAGAAAATCCCCTAATTTCCTGAATGTATCTACTTTGCACCCATTGAAAAGCACTGTAAATTGCTATAATGTTTCCCAATCAGTGGCCACTGCCTCTCTTGAAGTATCGGCTTGAATTGTCATCAATGCAAATGTTTTGTCATACTCAGGGCAGAGACTTCTGGGCTTGCCCTCTGCCTGTACTGTATGTGTCATGCATGAATTGCATCCATCTCAAAAGTCAGCTAAAGGCTGGTTAGATTTCCAAATCAAGACAACTGATCTCATTAAAATGAAATGAAATTAAAATTTTCAGTCTCACACTTTGTAAGCTGTGGGAAGTGCCCTTTATGATTCCCTGTCATTTGATTTAATGGCGGATCCAAAGGGACAAAAATGGGATGCTCAGTCTAGTTGAAGGATGCCTTTAATAACTCAGAAACCTGACTGGAAAGGAACATCATTTGAACACCAAACTAGAGTCACTATTCACTGTGTATGTGGGCCAGTCCCAGCACTGGACAGACAGTCCTGCCAACCCATCCCCAGGACTGCTTTATACCTTTTCTTTCATTTAAGCTACTATTCTAATCAACTTGTTTCGAGATGTTATCACATGCCTCTGGAGCAGGTGGGACTTGAACCCAAGCCTCCCAGTCTATTGGTAGGGGCACTACCAGTGTGCCACAAAAGGACCCTTAGTCTGCTTCATTTTTTTTCACAAGAAGGCCCCATAGTCTGCTTTCTTTATCCGACTGTGTTTTTTTCCCCAAATTACCCATGGTTATATATAACATTCTTATGCAGTGAAACAGCAAAGAAAGGCGCTGTTGTGGAAAGATGTTATTATACATATGTAGGTATACCTTTCTCCACCAGAAGGAAAATACCTATGTGGCCAATTGAATATTTACAGTCAAAGCCCTGTTAACATCAAAAAATTAGGGTGAGAGCACTGAGACTGCTTTTTCTTTTAATTAGCCTGTTTAGAGATGTTACTACACACCTCTGGCAAAGTTGGGACTTGAACACAGGCTCCCTGGTCCAGGGGCTGGGACACTACTACTGAGCCTCAAGAGAGCCCCGAATGAAAGCACCAAGGACTCAGGTGATGAGTTCCAACTGAGCTGTCCATTGCCTGATACCAAGGGAACTCAGCACGAGGAGATTGGTTAGTGGCTCCTCAAGGACCTTGGAGGGGTAAAACTGACTTCACCTGCCAAACGTTTTCTCACTGTGTAGCTATAGGATCAAGCAGTTATGAAGGAACAATCCTCACAAGAGATCCTAGGAGAATTACAAAATGTAGTTAAACTGCTCTAGAGCAGAATCTTCTTCTTCCAGGAGAAACACAGCCTTGACAAGGGCACTATGTGATTGGCTCTTTTTAGGCTGCAATGATTGTAATGAGGTCAGCCAGATGGACCTGAGAATATGAGGTCCCTGATTAGGGCTGTTAACCTGGACCATCCAGGGTGCCCTGGCTGACAGATATAAGCAGGAGTATATGTAGTTTTGCTTGTTGAGCTGGAAGGTTTGATTTCAGATGTTTCATCACCATACTAGGTGACATCATTAGTGAGGCAAAAGTGAGGACTGCAGATGCTGCAGTTGAGAGTCTAGATTAGAGTGGTGCTGGAAAAGCACAGCAGGTCAGGCAGCATCCGAGGAGCAGGAAAATCGAAGGGCTTTTCCCCGAAACATAGATTTTCCTGCTCCTTGGATGCTGCCTGGCCTGCTTTTCCAGCACCTCTCTAATCTAGACTCCGACATCATCAGTGAACCCTCGGAAGAAGCACTAGTGGTATGGGCCACTTTCTATTTATGTGTTTTATACTCATTAACACATAAATAGAAAGTGGACCATACCACCCAGTGCTTCATCCGGAGGCTCACTGAAGATGTTACCTAGTATAGTGATGAAACGTCTGAAAATGAACCTTGCAGCTCAGCGAGCAAACCTACATCCAGAGCCTCAACCTGAGCTACAAATCTTCTCAAAACGTGCTATAAACAGGAGTGTCATGGGTTCTGTTCACTCTGAGAACTGTCTCTGAGGGAGCTGGATCAGTATCAAAGACTCTCTACATTAAAGTAAAGGGTGACTTGGTGACAGGATAGCAGCCTCTGTGTACTTATTTCACAGGCCACCAGAAGGGCATTGGTAATTTGAGGCTGTGACAAAGACGATATGAATGTTTGGTTCACCAGGGCCAACACGACCATCTCCTTGCCTCCAAATTGCACCAGCAGAATGAGTTGCATTGAATTTCCAATACATAATGGGATTCATGGCCACCTAGATCCCAAAGCACACTGTTTACAAGAACAGATAAGCACTCTATTCTGTCAGAGCAGTTGGTAAGGATGTTTGTGCTACATCATACAGGTTCATGTGTACTTCCTATGAAGGTGCTGCATTTAAGGTTGCTGATTTAGCTGAAGATGAAGGAAAACTGAAAGATAGATCTTTTAATGCTCAGGCTATTATTTTCAACATTTGCTTCAGCCATGAATGGAAGAAGCCAACTGTGGCAACGAGGTCCATGTAATGATCAGAACCATTGTAAATAATGCTGTCTCTAGCTGGGCTGGCTGAATCTATCTCCTAAAGAAAATCAGTCGACACTCAACAACAATTGCGAACTTACCTGATTAACTTTTGTTTCATCATTGCCCCCAGTATCTCAAAAATTGGTGACACACTCACCCATCCCTTTACCTCAATTTTTTAAGCAAAATCCTTCCTCTGCCCCATTACCCACCTGGTGTAATTGCCAGGTGTGTATTCTGATTGAGGAAAGAAATACTTCATTCACCAGGTTCGAAATCACACAACAGTGGGTTCTTGTCCAACAGGTTTACGTGAAATGAAAGTGCTGGGAGCGCTGCTCCTTTGTCAGGTAGCTAGCTGGTGTTGTTGTGTGATTTTTAACTTTTTCCACCCCAGTCCAACACGGGCACTTTCACTTCAGTTACCAGGAAGAATTACGTTGGCAAAACAAAATTACGTTGTCAAAACAAAATCCAAGCATCTATTTAAATACATCAAAATAAACCTTCACAAAGTGAGACTATAGAGGTGTGAAGTGGAGGATCATCACAATCACTGTTTGTAGGGAAATTGTAGATTATTTCTCATTTCATTACAATTAGAATTTTTTAAAAATACACAAATGTAGGGAATTGATATTAGTATTAAAGTAACTCAATGTAGAGAACTTACAGTCAAGATGTGCAAATTTGGTTTAGATCAGCAAATAATTTAAACTCAAAGATAATTTCATGTATGGGCAGCACGGTGGCACAGTGGTTAGCACTGCTGCCTCACAGCGCCAGAGACCTGGGTTCAATCCCCGCCTCAGGCAACTGTCTGTGTAGAGTTTGCACATTCTCCCCGTGTCTGTGTGGGTTTCCTCCAGGTGCTCCGGTTTCCTCCCACAGTCCAACAATGTGCAGGTTAGGTGAATTGGCCATGCTAAATTGCCCATAGTGTTAGGTGAAGGGATAAATGTACAGGTCTGGATGGGTCCCTCTTTGGAGGGTCAGTGTGGACTTGTTGGGCTGAAGGGCCTGTTTCCACACTGTAAGAAATCTAATTACATTACAAAACAATTCAGATCTATAAATGGGAAATGTCCCTTCTTTGGCTATTTGGCCTCCACAGGGACAACTAAACAAAATGCAACTGCCAAAGCTTTATCTGTATTTCCATTCAGCCACTGATAGCCTGTTATGGAATGAAGCCAATTTCTTCTGTACTTTCACAGGATGAGGACCACGTTAGCTTGGCTGTTTTTAATTGCCCTTTCATTAATGCGAGACATCTTCCTGAACCATTGCAGTCCAGTTCATAATGGCACATCCACAAGTGCAGTTAGGAACAGGGTGTCGGTATTTTGATCCCATTGTTATATTGCTTTATGTATCTCTAAAAATTTTTTCTCTACACACATGGCATTGTACACTCATAATTTTAATAAATCCACATCCCAATATTTCAGTTAATTGTCACTTTTTTTGTGCATTCTCATTAAAGAATGAATTGGCAGAAGCTGGAGTTTCTGCCAAAGTCAAACGTTAACTTCCTTTCTGCATTTAATTGCTTTGGTCAAAATTCAGTTTCAGTATCTTAGCCCAATTATGTCTTTCCCTAGGGTTGGAGTTTTGATGTGATGAGAAGGCCTGCAAGCTGGTCTTGAACCTGAGACCTATTCTGGTGAATGCACGGATCTTTAATGCCTACCTCAGGCAAACCTTTTGGCCACCTAACATAGATTTCCTTATGTGACTTGGTATCTAGTTTTTTTTCTTGTAGCACTCCTGTGAATAACCTTGGAATGATTTGATTCCTTATAGATAGAAATACACCACCCTTGTCAGACTAAAGACAGTCTGAGAATCCCTACAGTGTGGAAGCAGGCCATCTGGCCTACAAGTTCACACTGACTTTCCAAAGAACACCCTACCCAGACCTAATCTCTTACCCTATCCCTGAAACCCTACATTTCCCATGACTAATCCACCTAGCCTGCACAGCCCTGGACACTATGGAAAATTTAGCATTGCCAATCCACCTGACCTGCACACCTTTGGACTGTGGGAGGAAACCGGAGCACCCAGAAGGGACCAACACAGACACGGTGTGCAAACTCCACACAGACAGTCACCTGAGGATGGAATCAGACCCAGGTCCCTGATGCAGTGAGGCAGCAGTGCTAAACACTGCTCCTCCTGGATTTGAGAGACAGGAACAGCTTGTTTTCATATCAAGTTTTTTTGTTAGAGAAGCAAAAAAAACTGAGAGACAATAAAGATGAGTTTTATAGTCTTACAAATCTAAATATGGAAAATCAGAACCCAATGGGATTTAAAGCATTTAAGACAGGAGCAGAAAACATGAATTGCCACTTATACCACTTGGAGCAGGGATCTTAACTATTTATGATGGCGCCTTTACATATTATTGAATCCATTTAAGGTTGGTATAATTTTGAAACTCCCTTATTTTTACAAATGTAAATAAATCCTCATATGTTGTGGATTCCGTGAATCAACATAGATTGACACCTGAATATAGAAGAATTTAGGAAGGACAGGAAACTAGAGAAAAGGTGGAGGAGCAGCTCTATTAATTAGTGATACTATTAACACGATTGAGAGTGTTGAGCTAATATTAGGATACTAGAATGTAGAAGTGATAAGGAAATTTCTGAGACTGATGTACGGATTCCCTAACAATGGTCTTGCTGCTGATGAATCATGAGAGAATAAATGATTGCAGCTTGTCAGAAAGATGCAGCAATAATCATGAGGAATTTTAATCTGCACATGACCTGGAAAAATCAGATGGACAAATGTAGCCAAGATGCAGAGCGCACAGAATGTTTTCAGGATACTGTAGTTGCTTAGAACAGCATATTCTGGAGCCAATCAAAGAGCAGTCCATGTTAGATGTGATATTGATAGGATTAATTAATAACTTCATGGTGAAGTCATCATTAGGTGACAGCAATTATGTGATTGAACTTTACATTTAGTTTGCAGCAGAATAGAATGCGTCCAGGACTAACATTTTAAATTTAATAAGTGCAATTACAAAGGCATGAGAACAGCTAGCTAATGTGAACTAGAAAATTGGTTAGAGGATAGGTTGGTAGAGATGTAGTGGCAGACATTTAAGGAAAAATTTCCTAAAACATAGAAATAGTTACAGTCTAATAAGAAAGAAAAATTCAAAGGGGAGGTGCAACAACCGTCCATGCATAAAAAAGTAAAGGTAGTATCAAACTTTAACAAAATATAAACATTTAATTGTATCAGGTTGGATGGTGGATCAGGAAATTGGACAGAATATTAAAAATAAACAAAGAATGATGAAAAATGTTCATAAAAATGGGAAAATTTAAATGCGAGAAAGCTAGATAGAAATATGCAATTGGAAGATCTTTTGCAGACAACTGAAGCATAGTCTCTGTATTTTTAATTTCAATTCCCCTTACAATAAGTAATAATATTCCATTAGCTTTCCAAATCACTTGCTGTATATGTACTCTTAGTTATTTACCACATCTCACGCAGATCCCATTGCATTTTATAACTCTGCAACGTCTCTTCATTTAGATAATATGCCTTTTTTTTATTCCTACTCGTTGTGACAATACAATGGCTTTAAGAAGGGCTATTTTGTTCCTCTTTTCAGAGCAGTTTTTAGACAGATCCAGTGAGCTGCTATTTGAATCCAATAAAGTAAACAGCTTGTGAGGCCTTGGGTCTTTTTTTGAAGTTGGAATAATAGAAGCAGCCTGAATGGATGGGTTCAAGCTCCCACAGAACCAGGATTTTTAGTTTTAGTTTCTCAGTAGCAATTGTTGGGGTCTTGAAGCTGGTTTTGAAAGCTATAATACATCTTTCCCTGCTGCTCTGTGTCTCAGAGTTTTCTCTTGATGCTTTTCCTCCTGGACTGGAGATTGCATGTAAGACAACCTATTGTACTGGATTTGCTTTTGCTAAGGCTGTGTTTATGGGCTGTTACTATATTTGGAACAGTTACTGTTTCGTCGTTGAATAATAGAGTTAAGTTATTCCAATGTCTTCTTTCCTTTGTTGTATTTAAACTTAGGGTATGAATAAAGTACCTGGTGCTTCATGACTCATAGTTTAAGCAATCGAATTACATCTAGAATGCAACGCCTGGCACTTACCTTTAAAATAAGAAAAAAATTAGGCTCTAGTCTTTCTTAAAATGTGTTGAGGGGATTTGGGCTGGTCTACAACACTGCCAAAATGGACAATTTCAGATTTACTCCATTTGCCAGATCTTTGCCCACTCCCTTAGCTTAAAATATCCTTTGTTGCTTCCTTCTGTCCTGTTTACAATTTTCTTTCTGACCAATCTTTGTGCCATTGGCAAATTTAGCAATTATATTCTCAATCTTTGCACCCAAGTCATTTATATAATGACTGGGAGGGATGGTTGCAATTTCAAATTAAAGGGTTCACCCACTTAGGACAGAAATGAAGTGAGCATTTTTTTTCACAGAGAATCATGAGGCTTCGAAACTCCATCTTCAAAGGGTAGTAGAAACAGAGTCCTTGAATTTTTTTTAACAGCAGAGGAGATAAGATGCTTGACAAGGAAGTGAATTAAAGGTAGGTGGGAATGTGGAGTAATCAGATCAATCACGATCTTATTGAATGGTAGAGCAGGCTTGATGGCCTAAGTGGCCGACTGTTCCCAGTTTGTATGTTTGACTGTTCATACCTACTGGTGTTCTTATCCTATATCTTTAAGTCCTAATTTATTAAACATTTCTGAAGATAATTATCCAAACATATACAACCTTTAAATTAGGCAGTTTGAAACTTGCTCAGGTAAAAACGCTTCTACTGAGCATTTAATTGCAATTAGGCTTCTATTTATTTTCTACAGTCAGTCCCCTGAACTGAGGAGATTCTAAATCTCCTGTTTATATTTTTTTTCTTCAAATGCGTACAAAAAATAATAAAGAAAACCAAAAAGGAACAAATATCTCCTCTGGAAAAGTGGGCGGGAGAAAGAAAAAGAAAACTCTCCTCCTCCAAAACACAGAGAGTATCAACAGGAGCACACTGACTGTAGCACCAGCCAGCACAGAGTCAGTCCCCTAAACTGAGGAGACTCTAAATTTCCTGTTTTTTTTTACTTTAAACCCACACTACTGCCCAACTGTGGCCTTGCTTATATTTGCAATTATGCTTCTATTGGTTGCATTCTTTCATATACTTCTGTCTATGCCTTGAATGGTCATATACTTGAAATACTAAATAGGACAAATAGATGAAACACAAAGTCTTTGAGTATTACCAGGGCTTGAAAAAGATAGAGTCCTTATGCTGAAAACATGTTATTAGATCTTGTCAAATTTTACAGGCTAGTTCCTACCCTCACTAATCCTTCCATGGAATAATGATCATACCTTAGCCTGAAGGGAACATTAATGGCAAAAGGATCATCTCTGATGAATTCAGTGAAGTTGTTTACCTTGATTTTTCTTAAGACGAGAACAATTTGATTTAAACGTAAACAAAATTTAGTCATATTTGCAAGTCTGAAAGTATAAAACTGGCATGAGTAAATAGCTGATCAGTAACTACACCCAAATAATCCAACTGAAGGAACATTGGTCCAGGTACATTGGCAACATTCATTTGAACTTCATTTCTTCTTCTGATATATTTATTTTACTTCTTATATCTGAAACAGTCACAAAATATTTTAACAAGATATTTTATAACAAATCCATTAGCGTTCAGGCCAATTATTACTGACTAAAGGTAAAAGGAATATTCTGGTCAGCTCTTCACAAAATTCTGAGAATAGAAAGTTTTATGAATGAGGTATACAGCTATGGGTTTCGCTACTTCCTTATTACTGTTTCATGTTATCAGTTTTCTTAGTTGCAATTACAACTAATGTAATATTTGAAAAGCAAAGTACTGCATCTGTAAATAGTCTCTGCTACTTATAGAACCTACTCTTACAAGCTTGAACTGCCATAGAGCTTTTAAAAGGCAACATGAGGGGATATTATTACTTTAATTAATCAGTTTTTATTATAATTGCATCCATTCAATCATTAAGAGGACTTGTACTCAGTAGCAATCAAGCTATTTGTGCTGCTGAGAGTAAGTGTAGTGCAGGGAAGCAAACAAATTTGCTTGTCAGTATTGATAAAATGTTGAGGAAAAAGAATGTCCAAATCAATTGAGCCTCATCTGGGCAATTGGAGGAAGCCAGGCTTCCAGCAAGTCTAGGCCGGCTCTTGATAAATTTGCCCTTATTATCCCTATTGATGTTTGAATTTCTTCAGGTTGTTGTTACATGGGCACAAGGCAGCGACAGCAGTACCATGACCTCCTTCGATCCATAATCTACACCTGTTAGTGCTTTCCCTTGTTGCCTTGTGAGTATGTTTCAGCTAAAAGGTTAACAAAAGATTTGTCTGGAAAACAGGCTGGCTCTTTACTACTGCAGCAACAGATCAATGCAGAGTAAATAACCTTTTCTACCTTATTTCCCAGAGCACTATTGATCCTTGTGCTTTTTTTTTCCCTTCTTTTTTCCTTCAGCGCTCCTGTCTCCTAACCCTTGGGATTCTAACGATCGCCTCATATTGGACATGCTAACTGGCATATTATGACAGCGAGTGTTTTGTCACTCTGTGCATTGCTATATAAAGGTGCCTGTTGGGGGGTCCCAGTCTTGCGTTTCCGCAACATTGCAGGGAAAACGTGGAACGCTTTCTTCTTTCTGTGCTTTTTTGGCTGCCTCTCTTCCATGATAGCTTTGCCATGTCCTTCCAAATGCAGAGCTGGGACTAGCTGCGATAGTTGGGAAAGGAACCATTCTTGGAGCTATTTGAATTTGGTTTTGGTGGGTAAGTCTTCATTCTTAGCTAGCAGTAAATGCAGGAACCATCACATTTTTGAGAGGCGTAAGTTGTTGATGTAGGATGCAATGTACGATGTGGCCTTGAAACACTAATATAAATCAAAACACTTCGAGAATGCTTATTTGTTTTAATTATTAAGTGCTATTTACTAAGATAAGAAAGAAATTCAAATTCAGCGAGGCATCACAACTGAAATGGATGGTTTGAACAACATAAGATCAATAGCTGCTTGTATATACCTGAAGTGTTCAATTATTTCACTTAACTAATATTTATCTAAACAGTGCTCTTAAAGACAATTTCTGGGTGAGAGATGTTAACACCCATACCATCACACTGCATTGTATTTCACATTGATCTTACTGAATGTGGACTGCATAAAATGTTAATGATATCTACTGGGATGTTTCTGCAGTATGATAAAATGGCCTAATGATTTTTATTTTGTGGTATTTTTGAAATTGGTCATTGTGTATGCCTGTCTGTCCTATGTTATTACATCTAAAAAGAAAAGAGAAAAATCAATGCAGAAAGAGACCTATTCTCAAATATATTATTAGTGCTTATTGGTGACCGACCATTCCGATATGTAACAAAGACTTGTAACTTTTTTTTTACATTTGTAATTAAGTAAAATCATAAAGGTTAAATGACAACATTCTGAAAGGCTGCAGGAATAAAATACCGTTGATAGCTATATATTCTAACAATTACCAGAAAAGTTGAGCTATTATTTCAAATTCAACTGGATAGGAAAACAATTATGAGATTTATTTAATTGGGGAAAATTGTTCAAAACTTTCATCCTGCATCATCTTGGTGCTATTGTAGTGTCTGACATGGAAAATAAGCTGGTACTAAGCTATGTTATTATCAAGACAATTATTATGATGAAATTTTTATGACTGCTGGGAATCACTTTCAGCTGATTGTCTGTCTGCTTGCTTTTTATAGTGTTTTAGTATAGTGTATCCCATTAAAATAAAACTTTCAAAAATTATTGCTGCTTAATTCAGGTCTAGCATATTAAAATAAGATGTTGACTCCCAAGAGCTTCAGACTATTTATAAAGATGTATACATATTTTCAAAGTAACAGTGGAGTAAATGACACAAGGACTGTTGTTTGATTGTAAGTTTACTAATGAATATCATGAGATGATTTCTGAACAGTCTGAGATGTTGATTGCAGCCCCTTTTCGGAAGGCAGGAAGGAACTGATTCCTCTTGTTTCCCGTCGCCCCAACCACCCAAAACATCTTCGGGTTAATTCCACAACTCAGCATTGCCTAAAGGATTAAATAATTCTTTTGTGGAACAGTCTTTTACACCATCAACCTGAAGTTGGTGAAGATGGACATTGATGAGACATGGTTAGACCTGGTGATTTGTTGTTTTAGGTTGTGTTGAAATTTCATGAATCACAGCAGCCTTTTGCCATGTTAATGAAACTGTAAAATGCCTTTGAAAACAGTTTTGAAGTCGGAAGCTAATGGACTCATTGTCTCCCAGACTCCTACTGCTTTCAAGAATTATAAAGCCATTTTGATTTTCCAAAGAACTGTTTATCTATCTTATTTATTGTGAAGGAAGTTGAAACCAAGCTATAACCAGTACTAAATGAAAGGCTCAATCAAGTAGCAAGGAAGAAAAGTAATGGAAAGGTGAGAAAGGAATTGAAGAACATAATATATTTCGCTCGCTGCTGTGTTTTCTATCATAATATTGATTTTCCTTTTGTCTTATTCTCTGTGAAGGTTTTTCTCCTTGATTTTAATGACTGATTATAGCCTTTATCTTTATGATGGCAATGCATTTAGTATTGCTGACAGTGTGTCACTTGATAAATGCAGTACAAGTAAAGTCTCTCCCATGCCACTGAAAAACATAGTCTCCAATTAAAAACTAGAATGCACTTCACAGGATTTGCTTGATTTAGTAAAATTGCTGCTTTAGAAATCATACAGGTTTGGGTAGACACAAGAACATGAGAGAATGTACAGAGATCTTTTCCACTTAACCTATTTAGCTACTTTACAAAATTATATCCGTGTCATAATTAGGTGGTTATAAACAAAAATACTTATTTAGCTAGCTTTTGATTGATCATATTGAAAAGACAAGACTAGTTTGAGATATTACGATGTCAATGGAAACCATCAAGTGTTGAATAACGTCAGGAATATCCCAGCATGGAGAAACAGCCAATCGTGTGTAATATTACAGGTGCATGGATCAGTTCCATGTATACAGCACTACTTTAAAAACTGTATTTATTCAAACCTCAGGGCCTGTAGTTCGGGTCTTTAATTCTACAGAGTCAAAAAATGTTGTTGAAGATTATGACAATTGCTGCTGGTAAATTTGGTTGAAGGAAGAGCTGACATGTCTCTTTCACATGTAAATTTTATCTGATTCAAAAAAGATAAATTAAAATCATTTACTCAAATACAAACAATAACTGTCGCTGTAAGTCGTGATGAATGGTAGTGTAGTGGTTATGCTACCCAATAGTCCTGAGTTCAAATCCCACAGTAATAAATTATGAAATTAAATTCAATGAATCTGGCAATTTGTAGGTTAGTACCAGAAAATGACTATGCAAGCTACCAGTTTAACATCATAGCAAAGGGGAAAAGCTGATTCCGTACAATTGTCCTTTGCCTGTGTGACCTACTTGAGATTTTAGTTAAACTATCAAAATATGCATTTTGTCATCTATATTTTAACTGTTAACTTCAACTAGTGTGAGTTTGATTTCTTTCATGTTGACATTGAAGTTGCAATTCCACATAGTGCATTGGTTGCTAAAACATATAAAAGCTGAAATTTCAAACTTTATGCAATACAGCTTCGAATTAACAAAGAATCCAGTCATATGAACATGAAGTGAAAGACTGTGTGGATAAAATTTGTTCTTAAATGGAACTCATTCTAATCTGGCTCCATCTTAAATGGAGTAGGAAATAGCTTGGTGTATAGTAATTTAACCTTAATTAAGATAAAATGAAGATTGATTATAAGCAACATTTAACGTACAATGTTAATGTTCAAATTTGAGTGAATGAACTATTGCACCTGAATATGTATATTTTATTCCGCTTATGTTGAAACATTAAGACTGTTGAAAGCACATTTTTAAATTCAACAGTGTCTCATTTGTATAAATTATTCAGTTGCTATGGCTGGGTTAGCTCCAGCACTCCTCTTGGTTTTCCAAAACTACCTCAGTTACCATTCTAAATAATAAGTTTGTAATAATTTGTCTGGGGACTATTTTAAATTTATAAGAACATAAATACATATTAATATTGTCAGGTCAGCAAGGAACAAAAATCGGAGATATCACCACTGCTACCCCATCAGATGTGATGCTACATGAATGATTTGAATTGATATCACTTGGTTGTGCAACTAGAAAATAACCCAGTGGCAAATTGTTAACTGCGCATTATTTAAACAATATTATTTCTTGGTACGTTTTCAAGATGTTAGACAAAGCACTGTCCAAGACAACAACAGTGTGCATTTTTGTAGTGGTTTACATGTACAAAATACCACAGATGAGTGTAAGGAAGTTGGTCAGGTGTCACAGGAGAAAAATGCATTGAGAAGTCTTTTTTAAAAACCTTTGACAACGTTAAGGTACAATCTAATAATAGAAAAAGTTATACTACTCACTATACACATCCATTTTATTTTAATTGGCATTATATATGTATTGATACATGCATGTTTTAACCTAAAGTTTTATTACACACCTACAGTACAAAGTTTCTACATGTCCCTGAACAAAACAAGCAATGGTACTTATTGCTGGTGTAAATTTCATGATTGGCTGGTTACTATTGAGTACAATCTTTGCTCTCATTCCAACTCTGTTTAGCAAGGAGCACATTTTCTCAAATTTACCATCCAATGAATGCAACAGCAGGGTGATAGAGTGTGAATGCTGTTCATGTACTTGTAGTTCCTTAAAAGAAATCACGCACATATAATAAAAAGATCAATACCCAGTAAGGCAGTGCAATCTGTCTCTTATTTCACTCAGGAAAAAAGACTTAGATAACTCACTTGTGAAATAAAAGGCAGATTACCTGGCTGATTGCGTGTTATCTTCCATTAACTACATCCGACTTCGATCTGTGAGTTACTACTCCTTACACTATGTTCTTTAATCATCTGCAAAAGTGTATTTTTCTGCTTAGAGATCATTTCTTCATTTATTTTCTTCAATGAGACACCTAACAAAACAAATATAAACACCCAGCCCAAGTTAGGAATCGAACATGTCTCACATGAATATGTTTAGAGCTGCATGATTTCTGTGTGCTGTTTTCGGTAGACTGGTTAACATGTTTGCATAGATTTCTGACTATTGTTCTTATTAACCCAATCTTTAACCTTTGCATTCTCAATGAATTAATGGCTACATTTTAATAACATTTGCAGGCACTGATGGAGATACTAATCAGATGGAGTACAAAATAATTGAAATCTTTTTATGTTTAAATCTATATCCTTTATTTGTTTAAATCAGAATCATAGCTTTACTTATATATCTGATACATTTATATTTTTTCATGCTGCAGGTGTGTGGGAATTTCTTTTTAAAAATAATTTCTAATTAAAGTAATCATAAAGATTTTCCTGGGATCTTGCACTATTGCAATGGTGCCTCTATTAGCCAGAATGGTTACAAAAAAATTATGTGGAGATTACAGCAACAGTACTGTCTGCATTAGAAGAAGTGTGTGAACATACTAGACCAGATACAGAGAAGATGTACAAGCATGTTGTTAGGCATTGAGACTTTTAGCTTAGAGGAGGCTGAGATTTAATTCAGGTGTCACGTTCTGAGAAGCATAGATAACATATGTAGAAATAGCTTATTTTCTGTAGCAGAGAGGGCAATAACTAGGGTGTGTACATTTACGCAATTGGCAAAGGATTTGAAGGAGTTTGGAGAGAAATGCTTTCATGCAGTGGGTTCTGCGGTGTGAAACTCAATGCCTGAAAACATGGGAGGGTCAGAAATCATCATCACATTTCAAACTACATTCTGGCATAGACGGGAAATGCGATAGAATACAGGTTAGAGCCAAAAGCTGGACAGTAGGATTAGACTCCAAAATTTGTTTTTCACAGGCATGATTGAGTCTGCACTGTAACCTCTTTGCTGTAAATATTCTGTTACTAGAACGTAGGGACCCTTAGGTGCTGGAAGCAGCAGAGGAAATGATGGAATCAGTGACTTACTGTATTAATTAAGCCACTCGATATTCTCCTGAAACATTTGCTTCACTCCACTTTTTCTCTTGCCATGAACATTCGGATATAAATTATCATGGCTCTGCTCCCATTAAAACCAAATAAAGGAGTTAACTCAAACAGATTAATGTTTGTCTTTTCAGAAGTGGACATAAGAAAATCATATGAATGCATTATTATGTTTGCCTTTAGAATGTCTCACAAAAATTCAACCCTACTTTACCTGACATTGCTCATCATGCTCTAAATAAAAAAAAACCTTCTAATAAGTGTTCCAAATTTACTTCCCATTAATTTGCACTTATGTCCTGCAGTTCTATTAGTTAATTTGCTAATTATAGTGTAGGTTCTCTGGTCCCAGTGCTGAGGCTTCAGAAATGTGAGCTTCAGGCTTTACATGTACATAACTTGGAAACATATAACCCCAATGGATTGTCTAAGGTAGGTCTGATAAGCATTCAAGGTGAACTCCTAGTAAGGATTAAGCTTCCTGCTGGGGGCTAACCAAAGATGATAAGTGTTGTGATTGTAACAAGGACAACCGTGTAGACCCCATAGAATACCTGGTTAACAGCCCTAATCAGGGAGCCCTGGCTTACAGATATAAACAGGAGTGTCAGAGGTTCTGTTTACTTGGAGAACTGGCTCTGAGGGAGCTGGATCACTGTCCAGGACTTTCCATGTGTAAGTAAAGGGTGACTTGGTGATGGGATACTGATCTTTGCAGAGTTAAATCGACTCCGTACATGGAAAAAGGTTCTCATGGTCAACCCTATCTCAACCCCTAATCATCTTGTACATCGCCATCAAGTCACCCCTAAACCTTCTTTTTTCCAATGAAAACAGCCCCAAGTGCCCCAGCCTTTCCTCATACGATCTTCCTTCTATACCAGGCAACATCCTGGTAAACCTCCTCTGCACCCGTTCCAGTGCCCCCACATCTTTCCTATATTATGGCAACCAAAACTGCACACAATACTCCAGATGCGGCCACACCAGAGTCTTATACAACTGCAACATGACCTCAGGACTCTGGAACTCAATTCCTCTACCAATAAAAGCCAGTACGCCATATGCCTTCTTCACAGCACTATTTACCTGGGTGGCAATTTTCAGAGATCTGTGTACATGGACACCAAGATCCCGCTGCTCATCCACACTACCAAGTAGCCTACCATTAGCCCAGTACCCCATCATCTTGTTACTCTTACCAAAGTGAATCACTTCACACTTAGCTACATTGAACTCCATTTGCCACCTTTCTGCCCAGCTCTGCAGCTTATCTATATCCGGCTGTAACCTACCATTAGTTTAAATGGTGCTGCTATTGCACAATTTTCTTAGAACTCGGAATTGTGTGAGAACGGAACTACCACTTTACAGCAGAACTAACTATTGGTACACCTTTGCAAAAAAAATGCTGGAAAGGGGTGTCCAAGGTACCTTTTTTTATCCTCACATTCCTCTGTCAAATAGATTTATAAAATTACTGTTCGTACAGTAAAATTCATTCCAATCAAGTGTAAAGCGACTTGTCAAACTTTTTGGTTACAAATGCTAAGCCTATATGCTACTTCTTATGGTAATAGTTCACCCTCATTGACAGCTCTCATTTTTCAAAGGCAGGCGTGACAATTCATTCTATTCAGATTCACATAATTCTACTGTCCTCGTTAGAAAAAAAAAGAATCCCATCATAACAAATAGTTCTGATGGTCAAAAGCTGAGTTCTGTTAATATATTTTACAAATCCTTTTTGTAGTTGCTACAATGATTCCATTTCCTCTTCCTAACAAAATGACAAAAGCTCTGCACAGTATTCAAAGTACAGTTTAGCCACATGTTGAACATTCTATACCTGCAAAATGTCAAGAAACACTAATTACTGCTGAATTCAAAGATTCTGAGGTTAACACTCAATACCGCTTTTTAAAAATGATCTGTCTCTTCAAGATAAGATCTTACTCAAACAAAATAACTGTTAACCTGAGAGTGGTGAGAGCAAAGCTGGTACAGAAAATCCAGCTCAGCAATATTGGGATCCAAATGACATTGGCTCAAAGTGCCAGAAGTTTTATATACTCACCTATCATGAAAGTTCAACGAAAATGTACCATCTTTGGGGTGGCACGGTGGCACAGTGGTGGGGCGGCACGGTGGCACAGTGGTTCGCACTGCTGCCTCACAGCGTCAGAAACCCAGGTTCAATTCCCGCCTCAGGCAACTGTCTGTGTGGAGTTTGCACATTCTCCATGTGTCTGCGTGGGTTTCCTCCGAGTGCTCCAGTTTCCTCCCACAGTCCAAAGATGTGCAGGTTAGGTGAACAGATATTTCTGTGTATAATGCAGAAGATGCAGGGTCAGTTCATTCCAAGAAGGAAGAAAGATTCTAGGAGGAGGCATGGGTGGCCATGGCTGATGAGGGAAGTAAGAAACATATAAAGTTAAATAAGTATAACATAGCAAAGATAAGTGGGGAAACGGAGGACTGGAAAGCTTTTAAAGAACAGCAGAGGATTACTAAGAAGGAAATACACAGAAAAAAAATGAGGTACGAAGGTAAACTGGCCAAAAATGTAAAGGAGGATAGTAAAAGCTTTTTTAGGTATGTGAAAGGCAAAAAAATGGTTAAGACTAAAATTGGGCCCTTGAAGACAGAAACAGGGGAATATATTATGGGGAACAAAGAAATGGCAGAAGAATTGAATTGGTACTTCAGATCTGTGTTCACTGAGGAAGACACAAGCAATCTCCCTGAGGTAACAGTGGCTGAAGGACCTGAACTTAAGGGAATTTATATTTGCCAGGAATTGGTGTTGGAGAGACTGTTATGTCTGAAGGTTGATAAATCCTTGGGGCCTGATGGTCGACATCCCAGTGTACTAACAGAGGTGGCTCAAGAAATTGTGGATGTGTTGGTGATTATTTTCCAGAGTTCAATAGATTCAGGATCAGTTCCTGTGGATTGGAGGGTGGCTAATGTTGTACCACTTTTATAGAAAGGTGGGAGAGAGAAAGCAGGAAATTATATACCAGTTAGTCTGACCTCAGTGGTGGGAAAGATGCTGGAGTCTAATATAAAGGATGAAATTATGACACATCTGGATAGTAGTAACAGGATAGGTCAGAGTCAGCGTGGATTTATGAAGGGGAAATCATGCTTGACTAATCTTCTGGAATTTTTTGAGGATGTAACTATGAAAATGGATGAGAGAGATCCAGTAGATGTAGTGTACCTGGACTTTCAGAAAGCTTTTGATAAAGTCCCACATAGGAGGATAGTGAGCAAAATTAGGGCGCATGGTATTGGGGGCAAAGTACTAACTTGGATTGAAAGTTGGTTGGCTGACAGGAAACAAAGAGTAAATGGCTCCATTTCGGAATGGCAGGCAGTGACCAGTGGGGTACCGCAGGGATCAATGCTGGGACAGCAGCTTTTTACAATATATATTAATAATATAGAAGATGGTATTAGTAATAACATTAACAAATTTGCCGATGATACTAAGCTGGTTGGCAGGATGAAATGTGAGGAGGATGTTAGGAGATTACAGGGTGACCTGGACAGGTTAGGTGAGTGGTCAGATGCATGGCAGTTGCAGTTTAATGTAGATAAATGTATGGTTATCCACTTTGGTGGCAAGAACAGGAAGGCAGATTACTACCTCAATGGAATCAATTTAGGTAAAGGGGCAGTACAAAGAGATCTGTGTGTTCTTGTACGCCAGTCAATGAAGGTAAGTATGCAGGTACAGCAGGTAGTGAAGAAGGCTAAGAGCATGCTGGCCTTCATAACAAGAAGGATTGAGTATAGAAACAAAGACATTCTTCTGCAGCTGTACACCTGGAGTATTGTGTGCAGTTTTGGTCTCCAAATTTGAGGAAAGACATTCTGGCTATTGAGGGAGTGCAATGTCGGTTCACGAGGTCAATTCCTGGAATGGCAGGACTACCTTACACTGAAAGACTGGAGCGACTGGGCTTGTATATCCTTGAGTTTAGAAGACTGAGAGGGGATTAAATTGAGACGTATAAGATTATTAAAGGATTGGACACTCTGGAGGCAGGAAATATGTTTCCGCTAATGGGTGAGTGCCGAACTAGAGGACACAGCTTAAAAATACGGGGTAGACCATTTAGGACAGAGATGAGGAGAAACTTCTTCACCCAGAGAGTGGTGGGTGTGTGGAATGCTCTGCCCCAGAGGGCAGTGGAGGCCCAGTCTCTGGATCCATTTAAGAAAGAGTTGGATAGAGCTCTTAAGGATAGTGGAATCAAGGGTTATGGAGATAAGGCAGGAACAGGATACTGATTAGGGATGATCAGCCATGATCATATTGAATGGTGGTGCAGACACGAAGGGCAGAATGGCCTACTCCTGCACCTATTGTCTATTGTCTATTGTCTAATAGGCTATGCTAAATTGCCCGTAGTGTTAGGTGAAGGGGTAAATGTAGGGGAGTGCGTCTGGGTGGGTTACGCTTAGGTGGGTTGATGTGGACTTGTTGGGCAGAAGGGCCTGTTCCCACACTGTAAGCAATCTAATCTAAATCTAATGTACTTTCTATGATAATTGACTTATATTTCAAAATGTCATCCTAATAACCTTTGGCATCACAAAACATTCATATTAAGTTTGATCTATGACATCAGACGTCACACGATGCCAGGTTACTGACCAACAGGTCTATTTGACATCATAAGGTGAAACCTGACAAAGGATCACCACTCCAAAAGCTTGTGATTTCAAATAAATCTATTGGACTATAATCTGGTGTTGTGTGACTTCTGACTTTGTCCATCCCAGGCCAACAGCAGCAACTCCACATCCTAATAAATAGCGATTGTGGATCCATATATCGTCACCTGAAAAGGTCATTTCTGTTATCATTATTTAAATTGTTTAGTTTTTAATGTAGTGCAGGATGGGAACAACTTTTGTTGTGTATTAAGGCTCAAGTCACACTATTTTTGTAATGCTGCCTAACTGTTCAATTATGTTTAATTTTAGCCAAGTCATTAGTGTAAGTGCAATGTTAAAATGCTTGTTAAAATGATTAATCAGAGCAAATTCACCTTATATTGTTTTTGGACAAAGGATCCCAGCTCCCAGTGTATGAGTTGTAGAAATGTGCAACAGATTTGTACTTCAAATGAAAAAGGTCTCTAAATTATGCACATTCCAATGGCAGGAGAGAGAATATCATTCAGATAAAGAAAGCATTGCTGAAGGAAGCCAAGATAGATCATCAAGCTCCTTACTGAGCTTTTATTGACTGCAAAAACACACGAAAGGTTTTGATTCCTATTTGGTACCTAACTGTTGGCACAGGATAATGCATCACTGGTAACCTTTATGGATCCAAGTAAAGAGTATGCAACAATTCAAGCACTGCACTGTGACAGTGAAAACATGATAAATATTAAACAAAGGAGATGTTGCTACAGTACAATCATGAGTAAAAGCTACTAGTATTTGGTAAAAATAAGTCTTACATGTTGTGAAATGGGAGTCAGTGGAGATATAATGAGATAAACTGAAAACAAATAATGTTCCCTGCTTGATTTATAAGATGTTAGGGGTATATACATTCATATAGAAGGAGAGTTCATGTAGTATTGAATTTACTACACAAAATATCTGGTGTTCAGAGATGGAGCACACAGGGGAACAGTGACTCACATCATTTCTGTAGTGAAGAAAATTCGGTCAGGAACCAATTCTGTCTCACGGAGAACAAACTATGTTCAAGAGGTAGACCTCGATTGAAATGCAGAAGGAATAGAAGCAGAAGTGGACTATATCATCTTTTGTCCCACCACCTGGCAAGCTCGTTGTTGATCTTCAACTCAACACATCACTAAGGCCCTTAATTCACTTCAAAAATCTATTGATCTCAGAATTAAATATGTTCAACAACTCGGCAACCTTAGTCCTCCACCATAGAGAATTCCAAAAATTTAAAACCTTTTGAGCGAATAATTCTCTTTTGAGCTTAGTCCTTAACATCTAAAAAGGAGGAAAAGGGACACCGGGAGATAGCAGAGTAGAGGAAGCTCATGAATTGTTCCTCTGGGGAGCAGGGATTGAATGGCCTTCTTCTCTGCTGTAGTGATTCAATAATTCAATCTTTGCAATCCAAGAAATAATCTAACAAGCTTCTGTTGAAACAAATCAAAATCAGGTGCCTCCCTCCTTAGGAGAAAGTAAGGACTGCAGATCCTCGAGATCAGAGTCAAGAGCATGGTGTTGAAAAAGCACAGCAGGTCAGGCAGTATCCAAGGAGCAGAAGAATCAATGTTTCAGGCATAAGTCCTTCATCAGAATGAATCTCCCTCCTTAGGAACAGCGACCATCCAATGCACCAGGTGTGATCTCACTAAAACCTTCCTCCCTCTGAGAATCATTGACTCCCTATAGTACGAAGTAGGCCATTTGAGTCCACACAGATCCTCTGAAGAGCACCACACCCAGACTCACCACCCCTACCCTGCAAACCATGGCCAATCCCCCGAACCTGCACATTTTTGGACCGCGGGAGGAAACCGGAGCAACCAGAGGAAACCCACGCAGACACGGGGAGAATATGTCAACTCCACACAGGCAATCACCTGAGGCTGGTATTGAACCCAGGTCCTCAGTGCTATGAAGCAGGAGTACATTGTGAGTTGTATGCCAACAGCCTATATTAAAGGCCAATACACAGGGGAAAAGGAGAATGAGAAACCAGAAAGAAATCAGAGGTCACTACAAGCAGGGGCAGTGGAAGGAGAGATGGATAAAAGAAACCGGAGTTGGGGAGGGGAGATTGTCACTCAAGAGATGTCCCTAATCATTAGAGATGGTGTGGGGAAGGTGCCAATTAAACTGGATCCAGCAGGATGATGTAGGAAAGCTCTTTTGAATGTTGCTGCCATCACCTTCCTTTGGCTGCCTGGTTTCTAAAGGCTGGGGAACCCAGCTGACCAGGGCTAAATTAAAACTAATTACATCTGAGCCAGGCAATTTCAGTGTAATACCTAAATGATCAATCTGCCTCCTGGATTATATTGTTGATCCCACTTGTGCTAAAATCAGGGTACAATAGGGTGTGGGTTTAGAGTATTTACTATTCTAACTTTAATTGACACAAATAAACCAGTTTTGGGTTTTAAAATATCCCTGTCTCCCTATTGTGAAAGACAATTGCTGTAATGAGAGACATGGGCTGTGGCGAAAGTCATGGAAGGAATAGATGATACGTCTGGTGAGAATATCTCGCTCCACTTTTTTCTGATTTTGACAAACAGCTTGGTGGTATTCTCATTTGTTAGCAGTAAGTTGCCAACGAAGGGGGTTATTGCTTATTGAACACCATGTTGACATACTGACATGCCTCATTAATATTCAGCTTTCTACCTTACCAAACTTTTTTTAAGAATAGAATCCCTACATTGTGGAAAGAGGCCCTTCGGCCCAACAGTCCACACTGACCCTCTGAAGAGTAACCCATCCAAACCCATTCCTCCTACCCTATTATTTTACATTTATCTTGACTAATATACCTAACCCACACATTCCTGAACACTATGGACAATTTAGCACAGCCAATTCACTTAAATTGCACATCTTTGGATTGTAGGAGGAAATCCATGCAGACACAGGGAGAACGTGCAAACTCCACACAGACAATCGCCCAAGGCTGGAATCGAACCCAGGTCCCTGGCACTGTGAGACAGCAGTGCTAATCACGGAGCCATCATGCCACCCCTTGCACCAAGCAACTTGAAATCTCAATGTGGATATCAGATCGGATACCTGGCAGATTTAGCTCACTGCTTGCTGTGAGCAATATCCATGTTGGATCCTGGGCACCAGCATCTCGGGACATGCTCCATAGATATTGGTCATACACCCACAGCATACATAGGCATTTGTATCAATGGACATTTGCCAGCCCCTAATAGCCTTCCTGGCACATTTCCAATCCCCTGACAGGATCCTTCTGCATTTCTATTCTACACCTTGAACTTCAGCAGCAGATATCATGGTAATGCAGCAGCAAGGACATGGTGTGCTCACAAACAAACACTCAGCTCATGGACTGGACCAGCTGCATCTCACTCACTGTCATAGCCCTCACTCACATGGAGTTCACTGCATCCCTGTCTTGCCTTTTTGTACATTCTGTCCTCAGCCAGAGATGCCAGGCTCAAATTGCTGAAGAAGGGCTTACTTCCGAAACATTGAATTTCCTGCTCCTTGGATGCTGCCTGACCTGCTGTGCTTTTCCAGCAACACATTTTCAGCTCTGATCTCCAGCATCTGCAAACCTCACTTTCTCCTCAAATTGCTTTAGTCTTGCCTTGGTATTTAGCACAGACTCAAAACAAAGAAGCTTGTCAGCAATAATCAGTCAAGTCCAAAGATATGCAGGTCAGGTGGATTGGCCATGCTAATTTGTCCATGGTATGGATATACAAGGATATTGCCAGGGTTGGAGAAGTTGAGCGATAGGGAAAGGCTGAATAGGCTGATGCTGTTTTCCCTGGAGTCGCTGAGGCTGAAGGGTGACCTTGTAAAGGTTTATAAAATCATGAGGGGCTTGAATAGGATAAATAGACAAGATCTTTTCCCTTGGGTGGGAGAATCCAGAACTAGAGGGCATAGTTTTAGGGTGAGAGGGAAAACTTTTAAAAGGGGCCTAAGGGGCAACACTTTCACCCAGAGGGTGGTGCCTTATGGAATGAGCTGCCAAAGGAAGTGATGGAGGTTGGTACAATTATAACATTTAAAACACATCTGAATGGGAATATGAATAGGAAGGGTTTAGAGGGATATGGGTCCAGTGTTGGCAAATGGGGCTAGATTAGGTTAGAAAATCTGGTCAGCGTGAACAAATATGGACCGAAGGGTCTGTTTCTGTGCTGTACATCTGTATGACTCTATCTATGACTCTATGTGCAGGCTAGGTGGGTTAGTCATGGGAAATGCAGGGTCATAAGAGTAGAGGAGGGAGATTGGATCTGTGTGGGATGTTTTTTGGAGTGTTGATGTGGACTCAATGGGTTGAATAGTCTGCTTCCGCACTGTAGGTATTCTGCGATTCTATGAAGTCATGGGGAATATGGGTCCCAGCACAGTTGGTCAAGGGGCTTGAACAAGGTGAGTCAGCCGCGCTGGGTGCTCAGAGTCAGGATACTGGGCAGCCTTGACTATTTCTGCCTACTTTCATCCTGGAGAAGTCAGTATTAAGGACGACTTAAGTGGGTGGCAGAGCTGTTACATATGGTGCAGGTTGAGAAATGTCCCAAGTGAGTGAGTCGGGAGCACAGAGGGCATGAAGGGTTGATGGTGTTGAGTACCGGGTTGTGCCAATGTAAGGGAGGATGCTGCATGCAACAGTGGGAGTGATAGAGCATGAGCCTTGTTGGCAGGTTGGCATAGTATCAGAGATAGGATGAGGGACATACCAGAGAGAAAATGGAGGCACTTATCCTGTTGAAATGGTAAATGTCATCACCTTCTTAGCACATTGCTGTAAATTCCTTTAGACAGCTGAGATTGGGAATCAGACCAGGTCATGGTTTTCACTGCTGCTTCTGAAATCAGAGGAGTTTCTGCCTCTGCATCACCCCACCCAACAGCGCATTCAGGTGCCCACCCACGAAACAGGATGCAAGGCTCTCCCTTTCTACTATGTCCAGGGCAAATGCCAGGACCGGTGCAATGTAGCTCCAGACTGACAATGCTTGTCCATGTCTACAACTAACATCTAAGCTGGCTGCAAGGAATGTCAGTGAATTCTAGAATATCTGTTGAGCGGTGAGTTGTTCTAGGAGCATGCATGTTAAGGTAAGACTGCCATCAAATATGACAAATACCATAGGGCGGGCTAGCTAGTTAATGAGGCAAGTTTGGTAAAATATGACAAAAAGTCTTGATAGGCTTCATGATGCAAACCCTGCCTGAAATCCCTCAATTTCATGCAACATGAATTAGCCAGCAAAGCATAACAAGTTGCTGAAGTTTTTCACCTTACACTCACCAGGGCTGGTGCATGAATACAAATTCCACAGGAAGCAATCATTCAAACTGCATGAGCAAACTGCACTGATTGGTTGCAAACTGAATCTGACTGGTTAAGGCATCACAGTGGATAATGCACCAGTGAATTATTGCCTTCATACAATGGTCCAAGGACTGAACTTTTTTTTTGATAAAGAAAAATGTGTGGGTGGGCAAACCATTTGGAAGATCTGTCAAATTAGCCTTCAAGATTTGCTGCAGTGATATCTTGTAGATCGTACACATGGCAATCAATCGTGTGTCAATGGTGGAGAGAGTGAATTTTCAAAGGTGCTGATTGGGTAACAATCAAATATGTTGCTTGTCCTGTGCAGTGTTAAACTTTTGTGTGTTGCTAAAGTTGCATGTATCCAGGGAAGCAGGGAGAACTCCTTCTCACTCTTCATTTTTGCATTTCAGTTAGTGGACTGTCTTTGGTGAATCAGGAGGTGAGCAACATGCTGCAGAAGTTTTAGCCTGTGGCCAGCTCTTGTATTCATGGTATTTATACGGTTCTTGCAGTGACACCCAGAGTAATGATAGCAACCAATTTAGTGATGGGAATATTGTTGAATAGCAGATAAATCTGCGAGCTAATGCCCCATAAAATAAGATAGGCTTCGAATTTTAAAAACAATCATGGGTTTTTATATATGCTTGACAACTAAAATAGCATTTATTCAGTACTTTATAAAACAATATGTTATGAAATTGGCTGTAACAATTATTATCCTGTTTAGTACAGCAATGGACATGTATTTATTCCCTGCAGACAAGTCTACAAATTGAGCAGTTAAGGTGAACAAGATGTACAATTTTCAACAGTCAATAATAGTAATTCATTTCATAGCAGCCATCAAAGCGTGTATATTTTTTTAACAGTCACACTTTCCATTTCCAATAAATGTACAAAAATGTTGGGTCTAATCCCATGAGCCTAATTACAGTACAAGAGGTGTGATGCCAATATTTAGTAGCACAACACGTTTACTTTAATTCAAGCTTCTCATTGTCCATGTTGACTAAATTACCATTCCTTTTCCCATTCCAGCTGGGATTTTGTAAGATTAAATCACCCCCTTGGCAGTTCCCAATTACAAAGAACAATGGGGTCACTTGAATGGCAGCAGAGTGACATGACTCTGAGCACTGAACTCAGGCTCTCTGCTGTATAAAACATTACGGATGAAGATCTGCAGCAGAAAATGGTCAACTGTACAAAAAGTATCTCAATGGAAGTGTGATTGATAAAGCTCAGAACATAAGGTGAAATAAGAATGAATTACCATTTATAGTGTGTGGAATCAGGTACACTTCAGCAAACTTAATGGCTCTTGCTTTCCATTTACTTTTTCTTCTCTGCAGTGTTGTTTGATAGACCTCGCGCTTGTGTGTAGTTCACAATAATTGGGAAAGAAAAAGGACACATTGCTTGTGATCTCTGGAAGTATAAAGAAGGACTTGCATTTATATTGCCACTTCCACAAACACTGGATGTGTCAAGGTACATACACATGTGGTCAGTGTTAGGCATTGGAAGAGACAAGTAGAAATGAAAATCCACCTGCCCCAGGGGAGGGTCCAGATACAACAGTCCCCAGTGAACTGTGCACCTTCATAGTCCATTGTCTTCCACTGCAGTAAACCTGACAGAAAAGACTGCCTTACCAAGGTCGCACTACGGAGCCACACCAGATAATATGTAACATGGAGTTGACAGTCACAACCTGAACCAGCACCGGATAAGAAACCTACCACTGGTATATTATAATAGAATCAGCTGTAATTCACCCACGGCTAGGCCTCACAGAACATAATGTGGTGGAATTTTCCCAGACTCTGAATGATGGAGTTTAATGTGGAAACGTGTGAGGTAGTTCACTTTGGAAGAAGTAACAGGAATGTAGAGTACTGGGCTAATGATAAAATTCTTGGCAGTGTAGATGAACTCAGAGATCTGAGTGGCCAGGAGCATAAATCCCTGGAAGTTGCCACCCAGATTGATGGGGTTGTTAAGAAGGCATATAGTGTGTTGCCGTTTAATGGTAGGGGGATAGGGTTTTGGAGCCACGAGGTCATGATTCAGCTATGCAAGACACTGGAGTATTGTGCGCAGTTCTGGTCACCGCATTATACAAAGGATATGGAAGCTTTGGAAAGGTTTCAGAGGACATTTACTAGGATGTTGCCTGGAATGGAAGGAAGGTCTTACAAGGAAAAGCTGAGGGAACTGAGGCTGTTCTCATTGGAGAGAAGAAGTTGGAGAGGAGACTTAATCGGGTGTATAAGATAATCAGCACGTTAGATAGGGTGGACAGAGAAAGCCTTTTTCCTTGGATGGTGAAGGCTAACATGAGGGTATATAACTTAAAATTGAGGGGTGATAGATTTAGGACAGATATCAGTGGTAGTTTCTTTACTCAGAGAGTAGTAGGGGCATGGAATGGCCTGTCTGCAACAGAAGTAGACTTGCAAAGTTAAAGGCATTTAAATGGCCATTGGACATACATATGGATAACAATGGAATGGTGTAGGTTAGATGGGCATCAGATTAATTTCACAGGTTGGCACAACATTGAGGGCCAAAGGGCATGTACAACATACTGGAACATTCTATGTCCTATGTGGGCTCTGATGATACATTTGTGACAAACTGGTGAAATCTTGAGTGACAGTTTACTTAATATTGAGTTCACAAATAAACACAAATTCCAAGTAAGTTCAGGACGTCAAGATGAACAGTGAGAAGTGAATTAGAATGGCTTCATGTTTGTTATCACTCTCATTATTACCTAATTCTCCCTCATTACTATGTAATTTTCCATACTCCCACTCATTGGATTGACTGGCAATTCTTGACAGATACTTGGTGAGGGAGAAAGTGAGGATTGCAGATGCTGGAGATGAGAGTCAAAGAGTGTGGTGCTGGGAAAGCACAGCTGGTCAGGCAGCATCCAAGGAGCAGGGGAACCGATGTTTCGAGCTTATGCTTGAAACATCAATTCTCCCCTCCTCGGATGCTGCCTGGCCAGCTGTGCTTTGTTAGCACCATACTCTTTGACTCAGATACCTGGTGACTCCAGCTTATGGTAGGCAGATAGAGATTTAGAGTGAGGCATTAAAGTTGGCAACAGAGCTGAAAATGTATTTGACCTCAACTGGAGGGAGTGGGGTCAGCATTTTGTGCTGTGAGCGAGGGAGCTTCGATTTTGATTAATGTGATGTCCTTCAAAAAGCAGCACCATTACAGAGACAGTCATACTTTAGAAGGATATGGGCCAAATGCTGGCAAATAGGACTAGATTTATTTAGGATATCTGGTCGGCATGGATGATTTGGATTGAAGGGTCTGTTTCTGTGCTGTATAACTCTATGCCTTTGTGACTCTAAAGACAAAACACAACATGCTGTGTGAACCTTAGATATGAACCTACTGTGTGCTGCCCAAAATCTTGCCCCAAACACTCACAGAGACAGCTCAATGTTTGCATGCCAGATGGCAGCAGCATCTCAACTGTGTTGCTTTATGTCAGGTCCCCCAGTGCCCCGATAAACAGTCTATATGACTCTGTGCCTCTTTGTGACTAGCCTGCTTCTCTTGTGTCTGCTTACACATGTTGATGCGGTTATAGCTAGTTGACATGGTCTCCTTGGTCTACCTCAAGCTGAGCAGATGCTTGGTCTCTAGCAGTGCTCTGAGTGCAGCATTGCCCTCTTGACCGTGAAGACTGCAGATGGCCTGCTGTCAACTGCAGGAAGTAAGAAAGAACAGTGTATCGTGGCTAAGGGTAGAGGTTGTATCTTGCTAAGAATACATTGACATTGGTGGTAATGGGAGATTAACATAGCAATGAACAATGCTTCCTATTTTGTTGCTTGGACAAATAAGATTCAGCATCTCCATTGGATCAGTCTTGGTCCTCACCAAAGAGGGCCAAAATAATCACCTTATTTGGGGAGGAGAGCCAAACGTTGGGCACCCCAATACACATCCTGAGTCTTTTGGCTCTATCATGTTCCTCTTTCTTTGGGAATGATAAAAATAGAGAAATTGAGTGAGAGGAAAGTGGGTGGCATGTAAGTTAGTACTGGTGTCTGTGGGGTAAAAGTGGTGAGATGTCTGAAGTGAGTGAATGGACAGCACAGAGGGCATGCAGAGCTGTGTAGTGTGGGAGTTTGAAGTGGGTGAGAGTGAGGGAGAATGTTGCATGCAATAGTGACAGGGATATTGCATGAGCCTTGCTGGGTGCATTTGCAGACACGGCGGTACTGGAAAGAAGATGGTGGCACACTTACTGGTAGAGCAGAAAAGATCATTGACTTTCTTGTGACACTGCTGGGCATTTGTCTGGCCAGTCAAATCTGCACCAACTTATGTGGTGACCTCAGAGCAGCCTGGCAGGGTCTGGTTAATCGCCTCCTTTGGCTGTCCTGGGGAAAGTGGACATTTTGTCTCTGCACTTATCCCATCCACCAGCACCTCCACGGCCCCGTCCGCAAAGTGTAATGCCTAATTTGCCTTGTCCACTTTGTCTGGGGAAGATATCCAGCCACGGAGGCCTATTAACTATGATGCCAGTGCCAAGTATCTTGCGATATCCCAGCAGGATTGCATACACCTGTCAACATCGAGTTGGAGACTACAGCTCGAATTGGATGAGAGGGGCACTATAGGATGTAGCAGGTTGTTAAAGGGCTAAGTTTGGGATGATCACAGAAGGAAACTCACTGGGCCTTCAGGATAGAAACCCTCCTTACCTGACAAAAATGACACTTATTCAATTTCTGATTACATTTAGCCATTATGCCAAATACTGGCCAGTACTTTAAAATAGTGCAATGGGGCATTTTACATGCAGATAGAATCAACAAATAAACTTGCATAACTGATCACTAATGAATGTCTTTCAGATATTTATAAAGGCCTAAATGTTGATGAGGACCATTCTTTCTGAATGGTTCCATGGGATCTTTTACATCTCCTCAATCAGACAGGCAGGGCATTGCTTCATCATTCCATCTGAAAGCCAGCATATATAACTATGTGATATTCCCTCAATACTGCACTGAACTTGGCAGAGGTTGAGGTTGTGCTTTGCTAAGAATATATTGACATTGGGGATAATGGAAGATCAACATAGCAATGTTCATGGTTAGCTGACACAGTTTGAGTACTTAACATGGTATAGTCAAGTCGGAATGGCGAAAGTACAGCTGAATTAACTTGTAGTGTGGCCATGTTTAGATTAGATTAGATTAGATTAGTGAGAAAACAGGCCTTTCGGCCCAACAAATCCACACCGACCTTCTGAAGAGTAACCCACCCAGACCCATGTCCCTCTGACTAATGCACCTAACACTATGGGCAATTTAGCACAGCCAATTTCACCTGGCCTGCACATCTTTGTGACTGTGGGAGGAAACCGGAGCACCTGGAGGAAACCCACACAAACATGGGGAGAATGTGCAAACTCCGCACAGACAGTCGCCCAAGGTGGGAATTGTTTATTGTTGTAGGAAGTGACTTAGTGATACCAGTGACAAATCTTATTTAATTGGCTTTCTTCTATGGTAAAAAATGGTGTTGCGCTTCTACATTTACAGTGTCAATGGCCTTATTATTTGAAAATAGCTTGGCATAATTGCAACTATTGGCATCCTTTGCACAATAGCTCAACAAAGCTGGTTGGCATAATTATAAAAATTGGCACAGTTTTACAGTTGGTGTAGGTGACACAGCTGCCACAGTCCAAATTAAATTGTGGTTAGTCATGGCTTAACTCAGTTGGAACAACAGACATCATTAACAAAGGTAGTATCATTAAATGGGCACAGTTGGTAGAGGTGGCAGTGCCTCTGAAAATAAACACATCTGGCACCAGTGAAATAGAATGGCGATTGCTACTGCTACGCCTGGTTTGTTTGACACAAATATTACATGTTGACACCAGTAATATTGCATATTGTCAATCTGCTACCTTCTATCCCGTGGGAGTTAGCAAAATAAAAAAGAACTATACTGCTGTGTAACTTAATGTAATTGTGTTGACATTCCAATAAATTCACAGAGAAAAATTATAGTGAGAATTATTGGCTGTTAATGGCCATACTGTATGTCCAACTGACACCTAAATCCTTAATTTGTATTCTTTTTTGAGTTGCAATACACTGAATATTGGCAATCTATTGCGCAGTATAATGCCATTGCAAGGTACTTAGTTATGACTTTTTGACAATCAGTGTGCCATATAAATAATGCATACTACCTTCTGAAGTAAATTAGTGTGGAATTCTGTTTGCCAATTTTTTTTAAGTGACATTTTCTCTTGCTTTTCTAGAGGGTGCGTCGAGGATACCAATTAATGGTATGTAGTTACAATCCATATTTATACCAGCAATTCTAATTTCAGACCTCTGAGAGATTTAAATGAGAGAAGCCTATAGCTGCGCTGACCTCATAGGTGCCACAGTGTCTGGTCTCAGGGCAGATGGTGTGCCACACTGTGGGACTTTGACATAGTGACAGAGCATTACTGAAACTATTCTGGACACTGGACAAAAAGTTATAGGGTTGCTGACAGAGAGCACCTGCTAATGTCAGGCTTCTTCTGCATTCTTTACATTCACGGCAGTAAAGGATTATTTTCAGTTGTGTGGAATGATCTCTGTGACATTAGGTGACCTGAGGGGTCAGATATACTGTCTGTCTCTACAGAGTTTGGATGATCCATTGGAAATGAGCAAGCATATCGAAATTACAGTGAGTGTTGACTCAGCTGATTGTGCGGCAATTAAATAATTTTTTTAATAACCGCTGAAATAATCTGTTTCAAAAAAGCAATGAACTGCAAGCCGTTTGCACCACTGTGCTGTATGTATGGATCAAGCAAAATAACATTTTAAACATCAATGCTTAATATTTATAAAACAATTGAAAAATATCTGACATTTTTGATTGATATATTCAGAAATATTCAGTGCATAAAATGCAAAATTTGATACACACAGAGATGTTCTGATTGTATAATTAGCTCAAAATTTGTCTCACTGGCATTTATTTTCCTAATAAAGTCAGCTAATAGCTTGAATGTTTTGCAGATGGGTGTGGACATTTGTCAAAGTTAAAGCTCATGTTGGCAAGGAAATACTTGCACACAGATATTTTGGTGACATTAATTGACATTGCCCCAAACAGGTCAGACTGTCATTCTCTCTAGACATCAGAGCATGACACCAGAGCCTATTTTGCCCTCAGGGATTTGAAATCAGATTCTAAATTAGGAAAAGGCATTGCTCCCTTTGGTTAGTTTATAATAGGTTATCTTATATATGCTGGATGTCAAACCCTATATGAAATGTTAGCATATTTATTTCACAGCTCAGCACAGGTGGTTGGGCTTAGGATATCTCATTTACACATTTGTTTTTGTGCACTAACAACTGACAATTAGAACAGAGAAGTAATGTCAGTATCTGATAGCGAACAGCAGAGAGTGTGCACAGACAGATTGGTTGGAATTGATAAAAGATGACCTAGTTTAGACCTGTAATGTACGCATGCACTTTCTAATTCAAGATATTATGTGCCAATCCTCTTGGGAACACTTGAACCAGATCAAGTATGTTCTTGCATGGAATTTGCATCTGACGAGGTACAGTAGGTAGCAAAGCAACATATATTCTGGTGGGGGTGGGGGTGATGTTTGTTATCACAGTACCAGCATATGATAGCTTCATTATGCTCTGGTTCACTGTACTTCCCTTCAATCCATGCACGCACAGAAAATATTGCAAGGTGAAATTAAACTTGGGCAAAGCAATTACACTGAAGCTGCCAAAGAAACAAAATGGCAAAATGAATGATGATCCACGTGACATTATACAATGACTGTGGAATTCAGCCTGCTGCTCTGAAAAGAACTCATGACCTGTAACTAGTTGAGCTTAAGTTGTTTGGGAACATTTTTTTGGCTTTCTCAATATTGCGTTGTTTGTTGACATACAGATGCCATTAGTAGCTTTTGCTGCTGGTTCAGTGAAAGACAAGGAGAGCAACAAACATGCAGAGCAAGCCAGAACGTCTTCATTTTGGCTCTCAGGAAAGGAAGTCTCAAATGAGCCTATGGCAAAACATCTCTATATGCAGATTTCAGCCACCTGATGTTGCAAATTTGTTAACGTCTGGAAGATCTGATCATACATTCCAGATATCGATATAGACAAATATAGTTGCGACATTAAGCAAGTCTAGGTGGCAGCATCGTAAATCCATCACCCACACTATCAAATTGTGAGAACTATTACAGTTAAGAAGTACAATGGGTCAAGATGAAGCAGAAAAGACTATACAATCAGTATCCAAATGTACAATTGATTGCCACATCTAGGTGCAAAATTGTCAATTTTATGTGTCAGAATCACATGCACATACATATCATTTGTGTTGCTTTCAATTATTTGGTGGAAAAGTATTGAAATATGTTTTGTTAAGTTAAGGGATGAGGGCATCATTGGCTGCAGCAGTATTTATTTCCCATTGCTAACTGTCTAGAGGGCAGTTAAGAGTCAGCCACATAGTTGTGGGTCTGGAGTCACATGCAGGCCAGACCAGGGAAATATGGCAGTTTCTCTTCTTAAAATACATTAGTGAATCAGATAGATATTTCCTGACAATCCACCATGGATTTATGGTCATCATTAGACTCTTAATTCCAGATCTAAAAAAAAAATTGAACTCAAAGTCCACCACAGTGGTGTTTGGACCGAAGTCCATAGAACATGAGTTGAGTCTCTGAATAAACAGTTCAGCAATAATACCACTAGGCCATTGACATCCCGTGTAGTTTAGTTGAAGAGGTTTCACCATGACCAGGAGAGGTGATGGAAATTATGTGTTTTTAGCAAACTTGTTATACCATGTTATTGTTTCATACTGTCAAAGGACAGCAGGTGGATAAGGAAGAAGATTGGGCCAAGGATGAATTTGGAATTCTATAGAGGTGGAGAAATGAAATATGTTTAAGGAATATGTTATGGTCAACTGGGTCAAAAGCTGCAAAGGCAATGAGACGAGGAATGTTTACACACCATGGTCAACTTATTGTCCACATGCTTGTTAGCTCAAACTTTAAGTAACTGCAGTTAAAGATTTAAAGTGCAGGTTAAAACTTAATTGATCATTGCAGTTTTTGAATTGAGTGATTGCCAAAGAGCAGAATAAACATCTAATGCTTTATTACATTGAAAATACTGTGATTTCTAGCAACTTTTGTGTGTGATACTGTTCAAAATGCAGAGTCAGCATTTGATATAGTGATTAACTGGTGTATTTGTGATCTCCTTCAAATAAAGTTGATGACTTGTCCCTTTTCACATTAAAGTAAACAGTGTATTCATCAGCACAAAACTGCATTGATAATCCCTTTGGTTTGACATACATTACATGAAGAACCACATGTAGAGATACACTTCAAAGCTGAAACTCAGAAGAGCAATTCTAGTAAATGGAGCAAGATCCAGTCTTGCTGTCTAGTTGGAATGTCCAAGACCAGGATTTATTTACAAAGAAGCTATTTGTAGCCTCCAGAAATCCAATCAAATTCAAACAAGTTTGTTGTGGACCCATATATACTTCATAATTCTGTTATTCTGCCTTAGTGTAGTTTTTCATTGCTACTGAATTATTTTAGTTCCATTACTTTGTCAGTGAGTGTGCATCTACTTTGTACAACAGATTTGTATTAGGCCTGTGGTTTACTTTACAGGAATTAACTGAAAGGAAAATAATATAATATGGACATTCAGTTTTCTAAACAGAGGTTAATTTGATCTGAGCTCATTGCACTTTCTTATGCTGTGCCTCAGGGGAATGTGACGGTCATTGGTTACAGTGAACACTTGCCTGGCAATCTTTATACTAATTGGACAGTAATGTATAGCTTTGGTCAGCAAATATCTCCCAATGCAGTTTTCTTCGGAGAGTAATCAACGTACTTTAGAAGACACATAGGCCTCAGAGACCTGAAACAACCTTGGTAGAGCTAGCCTTTTAGTGGAAAGTACAGTTAATTTACAACACTCAGTACTTAAGTGCAGCCGTACATTGCTGGAGTCTCCATTTAAAGACCCCCTAAATCATTAAAGCTGTGACTTGAATATTTAAGTACAGCATTCTCAAGAATCATTTCTTTGTTAATAAAGTCACCTGTTTCCTCATTCTGCTTTTGTTTGATTCATTGAAAAGAGTTGTAAAGGAATAATACTTTTCAAGCTAAATATGATTTTGATGTTATCACTGGAACTACTGGCTGAATTTTGTTTAGAAATAAAATAGAAAACGATATCCATTTTAACCAGATTAATTTGATTTTGATTCAAATGAATGACTGATTAAAACAGGGGACACCATGATTGGGGTTTAATAGCCATTCAGCTGAGTGACTGTTAATCAATATGTAGCTGTAATCAACTAACATTTTCATAGATAATTAAAAGGGAGAATAATTGCAAGGATTTCCACCTACCTAATCAATTCTATTTCTAGTGTTTCTTTGCATGTTGGTGCAACCCCTGTCCAAATTCATTCATGGCTTTGGTGCTACCAAAATCCTGCAATGTGAATCACCATTTTGTGGACCATAATCCATTTAAAAAAAAAAGAAAATGAGAGGAACCTAAGGAAGTATTTACATTGTCACATGAGAGTACCTTACCCTGGCTTAAAAGCTTAGTGGAGTGTTCATTTTAAACCATGACTCTCATTAGGGATACAAACTTTAACCATGGATTTACAGTCTTAATGTATTCTGGGAGTTCCGTCCATTTGGACCAGGGATGTAGAAAGGTTCTGCCTTTATTTAGCATTACACCCCTGTGTCTACATTCCTTCCTACATCTCTGTGTGAGAGGCAGATGCTCCGTATATGATTTTAAAATGTTTCTCCTGTAAATGTGCTGCTCGCTTACACTGCTGCACTGTGAAACAAAACTCAGGCTTAACTAATTATTGCAGATCATTGAGAACATAACATGTGTTGTAGATAAAGGGGAACCAGTAGATGTTCTGTATTGAGATTTCCTGAGGCTGTTTGATAAGGTGCCCTGACAAAGTCTGTTGAGGAAACTTTTTAAAAAGCTCATGGTGTCAGGGCAACGTATTGACATGAATGGAAGATTGGCGAGCTAACAGGAAAAAGAGATTAAGCATAAAAGCATCATTTTATGCTTGGCAAGCTAACTAGTGGTGTGCTGTCAGGTTCACTGCTGAGTTCAGATTGGCTGAACAAAGGGCAAAAGGTATGATTGTTAAATTTGCTTAATGCACATTGCTGGGTGGGAAGGTGAGTTGTGAATGGGAGAAAAGGCTGTAGATAGATTTACTGAGTTGGCTAAGATCTGACAAATGGAGTACAATGTGGGAAAGCACGTGAAACAAATGTTTAGAGGCTGGTATCCTGTCACTTAGTCACCCTTTATTTAAATGTGCATAGTACACGGACTCTGACCAGCCAGCTCAAAGCCTAGACTGAGGAAACTCCCTGAATCCTGTCTTTATATCTGTCAGCCAGGGCTCCCTGATTGGCCCTGGTTAACAACCCCAATCAAGGATCTCATAATCCATGAGATCTATCTGACCCAGGTTCTAATCACTAGAGTCCAGAATTATGTATTTTAGCAGGAAAGATAATGAAGAAGAATGGTATCTAAAATTTGAAAGGTTGCAGAACACCTGGAGAGGGTGTTCTTGTGCATGAATTGCAAAAGGTTAATATGCAGATACAAGAAGTAATTAGGAAAGCTAATAAGAATGTCATTGTTTATCGTAATGGAAATTAAAATAGGGAGATTATACTTCATATACAGGACACTAGCGAGACCACATCTGGGATACTATGTCTTGTATCTTTTTTTAAGTATGGATTTTGAGCTGTTCAGAGAAGGTTCACTGGACAAATATCTGGAATAGACAGACATGTCTTGTGAGGAAAGATTGGAAAGGGCAAGGTTTATATTTGCTGGAATTTAGAAAAATGTGTTAAATATATAAGATCGCATAGAAAGAATACTTCATCTTGTGGAACTATCGAGGAGAAGGGATCACTGTTTCAAAATAAGGGCTTGTCCATTTAAGACAACAATAAGGAGAATTATTTTCTCAAAGAGGGCTATGAGACTTTTGAAATCTTTTCTCCTGAATGAGAAGGAAACAGAAAATTTGAATATTCGTAAGGGAGAGTTAGATAGATTTTCGATAAACAGTGACTGAAATGTTATCAAGGAGTAGGTGAGAATATGGCACAGTCAGGTAAGCCATGACGTGATTGAATGGCAAGAGGAGTCTTGTCAGGCATGTAACTAACTCCTGGAGCTAACTTATATGTTTGTATGTACTTCGAGATCAGATATTTCTGCTTCTAGACTTCTCTTTGTTGCTGCACATTCCAATATAGCCTAGATCTAACTAAAAGGATATAGGGTTGGTGAAAAATTTATAGACTCTATTTCTGGAATAGTTACCCTTGAAAATTCTATTCTTTGTGTGTGTTTGAAAGGCAAAAATTTACAATGAAAGAAACAATGATACTGCCATCTTGCTACTTGCAACGTATGTTAGATATTTTCACTCACATCACTTGTCTTTCACATTTTAATGGGTGATAAGTAAAGGATGAAAAATACCACAAGTAAAGCTTGCATTTATGTAACACACAAATGCTTCACAGCCAAAGAAATTACATTGTCAATATAAGGAATATGTCAGCCAATATATGTGCAGGAAGCTCCCACAGACATGAATGTAACAGTAATGAGATATTCTGGTTTTCATTCGTATTCATTGATCAATAATTTTTAGCTATGACACTTGGGACCCTCCCCCCCCACCCTGTGATGCAGCAACATAATAGCAATTTAATTGGATTAGTTTTCCAGAGGGCTGGACAACTAATCCAAAGAACGTGAAGTTACATTAAAAAAACAAAGAAAAAAGAACAGGGATAGGCCATTTGGACCTCTCAGTCCTGGTCCACCATCGTTAATCTAATTGCATCCTTAATTCCATTTTTCTGCCTACTCATCACAAGCCTTGACAATCTTGTAGATAAAAAAATCTGTCTAACTCAGCATTGAATACATTCAACGATCCAGTTCCTACTGTCCTCCGGCAACTCGACTAATAGATGATCCTCATTGCTGTATTAAAAGGAAGGACACTTATTTTGAAACCAAATCTCAAAATGTGCACTTTAGTTCAGTTAAGATATATCTGTCAATAAAATGCTCACCATGAAGATACCTGATTTACTCATGCCATTTGGAAGCCAAGTCCAAACAGGCTTACACAGTATGATTGAGATAGCATTGCAGTCGCACACCAACATGACTAGCTCTTAAAAAATTTCTAAATGGTCTGGAAAGTCACTTGAGTTGTCAACAGCTTCCCAGGTGTGGGCAATATGTAGGTATCAGCAATGAGAATCAATGTTATCGAGCTATTAAAGTGATCCATTGAATGCATTGCTGTAAAACATGCCTCAAGACATCAACTAATTTTGAGTCTTAGACTGTTTGCCTCTTATGTTTAATGACTGTATGATCCTCAGATTCATCAGTCATCTAATGGAATACCTTGATTTTCTTTTGTCAATAAAAAGGAAAATGACATTCTTTGCAATCTTTTGCCTGTTTTGAACAACATTCTGCTAAAACCTTTGAAGTAACAGGCTATTAAACTGTTAAATAATTCAGTAGGTGCCTCAGTGGGTCAGTGATTAACACTGCTGCCTCACAGCACTAGGGATGTGGGTTCAATTCTTGGATAGCTGTCTGTGTAGCATTTGCATATTCTCCTGGTGTCTGTGTGGGTTTCCTCTGGGTACTCCAGTTTCCTCTTGCAGTCCAAAGATGTGCAAGTTACATGGATTGGTCATGCAAAATTGTCTGTAGTGTCTAGGGATGTACAAGGTCTTATACCTGAAACGTTGATTCTCCTGCTCCTCAGAAGCTGCCTGACTTGCTGCGCTTTTCCAGCACCACAATTTTCAACCCTGGGAATGTGCAAGCTAGGTTGATATGATCAGAACATCACTTTTATCTGTTTAAACTGATTGGTTTTCAGAATATTTGGAACTTCTTTTTTGATGAAATAATTACAATTGAATTGTAAAATGCAATGCTACAACAATTATTCCTTGACATGTTGAAATGTTGTGTGCACGATTGCTCTCCTCCTCTGTTGCACTGAAATACACATCAAGGTCTGAAGAAAGAAATGGAATGGTTGGGATGGACCACCTGGCATTGACCTAGGCACCAGAAAAGACAATGACAGAATCAGCCCTGTCAATCCTGCAAAGTCCTCCTTACTAACATCTAGGGGCTAGCGCCAAAAATTGGGGGATCTGTATCGCAGGATAGCCAAGTAACAGCCTGACATAGTCATACTCATGGAATGAGTTCTCATAGATATTTCCTCAGACAGCATCATTACCATCCCTGGATATGTCCTGTCTCACCAGCAGCACAGACCCAGGAGAGATGGCGACCCAGTTGAGAGGGAGTTATCCTTGGAGTCCCCAATATTGACTCTGGATGACATGACGTTGTGTGGCTTCAGATTAAACATGGGTAAGGAAAGCTCCTGCTGGATACCACAAACCGTACTGCTTCAGCCGATGAATCAGTACTCCTCCATGTTGAGCAATACTTGGAGGAAGTACTGAGGTTGGAAAGGGGCAAAGTATGCTCTGAGTCAGGGATTTCAATGTCCAGCACCATGAGTGGCTCGGCAGCAGCACTGCTGATTGAGCTGGTCTGGTCCTAAAGGACATCGCCGCCAAACTGGGTCTGCAACAGGTGGTGAGGGAACCAACAAGAGGGAAAATCATACTTGACCTCATCCTTACCAATCTGCTGACTGCAGATGTATCTGTCCATGATAGTATTGGCAAGAGTGACCACCGCACAGTACTTATGGAGATGAAATCCCGGCTTCACATGGCAATACGCTCCATTGTGTTGCGTGGCATTGCCAATGTGCTAAATGGGACAGACTTCAAACAAATCTCGGATCTCAAGACTGTGGATCCATGAAGCGGTGTGGGCCATCAACAGCAGTAGAATTGTACTCCAGCACAATCTGTAACCTCATGGCCCAGGATATCCCCCACTCAACCATTACCATCAAGCCAGGGAATCAACCCTGATTCAATGGAGAGTGCTGAAGGGCATGCCAGGAGTGGCATTAGGCATACCTGAAAATGAGGTGTCAACTTGGTGAAGCTACCAAACAGGACTACATGTGTGACAAGCAGCATAAGCAGCAAGTGATAGACAGAGCTAAGTGATCCCACAACTAACAGGTCAGATTTAAGATCTGCAATCCTGCCACATCCAGTCATGAATGCTGGTGGACAACTAAGTAACTCACTGGAGGAAGAGGCTCCACAATTGACCCCATCTTAAATAATGGAACAGCCCAGCACAACAGTGGAAAAGATAAGACTGAAGCAGCAATCTTCAGCCAGAAATATCAAATGGATGATCCATCTCAGCCTCCTCTAGTGATCTACAACATTATAGATACCAGTCTTATGCCAGGTTGATTCATTCCACCTGATACCAAGAAACCTTTAAAGAAATAGATACTGTGAAAGCTATGAGCCCTGACAACATTCCAGCACTAATACTAAAGACTTGTGCTCCAGAGCTTACTGTTCCTCTCACTAAACACTTCCAATACAGTTACAATACTGGCATTTGTCTGAGGATGTATAAAATATCCTTGGTATGTCCTGTACACAAAAAGCAAGAAAAGTCCAGTTTAGCTATTTACTGCTTCATCAACCTCCCCTTGTTAATCAGTAAAGTGATGGTAGGTATCATGAACAGTACCATTAAGCAGCACCTGCTCAGCAATAACCTGCTTAGTGATACCCAGTTTGGGTTCCACCAGGGCCATTCAGCTCCTGACCTCATCACAGATAAAAGAGCTGAATTCCAGAGATCATGTGAGATTGGCAGCATTTGACATCAAGGCTACATTCGTTTGTCATCAAGGAGACCCAGCAAAGCTGGAATCAGTGGGTATCAGAGGATAATATCTCTGCTGGTTGGGGTCTTACCTGGAACATAGGAAGATGATTGTGTTTTTTGGAGGTCAGTCATCTCAGCTATCAGACATCTCTGCAGGAATTTCCCAGGGTAGTGTCCTAGGTCCAACCATGTTCAGCTGCTTCATCAATGACCTTCCCTCCATCATAAGGTCAGAAGTGGGGATGATCACTGATGATTGCACAATGTCTAACACCATGTGCGATATCTCTGATATTGGAATAGTCCATGTTCAAATGCAACAAGATCTGGACAATATCCAGGCTTGGGCTGACAAGTGGCAAGTAACATTCATGCCATTGAAATGCCAGGCAATGATCATCTCCAATGAGAGATCATCTAACCATTGTCCCTTGACATTCAATGACCTTATCATTACTTAATCTCCCAATATCAACATTCTAGGGGTTACCATTGTCCAAAAGCTCAATGGACTCATCACATAAACACAGTGACCGCAACGGCAAGTCAGAGACTAGGAATACTGAGGTAAATAACTCACCTCCTGACTCCCCAAAACTGTCCACCGAAATACAAGGCACAAGTCAGCAATGTGATGGACTACTCCCCACTTGCCTGGATAAATGCAGCTCCAACATCACTCAAGAAGCTTGACACGTTCAGGCCTAAGCAACTCACTTGAGTGGGACCACATCCACAACATTCATTCCCTCCACCATCAACACTCAGTCACAGCAGTGTGTACTATCTACAAGGTGCACTGCAGAAATTCACCAAAGAAATCTTAGACAGCACCTTCCTAACCCACGGTCATTTCCATCAAGAAGGACAAGAGCAGCAGGTACACCACGCCTGCAAATTCTCTCCAAGCTACTCACCATCCTGATTTGGAAATATATTGCCGTTCCTTCACTGTTGTTGCTCATAATCTTGAAATTCCCTCCCTGAGGGCATCGTGGATCAATCTCCAGCTTGTGGGCTGCGGTGATTCAAGAAGGAAGCTAACCATCACCTTCTCAAGGGCAACTAGGGACAGGCAAAAATTGTTGGCCAGTCAGCAATGTTCATGTCTCAGAGTACTCGATTATCACATATACAGATGTGCAATGAGTCATCATCTTTATAGTTTCCTGTGTTTTATTCATGGTGATGACTAAATAACTTTTTAATTGATTTAGTGTAACAGAGAAGAAGTTAACTTGCTTAACATTGATTTGGGATGATAATTAATATAATAGTCATTATCTCTCAGACCTGCACACTGGGCAATTCACATTATTTTATGCTATCATCATGTAGCTGTGCTGCAGGCCATAAAATAAAGTCCACACAGGGATAATGTCCGAGACACTTCTCACATCAGCAGAATATACTATCTGGAGATTTGCTGCGTGTATTCGACTTTAAATATAACAAAGGGTCTTCATTTAAAAGACTGCTGAAGGCAAGCAAAGTTTATTTTGCAGTAAAGTTCGCATTGAATGTATTGCAGCAGTTTGAATAATCATGCTTTCTACTTTAAGACTTGTCAAATACATTGAAATTATTGCCTTCTGCTGAAGTCTACAATTCGAGCTGCTTGAATGAAAATATGGATTTGATGCTTTGAAGTGAAAGTTTTCAAAAATATGGGAATTCCTCAGATCATATCTGCACAATATTAAAGGTCATATATAGCCATACAGGAAACAAATGTGCAATATTCTTGAAATATATATGTACAATGAGACCAATTTTCTCCAAAGCATCAGCAATGTTGATACCAAGGGAGATAGTTAAGCCCTTCTGCACTGAAATGTATTCCCATCGCACTAAATAGTATTAACGTCACAATTTGTAAGGCGGTCACCAAAGACAGAAGGATATTTTAGTTTTCACATTAATGGCACCAGTCATGTGAGAGCACACAAAATACAGGAGAGCAGAGAGGCAGTAGGGTGTGATAAAAGATGGATGAAGATTAAGACCCTGTTTTTCGCCTCTTATTCTGGAGACTCTGGAGAGAGTCACCTTTGGGGCAAAAATCCTGGAAGAAGTCAGGGATCCTACCTCTTAGCCCTGAACCCAGCAATCTCCCATTTTTAAGGGAGAAGGATTGGGTCAGTCTGTGGTTCGTACAACCATAGTGCCAGGGCAAAAGCAGATTTTATGATCATTCAAGTCATTAGCTGCATCCAATAAAGTAGGATTTTTTTTTAGTCCATTGAGTGTGGAACCCATCATGTGAAAATGGGACCATGTAATAGAAGATCTATTCCCAGTGTATTTTTTTTTTGGATGGCCTGGTTGCACCTTTGGAGGAGTATAGTATCCTCTTGGATCCAGTCACAGGGCATTATTGGTGGAGGCAAGGCAAAGTATGGTGCCATCTTTGTTTAAGTTACACATGATGAAGCCACACCAGTCTCTGTGGTGTTGTCGACATTCTGACTGATGCCATTTTGTTCAATCTCATTCAGTTCTACTTGAACGTTCTCATGAATGTGCATGCTGCACTTCATTGGAGGATTAATAAAACTGGCAACCATATTAAATCTATCTGGGTACAGAGTATGACATCATTCATTGATTTAATTATATCAAGGCTGGTCTGTTCCACAAATTGGGTGTGGTTTGAATCTCATGTGTTATGCCTATAGCAAGATCAGTGCATATCAGTAATCACTGCCACTGCTGCACCTTTGGTGTTTACCTACTAGAGCATTTTAGGATGCAAAGGTGAGCTTGTGTTGATTGGCAATGATGCATGATCCTGCCCAATCATGAATTTGATGATCCCCTAGACAGAATGAATCTCTCATTGGCTGTACTATGGAGTACCATTTGCTAATGTACGTGCCTTTCAGAATGCATAGTATTAGGATATGTTGCTCTGCCTTTTCAGAACTTATGATACAATATATGTTAAAGTTTTAGATTGCTTTATAATATCGACATGATGTGTGAGGTAACAATCTGGAATCCTTGAGCATCTTGTGAAATTTGTCTTTTGCTTGTTTAACTCTGCACCTCATGCAGTTATGCACTATCTTAACACTTTGCTGCCATTATTGTCGTGCTCAACCATCTTGTGTTTTGCTGAGTGGTTTGGCTTGGATTTGGAACCAGATTCCTGGAAATCTGTCCCCAATGTCCCTTAGAGTCATAGAGATGTACAGCATGGAAACAGACCCTTGGGTCCAACCTGTCCATGCCGACCAGATCCCAACCCAATCTAGTCCCACCTGCCAGCACCCGGCCCATATCCCTCCAAACCCTTCCTATTCATATACCCATCCAAATGCCTCTTAAATGTTGCAATTGTACCAGCCTCCACCACATCCTCTGGCAGCTCATTCCATACATGTATCACCCTCTGCATGAAAAAGTTGCCCCATAAGTCTCTTTTATATCTTTCCCCTCTCACCCTAAATCTATGCCCTCTAGTTCTGGACTCCCCCACCCCAGGGAAAGGACTTTGCCTATTTATCTTATCCATGCCTCTCATAATTTTGTAAACCTCTATAAGGTCACCCCTCAGCCTCCTATGCTCCAGGGAAAACAGTCTCAGCCTGTTCAGCCTGTCCCTGTAGCTTAGATCCTCCAACCCTGGCAACATTCTTGTAAATCTTTTCTGAACCCTTTCAAGTTTCACAATATCTTTCTGATAGGAAAGAGATCAGAATTGCATGCAATATTCCAGCAGTGGCCTAACCAATGTCCTGTACAGCCACAACATGACCTCCCAACTCCTGTACTCAATACTCTGACCAATAAGGGAAAGCATACCAAACGCCTTCATCACTATCCTATCTATCTGCGACTTCACTTTCAGGGAGCTATGAACCTGCACTCCAAGGTCTCTTTGTTCAGCAACACTCCCTAGGACCTTACCATTAAGTGTATAAGTCCTGTTAAGATTTGCTTTCCCAAAATGCAGCACCTTGCATTTATCTAAATTAAACTCCATCTGCCACTCCTCAGCCCATTGGCCCATCTGGTCCAGATCCTGTTGTAATCTGAGGTAACCCTCTTCGCTGACCACTATGCCTCCAATTTTGGTGTCATCTGCAAACTTACTAACTGTACCTCTTATGCTCGCATCCAAATCATTTATGTAAATGACAAAAAGTAGAGGGCCCAGCACCGATCCTTGTGGCACTCCACTGGTCACAGGCCTCCAGTCTGAAAACAACCTTCCACCACCACCCTCTGACTTCTTCCATTGAGCCAGTTCTGTATCCAAATGGCTAGTTCTCCCTGTATTCCATGAGATTTAACCTTGCCTACGCCATGTGTCTTCCATTTATCAAGAAAAGCTGGACAGCTTTTGGGCCATTCTGACAAATCATGTATGTTACAGATTTGGTTGGTTTTGTGCAACTCATTGACCAGAGCAATAATGTTAACTGCATCTAAAGAATGAAAATGCTGTTGGCCTGAAAATTGTGTTCATTCTCAAGTAATGTGTCAATAGTATGGTTCTTTTTCTTGCCAATATCTTGATTTGTTATTTGAGTGATAACTGGCTCATCAAGTCTCTCAGTTTGTCTTTGAAAAAGTCACACTCATGCCCTTTGCTTTTTTTTTTCGCCCATCATTTCTTTTGTTGCTACCTCTTTGCTAGCCTTGACCTGGTAAGGACTGTTGTTTTGAAGAACTGAAGGCCTGTCATTCAAAACTTGCAGACATGTAACCACAGATTTCTACCTGTAAATGGCATGCACATCAAATAAAGCATGATGACATCATGTGGGATCCCTCTATTTTGATTTTGATTTACTGAAGGAAAGTGATAGCATCAAATGACCTCTGAACACCAATCAGGCTTGTTAGTATAGAACATTGCTTCTTGAGCTTTTATTTTAGCTGTACACTCTTTTAGGAAAGTTTTGTAACTATGCTATCAGTATTTGGATATGCCGGTGTTTGGACTGGGGTGTACAAAGTTAAAAATCACACAACACCAGGATAAAGTCCAACAAGTTTAATTGGAAGTACACTAGCTTTTGGAGCACTGCTCCTTCATCAGGTGGTTACAGCATTCTGAAAGCTAGTGTACTTCCAATTAAATCTGTTGAACTATAACCTCGCTTTGTGTGATTTTTAACTTTGTGCTATCAGTATCCTTGACTTCAGTTTGATTAAAACTCCAGGCACTGTTTTCTTTTAAAGGGAGAACCTCTTTCAAGTTAGACATCAAAAAGATAGTAGCTCTGTCTTCTCACTGGTCAGTGTCTGCCTCCAGATCTGTACTCAATATAGTTGATGCTGCTGAACACCCAATGTCTTTGGCAGCCAAAGCTGTTGTCCAGTTGAGTTACAATTTGGTTGCAAAATAACTGCCACCAAAATCTTGGACTTCTTTTGTAGATGGCCATGAATGTCATCATGTTGTGTGTTTTGTCTCCAATAACATTTCCTTACCTGATACACCAATGGTTATGTTACCTGTCATAACATTAGAGCTAGGGCATAGATAAGCTGGTGTTGGAAGAGCCAACAGAGATTTATCACTGCTCACAAATACATTCAAATTTTACTTTCACAGACAATCCATTCCTGGGCTAACATTAAGTTGTTTGGTCACATGCTTTCTTCAATGTATTATGGTTCAAGGGACTTGCATTAAGATGGAATCTGAGACATTTTTGCCCTTGTTGTATGAAAGAGTGATGATATCCTGAGCTTGTATCGTTAAGGTATACTGACGTGTCAACTCATTCGTGTATGTTTAACATTCGTGCTACATAAATGGTAGGCAATGACTCTCTCCACAACAGACCATCTAATCACCAGGCGTGATATTCAATGATATTATTATCACTAAATTTTCCACTATTAACATCCTGGGGTTTACCATTGACCAGAAACTGAACTGGATTAACCATATAAATACAATGGCTACAAGGGCAGGTCAGAAGCTAAAATACTGCAGTGAGTAATACATCTCCTGACTTCCCAAAAACTGTCCATCATCTACAAGGCACAAGTCAGGAGTGTAATGGAATACTCACCAATTGCCTGGATGAGTGCAGCTCCAACAACACAAAAGAAGCTTGACACCTTCTAGGACAAAGTATGATGGATTCGCACCTCATCCTCAAACATTCAGTCCCTCCACTACTAATGCTCAGCTATAACAGTGTGTACTATTTATTAGATACACTGGAGAAATGCACAAAGCTCCTTAGCTTTGATGGGACACTCGAAGTTACGTTGCAAGGATTACACAAGAAGCTGTGCTTGGAGATACTCCCGGCTATGGTCAGATAATTAAAAATGAAACAAGCAAGGGCAACTCCCTGGAGCTGAAAGGGCAAAGAGAAGCATTGAAAGTTGCTGCTGTGAGCAACTCTGTACTGGCTGCAGTGTGGTGATGGAGAACATCGTTTCATCAAGCATCATTCATGGTCCTCGTTGGTGCTACTTTGGACCCAAAAAAGGGGCCAAATGTCACAAAGCAAGAACCAACAATGAACAATAAGATTCATTTGTACTTGGTATTGTTGGTTAACAGAGAAATGTTTGCTGTTCTAATTCCACGTCATGGGATTTTGTAATCTTACCCCAAGTGAAGGTGCATTTTTTAACAGCACAGCAAACCCCTGAGAACAGCACTGAACTATTAGCTGGATTATGTGCTCAAGTCCGGGAGTGGTGCTTGAACTCCTGACCCTCTGCCTTGGAGGTGAGTGTGTGATTGCAGAGGCAATGCTGACACCCTGTTACACAAAGTTCATTTCAACTTACCTTGAACAAACTCTCAGAGGATTCACTAATATAACATACGTGGTATTCTGAAAATGACATTTAGTTATCTAGCATTATGATTTAAATGCTTATGACCTTGGAATTGAGCAAGCTGACTTGAAACATGAAAAAAATCTATGGCATGGCTGAGGATGCTGCTTAAGCATTTCATTGTGTTACAAAACCTCCATTGGACACCTGGGGTAGGTTCGGTGAATCTTTAATGTAAGTGGAATTTCTCAAGAATGGACCTTTGTGCAGTATTCCACAATGGTATTTATTTCTAAGGAACTTCTTAAGGCTGGAATGTAATGTACTGACAGCAGATTCAAACGTGAGTCTTCAAATAAAAAGAAGTCCAAACATTTGTACTTATGGTGAAATTTCAATGTCAGCACAGAAATGCTTATTGTGTTCTTATTTATGAAGGAATTCAGTACTGCAGCACCGGTCATACAGAGTGAATCCTGGGAGACTGTGAACGCATGTTCTGTAACTTTCCACTATATTTAAAAGCTGACAAGTCACAGGTGTCACATTATGCTGCCAGGAAACACAGACACAAACTCTGGATAAATAACTTTACGCTTAAAGTTTAGTTTTGTGTTAGTCTCAGAGAAAGACCTTGTAAGTAAGGAGTAGTGCAGCTGGAGAGAATGGATAATGTATCCACTTAAAGCAATCTCCTGTAAACCTGCTTTAGGAATTGACTCTACAAAAATGGTTGTGATGTTGCTTTTAAATTTGAATGACACTGCTGCAAATCCATAGATCAATCTGCATCAGGAACAACAAGGAAGTTTCATGCATATGCTGGCTGTTCATCAGAGATCCAGTTCTTGTTGGTAAGTTTAAGTGAGCAGTTTCAGCTTATAAAAGAAAGTGAGGACTGCAGATGCTGGAGACCAGAGTTGAAAAGTGTGGTGCTGGAAAAGCGCAGCAGGCCAGGCAGCATCTGAAGAGCAGGAGAATCGATGTTTCGGACATAAGCCTGAAGAAGGGCTCATGACCAAAACGTCGATTCTCCTGCTCCTCGGATGCTGCCTGGCCTGTTGCGCTTTTCCAGTTTCAGTTTATAGTGTGGATATTCTTAACAGTCACAAATCTGACCATGGTTCATTGAGCTAGTGCCAAGAAGCTAAACTATTGTATTGACCAAATCCCAACAGTGCAGAAAAATGCTCTTCAGTCCATCAAGTCTGCACTGACCCTCCAAAGAGCATACACATCCTATAACCCTGCAATTGCCATGCCTATTCTATCGAGCTGCACATACCAGAACTGCTTAGCATGGCATAGTCACCTAATGTGCATATCTATGGACTGTGAACGGAAACTGGAGCAAACCCACATGGACACGAGAAGAATGTGCAAACTCCAAATAGACAGTCTGCTGAGGTTGAAATCGAACCTGGGTCCTGGACACTATGAGGCATCAGTGCTGACCATTGAACTACTTTACTGCTGAATAACTACTCCATGAGGGATATGGACCCTCAGACTTTCTCTGTCAAGTAGGGCTACTGTAGGAGCTGAGTCAAATATACAGTTAAAATCTATATTGAGAATATGTATAAATATCCTATCACAAGACTAATAGAGGTGTATAGTACTTTAAATCAGCAGAGTGGTAGAGAACAAGCAGAAGCAAGGAATCTATCTGCTTCAATTTAGCTCCTACTGAGCAGTTGTAGGTGAATGGCTTTACAATAGTCGCAAAGCCACAAAGTGCTTGCATTTATTGCAGAAATTGGGAGGCAGCTGACACTGATTATCTAGTTAAGTGTTATCCATTCCAAAAACTGGGAGGGTCAGTGTCCATACCAGCCCATTAAGTCCTCACCCCTTCCAACACGGCCAACCACGCCACCCCGCAACCACACCCCCCCCCTTCCCCACAAACACACACACATATACAGAGCATCCCGCTCACGCTCAGACCCACTACATCCTTGTGATCTTGCATTTTGAATGGCTAATCTACCTAGCCCGCAATCTATGGACTGTATGACTAAATATTTCCAAAATTTAAATTTTCCATTGATTCATGTTCTATTTGCCATGACTCAACAGTTACCAATTACAGGACTTACAGCTAAACATCATGTGATAGCTTTTGCTTTAGTGCTTTTGTTATTCTGGCAGCAAAGTATGCTCAGAATTGTGATAGCTTTGATATGTTTCTTCTCGCCTTCCTGCTCAAATGTATTTGCAAACGACTGAGCACAAAATGTACCACGGACCTGGGCAATCCAACACTTCTTTCAAAAAGAAAATGTTGTACCTGGTCCAATTTAATTCAAACAACATTTAGAGTTGTGTAATTACAATATTATATATTTTGTAAATAAAGTCTTTAAAGTGGCCAAAGAATCTTACAAAATGGCTACCAAAAGTCACCTGACTACCACTGTCAATTCTGTTGTAATTAGGACAGATCCATTCTTCTCCCAGGAAGTAATCATAATGTCTTTTGAAATTCAATCAACATTCCTCAGGGTAAGTAGAAACTCCTAAACCCTTAGCTCACCATAACTTGATAATAAGAACTATCCTAACTGATAGTATGAGACAGTGAAAAATTAACTAACTTGACTTAAAAAAAACGCATGGTTCTATCACATAAAACTATGCTAACTATTACCTAATACGGAAGTATGATTTGCCAGTTTTGGGATAACAAATATGATAAGTTTTGGGCTGGATAAAACAGACCATGAGCAACGTTTTTGGTACATTACCATGTGGTAAAACCTCTGAGAGATATCATCAAAGAGTGAGTTCAAAGCCAGTGGGAGCACATAGAGAAAGGTACACAGAAACCAACTACGGCCCTGCTGAAAACAGTTCCAGAACCACAGAAGCAGGGGAACAAAGAAACCTTCTCTCTTCTCACGCAATCCTGTTGATTGTCTGAATTTGCCTGAAAAGGCAAGCCTTTACTATTCAACTACAGAAACCATCACAGCAGCTGTATCAGATTTCAAGTTTTTAATCCCTTTATTTCAGAGACAGTAGCTTTAAGACATAACAAGCCTGCAACAATCTTAGAGACTATCCTATTTTAATCTTTAGAAATTTATATTACCCTTAATCTACTTTTAGTCCTGTGTATTCTAAGCTAGTAACCTTATTGTATTTAGATTAGATTAGATTATATTACTTACAATATGGAAACAGGCCCTTCAGCCCAACAAGTCCACACTGACCTTCCAAAGAGCAACACACCCAGACCCATTACATTTACCCCTTCACCTAACACTACGGGCAACTTAGCATGGCCAATTCACCTAACCTGCACATTTTTGGACTGTGGGAGGAAACCGGTGCACCCGGAGGAAACCCACGCAGACATGGGGAGAATGTGCAAACCCAGAGAATATGTGAACCCAGGTCTCTGACACTGTGAGGCAGCAGTGCTAACCACTGTGCCACCGTGCCGCCCACTTGGTTGACTACAATAGTCTGCAATACACCAGCTATTAACTTGTTTCTAACTCTTGCTTTGCTGCTGGTTCTTTTTTAAAATGTACTCCTAAAAGCTAAAATGGGGCTAAACAAACTTTTTAGATTCATAGTTCACAGATTACTCTGCGTGAGGTCACAGCAAAACTGAAAATACGCTTATCACAAAAGGAATTTAAATCTGTGTCAATCCACCACTTAACAACAACCTGATTTAACATTTCTGAAAACAGCTTCAAACAAATGAACAGCTGTTTTCTACTTATAATGGGATGCAGGATCAGTTTCTGACTCAATATATGAAACAACATTTTTTAAAAAATTATAAAATATGCATAATAATGCCCATGTGCCTAAAAGATCCGTCTTTTTTTAAGCATTGCAATCAAGATCGTCTAGTGGAATCTCGTAAAAGTGAATAATTCACACTTAGGACAATGGTAACTTTGATGGAGGGGGCCTGTTTCTAGCACGATGATTTTTAAAACTCGATCATGATAGTTTGACTTACACTTGCAACTGTCATTTCTATTTAAAATTTTACAAACTTTGTGGCATTTATGTCAGTTGCAGGTGAAATGGGACGAAAGAATTGGTGCGACTGGAAAAAAACTGTATCCTCACATTTTAAGTGTCTACGGACAGATATCATAAGGCTACAACATCACTTGGGAATTGAAGTTACCTCTTTGATTTAGACAGCAACGATTTTTGAGCTAATTGTTATTTACTGAAGTTATTTTATAGAGTATTAGCAAGTCTTGATACTGCAGCTCGTGTTTTACTAACAGTTAGATTTGAGCAGAGTTTGTTCACCAGAGTTTAAAAAAAAGACCTGTAAATGCTGCCAGGGATGGTCTTCTTTGACTCTTGTTAAAACCTACCCCTGTAACCAGAGGTGTATAAATGCAGATCCAGGCAATTGCTCCCCTTATCACTTGGCTTTGATGTTTGCTGTCATTGCAATGAAGAAATCCTGCTGATTACAGTTTCCCTCACTGCTGAAACATGGGACTGCCTCATTAACTCATTCATTGCATGCTGTCATTTCAAAGTCACTTCCGCCGTCAACCTGGAACATTAGAGGTACTATTTTGCACCCCTTACAGGCTAAACATTGTCGTGGAAAATATTCAAGTTGAGTCTGTCAGGATAAGTCAATTCATATCTCTTGCAGATGTACGGTACATGTCTTCAGAGAGCCTACTGTAATCGGCTTCTGTGGCCGCAGATCAGTTGTCATGGAAGGTTGATAATTCTGCTGACGGTGATTTGCCTACTGGGGTGAAAGGGGAATTCAATTAATTTTAGCCGCAGAGCAACCACTGCAGCGTAACAACTGAATTTACCTGGATTTTCCTGTCCAGGTCTTAATTTAAGGCTGACCAGTACAAAAAGTTTTTTTTTTAGTATCACAGTCCTGTACGCTCCTAGCCCTGATATGTCAATGCAAGAGAAGACATCAGGCATCAATACGAAGGATCAGTGAGCATGTTTTGAACACTGCATTATGTGCTACGAACTATGTATTGCTGAGAGCGTTAGAGAATGACAGAGTGGAAGATAGAGGAAGAGAGACCAATGGTGGTACTGTTCATGAGATACAGAACTGTCTGGAAGGCATGTCACTCAGGAGGCTCACTAATTGACTGGCTTTCCCAGCTTGTCTTTAATACTCTGTTGCCCATACCTCGGTGTTGCAGATTCAAATCCCAGTGGAGACCAACAGATCTTCCTTATCATAATTATGATGGGTTTCATCATTTGTCAGCTGGATGCTGTGGAGGCAGGGGTACACCAGGCTGATATACATCACTCTCTCTCAAAACATATGCAAGGTTCCAATTCAGAAGCAGTACTAGTCCCTGAGCAGAGGAGGGGGCTTTTTAATAACTTTCACCCCCCCCCCCCTTCTTATCTGCAATGTCAATGTTGCTGGGCAAGATGAGTAATTTGAAAAACATTCATAATGTGTGCGCTCAATATTTTGTTTTCTTACATTGTCAAATGTCTGCGGAAATATGCAGCTTTCATATCAAATTAATAACTGGCACAAAGTGACATGCTTTCCTCTATTTACGTAACTTGAACCAGAATATACTGCGTAAGTCCTAAAGTGGTTGCCAACTCTCTGTGTTTGTCATTATTAATTGATGTGATCATCCTCCTGACATTCTGCATAGCTAATCAGTCAGTTTTATTAACAGTGGAAGATCATCATTAACAAGCCTTCGAATGTGACACCACCAACATTCTGAAACCTGGGCCTGTCTATTCAATTTTTCCAATGAGTAGAACAAAGAAAGTAGGGGAAAAAAGAGTGGAGGAGGAAGAGTTCATAACCACCATTGGGGTCTTGCGTGCTGATGTATAAACCTTTTTATAAGTTGCTGTACTGGTGCCCTGTTTTACTGCCACTTGACATAACCCTTTGCTCTCATTTAGAAGCAGTTTCTCACTGAAACTGTTCATTACAATGGGAGCGTTTTCTGGTCAGGACAAAGGCGTGAAGCCTTGTAGAGAGAAACTTTGGAAACTGACTGTATTTGCTTCTCTTCGAGGGAAACCCGTTGATGAATTGGTTCAAGTTCTCTCACGTAACAGCTGTTTTAAAACTAATTCAGAGAGTGACAGGCACAGGCAGCCTGCAATGTGTCATGATTTGGCATAGCCTCTTTTCATATTGAGTTTTGATCAATAACTGTTATTCGAATGAAAATGAAGTATCAGTTTCATCAGCTGCAATGAATGATCTGCCAGATTGCTGGTGTCATTGCATGTGATCAGGTCTAACAGCAGTACATGGGTCACTGTCTCAAAAATACAATTATTCGGTCAGAAAAGGTCGCAGAAAAGGGTGGACACTATTTTGTGTCACATAGCTTGGGGCTCAATTACAAATGAAATCATTGTTTCCCTCAGGCTGTATGCTTCTTGCTGAAATTTTACAGTGGGTCCCAGGTTATTGGTTCCTTTCTAAGATCCTGTGATGCTCTCTCTTATAAAGTTTAAGTGTAAATCTGTGCATACAGTCGACAACAGTGATAACTTTGATATACTGTAGCAAACCTTTCTCGTGACTAGGCGACATCACCTGAGCCAGCAGATGGTGCTGCAGCAAAACAGAGAGAAAAGGTTTATTTTAAACTGCAAACAAAAGCAGCATAATAACTTTTTATAGCACTTTCAGAGGATATTCCCAGGAAAATGTTAACTACTTATTCCATTTTCAATGTTAAGTGTGCAGTCAAAGTCAGTTTATGAATGATTATTACAAATAAGACAAAAATAATTATTTCAATTGCTGGCTTTATCCCACAGCATAACGTCAGGTAATTTAAATAGTGATCTTTTTGTCAGCGCACTGCTATTCGTATATTTTGAGGAAGTTCATGAACTAGCTTGAAAGAGAATAAAGGAAGGCAGCTAGTAGGAGAAGAAGCTATATCCACTTGGAGAGGGAATACAAGACGAAGATGTGAATCTACAAATTAGAGTCAGGTCTTTCAGGAATGAAATTAGGAAATAATTCCACATAAACAAAGGCTAATGGATGTATGGAATTCTATTCCACACATGCTGATTGATACTAGATCAAATTGTTAACCTTAAATCTAAACATTATAGATCTTTATTAACCAAAGGTGTTAACAGAGATAAGGGACAAAGGTAAACTCCTGATCAGCCACAATCTCCTTAAATAACAGAGCATGTTCAGGGGTGAAATGATTCAATTACTACTTCCACGTACCTGTGTTCAATGTATAGGTGCAGCTCAATTCTTCAGAAAGCTGTGGAAGTGTTATTCTTTTTGCACATATAAAAACTGAAGAGATTGGAGAAAGTTAGCAGTTCTCCAACCCTGCATGACTCTTCTTTGGATCAGTTCTGAAGGAGAGTCATACTGGATACAGAATGTTACCTCTGTTTCCCTCTCCATTGATACTGTCAGATCTGCTGAGTTTCTCCAGCATTTTCCATTCTTTCTAATCACTTGCAGGATGTGAGCATTGCTGATGGGCCTATGTTTATTACCCATCTCTATTTGCTCTTCAGAAGGTGGTGGTGAGCTGCCTTCTTGAACAGTTACAGTTTGTTTTGTATAGGTTAGCCCTCGATGCCATCAGGAAGGGAGTTCCTAATTTTGACACAGTGGCATGGAAGGAATGACAATGTTTTTCCAAGGATGGTGAGTGGCTTGGTGTTGATGGTGTTCCCATGTGTCTACTGCCCTTGTCCTTCGAGATGGAAGTGATTGTGTGTTTGGAAGGTGCTGCCTAAGGAGCTCTTATGAATTTCTAGCATCTGCAGTATCTAGCTTTTAGTTGTTCTGTTTACACATTTTTGGGGGATTTAATTAGCTCAGATATTAACATTTGAATACTTTGGCAAAATAAGTTATTAGATAAATTGGGGTTCATGGTACATTCATTAGGAAAAAGGTTTGGAATTTGGGAATACAGTCAAGCATGGTATATAATAGCATAATTGCCAGGGCTCGGTTTTCTCAGCCGTTGGTCTGTAATGCAGGGTAACACCAACAGCATAGGTTCAATTCCCACACCACTGGAGGTCACCTTCTCAACCTCAGCCCTTGCCTGAGGCTTGGTAATCTTTGGGTTAAAACCCCACCAGTTGTTTTTCTCTAATGAGAGCGCAGTCGTCTGGGATTATGGCAACATTAAATTATAATAGCATATCATATTGAAGTACAATTTAGATCAGACTTTTCATCTCTGATTTGTTTGCAGGATGACACATCCCCTTTGAAATTTTCAAGTGCGCCATGGAGTTGGTCCATGAATGAGATACAATATTGTTTTTCTCACTTCTTAGGTGTGGAACGAGCACATCAGATGAGATAAATGTCATTTCTTCTTACTCCTCAGGGGTTCCTTGTGGTAGAGCTAGTTGCACTCTCAACTCTAATACATTTCAACACCAGTCCTACTCTAAGAAGCTAGAGTGAGATCTTACTGGTCCTAGGGTGAAACAGGGCCAAATGCCAGGGAGACATATTGGGACAGGAAGGTTTCTTGGCATAGTCATGGTGTTGGAGATATTCCCCAGCAGTGGAAATGCTGGCCGTTCACCCCTGACTCCCAAGTAGACAGCCAATTAAGTCAATTAAAGACAAAACAGAAGTTGCTGGAAAAGCCCAGAACTGTTCTGAGGAAGGGTCACCAAACCTGAAATGTTAACTCTGATTTATGTTCACAGATGCTGCCAGACTTGCTGAGCTTTTTCAGCAACTTCTGCTTTTGTTTCTGATTTACAGCATCAGCAGTTATTTTATTAAGTCAATTAAAGACCTGTTTGAGGGCCAGCATTGAGAGCCATCGTCCCAGACCACACTGGTGGGAGGCCAGCAGTAGGGGAGGGGTTACGGGTGCAGAGCCAGATGCAACACAGGCTGCACTGAGGCCACTCAGGCTACATTGAAGGGGTTATCTATCTAACACTGGTTGAACAAGTAAATGCCTTAGCCTCAGCGTATGTCCCTTATTGGCACAATGGAGGCTGCAGAGCTGCTGACTTACTAATAGGTTTTCAGACTCTAGAACCTGATTGCCATCATTGCTTAAACCATGAGCTCGATTGTGGACATTTAATAGGTCAGCTCTAGGAATATTGCATCTGAACTCCCACATTCCACTAATGAGGCCTTGGGACCTGCATATGTTCCCAACATTGGGACTTCTACCCTGGGTGAAAAGCCAGACACTTATAGCAATGTTTGAGAGAGGTGAAAGTCTTTAAATATTGCAGTAAAGAATATTTTAGAAACCTGCCCAGTAACAGGTCATTTAGGTGATAGGTTTTGCCAACATCCTGAAAGCTCTATTCACATGTCAATTTCCTTACCTTACCTCATAACTTTCAAACTCATCTTCCCCAAAATTTATGTATTTCTCTTTTTCAAGGTTAAGCGCAGATTCTGTTTTCATTCCTATTAACTATGGAATATTGCAGCTCTTGGCACCCTGTATAAAATACCTTACAAAATGTCTTCCTTTCCTTTCTGTGATCATATTAATTTTTAGGCCCTTTAGTTACGAATCACTAACCAGCAAAAATAAGTCTTCCCTTGTTGCTTCGCAAAAACCTGTATTGCTTCATAATTGTCTTACTTTAAACAAAAAAACTCAGCTAATGTTCTGGGAATATGGGTTCGAATCCCTCCACGGCGATGGTGGAATTTGAATTCAGATTAAAAAAATCAGAATCTACTGATGACCATGAAGCCATTGCTGATTGATGGAAAAACCTATCTGGATCACTAATATCATTCAGGGAAGGAAATCTGGCCTCCTCACCCAAACCATGTGACTTCAGACTCACAGTATGCCACTCGGTTCAAGGGCTGCAAGGGGTGCGTGATAAATGCTGGTCAGCCAGTGACCCCCTGTGGGTGAATAACACAAAAACAATTATGCAATGACAAAAGGGTGCCGAACTGGATTCACAGTCCATTGGTGTGCTGGACATCAAACCTCCAACATAGCATCAGGTAGGTCAAGATACCTTGAAGGCACACAATCTTTCGAGGTCTTAGAATTACGTCTTTTCCCAAACAGATACTTGCGGCTGTTTGTTAGTTTCGTTCAAAGTTCCTTTTATTAACAATGGAGAAAGTGTCACTTGGACCCCTATGAGCTAATGTGGTCAAGAAGAAAATGAAAGTGCCTGCAATAGAACTACACAGACCCACACCCCTAAGCCAATCTCAGGTAACCTGAGGGCAAAGAAAAGTAAAACAAAACAGTCGGGTGTGTAAATATTGGAGCTCAGTTTGAAATATACAAGGCATGTTAGACTGGTATGTGTCATTCGTGAGTTTTACTGTTTGTTTCCTCTGGTCGGAGAAGTAGATATTTCACTTTGTCAGATATCTTGGGAGTAAGTTCACATTTGTATCACTTTAACTGCATTTCACAGTTCCACAAAGACACCTAATGTATCCTCATTGTAATTCTGGATACTGCTGGAGATGAAACAAAATCTCCACAGCAATAAATAGTGAATGGAGCTAATGCCCTTTCAGCAAATCTTATTCTTCTGGCTCAATCTAGCTCAGTGGAAGCGCTCCAATATATAAATCTGTGTGTACCACTCTGTAAAAATAAATCTTAGACGTGTAGTTGCACTACACTTAGGTAAACTACAATATAAGGAAATGGGGACTCTTGCATGATTGCTCATTTCCTACAGTGTACAGCCTCTTCCCCTTGCTCCATTGCAAAACAACATATTTGTCTCCGTCTGCAGAGTCACATTGCATTCTCAGTACATGTCAGTAATCCGCTGTTCAATTACATATTTCATGTATATTTGTTTTGTATCATGCTAAACAAATGTGAACCGTTATGGATTGCAGAAAGGCAGAATATGGCAGCTTGAAGTGACATATGCCTTAAACATCCTCGAGACATTTTATTCAAAGCTATACTTGGATTTATTTTGGTGAAAAAGTTAATTAATTGGATGTGTAGCTAAACTACATACTACTTAGAAATTAATAAAACAAGAAAATAGAAGATGTTTGGCTTATCTTATGATTGCTGACATCATCCAAGGCAAACACATAAAAAAAACAAATTGTATAAATACAATGATTAGTTAGACGAATCACTTTCATTAATGTTTATCTGATTTTCAATTAATGTTATGCATAATATGTCTTCTTTCCACAATAAATTCATTCCTATTTTCTTGTTTTATTGAAAGGTCCATTTTTCAATTACATCATCCTGGATGACTCGAGAGTGTCAATTATGGTGGGCATATTGAGAGCTGGATGTCTAAAATGTGCTGTCAAGTCAGTATGAGTGGCACCCATAGTCTTCAGCCTTGATCTGTGGCATGGCCACTAGTTCAAAAAGTACTGGCACTCCAAGCATGTGATTCAAATTCCTCCTTCTCCTGTCCAATACTGGATAATACTTGGTGGCTCAGTGGTTAGCACTGCTGCCTCACAGCACCAGGGTCCTGGGTTTGATTCCCACCTGTCCGTGTGGAGTTTGCACATTCTCCCTGTGTCTGCATGGGTTTCTTCTGGGTGCTCCGGTTTCCTCTCACAATCCAAAGATGTACAGGTCAGGTGAATTGGCCATGCTAAATTGCCCACAGTATTAGGTGTGTTAGTCAGGGGTAAATATAGGATAGGAGAATGGGTTTGGGTGGGTTTCTCTTCGGAGGGGCGGTGAGGACTTGTTGGGCTGAAGGACCTGTTTCCACACTGTAGAGAATCTAATCTAATCTATGTGACTGGATCTACACGTATGCTGAGAATGGGGAATAGTCAGTTAATCAGATGGAGCTGAGCTGACACTTCCCTCCCAGATGGGGACAGATGCCAATTAACAGGAGAATGGTTTTAAGATTAGGTCATGGACTTTGTAAAGGTGGACTTCTTCCAACTCTTCAGCTGGGTGGGTGGTGTAGGTAGGCCATTGCTCAGGACTTGTGCCCAGAGGAGCTGTGATCTTCCAGGATATGCTACTCATACCATTGTATTCCAGTAATTTATAGAGTCCCTGAAGGCATCAGATAATTGGCTAAGTTAATCTCCAGAATTAAAAACAGCGCGAGCAAAAGATGATCTAGTGGATGTTGTATAATCGGGAAAGTGTGCCCTGATAATTCATCATGACCTACAGGTGGGACTTCATCAGGCATTTAGAGGCAGATTGAAAAGAAGAGGTGCAAATAAAATTGGAGTAAGGTTTATTGGACTGGGTTTGCTGAAGTGATGCTGCCACTCTTTGCAAGAGCTAAGTGTAATGTGGGCAATCAGGGATGGAAAGCCAATTCATGACATTAAGAAATTAATTAGTAGCAATGTTTCCACCATAATGAAATGATGCATAGGCCCCTTGCTGTGTCTACACCTCACCTACTCAAAGAAGTCAGGAGCACAGCAGGAGGACAGAGCCACATGCAAATCAGACATGATCTGACCATTTACTGGTGTGAAGAGGGCTTTTTTTTTCAAGAATATACTTTATTCATAACATTTCTCTATACATATAGTCACAAATGCAGTCCAGTTGTATATCAAGTAGATAAGCAAACATTGGATTTTGACTATCTGAAAAACCAAAGACCTCCTTTTTACATACAATACTAATACCACCATAAATTAGGAGGGTCCGATAACTGAACAGACCCCCATTTACCATCAGCAGAATGTTCTCAGACCCTTCAACCCAAGGGAATCAATACAGACTTTATCAGTTTCCTCATTTCCCCTACCTCCATCTTACCCCAGTTCCAACCTACAAGCTCAGCACCGCCCCTCATGACCTGTCCCACCTGTTAACTTTCTTCCCACCTATCGGCTCCACCCTCCTGTCTGTCCCATTACCTTTACCCCCACCTCCATCCACTATTGCACTCGCAGCTACCTTCTCCCCAGCTCCACCCCCCCTCCCATTTATCTCTCCACCCCTGAGGCTCACAAGCCTCATTCCTCATGAAGGGCTCTGGCCCGAAACATTGATTTTCCTGCTCCTTGGATGCTGCCTGGCCTGCTGTGCTTTTCCAGCAACACACTCTCAACTCTGATCTCCAGCATCTGCAGACCTCACTGTCTCCATGTTCTCAGATAAACCCTGGTCTCTCCTGCATTTCACTCACAGATGATGCTCAAAATGCAGAGGTAGCTGTTGGTGGCCCCAGGTTTACTCACAGTTACTTCATTCCAACTTGGTTTGAGGTTTATATCTCTGCAATGCACTGACCATCCAACCAGAGGTACAGACCCTAACTTCTCCTGACAGCTAAAACTGTCCTCTAAGTAGCAAATTCAGCCCATTGTACTTGTAATGTCCTGCACAAACATTTTCACCCTGCTCTAACATTCTCTCAGGATTGGCTTTTTATTGTACAGCCCAATAGAATATTATTTACAGTAGAAATGTATATTTTGTGCAAAGAAATTACAGTGCCCACAGGATTCACTGATGAAAAGAACACTGATTGTACTATATCTCATCCTTTAGAGTATATTTCATTCATTAATCTTATGTCACCAGTCATAAATCAACACACTGGAGCTTCTCCAGTCCCAATTGTTTAAACTAAAGAATTACGTAACCGAGTTCACATAAATTTTGCATTGGACCTGTCCCGACTACATTTGTCCTTCGTCTGGAATTTTTCAATTATCCATTATTGTTCCCTCAAAATTTCAGCATCATATAAATGTGAGACAAAATAGCATCATCCACTGGAAAACTTAACCTAAGTGTATGTGAAATTGTACAACTCTAATTGCAAGTACAGGACAAGAGAAAGAAATAAGTGGATAGACTTACGCTGTAAAACAAAACCAAAAATAAATACTTGCATTAATATAGCACCTAACCTGACTACTGAATGACTCGGAGCACTTTATACTCAATACAGTACTTTTGAAGTCTTGTTACCACTGCAATATTAAAACGCAATAGACACTTGCACATAACAAACAGCAAGACGATAATAATCTGTAAATCTTTTTTTTTATGTTGATTGGTGAGCAAATATTAGACAGGACACACCTCCTAAATTATGCCATGGATTTTTTTATATCCTTCGAGCAGGCAGATAGGGCTTTGGTTAAATACTTCATTCAAAGCAGGACACCTCTGGCAGTAATACTCCCACAACGCTATGACAGAAGTGTCAATGTAGTTCCTTGCATTCTCACAATGAGACTTCATCCTGGATGCTTGTGATTCAAAAAGGCAAGAATGCTGCCAATTGAGTCATGGCTGATGGAGCAGATGTGCTAGCATAGACAAAACCAGAAATTGCTGGAAAAGCTCAGCAGCAGGCCTGGAAGTATCTTTGGAGAGAAATCAACATTAACGTTTTGGGTCCAGGGGCCCTCCTCAGGCTTGCTCAGTTTTTCCAGTGATTTCTGTTTTTGTTTCTGATTTCCAGCATCTGCAGTTCTTTTGGATTTCATCTAGCATGGACAAGTTGGGCTGAATGGCCTGTTTCTGTGCTGCAATATCCATGTCGTTAATTGTAAAGTAACAATAAAATTACTTCAGTTACAGGCAATTCTTCGAAGAAGAGGGAAATTAAATCATCATCACTTTTTTTTTCTGTGTTTTAGATCTGAAAATGCTACAGGATATAAACTGAACGCCACTGACTCTGACAGCTGAATTTTGCTCTAACAGTAATAGCTCATGAGTGCTCCATATGTCTATCTCTGTTTACATAATTTCGTCAGCTGCTATGAAAAGTTACTTCCGAGTAAAGATACATAAAAGCTCCACATCTTTCACAGCCCCACCAAGGTGCTTGAAAAGATCTGTTTTGACCCCTAACTCTTTGACCCTTAAATCAAATCAGTAATTTACTCTTGTTCATATCCTTTTCCTGTGTGCAGAGGTAGGGGAAACACAAGATAGCCCTTCACAGATAATTCAGTGCAACAGGGACATGTGGAAGCAGTGAATCGTTAAAACAAAGGCTGCAGTTTGAGTTAGAAAAAAATTCAAGGGGAAAAAGAATTACACCCTCCAGGAAGTGGCAAAGTTGCTGAAGTCTGAAAAAAAAATTCGTATTTATCATTGGAATACTCAGGCCAGCTGCTCCTGTTGTGTGCTCAGGGACTTAATCCCAGGTCATATATATAGATCAGTCCAAGGCAAGTGCTGATGTCAATAATCTGCTACAAATCTGTTTTATTGTGTGCACGCAGAGCTGTATCCCAAGCCCAAACATTCCCTCTAGGAAGTGTTAGACATTTTCAGGATGTACAGCCTTGATAGAACATCAGAAATCATTCTTGAATAACATTCCAGTATTACACCATTGTAAAAGAGGTTCAGCAAAACAAAGAAAAGATAAACTGCTAGTTTGAGTGCCAGTCTGGTCGATATAAAAAAACCATTTGAGCTCCAGCATGTACACTCATTAAAGATCATCTGTCAATATAGTGGTTGAGTAACTGTGTATAGGGTATTATGTTTTAAATAGCCATTCAAAAAGATAAAGAGATGAGGAGACAGATTTTCCCAAGAATGCAAAAGCGAAATGCTACTGATGGTGGAAATTCTGAAATAATCGCAAAGGGGCAGCATGGTGACTCAGTGGTTAGCATTGCTGCCTCACAGCACCAGGGACGCAGGTTCAATTCCATCCTGGGGTAACCGTCTGTGTGGAGTTGGCATTCTCCCTGTGCCTGCACGGATTTCCTCCAGTTCCCTCCCACAATCCAAAAAATGTGCAGGTTAGGTAGATTGGCCATGTCAAATTGCCCATAAAATCTATGGATGTGTAAGCTAGTTGGATTAGCCATGGGAAATGCAGGGATAGGGTGGAGAGGGTAGAGATACTCTTCAGTGGGTCAGTGTTGACTCGATGGGCTGAATGACCTGCTTCCACACTGTGAGGATGCTATGATAAAATGCTTGGGGGAAAGAAGCTCTGCAGTTCAGAATGTGTCTGTGCAGAGAAATGGAGTTAGCATTTCAAGGTGATGAGGTTTTCAAAGTGGTGAAAGAGCAACACAGGGAAATGCTTTTCAAACTGAGCCTCCCTGAACTGCTGAGCTTCTTCCAGCACTCAATGTTCTAATTTCAGAATTTTATTCTGAGTATAAAGCAGCATACAGAAGGAAATACACTGCTGAGAATCGCTTGTCTGCAGGGCCTAGTTTTCCAGGTCATTTAAAATTCTTTTTAATTTTTTGTGGGGTAAGGGCATCATTGGCAAGGCTGGCATTTGTTGCCCATTCCTAGTAGCCCTTGAACTGAGTGGCTCCTTTGGCACATTTTAGTTCAGAGTTGCCCATATTGCTGTGGACTTGGAGCCACATGTAGACCAGCACAGCAGTTCAGGCAGCATCCAAAGTGCAGCGAAATCGATGTTTCGGGCAAAAGCCCTTCATCAGGGTGAGTTTTTAAACATCTGCTGGCCATTTCACAACTACTGAAATGAACTTTTAAATTCGATTTTTAGTAATTGAATTTACATTCCACAATAAGCCAAGGTGGGATGTGAACCCATGATCGACAGGCATTAGCCCGAGTCTCTACATTACTACCCACTTTGCCATTATTGGCATTTTACAAAAGGAAGAAATCAGGTGGAAGCCATTATCAGTATGTAGTCCTTCCTTCCTCCATCAACTGCCTCCATATCCTACTTTGTGTTTTTGCAGATTTCAGACCAAACTGACCGCATACTTTTAAGACAGTATGATATCAGTATACGTGATGTTCTGGTATAGAGGTATTTGCCTCACCCTCAGATACACTCTCACTAAAACAGATATTTGCCTCACCCTCAGATACACTCTCACTAAAACAGTCAGCTAGATGTATGTAATGTACAGTAAGAATCAATAAGCACAGACCCAGATTATGTATAAATCTGTGATAATATAGCCATATTTATAGGTAATGTTGTTATTAAACTTCAAGATAGCTGACTCAATGAGAACAGATCTTTATGGGATATGTCATGTGTGATGGTAGAGAGGGCCACTTTTAAACCATATTGTACTGGCAGTGGTGTTTGATCCAAGGAATCATGTCATGATGGCATCAAGTGGGCACTAAAAGCTAATGGTAACAGTTAGTTAGTGGCAAATAGTTAGTAATAAAGGACACAAAGACTTATTTTGCCAACAGTCATTTCTCATCATCTACTTGAGTTCAGAACTGAAATTAACAGCAAAGACTCAAATGCTATAACTTATACGGAAAAACAGAAGCAGTAATGAGGAACAGTTATAAGGACATGCTCTCTCTCTTTAAATGAAAAAGGAAGCTGCAACGGATTCCATTTTAAAAGAGAAACAGGAGTTTTCAATATGCTAAAGGACAGCTACAGTCTACTGTAGCAATCCTAGAACAAAACAGAGGGGAAAGAAAAGCACTGATATCTAATATATCCATGTCGCGAGAAAGCTTTCTTTGGGTCTTTATCTTCCTGCCTGGCACACAAAAAAGGCCTGCGTGTTACCACTATTCACATTTTTTTTTTGACATGAATACTATGTACAGTCACAGCCTGCTGCTTTTGAAGCTACAAAAAGAAAAAAAAAGAGAAGCAAACAAAAGAATTTTAAAAAAACAGAAAAGAAAGTACACTACAACACAGATTTTTCCAGAGACATATTTTAAAGAACACAGTAATGATGGAAAGCAAGTAGCTAAGCATGGAATGGCAGTCTATTGGCATTCTAGTAGAATTTCAATTATTTACCAAAATAATCAATTCTCAATTCTCAGACCTGCAAACCACTGAAATGGAAAGACAAGCAGTAAAACGGATTATCGTTTCAGGAAACAAGAGTAAAAAGGATCAAATTCTTGGATGAGTCAAAGCTCATAATAAATTTTCCACATTTTTGAAGATGAACATAAAGTCTGAGTTAACTTCAAGATATCCAGCTTTGGGTTCACATCATATTGCCAACAGGCAGATAATAGTCTCAACCAATTATCACCAGTCTTTGATGTAAAGGTGCAGAATGTGAGTTCACCAAATTTAACTGAGCTGAAAGGATTTCAAAACGTTCATGTCACCCATTAAATCCTTCAGAATATCCTTCTGAAAAACACATCCAGTCAAAGCTAAGGAACATGTCATTGGTACGTTGATAGAAGAGGATGAAGGTTTGAAATAGTTGTAACTGGTTAATACTGTCTTCTAGTGTTTGATTCTGCATCAACCATTGTGGCAAACAATTCAGAGAAAAAAAAATCAAATCTTGAAAGAGTTATGTCTTGTCTCATCCGAAAGGATAGTGTTCTGCATTTCATGATGTATGCAAGCAAAATTCTACAAGAAGACATTGAGCTAAAATGTGGAAAAAATGTATTTGTTCAGGGAAACACCAAGTGCAGCACTGTGCCCCACCATAGCATGTTAAGAAAAATTACCTGAGGAATAATGTCAAGGAGATTTCTAATTTTCATCATGAAAACAAGCAAATCAAAGCAATCTGAGAAGTATCTGCAATGTGGAGAAAATGAGGTCTGCAGATGCTGGAGATCAGAGCTGAAAATGTGTTGCTGGAAAAGTGCAGCAGGTCAGGCAGCATCCAAGGAGCAGGAGATTCGACGTTTCGGGCATAAGCCCTTCTTTAGGATTCCTGAAGAAGGGCTTATGCCCAAAACGTCGAATCTCCTGTTCCTTGGATGCTGCCTGACCTGCTGCGCTTTTCCAGCAACACATTTTCAGCAAGTATCTGCAATGTGTCAGCTTACAGATCCTAGTTAGATAATACACATGTTCAATTTGACAGACTCCTGCATGCATGGACCTCCATATTATCATCACTTAACGCATCACTTATGAAACAAAATATTCCAAACTGCAACATTGAGTGTATCCATCAACTTGAACAATCAAGAGAACACTTCCTTTTACTTGAGATTTCTTTCAAGCCACAGTGTAAGATTGTGACTGCAAGTCCATGACCAATGATGCAACTACATGCTGGTGACTGATTATTTCTCCAAGTTCCCTTTTGCGCATCATTTTGACTGACATATTCAGTGTGTTTCATGGTTCCTCAATAAACTGCGTCATCTGGCAGTCCGCAATACACTAGTGCATCTTTCTAAGGCTCATGCTGTAAGTGGGATGGTCAACATATTGCCTATTCTCCTTCCTACCTCAGTCAAACAATCTCACTGCATGTCTTGTTCATATAGTAAAATCCTCATTGGTTAAATGTAAAAAGACTTGCTAAGATTCTCAGACAGCCATGTTAAATCTGCAAGCTACTGCTCAAGGCAACGGTTTACCCTCACTGGCTGCACTTTTGCCTCAAAGACAGATCCACACAATTATTGCCATCCACACTGTCACCATTCAACCACATGGCTTTGATGCACTATTGGAAAGAAAGGAGCAAACTGGCAATGAGCATGTGGTTACCCCAACAAAGGCACAAAGCTTAAGAGTTTGAGATTTTCAAACAAACATATAAGTTTGCGGCAAGATACTTTCTTGCCACGTCCAGCCTAGGTCAGCCTATAATGAGATGATGAGCAATGATCAAGCCCACATATCCAAACTGTATAGTATCAACCTCTACCACAAAGATGCAGTTCGGACACTAAAGATATCAATCCAGACAACAACCACACACCTACAGCAAATGACACACATTTGTCTACAACAAAGAACTAGATCTGGTTGTGTCCTACATCTACTAAAGTGTTAACTGAAAGTGTAGAGAAAATAGCCTGGATTTTCCAAAGATCTGACAGTCATTCCAATGGAGGCAGAAAGTTCCACATGGGAATCCTGTGGAAACTGCATCATAACAAACTCTGAAGGAATTGCTTGACAAATTGAACATTCCTCTGGTAGTTCCTCTATGTCCAGAACCCTCTGAAAGTTCCCTGTTAATTAGGAGAAATCAGAAGTTTCTGATGAAATTAAATAAAAAATACTCCAGGAATGTTAAATCTTTAAATACATAGTTGAACTTCCGAATAACTATTTAACTAACCCCATACTTACCTCACAAACCCTCAACTACACCTGCAACAGACCACTTGTAGACCCTAGATCCTGAACCCTGCACTGACACACCCAGGGCTAGCTACTCTACCCCCATCCTGGATCTGATTACCCTTCCCCCATCCTGGACTCAACCCACTTCACCCAAGCCAAACCTAATTTGTCCCACCCCTCTTGAACAACTTTAAACAATTCATTCCCCCTTTGTGTCACATGATTCATTAACATGTGATGTTCTGGTACAAAGAAGCCTTTAGTCACACTCTCAGTACAATGGCATCAATATGATGTATTCAATCAGTTAGTTAAGTTTGATATACAGCAATAATCAGTAAGTACATAATACAGACTATGTGTAATTCTGTGATATTATTACCAAGAGACCATATCATTCCAACCGATTTGCTGTATTAGGCACTCTATTATGTCCAACACAGTTTAAGGAAATCTATGCCCACATTCTTTGTTAACTCTGATCAATGCCTTCCCTGTAGCTATTCTTCTTAATATATATCTGAAGTTATCTGCCATCCTACTCTGCAATTTCCATTCTACCCAGAACAAATGTAATGGACCTGACTTTAATTCTAAGTTGCTGTTTCAAAAATATGATCCATATTTAACTACCTAGCTTCAGTTAAATCCTGGGGACTGCCAATTGCTCGGATTAGCTTCTGAATTGTGACAGTAGTGGGTTGGATAGTTCTAACCTGTTCTTGTGGGGTTCAGAAGTGGAAATCTAGACCAGTAGGGTTAAAATTGACCTTCGTGTTGCTAAAGGAGTGAGAGACAAGACAGGTTAGAATAAACACTTGAATAATTTCAGTATGTGAATTCATCCTGAAATAATGCCAAAACCATAAAGTCTGCTTTGAAATTTCTAACCTTAAATGTATGATTTGTTTTAGAGAGGAGTGAAAAGCTTAACCTTGCTTAACTGAACATGATCACTGTTTCTGTTTTGTTTGTGCGCATAGATACACAGTGTGGAGCCATAGGACCTGATTTCTATCCCATTAGTGTGCCCACTTGGTTATAGAAGGGTGATGAAGTTTGATTGAGTTATCATCAATGTCACCATTGGGACTTAAATTGTACCTTGTGTTGCTTCATTAAATATTCTGTTCATGCCACATTTTAGGTAAATAATTAAAAGAGTGAAAGATGATGTAAATTTAAAATAGGAATTATTAGTTTGAATCAAAACAAAGTCATACAACGTGGAAATACCAGGTCAACTTGCCCATGCCAGCCAGGTTTCCCAAGCCAAACTAGTCCTGGTAGTTTGGACTAAAACCTTTATTATGCACGTACCTGCCTCAATATCTTTGAAATATTGTAACTGTACTTGCATTAGCTACTTCTTCTGGCAGTTCATGTCACATATGAGCCACCCAATTAAAAATACATTTTTAACTGAGCCACCACAGATGCTAATAAAAGATGCAGCTCCATGGAAGGGTGGAATTCTGAGTAAGACGACAAGGCTCCAGCAATTATTCCAAGATGCATGTGTATATAAGTAATACTTTTATTTAAACTGCAAACAAAAGAATTTCAAATCCACTGTTTCACTTATTTCCTTCTAATATCTCACAGTATAGTTTCAATCCACACGTACTTCAGCCATTTCAATAACTGACCTTATTAAATAAATAAAACACTGTTTGTGTTTGACCTAACATTTAAGTTTGAGCACTTATTCCAATAAGTTCTAATGAACCTAACCCAACAGTCACTGCATCAGAGGTCAGATCAGTTTTCCTTTGTGTAAATCTAAGAAAAGTGATAAGAGCAGACGGAGTACCAGGCCGTGCACTCAGAGCAAGCACAGATCAACTAACAGAGATCTTCTCAGACATCTTCAACCTCTCCCTCAGCAGGTCACTGTCCCTGCCTGTTTCAAGCAGGCCAACATCATCCATGTGCCTAAGAAGGTTCATGCAGCAGGTCTCAATGACTACCACCCAGTGATCCTAACTTCGGTGCTCATGAAGTGCTTTGAAAGGCTGGTCATGGCATTAATCATCTCCAGCCTCCCCACTACTCTTGACCCACTCCAATTTGCTTATCGGACCAACAGATCCATGTCGGATGCCATATCTCTTGCCCTTCATTCCTCCCTAGAACATCTTGACCTACTGTACTCACTGTATACCCATGACCGCGTTGCCAAATATCAGATGAATGCCATTTACAAGTTCGCTGATGACACCACCGTAGTTGGTTGAATCTCAGATGGCAACGAAACAGACTGCAGACGGGAGGTGGAAGACCTGGAAAAATGGTGCACTGAGAACAACCTAGCTCTCAATGTTGGAAAAACCAAGGAATTCATTATTGACTTTCGGCGGGACGTTACTCATGTCCCCCTACACATTAACAGCACAGAGGTGGAACGAGTGGAGAGTGTCAAGCTCCTGGGAATGGTAATCAATGACAAGCTTTCTTGGACTGTACATGTGGACGCACTGGTTACAAAGGCCCACCAACGTCTCTTCTACCTCAGGCAGCTGAGAAAATTTGGGATGACGGCAAATACCCTTTTATAGGTGTGCCATCGAGACCATTCTGTCTGGATGTGTCACTACTTGGTACGCCATTCAGAGACGGTTACAGAGAGTGGTGATCTCAGCCAGGACAATCACAAAGGCCAACCTCCCATCTATAGAATCTATCTATCAGGTCCGCTGTCAAGGATAGGCCACCAGCATTCTCAAAGATCCATCCCACCCTGGCAAAGCTTTTCTACAACCTCTATCATCGGGGAGAAGATACAGAAGCCTGAATACATGCACCAGCCGGTTTTGTAACAGTTTCTGCCCTACTATTGTTAGAATACTGAATGGACTCACAAACTCTTAACATTCGCCTGTACCTGTGTTTTGGTTATCGCCGCTATTTACCTCTTATCTACTTATCTATGATATTTAACTCTGTGATCTGCCTGTATTGCTCACAAGACAAAGCTGTTCACTGTGCCTCGGTACACGTGACAAAAAATTCAATGAAGTTCAATTCAAACACATGAGTATGTTATGCATCAGATTCAATAGTTATGCTGATGTCACATTAGATCTGAATGATACACCTTTGGCTCCAGAATCCTGAGCACAAAATCTACTTTGACACATTAGTCCAGTGCAGACGGAGGACTGCACTGTTAACAGTGCCATTTCTTAGAGAAGATGTTAAATGAGGCCCCAACTCCTGTCTTAGATGGATGAAAAGGATCTTATGGTACTATTTGAAGAACAGGGGTATCCTGACTTACATTGATTTCCAAACATCATCATTAAAGTGATTTGCTGGTCATTTATTCCATTGTTGCTTGTAGGAGCTTCCTTTGTGCAAATTTGCAACTCAATTTCCTTACACTGTAAAAATGCTCAATTGACTGGGCTTCACTTTGGGTTGCTGTGAGGAAGTCAAAGATACAATGTAAGTGCAAGTTTCAGAATGCTCTCCATTTGCCTGGATGAGTGCAGCTACAACAGTCAATGCTGAACACCAAATCAAAGCACTCCGCTTGATTGGCACCCCATCTACCAACTTTAATATTTGTGCTCATCACCATTGACTGCAGTGTGTACTGTCTACAAGATGCACAACAGCAATCACCAAGGTTCCTTCGATAGTATCTTCTAAACACATGGCCTCCAGTATCCTTAGATGGACAAGGCCAATAAGTGCACGAAAACACAACCACCTGTTAAGTTCCTTCGTATCACTATCACCGTTCATTCACTATGCATGAATCAAAATCCTGGAGCTCCCTTCCTAATAGCACTGTGGATGTGCTTAACTACAGTGGTTCAAGAAAGCAGTTCATTCCCACATTCTCAAGGGCAATTAGGAAGGGTCAATAACTGCTGGTGAAGCCTGCATGAGTAACAAAAAAATTGTCTTTATACTTCTTATGTACTTATTTGACAATACCCTGTATGTCGAGAGCTGCTGTAATTAGAACCATACTGTTCATAACTATTTCCCATTGCTATGTAACTTTTTTGCTGTGCTAACTTGCATAGGAAATGGGTTCTGAGGTAGGTCTTGCTGCTGACGGGCAGCAAGCTGAGGCTCAGAAGCCTGGCCAAGGTGCTGCTGCTCTGCTGTTCAGGGTTTTCTCAGTGAGGTCATCTACCATGAATGCAGAGAACAGCTCTGTTCATGGCCAAACCATCCATCAAGTGGTTAGCTCCCTGCATGTGACCCCAAACCTACAACATTGAAATTAAAGCAAAAGTGCCCTCTGAAATGGCCTCAGAAGCCACTCAGTTCAAGGGCACCTAAGCTTGAGCAATAAATGTTGGCGTTGCAAGTAACACCCACATTCCATGAAAGAATAAAATAAATATCACTCCCACCATTCCCCTGCCAAACACTCCCCGAACAGTGAGAAAGTGCAAACCCCACATGATGACGCAAGTATTAAGAGGAACAGCCATGTCCATGTTGACCGTATGGTCAATGACCATATTAACCTTACCATTCAGTGAACGCCGCATGTCTTGTCAAGCTAATGCCTTCTTTCAAGATGTTGTGATTAGATTAGATTGCTTACAGTGTGGAAACAGGCCCTTCGGCCCAACAAGTCCACACCGACCCACCGAAGCGCAACCCACCCATACCCCTACATTTACCCCTTACCTAACACTACGGGCAATTTAGCTTGGCCAATTCACCTGACCCGCACATCTTTGGACTGTGGAAGGAAATCGGAGCACCCGGAGGAAACCCACGCAGACACGGGGAGAACGTGCAAACTCCACACAGTCAATCGCCTGAGTCAGGAATTGAACCCGGGTCTCAGGCGCTGTGAGGCAGCAGTGCTAACCACTGTGCCACCGTGCCGTGTCTTTGACAAGCCTAGCATTTGTCCTTGTTTGATACTGATATGAACTACCTGCATTGTTATCTGGAGTACCTTCGAGAAAAATAGGGCAAAAATAGGGCAGCATAAAAGTTTTGTTTTGTAACAGCCTTCAGTTCTACAAGAATTCCAATTTGCCCAAATGTTACCTTGAACTGAATATTATGATACACCATCAGAGAGTTCCTTAATAATTCATTCCTCCCCTAAATGCCATAGCAATGCTGAAGATAATGATGTACCATTTTTCCTTATTGATGCAATGAAGTGTCTGGTCTCCCTCAAATAGTATCATATAGTTTGAATGTGCCCACCTACGTCTCATATTCAGTGGTAAATCTTATAAGTGAAGCAGATCAGCAGGCAGAAAACATTGGCAAACCCAAAAAAGACAAAGAAGTGTGGATGCTGGAAATCAGAAACGTGAGCAGAAATTGCTGGGAAAACTCACCAGGTCTGGCAGCATCTGTGGAGAGAAAGCAGAACTAAGGTTTTGGGTACAGTGACCTTTCTTCAGAACAGAAGAAAGGTCCGAACAAAGTTGACTAGACCCAAGACAGTAACTCTATAGGAAGGTACTGGGCTTGCTCTTTAGAGGAGACCTACCAACCCTCTATACCTGTGACTCCAGTCCTACCTCAATGCCTCTTAATGTCCTCTGAAGTGAACAAGTAAACAATCAACTCTAATAAACAGCAACCACTGGCAACAGGCGAAGGCCCACTGCCCCCTTCTCGGGGCAAGTAGGGATGGCAAACAAATGCCAGCCTTGCCAGTGATAACCATAACTCGAGAATTACATTTGAAGAAGAATCATTGAATTTGCTTCTGCTGATTGGTGAGATGAATTCAGGAGGGAGGAGACTCATGGGGAGCGCAAACACCAGCAGAGACCAATTGGGCTGAGGGCTCTCATTTTGTGTAACAATCCCCCCAGCAGCGCACTGGCCTTATTTGTATCATATTCACTCCAAATCAAGTGTTTTTACAGGGGAAAAGCTGCAGCAATAATGATTTCACAGATTCATTTTTGGATTTTTGATTTGATTTGATTTATTATTGTCACATGTACCAAGTGTTGTCTTACATACTTTCCAGGCTGCTCATACCATTTTGAACCTCCATCCTATGTAAGTTTGATGTGGAGGTGATGGTGTCGGACTGGGTGGACAAAATTAAATAATCACCTAACTCCAGGTTATAGTCCAACAGGTGTATTTGGAAGTATAAACTTTCGGAGCGCTGCTCCTTTGTTAGGTAGCTAGTGGGAGAGGATTAAAGGACATAGAATTTATAGCTGCTAAAGACCTGTTGCTATAAATTCTGTGTCCTCTGATCCTGCCCCACTAGCTACCTAACAAAGGAGCAGCCCTCCAAAAGCTTGTACTTCCAAATATACCTGTTGGACTATAACCTGGAGTTATGTGACTTAAAGTAATTTTGGCCGTTGGGGTACCTTGAGTATTTTCCAGCCTGGGATCTTACACATGATTGGTTTTATTTAAAATGTGGAAAAGTATTATGTGCTAAACTGGATCTGAGTATCGTTGAATCAAACCCCGATCAAACTATTATTCACTGCTATTTCTTTTCAAATTAAACATTATTGTTGCTATCTATTTGCTTCTACCTGCACTTGCTGTGGGAGGTTCACAGTAAGTTTATCAACTTTCAGGTTGGTAACAGGTTCTCAGACCCATGCGGACCCAGTAAGTATTATGGAGGTTATCCACTTCATTATAATAAGTCACCTTTCAACTGTAAAAATATTGTCCTTTCAGCTTTCTCACTTGCTGAGGTAGCACAGATGCTGTAGATAAAAAGGTGATTAAAAAAAAGCCACTAACATTTCTTCACAATAGAATCTCATCTGATATTCTCTGCTTTTGATGCAAGACTTATTAGGTTGGAATTGCTTTCTGGCCTGGAATCCATAAGTTAGTAGACAAACTCACAATGTGACAATAAGGAAATGGATCAAATATTTGATCCTAGACCAAATAGTGATGGATTAAGTCTTTATTTCTTAGAAAGAGAAACAGAGTTACTGTTTCACGATTCATGGGGCCCTTATTCAGAACTGGAAGAAGAGTTCTGAAGATGGGTCATGTCAGACTCAAAAAATTAATGCTCTGTTTTTCTGTCTCTGTAAATGCTGTCAGACTTGTTGAGTTTCTCTAGCTTTTACTGTGTTTGTTTCAGATTTCCATCGTCTGCTCTATTTTATTTTTATTCCTTGGTCTTTTTCTTTGATTTTGAGATGGTGCAAATTAACAAACCAAAATAAAATACATGACCTTTTCATCAAGTCACTTTAGTCCAGTCCTTACAGAGTTAAACAATCCAAGCATTCATTTTAAGTTGCATCGCATGGCCAAGGAGTACTGGATATAAATGCTGAGGTTAAAGAGTCCAGATGGTCTTTAAAATGTATCCTCACTCTAAACATGCGTGATTTATATGAAGCACTAATGGTATCTCTGTTAAAATCTGGCTAGCACTAGTCTTTCTGATCTCTAGCACTGAATTCATTGGATTCTTTTGCTACAGTCATTAATCTGTCACAACAAAGACTTGCTTCAATCAGGAATTCGGGAGGGTTGAAAAAAGCTTTTGATAAATGGTAATGAGTATAATCTGCCTGAATTACCATCCAGTGCTCTATTTATATTACTTAACGGTGCTGTTATTGAAGGTATTTGATAATAATTCTAAAAGGCATTTAATGCATTTATCTTCAGTATATGTTTAATAGTTTTGAATATTTTGCTTGTATAGTGAAGTGCCATTTATCACAAATGGTAGGAGTACTCTCTGTTGGGTCTGCGGATGCTGGGACTGGGCTGAAAGCTCTAACGTTTGAAATTTTGAAGAGAATATTATCTGTCAAAGATTTCTGTCAGGACTCCGAATTTTGTTTATCATGTCTAGCTTTGTGCACGTGATACAGGCTAATGGCATTTTGATGAGTGAATTATGAGCATATTGTTGCTTAAGAAGAAGGACTGATATGCAATATGTATGTTATCCATTACATCATTTTAAAAAATATTCCGTTCAAGTCTTGAATCATTGTTTTTTGACTTTCTTCTCATTTTGAATATATTGATTAGGGGTTATAGTCCTCTATTTGTGAATTTCTACGAAACTTGAAAGTGTGCAAACTGTGACTGAGCAGAGTGGGAAAATAACAGCAAGCAAGTTGTCGTGTACTGAATCTTCTTAATTCTCAAAGAAAGCTTTCAGAACTGCTTGCAAAATGTTGGGAGAAAAGGCTGATGGAACTTGCTAAAAATGAACATGTGAGCAAGGATGCAAAAAGGCTTTCAGCTGATGGACATGGGAGTGGGATCCATTGTCAGGATGAAGGGCTGTGAGATCATTGTCATACAACATGGAAACAGACCTTTCGGTCCAACCAGAAAGATGGGGTCTTTTTAGTTTATTTTTGTAGCATTTTTGTTGTAATGAATTACTAACTGGAAAACGGGAGTTCTATTGCACCAAGGGTGTTATAGTTGAAGATTGGCATCTCATCCACTACTGCCTCTACTTGTATGTGATGTAAATATTTAAAAACCTACAGAGGATATCTCAGGAATCAGTCATTTGGCATGCACTGCTCAGGATGGATGAAAATGCCAGCAGAATAATGCTCCCATTATATTGGTGAGATCCATGCCAGACTCAGCCTCCAAATATTTGTTATAACCAAAGTTGAAAGTGTGCACTTATTCCTCCACTGATCATGACAGTCTTTAAACTTAACCAAAAAGGTTTTATGGCCAATTATGTAGGTCTTAGACAAATTCGATGTACTATTCGAACAAATCAGCCAGCTTTCTTTAGTCAACAAAGAATAACTTACTAATGATCTTATTACAAATAAAATCTTTTCAACTTCAAAGATAAAGCTGCCATAGTCCCCAAGGACTATTCGTTTATTCAAGAGAGAGATGACTGGTGGTGAGTTTAACTTGAGGGTCATCACTCCATGCTCAGAAGGTATGTTTGAGAAGGAGAGTCTTTTATGGTAACCTCCATCGGTGTGGGAACAATGCAAAGGTCATTGGCAGACGGTTTGGATGAAGGAAATATAGAAATGACTACTCCTCCAAAGTAAAGCTAGCACACACGCCAGTCTGTGGAAAAACAAAGTAAGAAGTAAAATTTTCAGAATATTATCTGAAAAGTATTTTGGCCAACTGAACGTTAAAGCTCAGAAAAAAAAAATCATGATTGTTATTTCATTGTGACTAAAAATTTTACGTGGATTAAAATGCCTTGTCTTTTCCCTATTCCTTCATCAAAAATTGATACCACTCCAATGCTCATCATTTGGAAGCTTTCTTTGCATCTTTGTCATGCCCAATCTGAACTCTGGTAAAAAAAAAGCTTCATTTTTCATTTGTAATTCTAAAATAGTTATTCTCTCCTGACCTCTAACAAATTCAATCAGACTTTTCTCCCAATATTTTGCAAGTAACTCTGAAACCTTGCTTTGAGATGTAAGAAGATTCTTTTCAGGACAATTGGCTTGCTGTTATAGACTGCTGCTGTTGTAAATTCCTCATGGATAGCATTTGAAGTGTCACTTTTAAAATGAAAATGTACCTATTCAAGGGACAACAGCAGCATCCTTTAACAACCAACACTAAATATATTTTAGCCTTTATTCCACTGAACAGCCACTTGCCAATGTTAAACTAAGCCAATTGGAGTAATAAAGAAAATCTGGCCACTTTCCAGGGTCTAATGAACCAAGTAGTAGCCAGTTTTCATAACTTGGTATACCTTGATGAAATACTGGTACATAATGATAATTAGTGGGCCCACTTGGAATAGCAGATGCCTTTTTTGAAAAAGTATAATCAGGTGATTTAATAGTAAGCCTTGCTAGATTTGATTTTGCAAACGCATGTTTAAGTGATATAGGTCATATAATGGTGCAAAGGCAGGTACAGTCAAGAATAATATAAATACTGTCCCCAATGCTAAATGGAAAACATGAAACTTTTGTGGATCAGAAGAAAAAACAGAAATTGCTGGAAAAGCTCAGCAGATCTGGCAGCATTTATGGAGAAAAATCAGACTTAACATTTCAGGTCAAGTGATCCTTCCTCAGAACACCCTGTGGAAGGGTCACTTGGTCTGAAACATTAACTCTGCTTTCTCTCCACAGATACTGCCCGACCTGCTGAGCTTTTCCAGCAATTTCTGTTTTTGTTTCTGATTAATGGCATCTGTGGTTCTTTCAGTTTTTTTTTATTTAGATTTTTATGGATATTTGATTAATACTGCAAGCTTGTACTAAATGCTAACACTTGAACTCGTTGATTGATGGGCTAGTTACAGATGAAAACAGAAGTGCTGTGCTTAGGATAATGGCAAGCACATTATCCGAAAGAGTTTTAATCTTCAACTCTTTAAAATCTTCAACATTTTAAAGAGTTGAAAATCATCTTAAGCAACAAAGCAGAGCTAACTGCCCTAAATGTAAAGAAACCCTTCAAGGTAGTATTTGATATTAGTGACTGGTATAGTCCTGTTTCAACAAGATGGGTCAGGCATAGGAAGGCCAGTGAAATAGAGTCACTGAGTCATAGACTTATACAGCATGGAATCAGACCCTTCAGTCCAACTCGTCCAAGTCAACATGGTCCCAAATTAAACTAATCTCGTTTGCCTGAGTTTGGCCCATATTCATGTAATTATCCAAATGTCTTTTACATATTGGAATTGTACCTGCATCCATCACTTCCTACACTTCAATCCACATCCGAACCACTCTCTGTGGAAAAGATTTGCTCCTCATGTCCTTTTTCAATCTTACTCCTCTCATCTTAAAAATATGACCCCTAGTTTTAAACTCCCCCATCCTAGAGAAAAGAGTCTTGCTATTCACTTTATCTATGCTATTCATGATTTTATAAATCTCTGTCAGGTCATCCCTCAATCTTCTATGCTCAATAGCAAAAAGTCTCAGTGTATGCAAATTATCTTTATAACTCAAACCCTGCATTTCCTGCAACATCTTGGGAAATCTTTTCTGAGCCCATTCCAATTCAATAATACCCATCTTACAGTAGGGCAACCAGAACTGTATACAGTACTCCAGAAGAGGTCTCATTATCATCTTGTACAACCTCAACATGTCATTCCACCTCCTATACTCAAAGGTCTGAACAATGAAGGCAAACATGCCAAATGCCTTCTTAACCACCCTGTTTACTTATGATGCCTGAATGCCTAGGTCTCTCTGTTCCACAACAGCATCCAGGATCCTGCCATAAACTGTAAAAGTCCTGCCCTTATTGTTTGATCAAAATGCAACACCTTGCATTTATCCAAATTAAATTCCATCTGCTACTCCTTAAAATGCTACTCAGTAAAAGTTAAATCAACATCAAAATGAATATTTTACTGTGGAAAAGGAAAGCTTGGGACCATTAATGATTTGTTGAAAGCTTGAATTATATGTCCAGCAATTGCACAGAGTGTCATTGGTATAATACTGACCATAATCCATTTATATTTTTGGAAAATTTTGAAAGTAAAATGTCAGATTATTTCTACAGTGTTTGCTATTGCAGTCATATAAAAATATATCCACTGTGCAGGGAAAAACAAGGTGATGGCTGATAATTCAGTAGGGTTCGGGCAAGTATGTTTAATCTCTGTGGGGAGCACATTGGCAATAGCAATCATTGCGCCATTATAGTTAAATTGTTGAGACAAATGAGTGCTATCAATAATTTAGTATTAGTATCAAGTTACAACAGGATGAATTTTATACTTAATAGCTGATAACTTGGGGAAAGCGCATGGAAGAGTGTTATTGGAGAATATCTGTGATTTGGAAGTAATCCAGGTGAAGGACAACCAAGTTACTTTTATCCCACAAGAAAAAAAGATTTGAGTTTATGGAAAGCCAAATTGGCTAGGGACATTTATAGAGCAATTAACCTTCAAATAAACATTTCTCAATAGACAAAAGACTCAGTGGTTAAGAAAGCAGGGACAATTGTAAAATCCAATCAAGAATAGGCAAAGCCAATATACTAAGATTGCATTTGAAAAGGAGACAGCAGACTATGACACAAATATTAGCAATGTTTTTTTTAGCAATATTAGAAACCAGGAAACAATTACTTAGTATAACACCATATTTTGAAGCATTTAATTTGGACAGATTTGGTGTAAAAACATAATGTTTGTTTATGAACTGAATGCATCAGCTTGCACTTCGGACATCAAGGCTACAATTACTGTGTTGCAGAACAGTATATGGTTAAAATTGTATCACCAGAAGTAGTTATATAAGTTTTTTTTCCAGGGATAAGGCATCCAATGTAGTGCTAAAGGAAATATGAAATATAAATCAGCCAGTGTTAGATACCACTGATTGGATTAAGTGATCCCATTTTAAGAAAAAAACATGAAACCAAACTATAGCAGCAAAGCTCCTGTTCGAGTATTGAGGTAAATTTGTAACTTTTTTAGTGCTGTGGAAGTAAAAACATGTCATTAATTCTTGAGTTTCATTATCAATGCCATTTTCACATTGAAAGTGTTCTGTGGTTGTTTTCAGCAATCAGGCAAGTGTGGGGAAGGGAGTCATAGGAGAATATAATGGAGGTGAGTGGAATTCAGGTATGCACTTCTGCTTTATGGTCCCACAAAATGCAGAAAAACTACCAATTTGGGTCTCTTAGTGACTTTATCTCTCAGACTTGACTTAAAATTACAGCCATGGGCTGATGAGATCAATGTCGATGTATTTAACAGACTAGATTTGGGGGGAAGACTAACTGCCAGTGTAGAATTGGAAGTTAAAAATTGCGCTGGTCATATTTACTCGACTTGCGGGAAGGTAAAGATTATTTTAACTGTCACCTACATGCAGGTAAGGTTAAAATGTCCCCCAAAACTTTTGTTTGGGAAAATTGTTCATCGTTTCTTAAAAAGTTTGAGGACATTAAATAAAATATTCCTCAATTAATAGATGCTGTTTGTAATTTCAAATCCAATTATTAACTCTGATATACTGATTTAGATGCTTTTAGTAACTTGGTTCATTTTTCAAAATATATGTTTTCACTGGGTATGGGCACTGTTTACGAGGTCAGCATTTATTGCCCATCCTAAATAACTTTTGAGGATGTGGTGGTGAGCCACGTTTGTGAACTGCTGCAATCCATTTGGTATAGGTACACACAGTGCTGTTAAGGAGGGAGCTCCTGGATTTTGACCCAGTGACAGTGAAGAAAAGGCAATGTATTTCCAAGTCAGGATGGTGTGTCATGTGAAGTGGAACATGTAGGTGGTTGTGTACCTGACCCCGCTGCCCTTGTCCTTCAAGGTGGTAGAGGACACTGGTTTAAAAGGTTAAGAGATACTGAAGTGCATCCTGTGATAGTAAACCCGACTGCTACCATGTATCAGTAGAGGAAGGGTTAATTAAGCAGGCTACTTTGGCCTTGTTGGTGTTGAGCTTCTTGAGTGTTGTTGGAGCTGTACTCATCCAGGCAAGCATTATTAATGTGGACATCTGAAGTGTAATACAATTGGTATTAAGAATTGCCAAGCAAGTATTTATTGTTATGAGCTGCCTTTTATGCTCTAAGAACATCCTAACCATTCACCACAAATAACATGCTTTTAATGAGTAGTCAATGTTAATGAGCCAATCAACGCATGCATCAGGTCCCAAAACTAGCAACGTGTTCACAACCATTTTAGTGATGTTGATGGAGAAATAAATATTGGACAGAAGAGCAGGCAGAGCTTCCTTTGAGATTGTACCATGGGATCTATCTAAGATATAAAGTGCTATATATTAGTTTAAAGTCTGTATCACACTCAGACTTGGAATATTAAACCAATTCACCTTGCCTCACATCCAAAAGATATTGTGCCTTTGAAAAAGGAGCAGAAAAGAGTGAACAGGATTATACCGAAAGGCCAGCAGCTATTCAGTATTGGAAAATGAGGCTTGAAAAATATTTAAATGAGGCTGTTAGAAGAGGGATGGATATTGTCTTGTAAAATTTAGTTGAAAATGGTAGGGAAATAAGACTAGAGGTCATGATTGCTAGTCAGGTATGACTGTAAGGAAAGTCTTTCTGTCATGTTACATGTTTCCCTCATGAGATTCAAGTCCAATTCTGCCTTTTCTTCAGAAATATTCATAGCCCACTTTTGTGTTTCTCTTTAAATTATGCAGTTTCTTCCAGAATTCCTCTTGCATTATACTAGTGGAGGAGAAAGTTCTGACGGTGTGACCAATATTTCATCATATCTGAGAGATTCTTTGCATATTAAGGGCTGTTCTTGCCCACCAGAAATGTGTCCCAACTTCTCTATTAATCAGGTCATCAGCACTTGAAGGAATGTCTTCCTGAAAGTAGCTTCAGGCTGCTGGTTACTGAACCATTTCCGCCATCATTCCACATTCTAGATTCAGGGCCTTTTCAAAATTTATAAAGATCGAGCAGTTCATTAGCTGTTTCAGAAGCACGAAGAGATTATTCCTGCAGTTGTGTCATTACTGCTTAAGAATTTACACACAGCTAAGATAATTTCATGAGCAAGATCTGTTTAAGTTCAAAACACATGCATCAATTTTTTTTTATGAATTGGGAAATGGAAAGCCCTGGGTTTTTCTCATGTTTTGGACAGCACAAACTGCTCTTATGGGGAAAATCACCAGTCTCAGAGTCAGATTTGGGGTTCGATGACAGAGTTTATTGCACAAGGAAATACCAGAGCTCCAGGGAGAGAAAGACACCAACAGCACAGTGGTCAGCTGCGATTCTTCTCTTGACTTAGAGCATGTGTCAAGATAGCTTTATACATCTTGCGATACAATAGGCCAGTGATGAGATTATTGTCTTTGTAATATGGATTGGTTCTGGTAATCATTGCAGAATCATTGATAGTTTCGATATAGTCATTGTTAGTTTCAGCATAGTCTTTGTTAATTTCAGCACAGTTGTTAGTTTCAGCACAGAAATTGTCAGTTTCAATGTCTATGCGAAAGTCCATTGGTCTAGTAATGGGTGCTAATCACTCTTCCTAAGAAGGATGATTACTGCAGCCCTGGCTATTAGCACTCTGTATTGAGTCTGTATCAAGCTGTTAGCATTTCTGTCAGAGGTATTGGCTGGACCCATACACTTCGGCAGGCAGTGTACATTACTCATGTGTATTCTCTCCCCCAACCGCCTTAAACTAATCAACTACATGGTGAGTGCATTGTGCTGGCATTCTCGTGGCCCAGGCAGCATCTGTATTTGCTCTGCGGTCTCTCTCTCCATATTGTGGTCCAGTGGCCATTTCATGTGTCAAGTGGCCAATTGATGGCTCAGCGGCCATCTTGTGTGTCCATGTGCCTAGCGTCACCCTGCCCCGTGCCATCTTCCACTTCACTGCTAAATAAGCATTGTTAGTAAAAACAAAATGGTGCCTAACAAATGGTCATTTCTTAGCATAACAGATCAACCACATTGTATCTATAAATGCTGAAATTATTTCATTCAATCTTTAATGGTACCTAGAAACAAGAGAGTATTTTATTGAAGAAATGATTGACTATCATTAAGGAAGACCTAAGGAATGCATTATCTTCAAAACTGCTGCTTCACAATAGAAACAGGTGAAGTCATGCACTTCACTGAGTTAAACCCTGATTAGGATGTGAATTTAAATGTATTTGGCTTTGATTAGCTTCTTTAAACATCTGTCCACTCTCCTCCACAAACTGCATTACCTGACCCCATCCTTGTACAATAACCAGTTTATTTGAATCCAGTTAGTTTTTTAAAATAAATGTTCGTGTAGAAGACTGATACAAAGCTGAGCTACAATAAAAAGAAGCAATGTGTAATCCAGACTTGACTATTTAACAGCAAGCTCTACGTGAATAACTTGTATATTCTGTCATGTTATTTACAACAGTGATAATTTGGCAAGTGTCTCTGGTTGTGAAAGACGTTTTGTAAATGTTTTGTTCCAACTTACTTTCTCATCTCCTCATTTTCGTTTAGCTTTTCATTTAGCTTTGCTCCCTTTCTTCAATCCTTTGCCTTCGCTCATGACATCCCTTTCTTTCTTCCCTTCTTTCCCCATCTTCAGCCTTCGTCCCTTCCCAACCTATAACAACATTTTCAAAATGCAGAAGAATCTGAACCAGAGATCCATAGAGCAAATAGATATATAAATGTACAGATAGGATTGATTGTGCCTATGCTTTGCCTGTTGATCCCATCAGGGTCAGGTTTATGCAATATTTGTCTTCATCACAGTTGCTTCTCACTGAATCCTGGGGCTCTGCCACCTAATGTATAAATACACACAGAAAAGCCAGCCAAACCCACAAATTGGCTATGAATAATGTTTTTTTTCTCGGTCAACTGCATCTGCTGTGTATATCAGAAAGACATTTCATATCCCGTTGTATCCCTCATGCTTAATCAATTTCAGCCTGTTTTCATGTGTTACCCGTTGAAATACACCTGAAATTGACTCACTGACACGTCGAAATTCTATATGTGGTGCTAAAATTAATGAGAGGCACCACTTATGTCCTGTATTGAATTGGTCCCTGGAGTAATATCACAGGCAATCAAAAGGCGGAAGAATAGTCTCTGTACCCAAATGAAGAGAAATCTATGTGATCAGCTTTGAATTGTGCCATTCGTAATGGTGGCAGAAAACAATTATTAAACATGTAAAGTTGGCCATGACAATCTCTTTTGTTTTAAGTGACCACTATAATTAGGTTAGGTAAAACCTTTTAATGTTAGTAAGAAGCCTTGGTTAAGAATTTGAATAGATTTGAAATTTGGAGTGATTTAATCATTAGTGCAGAAGCTCTGTATTGGAATATGAAATCGGCATTACGAAGCTGCTGTGTGAACAGAGAAGATATTCATCAGGATTTTCGAGGATTACTAGATTGCAGAGGTTCAGTTGCATCCATGCTGCCATTGGGATCAATTAGTTATTTTTCAGGTTTCTGTTTAGTTCCTATAAGGTTGTCCAAATTATATATTGAACAGAAATTAAGGCAAAATTACTTAACTAAAACTGAACATTCAAAAATAGTCTTTGCATCCATTTAAAGCCTGTTTTCACACTTTGGCCAAAATAATTGCCCTTATCTGGCAGTTTCCATGGTGCCAGACTTTGCACTGTCTTTGATGGGGATTTTTTTTTCCCCAGATGTATTTTCTAGATTGGGTGATGTGAAATGAGAAAGGTTGGGGGGTGGGGGGGGGGGGGGTTGGGGAGGGTAAAAGATATGCTTGTCAAATATTGTGACTCTCATAGCTAGTATTTCATACACAATTATTAATACTCTATTGCAGCCATAGGCCTATTTTGATTTTTGGACCATAACTTTATAATTACTGAATTCCCGACTCAGGCGACTGACTGTGTGGAGTTTGCACGTTCTCCCCGTGTCAGCGTGGGTTTCCTCCGGGTGCTCCGGTTTCCTCCCACAGTCCAAAGATGTGCGGGTCAGGTGAATTGGCCATGCTAAATTGCCCGTAGTGTTAGGTAAGGGGTAAATGTAGGGGTATGGGTGGGTTTTGCTTCGGCGGATCGGTGTGGACTTGTTGGGCCGAAGGGCCTGTTTCCACACTGTAAATCTAATCTAATCTAATCTAATCTAGTGAGGAGGGCATTTAAAAAAAAGAGAATCCAGAGGTGTACTTCTGAATTGATAATATTCTAACCTGTGATATGTGCAGTTAGCTTTTACCAGGTAGTCTGGATTCATATTGTGAGTAGGATACTGCTGCCTCTTCCATATTATTTGCAGTTTCTTCTCACAAGAGCATGTATCAAACAGGCATGTGAAAATATATTGGTGGATCATTCAATCCCGATTATAGGGGTAACAAAGCTAGAAACTAACAACAGTGATTCAGAAGGTGATTCAATTCTGAAGAAGAGTCATGATGAACTTGAAATGTTAACTCTGTCTCTCATGGCTGCTGCTGTCCGCAGTCCTGCTGGGCTTCCCCAGCACTTTCAGTTTTATTTGAGATTTCAAGTATCTGCAGTACATCGTTTTTACACTGTGATGATTAAGAAATAGGGACAATTAATTATTTCCGATGACAATGCCTATGGAGTACAGATATGCAAATGCCATTTAACTTTTCACATCCTACTGAGCATAATCCTATAATATACAGGACTACAGCTAGCTAGATGTATGACATGCAACAGGACACAGCACTTTAAGCAATTTTATTACGTATCAGGTAACAACTAACCTTTATTTGCTTGCTGGTAGCAACTTTCAAATCAAAGCTACGTGTTGCTGAGCTAAATGTAACTGCAAATTATATCTCAAGCCTCATAATACTTCAGTCTAAACATTTTACATGACAATATTAGATTTTTGGAGGAGAAAATTATTTTAACTATCCACATTGGCTAAATGTTAGAATTTAAAGCAGTAAAATATGTATGTTGTGCTTCATAATGAGTGGATTTTAATTTTGTTTGTCATCTAATTTAAAACTATACATACTTTATTGTATATGAAGCAGGAAAATAATCTCTGTGATTATACATAGAGGGTTAATGTACGGTGTCCCACAGGGACAGTTCGTGTATTGTAGGATGTAAGATTACATTCAATTGTTTATAGTCTTAGCATCCTACATTTATGTTACATCCCATGCAGCTGTAGTACTTTATCGTCTCTTCTGCTTCCCTCCTTTCTGATTGCCTAGATGACAACTATTGTAATCTAGCTAACAGGAACTGCCTCTCCAGGGAATCCACCCATTTCCACTTACTTGGAGGCTATCTCAGTCCTTCCAGCTGGTCATAAAGGAAGGATAAAAGACGCTTCAGTCAAACTGAGTTCTTCAGTAAATCTTCAAAACCACGGTGTGCACTAGAATAGGTTTGAGCTGAAGGAGGAGTTATTGGTGCTAAAACCTAGACTCCTTCAGATCCAAATGGAATCTAAGGATTACAGAATTTTTAAAAAATTCATTGATGGGATGAGGGCATCATGATCTAGTCCAGCATTTATTGTCCATCCCTAATTACCCAGAGGGCAGTTAAAAGTCAACCACATTGCTGTGGGTTTAGTCCAGATGACATAAGAACAAAGAACAAAGAAAATTTACAACCCAGAAACAGGCCTCTCAGCCCTCCAAGTCTGAGACGATCCAAATGTACTACCTAAACCTGTCGCTCAATTCTTAAGCATCTGTATCCCTCTGTTCCCCACCTACTCATGCATCTGTCCTGACTCATCTTAAATGAATCTACAGTGCCTGCCTCTAACACATCTGCTGGTAACTCGTTTCAAATGCCTACCACCCTCTGTGTGAAGTACTTGCCACATGAACCCACCTTAAACTTTCCACCTCTCACCTTGAAAGCGTGACCTCTCATTACTGAATCCTTCACCCTGGGAAAACGCTTGTCTCTATCCACCTTGACTATGCCCTTCATGATTTTGTAAACCTCAATTAGGTCCCCCCTCAATCTCTTTTTTTCTAATGAAAATAAACCTAACCTACTCAACCTTTCTTCATAGCTAGCACCTTTCATACCAGGCAACAACCTTCTCTGCAGCCTCTCCAAACTGGCCACATCCTTTGGTAATGTGGTGACCAGAACTGTGCATAGTATTCTAAATGTGTCTGAACCAATGTCTTGCACAATTTTAACATGACTTGCCAGCTCTTATACTCAATAACTCGTCCAATCAAGGTAAGCATACTATATGCCTTCTTGACCACTCATTCTAGAATACAATGGATCTGCACACCCAGATCTCTCTGCCCACCAACTTTTCCCAATGCTCTTCCATTTATTGTATAATTCACTCTAGAATTAGCCTTGCCTAAATGCATCACCTCACATTTGACTGGATTGAAAACCATCTGCCACTTTTCCGCCCAACTCTCCTGTCTATCTATATCCTCCTGTATTCTCTGACAGTCCCTTATGCTTTCTGCTACTCCACCAACCTTCGTGTCATCTGCAAACTTTCTGATCATACCAACAGTGCCCTCTTCCAGATCATTTATGTATATTACAAACAACAGTAGCCCCAATATTGACCCCTGTGGAACACCACTGGTCACCTTTCTCTATTTTGAGAAACCCCCTTCAACAAAAAACTCTCTGTCTCCTGTTGCTCAACCAATTGTCTATCCACTTAGCTTTCCCCATTAGTCTACCATGGGGAATCTTATCAAATGCTTTACTAAAGTCCATGTATATGACCAGTTCTTTCCCTAAAGAATATTAATGAGCCAAATGGGTTTTTCCTGACCATCATTTGGTCATCATCAGACTCATAATTCCAAATTTTAATTGAATATCAATTCAGCCATCTGCCATTACGGGATTCAAACCCTGTTCAGTTCTGAGAAGGGTCACCAGACCCAAAATGTTAACTATGATTTCTCTTCACAGGTACTGCCAAACTTATAGAACATAGAACATAGAACATAGAACAATACAGCACAGAACAGGTCCTTCGGCCCACGATGTTGTGCCGAACATCTATCCTAGATTAAGCACCCATCCATGTAACTATCCAATTGCCGCTTAAAGGTCGTCAATGATTCAGACTCTACCACTGCCACGGGCAGCGCATTCCATGCCCCCACCACTCTCTGGGTAAAGAACCCACCCCTGACATCTCCCCTATACCTTCCACCCTTCACCTTAAATTTATGTCCCCTTGTAACACTCTGTTGTACCCGGGGAAAAAGTTTCTGACTGTCTACTCTATATATTCCTCTGATCATCTTATAAATCTCTATCAAGTCACCCCTCATCCTTCGCTGTTCCAATGAGAAAAGGCCGAGAACTCTCAACCTGTCCTCGTACGACCTATTCTCCATTCCAGGCAACATCCTGGTAAATCTTCTCTGCACCCTCTCCAAAGCTTCCACATCTTTCCTAAAGTGAGGCGACCAGAACTGCACACAGTACTCCAAATGTGGCCTAACCAAAGTCCTGTACAGCTGCAACATCACTTCACGACTCTTGAATTCAATCCCTCTGCTAATGAACGCTAATACACCATAGGCCTTCTTACAAGCTCTATCCACTTGAGTGGCAACTTTCAAAGATCTATGTACATAGACCCCAAGATCCCTCTGTTCCTCCACCTGACTAAGAAATCTACCCTTAGATATTGAAATTTTCCCAGCAACTTCTGTTTTTTCACCCAGAACTAGGCCATCCCCATAACATATGTTGATTCACAGTAACTGATGTACAAAACTTCCAGCTACAAATATGTGAGGTTCCAAATTGTAAGTTAGATTTCAAGGAGAAATCTGTCATGAAAACAGAAAAGTAACAAGGTTCATCCCAATATTACATAAACTGTTCGTTTTCGAACCAAACTGTCAAGACACAAGGCTGTTCATTCACACACACTAAACTGAAAGGAAAGTGCAACTTTTCTAAAGCAAAACCTTTGTATACCGCTGATCTTGAAAAAGCAAGTTTGAATGATTACGCAGAGTAGAAGAATGCTGAGCATGTCATTGTTATGATTAAGGTTTTCAAGAGGGGAAAGAAATCACCTGTGTTATCAAAAGAAGACACTAGAGACTTGAAAGTACTCAGTGTACAGGCAATGTGTTAACTCAAAGTTTGTTTCATTTATTATGTACCTTCAGAAATGTAAAAGTTTACCTTTCAAAGAAATTGGGCACAAAGCTGAAAGAGAGACAGTTCTGGCCCCTGGTAAAAAAATATCTGGATAGTATCAGCTTTTCTTTTCTCACCTTGAATTAGCTTTACTATCACATGTACTCACGTGAATACAATGGGGGAGGTGATAGCCAAGTGGTATTATCACTGGACTGTTAATCCAGAGACTCAAGTAATGTTCTGAGGACCTCGGTTCAAATCCTGTCACAGCAGATGGTGGAGCTTGAGTTCAATGAAAATCTGGAATTAAGATTCTAATGATGACCCTTGTTGATTTGTGAGGAAAAACCAGTCTGGTTCACCCTCGTCCTTTGAGAAAGGATCCTTACCTGGTCTGGCCTACATGTGACCCCAGACCCACAGCAATGTGGTTGACTCTTAGTTGCCCTCTGGGTAATTAGGGATGGACAATAAACGTCCAGCTATCGGATGCCCTCATCTCATGATTGAACAAAGAGAAAAAAAGAAAAGCTTACAAGTCACCACTTATGGCACCATCTTAGGTACAAAGGTAATACCTTTGTACAAACCTAGTACCTTTACCAGATGTTTAACATCCTTTATTTGAAAACGTTCTGCATGCTATCAGCTACAAATATAATTTTTTTCGTTGATGCTAACCTCATCCCATTATGATCTCTCAATGTAATATGATTTCCAGGATTTCTGCTGATAAATTAATATGCTTTATACGCCAATATTCGATTGGATTTTCAAGTCCCGATTTGGGAGATTAATGCTGTTCCACATTGTGCCAGCTTCCATAATACAACACAACTTCCAAATGCAAAGTGGCTAGTTCTCCCAATGGTGAGTTCAGTGCTAAATTTGTGGTGCCAGGAACGGCCCAGAGACTGGGCAGAGGACCCTTTGATAGGCAAATGGAAGCTATGGCTGGTCTTTCTGTTCACTGATGGAAACGAGAGTCAGTGCTGGTATGAGTAGGCATCCATGAGTAGACTTAGTGTTCTTGGATATCTCCCTGGCACTCTAACAAGTGTAGTGGCAGGCAGGAGGTTTGTGCCTGAAAAAGCATACATTTCTATAGACCCGAAGAGAGTCTGGACATAGGTGACAATAGAGATAAGCAGCCAGAAGGACAGAGATCCAGTGTCGAAAATGCTACAATAGCCTGATAAAGTTTAAATGATGAATAGCAAACAACACCCACATAATAGACCTCTACCTCTGTCCCTACCTCTAATCATATGAGCTCAGCAGACCAAGTGTCCATCATTCACCTCAGCTCTGTCAGTTAATGTAATCAATTGCAGCAAAAATAGTCAATACCCTTAGCCTATGGGTCACCGTTCAAAAGTGGCTGTCAATGAGCAGTATTACATTTCATGTTGGCTTGACTCACTGATAGCAGAATACCTGTTCTGATGGCCAGTGCTGTGTCACATTTCACACGCTGACACCAGTGATGGGAGTGGTATAGGAAATCGTGAGGGTTGCATTTAACTGTGCGTGGGCATTGGCAACTTGGAAGGTTGCTAAGAGCAGGAATCTTTAATAACTATGTCTTCAAGTGAAGAGGATGGAGGAAACCCATGCCCAAGGCATTCTATGGCTCCTTGACAACTGTCATCTGTTGGGTTGATAATATACAGGCACGTGTTTGGGATCCAATACACCAGCTTCAACCTTGATACCCTTCATCATTAGCATATAATGGCAGCGATGTGGACTGCCAGAAGATACACTGCAGTTACTAAGTTTCCTCTGGCAGTAAGCTCTCAACTTGCAGTCTCTACAAAGGAGGACAAAGACAGTCAATACACGGTAAAATCACCACCTGAAAGTTTACTTTTAATCCAAATAGTATCTTGTCTTGGAACTATATTGTTGTTCCTTCACTGTCGCTGATTCAAAAACCTGGAACTCCTTGACCAACAGCTCACTGGGTGATCCTATATCCTAAAGATTTCACCAGTTCAAGAAGTTCACTCACCACCACCTCCTTCAGGGCAGTTAGGAATGAAGAATAAATTGGGTGGCTCAGTGGTTAACACTGCTGCCTCATAGCACCAGGGTCCCAGGTTCAATTCCTGCCTTGGGCGACTGTGTGGAGTTTGCACATTCTCCCTGTGTTTGGGTTTCCTCCGGGTGCTCCAGTTTCCTCCCACAGTCGAAAGATGTGCAGGTCAGGTGAATCGGCCATGCTAAATTGCCCCATAGTGTTAGGTCAATTAGTCAGAGGGAAATGGGTCTGGGTGGGTTACTCTTCGGAGCGTCAGTGTGGACTGGTTGGGCTGAAGGACCTGTTTCCACACTGTAGGGAATCTAATCTAATAAATGCTGGCCCAGCCAGGCATGCCCACATCACAAGTGAAAATGCAACCGACTGTGTAGGCTGAATTCTCACAACTGCCTCCTTGTGTTCCCCACAGGGCCAGTACTGAATGCAGAACAATATATTGATGAGGGAAGGAAATCCCTGAGTTAGCACAATTGCATCATTCCTCCATGACTTCAGTTCAAACACACGCACCTCAGTTGGAAGGGGAGCACTGGGTGAATATGGAAGTGGATAGGCATGCAGTGATCCAATGATTTAATAGTTATTACTTAGGTCTTTGTTCATACTTTTGTGTTAACCTTCGTGGATGTCAAAAGGGCAGAGAGTTAACAAGTGAGGATGAGAGGTTACTAGAGTTACCTTGGTGCTGAGGTCTGTGCAATCAAAGAAATTTAGCTGTGGAGATCTTAGTGTTTTGGGTGATAACGGATCTCTCAGATCTCGAGTAAGTTAGCGAGTTTTGAAAATATTTGTGGCTCAGGTTGAGGTTCTGGTTGTAGGTTTGCTCGCTGAGCTGGAAGACTAATTTTTTAGGAGGCTTTGTCCAGAGGTCACTGAAGATGTTACCTAGTATGGTGACGAAATGTCTGAAAATGAACCTTCCAGCTCAGCGAGCAAACCTACATCCATCTCGAACAAGTGATTAGCTTCAAGTGATGAAGTTTGAGAACCCCAAAAGTAAAAAAGTTCTATTATACTGGCTTGTCATGATGTTTTGAAGTATTGGGAATTCAAGGGTTAAGGATCCCCTGTTAGAGTGACTCACTGTATGTTTGATTGTGTAACTGCCAATCATAGTGGGTGTCTGGCTGCCTCTGAACTGCCACTATGGTCTGGAGCCATACATGAGTATTTTACTCCCAGCTCCAAGAAAAGATATTCATTTCCCTGTATAAGACTATCTGCCCTGGTTATAGATCTTATTAACTGCTTTCTGTTCCTATTAACATACTTCCTTACCTATTAACAAGTGCATGTGAAGACCAACAATGAGAACAATACAAAAATCCTATTATCTATCTCCTTACCTATTAACATAAGATTGTGAATAATACAATAACAAGATCCTGTGAACATTTTGATATTTGTCACAGGAAACAGCAATCACTAGTCATTGTAAGATTGAGAAATACCTGTTTTAACGACATAATAACAATTAGCCATGTGATGTCAAGAACTTTATCTTAGTCTCACCCAAATAAGATATAAAATATACTCCTTGCCTGTAATGTTCAGAGATTCATCAAGGAGTGCTGTCACAAGAAGGCTATGAGGCTCCTTTAGTGTCACCCAGAATCTCTCGCTGGTTATCCTGAAATAAAGGTTTGTTTCTCCTAAAACTGAAATTTGTGTCGTTCAGAATTAAGAGTCAACACTGGGACCAATAGTTTCAGAGTAAGTACAGAATTGCAAATTAAACAATGGTTTGCTCTGGTTAGAGTAATTAAAGGATATACATTGGAGCATTATGTGATTGAAAAATGCTACTGAAACTGAAACGAAATGCTTGCAAGACAGCGTGAGACCGGCCTTGTTATATAGTGCAGTATCAAGAAGAGAGGAACAATGATTAGATACAACTGAGTATACATAGATTGAGATAGATCAATGGAGTGACAAAGGTGAATTGCCCATAGTATCCAGGAATGTGTAGGTTAGGTTGATTAACTATGGGAAATGCAGGGATAGGATAGAGGGGTGGATCTGGGTGGGATGCTCTTTGGAAGGTCAGCGTGGACTTGTTGGACCAAATGGCCTGTTTCCACACTGGAAGGATTCTGTAAAAGAAGTTCAAGGGTTTTCATTCTTCAAGTGGTATGGATCCTTCACATCATAATTCATCCTTACAATCCTGTTAGAAGTGCTTTTGAGGAAGTTGATCCACAATACTGTAGGGAGAGAGTTAATATTAACTGGTTACTTGCGGGGCGAAATAGCTGTCTCAATGATATGGTTGACTGAGTGTCATTGTAAACAGGAGTAGAAAATCACATCTGGCACTGCTTATTCAAAATGTTATGAATGCATTTTGAATGCATACATTAAACACATGCTTTTTAAAGCATTATATGTGTGGAGGAAGAATATTAAAGACTCTTTGAAATAAGGCAATCAGACAGGACATACTTAAAATGTATAAATGAGTGTGAAATACAGAAGAGAATTAGGAACAGTAATTTCAACAACAAGCCCATCCAGTTCAAAGTTTCATGCAGTTAAACAGATTTAGCAGCTGTGAGGCCAGAAATGAAGCTTTTGGCCTTTGTTGCATTAGTTTGGCTTACTAGCCATCAGCTCCAGAACAAGAAAAATGCGAACTCTGGGTTTAGTGAAATCATTTATTAGGACAGTATCTGATGTTAATATCCAGATTCTAAATATAGCTTTGCATAACACATGGAGACACATATGTTACTTGTTCCTCAGTATATGCTTTTCAAAAAATTTGAAAGGAAATGTAGTGCTATAGCCTTCTGCTGTAACTTTTACACAGCGTAGGGTGATATGATCGCGATTACCAATGTACAAAGTACCAGCTCCGAGAATGCTTTGCACTTTCAGAGGAGAAAAGTTCAGCAAGTTACACCCAAAGTACATGATGGAAGAGGTGATAACATCTTCCAGCATCTGCTGCTTGAAACAGATGCAGGGTGGATATTTCCTCAATGCTAAGATTTTGCACAGGGTCAACCCACAGAAAACAGTTCAGCACATTGAAGAATCACTTAAATGTTTTGAAAGGGCACATCAACTGGTTACCCTTCTTACCATAGTCCTTGAATCAGCAGGATACAGGGAGAGTCCAAGGCAACAAGTAGACATAAGGCATTGACACTCTGGTGCTAACTATACTTGTCTATGATTATATCTGTTATCTCTACAGATTAACATAGGTAAAAATCCTTGGAGTTTGCCAATGCCTAACATGGCATGAAAGTGTCGGAACAATTTGAAGAGCCACTTCAAAAACTGTCCAAAGCTCTCTTCTTGATAAATTATATCCCAAATGTTCAACCAAAATTAATTTCTGATGAAGGTAATTATTTCATTTTCTTTAACTATGCAGATATTGTGCTATTTATTTACTGTTACAAATGCAAATAAGCCTCCAATTTGCAACACTTCAACATGCAAAGTATAATGTCTGTTTGGTGAAGCTCATGTGCTGATGCTTCAGGCAGATATTATTTTTAGATGGGTGTTAACCCATTTACAATAAACAGGTTAATGCCTGTCTGAAAGTAACAGACAGAAGAATGAGATGCAAGTATATTAAACATTTCTGAATACACTCTGCTAATCAAAAATTGGACCCTAGCTCTCTCTTTCCCCAGTTACCATGGATCCTCTTACTCTGAGATAAGTCTACATGTCATGATTTCTGAAATGTTGTGGCACATGTTACACATTCAGCCCGGATTTCTCAATGTGTGCGTGTTGTTGGCTCAACTTAATTGTTACAAGTCACTGCTTTGTGTGTCTTAAATCCATCTTCAATTGGTTAGTGACACTTAAAACCCCTTAATCAGTTCAAATGATTGCATTTTGCTGAGGTTTCTTAAAATGGCTTCATCAAAATCTGTTAACAAACCCCTACTCTTACACAAATAGCAGCAAGTTTGGATGAAACAGAAAATATATAGCTTCATATCTGTTTTTGACAGAAAGTGATTAAAAACTACATTAACTATAACTGACAACAAAAATGTTCAAGGCACAACATATAAAAAAATTGGCAGTAAGGCTACCCTCAAATAATTGCTGCTTTAATCTCCAGTTCTTGCATATATATTTGCGGCAATCATTGTCTGTGTACTGTTAGCAATAGAAAGCTTAACATATGAGGAATGTTTGAGGACTCTAGATTTATATTCAATGGAGTTTAGAAGGGTGAGGGAGGATCTATTTGAAACATACTCAGTACTGAATGGCCTGGATAGAGTGGATATTGGGAAAATGTTTCTATTGGTAGGAGAGACTAGGACCCAAGGGTTTAGCCTTAGAGTAAAGGGAAGACCTTTTAGTACACCAATACGGAGAAACTTCTCCAACCATAGAGTGGGGAATCTGTGGAATTCACTGCCACAGAAGACAGTGGAGGCCAGGTCATTGAGTGTATTTAAGATTGAGATAGATAGGTTCTTGGGGATCAAGGGAGAAAGCGGGAGAATGTGTTGAGAAACTGATCAGCCATGATTGAATGGTGGAACAGACTCAATGGGCTGAATGGCCTAATTTCTGTTCCTATGTCTTATGGTCTTGTGGTCTTACTATTGAGTGGGTCATACCTAACATCCCAATGAGACTACAGCAAGTGAATTGATTAATTAATCTGAATGACAGTTTGAGGCTTTTAGTCAAATCAACAAAGTAAATAAACCAAGTGTGTGGGAAGTATGTAACCTGAGGTTCAAAACTGGAATTGAATGGTCACAATTGGTTTTGATGAGTCAATGGTAGCACCCATCAGTTATGTACCATGTGAAACCTGACAAGTGGAGAGGAGAGAAACTGGGACATTGATAAATGCATTGATATTGACAAAAAAAAACAGAATGATGGGTGGAACATTGAGATATGACTGGGGAACTTTTATGATGATCAATAGACTAAGAAATAGGGGTTGTTCAGTAAACTGGCATGGAATAGGTTTGTGCTTGGGAGGTGAGCTAAACATGCAGCTTCCAGATGCAGGCATTTGACATTTGACCTCAATCTTTCAAGCTGGTGAGCCACAGATATCAATAAAATGCCATGATACAATTCATGAGCTGGGATTTTCTCAAAATTGTTTACCTAAACATTGAGAGATCTTTAAGTGTATATTAGAAGGGGATTTGGAGGATGGTTTGGGGGATAGGGGAAGTGAACATTGTCTGCCAGAAACATGTTTCTTTACTGTAACCTGACATCTTCATGATTTGGAGATGCCGGTGTTGGACTGGGGTGTACAAAGTTAAAAATCACACACAGGTTATAGTTCAACAGGTTTAATTGGAAGCACACTAGCTTTCGGAGTGACGCTCCTTCATCAGGTGATAGTGGAGGACTTGATCGTAACACAAAATTTATAGCAAAAATTTACAGTGTGATGTAACTGAAATTATACATTGAAAAATTGATTGTCTGTTAAGCTTTTCATCTGTTATAATGCAGTGATAGTTTCACTTCTTTCATGTGTAAATCACAAAACCTTTTTTTTAAAGTTGCATTCTCGGATTAGCTGTTAACAATGGTGATAGCTAGACAATATGTTGAAGGTGTTGGCTCCCTGTGTTCTCTGTCTATGCCATGATGTTTAGATTGATTCTAATCTAAAAGTGAGATAACAGAGTTTTACATAAATTCATGCAGTTTTTGAGCTCAGAGTTCTACATGAATGCATGCAGTTTTTGAGCAAAGTACAATGTAACTCTGCAAGTACAACTTCACCCCACAAAATATATGCGTGCATGTGGGTCTTTGAGTGTGTGTGTGTGTGTGTCTGTCTGTCTGTGTGTCTGGGGTGGGGGGTTGTGAGTGTGTGTGTGTGTGTGTGTAGTGAGTGCAGAGTGTCTTAAGTCTGTGAGGGGATGAATGTGTGAGTGTGGGAGTGTGTGTGTCTATAAGGGTGTGTGTGTGGGTGTCTGTGTGCACGTCTGTGTGTACCTGTGTCCGTGTGTATGTGAGAGAGTGTGTGTGTAGGAATATCTGTGTGTGTGTATAGTGCAATGGTGATCACCTGAAATGTGACATGAACCCAAGGTCCCGGTTGAGGCCCTCCCTATGGGTACCGAATTTAGCTATCATCCTCTGCTCGGCCACTTTTCTCTGCTGCCTGTCTCGAAGTCCACCTCGAAGGATGGTCACCCGAAGGTCCGAGGCTGAATGTCCTGGACCACTGAAGTGTTCCCCAACTGGGAGGGAACCCTCCTGTCTGTTGATTGTTGTGCGGTGCCCATTCATCCTTTGTCGTAGCCTTTGCTCGGTTTCCCCAATGTACCATGCCACTGGGCATCCTTGTCTGCAACATATAAGATAGACAACGTTGGCTGAGTCACATTAGTACCTGCCATGTACAAGGTGGGAGGTGTTCCCACACGTAATAGTGGTATCTATGTCCACAATCTGACACATCTTGCAGCGTCCACCATGACAGGGTTATGTGGAGTTGTCCTGAGAGCTGGACAGTTTGCTACGAACAATGATCTGTATGAGGTTTGGCGGTTGTTTAAAGGCAAGTAGTGGAGGTGTGAGGAAGGTCTTGGTGAGGTGCTCATCCTCATTGATAATATGTTGCAGGTCACGAAGAACATGGCGTAATTTTTCAGCTCCTGGGAAATACTGAACAACGAAGGGTACCCTGTCAGTTGCAGCGCGTGTCTGTCTCCTGAGGAGATCATTACGGTTCCTTGCTGTGGCATGTCGGAACTGGCAGTCGATGAGTTGAGCATCGTACCCCGTTCTTGTGAGGGCATCCTTGAGTACTTCCAGGTGTCCGTCATGTTCCTCCTCATCTGAGCAGATCCGGTGTATGCGTAGGGCCATCACCATTGTTAACAGCTAACCCGAGAATGCAACTTTAAAAAAGGTTTTGTGATTTACACATGAAAGAAGTGAAACTATCACTGTATTCTAACAGATGAAAGGCTTAACAGACAATCAGTTTTTCAATGTATAATTTCAGTTACATCACACTGTAAATTTTTGCTATAAATTCTGTGTTATGATCGAGCCCTCCACTATCACCTGATGAAGGAGTGTCGCTCTGAAAGCTAGTGTGCTTCCAATTAAACCTGTTGAACTATAACCTGGTGTTGTGTGATTTTTAACTTTGACATCTTCATGTTAGCTAGAATAAAGATATGCCTGAGGAATGTAATTTTCTTAACAATTATTAATTGCAGTAAATGTCTTCAATACCACAATATCCATGCCCATGGCCTTAATTTATGGAAGATGACATAGTCATTGCTATATCAAGTAAAACACACTATTGGAGACATGACTCTTAACACAGCTTGCTGAAATTAATTTTTCTTCATGGTTAAAGGCGACCCAATTGAAAAAGTCAACTCTTGAGAAACCCGACGGCAGAAGGCAGAGATGTAATTGCTGAGTTGTATATTTCTTATCCATTTTGGGGCAATTTCTTGCTTCTTTATGTTTATAGTCTTATGGTTTTAAACGAAGCTTCCAGTCATACTTTCACTTCTGTAAGTACAATCAATATGTCCAATTGGACACAGGCACCCTGCTTGCTTGGGCTATCTCTGAGACCAATTGGCTCTCAGTAAACAGAGGGCAGCTTATTTTTTGAACCACACGCAATCATCAATGCAGTGAATGGACCAAAGAATAAGTTGAACAACAGTATGCTCAAGTCAGTCCGTTCCAGGTTTGTGCTCTAATCATTCTGGGGAATCAGTAGATGTGATCTAGTCCAAGCTGGGCCAGGGTGGGTGTGATAGTTAACAACACAGGAGGGATCAACCATGGGTCATGAGATGACTTGGGAATGACTCAATGAGTTGTTTGACTCTCACCCAGCTGATAGAGCCTAGCATAGTTCATTTGAGAGACTAACACTGTGGAAATGGCGGCAGAACAATGAAGAGGTGTTTTCATTTGGCACAGGATGGAGTTACACTTTGATTATTTTGGACAACTGAAGGAGCCCCATATTAATCAGAAACTCAGTGGATTGACAACCAGGTTCAGCTGCCCTCAGTTGTTATGCTGTCAGAAGATCAACAGCAGTCAAGTAATCATATTCCAATGAGATTTCTTGATCCAAAGTATTTTTTTCCTGTCTGCCAATTCATAATCCATCAGGTACACAACGTGTAATGCAAGGAGGGAGGATTGAGCAATATAGGAAGTTGCTCCAGTGGCACAAGCCAACTGTCCCAAGCACTGCAGGCTTTCACAACTTGGCTGGATGGCACTGCCAACAAGGGGAAGGGTAGCAAGAGTTGGTAGTCAAGGGAGGGCAGGGTTAGGATTCTGCTGACAGCATTATCATTCTCTGTGCCTGTGTGGGTTTCCTCTGGGTGCTCTGGTTTCCTCTCACAATCCAAAGGTGTGCAGGTTAGGTGGATTGGCCATGGGAAATGCAGGGGTATGGGGATAGGGACAGGTTAGGGTTTGAGTGAAATGTTTTTCGGCGGGCCAGTGTCAACTCGATGGGCTGAACGAATTGCTTACACATTGTAGGGATTCTATGATCTATGATGAACTGCGGGTGCCAGCTGGAGCACTCTATCACCAGGGGCATCTGAAAAGATGGTGGAGGTGCCTTGCATCTCCTTTGCCCTCTTGAGTGTCTGGGTAGCCTTTAAATATGGCAACGCAACCTACCCCCTCAGAAGGTGCCTGTGGGGGTGAACACAACAACTGTATTTGATATGCTTTTTAAATCACCAAAGGACTTTCTTGCTTATAAAATGGGCTGAAAAACATATGATGGTATAGATGAAGCAGAGACTCAGAATCATAAAATTCCTACTGTGTGGAAACAGGCCATTTGACCCACTGAGTTCATACTGACACTCCGAAGAGCATCACACCCAGATCCACACCTCTACCCTATCCCTGCGTTTCCCAGGGCCAATCGACCTAGCCTGCGCATCTCTGGACAATTTAGCATGGCCAATCCACCCAAGCTGCACAGCTCTGGATTGTGGAGGGAAACTGGAGCACCTGGAGGAAACAAACACAAACACATGGAGAGTGTGGAAAGTCCACACAGACAGTCATCCAAGGCTAGAATTGAACCAGGATCCCTGATACTGTGGGGCAGCCGTACTAACCAGTGAGCAGTCATACTGCCACACTTGTTGTAACCTTCCAGAAAAATCTGAGCGGATTTGAAAACTGCCAGTGTTAGACCATTGTTCATGAAGGAGGGAGACAAAAAGAAGTAACTATAGGCCAGTTAACTAATATCTATTCTAACATATGTTATTGTAGAGTATTTGAAATGTGTAACATATTCAATCAGATTCTGCATGGGTTCAAAAAGAGACATCATACTTGAGAAATTTGAGTGTGTTCTTTGAGAAAGTAACAAGCTGAATAAATAAAAGGAACCTAGTAGATGTAGCATATTTAGATTTCCGAAAAGTTTTTGATAAGGTACGACACATAAGAGTATTTAATATGATTAAAGTTCATAGAGGGAGTATATTCATATGGATAGAGGATTGACAAGGTAAGAGAAAACAGAGAGTTGGGATAAAGCAGGGCGTTGAAAATGTGTTGCTGGTTAAAGCACAGCAGGTTAGGCAGCATCCAAGGAACAGGAAATTCGACGTTTCGGGCCAGAGCCCTTCATCAGGAATCAGAAAGGAGGGCGTTATTAGGATGGGATCTTGCAACCATCGCAATGCACTGGTATTATTGCCACAGTCATAATTATTTACAATACATATTCATGACATGGAAAAAGGAGTGAAAGTATTATCACCAAGCTTGAGAATAACACAAAAATAGGTTAGAAGGCAAGCAGTGAGGATGACACAAAAAATCAACAGAGAGATATAAACAGGTGAAATGAATGAGCAAAAACTTGAAAAATGGAATACAATGTGGGATGATGTGAGGCTATGCACTTTGGCAGGAATAGTACAAGAGCTGAATATTATTAAGCTGGGGAAAGACTGCAGAAAGCTGCAGCACAAAGGAAGCTTGTGTTTTCATGCACAGATTACATAAAAACATAGAACATAGAACTTAGAAAAATACAGCGCAGTACAGGCCCTTCGGCCCTCGATGTTGCGCCGACCAAAGCCTACCTAACCTACACTAGCCCAATAACCTCCATATGCTTATCCAATGCCCGCTTAAATGACCATGAAGAGGGAGAGTCCACCACTGATACTGGCAGGGCATTCCATGAACTCACAACCCGCTGAGTAAAGAATCTACCCCTAACATCTGTCCTATACCTACCACCCCTTAATTTAAAGCTGTGCCCCCTAGTAACAGCTGACTCCATTAGCGGAAAAAGGTTCTCACTGTCAACCCTATCTAAACCCCTAATCATCTTGTACACCTCTATCAAATCCCCCCTAAACCTTCTTTTCTCCAATGAGAACAGCCCCAAGTGCCTCAGCCTTTCCTCATACGATCTTCCTACCATGCCAGGCAACATCCTGGTAAACCTCCTCTGCACTCGTTCCACTGCCTCCACATCCTTCGTATTGTATGGCGACCAAAACTGCACACAATACTCCAGATGAGGCCGCACCAGAGTCTTATACAACTGCAACATGACCTCAGGACTCCGGAAAAAGCTAGCATCCAAGTTGAGCAGGTAGTAGGGAAGGCAAATAGAATGTTGACCTTGGTTTCAAAGATAATGAACTACAAAAGTAGGGAGGTCTTACAAAATTGATGCAAGGCACTAATCAGACCACACCTCCAATACTGTCTTCATTTCCTTAAATAAGCAATAATGTATTGGCATCCCAGGGAGGTTCATTCAGTTGATTTTGGATATGGAGGGATTTCTCTATAAAGAGTAGGCTGAGCATATACTTGCTGAAGTATAGATGAATGAGAGGAGACCTTATTGAAATCTATAAAGTTCTTAGGGCACTTGACAGAGTGGATGCAGAAAGGTTCTTTCCTCTTCTGGGTGAGGCTAAGGCCAGAGTGTGTAATCTCAGAGCAAGGGATCATACATTAAAGACAAAGCTGAGAAGGAACTTCTTTCCATTTGTATCTTTTTTTTTGGCTTGCATGCTTTAGGTCCCTGGCCTTCAGTCTGTCTCAGATGCAACCTTTAATTCTGGTGATGCTCCTGAAACTCCAGAGCTACCAGCCCTCTTGTAATGTCATCTTTAGTACAGAGACAGCCACCTGATTGCTTGCTGACTGTAAAACTGATGTGGAGGACCTGCCGTGTACCTGTATGTGATAGCAACCTACACTTCCCGCTATTTGTTTTGACCATCTGATTGGCAAAATGCAGTCTTATGGAGCTAACCTTGTGAGTTGGGCATATTCTGATGGTTGTTCAGTTGACTCAGTTAGCCAGTGTGGGCTCTGAAAAACAGCGCAAGATTGGCTTTTATAATGACTGAGTTACACTTGGAACCTGTCTCATTGTCCTGCTCCTGATGGCAAAAAGTCATGGTAAACCACCGAGAACAAAAAAAAACACCCAGGAAACAGCTGAGGAAGAAGAATCAGCAGACAATGAGCCAAGGATCTGCCTTCAGGCAAGCTCATCATTCATTCATTCATACCTCTGATATAAGTGGGAAGATGGCCAGTAATATCTGACCTCTATAATCCATTGTAAAATATAAGTACAGATACTGTAAAGTGCTTTGCTATTTATTCTTTTTCCAACAATCAAAACCATCTGGGAGTGTGAGTTATAGCTTTATTTTAGGACAAGAGTTGCAAATTAATTCATAAAATTTATACTCAAGGCTTTGTTTACAGGATTTGTTGTGACCTTTATTGAACTTGAGTAGCTTAGGTTGAAGTCTTTCTTGAACAACTCCGGACAGATACCTAAAATTCCTGGAGTACCCAGCCAATATTTTCAGAGGCCATTTAAATTTCCTTTGAAAAGCCAAAATACGCATTGTAATTGACCATGACAAATGAGGGGCAGAGGCTATGTGTATGTCTGGATAATGTCAAAGACTAAACCACAAAACCTTGAAACTAGGCTGTGTCAATTCTAGGCCCAAATCCTAAATGTGTTCGTCTGATACAGCCTGGGCTCCACTTTAATGGGGGCATTAACCCATTTGGATTTTCTTCAGTGGACAGTGGAATTTCAGTAGACTGCGCTAATCATTTGTATGCTAATCCCTGCACAGCATAATTTCAATGCCAAAGATTAATGTTCTGACTGATGCACTGTGGATTTGTGTATATCTGTGTGTGATGATTTATTATTAAGTTTAAATAGTAGTTTTGTGTTTGATCTGAGCTTGGCTCATTACTTAACTCAGAAACCATTGCAAGTAATGTTCAATTAAAAAGTTCATTTGTATGGACAACATTCTGGTATAGGACATCAATGTTTTGAGTTTGAGTACTCTGTATTGTCTGGATTGCTTTAGTCAGGCATTTTACACTTATCTAGGGTGGGTTATTTTCCAAAAGAAACCCCAGCACTTTTGTGTGTCCATAGTGAAAATAAACAGATATTACAAACAGCTCAGCACAGCCAAACATGGAAGATAATTAACTTGCACATATGCATAATAGACACACAGTGATATGCCATTATTCTTTCTGATATTTGAGAATGCAGAAGGACATATTGTCCCATCCACACCTACGAGAAATAATATACCTGTGCAACTTAAGGCTAACCATTGCGGTGTTTTTTTTCATAACAGTGAAGATTTAAATCACGTTTTAGTCTTGGAAAATAAATCATTGGCTGGTGATAAATTTAGACCATGAGATATTGTCTCATATTTAGAATAATCCCAAGTTCGTGTCTTATCAACAGAACATAGGATGTGGAGACATAAAATATTGTTCAGTCTTGACAATTTATAAAGCACAGATGTAAAGTGACTGGTGAAAGGAAGTGCAATCGTCTGATAGGCTGACTAAACTGGTCGAGGTACCTATCAGTAGCATTTGAAGAATTCTATTGCAGGGTAAATGGTATTTCATAACGATAAGGTAAAGTCACCATAGTCCTACCAGACCACAGGACTGCTCTCATTAAAGAGAGGCAACTGGTGTAGTTGAACCTGAAGGTTGCTACACCTCAGCCAAGGTGCAAGGTTGAGAAGAACAGTCCTTCATGGTAACCTCAGTGAGTTTAGGAATTGTACCTATGCTGTTGGCAATACTCTGCAATGTAAACTAGCCATCCAGCCATCTCAGCTAACAGGCCCCCAGGTATTTTGGGAAATAGGGTATTGTAAAGAAAAACAAATGAAGATAATGCTTTTAGTGTGAGAGTATCAGGCAGGATCTTCCCAGCCTCGGAACAATATGGGCCATGGCGGGACACCAGGGAAAACTGTGTGTGGTGGCCAGCAAGGAGTTTCTTGGTTTCAAGGTCAAATATCCCAATTTCCAACCAAATACTTGAGTAGTGAGACAAGATTCTGGGTAGTGAACAGCAAAAGATCTATTTGCATTTGTTAGCATGCATTTACATCTCATTATTACCTCATCATTGATATACAGTATCCCATCCTTCCCCCCACCTGAAGAAACTAGACTATACCAATTCCCAACGTGAAAGTGAAAAATACCCAATACTTAATATTTTCATATTGGTCATCAGGGACACATCACAGAGTATACTTCATGGGCAGTAACTACCTGAATCAGCCATCCACTAGACTTTGGCATCTGATATGCACCCTGCACACTCATGGCACATTTCCAATCCACTTACAATATGGTTCTGCACATCAATGCTTCTTTTTGAAGTGTACTGGCTGCATTCATTACAATTCTACTGCCAGAACATTTTGCACACAAGGTTGGTGTTATCGACAGTAAGTGGCAACCCTGATTTCCATGGGGGAGTCAGTACATCAATGTATCTGGCACATTGACTCGATATTCCAATGGGTGGGGTGGGTACAAAGGGAAGATGAAGACTCAGATAGAACAGTTTGCCTGGAAATGTGGGGCAGTCTAAGATAGGGGAGGGCGACCTGAAAGGGAATTTGTACTGCTTGGGGGGGTTTCAAGGCTAAGCCTGAGACTCGCTGCTTGAAGAGTGAATGCTGTTTCCTTCCATCATGGTCATGTACAGAGGAGATGAAAATAGCAGCCCCCAGACCTGGAAGGGGCAAATGAGTGTGTCATTCTGTGAGGGAAGGGGGGGCTTCCATTTCAAGCAAGTCAGGCCTTTCAAAGGGCAACAGCATTGTACAGACACCCATTCTGTGAAGACATCTACAAGGACTATGTGAATCCTAGGCATTAACTTACAGTGCGGAGTGCAAACCCTGGGACCCAGTATTATTGACCACATCATGCAGCATCAAATCGATGCCAGTAATGGCTGAGATTCACAAGCAATGCATTGTGTCCTGGAAAGATTCACCTTCGTCGCCAAAGTAGCAAGCGCCCTCAACGTCACATTTTTGCAAAATAGTTGAATGGCCAACTCACCAAACGTTGCAATGTTTGCGCTAGCAAATAAAGATTCACTTGAAAAAAATGTATTTGAACCTTAGCAAAACAGAAGCAAGCATAGAAATGTTATAAGACTGGCAAGGAAAGGGAATGAAAAAGGGAAACAGATGAATTTCATAACAACAGATAAAATAATTACACTATACACCCAGACAAAAATGTGCTAGTGACTGCATCTTAAATTTTGTGTTAGTTACTGTGTTACTGTGAGCAATCTTAAATACTGTGTGTTGTATCAGAGGTCAAGCTATTTCAGAGAGAGTTATAGCACAAGGCTATGATAGTTTTAAAATAAACTACTGAAAATAACGCAATTGTCTCAGGGGTTGAATCTAGATCAGAAGAATAACCTGGCATTATTTTGGGATCCTTAACTGGAGCAGTAAAGTACTGAATCACCTTCATTTACTGTAGCAACCTGCAAAGTGATTGCAGAGGTGACATTAATTTATAATTCCTTTGTCAAACTATATTCTCAGAAATACATTTAGGAAGATATTGGTGAGTATTAGTTTTTAACTTAATGCATTCTAACATGCAAAAAATATTTAGATAATTTTGTGGTTCTAAAATGTGAGTAATGAAAATAACCAATGTTTGTGATGAAGAGGTCATAACAAGTTCAGAATGAAAACACAAGAAATCTTGGGCTGTTTATTTGACATGATATGTACCAAATCATCCATTTATTCGGAGGACATAAGCATTATATTCATTATATCATGGATGTGAAGTTTGTAAGATCGCTTTGTTTTGGGACTGCTTCTTGAAGGAAAAATGAAGAAATAAAGGGGCTAATGATACATGTTCTTAATTTATCTTGACAGCAAACTTGGGTGGCTTGGTTACTACAGTTTAAAGTGCATGGAGGGGATAGTTTGTCTTACGTGGGAAAAATGCACAGTACTCAGACAGAGGAGCAACTGCTAAACTCCAAGTCATATCGAGGTGTTTAGGTTGTCAGATTTTGCAAACATCTATATTTTAAACTGTCTATTTAATTCCAAAATAAGATAGAGTTATGTTTGAGAAGATAGCTAATTAGCATTTCCAACTGGATACAAGGCTCATGTGATTCACGTTGTCATGGAGATAGACTTTGAGAGGATAAGAGTCCATTCACAGGGTTTTCCAAAAAGTATCCCTGAACTACAGACAGGCCACCTGAGAGAACAGAGAACTGAAGGCAGCCAGTATCTATTGGTTATCATATAGACTAGGTAGTTACACTACTGCCTCACAATGTCAGGGAGCTGGGTTCATTTCCACTCTTGGGTGACAGTCTGTGTGGAGTTGGTATATACTTCCTGCGTCTCTGTGGGTTTTCTCTGGATGTTCTGGTTTCCTCCCACAGTGTAACCATATGTAGTTGAAATGGATTAGTTATGCTAAATTGTCCAGAGTGTCCAAGGATGTCCAGGCTGGGTGGGTTAGCCGTGGGAAATGCAGGGATACAGGGATTGGGTAGGTCTGGCTGGGATGCTCTTTGGAGGGTCAGTGTAGACTCAGTGGGACAAATAGCTTGCTTCCACATTGTTGGGATTCTACGACCGTGGTGAACAGGACACTAAGATTATGCGGACTTTTAGTGAATTTGAAAGATTTATCTACCTTTGACCAGAGAGGTGCATCTCCAAGGTAACCTTCATAGAGAATGTCACTTCAGGAATTAGACATTTTATGCCTAGAAAATGGAAAAAAAAAGCAGGTTTTCAGGAGCTGACAGGGGTGTTGGACTGGCGTTTGAGGATCTAATTGACCATTCAAGAGTGAGGACAATATATAAAGGACAGGAACTTTTGAGTGTTTTCTAATTAAATGGGGAATAATACCACACCACTTACCAACCCCCCCCCCCCCCTCCTTCAAAACACTTTCCACTTAGCTTGCTGAAAAAGTGGGTACAAAGTATAATCTAATTGGGCTGCAAGGCCTTGCAGTTGATTGGAAAGAAAACTGAAATTGCTTTGTTGTAGGCATGTGAACCTTCCCAAATGAATGTCTCATTTACCTTCTTCAGTGCTGGGTTGATTCGAACTGTAATTAATAATATTGTTCACTTGTAGCTGCTATCCAGAATAATGCCAATAAATAGAGTTGTGAGATGAATGAAAGAGAAAGCACAGAGTAGCAATTTAATAAAAGACTCACATTGTTTGCTAATGCAATACTACAACATAGTCTATCTCTATTTCTTTCTAAGTTCTAGAACCTCACGCTTGGGCACCATGCTAACGATGAAGGTAATGCAAAATGAGAATGTATGAACAGTTTTGGTCATTTTGCCTACCTTTTGCAGAAAAACTTCATTCATGCCATATGCAGTATTTCAAATAGCATGCTACATCCCATATTCAAAGCACAAAATCTGAACATAGTTAGCCAGCAGGAGAGTTTTGTAGACAACAATTCTTGAAATGGTTGATAACAAAAGCATTGTAAAAGCCCAATTCACTCCATCATGAAGAAGTTCTGGAGCTGTTCTTCATATTCCCATATTGACACTTTGAAGAAGACATGGAAGGTTTTGTCATTAGAGAGAACAGAACGTGAAGAGCATATACCGGAGAAGAATCAGGAGACCTTTCTGAAGCAATTGAGCAAAATGGTTATAATTCAAATAGCAAGGCAGGTACATTTTATTTCAAACCAAAGAGAAGTGCATATTTTCTCTGCAACATTTTCAGAGTTGTTATTACATGCCTCTGGAACAGGTGGAGAAAGTGAGGACTGCAGATGCTGGAGATCAGAGCTGAAAATGTGTTTGCTGGAGAAGCGCAGCAGGTCAGGCAGCATCCAAAGAGCAGGAGAATCGATGTTTCGGGCATGAGCCCTTCTTCAGGAATCCAGAAGAATCGACGTTTCGGGCATGAGCCCTTTTTCTGGAACAGGTGGGACTTGAACCCAAGTTGCCTGCTCTCATGCTCGGGACACTATGATTGAGTCATGTCAGCCCTCTTCAAGTGAAAGAAAATAGAATACATGAGATGATCATTTTCAGATGCACAATGTAACAATGAGACAATTAAATAGTACAGCATAGCCTTGTAAGTGGGTCGTGAAGCTCACATAAGCAGGCAACAAAGGGATGGTGAAAGGCTAAATGAGTGCGCAAAAATCTGACCAATAGTATAGACTGTGTGAAATTGTCCATTATGGCAGAAAGAATAACAAAAGAATCATAATACCTAAATGGTGTGGAACTCTCTGAATAATGCTAGAGCATGAATTGCAGAAGGTTAGTATGCAGGAACAGTAAATGATCAGGAAAGCTGTTGGAATGTAACATTTTATTGTAAGGAAATTGAATATTATGATAGAGAAGTTATATTTCAGTTGTGCAAGGCATTGGTGAGACTGCATGTATACTGTACTGTCACCATACTTACAGAAGGATGTTAGTGCATTGGAAACAATTCAGAGAATGTTTACTGGACTAATACCTGGAATCAGCAGATTGTCTTATGAGGAAGGACTGAACAGTGCAGGTCAGTATCCTTTGGAATTCAGAAGAGATTACTTAATTGAAACACGTAAGATTCTGAGGGTTTAAAAAACCCAAAAGAACTGTGGATGCTCAAAATTGCTGAAGAAGCTTATCAGGTCTGGCAGTATTCTGTGGAGAGAAGACAGAGCTGACATTTTGAGTCCAATGACCCTTCTTCAGAACTGATTGCAGCTAGGAAAATGTTGGTATATATGCTGAAGATAGGATTGTGGGAGGGGCAAGGAATAAATGGTAGGTAGAGAAGGAGCCCAGAGGGAGAGAAAAATAGTTGGGCAGGTTAAGTACAAATCAGCCTGGGGGAATCAATCGCTGCTAATAGGGACCATTCGTAGCTGACAATGGGTTGATTGTGGTAGCAGGCACAAGGTGATGACAAGGTCTGGTGTATGGGGGTTGAGATAAGGACATGGGAGAAGGTGTTCAGACCTAAAAGTATTGAACTTGATATTGAGTCCTGAAGGCTGCAGGCTGCCCAAGTGAAACTCATGTTTTGTTCTTCCAGCTTGTGTTGAGCTTCGTTGGAGTACAATACCAAGAACGAGACAGAGGTGTTGACAAGGGAACACAGTGGTCTATTGAAGATGCAGGCAACAGGAAGCTAAGGATTACTTTTACAGACAGAAAGTAGATATTCTGCAAAGCGGTCTCCTGGTCTGCGTTTCTCCCTCCGACCAATGTAGAGGAGACCACATTGTGAGCAGTGAATACAGGAGATTGGATTGAATGAAGTACAGGTAAGTCACTGCTTCGCCTGGACAGTGTGTCTGGGGTCTTGGATAGTGAAGCTGGAGGAAGTAAACCGGCAGTTGTTGTCCTTTCCGTGATTGCATGGGACGTGCTGTGAGGCTGTGCAGAGATGTTGGGGATGGAAAAGGAGATGTTCTGTTGGTTCCAGTCCTGCAGAAGGCTGACAAGGGAGGGGAGGAAAATATATGTCTGGTGGTAGCATCCTGAGGGAGGTGGCGGAAATGGCAGTTACTGATCCTCTGGAAGTGAATACTGCTGGGATTATCAGTGAGGAAATAGTTGTGCCTGTCTCTTTGGCGGGTACATAGAATATTCCTTGTTCCAGTCCTATTCAGGTCCCCACCCACGACTCTTTTCTTGGTGCATCAATGACATCTTCCACGCTGCTTCCTTCTCTTGTCTAGAATTGTAAACTTTATCTATTTCACCTCCAATTTCCACACTTAGCTCACCTTTACCTGGTCCATCTCTGATTCCTCCCTTCCCTTCCTCGACATCTCCATTTCCAATTCTGGGGATAGGCTAGCCACCGCTAATCCACTGCATCACACACTTACTGAGACTGTATAACCTCACATCCTGCTTCCTGTAAAGACTCCCATTTTCGCAGTTCCTCCAACTCTGTCGCATCTGTTATGATGATGCCACCTTCTACTAGGGCTGTTTGAAACGCCCACCTTCTTCCTCAACTTGCATCCAGCCCATCTCCTGCACTTCTGCTTTCACCTGTCCCCTGGTCCTCACTTCTTACACCCCAGCATTCATATCCAAATGATCAGAAGCTGTCAATTCCACCACCTCTAGAAGGATGCTACCATATTCCTCACCCCTCTTTTATCAACATTCTACGGGGACTGTTTCCTCCAGGATACCTTGGTCCATTCCTCCTCCATTCCCAAAACCTTTCACGGCATATTCCCGTGCGAATGCAAAAGGTGTAACATCTGCCTGTTTACTCACTTCATCCTCAATATCCAAGATCCCCGATATATCTTCCAGTTGAAACAGTGATTTGCCTGCATTTCATTCAATCTGTTCTACTGTATTCACTTCTCACAATGTGGTATCCCCTGCACTGGGGAGAAGAAATGCAGACTGGGTAGTCACTTTGCAGAATACCTACTTTCTGAGTACAAAAATGATCCTGAGCTTCCTGTTGCCTGGCAGATCACTGTGTTCCCTTATCAACATCTCTGTCTTGTTTTTGCTGTAATGCTCCAGCGAAGCTCAGCACAAGCTGGAAGAACAAAATGTCAGTTTCACTTGGGGAGCCTGCAGCCTTCAGGACTCAATATCGAGTTCAATAATTTTAGGCTATGAACTCCTCCTCCCATAGGTGAAAGTGAGGACTGCAGATGCTGGAGATTAGAGTTGAGAGTGTGGTGCTGGAAAAGCACAGCAGGTCAGGCAGCATCCGAGGAGCAGGAACATTGGCATTTCTGGAAAAAGCCCTTCATCAGGAATCAGGAATTCCTGATGAAGGGCTTTTGCCCAAAACCTCAATCATCCTCCTCCTATAACCTTTCCTCAACCTCCAAACACCAGACCTTGACATCACATCAGCTGTTACTTTAAATAAACCATTGTCAGCCACTAATGGTCGCTCTTAGCAGCTATTGATTCTCCCAGACTGACCTTTACCTATTTCTTTGTCTACCCAAGTATTGTTCTCTCTTCCTCTGGCCTTCCTCTTGTTCCCTCTCCTCCCCTACCCCACCTTCAGCACATATACTAATCTTTTCACAGCTGCAATCTGAGGAGGGTCACTGGACTCAAAATGTTAACTTCATTTTCTCTCCATGGATACTACCAGACATCCTAGATTTTCCAAGAAAATGAGAGGACTTCATCGGGGGAATGTGGAAAAGATACTTCCTCCTGTGAGAGAATCTAGAATAGGGCCCATGATTAAAAAATCATGGATCATCCAGTAGAGTCAGATATGGTGGTGCAGGTGGTGGACTGGGGTGGACAAAGTCAGAAACCATACACCACCAAATCAAACAGGTTTATTTAAAATCACAAGTTTTTGAAGCACTGCTCCTTTGTCAGGTGTCTTCACTTGATGAAGGAGCAGCACTCCAAAAGCTTGTGATTTTAAATGAACCTATTGGACTATAACCTGGTGTCATGTAACTTCTGAATAAAGAAAAGGAGGTGAAGATTTCTTTTCTCTTGAAGAGCTGTGAGTCTATAGAATTCCCTGCCTTAAGACAGTGCAGACAGAATCTTAAAATAATTTTAAGGCAAAGGTCGATAGATTTGTGATTATCAATGGGATGAGAAATAATTAGGAGTGGGTAAGAATATAGAGTCGAGGTTAAAATCAGGTCAGCCATGATCTTATTGAAGGGCAGAAGCAGGTTGGTAGGGCTGAGTGGCCTACTCCCATTCCTTGTTTGCATGTCTGTATCTGAGCAGTCAAATATAATTTTTTGTGATTTAAGAAGTGAGATAAAAGTACAAATCTTCCAACAAGGCTTGACTCTCCAAGCATACCAGAAAACAGTGAAAAGAATAGAAAATCATCTGAGCTACTGGAGACTTTAAGTTAGTCATCACTGCCTGAATCTATAGCCATTTAATTTGAAGCTACCAAAAACTGTACTGCAAATTAAACACCTGTAAACATTGGTCATCACTCTTGTACTCGAAAACAAAGGCGGCTGACATTGTGTGGATATGTGATATGTCCACTCAATGCTTCCATTGGTGCGGTACTTATCCACACTACACAGAGTGTCTAGCAGTGAAAACCCTATGGAAAACCTATCACCACTCTCATGTTTGCGATTCATTGACTACTAAGACTACCATCAGCAGAAGGGTTCCACCTACGTCTACCAGAGCAAAAAGGGAACAGAATGCAGCCAAAGTAAAGGTAGATGACCCTGAACAGAAACAAATTACAAGTAACAGAGACCATTAGCTGCAGTGATGTAGAAGCTCCCACAGGTACAGAATCTTCTGTCACTGTCATGGAGACAACACATTCAAAGAAATTTCAGGCTTTCACTCTATAAACCAGATAATGCAACACAATAACCCCTTCTAATCATGAAAAGCCACAAAAAATTCTCGGGACTTTTAAAATATCAGTCTCATTCAAAAATGCCAAAATGAATGTTGTATTTTATTTCTATATCTGGAGAATAGACATAGTCATCCACTTTCATACTGCTACAGATCTACACGATTGTTGTCACAGATATGCAATTCTAAACCATCAAGAAATTATATCTGTATAACATAAATGTAAAAGCAGTGTCAAAGTTGCTAAACCCAGCTAGCACGAAGGCAATAGTAAAATAAGACAAAACATAGTAACTATTTATAATAGCAATGGAATCTCAAAATTGGAAAGATGTGATTAATGGAATGTCTACATACGAAATCGCTCTCACACTATCTTCACAATATTCAGTCTGAGTTCACCATTACAACTACAATTTACAACAAACTGTCATGTGAACAAGGACTGAGACCCTTTGAGCCTGCTCCCCCTTTCAATAAGATCATGCCTGATCTGATTTTAACCTCAACTGGACATTACTACATACTCCTGATCATTTTTCATTGCCTTAATAATCAACTTGCACCATTGCAACTGCAATTTATTATGCATTAACTATGTTCTCATTCCATATGCATAAAGAGAATGCACAGAGAATTTAATACATGTAGGTCACCAGGGAACTGTTACAACCATGCAAGTCCTCAGAGAAATGGAGTGGTTGGCAGAAATTGACCGTCTGTTAGGGCATAAAGTCAATCAGTGTTTGTCAAATCTTTGTGATTCCCTCAAGCTGTCTGATCTATCTCCACGACCATGGATCGAAATCAGTGTTGATTTCACAGACGTGCGCATTAGTGCATACCTACTTGTTGTCACTGAAGACTGTTGCCAAAATAGCATGTTCACTTCAATTAAAACAGATCTTCACCTTGTGTGGAATTCTATACGTGACGAGAAATGACAATGGACTTCCATTCAACAGCAATGACTTCAGCAAATTTGTAAACTACTTGAGTTTGACTTATGAAAACATCACACCTCATAGGCCAATAGCTAACAGAGAAATTGAGAGATGCTTGCATGAAAAAGAGCAAAGCGACAGCTAAAAACACAAAACTTGTTGCTGTCTTCACAATTGGAGGGCAATTTGTTTTGACAATTGGAAAGCCTCATATTTTTACATACGATTACATATTCTAACTCTTTTGTTAAATCTTTCATTTTTGCATATTCTGTACAAACACATTTTCTCTTGTCAAATGTGGGAGTTTTGGGAGAGTTTAAGGGTTATCTGCAATAAATGTCATTGGTTGTGAATCCTTTCAGATCAAATGGATTGGTTTGAGCAACAGTTAGAGGCATGAGGAATTTACAAGACCTATGGGGTGTGATGGATGGCAATTATAGGAAAGGAAAAAAGCTACGGTCAGATATGGTCAGATAGATGGGTTAACTCCAAGAAAGGTAGGAGGGGTAGGCAGGTAGCGCAGGAGTCTTCTGTGGCTGTTCCCATTTCAAACAAGAATGCTGTTTTGGAAAATGTAGGGGTGATGGACTTTCAAGGGAATGTAGCATGAACAGCCAAGTTTCAGGTACCGAGATTGGCTCTAATACAATGAGGGGTACATTAGGTTCCAAGCAATGGATTGTGTTAGGGGACTGTCTAGTTGGGATGCAGACAGACGTTTCTATGGCTAGCAGTGAACATTCAGAATGGTGTGTTGCTTCCTTGATGCCACAATCAGTGATGTCTCAGAGAGGGTGCAGAATGTTCCCAAAAGGGAGAGGCACCAGCATTGTACCCATTGGAACCAACAACATAGGAAGGGAAAAGGATGTGATTCTGAAGGGAGATTGCAGAGAGTTAAGCAGGAGTTTAAAATGTGGTCCTTGAGGGTGGCAATATCTAGATTGCACCAGGTGCTACGGGCTAGTGAGGGTAGGAATAAAAGAATAGAGCAGGTGAATGTATGACTGAGAAGCTGGTGTATGGGAGAAGGAATCACATTTTTGGATCACTGGAATCTCTCTGGGGTAGAAATGACCTGTACAAGAAGGATGGATTGCACCTGAATTGGAAGGGGACTAACATACTGGCAGGGAGATTTGCTGGAGCTGTTCAGGGAGATACTGAAGAAAGAGATCAATCTGATTCTGGTAAGTTGAGAAAAGAAGCGAGTCAAGCAGTCAGGGCAGGCAGGAACAAAGAAGAGAACAAAGTAGGACTGATAAATTAAACTGCATTTATTTCAATACAAGAAGCCGAACAGGGAAGGCAGATGAACTCAGGGCATGGTTAGGAATATGGGACTGGAATATCATAGCAATTACAGAAACATGGCTCAGGGATGGATAGGGTTGGCAGCTTAAAGTTCCAGGATACAAATGCTATAGGAAGGGAGGCGAGAGAAGAGTGGGAAGGGCATTTTTGATAAGGGATAGCATTACAGCTAGTACTGAGGGAGGATATTCCCAGAAATTCATCCAGGGAAGTTATTTGGGTGGAACTGAGAGATAAGAAAGGGATGTTCACCTTATTGGAATTGTATTATAGACCCTTTAATAGTAAGCGGGAAATTGAGAAACAAATTTGAAAGGGGATTTCAGATATCTGTAAGAATAATAGGGTAGTTATGGTTGGGGATTTTAACTTTCCAAATATAGACTGGGACTGCCATAGTATTAAGGGTTTAGATGGAGAGGAATTTGTTAAGAGTGTACAAGAAAATTTTCGGAGTCAATATGTGGATGTAGCTATTAAATAAGGTGCTAAACTTGACCTACTCTTGGGAAATAAGGAAGGACAGGTGACTGAGGTATCAGTGGATGAGCACTTTTGGGCCAGTGACCATAATTTTATTACTTTTCAAAGCAATGGAAAAAGATAGACCAGATCTACAGTTAAAGTTCTAAATTGGAGAAAGGCCAATTTTGACAGTATTAAGCAAGAACTTTCAAAAACTGACTCAGGGCAGATGTTCACGGGTAAAGGGACGGTTGGAAAATGGAAAGCCTTCAGAAATGAGATAAAGAGAGTCCATAGACAGTATATTCCTGTCAGGGTGAAAGGGAAGGCTGTTAGGTGTAGGGAATGCTGGATGACTAGAGAAATTGAGATTTTGGTTAAGAAAGAGAAGGAAGTATATGTCAAGTATAGACAGAAGAGATTGAGTGAATCCTTAGAAGAGTACAAAGACAGTAGAAGTATACTTTTGAGAGAACTCAGGAGGGCAAAAAGGGAACATGAGATAGCTTTGGCAAATAGAGTTAAGGAGAATCCAAAGGGACTTTACAAAGACATTAAGGACAAAAGGGTAACTAGGGAGCGAATGGGGCCCCTCAAAGATCAATAAGGCAGCATTTGTGTGGAGCTGCAGAAAATGGGGGGAGGTACGAAGAGAGTATTTTGCATTGGTATTTACTGTGGAAAAGGACATGGAAGACATAGAATGTAGGGAAATAGATGGTGACATCTTGAAAAATGTCCATACTGCAGATGAGGAAGTGCTGCAAGTCTTGAAACGCAGAAAGGTGGATAAATCCCCAGGACCTGATCAGGTGTACCCGAGATCTCTGTGGGAAGCTAGGGAAGTGATTGGTGAGCCCCTTGCAGAGATATTTGTATCATTGATGCTCACAGTTGAGGTGCCAGAAGACTGGAGATTGGCTAACGTGGTGCCATCATTTTTAAAAAGTGGTAAGTCCAAGCCAGGGAACTATAGACTGGTGAGCCTGATGTCAGTGGTGGGCAAGTTGTTAGAGGGATTCCTGTGGAATAGGATTTACATGTATTTGGAAAGGGAAGAGCTGATTAGGGATAGTCAACATGGCTTTGTGTGTGGGAAATGATGTCTCACGAACTTGATGGAGGTTTTCAAAAAAGTAACTTAGAGGATTGATGAGGGCAGAGTGTGGACATGATCCATATGGACTTCAGTAAGGCATTCCATAAGGTTCCCCATGGGAGACTGGTTAGCAAGGTTAGGTATCATGGAATACAGGGGCACTAGCCATTTGGATGCAGAACTGGCTCGAAGATAGAAGACAGAGGGTGGTGGTGGGGGGTTGTTTTTCAGACTGGAGGCCTGCGACCAGTGGGGCAAATTTTTCACACAGAGGGTGATATGTATATGGAATGAGCTGCCAAAGGAAGTGGTGGAGGCTAGTACAATTACAATATTAAGCAGTATCTGGATGGGTATATGAATAGGAAGGGTTTAGAGTGATATGAGCCAAGTGCTGGCAAATGGGACTAGATTAGATTGGGATAGCTGGTTAGCATGGATGAGTTCGACCGAAGGATCTGTTTTCGTGCTGTACATCTCTATGACTCTGTAATTCCATGGAACTAATGATCAATATGTACACAATCAAAATGCAAAGCAAAGAATCAAATTATTTTCTTATTTTTCTTTTGCTGTCTTCTGGTGTCAAGGATGACTTTCTTCCAGTCCAGAGTTGTGAGTTCTGAGATGATGTAGTTTTCAATACTGGAACCACAAACCTTGCCAACCATGGAATGGAAGGTGTTCACTGAAGGAAGTGGATGGGATGCTCAAAATTTTACCCAGTCTTTCCATTGTTTCCACTTGGTCTCTTTACACTTTAGACCTGGGCCTGTCAAAGATACTCAAATTAAATGAGCAAAAATGCAGAATGAAACATTAAATTCAATGTTGTGTCTTTAAGGCCAGAGGATAAAGTACTCGGGGAAAAATAATGGCCATGTTGAAATGCATCCAACCATGTGTTGTCATTGATGCAAAAGGATTAAAGATCACTGCTAATCATGGTCCACAAATCATCACAGAGAACGCAACATTCTTCAATGTGCTGAGAAGCTAATCCTAAGCATTGTATCTGATTCAAACACCTCATTTCAGGTGAAGAGCATGAGTCAATTAAGATGAAATTCAATATTAGATGATATCTTCAGTGACAGAGAAGACAACTTATATGATCTCATGAACTATTTTCAGTTCACAAACAAGTCTTTCATCTCACTGTATGTAATAGAGTGCATTAGTAAATTAATACACAAGTTGGAATATATGATCAGTTGAATAGCAAGGTCATGCTTCAGCATATTGTTGAGACTACGGAGACAAACTAAGAAGGAATGTTTAGCTATTTTATTTTGAAGATTAATTTATCCATTTGTTGTTACCATGCAGAACAACAACAGATAGAAATGTAAGGAGAAGCAAGAAGAAAGTATGAAGTAATTGGTTAAAAAAGGATTCATTTATTTTCTCATGAGATATTAAATCCTGATTTGTCTCTAGCTATTTCCAATTCGAAGAGTGTCACGCTTAGCCAAGAACCCCACATTTTCTACCTGGATGATAAATTATTGTTTGATAGTATAGATGACAACCACTCCCACAATCTCCTAGATACTGTCAATGAACAGATAGAAATATACTGGATCAATTGGACACCCAAATGAATAGTTAAACTCAATTCATAGTCTGCACTGCTGTTTGCCTGTGGTTACACAGCATTTTGTGTTACTTTTGCATAACAGTAGTGCAGCTAATAATGGGAAGGATCGTCATCATCAATTGTACAGGTCTACTCCAGAGATGTGATCCAGAAACAAAATCTATTCATCACAGTAGAAAGCATAATAATATGTTAGTTTGCTAAGTAGAAGATGAAGCACTTATTCTGGTGGAATTCCCATTGGTGCAGTTTTCAGTGTTGATGATGAGCTTGTAATGCCAATGTCGTCACAAGCAATTATGATATGATGATGTCTTTTCCAGGCACTACATAGTATTGTGGAGCAGACCTAGATAAAAGAGAAAACATATACACTCTTGGTGCAACTTAGCACATTTGCTTTATGTTATAAATAGATTTAATACATTATCCAGTGAACTGTATGGGTGATCATTATTTACTTTAATACTAATCCCTCCCCAATATAGTTCTTGCCTCTAAGAGCCTCATTATGGATGATCTGTCTACATTTTATTGCTTTTTGGATGAAACCATTCCATTACCCCAGAAGCCAAAAGCAGTTGTCATATCGCTCACTGTTTCAAAACTACTGCACTGCAACTAATGTGGCTATATCAGTTCATGTTTTTGGACTTCTCCTTGCTATCAATGTACAATGAAGGAAGTCGCCTAAGGAATTTGGACAATTATTTTGGAATTCATTCATACCAATTCTCTATTATTTTAATCAGATCGTTATTTATCCCAGTTACATTCATAAGAATTATTTTTTTAGATTCCCTAATAATTGAATGCTATGTGCACCCAGTTTACTGAGGGAGTTATAAACTTGTTCATTAAGCTCTATCTTAATGATTAAATGACAATGATATCATCTTAATATTCCTTGACTATTTTTCACTTCTGTAACTTTAGTGTCAATTCAAATGTGGATATGAGAGGGGGGTATAAGATTGCTAAAAGATGTGTTGATTGGTACATAGAATGTCAATAACCTCTTTTAATCACAAAACTGATAAGTTGTTGGCAAGATAATTTTCATTTCACATCACCAATAAGCATTTAGACCCTTCTTTGCAGAGGTTAACAGTGATCATGACTTCAAAGTTAAATAATCCACGATGAGTGCATATTTATTCTATTTATTTGAAACATTAATTATTAATTTTAATTGGAAAGGTAATATGTTGTCTGACATTTACATCTGTTCAAATATCATTGCTCCAGAGATAAAAGCAATACTTTTATAACCTATCCAGTTCACCTCCAAATAACTGGAGTCCATTATTATCATCCTGCATCTTTTAATTCTTCAAGAAATTTTTTTTCCCCCCAGTTTGGTCTCGGAAACATACGCCACAAAGGAATCATCATTATGACTTTTAATATTGTTACATTAAGTAACAGCATGCCTAACTAATTTAACAGATTGACAGCTATAAAAATATACCACACAGCCGAGATTATTGGGCCAGTGTAACAGATACCATCTGCCAACACAATTGATCTGAGGACTCTGAAAATCAATTCAAATTGGCAGATTATTATTGTTCTGCAAACGGATTTTTTTTTGTCCATTACCATACACTGTACAGAAACATCAAGTTCTCTGGTGTTATAAATGGCACTCTGCCAAGGCTCTGTGCAAAAGAGACCTTAGAGAGTGTCATTAATAATGTAGAGTATGCCAGGTAGTCTTTTGAACAGTGAAGTGCTGAAGGAACAATTGAACCCAAGGACGCTTTGACTTTTTGCCTACACATCACAAGGACACTTTGTGACAGTGCTGTGATTTAACTCTTGCATGTCCATGATTATTTTTAAGTTTAGCTGCTCAGATCAGCACCGTGACATGTTTCCATCTTTCAACTAGATTGAACACTTAGCTGAGTAAAGAGGGAAATGGAAAACAGATAAAATTGCCTTTGCCTCATATTCTGGAGTGAATTATTGTAAGAGAAAAATTGCTTTCTCCATGAATGTAATCAAGACTGTAGTAAAATTGAACTATAGATGCAATTAAGTTGTGGTATCACCCAACATTACTGGGGTATATGTGTAGTTATTGCTCAATAAATAAAATTTTGGTTTCTGAATCATGTTGGCAATCAAGTATAGAATTGAGGTGGGTGCTGCACTGTTGCAAATGCTGCCTTTCAGGTGAAACTGAGATCCTCTCTCTCTTCTCATTGATGTGAATGATCTTATGGCAATGGGGAGATGGTGCCATCCTAACAATAATGCACCAGTAATTCAGAATCTTGAGTTAATACTCTGAGGAGAAAATCTTCACTCAGAAGCTTGGGGGAGTCTAGAAGTCATTGCTTGAAAGGATGATTGAGTCAGAAATGCGCATACTTAATATTCACTTGCATTGCCAATACCTCCAAGGTGTAGGCCCCAAAAATGTACAATTTGATTAGTGTACTCAAATCTTGGTTAACTGATGCAAACACAATGGCCTATTGTCCACTGGCAGCTTTCTAACGATTTTAGATGGGAATTTAAAAATCCATTGTGACCATTATTGTGCTTTAAGGCAGAAAAATCTGTTCTCTTTACCTGGTCTAGCCTACATGTGACTCCAGTAGAGTTGAGTCTTAATTGGCCTCTGGGCTCTTAGAAATGAACAAGACATGTTGGCCTAGCCAGGAACGTCCACATTCCATGAGCAATTTTTGTTAAATAAAAGACTTTGAGCAGGGAGTCCTCCCCATATTTATCACTCAGTAAACTTAATTGAAATATTATCTCATTGAAGTTTGTCCAATTTAGTTGTGTATACTTTCACTGAAAGAATTCCTATAGAATGATAGTGACTGCAATTAAAATATACTTCATTGACACAATGGAATGTTAAGTTTTCTGTCTTCTTGAGCTTTCATCTTGCACTCAAGTCTTCAATCTTCATTATCTTCCCTACTTCCAAGTTGGCTATACATTGTTAAGGCATGACTCACCATTAAGGACAGTCACCATTTAGACTGTACTGTCAATTATGAAATGGTAAGAGGAAAGCTCAAGCAGGTACAAAACCCCTCAATGACCATGGATGGACCAACATGCTGACTAACAACTGACAGCTGATGTAGCAGGTGGATCTTGGAACTTTTTTCTAAAAGTGCCATTTCTCCATCAGCCATTTACTTCCACTTTTCCATTTCCTTTACCTTCAGTGATTTCACTCGTATCTCTTACAGCTACAGAATCACAACATCATTAGCAAGTTTTGAACTTATAAGAAAAACATTTATCAAAAATGACCACGTTGTAATTGGGTCTTGCTATTCAGGTTCAGGATTAGCCAGGGCCCCAGTGCAGCTAACTTCCACCTCTCAATATAAATCTCTGAGGCATAATGGAGAGGCACAAACAATGTTGCATAATACCAAGGAATGTTCCCTCTACAAAGGGACAGATTTACCAGTTTACACTCAACAAATAAGGGAAATATTGGTTGACTTTGTGGGATTTAGATTCCCTGGCTTTTCCTTACTACCTTTCTTAAATAATGGCACCAGCATTCCCAACTTTCCTCCCTTTCCTCACCACTGAACTTTCTGAGTCCTGGAACCTGTCTTGTCCATCGCTTCTGCATTCTCTTCAATACGTTGACATCTTTCCTGTAATGCTGCCAACAACGGTGCACAATAGAATCACATTTCCTTTTTCAAAACCAGGCAGCAAAATGGAAACAATTCAGGCAGCAAGTCCCCAAATTTCTTTTGGATGGTTTTGTCAAAATGGGACAAGGTTCATGGATCTTTGCACAATATTGTCCCCGCTTCTCTAGTTTCCAGAGGCCTACACATTTCAAGCGTTAATAAGATTGGCAGAGCGAAGAGTAGAAAATTGAGTTATTGTTAGATCTGAAGAGCAGAGATTAAAAAAAAGTGAATGATTACTCAATTTTTCTTTTGTTTGCTGCATGCTGACATTGTACTTTTGTGCAACAAACAAGTAAATACCAAGGAGCCTCAAATACTCCTCTTTCATTTTAATATGATTTAAATATTCCTCTACTGCAAAGGCTGTGAAAATTGCTTTTTTGAGAACTAATTTATGTCAGGCATACTAGTTGCCAGCATGCTGTTTCTGAACACCGGGAGCATCAGAATCTCTGTACTTTATAATTGCTGCAGTGTTTTTTTTCTCTCTTGTTTCCACACCTCCCCCCCACCACCCCCCCCCCCCACCCCCACCCCACCCCAGCTCAGTCCAACTGCTGAGAGAGAGTCATCAGGGATTAACAAAATAGTCCCCAGATTAGTATCAACAGGATACCTTGCCAAAACTCATGGCATTCACCCAGCTCAGAGCTCCCATATAGACACTGAGGAAACGTGAATGACCTAGAGCAGGATATTAAGGAAAAAGATGATAGACAGTGCCTTTTGTAAACAGGAAAATAAACTGTTCTGCTGGGTTAGGTAAAACAATACCTACTGTGATAATGTCCCTTGATCCACTTTAAGGTGATGACATAGATATACTGATTACGGAGCTTTCCAAGATATCTAATGGTTGTAAATTTCCACGTGTGCTGTGGAAAGTCAATAATTTGAAACTAATTTAAAAAACTTTAAGGGCTGTCTTTCATTCAGAGAATATTGTTGATGTGCATGCTTAATTTGGGCTCACACAGCATGAAGGGAAGACCAAACCAAAATCTTGAGTGAAATCCAAAAAAGGCCATTGGCCTGTCAATTAAGAAGTACAAAGTTAAAAATCAACAACACCAGGTTATAGTCCAACAGGTTTATTTGGAAGCACTAGCTTTCGGAGCGTCGCTCCTTCATTAGGTGGTTGTGATAACCAACTGATAAAGGAGCAGCATTCTGAAAGCTAGTGCTTCCAAAGAAACCTGCTGGACTATTATCTGGTGTTGTGTGATTTTTAACTTTGTTCACCCCAGTCCAACACTGGCAACTCCAAATCACTAAGTGCAAAGTCTTATTTCCAATTGTTGGCAGTCATTACTTTCCTAGTCTATTTTATAAGATCCCATCATTGATTTTCAGCTTTTAAATAAGGGAATAAAATAAAAATCATTTATCCTTCAGCCTCCTTTCTCGTTTGTAACAGCCTCTTGCTGTTTCCTCAGATAAATTAAATTCTCATGTTACACAATTATTTGCCTTCTTGGCAAATGCTGCTTCTTTCATTTTAAATTGAGCTGCCTACTTATTCTTCTTTTTCAAAGACATTGTGATATATTATGTGGTGTGCCTGGATTTCAGAGGTATTTATATTAGTAACTCATGCCACTCTGTCTCTATTACTGAATAATTTCATGAACGTAGCATCTTCAACATCTCCAAGATTATTTCAGACATTTTTAGTTTTTGATGCATGAAAATCTAAGGTTGACTTTTACATGTGATGTTTGAAAATTATCCAAAAGTCATGGGTCACTTATTTTATGAGATCGACGTTCACATGGGTAAATATGGCAGTTGTGATTGTCTGAACTCTGAACTTATTCCGTACGTCATTGATCGGCTCACTGTTTTAAGAGAGGCATTATTTCATTTGAGTAAAATTGTGGAAAGATGAATGTCACTTTAACCCATTAAGCATTTGTCACAAATGACCATTTTTATGTGCCTGTCTTAATTTGGGAAAACATTCACTGTTGGAAATCCTTGCCCAGGCAGCAGAATGGGTGTCACATGGGCAGTAAGGAAGGATGAGACCTGAATGAAATGCAATTGTACACAATAACCTTCTGTTTTACTACTTGGTGTGGAACCTGAAGTCCCTGTCATTTGACTTCTGATGAGATATTATTTGTAGTTCATGCAAAGTCATTAACTGCCCCAGTTCTCAGTTTAAATGGTTACCAGTACTTTTGCGTGCCTGTGTCCCCATTACAACTATTGCTTGTATTGAATGAATCACAATCATAGTTTGTTACAATATGGGGACTATTCTGCTCACCAAACCTGTGCTAAATCTCTGTGGGAGATTTCCTGTTAACCGTTGCCTTGGGATAAGACTAGGGGATGGACCCAGACAGCACACATCACATTTCGTTGCACATTTTAACATTTTCGTCTCGTTTCCCTGCCCTTTCATGTACCTTTTAAACTTGAATTTTCAGATACATTTTTTCAGATTTTCCATCGGGCTCTCTGGCGAGACATCTCATTCCTCAACAACCTACTGCAGTAAATCTGAAACTTTGCTTGGAAACATGACAGTGATAAATACTCTCTAATGAAAACCCAAACAGATCCATTGTTAAAGGTATTGTGAATAAAGAATGATGTATTTGGGTCCCAACGCTTGGTAACACAGCTGGATCAATAGTTGGGATTAGAATGGACATTCATTTGGATGTTTTGCTGAAATCTAAACTGTAGCTTATATGGAGAAAAAAAAGTCATTGAGAAAATAACCTTGATGTTTCCAGCAACCTCCCCCTTCCCCTTTTCCTGGCACCACTCTTCAGCTTGGCAGCAGACCAATGTGATCACTGCCAAATTTCTGTTCTGGTTCGGAACTGTAGCTTTTCCCCTCCAGTTTGCAACTGAAAGCACTGATGGTATTTTTCAGCAGCTAATGAGACACACGTGTAAGAAAGTATACATGAATAAGATATCAATAATGAAAATCTATATTCATACGCTGAGCTTCCGCAGAGCGAAGAGAAATAACAAGTGTTTGTAAATACTGATGTGTTCACTCATTGAGAAACTCCCATTGAATAGGGAGTTGTTATGTGACAATGCAGCGCATCTAAAATCCTACAACAATGAGCATTACAGTGTGAAGGGCATCACCCCAGGGTACTTTTCAACAAATTCTTTGGCCAATGATAAATATTAGGAATACATTGTATGGTACTTTGCAATTTGGAGGAGAAGAGGATGATGATGTTGCAGTGCTCAATGCTGTAACTTATGTACAAACAACTCTGTTTAGCCAGTGCGTGCTTTCTGTACATTGTAAGGAATAATGTGAACACATATGATATGCTGCTGTTCTGCACCAGGCTTGCACTACAGTCAACAAATGAGGTTCTTCTGGACTCTGGCTCATCATGGCTGAACAGACCAATTACGTGTTTCAAATTGCCAATGAGTCTCTTTGGTGTTGCATGTCCAGGTAATGAGATCGTCAATGCCTTACAACATCCATAAATAGCATGGCATTTCTCCATAACACTGCTTCAATGATTGGGTGAGTGCAGGTGAACAGTGGGAGAATAATGAACAAAACTTGGTTTTAGCCCTAAGCTTTTTGGATCCCAATCCTGATCCTTCCCTTCTCCAGCAATTACTTCCAGAACCTGCATGTGTGCAGCTTTCTCCCAACAAAGGGGCAATTGTCTTGCTATTCCATCCATTTTCCAGGATACAAGCATCAATTATATAAACACTTCCTTTGCAAATGAATAGGATAGGACCACATGTTGGAATGAGGAGAGTAAGGAAGCCTCCAGGACAGTTCCTTGCCTAATGCAAATTTTTGAATGCATAATATGTGGGTCCCCTGCATTGAAAATGTACCTTGTATTTGCACCTTACCACATTTCTTGGGAATTGAGCAAATGCTTTGACTTGGCAGCAAAACCATGCGCCTACCATGTGAGTGTAGACTTGGAGGCATGCTGGTCATTGTCTCACTGCAAACGTATATTTTTTTTGAGTAGAAATGATAATCAGATATCAAACTCCCGATGCTTTTAAATAAACTTGCTCTGGGGCTGTTTGCTTTTCTGCAATGTTGGCAGCCAATAGTAAATAAGGGGTGGTAGATTTAAGACAGATGTCAGAGGTAGGTTCATGACTCAGAGAGTGGTAAGGGCGTGGAATGTCCTACCTGCCAAAGTAGTCAACTCAACCCCATTAGGGAGATTTAAACAATCCTTGGCTAAGTACATGGATGATGGATAGTGAAAAGGGATGAGCTGAGAATAGTTCACAGGTTGGCGCAACATCAAGGGCCGAAGGGCCTGTTCTGCGCATTATTGTTCTATATTCTGAGGACGTTGTCACCATCAGCACACTCACATTCCTCTTTTGTCATGTGTTTTTTAAATCACATGATGAGTTTTGAGTTTGAAATAACTGGATCCAAGGGAAGGCACATCAAGGCTCAGACTTCAAAGTAACAATACTTGTGAAACTGGCATATTAAATACTCTAAGGCATGATAATCTTATGTCAGGCTCTAATTTATACTTAGATTTGGTAATGACTAATCAACTTTCTTCAAATGTTTATGTCCATGTGCTCTCTGTAAATCTTTTAGAGCATCTCACTCTATTATGTCTTGCAGAGTGTTCTTTCAGAAACTGTTCAAACCCTGCCCACAGTGTGATTTTTATAGCCAGTGATGTGCAGCTCCATGATATCATGGCTAGGCTCCTTCAGTCCTCTTACCCTTACACAACAGAAAATCCTTATCTTCTGCTAAAAATTGAGTTAAGTGCTCCTATTTCACCTGGTGTTTACCCTGTCACAAGGAAGTTGCTGCTTAATTTTCACTCTGTCTTGTTTGCAGCTGGCTGGTATTTTCTGATGCACCCCCACACCAGCCTAGGCAGAAGTCAGCCAGATGCCAGGAGATTAACAACAATTTCATCTGTGTGAGTTTTAATTGGATATCTATTTACAGGAGTTATTCCAAAATTAATTTCGTAGAGTGCATTTTATATTTTTGTAAAAGTTAATGAACAGTGAAAGCACTGAAGTTCTGCAATTTATTTCTTCATGACACAACATTGCCAATAGCACAAAGGTAGCAGAATAATGTGGGGAGACCAAACTGTACAGGTAATGTAACAAGCATGGCATGGGCTTTGGCACTTGGTGAGTTTGTTATGCAGCATACAGGCATGTAGCAGGGATCACTCAAAGCAAAGGGATTGGAAAGCGCAGTATATAGTTACCAATCTTGTGCTGTAGCATTAGCCAGAGGAGGAAAAGCAACAGGATATGCTTGGTTCTGCACAAAATGTGTCTCCTGGAAATTTCTTTGTTGTTTTTGTCATTTGTAATTGTCTGTGTGGATTTCTAATATTTTAAAAAAGAAATATTTTCTACAGGACTTATGTGGCAATTTTGTAAACAGATTTAAACAGCAAAACATGGCTTATCCCATCTTAGGCTGACACAAGATCTAGTATGTAAGACTGCCAGTACAATTTGAACTTCAGAACAAATCCTGTACCAAATAAAAGCTGAAAGAACTGTGGATGCTGTAAATCAGCAACAAAAATAGAAATTCTGGAAAGGTTCAGCAGGTCTGGCAGTATCTGTGGAGAGAAATCAGAGTTCACGTTTCAGCTTGAGTGACCCTTCCTCAGAAATCTTCTACTACATTTTGGTACCAGGTGGCATTAATTTCAACAATAGATTACATGATAGTCCAAACTCTCATTTCAAAGACGACTATCTTCATGAGAAAAAACATGGTTTGGGTTAATGTAGATCACTCAGTCATTCTTTCTTTCTAATTATTCTCAGGATGGAAGCTTCACTAGCTGATCCAGAAATTGTAGCCCATTCCTAATTGCCCTTGAGAAGGTGCTGGTGAGTTGCCTCATTGAATCACTCCACTCTGTTTGGTGTAGGCACACCCACAAAGCCATTAGGGAAGGTGTTCCAGGATTTTAACCCAGCGAGTCTGAAGAAACAGCAATATAGGGCTAAATCTTTTTTTTTTGGCTAAATGTAAGTCATGTCAAGTATGCTGGAGTAATTTTTGTTTGCAAGGCTAAGAGAGTTTTCTAACTGTATCTTGCCAGCAATGTCAAGTTCATTTGCATTTCATCCCCACAGCAACTCACCACTCATCTGGAATTGATCAGAAACCCTGACATCAGTGCTATCATTAAAAGACTGTTGTGCACCTCTGTACTAGCACTGCCAGTCTGGAGCTGCCCCATAGTTCTGATATTTGCTCTGGACATGGCAAATGGGGGAGATCGGTGACCTATTTTGTGGTCAGCATCCTGGAGCTCCTGTTGGATGGAGTGGTGTACAAGCAGGACTTTCTCTTCCCCCAGTGCCAGCAGTGGCAGTCTTGACACCAGACCATGCCAGTTTAGTGCATGGTTGCCATCTAAATCAGTGCAGTCTGTAGTAATGCCAACGGGAGGTCAGTGTCCTTCTCCACTCTGCTAGAGAAAGTGCCGCTATCTATTCTTCGAACCTCATACTCCATTCCTGCCACTGTAGTCACCTCCCACTAAAGTTCATACTCTACCACTCTTATTAATTCATGTAACATTTTTTCCACATGCCTTCACCAATGCCAATCTGTGATGCCCTCTGTGCTGCCAACTCACTCACTTGAAAAACCCTCCCACTAGCACCAGCAGTTGTGTCACCCATTTAAGCTTTTGTGCCAAGGTACTGTAGATGGCGCTGTGAATGGTGACATTGTAAACTTTTCACTGTACTCCAGTATCCCTGTATTTGAATGCACATGACAATTAATTCTAATTCCAATCTTCTGTAATATCTGCTTCTCTCTTGTTCCAGTAGCAAACAGCCCAAAATAGGACAGCAAGAGTCAAGATGAGTAGTGTACCATATCTGATTCAGCCCCTAACTCCATGTGAGGAGAGGAACCTGGTTTTAACCATTCTGAGCAGGAACTGGACTGGTATCAGACATTACCCTGGATTCACAGTGGCAGGTTCCCCTGGATGAAGGCTATGCCCATTGACTTGGCTGATGCATGCTGACAATCATAACAAGCTTTCTGACCTTGTGTCCAGAATAAATGGCCTAGCAAAACAATTATAATATGAACCTAAAGCTGAACTAATTGGATTGCTCCTCTCCAATATGCGATCCCAATTCACTGAAGCATTCAAGTTCAACATAAAAAGAGATTCCTTTAGTTTTAATTTACTTTTGTTTGACTAATTCACGGGCTGTCACATCACTGGCTAGACCAACATTTATTGCCCATCCCTAATTGTCCAGAGGGCAGTTAAGAGTCAATGACTTTGCTGTAGGCCTAGAGTCACATGTAGGCCAGACCAGGTAAAGATAGCAGTTTCCTTCTCTAAAGGATAGTCTAAACCAGATAGTCTTTTCTGACAATCGACAATGGATTCCCGAACAGCCTTTGAGCCAATTGAGTGGATAATCAGGTCATTGCAGAAGACAGTTTCAAATCACATGTATCATTGTAGGTCTGGGGTCATGTATGAGCCAAATCTGGGAAGGTTTGAGGGTTTCCTTACTTCATGGAAGCCAAGGAAGCAGACTGTTTTTTTGTGATGATCCAGTAATTCTATGGTTGTCATTGCTGGTTCTTGCTATCTGTTCTAGCTTTAGCTCAATCACTGAATTTAAATCCTCTAGTGCTATGGTGAGATTTAAACTCAGGTTTCTACATTACAAGGCCAATAAAATAACCACAATGCAATCATTCTATTGTTGGTTGTAACTCTTTGTTGGTGGCGATATTCAACAGACTATGGTGCATAATGTCTCTCTCTTGTTTCTGCTGTTGAAAAATAGTCTAAGGTGAAAAAGGTATTCAGGAAGGATGTAATCAGTTATTAAGTACAATAGGGATGTGACAAAATATGAAGAACAATGGATATCTATTGCAGAAGGTGCACAAGTGACTGAATATAGTACTTGCATGTTTTTGGCAAGTCATCTTTGACTCTACAAGGATAAAATACAGTACCATAATGTGCTGATATGGGACAACATTGTTACTTCAAAGCACCAAGGGACTAGGCACCATCAATCAGAATCTAAGGTAAATTGCAATCATGGTAAATACTTACCCTTGCTGCAGAGAGGAAGGCAAGAGGAATATACAAGCAGATATTGCTGGAAAAGCTCAGCAGGTCTGGCAGCATCTATGGAGAGAAATAACAGTTAACGTTAACTTTCTCAGGAGTGCTGAGGAAGAGTCACTTGACCTGAAATGCTAACTCTGATTGCTCTCCACATTAGCGGCCAACCAGCTGAGTTTTTTTTAACAATTTCTACTTTTGTTTCTGATTTACAGCATCAACAGTTCTTTTGGTTTTTAGTTTGGAATATACCAGTAGTCAGGCGATAGGATTAGTGAGAAAGGGGCAGAGCAATGGGGAGAAGGAACTGAGTGTACGTCCCAGAGAGAAGCACAAGTCAAAAAATAGAAATTTGATGTGTTTCAGACTAGGTAAAGAGAATAAGGCAGACACAGGCAGAGTCTCTCAACTCTGTTTCAAATAGAATAATAAATGATAAGTACTCACGTTGGCTATGTTCTGGCCTCTAAATGAGCTTATGTATTTTTGGGCTTCTTTAACACATTGTATTAGCATCCCATGTTGCGTTGATAATGTCCAAGAATGGCCCAATCTTTGGCCCCAAGTGTCATCAAAAAGTAAATGGTTTTCTTCAGGAGTTAACACAGGTTGGTGCTCTAATTTCTAGGTAGATGATTGGGATGGACTACAGGATCTGTCAGAGTCTCAGAGTCTGTGGACATATTTCACTAGGGGTTTGGTAAGGGAGCTCGCAGAACTGGCAGCGCCAACTATCAGCAGTTGGATAGAAAGATGAGATCTTGGGGAACAAGGGAAAGGTGTCAGGAATAAAGCAGGACCAATTAGTAGAGTTGGTCAGATAGACAACAGTCAGAGAATGGATCAAAAGACTGCAGGCTCTCAAATGGTATTGGGGAAATCAGGCAGAAAATCTCAGTCCCGAGGAGTAATATTCAGGATAAAGGAATTCTGTTGGGGGGGTGTAGGAGGTCAGGACTGCTCCCTTGGGAGGTTAGAGTGAAGGATGGGGGAGGAGCTGCGTGAAGATTGGTGTCAGGTGTGGAGCTGGAGATTACAGGACTGGGGGCAGCAGTGATGATGATAAGTACTTCCTTTTTCTTGCTTAGGTGTTATGTGGCATTGGTATCCTGGGAGCAAACAGCAGTAGACCTGACTGCACAAGGCAAACCAAACCTACAGCCAGCACCAGGAGCTCACATGGAAATGGTCTAAAATCTGTTTCGATTGTGGGTATTAGTCATCTCCTTTGGAAGGACACCGTCCAGTGGGATTTGCAGCTGGAATGTGTCCCCAAATGGTCCCTGTAGCACTCAAGAAAGAGGCAGTACTTTCCCCGACATTACACCTCACATCTTTGTACTGACCAGATAGCCAACTTAATTAAAAATTGATATTAAAAATTGAAATTAAAATTATACTTGGCCTTGATATTTGTGATTGAGAGTGTGGTGGTGGAAAAGCACGCAGGTCAGGCAGCATCCGAGGAGCAGGAGAATCGATGTTTCGGGCAAAAGCCCTTCATCAGGAATGGTGTATATGATACTGAGTGAGGTTGGAGTTGCAGAGGTGTGGGATGGAGTATTGGTGGGGAGGCAGGGGGAGTGCTGCTGTCGTGAGAGAGATGGACATTTATGGTCTCCTTAAATTTTCATACTTACATAATGATTGTGTGTAAAAAAAACACCAGTGTGACAAACAAGGAATATTTCTGTATAATATGTAGCATGGTATTGATTTATTTCATTTTGTCACAATATGGGACAGGTTTTATGCATAGGAATCATATTGCAGCTTAATGTAAATTATTACATATTTTACTAGATTGATCTATTGCATGAGAAAGGTGACTCAATGCATTCAATTCAAATGGAATCACTTTTGAGATTTTGTTCAATCAAGGGCAGAATTTTCTCAGCTGCTGAATTACTGGGCAATGATGAACAAATTGGGAAAATTGTTTGAGATGGCCAGTGAGGAGTCATTGAACCCTAAAAGTCTCATTTTCCAACCAAGTGTTCAATGGCGAGACAAGATTCTCACTAATGAATGATGAGAGACCTATTTGCATGCATTCATTTGCACTAATATCTCATTATTATCTAATCTAGCCTCATTAATGTGCAGCTTTCATTTCTCCTACTCCCAGATAGTGATAATTCCCAACATGGACGTCAAAGCAGATATCTGGAGATCCTAGCTTTGTGCTTGCTCTTCTGGCCTCCCCTATGGACAGCAAGCACCAACATCAGGGCAGCACTCGCAGGCACCTTCCTGTCATTGACTATTGGCGTCCAGCACATACCAGCACCACCACACTTCTATAGCACCTCACCGACACATGTACAGTACAGTTCTGCACTTCAATGCTATGCTATAGAGTGTGATGGGTGCCTTTCATTGGAATGTTGCTGCCTGAACATTTACATTCAAGGATGGATGGATTGGACCAGGGTTCATCTCATTGCTCCTTGCTTGCTCTCTTTGCCGTCATTCACTTTCTACATTGCTGGATGCGCCCAGAATCTTGGCCTTGCCTTGCCTTTTCATGTCTTGCAACCTCAGCCAGAGCTTTCAGACTCCCAGTACATCTGTCCTGACTTGCCTTTTAGTGCAGTCACAAAGACTGGAAGCTTGTCATCATTTTTCACAGTGAACAGTCAGGGTAGTGAGCATGTTGCTGAACGGCACTGAGCTACATCATTCTCGTAGCTACATCAAGGGCAAGCCACGTAAATGATAAACACATTGCATGTGCTTCAAGAAAATGGTCATGCCTCAAAGTCTAAAGAGTACAGTGTTCAGTCAAGGGCAACACTTTTAGTCATGGAGTACCAGCTCAGTAAGTCAAGGGTTGACTCTGATATTAATCCAGGGGCATGGGCATGGTTAATTGGCTACTTGGTATGTTTAGGGTGAGGGGATGGTCGCTGTACTTTCCAGGAAATGGGTCCGATGGATCCATTTCAATTGTCTGCAGAGTCACGGGAGGTCAGTTAGGGAACTGCTTAGAGACCCAAAAGGGATCCGGTCAGGACTTGTTCAGATTATATAAGTTGGTCAAGGATTAGCCCACAGGCAGCCCTGTGGTTTTGTCCACTAAAGATCAACGGTGCAGGGGGGATTGTTGAGGACATGCTGTGAGAGGGAAGTAGGGGAATGATATTGGAGCTGAGGTGCAAAGGGGACAACAATTGTAAAGGAGTTCAACTCAATGTATAAGGGTGGAAGACAATAGAGAATAGAAGAGGAAGGGTAATGTAGCGGGAGGATCATCAACAGTCAGCAACACCCTGGCTTTGATGATGGGACTACTATATCTCAAATATTTTCTCTATATGCTTGATCCTGGAGCTCTATAGTAATGAGATTGTGTTAGATAGGTCACATGGGAATATTGGGAACATCAAAGTCAATGGGGAAGACAACCAAGAGGGAATGTGTAGATTTGGGAACTTTACCAAGGTTTAGATGCTGAGTCTGAGACTCAGATTATGAAGTGTTACTGCTGCTTCCTTCCATTGTGCTGCAAACTGCAAGTGGGCAGTGGAGCTGAAAGTGGCAGGGTGAGGTGTTTTGGTTTGTGAGTGGCAGTGTTACACTTTGGAGCAATGTGAGGCCTTTGATAGGATGACAGTATTACACAGACCCCTGTGCAGTACAAGTGAAACATACGCACCAGCACTACATGATGTACATGAAGCTTAAGCATTAGGCGAAGGTGAGAAGTCCACATTCTGGCCTGATGGACTCTGGACCACGTCACACAGCAGCAGGATTGAATGATCTGGATGGCTGTGATGTAAAAGCAATGTGTTACAGGCTGGAAAGATTCCCGCTAGTTGCCAAAGTAACAAGCCCCTTCCAAGTTCCCTCAGCCTGCACATGGGGCAGGACCTGCTCGCTCTGCACCTTGGACCATTGAATAGGACAAAGGATGGCTAATATCTGTACCTTCCAGGTAGCAATTTTGGATTGACAGCCAATTGCTCACAAAGCTGATGATAGACAGTGAATATATGTTAACAAATGTGAGAATGTATTTACACTAAGGTGTCATCTGAGTCATCTATGTGCCCTCAGAAGATCTCATTCTTCCTTTCCCTCCCGTGATGTTTCAGTAGCACCGTAGTGCAGCACTGGACATTGCTTCATAGTCGGTTGCTGGGGTATGAAGTTTTAGCATGCCCACAGGAATGATTCCAACCCTTGCCAGAGGGAACCAGGAACCTGTCTTTATAGGAGTTGAATGTTGGGCAGCCATCATGTCCTCCTCATTCTGGGCCACTTTCTCCTGGAATGAGACAAAAGGAGCAGTTGAAGGAGATGAAAGTGTGTGGCACAGCTGTCGGTGCTGGTGTAGGGAAGAGAATAGGTAGTGCAGTGTCCAAAATAATTAACAAAACCACAAAAGATTAATCATGTGTGTGTGTGTCGGAGTGAGTGAGGAAAGTTGTTGCAGATTATAGCGAGAATGATAGACCATGAGCTGGAATGGCAGGTCAGTACAGGATTAAACATAGCGTGACGTGAGGTAGCTGAAGCGCATGACACTTACCTTGGTATGGTGGAGAAGGTCATTGACCTTCTTCCTACACTGCAGGCCTTCTCTAGTCTGTAGAGAGCACACTAATCTAAGTGGTGATCTCAGACCAAGCTGGCTGTGCTGATGCTGTATCTTCCTCTGGCCATCAAGAAAGAAAGTGGACCTCCATCACTCTGTTCACCAAACATGGAGCCAATGTTTTCCTTTTCTGCCATATCCAGGGTGTGAGTCATGCAGAGCAGCTCTAGACTGACAGCACTTGATCAGCTGTACAAAGATCTTTTCAATAGGGATGGCCATGCCAGGAATCTCAGGATGGCCCAGCAGTGGTGAGCTTTTCCATTGACACGACTGGGAGAATATGATGAACTGGGTGTCAACAGGGGTGTGGTGCACGGTTAATTTGGTGTTTGGAATGATAACATGAGAAACCTCACTCATCTTCGCAGGGAGAAAACTTCTAGAAACTTGCCAAAAATTACATGTCGCTAATTTCTGGTATGTTTGTAAATATGTGTACACATGAACATTGTATAACTTCATATGCTTGATTGACAGCTTTCTTTAAAAATTAACGCATAAGTGGTTTAACTTTGTTTGGTCCTTGTCACTCTTTGAAGCTATCTATCGATTAAAAGAATTAGAATTAGAATCCCTACAGTGTGGAAACAAGCCCTTCAGCCCATCAAGTCCACACCAACCCTCCAAAGAGTAACCCACCCAAAACCCATTCCTCTACCCTCTATTTGCCTAATGCTCTTAACCTACACATCCCCGAAAACAATGGACAATTTAGCATGGCCAATTCACCTGATCTGCACATCTTTAGACTGCAGGAGGAACCAGAGCACCCAGAGGAAACCCATGCAGACACAGGGAGAATGTGCAAACTCCAAACGGCAGTCACTTGAGGCTGGAATCAAACCCAGGTCTCTCATGCTGTGAGGCAGCAGTGCTAACCACTGAGCCACCGTGCTGCCCCAAAATAGAGAGTCACTTTGTCAAATCAGAAAGCCACTTGATAACCACCAAATAAATATAAACATAGACATATAGTTATATAACAGCCTGGTAGCTTTTTTGTATATGATCAGAAGGAAACGTGAGGAAAAATATTTCGTACAATATAATTTAGTATGACAGTGACAAAGCAGTTAGTATTTTCCACAGCATAGGTGACTAACTTTAGTAACTATTAAAAAATTAAATTGTCCTAGTGGCTGTAAATATTTTGAGATTTCTGGTCATCATAAATGCACTCATTAAATGTAAGCCTTTTCTTTTTTCTCATTGCTATCCTTCTTATATACTTTTACTGATGAGTACATCTGTTTAGCAAGCCGAATTATAGTGTAGCACAAAGTGTTGCTATTCTGGCACATTCCTAAGCACAAATGATATGGGCCAGTAGCTGAGATAAACTGAAGAGATCTCAATGCTTAATCATTGTACTCACCACTTATTTAACCAGATAACTTTGCAAATGTAGACTCAAACTTTTTGTGACATATTGAGCGAGGGCTTAATCCTAATGCTAATCCTAACCTACATGAGTAGCTTGAAACACAAAAGCCAAAAATAGTTTGATTGAAGCAACACTCTTCACGGTCAACTCTGGTGTAGAGTCATCTAGACTCGAAGCATTAACTTCCTCTCTCTCCATGGATGATATCTGATTTGCTGTGATTTCCAGCAGTTTTGTGTTCAGTGTAAAATGTCATAGCTTTGCTCACTATTAAATACTATAAACAAAAGGTTGGATTTAGTTTGATTTTGAAATAAGTAAAAAAGCTTTGTGCATTTTCTTTTCTTTTGTCACATGCTCAGCTCGAACCTTTGCTGTGCGGCTTCCCTGAATGCTAGGTGGGAAAGCATTGACTTCATGAGGATGAAATCTGGCTGGAATATGCTGTAATTAGTAAATCCGTTATGCTTTGTCTTATTGTGGAGCTGAAGTTGCAAATTCAACCTGTCATGTTCCGAAAATTATTTGTAAGACGATGATCACCCATGGAATTGCATGTACTGTCATTTCACAGTGTGTGTCTGCAGAAATGTGAATATTTCACTGCTACATTGTACGTACTTCCACAATATAATTTATTTTAAACTCCCTACTTGCTTTAATCATGCAGCTGGTATATCTATTTGTATTTACGTTTAGCTGCAGAACTACCACTAACATACAAATCCTTACCTAATTCAGGATTAATTTTGCAAAGCTTTGGTGAAGTCAGCAGACTGTTGTAAAGTCGAACAAAGATATTTTTCTTTCTCATGCAATGTATAAAGTGGTGAAGAGGTTAAATTGTGCCAGTCAGCTATGTCGTGAATTGCTTAAAACTGAAGATAGGAAATGTGTGTGAGAAGCTGGCATGAAACAGCTTGGACTTTCCCAGGCAAAAAGGCTCCCAAAGTCTCAACAAAGCTGCTTTCTTCACAGGTTTATATAAGTTCACATTCACAATCACATCCTTTTAGACCCTGAGTTCTGTAAAATAACCTTGATAATGTTTCAGCCTCTGCTTGCAAACATTGACGGTGAGCAAACTCCTTCAGCCCTAGGAGACCACTTGGTAAAATACCTCCCACATTGCGACCTTAGCAAAACCGGATAGTGCACAGTGTAATTTTATATTAATAGCCAATGTAGTGACATTCAGTGGCTAGGTTGCAGCCCATTGAAGCACACTGGAAAACACATTATGTGAGCACTGGTTCTTTGGATTGGATTGCTTTCTCCCCATGAAGAGCCTCAGTGAGTTCAGTAACCAAACACTTTTGTCAAAGCAAAGAGGAAACAGGAAATTAGATATCTGTGGAGTGTAGTTGAGGACTTAACCTACACAAATAAACTGCTCACAACAAAGTCTACAATCCAGGAAAAATACAATGACATATGTTTGAAACTAGATGGTTCTGCAAATAATTAATTATAGATCAGTTAATTAGGATTCTGATAAACACAAGCCTACCTGTCTTTTTAAAGGGTCATTGAAAGAGCTTTCCCCAAGGATTGTTCTAGTATTTGTAAAGTCCAGCAAAAATATGAATGAATACCAATTATCTCAGAAAGCCTGAGAGTAATGTTCATGTGCGCATATATTTATAAGCATCCACAAGAAATTATTTTTAAAATTTTGATACAAGGTTGTTCAGCTTGCCTTCTTTGTGCTTTAATTATTCAACTTTTGCACGCACTTTGTTATTCCAAAAGCGTATTATTTTATAAGATATTCAACTCCTGGACTGTATGATTTAATTTATAATTTCATTTTACAAAAATGACTGTGAAGTGTTTTGACCTGTCTGAAGGATGAAAAGCACCATATAAATTAAAAATTCATTCTTTCTCCTCTTATAATTGAGGATGCTTTCTCAAATACTTTCAAGCAATGAGGAACCTGGACCTTTTAGTGGCATATATTGGTTAATCACAGACTGCATGACCACTAAGTGTTGATGGCTGCTGGGATTCCTCACCATCATTACATGTGCAAATCATTTTGCCCACAAAGATTAAGCGCACAGCATTGTTAAGTTTACTTTTTGTTTTTATTTATTCATGATGTGAGACAGTGGGGAATCACCAGATCAGTACCATGATGTAACAAAAACAGAAGTTGCTGGAAAAGCACAGCATACTTTTTCAACGCTGCACAATTACATGGAAGCAAGTGGTCTGCTAAGTCCTACTGGAGGACTTTACGAACCCATAATTAGTCTCTGTGTTCAAACGCCCCATTTTCCTCATGCATAAATAATTCATGATGATTTCACAAATAAATTTGGAAACAAAAGAAATAAGCAACACCTTTGAGGGAGAAGTTAAATTGAACATTTGTACCAAATTTCTATTTTTGGCACTTTTAATTTATATATAATCTTTCATCACTTGCAAGCCCAGAATTTGTAGCCCATCCCTAATTGCTCTTGAGAAAGGCAACACGAAATGCACACACATTTTTAAAAATCCTTAAATTGGGAAAACACAGTAAAATATCAAACTCCAGAGGATGTGCTGCTACAATGTATTGAGGAACATTTAAACACAGGCTTGCTGATTTAACCAACTATTGTGATCTCATGCATTTTTCAGATAACAGCAGGGATTAAACATGCCTGTGGAGAATCCTAGCAGTTTAGTTATGTTGCTTAAAAAGGGATTGGATAAATTATATCATCACAGATTCCTGGATGGATTTCTCAGTTATGTTAACAATTTGCATTGAAAGGAACAACAAGCCACAAACAGTGCTGGAGGCCTGCATTATGATTCGGGAAACTCAACTTGTTCCATTGTTTTGCATACCTGTGTTGATAGAAGCATTCATTCTTCCAAACTGATCATTTGCTATTTTCAAGAAAAACAGTTTAAACTTACGGTAAAAACAGCATTGGTTTTATTTAACCCCCAGTAAAATTTATATAGGTGTTATCTTACTGAGCATTAGAATAGATTCCCTACAGTCTGGAAACAGGCCCTTCAGCCCAACAAGTATACACTGACCCTCCGAAGGGTAACCCACCCAGATTCATTCCACCTCATTCACCCTTGACTAATGCACCAAACACTATGGGGAATTTAGCATGGCCAATTAGTCCGATCTTTGGATTGTGGGAGGAAACCCACACAGATACAGGGAGAACGCGCAAACTCCACACAGACAGTCACCTGAGGCTAGAATCAAACCCAGGTGCCTGGTGCTGTGAGGCAGCAGTGCTGACCACTGAGCCACCGTACCACATGTGACAGTCTGCTGAACTCTTTGCAGGCAAAATATGTTGCTGTCTCAAATGTACTCGCATGCAATTTTTTTTGTAGATTTCCATTTCTGCAAGTTAATTCCAGCATGACAAGACATGAAAGAATTCATCACTTAGCTGCTCTGACTTCTTTTGTGCTTCTCTGATTGTGCATAGTGACTGAAGCTGGCTGCTCTACTGCTTGGAAAGAAATACAAACTTAACACTTATCATAAGTAGGAAAATTGTTTTGATGGTTAAAGAGTGACTACATTGGTTTGAAATGCTGGATGCTTATCATAAGTATACGGCAGTGCTAACATTCAGTTGGATAGCACCACTGCAAACAGTGTGACGTTTGGGCGAGTTCAAACTTATGCAGACAGGCAGGAGGCTGGAAGAACACAGTAGGCCAGGCAGCATCAGGAGGTGGAGAGGTCAACGTTTCTTCAAGGCTGGTGGTGGGTGTAGGGAGAGCTGCAGATAAAAGGGGTTATGGGGGCAGGGTGGTGAAGTGGGGATAGGTGAAGACAGCTAGAGGGTATGACCTGGTTGGTCAATGGGAGGAATGAATCCGATTGGTGACAGGGAAGAGTGGAAGGAAGGGGGAAGGGCTTGGAAGCCAGTCAGGGAATGGGAAGGGAGGGTGTTTGAAATTGTAAAACTCAATGTTGAGTCCTCCGGTCTGTAGGCTGTCCAGGCGGAAGGTGAAGTGTTGTTCCTCCAGTTTGCGATTTGGTTCATTGCGGTAATGGAAGAGGCCAAAGATGGTCATGTTGGAAAGGGAATGGCTGGATGAATTGAAATGGGCGGTGACTTGGGTTGCAAGGGAAGGTACCTGGGAGTTCGGTGGGGTTGATGGGGAGAGTGGCACAATCCAAGGACTTTCAAAGGGAATGGTCCTTGCGGAAGGCTGAGAGGGGTGGGGGGGGAAGATGTTCTTGGTGGTGGGGTCAAGTTGGAGTTGGTGAAAGTGTTTAAGGATAATGCATTGGGTGTGGAGACTGGTGGGGTGGTAGGTGAGGACAAGGTGAGGTCTCTGTCTTCCTTGGGTTGTGGGAGTTAGAGCAGTGGAATGGGGAATGGAGGTGGTGTGGTGGAGGGCTGTCTGGATGATAGAGCGAGGAAAAACCCTTTGTTTGAAAGAAGTGGACATCTGGGATGCTTGGGAGTGGAGTGTCTTTGCATCTGAGCAGATGCAGCAGACACAGAGGAATTGGGAGAATGGGATCGAGTTCTTTCAGGACACTGGGTGGGAGGAGGTGTAGTTCAGGTAGTTATGGGAGTCTGTGGGTTTGTAGTAAACATTCATCTGGAGACTGCTGCTGGAGATGGAAATGGAGAGGTGAAGAAAGGGGAAGGAGGTGTCCAAGGTGGACCAAGTGAATTTGAGGGTGGGCTGGAAGTTGTGGGCAAAGTTGATGAACTACTTGAGTTCAGCCTGGGTGCAAACTTATGACTGTTTTGAGAGTATTCTGAAAGAGGGTTAATTGGTTCCTTTACTGATGTTTCAATTTTGCCAGAGACCAGCAAATCGACTAAAAGGGGTTAGAAAGTTTGGGGTTTCTGTAGCATGAATATTGTCTTGATGCCAGTGAGACTGTTCATAAAGATATACTTACCTTATCAGTGAGAATAATACCTGGGAACTTTGAATGGAACATGGTTACTGGTGAATGCAACTCAAATGATGAAACAATTTGGTTGGAAAATAAGAGATCCTAATTATCAGAGGCCAAGGTGGAAAAAGCAATGAGATTCGGCATGATGGTATGTTTACATGGAAATAATATGAGTGCTTGCAATGATGAAAAGTATCGTTATTGTCTCAACAGTTCAAAGTGAACTTTGTCTTCTTAGAGTCATCGAGATATACAGTACAGAAGCAGACCCTTCAGTCCAACTTGCCCAACCAGACATCCTAAATAAATCTAATCCCATTGGTCAGCATTTGGCCCATATCCCTCTAAATACATTCTATTCATACACCCATCCAGATGCCTTTTAAATGTGGGAATTGTACCAACCTTTACTACCTCCTTGGGCAGTTAATTCCATACACGTACTACTCTCTATGTGAAAAAGTTGCCCCTTCTGTCCCTTTTAAATCTTTCCCCTCTCACCTGTGCCCTCTATTCTTCATTCCCCTAAGCTGGGAAGAAGACTTTGACCATTTACCTTATCCGTGCCCCTCATGATGTTATCAACTTCGACAGTTCTGATGCTTCAGGGTAAAGGTCTTCACTTGTTAATTCATGTTTGATCTATGATTATTTTAGTTGTTTTCTGCATTGGAATATTTAAGAAGTGAAATGTTGCTCAGCAGTTTCCTTTCTGTTGGATTTTGGGAATTCTTAAAAGTTATGTAGTTCTCCAGAAATGATCATAAAGTGACTGATAGGCCGAAAGCCCAAACAAAAAGAAGGCACAAGGACCATGTGAATATTATTAAAATGAGAAGATGAGTTTAGAGAGCTTAAATAAGTAAGTGCATGGGTTCAACAATCAGAATGGTACATACAATTACGACTTCAGTATTAAGTGTTGTGTACATTGTTGTATGGAATCTTCTCTATTATAGTTTAACATGTTCACTTCTGGAAAGCAAGGTCCACATTAAATTATATTTTATATTTAAAATTTAATGTGTATGTGTACATTGTTGTGATAACACTTATTTCCCAATGTGTTCTGTCATATTCGTTCCTATCAAGTGTTTTTGTCATACTATTCCCATCACCCTTGTGTAAACTGTATTTATCATTGTACCTTTGTGTTCCACAGAACACAGTTCCTGAAACTCATTTCAAAAGGTCCTCAAAGCCTTTCTCAGCTTCATCAGTTATTTCCTTTGCCCTTCTAAAAATATTAACATTGTGAAAATATTGTTTGGTTATTTTATGATAAAATGGCAAGACCTAAAAGTTGCTTAATAATCAGAGTTGTTTTGGAGTTCTTCAAATGTCAGCCCCTTAGACTGTTTCTTTCGAGGGTGAGGTTCAGGGGAGGGATTTAATCCCTTCATACGGCTCCTCTCCTGATCCTTCTTTGCCCTATTCTTCCTCAACAAAAACATCCCATGATAGCCTGCACCTTTGGAACTTTACAGTAAAAACATTGCAATTTTCAATCAAGGAACCTCCCTGGGATCCTCATATTTAAGAGCATAGAAAAAGTTATGGTAACACCGAGAAGCAACAGTAGATAGAAAGAGAAAATAGAGGTGAGTTCAGAGAAAGCGAAAACCAAAAAACAGAATTGGAGAAAGTATAGCACTTTATGTATTAAGATTGAATGTGATTTATTCAACCATTTTAAGTGAGTGCTGATTGTTTGTTGTTTGTCCCACAGTTTTGCTGGCCTACTGTTATTGACAGCACATTTTCCAATGTATTGCAAGCAACAAATTTCAAACTTTGCTTTTGAATAAAGTTTCCAAACATATATTCCCAGCTTCTCGTCCAATAGAATATGACCTCAGATAAACCCTTTTGTATGAGAAAATAAATTGCAGGAGTTTCATATGGAAATCCAAATGATTTTCTAGTCTGCCAAGTTAGTTCCTCTCAAAAAGAAGCATCACTTTTTTTGTACAAATAATACACTTGTTCATGCACTTAAAAATAGTTACCCTAATGTGTTCTTTATTAATACTTTGTTCATCGACATTCTCATGTTTTGGTTTATTTTCTGTTTTTATCCCTTAGTTGTTCATTCTCTTAGTTTCCACAATAAATTTTTTTGCATTCTGCACAGTAAAGACATGCAGACCATATTAAGTTTGCATCGGTACAGTCTCACCTCAGCACTCACTGTGTAAATCTATCGGCCACAAGAGGCTGATGAGCTCCTCATTGTTTCTCTAGGCTCTACTCATAGTAACTGAATCATCAGATGCCAGCCTGCAGCTCATCTTGTGAATGAAGTTTGAGATCTGCAAGTGTTTTGTTTTCTTTCTCTTATCCTTCCTTTCTTTTTGCAGCTGGCTTTCATCTCCTTACCCAATTTCTGGACTGCTCAAAAACAACATTACTTTCCAGTGTAATTTTTTTCTTTTGTCTGTGTTCAATTGTGAGCATGCCAAAGTGAACTGAATTAAATAAAGCATGTGATATGTTCAACGCGACAAAAAAAGCCAAACAGACATTATGAGATTTACATGATTTTCAGGGATTGAGCTGACCAAGTCTTTGAAATAGTTCCATTTCCTGCGCAGCAGCAGTGTCAGATTTAATTTACTTTCATAAAATCATATTGGGAACAACTGTTCAATGCACCTTTTGTTGTCCTTGCATGAGGAACTTAACAGTGACAGCCTTTGGCATTGTCAGTGATTCATTATCACAGACTTTGCAGAGAATGTCTTGATATAATGCTCATCAGAAGTTTAATTTATTGCTTACACAATGTTCTTATACATTGTCTAAGCAAAGATATAATTTTCTCTTGTAAAAAAGACATATTCAAATTGAGACAGATAACCACCATTGACAGTGCCCGAAGGAAACCAACTGTTGCTAGTGCCATAATTAAACATATTGAGCAGAAATGTTAAACAGAAAGTTACCAAGTAAATTCAAACTTACTGCAGTCACAAAGAAATACCATCGTTCTCACTTCAGTTACTTAGTTTTTCAGCCAATTAAACCATCGTGGTGTGGAGCTGAATTGGGCTATGCTTTTAATTCTAGGTCAAAGAAAAACTTATATTTCATTGTAATTAATATCCTGTAACACAATAGCTTGAAATGTTGAACTTTGTTGAACATTTTCTTTCTGACTCTGATTTGTCAGTGATGATGAAACACAAAAGCAGCCAATCACAAGGGACCAATAATAATGGTGTTACAGCACTTTTCGCAGAGTTAGCAAGTAACTTAACAGGTATCAATGTCAGAATATTCACCAATCCAGCTGTGGAGCATAGAATCTTTGTGGGAAACTGTTAAAAGACAATTGAGAAAAACAGCGATTTGCAGACCCGCAACAATGTGCTTATATTATGATAGAACATCATAAAGTCATAGAGATATACAGCATGGAAACAGAACCTTCAGTCTACCATGTCCATGCCAACCAGATATCCTAAATTAATCTAGACTCATCAATTGTCATTATTTGGCCCATATCCCTCTAAACCCTTCCCATTCATATACCCATTCATATGCCTTTTAAATGTTGCAACAATTATACCAGCCTCCACCACTTCCTCTGGCAGCTCATTCCATACACGCACCACCCTCTGTGTGAAAATATTGCCCCTTAGGTCCCTTTTAAATCTTTCTCCATTCACCTGAAGCTTATGCCCTCTAGTTCTGGACTCCCTCACCTCAGGAAAAAGACCTTATCTATTTATCCTATCCATACTCCTCATGATTTTCTAAACCTCCGTAAGGTCACCCCTCAGCCTCCAATGCTCCAGGAAAAACAGGCCCAGCCTATTCAGCCTGTCCCTGAAGCAAAAACCCTCCAAAACAGGCAACATTCTTGTAAATCTTTTCTGAACCCTTTCAAGTTTCACAACATCCTTCCTATAGCAGGGAGACCAGAATTGCCTGTAGTATCCCAAAAGTGACCTCACTGGTGTCCTGTACAGTCACAACATGCATATGGAAGAGTGTATTGTTAAGCACCATGCCAACTATTTCACTCATAGTCATTTAAGTGAGTATTTAATTTTGAGGATGCACAAACTTTGACTGAATTTTGTTGGTGTATATGCAGCAATTAATTTAACTGCTGCCATAAACAATATGCAGCAATACACTGTAGCCTCTCCATTCTGAAATGCTAGAAACCAAGTCATTTCTGGCCTTCACAACATTCTGAATGATAGAATGCCAGATTGCAAGTGTGTGAAATGGAAAAAACGTAAATATAAATATTTAGCCGAAGCATGAAACTGTGAGAAAATATTATAAAAATGCAACAAAAAATAGTTTTACTTATCCAAATATTGCAAATTCCATGTTTCCACTGCAAAAGACTGTAACTAAAATGGTGCCCTGAGTTACTTCTGTCTTCTCAAATATTTTCCAGACAGTTGGTGTTTACAGACATTGAATTTATAGTCAGGTAAGGTTACAGTATACATTCCCACTTATGTATAAGTGGGACAAATCTGCAGTCTGTAATCATAGCCTTAATGGAATAGTTATTAATAGTTATGTTACTGGAACATTTTTTAAAGGTTGTCATACAAACTTGTATTGGTTAATCACAGGACAAGCACGTTACCACACTTGAGGGCTAAAATAATTACTGCAGAGCAATCCTGACTGAAAAAAGGCAGTATTCCTTTCCTTTCCATATGGGCTGCATTTGAATGTTTTTAAAATCTCCCCTGGTTTGGAGGAACACGAAGCCATAAACTTGCATTCTAATGCATACAAAGTCATTGTTTATGTAATTTATCATGGGTTACTTAGCTCTTTCAGCTAGAAGACTAATGTGTGGTGTAAAATAGTGTGAGTAGTTCAGTCCCTATGTTAGCTGCAGTGTTCATGGAGGCCTCCATCCTCACCTTACCCTATCCTTGTGAAGTATTTGTCCTCAAGCTACATCTAACCAATTGTCTCTGTCCAATGGAGAGAGATGGCTATTGCTGTTTGTGGGCTATGGCTTCTTACTATCCAATTTATCATTCAGCATCATTAATTGTGATGCACTAAAGTTGTTCTGGTAGTTTTAAATAGGTATGCCAACTAATTTTAATGGTAAGATCTAAAACGTGATTCATTTAATGAGCCAATTCCATATACAGAGGAACCTCGATTATCCGGAATTTGATTATTCGGCTATCGGATTATCCGGCAAGATCGCAAGGTTCCAATGCTCCGCTAAACCATGTTATCTGGTGTTCAATTATCTGGGATTTGATTAACTGAATGAAATACTGCCTGCCTGTGCCCTTTGGATAATTGAGATTCATCTGTACGTGGGAAATTTCATCTCTAAACGCACTCGATAAATTGATTGGGCAAGCTGGTTTCAACATGGGACCAGGAATGAAATGAGAATCTAGAAAATGTTCAATGACAAATTTGATCTGCAGATTTCAGAACTCCAAAGTGCAGCCCTCATATTCTTTTGCTTTTGATTAATTTTGATAATGTGAATCTGACTTCTGGCAAGGTGTTAGATTTTGGAAACAGAAGTGATGTAAACCGACTATAAAGAATTATAAAGAAAAATACCTTAAACTTGGGAGGGAAACACAGAAATACAGAAAGCTAGTCCCCTGATGCAGCAGGTAATCAAGAAGGCTAATGGAATGTTGGCCCTTATTTCAAGGGGGTTGACCTATAACAGTAGGGAAATCCTACTGCTCCTGTACAAGGTCCTGGTGAGGCCTTGTGTGGAGTACTGTGAGCAGTTTTGTTCCCCTTATTGATGGAAATATGTCATTTCATTGAGGCAGTTCAGAGAAGGTTCATTAAGATGATCCCTGGTATGGAGTGATTTTCTTATAAGCAAAAGCTAAACAGTTTGGGACTCTACTCATTGGAGTTCAGAAGAATGAGAGGTGATCTCATTGAAACATATAGGATTCTTAAGGAGCTTGACAGGGTAAATGTTGAAATGATGTTTCCTGGCATGTAGGACAAGAGGGCATCGTCTCTGAATAAAGGATCACTAATTTAAGACCAAGATGCGGAGCAATTTCCTCTCTCAGCGGATTGACCAAATGACCATAAGACATAATTAGGCCATTCAGCCCATTGAATATACTCTGCCATTTCAATATGATAGATTTGTTTCTCAACCTCATTCTCCTGCCTGCTCCCTATAGCCCTTGATCCCCTTACCAATCAAGAATATCCCAATCTTAAATACGTTCAATGACTTGGCTCCCACAGCCTCTGTGGCAATGAGTTCCACAGATTCCCTGTCCCCAACTGCCAAAATTCGTCCACATCTCATTTCTAAAGGGTCACTCCTTCACTAGTCCCTCCTGCTAGTGGAAACATCTTTTCCATGATCAGTCTCTCATTATTCTGTAAACTTCAATCAGATCCCCCTCGTCCTTCTAAACTTCATCGAAATGTGAAACATCCCTTATGACAAGCCCTTCATCACCAGGATCCTTCTTATAAAGCTCCTCTGCATCCCCTTCAAAGCCAACACTTCCTTCCTTAGATATGCGACCCAAAACTGCTCACAATATTTCAAGTGCAGTCTGACCAGAGCCTTATAAGCCTCAGCAGTACCTTTCTGCTCTTGTAATCTAGCCCTCTTGAAATATAAGCTAATATTGCATTTGTCTTCCTAATTGCCAACTAAACCTGCATGTTAATGTTGAGAGAATCCTTAATTAGGACTCCCAAGTCCCTTTGTGCTTCAGATTTCTGAAGCCTTTCCCTAATTAGAAAATAGTCCATGCCTCTATTCTTCCTACCAAAATGCATAACCTCACACTTTTCCAAGGTCTTTGACGTGTGATTGCAACTTCTTTGCCCACTCTCCCAGCCTGTCCAAGTCCTTCTGCAGCCTCCCCACTTCCTTAACATTACCTGCTCCTCCACCTGCATTTGTGCCATCTGTAAACTTAGCAACGATTCCTTTAGTTCCTTCATCCAGTTTGTTAATGTATAACATAAATACTTATGGTCCCAACATGGACCCCTGCGGAACTCCACCAGTCACCAACTGCCATCCTGAAAAATACCCCTTTCTCCCCACTCTCTTCCTTCTGTCATTCAGCCAATCCTTTATCGATGCCAGTAACTTGTCCCTAACATCATGGGCTCTTATGTAGCAGCCTCTTGTGTGGCACCTTGTGAAAGGCGTTCTGGAAATCCAAATATATTACATCCACTGGCTCTTCTTCGTCTAATTTGCTCAATACTTCCTCAAAGAATTCTAAGAGATTTGTCACGTGTGATGCCCCTTTGTCGCTGCTTTATTTTACCAGGCACTTCCAAGTACTCTGCAAACTCATCCTTCATAATGGACTCTCAAATCTTGCCTGAGCTGAAAATGTGTTGCTGGAAAAGCGCAGCAGGTCAGGCAGCATCCAAGGAACAGGAAATTCGACGTTTCGGGCATAAGCCCTTCAACAGGAAATCTTGCCAATAACTCAGATCAGACTAACCAGTTGTGAATCTTTGGAAATCCTTGCCAGAGTGAGCTGTGGGAGTAGAGTTGTTGTATATATTTAAGAATGAGATAGTTAGATTCGTGAGCAACAGGGGAATCAAGGTATGCAGGACATGGGCAGGAAAGCGGATGTGAGGAACATAAGATCAGCCATGAGCCTATTGAATGATGGAACAGACTCGAGGGACTGAATGGCTAGATCCTGTTCCTCCCTCTTATGGTCTTAACTTATATTACCTGGGCAGCATGATAGCAATGTGTACCTGTGGCTAGTTTAGATTTGCTGTCAGTTCTCACCTGCAGAATCCTACCATTTTCTCTTGTAAGTACATTATTTTTCTTGGTGTAATATGAAAGCCTTTCTCTCTAAAATGCACTTCTCTTTGATCAGGACAAAATAACGGTACATCATTATCAGATGAGTGGCTGTGTCCTTGATATTAAGTAGCATTGTTTGAATTATTTCGATTCTGCTGGTGCAAAATTCATATGACTGAATTAGGTGAACTTCTGGGGTCGTAAGTCCAAGTGATTACTCTGCATTTATTCATCAGTAACCACACAGCATACTTCTGCTCCCTAATCCCTCCCCACAGCACCAGGAGCATGAACAAAAAAAAAATCACTTACTTTAATGGAGAGAAATCTAGACTTGTTATCCTGTTGACCTGGGTGTTACCTGGTTCAATAATGTCACAGAATTAAAGGAACATTTGATGAGTATGCTGAAAGTGATTGTGGTAAATCTGACAGCAAAATAATGAAGAGATTAGCCCATGATTATTATTGGAGAACTGAATAAGTATATCTTGAAGCATGAAATAGTTCATCCAGAGACAGAATACATGCAGAGTAGATCAAATTGCAGCTATGACAATACTTTTGCCTCTGAAGCTGTAGGTTGAGGGATCAAACCCCATTTGAATGATTTGTGCCCTTAATCTGGACTAACACCCCAGTGCAGTGCTGAGAGAGTGCAACAGTGATAGAGAAACCATCCTTCATCTGAGATGTTATACTAAGGTCTGATGTGCACATCAGCAATTTGTTGCATTATTTCTGAAAAGGGCAGGGGAATTCTCTCTGGTGTTCTGCCCGGTATTCCTGCCCAGCACCATCCGCACATCTAGTCCTGCATCTCATTGATGTTTATTGGGAATGTGCTGTGTATAAATTAGCTGCTGTACTTATGATATGACACTGATGAGTATTTGTCAAACGGACTTCACTGGCTGTAAAACATTTTGAGAAGTCCTGAGGTTGAGAAAGGTGCTACGCAAATGAAAATTATTGTTTTTATATAGAGATACTGAAAGGTTTTATGTAAACGTTCTTCCCTCTTCATTTTAAATGAGTACTTCCACTAGGATTGTGGTTGAAGCAAGTTTACACAGATGTCTGTCTCGAGTCTGTGTGTTTACCAGGTCATGTGTTTCCTCATCTTATAAATCTGGAAAATCCCTCACATCATTTCCCAATTTTTTTTTTCTTCATAACAAAAATGAATTTATCTGCATTATCCACCCTTCAGGGATGGGAACTGGACCTCTGCAGCTGGTTGAACATTTATCGCAAGTAGCAATTTGTCCATGGTTTGTGGAACAAATGCGGCCTGTAAATTGCCTCACCGAATCACAAATCTTTCTCAGCCGCAAGTTCACGCAAAGTGAATCATTTGAGGGGAAGTTCAAACTGACAAGAAAGTCGAGTTTAAAAAAAGGTCACACTTTTCTTCAAAAATATTCTAAAAAAAACTTTTCTTTCGCCTAAAACATACGAATTTTTAAAAAATATATATTTAACTTTGGTGCAATGTGGACTTTCGAAGTTTTGGAGCCGTTTTTGGAGAGGTGATGTAGAGTATGATCTGTTGAATGCTTACACGCGATACTGTTGTGGTTCCTTGAGGCAAGGGTCTAGTCGTAAATTATCTGCTTTATTTTGCTTTAGAATCAAGTGAAATGTTATTATGCTTTCACTGGGACTTTTCCTTCTTTGAATTATTACAGTAAAACAACTCTGGAGGTCTGAGTTTGAAAGGCAGGGAAGCTTACTTTCTGTGCTGGCCTGCACATATTTCCATGTCAGCTTATATTAGGGCTCGAAGGCAGCTTTGCCCTGGAGGCTATAGGTGCTGCTCACAGGCATGACCAGATTTCATACAACACCTTGGTACAAAAACAAGGGCGAGGCTGAAAAAGTCAGGACATGTAACCCTTCCTCTCACAGTCAGGTGTACTGCAGTGCATTCCAAGAGCTATTCCTACCTCCTGTTGAAAGAGTGTCAATGAGCCATTCCATGATGGGATCCCACTCAACCGAACCTATACAGTATTGCTAACTCCCTTTAAATAATGCTATAAAAAATTAAAAGGATGGAATGTAAAACTGTAAGGAATGGGTTGTCCCAGCTCATGCACATTGCCATTGATAGCAAGGGATTTGCAGATTCAGTTGTGCTATTCACATGTTTGTTTTTTATTTACTTGTTCCTACAATACAGGCCTCGCTGGCTGGGCCAACATTTATTGCCCATTCCTAATTGTCTTTGAGAAGGTGGTCTTTAGCTGCTGTTTGAACTGTAATAGCCAATGTGGTGTAGGTGCACCCACAGTGCTGTTGGAGAGTGAGTTCTCGGATTTGACCCAATGGACGCTGAAAGGGTGACAATATCATTAGATTAGATTACCTACAGTGTGGAAACAGGCCCTTCAGCCCAACAAGTCCACACCAACCTGCCGAAGCGCAACCCACCCATACCCCTTCACCTAACACTGCGGGCAATTTAGCATGGCCAATTCACCTGACCTGCACATCTTTGGACTGTGGGAGGAAACCGGAGCACCTGGAGGAAACCCACGCAGACATGGGGAGAATGTGCAAACTCCACACAGTCAGTTGTCTAAGCCGGGAATTGAACCCGGGTCTCTGGCGCTGTGAGGCAGCGGTGCTAACCACTGTGCCATCATGCTGCCCAGTTCTAGATCAGGGTGGGGAGTGACTTGGAAAGGGACATTCAAAGGATGGTGTTTCCAAGTATCTGTTGCCCTTATCCTAGGTGGTCATACAATCCCTACAGTGTGGAAGTAGGCCATTCAGCCCATTGAGTTCACATAGGCCTCCAAAGGGTATCCCACCTATACCCATTGCCACCCTCTCCTTGTAGCCCAGCATTTCCCATGGCTGATGTACCTAGTCTGCACATCCCTGAACACTATGGGCAATTCAGCTTGGCCAATCCACCTAACCTGCACATCTTTGGACTGTGGGAGGAAACAGGGAGAATGTGCAAACTTCACCCAGACAAAATTGAGCCTGGGTCCCTGGCACTATGAAGCAGGAGTGTGAACCATTGAGCCACTGAGCTGCCATGCCACCAATAAAGATAGAGATCATTGTTTTTTAATGTGCTAGTGTAAGAGCCTTGGTAAGTCTGCAGTGTAGTAGATACACACTACAGCTACTATTTACCATTAATGAGTGAGTGAATGTTTAAGGTGGTAGATGGGATGACACTCAACTAAGTTTCTTTCTCCTGGTGCTTTAAACTTCATAAATATTGTTGGAAGTTTTAGTTTCCTTTTTTGTTTTCAGCCAACCTGCCCTGTATTTACATCATCTTGTATTATGACCTGTAGAAATCTCTTGAGCTGCAAGTTTTATTTTCAGAATTTCAGTTTAGACCCTGGGAGATCAGCATTCTTATTCTGATTCCTGTCATTTGTATTGAAATCTTATTCAAATTGCAGACCCACTGTGTCCAAGATTCATCAGTAAACCAGACTTAAAATAACAAACTTTCAATCCTGGACCACAATCTTCCAGTCACAAGGCATTATAAATAGATTAGAATCTCTACAGTATGGAAATAGGCCTTTTGGCCAAACAGGTCCACACTGAACCTCTGAAGAGTAAACCACCGAGACCCATTCCCCTACTCTATTTTTATCCCTGACTTGGCAATTTAGCATGGCCTATTCACCTAACCTGCACTTCTTTAGATTGTAGGAGGAAACCTGCACAGATATGGGGAGAATGTGCAAACTCCTCACAGACAGTTGTCCAAGGTGAGAATCTAACCCAGGTCCCTGGCACTCTGAGGCAGCAATGCTAGTCACTCTGCCACCCCATGGCTTTACTCAAGACAGCTTCAAAGAGCTTTGACTCCAAAGTGCAGTTGTGCCTACTTACATCAGTATTTTAGGAACCACCCCAAATTTGGCAGTGTAAATAATTTTTTGGTGTGACTTGCAACTGAGGAGGCACTCAGCTTGTTATTACAATGCAACTTACCTGCAACAAAAAGGCTCAATAAAGAAAAGCTGTGAGTAGGAACAAAAACATGTTACAAATGTGAAGCTGCCAACAATAACTGAGTGACACATGGGCCTGGATGATGTTTTCAATTGAATTATGTGAAGGAAGTCTGTACCAATCCAAACCTGGTGTTACGTGCTTTGTGAAAGTAGGGTAACAGGAATCAATCAGGGCTGTGAAGGAGTTTCCCAGTGTGGGTCAGCCATCAACCAGGACAGTTAATTTTTTTTTCAAGATAAACAGAAAGCAACCTTCTCCCTAGCCAAGGGACCTCTCTTCCTCCTGACAGTACACTGGCTGTGGCCAGCCAGCCAGCTCAGAGGCAGTCACCTGAACTGAGGGGATGCTATTCTGGGGAATAATAAAATTGTTTAAATTAGACGTGCTCAGATTTATATAAATCACCACATAAGTAGGAAGATTTTTGTTTACATGTGCACAGTAAGGACAAGGGCTTACATTTTGACAGGCGAAGAAGTTCTGAAATACGCCATGCACTTAACATCATTAACAAACTACCACAACTAGGTTCACTGAATATTAAGAAGAATTACACGACCACTGTTCCAGGTTAATAGCAGTGGGCAGTAGGGTTGGCTTTCCAGAATTATCCAGAACAAATGATTATTTATAAATGGATCAAGTGTTCTCTTCGGTTCTCTACATGCAGCATTTCCCCATCTCTGCTTCCACTACTTGAGCACTGGGCTAGGTCGAAGCATGGTTCCTTTGAAATGCAATTGTTGCAGGAAAATATAGCAGTCATTTTCAAACAAGTGCCATCTTAAAATTAGCCATAAGGTGAGTAGCAACTTAATCTTGTTCTGTCGAGTTGCAGGGATAGTTGAGTGATAATAGCAGCCAGCAGAACTCCAGCTGTCCTTCTCTAGGAGACATTCAGAACTGCTTTCAAAATGCTTTAAAGGCATCAATGGTGAATATTTTACCAGTTGTCTGTAGCTGGCTGGTGAACCCTGGTGATCTTGTTGTAGACTTAGTGAGTATGAAGCCCTGTAAGCAGGCGCTCTGAGACCATTGGTCACCCTCATGAAAACAATTCCTTTTTCTCTCTCATGGTGTCCTCTTCCCCAAACTCCAGCCTTTGCCACATCCGGCAATCTTTAACCCCACTCATCTTGTTCCAAAGATGATGTTCTTCACTGATTCAACTACTGGACGAGTTCCAGCAATGGCCACGATCCCAGTGGCGCTACCAAGACTAAAGATCAGGGGCTTGCTTGCCTTTTTGAAAGAAGCTGTGCATCTAATTTGCTGCTGGTTGGGTCGAAAGTATGACCAGAGCACTTAGAAAATGACTGAGCAGCGTTTTGTTGTCTTCAGCTCAGGCCCATTGTCAGTGTCTCTATCATCCTGACAGAATTGAGTCCTAGTATTTCTACTGATCAAGTAGTGGGAGCAAGTGACAGGATTTGATGCACATGGAGAATGGGAGGTGTCACTGTTGATGTATCTATTTTCATGACCTAGATGATTCAGGCAAGCTGCAGCTACTGCCCATTCCTATCAGCCTGGACCAGAAGTCAAAACATGTTTCTTTACCTAAATCCTATGGTTTACCACAACAGCTTCAAGTGCGGGAAACTTTTCAGGATTTTGAATCCAGTGACACTGAAGGATGTTCAAGATGCTCATAGGGGAATTTGAGAAGATGGTTCTTCTATAAAATGGTTGCTCTTTCTGCTTTTCTAGGGATGTCAATTGCTCTGTGTTTGACATTTTTAAATTAAGCTCTACAGACCTTTGGAGGAAGGAGTTACAGATTTCCACCCCCAGCGTGTGAAGGACTATGACCTATGCCTAAAAGAGCGTGGGTCAACGATGCGTGTGACTTTCACCACTGCCTTGAAAGTCCCCTTGAAGCTATACAATACCCTGAATTGGAACTTTACCGTTTCTTCACTGTTGATGGTTCAAAGTTCAAGAACTCTCTCCCTAATAATAATGTAGGTGTATCTGCGCTGCAAGCACAGTAATAGTTCAGGAAAGTGGTTCACCATAAATTTCTTAAGGGTGAATCATGATGGGAAACAAATTCTGCCCTTTCCAATGATCTTGTGAAAGAATTTTTTAAAAATCTTGATTGGGGGCTTCGGTCTACTTTTAAGGATATGTGCCCACTTCTGAATCACCTCATTCATAGGAAATCATTTGCTTTTTTATCCTATCAAATCTTTTAGCCTTATCTGGTATCAAGCTCTCTAAGTGTTTTTCTGATTAAATACATTCAAGCACATGGTGACTATTTCATAATATTTCTGACATGAGCCTTGATGATGGGATGGTTTTGATCAGTTGTGACAGGAGCCATCTATTGTACAGTTTGCAACCTTTGCCCTGTTCCTATTATTCACTTGTATCATCATTACATTTACAAGGATTAATCATGCAGAATATTACATATTCTACAGCCTTTCATTATTGTGATCTCCTCATAAATGAATATAACTCTTGTCATTGGCATCTACTCAGTACTGCCTGTCTTATTTAAAACCTGAACTTTAGCTTTAAAAGTTTGAAAATTGTATTCAAATTCAGTTTTTTTTTGTATTTCATACTGGAGTGCAGTGACTTTAGTAATTATTCAATCATGAATAATTTTATTGTCAAATATCCTGATAAAAGAAAATTGTATCTGCGTGTTGTGAAGTAATCTGCAATATTTTGTAATTCAATCAATCCGACATGTTAATGGAGAATTGTATTCATTATAAGCTTCCCATGCTCCTGAATATAGAGGGAGCTCTCTGTACACTTACTGATATCTTTCAGCCATCTCCCTGTTCATGGTTTCTTTTCTGCTTTGAAACTTCTCGGGTCAGGGTGTTGCCCCCAACCTCCTGCTGGTGATATCACAGCAGGAGACGGTTTTATATGAAAAGTCTGTTACCAACCTGGTGGAAACAAGATTGCAGGCCAGTAGAAATTGTGTCAGTATCTGACTCTGTAATATATCAGCAATATTACATCCCCTTATGACTATTACAAGACCCTACCTTCTATCAATAGCTAGTTAACACTAGTTCTATAGGTTATAAAAGTTAATCTTGCTGACGAAAAGCAGGGCTGATTTCTAAGAATACTTCACCAGCACTATCTTAAAAGTGACTCTGAAATATTCTATGAACAAATTTTCCTGACTATTTTATCCTGAGTATGCAAGACATGCATCATGTAATGTCACAAGATAATCAAATGTAGATTATTGCTCTGTGGCAAATCAAACTGTACTTTAAATGCAGCCTCATTTCCTCCCCCAATGAATTGATACATTGAAGTGAAACAAAAAGGCATTTGTGTGTGGTTCACTCAAAATACCAAACACCTATCAAAACAAAGAATTTGAATGCTGAGCAGCTAATGGGATCTGGGTGGTTGGGGAGAGTGGGTTAGAGTGAGCTAGTTTCCCAACTCAAAGCCCTTTGGGCATGCACCTGGTGTCAGGTCATGTTACACTGACACTCCTAGACCTGCAGGTCAGGACCTAGTTGCTGACAGGCCCGAAACCTCAGCATGTCTCTGAACCATCTCCATGACGCGAGGCTGTCAAACGCTGATCAGTTTACTTTCATGGACATGCAGGCAGCTTTATTAATTATCAAAGCGTCCATAGGTTTACATGTTGTCAGAAAATAGAACATAGTCAAAATGGTTCGGATTATTTGGCAAATGTTTAAACTAACAAAACAGATCAGTACGTTGTAATCAGTCACTTCTTTCTTGTCTCCTCTTTCAGTGACATTTATGGGAAATGTGTCTGGCAAAGTTTAGGGAAGGTTCAGCATTCCAAACTGATTCAAGCGTTAACCACTTCATTACCAAACCTCCTGTGCAGCTTGTACAGTGTAAGTATCTATTGCATTCTAGAAACACAAAAAAGTCACTTAATCATGAATGTACATGAAGATTAGAATACCAAAGTGTTCACAGTAATCAGAAACTGGGGGGAGAATGAGGCATGTGAAGGAGCTGGCTAAATATTTTGTCAAAGAGGTAGAGTTTTTAACACTGAGAATTGGACAGGCAGAATGCTCAGGGAATTGCAGAATGTAAGACCTCGACTTTTGAAGCATTATTTCACTAGCCAGAAACATTTCCTTCATAAATGATACTTTTAGACATATCAAGTAAAATTTTCACAAAAAAGCCCATGACGTTTTATTTTCTTGCAAGCCAAGATTTTTTAAATAGTGATTTTGTTAAGAGGTTATTAGGATTGTGTAATGAGCAGCACCAAACACATTTGTTGGTGAATTAGAATGTAGTGCAGACATGGGTTAATTTGGATACATATTGACAGGGCAGGTACCATGTTTTTGCATAGTACATGGTCCATTGCTGGCCATTGGTTCCCAGCTAGTGGGCCAGCAATTGGTTCTTATCTAACTACAAAGGCAGTGATCAATTGGAGATGGGAGACTTCTCAGTGGCATTTGGATCACTATGTTTGGTACACCTCAAGAAAGGCACACTGACCTTGGACAGAATGCAGTACACATTCACTGGATGGATAACAGCACTGGCCCTAAATATACACAGAAACAGCTCCAAATATTCAGCAGGTCTGACAGCATCTTGCAAAAGAAGTCTGGAGAGAGAAGCAGTGATTTTTGGTGATGTTCATCCCGCGTTGCTCTGTGACGCAGGACTCTATTCTCTATGGCCTGTTCTCCAGCGGGACACTGAGACAAACATTGAGTGTGCCTGGAGGAGCATCAACTTGGTGAAGGATGGCACGGTGGCACAGTGGTTAGCACTGCTGCCTCACAGCGCCAGAGACTTGGGTTCAATTCCAGCCTCGGGCAACTGTTTGTGTGGAGTTTGCACATTCTCCCTGTGTCTGCGTGGGTTTCCTACGGGTGCTCCGGTTTCCTTCCACAATCCAAAGATGTGCAGGTTAGGTGAATTGACCATGCTAAATTGCCCGTTGTGTTAGGTGAAGGGATAAATATAGGGGAATGGGTATAGGTGGGTTGCTCTGCGGAAGATCGGTGTGGACTTGTTGGGTTGCAGGGCCTGTTTTCACTCTGTAAGTAATCTAATCTAATCTAAAATGTGTTGGTCTTCCAGCATAAGGAGTTGTCCCCAGCCGAATGTTGCAGACTGGCACATTCCAAGGGCCCAGTACTACGTGCTGAGGGATGCACTAAAGCTTGGGCAGCTATCCCCAAAGCATATTGGGGAGACCAATGTCTAAGGCCTTTCTGCCAAAGGTAAATGGGGGAACCATTCAGTTATCAGACTCCTTCTGGTGCAGCAAAAGCATGTAAATATAATCTTGTACAGGTAAGAGATACCTTTGGTTTGTTGTTTGGATAGAGTCAAACTCCAGTGTTTGTTTTCTTCTTTCACTACTGTATGGAACCGAATTATGTTTGTGATGATATTTTTCTGAATAAAGTATATTTTTGAAATGAGAAGAAGGTCTGATGGCATCTGTAAAAAGATAAGTGTCACATTCAACTTGAAACTTTAATGCTATTTCTCTCTGCAAGTCAGATCCTGTTGAGTATCTCCAACACTTTTTGCTATTGTTTCAGATTTCCACCATCTATGGTATTTTGCTTTATTATGGTGGAGTTCCGTTATAAGGACAGGTTACATAAATGTTCCTTTTATTGAGGGGAAGATTGAAGCGTTCAAAATGTTAAATGGTTTTAACAGAGTAGATGCAGAGAAACTGTTTCCTTTGAGTGAATAAAAAAAATGTGAATATAATTTCGGAATTAGAATTGGACAAATCAGTCGTGAAACAGGGAGCCCTTTCCATGCTGAAAATGTGTTGCTGGAAAAGCGCAGCAGGTCAGGCAGCATCCAAGGAGCAGGAGAATCTGCGTTTCGGGCATGAGTCCTTTTTTCAGGAATGAGGAGAGTGTGCCAAGCAGGCTAAGATAAAAGGTAGGAGGAGAGACTTGGGGGAGGGGCATTGGAAATGCAATAGGTGGAAGGAGGTTAAGGTGAGGGTGATAGGCTGGAGTGGGGTGGGGGCAGAGAGGTCAGGAAGAAGATTGCAGGTTAGGAAGGTTGTGCTGAGTTCAAGGGTTGGGACTGAGACAAGGCGGGGGAGAGGGGAAATGAGGAAACTGGAGAAATCTGAGTTCATCTCTTGTGGTTGGAGAATTCCTAGGCGGAAGATGAGGCGCTCTTCCTCCAATCATCATGTTGCTATGGTCTGGCGATGGAGGAGTCCAAGGATCTGCATGTCCTTGGTGGAGTGGGAGGGGAAGTTGAAGTGTTGAGCCACGGAGTGGTTGGGTTGGTTGGTCCGGGTGTCCCAGAGGTGTTCTCTGAAATGTTCCATAAGTAGGCGGCCTGTCTCCCCAATATAGAGGAGGCCACATCAGGTGCAGCAGATGCAGTAAATGATGTGTGTGGAGATGCAGGTGAATTTGTGGTGGATAAGGAAGGATCCCTTGGGGCCTTGGAGGGAAATAAGGGGGGAGGTGTGGGCGCAAGTTTTGCATTTCTTGCGCTTGCAGGGGAAAGTGCCGGGAGTGGAGGTTGGGTTAGTAGGGGGTGTGGACCTGACAAGGGAGTCACGGAGGGAGTGGCCTTTTCGGAACGCTGGTAGGGGAGGGGAAGGAAATATACACCTGGTGGTGGGGTTCGTTTGGAGGTGGCGGAAATGACGACGGATGATATGATGTATCTGGAGGTTGGTGGGGTGGTAGATGAGGACCAGTGGGGTTCTGTCCTGGTGGCGATTGGAGGGACGGAGCTCAAGGCCGGAGGAGCGGGAAGTGGAGGAGATGTGGTGGAGAGCATCGTCGATCACGTTTGGGGGGAAATTGCGGTCTTTGAAGAAGGAGGCCATCTGAGTTGTTTGGTATTGGAACTGGTCCTCCTGGGAGTAGATGCGGCGGAGACGAAGGAATTGGGAATATAGGATGGCGTTTTACAGGGGGCAGGATGGGAGGAGGTGTAGTCCAGGTAGCTGTGGGAGTCGATTGGTTTATAGTAAATGTCTGTATTGATTCGGTCACCCGAGATAGAAATGGAGAAGTCGAGGAAGGGGAGGGAGGAGTTTGAGACGGTCCAGGTAAATTTGAGGTCGGGGTTGAAGGTGTTAGTAAAGTGGATGAACTGTTCAACCTTCTCGTGGGAGCACGAGGCTGTACCGCTACAGTCATCGATGTAGTGGAGGGAAAGGTGGAGGGTGGTGTCAGTGTAGCTGCGGAAAATGGACAGTTCCACATATCCTATGAAGAGGCAGGCATAGCTGGGGCCCATGCAGGTGCCCATGGTTACTCCTTTGGTTTGGAGGAAGTGGGAGGATTGGAAGGAAAACTTGTTAAGAGTGAGGACCAGTTCAGTCAGTCAGTGGAAGGGTACTGGTTGGTACGGTGGGAAAGGAAGAAGCGGAGGGCTTTGAGGCTTTCGTGATGGGGGATGGAGGTGTACAGGGACTGGATGTCCATGGTGATGATAAGGCGTTGGGGACTGGGAAAGTGAAAATCGTGGAGGAGGTGGAGGGTGTGGGTGGTGTCCCGAATGTAGGTGGGGAGTTCTTGCACTAAGGGGGACAGGACCGTGTCGAGGTATGCAGGGATGAGTTCGGTGGGTCAGGAGCAGGCCGGGGGCAGTCAGGTTTGTGGATTTTGGGCAGGAGGTAGAAACGGGCAATGCGGGGTTGTGGGACTATGAGGTTGGAGGCGATGGATGGGAGATCCCCTGAGGTGATGAGGTTATGGATGGTCTGGGAGATGATGGTTTGGTGGTGGGAGGTGGGGTCATGGTCAAGGGGGCAGTAGGAGGAGGTGTCCGCGAGCTGGCATTTAGCCTCAGCAGTGTAAAGGACGGTGCGCCAAACTACTACCACGCCTCCTTTGTCTGCTGGTTTGATAGTGTGGTTGGGGTTGGAATGGAGGGAGTGGAGGGCTGCACGTTCTGAGGGTGAGAGGTTGGAGTGGGTGAGAGGGGTGGAGAGGTTGAGGCGGTTAATGTCGCAGCGGCAGTTGGCTATGAATAGATTGAGGGTCGCACGGGGTGTCCAGGTGGATTGGGTGTGTTGGAGGTGGGAGAAGGGGCCATCAGAGGGTGGGCGAGAATCCTGGTTGAAGAAGTAGGCGCGGAGGCGAAGGCGGCAGAAGAATTGTTCGATGTCTCGCCGCATGTTGAACTCGTTAATCGTGGTGGTTCTCAAGGCGAGTAATATTTGACTCAAAATGTTAACTTCACAGATGTTGTCAGACCTGCTGAGTTTCTTCAGTTACTCTCAGTTTTAATTTTATACCTCTTTGCAAACAAGTTTAATAAAATTTTCTATCTTCTATGGCTGTGGAACCTGAGACAAATGGAGCTTGTAGGACATAGATTGCTCGATTTTTGTGAAGTAATCACATCCAGAAGAGCAAAGAACGTGGACGAAGTGAAGTTGAAGTGAAGATCAGCTACAATTTCACTGAAAAGTAGAGCAGACTGAAGAAGTTTAATGCCCTAGTCCTTTTTGGATATTCATACTAGAATGGTGCAGAATATGGAGGAACCTAACCCAATATCTTGGCTCGCATTTCCACAATTTCATCCCGTGATATTTCAGCTCATTAATATTTTCAAAGAAACAGTTTAAAAAAATTAAAATGAAACATCTTACTTTCAGTGTTTACTTTAAACTTTTAACCTATGAATTTGTTTGTAAGATTTTATAAAACCTAAGAACTGCAATCACGAGCTTGCACAATTTTGATTGCACATTACAACTAACATTTGTGTGACTCTGAGCCATGCCTTAAGGAATTTCTCCTGAGAAACATTTGTCCTGCTATCAAATATAGAAATATTAGTAAGAGCTGCATCTTTAAAAAATCTTTGATACCTCAATGGAAATTCTACATCTTATTTCTTAAAAAATAAGGCTTTTTTCGATAAGAAACTGTTTTATCTAGCTTTCTGCTAAATAATAACAACACTATGTAATTCTGTTTGAACAGATCCAGTATCATTAACTAACAGCAGGATCAAGTTTATTTTAAATATGAGCACAAAGGCGTGGAAAGCCAAAATAAAAACTTAAATTCTGTAACTTTTAAAGGCTGATATTGCTGTCTTTTCAATATTTGAATACTCCCTCGGGGTCAGTAACATACACTTTGCCAGACATAAACTGTGTCATACACAGAGTGGTTACTTTACATTGGTTAAAAACTCTTGTTACATTAAACGTCAAACCTGAAAGAAATAAGAGACGGCTGGATTCAAGAAGAATAAGATACATTTTGACTACAGCATTTCTTCACAAAAATCTAGCCATCTATGTAAATCTAGCAAAAATGAGAAATGCTTTGAATTTTTTTCACATTTTGAATTCTTGTTTGAACTTAGCTACTAAACCGAAACTAACAGCACAGTATTGTTTACTATAGGTATGTAGTGTGAGGCTGGTGAGTCGAAATGTAGTTTATTTGATTGTGAAATTCCTCAAAGTGCCTCTAGGTTAGCTTCTATCCAGCAGGGGGAGCAGGGCACTAGCACACAGGCTCAGGATCTTGACGTGATCTTCATGATTAGCCATTTGTTTATTTCCATTATGATTCACAAATATAATATTGGCTGCAGATAATTTGAAGTAGAGGGTCTTGTTTTGCAGTAGGAGTATCCTGTTTCCTGCTGCTCTTTGTGCTGGAGCCCTAAATGGAGACATTCACCTGATGGATTTATGCATTTCCACAACACAGTGTAATTAACCCCTTGAGAAATATGGCATCATGATGAACTGTAAATATACAAGGTCAGGTTTTTTGTTGCTTACTCAATGGGCAATATAAGCAAAAACTCAGTTCTGATTCCCTCATATTTCTCTCATTTAGTTGTAACTGTATTCACAGCTGGTTGTGAATCCGTTCTGTATATCATGAGCAAATTGTGGTGTATTTTGAAAACTGCAAAAGGAAATGCAATTCTGAAGGGAAAAATTCAGTAAGTATGCACAAATTAAAGAACCAAAAGTTACGTGCAAGTTTTTGTTGTTTGGGCTCTGTCCCAATTTTCAATTGACTGTGGTGAATTGCAGACAATATTTGGCCTGACATCATCAGAGGGACAAATTCACAGTATCCAGAATGTGACAAGAACCAACTTGACCTTGTGTCTCTTGGTTAATTTGTTTGCTGCATGGCAAACATTTCTAAAGGTTTTCCAGTAAGTCTTGTCCGCAGAGCAGAGCAGTCACTTTTGCCTCAGTCAAAGCCCCATTTACTCTGGAAAGTGGCTCCCTATATCCTAGGGACAAGCTGCTGTTTGACCCCCAGAATGTCGGTCAAACAGATATAATGTGAATGGGGCTTTAGAGCATCAGCAGAGTGGAGTTCAAGTCCTGCTAAGCAACATTGCCATTTGAAGCTGTGTTTACATTAGAAATGACTTTCCCTAAGGATGTGGAGAGCATTTAAAAAAGTAGTTTTCTTCTTGCTTGCAGGGAAAATGATGCTTTGCATCCCACTGGGATTGGGGGGTGACTGTGGAGAACGAATGGCTGCCAATTGTCTCTTTAAAATTTCTCTTTGAAGTAAAGTGGACTACCTTTGCCTCATCCGTCTTTGGAAAGGGAAAGCTTTCCCTCTGTCACTATGTCACTACCCCAGGGTGCGTTCACACTAGAATATTCCGCTCCTGGAGATTATGAGGGAAGCCTGTGAAGATTCCTGCCACCATGAAAGAGTTAAAGTTTCAAATTCTGTTCAATCCGTTTTATCCTGAAAAAATTGCCCAAATGTAAACCAAACCTTGTCAAATGATAATGCAACCAACCCTTTAAATAAATCTATACAAAGGATGTAAAATGTTGAGGTACAAAGCAGGCAAGAAGCAGTTCTGCATGCAAGGTGTGATTTTGTATGTTCAGGCTTGATTCTGTCGGTCGATAATTAAAGGAATGCCAGTTTCATTGCTTTTTTTTTGGCCAGAGTGTAACATTTTTCTCTTCAACAAGTCTTCCCTTGCATCTCTCTTCCCTGGTCCTGGTGCATTTCCTTTTAACAGCATTCCCCATTCCCCAACCCCCACCTCCTGCACATGGCTGTGGAGGTCACGCCTGGATTTGAAGCATATGGTGCTAACCCCTCAGATCTGCTGACCTCATCATTTCTCAATCGGTGCATTTGACAACCAGTTACTCACAGAGGTTCTGGTTGTGGGCTCCCGCCACCATCCCCCCCCTCCGCCCTCATCGTATGTACAACCCAAAAAATAAAGAATGTCTTCTATATTCTTGTCTGCCTCACACAAGCCGTTTGAGGAGCTATTTAGCAGAATGATTGCATGTTAGCAGGCTGGTTACTTCATTAATCTTAGTTACTCCTTACAAACCTCTCTTTCACCATCCCCTCTCTCTTTAAAACCACAACTGTGGACAAGTTGATTGAGGAATCTGGATTCTTCGACCAGAGTGGTCTGCCTTTATGAATCATTCTTGAGTGATTTCACAGTCGGCCCTATCAGTGGAAATTGTGCTCTCTTTCAGAGCCTCCATCTAAAGCCAAACAGTGACTCATTGTTTCAAGCAGGCCAATGGATTAAGTATGCTGACTGTTAGATTGACAGATGCTTTATATTTTAAAAGTGAGATAAAACATTTCAAGTCAGGCAAACCTAAGCCAAAAGATGTCATTGTTCCAATTTTGTCAATAGAGGTATTTTTAAGTGATGGTGTTCAGATGGTGGCTATTTCCCTCCTCACATTTAATTTTCTCTAATTGTTATGACTCTGCTTTTCCTGAAAGCTGCAGTATCTCCCTTTTCAATATTCTTTATTATAGTGTGGCAGAGCACTGCAACATCCAGTATACACTACATCCCCTTTCACACATCACTGGCTTCTCACATTTCCACATATGGGAGCCCTCTTACCCAGTTCCACATACAACTTCAGAATCCCCTCGGATTCCGCTGCTCTCTTTTACAGTCTCAATGACAAATCACAGGTGTGTTTCGCACTATTTGAGTTTACACTATTACATTGAAAACTATGTATAGTTTTGTCAGCACTTAAATCAGGGAGATGGAGCTTTAATAACAAACATCATGATAACCAATGTTAAGTGGATCCTTATAAATTCACTTAGTAATATTTAGGTCAATCAGTTTCTAAAAAACAGTTAGCAACATTTCCGAATGGGTTTAAGTAGTTGAGGATTGGATGATGCTCCTTCAAGCCGACTTCATGAAATAAGATATAATCTTCAAAGACTTCTTTTGGAAATTGATATAAGCTGATAAGAGGCTGTTACTTCAGAAAATATTGAAACATTGGTCAGCTGGGTAGACAGAGCAAGAGAGTCTGATTAAATGATGGAAATATGGTTGTCCTGTGACTGTTCAAAATTCTTTAAAACTTCTATCGAGTGAGGTACTTTTTTAAAACCGGGTTTGTCTGTTTGAACTGGTATGATAAAAAAGAATAAAATTAATCCTTCAATCAAAATTCAGAAGTGCGCTTCACTGAATACTTGTTTTCCTACAGTTAACGCTGAATCCTCATCTGTTCACAGATGAGTTGATACCTTATCAGAACTCCTTTTTCATTATAACATGAGAGTACCTATGTTGATGTTTATTTTACATTTGTAGTGGAGGGGATATTACTTTGAACAGTGCTAAACATCAGGCATATGGCTCAGTCCTGCTACTGAATTAATCTGAGACTTGAAAAACGCAGAAACCTCCCCCCCACAACCCTGCCCCCATCCCGGGTTTAGTTGATCTTGTAAGAGAAAACTCCTTCACAATGAGGAGAGTACTGCCTTGTAAATCATCACCAAATGTTCTGTATCTTCAACCTTCAAAACAAAATAGTGTCGCTGAAGATAACCAGTAACTCGTTAATATTCACTGCAATTCTGAGGCACTTTCTCTAGTAAATCAGGAGGGCTAAGGTTGTCTGTTTCAGTGTTCCTCTTTTGTATTCACTGTCTCTCAATGATAATTGTCTTTCTGAAGTGTATAGCCTTTATTGCTATTTTATATCTGAAATGTCTTTGAAAGAAATTTTCAAGTTTTATTTTGCCAACCAAGTTTGACAATAACACAGATTTCAACTTTCACTTGTTTTTATTATTTTATTATGAAATGAAGTAAAATCTGTGCCTAATCCCTGCCTCTGCTACTTTTAATATGTAAAATTATCCAAGTAACACAACCCCAAGGGCATGTGGCCTTTCTCTCACTCTCATTATTTTTAAAGTCAGAAATTAGTTTAAGTGTTTACCTATTAATTTAAATACATAAAAACAGTTTAATCAACCATCTTCACAAATTAAAGCATTCAGGGAACCTTTAAGATTGCATCACATACATTTGATCCAATTCAAAACCACTTGACTTTAATCTTCAAAACTAAATTATGTATCTTATTTTTTAGTAAATAGATTTTCTTTAATTCAGTAGAAAATTTTCTTTTAACGGACTGGATCTCCATGTTAGTTTCGACTTGTTTAAAGGTACAAAAGCTTTGTGCAGACCTTGATGTAACCCAGATGCCTGTATCATCCACCGTTTTTTTTCTTTAAAATTGATCCTCTATAGGTTTCCTTTTATAAGCCTCTCAGCATATTTTTAGCTTCACAGACCAGCCCTTGATGAAAAGTAGATGCTAAATTCAGCAGCCAGGCCTCACCTAATTAGCAAAATGGGCTTTTTCTTTCTTTCTCTCATTCCTTTTTAAGCATTTAGTCTCAGGAGAGGCATCCAAGCTCTCAGCTGGGCTGTTTTGAAAACATTTCTTTGAATGCTTCTCCCTAATTCACAGCTTTGTTTTTAAGCTTTTGTGTTTGACTGTTTGACCATATAACATTATACATCTGGTCTAAAGCATGTTTGTAGTTTCTTCTCCCAGGGAACCTATGCATTCCTTCAACTCCTCCTGTGCAAATTCCAACTGATCGTGTAACATAAAGAGGCTAAAGTGGTGCCAAGCCGAAATGAGTGAAACATGAAAAGAGTTGAAAAGAATTCTTTCACTCCTTTTTTTCTCTCCACATTCTGCGCAACTCAGTGTCAACAGCAACAAGTCCAAATCATATAACTGTGGGAAAATGACATATAGTAGAATGGAGAACTCATTTAAATTCTCACTAGTAAACATTTCTTGGCCACTTTGCCAGGCAGGGGGGTGAAAAATGTCCCTAGATTTTGTCCGTTGCATAATGCTATAAGTGGTCTGAGGTCTCTCATTGAAATGACCTGTCCTGTTGTTTCGAGCTCTTTTTGATTGTTTAGATGAAGGACTCTATGACTGCTACGCTGCTTAGAAATTAAAACCTCCTAAATAGCCCCTTGTAATAGACTGAAGTCTGCTGAAGTAGGGATACATTCTGCATGTACCTGGGCAGGGGAATGAAACAGATACGAGACGTTGGTGCTCAGATAATCCTGTTTGGGTGTAGCATGTGGTAATGGAGATGTTTATTTTATGAAATGTCACAACAGGGATGCTATAATCACAAAATCATGTAAAAGATCTGCAATTAGCCAATAATGATGAATGAATAACAATGCTGCATACATTTTTTTGTGATGGTACATCTTTGAGTTATGCGTTTTTTCTGTGTGATTTTTATTGGGAATTAGATATCAATTAAAATAAATTATGATTTACAAAATTGCAAATGAAAGGATTAATTTTAATATTCCTTGTTTTTGCAGCCAAAACCCTTACAAGTCAGCACTTCTGACTTTTCTAAAGACGGCCACTAACTAAGACAGCAACTGAAGCTGAAGAATTAGGTTGTCAAGCTCAGCTTGTCATTTTCAAAAAGGACTGCTGCTTGTTACATCTTCACAGACCCTGGCTATTGCACCCGACTTTAAAAGAAGACAACCATAGCCTGCATTGATCATGGATGTCCTGCTTTTATACATTAGAAGCTGTAGGGCTGTAAAGCTAATCACATTTGTTGAGTATGAATTTATCTAAAGGGAGGATTTCATGTGGAACCTCGAGGGTTAATGGAATGCTTGGCTGCACATTCTAAGAGAGTAAGGAGGCTTCTCCCAATCAACTGTCAGCAGGCATAATAGCACAGGATGGGCTGTGTTAAGAAACAATATTCAGCAGTTTGAAGGCTCCCTTCAGCCTTCACAGGGAGGCTGAGATACACATCACTTACTCCGATATTGAAAACACCATTGTTTTTTTTTCCTCCTCACTTCTTCCTCCTGGGTTTGAATGACTAACCAGTGGAGCTGATCTGCCCACTTTATCTCATTAGATGCACCAGATAGAACACATTGATGTCAATCTATTGTTCACAGTCTTGATTTGAACAAGAGCTCTGGTCAGGAGGGGGATGCTTTCAACGTGTGGAGGGCAAAAGAAAGTTGAATAGAGTTGATATCATACAAGTATTTATCTTTTTGTCGTAAGATTGGGAGAAAAAGAGTCTGCTCCAAAAGTAAATTATGGTCCCATACAAGTCTACTAAGGCAACGCAGTTTAATTTTGTGAAGTTAATTAATGATTTTAAGTGCGCAAAAATAATCCTTGACATTTATTTAACAAGCTATGTGCATTATTTGAAAGGTAAATCTAAACAATTAAAATCTCATGAATTGTAAAGGATATGTGTGAGTGCCATCAAGGTAAGAAAGACCTGTGACATTGTTCATTCTATTTTAACTCTTCTTCTCATTCTTTCCCTTTTCAGCTTGCTTGATAGCACACTTCACCCTGCAGCTGGGAGGCTGGGTCCATCCCCTCCTGCATATTTCTTCATCAGTCCTGTCAGTGCTGGCCTGCAATCACCTAAACAATGGGGAATGGTGAAGCTGCAATGGTGCGAACCCAACAATGATGCCAAGTACTTTAACGTCAATGCTGACTCCTTTGCCCAGTGGAGTGGCAAACCCTCATGTGGACTGGTGCTCAGCATACTTTGTGGCGAGTGGACTAAGTAGATGGCTCAGCACATGCAATGTGAGCTAATTTATCTCCTGTACTGCAAAATCTTATGATTTGAGGTCAACATGAGTTAAATATAGAACAAAATACTGTGTTCCTACACTATTGTATCACAATGTAATTTCCAGAACTATATTAAAATCAGTGTGACCCTGTTTATACATTGAACTTATTTTAATAATATTAGAATAATATTATTTTAATAATCTTATCGAAGCAACAAGTTTGACAAAGGGCAAAATACCAGAAGAAGAATTTGTCTCTTCATTGATGCCTCTCAAAAGTGTTCAGCAAAACAGAAAAAAAGTGTGTGGTTGTTCACAAATATGATTCATTTATAAATGATATTGAGGAAGTGCCTTTTGGTCTTTTCTTTTACCATTTTAAAGATGACACAGTTTTTTCTTGCATTGTTTGTAACAATAAATAGTGATGTCTTGTTCCAATTGTATAACAGCTTGGTTAAAGCTCTGCTAGTCTAAGGCCCTTAAGGATTCCTTAACTCAGATAATATATTATTGACATAGAGAAAGTGCAATAAAGAATCATTAGACTTGTTAGATTGTCCTATGCAGAGATAATCAGCAAACAATGCTTGAATTCTCATGTTTTTCAAAGGATCAGAAGTGGTCTCATTTCCCCTCAAGTCCCACTTGCTTCAGAGGTATGTAACAACATTTCTGAACAGGTTGATTAGAAAATATCTAGAGAGAGACAGATAGGGTAGATGCAAATAAAATGTTTCCCATGGTGGGGAAGTCTCTAAGATGTGGAGGTATTATTTTACTTAGAAGATTGTGAGAGTTTGGAACTCGCTAACAAAAGGGTTTTGGAGTCTCAATGTTTAAAGTAAAGATTGTTAGATTTTGGATTATCAGTGAGGTACAGCATGAAGGAGATGGGTCAATAAAAGGGACTGAAGTGTTCAATCAGCCATTGAATGGCCTATTCCTATGTTTCTATGTGGAGGAGGACAAAGTTGGGGCTACAGATGCTGGAGATCAGAGTCAAAAGTGTGGCGCTGAAAAAGCACAGCAGGTGAGGCAGCATCCGAGGAGCAGGAGAGTTGACATTTCAGGAATAATCCTTCATCAGGAATGTAGGGCTTATACTCAAAACGTTGACTCTCCTGCTCTTTTGTTTCTATGTGCCTATTTCAGGTTGAAGAATTGAACAAAGTGATGAGAAAGAAGCTTCATATGCAAAAAAATAAGCAGCAAAAAAATTAATGCAACCTTGAGCTGAATTTTTTTTTAAATGGCCTTATGATTTTCAGAATTATTTGCAAGATTAGGGCCCAATTACCCATTAGGTTAGGCTGCAGATGCTGGGTCTATTCCCTTAAGATCAAGAAGGTTGAGGGAAGAGATTTCGTTTTACAGAACAGTGACAGTTTTAGATAAGGAAAAAATAAAATATGAATCACATTCACAGATGGTGTGAGCGCCATAGGACATAGATTTAGGGTTTTGGACCAAAGCTACAGATACAAGGAAGAGTTTCCATAAGCAGCAAGTGGTAATTGCAATGAAAAGCATTGTCAACAAGGATGGAGGAAGTAGAGCTGATCAATGATTTCAAAAGGAAATTCCAAAGGTGAAAAAAAAATAAACTTGCAGGTTTGTGCATCTTGAAAGGAGACAAAAGGAATTACTGGATAGTTCTCTGGACAGCCGGCATTGCTTTGATGGACTGAATATTTCTTTGCTGTGCTTATGACACATATCAGTGTTTAGAATGCCACATCAGTGAAAGGATCTTGTGCATAAATCTTACCCCATGAATGAACACGATAGAAGAAAATGGAAATGCCTGGAGATGGAGACAAATGGAGAAGAGTAAAGAGTAGGTCGACCAGTACTACATGATAACAAGAAATATATCAAACACAAATGCAAAGGACAAGAGATGGAAGAGTTTGATTCTTAAAGTCTGCTTGGCCACAGGTGCCTGTCACTCTAACCACCAAAAGTGACATTTTTCAGGTTTTGACTATTTTCAGCTGTGCTAAAACTTCTGAACTAACAATATTTTCATGCTGGTCTCCAGTCAGAAGATATTTGCTGTGTAAATGTGCAAAAATGATTCTATTTCAAAAGGTGTTTGCAATGCTGTAGGGTAGTTCTGTTTTCAATGCGATAGTTAGTCTTTTTTGCATTATCTAAAACTGGATTTGTACAACGTTATTTTGTTTTGTCAGAGAGTAGTGGCTTCAACTATTAACTAACCAGCAGCTCTCGCTGCTGTGATAACATAAGCGCAGACATTATGATTTAAGTAATCACTTTTGTTAAATCTACGATATCAGTGCAAAACCAAACAGCAGTGTTGTTGACTTACATCAGAAAAATGAATTGCAAATACAAGTCAGAATCATGTCAGATATTTTCTGAAGTGTGGCCTTTTTATTTTCTGTGCTGTTGATACCTTTTGCATATATTGGTGGCAAATAAATCAATTTAAACCATTTTGCTGTACATTGGAGATGGGCTGTATGAAATGGCATTGGTAGTGTGCACATGACCCAAAATAAACGAAAGTGGTAAAGTGATTGGCTCCTGATACAGATTTCATTGTGAAATCTAAAATTGCATTTTTACATTAATACAAGGAACAATGGAAGTTATGTGTAAACATGCAACTAAATATTGTCTTAAATATAAGTAAACATTAATCAAACTCGTAATTGTGTTCATTAATCAGAGCAGGAGGATGATGGGAGAAATATTCCTTGTAGAGTGTATGTGTTCTTCATTGGCTCAAATCATGACCAATATATTGAATGATGCTTATGTATGTTTGTACTTAACACATTCCAAAAAGAAAATTTCAATGTACATTGGTTCTTGAAAGCAAAATATTAATGTTGTGATATGACCCTTTGGGCAATTGTATGTTGAAGAAGCATAAATGTCACATAAAATTTGTGGAAAATATAAGCAACAGGTGAATTGATCCAACACACCAATGGTTTAGGATTTTTGTAAATCTTTTCCAAACCCAAGTTTATCTAATCCAAATTGCATATATCTCCACACCTTTCATTCTTAACATGTTCTTTCCTTGCTTCATTTTAAAAGCACCAATGCTATTTGCCTCAATTACATTCCAGCAATAGCCTGGATAAAGAGGTTTCTCCTGAATTCTTCATTGAATTTATTAGTGACTACCTGATGTTAATAAACCCCTAGTTTGCAGATTTTTTGCAAAAATCCAAAGTCATATTGTTGGATGAAAGTGGCATCTGGTTGAAAAGTTATATAAGAAGGGTAGAGTTCCTTTTGTTGATTATTCATAAACACCCGCAACTTTTTGGCAACCTGAAAAAGGAGGCAGTTCTTCATTTGCAAAAATAAATGGATACCATCAACACACTTAGAAAACTCTCTCTATCACCTTGTCTCAACACAATTGATAGCACTGGCTAGAAAGTCAATATTTTATGCACTGACACAAAAATTAACATCCAGACATTATGTTCAATGGTTACAACTGCTGTTTGATAGGTGTCATTCCTATTAGAATCAAAAATTAATTTTCCCTAGATGAGTTAAAGAAAATTCAAACCTGTGAACTATTAGTAATTACATTATCTAATTAGGCTGAAAAATAGAAAATTATTTTTCATATAGCAAGGTAACCGTAACTAACACAGCGACTATTATTTTGGTAATTAGCTTGTGTCCTTCAGTGTAATATGTTGCACAGGTAGGATGACATCTGGACAAACTCTCCAAATCTCTGTCAGTTTTTAAATACAGAGCATAACTAATTTGCAAAAATTTGCAGCTTCTTCGATTTAAAAAATGGTTTATTGAATAACCAACAGATCGGTTTTATTTCTCAAACTTGAATTAGAAAGTAAAAACTTCTTTTTTCAGGCAGGAATTATCGCTGAATGTGTTTTCTATGGTAAAGGACAGCTGGCTGGAAGAATTAACAGTAAACTTTGATCTTTAAAATGGAAGTTTTTTTTTAATCTAACATCCCCCTGTTCTCTAATACAGTTAATAATATCTGGATGGTATGTCAAGTGTTTAGCATTTTCTAAATGATCTAGTTGATATCCTGTGTAAGACTTTGTTTTCACGAGACAACGTGAAATTTCCACCTCGGGTCAGCTTGTTTTGAGACTGCAAGAGGTTGCATGAATAAAGCAGGTCCTGGCCATCGAAAATCTGTCATCATGGAATAAAAATCTTATTTTTAAATGAAAAATAGGCCTATCTGTAATTAACTGCCCACTAACAAAAGCACAAGGCATTGAAATATGCATTTTTCTGAGACAGAGATTTCATTAACAGCTCATTAATTATGAAGGAAAACAGGTATTTTGTTTCTTCTTTCCAGTAGGAGTTCCACCCTGTAAGTGTTGGACTGCTGGAGAATCTTCATTGAGCTTAATTTCGCAATAAAATTAAATAGAGTTATGGAATAATCTACTTGACTCCTTGCCGTTTATTTTACAAAGGCAGTTTTACTTCCCCACTGCTGGTTGTATTTTTCAGAAAATATACATAATGGATATTTCCATTAGATGCACTCTGTTGATTAGAGTCAACAATAGAGTGGTGCTGGAAAAGCACAGCAGGTCAGGCAGCATCTGAGGAACAGGAAAATCAATGTTTCGGCCAAAGCCCTTCATCAGGGATTGATGAGCCCCGATGAAGGGCTTTGGCCGAAACATCGATTTTCCTGCTCCTCGGATGCTGCCTGACTTGCTGTGCTTTTCCAGCACCACTCTAATCTAGAGCCTAATCTCCAACATCTGCATAATCCACTTTTGCTACACTCTGCTGATTAAGTTTTCTATATTACATGGCTTCTTCCACCTGGTTGTGTGGTAGGTGATGGCCTAATGGTGTTACACTGGACTGTTAATTCAGAGACCCAGGTAACATTTTGAGGACTTGGGTTCGAATCCTAACACGGCAGTTGATAGAATTTGAATCCAATAAAAATGTGGAATTAAGAACCTTATGATGATTATGAATCTATGACTGATTGTCAGAAAAAAAACATTTAATTTACTAATGTCCTTTAGGGAAGGAAACTGCCATCCTTACCTGATCTGGCCTACATGTGACTCCAGACCCACAGCAATATGGTTGACTCTTAATTACTCTCTGGGCAATTAGAGATGGGAAATAAATGTTGACCTAGTCAGTGACACCCTCATCCCATGAATGAATAAAAAGAAAATATTGTGACTAAACTGCAAGAGGATGATCAGGAACTGTGGTCATCACTTGTGACCACAAACTTGAAGGTGATGGTCTTTCCTGTGGTAGGACAACTGTTAAAGCTCAAAGGCTGAGTGGCTTGGTATATGGAGGTGTGTGCCTTCTCACCAGCTCCTGAGTGTCTTTCCAGTTGGTCTTCCCTGCCCCAAAAGATGCTACTCTACCTTATCTTTCCTCACAGGCTTTTTTTGCTGTTGAAAATTATGTAAGCTTGATCAGTGAAGATTCAATCAACTTTGTGAAGTATTTTTTTATATCAAACTTGCTAAGCTTTATGGAGGTGTTTAGTATTTCAAATTCAAAGTAATTAAGTGTTTTGGGTTAGGTGAGGTGAAAGAGGAGATAATGGATGATTTCTGTATTTTTCTATTCACTCTCAAGCTTGTGGTGTCACTTGCTAGGCCAGGATTTATGGCATAACCATGACTGCTTAAAAGAAGCTGATATTGAGTTGCTAATATAGACAAAGTCTTCCTCAGAGTTCCAGTTGTGTGGCCTAACATTAAAATAATAGAACAGAATTTAAATATTCCTCCAGTAATCGCCTCTCACACCTCCTTCATTTTTCTAACACCCAACCACTACCTATGCCCCATCTGTGTTAACCCAAGCCAGCTTATGTCCTCCATTCATTCCCATAGGCACTCATATCCCCTGTGTCAACTTCGTGCTTACTTTCAACCAATGTTTCCCATTCAGGTACCATGAAATTCACCTAGTGTCCAGAAATACCAGCTGCAGACAGGAGAAATAATAAAGTTCTGGATTACAGCCTACACTATTCAGAAACACTTATATTGTTAAAAGGACATGTTCACAAGTATTGACAGATGTTGGCACTTCTTGCCAAGGCAATACATATTGGCAGTGCTTGATAGTTCTTGATAATTCTTGACAGATTGATTCTTCTTGCCATTTTTGATAAGTTTTGGACTTCTCTTGACATGTCAACACCACTTGGCACTCGAGAGGTTGATACATTCTTGAAACTACTTGACAGGTCTTATTACTCTTACACTTTTTTGACAGTATTTACGCTTCTCAACAGGCTTTGACACACCTCACTTTCTCGGCGGAGCAGGTAAGGGCTGTTTGGCGGTGTCTCTTTGTAGTCGCGGTTAAGTTTTTTTGTAACGGTTTAAATTTAAAAGGTTTTTTAAAGCGCGGAGTGGACCCAGAAGCTGGTGTAGCGCAAGCTTACCTGGGTAGGTTTTCCCAATAAAGGCACGCAGGAGAGGAACCCGAGGCACTACAGGGGTAGTGCCTCCCACCCGTCCACCTCCTCTAATAATAAGACCCGTTGTGGTAAGCAGGTAAGTGCTGCATTTTGCTTGTTTTATTCTTTAGACCTCGGTTTTTTAAAGGTTACTTTTAGAGGGATGGCAGTGAAGGCAATGCAATGTTCCTCTTGCAACATGTTTGAGGTGAGGGATGTCATAGTCATCCCTGCTGATTATATTTGCAGGAAGTGCACCCATCTCCAGCTCCTCCAAGACCGTGTTAGGGAACTGGAGCTGGAGTTGGATGAACTTAGGATCACTCGGGAGGCGGGGGGGTCATAGATTGGAGCTTTAGGGAAGTAGTAACTCCAAAGATTGCAGACAGATGGGTGACAGTGAGGGGGACTGGGAGGAAGCAGCCAGTGCAGAGAACCCCTGCGATCGTTCCCCTCAAGTACAAGTATACCGTTTTGGATACTTGTGGGGGGGACGACTTACCAGGGGTAAGCAATGGGGTTCAGGCCTTTGGCACGGAGCCTATCCCCGTTGCTCAGAAGGGAAGGGTGGAGAAGAGCAAAGCAATAGTTATTGGAGACTCTATAGTTCGGGGCACAGATAGGCGGTTTTGCGGGGGTGAGACAGACTCAGGATTGGTATGTTGCCTCCCAGGTGCAAGGGTACGTGACGTCTCTGATTGTGTTTTCCGGGTCCTTAAGGGGGAGGGGGAGCAGCCCCAGATCGTGGTCCACGTTGGAAACAACGACATAGGTAGGAAGAGGGCTGAGGATGTTAGGCAGGCTTTCAGGGAGCTAGGTTGGATGCTCAGCGTTAGAACAAACAGAATTGTTGACTCTGGTTTGTTACCCATGCCACGTGATAGACAGTCGAGGAATAGGGAGAGAGAACAGTTAAATGTGTGGCTTCAGGGATGGTGCAGGAGGGAGGGATTCCAGTTTCTGGATAACTGGAGTTCTTTCTGGGGAAGGTGGGACCTCTATAAACAGGATGGTCTACACCTGAACCTGAGGGGCACCAGTATCCTTGGGGGGAGGTTTGCTCGTGCTCTTGGGGCGGGGGGGGGGGAGGGGGTTAAACTAACTCAGCAGGGGAATGGGAACCTGGACTGTAGCTTTAGGGTGCAGGACCTTGAATGTAGGGAGGTTAGGAACATGGCATCAATCTCGAAGGAGGGTGCCTGTAAACAGGAAGGTGGCTTGACGTGTGTAAACTTCAGTGCGAGAAGTATACGAAATAAGGTAGGTGAACTTGCAGCGTGGGTCGGTACCTGGGATTTCGATGTTGTGGCTATTACGAAGACACGGGTAGAACAGGGACAGGAATGGCTGTTGCAGGTTCCAGGCTTTAAATGTTTTAGTAGGGTCAGAGGTGGGGGTAAAAGAGGGGGGTGTGTGGCATTGCTTGTCAAGGATAGTATTACAGCAGTGGAAAGGATGATGGATGAAGACTCGCCATCTGAGGTAATTTGGGCTGAGGTTAGAAATAGGAAAGGTGAGGTCACCCTGTTAGGAGTGTTTTACAGGCCTCCTAATAGCCCTAGAGACGTAGAAGAAAGTATTGCGAGGATGATTCAGGAGAAGAATGAAAGTAATAGGGTGGTTGTTATGGGGGACTTTAACTTTCCAGATATTGACTGGGAAAGCTATAGCTCAAGTACGTTAGATAGGTCGGTGTTTGTCCAATGTGTGCAGGAGGGTTTCCTGACACAATATGTAGACAGGCCAACAAGAGGTGAGGCCATACTGGATTTGGTTCTGGGTAACGAACCAGGCCAGGTGTTAGAATTGGAGGTAGGTGAGCACTTTGGGGATAGTGACCACAATTCGGTGACTTTTACTCTAGTGATGGAGAGGGATAAGTGTGCATTGCAGGGCAAGAGTTATAGCTGGGGGCAGGGAAATTATGATGCGGTGAGGCATGACTTAGGATGCGTGGCTTGGAAAAGCAAGCTTCAAGGGAAGGGCACAATCGATATGTGGAGCTTGTTCAAGGAGCAACTATTGAGTGTCCTTGATAAGTATGTACCTGTCAGGCAGGGAGGAAAGGGTCATGTGAGGGAGCTGTGGTTTAATAAGGAATTGGAATCCCTTGTTAAAGGGAAGAGGGCGGTCTATGTAAAGCTGAGGCGTGACGGTTCAATTGGGGCGATTGAGAGTTATAAGGTAGCCAGGAAGGATCTAAAGAGAGAGCTAAGAGCAGCAAGGAGCGGACATGAAAAGTCCTTGGTTGGCAGGGTTAGGGAAAACCCAAAGGCTTTCTATAAAAATGTCAGGAATAAAAGAATGACTAGGGTAGGAATAGGTCCAGTCAAGGATAGTAGTGGGGAGTTGTGCATGGAGGCTGAAGAGATTGGAGAGACACTAAATGAATACTTTTCATCAGTATTCACTCAGGAACAGGACATTGTTGCCGATGTGAATATTGAGTCACAATTAATTAGAATGGATGGCTTTGAGGTATGTAGGGAAGAGGTGTTGGAAATTCTGGAAAGGGTGAAAATAGATAAATCCCCTGGGCCTGATGGCATTTATACTAGGATTCTCTAGGAAGCAAGGGAGGAGATTGCAGAGCCATTGGCCTTGATTTTTATGTCCTTGTTGTCTACAGGAATAGTGCCAGAAGACTGGAGGATAGCAAATGTGGTTCCCTTGTTCAAGAAGGGGAGTAGGGATACCCTAGTAACTATAGGCCGGTGAGTCTCACTTCTGTTGCGGGCAAGGTCTTAGAGAGAATTGTAAGGGATAGGATTTATGAACATCTGGATAGGAATAATGTGATCAAGGATAATCAGCATGGTTTTGTGAAGGGCAGGTTGTGCCTCACAAAGCTTATTGAATTCTTTGAGAAGGTGATTAAAGAGGTGGACGAGGGTAAAGTGGTAGATGTGGTGTATATGGATTTTAGTAAGGCGTTTGATAAGGTTCCCCATGGTAGGCTACTGCAAAAATTACGGAGGTATGGCATTGAGGGTGTGTTAGAGGTTTGGATTAGGAATTGGCTGGCTGGAAGAAGATAGAGGGTAGTAGTTGATGGTAAAGATTCATCATGGAGTGCAGTTACTAGCGGTGTTCCGCAAGGATCTGTTTTGGGACCATTGCTGTTTGTCATTTTTATAAATGACCTGGAAGAGGGGCTAGAAGGTTGGGTGAGCAAGTTTGCGGATGATACGAAAGTCGGTGGAGTTGTTGACAGTGAGGAAGGATGTGGCAGGTTCCAGCGGGATATAGATAAGCTGCAGAGCTGGGCAGAAAGGTGGCAAATGGAGTTCAATGTAGCTAAGTGTGAAGTGATTCACTTTGGTAAGAGTAACAAGAAGATGGAGTACTGGGCTAATAGTCGGATACTTGGTAGTGTGGATGAGCAGAGGGATCTTGGTGTCCATGTACACAGATCTCTGAAAATTGCCACCCAGGTGAATAGTGCTGTGAAGAAGGCATATGGCGTACTGGCTTTTATTGGTAGAGGAATTGAGTTCTGGAGTCCTGAGGTCATGTTGCAGTTGTATAAGACTCTGGTGCGGCCGCATCTGAAGTATTGTGTGCAGCTTTGGTCGCCATCCTATAGGAAGGATGTGGAGGTACTGGAACGGGTGCAGAGGAGGTTTACCAGGATGTTGCCTGGTATGGTAGGAAGATCGTATGAGGAAAGGCTGAGGCACTTGGGGCTGTTTTCATTGGAGAAAAGAAGATTTAGGGGTGACTTGATAGAGGTGTACAAGATGATTAGGGGTTTAGATAGGGTTGACAATGAGAACCTTTTTCCACGTATGGAGTCAGCTATTACAAGGGGGCATAGCTTTAAATTAAGGGGTGGTAGGTATAGGGCAGATGTTAGGTGTAGATTCTTTATTCAGCGAGTCGTGAGTTCATGGAATGCCCTGCCAGTAGCAGTGGTGGACTCTCCCTCTTTATGGGCATTTAAACGGGCATTGGATAGGCATATGGAGGATAGTGGGCTTGTGTAGGTTAGGTAGGCTTGGGTCGGCGTATTATCGAGGGCCAAAGGGCCTGTACTGCGCTGTATTTTTCTATGTTTTATGTTCTATGTTTACAGGTCCAGACATTTCTTGAAACATCCTAACACTTCTTGACAGAACACGTAGGATATTTCCAAAACACAGACATCTTCACAGGGCAATTGATCCATCCCCAAAGTGTCTCTGACACACATTGTTACAAAGGATCCTTGACCCTCCCAAAGGTGCTCTGGGACTATGTCCATAGGAGTAACTCAGCTCACTAATCCTGGTTATCCATTAAGTAATGCATTGAGAACAGACTTATCTTTGCTTGATCCAGTTTCCATTTTCCATGTTCTAGACACCAGGGACTCCAAAAATCACATTTCAGTGAGGTATTTAATCATTTAAACAGCCAGCTTCTTCCATGAAGTGATTATAAACATGCATTGCCTCCAATCCTGAACCATTACAAATGAAAAACACTTGATTTGGGGTGCATTTCCAATGTCTTCCACTATTTTCATCGTAGCTGAGAAGGTCATGAAAATCTGGGCCTAAATTATTGCAAAAGCTGTAAGTCCTATGTTATAAATTTGGAAAGGCAGTGAATTTCTGAAATTTATTAATGAAAATGTTTCTACTACTATCGTGCCTCATATGTTATCAATTCAATAGACACTCACATCCTATGTTGTAGACTCTTCATACATTTGTGTTGGTGTTTTGGGAAATGTACCATACAAAATTTGATTTGATTTGATTTATTGTTGTCATGTGTACCTAAGTACAGTGAAAATCTTTGTCTTGTGTGCAGCACAGGAAGATAAAAGATACAAATATCATAGGATGATAGAACTGAGCAAGGAATACAAAGTTACAGCTGCAAAGAAAATGCACAAAAAGCAAGATCAATATTTGATTTGAAATTTGAGAGGTCCAATCAGAAATCTAACGACAGCGGGGAAGAAGCTGTTCATGAAATTATTGGTATTTGTGTTTGAGTTTTTGGATCTTCTGCCTAATGGAAGACATTGGAATAAATTATAACCTGAGTGGGAGGGGTCTTTGATGATTTTGGCTGCCTTTCCAAACATTGAGAAATGCAGATTGAGTCAATGGCTTGCTTGGTAGACTGGGTTATGAGGAGGTGCTGTGGCCCATCTTCACTGATTTTGGTCTGTGCATCAGGCACAGTGCTGCCACAGTGAGAACATTTTGTTAAAAACTGTCTTTATGTCTTTACTATTTTCTGATGTTATTTAAGGAAGTACTCCAGTACAAGGTTCAGAGTATTGGCATATTTCTCAACCTTTATTCCCTTCTGAATGATATAGTTTGAACCACGTGTTCGGGTTTCTGTCCAACAATTTTGAGCATGTTATCCACTATTATCGTGTGTATTTTCATTTTCTGTTGCTTTAATTATTTTTGTTTTCTTTAGACACAGCATATTTTCAATATTCTTCCCAGATGAGGATTGCATGCAAGTGAAGCCATGATAGATCTACAGTGAATTTATTGCTGTTTTATCCTGTTCCCAGGAAATCAGTCTTCTTTGTGATAAGATTCCTTGAACTCTTGTTTCTAAATTTATTTCCCAGAATCAGCATTATCCACTTGGAGCAGCACAGTCCACACTTGTATTGACCAAATTACCGTCTGTGCACCTTCTGTAACACATGAAACCCAAGTTTAGCCATAACCGATTACAGTAATTTTATATCTTTGAAATCTATTTGCCAACTAAGTCAATATTACAATTTTGACAAATCTCTTCACAGCTCATTTTTACCATTTGTTGCTCTTTCACTGTCCCTTGTCTTCCTCACTTTGTTCATCTCATGTAAGCAAAGGAATAGTTAACATTGAGGCTTTACTCATGTATCCAGAATATCTTTTAAGAATAATTCTTAACAGCGATAAAAAAAGGTACAGTATACCAGCTGGCTTGAATAAATGTTTTAAAAGAAATCTGAAAAAAAAACTATAGCGGAAAGTTTGTAGGGATGAAATGCTCCGCTCAGATACAATGGGCTACATGGCCTCTTTATGTGCTGTAACCGTTCTGTGGTTCCAAATGGTAGGAGTGAGTCGTGCCATAAAATGGATAATTTCAAACATAGGAAATTCATTTTGTTTCACTTTATTCATGATGCAGGCTGAAATCCAGAAGGTCAATGGAAAGCAATGGATAATAATTACACTTACAATGTTTCAACATGTTTTATGTTGAACCAATGAGCAGAGAACTACACCTCATGTTTTAATCAGATCAGGGTCCTCTATTACAACATTAGACATGATGGAGCATTTATTATAGACTTAAATAGATAGATGGGATTTAACTGATTTAAATTTCAAATTCATGGTCAAAATACAACAATATGTGGGGCTTTAGAAACTTGTACATTATGACTTCTGACCCAAGAATTGGAAACATTAATGTATATTAATGTCTGTTGTCTTGGTCAATCAGGTTCTTTCTTTTGGTTAATCTATCTGCTAATGTTCCATAACATATACAAGAACTTCCATTATGCAGAGGTTCCATTTTGTTTAAGTGTGTCTTTATAGTCTTCTTTTCATGAGAATGCTTCCATTTACTCATCATTTGACTCATGATAGAACCTCTTGGTGTCACAACCCATTTGTTTCCATTACCTGGAGAGTCCTACCTTCCATTTAAAAAAGTTGGTCAGCTCCCACACAAAAAAATGAAAATTATTATGTGTGCAATGCAAAGTAGCAAAGGTCTGACGTGCATTTTCTGCTCTTGTGCGTTGCCTGTGCAAGATATTATTTGTGTGGATTTGCACCAAAGCAAGTGAGTATCATCACAGTACTTTAGTCATAAAGAAACTTACGTGGTGATTTTGGAGAGTGTTTAGTCATAAAAATATCCATAAAACTGTGCTAGGTTGTTTATTTGTTTACTTGCTAGCCTAGGTCACCTGAGATCCAAGCCAAAGGTTCACTAAAAATCTTTATCAACAAGTTACTTTTCGATGGCAACATCACACTAACATTCCATACTGACGAATACCTTTACTAACGAGTGGATAGACTCTCTCTTGGTCCGTAAAGGGTTTGGTCTGGCCATCAGCATCTGGAATACTAATGTTGCCATACTGCCAACTATTAACATTAATGATGTGACATTGGTGAAGCTGACAACATCACATATCTTCCACTGCCCAGCGCAGTCATTGGCAATTTCTTTCTCTCTAACACACACACACACACACACACACACACACACACACACACACACTACTTTAAATGTGCATCCTCAGTGCACTGCTCTACAGTGGTAAGAGCTGAAAAATTTAAGCTTTTCTTGATGGCTCAGATAACTATCTTAGAGGTCTGAGAATTTATTAATTCCATCACTGTGCAGTTATCATTAACTCAACGACAGTTCTGCTTGCTCAGCCATGTTCATTAGATAGATGATAGTTACGTCTTTGCAAACCTTCCGCTAGGTGTATTGACCACTGGGTCGCTGGTGGGATGATATCCTTACCTCTGCTGTTAGGCTATCTATATGTGAGAGATGAACATGACAAGGATTGATAGCTGGGAGGTAGTCACTAATGCCCACAATCAGGAGGCTGACTGTCTGGAAGTGTAATGGGGGAGGTGGAGAAAAGTTCAGCTGGTAGAGAAGAGTGCCTCGAGAAAACAAAAGGCATTAAAATGTGTGCATCTTATCTGTTCAGTGCAGCAAATGTGCCCAAGACTGCCAGGCCAGAGATGTGCTGCTCAACGACACCAGGTAATGATTAACTCGGAGCTGACCAACACAGTGCCAGCCATCATTTTCGAAGATAGAGGGCTGACACAGTTGACAGAAATTGTTGTTCTTTATAAACTGATATTCCTTAGAGTCTCTAAATAGAATGGATTAGAAGAACCATTTAGCAGCAATATAAGAAAAAAGGAACCCAAAACATCTCCACATCAAGAATCTACAGCAGGCCATGCTATAATAAATTAGTGTCTGTCAGTATTACAATGTATATTAATAGTCACACCTCTTCTAATGAGTTTGGCATTGACAGCTGAGAGGAAATACAAGCCATCATCGCTTTACTCATGCACACCCCTGATGAAAGAATCAGTAATAAATCTTCCCAACAGCACTCACCATAAATATGTATCACATACTACATCTGTTTAAGATTCTGCATATAAATCAGCGCCACTGAATGGCAATGAATCAGCCGGTCGATGGGTGATTTGATGACAAATCGACTTAGATCTGAGATGAGAATTTACAGCTCTTGTCCGAAAGATAGCCAATCAATACTAGAGATTAGTGCCAGCCTTTGAATTCATTGGCACAGGGATTGGGGTTGGAGGGGGTCAGACATGCATCTGAGGGAGGACAAGGTCCTCAGCATACAGGTGAGTACTAACATCTGGAGTTAAACATCTGGATGAGATCATGTGATCATAGCAGATGCTGTGGGTTTGGATTCCTGTCTGCTATTTTTAGCTAATACAGTATACAAAGCTGCTTCCCAGAAATGTCCCTTTGGCAGCAGAATGATGGCTAGGAGGGCACAGGAGGGGTATTGGGGTGTGGATGGAAGAGGGTAATGAAATCTTTGTATTTAGAGAGTCGGGTTAATCAAGGCTAGGTGTCAAGTGTATACTAACAAAATCAGCCCATCAGTGCCCTTGATGTTCAACTGCAGCCTTTGATCTAAATTCTGGAATAATTGAATCAAAGGGTTAGTCAAAAACAAAGAGGGTTCCAGTGCTTGTATGCTGTTCTTTGGCTGTGAAGAAAAGAAAGTCATTTCATGCTTTAAAGTGTATTTGTGAATGCCTAGTGTGTGCTATCAGTACAAAGAATTTTTCACTCTATTGTTCAATAAAATAAGTAAAATAATAAATTAAGTTTTAATTTGTTCAGGTTCACAAGCACCCATCTCACTTATCCTAAAACCTTTTAGGCACATTTTTAAGGTGAGAGGAGAGAGATTAAAAAAAACATGAGGAGCAATTTTTTATGCAGAGGGTGGCTGTTGTGTGGAATGAACATTCAGAGGAAGTGGTGCATACGAGTACAATTATAATGTCTAAAAGACATGTGGATAAGGACATGACTAGGAAATGCTTGGAGGGATATGGGTCAGCAGCAGGCAGGTGGGACTAGTTTTGTTTAGGATTATGGACTGGTCGGACCAAAGAGTCTGTTTCCGTGCTGTATGGCTTTCTGACTCTACAAGACATTTTTAAACCTGGAGCAGAAGTTTCATCACATTCTGTAACATATATGCATTATATGCAGGATTAATCATGACACAGATCTTAGCCATTCTCATCGGTAAAGTATAAGTAAGGCTAGACATTGCAAAATATAAAATTTTGTTTCCTTCTTGCATATGAATTATCACAACATGACATTATGTATCTGTTTGGTTTTCAATTGTTTAAATTCAGTGGAGGGACATGGGTGTTGCTGGCTGGCCCATCCATTGTTGCCCTTGAGAAAGTGGGGGTGAACTGCCTTCTTGAACCACTACAGTCCATGTGGTGTAAGTAGACCACAATGCAAATATTGGTTTTAGAAAGCACACATGTAAGATTAGACATTCCCTTATGGAGAATGAAATAACTCCACAGAGGCTGGTATCTCGTCATCAAATCACCCTTTACTTACGCATGAATAATCCTTGACATTAGTATTCCCTCAGTCCAAGTAAGCTAACAGAGTGGCAGTATTGCTTACACTCCCCTTTTTTCTCTCTTTGGAAGAAGACACCTTCCCAAACAGTAAAGGGAGGGCAGGGATCAAATCAAAATAGAGTTGGAGGGAGAAATAATGCACTCCACTCCCTGCGGTGCCCATCTCTCCCTGAACAATTCCGGGGGTTGGTGGACACTGCGTGTTCTTTTTCCAGAGACACCCAGGCTCTAACATAACAGTGGAACAGGGGCAGGCAGTCGGCCCTAACGACCCCCTCCACGGCCTGCTGCTTGGACTTGTTTATGGCCAGTTTGGGCAGGCCCAGGAGCAGACCCACGAGGAGGTCTTCAGACCTGCCCTCCCTCCTCCACACTGGGTGCCCGAAGATCAGGAGCATGGGACTGAAGTGCAACCAAAAGCAGAGGAGGAGGTTTTTAAGAAACACTCCCCTTTTATGTTTTTTTTCCACCCCACACTACCACCTAACTGCGGTAGTGCTTATTTTTTCCCAGCACCCATGTGTGTGTGTGTGCAGGTGTGAGACACAGTGAAAGACACAAGGTACATGAATCTTTGTTCAAATTTCCACCACCAGGAAGAAAGGAAACACCCGAGTGGCCTGTGACAAGCAGTGCCCTTCACATCAAAGGGCAATGCTGTGTGATCAAACAGTGAAGGGAGGGCAGGGATTAAATCAAAATAGAGTTGGAGGAGGAAATAATGCACTCCCCTCCCTGCGGCACCCACCTCTCCCTGAACAACTCCTGGGTGTCAGTGCCCCTTTTCCAGAGACATCCGGACTGTAAAACTTCCCTTTTTTTCTGACAACCAGAGCTCCCTGATGGACCAGATTAACAGCCCCAATCAGGAACTCATATTCTATTAAATTTAGCTGACTGACTTTGTTTCAATCACTGTCAATAAAATGTGGAGCTGGAAAAAGCATAGCGGGTCAAGCAGCATCAGAGGAGCAGGATAGTCGACATTTTGGATAGGACCCCACAATCGCTATAGAGCTGTCCAACAGATTTCTTCCCCAAGTTGGTATTTTGAACTAGTGTCAGTGCATTCAGAAATACACGTTTGTGGTATATTGTGAGAGATGATCATATTGTGATAGTGCCCTCTCTGGTTGGGAGGTATAAATAATGTATGACAATATAGCCAATTCAATAGAGACTCTGTTTGAAAGTCAAGAAAATGGCAATAGGGGTGGGATGAATTGTTTTTTCTTCTACGTTTCATTTGAACAATTAAGTACCAGAGAACATAGTGAAACAGTCTCATTTTTATTTCAGATGGTGGTGTAAAGGAGGCAATACCAGGTCATCTAGTCATTCTACTATATACAGATTAGATTACTTATAGTGTGGAAACAGGCCCTTCGGCCCAACAAGTCCACACCGACCCGCCGAAGCGCAACCCACCCATTCCCCTACATTTACCCCTTTACCTAACACTAGGGGCAATTTAGCATGGCCAATTCACCTAACCTGCACACCTTTGGACTGTGGGAGGAAACCGGAGCACCCGGAGGAAACCCACGCAGACACGGGGGGAATGTGCAAACTCCACACAGTTAGTCACCTGAGGCGGGAAATGAACCCAGGTCTCTGGCGCTGTGAGGCAGCAGTGCTAACCACTGTGCCACTGTGCCGCCCTAATTCAGTATTGAATATTTGATTCCATTGACTGCAGTATCAGGTACAGCGTACGTGTGCAGTCATTCCGATTTCCCTGAGATGAATATTTCTTCCATTGTACTTGAAATGCCTCCTCTGATTCAGATGCTGTATGATAATTAAACAATTTGACTGGAAAAAAGAGGAAGGCCATGTGAACTTTGTGTGATAGCCTAAAGGGACATTGGATTAGCCATCCAAGAGAAGTCAATGCTAAAGAAAACTATTGGGGGCACGGAATGGAAGGTTAATTCGCTATTGAATTGAATTGAATTTATTGTCACATGAACCGAAGCACAGTGAAAAGCTTTGTCTTGCGAGCAATATAGGCAGATCACAGAGTTAAGTATGTAAATATTAGGTAAACAGCAGCAAAAACAAAAACACAAGTACAGGCTAATGTTAAGAATTTGTGAGCCCATTCAGTATTCTAACAAAAGTAGGATAGAAACTATTTCAAAACCAGCTGGTGCGTATGTTCAGATTTCTGTACCTTCTCCCCGATGGTAGACATTGTAGAAAAGCATTGCTCGGGTGGGATGGATCTTTGAGATTGCTGGTAGCTTTTCCTTGACAGTGGACCTGGTAGATGGTTTCTATAGATGGGAGGTTGGCCTTTGTGATTCTCCGGGCCAAGGTCACTCTGTAACCATCTCTGATCTTGAATGGTACAGTTGCCATACCAGATAGTGATACATCCAGAAAGAATGCTCTCGATAGCACACCTATAAAAGTTGGCAAGGGTATTTGCTGTCATGCCAATTTTCCTCAACTGCCTGAGGAAGAAGAGACGTATTGTCCATTTAGCACTCCTATTTCAAATTTCCTTCAGAATGCTTTATATTCATTAATCTCTAGCTCCATAACATGAACATTGCTATACAATTGCAAAATGCCTACGCATTAATGTTATTCAGTACAGGAATAAGAGTTGGCTTCTTTGCTAACTCGACAACTGTTCAAGAGAGTAGCTGAACCGTTTAAGAAATTCTGCAGCTTGATTGTCAGTTTGTGCTGAGTGAACTGATTTTCCACTTGATCAGTGCTATCTAGGAATGGAAAGTAGCAAGGTCTCCTCTCTAGGTTTCAACTCATGGCTATGGTGATACAGCGTTTGCATTAGACATTGGGAAAAATCAGATTTGTCTTTGATGTTATCCAAACTCATAGCCAACCATATTGATGTGTCGACAATTTTATTTGGATCAAATACCAAACTGCAGTCAGCAACCATAAAATATTTCTTCAGCAAGATGCCAATACATTCAAGGTAGATTGTTTTAAAACAATATACATACATCCAGATGATGTGAGCCTTGTTGTCAGACCCAATATTTATTGGTCATCCCTAATTGCCATTGAGACCGTGGTAGTGAGCTATCTGCTTGAACTACTGCAGACCAGGGGAGGATGGCAGATTTCCTTCCCTGAAGGATATTAGTGAACTAGATGGTTTTTTTCCCCCTGACAATCAAAAATAGTTTCATGGCTATCAGTAGATTCTTAATTCCGGATATTTTAAAAAAAATTGAACTCAAATTCTACCATCTGCTATGACAGGATTCAAATCTAGGTCCCCAGAATATTACCTAGGTCTCTGGGTTAATAATCTAGCAATCATGCCACTAAACCATCGTCACATAGACTGTAATGTCGAGCTTTTCAGCTTATCTTGTATTTTCCTAACTTATACTATGTATATCTGTAATGTAGTGTAGCTTTTTAAAACTTTTCTCTTTTTTTTGTACCCATGATTTGTACCTATGTACTTTGTACCTAAGATGGTGCCATGTGTTGGTAACATTGTACACTTTTCACTCTACCCCTGTTAATTTATAAGTTGAGTAGATGTAGCAATGAACCTAATTCTAGGATTCTAACTCATTTGCAAAATTCATTCTGTGTTATGCGTAAATTATGAGTCCAAAACACTTTTCTTTTCAAAAAGTATACTTTATTCATGGAATTTATAAAAATATATCACAAAATATTTCCACTTGAATTTTACAATATTAGCGAGAAATTCAACTTATAGCTTGTTCTGTTCAAAGCAATTATAATGGTCTTAATAGTAACAAAATACATTCCTCATTAAGGACATAGTTCAAGATCATCTACCAATTCCAGGTGCTTAGTGTACCATGACTGACGCGCCTTATGCAATGACTTTATGGCTTTCCTATGATCTCTCTATTCATAATTTCTCCTCTCATCAACTCCTTAAGAAGCTGCTGACTGCTCACCTCACAAACCTGTTCTGTGCTTGAGCTGGAGTTGGAGGGGAGGGGGGAGCAATGAGGAGACAGTCACAGGCGCTGCAGAATGCTGAAGTGATCTGCTTGAAATCATGTATCATTGTTCCTGGACAATGCACAGTCATATTAAAAGCTTGGGATGGCACGGTGGCTCAGTAGTTAGCACTGCTACCTCACAGCACTAGAGACCTATGTTCAATTCCACCCTCGGGCAACTGTCTGTGTGGAGTTTACACATTCTCCCTGTGTTTGCTTGGGTTTCCTCCGACAGTCCAACGATGTGCGTTAAATTGCCCATCATGTCCAGGGATGTGTAGGCTAGGTGGATTAGTCAATGGGAGGTGTAGCTGATAGGATAGGATGCTCTTTGGAGGGTCGGTGTGGATTTGTTCGGCCAAATGGCCTGTTTTCACACTAGATTAGATTAGATTACTTACAGTGTGGAAACAGGCCCTTCGGCCCAACAAGTCCACACCAATCCTCCGAAGAGCAACCCACCCAAGACCCATTCCCCTATACCTAACCTACAGGCAATTTAGCATAGCTGCTTCACTTAACCTGCACATCTTTGTGACTGTGGGAGGAAACCCACGCAGACACAGGGAGAATGTGCAAACTCCACACAGACAGTTGCCCGAGGTGGGAATTGAACCCGGGTCTCTGACGCTGTGAGGCAGCAGTGCTAACCACTGAGCCACTGTGCTGTCCTAGTTCGAATCTAGTTCGAATCTAGTTCTAGTTCGAATCTCCAACATTCCTCTCTCCACACCATTTATTCTCTTAACTCAATCATGTGAATTCCATCATCACCCTGCCTGATCATACCTCCACCCAAATATATGTAACACCACTCACCTCACTGGTTCCTTATATCCCATGCCAACTTGCACTGCTATATCCAAAATGTGACTGGCATGATGGATATAGCAGTAAACGACTGGCAGAAGGCTAAAAGATATGGTAATGGGGTTAATTTAAACCATACAATATGTTCAGAGAAGATCTGAAAGGCAATGGTAGCTGTTTTCTGAAGATGAAGTAAGGAAAATAAGAGAGAAATTAAAGTGAAAATCCAATCAGCAAAGAAACCCCAAACAAGATGGGATTAAGATTCTAATCTAAGATTTGAATATTGAGTGCAAAGTAAGATTAAAGAATTTCTTAAGCTTGCAGTAAGTTTCCTTAAAATCCTGTAGGAAGTACCGGACAGGGTGGGAGAAAATCTGTACCATGAAACTTACAAGGTGTGGAGTCACTTTATCTTGGATAAAATATGCTTTTGTTACTATCTGGGACAAGAACAATGACTTCTGGAGACACAAGTCTTTTGGACTTGATAGGAAAGGTTTACAGGGATTATGGCCCAATGTAGACAAGTTGGACTAGTTTAGTTTTGGCCTGGATGAGTTGGACTGAAGGGTCTGTTTCCATACTGTATGACTCCATGACATTGGAACTTTAGGACTCATGGGTCCTCATACCTATATGCCAAACAATTACCCTCCGTCCACACTCATGACCCTTCATAACAATAATGTATCTGAACCCAAATTCTATGGCCCATTTTAGCCCATATGGAAACACATTACTCTCATGACTCACTTCATGGTTTCTTCACCAACTTGTTGCCAACTTTGCCAAAGCCTTCTACGTGGTCCTTCTACACTTAAACCTTTCATGTCAACTCCACTGGTAGGCTTATGCTCGAAACATCGATTTCTCCTGCTCCTCGCATGCTGCCTGATCTGCTTTGCTTTTCCAGTGCTACACTTTTCGATTTTGACCTCCTACATCTGCAGTCTTCACTTTTTCCCAGTATTCATCATAGGCTAACTTTAGAAGTGATGCTGAGTTGAAATAAAGCAGAAGTAATTATTAATAAAAGCCCATTCAACATATTTAAACCCCTTCAAGTAACTGATACTTAATAAAATCAAACATTTGGAATCATAGCCCGATATCAAAAGGCAGCTAATCCCTTACTAATATCTTGATTATATCAGTCAAATGATGACAAGTCTCTGATTGTAATTACAGTCCGTCGTACTGTATGTTATAGAATCAGTTGAGCAGTAATTGTACTACAATGAAAGTTCCTTGGTTTGTGTCAAAGAATAGCTATTGGAATTGCAAGCACTGAGTGCTTTCACCTTTGTGGGTAGGATCTTCTCAGGCAACTAAGTTCTCAGTGTTGAGATCAGATTCCTGCTTGTGAACGGTGAGGCGCCTATTAACACGGGTTATCATTCATCAGCACTGTGAGCAGCACGGTGGCTCAGTGGTTAGCACTGCTGCCTCACAGAACCAGAGACCTAGTTTCAATTCTAGCCTTGGGCAAGGGTCTGTACAGAGTTTGCATGTTGTCCCTGGGTTTGTGGTGGGTTTTCTTCCATAGTCCAAAGATATGCAGGCTAAGTAGTTCAGTCATGAGAAAAGCAGGGTCACAATACTATGGTAGGAGAATGGGTCTGGGTGGGATGCTGTTCAGAGGATTGGTATGGACTTGATGCCTCACACTGTAGGGAAATTATGATGCTCATTACCACTGAATCTCATCTCATTAATATGAACGTTCCCATTTTACCACCCAGTGGATAGAAACTAGATCCTGAGAATTCCTGACATGAAAGTCAGAGCAGATTCCTGGTAACTCCAACCTATTATTCCTCCTCTAGACGTCCAGCTTGGACATCCAGCATCAACATATCAAGGAATGCTCCATGGACAGCAGCCCCTGGCACCTCAAATCCATGGACACTGGCATCCGATACATGCCAGCATCTCTGCATCATGAAGGCACATCTCCAAAACACTTACTGTATGCTTTTGCATTTTGAGTTGTACTTTGGACTGCACTGACACTGCTCATTGCAAGGTTGCTGCAGATAGGCACCAGATCACAGAGCTGGTCCTATTTTCCTTCGCCCACACATCCCCACATCTAAATTGCATCTACCTTAATTCCGGAACAGCAGGAGTTAAAACAAAAGTATTTCTGCACAGTGGAATTGCAAGCTTCTGTGATTGTACTGTACAGATGGTGTTTTATGCTTTTCTGACAAGGAGTTATGACAGCACAATGTTGTAGGATATCATTTACAGTAAAGGAAAGCATTAATGAGAGAAAAAGAATTAAAAAGGAATTATTGTACAGCGACATTGAATTCAGAAACTTTACTGTTGTGGTGATCAAATGGGAGTAATCTTCACTGCTTAAATGAGAGCCTGTTTTCACCTACAGATTGCTGAAGGTTCAGCTTCAACTTTGTGCCTATTCTGTTCTGGACGGATTTCATTTTGGCAATTGTTCCAGCTTTTGTTGTTATCTGATGCCAATACTTCGAATGGTCTTTGTCATTAGCATCTACACGTTGGCAAACAAAATTAGCACGCAGCCAGAATTGTAAATGTTACAAAATGTGGCAACAATTACTCTTCCAAAGTATCACTGTGTCTACCTTAGGTAGGTTAACATGCTATAATTTTTTTAAAAAGGAACTCAAGTGATTTACATGTAAAGATGAGTGAGAAAAGGCCAGTGATCAGCTTGCTGTTGATTGGACAACATTGCATCATGTACTACCCAACCCAACCACTAGAAATGCTCAATCCTAAATGTCAAAAAATAAGAGAATTTGCAGCAAGTTTCTCTTGACTCCCAAAGACATTCAAATCATTCCCAGGAGCTCTTGCTTATCCATAATGAATTGGTAGACATAATGAATTGATCAGGTAGGCAAAAGTGAGGACTGCAGATGCCGGAAACCAGAGTATAGATCAGAGAGATGCTGGAAAAGCACAGCAGGTCAGGCAGCATCCGAGGAGCAGGAAAATGAATTGATCTCATAATGAATTGATCGCCCATCCTCCCCAACTAGGACAAGGAGAAAATATTTCCATCTATCTGTAAGTTGTACCTCAATTTGTCACATCTTTGCCACTGATTCAGAAGCCCCACTTCTGAGACTTGAGCTTAGGATCTAGCATGATACAGTATTTCATTGTAATATTAAGGGAGAATTACAAAGGGTGGATGTGTTACATGTTAAATGAAACTTATCTACCATCTCCAGTAAACATTCGATATCATGACAGTATTTGAAGAAAGATGAGGAGGGATTAGTGGTGGCTATGTTTGGGAGTTCTCTCTCACAGTATGGCCAATGCTTTGCTATCAACAAACACTACACAAGTTGCACCATAAAATAAGTGATTTGGGGCCCTGCTGTGCATCAATCAGCTGCTATGCCACACCAATAATTGCAACAGAGAAATAATCTGTTCGCTCAAAACTGGGTTGGAACGTCCAAAGGTTGCGAAAGTCATTATATAAATGAAAGTTTTTGCAGGGCTGTCCCAGACCTCCTCATCAATTCCTGTGACTTTCAACAGACATAACAATCAGGCATGTATCAATTCCACGTTTTCTTATTAGATTAGATTCCTTGCAGTGTAGAATCAGGCCTTTCGGCCCAACCCGACCCTCCAAAGAGTAACCCACCCAGACTCATTTCCCTCTGACTAATGCACCTAACACTACAATTTAGCATGGCCAATTCACCTGACCTGCACATCTTTAGACTGTGGGAGGAAACCAGAGCACCCAGAGGAAACCCACACAGACAGAGGGAGAATGTGCAAATTCCACACAGGCAGTTGCTCAAGGCTGGAATCGAAAGTGGAGTCCTGGGGCTGTGAGGCAGCAATGCTAACCACTGAGCCAACGTGCCACTCCTCATTACATTGCCAATTTCCTTGACACATATATTCTACAATCTCACAATCCTGCATGTGAAGACTTATATCTTAAATAAATTATTAGTGTTTTCCATTTTAGTGGCAAGTTTCTTGTTTGTCAATTTCAGTGGTTTGCATATATCTTTTGCTTCATGGTCAAAACATAATTTTGTTAAACGATGGAGAAATTTATCTCATAGCATGTATCATTTGAAATAATATTAAAGCAATTGGGCCCTTTATACAATGTTTCTCTTCCCAACAAATATTGGCAACAACTCTTTCTGCTAACTAGAGCATGGGACAAGAGTCTACCATAAGAAACTTTGAGTTGCACTATGTAACTTCTTCAACCAGAAATACTTTGCTCATAATAAGGGTGGCATATTGGCTCAGTGGTTAGTACTGCTGCCTCACAGTGCCAGGGACCTGAGTTTGATTTCACCCTCGGGCGACTGTCTATGTGGAGTTTGCACATTCTACCTGTGTCTGTGTGGGCTTCCTCTACGTACTCTGGTTTCGTCCCACATTCCAAAGATGTGCAGATCAGGTGAAATTGTCCATAGTGTTCAGGGATGTGTAGGTGGTTTAGTCAGGGGTAATGTACAGTAATAGAGTAGGGGATTGGGTCAGGGTCAGTTACTCTTTGGGGGGTTGGTGTGGACGTGTTGGGTCTAATGGCCTGCTTCCGCACTGTCGGGATTCTATGATAATATTAGTCAATTAGTTAAGGAGTCATGAGGTTACAGACATCTGAAATTGTTGAACTCAAAGTTAATTTCTGTTCTACATTTTGATTATAACAAACACACACACACACACACTTCCAATGTATTTTTTGATGGCTTTGCTCTCAGCAGAGTGGTCGCATCTTCACACCTGTCATTTAACATCTCTATCACACCCTTACCACTATCTCTCTGCCTTTGCCTTTTGCTCTGGACACACACACACACAACCTGTTCTACTCATTCCTCCTTCCCTTCTCTCAACAACATTTTTTAAAAAAATTCCATTTTCCAGGCCCTTTCAGTCCTGAAGAAGTGTCACATTAGACTTGCAATTTTAATTTTGTTGCTCTCTCGACAAATGCTGCCATAACTGCTGTGTTTCTCCAGCAATCCCTGGTTATTTCAGAGCTCCAACATCCACAGTAGTTTGCTTCCACTTGAACAGAAATATAATGGTCCATGTGCCTTACAATTCAGGAAATGTTTTCTCAATCGACTAGAGTCTGAAGCAACAATAAAACAAAACTACTGGATATATGTGATGAGTTCACTTACTGCAGTCAACCAGCAGTAACATTCTAAATTCCACAACACATGGTGCTTATGAATAAAGCATTAAACCTTACTGGCCCTGAAATTACACTGCTCGATATTAACATGAAAGAACTGCATACATTTGTTTTGAAATACCTCTTGGAACATTTTAACTATTTAATGATTCTGTTTTAAATAAGGGTCTGCTTTTAGATACAAGTCAGTTTCCAGTATGAAGCAAATGTTATTTCAGAACAAAAATCAAAAGAAAACTTCTGATGTTGGAAATCCGAAATAAAAACAGGAAATGCTGGTAGTACTCAACAGATCAGGTTGCATCTGGGGAGAAAGAATCACAGTTTAAGAGCTGAATCTTTAAAAAGGAGCCAAATTAATCAAAAATTAAGTTTAACAATTGCTAAATAGTGGAAGACTTCCTAGTGCAACAAACATACAAAAAATTAGGAATAAAAAGCAAATCCAAAAAGATAAAATTAATAAAAAATAGATACATGGATCAATGTCTGAACTATTTGTGAAGAGTGGAAGATTGAATATTGTGGCTATTGCATTGAGAGAGTGTTGAAATTTGTAGTTGAACTGGTGGATTCACGATTCCTGGTTTTGTAGGCTGATTGACATTCCATTATCCTAATTCCCTTTTTAACAGGTTTGCAGCATTTGGAGTGGGAGAAAGTGAAACGTAGGGGGAACTTCACAGCATGGTAACACGTGAATCCAACATTGCACACACAAGAGCATTTAGTCCCACAAGTTCACTACAATGACATTTCTACTCCCTTCCTTGCTTATCCTTCAAAAGGAAAAACCCTCATTAATATTGTAGTCAAAAGAGATCACATTCCAGTTTGTTTGAAGTCTTTTTGACACCTTTAGTTGTTACATCTCATCACTTCCACACAGGGTCCATCCACAGCTGCATCTTGTCTCTTCACATGTTGTCTCTGTAAAAATCCTCTTTTAAAAAGCGCATTTTGGAATTATGGGTTAATAATGTTGTAGTGTTTTAGAGTTCTGACCTGTCATTCTCCACTTAAATGAGTAGACTTCTGTTAACATTAACTTTCCAATTCTAACCAGTACTCTTAAAATTCTGAACACAGCACTTTCAGTTACATTGGATTTCCCAGCAATATGAGTGATTTTTATGTGGTACATTTGAAGGAACACACTCCCGTTAAATATCTTGATCTGAAATTTTTCACAGAAGTTAATGAGTTGTGGTTAGAAATAGATTGTAGTCTCTCTGTACTTATTTCTAGCATATATCTCGAAGTGTCTGAGAGCCACAATAGCCAAGGGTTCCCTTCCCTCATTATTTGTTTAAGTTTTGGGGGGTCTAATGTACCCAATTTCTCTATCTATCTCCGATTCCTTTCCAATAGCTGTATTAAATGCAAGGTTAAAGTTCTAAGCTGCAAGCACAGGCTCTCTTTTTAAAATGACCTTCAATATTTCAAAGGAAGCATGGAAATTTCAGCCCATTACTACCTTTGCTTTTCTCTGCAGTAGGCCTGTCAGTAACACAGCTATTGTACTAAAGCTTGCAATGAACAATATCCCCAAGAACCTTACAATTTCTGTTTTGCTGTGGGAATGGGGCCATTGTCAAAAGTCGGTGACTTGCTCTTGAACATGAATCATCAGCCATTCACTATCATTGTAGTCACAAGAGATCTCAGTCTAATCTGTATGAAGTTTCTTTGACACCTTTAGGTGTCACACCCTTCAGTTCCACATAAAAAGCTTTTTGCACTTGCAATTATTTTGTTTGCATCAAGCTTTTTTTTAAAAGTACATTTTGGAATTAAGGAGTAAAAATATCCTTAGTATCATGATGTTCCAATCCACCATGTGTTGAACAACCTGGTAGGAGCTCTGCAATGCAAGGCACCAGTGAGCTCTGAACTAAGCTGGTGAAGTGCTAAAACATCTGGCTGGTATTCCCAGATTGGCCTTAACTATGTGACCGATCTGGTATTTTGCCAATGTCAATGTCTGTGAACGGAGAGTGGAGACAGCCACATTAAGTGGGTCACGAGATGCTGTTGAATAAATGTGAACGTTGAGGTGTGGAGAGTCAACTGGTGTGCTGATAACTGTCAGGTAACTGCTCAGACATTTGAGTCAGGAACTGATGCTGTTTAGTTTCTTATCATTGCATGGGAGAAATGCATATAAATGAGCCAAGATTAGGTAATAACGAGGTTCAAATGCTTAGAAATCATGTGCTTGACTTGTACTAGCTATTGAAGCCTTAAGGAGAGAAACAGAGACATTTTTTTTCGACAACAAGAATCTGATTTTTTTCATTCTACCACAGTTCTCACCAATGTCAATGGTGCTCAAAGGCTGGGAAAATTCCACTGTCTACTTCTCACTTTGCAAATGCTGACAGATCAGTTGAGTCTTTCTAATATCTTCTGTATTTATTCAAGTTATTCCAAAAATAGAACTCAAAATCCACTCGTAGGTGGCCATTTTGATTTTGTCCACTTGAGCAGGCAGATAGCTAAAATTATTTTGGCTACTTATTGTCCTTTAACTGACAGTTACCACCTTCCACAACTTTGATAAGCTCTACTGGACTTCGTGTTTTCCAAAAACAAGTGGCTTCCTCATCAGCATATCCAAATTGATATCTGATGTGTCACTAGGGCCTAGCTGTGATTTGAACTCTGATCTGAATGAGGAACCCATTGCTATTTTCCAGAAGAATCAAGCAACTGAAGGATCATATAAGATTTCTCGTAATGTCATGACCACCAAATCTGACCACATGGTCAGTGATCTATGAATGAATATATTTCATGTTACCTGTTTTAAATTGTAATGATTCAAGCTAAAGCAAACCAACAGTCAAGGTTTTGCTAATATGGATAAGGGTTAAAATCAATTGCAGACATGAAGATTAAAAACAAATTCAAATTTGAGAAAAGTATACGTGTGTGAAGAAAGTCCCAATAAGTCTTTGTGGTAAATATTTGGGGCATGTTGCTTGAGGTTCTCAATGTTTAGGTGGAAAGGTTAACACTGAAGTTGGGTCTAGAAAGTGTGATGGTTTAATGGTTGAAAGATTGATGTTTTCTTTGATAACAAAACATCAGACTTTGGGAGAGAAGATTCCTGGTTTCTGGTTCTGTAGGAATGGTTTTTACAATTGCTTCTTTACTTTGTAGTAGACAGCTGTTGTTTTTCAAACAGAATTGTTGTGTTAGAAATCTCTCTCTCTCTTCCTCACTCTATCTATCTTTGCTTGGAGAGTTGTTTCTTCCAAGAAGCTTTAAGATGAAATCTCTCTTTGTGTAAGCAGTTTGCTCTATTAAATCACTCCTAACTGGCAAGATAAGGTAACCACTGTTACCATGCGACCAATGCAAAAACTAAATAATGATACATATACACCATTCAAGGCTCAGTTCATCATCTACTTTTGTTTTGTTTTGTTCAATAACCAATATATAGTCTCAAAATAAATTGTTAAGGATTTTTATTTTCTGAAGAGCAAGAGTTGCTAAACGTCTCTGTAACCAATGTAGAACTTGCAGTTTTATAATCAGGTGACTTGTGATAACCATGTTTCTAACTTCTTTTTTTCAAGTAGTTGATACTTTTTACTGATTAGATTCCCTACAGTGTGGAAACAGGCCCTTCGGCCCAAGCAGTCCACACCGACCCTCCGAAGAGCAACCCACCCAGACCCATTTCCCTCTGACTAATGCACCTAACACTATGGGCAATTTAGCATGGCCAATTCACCTGATATGCACATCTTTGGACCGTAGGAGGCAACCAGAGCACCCGCAGGAAACCCATGCAGACACGGGGAGAATGTGCAAACTCAATATAGACAATTGACCGAGGCTGGAATTGAACCTGGGATCCTGATGCTGTGAGGCAGCAGTGCCAACCACTGAGCCACTGTATTACTCTATAATACATCTTTTTCCTAAAATTGTTGGACCATTAATTAAATAATTGTGACAGTATTTTTTTCTTTTATCATTGAGAAGCCAATTGGAATAAGAATGCTTACACTGTCCCACATTCCCCCCATGAGTCCCTTCTTCTGCATATGAGAGGTGACCATAAATTGCCTTATTTCCTGAAGGTTGGTAGCTTTTCTGCCATAATTTCCCATCCCACCTACTACCAGTGGATGAACAGTGGACTAGCAGCATGTTCAGGAGAATTAGCAATGCACACTGTCACCCACTCATCCACCCAATGCCTGCACACAGTTAAAATCAGGGTTTAAATCTCTCAAATAATTAGGACATCACTGGCATAAAGTTCTAAAATTCATTCAATGGTGGTTCCTTCCTTATAATTTGGAAATCACTTTATGCTAATATAGTTCTCATTTGGCAGGAACTGTAAATTCATTTGCACTACAGTGTTTGCAATTATTTGGGAAATTCTGACCTCTGAACACTGCATTTGAAATCATCATTTTCATACAGGTATCTTTCATAAAGCAACACCTAAAATGGCACTGACAGGGCAAAGACACAGTGAAGCCATTATCTACTATACTATAATTCGAAATGTTTTTTCCTGTGCATTTCATGAGTACTAGGTGAGCTGCCATGGTTATTCTGGGTCTAACATTTTAAAGTAATTCTTCTGTCAAGGCTGACATAGTAATAACAGGCGTAGTTCAATAGATTTTCAGCACATTTAATGTTGCAACCTGTTTCAAGAGTAATTAAATAACTCTGCTGGTACAAAAGTAACATACACTGACAGTCATTCTAATAAGAGTATGATTATTGATTATGACGATATCATAGTAATTTATAATGATGAACAGGCTAGTATTCAAATTTTGTTACCAAAGAGTAGGGAAAGATGCTCTCTGGAGTTTTCAAGCTGCTGTTTATTTACTAAAACACAGCAGACATTGAGACTTCTATTTAAAGTCGACATTTCTTATTCCTTCACATTTCATTGTTCATATTCAGGAATTATTGTCTTCAGTTCTATATGGCAAAACACTTGCTTGGAATCTTCCACAAATTTTACAACATTGCTCTTGAATATCTGGGTAAAAGCACCCAACTAACATTTCTGGTTATCATTAGAATTAGCTACCAAGGAAAAACCTACTTTTCCAAAGGTAGGTATGTTTGAGAATACTAAATAAAATGAATTAGGTTCACACTTTTGTCTCAAAAGTCCAATGTTTAATGATTGAGCTTTGTAGTGAATATTGCAGGTTGAAATTTTCTTCTATAAATTGGTTTAGTTTTAAAATTCTCTCTGTGCATGCTTTTACATTGTGTTACAAGGCTATAGACTCACCTCCTCCATGTGACCCAGTGATGTGCAGCTCCAAAATGAGCCAGCTGCTTTTCATATACAAATCAATAGCTAATATCAGTGTACTCCAGTACTCCCCTGTGTCCACCTCTTTTTAATCCTCGTATCTACGCTTATAGATGCAATTAGTGATTGATAGTGCAAGACATATGAACTAAGCAAGTGGCAAACATCAAAATGTTGGAAATGAGCAATGGGGTTTCTGGCTCAGAGCACCAGTAGTTTGAACATAGATCTATATCATGATGCCTGCATTGTCAGTAAATGTTCATTATTAGCTCTGTTCTAAAATCTGTGCCTGCATGTGTCTTGCATTCAATTCTACCTTCAGTACCAGCAACTAAACAGGTTATTGATAATGCTTGACCAATTTTTCTTTTTAAAAAATTATTCATAGTTTTGTTAATATCAAGGCATCTGTTGTTCACAGTTTGGCATGTTTGCAGTTTCTGAGTGCCTCAACACACAAACCACTATATTCCACATAAGACTGACATTAATCAGCAGATTGTTGCTAAACTGGACATGGGAATTTTACTTTACATTTTTAAAAATGTAATCCACTTCTGGCATTCCCAGAGTTAAAACAGAATAGGACACTTTAATCAACCAATAAAATACCCTTCTCATCAACAGAAAAGAATCACTCGTGAGAAATGTAATTTACTTTATATGACCTGCTATTGATTATTCTATGTCTGTTACACAAATATCACAGGAATTATTGATCGTAAAACCTTGAAGATAATAGCTATACTGAGGAAAAATAATTATGCTTACTGTGTGGTCAAATGCACACAATGTAAGCAATACTGGCACATTATCAAATATATTAATCACCCATCCATGTCAAGTGGGCACAGAAACCACATCAAGATTATCTATTTATTCTTCTTAAGCAAATTCGTTTCTGTTTCTTGTCTCATGGTACAAAGAATAATGATTTTCAAACAAATATGAAGAGAAAAAGAATATTTTTTGAGAAATCACTGAGCTTACCAGAGAGAAGGATTGTTTAAAGTGAAGCTTTTCATGTTTCAATTCTCTATAATGTCTAACTCCAGGAAAGAACTTGTATGAAGCACTAAATAATGGATTTCACTTTTACACAATTAATTGGCAACAAAACAATAAACTATCTTTGAATAAACAATTTTAAACAATAACACATTGTGTCATAATAATGTTTCAATTGACCAACTGCAATTTATCAATACAATTAAAGAAACTTAATATAGCCTGAATTAATATACAGATGACATTTATATCCACACATTTAGAGTCTGACTGTCACCTTTTATCATTTGAATGTCATCATATTTGGATTACACATGACCAAATATCTCAGAATCAAAGGGTGCAAATGATAGAATCTGTGCATATTGTTACAATATTAACCTCTCATGAGCTGGTTGTAAGCATAACGCAATATTGAATTAGAACCATGCCAAATTGGAACTTTACAGGAGTGAAATTAAAAGTGATTCTGAATACTCCATTGTTCCAAAAGACTCATGAAATTAAAACACTGTTCTCATTCATTTGTATTATAATATTATCTAAACGATACATCATTTCCAAGGAATCTGTTGTTTAAATCTTTATGACTCATTTACACATTTTGAATGTTCTTTGAACAGTAAGTTTTTTTTATAATGATCAGCTTTTAATAAACTTTGGTACGTAAAATAGCTTCTTGGTATTTTCAAAAATAGAAGTTGTTTTCCTCAAATTTTCATGTTATATCATTTGGATTAATAAGGTAAATTATAATGCACGCTTTGCTCATTCAAACTATGGTAGACTTTAATTTTCCTCTGACAGATTTGCTGCATTGTGGTTTACACCTGCTTATTCATTGGCAGATAGAACAGTTAGGGTACTCGGGGACTCTGCAGGAGTATTTGGCTATGATTAATTGCCTTGTCTTGTGAATGGAGAGTCCTGAACAGCAGGATTCTGTGCATATGTAAATACAAGGCACTTTAATATCTTACTGCAAAACTGAGATTAACGAAATGGTTTAACAAGGAGATTGAGTTTCCTCCATGTGTCTATTAGGTAAACTATTTAAAGGGTGTTTACAACATTTCCTACATTCTGGATAGTCACTACTCTTCATTGAGAAGGAGAAATGGTACAATGTGGAGCTAAAGAGAGACATGCTTATAGTTTCTGGTACCTAAATGCTGTTATTGTGTTAATGAATGCTCGATATACTTGAGACATTATGAAGGGCTAATAAAGGGCCATTTCCAAAAATTAATGCTTTATGGGTTGCAAATTGATCACCCAAGACCAGCGAAAAGGGAAAACAGCAGCTTTGAAATAAAACAGATGCTGAGCTTAGCTCTTGAGACCAAGCATATTTGTCAAACATTTCAGTGCAACTCTTTTTGAAAACTATGATGTAGGTGAGAAGGATCTCAACTTTGTTTTGAAATCCAACACTTTGCACCAGTCGGTGGAAACAGAAAAGCAGATTTGATACACCAGAAAACATGAAAAAAATCAGAGCTCTTTAAACATGCTGGGGATTGTCACTTGCGTTTATGCAAAGACTGAACTATTCTGCATTCAATGAAATCTTCAAGGTTCAGCCTATATTCCCCAGACACTATGTGTTGACATTTAGAGATGTGATGATTAATGAATAGTGCAGTCAGTTAATCGTGACCTGTATCTGATTATTAATTGATCAGCCGGTCAACCATTATAACTGCTGGAGCAAATTAATTCAAAAGGTACAACCAATATACAAAGGTCATTTAGAAATAGTAAAACACAATTGAAAGTTTTTTTAAAGTTGCATTTACATAATAAATCTCCGCAAGGCTTAACAAATACCTTTTTTGATTAGTAAATGTTGGTAGCATCCCTCATTACATCCAGCATCATGAAAAGGTCACTGTAAAACAAACGTTTAATATGAAAGAATAATTAAGGATTCTTCTGAAAATAATTTGAGTTTATCATATTTGTTGGATTGCAGCTTATGCCAGGGATGAAGGCAGATGATGTGTGGATATATCAAAATATGATGCTTACGACAATTAGAAACTGCCTCATGTCTCGGCATCACTTGAAACCTTGTTGACTATGGGATTTTTTTCCCTCTGGCAGTCAATGCAAAGCTTTATATATAATTCCTCATGAAAATAATTCTTCTTTTGTTTACTCAATAAGGTAGAACCTGTCAAGATAAGAATTAAATCATTGGTTAAACCAAGATTCTAATTCTTATTTTACATCCCCTCAAAAAAAATCCTAAATCCTTCTGGCTACATAGTGTGATGTTTTAGTTTCCCTAACCAGCCAATTTATTTGCCAATGTGCATTAGCTGGCCAAAGAGTATTGAGCTGTACATATTTCTCAAATTTTGTTAGGTATTAGTATACATAGGAAACCAGTCTTCATGGTCCAAATTCATTTTTCTGAGCACTTATTGGTAACTATGAGGGAATTAATGCTTTCGTTCTTTCATTTGGGATTTAGATTATATTTTCACTAATTTGTACATTAGTGGTATAATGCATTTCACCATCCAACCTGTTTACTTAGTGATTGCATGTAAATGATGTCAATCAATCCTTCAGATAATTCGATTGACTGGTCAATAACATTAAAAGCAAATTACTGTGGATGCTGGAATCTGAAACCAAAAGAGAAAATGCTAGAAAATCTCAGCCGGTCTGGCAGCATCTGTAAGGAGAGAAAAGAGCTGATGTTTCGAGGTCAACTGACCCTTTGTCAAAGGGTCAGTTGGACTCAAAACATCAGCTCTATTCTCTTCTTACAGATGCTGCCAGACCTGCTGAGATTTTCTAGCATTTTCTCTTTTGGCCAACAGGATTTGTTTGTTCATACACTGGTCCATTTAATTTCCCCTCATGTTATGGTCATTGTAGAAATTTGATAATATACTCAGAAAATATCTAGTCTGTTTATTGGCAGTTTTGCAAAAAATATTGTTCTGAACTTTGCAGTTAGAAGCAAAGTAAGGGTAATCACTATTGACCTTGAAGAGAACTAGCCACAAAGATCCAGCAAGGTTGGTGGTATGGTTTTCTGCTTTTGCAATCTGTGTATTCTCTGAAATGATCACACAAAGCAAACCAGAAGGTTAAGAATTTAGAAATAGGGGCAGGCAATGACCATAAGGTATGCTGACTATGTCACAATGTTCAAGAGTCTTGGCTCATCTCTTTCAACTGCACTTTCTTACCTCCTCCCAATATCCCTTGATTTTATGACAGACTGAGAATCTAGCTACTTCTAATTTAAATATATTTAACGATGGAATATCCTCAACTATCTGTGATCGAGGATTCCAAAGTACCACAACCTTCGAATGAAGAAGTTACCTTCATCTTTGTCTTAAATAATTGATCCCTTGACCTCGATTAGCCAGTCAGGGAAAAGAATGGGTGAAATCTTCTGGAAGTCTGAGCAATATGACTTACTGTAAAACGTGCAGCAGGATCAAATGAGAAATCTGACGAGTCCCAGCTTGATATCAGGAACAACGTGTGGATCGTTTATGGCTTTCTCAAGTGGCATGGCAGCTTTCTCAGGAGGAAGCAGCGAGCTGCTCATTTCTGACACGTTGACTAGTTGCTAAGGCAGCAGAGATTCGCTCTGCACTGGACTCACATTGTGTCGCATAGCATTGAAAGCCTGTACCAGGCACACTTTGCACAAGTGGCCAGGCACCTCCACCTTGTTGGATTGCGTCAACTTACATCTCAAGGTTACTCACTTGCTCTCTTTGTGCTTGCTTATTTAGCGGTCCTGATGAAGGACTTATGCCTAAAACATCGACTCTTCTGGACCTTGGATGCTGCCTGACCTGCTGTGCTTTTCCAGCAACACCCTTTTCCATTCTTGCCTATTTAGTACCACCCTGCCATGCCATCCCTGTTAGTGCATGAATGCTTCAGCCAGAGCCAAAGGCCATGACTACTGCTGTATTAAGGTTCTCCTTAGTGCAGACGCACAGAGAGGCTGTTTTCCAGCAGGGGACTGAGGTGGGGAGAGTGGGAAGGCGGAGGAAGTCTCACTTTATGACACGCTGAGATGTAAATCTAATCCACTGCATGTTTATTCAACTAACTGGTCTTGTGGGAAACTGGCGGGGATTAGTCCTCAATCCATTCAATGGGGGAGGCAACTATCAGACATGGTTTCCAGGTATCATCAATAATGATACAGTGCACACACAGTTCCAAGGTGTCTCCATCATTAGTCATTCACTTGAGCTGCTCACCCCCTGGGGGTCTTTCCCAATACACTCCAGGTGTTGGTGGGGGGGGGGGCGGGGTGAGTGTTCAATGGTCAACCTTTTGTACCAGCAGATTGGAGGTGCTTTGGGGTCAGATGATGTTCAAGGTTGATTGGCAATATGCCACTGGTATACACAGTTTGAACGAGGGCATCTCAATAATGTGGAGGTTAGCAGCAACTACATTATAAACAGCCAATACTGGCTGATGGGAAACAAGTATTTATGCAACTTCCAAGGGTCGGCTGAGCCACATAACATTGCTACTTTATCTTTATCTATCATGTCAGTGTAACAATGGTCTGTGCTGAATGCACTGAGAAATTGAATGTTTGATGTGAGTCTGGCATTGGAAGAGTGCAGTGCATGAAGATATTCTGTTTTCCTATTCTTTTGACCAAACTGAATAATGTAATCTTCACCACGTTACACTCCAGCTGTCCCCTCTATGCTCACACACATTGTATTTATATTTCTTTGCAGCCTCTTTGTGTCTTGCTCACATTTTGCATTCACACTTTACCCTGTAATCTTTACATTACTCTCTGTCTCTATCTTCTGAGAATAACTAAGGATTCAGCACTGTTCCTTGAGAGACTCCCACTAATGCCCTTTAGTCAGGGAAATCTGTCACCCTTATCTGACTTCAGACCTACTCTTAATCGTAATCTGAAATGGTTTGAGAAAGCCACTCAGATCAAGGAGCAATTATGGATGGGCAATAAATTCTTGCTTAGCCAATGATACTCATGTCCCATGAACAAATAAACTCCACTGGTCACAACCTACTGATTACTTATATCTGCTTCCTGGTTTGATTGCAGCCTTAGGTGATTGTCTGTGTGGAGTTTGCACATTCTCCCCGCGTCTGTGTGAGTTTCCTCCCACAGTCCAAAGATGTGCAGGATAGGTGGATTGGCAGGTTAAATTGCCCGTACTATCCAGGGATATATAAGCATGGTGGATTAGCTGTGGGAAATGCAGGATTACAGGGATAGGGTAGGGCGGGGGCATGTCTGGATGGGGAGCTCTTCAGATGGTCGATGTGGACTTGATGGGCCAAATGGCCTGCTTCCGTACTGTAGGGATTGTATGAATCTATGATGCATTTTAATATATCATTGTCCCCCCGCCAAAAGGGTGATCCATTGTCTTGTGAATTAACCTTTTACAAGGCATTGAATGCCTTTTGGAAATCAAAGAATACTAGATCAATTGGTTTTCTTTTGTCAACCCAACTCATTCCATCTGCAAAAAAAAATCAATAAGCTTGGAAAACAGGACTTCACTTTTGTAAAACTATGTTGGCTTGTTCTAATCAGTTGCCCAATGAGAGATGTCAGGTTAACTGGTCTATTCTGTCGTCCCTTATTTTCTCTTTCTCTCCTCAAAATCACTCATTATTTTTTACTTTCAACTACAATTTTCAGAGAATGAAATAATTAGTTATGGTTGAATTAAGATGGAAACCAAAACAGAAATAAAATAAATTAAAATATTTTCTTCAATCATTACTTAATGCGTCACAAATATCATAAGATTTTCGGCCCCGTAATGATGCTTAGAAGTAATTATGAAGCTAGTACATGTTAATACCCAGTTGCAGTTTATTTTGAAGGGCTATTGCACAAAACAAATAGTGTGAAAGTGAGCCTTCTAAACAATGTGATTGTTCCAATCAAATGATGGAGAAGACTAACAGGGTCAAATGGTCAATTCCTGCTCCTAATTCAAATGTTTATACGATCGTCATTAATTGCAATTTGGGAGTGTCTCAACAGCACACCTTCTGGAGAAGCCTAAAATCACTGAGGCAATTTCTCGATTTCCACAGTTAACTACGTGTGTGTGGATTCCAGACATTGTTGTATTTTCAGTGGAATGATGACGATGAATGCTGACAGTTTTCTTTGTTACTGATGTTGCAAAATCCGGGCTCTTATGTGCTGTTTACACAGTGTTTATATGTGTGTGAGTGTGCACATGGGCATTCTGTTAATGATATCTACGAGTGACTTTTTTTTAATATATCGCTTTAGTCTGATAAATTTCTTGTGAAGTGTCTTAAGCAGTTTTGCTTTGTGAATGGTGCTATATGAATGGAAGTTGTAGTGAATATGTCATTGAGCATATTGAGAATCTTTTGTCACAATGGCAAAGAGTATCACTTTGTTGCAACCTTCAATGAAGCAAATATTATATAACAGTCAGATAATTATGTAAGATTTTTATTTCATTAGAATGACAACACGCCATTTGCATAATGGTCTTGATGAATGTGTTACAATTTTCTGTTGAACGCATTATTCAGATTTTGACCTACAGAAGTTTCTTGCATCCACATAACTTTAAATCCAACTCCACAAAATCCTGAGATGGCACTTTTTGACTGTTATTTTTGACAGTAGTAAGTTTTATTTATTATGTCCCTTAATCAACCTGTTTAAATATTTAAGTACAGTCTTTAGGAATGCTAGAATTCTGTCACTAAACAACAAATAATCTTCAGAAAAAGAATATGATTGAAATCAGTCTGCATATTGGATGAAATCTCTGCTTACATAGCCATATTACTCCAGCAAGACCAAAAGGTTTGTTAATGTATTTTGATGCAAAAAAGATGTCAGTCACGGGCGGCACGGTGGCACAGTGGTTAGCACTGCTGCCTCACAGCGCCAGAGACCCGGGTTCAATTCCCGCCTCAGGCGACTGACTGTGTGGAGTTTGCACGTTCTCCCCGTGTCTTCGTGGGTTTCCTCTGGGTGCCCTGGTTTCCTCCTACAGTCCAAAGATGTGCGGGTCAGGTGAATTGGCCAAGCTAAATTGCCCGTAGTGTTAGGTAAGGGGTAAATGTAGGGGTATGGGGGGGTTGCGCTTTGGCGGGTTGGTGCGGACTTGTTGGGCCGAAGGGCCTGTTTCCACACTCTAAGTAATCTAATCATTCAAGCTTCTGCAGTGTGTAAATTGGCCAGGTTGTTTTAAACAATGTACCACCTCTACAACCCAAAAGGATGAGGCCAAAGATACATCGGAACATCAGTACCTACAGGTTTCCCTTCAACACTCATCCAGACATGGAATGACATCACTCTTCCTTCACTGTCACTGCATCAAAATTTCGGGTGAACAGCACTCATATAGACAGCAAGGGGGTGTCTCACTGTCACGTTTTCAAGAACAGTTAGGGGTGAGCAATGAATGTTGTCCTAGCCCTATTTCAAGAGATAATACTTTAAATTTAAGAAATCCACTAGTGAATAAGCTAAATTTGAATTATAGAAAAGAACATTTCTGACATTCCTTCACATTCTGTGGGATACAAATACAATTCACACTACACTCCGGGGCACTTCACACCCTTAAAGCAACTCAGGGAGGAAACACAGCTTCCCCCCCACCTATACTTACAACTAAATAAATTATATCGATTCACCCTGTGAGGTCTTTGCTGTTTATGATCTCTCTAATCCTTCCAAATATCATAGCTGTCCTAATTTGAATTGATGAATTGGTCATCAAAATCAGACTTTCAGGCCCATTTTAGAAGTACATTTTTCCAGACACATAATGTTTGCAGACCTGAAGCATCTTCACTAAAGTTTACCTTATAACACATCAGAAGTGTTCCATTTAGCATCAAAATTGTCAGATCCGATTGTGAAATTGGTATTGTTTTCAAAGACAGCCCTGCCTCACAAGATGAGGTTTCTCTTTCAGCTCATTGTGCTCTGAGAACAAAAGATGACCGTGAGCAGGGACATAACCACAGACTTTTGCTAGTTCAAGCCTGTGTCCAGCCTATTAAATGGTAAATTACAAGGGAAGCTCCACTAATTTTCCTTGTTTTCATTGTTCTGGTAACACACCTCCATTTGACTATGGAACCTGATAATGATCTAAGGTTGCCAACTTTGGTGGATACTTTTTCCAAACTTTGTCAAAAACTTGTATTTGAGTTACAAACAGAAAGACCTCCATCTCCAATTTTTTGTTATGTCAAGACATCAAGGTCATTCTTCCGTCTCAGCAGCTGTGAAGATTTATATGGAAAGGTTTTCGCTCTAATTTGCACCGTGTTTTCTGTGTCCTATTGTGAAAGCAGTAAGGACACAGTGTGAAAGGTTTCATTTGTACCAAACTCACACCTCTTTTTAGGAGTCTCAGTAAATAAACTATCGAGTCTAGTCCCTGTTAGTGAATGCAATATATCTGTATAGACTTGCAATTTGCAACACTATAGCCTTTGCCCTTGAACTCTGCTTATTAGCGTGCTCTGTCTCCAAATGATGCCATATAATTTCTCACTGCACACGCATGCTGAACAGACACACACAGCATATTCCCGACACCAAAGGCCATGGCTGTCAGACAACCACTGCAACAATACCTCAAGTCTAATCAGATCACTTGCTCTTGGTAAGTCTTATCAGAAGCCAAGCTTAAATACTTCCAGAAGCTGGTGACAAGCTTTATTGTAGTCACAGTCCAGTGCTCATCAGTCTATCGAGATACTGTCCGCCTTGAATTTGTAGCTAAATCTCTATTTCCTGTGGGTCCATGATGTCTGTAGATTTCTGTTAATTGGAATTTTGCTATAAGGCACAGAAACTAAATTGCTCACTTTAATTGCTGCATAGTGGGAGTGGGTTTGGTATGGCAGTGACCAGGCTGAAATATGGGCGGAGATGTCATAAGAAGTAAAATCTCAAACAGGCGGACAATCTCGAGGCTGGGGAGCATCGATGGAAGTCGGGAATGGTAAAATCACAAAGCCCTACAGCAACCTAGCCAATTGTTTGTTTCAAAGTAGCATAATGAGATCTTTTATTTAATGTTAGAATCAGATGGTGTGAAATATTCATAAATAATCATACAACAGCATTTATATGGCAGGATATCTTTTGGAAGCATCCAAATGTGAATGAGCGTTTTATGAACTTTTCTCTAAAGTAAATTTCAGAGGAAAGTTTGAACTGTGGGAGCTAACAGGACAATTTTAACCTAACTCACTTGGCTGCTCACTGATCGAACTGGCTGCCTTTAATATACCCAGCCTGAAGCTTTTTTTCCCCCTTTTTTAGGCAATTGAAGAAAAAATATGAACACGTTTTATTAATATTATCTCTAAACTCCTGTTCAATGGACTATGATAAGTTTTCTGTTTTGTTTTAAACTTGTGTCCTAGTCAGATTTTGTCATGTGTTGTCATCTCCCACTCAGTTCTCCTCTATGTTCGCCAGATGGCTGATTATCAAAGACCAATACCTAAGGGAGGAAAATCTACCTCTTAAAATATTACAGAAAACAAAGGGCATTAGTTGACAGAAAATTTATGAAAACTGGATTCAGTAGCTAACTTGAAACAAGTTTAACATGATCATTCTGATTCAATGATGGGATGGAATTTCCTCTTTACACCTGGGAATAAATGTTACAACTTACAAACTTTAAATAAATATGCTTCAATGTTTGACCTCTTAATGTAAGTGACAGGAAATGTGCATGCAGGTTATGCCTAAGTTTGCAATAAAGGCCTCACCAAGCTCAAATAGCACAAGTCACTTTATTGGATACAATTGTGTAATATTCCTACATAATTTGAATAGATAAAATGCATTGGAAATGACATTGAATTCCATTTGATAGCACACATTCCATAATAAGGGGATAGTTCATTAATAATACTAAAAAAAATACTAAAATCACACATTGCATTATGTGAGACAGTATAAAGGTTTGACTCTCCTATTTGCATGGTTGTTATTCTAAAGATCATATGATGATTCTATTAACATTACTTCTAAAATGTTAAATTAGACATTGTCTTCAATAAACCAACTGGAATCAGCAAGACTCAGTCATTCTATGACAGTGTTCGATGTGCTGGGACATATTTTGTAGTTTCTACCATGCTTTTAATAATGTGTGAAAACGGCAAGAGTGTGAGAAAACAGTCGGAACTGTCCACTTGTGTTACAGATTTGCAAGAATCCACTTGTCAGAGGAGTGTGAATGAGAAAATAAACTAGAGTGTGATACAAAGTACTCAGAGTTTAAATGATGATTGAGTTATGCAAATATAGTAAATCAGAAATAATTGGTGATAGCACTAGCAACAAGATTAAGTTCTGTTTTTACTTTTACCATTGTACTTTCATGAGAAATATTTCTAGCACAATAAAAACCTCCCTGCATCTTCCCTGCCTTGCCTTCCTTTGTCTTTTCTGTATGGTCTCTCTTTCTGTCTTTTCCCCTCTGTCACACACTATCTCCCAAGGTGTCGGGAGTAAATGCATAATTTAAAAGCACCTTAATCTGCTGTGTCATTCCCATTTGGTCTGAGGCAAGATACACTTTATGATGTCAGCTTCCTCTCTAAAGGTCAATGGCAGCTTTCTAAGCCACGCTTATGAGCAACGTCATGCAAAAAATGTTTTTCTAAATGTCCTGTCACACAGGCAACACGGTGTGACAGCAGGTAACCTTCACCAAGTGTTCCCCTCTGAATTGTACTTCCCACAACCTTCGGCTGCTTTTAGATGATCAACTTCTAATAAGTGCAATTCCAACTTGAGAATATGCAGTCCAGTTCCACTAAAGAGATTTGTACACTAAAGAGATTTGCACATTTGACTGGCAAAAGAAGAATAAGTTGCTATTTAATCATTCAGGGAGTTAACTGGGCATTAAGAGCATGGGAGCCAAATAATAGTTGAAAAAGAGGATGAGTCTGTAGTTACAAATATTGATCCAAAAATACAGATCAGCTTGATAGTCTACAAAGTCACTCCAATGTTGTGAACCTGGCAGTGCTCCATGTTATATTCTTCAGCAAAACTCAAGAACATATTCTATTCGTCTGATTTTTGAAATGATTTTAAGATTATTGTGACTAATTTTTAAAATCAGTGCATGGGGTTTAACACAGCACAGAGGAAATTGTTCAGCTCAGCTGCATCTTGGAGGCTCCTCCAACTGTTCTTCATCAAACTCTATCAGCATATTCTTCTAAAATAATTTGATTTATGTGAATCCTGCTCAGATCAGGCTGATTTCGTGCTGCAATCTTCCATTGCTGCTCCTATCCATTGCTGTCATTTTATGTGCTTTGTTTAACCTGTTTCTTATCTTCTTACCTCTGACTCACCACACTAGTTCCGCAAGAAAACGAAGGCGAGCTGTTCGTGACAACCCTCAGCCTGCAACATTCTTTTGACATAAGCTTACATTCCTTCTAAAATTGATCTTTCCATTCTCTCAGGTAATACGTCCCTGCTAACTCCCCTGAGGAAATGGTGTGTGCTTGGCATTGGGAGGATGGGAGAGATTTCAGAGGGGTATGCTAAATTTGTTGAAACATTAAATGAATACACCAGCCAGCCATGTTTGACATCTCCCGATGAGACTTTTCCAGATTGGAGCATGCAGATTTAACAGTTGCATGGCTCAATGTTCCATTAAATTGCATTAAACAAAATCCTAGAATAGAAGACCTCAAAAGAGTTAACTGTTCTCATAATATATTCTTCCAATTCTTTGTATCTTGGGAGTACTTCAGCACTTCATCTACATTAGATCCATTAATGTATAGTACTGCACTGCTGCAAATTGGGTGATGAATTGAATGCTATAGGGTTAATTTTCTCAGTAAGTGACTGGACCCTTAAGAATCCTCACTTAAAACTACACAACAGTGATACATTTGCACTTTCAAGACATAACTCATGCTAAAAGATACCAAATGAATATCTGAGGAAGGAGGGGGCCATGACATTTGGACCATGTGTTGGCTTTCAGATGAGCCAAGTATTGACCCAGGAAATGACTTAATGGCTGCTTTGACACCATGAGGTATGTATCCAATGGTTCTACTGATTATTAGTCATATTCATCTCACAGTAATCGGTTAGGGAGAACTGAGTGTTTGGGCATTGTGACACCTCAAATGAGATAGTCATTAAGCAAGTGAGACAGCAATGAATACATGGTAAACACATGGCTGGGAGTGACTGCACTGGAGAAATTGATAAAGTTACCTATGAACCTTAAAAGGTAATTAGAGCTTGGTTTACAGAAAAGATCAGTATATCAATAGTGTAATCACTGTAGACCAATTATAGTAAATTACTGTTGAGGTAAACGCAGTGTGTGTCCATTGGATGTTGCAGTTTCCAGACTGTAAACAACATATAATTATCCTACCTTGTGATTAGTTACATGTGTACAACAGGTCAGTATTCTGGGTGAACACCATTAATACACCAAATAACAGTGACATACCAATCATTATCACATTTTTATAGACATTGTAAAATACCTCAAAAATCAAAACGAGAAAATCCAGATGTTGCCCGCATGGCCATATTAAGCATTAGTGTAAAGTCAGCGTTTGAGAAGAATGATTACAAGTCATTAGGAGATTAAACAAAATTTAGTATAGCTTCACCCTTCTTCCTAGAACAGGTCTCTATTATACCTGATTATTGTTTTCAGCACAATTGTGTTCCACAGGCAACTGAGCATATGAACATAGTTGATGTATGACTTGTACTTCAGTTTATTTCTGCATAAACATAATTCATAACATAGTGTGGTATTTTATCTGGAATGCAAGCACAGAATTTTCAGAATAGTTTAGCAAAGCGATGGTTTCCCAGTCAGGCGTTCATATGTTATAGTTTCTTCTGTCTCACAGGTGAAGACACTGCCTTTTCCATTTAATTGGACGTACTTCAAAGCACTAAGTGAATTCATTGTGACTGCTAAATTGTTTCAATTAACCACAAGAACACTGTCCTTTGCACATTGCCATCATCCAGGAAAATTCTTTATTTGGAAAATTAATGCTACAATGAACTACCAAAATGTACGACAGGATCACTGATAAGCTGACTAATAACTAATTAGAATTAATTTTAGAAACTAGTCAAAGCCACAGAATGAAGTTTAAAAACATCTAGTGGGGTATACAATGTCTTTTTAAAGGACATCAGATGACATGCAACTCAATCTTGCAGCAAATAAAAAAGGCATCACTTCACAACAAGAGGATGATGTAGGGTGCTGAGGCTACTAAAATTACCACTATGTAATAGGGTCTGGGCCCAAAGTGACAACCATTTTCTTTTATATTTATCATGTCTTCATGGTAGTAGCCAAGCCCTAGCAATTACACCAGTACTCACTGTCCTGTTGCCTTTTAGAATTTATGACAGGTCCATTATTAGGAAATTGGACTGAAATGGTATAGTGGTATGGCTTTCTGAGGATGCTACGATAGCCTCTTAGATTATGTGGATGACAGCTTTGTCAGCTCTCAAAACAAGCTATGAAGTAGTTTGATATCATTAGTTCTATTTTCTTAATGGGCATCTGCTCCCAGTGGCTGGAAGTGTAATATATTTCTCAGACAGCAATGCAGGTCAGTAAGTGTTCAGAGGGATTGAGTCTTCTGCTAATAATGCAGGATATTATCATTAGCCAAACACAGCATTAATTAAAGGAAACTTTCGTTATGGAATAAATAATTAGCTTTGTGTCATGAATAACAATTCCATTATATAAATTAAAACAAAAAAAGTATTATTCTGATAACTCTAATAAAATTGTGCAGAAAGTTATCATTCTTCATTCAGAAACTATGCACCTTCAGATTCCCCTATCTTGCCACTATTACTAATTATACATATAATAATAATTACATGATGTATTATTTAAGTCCTGGTGGTGTTCAAAGGAAGTAAATTCAACAGCAACTGATAACTGGCTAATAATTGATCAGAGATCTGAAAGCATTAATAATTAAGAACAATAATGAAAACTTAATTCAGAAATTGACCCAGTGAAAAGTAAATGGGATTAGTAAAAGAATTGTAGTTATCTTGGTTTGCTGGCTTCCTGGCCGTCTCAGTGGACAGTGTGTGTGAGGATCCTCATGAATACAGCCTTTAAAGTAGAAATGAAATAGCAGTTATCACTGCATTGTAATGGAAGTTCAATTTATCTGGTCAACTCAGAATTATGTCCTTAAATTCGCCCTTCTGTGTTTCTTTAAGCAATCTGTAGGCCTGCTTCTACATTACAGATCATGGTCGCCTCAACTAAACTTGATCATGTTTGCTACTGTCCTGAATGTCCTCCCTAAAAATTATTGCAAAGGCAAGTGGGAAGGGTAGAAAATGTGCAAAGCTGTTCAAGGCTGTTATCTTCAATACTGACAGCTTCATACAGCAATGCTAATAGGCTCCAAATGCATAAAGACATCATAAGTATATCTTGGCATGTAGATTGCAGGTTGACGTCTGGCACCCTCTCATTATAGAATTCTGCTTTACAGGAGTTCATTTGTACTGAACACGTAATTTTCATTCAGCTGATTATTAGAAGACAGTTTTTGTTTTCACAAGCTTTCTGGATCAAGCCAGTCTCTTTATTGAGTGAGGAATGGTAAGCCAGAGCATTGTGACACCACCCTTCCTTGCTGGCAGCAGTGCCAGCAAGTTAAAATGACACTATTTAGCATTTGAGGATGACACAGTCAAGAATGTGAGCATGTAATTTAGGAAGCAGCAATCTGGTCAATAAATGTAAAGTGACACAGCGAAATATTTGAACATGAAGAAAGTACTAGATTTTTTTCTGGAAAATTGGCATTAAAGTATAATATAAATGAATTATTCAAAATGCAAAGGGAGTCTCCAGGGTTACTTGCTCATTCCACACACCCTTCTTTATGGATGTTCTTGAGTTATAGCTCAGATGTAATCCATCAAAATTATAAAAAATCATTAGTACTGTCAGTTCTTCTGTGACGTGATACAACCCTGCATCATAGAAAATTCACGATTTAAAAACAGCGCTTAAAGTGTTGGCACTGTAATTGCTTTACAGCCAACACACGTTTTAAAAGTTCACACTTTAGAAACAGTATCCCCAATTTGTTAATCGCGTTACAGTGAACTTGCATTGATGGAAGGTGCATTATAGAGAGCGCCCTGTACTATAAGTCGGGGGCCTGGTGGGCTCAGCCTATCAGAGATGGTGGTCAGTGGCCTGCGAGCCTGGTTGGGGTTGGCCCATCATGGTGGAGAGTGAAAACACATGTGGAAAGCTCCTCCCTCAGCATGGAGAGACTGCGGGCCATTGTCAGACTATAATGTGTACTTTTTAACTTTACTTCTTTATTTTCATAATTTACATTGCGAAGAACGGTAATGTAGAACTCTTAGCTTTGTCTTTCTTAATCAATTTTTGTACCTGATCTATTTTAGTACCTAAGATTTGTAACTAGGTAATTTGTACCTAAGATGGTGCAGTGTGTGATGACATTTTATATATTTCACTGTACTCCTGTACTTTTGTACTTGAGTACACGTGACAATAAAGCCTAAATCTAATTCCAATTCTAGTCATCTCTATCCAGACCAATTTCATCCAACTGTATAGTGTAATTTAGCAGTTCAGGTAAATTAACAGTCTTTGAAATGCTTTAAGTGTTACATAAATAAAAAAAGTGTGATTCACATGATTTATGTGATTGCTATTTGTTGCAGTCAGACCTCACAAACAATTGGATTAAGCCTGTCAGTTTCATTTTTCATTGCAACTTCATAGGTAGGAGATAGAGATGCCGTTAGTCTGGATGGAGTACGGATACAGATATTTCTAATGCACAATGGTAGAGAGCTTCCACAGAACTAGGATTTTAATGGAATTATTGAAGTGTTTACAGCACAGAGGGAGGCCATATGATTTACCATTTCCATATCACTTCCTTGCAAGAACAACTCATTTATTTCTACTGCCAGTTTTTCCCTGTATCCCTACAAATGTTTTCAGTAAATTATCCATTTTTGTTTTGAAGGCCTCTGTCGATTTGGACAGAGTCTCAGAATATATTTAGGACTGAGATGATGAAAAGATATCCCCACTCGGAGAGTGGTGTATCTTTGGAGGTTGAGCTGTGGAAGCTCAGGCATTGCGATCAATTGATCTCTACATATTAAAAACATCAAGAGATTTGGGATAGTGCTAGGAAATGGTGTTGACAAAGAAAATAAGGTACTATTTTCACTGAATGATGGAGGGGGTTTGAAATGCTAAATGGTCTACTTTTGCTTCTCCATCTTATGTTTCTATGTACTTATGAATCTATCTCCATCACAGTCTCAGGCAGTGCATTTCAGATGCTAACTGTTCATTCAATAAAGATATTTTCCCATCCATTGCCACTGCTTCTTTTGCCAATAGTCTTTTCTGCTTTTTAACACTTCCACCAATGGAAGCAATTATTCTTGATATGCTCTGCCCATATGCCACATAGTTTTGAACATCTTTATCAAATCTCTTTTCAATTTTCCCTTTGCCAGAGAATTCCAGCTTCTCCATTGTATCAACATTCCTGAAATTCCTCACCTCTGAATCCACTCTCGTAAATCTTTTCAGCGTCCCCCCATAAAGCCTCCACATCCTTCCTAAAGTGTGATGCCTAGAAGTGGTCACTATGCGGTTGAGACCAAGCTAGTCTTTTATCCTGTTTCATTATAATGGTCTTGTTTTTGTAGTCTAGGTCTCTATTTGTTAATCAGAGATCCCCATGCATTTAATTAACAGCTTTTTAAATTGGCCCTGTCATCATCTATAGTTTATGCAGATCTAATTATTAGTCCTTCTGCTCCCTAACCATCTTAAGAATGGTGCCCTTTATGTTATGTCATCCCTTTCTCATTCACTCAATCAAAATGAGCAAATAATTTTTTTTCTGCATTAAATGTCTTGCACAATTTGTCCATTGATTTCACTGCCTCAACTATATTCTCTTTCGGTTTAACACCATTCTTCTCACTGTTCATGGTACTTCCAAATTTTATATCATCCATGCATTTCAAAATTGTGCCATATCATTGTCAATGAAGAAACTCAGTGGTCCTTTTACTGACTCTTCAGGAACCTCATAATAGACTTCCTTTTTGGTGTTAAGGGGCAGTAAATTGAAATATGGACACTGAGGTTTACTAAAAATCAGGTAAGTATCTGTTTTGATGAGTTTCAAGGAGGGTGTCTCTCCATGAGCCCTATTAAGCTTTCTCATGCAATTTTCCACAACTCACCTCATTACCCGTTCACCGCTCTTCTACTGTGCCCCACTCATCATATTCTCTAACTCACCATACATGCAGGTATGGATCATTGCTGGGATCTCCAAGGATTCCTGGTGCTAGCATCATCTTCAAAGCTGAGCTGTTCCTTCAGTCGGGTGCCCGTAGTCCGCAATGACTCAACACTATAACTGTCTGGGATGTGTTGGACAGAGTGAGGTTGACTCTCTGCTTTGCTGATGGGGTCCTGGACACACTGTTTGATGGGAAAGGGCATGCAGTTGCTGTCCATGGACTGTATCCTAAGACTTTGGTGTTTGCTTTCCAAGATAGGGGGCTTGAGGAATAATTGATGATCTCACTCACCAGATAACCGCTCTGATGTTTACGTCACGAATTACTGTCACTTAGTTTCTATCATAGGTGGGAGAATTGGAAACTGCATACCAATGAGGCAAGATAATGTAATAATTAGTACATGCAAATATACCTCTCAATAATCATGAACAAGAATCTTGAGTCATCATTCAATATTTGGTCAGAAAGGTGGTCTTTTTGCTCTCAACATCGGGATTGATTCCATCTACACTTCCATCTGCCCCGGGAAGGCAGCCAACATCACCAAAGACCCCTCCCACCCAGTTATAAACTCTTCCAAACTCTTCCATCAGGCAGAATTTGCAAAACCTTAAACACACCTACCAACAGGTTCACAAACTGCTTCCTCACTGTTATTTGATTTCTGAATTGACCGCTCAAATTTCAAATCTATTGTTGATCTTACTTTTTGTGCACCGTGTATTCCTGACTCTGTTCTGTCACGCTATGATCTTTGTATGGTCTGACCTGCCTGTACTGCATGCAAAACAAAGCTTGTTACTGTACCTAGGTACGTGTGATAATAATAAATCAAATCAAATTCTCCTTTTTGCTGATCTCATGAGAGACACTGAACTTTCTCACTAGTGTGTATGTTGTTCAGTGGCTGGGAAGATTCTGCCCAACATTTGGTTCACTGTTGTTAATAAGAAATTGAAAGCTTACCGAAATATTTTCTGGTATCAAGTGATATTGTTTTTGTAATCATAGGAAAAGTTTGAGGGGAGTTAACTATATAATAAATAATTGTTTGGTTTCCAAGACGTTGCTTTAAAAGACAATGAAAGTATCACTGGCTGGTCACCAGATGACCCTTCACTTGGTTGAACAATTGCTAAGAATTATGCATTGCCTTTACCTAACATTAATCATTTCTGCACTTGATGTGGTCTTTAGATGTGTTTTATTTTATTTTTCACCTCTAATGGTTGTTCCCATGTACAGTCCTTCTTATAAAACTAAACATGCTTAAAGTTTTTTTTGTTCCTATAAACAAGAATTTGACCTTTAGCTACTCAACATTCTTTTTCCCTGGAATAATTATCAGCTTGTGTTTCCGGAATGAACTCAGAGTATAAGAATCATAGCTAATTGCATTTTGCTCCTTGAAGCCAATCCTTTCTGGTTTTCCGTGTTGATCGGATGCATCTGCACAAGATCAAACTTATGAACCCTTTTCAACATGCATAAATAAGAATTTAATAAGAAGTTTTATTGGAAATGTTGGTGGAGCACAGAGACGAATGGAAATTTAAAGATAAGGAACCACAGAGGTGGGGGTGTGCAGCTGTTGGCATTGCTGAGGGATAGAACCAATAAGGAAGTAACTATTTTTCTAGGCTTGACGTGAATTATGGTCTCAGAAGGAGTGTATATTTATGTAAGGCTGAAGATGGGAGTTTAAATGGCTGAATATTGCTGTAAGAGTTCTGTCTGCATTCAGCACAACACAAAAGATGGAAATGAAGTAACTTCCTTGTAAAATAGCTCCCGACAGAATAATTCCAGTTCAGAGAGGCTGCCTTGGGCACAGGCAAGAGCTGGCTGGAAAAATAGGAAATGATAGAGTCAACTTGTCAGGCTGCTAAGTTAGAAACAAAACGGTTGAGTGTCCTTGGGAAGGTAGACTGTATATCTTTCAGAAATGATAAACAGTTTATCTGGACCTACATAAATAATCAGTGAGACAAATTCACAAAAAAACGAGGCGAAAATTTAACTTTGCAAATTGAATGTCTAACTTTCATCCATTTTGGGAGGTTTTTCAACAATCATTCAGTGCTTTAAGTGATCATTTACATTCTAATGATTCACTCTTCAAATTTCTCTTCATATTTTATAATTCCGTTCAAAGCAATTTTTTAAAAATACAAGACTTTCAGTTGCAAAAATTATGTTGTACTTATCGTGTGTCACTGATTGTATTTGAAATTTTCTGCATTTAATAATGTTTTGTATAATCAGAAGAGTCACTTTGGTGTATGAGGTGCGTTTGTCTAAAGTAAAGTTATATAAATATTACTTTATATTGAAAACATACCTATAAAAGTAAGAGGTATGAAATACATTAAAATGTAATATAACTAAGATATTACTAAGTTACAGTCATGATATTATTTTAACGCGATTCTTAAGAACTATACTAAATAATTGCAGTGACATTTATCCTGTTTTCCATGACGTGCAAATAAATCCTCGAATGAAAGAAACTCGTGTTTTTCATTCCATTCATGTATTTGGGATGTCCCGCAACATTCTTCAGTTGAAGAATAACTATATGAAGTCTAGTCACAACAAAGTCCCACAAACATCAATGAGGTAAATGATCAAATTTAGTGATGTTGATTGAGAGTTACCTGTTGGCTGGGATGTGAGAATGGCCCTCTTCCCCTTTGAATTGGTTCATAGGAATATTTTGTGTTCACCTGGGGCTTAGCTTAATGTCACTGAATGGGGTTCTAACTGACATATGTGATACCTGTTTCTGACACAATGGAGTGGACACAAAACACACAATCTAGCAGTGAGTGAGCTCATACACAGTCTGCATAGAGATTGGTTCAATTATCAACTTCAGGGGTCTCATTTTCTATAGCTGAAACATGTGTGTAGCTCATTAAGTATGTAAATTAAGTGGCTAATTTAAGGGATCACTTTTACTTAATTAGTCATATCACAAGTGAGACAGTCATTGGGTTTACCATGTTTCTTTCCATGGCCTTAACAGCATATCAAAGTAATTTTTTTTTGACATTTCACATTTCAACAACATATATGAATGAAAATGAGAAAGAGTCCTCTTAGGAAACTTGGATTTGAAAGACACAGTCTGGCACTGAGTCAGGACTGGTGGACGGAGTCATTTTGGATGAGCCAAATTTGTCTTGGTGCATGTTGGGAAACCTTTTGCCATTTAGACTAGCTCTAACATGTCACTACACCTTTATTTACTGGTGTATACACTGCTTAATTCTTTTGGTGAAACAGAATTAACTTACTAATTTGAAACTTCCGACATAAAAATTCATTAAGACATTGAGTGAACTAAAAAAAAGTGACACCCTTATTTAGTTACTAAACTACAAAAAATGCTGCTATACATGGATGCATTTCATCATGTCTAACTATTTGCTCTTTACATCTCTCACCAATAGTGGGGCCTAAATTTACTAACGACTGATATGAAGCATAAAATGGTTGGCATACTAGATGCTTGTGCTGAGAAATGGAAGCCTGAGGGTCATGCTAACTTAATGGAGTAAATCATCTGTGGGAGCACACCTCAAACCCTGACATAGCTGTTGCACTTGATAACAGAAAGTATATCGAAGGAATAAGGATGGCAGGGGGCTAGAAAGGGACTGGCAAGAGAATGAAGTTTTAACATGAAGGTATGAGAAGCAGTCACCACGTCTTTAGTTCTCGGTTGAAACAATGAAAACAAACTTTCCTTAGGAGTTCTTTCAAGATGCATCTAGTTTGAACTAATTTCCTCTGATATTAAAACAGACATTGGTTTGAGAATTAGTAACCTATACAAAATTAGTCTTTTCATTTAGAAAGAAATTACTAATCAGGGATATAGAAGCATTCAGTAGAGAACTGTCTTACCTCATAAACATAGGCAGGAGCACTTGGTTGAATGGCATGTTTCTATGCTGTAGATTCCTTTATAATTTCATCTAACCTGTACAAACACAACAATTTAAAATACTATCATTGCCTATTGTAAAACTGTAATTAATCAACTCAAAAATGAAGGAAGCTGTAGTCTTAGTAATTGTGTTTTCTAGATCAGGGAAAATATTTGATTTGAACAGGCTGTAGCAGAGAAGCGTGCATGAATGGTATAAAAAAAATGTTGTAATTAACTTGAACAATGTTTGTTCATTTTACATTCACAGAAAAAAATAGTAGTTTATGTGTGACCTGCATTGAATGCAAGCTGTTGAAATCCTATAGGCACTAGGCTCTCTGAAGGCTGAGCATTTTGAAATAGTGTTACTGGAGTTTATCTCCTTGCATGTGCAGGGCTAACTAACCCTTCAGGTCGCTAATAAAATCAGCATGCAGCTTCTTGGATGGAAAAGCTCATTATTTTTCTCTCCCCCTTCTTCGCAATTAAAAAGTTCATAATGTTAATTAACAAAGGTAGTAATAATAAAATAAAGTTTGCTTACTAAATGACTATTGTTTACTTTTTCTGTCACTTCCAAGGAACGAGTAAGTGCACAGCTTTCATGTTTACAGCAAAACAGAATTTTTGTCTTTTTCTTTCCTCTTTTCTCTCGTTTATGAGCATTTTATATCCAGCGGGTGCAGCTGATAGAAACACTGACCTTTAAGTTTGTTGATTAATAGCATGATCTGTTTTTCCTTTTTCACTGTTTAAAATTACCATCTATTATAAATGTGAGATGACTGTGTGGCATTAGCCCTTTTAGTAGTCAGGAAATTATAAAATATACACTTGCACAGTAAGCAATTTTAACAATCTGCATGGTCATTCATCTTTTTAATGAGCCTTGTTTACAGCTCTCTACCATGTTCATCGTCACTCTTTCTATTTACATCTTAGGCCCTTTAATTAAGAGAGAACAGTAAAAATAGGAATTTTTAAAAATAAATTCTGATTAATTCGGATAGCAGAAGGTTATGGGGTAGGGGGTTATTATAACCTATAACGTCTGCTAGTGAAAGCTTTATTCCTTTGTTCTTTATTAGATACAGTAAATTAGCAACGCTGAATAGCTGTGACAAAAGACTCCTTCATATTATGCCTTACCACCTACTGCAAGGGCAAGACCTGAAAGTTAGGTCCCTATTAGGCAAAATAAGGACAAATAAATCTTAGCTCTATCTCGAACAAGAACTGCACTCCTTGCTACCAAAAATTAAAGAGGTTAGCTACTGCTTATTTTTTACACTAATATACTTTTCACAATAAAACTGCACTTCATTTTTAAAGCAGGTGAAATAAAGAAAATTGTTTTTAACTTAGGAAAAGAGACCATCATTGAAAATAAGAAACATTTATAGTCTAAAACAATATAGTTACAAATCTGTGGAAGTATGCATTATTGTGAAATACTTTTGTGAAATGGACCAAAATCTCTTTCCTCTATTAAAATGAATATTTTCAACTAGCACTAAAAATTGCGTATTTCATTTGACACTCAAGAAACTACAGATCATAAAGTATAGATTGTAGTACATAATGTGATGTTAGCTGCTGTTGGAGCTTTGGACAAACCTCGTAAACAATTAAGAATTAAGTCTCTTGAGCTCACCTTTAGCTATTTAGAAGCCTAAAAATGAAGCAAGAATAAAATATTTCCAAATACAGCAATCACATATTTGTGAGAAAATCACATATTTGTGATTGTTACAATAATAAATATTTGCAAACTTTTACTTCTCTTCAATAAAGATAAAGCTGTTGAAGGAACAGTAAATACTAAGTTTCAAGGATATTAATTTTTATCATTCTTAATTGCAAATAGTTATCTCTAAGTAAGATGTAGGAGTGAGGAGTACCCTGGCATTTCATAACTGTAACCAAATGAAACCCATTTCTGCAGCAGTGTTTGAGATTTCTTTAAAATGGCATTTAATATTTAGGGACTTAAAATTAGAGCTAGGCTATTTAGAAGGAAAATCAGGAAGTACTGTTTGATACCTGAAACATTGTAGAAATCTGCAATTACTTTCAACAAATTTCTTAAAATGTTGGATCAATTGGAGTTGTAGTGATAGGCATTGAGCTGTCATGTGACATGCAGATGACCTGGGGCCCAACTCCAGGTTATAATCTCTGGGAATGGAACCAACTATGACCCTGAGGCACTAGAGGGAGGCTGTGCAGGGAAGAGTTGTTGGATTTCTTTATCCAGAATTACTGATCTTTTAATCTGTTTATGTGTCGGAAGGTTAATTTTTAGTGATGCGTGAGGGATGATGCAACACTCCCACACTCATGCAGGGAAGTCATGCTTATGGGGATCCCAGATCAGATAAAAAAAAGATTTACAGCATTATAGCCAGAATTTTCTAACCTTGTCTTCTCAATGGATTCCCTTGCCAACAGGAGATTATGCTCTGATACCTAGATTGAAATAACAAAGGATCAACATAGTGCTTAAATATATTTGATTGGCTGTTTTTGTGAATGGAACTTTTTGATACAAATGATATTAATTAGCATCCAATGAATTTGAACCAATACCTATTCCTCATGCTCCACTGACATCTCAGAATTGCCCAGGATTCAAACCATTAAATTTATGAGCTGGGCCTTTATTTTATTCCTCATGGAGAGAATACTGTATATCGGAATGCTGATAATAAAAAAAAGTACTTATCTTGCTCATGAATGCAGCAGAAAATCAAAGTTAAAAATCACACAACATCAGGTTATAGTCCAACAGGTTTAATTGGACCAGGTGATTGGGAGCAGCACTCCGGAAGCTAGTGCTTCCAATTATACCTCTTGGACTACAACCTGGTGTTGTGTGATTTTTAACTTTGTACACCCCAGTCCAACACCAACATCTCCAAAAGCAGAAAATCAAGACTGAGGGAATGAACACTGCGGCAGAAGTGTAAAATGAAGAGAGCACCAGATCAGGGAAAAAGTCTGACTGATGTCTTAATGATTTTACAGAGACAGAGTGACAGATATTCCAGGAATTGGAATAGGCAGGGAAGGGTGAGATGTCAGAAGGGCTGTACTTCCAACAATATTGCTGTGAAGTTCATTTATTTGTCACAGTGGTTCAGGCTCCCTTGTTTTGTGGAGAGATCACTTAAGACTGGACGTCCTGCACATAAAATCTGAATCTTTTCAGCTCCTGCCCTTTCACATTTACAATTATCTGACTGCATGTAACACGACACACAGATCTCCTGTATGGTGGGACGTATGCAGTCAAGGTCTGAACGTCAAACTGTTTGTGGAGACAGGAATTGAAAAATGTTGGAACAATCTCAAGGCTGACAACAATCTAGAGAACTAAACCTAGAGGCAACTCAAATTCACAATTGGTTTGATAGCCCTCCAAATGTGAGATGAAAATATTTTGAAATCAGAATTTGTTTTAGGACAAAAGGTTAAAAATGCCTAACTTTTGCTGAGAACATGAACATCTGTGCTGAGTTTTCTTTTCATTCATTCACAGGATTAGGGTATTCACTGACTAGGTTAGGATTTATTATCTATCTCTAATTGCCCAGAGAGCAGTTAAGAGTCAACCACATTGCTGTGGGTCTGGAGTCAAATATAGGACAGACCAAATAAAAATGGCAGCTTCCTTCCCTAAAGGACATTCTTGAATCAGATGTGTTTTCCCGACAATTGACAGTGGTTTTGTTGTTATCGTTACAATCTTAATTCTGAATTTTTATTGAATTCAAGACCCACCATCTGCCATGTTGGGATTTGAACCTGGATCCCCAGAACAGACAGAATGGCAGTTGAGGTAAGTATACTGTGGGCTGGATTTTGAACTTCTGTCTGGCCCACGAACAGAGACAATCAATCACTAAAAATAATGCTACTTGTCCTGTTGATCTATCCCACACCTGGGCTATTTCCTAAGAGTCAAGACAAATGATTGCAGCAGGATTGCTCGACAGCATCCGGAATTTCCCCTCAACTTCTAGATTACCGTAAATTGAACTGGACATTCAGCTGCTCAGAGGTAATCTCCCAGCTGTTACCTAAGAAGGGTAGAGAGACCTTTTCTGTCTGTCTGGGTACAGCAGTGCACTCAAGCTGTTCTACAGAGAACTAGCCCTGCTCCCTCACACTTACTTCCATCCAACACTCCAGATCACCAGCCTCGCTCCCTCAAACCTACTCTGATCCAACTCCAGATCACCAGCCTCGCTCCCTCAAACCTACTCTGATCCAATACTCCAGATCACCAGCCTCACTCCCTCAAACCTACTCTGATCCAATACTCCAGATTACCAGCCTTGCTCCCTCAAACCTACTCCCATCCAACACTCCAGATCACCAGCCTCGCTCCCTCAAACCTACTCCCATCCAACATGCCCAGGATTACTATGGTGGCTTAGCTGCAGAGGCCACTTATTTCATTTACACCTTGAAAAAGTTGAAAAGAAGGTGCCTCCATTTTTGAAGCACCCTTAGTTCACTTTCATCCATGTCACCTGGCTGTTGCTTTAAGGTGAAAGGCCTCTGATGGACCCTCCAGCCCTGAAAACCCTACCTTTTGATATTAATTACACATCTTCTTTTGTATTGCTTAGTCTTGCTGGGAAAATCACAATGAGTAATTGTTTCACACGTAGTGGGAGAATTGGACCACTACTTGAGCCTGAAGGGTGGGGTTTAGAAACCTGCAGGGAATATTCTGCCCCATTATCAATGATGCTGAGTTGCATCATGGGTAATAAATCAATGATGCTTAAGATATCACAGATTACTGACCCTAGTTAGATTTGGATCCAGCACATCGCTCCCAGTTGAATAGCCTACCACCACCTTTACTCAGATGTGAGTAATAATTGTGGCCTTCATAGCGAGAGAATTCTAGTAAAAGAGCAGGGATGTCTTACTGCAATTGTACATCCCCTTGTTTAGATGACACTTGGAGTGGTTTTGGTCTCCTTATCTGAGGAATAATTTGAGGGAATTTGCGCTGGACTGGAGTAGACAAAGTTAAAAATCACACAACAGCAGGTTATAGTCCAACAGGCTTATTTGGAAGCACTAGCTTTCAGAGCACTACTCCTTCACCAGGTGGTTGTGGAGCAGGACCATAACACACAGAAATTGTAGCAAAAGGATTACAGTGTACAGTGTGACCCTTTTGCTATAAATTCTATGTCTTATGGTCCTGTTCCACAGCCATCTGATGAAGAAACAACGTTTCGAAAGCCAGTGCCTACAATTAAACCTGGTGGACTATAACCTGGTGTTGGGTGATTTTTAATGTTATCGGAGGAAGGACGTCTAGCTGTGGAGGTAATGTGACAAAGATTTGCCAGATTGAATCCTGGGATGGCAGGACTGACATATAAAGAGGGCCTGGATCAGTTAGGTTTATGTTGACTAATGCTTAGAAGAATGAGGAAGGAATCTCACAGAAACATGAAAAAATCCATTAAGACCAGACATAATAAATGCAGAATGGATGTTCCCAATGACCATGGAGTCCAGAGCAGAGATCTCAGTCTAAGGATATGGTGGAGACTGTTTAGGGCTGAGATGAGGAGAACTTTCTTCACCCAGAGATTGGTGAGTCTGTTGAATTCTCTGTCACAGAAAGCAATTGACAGCAAAATATTGAATATTTGCAGGGAACAGTTAGATGTTAAAAGGTTTGGGGATAAAACATGAACAGGGCACTGAAATGGATGATCAGTCTTGATCATATTGAAAGGTGAAACATGCTCGAAGGGTTGAACAGCCTTCTCCTGCTCCTACTTTCTATGTTTCTATGATAAATTTAAACAAATAACAGGACTGACAGTCAATGGCTTTCTGAAATACACGAGTGAAGAGGACAGTATCAGGTACATACCTTGATGGGCAGGACGCAAGTGGTTAGATTTGCTCAATAGCTTGGAGTTGACTGATAAAGGCAATAAAGACCAAGAGAAAAAAAAAATCAGCACATCTCCTGATATGATTTTCAGCAGTTGAAGCAGGAGTCAGGTGAGCCAATTGAAAATGAAATGTGCAACTGGTGGTGGGCAAGGTGTTGGAGGGAATCCAGAGGGACAGGATGTACATGTATTTGGAAAGGCAAGGACTGATTAGGGATAGTCAATATGGCTTTATCCATGAGAAATCGTTTCACAAACTTGATTGAGTTTTTTGAAGAAGTAACAAAGAGGACTGATGAGGGCAGAGCAGTAGATGTGATCTATGTGGACTTCAGTAAGGCGTTCAACAAGGTTCCCCATGAGAGATTGGTTAGCAAGGTTAGATCTCGTGGAATACAAGGAGAACTAGTCATTTGGATGAAAAACTGGCTCAAAGGTAGGAGACAGAAGGTGGTGGTAGAGGGTTGTTTTTCAGACTGGAGGCCTGTGACCTATGGAGTGCCACAAGGATCGGTGCTGGGTCCACTACTTTTTATAATTTATATAAATGATTTGGACATGAGCATAAGAGGTGTGGTTAGTAAGTTTGAAGATGACACTAAAATTGGAGGTGTAGTGGACAGTGAAGAAGGTTACCTCAGATTACATTGGGATTTTGAGTAGATGGATCAATGGGCTGAGAAGTGGCAGATGGAGTTTAGTTTAGATAACTGTGAAGTGCTGCATTTTGGGAAAGCAAATCTTAGCAGGACTTATACACTTAATGGTAAGGTCCGAGGGAGTGTTGGTGAACAAAGGGAACTTGGAGTCCAGATTCATAGCTCCTTGAAAGTGGAGTCGCAGGAAGATAGGATAGTGAAGAAGGTGTTTGGTATGCTTTCCTTTATGCGTCAGAGTATTGAGTGCAGGAGTTGGGAGAACATGTTGTGGTTGTACAGGATATTAGTTAGGCCACTGTTGGAATATTGCGTGCAATTCTGGTCGCCTTCCTATCAGAAAGATGTTGTGAAACTTGAAAGGGTTCAGAAAAGATTTACAAAGATGTTGGGTGGGTTGGAGGATTTGGGCTATAGGGAGAGGCTGAATAGGCTAGGGCTGTTTTCCTTGGAGTGTCGGAGACTGAGGGGTGATGTTATAGATATTTATAAAATCATGAGGGGCATGGATAGGGTAAATTGACAAAGTCTTTTCCCTGGGGTCAGGGAGTCCAGAACGAGAGGGCATTGGTTTCGGGTGAGAAGGGAAAGATATAAAAGAGACCTAAGGGGCAACATTTTCATGCAGAGGGAGATATGTGTATGGAATGAGCTGCCAGAGGAAGTGGTGGGCGGCTGATACATTTGCAACATTTAAAAGACATCTGGATGGGTACATGAATAGGAAGAGTTTTGAGGGATATGACTTGTTGCTGGCAGGTGGGACTAGATTTGGTTGGGATATCTGGTCGACATGGACAAGTTGGACTGAAGGGTCTGTATCCGTGCTATACATCTCTATGACTCTATAACTGGAAAATGTAAGCTCAAAGACATAGACAAAAGGCTACTAGATGAGCTCATCTGGGGCGCTGCACTTGCTGAAATATAAGCAGATTGGAATAAGAAGGACAATCTCATGGTCAAAGCATAAATCTACAAAGGTAGACAAGCGAAGACATTGACTATCCACTGGTTAACTTGCAGCTAATGTAAGCGCACAGCAAACGATTTGATGCAGTGAAACATTTGCTAAAGAATGTACACCAGACAGAAAGAAAGATGTGCAGGATTAGTGGACCACTACATAACTTCACACAAGGAAATCTCCTAAGGGGTTCAATTTATTTATGTCAATTGTTCGTCTGTATTTTAGGAAAACATGTTAACAATTGGAGCAGTTGTATTGCGACAAAAGCATTTCCTGTATTTTTTTCAAAGAGTGTTATGTAAGATTGTAATATTGGGAGCTTACTTATTTAGAGCTAGGAACTAATTTGTTTGTGGATTTATATTCCAGGGTGCGTCACTTATTGCTGTACTCCAATGGGCAACAATGAAACAGTCTATTATCTACCAGGCAAATGGAGAGCTGACAAAAAATACATTGATGCAGTTCTAACATTTTCGATTTAAAATGTGATTCTGTCAAACTTAGAGGTATCAGGAGCTGAATCAATGGATGAGGTTCCAGTCTGTTATGTAACTTATTCAGTTAAATCTTTATGTGGGGCATCCTTTGTGCAACTGTAATTAGGAGTCTGTGGAAGAGTTACGAGGTTATGCTGTAGCTCTATAACGCTCTGGTTAGACCACACTTGGAATATTGTGTTCAGTTCTGGTCATCTCATTATAGGAAGCTTTAGAGAGGGTGCAGAGGAGATTTACCAGGATGCTGCCTGGACTTGAGGGTATGTCTTATGAAGAAAGGTTGAGGGAGCGAGGGCATTTCTCATTGCAGTGAAGAAGGATGAGAGGTAACATAGAGGTGTATAACATGATGACAGGCATAGATCGAATAGATAACCAGAAAAGTTTTCCCAGGATGGAAATGGCTATCACGAGGGGGCATAATTTAAAGGTGATTTGAGGAAGATAAAGGGGGATGTTCTTTACACAGAGAGTGGTGCATGCATAAAATGCACTGTCAGCAATGGTAGTTGAGTCAGTTACATTCGCGATATTTAAGCAACTCTTGGATAGGCACATGGATGATAATAAAATGAAGGGTATGTGGATTAGCTTGATCTTAGAGTAGGATAAAAGGTTGGCACAACATCAAGGGCCAAAGGGCCTGTTCTGTTCTATGTTCTGTGTTCTGTGTTCATGCTGCGCAGAGGGAAATTGCCACCTCAGTGGATGGGGAATGCATGTTGTCACTGCAAGGGGTGGGGTGGTGGGGTTGCTGGAGCGGCGGGGGGGGGGTTGATGTTGGTGGCTGATAGCAGACCGGAGTCCCATACAATCATTCTGACTTTCTTGTTGGGAGTAGTTGCTGTGTGATTTCTGTCGGCTGCTGGGGGAATGGGTAACTGCTTGGCAATGAGGTGAAATTAACTAATATTGATAAGCTGCTCCAAGCAGATAGGCCTCTCACCACTCACCAATGAGAATCTCACCTCACCATTTGACACTTGATTGGAAAATGACACATTTTGCTCTTTGATGCAAGGGTTCTCCCCACAATGGATCTCAAGCAATTCTCCCACCTTTCTTACTGACATCCATGTTGCTTAGTGGCTGGCAAAATTCACCCTCAGTTGATGAAAATCCTACAGATTTAGCAACTTGAGTTTTTAAATTCACTCACGTAAACACCTGGCAAACATTGTGCATGAGATGTAACATGGTTGGATGCACGTGAGCAGAATTGGTGAGGTAGATGCTGAAAGGATGATTGACCTTTTAAGGAAGACTCAGCCTCAAGGAAAATGATTAAAAATAATCAGTCTCCCATTCAGGATGGAGGTGAAGAGAAGTAATTTCTCTCTAGAGGGTTGTGAGCTTCTGAAACCCTCTTCTTCAGGACGCAGTGGAGGTAGGGTCATTGAATAATTTTACGGTGGGATGTGGATAAATTCTTGGTTAACAGGAGAATCGAAGGGTTTGGGGATAGCCAGGATAGTGGGTTGAGACTTCAGTTAGATCAGCCAACATCAGATTGAATGGCAGAGCAGGCTTAAGTGGCCAGTTGGCCTACTTCGGATTGGAGCTTGCATTTTCATACAATGTAGCATTTGCCATATTTACATCTGGTTGCCTGCACATGGGCATTTCCCCAACTAACGCCAATGGTGTTGGAAAGTCAGGTGGGCACGAAAATTGGTCAGATTCTAGTAGAACACAGATCCAAGGCATTTCTTGCTGCTTACCATCAGGTTACGAAAGATGACTGGAAGCCAAAAGCTGACAATAGATAACTTCTGTTTTCACTTCGATTAAAGCAAGGAATCAAAGGAAATGGAACAGGCACAGCAAGCCAGCCAGCATCCGAGTAGTAGGGGAGTCAACGTTTTGGGCGTAAACGAAAGAGCTTTTGCCCGGAATGTTGACTCTCCTGCTCCTTGGATGCTGCCTGGCCTGCTGTGCTTTTCCAGCACTAGACTCTCGACTCTGACTCTCCAGCCTCTGCAGTCCTCACTTTCTCCAAGGAATCAAGGGAAGCCTTGTTGGATTTTTACAAACCTTGCATGCGCAAACATATCTTACAATTATCCTCTTCAAAAAAATAATTGGCAATGCTTCACCAGCATTTTTTGGTTGTAATATTCTGCACGACTGGAATGAAAGTCCGTTATCCAATATCATCACTCGCCCCTCAAAAAATACCAGGCAGCAAGACAACAATTTGGTGAAAAGTTACTGAAGTTCAATTGTCAGCTAAAATGTTGCCCCATCCTCTAAACTGATTGAAAAAAAACTGTCCAAATTAAAACAGGAAGGTCAGTTTTTATTGGTCATAAAGATAGATCTTACCTTTATGCATTAGTGTAAAATGTATGATAAGTAATCATTAGCCTATTTTACATCTCTCCCAACTTTTCTTATTAAATTCACTTAGAAGAGGTATCAGATAGACTTCAGGTTCTCTGCCACCTCTTCCCACAAAAATATACTCCTTGTATAAATGACTTTGATGAAGGGATTAAGAGCTGGGTCAGTTTTACGAGGTGACTTGATTGAAACATATGAGACCTTGAACGGTCTTGACAAGGTGGATGTAGAAAGGACATGTTCTCTTATGGGAGAATCCAGAACTAGGAGTCACTGTTTAATAAAGAAAATGGGTCAGCCATTCAAAACAAGGATACTGTTATTTTTTTTCTCTCCCAGAGTCCTTTTCTCTTCTTAAAAAGGCTTTGGAAGAACATTCCCTGAATATTTTTAAGGCAGAGGTGAACAGATTCTTAGTGAACAAGGGAATGAAATGTTATTCAGGGTGGATTTGTCATTATAATCAAATCAGTCATAATCTTATTTAGAACATAGAACATAAAATTCCTAAGGTGTGGAATCAGACCATTTAGCCCAACAAACCCACACCGACCCTCCGAAGAGTAACATACCCAGACCCATTCTCCCTACCCTATTACTCTACGTTTATTTCTGACTAATGCCCCTAGCCTACACATCCCTGAACACTACGGGCAATTTAGCACGGCCAATTCACCTACCTGCACATCTTTGGTCTGTGGGAGGAAACTGGAGCACCCAGAGGAAACCCATGCAGACAGGGGGAATTTAATGGGAAAGCAGGTTTGAAGGACTGAATGGCTTACTCCTGCTCCTTGTTCATATATTATTCAGATGTTCGTTTAGTGACAGCAAGCAGATGAATATGGGTCAAAATTTAAACCTTGATTAACATTGAGATATTCAGGCCATAACCTATCTGAAGGGACAAAAGTTCAAATCAAGTAGACTGAACCTATTCGATTGGTCACATTTTCATGACTTTGGATTTCTTCCCTTCCCTAAGTGCTCAGCTCATAGAAAAGAAAACCCATCAATATGTCTGGTCATCGATCAACACACCAAACATACATCTTAGAAAATGAAAAGAGTATGTGGCTGCCTTTAAAGAAATGTGTAATCAAATAGCTCTTTGAGAAAGGGAGAAATTCTTTTGAGGCATAAAGAACCAGAACAGCTTCACTTGACAAAAATGCTGTGTTTATGTGGTCAAAGTCCAAATTCCATTACCTGCTTCTGCCAAAGGCAATGTACAAATTTCATGCAGAAGCATTTTGCCTCAAAACTTTTACAATGCGAAAGAAAGGCAGATGGAATTCATTGCAATTTGTAAAGCTGTAAATATTTGGGTCCAAAGCATTAATAAAAGGCAGCTGTTAAAATGAACAAGGGATAATCCAAAGTGCAGAAGGCGCAGAGATGTACCATAAGAATGTAAGGTAAAGCTTGACTTAAATGCTATGGCCATGCACTTCAGGATTGAGAACACTGCTGGAATCAATGCTAAAGAAGCTGGATGCCTTCCTTATGGCGTGAACAATGTCATCTGCTAATTGTTTTCAGAACAACCTACACTGGGCACACAAAGCTGAAAAGTCATGATTTGGAGAGGCCGGTATTGGACTGGGGTGTACAAAGTTCAAAATTACACACCAGGTTATAGTCCAACAGGTTTATTTGGAAGCACTAGCTTTCGGAGCACTGCTCCTTTGTCAGGTGGTTGTGGAGAAGCAGTGCTCCGAAAGCTAGTACTTCCAAATAAACCTGTTGGACTATAACCTGGTGCTGTGTGATTTTTAACCGAGTTAGAAAGGGCATTCATGTGGGTGCCATCTATGTGTGCTGGAAGAAGTTGAGCTGATACCAGTATGCCCAACTTCCAAATTAGGGCACTTGGGTCCATGGACAAATTCCCTTTGACCCACAAATAAATGTGTTCAGCTACATGTTCAGCAGCTAGTGTTATTTAAAGGAAAGGCACTGACAGCTCAAGTACATTAGAATAATCTCCACTGTGGAAAATTTTCTGGAGTGTTTTTGCAGATGAGTTCATAGATTTGGGAAGGAGTGTTACTGCATCCTCTTGGGGACTGTACAGGAATGACCTGTCCACATTAAAGACATCGATAGGTATGGAGGCTCTATTTCCATGTGTGCATGACATGGAGGAGAGGTTGCCAACAGGGGATGTTCCACGCAATGTCTTCTATTTATTTGAAGTCAGGCCATTTTGTCCTCCTAGAGATTGTCTCAGAGGTAAATCAATGCACACAGCACCTTAGTTTGCATGCCTATCACCCTTCACATGAATGCTCTTCCATCAATGTCCTCATCTGAAGCAGAATACTTTGGCAATCTTACCCTCCAGTTAGCAGGAAAACAAGCTCTCTCTTTGATCATAGGGCCTAGCTGCATCCTCGGAAATCTGCCCTAGTCTCTGAGGAATGCGCTGTGCCAGTATCTGAGCTATTAGGATGAGATCAGATGGTGAGACCTATTCTCCAGCACTGTGCGGTTGTCTGTTCTGGACCTGCTGTGATTGGGCAGGTGGATTCAAAGGGATGACACATTAGCACAATTTGTCATGATGATGATAATGCCAGTGCCACGGGAATATGTAAAGAGAACTGGAAATAAGTAGACACTTTGCCAGGTTCTGAATAGCGTGTGAGTATCTATTAGGTTGTAAATAAAAAGTTCATATGAAAAGCACCCAGGACTTAACGTGCAGTGTTGGGAATTGCTGCTAGACTCTACACACATGTTGAAACAGCAAGAAAGTCTGGGGTGTCTGAAATCAGAAGGGGAAGTTTGAAATGAGGGTAGAGGACTGGGAAGTATGTATCCTATATTCATACCATCTGCAGTTTGCTCATTACGTCACATGGTTGCAGTGAATTGGAAATTGCGAAGGGACATGAACAATCTTCCCAGTTGTTCTATGTGGTGATACTGATCATGGGTGACTTGTAATTGGGATAGATGGTTGTCATGATTCATAGTTTCTACTATTACTTGAAATAATTAGGTGGCGAACAAAACACTAACGTTGACAGTGCCAAATGATCTCAAAGTTCCTAAAGATTCTGCAATCTTCTTAAATTATCCTCCTCTCTGGATTTGACGCATCAATAATTCCTGTTCATTCTCCACAATTCTATTGAAGTCATTAATTCTATGAAGTATGGATTATCTTGGATGCTAAAACCTTTTATTTAATCTTGCTCTTTCACAAATTTTATTTGTTCTCAGATCGATGTAATTACTAAAAGCTTTTGGAACTTCTTTAAAAGTATCTAACTATTATATTTTGATACTTTATTAATGTCACCAGCTGTGAAACTAATAGCAAATTTACTCATTCATTTTAAAGTATATTTATTTAAAATTTTAAGTATTCTGTATCTCAAGAACTAATTTCACTAAGTTGTCCATTCTCGTATTCATACCTGCCCTCTCTTTAACATTAAACATTGACGGTAATATTATTTCTCCTTAATGTGATTATTTATTCTGAATATTTTAAAGCTGATAAGTTGCAGCATCTCAATGCTGTTCGCAATTTGCTTCCTTAAAATCTTGCAGAATCCTAATAATGTTCTAATTCATTTCTTTAAAATGTCTTCAAGCTTTGAAACTCTACATTATAACAATTTTTCTTCTTTTAAAACCTCAAATTGCATGTTATGGGCATATGGTATAATTTTAATTAGTAGAACTTAGAACATAGAAAAGTACAGCACAGAACAGGCCCTTTGCCCCACGGTGTTGAGCCGAGGTTTAATCCTAATGTAAAATATAATAACAACCTATGCACCCCTCAACTCACTGCTATCCATGTGCATGTCCAGCAGTCGCTTAAATGTCCCCCCAATGACTCTGCTTCCTCCACCACCACTGGTAACGTATTCCATGCATTCACACCTCTCTGTGTAAAAAACCTACCTCTGACGTCTCCTTTATATCTTCCTCCTAATATTTTCAAACTAGGACTCCTCATACCAGTCAATCCTGCCCTGGGGAAAAGTCTCTGGCTATTGACTCTATCTATACCACTCATTATCTTGTATACCTCGATCAGGTCTCCTCTCTTCCTCCTTTTCTCCAGAGAGAAAAGTACAAGCTTATTCAACCTTTCTTCATAAGGCAAGCTCTCCAGTCCAGGCAGCATCCTGGTAAACCTTCTTTGCACCCTCTCCATAGCCTCTGTATCTTTCCTTTAGTAGGGCAACCAGAACTGGACACAATAATCCAAGTGTGGTCTCACCAGGGCCTTGTAGAACTGTAGCAAAACCTCGCGGCTCTTAAACTTGATCCCCGTTAATAAAAGCCAAAACACCATATCCTTTCTTAACAACCCTATCCACTTGGGTGGCAATTTGGAGGGATCTATGTACTTGCACACCCAGATCCCTCTGTTCCTCCACACTGCCAAGAATCCTGTCTTTAATCCTATATTCAGCATTTGAGTTTGACCTTCCAAAATGCATCACTTCGCATTTATCCAGGTTGAACTCCATCTGCCATTTCTCAGCCCAGCTCTGCATCCTGTCTATGTCATGCTGCAGCCTGCAGTAGCCATCTATACTATCAATGACACCTCCAACCTTTGTGTCATCTGCAAATTTACAAACGCAGCCCTCAACCTCCTCATCCAAATCATTTATAAAAACTACAAAGAGCAGAGGCCCATGAACAGAGCCCTGTGGGACCCCTCTCAACACTGACCTCCAGGCAGAATACTTTCCATCTACAACCATTCTCTGCCTTCTGTCAGTCAGCCAATTCTGAATCTAGAGAGCCAAATTTCCTGATTTTATGAATGAGCCTACTATGGGGAACTTTATAAATTGCCTTGCTGAAGTCCATATACACCATATGCAGTGTACGACCTTTGTCGACCTGTCTTGACACCTCCTCAAAGAACTCAATGAGATTTGTGAGGCATGACCTGCACCTCACAAAGCCATGCTGACTGCCTTTAATCACACTATGCTTTGCCAAATAGTCATAAATCCTATTCCCCCGAATTCTTTCCAAAACGTTGCTGACCACAGACGTAAGACTGACTGGTCTGTAATTGTCAGGGATTTCCCTATTACCCTTTTTGAAAAGAGGAACAACATTCGCCTCCTTGCAATTCTACGGTACGACTCCAGTGGAGAGTGAGGAGGCAAATATCCTTGCCGGTGGCTTAGCAACCTTCTTTCTCGCTTCTTGTAGCAGCCTAGGATAAATCTGGTCTGGCCCTGGGGACTTATCAACCTTAATGTTTTCCAAAATTCTAAACTTTATATTCTTTTTACATCAAATATGAATGTCCCAGTCTTATCACAGTCTTCAAATTCTTGTAACAATTTTTTACACTAGACTGTTTTTAAAATATTTAAAACTGCCCTTTAATTGCTCTAAAATTGCTTTCTAATGCTGCAGCCTTACTATAATGTTCTGTTCTTCGCTGTCTACTAACAAAGCCTGCTCATGATAGTGAAGATGCTTATTCCAAAAGATAGGTTTTCCTTTTTACTTCTCTCACTCCTTGCCTGATCTTTGCACCATTATTTTAAAAAATTGCCCGCTCGCCCTAACAAATATTAATCAAAGAGCTGCAAGCTGTGTCCAGAGGTCCTTCTTTACAGACGCTTTCAATTCTCAGTGTGACTAACAGTTACCTTCTTGCCGATCCATATTTTTCCCTTGCACCTCTTCCCAACTCTGTGCTGAAGATTTGTTTGACTTCCACGAGTGCTGCTGACTTTCTTTGTGTAAGCGTTTTCAGCCACTGACCGACTGAGTCTTTTTCATGTGGTATTTTTCATAAAATATGGTGCTGGAAAAGCACAGCAGGTCAGGTGGGCAGCATCCGAGGAGCAGGAGAATTGACAATTCAGGCTTAAGCCCTTCATCAGCCCTTCCTGATGTAGGGCTTATACCTGAAATGCCGATTCTCCTGCTCTTCAGATGCTACCTGCCTGACCTGCTGTGCTTTTCCAGCCCCACATTCTTGACTCTGATCTCCAGCATCTGCAGTCCTCACTTCCTCCACTGTTCATAAAATGGTAAACTCACTTTCCTTTTGAAACTTTTCTCTCTTGGGTTGGATGGATTTTTTTTCACCCCTTTTTACTGGAGATATTTATGCGGCAGTTCCTAACATTGATCATTAGGGAATAAACAGAAAACAAATAACATTCCCTTGAAGGTGAAAGCATGTGTTATCACACAACACTCTTATATGACATGTGGTATAACTGACCGTGCAGAGTGATGGAAGATTAGAGGAGACTACATGGTGCATAATGCAGGAACATATAATTTACAACTTTCTTTACAATGTCAGATGTCATGGATTCAATAAACAAAAACTTTCTCAATCAGTAGAGACAATGTGGACCAAGGGTACAAATTTAGAATACATTAAATGAAAGCCAACAAAATGATAAATGGTAATTTGCAGAAAAATATGGATTATCTGAGTAGAGAAAAGGAAATGGCATTATTAACTGCATAGAGATCATTAAAATACATTAAAGTTGGCTGAGCAAGAGGAATTGAGAGGAAGGCATCATAAACTGACATGGATTTGACGCCAATCAAAAGGTTGTGTCCTTAAATGAAAATTTTCCCACGTTAGCAAAAGTGATGAAATATGGTGCTGTACTGGTGCCTTGAGAGAGATGGAGAGAGAGAGAGAGAGAGAGAGAGAGGGAAAGACAGAGAGAGAGATTCATGGTTTACTGGAAGACACATCAGAGAGAGTTAGGACATGCACCATCTCAGTTCTTTAATCTGTTGGTAGCACTGATGTGCGCTGAAGCAGCACCAGAGGTAAACAAAGAAAATAGAGATAGATCAATATTGTTGTGTATCATATAGGTAGTTGGCTAAATATTGACAAACACAATCATTTGACAGAAAAGAAACTTCTTATATTCAAAAACATAACACTGAATTTCAACGTAATTAACAAAAGAGGAAGAAGGACATTTCAAAATAGGGACAAAAAGAAGCATTGTAACAAATACATGAGTCACAATATCATAGATTAGAATTACAGAAGGTTACCACACAGAAGGAGGCCATTCAGCCAGCTACGTCAATGATAGTTCTCTGCAAGAACAACTGAGCTATTCCCACTACCCCTCCGTTTCCACATAACCTGGCAGTTTTTCTTCTCTTTGGGTCTTTATTCCATTTCCCTTTGATAGCCACTATTGAACTTACCTACACCACCCTCTCAGGCCATCCATTCCAGATTCTAATTGTGTGCTGCAAAAATAAATTTCACCTCATGGTCTCTTTGTTTCTTTTGCCAATCAACTTAAATCAGTGCCTTCTCATTCTCGATCCCACAACCAACATATAAACAAATGACCAAGGAGTAAGAATAGGGCACTTGGCCTTTCAAACTTGCCCCTCAATCAACTGCATACCTCCAATAACATTTCAAGGGGAACAGTTACCCTCTACCTTGTCTGTAAGATCTCATGACTTTGAATTTCTCTCCAATCTCCTCTCAAGTTCCACTTCCCTAAGAAGAATAGCCCCCACTTCTATAATCTATTCAAGTAATGGAAGGCTCTCAGCCCTGGAGTAACTCTTGATAAATCTCAGGCCTGGTTTTCTGATAGCTACATCGTTGTTTCTGTGGATACATTGGGAGTTGCACATCAGGACCCTGTAGAATCCCCCACACTACAGTCTCTGAGGAAATTGAAGATTCTGATGGGCAGAACCTGTGCCCAAAGCCCCCATATAAATATCCATTTAAATCGGGGAAATTGGAGGGTTCACCTGCAATTAGGTAAACAGTTTTCTAGGAAATGTTACAGGAGTAAAAACCGAGGGTGGAATCTTACAGCGGTCTGAGTGACATGGGCTATGGTGGGACTTGTGACAGAATCAGGTGAGAAGTCTGGCAAGCTTATCTCAATGTCGAGAGCATCTTGCAGTATCTTTTATACTTTTAACAAGCAGTGTAGCAGGTTGTCAATTAAAAGCGATTATTGTAAGTTAAATGCCTCGTTCATGGACCAACTCACTTCATTAACTTCATTTCTCAACATAACCAAGCAAGATCGATGAAAGAAAATTCAACTTAGAAACCAATGCAGGTACCAGGTGGATTCATATCACTGCTTGCACCACATCATATCCAAGTTGCTTGTGACCAAACAACATCTTAGTGCATGGTCTAAGACCACCAGCCACGCATTTTTCTTGATCACTGACACTGTATCTAGCATTTTCCAATCTGAATTTTTCAAAAATGAAGGAATATCTGGTCAATTAATGGTTCTTATACTCCGTTGAGAAGCAATTATACACATCTTGAAAGCAGCCCTCCCACTGCCAGTCCACCAAAAACTCCACCCCATATACCAATTCCAACCCATTTGTATAAGGTAATGAGTTTGAAGGAGTTAATGTTAATGGTATATTGCCTCCAATCACTCTACTGATGTCTCACACAGTCTGAGACCAACAACATTTTTTTAAAAATAATTTACAGAAAGTGGGTATCAAAGGCATTTACTGCCCATCCCTGAATGCCCATTAAGGATCAACCACATTGCAATGGGGCTGGAGTCGTGCGGAGGCCAGTTCAAGTAAGGATGGCAGATTTTCTTCCCTTAGAAAACCAGACTTTTTTTTCCCAGAAAACTGGCAATAGTTTTATGATCGTCATTGGACTTTTATTTCCAGGATTATTCAAATTTCACCATCTACCATGGCAGATTTAAACCCAGATCCTTCGAACATAATCTGGATCTCTGGATTAATATTTAGATTAGATTAGATTAGATTACTTACAGTGTGGAAACACAGTGTGTATTCTAGCAATAATATCACCAGGCCATCACTCATTCTAACTGTGGATACTTTACTCATATATGATAAAGACATTCAGATGCCCTTCGGGAATATGTATTCTTTTGGAATGAACAAATCAGGAATATTTCAGCATTGCCACTTATACATTAAGAGCTCATTTGGTGCTGTAGTGGTCAGGAAAGGATTGTCAAGTGTGGAAAACAGTCCTGTCATCAACAAAGATGTGAAGCTAAAGCTCAGTAAACCAATAAGAAGAAATGAACACGGAACTCAGGGCTTAGTGGCATAGGTTAACTAAGCCAATTCAGGAATCTTTCACTCATCATCTTCAGACAGCAGAACAATTAATGCAAAGTGAATGACAAAGTTAGTGATGATTAGATTAGATTAGATTTCCTACAGTGTGGAAATATGCAACAATCATTCAGTAACACAACTGAAGGTCTGAGACAGTTTCATTCATAGGTCAAACAGCCACAATGAGTGAATGAAAATGTCCAGCATGATCAACAACCTGAGGGAGAAAAACTGCTATGGAACCAGTCAAACCTCCACAGATTCAGGACTTGGACAACAAGAAGAAACTGCATAGTTTACACATCCAGGGAACTGCAAAAAAGAGACTACTTCTTCCAATGAGGAAGTAGTTGCCTGATGCTTAAATCTGATCTACTACAAGAAAAAAAGTACTTCCAGCAGAGCAGTTGACTTCCAGGAAGGAAGTTTAGGAGATTCAAGATCTTTCAGATAATATATTAGAACAACAGTGTCTACGAAGAACAACATGTTCCTTAAAAAAATCAAGGTCAAGAGTCCTCTAGCAAAAACATATCAATCTTCCAAGTCCGAAGAGAATGCATTCTGAGAAAAGTGTGGAATATTCTAGCAACTTGTGTTGTGAGGTCAGACTTGGGAGGAGATGGGTTAAAGTTAGTTTTAATATTATGCATGAATATATAATTGATTAATGATGAGAAAAACAATTTGGGGTGGATGTTTTATGAGGGAATGACTCTGAAGAAGTAAATGTTCAAATTATATTGGCTCCACCTACCCCACTGTTGCCATAGAGACAGTATGTGGCTGTAGTCAAGAAATTGTACTTTAGCCTATGGAGGGAACATATGTATTTGCACAACTTCCTTAAAGTCTGAGTAATTATGCCTGATCAAATATATTTGTATTTGTTACTATTATTAAAACAACTCATCTTATTGTCTAAGAACAGTGCCTGCTGTATAGATACACTTTAGTGCTACATCTTCTACCATGAATCACTAGATCGGCCTAAGAAATAGAAATCCCTACAGTACAAATGGAGTCCATCAACTGTCCGAAGGGCATCCCACACAGAAAAAGTGCAAAGTCCATACAGACAACCAGCCAAGATTAAAATCAAACCCTGGTCTCTGGTGCTGTGAGGCACCAGTGCTAAACACTGTGCCACCCAGTGGAAGAGGCAAAGGAGGACTGTAGAAGTGAACTACTTCAAATAACTCTTACCCAGTGCCAAGTAATGGTGGAGGTAGAAAATATCAAAAATACCAGGAGTGGACATCTGGAAAAATATCACAGTCAACCATACAATCCCTACAGTGTAAAAGCAGGCCATTCAGCCCATCAAGTCCACACCAACCCTCATAGAACATCCTACCCAGGCCAACTCCCTTGCCCAATCTGAAACCCTGCATTTCCCATGGTCAATCCACCTAACCTGCACATCTTTAGGCCGTTGGAGGAAACTGGAGCACCTGGTGGATACCCACACAGGCAGCCACCCAAGGCTAAGAATTTAACCCAGATCCCGGGGCTCTGAGGCAGCAGTGCTAACCACTGAGCCACTGTACTGCCTTGTTACAGTAAAACAAACAGAAAAAAAATGAAAAACTTAGGTTCATTTAGGGAAAAAAAGAATATGAATAAATTCGTAAGCATGATGAACCAAGTTCCAGTTTCATCTCAGAGTAATCATTTATCTTCTAAGTGAAATTATATTTGTCTCATTCAGGACCTTGTCCAACTCTAAATTGGACATTTGCAGAAAATTTGCACAATGCCAAAACTGGTAACTTCATCCATGGATTACTGATCCTCTTTGTAAAGAAATACGTCTTGAGGCCAAGCTCATTCTATTGTCATGTCCTCTGCTCCCAACTGAAATAATCTATTCTTAATGGAAGTAAACCAATCTGTTAATTGTCTTGAAGAGTCCATTTATCACAAGTTGTTTGTTGCAAGGTGTAACAGTTACAAGACCTAGTGAAAAACAAAGTTACAAGGTGAGCACTCGAACTAATGCAGTAACTAATGAGCTTCAAATTAATTAGAGCAAATTAATTAATTAATGAGCTTGTAATGCACCAATCCTCTTCCCCACCTCATCCCTATATTTCCCAGGGCAAATCCACCTAGCCTGCACATCTTTGGACATAATGGACTATTTAACATGGCCAATCCACCTAACCTGCACATCTTTGGACGGTGGGAGGAAACTGGAATACCCGATAGAAACTCACACAGGTATTAGGAGAATGTACAAACTCCACACAGAGAGTGACCCAAGGCTGGAACCAAACCTGGGTCCCTGGCACTGTGAGGCAGCAGTGCTAACCACTGAGCCACCGTGCCACCCAATTAGTTCCAAACAAAACTAGTGTGGCTATGGTGAAATATTTTATGCTCTTACTACAGTGACTGATTGATCAGCTATGTGTTTCTAACATTCTATGTTCCTATTTAGTCAAATCCCCATTTGAATATGTTTCTCAGCTCTTGCCCTCCTTTCTCACGAAGGGTGGTTAAGGCAGTTTGGTAAATAAAGCTGCTCACTTTCAGCCTGCGTGGAATCAGCCACTCCATTTGGACTGGCTCCTCTGAAAAGACAGGGAAGATAAGTGAAATCAGTATGATTATATGGGGATCAGAGTCTGACCAGGCCTCAGCTATAAATTTAACAACAGTAAAATGGAAGAAAGTGATGCAGCCGGGTAAAGGAGACAAGAGAGAAGCTTTGATCAGAATATGCACAAACAGCTCAATAAATTTTATATTTTCCTATTGCAGTGGGAAGAGTAGGTATTCTCAGTTGTACTGATCTTCTTTTTCTTATGTTTGAATCACAGAAGGCTCGTGTACAGGTACAGCAGGTAATAAGGAGGGCAAATGTAATTTTGGCAGTAATTACTTAAAGAATAATGTATAAAAGTAGGGAAGTGTTGCTGCAAATGTACCAGAGACCAAGCATCTGGTGTAATGCATACTGCCTTAGCCCCCTTACTTGAGGAATGATGTATTGCTTTAGAAGCAGGTCTGAGAAGACTCACTAGCGAATTTTGAGATTTGTAGCTCAGGTTGAGGTTCTGGATGTAGGTTTGCTTGCTTTGCTGTAAGGTTCCAGCTTGAACGTTCCAGCTCAGCAAGCAAACCTACATCCAGAAGGCTTACTAGCTTAACAAAAGACTCATCTTATGAGGAGAGATTGAGCAGTTAAACCTATCCTTGCTAGAGTGTAGAAAAATGAGAGGACATCAAATTGATAGGGATAGTGTATAAGGGATTGGCTAAGTAGGGCAGTCTAGAATGAGAGGTCATAGTTTTAAGCTAAGGGGAGGCAGATTTAAAACAGGGGTGAAGAAGAATTACTTCTTTCAAAGAGTCATGAATCTAGAATTAATTTCCACAGAGTTCAGTGGACACTAGGATACTGGATACATTTGAGGAGGAGAGAAATAGATTTTAAGTACCAACAGGCTTAATGATTACAGGAAGTGGGCAGGAAAGTAGAGTTGAGGCAGAAATGAGATCAGTCATGATCACAGTTAAATGATGGAGCAGGTTTGAGAGGCTGAATTGCCTAGTCCTGATCCTAGATTATTTATGTATAAAAGTAATACAGCACAGAACTAGACCCTTTGATCCAACTCATCAATGTCGACCAGATTTCCCAAACTTTATAGAAGTTTATAAAACCATGAGGGACATGGATAAGGTAAATAAGCAAGGTCTTTTCTCTGGATTGGGGGGCATCCAGAACTAGAGAGCATAGGTTTAAGATGAGAGGGGAAAGATTTAAAAGGGATCTAAAGGGACCTTTTCACGCAGACAGTGGTGCGCGAATGGAATGAGCCTGCCAGAGGAAATGGTGGAGGCTAGTACAATTACAACATTTAAAAGATATCTAGATGGGTATATGAATAGGAAGGGTTTAGAGGGATATAGCCAAATGCTAGCAAATGGGACTAGATTAATTGAGGATATCTGGTTGGCGTGGACAGATCGGATTGAAGGGTCTGTTTCTGTGCTGTACATTTCTATGACTCTACAACTCTAAACCAGTCCCATTTTCCCACGATTGGCCCAGTTCCCTCTAAACCATTCTGATTCATGTATTGTCCAAATGTCTTTCAAATGTTGCAACTGCACCTACATCTACCACTTCCTCTGGCAGTTCGTTCTGCTTATGAACCACCCTCTGTATGATGTCTTATGTTCATATATTTTTGAACATCCATGCACCCATGTATAAGGGATTGCCTAATACAAAAATACACAAGTTTATTCTTTAAGGAATTGAGGAGATGGTAGCAATACATTTACGTGTGTCTGAGTTTGTAGTTTTCTCAGAACAAATAGAGACTAGTCTGAATTGCGTAACGCATTGTGTAATTTTCCCCTTTAGTGACATACTCAAAAACTCACATCCACATGTACTAAGGTTGTGCTGTAATATGCTCCACAGTACAGGTAGGCTAAATTACCACAGTCTTACCAGACCACATGGCTGATGTCTCAGTAGTTGAGAGTGGGGTTCTGGAAAAACACAGCAGGTCAGACAGCACCTGAGGAGTAAGAGAATTGATGTTTCAGGCAAGAGCCCTTTATCAGGAATTCCTTATGAAGGGTTCTTGCCTGAAACATGGATTTTCTTGCTCCTCGGATGCGGCCTGACTTGCTACGCTTTTCCAGCACCCCACTCTGATCTCCAGATCTCACTTTCTCCTCGTTGATGTCTCATTAGACAGAGCTAACCAGTGGTTGTTTAACCTGAGGGTCACCAGACCTCAGGCCAGGAGAAGGGGTTGAAGAGGAGAATCTTTCACAGTAACCTCAGCCGGTGCAGGAATTGAACTCACACTATTGGCATCACTCTGCATTGCCATCCAGCCATCCAAGCTAACCAATTCTCACTCTTTCGTATGCATCAAGGAAGACTGAAATCCTCCAGCCTGTATACCTGCTCTTCCCTTTTGTCAGCTTTCACCTGTGGCTTTTCTTGCTTGCTGAAGTTGTGCACCCATGCATCCACCAATCCGATATTGCAGCTGAGACGTAGGGTCTCAGGCTTTTGAGGTTTGATACTCACCTCACATGTTCAGTAGATGGTTCCAATTTCTCATTCAATTGTTGCATTGGTTAGTCCAGGTTAGCTTGCATTTAAGCTTCCATGAGTGTGCATGTATCTTGCAAGTTTAATATTAAAAATGCAAAGTGTGTTCTGCAACTGAGAGGGTTCTCAATACTGTGCAGTTCTAGACTACTGTATTAACTGCAGAGAGGGCAAGGAGCACTCACATGAAGTGGTTTTGTTTTTGAAATTATGGTCACATATCTGAACCGAACTAAATGACTCATCCATCATAACATTCTTGCTGAATTTAGTTTACTGTTGCAAAACATTTCCAAAATGAAAAATGCGGCAAAAACATTCCTTCACTGGCTGAGATTTCATCAAGTAATGTCGGAAGGAGAACAGAGAAAGGTAATGAGAGAATAGTTGGAAAATCCACATGAAGGTCACTTAAATAATTATATTAAAACCTACCTGTCTTTATACATGTAGGTAAAAGACACTCACACAGAGAGAATATGCAAGTAAGTTCTCCAATTACCAGGTTCTAAGGAAGCCCTTGTCGTCAAGCACCCTCAATCAAGGTGAATAGCTGTAGATTTTTGCACTCATTATTATCCTAATCCGATCGCACAAATTGGTTCAAAACCTAGCAGGGACAATATCCTCATCAAACTGAGTTGAGATGGTTGTGTAAGTAAAGTAGTGACAACGTCCAGTTGACTCGACAATTTTCATTGGGAACCACAGACCAGGCAGATCAAATGATCTCCCAAAGCAGGTTTTATGACCCCATGAAAATCATCCTATCAGATTTGAGCTAGTGGGTAGGAAAAGTGTGAACCAGACATGTGCAGCATGGCCTAACAATGCACAGTTAGTAAAAAAATGTAAATGTTTCTTGTAAAATTATGAGGAGAATTAATTGTGGTTTCTCTTTTACAAAAATATGAGGGTAAAGAAAATGAAAAGCATGTCAGAATTTTTGTGACACATGGGAAGGTGGGATGTGAACCCAGACTGTCTGGCCCAGTGGTTGGGAAACAGCTATTGCACCCCAACCATTTTTTTTTCTCTGTGTACCTTTGGCTCCAAATCTCTCTCAATGAGCACAGGTCCACCTTGCAGAAAATTGCACCTATACTTTATTTGCAAATGACTGGGTAAATCTTGACAGAAATCAATGTTAGGAACTTTGCCTGATGAAATAAATATGTATATGATGAGTTTTGTATAAAATAATGTACAAAACAGTTGATTGCTGTTTTGTTGTCAGCCACGTCTTGTTGAAAGTGCAAATCAGATCAAATCCAGTTGAAGACAGTGATGTGATGGATTTTGGCATTGTGCGTTAGTGTGAAACATGTGATGGTGAGTTAACAGCCTGTTTTCTATTTCTCCCCATTAAGTTAATGCAAATAAAGATCAGGAGAGATGTAAAACAAGTCAAAACTCACTTTTTCACAAAGCTCACGTCTACCCCAGATGTGTTTATTTGTAACACCAGTGAAAAGCAGGCCAACAGCAAATCAAAACTGAAATAGATTTCAAATGATCTCATCAAAATTCAACAAATGCACATTTCTTTCATTAGGGAAAATTTCTTACATAAGCTTCTCTCATGATTAGTCTATTTATTTGCAAATAAACAAAACATAAGTGCAGATTTCTGCAGGGGTTATTCATTTAGAAAGAATTGGTGACACTCACAGAGAAAATTGTCACCTAACTGATATGGTTCACATTTTCCTTTATAACTGGACAGCTTTATATAGGAGAGAAATTTGCTCTTCTTGTGTCTCAGATGCAGCTGTGCTTCAGTGAAGCTGGTCTAGCACATCTGCCAACAAAGTGGAAAATAACCCAGGGATGCCCAGTTTACACAGAGTGGGACATATCCAGTCTGATCAATTACCACCCCATAGACCTTCCTTCAATCACGAGAAAAGTGATAGAATGTGAAATTGATAGTTCAATCCAACAGCACTTTCTCACTGACATGACAATATAAAATACGAACTATTAATCTCTAAAATATCACTGATGAACTAAGAAACCTTGGACTTTAGAATTGAGAGGAAAGCATTTCAGCATGAGCTGGAGCACATTAAAATGGTCACCACATGACCTGGTAATAGCTAAACTCTCAGGAAAATATAAAGGAATGCTGAATTGCTTGGGCAGAGACAAAGTAGATGACAATGGTCATCTTCCAGGATAGAAGTGTAAATGCAAACGGGCTGTCCTTGTGTGGCCATGAAAAGAGAGGTTTCTGGACAAAGGTATCACTGCAACAAAAGACTTAAATCCAAAACCGTTTGTAAAGTTTGATTGTCCCCATTCTAGACCAGCAGCTGGTTTTGACTCACCAGAACCCCCAACGTCTGAGATACTACTTTGTGAATCCTGCTGCAGGGATAAATACGAAATGATGGAATAAATTCAGGAAACTGATGTAACATCCAGGATAAGGGCTCTCTGCCTTAGGAAGTGGTATGCAATTTTATAAACGGTGATTAGCCTGAAGAGAAAACTGTCTATGAACCAGAATATTTTCAATAAATACGACATTCGCTATGGCTGATTGCATCTCTTAAAACAGCTAAACAACATGAGCTGGAGATTAAAAGACAACAAAAGAATTCAAACCCATTTTTTAAACCTCTATAAGTCAATAAGAGTATAAACTGTATGAGAAGAAGTAGATCATTCAGCCCCTTGTATTTGCTCCACCATTCAATGAGATCATAGCTGAACTGATTATCCTTAACTTCACTTTCCTGCCTTCCCCCATATTTCCCTTACAGATAAAAATCTCAATGTTGGATATGCTTAATGACCCAACATCTACAGCCCTCTGCAATTAAAAAAAACTGAAGATTCACTACACTCTGAAAGAAGAAATTCATCCACATGTCTGTCTTAAATGAGTGATCCCTTACTGTGAGATTATGCCCTCTATTCCTAGACTCTCCCACAACCATTCCATATCCACCTTGTCAACTCTCCTTTGAATTTTGTTGTTTCAATCAGGTTGCCACTCATTCTTTTGACCTCCAATAAGGAGGTCCAATCTACTCAACCTTTCCTCGTAAGACAGTACTTCCAAACTTGGGTTTCAACTGAGTCAACCTCCTTTGGACTGCTGGTAATTGCCAGTTCTCAGATGAGGAGACCAAAAACTGTTCATAGCATTCCAGTTGAGGTCCAATTAATGGTTTAAACTGTTTTAGCAAGCCCCCCTTATTCTTATACTCCATTCCCTTTGGAATAAAGATTAATATTCCATTTGTCTTCGTTATTATCTAATTTTTTATGATTCGTGCACAAGAACTGCCAAAGATGTTCCCATTGATGAGGGAGTCCAGAATTAGGGGTCACAGTCTAAGGACACAGGTTCGACCATTTAGGATTGAGATGAGGAAAAATTTCTTTACCCAGAGAGCGGTAAGCATATGAGTTTCACTGTCGCAGATTGAGGCCAAATGTTTTCAGGTAGAGTTAGATATATTTCGTAGGGCTAAAGGGATCAAAATGTATGGGTGGAAGTGGGAACAGGGTTTTAACTTGGACAATTAGCCATGATTATTTTGAATGGTGGGTGAATGGCTTACTTCTTGTTCTTTTTTTGTTTCTGTGTTTCAACTTGCTGCATGATGTTGAGTTTTATATTATTTTTCTCAAGTTTAATGGATAATTAATTTGCTCATTATTTGATTCAAGAAAATATTTTTAACATCTTATTGTTAACAGCAAAGCATAGTTAACTGGATTTGTAATTGTAGAGAAATAAGCTCATGCAGAAGAAGAATTTATACCTTTGTTGTGATCAATTAAGGACGTTGAGTGGAGAAGAGCCAGTGCAACCTCTTCTCTGGTCATAGCGGTCACCAAGAACCTGGACACTCAAGCTCAGCTTAGGTTCTGCCAAGGCCATTTGACTTGAGACCTCATTATATGTAGATTAATGCAGGATCTTCACTCCCTGGGTCAGGAGTGCTCAGTTGGGACATTTCCTGGATCCACAAATCTGACTTAGAAAAGTGGATCAGAATGTTAGATGTTCATTTTGCATTGGCACTAGCCCTCTGTGGTGATCCAGATAATCTTAACATGAGATCAGAGGTTGCTGGGTGCAGAGCTGGATGTAGGGATTATAACAAGGTCAGCCAGCTAGACATAACAGAATGTGGAACAAATACAGAAGTTTCTGGAAAAGCTTAGCAGGTGTGGCAGCATCTGTGAAGAGAAATCAGAGTTAGTGTTTCAGCTCTGGTGACCAGAACAGTTCTGAGGAAGGGTCACCAGACTTGAAATATTAACATTGATTTCTCTTCACAGATGTCGCCAGACTTGCTGAGCTTTCTCAGCAACTTGTGCTTTCATTTCTGATTTGCAGCACCCGCAGTTCTTTCAGATTTTACAATAGAACATGAATTTCTTGACTGGGATTATTTATGGGTGGTGGTGGCTCAGTGGTTAGCACTGCTGCCTCACAATGCCATGAATGTGGAGTTTGCACATTCTCTTCAAGTCTACGTGGGTTTCCTCTGGGTGCTCCAGTTTCCTCCCATAGTCCAAAGATGTGCAGGTCAAGTGAATTGCCCATGATAAATTGCCAATTATGTTAGGTGCATTAGTCACAGGTAAATTGGTCCAGGTGGGTTACTCTTTGGAGGGTCGGAGTGGACTTGTTGGGCCAAATGGCCTGTTTCCACACTGTAGGGAATCTAATCTCATTAATCTGCTCCAATCAGGGAGCTCTGACTGATGTATAAGAAGGGAAATGTTAGAGATAATTCCACTCCGGCCCCTGACTCTGAATGAGGCAGTACTAAAGTCAAGGACAGTTCGTGTGTAAATAAAAGGTGACTTGATGTTGGATACTGGCCTCTGTGGAGTTATTTCAGTGGACAGAGGCTTGCTTTGATGCCCTATCATTATTTTGAAGTTTAATAAAATGGAATAAGACAAAAAAACAATCTTACCAGTTTTCATCCCTTACCTTTCCTCACTAAGCTCAACCGCCACACACGCTTCCCATGCCCCATATAGTACAACCTATAACCCACTCCCACAACTCCTCAAATTCTGTCAATCTTTGCCCCTCCACTTTCTCCCGCAGCCTTTGTACCTGCCAACACTTTGTACTTAGTGTCAACTTATATCACCCAAGCTTTCTGATTCTTTGCTCTTTAATCCACCATAATAACTCACCTTGCATCCACCTTGGGCAGATCCCAGGATTCATGCAGAGATGATTACAGTTCTAACTCTATTGAAAACAAACCTCTCATCCATAAACACGTATTTAATATATTTGTGCTCCTTCACCTGTATAATGTCTTCTAAGAACAAGCATTATATTCAAGCGCATAATCCTTTGTAATATCAAGAACTAGAATTCATTCATAGCCCCACTTTAATGAGTCTATAACCTCTTTGTACAGGTAGACAACCCTTTATCCGAAGTCTCGAAATCCAAAAAGTTCCAAAATCCGAAGGTTTTTTTGTGAACTTTTTATCTCATTAACAAGGTTGTTTGGCGTACAAACAGTTAACCCAACTCCACACCTACTCAATGAGTGTCACTCAAATGTGAGTGTGGCCCAACTCTGGCAGGCCTCAATTCTGTTGAAATGTCACTAATTCCAAAATTCGAAAAATTCTGAATTTTGAAAATCAGCTGGTCCTGAGCATATTGGATAGAGGATTGGATACCTGTATTGTTATTCAACTGACAACCAATAGCTGTCAAATCAATCATGCTTCTGTAATCCAATAATGGAAACCTCTAGCTTATGTCAACAAATAGTAATATTCCAAGTGCTATCTTTTAAGGTTTGAGCATCCTCTTCCACGTCCTTACCACAGATCCCACACACCAGGCCTTGTCATCACATAGGTTGCTAATATAAACAACTCTTTGTCAGCTACTAATGGTCTCCATTAGCAGCTATTCATTCATCCAGGCTTACTCCTACCCGCCACCACACCACCCCTCAACACAAACACACACACACACACGCACACACACCCTTCTTTAGCATGTATACTAATTCATTCCAACTACAATCAGTTCTGAAGAAGGGTCACTGGACTTGAAATATTAATTCTGTTTTCTCTCTACAGATGCTGCCAGATCTGTTGAGTTTTGTTTTCAGCAGTTTGTTTTTATTTATGGTTTTCAGCAGTTGCAGTTCTTTGCTTTTTTGTTTAGAAAATTTATAATTAATATTTCAAACTCTACATCACTGAAAGTTCGACAGTTCAAATTTCTGAGTTCAAATTTAATTGTCCATTGCACGTCTTATCATTAATACTGTATCCTTAGCAGGCATTTCAATGGATTAAAATTTCATATTTTAACCCCCTTTAAACATACTTTATATCATCCGCATAAATCAAGCATTTTCATTCACAAAAGACGGTAATCATGGGAAACAGCACAAAGGAGCATCATTTTAGACTGATTTTTTACACTTGAGCACATTAACTTCAGTCAGCTGATGCTGTGCTGGTATAGATAATAATTGAGTCAAAAATGTTAACTTGGATTACAAAATAAAACCACTGCCATTTCTGTCATTTTTTTCATCGTGATCCACATGAAATAAGACAGTTCAACGCTTAGAAAATGCTGTTAAAATAGCACAAAAATTGTGACAATTTTACAATCCAATCTTTGTCTTGATTTAAACATGTGAAATATTTGAAAGAGAGTAATTTATACCTGTTCACATGTTAATAGATGCAGGTTGTTTATTAATCCAAGATTTTTTTTCTTATTTATGGCTCTTTATGTGTCCCAATGGGTAACTTAATTAAGATGTTAAACATGGTGCAGTGATTGCAGAGTAGACATGAATAACACTTGTTTTGAATATTTGACTGAACTAGATCATTTCTAAGAAAGAGATTGTAGTTATGAATCCATGCATTCTGCCCCCTCTGTGCGACATTAAACAAAGAGTTTGAAGTCGCACAAACCTAATGGTTATTGTCCTTGCACTCCTGAGAGCTGGTTATGAGGTGCTCAAGATCAACAAGAGCAGCTACAATTTGATATCTAGATTATCTAGTTAAGATGTCTCAAGATACTTCACGGATATTAGGACAGCTGACCCTTGTCATAGCAGGAAGACATAGGCAACCACTTAGGTAGCTTCTGACTTCACTTGTCAGGTTTTATGAGCCCTCCCCAAAGTGTGACTTTGATCAGGGCAGTTTAATTACTGTGGCATAAGTAGAGACAATTGGAAATGTTGAGTCGTACAAATGAATTTAGGGCCAACAAAACATTTAAGGGTTTTGGAGAGGAAAGAGATGTTGGGGGCAGGGTGGGGAGCAGTGCAGTAGATCAAAATTGAGCAGTTAATGGTGAGTTCAGCATGTACTGTGGATAAAGGGAAACCGGTAGATGTACTTCGATTTACAAGGTACCACATCAAACATTATTGTAGAAAATAAAAGCTCATTTTTGGGGGGGAAGCATAGTGGCATGGATAGATGATTGGCTGGTTAACAACAAGTAGGGAATAGAAAGTAGACAGCAGGCGTAAAACAGGTCTTTTTTCCCGGTTAATGGGCTTTTTTCAAGTTATCGAGCTTTAATGATTGGTGCTCCACATGAATTGATACAGGCACCTTAAATGTTTGCAACTTACATAAAAGACTTGGATGAAGGGACTAAAGGTATGGTTGTTAAAGTTGTGGATGATTCAAAGATACCTAGGCAAGTGAGCGGTAGAGAGGTCACAAATCAGATGCAAACAGATATTGATCGTTTAAGTGAATGGAAAACAATGAGGCAATTGAAGTATAACATGGGAAAATGTGAAATTGTCCATTTTGGCATAAATAATAAGATAGGGAAGCATTTTATTCAAATGGTGTGAAATTGCAGAGCACCGAGGTCCAGATGGATCTGCATGAATTGCAAAAGATTGTTTTGTAGGTACCGCAAGTAGGAAAACTAATATTATTAGTTTATTATTTATTGTGAGGGGAATTGTATATAAGTGTAAAGGGCCCATACTTAAGTTAAATGGGGCATTGGTGATATCACATCTGGTGTACAGTGCACATTATCGGTCACTTTATTAAAGGAAGAATATAAATGTATTGGAGGCAGTTCAGAGAAAGTTTACTCGACTCATATCTGGAATGGGAGGGGGGTGCTGATAAGAAAAGGCTGGAGAGGTTATGCTTGTATCTGCTCGAGTTGAAGAGATTAAGAGATAACTTGTTGGAAACATATAAAATCCTGAGATATTTTAACAGGGTAGATGTGGAGAGAATGTTTCCTCTTTAGGGAGAATCTAGAATGAGAGATCTCTGCTTAAAAATCAGTTATCATCAATTTAAAACAGAATTTATGCAGTTTTGATTTCTCTCAGAGGTTTGTGAGTCTTTGAAATGCTCTTCCTGAAAAGGTGAGGAATAGACCTCTTGAATATTTTTAAGGTGGATATAAATAGATTCTTGTTAACCAAAGAGTAAAGACTAAACAGTTTGGAATTTGGGAGTTACAAACCTTATCAGGTTTGTCAGTGGCAGGTCACTGAACTTGCTCTGTAAAGATTATGATTTAGCATTCCTGCCTTCACTGGATCTCAATCCTATGGAGCATTGAAAATCCAGCACTTGGCATGGTTCTTGTGTAGGCAATGAAATTTGGAGACTGTAAAATAAAGAAGGCACTTCTCAAATAAAGTGAGCTTGTCAAGAGAGGAGAATGTAACAGAGGAGTAGGGAAACGTAGCAAGCCATGATTTGGTCATTATAGCCATCTCAAGAATGCAAGATATAATCAGAGGCAGAGGCTTCATTAAGGACAAAGATGCCATTTCACCTAGGAGATAGGTTTATTGTCATAATCATGGTGTCCTATACTTGAATGCTCCTTGTCTCTGAAATCAACATCATGTGTTAACATCTCTACTGTACATATTATAATGCATCCAGTTGAGTGTATGCAATCTTAGGTCAAGTAAATAGCCAAAAGCATTTTTGGAGAGTTGCATAAATGCCCACACATAATTTGTTCAGTACATGGTACCTCAATGATAGTTGGGTTATAGGTTTCAAGGAATTAACAGCCATTTTTGATTTATTTCATGTTCTGACGGTCTCATCCTTGTTATGTTTACATGACCATTACTGTCATTCACACATCAACTATGTTTTTACTCTTCTTATACATTTTCAATCACTACTTCTCACCTTGTTTCCCTGATTTGTGGTTTTCCTCTTTCACTGGCTTTCCTGAGTCCATCCTAACTTTGATATATTGCAGATTTCTGGCTCCATGTACTCACTTGCGGATTGATAAGATCTGAAACCAAAAGCACATTGGTGGAGCTCAGTGCCAAGCTAGTTAAAGTTGCCATCTCTTTTACAGATTAGCAATCTTTCATTGTGGAGTTTCTGGAAGATATAAGCAAACATAACAAAAATACTCCCAAAACAAACTCTGATTTCATGAAAAGTGCTTTACAATTCCTTAAAAAGGGAAAAGAGCAGCCCTGCAAATTTGGCCATTCTAATTAAAATATGGTTTAAAAGCATTTTATACATAGCTTCAAAGGACATGGGAAGGTGGGTTTAATTTTCAAAGAACTTGCACAGGGACTTGGCAGAACCCTTTCTTTGCTGTTGTGTTATGTTGTGTCTGTCAGTTATACTGCAATTGGAAAATTACTGTCAAACTAGTTTGTGAAAATGGCATTGTTGGTAGCCAATTGTGCCCACTCTAGATGCTTTATAAAATGTTAAACAAGTCCAGCTTTCAATACAACAACTTGTATTTATACAGCGCCTTTAAAACAGAATAATATCCCGAGGCACTTCAAAGATGCATAATAAATAAAATGATACTTGATTTTCAACCCATTCATTACAGATAACATTCATTTCCTCCCCAGGTGATGAACAATGACAACAGCATATTATCATCTACATGATGTACTGCAGCAACTCGCCAAGCCTCTTTATAAACAGTACCTTCCAAAACCATAACATCAACCAGCTAAGAAGACAAGGGGAGCAGTGCCAAGAAAACACAATTTACACATTAAACATTATTTAACAGTCAGGGCAAGAACAGAGCACCCATTTAGGTGAATAGAATTGACTGGCTGTAATGTTACAATAGTGTTTAGAATGCACAGGGTGGCATGGTGGCTCAGTGGTTAGCACTGCTGCCTCACAGCGCCAGGGACCTGGGTTCAATTCCTGCCTTGGGCAACTGCCTGTGTGGAGTTTGCACACTTTCCCTGTGTCTGAGTGGGTTTCCTCTGGGTGCTCTGGTTTTCTCCCACAGTCCAAAGATGTGCAGGTTAGGTGAATTGACCATGCTAAATTTCCCGTAGAGTTAGGAGAATGGGTCTGGGTGGGTTGCTGTTCAGAGGGTTCGATGTGAACTGTTTGGGTTGAAGGGTCTATTTCCACACTGTAGAGGAATCTAAGAATCAAATAGAAAGCATTATCAAGACAGCCAATCATTGTAGCAGTCCCATGGAATCATCCTGACCAAACTGTGTCTACCTGCCTGGTTTGAGTACTAAGATTGATGGTTAACTGTTCCTACTACTGTTGCATGTCAACATGGCCCAACCAACCATCACTCACTTCTCATGCTGTACAAATTGGTGTCCTTTTCTTCTAAGTCAGTTTGTTGTGTCATAATCCTGATGAGTGCAATCCAAAATGTTTTGGCTTCTTGTCTCCTTCCAGCCATGTTTAAGATTAGAGATACCTGTATTTTTAATCAAAGGATCAATGAAATGATAGTGGAAAATTGTTTGAATATGGTATTTATTGAAAATTCCTTGGTTCCAAATATTTGCTAATTTTGGTTGCTGGAACACACAAATGATTTGACTGACTAGGTTTGGACTATATTTTGCAGACTAAGGCTTTGCTTGGATTTTCATTTGGAGAACGCTTGCTTAGAAATTTGCTGCTCATCGAATGTCTACTCTTCCTGAAGCATATTCATAGTAAATTCAGTGTGGAACTTGATTGTCTTCATTAAAAAAAGTGACTGTAAAAATTCTCAAAGTTTTGTTCCCTGAGCAAGCAGCATCTGCCAAGATCCCAGAGACTGGTGCCTACATTGGTGACACCAGTCCAGCATTACCAGAATGTCATACCAACAGCCATCTGATCATCTCAAACTTTATCCTTTTTGCATCCATGAAGTAAGACTAAATAATCAGTGTTTGATTCCCCCTAACTGAATTTTAGCTGAAGGAAATGTAACTTTACCCAGTACATTTGTGTGTGTGTGGGTGTGTATGAGACAACTTATGTGTCCTAATCAGTTTTCTATATCTTCATTGAAATGATTTTGTTTTATAAAATAAATCAATATTTTATGTTTATTGAAGACTTTGTTTTGTAAGAATGGTTACATTGGGAACTGGATAAAACAATTAAATTTATATTTTGACATGTAAGATGCTGAAACCAGAGAAAGACCATCTTGCTCATAACAACAAATGGATATTATGAAAATAATAGCACGATAGCTGAGACAATGTGAATTTATGAAAGGGAAATCATATTTGATTAACCTGTTGATGTTTTCTTTCAATTGGCTCTAGCAGAATGAATATGGGTAATTAGTGAATGTGATGCATTTGAAAGCTTTTGATAAGTTCCCACATAAGAGGCTAGTGAACAAAATTAGATCAAAAATGCCACAATGAGGTGCAGACATTAGCCATTCAAGATAGATTTCGAGATAATAAAGTTATCAATTGATTTGAGAATAATTTGAGAATGACAGAGCAGGCTCAAGAAGCCAAATGGCCTACTTTGGCTCCTATTTCCAATCCTCTCACAGCAAAGTTTCCAGGGTATGATGTCTACTCTCAACAGGCCTATACACTTTCTATATAAGGATATCGACTGGGCAAATACACTTTAAATAACGGCCTGACATGTGACTGTGATCACCAGGCAATAGGACTTGTGAATTCACCACATTGTGAATAGATGCAGGTTATTGAAATAACTGCACAGAGGCCAGTATCCCATCACCAAATCACTCTTTATTTACATGTGCACAGTACATAGACTCTGACCAGCCAGCTCAAAGCAAGTCCCTAAACTGAGGAGACCTTCTGTATCTCCTGTTTATATCTGTCAGTCTGGGATCCCTGATTGACTAGGGTTATTAAGCTGGGCCAAGGATCTCCTAGTCAGTGAGATCATCCTGGCCATGCTTCAAATCATTGCCGTTATAAAAAGATGCCACAGGATGGAATCAATCAAACTAGCAACATGCAATGTTGTGACCAGTGTGTGCACTTAGACTGAGCCTTGTAAAGCTACAAGATGTCATATATAAGAATAAAAAAAGGCTGACTGCAAAGTTTGTGTCAGCTGGTGTGGTACCAGGCAGATGTTTTGGGGCAACTACATACCTACCCAGATACAAATGCCTCCCTGTGCCCCAGTGTTTTCTTGTGACAAGTAGTTGGTCGATTGGCCTGCTATCCAGGGCGGAGTTTGTTACTTCTACATGTGATGGAAATTGCATGGCCCACTTCCTACACTTCCCCAAGGATTAACGTTCCCGTTTCTCTTTTACTTCCTCTTGAAATTTCAGGTGCATGATGAAGAAAATCATGGCCAAGTCAGGTTGGTGTGTGGTTTAGAGGAGAACTTGCAAGTGACTGTGTTCCCACATATCTATTGCCTTTATCCTTTCAGGTTGTAGAGATGCTGCAGTACACACTGCTGCCACTGTAATGGGACAATCTGATGCCTAAATTGATAGATGGGGTGCCAATCAATTGATCAGCTTTGTCCTGATGATAGAGTCATAGAATCATACAGCACAGAAACAGACCCTTAGGTCCAACCCATCCATGCTGAATATAATCCCAAACTAATCTTGTCCAACCTGCCTGCTCCTGGGCCCTACCCTTCCAAACCTTTCCTATTTTTGTACTTATCCAAATGCCTCTTTAACATTGCAATTGTACTGACATCCAGCACCTGCTCAGGAATTTCATTCTACACATAAATCACCTTCTGCATAAAAAATTGCTCCTCATGTCTTTTAAATCTCTCTCCTCTCATCTTAAAATGTACTTCCTAGTCTTGAAATCCCCCATCCTAGGGAAAAGCCAACTACAATTAACTCTATCTATACCCCTCATTATTTTATAAATTTCTAACAAGTTGCCTCTCAACCTCCTACTCTCCAATGAATAAACATCCCAGCCTATCCAGCTTTTCTTTATGACTCAATCCTTTCAGACCCGGCAATATCCTGGTAAATCTCTCCTGAATGATCTCCAAAAATGAGTTTTGCTGAAACTGTATTTACCCAGGCAAGTGGGGAGAATTCCATCACACTCCTGACTTATGTTTTGTAGATTATGAATAGGCTTGAGGTTTCAGGAAGTGATTTGCCTGCTTTAGTAGATGTTTATAGAGTTCATGCAGTTCAACTTCTGGTCAATGGTAACCCCAGGCATGTTGATGGTTTAGGATTCATCAATGGCAATGCAGTTGAATATCAAGGAAGATGGTTGGATTCTGTCATCTTGCCAGATGATTGAGTGGCATAAATCCGAAGGATTATTTATCAGACCAAGTTTCAATGTTGTCCAGCTATTGCTCCAGTATATGAGGAGCTGTGAAAGGTGCTGAACATTGTACAGTCATAAGTAAACATCTCCATTAGTGACCTTATAATGGAGAGAACGTTACGATGAAACAACTGAAGGTGGTTGAGCCAAGGACACTATTGTGAGCAACTCCTGTAGTGTCCTGGGACTGAGATGTTTGGTCTCCAAAAACCATAATTATCGACCTTAGTGCCATGTATAACTGACACCAGTGGAGAGGTTTGCTGCTATTCCTATTGATTCAAATTTTGCTTGGGCCATTTGATGACAAATACTGCCTTGAGGTTAAGGGCAGTCATCCTGATCTCACCTCAAGTTCAGCTCTTTTGTCGATGTCTGGACCAAGTTTGTAATGAGATCAGGAGCTGAGTATCCCTGGCAGAATCCAAACTGAGCATCTGATGAGTAGGTTTGCTGCTGTGTAAGTGCAGCTTGACACAAATATCAACAACTACCATCACTTCACTGATGATTGAGAGTCAACCAAAGGAGTATTTATTATTTATAGATTTTTTCATTTGACATTTCTGGTTGAAAGCATTTATAAATGCTTTTAGCTGTGTCTTTTGTGCTGTGCTCCTTAATCATTTAAGATATTTGTGTAGCTTCCTCCTTCAGTTTGTTGTTTAATTGCCTCGTACCATTTGTGACTGAATATGGTAGGAATGCACAGCTTCGTTCAGATCAATTGGTTGAATATTCTACAAGATTAGAGTGGTGCTGGAAAAGCACAGTAGGTCAGCCCCTCATCAGGAAGGGCTTTTGTCTGAAACATCGATTTTTCTGCTCCTCAGATGCTGCCTGACCTGCTGATGCTGCCTGACTTGCTGTGCTTTTCCAGTACCACTCTAATTTTGACTCTAATCTCCAGCATCTGCAGTACCCACTTCCACCTGAATATTCTCTGTAATGTCCCTGTACTACAATATCTCTCTGCACTGGTACCAGGAAGGCAGAATGCCAGCCTAGATTTATTAGTGGCCAAATGCCATTATTTGTCAGGACTTGAGGACCTCCTGATGCACGAACTGAAAATTGCCCAGGAAATTCGTGACACCCTCCCATTCACAGGAACTGTCAAAGTGGCTGGCTGTGCTTCTGGGCATTTACATCACAGAACAAGGCATGATGACTGCTGCAAAATGGGATGTAGTTTCCACGATTCTTTCCCTGATGCCAAATGGGTACCTTCCAGTACAGAAATCTCCAGTACAGAAATAGCATTTCCAAACCTGATCAGAATATAGGGGTCCACTATGCAGAGTTCACAATATAGTTACAGAAATAGGTTCTATTTCAACAATAAAGTAATCTAATTTCTAATGCCCCTCTGAGCAAATAGAGTCAGGGACCATGGCATAGAAACAAGCCCTTCAGTCCAACTAATCCACACCAACCAGGTTCCCAAAATAAACTTGTCCCACTTTCCTACATTTAGCCCTATCCCTCCAAATCTTTCTATTCATGTATTTATCCAAATTTTTCTTAAACGTTGTAACTGTGCCCACATCCACCACTTCCTCTGTTTGTTCATTCCACACACGAAATACTCTCTATGTAAGAAAGTTGCCCCTCATGTCCCTTTTAAAACTTTCTCCTCTCACCTTAAAATTATGCCCCCTAGTTTTGAACTTCCCTACCTTAAGGGAAAAGACCTTCGCTATTCACTTTATCTATGCCTCTCATGATTTTATGAGCCTCTATAAAGGTCATTCCTCAACCTCTACATTCCAGTGAAAAAAGGTCTATCCAGTTTAATTTTATAATTCAGAATAATTTTGGTCTGACTTCCTATTTGATTATTTGTTTAGATTATCTTAAATTTTGACTTCATTAACTGCCTTGCTGACGAGTGGAAGTGCTCTATCACTGTTTACTTTATGACAACTGGTCATTATCTTGAAGACCACTATCACATCACCTTGTAACCCTCTATGTTTCTCAGACCTCTCGATCTCTTGTAGCTTTCTAAGTAGTGAGCACTCAACTTTTTCGCTAGTGGAGGGGAATGGGGCTGAACAAGATAGGCAGAGCAAAGTGGAAGGATTGTTTGATAATTGCCAGAAATAATTGCTAAAATCTGACAATTAAGTAACAGAGATGCAAACTATACAAAAGTTGGAAGGATCATGACAGAAGAGAGATTTAGAAAGTATTAAAGGCTGTCAGAAAACAAATCACTTTTTCAAAAGATTAAATGTTATTTTAAAATATAAAAATTGCAAGGCCTGTATAATTAATCATTATTTTAAAGCCCCACTCCTAAAATTGAAAATTAGGTGTAATTCTCACCTAACAGGATTGTTCAGCCCATAGATGGCAGAATTTACTGGTGTTACTAAGGGTTAATATAGTGCAAATGTCTTAACACCAAGTACAAGTGATGGTGAAGGTATATTAACAAATCTCCGATGGCAATATTGCACACTGACAAATTTTTTTACATGATGTACAACACTTTCAGAACTCTCCTTTCAATAAGGGACATAAACGGAGAGTACTCTGGTTAAAACTGAACTCGCAAAATTTTTTTAAAAAGTCACGTTCACTTTCAGAATAGTGTACTCCCAGTTTGAAAACAGACAACCTGAACAGTTAGTCGTTCGGGATCGAGTGAGCTTCTGACACTGGCATTTTACTGAGCAGAGTGCAGCCAATTATGATAGCCACGAATAATTGGGTACTTCACAGCCTTTCATTCTATTTTACTCAATTATACAAAATAGAGGAAACTGAGCAAGTATTCCTGAAATTGCTGCCTTGTCCTGAATCACACAGCAAAGTTGGATTGATTGTCCATTAGTTACTACTTTAAAGATCAGCACAGTCAATTTAGAAGAAATGCATGTAACTGCCCAGCAAGAGGACCTGCCCTGTTAATATTTAAAGAACAAAGTTTAATTGATTATCAATTCATTATCGCTTTACAAGTCAGAGCAGTAATTGAAGGCTACAACAAATCACGTTAGGTACACATGTTGCAAAACCAGCACAGATACACTAGGAGTTAAATGGATAAACAGATATAGTTTTTCTTAAGGTGTGGCAATTAGGCTATCGATTTCAAGCAATGCCTTCTAAATTATGCAATAGACTTCATCTTGTGTTTTAATTAACTTGACAGTCTATAAAATCAATCATGTGATGGCAGCACATAGCATTCCTCTCTTTTAAGAGATTAGCAAATACATTTTGAAGTCAGCGCAAGTGTGACAGAAATGTAAATGTTTATTCAAGGGAATTTTTGGAAGAAAATGTGTTTAGGTTCCAGGCACAAAAATAATGTTCTGCCTGCATTGTGCGTTCTGTGCAGCAGCTGGGGTGCATTTGTACTGCAAAGAAAAGTCAGCCCTTACCCTTGCTTTCTCAAAGCGCTGAAGCTGTAAATTAAGCGCAAGTGAACTGTCTGAGAGCCTGTACACAAAAAAGCTGGCTTTATTTGCTAGATTTATAATGTTACTAATATGGCATTAATAACGGTTAAGGTTGTAGTGCTATAGTTCGAGATGGTGGAAATCTTGCAGTTACAAGAAAGCCTAGAATTCAGCTGGTTGTAATTTCAGTGTAGCAGATGTGTTTCTGGGAGCCTTGATCTCATAATTGATTGCTGGTGTTCAAGTACTGCTTCACCCATACCCCCACCCCCAGCCCCCTCCCCAACTCCCCCGTAGTAAAGAGTTTACAGTTTATTTGTGGTTCTTTGCCTGAGAGCCACCCTGCGACCTGTAAATTTCGCAGCTGTTAGCCAGATGCCAAGGAGATGAGGAACATTAATATTCTAAAGGCAGGCTGAAGGAACTGAGAGGAAATCGTCCTTTTTTTTGATGATACTTTAAAAGGTCCTGTTTCTCATTGGAACTCTTCATCCATTCAGCCACCTTGACTGACATTGGATATTCTTTCATACATTTACTGCATTGGTCAGATTAGACCATTCTGCTCCAAACTGATGTGATGAAGAGGTCAAAAAGCACCAACAGAAAGATTGCAATTTTTTTCCTTTTCCCTAACTGGGCATAAAGGGTGTGAGTGCTTTGAAACATAAGCTCATTGTGAATATGTTTCTAGAAACACAGCATTTAAGATGAAATTCCAACTTTGTTGCTTTCACATTCCTTTCACTGCTGTTTCATTTTCCCCTCTCTTTCGCGCACCAAGGTAGCCTTCAACAGACATCATTTCCTCTCAGTCATGAAGGTAGAGTTGATCGCAGACATCTCTGCAGTTGCTGTTCTATTGATCTGCTGACATTACCAACTCTCTTCCGTTTTCCCTCCCTTTGCCTGATATCTGCCTCCTCTTCTCCTGAGAATTCTGCCACTACTTTTCTCTTCATTGTTCATTTTTTTCTTCTTCATTTCTTGCCTCTTTCCTTCTCCTCCACGAGGGCCTTTGCTCTTTCCTGTTGTTTTCCCGTTGGCTTCCCATCCGTCTCCCTTGTTAGTTAAAGCGCTACGCCACTTTCTTTTCTTCTTTTAGTAAAGAAAAGAAAGTGTTTTTTCTGTGTCCAATTTGAAGGACAAAACTATGAAATGTGGAAGATTTTCTGGAAGGATACTTCTGAAAAGTCGCATATATACTTGAAGATTTAACTATCAAATGTGGCCTGCTCCACAATTCTACAGACAACTGAATAGCAACCACAAGTCTTGGTTTGTATTTTCAACGGGCACAGTTGCACAGTGGCCACATCAATGGATTATTATTCCAGAGCAGACTACTATGGATACTGGTAATCTAAAATTAAATAAAATGACTCGAATTGTTCAGCAGTTCTGACAGCAGTCATGGTGATGGAGACAGAACTACCCATTCAATTACCTCTGAATAAGCTTGACAATGACCTGATCAATAACGTGATCAGAACTCCATTCAGCATAGTGGAGTTCAAAACAAATAATTCCATAAACAAATAGATATTGAAATGTATGTGTGGAGGTGGGATGGGATCTGGGAGATGCCTTTAAATGGACCTAAGGGGCAACATTTTATCGCAGAGTGAGTTATGTGTATAGAATGAGCTGCCAGAGGAAGTGGTGGAGGCTGGTACAATTACAACATTTAAAAGGCATCTGGATGGGTATATGAATAGGAAGGGTTTAGAGGGATATGGGCCAAATGCTGGCAAATGGGACAAGATTAATTTAGGATATCTCGTTGGCATGAACAAGTTAGATTGAAGTGTCTGATTCTGTGCTGTACATCTATGTAACTCTGGGTTTTCTGTGTAATTAAAAGGGGTTTAGAAAGGGCTTTGTCATCACTAAAGATTGTCTCCAAATGCAGAAGTTTATAAGACTATCATTCCAACAACAGCCTGCATTTATATAGCATCTTTAAAGTGATAAATCTTTTCTGAAGGTAATATTTGCTTGTGTAAAAACTGCTTTGTTGTCACCATCAGAAAAAATGCTTTGGTCCAGACACTACAAAAGGTGAGTTTTGTATAAAATATTCACAGCATAGAGACACAAACCAAGGTCACTCGTGCAAGATTTCATCCAAACGAAACAAATTAATTACACTTTACAAGAATGGACTGATGATCTTTACTCAAAATAAAAGCATTGGTTATATAATTTCTTGTGCTTGGCATTCCAATATTTATAATGGTATTTTAATAGTGGTAAAGTATCACTATTATTTCAGGCCTAATGTTAGTTTTTACTCAGCTGCCTCTTTTGATATGAAGAAAGAATATATCACATTAGATATCATTATATGTTAATTAATTATGTGTTGTTTCTTTTCAAGAAAAACCTTGAAATTATGGTAATATGTGAATAGGGCAAGTTAATGAAATCATAAAAATGTAATGAACATACTGATCTTGCATTGCTATAATTGTATCAAGGGTACCAAGGCTTTCCTCATATTAATTTGCAGCTTTCTAGTAGTAGTGATGTATGACTTACTTTACAGTGACTGAAACAACACTCCTCTACTCATACTGAACCCAGCTCCTGAACAAGGTTGCACAAAATGTAAATGCCATTCTGAAGAATAGCTTTGTTCATTCTGCACAATTTTGACAAGAGGGAAAAGCAAGACCTGTCACTGAAGAACAGAGAGGTTCACCCAGTATGTTTCAGTTAGCACACCTTCCAACAAACGTCACCTAAAGAAACAATTATTTGCTCATTTATCATGTTGCCATTTGTGGATCCGTGCTGCGCATTTTTGTGTGTTTTCCTGTTTTACAGTATTGACAGTTTTTAACATTACTTCATCGGCTGTGGAGTGCTTTAGAACATACTGAGGTCATGAAAGGTGCTATAAAAATGCAAGTTCATGTTCTCTTCTTACGATTAATGGAAAATTCTGAATATAATGCACTTTGTATATTTCACACTGCATCCGAATTATTCCGGATGATTTTTTCTGTGACAAATCAAAGATTATGGTGTTGGTCTTCCTAATATTTAGTGGGGAGGAATTGCAGCTTATATAAGACTGGATGATGAATAAACATTCCGACAGCACAGTGAAGGGATCAAGAAAAAGTATAGATAAAATCATGGACAGAATAAATAGACAAAGTCTGTTCCCTGAGGTGGGGGAGTCCAGAACTAGAGGGCATAGGTTTAGGGTGAGGGGGGAAAGATATAAAGGAGACAAAAGGGGCAATGTTTTCACGCAGAGGGTGATACGTGTATGGAATGAGCTGCCAGAGGAAGTGGTGGAGGCTGGTACAATTGCAATATTTAAGAGGCATTTGGATGGGTATATGAATAGGAAGGGTTTGGAGGGATATGGGCCGGGTGCTGGCAGGTAGGACTAGATTGGGTTGGGATATCTGGTTGGCATGGACGGGTTGGACCGAGGGGTCTGTTTCCATGCTGTACATCTCTATGACTCTATGAGTAAGAACACAAGAATAGACTGCGGTGTTATCTTGCACATGTCCCACACTAACTGTCAGTTTCAGTGGAGTAATGATGGATATCACTGGCAAATTCATGGTTTTTACCTCCATTGAAAGTGAGCCATTGAAAATGCTTCTCAGGACATGCCTATAAAAGATTATTATGTACTTGAACTCGACTAGCTGAACAAGTTTGGCTTATTTTGATCGATCCTACAAATTGTGGATGCAGACACCTAGTGATGATATAAATGTAGGGTTGAAAGCCAAATTTAAACAAGATAAGCACTTTCCTCAGTTCAAGTTTATCTAAAGATCAGTTACAGGTACTTTTGGATTTCTTTAAAGGTCAAATTGAACAAGAAGTGTTGTGCCGTTCTGACTTTGCTATTAACCTCAAAGGTAGAATAACAGTTCTGGTGATCTGATGATGAAGATTGGACTGGGTTCAAATTTTAAGGTAAATATTTTAATTCTCTGATACTGAGCAGTTAAATGGATACTCTGCTAAATGGAAATTCCAACACGTATTGAATTTAGAGGTCTTTTATTATAACTTCTATGGCAACTTTATCATCTTTGAGTTTTGTGTCATGCCTTAATGCTGAAGACTCTAATGATTGATGATGTATGAATTTGCTGATTAATTCAAAACAGATCTATCTTCTGATGAGAGCTTAAATAAAATCAACTAACACCACGGGGATGAAATCCATTCCAATAGTTTCTTCCAAAACGTTTGGTTTCACTGTACTATCGGGAAGGGCCCATTTTTGGTGAAAGTGTTGATGAGATCAATTTCACTTTCCTTTCCAAAACTCCACCACACGCCAATAGTAAGGTATTTACCCTACAAATGTATCCTCTATTCCACAGCATCGTGCTCTTTAGATTCTTAAAGCTTCCTTTACATTGACAAATTCCATCAAATTGCACTAATTTTGACTTCAGGAGTCACAAAACTTGGGATTCCACAAGAAAATGCCAGTAACATCAGAGATGACACAGTTGAAAAATGGATGAAAATGAATGGGAAGGTAAAGGGAATTTTAACAGAGGAATTCAAAATTATGAAGCATTTGAAAAGGGACAAGAACTGTTTTCAATTGGAAAGGTTCAGTAACTAGAGGGCATAGATGTATGAAATTTGACACAGGAGCTGGGTAGAAAATAAATGTTTTAAATGTGGCGACAATGATCTAGAATGCAGTATCTCAAAGGTTGTTAGAAGTAGATCTACTATTGACCTTTCAAAATGGAATTGGATGTACTGTATACTTCAAAAGGCAATATATGCAAGGCGAAGAAGAAGGAGTGAGATTAATTGAATATCTATTACAGAGAGCTGGCACAGCATTGAGGGCAAAGTGGTCTCATTCTGTTTCATATGATTAAAGTTTTTGAAGACATACAACATGAATAAGAAAATTGCTGATTATATCCAGTTCTAAGTGTGATGTTTTACAAATATTGCCCATAACTACTGTCTTTATTTAAAAAAATATGTTGCCTGAAACAAAAAGAACATGCATAATTGGGAATATAACAAGACCAGTAAGGATTGGAAGGCTGTTTCGGCAGCTTAAACAAAATTGTTGAAACATTTCTGGAACCTCTTCTACTCTGTATTCATATATTGTGGGATACCACAAAACTTGGCTTAAGAAGAATGTGCTACTGAATAGCTTTAGTTGGCTGTAAGTATTAGCTTGCTTGCTGTAAGTATCTGCTCAATGTTACAGTGGTGAATGACAATTGAGAACATTGGAAAAATCTGACCAACAAAAGAGAAAACATCAAATTAACTGGAAAATATTTTACATTTGTAAAAATGGGCTGTAACTGACAAGGAGGTTGAACAGTTCATCCATTTTACTAACGCCTTCCACCCTGACCTCAAATTTGCCTGGACCGTCACAGACTCCTCACTCCCCTTCCTAGACCTCTCCATTTCTATTTCGGGCGACCGAATCAACACGGACATTTACTATAAACTGACTGACTTCCACATCTACCTAGACTATAGCTCCTCCCACCTTGCTCCCTGTAAAAATGCCATCCCATATTCCCAATTCCTTTGTCTCAGTCGCATCTGCTCCCAGGAGGACCAGTTCCAATACTGAACAACCCAGATGGCCTCCTTCTTCAAAGACCGCAATTTCCCCCCAGACGTGGTTGACGATGCTCTCCACCACATCTCCTCCACTTCCCGCTCCTCCGCCCTTGAGCCCTGCACCTCCAATCACCACCAGGATAGAACCCCACTGGTCCTCACCTACCACCCCACCAACCTCCATATACATCACATCATCTGTCGTTATTTCCGCCACCTCCAAACGGACCCCACCACCAGAGATATATTTCCCTCCCCTCCCCTATCAGCCTTTCGAAAAGACCACTCCCTCCGTGACTCCCTTGTCAGGTCCATACCCCACACCAACCCAACCTCCACTCCCGGTACCTTCCCCTGCAACCGCAAGAAATGCAAAACTTGCGCCCACACCTCCCCCCTTACTTCCCTCCAAGGCCCCAAGGGATCCTTCCGTATCTGCCACAAATTCACCTGCACCTCCACACACATCATTTACTGCATCCACTGCACCCAATGTGGCCTCCTCTATATTGGGGTGACAGGCCGCCTACTTGCGGAACATTTCAGAGAACACCTCTGGGACATCCGGACCAACCAACCCAACCACCTCGTGGCTCAACACTTCAATTCCCCCTCCTACTCCACCAAGGACATGCAGGTCCTTGGACTCCTCCATTGCCAGACCATAGCAACACGACGGCTGGAGGAAGAGCGCCTCATCTTCCGCCTAGGAACCCTCCAACCACAAGGAATGAACTCAGATTTCTCCAGTTTTCTCATTTCCCCTCCCCCCACCTTCTCTCAGTCCCAACCCTCGAACTCAGCACCACCTTCCTAACCTGCAATCTTCTTCCTGACCTCTCCGCCCCCACCCCCAACCCCACCCTCACCCCCACTCCGGCCTATCACCCTCACCTTAACCTCCTTCCACCTATCGCATTTCCAACGCCCCTTCCCCAAGTCCCTCCTCCCCACCTTTTATCTTAGCCTTCTTGGCACACTTTCTTCATTCCTGAAGAAGGGCTCATGCCCGAAATGTCGATTCTCCTGCTCCTTGGATGCTACCTGACCTGCTGCACTTTTCCAGCAACACATTTTCAGCTCTGTAACTGATGGTGTCATGAGTTATCTACATTTACCAACATGCACTTTCTCAGCTCCATTTCCTTTTAGTATCATTTATCTCATGAATATTTGTAGATTATTTCATTGGCTTACACATCAGTGGTTGGTTTACTGGAAAAATTGTAAGATTCAATGAAATTATTCAACATACTCAACAAAGAAATATTTCTGAAGGCAGTGATGAAGGGAAAATGTTATAATCTAACCCAGAGTCAGACAGTGAAGAATTTATGACTGTCTTCTCAGGATTGAATGTATATTCTGGTTGCCTTTGCTCCATCTACCACATCTTGAAGTTTATTTGGCTCCATCATCTGTTTTCATGTGTTGGCTAGAGTGCTGCAATGTTTTGAAGGAAAGATGGCAGGTTTTGCAATCACAGATTACAAAAGAAGAAAAGCCTTTTCCACTATGGAGGTGAAAATTTGGAGACAATTTTGAAATAACTAAGGCTGTGCAAGATGAAAATAACTATGACTCAACAGAAAAATTGCTAGCACCTTATATTAAGACCAATATTAATAGAATATATATAAAACAATTGCTATATGGCATGCAATTGAGACAGCTAACAAACAAATGGAACTTTGTTGATTGTGAACATGTTGAATGAGAAATCAAATCAAAATTAAAACAATCGACTATTGTTTCTCTTAAGCAAGACAGAAAGCTCTCAGAACTGTTGGGGTCAGCAAGATTAATAGCACTTTCAGATTGGGGTAGTTAAAAATCACGCAACACCGGGTTATAGTTCAAGGTTTATTTGGAAGCACTAGCTTTCGGAGCTCCACTGCTTCATCAGGTGGTTGTAGAGGTTAAGATCATGCTCACAGAATTTATAGCCAAAGGAGAAATGTGTCAGGGAGATGTGATACAGTAAACAATCTTAGATTAGAACTTTCATCTGTTATAATGGGATATGTACGTTTCTGTTCTTTGAAATGTAAATCCCAGAAATTTTTTTGAATTACATTCTCAAGTTAAAATCACACAACACCAGGTTATGGTCCGACAGTTTTAATTGGAAGCACTAGCTTTCAGAGCACTGTTCCTTCATCATGTGGTGGTGTAAGACACAGAATTTATAGCAAAAATTTTGCTTTATATTCTGTGCCTTACAATTGTGTCCTCCACAACCACCTGATGAAGGATCAACATTCTGAAAGCTAGTGCTTCCAATTAAACCTGTTGGACTATAACCTGGTGTTGTTTGATTATTAACTTTGTACACCCCAGTCCAACACTGGCATCTTCAAATCATTCTCAAGATAGCTCAGCTTTTTAAACAATGGGCATGAAGTCTGTCTGTGTCCCAGTGCTATGTCAGAATGACAAACCCTCTGTATAATCCTACAGAGTTTTACATGGATTCATGCAGTTTTTGCACAAAATAAAATGTGATTCTGCAAAAACAATTCACCCCATAAGCTTATAGGTGCCCGCATGGAGGAGCGACAAATTGAATGCGCATGTGAGTGTGTACATGTGGGTGTGAGTGTACGTGGTAGAGAGTGTGTGTACGTGAGAGTGTGTGATGTCACTTGCAATGTGACATGAACCTAAGGTCCCAGATGAGGCTATTCCCATGGGAACCAAGCTTTGCTATCAGCTTCTGCTCAGCCATTCTGCGATGTTGCTTGTCTTGAAGTCCACCTTGGAGGATGGTCACCCGAAGGTCTGAGGCCAAATGTCCCGGACCGCTGAAGTGTTCCCCAACTGGTAGGGAACACTCCTGCCTGGTGATTGTTGTGTAGTGTCTATTCATGTGTTGTCATAGTGTCTGCTCAGTCTCGCCAATGTACCATGCATCAGGGCATCCTTGCCTGCAGTGTATGAGATAGACAACGTTGGCCGAGTCAGAATGGCAACTGTAATTACACATTTCAATTCCAACTCCCATGAACACTGTTCATTGTTCCCATGCTAAGACTCTTTCTGCAGAGTAACAACAGCCCTCTCACAACAGGGTTGCAAACATACTTTATCCAAACAATATTCTCATCATGAAGAAGTTCACCCATACCAGACAGTATGTCCTGCTGCTCACAAACAGTGTAAAGTTTGTGGCAAATTTGACCACCTTCTACCCATTGCTCACTCAACAACAAAGACAAATGCCACCAAAAAGGTGGTGCATATGAGTTCCACAACAAAAGGGCAAGAGAATATAGCCAATGTAAAGCCAGATGACCCTGAAATATTTTGGTGCTCTTTTTTGGACACAGGAACCAGTCAGATGTTACAGTGACCATTAGCTGCTCAAACCAGATGCTGTCAGAGTCACAGGAATGTCTGCCAATATTATAGGAAACAATATATTCAACAAATTTTAAGGATTTGAATGATTTATTGTCATATATATTTTACAGTGAGAAAAAAGCAGTAAAATAGACTGTCTTGCAATCTGATGTCATTGTTTTAAAAATAAGAAAAAAAAGTAGAAAAATCAAGCTTAAAGAGAGTTGATCAGTCCTGAATCAGCTCGTCATTGACAATGCCCGCATCATTATTCCACCTTCACTGCCTCACTGCCTTCTACACCAGAACCAACCAACTTTGAACTCACCACTGTTCAGGCGCTACCTTTTGCCACTGGGCCCATTTTCCTCCACCCACCGCCTCGCCTTTGCCAACGTTGGACCCAACCAATGATGAGGTCGCCAATCCTCGGATGCCACCTTTCACTGCTGGACCTACCTCACCAGCATCTACCTTTGCCAATGTAGCAGCCGTCGATTCCACTGCCAGGTCCTGTGCTCGCCCTGGAAAAGTAATATGGGCTCACTCACCACCACGTGGTCTGTGCTGGGCCCACTTGAGTCCAGGCTGGGGTTCCTTACTGCTACTGATGGTGAGTAAAGGGAAATAAGTAGGTAAGTAAAGAAAGATAACAAGAAGAAGAGGAAGGCAAGAAAAGCAATCGATGTGGAGACCTACTCTGCTGCCATCTTGACGACACAGTTGGCTGAAAACAGGGAGTACAAAATGTTTCCCTTACAACAGTGACAAATCACTACAATTTCCAGGGACAGTTGGAATGTCAATCACCTTCAAGAACATTGGAAACAATACTTTATTCTCTATGTCCGGAGAATGGGCGGCACGGTGGCACAGTGGTTAGCACTGCTGCCTCACAGCGCCTGAGACCCGGGTTCAATTCCCGACTCAGGCGACTGACTGTGTGGAGTTTGCACATTCTCCCCGTGTCTGCGTGGGTTTCCTCCGGGTGCTCCGGTTTCCTCCCACAGTCCAAAGATGTGCGGGTCAGGTGAATTGGCCATGCTAAATTGCCCGTAGTGTTAGGTAGGGGTAAATGTAGGGGTATGGGTGGGTTGCGCTTCGGCGGGTTGGTGTGGACTTGTTGGGCCGAAGGGCCTGTTTCCACACTGTAAGTCTAATCTAATCTAAATGTGATGCAGTGATCAGTTTCCACACAGCAACAGAGCCACACATGATTACGGTTCCATCTACAAAACCCACAGACACCAAGAACATTCATGAATTGTGTTTGATCACTTCACTGCCATCTGAAACCTGTAATGTGCATGCTGCGTATAGACCTTGGTGTGACTTTAGTTCACACATTAAAGGTGACTGACACCATTTCATCTCAGAAAGCAAGTAGAAAAAGAACTTCAGCATTCGCTTGAACTCGGCATGATTGAGAAGGGCTAGGGAGCATCTCCTCTATTCACATCAACAAAAGACCTAACAGTGAGAATAAAATTAGAATCTGCATTGACATCTAGTCATCAAATCAGGTGAGACAGCATGAAAGACATTGACAATTGATGGCATTTTGTAGAAAATGAACACTTTGATAAGACTTGGCCTCAAAAGAGGTTGTTGTTAAACCAAATGATGAAGAATGCAGGGTTTTTTTTACTGTGCTTTTCTGTATTCACACACTATTTTAGCCAGCTAAGTGATTCAACTTTGGAGTTAATTCAGCAGTTGAATTCAGCCATGATTCAGGCCATACACAAGATCTTCAAGGTGCTCTGAACATCAGTGATACCATTCACAGATGGAAAGAGAGCTTGAGATAAGCCTGCCTGTATGCCTATTGCATCCTGAAAAATGGAGTCTCATACTAAAAAAGGACAGATGTCTGTTCAATGAAATCAGAATGAAATTCTCCTGACACATCTTCAGCGTGGGTCAGATCTAAGATGGAGGTAGCATAGGACTTCTCAGGCAGAGCTCATCTGCTTCATCTAATTCTTATTTACCTCCTTTGTTTCTCCTATATGTTTTTTTTGGTTCTTCTTTTGTCTCAGCAACGTCCTGAACTCCTGGCCTCAGCACGGACGAAGACTCCCGGCCTTAACACAGCCTCGGACTCTTGGCCTCAGTGCAGACCTGGCGTGGTGATCTCTCAGACTAGCGTGGCAGCCTCTCAGCGGCTTGGTGTGACTGTCTTTCAGCCCTGCTTGGCCTCAAAATGGACCTCTGACCTTGAGATGATTCCAGAGCGAACTCCCAGCCTCAAGAACCTCAAGGTGAAGCCTGGCGATGTCTGGAGTCTCAGTCCAGCGCAGTCTGAAGACAAGGTACAGCACGGACGTGGTTGGAAAAACTGTTACTCTGAACTTTTTATTTCTTTATTTTTTTCTTCTTTTTACCTCATAATTTGTGTTTAAGACTCTTGTCCTAGATACCTTTCCACGTTCTGTGGCTACTAGTAAACTTTTCACTATCCTGATTTTGAGTGCATGTGACAATATAGTTAACTCTATTCCAGGTATTAACTGATTCATGGAAAGTTGAAGCCATTGCGAACACTAGCAAATTGTAGCAAATCCTACACATGAGCAGGAAGGTTAGAGTCCACCAGAATCCATTGTGAACTATGTTCATTTCATTCCTGACTTCACTGTGTTATTATCTGCTCCCTGTAAAATCTGAGATCAGAACTCACCAAGTGTTAGTGTCACACATAAGCTGTGCATCCAACTTAACAACTGTTGCCAACTATTTTTTCCAAAGGTCTATTTTACACTTGAGGGAACTGCCCAGCTTGTTGTAGATTTAGATGTAAGCCCAGTTGATGTAGATGTTGATCTCATGCAGAAAGTTAAGGTATATACCCTCACTAAACTTCGTGATGCCAAATAGATCATGAACATCAATAAAACAAATCATATTTGCAGAGAGATAAGTGCTCCCTGTCATAAAGGCAACCTTATACTTCCACCTCTGCTTGTATGGAAGTGAGGTCAATATAATAACTGATCATAGAACACCAGTAAACATGTTTGACAATCATACAGAAAACCACCCCTTCAAATAAAGCATTTGAATACTGTTTTGAGTGTCAACCAAGCAAACATAACTGAGAGAACTATTTTGCGTGACATCTGTTGTCAACAGCCGCTTCTACTAGTTGTGAAGAAGATGTTATCAAACAATTTCTTAACTGCACTGACCTAAATGCCATGCTGAAGTTGCTAAACCTAGCTGATATCAAAGCAGAAACAAGACATGACGCAATACAACTATGTAGCTATGGAATTACAAAACTGAAACTATGTGGTCAAGCAAGCTTCTACAAACAAAATTGCTCACTATGTTCAAAATGAGCTCCCCATTGCAACTGGGTTACATCTTGTGTTCTGCAGCATTGTCGCTCCATGTTTATTGAGGGAATGCTTTGTTGATGTAACCCAAGATCATCAGGAAATTGTTGAAGTCAAACAACTTCTTCGAGGAAAGTTATGGTTTCCTGAAATTGACCATGTGGTAGAACACAAAATCAATTAGTCCTTGCTGTGTCAATCAACCATATGTCATATGTCAAGATGCCTGAACAATGTCCCATGCATTTGATTTGAGGTCAGTATTGATTCTGCCCATTGGCAATCGCTTGCTTGTTTTCATGGATGTCTAAGCAAAGTGACAGTCACAGTAATAGTAATGTAGTTGGTACATTCCTGATGAAGGGCCTTCACCTGAAACATTGATTCTCCTTCTCCTCAGAAGCTGACTGACCTGCTGTGCTTTTCCAGCACCAAACTCTCGACAGTAATAGCTATGTCCACTTTAGCAAAACCAGCCAGCTCAAAGCTCAACCAGACACTTGCTTTGTTTGGATTCTTTCACATGGTGAGAAGTGAGAACAAGCTTCCATTGTTAAGTGTAACTCTTAGTTATTGTTTAAATAAACATCCTGATTTGTCATGAAGTCTGTTGGAGCCTTCTTGGTTTTAATCTTCTGAATTAAACTTTAATGAAACAAAATGAGTTCCTTGGTTCTCCTCCTAGACTTCTGATGGTATGTGTATGGTAGGCAATGAGTTTAGTAAATCTGTGAACCATACAGCCTTTGACCATCAAAAAATCTCATCCTATTAGCTGAGAGCAAATGGATAAATCAAGACATTTCTGTGAATCTTGAATACAGTGATAAGTTTAGCTACAATCAAGTCGTGGAGGCAAGAGATACATCATCTGCTTTGCAATGTCAGAACAATCTTTATTCAACAACTGAAAAGTCTCTCGCGTCATTTATGGTTGCACATCCTTTGCACACATTTTCTTGAGCTACCCGACAGTGCTAATGATCAACATGTACATGAATGTGATAAAGAACAGAAGGAATGAATGAGTGTTAATGCTGAGCAAAACATGTAGTTCAGAGCTATCACACCAAAAGAGAAGACAAAGAGCTTGTGAAATATGATGTTCTCATGGGAAAGCAAACAACCTTTCATGACATCCAGCTATTTGTTTTGACCAATACAAAGGGATCAATGATCATTCCTCAGCATGGTTTGCAAATCATCAAATGAAACGTGTCATTTTTCAAAGCTTTGAAAACACCATTTGTCAGCATTGAATCCAATTCCACCATCTCCAATGAAGAACATGTGTTAACTGAGACCACACCTAATGTCAGATGATATCCAACCCGTGAGAGAAAACTTCCACCATACTTAAATGATTATGTTATAAAGTAAACCATTCTCAGTTGATGAACAAATCTTTCATCTCATTGTAAATGTCTGAGAGCATTTTTAAATTAACACAAAAGTTTGTGTATGTGACAGTGTCACTGGTGAAGTTAAATGCTCAGATTCTATTCAAGCTTTTTGCTTTTACTTTTGGAAACAATCCCATCGAAACACATTATGCCTCTCATCTACTAAGAGATGTAATGTTTTGAAAATTGCATTGTGTACTTTATACACTTAAGCCCCCAATATAAATTTACCAGCTGAGGGAATTCAGAAAGAGGTTGCAGGAAACGTTGTGAACTTTTGAGCCTGCTCAAGATCACATTGACAAGAATAAAACTAGAAATGTTGCAGATTAGGACTTTTTTTTAAAAAAAGAGCTATACTTAACAAGTCGAGGGAATGACTCAGATGCCGCTCTGGCATTTACTCACCATCTGACAAGCATCTCCCCCTCATGAGTCTTTAGCTCTGTTGCCTTCTGTGTTCTGTTGTGTCATGGATTGTAGATTCACTATTTACCAACTCTGCTGTTTCTGACTCTGGGACTCTGTTGTTTCTGATCAATGACGATCTGTGAACTCTGACTTTTTAACTATTTTTGACAATCATGGTAGGAGTCACGCAAGCCTGCTCAATGTCTTAGATCACTGCTTCCCAAAACCTTTTCTTGTTATGATGCTATTTTAATTCCTCAGACACTGTGTTCCCCAGAATAAAAATATAGGTGGTTGTGAAAGTTGTTGAGCAGAGAGGTGGAGTGGCTGTGGGATGTGTCTGTTCAGTGGAGGTAAGGGGAGGATGTGGAATAATGTGGAGATCCTTCAGCTTTTGAACAGGGAAGGCACACTCATTTTTGTAAGGAGAAAGGGGTGAGGATTCATGAAGTGAGTGTTGGGTCAGTTCATCGAAACAAAAGCCCAATACTAAAATAAAAGTGCGACAATCAAGATTCCAAGGCATGTTAGGCCATATAGACCATGTCCAACAATGAGAAAAAGATATGGATTTGAAGAAGGCTTGTAGTCATCAGCCATTGCTCTTACCTCACTGCAGCCATTACTGCCTCTGAGCTTAGTTCCTCAAAATCTTGCTGTGTGATTCCCACTGGGGTCATAAAAGAGTGAAATCCCTTTTTCATTTATCTAGTGGGTACTGAGTTAATTTCGCCCACTCCTCTGGTCCCAGTCTGCGGAGGTTTATCAGGAACAACGCTCCAAACAGAAATCCATATCTATCCGGATACCGATGGCATGAAGGGACATGATTAGATTAGATTCCCTACAGTGTGGAAACCGGGTCCTCAGCCAAACATGTCCATACCGACCCTCCAAAGAGCAACCACCCCCCCTACATTTACTGCTGACTAATCCACCTAACAATACGGGCAATTTAACAAGGCCAATTCACCTAACCTGCACAACTTTGGACTGTGGGAGGAAACTGGAGCACCCGGAGGAAACCCACACAAACACGGGGCGAATGTGCAAACTCCACACAGATAGTTGCCCGTGGCAGGAATTGGAACTGGGCCTCTGGACACAGATTAAAAATACGGGGTAGACCATTTAGGACAGAGATGAGGAGAAACTTCTTCACCCAGAGAGTGGTGGCTGTGTGGAATGCTCGGCCCCAGAGGGCAGTGGAGGCCCAGTCTCTGGATTCATTTAAGAAAGAGTTGGATAGAGCTCTCAAAGATAGTGGAATCAAGGGTTATGGAGATAAGGCAGGAAGCGGATACTGATTAGGAATGATCAACCATGATCATATTAAATGGCGGTGCAGGCTCGAAGGGCTGAATGGCCTACTCCTGCACCTATTGTCTATTGTCTATTGTCTATTATGAGGCAGCAGTGCTAACCACTGAGCCACCGTGCCACCCATGGGATCGGGTTGGGACACAAATACTATTTACAATGTTGAATGTGTAGTTCTGCTTCTGAATGACTTTTACAGACTGTCAGCAGGATATTTTTGGGAAGAAACAATCAAAATATTGGATGCCAAGAGGGAACCTCCAACAATGTTTGATTAAGTCACAAGCAATTGGAAACCTTAGGCATTGTAGCTAAAAAAGGAACCAAGTTCACTCATTAGCCTGTAGGTTCCTTCTCCCCTATAGAGCTACCCCCAATTGTCTCTCTTCGCATTTGCATTGTAACTCATGCAATACTCCCTCCCTACCTTCACTGCTTCAGCCATACCCGCTAGTGGCCAGCCGTGTCAATGCTTACAAAACGTCATCTAAATAATTGACACTGTTGATGTGCTTAATGTCACACTTCATGTTGTCAGGATTTTCTTCTGGGGCAGTAGCAGAAAAATACATGACACCCAATTGTCTGCGCCTTCGATTAGAATCTCCACAGTGTGGAAGCAGGCCATTCAGCCCATCAAGTCCACACTCACCCTCTGAAGGGCATTCCACCCCAGAAGTGCTGCATTTAGCCATGTCTAATCCACCAAACTTATAAATTCCTGGAGACTAAGGGTAATTTGGTATGGCCAATCAATCTAACCTGCACATCCTTGGAACGTGGGAGGAAACCTACACACACATGGGGACAATATGCAAACTGCACGCAAACAGTCACCTGAGAGTGGAATTGAACAAAGGTCCCTGGCACTGTGATGCAGCAGTGCTAACCACTGAGCCACCGTGCTGTCTGACTGCAACATCTGGATACATGTATGCAATGGCCCTCCATGTTTTGACAAATCAAGACATGTTTTGCCAAAGAGAATGTATCCTGTAAAACCTGTTCAGCTCTGTTAGAACTAGGAACACACTTTCATGCAGCCTACAATGTGAGTAAAGTCACACGTTCATGCACATGTAAGCAGTACACTCACACACTTACATCTGATTGGCACATGTTCCATGAATTTCCTGTTTGCATGCTTACTAATGAAAAATGTGAATTACGCAGGTGATGTCATTTGAAAATTTTGTTTCCATTGACTGAATGTTGTAAGATAAATATAATTCTAGCAAAGTATCAATAAATATCGTACACAGAGGAATGAAGTAGCTGTCTTTCATCCTAAGATGGGAGAATAAAAAATCAGTTACAAATTTTCAGAGAAAATTTATCTTTAACCATTAGATGATATACTGTACTTTCAGGAGAATATTCCTGATATGTAAGAAGCACAGTGCAACTCTAAGCCAATCTAATTAGTGTTTAAATGTTTAGGCATGACCTACTCCCAAAACAATATTACTAAATGATCTTCTCAAAGAATAAAAGGATTTATGATTGCAAGAGCTTACCAATTATAGTGTTATATAAACACTGCACCCATAATTATAATGCCAAAGTATTAATTTAACTTAATCCTTGCTTTCCTAATGTATCAAATTATAATGTTTCTGCATCATAATGTATAATGCAATGATGAAAGGCAGGTTTTAATGAACCTGTGACATGACATGAAAGGGAGCATGTTAATAATTACAAAATAAATCAACAGAATAGTCCTTTCTAAAACTTTCCTTGAAGCACTTTTTTGAGAACAGTCAGTGTTGGAGAAATGTATTGGATGCTATTTGTAAATTCAGCCTCAGCAAAGCATGGGAAAGACTGTTGACTTGAACAATATAATTCGTATCATGTAACTTGAACTCTAACTGTTGCTTTGTATTGCAACAGCTAAGCTTAGACTTTATACTTGTGGAGTTGAGGCTCACCCCTTCCATGATGGCTTGACCTATGGAGGTTATCAATTCCACACCCTATTTTTTCCTTTTTCTTTTTGCAAAGTCAATTGTTTGGCAATCTAAAAGCATTTGTTTGAATTGTGAGAAATAAAGTCCAAATTAGGTAATAAGACCCCAGGATGTATATGCAACCTTTGACAATCTGTCTTTTTTAACCCATTAATGAGTCTGCTGACTACAATATTTGGAGCCTGTCTACTATGAATAGGATTGATGACTTTAAGATATGACCTACACTGGCTAAGGAAAAGGATGTTGTGAGAGAAGCATTGTTTTGCCCATTTTAAATAACTGTCGCGAACGGAAACAAGATTTGGTTATCCAATTAATTAATTACTTCAGGTTCAGAAGAGGTAACCTCTGTGGTGGAAATGGTTACAATAGCAAGCAAGTACTGATGCATTGATGTATTTAGGATGATATTGCCAGGAATAGAAAGTTTTAGCTTCAATAGGCTGCATTCATTTTTGTTTTACAGAACATGAAAGATTTGGGGCAGATTTAATGGTGGTGCATAAAATTATGAGGGGCCTAAATAGAGTGAAGAGTGTGAACTAGTGGAGAAACCAACAACTCGGGCATAGCTTTCAAACAATTCAGGTTAAGAAGGAAATTAAGGAGGTTTTTTTTCATCTAGAGTGGTTATGGGGATCAGAAATTTACTCCCTTGAAAGAATGGTGGAAACAGAAAGCCTCATTACATTTTGTTAGATACATACTTGCAGTGTCATGACCTAGAAGAGCTGGAAAATGAGATTAGCCTGCCTTACTCTTTTTCAGCCAGCACAAATACAATGGGCTGAATGGTCTCCATTTTGTGGTGAAAATGTTCTATAGACTGAATCTTACCACATTTTAGCAAAGAATGGTGATTGCAAAGTTTCATTGAGGGTTTCTAAAGAACAATCAATGGACCTGAAACACTAACTGTGATTTTGAGAGGTTTACAAAATTATGAGGGCATGGATAGGAAAAATGGGCAGAGTTTTCTTCCCTGGGGTGGGGGAATCCAGAACTAGAGGGCATAGGTTTAGGGTGACAGGGGAAAGATATGAAAGGGACCTTAGGGGCAACCTTTTCACGCAGAGGGTGGTACGTGTATGGAATGAGCTGCCAGAGAAAGTGGTGGAGGCTGGTACAATTGCAACATTCAAAAGGCATCTGCATGGTTATATGATTAGGAAGGGTTTGGAGGGATATCGACTGGGTGCTGGCAGGTGGGACTAGATTGGGTTGGGGATAACTGGTTGGCATGGATAGGTTGGACTGAAGGGTCTGTTTCCATGCTGTACCTCTCTATGACTCTATGATTTCTCTTCACAGATGCTACCAGACCTGCTGGGATTTTCCAATAATTGCTTTTTTTGTAAGTATATTCTCTCTTTTCACCATACCTGTGTGTGTATGAGTTTCTGTCTCGCCACAACTGCAACATTGAAGGTACTGAACCATCTGTCCTTTGCGCTACACAATGTTCGATTGGTCCAAGGTGTGAAGGCAATGGGTAAATCTCAGGTGCCCATTATTTTGACAACTGGGCTCCGTCTTTCCAGGTTAACAATCATTGTTATTGGATCAGTGATTGGGGCGATTCACTTGTCTGACATGGCAATGGTCAGAATTGCATGGGGCAAGGACTTGTGCTGCAAACTGCATGCTGATGTCTAATGCTCCCAAATAATACCATGCTCGCCTCACTCACTAGATGCCTGGGTAACACTATTGTATTTGCAAGGCCTCACATCACTTGAACTTGAAGCCCATTCTCTTACATCCATGGCAGGCATGGTCACAGCCATTTTCATCCCCATTGTGCTCTTCTGCCTGACAACACGATGGAAGGCAGCAGCGGCTGCTCCTCACACAGTGTGTATTTTCTTCTCTCCCTTAATGCTGGTGAAGTTCCAGACATAAGTATCCCCTTCCTGGCAAACACTTCAGATTTACATCAAAATAAAATAAAGAACTGTTGATGCTGAAAATCTGAAACAAAGTCAGGAATTGCTGGTGAAACTCAGCAGGTCTGGCTGTATCTAGGGAGAGAAAAACGTTTTGAGTCCAGTGGCTCTTCATCAGAACTGATAGCAATGAGGAAAAAGTTGTATTTATGCTGAAGATGAAGTTGGGGAGGAATGTGGGGTGAGACCTAAGTGGTAGACAGAATCCACAAGGAGAGAGAGAAAGTAAAGGGGTAGGCAGATGAGAGGATGATTGACAGGAGGCCAGATCAGAAGAGAAGGCACCAAGTGATAATTAGATCAGGGAATAGGAGAGAATGTGTGGGCTGTGCTTAAAAACAACTTATTTTCTTTACAGGACCAGGAGTAGGGGTGGGTAAAAAAACATGGAAAGTGGAATCAGGCTGTAAATTGATTAAACTTGATGTTGAGTCTGAGAGAGACTGCAGGGTTTGCAAATGGTAAATGCTGTTCTTCCAGCTTGCAATGAGGCTCACTGGAACACTGCAGCAGGTCTGCGACAGAGATATTGCCGTGGGAACACGGTGATGTGTTGAAGGGATAGGCAAGCGGAAGCTCAGGGTCATTTTTGCGGACGTTATATAGATGTTCTGCGGCAAACCCAGTCTGCACTTTGCCTTCCAGTGCAGAGGCCACACTGTGACCAGTGAATATAATAAATTAGACTGAATGAAGAGCAAATAAATCACTGCTTCACCTGGAAGGTGTGTCTGGAGTTGGGGTGGTGAGGAGGGAGGAGGTAAATGGTCAGGTTTTACACCTTCTGCTACGAATGCATGGGAATGTGCTGTGAGGGTATGTTGAGGTGCTGGGAGTGGAGGAGGAGGGTCCCGGGAACAGTCCTTGTGGAAGGCTGAGAAAGTGGGGACAGGAATGTGTGCCTGGTGGTGCATTCCACTGGAGGTGATTTACAATCCTTTGGATGTGGATGCTGGTTGGATGGTAGCTGAGGACCTGGGGATCCTACTTCTGTTGTGGGAGGACAGAGAGGGGTGAGGGCAGAGGTGCAGGAAGTGGGTCAGACATAAATAAGGGTGCTGTCAACCACGGTGGTGAGGAATCGTCGCCTGAGGAGGAAAGCGGCTATTATGAGGAGCCCCCTTGCCAAAGCTGGCATCATCAGAATAGATGCAACAGAGACAGAGAAACCAAGAGAATGAGGTGAAGTGCTTACAGAAAGCAGGGTGTGAGGATGTATAGTCCAGGAAACTGGGAATCAATGGGAGTGTACACAAGATTTACATCTCCTCAAGTCCCCACTCAACCTGCTTATCTGATTCTACATCTGCCCACTTTACCTCACCAGCCCAGGTTCCAAGTAAACATACCAGGACAAGCTAAACAAAGACACACACAAGAATTCCTCGAAGCATGGCATTCCAACTGGAACTCTATCAACGAACACATTGAGTTACCTAGTAAGATAACGAAACATCTGGAAATGAACCCTTCAGCTCAGCGAGCAAATCTACATCCAAACATGCCAGGTTTTTTACTGCACTGTCCCTCAGTAGAGGTTAGGGTGCTGCTTACTGTGATGATCCTTTCCTGTCCAATTGCCTTCCCTCCCATGCTCTGTCATCTATCTATTCAGCTGTCCCCTCCTCTCCACTTCAATATGGCCATCCCTTCTGCATTCCAGTATTCCTCTTTCAAATGTGTGATTAAGTTTCCCTGTGTAGCTGTCCCAGTGCTGACCACCAATAAACCCCTACTCGACATTTAATGGACATCGCCCCTTGAGACACTCAGCCAGACAGTCTGAACCATGAGTACTCATTGGTATCTGTACAGCGGCATGGTGGCACAGTGGTTAGCACTGCTGCCTCACAGCGCCAGAGACCCGGGTTCAATTCCCTCCTCAGGCGACTGACTGTGTGGAGTTTGCACATTCTCCACGTGTGTGTGTGGGTTTCCTCCGGGTGCTCTGGTTTCCTCCCACAATCCAAAAAATGTGCAGGTTGGGTGAATTGGCCACGCTAAATTGCCCATAGTGTTAGGTGAAGGGGTAAATGTAGGAGTATGGGTCTGGGTGGTATGCGCTTCGGCGGGTCATGTGGACTTGTTGGGCCGAAGGGCCTGTTTCCACTCTCTGACCGGCTTCCCACAATTCCAATATGCACTGCACTCATAGGGACTGGGTGTGACCCACTCCATGAACTGAAGAGATAAGGACCCCTGACCATGATCACCTTGACCAGATACCCGACCTTGCACAAGACCCTATACTGAACTGGCAGGCAGCCTTACTGTGCTGGGACCAGCTAACTGAGGGGTGTCTTCCTTTACTTCACTGAGGACTACTCCCCTTTGAGACAAGGTTTGTAGCAGTGTACTGTGTTTGTCATGTATATGCTGCCATGTGGCGTAGGAGTGAGATTGATATAGCACACTGCCACCCAGCAAGCTGTCCACCCCCTTGACTGATGACTGCTGACTAACATGACGATCTTCCTGGCTTGGTATCTGCACTAAGCTACGAGATGATGCAGCTGTACTGTGAGCCCTTAAGCTTTGACTGATGGTGCAGTGCATGAAAAGGCAAGTCAGTCAGGGACACTGGGAACATCCAGGTAAGCACAAAGTGATTGTGAATAAAGTGAGCAGCCTTGACTCTGTTTCAATCCTTGAGTTGGCTGCCTGTCCCTGTGTACAAAGTCACCTTGCTGTAATATTCCAATGATTAGTTGTCAATGCATCCCATTTGCAGCTTGGCAGTGCAGACTATAAGTGAATCAGAGGTGTGCCATAATGGTGCAATGGGGCTGATAAATGTTCACTGTCAGTGTCTGTGGATGTGAGATACGGGCAGCCAAACCCATGGGGCATAACCCGAGATATTGATGCTGCATGTCCAAGATGGAAACCCAGAGGAGTGAGTGGTGAGCTGGAGCCACCAGGTACCTGCTTGGACTTCCATGCTGGGAATTATCAGGTCCAATTTCTATGTACACTGTAGTGGAATGAGAACCTTACCATTAATGAGGCAACATTAGGTGGCATTGTGGGTGATACTGCATTATAGTTCCTGTTAAAGGACCTCTCACTGCTCACTATGGGAATCAAGTCTGAAAGTCCAGAAATTATTTGGAAAATGCTATATATTGCTCTCATTGTTGAGAAAGACCTCATTTGACTTTTCACACAATCGTTCCGCATTTCTCAACATATCATTCAGGTACTGGGAAGATTCTGCACTCTATTTTTCTTCCTAGACAATCTGCTATCGTTATTTGTTATGTAAAATTTACTCTGGTCTATTAACCTGTGCTCTTAAGAAAAAGAGGAGGATTGAAGCTACAATCCCAATCATTTTTGTAAAGAACCATCCACTGAATGCTGTTATAATACAGTAGATAGATCTAAAACAGGGCTTCAGTGACAGAACAGTGTTCTGGATCATGAATATTATGAAAATGCTCATTACTGCAAAGTACATCTCTTAGTCTGTCTTGCTACACCATAAATTTTATGTAAAATTCAACAATAACTATAGGCTACTCAATTTAAAAATGGAGTCTTACCCCATTACACTTTTATAAATGGAATTAAGAGTAATGGATAAATCTGACATGATTTTTTTTGGTCCATTTCTTAAAAACAAAAATGATGTTTAAATATTTAAACCTGGAATTACTGCCATATTAGCATACTGATATGTTCATATGATGTTCATTGTTCTACTCGAATGGGAATTAACCCATTTGAAATAAACTCTTTACAACTTTGTTAAATTAGTGCTAAGGGGAATGATCCCATGACCACAATAAATGTCTACATAATGATATCGCAAACAATCTTCTGAGGTTTCATTGGGATTGAGTGGTGCTGAAAAGTACTTGACGCTTATTCCTACAGTTTGAAAACCAATCTCGAGTGTGGGACACAAATCACATGTTAATGATGAATTACTGATCATATGTAGGTTGCAAAATTTAAACTGGTTACAGGAATATGAATATTAATAATGTTCACACAAGTACCATTATTTTGAAGAAATAAAGCTAATCAGCTGTAAGCTGTGAAATATCAAAGGAAGACATAGAAGGGAATATTTTGCAGTATACTTTATGCCGCAAAATTATAAATGCTTTTAAAAATAGCCTTGTGTGTAGCAAACAACATCCTCCACTGACTTCCTTCGGGATAATTTATGCATCTGCTGCACAGACCCATTGTAATTGATCCAATGTAGAGTCATGGGGTCATATAACATGAAAATGGACTTTGGTCCAACTAATCCACACCGACCCTGTTCCCAAACTAAACTAGTCTCACTTGCCTGCTCTTGGCTCCTATCTCTCCAAACCTGTCCTATTTCTGTTTTTACCCAAATGTCCTTTAAATGTTGTAACTGTACAAACATCATTCACTTCACTAGTCCATTCCACACACCAACCACTCTTAATAAAAGAGTCGCCCCTCATGTCCTTTTTATATCTTTCTCCTCTCACCTTAAAAATATGCTCCATAATTTTGAATTCCACCACCTTAGGGAAAAGACCTTTGTTATTCACCTTTTCTACCCCCCTCATCATTTAATGAACATGTGTAAGGTACCCCTCAAAATCCCACATTCTAGTGAAAAAGGTCCCAGTCTATCCAACTTATTTAAAGTCAAAGAGTCATTGAGAGGTGCAGCACAGAAACAAACCCTTCAGTCCAACTTATCCATCTGTCCAGATATTTGGCCCGTTTCCCTCTAAACCCTTCCTATTAATATAGCCATTTAGATGCCTTTTAAATGTTGTTATTGTACCAGCCTCCACCATTTCCTCTGATAGCCTCCACCATTCCATACACGCACCACCCGCTGCATGGAAAAGTTGCCCATTAGGTCCCTCTGAAATCTGTCCCCTCTCACCTTAAACCTATGCTCTCTAGGTTTGGATTCCCCTACCCTCCATTCCTGGCAACATCTAGGTAAATCTTTTCTGAAGCCTCTCCAGTTTAATAATATCCTTCCTACAACAGGGCAACCAGAACTGTACATAGCACTGCAGAAGAAGCCTCAACAATGTCTTGGACAATCTCAACATGATGTCCAACTCCTATATGCAAAGGCCTGAGCAAAGAAGGCAAGTACATTAAACTTAACTTCTACAACAGAGGAGCTCCTGGGTAGAAGGGGGATGATTCCAACACCAGTCTAATGCCTTAAAGACCAGTTGAAAATCTGTCCCATCCTCTTAAACTGATGACTTGCAATTCTAAAGTATAGAATTTCCCCCTGGGGAAAGATTTGTTGAATAAGATTGGTATCTTTGGAGTGAAGGTAAATGAAAGCAAAACAAGACAAAAAAAAGTAGGTGAACAGCAAAATGATTTTCTAATTAGCAGAAACAGCAACTAACATAAATAGGAGTTTGGATGTTTTTCTTACAGAAAATATTTGAATTATTTCAGTTAAAATTGTCTGATAAGGAATGTCTGCATAATGAAATATAATAACTTAATTAAACCATTAGCATATTGCTACATACAAACTGAGTCAGTTAGGTCTGTTCTTGACATTACAAATACAATATAGACACTAAGTCTATCCAATAAGTATAGACTATAGACTATACTGAATTCCTGCTATGTCGTAGTTATGGTAGATATTAATGTCTTCTTATAACAAAACATTTTTGAATTTAAACTGTGGTCTGTTATGAGAACCCAGAAATATTCACAGTAGGGTCAGGGTTAGTTTTGCACTAGCTTGTTTTCCTTAAGAGCTTCATTTGCTGGGAGTACATTTTGGGAAATTAAACATAAAAACAGAAATTGCTGGAATGCTCAGCAGGTCTGGCAGCATCTGCGGAGAGAAATCAGAGTTAACATTTTGGGTTGAGTGAGCCTTCCTCAGAACCGTTGGAGGATTGCACGCCTGGTCCTCACGACATACTACATGAAACTTCAGAGAAAGCATGCTGCTGATTTCCTGGTATGTGCTTCTGCAGGGCATGACTTCACAGGTAGAGAACATATTTCATAAGTTAGAGAAGTCAGTCTGGGAGAAACACCCCTTGAATAGTTACTCTCAACTTTTTTGTTGCACGTCGCTGAGAATTAGCATGTGGTTGGTATTTGGGATTAAATCAGGTAATAACATCAGAATATGACCAAACAGGTCGAGTATCAACCTGTAAACTCTCCAACACATGCCAAGGACAGGCAGTTGATGTTGGAGCAAAAAATAATGCAGATATTGGAGATCTGAAATAAAATTGGGAAGTGCTGGAGAAACACGACATATCTGGAAGTATCTGTGGATGTTGCGTTTCTCTAGCATCTGTCTGCTGGAAAAGAATTAGGGCCTCTGCCATAGCGGGCTATAGCTCTAGGCTACCACATACAATACAGGATGCCTCCCAATACAGAAACGTGGACTCTGTAGGGGGGGGGGGAGGAAGGGGAAATGGGGAAGATTTGCCAGTTAGTCATATGGTTGGTGGGGTCAGATTAGTACCAGCAGAGGGATTATTCATTGATGCTTCCAGATGTATTGTGCATCACCAGCACTTTCTGTTTTTATTTCAGATTTTCAGCATCTGTGGTATTTTACTTTTTATCTGTCTCTCACTTGTACTGACCTAGCTGGTGTGGATTTGGGACTTGCCTCCTTGGGTTGCCCATGGTGGAGATCATGGAGCTAAGGATCAATGCTGCTTTTGCAGGGTAGTGAACTCTAGGAGAGAGCTCCTTTGGTATTTAACTTCCTGTGTGTAATATTTAGACTTAGAACTATGACTTTGCCACATAACAGACAATAATAGAAATTGTTGAAGAAGTCCATCTACATTTGCTTTGTAAAAGGATACACTGATGTGTATCAACATTTGCTTGTGTGCTTGACCATCATTAATAGTAGAAAAAGAAAAATAATCAAGCTGGGAGTTTCCAGCTAGTTTGTTTTAATGTCAGGTTTCCAGCATTTGCAACTATTTTTATCTATTAATCATATGACAGGTTGTCTCTAACACTCCTACAAGGCAGGGCAGGACTTCCAGCTCTGGATTCAGCTGGCTTCTCTGGCAATCCTCCTTTTCCTCAAAATTTTGTATGGAAGGACAACGCTAGTTACTTCCTATCATAGATTTCCAGTTCAGTTTGCTTTCGGAGCTCAAATCTTTCAGCTTCATTGTCTCAATTAAAGTCATCTTTGAAGTTTTCTGACTCCTCCTAGTTCATTACAGGAAGTTAACAAGGACACCAGTCTCTTGAGTCTCAACACTCCTTTCCTAATCAGGCAAATTTCAGGCCAGCAGCGATCGTTTCCGTCTGCTTGGTGAAATGTAGAGAAAAGATTCAGGTATTTTAATATATGCCACCGAGATGGTTAAGCCCTTTGAGCTGTATATTATTTTATCAAACCTTGTTCACAACAGGATGCAGATGTTTTCAGCTCTTAGTCCATTCTCATACAGTCAGCAGCATTACCACTGAATGGCAACTCCTACAGAGTTGGCCTCGCACTCTGCCCAAACCCACATTTTTCCAAATCTCTCTTGACAATCTTTGGATGGTATTTTGGGTGCTTCTCCAAAATCTCCTTTAATGGTGCTTCAACATTCCTCTGAGGATGCCCAATGAATAGCAAATGGGTGGCTTTCCAGCTCATGGTTCTGCTTCTTTATTTCGGACAGTCACCTTTGCTTGGTCTATTTCAGTGGTTCTCAGGCACTTTAAGATCATGGTCTGAGGACTGGGGCTCCAATATACTGCATCAACTCATCTTTCCTAAGACATGTTTTTAATAATGCAGTCCAATGGGACTATGGTGAATTTACCATATCTACTTATCATATTAAGTTATTATTATGACTTCTGTTAAAAAAAGAATATATCTTGTGTATATGAGTATGTGAAACAAGCTCGATCCTTGATGAACCACTATTGCAGTCTCATTGCTCACCTTTATAGTGTGTTTAAAATATAGGAAGCTAAAATAAGGCTTTGCATCTGTTGTTTTTGCTTGTTTGTTACAATCTTAGCTGATCTAGAATGAGCTTTTTGTCATGAACCTGACATCATCTTTCTTTCTGTGTGTTTAAAAAGGAGAATGAGCTGAAAAGAGTTACTATCAAATCATGCTGCTGAAATGCATAAAAATCAATACAGAAAACCTTAACTGGCTTTCACCACTACTTGGAAAGATATCCAACTGGATGGCCTTACTCACCTCCTTTTGGTATAAGGTTACAATACATGGTTACTGTACATTGTCATGTGGGTAACTTTCACCTCCACATACACTGAGTCAGCTTTATATTTCTCTGGAGGATTCATTACAACAGGATTGTAGTCACATTTACAAGAAAAATGTTGTAAGTACATGCCAGCATATAGACAGACTGTACCTTATACTTAGATTATTGCTATATTAATGCACAGTTCCCCAATTAGTATCCATACAGATGAAGATACATGCACAAAGTTTATTAAAGGCCATTTGGAGAAATTAACTCAACTTTTTATTAGCAAATCATCCTTGAATTGTCATTATAAAATTATCCATTATAAGTTCCAGCAGATTCATTCTGGTCTCTGTTTTTGTTCTCTCTCTCCAGGAGCTAGAATAAACCTTTATTTTTCGGTCATGAACCGTAATGCATCTTTCAGGTGGTCAAACTTGAACTTCTCGAAGTGTTGCTGATGAGAACCCTCAGGAGATCACTACTTCACTGGCTATTTATTTATTAATGCTCTGTGTATAATGTTGTTGACCTTTGGAAATGGTCAGTTCATTGATACTGTGACGTTGACAACTGACTGACAAATCTTGCTGCAGATGAAGTCCTGCCCAAGAGTTGAAACAGTTAAATGCTTTTAAAATAGCCGTGTGAAGCACAGTAAAGCAAAGCGACTAGATAGCAAGAGGATGAGAACATGCACATAATAAGTGCCAAGTTTTATTTCCTAATAGGCAAGGAAACAATAATTCCACTGCCACTGATACAATTTGATTAAATTGGCCTTGATGGTTTAGGGAGAAGTAATATGATTAAATGTCTAACAGCAAGCTTTAGGGTCTGTGATGGACAGCTTGGTTTACAGAGTTTTGAACCCTGGGTTGAGAGCAGCCTTAATGTCACGACGCCTAATCCCTTTACAGCCTGTCATACCTCACGGAAAAGGTTCCTCTTATTAATTTCGCCGACTAGCACTCACTTAGCATTTGCTTTCCAGATAATTGACAGCAAAGGTGACGTGTGGTGTAAGGGACATTGTAAATCAGAAATAATTTCAAAATTGCCTGACTCTTGAATCGTTGGATAAGCATATATATGTAAAAATATCTTTATTAGGGCTGACAGGAACAGCAAATGTCATCTGAGTATTTCATAATGTACCAGACAAGATTAATTTTGTCTCCGATTGTCAGGAGATTCAGTATTTTGTTGCATCGCCTGACAGGTCTATCCACATGGGCCCATGTAAATTTTGGACAATTTGGCTTGTATAATTTATGAGCAGTCATGCTATCGGAAAAAGGTCAAGTGTGTAGTATTCCACATTTTTTTTCCTTATCAAAGATCAACATGAAACCAGTAGGTGATTTTATATTTTTGCCTTTTTACTTTTCTCAATGTTATTATGTAAGCTATTCTTAACAATGTTTCGCTTACACGAGATTGGTGTTGATTTAGGCGTACGGTGTGCATAATAAATTTAGCATTTCTCAAACACACTTGTGCAACTGGAGAGCCAGAGCAGTCTTGCTTATAAAGGTTGAATAGATCATCTTTTAGAAGTACATTTTTACTTTGCTGCATGCTCTTTTGACAGTAGTTTTAACACTAAAATCTAAATGCAGACAATACAGGATATGTGATGCTTGACATATAGCTGGCACACAAATGGAATTGTGCATGAGGGTTCGTAGTAAGGTCTCTGAGCCAGGCCATTCTGCTCTTTTTAAACAAAATGCAGAAAATGTGGGAAATGAACAGTTGAAATGCTCTGAGTCAGTATTTCAAACTTCTGAATGTCTAGCTGAACAGAAATAAACTACAAGAAAGGAAAAATAAGGAACAACGTAGGAAATGAAGTGATAAGGGTATTAAAAACAGAACAATGGATATCCAACAATGCTTGAAGGGCAGTGCAATGTGGTTAGGCTCCTGCAGCAATCTGAACTATAAAATCACAATGATTGATGCTTGGGAAAGTTTACACGCCAAGTCAAATGCTACATGAAGTGATTTTGTGACATCATCTTACCAGCTGTATTGTAAATCCTGGTGAAATGTCTAACACAAGATGCTCTACCTTAAGGAGGTGAAAGCCTGAATGTTGCTGAGAAAGAACAGCATTGTGGGAAAACATTTGAGACACAATAAAACAACTTAATCCATTTTTGTCAAAGTGCTTCAAAAATTACTCTTGCTTGAAAAGAAAATGTGACTTATGTACTGAAACACAGATTTAATAGGTAATTATTTTACTGGCATAATCATGAAATCACTAAAACTCGGTTTTAATTAGTAAAAACAAATTCTAATAGCAAAGTTGGGTTGAGATCTAACCCAGTCACATGATTTTAAATGGGAGTTTTATTATTGTCTGATACACAAACAAAGGCACGGCTGACCATTTAGCGCAATAAATGCAAAGGAGCATAAGAGACCAGAACTGGAAGAGTTCAATGACTTCAGAGATTTACAGGCCTGGATGAGAGTTACAAGGTTATAGAGGTTGGAGATGATGGGTAATCTGGAAAACAAAAATCAGAATATTAAAATGAACATGTTGCTTATTACCAGGGTATAAACTGTCTTTATGCAAATTAATTGTAACTATAAGACGCTTCGCACCAAGATTTCAATTTTGAAGCAAACACAGACAATGCTGGAGAAATCCAACAGGTCAGCCAGCATCTGTGGAAAGAGAAACAGAGAACATTTTGAAATGTTAATACTATTTCATTAGAATTCTAGTACCTGCAACATTTTCCCATTATTCTAGATTTTATTTTAAGTGGAATGGCATCTGAAATTTCCATAGATCTCAACTATCTTTGGATTTGTGAACTGAAATTGTTTGGTATTAGTCATGCTCACTCTTTGGCTCTTAGACAACTACTTGCATTTAATATTAAAACCAAGCAACCCCAAATTTAGCATGTACTAAAAGGGTAAAAGTTGCAACACAGAAGCAGATTATTCAATTCAACCAGTCCATGCATAAAAGTACTGTTCACATTTACCCACAGTTCCCATCTGTCTTTAAGCACTTATTCCAACATCTAATCTAATTTAGAATGTTGACATAGAGCTGCCTTCAGCCACTGATTACAGCCTTACAACATTCTGTATAAAGGACATGTAATTAATGGAGGTGGCTAGGACCTCACCTGTCAGCTCAAAGTCAGTGAGCGACCCATGTCGGTCTTATAGTGATGATAAGGAGTGGGCAACCTCAGATACAATGCTGTCACCCAGTCCTTCCTCCTATCCCAGCGGACTTTGAAATAAATTGTGGTGAAAGATGAAATAATTCTCAGTAGAAGTAATATTTGTCTTAAGTCTTAAAATAAGGTATATTGCATCTTAGGAACTACATACAGGTTACATTATATCGATGGTAACATGACTGGCTCCAACTGTGGTTGCCTGGAACTACGCTAGACTCCTAATGACTGCTCAAACACTCCCCAGTGACTGTGTTAAATCATTGATTAACCCTTTTATATCCATTATCTGATACAGCTTGCTTCACTTCCTGCCTGCTTAAATGCCAGTCAAGAAATTCCATCCCTGAGAACTACATCTGATAGACACTGACAGCTTACAGCTGCAAATGCACCCACCCAAGGGGCATGGTCAGTGAGGGATGAAGGCAGACCGATAGCAGAAAAGTTTCGTTGGGTTGGAGAGACGAGATAAGAAACAGGAGATCAGAGTCAAGGACAAGGGATGGTCCTCTGTTGCTTGATCCCAAACCCACCCCCTATTAAACTGGAACCAACTCCAAGAGGGCTTCTGTTACAGCAATTCCCCTGTGTCATTTTAGTTACCTATGAAAGGACATCAATTGATGGTGGGGCAGGAAGTCCATTTCATAAGCCGAGACAGGAACATGTAGGGTCCCCACCCACTACCAATCTGTCCAAATAAACGCAGCTGTCCCTAATCTCACCACCAAATTATTGCACATTCAGTTCTGGTCACTTTCCTTTTCTCTCTGTTTTAAATGGCTTACTTTGAATTTTGAATCAAAGATTTTTGGGGCGGCACGGTGGCACAGTGATTAGCACTGCTGTCTCACAGCACCGGAGACCCGGGTTCAATTCCCGACTCAGGCGACTGACTGTGTGTAGTTTGCATGTTCTCCCCGTGTCTGCGTGGGTTTCCTCCGGGTGCTCCGGTTTCCTCCCACAGTCCAAAGATGTGCGGGTTAGGCGAATTGGCCGTGCTAAATTGCCCGTAGTGTTAGGTAAGGGGTAAATGTAGGGGTATGGGTGGGTTGCGCTTCGGCGGGTCGGTGTGGACTTGTTGGGCCGAAGGGCCTGTTTCCACACTGTAGGTAATCTAATCTAATCTAATTCATCATGCTGGACCCTCAGTTTGGTTCAGTCTTTCCTTTTCATAATGTTAAACACTAACATCATCTTGCGCTACAACCTACATTCTTCTAATAAGACAAAAAAAACCTCACTATTTCTTCCTACTTCTAGTAGTGTACTCCTCTCAACTTTCCAGTAAATCTATGAAGCGATCTCTCTGAAACCTGCATATCTCTCCTGTATCGTGGAGCCTACTACTGCCTAACAGTGCTCAACGAGGTCTTATTAAAGTTTTATATGGCTCATCATTACCTCTTGGCTTTTACATTCTGTACTTTCATGATAAAATCTGGAATTCCATTAACTTTTTTAACAGCCTTATCAAACTGCCTTTAATGTCCTGTGAACTTGTACCCCAAATTACTATTGGCTAGCCACTCATTGAAATTCCAATATGTTTCAGAGTATAATTACTGTGAGATTTTTTTCAATGTAAGTATCACTGTACACTTATTGAAATTGGTATACATTTGTTAGTCCATCCCCTTCCAAGCTACTCAGCATCCCTTCACAGCTTCCAATGGAATTCAATAGAATTAACACCTCCTTATCAAAAAGTACTGCAACTACTGAAAACGGCTAATCCCTGTTCAGGAGATTTGTCCTGGATTTTACTGCAAAGAATCATTTTATTTGTGCTAGTGAGTGACTGAGAGAATGCATTGATGTATATTGGCATGATTAGCAATAGTTTTATGATGCAAATGATGCACAGATCTGATAAATGTCAGACTGGGTGAGATCCATGATTATTATAGATCAATATATCAGAGCAATAAACGGACTTCCAATTTAGTACTAACTTTTCTTCTGTTAAAAGTGATAATCATTGAAAGCATTAAATAGGAACAAAAAGAATGGTATTTTATATATGCCGGATACCTGTTTTATACAATCTAAAATATAATTGAAATCTTGTGTGCGGCAAATTAACATTTGAAAACTGTAATAGCCTCAGGCTCACTCTATTTTGATTGACTCCAAAAATATATCAAAAATTACTTCACAGTTGCTGGAGAGTTCTTGCAAAATTCTTTCCAAATTTGTAGTCTACTGCTTCTGATCATTTCTCTCTAAGACGTATTGCACTTAGGGACTGTATCCAGGAATTCAACAGAAACAATGTCATTGAAACCTGCAGATTGAAAATTAATTTATTTGTATTGTTTTGTACTATTGTAACATTGGAAACACAGCAATCAGTTTACACACTGCAAACTCACACCAACAGCAAAGTGCTAATGACAAGGTAATCTAGGCCTGTTGATTAGATTAGATTAGATTAGTGGCCCAACAAGTCCACACCGACCCACCGAAGTGCAACTCACCCATACCCCCACATTCACCCCTTACCTGACACTACGGGCAATTTAGCATAGCCAATTCACCTGACCCGCACATCTTTGGACTGTGGGAGGAAACCGGAGCCACCCGGAGGAAACCCATGCAGACACGGGGAGAACGTGCAAACTCCACACAGTCAGTCGCCTGAGTCGGGAATTGGACCCGGGTCTCAGGCGCTGTGAGACAGCAGTGCTAACCACTGTGCCACCGTGCCGCCCACAAATGATGGGGAATAAATCTTAGTCAAAACATGAAGGATAATTCTCTGAAAACTAAAAAAAGGTAAAGATCACAGCAGGTCAGGCAGCATCCATGGAGAGAAAGCAGGCTAAGGTTTTGAGTCCAGATGATGCTTTATCAGAGCTGAAGTGAAGTGAAGTGGGGGCAGCAAGAGTGAAGGAGGGATGGGGGCTGAAGTGCTGAGGGAGGACGGATGTTGATAGTGCAGATTAAGTGATCAGATAATTCTCTTCTCTTCTCTTCCACCAAATAGTGCTGTGAAATATTTTGCACTCAATTGAGAGGGCCTTGGTTTAACATCTCATTTGAAAGATGGCATCTCAATTTTGAGCTCACTCAAAATTGCATTGGAGAGTCAACTGTGATTCTTGTGCTCAAATCCTGCAGGGGAACTTGGACCCACAACCTTCTGACACTGAGGTGAGAGTACAGCTGACATGCAATCAGAGATCTTGTAACACTTACAGGACTAATTGGCTATCAAAGCAATGCTCTAGGGCCATTTAGAATTGCTTCTGATTATTAAGCATAATTTAGTTAATCTTTGTTAACATACAGATCATAGTGTCTTACATGAAAGTGACTGTGTTTCTGAATGTCTCTATGCTTGCTGTTATATTCACACTTGTATGTTGGTAAGTCACCGCCCCTATTGCATACTAAGTGATTAATAGAATTTGACTCCGACACATGTGCTCTTTAAAGTCAAAGAACTGAAATGTCCTGCAGCAAATGGGTTCACAGCATCTCTGCTGAATATAGCTGTTGTACAATTCCAGTCACTATGGGTTCAGATGTACACCCTGTGATTTCAACATTTAACAATGTGAAGAGCTCTAAGCTCAATATCTGCGAGATAGTTAGCACACACAGCCTGATGTTGGCCACTGATAGTGTGAATGTTTGAATGTCACTTTTTCTGCAAATGTTTTTCTTTTTACAACTTGATAGTATAGCAACTAACAGGCTCAGATGTAGTGATCTCACTTCTTAGACAGAAAATTATAGGTTCAGGTCTCCTGTCTGACACTTGAGTGTGTAATTTAGGAGATGTCTGCTCTTTCAGGTGGACATTAAATATCCCACTGCACACTTTTTGAAGACAGGTGGTGAGGCTCTCCCAGTATCCTTATCAATGTTTATGCCTCAATGCTCCTGATGATGACAGAATATATTGTTTGTTAACATATTATTGTTTATAGGATTTTTCTGTTAGCAATTTGCTGATGTGCTTCATAGTTATGTCATTGGTTGTAAAGCTCTTTGGGATGTTCTGAGACTTAAAGGTACAATAGAAACCACAAGTCTTTTGTTTTTTTTTACTTTAAACTAAGCTGTCTATATGTATGCAAGGTAGTTAAATGAATGGATATCATTGTATAGACTTTCTTGACCTTCATATGTTTGTTAGAACAGCAACAACTTTCTTGCAACCAAACTTTTAGCCCAGCACAGGGACAGAATTAGCCTTTCATAGAAGCAGGAAAAGTGAAATTTCCTGGGAACAGGGCCTAAAGTATAATTGCCACTTAAGAGTCGTTTAAAATCATCCTAAACAGGAGATCCTGTTCTCGATTTATCACAGTACCGCATGCAAGACGTAAAACTGGCCTTTTCAACTTGGACAATTTCTTGCATAAACAGCAAATTTGTGCATCTTTTGTTGTAAAATGGGGATATAATGTAATTTTACCTCAATTAAAAACAGCTGTAAAATTAAGCAACTCTTGTTCTTTCAATGATCAGCTCTAGGAAGTCCCGCTATCGTTGAAAAAAATGCAAGAAACAAAATACGATTGTGTGTTCCCTGGCTTACAGCAAGCTGTGCGCACAGCACTGAGCCTTTGTATTTCACATCATGTGCATCAGGTAATCGTTCTTTTTCCAGGTTAACCCTCCATTTTTAGTGGCAGTGATGGAGAGGTCCTTCTCACAACCACTCCAGGATAAAATGATAAGAAGATTACAAGTAAAGCCTGTCTTTACCATTTCCACATCCCCTGTCAGATAGAAAGGTAAATTACAATGTTGGCCAGAATGTATTGATCACACACTATGTCCTCATGCGATGAGATCACACAACCTAGGGTGAAAAGAACTTCACAAGGGATAAGTGCAGTAATCTCAGGGAAGTTTATTTTAACCATTAGGGTTAAATGAGTTCAACAGGCAGGGTCTTATAAACTCTCGTCAGTACAGCCAATAACTTGAGAGCACATTCATTCAGATCCATCTGGTGATAAGGAGTCCAGAGAATTGCTAGTGTCATCAGGCCGTCAGATTCATAGAAATTCAGTCTCACAACAATAGAACACATGTTTTGCATTAAGAATTGATTGCGGTATTTCATGCTTGCAGTAACCAAAGGCAGGATGTTTGAGAAATAGAAAAGTATAGTAAGAACATTTAAAGAGACACCGAAAGCACTGAAATTCTAAGAGGATGTTGCTGTGGCATAGACTTGTGTTTTCAACTCTCACCGTACTTTCACAGTCAATATCATTGGTGCTTCAGAATGATCACAAATTACTCCCTCCTATTGGTCCAGTTTTTTGAAAAATTGTGTAGGCAAGTTGAAGTTTGAAACAATATTTCAAAAGTTAGGGAAGAGAGAATAAGCAAGAGTTGAAGCACATTGAGATTCTGCAGTGTTCATAGAACATAGAGGAACATAGAACATTACAGCACAATACAGGCCCTTTAGCCCTCGATGTTGCACCAACCTGTGAAACTAATCTGAAGCCTATCTATCCTAAACTATTCCATTCTCATCCATATGCCTGTCTAATACCAATTTAAATGCCCTTAAAGTTGGTGAGTCTACTACTGTTGCAGGCAGTGCATTCCACTAACCTACTACTCTCTGAGTAAAATAACTACCTCTGACATCTGCTCTATATCTATCACCCCTCAATTTAAAGCTATGTTCCTTTGTGCTAATCATCTCCATCTGAGGAAAAAGGCTCTCACTGTCCACCCGATCTAACCCTCTGATTATCTTATATGTCTCAATTAAGTCACCTCTCAACCTTCTTCTTTCTAACAAAAACAGCCTCAAGTCCGTCAGCCTTTCCTCGTAAGACCTTCCCTTCATACCAGGCAACATTCTAGTAAATCTCTGAACCCTTTCCAAAGCTTCCACATCCTTCCTATAATGCCGTGACCAGAACTGTATGCCATACTCCAAGTGCGGCTGCACCAGAGTTTTGTATAGCTGCAGCATGACCTCATGGTTCTGAAACTCAATCCCTCTACCAATTAAAGCTAACACACCAAATGCCTTCTTAACAACCCTATCAACCTGGGTGGCAACTTTCAAGGATCTGTGTACCTGGGCACCAAGACCCCTTTGTTCATCTACACTACCAAGAATCTTACCATTAGCCCAATACTCTGCATTCCTGTTACTCCTTCCAAAGTGAATCACATCAAGCTAAAAGCTAGGACAGACAGAGTCGTCATCTCTGGGTTGTTGCCAGTGCCACGTGACAGTGAGGCAAGGAATAGGGAGAGAGTGCAGTTGAACACATGGCTGCAAGGATGGTGTAGGAGGGAGGGCTTCAGGTATTTGGACAATTGGACTGCATTCTGGGGAAGGTGGGACCTGTACAAACAGGACGGGTTGCACCTGAACCAGAAGGGCACCAATATCCTGGAGGGTAGGTTTGCTAGCACTCTTCGGGGGGTTTAAACTAATTTGGCAGGGGGATGGGATCCAGACTTGTAGTCCAGCAAGTAGGCTAGCTGTTTGTCAGGATGTCCAAGAATGTCGGGAGGCTGTGGAGAAGGTAGCACTGACAGGGAATACTTGCGGACACAGAGATGGGCTCAAGTGCGTATACTTCAATGCAAGGAGTATCAGAAATAAGGTGGGTGAACTTAAGGCGTGGATCGGTACCTGGGACTACGATGTTGTGGCCATCACGGAAATGTGGATAGATGAGGGACAGGGATGGTTGTTGGAGGTTCCTGGTTACAGATGTTTCAGTAAGATTAGGGAGGGTGGTAAAAAAGGAGGGGGGGGGTGGCATTGCTAATTAGAAATGGTATAACGGCTGCAGAAAGGAAGTTTGAGGGGGATCTGCCTTTGGAGGTAGTATGGGCTGAAGTCAGAAATAGGAAAGGTGCAGTCACCTTGTTGGGTGTTTACTATAGGCCCCCCAATAGCAGCAGAGATGTGGAGAAACAGATTGGGAAACAGATTTTGGAAAGGTGCAGAAGCCACAGGGTCGTAGTCATGGGCGACTTCAACTTCCCAAATATTGATTGGAAGCTCTTTAGATCAAGTAGATTGGATGGGGTGGTGTTTGTGCAGTGTGTCCAGGAAGCTTTTCTAACTCAGTATGTAGATTGTCCAACCAGAGGGGAGGCCATATTGGATTTGGTACTCGGTAATGAACCGGGACAAGTGATGGGCTTGTTAGTGGGTGAACATTTTGGTGATGGTGACCACAATTCTGTGACTTTCACCTTGGTTATGGAGAGAGATAGGTGCGCACAACAGGGTAGATTTTACAATTGGGGGAAGGGAAATTATGATGCTGTAAGACAGGATTTGAGGAGCATAAGTTGGGACCATAGGCTGTCAGGGAAGGATGTGGTGGAAATGTGGAACTTTTTCAAGGAACAGATACGACGTGTCCTTGATATGTATGTACCTATCAGGCAGGAAAGAAATGGTCGTGTGAGGGAGCCTTGGTTGACGAGGGAGGTTTAATGTCTAGTAAAGAGGAAGAAGGAGGCTTACATAAGGTTGAGGAAACAGGGTTCAGACAGAGCAGTGGAGGGATACAGGATAGCCAGAAGGGACCTGAAGAAAGGGATTAGGAGAGCTAAGAGAGGGCATGAAAAATCCTTGGCGGATAGGATCAAGGATAACCCCAAGGCATTTTATGTGTATGTGAGAAACATGAGAATGACGAGAACGAGGGTAGGTCCGATCAAGGACAGTAGTGGGAGATTGTGTATTGAGTCAGAAGAGATAGGAGAGGTCTTGAATGAGTACTTTTCTTCAGTATTTACGAACAAGAGGGACCGTATTGTTGAAGAGGAGAGTGTGAAACGGACTGGTAAGCTAGAAGAGATACTTGTTAGGAAGGAAGATGTGTTGGACATTTTGAACAACTTGAGGATAGACAAGTCCCCCGGGACTGATGGGATATATCCTAGGATTATGTGGGAAGCAAGAGAGGAAATTGCAGTACCGTTGGCAATGATCTTTTCGTCTTCACTGTCAACGGGGGTGGTACCAGGGGACTGGAGAGTAGCGAATGTTGTGCCCCTGTTCAAAAAAGGGAATAGGGATAACCCCGGGAATTACAGGCCAGTTAGTCTTACTTCTGTGGTAGGCAAAGTAATGGAAAGGGTACTGAGGGATAGGATTTATGAGTATCTGGAAAGACACAGCTTGATTAGGGACAGCCAGCACGAATTTGTGAAGGGTAGGTCTTGCCTTACAAGTCTTATTGAATTCTTTGAGGAGGTGACCAAGCATGTGGATGAGGGTAGAGCAGTGGATATAGTGTACATGGATTTTAGTAAGGCATTTGATAAGGTTCCCCATGGTAGGCTTATGTGGAAAGTCAGGAGGCATGGGATAGAGGGAAATTTGGCCAACTGGATAGAAAACTGGCTAACCGGTCGAAGTCAGAGAGTGATGGTAGATGGTAAATAATTAGCCTGGAGTCCAGTTACAAGTGGAGTTCCGCAGCGATCAGTTTTGGGTCCTCTGCTGTTTGTAATTTTTATTAATGACTTGGATGAGGGAGTCGAAGGGTGGATCAGTAAATTTGCAGATGATACGAAGATTGGTGGAGTTGTGGACAGTGGGGAGGGCTGTTGTTGGCTGCAAAGGGACTTAGATATGATGCAGAGCTGGGCTGAGGAGTGGCAGATGGAGTTCAACCCTGCCAAGTGTGAGGTTGTCCATTCTGGAAGAACAAATAAGAATGCGGAATACAGGGTTAACGGTAGGGTTCTTAGTCAGGTGGAGGAAAAGAGGGATCTTGGGGTCTATGTACATAGATCTTTGAAAGTTGCCACTCAGGTGGATAGAGCTTGTAAGAAGGCCTATGGTGTATTAGCGATCATTAGCAGAGGGATTGAATTCAAGATTCATGAAGTGATGTTGAAGCTATACAGGACTTTGGTTAGGCCACATTTGGAGTACTGTGTGCAGTTCTGGTCACCTCACTTTAGGAAAGATGTGGAAGCTTTGGAGAGGGTGCAGAGAAGATTTACCAGGATGTTGCCTGGAATGGAGAATAGGTCATACGAGGATAGGTTGAGAGTTCTCGGCCTTTTCTCGTTGGAACGGCGAAGGATGAGGGGTGACTTGATAGAGGTTTATAAGATGATCAGAGGAATATATAGAGTAGACAGTCAGAAACTTTTTCCCCGGGTACAACAGAGTGTTACAAGGGGACATAAATTTAAGGTGAAGGGTGGAAGGTATAGGGGAGATGTCAGGGGTGGGTTCTTTACCCAGAGAGTGGTGGGGGCATGGAATGTGCTGCCCGTGGGACTGGTAGAGTCAGAATCATTGGCGACCTTTAAGCGGCAATTGGATAGGTACATGGATGGGTGCTTAATCTAGGATAGATGTTCGGCACAACATCGTGGGCTGAAGGGCCTGTTCTGTGCTATATTGTTCTATGTTCTATCTATGTTCTACATCACACTTTTCCACACTAAACTCTATTTGCCACCTCTCAGCCCAGCTCTGCAGCTTATCTATGTCCCTCTGTAATCTACAACATCCTTTGTCACCATTCATAACTCCACCGACCTGAGTGATATCTGCAAATTTACTAACCCATCCTCCTATGCCCTCATCCAGGCCATTTAGAAAAATTACAAACAGCAGTGGATCCAAACAGATCCTTGTGGTACATCACGAGTGACTGAACTCTAGGATGAATATTTCTCATCAACCACCACCCTCTGTCTTCTGTCAGTTAGCCAATTTTTGATCCAAACTGCTAAATCACTCTCATTTCCATGCCTCCATATTTTGTGCAATAGCCTACCATGGGGAACCTTATCAAATGCCTTACTGAAATCCATATACACCACATCAACTGCTTTACCCTCATCCACCTATTTAATCACCTTCTCAAAAAACTCATTAAAGTTTGTGAGGCATGGCCTACTCTTCACAAAACTGTTTTGACTATACCTAATCAACTTATTTCATTCTAGATGATTATAAATCTTAACTCTTATAACTCTTTCCAATACTTTACGGAACCGCTGAAGTAAGGATCACTAATCTACAATTACCAGGGTTGTTTCTACTCCCTTTCTCAAACAAGGGAACAACATTTCCTATCCTTCAGTCTTCTGGCACTATTCCTGTAGACAATGACGACATAAAGGTTAAAGCCAAAGGCTTGGCAATCTCCTCCCTGGCTTCCCAGACAGTCCTCGGATAAATCTCATCCGGCCCTGAGGTCTTAACTATTTTTACACTTTCTAGAATTGCTAATACCTCTTTCTTATGCACCTCACTCCCATCTAGTCTAGTAGCCTGTATCTCATTATTTTCCTTGACAACATTGTCTTTTTCCTGTATGAATACTGATGAAAAGTATTAATTTAGCGCCTCCCCATCTCCTCTGTCTCCGCACACAACTTCCCACTACTATCCTTGATTGGCCCTAATCTTAATCTAGTCATTCTTTTATTCCAGATGTACTGATAGAAAGCCTTAGGGTTTTCCTTAATCCTATCCGCCAACGACTTCTCATGTCCCCTCCTGCCTCTTTTTAGCTCTCTCTTTAGGTCTTTCCTGGCTAACTTGTAACTCTCAAGCACCCAAACTGAGCCATCACATTATATCACATCACATCCTAACATAAGCCTTTTTCTGCCTCTTGACAAGAGATTCAACTTCCTTAGTAAAACATGGTTACCACGCTCAACAACTTACTCCCTGCCTGACCAGTACATGCTTATCAAGGACCTGCAGTACCTGGTCCTTGAATAAGCTCCACATTCCAGTTGTGCCCATCCTCTGCAGTTTCCTTCCCCATCCTATATATCCTAAATCCTGCCTAATCGCATTGTAATTGCCTTTCCCCCAGCAATAGCTCTTCCCTGTGGTGTGTACCTATCCCTTTTCATCACTAACGTAAACATATCCGAATTGTGGTCACTATCACCAAAGTGCTCACTTACCTCAAAATCTAACGTCTAGTCGGGTTCATTACCCAGTACCAAATCTAATGTGGCCTTGCCCTTTGTTGGCCTGTCTACATACTGTGTCAGGAAACCTTCCTTCACATATTGGACAAAACTTGACCCATCTAAATTACTTGAACTATAGTATTCCCATTCAATATTTGGCAAGTTAAAGACTCCATAACAATTACATGTTCATTGACATACTTCCCCACACAAGGCACACAAGTCTTATGAAGCTATTGGAAAGTGTGCAGGAGCACAGAAGTTTTGATATAAATGGGAAAATAGCAAAACAAATTACAATAGTAGGACTGACAGTAGCCCCTAGAACAATGGCTAACCTTCTGAAAAAGAAGTCAGAAGGGATGTAATTATGAGAAATGCCACAGAGAGATCCATAAGCATTGACATAATTTACAATGCAAGAGATAACGAGTTTGGGTCAACATTCTGACTCACTCCTCTAGAGTTTGAATTCATACACCTCAGGGTTAAGTAATAAATATCAGAAATTAAAAGCTGGTTTATGTGAAAAAGAAGAATATGAATCCAAATTTAAATAAAGGAAGGAAATGATCATGTCACATTTTTACTATTCTGGAAAGAATTTGTATTAGATTATTGAAAATACCAGAAATGGTTTTACAAAGATTTAATTAATTTCATGAAAACCTTGGCTGACACAATACAAATAACAAAATAGCAGAGGGACGAATTTGATAAGAATGCATTAAATATTAATAGTGTTAATCTGTTCTAACATCACAGGTGGCAATTCCTAATCACTCAAATTCCACACATTTCTGATAGTCATAAAGATTGCTGACAATTTTAGAATTTAGCTCTTTCAAAACCAAAATATACACTTGACTCAAATTATGTAGATTTAATTTTTAATCACTAAATTCCATTATTTTCTTTGTTCAATTCTAAATCTTAAGAATAACAATGATCATATAGGAATTACTTTAGGATTAAAAATATTGCACTTGCTTTTTATCATTTATTTGCAGGTTATAGGTCTCACTAGAAGACACACATTATTTGCCTATCTATACTTTACATTAACTGAAATCTTATGTAATAGATTTTTTTCTGTTCTATCAATGTGGTCTTTCACTGTAACACAAATAAGTTACAATACATATCCAGTCCAAACAATGAAAAAAGCATTATATCATTACAAGTAAATGAAAATCAAAATTGAATAATCTTAACCATTTACATATAACATAGGATTTTGAAACATGTGGTAAAATAAAATCTCATTAATCTCAAAATCATTCCTTTATGATATTCACACCAGAAAAAAGTCTCTTGTTTACAAATCTATAGTTTAATTTTGGCTTCAATTTCTAGACTGAAGAATCAGATCGCCCCTTCCTTGTCCTTTCCTTAGACTTTCTCTACTCAAATTAATGCTTCTGGTCTAGAAAGTTTAAACTAAAATCCTTAAGCTGAGATAGCCAATTTCTTAACTGTTCTGACTTTGTCAAGTGCAACTGTTTTATACACTCAGCTTCAGTCAATGTATCTCTAAACCTTCCAAACTGATATCTCGAAGCTTTTTGCAAACTACGGCATTTCCCAAATTCAATAGAAAAAAGAGAAAAAGAAAAACAATCTCGAGCCTAATCTGAAAGCCTAATGCACAAATATTTGCTTTTTTATTCATAAACAAAATCTCCCAAATGTACATAAATTCCCATTAACCTGCAAAGCTATTTCTCACCATGGCTATAGACATATTTACAAGTTAATCAATAGAAAACCCACATGCCACTAGGTCAAAATTGAAAAATCCAAAATAAGTGATATAAAATAAATGTAACTTGCACATTATGTATCACAACATTAAAAATGTTTCATTTTTAACTCTGAATTCTGAGGAAGACCTGAAATGTTATCTCTGATTTCTCTTCACAGATGCTGCTAGACCTGCTGAGCTTTTCCAGCAACTTCTGGATAACAATTTTATTGTTGACAGTGTAATGAAGTATTTTTGGATGGGTCCTCTTCATAAGAGGTACAATGTAAATAAGTGTTGTTATCCCAAAACAGCAATTTTCAGTCTGACTTCTTCAAAACAAGCCACTTAATGTTAATTCAAAAGTATTTTTAATACAATGTTATGATGTAAATCATGTTTTGACTGTAAAACAAAATTGAATTGGACTTTATGCCCCCAGCAAAATTGCGTGGGCACAAGGTGAAAATATTAAATTACTATCTATGCTCCTGATGTTGGTCTGCATAGCATGTATTGCAGATAGATTTTATGGATTCTCTTTGCTAGGGTTGATTGTGACCACTATACTTAAGGCTGTATCTTTATGAACAATTGTTTTTTGGATTAGAGCGGTACTGGAAAAGCACAGCAGGGTTAGGCAGTATCCGAGGTGCAGGAAAATCAACGTTTTGGGCAAAAGCGCTTCATCAGGAATGGAGGCAGGGAGCCTCCAGGGTGGAGAGATAAATGGGGGGGGGGGAAACGGGGATATGGGATGGCATGGGAGTGGGGGGGTCCTTCCATTTATCTCTCCACCCTGGAGGCTCCCTGCCTCCATTCCTGATGAAGGGATTTTGCCTGAAACGTTGATTTTCCTGCACCTCGCATGCGGCCTGACCTACTGTGCTTTTCCAGCACCACTCTAATCTAAACTCTGGGTTCCAGCATCTGCAGTCCTCACTTTTGTCTAGTTGTCTTTATGAACAACTGCAGAACCATTCAAACATGATGAGTGGGACTCGATTCTGGGATTCTTGGTCCCATTTCCAGCTTTTCCAATTTGTTCTAAGGCAATGTATGAATGGGAAACCCGATCCTGTTCTTCTGGCCTAGTCTAATCCACAGGAAATAGCATGAGTGTTGGACATTTCCTGCTATTTCTGTGGACTCAGGCTCATTTTTCCTTGATTCATGAATCATAATTTATCAGAGGAGTTGTAAATCATAGTCTGGATTTAGGTACTTTATTTAAAGGCAGATTCAAAAGGTCTTACATATACCGTCCACCCCTTTGATTGTCCCAATAACCCCTTCATGCCAAAATTCCTAACTCATGCTCCCTGTCCACCTCCATGTCAACTCAATACCAACTCATTCTCTTACCATGCTTATTCATTTAGTATATACAATGTACATAAATATTCACCATATAATAGTATTTCCTTGAAAGCATATAACTGCTGAGAGGGTAAATTACATTGACAAATCTTCCCACAAGTGTCAATCAAACAAAACAACTTAAGGGTAGAGAGGCTTCCATTACATCCCACCTCTTAATCATATGCAAATAAGCATTGAGACGTTGACGATGTTAATGATAGAGTGAACCACCTATTCCAGACACGCGAATTCATAATGACGTTTGGCAGAGTCCAGACTGTCCAAAAGGTAATATGAATTGATTCTACATTAGCAGTCAGTAAGAACGTAAGAACCAGGAGCAGGCCGAGACAATTCAGCCCCTCGACCCTGTTCGCCATTTAATACAATCATCACTAATCTCATCTTGGCCTCAACTCCACTCTTTCCTGTCCACTCCCCATAGTCCCTTAACTCATTACTAATTAAAACTGTGTCAATATCTTCCTTAAATTAAATCAATGTTGTTTGATTGATAACATGAAGTGGGTATATTAAGTGTTTCTTCCAGAGATCTCTTTTGTTGATGTCTCAATGTTTATTAACAAGATTAAGACCTGTAAAATATTTGAAGGTTTTGTTACCAAAGCTTTAATTGTCTCATCTGATTGGTACTTTTATGGAGTTGTAGAAGCATGGCGTATTTTTCAAAAGAGGATTCATGAATGAGCCTTTTTTTTCCTCTCTCTCTTAATAGCTCCACATTTGCTAGTGATATTATATGGCTCATTCATCATAGAATCACTATGGTATGGAATCAGGCCATTCAGCCCATACCAACATTCCTAAGAGCATCCCACTCAGACCCTCATATCCTCATAACTCCCTATTTAACATGGCTAACCCACCTAGTCTGCACTTCCCTGGACTATGGGAGGATAGCGTGCAAACTCCACACAGAGAGTTGTCCAAGGGTGGAATCGAACCCAGGTCCCTAGCACTATGAGGCAGCAGTGCTAACCTCCGAACCCTTTTCCCACACTGTGGTTATTCATTGTGTACATTGGATTGATGGTACAAAGGGGTTAAGTTGGTCCAAGTTGACAGGTATGACATAAGAGGACATGGGAGCTGGTTGGAGGAGTGGGGGGATGGAAGAACTAAGTGTGAGATAGTTTAAGCTATTGTATTACCAATAAATTAAATTCTGAAGGAACCAAGGCAATCCTTTGAAACATCCTGCCTTCTATTCACCTACTTATGGCCACCTAACATCTGCTGCTGTGGTCATCAAGCCCAACTCCACCTCAGACCTATACTGCCACAATAAAAATTACATGTACCTGGACACTTTAAACTGAGGCAGGAAATTTCCATACTCGAGCCTTCCAACTTGGCAATAAAATGTGGCCCTTGGTACTTGAACAATGTTTTTGTAAACAAGATATCTTAGTTGTGTTGTGCTTGTCGAGACTAGTTGAAAAAATAAGTTATCCAAGGTCAGTTGTAGCAATATCGGCATAATGTCATAGAAGTAATCATTAGAATGGGCAAGGGTTATGAAGACATAAGACCACACAACAGAATTCCCAGCAGGGTCAATGTCCACATCTCTCCCAGCTGCACAAAATCACAAATTGCATCTCTTGGCCCCTTACATTTTGTCAAAGTTTTTTGCTTTTCACTCATAACAATTCACAAGGAAATATGAAACCAAAGGGAAAACAACATTTATACTGTATGGGTTGCAAGTGAACACCAGGCAAAGCTACCTGTTTCAGAGGTATGCACCAATAACATGTTGCTTTCAAGCCAACATGACGTCCTCTGTATCACAAATGAGTGATGTGGCATTTGAATTTCAATGTTAGTGTGATGCTAGGTATGTAACCACTTTCCATACATGTCATTTACTATATCCATTGCTCCCGATGTGGTCTCCTCTACATTGGGGAGACAGGACGCCTACTCGCAGAACACTTCAGAGAATATCTCCAGGACACCTGCACCAACCGACCCCACCGCCCTGTGGCTGAACACTTCAACCCCCCCCTCCACTCCACCAAGGACATACAGGTACTGGGCCTCCTCCATCAGCAAACGCTAACCAGCCAATGCTTGGAGGAAGGACGCCTCATCTTTCTCCTTGGGACCCTGCAACCACACGAGATTAATATGGATTTCAACTCATTTCCCCTCTCCCACCTTATCAAAGATCCAACCTTCCAACTCGGCACTGCCCTCACGACCTGTCCTGCCTGTCCACCTTCATTCCCACCTATCCGCTCCACCCTCCTCTCTGATCTATCACCATCAACCCCACCTTTAATCTCAGCTACCTTCCCCCCTGCCCCACCACCTCCCATTTATCTCTACGCTGGCACAGTTCTACTCATCAGAACTCTCTTGCCAGCCAATCAGCACCCTCCTCGCGTACAATATAAACATTGCTTTTCCATTGCCATTTCTTGGAAATTGTCTTGCTGATGGAACATGAGAGGTTTGGACAGCAATGCTCAATTACAGTTTGACTAAACAACTATTGTTAAACTTTGTTGGCCTTTGGCTAATGGGATTGTTACAGTACAACAATCCCTTGATTGATATAATGCATGCTAATGAAAAATCATACTAAGTACTATCGTCTTAGGAAGGAAGTTTTACTTATTAAACAAATTATAAGTATATCTATGAAGGATCAACTTTGTTAAAGCTGAGGCTCGAGACATGCCAGAACAATGAGAGTTTTGCAAGTACAATGGAACTAATCTAGTTTAAATATTACATTTCAATATTCATTAGACATCTTGAAGTTTTCACCTTACCCCCTCTGGAATACATAAATTGCACCTTCTTAGAACTTTCGCTGGTAGTTTTTTTTTCATTTCTTAGTATTTAAACTAATTTGGAGTTTGCATGAGGTTCATTGAACAAAAGGGATTTAATAGTTTCAATAATATTTTTCACTCCTTACTTCCCTGAGCTTAAATAGTGATCATTATTTAAGTTTATCAGATGTAAATTTGGTATTAGCATTAAGAGAATCAGATTCCCTGGAACTCATGCTCTCCAAATCAAAACTAAATAGACCATAAAAGTATGCAGATTCAGTCACCATGGGTTTAGTTATAGACTTAGTATTGATCTCCAGCAGGACATAGTTGTTAACTTCAGGACCACTGAACTTGCATCTCATATAATTTCATTCAGGGTAACTTGCAATCTTGTTCCCACCTTGCTAAATGATATGTCATAAGGCAACTGCTGAGCATGTTAACATTACCTGCACAATGGACTGTATTTGGAGTTCAATGTATCATGCATCTCAGCATAATCTTTGATGCCTTGAATATATTTTCATGAGCATGATTTCATTAGTTCATTGTAAATCAGCAATTACTGTTATTGTACCAATAAACTTAACTTGAATGTGTGATCATTGAAATTGTTGTGACAATAGTAGGCATGAATTATGGATACATAGTTCTTCTATAGTGCGATAGTTGAGTTCATCTGCAAACCTGCAATATAGAAAAATAGTGCTTTAGAAACAGCGCTTAAAATGTTGGCGATGAAATTGTGTTAAAGCCAACACACATTTTAAAAGTATGCACTTCAGAAAGAGTGTTCTCAATTTGCGAATCGTGTTACAGTAAATTTGCATTGACGAAACATATGTTATAGTAGAACAGCTGAAAATGTGTTGCTGGTCAAAGCACAGCAGGCCAGGCAGCATCTCAGGAATAGAGAATTCGACGTTTCGAGCATAAGCCCTTCATCAGGAATAGAACAACCTATACATGACTTTCAAGCTGATTTTAATACCTGAGACCTCTTGTAGATTAAAAGATGGTTTTAAAACTGACAAATACGGATGCAAAATGGTGCTGCAATTACCTAATTAGATTGAGCCACCCTAAGAAACCATCAGGAAACATGAATCAATCTGAGCTAACTTAACATCAACTTCAAAGATGACTGAAACACAGATCTGTAATTTGTGGCTGATTCATACCTTTCTAGAAGTTACATGCTGATGGAAATCCAACTTTTGCCTGTGGTCAGTAGAGCAGAGACAAGGAAACATGGAGTTGTAAACAAGGAGTGAAAAAAAAATGGTCTGCCACACTGTCTCTCTCTCACACACACATACACTTTTAAAAGGCAGTAAATAGAAAGAAACCAACAGAGACTGATAACAGCACAGTTGCTGAAAGTTCATCTTTCCCTCTAACTTTCCAACTCTCTCAGGGTCAGGAACTAGTCAGTGAAATGCAATTGGAACAACAATAACTACTCATTGAGAAGTCCAAGACATCTGCAGCTTTGGCATTGTGAAGGAAACAAGACAATAGTTAAATGGTTGGACTCAGTACTTTACTCTCTTACAACTCAAGGGTATCATAAGACCTGTAACTGCAATTGTTTCTTTTATGCCTGTCTGTACTAGACCTTTCTCCCACTCCTGTTTTTTGAAACATTATTACCTGTGTGGTGTGAAGTGTTTGATGTCAGATTTTCTTGAATTTAATAAGGAATGAAACTTTCTTCTACTCAAGAAAAGCTTGGAATCAGTTCTCCTTCAGTCTTGATCCTCTTCATTACACTTAATTAACATACAATAGCTACGTATTTTTAAAAAAAACTAAAACAGGTGTTGCCACTGACTGAGAGCGAGTTTAAAATGAAAGCCAAGCACTCCTCCTCACTAGATCATAACAAACTCCATACTCATTAGTCCCCTATTGATGCTGAGCTTGTAACATGTAGAGTGTTGTCCATACAGCCTCTCTCGCCATTTTATTGCATTTTGTATCATATCATGATCAGTGAACCAACCTTTTGTCAATAGGTAAGAAAATCTTAGCTAGAATGAGAAAAATATTTCAGAACACCATAATTTCCAAAAGCTGAAGCTGTGAAACACATCAAAATTAATAGCCCCCTGTTTGTCTATGGCTGTAATTAATGGATGGTCAAATCTGAAATAGCTTCTCATTATCGATACAGCACTAAGTTTAAGACTTACTCAAGGCCAACATACACACATAGACTTTATCTCCCCTCCCTTTGCTCATACTTGCCAGTCATCCAATACCAAGGACTTTGTAAAGAGCCCCCAACATTGGTGAAGCTGTTCTGATTGATTTTGAAAAACAAACTGAGATTAGCTATTGGGGATAAAAAAAAAGCCTTCTTTGGGGGAAGAATGATGACCAGGGCAGAAGCAGGACATTCATTCAAATAATATCATAGGATATTTGGATCCATCTGAACATGGAATTAGTTTGACATCTCTTAAAATTCTCCAAAAATATAATGCTGCAATGTAATGTTATAACATGTTATGGAGTGAAGTTTCCACTTTTAGTCCATTTGATGATCTGGACACAAGGTCCAAGACTGGATTGGTTTTAAGAAGAAGCTATCATCTTCTCAAGCTTTAGCTCAAATCCATTTACATAACCCTAGACATGAAATCTGTCCGAAAGCAGTACAATTGGACAATGTTTTAGAATGTATTTTTTAAAATGCTTTGAAAGCAATCCTTCAAGTATTCAAGAGTGGTAATTTGATAAATTTTGGAGAATACAGCTGCAAATGCATTTAACACAAAAAAATAAACATTTCTTAATCACAACATCAATCCACCATCTGTGAAAAAAATGATTTTAAATTACTGAAAATGACTCTTGAAAAAAAATATACAGAACCGTTTTTGACTTATATTGGGATACAGTAGTCAGTTTGTTAGTAAATTTAAAAACGAATTAAGTCCAAAAGCGTTTAACAGGTTCCTATTAGCCTCCTCGCATCCTAAAGGGAACCAGCTTAATTTTTAAAGCCTCCGTGAAGGTTTGCAAATGAACACAATTAGTGGAAACTCCAGTGGTGATTAATTCACCCTGGGGGCATTGATGGTCTTATGGGAAGGGACTTGTTCTAGCACAATGACTATTTTTTTGAACTAATTCGAATAATTGTGAAAACTCGAGTTAAACTCATGAAAGCTGCATTTAAATTCTCTAATCTTTTGTTTCAGACAAATTGTATTAAAAAAAGTGTAAATGAGAAGAAACCCAATTCCAATATACCTTAATGATGCAAATACAATCTGTTGGAAGATAATTTACCAAAATTCAAAGACTCTAACTTCCTCCAGCTGCTCTATGGAGAATTGTTGGCATGAGCTTTTGGAACTCTTGCGGTTTTCCTCCAATTGCTCTTTTCAGCAGTTGAATGCACCTTTGTTTAACTCTTCTTTATGCTGCTGGAGCATTTTCCAATCATGTTTGAGACTGGTTTATCAACAGGTGCTGTGCTTAACCATCCACAAATTATTGTCACCTCACACTGTTTTCACACAGTATGAAGATGGGATCCTAAAAACTGAGACACTGCGGAAATGGCTTGTGTGACAAAACTGCCAACCACATTTTACAATCGTTGTGATATCTATGTATTTCTCATGCTAATTTCTTTTTATTCATTCTTGGGACGAGAACATCATTGTTTAGGCCAGCATTTATTGCCTAACCCTAATTGCCCAGAGGGTATTTAAAAGTCAAGCGCATTGCTGTGGGGCTGGAGTCATGTGGAAGCAAGACTGGATAAGAATAGCAGTTTCCTTCCCTGAAGGACATTAGTGAACCAGATGAGTTCTTCTGAGAATCAACAATGTTCACCATTAGACCCTTAATTCCAGATATTTATTGAATTCTAATTCCATCTTTGCTGTGGTGGGATTTGACTCTTGTTCCCCAGTGAGCAAAATTAGGGCAAATGGTACTGGGAGCAAAATACTGACATGGGTTGAAAATTGGTTGACTGACAGAAAGCAAAGAGTAGTGATGAACGGGTTCCTTTCGGAATGGTAGGCGGTGACCAGTGGGGTACAACAAGGTTCGATACTGGGACCGCAGCTGTTTACAATACACATTAATGATACATATGAAGGTAATAAAAGTAATATTAGCAAATTTGCTGATGACACAAAGCTGGATGGCAAGGTTAAATGTGAGGAGGACCTTATGAGAATACAGGGTGACTTGGACAGGCTAGGTTAGTGGACAGATGCATGGCAGATGTAGTTTAATGTGGATAAATGTGTGGTTATCCACTTTGGTGGCAAGAATAGGAAGGCAGATTATTAGCTACATGGAGTCAAGTTAGGTAAAGGAGAAGTACACGAAATCTAGGTGTTCTCATACATCAGTCAATGAAAGCAAGCATGTAGGTACAGCAGGCAGTGAGGAAGGCTAATGGCATGCTGGCCTTCATAACAAGAGGAATTGAGTATAGGAGCAAAGAGGTCCTTCTGCAGCTGTGCAAGGTCCTGGTGAGACTGCACCTGGAGTATTGTGTGCAGTTTTGGTCTCCAAGTTTGAGGAAGGACATTCTGGCTATTGAGGGAGTGAAGCGTAGGTTCATAAGGTCATTTCCCAGAATGAAGAACTATCATATGCTGAAAGATTGGAGCGACTGGGCTTGTATACACTTGAGTTTAGAAGGACGAGAGGGGATCTGATTGAGACATATAGATTATTAAAGGATTGGACACTCTGGAGGCAGGAAGCAGGTTTCCGCTAATGGGTGAGTCCAGAACCAGAGGACACAGTTTAAAGTAAGGAGTAGGCCATTTAGAACAGAGTTGAAGAGAAACTTCTTCACCCAGAGAGTGGTGAATGTATGGGATGCTCTGCCCAGGAGGCAATGGAGGCCAAGTCTGTAGATACTTTCAAGAAAGAGATGAATAGAGCTCTTGACGATAGTGGAATCAAGGGTTATGGGGGTAAGGCAGGAACAGGATACTCATTGTGGATGATCAGCCATGATCATAATGAATGGTGGTGCTGGCTCGTAGAGTCAAATGGCCTACTCCTGCACCTATTGCCAATTGTCTATTGTCTATCAACTTGATCATTGCCTCCCCTATCTAGCAATACATAATTGATTTGAAATGCTGTAATTCTTTCATGCTTTGTTGTTAATAGTAAGGGATTATTATTAAAGATGTCCAACAATTAATATAGAACAAAGGACACCACAACTCTCAGTTGTGGAGAACTTAGCAAAATTGCAACACAGCAAGAAACATCCATCTTTGGATCACTCATGAAAACAATTATGGTGTTAGAAAATAGGCTGATAATGTTGCAAAGAATAGCAGAACATCTGTGAATTGAAAGTGTTGGAGAAACCAGAAAGGGTCACCAAAAAGGGGAAAATGGAACATTTTCATGAAATTGAGGCAAGGTGAGCATTTGTTGCCCGACTCTCATTTCCCTTAAACTGAATGGTTTGCCAGAGGGCAGTTTAAGAGTCAACACAATACTAGTCTGGAGTGACATGTAGACCAGGATGGGTAAAAATACGTCAAATTTCCTTCATTAAAGGACATTGATGAATCCGAATTTTTTACAATAATTGATTACTGTGGTTGTGATCTCTACTACTGAGACTAATGTAATATTCCAGATTTATTATCTAAACTTGTGTTACACTTGCTTTCACGATTGGATTTGAAACCGTTTTCCCAGAGCATCAACCTCTGGATTACTCATGGCTTTGTGCATGGGAAATTATGTCTCATGAACTTGATTGAGTTCTTTGAAAAAGTAACAAAGAGGATTGATGAGAGCAGAATGGTAAACGTGATCTATATGGACTTCAGTGAAGTGTCTGACAAGGTTCCCCATGGAAGACTGGTTAGCAAAGTTAGCTGTCATGAAATACAGGAATAACTAGCCATTTGATACACAACTGGCTTGAAGGTAGAAGACAGAGAGTAGTGGTGAAGGGTTGCTTTTCAGACTGGAGGCCTGTGAACAGTGGAGTGCCATAAGGATTGGTGCTGGGTCCACTACTTCTCGTCATTTATATAAATAATTTGGATGTGAGCAGAAGAGGTATAGTTAGTAAGTTTGCAGATGACACCAAAATTCAAGGTGTCGTAGACAGCGAAGAAGGTTATTTCAGATTACAGTGGGATCTTGATCAGATGGGCCAATGGGCTGAGGAGTGGCAGATGGAATTTAATTTAGATAATTGTGAGGTGCTGCACTTTAGGAAAGCAAATCTGAGCAGGACTTATATATTTAATGGTAAGATCCTAGGGAGAGTTGCTGAACAAAGAGACCTTGGAGTGCAGGTTCATCGCTCCTTGAAAGTCGAGTTGCACGTAGATAGGATAGTGAAGAAGGCATTTGGTATGCTTTCTTTTATTGATCAGAGTATTGAGTAAAGGAGTTTGGAGGTCATGTTGTGGCTATACAGCTCAGTGGCTAGGCCACTTTTGGAATATTGCGTGCAATTCTGGTCATCTTCCTATTAGAAGGATGTTACAAAACTTGAAATGATTCAGAAAATATTGACAAAGATGTTGGCAGGGTTGGAGGATATGAGCTATAGAGAGAGGTTGAATAGGCTGGGGCTGTTTTCTCTGGAGCGTCAGAGGATGAGGGGTGACCTTATAGTGATTTATAAAGTTATGAGGTGAATGAATAAAATAAATAGACAACGTCTTTTCCCTGGGGTGGGCATAGGTTTAGGGTAAGAGAGGAAAGACATGAAAGAGAACTAAGAGACAACTTTTTCATGCAAAGGGTGGTACATGTGTGGAATGAGCTGCGAGTGGAAGTGGTGGAGACTAGTACAATTGCAACATTTAAAAGACATCTGGATGGGTATATGAATAGGAAGGGTTTGGAGGGATATGGGCTGGGTGTTGAAAAGTGAGACTAAATTTGTTTGGGATATCTGATCGGCATGGATGACTTGGACCGAATGGTCTGTTTCTGTGCTGTGCATTTCCATAACTCATCCAGTAGCATTACCACTGCATGAGTATCATCCTCAAATTAATGTGAGAGTTAACTATGTATAAATAAAAAGACTAAGTGTAAGAGCTTTGAAATCTATAAAAAAGAAAGGGTTGTTAAAGGAAATATTCTGCTTCTAGCAGAAACAGGATAAATTATTATGGGAAAAATGAAATGGCAGAGGCATTCAACAAATAGTTTGTGGTCAGGCAAAAATCACAGGAGAAGAAAAAAATACATATCAAAGAATAGAAGGTAGCATCAGGACTAAAATGAGTGAGAAAATTAATGAAACTAATATTATCAGTCAAAAGATATTGAAGAAATGTAAGGAACCAAAACCTGTTAACTCCTGACAACTGATGACCTATACTCAAAGTTTTTTAAGATCAATGCTCTACACACAGTAGATTCACACATTGCAATTTTTCATAATTCTTTAGTTTCAAGAACACTCCCACTATTTTGCAAGTTTGAAAAAGTAACATGCCTTTTCCATGGATAAAACTGGAAACTGAAGGCCATTTAATCAAAGATCAGTCTTTGGGAAAATGGTAGAATCGATTATTATGAAAGTTTAACAATGAATTTAGAAAAGAGTAGTATGATTGCAATAGCGTTGCATGTGTACCTTACTTTCAAGAAAGTTCATTTCTAAGGAATCCATATATTGCGTGTATACAATGGTGCAAAGCTACCTGGCAAATATTCTGTTCTGGATCTGCAAGTTGCACACACGCAGCCACACGCACAGACACACGCGCACACACACACACATACACATGTGTGCACACAAATAAGTTATTTACTTTAATATTTGCTTCATGACATCTAATATGTTTTATAGTTTAAAATTATCTAACCAATGTAGTTATTCCATCCCTGATGAGTGATTCATTCATAGATTATTGACTATAATGACAAGTGATGGAAAATATTATGTGCTTGAGGCTTAGCATCTGTGAACATAGAGCCAGCAACTCAATCTACAGGTAGAACACAGCATTGACAGGCTTGAATTATTCTGACATGCATGAAACCTGACCCAACTGTGTTCAGGATATAGTGAGCAGTTTTGGGCCCTGTAACTGAGGAAAGATGTGCTGGCATTGAAGGGGGTTCAGAGGAGGTTTAAAAAAATGATCCCAGGTATGAAGGGCTTGTTATAAAAGGATTGGTTGAGAACGCTGGGTCTGTACTCAGTAGGGTTTAGAAGGTTGAAGATGTGCTCTGATTGAAACTTACAGAATGCTGAGAGGTCTGGATAGAATGGATGTGGAGAAAATGTTCCCATTAGTAGGACGGACTATGGTCTGAGGGCACAGCCGAAAAATGTGCTGCTGGAAAAGCGCAGCAGGTCAGGCAGTATCCAAGGAGCAGGAGAATCGACGTTTCGGGCATTAGTCCTTCTTCAGGAATCTGATTCCTGCTGCTCCTTGGATGCTGCCTGACCTGCTGCCCTTTTCCAGCAACACATTTTTCAGCTCTGATCTCCGGCAACTGCAGTCCTCACTTTCTCCTGAGGGCACAGCCTCAAAGCAAACTCTTGAAAATTAGATGGTGAGGAATTTCTTCAGCTAGAAGGTGGATAATCTGTGAAAACTATTGCCACAGAGGACTGTGGATAGCAAGTATTCTAGTTAAGACAGCGATAAACAGGCTCTTGATTGATAAGAAGATCAAGGGTTACAGACAGTATGCAAATGAATGAGGTTGACAAGCATATGAGCCAAGATTGAATGGCAGAGCAGACTTGATGGACCAAATGACCTAATTCTATTCTTGACTTCTGGTCTTGTGGTCTTATGGAAAGATCTCTCAGTATCTTTGCTTGTTACAGCATTGGAGAGTATTGTAAAAAAATCTTGCTAGTAAGCAATGCTCTATTGCAAGGCCAGTTTAATTCACACAAGAAAGGGAAGTGATCAGAGTGCATGCTGAATTGATAGCAAGCAATGGAATGTCAAAGGCATTTGTTAGAATACCAACAAAATTCCGAGTTTAAATTGGGACACAGCAGACCTCCTAACAAAATGTAAAGTATTACAAGTTCCAGAGGCTCAATTTTTAGCTTTTTGTGTATCTGATACAGAAAAGCGACCATTAAGATTGGGTTATCAGTTGGGACTATATCAGGAGATCCAATCATTCATTCAAATGATGGCCTTCAAATGATCAAGGAAATGCCCAACTGTCAATCGAGTTTTTCAAGAATCATGGCAGAAAAGGCCATTGGCTGAGAAAGCGCACAACAGCAAACACTGATGCAGCAATAAAAAAAAGCCACAATGTGATCCAGACAGATGATGCACAGGGAATAGCCCCCAACTCCAATAAAGATTCCCTGGTATCCTGCCAGAATCCAACGGCGTACACAACAAGGTAAAGAGTGGAGAATACGTGTTTCACACTGTCAGTCTCACGGAAAACAACAAGGCCATCACATTGTCTATAGTGTTTGCAAAGAACCAAATGAACTGTCCTCAGAAAAATGGTGATAATTATAAAGACTGTGACAGGGACGATTGCAGGTCAAGACCCTGCAAATTATGAAAAAAAACACATGGGTTAGCAGATAAGGAAAGCTACAAAACCTATGAACATACAACGGTCTAACCAAAGTTTTATAGAGCTCAACAAGATCTCATGACTCTAGGCAGAATATTTTCCTTCTACAAACATTCGCTGTCTCTTGTTGGCCAGCCAATTCTGTATCCAGACAGCTAAGTTCCCCTGAGTCCCATTCCTCCTGACCTTCTGAATGAGCCTACCATGGGGAACCTTATCAAATGCCTTGCTGAAGTTCATATACACCACATCCTCAGCTCGACTCTCATCAACTTTTCTAGTCACATCCTCAAAGAACTCAACCAGGTTTGTGAGGCATGACCTGCCCCTCACAAAGCCACGTTGACTGCATTTAATCAAGCCATTCTCTTCCAGATGGTCATAAATCCTATCCCTCAAAATCCTTTCTAACACCTTGCAGATGACAGACATGAGACTGACTGGTCTGTAATTGCTGGGGATTTCCCTATTTCCTTTCTTGAAGAGAGGAATTACATTTGCCTCTCTTGCATCACTCGCAACAACTGTTCCTTAAACAGCCTCCACATGTCTATAGTACTATAGTGCCTTTACCATGGAACAATTGCTCCCAGTCCATGCTTCCTAACTCACGTCTAATCGTATCATAGTTTCCTCTTCCCCAATTAAATATCCTCCCATTTTGCCTCTCCGTAGCTATGTAGAATGTGAGGCAGTTGTGGTCACTATCACCAAAATGCTCTCCCACCACAAGATTTGATACCTGCCCCAGCTCATTTCCGAGCACCAAGTATAGAATGGCCTCTCCCCTCGTCAGCCTGTCAATGTACTGAGTTAGGAAACCCTCCTGAACACACCTTACAAAAATAGCTCCATTCAAATCTGCTCGAAGGAGATTCCAATCAATATTGGGAAAGTTAAAGTCACCCATTACAACAACCCTACTACGTCCACACTTATTCAAAATCTGCCAACCTATGCTTTCTTCAATCTCCCTGCTGCTATTGGGAGGCCTGTAGTAAATCCCTAATGCGGTGACTGCTCCCTTGCTGTTCCTAATTTCCACCCAGACTGACTTGGTAGGCAGATCTTCCTCGAAAATGGAAGCTTCTGTGGCTGTGATACCCTCTCTGATTAGTAGTGCTACACCCCCTCATTTCCCCCCCCCCCTATTTTTTTTAAATGCTCTAAACCCTGGAACATCCAGCAACCATTCCTGCTCCTGAGAAACCCATGTCTCTGTTATGGCCACAACATCATAGCACCAGGTACTGATCCATGTAGTATTTTAATTTTGGTATTGAATGACTTATATTTGCTATGCTATTTATGACAATTACCTTCAGTTGCTTTTGTCTGGACCACTGGAAGAAATATCATGTTGATCTTCCAGAAAATAATTACTGGAATTATGGCATTTGTTGCAACTTCAAGTATATATACAGACAGGATTCTATTTGCATCATCCAGAAGCATATACCTTTCCTTCTATTTGGGCCTTTGGTCAGTTTTCTGCTTGCTGATGCTGTTAACCCTCAAGAACCTGTTTTCTCCCTTTCAAAAGATCCCAACAGATCCCAACATGGCTGATGTCTGCTTTGAATGCTTGAACTCAGCAGAAACTCTGGCCTTTTCACAGAGTATGGTGTCATTAATTGGGTGCTGAACATGTCTCTGCTATACTAACAGCATAGGGAGGTGATGGCCTGTTAATCAAGAGATCCAGGTAACATTCTGGGAACCCAGGCTTGAATCCAACCATGGCAGATGGTGGAATTTGAAATCAATAAAAATCTGGAAATAAGTCTGGTTTACTAATGTCCTTCAGGGAAGGAAACTGCCATCCTTGCCTGGTCTGGCCTACACGTGACTCCAGACCCACAACAATATGGTTGACTCTTAACTGCCCTCTGGGCAATTAGGGATGGGTAATAAATGCGGCCTGGCCAGCGAAGCTCATATCCTGTGAATTAATTTTAAAATCTTACAGTTCAGATTCACATTGTTCGTGTGTTGGGACCCAAAATATTTTCAGGCATTGTTTTTCTGACTCTAATTTGAAAAATTCAATAAATTGTTTATGACATTTGTGTGATTGACAAGACACAAGATCAGAATGGAATGAAGCCTATCTCCTTCGGCTCCCCCATTCCTCTGTGTTCAGCCCTGCAAAGATGGCAAGGTAAATCTTCCCCAAAGGAATCAAGAGCTTGTAACTGCTGGAGACTGCTGTCATGAAACTCACCTCATATTGCTAAAGTGACAATTAAAATTACTTTTTGACGGCTTAAAAATGCCAGATATAAAATGAAGGTGAGAGTTGACAGCTCAAGAAAGTAAGGTCCTTTCACCAAACTCCTTCTGAATTAAGAGTAGTACTGCTCTCTCCAGTCCCTTTATCCTCCATCTCCTGTAGCTAATCTCTCTTGTGTTTCACCATGTAACCTGCACTGTTAATTTCCTGCCAAAACAGAAATACGAGAAAAAGGTGCTGCTGTTAAATTTGCCGCAACCTTCCATGTCCTCAGCATTGCTGTGTGTTCCTCATCCACTTACACCTCCCTGTAAATGCATAGGCCATGACTTTGTGTCAGCTTCTTTTTACCATCAGCCTACTCTTTGTTTAATTTCTCCCCGTGTTTCCTTGTGCTGTGCTCACGATACCTGATGAGTCCAACTTTTCATTTTGCAAAAGCTTAGAGAAACCACTGTGACATAGCACTAAGACTCTTAAACTAGGATTGAAATATTAGATTGTTCATATTCTGTATTGTCTTCTCAGAATAAGGTGTCCAGTTAGATTAGACTTACAGTGTGGAAACAGGCCCTTCAGCCCAACAAGTCCACACCAACCCGCCAAAGCGCAACCCACCCATACCCCTACATTTACCCCTACCTAACTCTACGGGCAATTTAGCATGGCCAATTCACCTGACCCGCACATCTTTGGACTGTGGGAGGAAACCGGAGCACCCGGAGGAAACCCACGCAGACACGGGGAGAATGTGCAAACTCCACACAGTCAGTCGCCTGAGTTGGGAATTGAACCCGGGTCTCAGGCGCTGTGAGGCAGCAGTGCTAACCACTGTGCCACCGTGCCGCCCACAAAGGACAGAGATGAGGAACATTTTATTTTAATCTCAGAGGGTAGTATATCTGTGGAGTTCATTAATGCAAAAGGAGGTAGAGGCAGGGTTGTTCAACACATTCAAGGCTAAAATAGATTTTTAATCAGTAGGAGAATTGAAGTTTATAGGAAATGGCAGGAAAGTAGAGTTGATGATTATTAGATCAGCCATGATTGCATTGATTGGTGTGCAAACATGATGAGCTGAATGACTTATTCAGCTCTTACATCTAACGGCCTTATGGCAGGTGTAAATCTGTAAGAAGTGAGCATCTAGTACCAATTTTTTATCTTTGTGTTCAACATTGTAGGTTTCAATTTATTTGCAGACATTTTTGCATCTACACCTTTTTTCCAGTTTTCTTTGGTCCATCAATGATTTTCAGGAGAAAGTTAAAAAATCACACAACACCAGATTATAATCCAACAGGTTTAATTGGAAGCACAGCTGCAAATGTGTTGCTGGTCAAAGCACAGCAGGCCAGGCAGCATCTCAGGAATAGAGAATTCGACGTTTCGAGCATAAGCCCTTCATCAGGAATAAGAGAGAGTAGCCAAGCAGGCTAAGATCGAAGCACACTAGCTTTTGGAGTGCCGCTCCTTCATCACCCCAGTCCAACACCGGCAACTCCACTTCAGTAGAAAAGACTTGAAAATATCTCCAATACAACATGCTTTAGACAGCTGGCCTTTCGTCAGTAGTTGTAGTCAGCTTTATCAGTCATAAAAAATGTAATGACAGCATTTTTTTAATGACATATTTTAACGCTTTTGAATTGCCCCTGTGTAACTTTGAATTTGACCATAAAACCACCTTGACTCTGGAAGCTTTTCTGGTCTCTTTCACCTGTACGTTCCTGGAGCATTTTTGTTTATCTTGCCCTTCCCTCACCTTACTATATGCTTGTTTTACTTAAGCTTCCTACTGCTTTTGAAGAATACCTATGTATGGTTTGATAAATGAATCACTAAATGCACTCCCCCAATATCATGTTACGAACAAAGTGTGATAAGCACTTAATTCTTTGTCTTCATATCTATTATCATGTGCTTAAATCACCACTTGGTAATGTTCAGTCTCTAAAGTAGCAACAGTTGTCGACAATGAAGCGAAATGCTGCAATTTTTAAAGTACTTTCATTACAGTAAAAGTGATGCAACACAATATTTAATTAAATGAATAATTCTAGCACTGTGGCAAGAAAAGACATTGACCAGCATCTTGACTTAAATGCCTGGCTCTTGGAAATGATCCCTTTATTTCTGGCAAGGCAAAATTAATAATCATCTACAAACAAACTCACCATTGAGCCATACCAGAACATGTTACGTTGCATCGTGTGACAAATCTGAAAAATAAGTATTCCCACGACTGTGACACAAGGCAGGTTCAGAGATTATACAAGTGCTGCTTAGTAGTCATGTGATTATCACCTATGAAGACAAAATTGGACCATTTGTTGTGCTATGTTTTTAATTCTTGAGGTACTGTTTAAATGTCATTTAATATAAATTCTGTTTAGTGAGCGTTTATTTTTCCTCAGAGTTCCTATTTGTGTCATTCAACAAAATAAATTTATTGCCAGATATTTGAGAGTGGACTAGTTACTAAATATTCCAACTACTGGTCGATTCTTTTATACAATTGATATAATGCTGCACCTAGGTTTTGTGTAATTTAATGTTATTTTGTGACAAATGTCCCAAAGTTCAGGGTCTGTAGCGATAACACCCTTGCAGGTTTTAAAGTAAGTTGGCATAAGAAGATTGTGGAGCAGTGTGTTGAGGTGTTCACTTGTGAGGCAAATGGCTATGGGATCAACATTGAGCATATGATCTGGGCTGAGGAGTGACAGAATTCCACACTGTTGGATATGGTATGGTTCAGAGGAGAATACCTAAGATGTTATTCAGAGAAGAACAAGGGAGTTCAACAAATATCTGCTACCTGTCAGCCAATGCCTAAAATTTGGTCAGTTATTTTAACGCTTTATGTGGGGATTTGCTGTACACAGTTGGTTGCTTTACTACAAGGAGAAAGTGAGATCTGCAGATGCTGGAGATCAGAGCTGAAAATGTGTTGCTGGAAAAGCGCAGCAGGTCAGGCAGCATCCTGCTCCTTGGATGCTGCCTGACCTGCTGCGCTTTTCCAGCAACACATTTTCAGCTGCTTTATTACAACATAAGTTAAATTTTAAATGAATTTTTTGTTTGTAAAGTGTACTTATACATAATAATATGATTGAGCATGCTACATAAGTACATTTTTTTCTTTTCTATTAATACACCAGTGGACAATGTCACAATGGCAAAGGAGCTGTTCAGTTTTTTCATCCTAATGACTACCTGATTACAGTTTAAGACTTTAGTGGCCCAAATGCACTGGTATTCTTCCATCAATTGCACCATTAGTATAAATAATACATTTACTACTGCTTAGCTTTGATTCAATCATGAAAATGGTCAATTGTTTTTCTTTTGCACGACTACTCAGAATTAAAGAAAACTTCCTCAAGCTTTTTCAATTAACTCAAAACAATCCATTTCTTATAGCACAAAACTTATTCATAAAACAAGTGTTAAACCAGGATTAACAATTAAGCTAAAAATCCAGAATTACACATAGACACATGGATAGAACACAAAAGAAAACAATCTCTGCAGAGAAGATGTTTAAAGAAGGGCAAAGACTAATCCTCATACCCCACCCCTTCAAAAACGTATGGAATAGTTTATTTACCCGTCCAATTCCATTTTGATTTAGCCCCTTTATGCTGTCCACCTATCCCTCGTCTTTTGATGTTTATCACTGCCTTTAATAGGCTTTGCAGGTAAATATCCAATTGACTACATGCATGATTTACTGGTCACGTTTAATAGTGAAGGGAAAAATGTCAAGGTAATTTGTTGATGGGGAAAACTGATTCATTGTGTGTGAGAGCTCTTCTGAAAATATATCTGGTAGACTGCACTTAATTATTAAGTTATGTGCTTAGGTGCTGAACCATAGCCTCTTCACTTAAGAGCAATTATCAATGAAGCTCCAAGACTTGGTAACACTTCCACAATGGAGCTGCCACTGTGTTCCAAATAAACTTCATGTAAGCTGGAGAGATAACACCTAACTTTCTATTGAGGCAGTAAACAGGCTCAAGGACACAATATTGAGTTCCACAACATCAAAATTTGTCCTCTCTTCACCATTTTTATTCCAGTCACTTCCCAGCCATGTCTTGCTTATGTCTTGTTTTATTTTGCTCTCAACACAGCAGAGCCATTTTCTGCTTCCAAACCTATCACTTAAACCTATTTTACATCCCTATTATATATCCTCTATTAGTCCTTTATTACCATTAACACTTCCTTGTCTTCTGCCCTTGTCACTCTCACCACCTGTTGCATCCACATCCCCTTCCCCTCTTCCAATAACATAAAAACTATCATTTTCAGCTCCTTTCAATCCCAGTGAAGTCATATCAACTCAAAACATTAACTGTTTCTCTCTCCACAGATGCTGCCAGACCTGTTGAGTCTCTCCAGCACTCATTGCTTTTATTTCAGATTTACAATATCTACAGTATTTTACTTTTATTATACATGTCACTTTTTGTACCAAATGGCCATCTTAGAGGAAGACATATAATGGTTCATCGTGTCATTTGAAGAAGCCATACATTAGAGTTATCATTCTTTTAACTATCAATAAAATTGTACTACAAGATTTGTTATAAGTCGTTGCAATTGATTATAGTTCAAAGTGAGAATTTGCAGTTCTCAGTTCAATGTGTACTGCGCAGCCAGGTAAAGGTCAACTTGAACAATTTCTTACCCTTCAATCAATCAGCCTATATGTAATTCCTAAAGACAGTATACGTGGGTCCATTGTGTCTGTTTAACCACACTTTAAATCACGTTAAACATACTTTAAGCAATAAATCAATTAGTTGGAAGGGAGGAGGTGAGACCACAAAGATTTTCCTGCAGATGTAAATGGTCCTGCAAAGCAAGATAATTTTATTTAATGGGTATGGGAGTACATAATAATCAGCTGCCAAAGTGTCTGATTTGCCAACGAAAGAAATATTAGCACCCTGAGGCCAGGTATAATATGAGTTAAATGAAGGGTGAAGCTACCTGAGATTCCCTAATGAAGCAGCAATATTTCAACTCTATAACACTGTGACCTGCTCTAAAAGAGAATACTGTTTCCTTTTCTTCACAGCAGCCGTAATTTCTTGAACAAATAACAGACGTTCCTGGAGAGACTCATTAGGTCCTGCAGCATCTGTGGAGAGAAAGCAGAGTTAACAATTCAAATCCAGTGACTTTTCTTCAGATCACACAATTTCTGAGTAAGTTAGTCATGAGTTATGTACCACTTTGACATGTAGACTTGCCATCAGCGGAAATGGCCTGAGGTTGACCAACACATTTCATCCAGGATTGTGAAGACCCCCAGGAGAAGGCTTTCATCCGTCAGTCCAAGTTGGGTTTTTAATGTGAGTTAAGCAAAACAAATTGCAAGCAAATTATAACATGGGGATTCTTTATTCCAATGACATCAGATCTTTATCACACCAACGGAAAAGTTTAACTGTGAGAAGTGAACTATTTACATTGGACATTCATGGCTGGTGCTGCTGATACACCAAGTTACTGTTGATCCCTAATCAGCAGGGTAACAGAGTTTAGTTGGTGGAGCTCCATTGTTAATTTTTCATAATCACATCAACCAAACTGCCATGTTTTTCAGACATGAGGGGATTTCTGCTCCCCATGATCTTTCCAACTCAGGGTGCTGACCAGTGTACCTAGATCTGCTTGCCAGCTCCATTTTCCCTCCCCAGTTCCTTACCTGTTGTTAGAGGCTTCAAATGGTCCCATTTAAGAGTTTGGACCTTGCCAGACTGCAACTCACACGTCCTCAATTTCTCCTCCTTGCTGATCTCATCCTTACATCATGGCATCTAACTCCATCTCTCAGTGTGACAAAGACATGGAACTCTGCATGGAGGGACTCACGGGGCTGACCAATTCCCCTGTTTGGTGCTCTCTCCCTTAGCATTACCACCTGCTGCCAGACGGCATGCTACAGATTCAAATCCAGATGCTAGATGTGCCAACTCACCACAGTCAAAAACTGTGAAATTCCTGCTGAAGGGCTTATGCCCAAAATATCGATTCTCCTGCTCCTCAGATGCTGCCTGACCTGCTGTGCTTTTCCAGCACCACACTTTTTGACTCTGAACTTCAGCATCTGCAGTCTTCACTTTCTCCAACCCACCACAGTGCACAGTCTGTGGATTTAAGCTGTTCTAACCTCCATTTTTCTGGTATTTCTGACAACTTAATAAACGGAACAAAATAGAAATGAGTCAAATTTCCCCAATATCCTGATTTCTAATGTTAATGATGTTAAAAGCTCTTTTTAACTTACTTTGTGGCAAATGAAGATGGCAGGAAAATGCTCGGGTGATACTTTCAGTTATAAGCATTCAATGCACCCTCTCACGACAAGCAAGGACTGAAGATAGAACAAGACATATTGGTGTGTATTATTCACTGACTACTGATTTGAATTTCTCACTGAAAATAATGAATACTGAAATGAAAGGGATTCAGATGTGAGTCAGTTGTTAGCATGTTTACCCTCGTGTTATCTCTGCTACACTTTAGAGAACAGTCTCATTCTGTTACCTCAAATGCAATGACACAGCCAATGGATTCCGAGAATGAGAGAATTCGCCTGGATAATGTCAACTATATTTGAATCCACATCTCAAGATGTACAAAGAACATAGTTGCACTCACTGCATGATTTAAACTAACAAAGGTTTTCCTTTGAGATAGTTTGATTTCACAGAGTTCACTGTCTTCAGTTGGATGACAATTTCATACTGTGAGTGACTTGAGAGGCTTTCCCAGAATCATTGGTGCTTCTTCACATCATGTAATTGACCTTAATATTTAGAAATAAAATCCAGACAGTAATATACCAGTGCACTACTACTGCAGAAATCAGGTTTTGAATTATACAAGGATTGCAGATTAAAGGTCAAATTGATAGGTCATGGCTATTATAGGTTAGGGAGAGAATATTTTTATAAGGGTCTGAGTGGGTGTTGAAACCTGGTAAATATATCCATTTACAATCAGTTTCGACATAGATTAATCAATTTGACAATCTAGGACATTGTCAAACACACAGCAGCCGTTTACACCACAGTGCACTATCTGATTCCCTGCAGATCATGCTGTGAATCCGCCTCTGGAAGTTAGCGAGATAAAAAACTGTCAGTAACATTCATCAGGGGATTTGTAGAGATAAAACAATGTACACAGAACTCATAATTCTTCCTCCTAGTGATGATGCCTCAAGTTTGTTACTGTGGTAACAGCACCCATTTCTTCATCTGTATTGATTTTTCTCTTAATCCTTATGTTTCTCTTTTGTGCCTTCTGTCTGTCTTTTTTTTCCTGTCTCCATTTCGTTACCTCACGCTTTTAGCCTCCTTTTCTTCCTGATACTGCACCATTGTTTCTCAATGACCTATTTTTTTTTTGCTACTACTCTTCTTCCCTCCCTGCAACATTCTGCCAGGTAAAACCTTCCAATGGCTCTTCTGTCATGTGCCATGCTTCATTTGACTGATGGCAAGCTAATTGTTTTGTGAACCCCTGATATTGATTTCTGTTTCGCATCAGAGGCAAACAAAGAAAATATGTTTATGTGAAGAAAAATGAATTATGAGCTTTGCTGCTGACTATTGGTGCTCCTAAAATGCAGCAGTCAATTTAAACTGCTACAATAATACAATAGCTTTAATAAGCTTACGTGACTCTTTCTGTTATGTGCTAAATGCATTGAACTTATTTTCACATGAGCGATGAAGTGTTGATTTAAAACTTAATTTTTTGCAGTGTTTGTATTGGCGTTCTACTATGGTTTGTTGTAAAACCAGGACTTATTAATTGAGCTATTTTCCATTGCAATAAATGGTCATATATCATGTTAATAATGTATTGGCCTCCACTACAATGGTGCAATAATTACAAAATGCTCTGATCAGTAAATCATCAATCATCATCAACTTTTCTGTGAACTTCTACTGAAAAGCCGATGGAATAAGTATCAATGATGGGCCTAGCATTTAAGTTTTCTCCATGACTAGGACAAGCTTAGGATCTCATTGAAACAGTCAGCAATGTCCTAATTGCAGGACTGTTTTCTTCAGCAGTCACCACGTGGCACACCAGAAAGAATACTATTTTCACCTGAGTTATTGTTGGGGATATGGCGATTTCTCAGCCTCATCCCTCGTTTCAGTTTCAATGTAGTTCATGTATAGGGTATGTTTGATTTAACGAGAAGCCTGGTTGGTTGCAGAGTGGAAGTAAGACTGAGGGCGTGAAAGGATTTTGCAGTTTTGAAGTGTTGGCAGGAAACAGGAACGAATACAACATATTACTTTGCTACTTGTTCTTTATAGTGACATCAAGGATTTGTTACGTTGAAGTTATTAATCGACATAATGACATCATAAAGACCAATAGTCAAAAAAATTATTTTGTTGTCGCATATTATTCTGCAAAATGTCCAAATGCAACTGTAGTGATTAGAATGGTGTAAAAGAATATGAATTCCCTGATTGGGACTATTAATCTGTTCCAATCAGGAAGCCATGACAGATATAAACAGAAATGTCAAGGTTTCTGCTCACTCTAGGTGTTGACTCTGAACTTGCTGGATTGGTGTCATGTATTATGCAAGTGTAACTTGATAAAATATTGACCCTCATGGAGTTTTTTTTAGCAACCACTCAACTTCATGTTCAGTACATTTGCAACAGAATAAAGTTTTTGAACGGTATTGATAAGATGGAACCAACTATAGAACAAATGAGTAATGTTGTTAAAATATAAGTAACCTCCAGTGAAAGATTTACTATTTGTGTCAGCTTAGGTCAGAAGTAAGTGTTGGCCATTGAGATGGTTCTGGTTTTCATCATGAATTTCTCTTCTTACTGCATTTGCTATAGAAAGTGATGATTAAAGGAGATCTTTTTAACTCCATTTGAGTGAGCCCTTGTAGGAAACAAACTTCAGTATTTTACTGGATAGCAACCAGAGATGTCAACTTGAGGACACTTCACATCATTCAGGTCTCAGGAGTGGCTGGTTGCCAGGCAGCAGCAGGAAGTCTATGACTGTTGCCTAACTAAAGGAAATATAATGGCCCAGATTTTCTGCTTGCAAGTAATGCTGAGGCTACCAATACTCACTGTTATTAAAGGTGAAATGGGACAGCAACAGTGTATATGCAGTTAAATTCAGTATTCTGTGAGATGATATAAGGACTTTAAGAGGTATATTTTGTCCTGGTTTCTTTACAAAGAAATATTGAGTTGGAAGTACCAAGTGGTCTGCTCAAAGCCAATAAAGTAAACAACTTGTGAGACCTTGGGGTTTTTAAAAAGTTGGAACAATAGAAGCAGCCTGACTGTGTGAAATAAAGTTGAACCAGAATTTTAGTTTTAGCTTTCAGTAATTGCTAGGTCTTGAAACCGTATGTAGATTATTCCTCTCTTTGTTATAGCTAAAAGCTAACTTTCTCATTCTGCTATTAGGATTTCATGTGAGACCATCTATTTTATTGAATCTGCCTTTCCTCAGAGTGTGTTTATGGGATGTTACTATATTGGAACAGATGCCAATAATAGTTAATATATGTTTAATTTTGTTAAGCATTTCGATAGAGTTACAGTTAGGCCAATTCTTTTATTTTCTTTTTATTTTAACTTTGGATTAGATTAGATTCCCTACAGTGTGGAAACAGGCCCTTCGGCCCAACCAGTCCACATCGACCCTCTGAACAGTAACCCACCCAGACCCATTTCCCTCTGACTAATGCACCTAACACTATGGGCAATTTAACACAGCCAAATTCACCTGGCCTGCACATCTTTGAACTGTGGGAGGAAACCAGACCACCCGGAGGAAACCCACGCAGACACAGGGAGAATGTGCAAACTCCACACAGACAGTCGCTTACGGCTGGAATTGAACCTGGGACTCTGGTGCTCTGAGGCACCACTGAACCACCGTGCCACCCTGTGTGTTTGGCTTAAAGTCAAGTTTAATTGCATCTGGATCACACTACCTTACATTTGCCTTTAAAATAAGAAAATGTTAGGGTTGAGGTCTTAATATATTTTGAGGGGGTTCAGTATGGTGCAAAACATATTGGGGGCTTTTGTCAGGATCAAAATCTCTAATTCCACATTGGTTTTAGGATTATGCTGGCATCAAAGGCAGTGAGTAGTAAGTGTTAGCATTTTCTTTTATTTCGTGGGTTGCATTTGTTGGTTTGAATAGGATGTGTCTTGAAAAGCTCTTTCATTTTCCTGGAAGTGGAAGAAATCATTTTGGGAGTTTTAAGGAAGTAAGCAAGGCTTACTATAGGCATAAATGTCATCAGAATCAGTGGAAATGGCTAAAATTCATTTACAAATTCAGTAGCTTGAGATTGAAAAGGAAATGAAACAGTTTGAATTATGATTGAAAGCAGAAGAAAAGCAGAAAGACTGAGTAGCTCTAGCAGAGGAAAAAGGAAAGAATAGTTCGAGCAGGACAAAAAGAAAAGGAAAGGAAGAGGAAAAGAAAGAGGGAAAGACAGAGTTTTTGAACTTCAGAGGTTAGAACTGAAAACTCAAAGACAACTTAAAATGGCAGAAGTAGGGATGAAAGGGAGGAGATGTGATAAGGACAGTGATGGAGAGCAATCCCATTGTAACTCAAGACCGAGGAGTGGGGGGGTTCTGTTCGAATATGTCCAATCTTTTCCAAAGTTCAACAAAAAGAATGTAGAAGCCATTCTCATTTCATCTGAGAAAATGGCTAAACAAATGAAATGGCTGGTGATCATATGGGTATTGTTGATCCAAATAAAGGTCGCAAATAGAGCTAATGAGGCATTTGAGGTATTGGACCTCAAGAAAGAGACTTTGTGGAGTGCCTCCAAGATGGATTCTTAGAACAGCTGGTGCTGGAGCCAACCAGGGAGAAGGCAATTCTGAATCTGACATTGTGCAACGAACCAAAATTGGTCAGGGACCTTGAAGTGAAGGAGCCATTGGGAAGTAGTGACCATAATACAATAAGCTTAAATCTGCAATTTGAGAGGGAGTGGGTACAATCAGAAGTGACAATATTTCTGTTGAATAAAGGGAACTATGGAGCGATGAGGGAGGAGCTGGCCAAGATTCAATGGTGAAATACCTTAGCAGGGATGATAGTGGAGGAACAATGGCAAATATTTCTGTGTATAATGCAGAAGTTGCAGGATCAGTTCATTCCAAAAAGGAAGAAAGATCCTAGGAGGCAGCATGGGTGGCCGTGGCTGATGAGGGAAGTTAAGAAACATATTAAGTTAAAAGAGAAAAAGTATAACATAGCAAAGATAAGTGGGAAAACAGAGGACTGGGAAGCTTTTCAAGAACAACAGAGGATTACTAAGAAGGAAATATGCAGAGAAAAAATGAGGTATGAAGGTAAACTGGCCAATAACATAAAGGAGGATAGTAAAAGTTTTTTTAGTTATGTGAAAGGTAAAAAAATGGTTAAGACTAAAATTGGGCCCTTGAAGACAGAAACAGGGGAATATATTACGGGGAACAAAGAAATGGCAGAAGAGTTGAATTGGTACTTCAGATCTGTGTTCACTGGGGAAGACACAAACAATCTCCCTAAGGTAACAGTGGCTGAAGGACCTGAACTTAAGGGAATTTATATTTGCCAGGATTTGGTGTTGGAGAGACCGTTAGGTCTGAAGGTTGATAAGTCCCCGGAGCCTGATGGTCTACATCCCAGAATACTGATGGAGGTGGCTCGAGAAATTGTGAATGCGTTTGTGATTATTTTCCAGAGTTCGATAGATTCGGGATCAGTTCCTGCAGATTGGAGGGTGGCTAATGTTGTACCACTTTTTAAGAAAGGTGGGAGAGAGATTGCAGGAAATTATAGACCAGTTAGTCTGACCTTAGTGGTGGGAAAGATGCTGGAGTCTATTATAAAGGATGAAATTATGACACATCTGGATAGTAGTAACAGGATAGGTCAGAGTCAGCATGGATTTATGAAGGGGAAATCATGCTTGACTAATCTTCTGGAATTTTTTAAGGAAGTAACTCTGAAGATGGACAAGGGAGATCCAGTAGATGTAATGTACCTGGACTGTCAGAAAGCTTTTGATAAAGTCCCACATAGGAGGTTAGTGAGCAAAATTAGGGCGTATGGTATTGGGGGCAAAGTACTAATTTGGATTGAAAGTTGGTTGGCTGATAGGAAACAAAGAATAGTGATAAATGGCTCCATTTCGGAATGGCAGGCAGTGACCAGTGGGGTTCCACAGGGATCAGTACTGGGACTGCAGCTTTTTACAATATATGTTAATGATATAGAAGATGGTATTAATAGTAACATTAGCAAATTTGCTGATGATACTAAGCTGGGTGGCAGGGTGAAATGTGATGAGGATGTTAGGACATTACAGGGTGACATGGACAAGTTAGGTGAGTGGTCAGATGCATGGCAGATGCAGTTTAATGTGGATAAATGTATGGTTATCCACTTTGGTGGCAAGAACAGGAAGGCAGATTACTACCTAAATGGAATCAATTTAGGTAAAGGGGCAGTACAGAGAAATCTGGGTGTTCTTGTACACCAGTCAATGAAGGTAAGCATGCAGGTACAGCAGGTAGTGAAGAAGGCAAATAGCATGCTGGCCTTCATAACAAGAGGGATTACGTATAGAAGCAAAGAGGTTCTTCTGCAGCTGTACAGGGCCCTGGTGAGACCACACCTGGAGTACTGTGTGCAGTTCTGGTCTCCAAATTTGAGGAAAGACATTCTGGCTATTGAGGGAGTGCAGCATAGGTTCATGAGGTCAATTCCTGGAATGGCGGGATTACCTTACACTGAAAGACTGGAGCGACTGAGCTTGTATGCCCTTGAGTTTAGAAGACTAAGAGGGGATCTGATTGAGACATATAAGATTATTAAAGGACTGGACACTCTGGAGGCAGGAAACATGTTTTCACTGATGGGTGAGTGCTGAACCAGAGGACACAGCTTAAGAATACGGAGTAGACCATTTAGGACAGAGGTGAGGAGAAACTTGTTCACCCAGAGAGTGGTGGCTGTATGGAATGCTCTGCCCCAGAGGGCAGTGGAGGCCCAGTCTCTGGATTCATTTAAGAAAGAGTTAGATAGAGCTCTCAAGGATTGTGGAATCAAGGGTTATGAAGATAAGGCAAGAACAGGATACTGATTAAGGATGATCAGCCATGATCATATTGAATGGTGGTGCAGGCTTGAAGGGCAGAATGGCCTACTCCTGCACCTATTGTCTATTGTCTATTGTCTATGTCAGAGGAGGTATCTGGGGAGTAGGAGGAGGTGAAAATAGTATTCTTAAATGCATATGAACTAGTACCAACAGCCTACAGAAAATATTTTAGGAATCTAAGAAGGGAACCTAGTCAACCATACACAGAACTTGAAAGAATCAAAGTAATTTTGATAGTTGGATCAGTGCATTGAAATTAAATCAAACATTTCTTAGACAATTATTTTGGAGGAGTTCAAAATTCACTTCCTGGCATAGTGAGAACTCATGGGGAAGAGCAGAATGTTAAGACTGCAAGATGAGCAGTGGAAATGGCAGATGATTGAGTTGGTTCATAAATCAAAGTTTGGCTTCTGACATCAATTTCAATCCATGAGGGGTAGAAATTGCGGAAAAAAGAAATCCTCAGGGAATAAAGGGAAAGGAGATCTTTTTGAAGATAGTAGAGATAGTTGGCCATTGGGTAAAAAGGAAACCCATGAAGGGGAAAGGAGAATCAAATTGCTCAGGTGTAGAAAAGTAGGCTACATGAAGTCATAGTGTTGGTGGTTTAGAAAAAGTGCTGGGAAGACAGATGTGGGAAAACAGGATAAGCCAGTGAGTTTGTGAAACGCTAAAGGGAAGCCTGGTGGAAGCTAAAAAGCTGCAAAAGAATGTACAACCTGATCAGGGGTTGGTTGAGGAGTATGTGCCAGATCACTTCAGAGAATTTACTTGCATGGATAAGATAACTCAGGTATATCAGGAGGAATAGGTAAAGAAATTAAGACTTTAAGAAAGATGGGAGAAAATCAATCTTTGATGGTGAAAGATGAGGAGATATGTAATTCAGAAGGTGTATTGCCGGAAAAGGTGGTAATATATGGAATTTATGGTGAGAGGAAAAAAGTGTTAGTGTTACTCTCCGTGGTGAACCTTTGAAGGCAAGATTTATTGTGCTTTATCAAATCAAAAGGAAATTGAATGAGGCAAAGTATTTGATAAGAATGACAGATATAAAGAAACCTCAACAGAGTCTGCATCACAAAGCGAGTCCCTTTTCTTCGAAAAGCTGTTCCTTGGCTCAAGGAGATGGTGACCTTGACTTTCCTCAGAGGGGCAATATACCGGGCTGGGCTCCGATCAGTCTGGTTTGGTACAGAGATGAAAAGGAGTTTGAGAGACCTTTTGTTTATATGTAAACAGATGAGACTTCAGGCCAAAGTGGTCATACTTTAGAAGTGACCTCTATAGAGAGAGGAGAGTAGTCAGCTCTTTAGCTAGCTGAGCTGAGTTGTTTTTAGTTCAGTCTTGAACTGGGAAGTTCAGCAGGGAGGTGTGTAGAAACTCTCTCTCTTTTCTGCCCTTCAACTTCAACCTGTAAGCATGGGTTCCATTTATATTGGCTTTTAAAGGGAGTTTGCTTATTGGGACTGTTGTGCATATTCAGATCAGCATGATTAATTCTAGCTGGATAGGTTAGGCTCTGTAGGGTTCTTTATTCTGTTCTTTGTGTTTCATTGTAATTTTGTGAATAAACTTTTTTGTCTGCTTTCAAATCTAATAGTCAGCCTAGCTATCTTACTCTGGGTAATTTTCACTGTACACTTACCAAATTAAATTGGAAAGTTAGGTCTAGGGCTGTCAGTTAAAGAATGTTTTGAGTGGTATGGCCTCGTCCATAACATTTTTTATGTGAATATGCTCAAATGTTATTTTGATAGGGTTGGAAAGCAAAAGGAAAATGCGGTACTGGTTACAGAACAGAGTGAAGAACCATATTCAGCTGATACTGAATTGGACACTCCTGTCATAAAATTGGACAACGAGGAATTCGCGTTAAATGGGATAAATTGTGATGATCATAGGCCCTTAAAGTTTTCAGAAAAATTTAAGGCTAAAAATTCTAGACAGACTAGATGGAGCTTATTGTTGCAGCCAAAACATAATTACCAAAGCATTGTCACAGCTTTGATGAAGGAAGATGAAAGCACTCAGCAGTAGGAAAAAACAGGCTGAATACTAGTGAATGTTTGCATGCTTAAAGTCAATGTAATGTAAATACATTGTAGTATATTCGTAGAGTGAAAATGAAAGGTTTTTTTTAAAAATGAAGTCACGTCTGTATATTGCTAGCTCATTTTTTAAAGGAGGAGGTGTAACAATACTATGGCTTTAAGAGGGGTCGTTTGTCCTTTTTTAATGAAGCTAGGTTGACACAGAGGCAATGAGCAACCTGCTCAAAGCCAATGAAGCAAACAGCTTGTGAGGACTTGTGTTTTGTTGTTTTGAAGTTGGAACAATAGAAGCAGCCTGAACGGGTGGGGTCAAACTCCCCTAGAACCAGGATTTTTAGGTTTAGCTTTCAGCAATTGCTGAGGTCTTCAAGCTGTATGTGAAACCTCTTATTCTTCTCTGATACAGTGAAATGTTGGGATTCTCCTCCTGCTGCTTGTGTGTGAGAAAACCTGTTTTATTGAACTTGCCTTTGACCAACGCCTGGAGGAAGAATGTGTCATCTTCCAACTTGGGACCTTGAAATCACACGGCAACAATGTCGATTTCACCAGTTTCTTCATCTCCCCCTGCCTCATCCCAGATCCAACCCTCCAACTCGGCACTGCCCTCATGACCTATCCTACCTATCCATCTTCCTTCCTACCCATCCTCTCCACCATCCCCTCCAACCTGTTACCATCACTCCTCACCTGTACCTACCTATTATCTTCCCAGCTACCATCCCTCAGCCACACCCCCATCCTTCTATTTAACATCCCCCATCCCCCACACTCCACATCCCTGATGAAGGGCTTATGTCTGAAACATTGATTCACCTGCTCCTCGGACGCTGCCTGACCTGCTGTGCTTTTCCAGTGCTACACTTTTTGACTCTGAATCTGCCTTTATTAAGGGCACCTTTATGGGATTTTACATTATTGGAGCACATTATTTGTAATAGTTAATATATTTTTATTTTGTTAAGTGTTTCGATAGAGTTACAGTTAAATTAATTCTTTTATTTTATATTTATTTTGTCTGTATTTTATCTGTTGTGTAAAACTAAAGTGGTGTTTTGCTTAAAGTCGTTTGACCAACTGTATTGCATCTGGAATGCAACGCCTTACACTGACCTTCAAAATAAGAAAGAGTTGAGGTCTAGGCTTTCATTGTAATATATTTTGAGCGGTATTCTATAACATTTCTAAGTTCCTCTCTGAGTTGCCATGTTCCAATGGTTAGCACTGCCGCCTCACAGCGCCAGAGACCCGGGTTCAATTCCTGCCTTAGGCAACTGCCTGTGTGGAGATTGCACATTCTCCCTGTGTCTGCATGGGTTTCTTCCGGGTACTCCGGTTTCCTCCCACAGTCTAAAAATGTGCAGGTTAGGTGAATTGGCCATGCTAAATTGCCTGTAGTGTTAGATGAAGGGGTAAATGTAGAGGAATGGGTCTGGGTGGGTTGCTCTTCGCAGGGTCGGTGTGGACTTGTTGGGCCAAAGGGCCTGTTTTCACACTGTAAGTAATCTAATCTAAAAACTAGATGCTACAAGCCATTTGTGGGTTACCAGGTGACTCTGTTGAAACATATTGAAAATGTATTGAAAGTTCTTATATTCATACGTAGCATCATATTCTTACATGTCATCTACTTTGCTTTCCAAAAATAGTTAGAGCTTATTCTTTCCCAAGCAAATGTGAATAGCATGAAAATTCTTAAGTACCTATGAAAATTACCGTTTACAAGTGTAGTATCTCATTACTTCCTTGACTGGAAAGTTCAAAAAAACATTTTCTTCCTATTTCTATTTTATTGTTTTTTTTTCAATTCCATTTTTTCCCTCATTAATTTACTTTCTGCACGTATTTGCCATTAAATTAATTAATCCAGACATTAGTGTAACATTAAGAACTCTTCATTTAATTAACTAAGAGTTACTTGCTCTACTGGAAAGGTTTCCAAATCCCTTGTAGGGAGTGCACCTGAAATAGCTTTCTAATCAAGTTAAAAACCCAAATAGTGCGTATGCAACAAATTGCCCATGCCATTTGTATACTCCTGAGGGAAAACTCTGGACCAATGTAACATTGTCACTAAACTGTAGGACAGGGCTAAGATATTGGCTTTGGATTGACTTTTATCTGAATATACTAGGCCTTTGCATAAATTGGAGCAGGTAACCACACCATAGATACTGATGGAGGATTCTGGATATATTTGGTGTCAAGAAATGTTCAAGAAGTTGCTTTAAAAGTGACTGCACTGTTTACTGTCAGTTGCAGGAATCCAAATTTCAAAGTCTGACTTCTATTTCTTAGAACTACTTTTTTTTAATGGAATGATACTGGACAAATTATTTCATGTCACTGCTACTGCTTGAAAGAAAAGACTAGTGATTTCACCGGCCATTGAAAGTTCCTGCACCCTGATTCAATCCAATGCTCTTCTGTGACTGGAAATCTCAGTGAAAGAATGATTACTGAAGACAAAATGGTCTGACAATTACTTGCAGTTCCTTTGTTGGGTCGCAACATGAACTATGAAAGAGCATGGCTCAGCCTTCAGATCGAGCAAGCAATAACTAGATAATATATTAAAGATAGGACTCCAAATGTAAATTACATGCAATCATGACTTCATACTTGTTCCATTGTAATGTTAATTGCCCCACTGGGTGTTGGAAAAATGGGAGAAGGAAAGATTAGGCAAATAGCTTTGGTTGCAATATTAATTGCGTTACATGAACATTTGAATGAATTACACCTTTCGAGTTGTTTCTTTCACATAATGGGAATCTGAGCAAGTACATTGTCAGCTGGCATTAGTCAAGCCAACCCATCTGCGCAACTACAGACTTACCAGTATTTCCTATGTATCATTAAAGGTGGTAAATTACCAGGAGAGATATTCCTGCACATCAGAGCAGATATCAGTGACAGACCAGCTTAACTGAACTGTACAAGTTAAAAATAACAATCAAATTACAGACCAGAATTTAAAAATGTAGTGTGCTCAGGCTTTTGTAGTCCATCATATTGTGGAGGTGAATATCTGCTAGGAACTCCCGTATTAATTTTAACAGAAGAAATGGGAAAACTCTAGAAAAGATTTGTGCCAAGTGGCACTGAGAACTGAGTTTAGTTCTGTGCCAAAATAAATGATTAACTGAGACTGGACTAGACCCATTTCTTGAAACCACTATAAAGACTGCAATAGTTGATAAAGTACTTGAAGTTCCAACAGACTTTCAGAACATATGTTCTTCAGTCACATTGCAGTGAGGTTACATGCCACGTGTTATCAAGACCTAACATTGCAAAACTATCTCCCAAGAGAGTAACACAGTGACTGGCCTCTTAGAAATGAGATCAGGAGTGAGTTTGGCTGTCATTTGTAGATCAGTACACAGGCACAATCTCTGGACCCATGCAATTGTATTTTTAAGAAATGATCAGACAAATTGGATAGGCCTCCCAAGCTCTTGCATATGTTGAGAAGCTGCATATGCCGGAGAATCATATAACCTTTGGCCATTTTTCATCACCATTCAATTCAAAACAGTAAATCTGCAATTTTATGATGTCCAACTGTCGATATATCTTATGGGGCTGGTTGTTGTCTTCATCATTATGCTAATACTAGTGGTCTTTATAATTGTCTAGTAGGCTTTGTATCTTACCATAATATTGAAGGTGCAAGTTTTAAGTCCATTTCTTTACTTTGCCCCAAAATACTCACTTTCACATATTTGTTAGACATGCAACCATACATGTTCTGCTCCAATCCTATGCTCCTGAAGGTACTCCTAGTTTATATCCTGCATGCTGGACAAAGAAGAACGGTTGAAAATGATAATGCCTTTGCAAAGTGCATCATCTCCTCTTGCATACATCTTGTCAACAAGGGAAAAATAGTCAGTCCAATACAAGTCCACTAGGATTAGGATTACATGGAAAATAGGAAAAGTTAACCCTGTCTACAAGGAAAGTGCATCTACAACCAAATGTTACCATAAAACTTGAAAGCAGCTTCATATTTTCAGCTTGTGTAGCTCTTTCAGTTGTAATTCTATGATCAAGCTCCAGGTACCAGATACTGCTGTGCTCCATTGGGCCAGTAGCTTTTTAAATCATGGCAATGCTTTTTACTGTACATGTGATCACTTTCACACAGAGTACTCGGTTGCTTTCTGTGTGCATATTATCCAGCATTACTCTTCATTGTGACACATTACCATGGCAACCAAATAAGGCAGTTCCAAATAGTTGTCACATATATTCTACCTCCACTCTCCCCTCTCCCCACTACCACATGCCTGCATCCAACTGTGTGGGCAAATGTTTGTATACACACACACAACAGAAATAAGCTTTCCACATGCATTAAGAATATGTCAAGAAATGACTGCATAACTTTTTTTTTAATTCCAAAAGGGACAAATGCTCTTAGTGATTGCAGGGACCTGATTAAGAACTATTTTAATCAGCTGTATACAGTAATTCTGAACTAATTATTGCATCTATTTATAAATACACTGATGTTTGTTTTAGTCTCTTTAGCACTTGAATTTGCCTTAAAAGGTCAAGTTTCTCGACTGATCCAAACAATGTATATAAACAGAAAACTGCAAAGTGGATTTTTTGTTTGAGTTGTTTACTGTCCTCCCTTGAAAGAAAATCCTTTAGCTGTCAGTTGTTTTTGTTAAATTCTCCCCAATAAAAAGCAGCAGCCGAGGATTTATTAGGTACTCAAGGCACACATTTAGTTTTTTGCCAGTTATTAAGTGAAAATCAATACAAAGCAAGAAAATGGAAGTTGTACAGCTGTTAGTGTGCTGTTGTTTCCCAGATATTATGTCGGCTGTCTTGTAGATTCATGACAAACGAAAGCTGCTGGAAGAGAACTTTTGCTTACATAGCAAGACCAAAGTGGGGTTATTCATTAGCGAGGCGACACGCCAGATAGATTTCTGCAGCTCTTTCCATTTGTCTTTAAAATGCTGGGATCTTGAGAAAAAGAACACTGATAAAATGTGATATCAATGTCAGTTTTATGTATCTAGATCACGATTTATTGTTGTTTCTTTCTGCAGACCTTTCTTTTTTAAGAAAAACACTTCACATGAAAAAGATATCTGCACCCTCATCTCAGGGCCCCCTCCACTGCTGTTTATTTTGCCAGATTTATGGCTAGACTGGAGACTGAACCAATGTGTTTTTACGTCAAATCCACACACAGAATTCATGAGCATCAAGCTATTTAATGTATGAAGTTCGAGACTTTGGGCTACCCAGATATAATTATCCCATCCCATTGCTTTCAACATTAACTTCAATAAAAGTTTTATGTTTGGCATACTTTTAAGAGCCATTTCCTTAGATAACATTTCAAAGTAACTGCATATGACCTTGTCCCCCTTCTATAAGAGTATGATCATTTATAGCTTTGTAGAGGTGGTAATTTTGTTGGGAAAGGGAAGAGAGAAAAGAAATACAACCTTTTCCAATTGTATCAACTTCCTCATTTATTCTGGTAGTTCACATGTCTAATTGACGTTCTGTTTCAAGTAAGTGGCAGACTCCCCTGGAGGCAATCATGGCATGGTACCTATAGACTCTAGGCTCACTGGTTCTGGAACAAAACTGCTCACCTTACCTAGAGGGTAAAGTGAACCTATTTCCCTGGGATACCCCACACATTATCCAGGGAGAACAAAATCTGGGCAGCACAAGTACAAAGTTCATTTGTCAGCTGGCAATGAAGTGTACACCTGTGACCACAGGCATGTGCAACGATCAAATCAGTTGCCACAGCTCAGGGGATTAGACATCTTGATCATTTTCACTATCAACAGCAATCTGACTGGCGCACATTTAAAGATTCAACATCGTATAGCACTTAAACAAATGATTGCGATGATGCCGTTTCTTCACATTGTGGAGGAGGAATTTGAGCTTTGGTTGCGAAAGAATTTCCTTGGCTCAATGTAACAATATATACCATCGTAGGGAACTCCCAGGAGGTTTTCCATCCAGTGTCTGTACTATGAAATTTTGCATGTCTCTGCTACTTGTTTTGAACATGCTACCAGGATGAGGGAGGACAGAAAAGGTTATTGTACCAATCAATGTTAAAAAAGAACTGAAGGTTTCAAAGTAGGTACCTTTCAATATTCATCTGGCAATCACTGGAATGTGAAGTCAGGATTCCAGTTGCTAATTTTAATCAATTCCAGTGAGTAAACATTCATCACAGACTTTATGCATCAAAAGTCGAAAGTAATATTTTCTGAATTGATGATGATTTAACAATGAAATTTAGATTAACTAGAAAAAACATCTATGAAGATAAAGCACAGAGGAAGACACCTACACTCGTATTTATTATAAATATGGTCAAAAGAATCGGCACGACAGTGACAAATGTATATATTAAATTGCAAAAGATTCAATGAAAATAAGAAAGACCCAACTACACCTAATAAACAGATGTCTGTTACTTCTGCACTACCATTGTCTATCATTTTCATTTGGAGGAAATTGTTTGGGAAAAACGTCTATTTTCTCCTTCACTCATTGACACAAACATCACACAGACTTACACATTTACCTTGAGAGTGGTAACAAATTTATCGCAAGTAAAACAAGTCATCCAACTCAACTGGTCTCTACATCTCTTTGTGCCCCCTACAAGCTTCATTCCACTGTTTACTTTGTCAGCCTATCATTTTATTCCTTTCTCTTCCATGCATTTATCTAACTTCCTCATAAACAAGTTGCTTCCATTCACAAGTTCCAAATTCCAGCCACTCTCTGGATTAAAAAAAAATTTCTCTTGGCTTTCTTATCAGATTTATTATTGATTACCTTAAATTGGTGAAGACTATATTTGGTTACCTTGACAACCGGAAGCATGTCCTCTATGTCCAAACCATGCAAGTCTGTCTTTTCTCTTGTCTTTTTTTGTGAAATTGGGCAATGGACCTCCAATGGACAATTAATAATTATGGGCAAAGGATTGCAGTGGGCTTGTCACTGCCTTCGGCAGGATAGCTGACATGGAAACTCTACCACTCTTACCATCTGCTATAAGGTGCATTGGAAGGATATTTAGAAAAGCATATTTGAGTTGTTGGTCAAATCTATAAGTGTAATTCCCAGGGCCAAAATGTTTTGATGTAGGGCTTAATTCTAGAGCTTCTGGCTCCAGATTTGGGATATCATCACTGCACCATAAAACCTCCATCTCATGACCCCCATAATTTCTTGGAAACCCCAACTTTAACCCTCAATCTTCTCTTTTCTCGATTGAAAACCACAGACTGTGCAGCCCTTTCTGCTTGTTATTACTTCTCAGTTCTGCCATCTTCCTTGTAAACTTCCTTGCACCTTCCCTTGCACCTTTATATCCCTTTTATGGGATAAAGACCAGAACTGAACACAGCATTCTAAGCATCTTTGCCAAGCTTCATTGCAAGATTTATCATAACACTGGTGTCATGGCTTAACACCAATCACCCTTTCCCATATTTCTTTTACTGGAAATAAATATGGATATCCCATACTACTAATTCTCATTACCAATTTTTACAATGTAAGGACTGTATTTTATTGATAGCATTGGTCCAATAATTTATTAGTGCTGATTAGAGATGTGAATGTTATATAAAAGCAGAACAACAAATAGTCACAACTGTGTTGGTATAGGATTTATGACCATTTATTTACTAGCACTTAAAAACATCAGCACTACTTCTAAGTAATTAGTTTTGAAATCAGCTCAATGGCCCTATCCAAATGGATATTCAGAATATTTTCACTTGATTCCTCATTACATTCCAGCATTTTCTACAGCAATACTGAATAACATTGATATCTCTTCCATCTCTGTATTCCCAGCAAGTTTAACTATTTTGTTCTACTTGCCCTTGTATTCACACATGTGCACGCCAGAAAGGCAGTTTGACTGGCATCTTGGCAGTGGTTAAAGCAGAAGAATGTCTTGACCAAGCGATGCATCAACCTGTTGACAATATGAGTGAGGCGCTGGGTCAATCAATCTAGCCTCAAGTTTTCTCAGTTATGTCAACCCAGAGGCAGTTCTGAAACAACCCAAGTCCTGTTAAAACATCAAGCATAATCTAATACATCTCTCCATTCACAACTGATCAGAGATGTGGAACTGTGCCTGAAAGAGTTGGAAGGTGGTGGGGTCAGGCAACAGCCAGGATTGTCAGTCCTGAACTGAATGTTGCCAGTCCTAAACTTCTGCTGGTAATTGTTCACATGCCTCAAAATGGAATCAGCACTCTGGCTGCCCCATTGACATTGGCACTGTGACTGGCACCATTCTAAAATATTCGGGTAAAAAATGAGGTCTGCAGATGCTGGAGATCACAGCTGAAAATGTGTTGCTGGTTAATGCACAGCAGGTTAGGCAGCATCCAAGGAATAGGAAATTTGACGTTTCAGGCATAAGCCCTTCATCAGGAATTCATTCCTGATGAAGGGCTTGTGCCCGAAACATCGAATTTCCTATTCCTTGGATGCTACCTAACCTGCTGTGCTTTAACCAGCAACACATTTTCAACCATTCTAAAATACACCTCCAACTTGGACCCCAATTACGATATGTTCAAAATGGCCAGACTGTACACTATATTCCCTCTGATTGTTTTCATGGATATGGGAGAGATCCAGCCAAGGCAAGTTTGGTAACCTTTCTGTGAGACTGAGAGTGCACTCCCATCCTAGAAAAATATTCAAGGCAGCTCTCTATCCTGGAAGCATCCTGTGAGCCCACTCACTTGTAATGCAATCTTATTTACTTTTCAGCTAACCAAGCCTCTGCAGCATTGATGGGTTCATCAGCAAGCTATATCATGCACCTTACTTAGTGTCCTGTAACTTATCCTTTACAACAAGGCAATAGTTTATTTCTTCACTTCAGAAATGGTCAAAATTGACCTCTGGGACATCGTTCACCTTAAACTTAAATAAACTGCCAAAGAGTTAAGGTATCAGGAAGGCTGCATGGGTAATAATGATAGGTTTTACTTTGACATTATAGAATGGCAGAAAAACATTCTTTATCATTGAAGCACTGCATATAAGGGAAAAAAGACTATTTGCTTTTGTTTCGCTGCCTGGAAAGTACAGAGATCAAATATCTGTTGTGCCAACAAGCCAGGAGAGTTGAGGGAAGCAAAGAGATGTGAGAACAAAGAGAGAGTTGATGACTAACTACAGCTGTCCATGCTGAGACCACCTAGGTGCTGATCACAGCCTTTTTCCTTTGGCAGATATTGCAAAAGTTTTTTTTTGGTCTCTGGGCTTCTTTTGGCAGAAAAACTGAGTGGATTTTTGTGCAACAATGCTTTTGTTTTCCTTTGGTTTCTCTTGAGTGTATTTCTGTCCACTCTTTAAAGAAATACAATGAGAATATTTCCATACTCCCAGTCAACAATGTACACTCAAACGTAATGGAGTTTGGGAGGGCTACATCTTTTTGTAGTCCTGATTCTCCAGCTGACATCCCTTGTCAGAAGAGCTCCCCACGGGGATATTAGGATTGGTTCTATAAACCTACAAACAAACAAAGATAGATGTTTCTGGCCCTTTCTGACTACCTCACACAACTGGAATGCATTGTGAATCAATATATAAAGACTGTTCATCCCAACAAAAGGCCATGTGCTCTCCCAGAAGACTTACAAAATCAGATACAATCCATACTACTAAAGGAATACAAATCTGGAAAACTTCTCTGTTACAATTTTAAGTGATCTATTTTGACATAAACAAATGAATTGGAGGAATGAGTAGATCACTTGGCTCCTCAAGTCTTTTCCATCATTTAGTAACATCATGGCTGATCTGATTACTCCACATAATCGCATAGCCATGACAATCCTCTTGCTCATCAAGAATCAATCTCTCTATGTCTTAAAAATATGGAAGAACCAATTTCCAACACATTATGAGAAAGAACATTCTAAAAATGCATGATTTTCTGTGAGAAAAATAGTGCCTTCTAGCACTATACGAATCCTGTCAAACCCTTCACGATCTTAAATGTTCAACCAAGTTGTTCCATACTCTTCTAAACTCCTGTAGATAGACACCTGTCCTGCTCATCCTTAAATCACAAGATTAGCCATACATTGTAGACATTAGCCTAGTAAAATTCTCTGAACAGTTTATACAATGCTTTTGTATCATTACTTAATTCAGGAGAACAATACTATCCACAATATTCCTGTAATTTCATGAATTCCCTATACAGCTGACATTAACCTCTTTATTTTTGTATTTAATTCTACTCACAATAAACAATAACATTCTATTAGCTTTCCTCATTACTAGGTGTACCTTCATTGGAACCTTTCCCCATTCTTGTACTTGAACATCACAATCCCCCTCCCAAGCATGCCAGAGCTCTGCAATTTCTCACCTTTGACATGTTATCTTTTTGTCCATTCATGGATTTTTGCAGAAGGTTCTTAATGTAACCAATCTTTGTCCAGTTACTAATCTATTTCATCCCCCACAGAATAGTGAGTTTGTGGAAATCTCTGTCACTGAAAATAGTTGAGGCTGAAACATTGCATGTTTTCAAAAAGGAGTTAGATTAGATTAGGTTCGATTCCCAACAGTGTGGAAACAGGTCCTTCGGCCCTACAAGTCCACACTGACCCTCCGAAGAGTAACCCACCCAGACCCGTTTCCCTCTGACTAATGCACCTAACACTTTGGGCAATTTAGCATGGCCAATTCACCTGACTTGCACACCTTTGGACTGTGGTAGAAAACTGGAGTATCTGGAGGAAATCCACGCAGACACAGGAGAACGTGCAAACTCCCTGATAGAATTCTTAGAGTTAAAGAGATCAAAGGGTATGGTAAGAAAGTGGAACAGCCATGATCAAATTGAATGATGGAGGAAGCTCAAAGGACAGAGTGGTCTACTCCTGCTTCTGTTTTCTATATTTCTATCCATGCCCCTTTGTAGCTTCTTTATGTCCTCTTCATTTTATATTTTATCTTTGTGTCAATTGGAATAAATGGTTGACAAAAATAAAATGGCCTAGAAATTCATCTTTGATGTAGAAAGTGCAGTTGGGAGGCTTTGACTCCATACTTCATGATTGGTTCTTCATAACCTGAGTTAAAGGCAATAAATATGGCCAAGGAACCATGGCTCGCATTTCAAGGATGAATATAATAAAGATGTAGTTATGCTCCTTTCTGACTGCCATGCATTAATTCCCCTCGCCACCTCTCGTTGGAAGAGACTGTGCAGTTTCCTGTACTGAAATGGCCTATCAACAAAGTTGTCATGGGCAGGGTACCAGATGTTGGAGTTTCTCATACAATAGTGCTCCATCCAGCAAAACTGGCCAGTAAGGAGAAGCCGGGAGTAAGCTGGTAGAAAATAATAAGTGAATGAAATAGCATTCATGACTTATTCTATCCTTCTTACTTAAATTACCTTAATTGGACTGTCACCTCAGAAGTATAAAATCCTCTTTGATTATATAGTACACTTTGAAAAAAAAGGAAAAAAATTCCAACATTTTCTCATTTGTAATATTGAATGCTTTTGTGCTTGATTTATTCATGGTATATATTGTTTTCGATGCTGCTATGCATCTCTTTTGGACCATAGCGCAGTGATAATTATGTTTGTGTTGTACCATATTTCTAGCTTATTGTCTGTGTTTGTGTCATGTACAAAGGTATGAAGGTACACCAATGCACATGTGAATGATCGAATGCATTGGTGTTCTGACTGTAGCATTATTAGATCAAATTTCCATAGCATTAAACAGAGAAGTAGCATATAACATACAACTGTGCCTGTAAATAGCAATTAAATTCCAAAATGGCTGAAGGCTGCCTTCTTTCAAAGCATGGAAAAGTCAGAAGAAAACTGCTTTTGCAGAGAAATTACAGCCAGTGAATTAGACACTCTCTGTTACCATAGATTTAGATCTAACAAGGAGATACTATATGATCTGTGCATGAAGTTTAAGAGGATTTGAAGTGTGAGGCCCTCTGGATCTTTTCTTACTTGCGTTAGTCAAGGTGACTGCGGCAGTCCCCCTGAACGTTAATGCTACCTTTCAGATCTCTGTAGGTAACACCGCAGGCAAATCAGACAGTGTTGTCAAAGTCTATTTTTCAAGATGCCTTTGCATTGCTGAGGAGAGTCGATTGCTTCATCTGCTTCCTTTCTAGCCTGTGGAAATAGGAATAAAACATGCTTTTTATTTTTACCTATTTCAAGATTTCCCAGCATCCTGAGAATTACCCGCTGTGCTTGACATGCTCCTTCTATTACCCTCACTGACTGAAGCTATCCACATTCAGCAAGTTTCATGGTCAGGGCACATTACATCTTGGGGTCCATTCGCAAAAAACATTGAGTACAAAAGCCTGGAGAATTTAGGTTGAATCTTTATAAACCTCTGGGTAGACCACAAGAGGAGTACTGCGTGCAATTCTGGCTACCACACTTAACGAAGGATATGAAAGCCTTTTGGGAAGGTCCAGAGGAGATTTACCAAAATGGTTTGAAGGCTGTCGGAATTTAGCTGCAAGGTTAATTTGAAGAAGTTGAAGTTATTCTCTTGTTGCAAAGTATATTGATGCAAGACCTGACAGAGGTGTATTAATTTTTTAAAGATTTACTCACGGGCTGTGGACATTTATGGCTAGACCAGTTTCTATTGCCCGGAGGGCAGTTAAGAGTCAATCACATTGCTGTCGGTCTATAGTCACATGAAGGCCAGGTCCCGTCCCAGAAGGACATTAGTTAACCAAATGGGTTTGTTGCAACAATCATTAGACCCATGGTCATCATTAGACCCATAATTCCAGATTCTTTATTGAATTCAAATTCCACCTTCTGCCATGGCAGGTTTTGAACCTGGGTCCCCGGAACATTAGGAGAAAGTGAGGACTGCAGATGCTGGAGATCAGAGCTGAAAATGTGTTGCTGGAAAAGCACAGCAGGTCAGGCAGTACCCAAGGAGCAGGAGAATCGATGTTTGGGGCATGAGCCCTTATTCCTGAAGAAGGGCTCATGCCCAAAACATCGATTCTCCTGTTCCTTGGATGCTGCCTGACCTGCTGCGCTTTTCCAGCAACACATTTTCTCCCCAGAACATTAGCTAAGCTTCTGGATTGATAGCTACTGATAGTACCATTAGGCCATTGCATCCCTGATATGCCAGGCTTAGATAAAGAAATGTTCTAATTAGCTGATAGTACAGGGACTAATGGGCACAGATTTTGGGGCAAGAGACCTTTTTATGCAAAGGATAATAATCACCTAGAACTCATGGAGAGTTGGAATGCAGAGATGACCAGTGATTTCCAAACAAAATTACAGGTAGTTGAGAGCAACACGCTAGCAGGGCTATAGGATGGAGCAGAGGAATGGGACTGACTGAATTTTTTGTGTGGAAAGCTGGCATGGATTCATTGGGCCAAATGGCCAACATGTTTTCATGGCACTGGTTAATTTTTTATGATTCCCATCATCAGTATCTTACAAGTGATTGTCAAATTTGGTATAAGGCCACATTACAATGAAGACAATTTTGTCTTTCTAATTTGATTTCCCATTCTCTTGAGATCATTTGCAGCTGCTCTTTATTATTATCTTTCAGCTGCGCTGAGGGGTGGCACGGTGGCTCAGCGGTTAGCACTGCTGCCTCATAGCACCAAAGACCTGGGTTCTATTCCAGCCTCGGGTGACTATCTTTGTAGAGTTTGTACCTTCTCCCCGTGTCTGTGTGGGTTTCCTCTAGGTGCTCTGGTTTCCTCCCACAGTCCTAAGATGTGCAGGTCAGGTGAATTATCCAAGCTAAACTGCCCATAGTGTTAGGTGCATTAGTCAGAAGGAAATGGGTCTGGGTGGGTTACTCTTTGGACTATCGGTGTGGACTTGTTGGGCTGAAGGGCCTGTTTCCACACTGTAGGGATTTTAATCATTCAGGGGGCAGAAGCTGTGGTCTGAAGTAGTGACTCAACCCACTGGGGTCAAATCTACAGAACTCCAGCCCAAGAACAATATAATCAAGTCAAATGATTTGTTACAGAGAGTACTTTGGGGATTTTAAACATGTGTTTCCATTGTTTAGATTTTATGGAGGAGTGAGCTTATAGCATTGTCCTAAGAGAGTTGACTTAATCTTTATAACAAGCTGTGCTTTATATAACATTTCTACCTCCCACAGTAGACCTTTCCGAATGCAATAGCAATAGAAAAAAAAATGAGGAAGAGGACACAGTGAAATAACAACTAATTGGGGTCATGGACATTTATAATGTTGTAATATTGAAACTCTTTATGCAAAGGGATAGTCGATACTTTTGGCACATTTTTAATTGCTGGAGTGTTATTTAAAGGTGAGGTTGGTGGCACATGTTTGACAACATTGCCTTTTTTTAGTCAGCTAGTGGTAAGTGGAATGTGTCTCTTTCTGACTCTGAGTTTGTAAAACCACTAAGTAGGCTTTCCTGTCTCCACCCAAAATGACCAAGCCACACCAAACACTTTCCTTCGAGACAGATCAGCTGGGGACACTTCAGGGGTGTGTACACTTCTGTCACTGATGTGCCTTATAGACCAGTGGACAGTACTCTCGCTTATGCATTCTAGAACTAAGGGGCACAGTTTTGAAATAAATGGTCTCCCATGTAAGAAAGAGAGGATTTTTCTTTTCTCTCAGAAGGTTGTGAGTTTTAGAACTCTGTTCCTCCGAGAGTGGAGGATGTAATGCTTTGAACAGTTTAAAGGCAGAGGGAGATGAATTTTTGAATAACAAGGGAATCAAATATTTTCAAGGGTAGACAGTAAAAGGGAGTTCTGTCTATAATCAGATCAATCATGATTTTTTTGCATGACAGAGTAGGTTAGAGAGTGCAAACTCTCCCGTCTTTATTTACATGTTGAGGTGTATATTCGAGTTAGGGGGTCAGTGGGTACAAGTCACAAGCGGAGAATCTAGGGTGTGCACTACAGGGGGAGTGCTGCAGTACTGTTGCTCAGATAAGTCATGACACTGAGGATTTGTCCTGCCCTCTCAACTGGATGCAAAATAAATAAGTTTACAATTCAACAAGGGGAAAGGAGCTGTCTTCAGTATCCTGACAAATGTTTATTGGTTAACCAACATCAATAAAACAGATTATTTGTCTGGTATCTGATTGCTGTTTGCGACATCTTTTTGTGCACAAATTGGCTGTCTCATTCCATCTAGTACAACAATGATAACTTTAAATTCACTGTAAAGTTGAGGTTGTGAAAATATCTAGAACTGCTGACTCTCTTTTGCTTACTGCACATACTTATGGCAGGAGATTTGGAACAGTCTGGCTCTGTTTGCTCATAATATTTTCCAATAAGTTTTAGAAAAATAACCAAATGTCACAGATGTTTGTTTTTACTCCCCTTAAACACCTTTCATAAGTAAAATAGCTTTCGGTCCACCAACAAACTGGCCATAACAATGGAGTGTATATTTTTCAGGGAGAGTGCCAAAAGAAATCAAAGAAAATGGAGGATTGATGAATTAACTTCTCTCAAGATACTTAAGTAACAAACAACGTAAAAATGATAAGTGATTTATCCAGTAAAGGTTATGGTCTTTAAACAGTATCGATCTCTTTTTAATGTTGAAGCCTTTATTATAATGTTTTACCATGTTACAAGTGATTTTTTTTTACAAAAGTTGCCATTGATTTCTTTTGGGCTCCATCTCAAAATGCTTCATATTTTGGAGCAAGCACATTTTGTGCCGTCTTTGAAGTTCTTTATAATTTAATGCTGACAATGTGGTCTTCTTTACATTAGGGATACCAGATGCAGACTGATCTCTTTGAGCAACAGCTTCATTCAACCCACAGGCAGGTCTCTCCACTTCTGTCAGTTTAATCTCATTTTAATTTTTTCCTTTGCTCCAAATTTTTCTGTCCTCAGTCAACCATATTGTTTTGATAAAACACTTGATGATCCATGTCTCATTTTTTTTGATTGTGTATATTTCCACGCCTTCAAAACACAACTTGAGCTCAATAATTGCAGACCCAATATCTGCCTTTATTCTGTTTTATTCCTTTCTCTCATTTCCCTCATTTTCTTAATTTGTACATGGCAGCTGTTCAGAATCTGACCATTCACACCGCCTTGAGATAGATTGGACTCGATTTTAGGCAGCCCATTGTGATTGAAATCATGGTATTCACACCCACTGAATCATGGGAAAGGCCCCACAACAGTCTCTCAGCACTGGGAAAGCCCTCGATGATAAAGTCAGTGTATAGAAGGGACACTACGAACATTGGGGTTGTCCAGTTACTATGATCAGTTTTCACTGATAACTTATTCTTCTCTCACTGACTTCATTCCTATTCAGCCTGACGTTGGAGACAATAAGGAACTAGCTTAACCTTATCATTTAAAATAAAATATGCTGGAAAAGACCCAACAGGCCAGGCAGTGTGTGTTTAAAGAGGAACAGAGTTAATATTTCACGTCATTGATAACCTTACATCAGAGCAGAGGAACGTGCACTTGACCTATCTATACACTTCACTTAAACTCTCTGAATTCAGCTCAAGATTGCAAACTCTATCCTTGCTTTCCTTCACAGTTGGAGAGAGTTTTCTCCTCTAGTTTGGCCTTCAATTGGTAAGCAGTTACACTATGGCCTATCTTTTGACAATTGAAGCATTTTACACTTCTGTATTACTGACTCAGGTAATGATCATGAAAGAGTTAAAGGAGGAGCTGTGCTAGTGCTCTGACCAGTGTGATTTGTAACGCAGCTACTAGATGGGTACAGGGCAAATTGGAAGTAGTTGATTCTACATATACTCTCCTCTATTCACCCTGTTACAGTTCTAATATTTAATTAGCTCCCTCCATCAGGAAGGGAAGCAAATTGCAGTTCTTACCTGGTCTGACTTACATGTCACTTCAGATCATAACAATATGGTTGACTTTTCTGGACAATTAGGGATGAGTATTAAATGGGGGCCTGGCCAGCAAAGCCCACATCCTGTGAACAGAAAGAATAGATATATTTTGCATTCACTTCAGTATTGGAGATTAGGGTGTGACCTGGTGTTTAAAAACTTAAAACGTTTTTGATGGTGTAGATGCAAAGTAACTATTTCCTCTGCCAGTGGAATCGAGATCAAGGGTACATAATCTTCATGAGTGAAAGTAGGAACACTTTCTCACACAAAGAAGAAATCCGGAACTCTATTTTCTCAACGGTTGTGAATGTTGCATCATTTGGAGCATTTGAGACCAAGATCGATTGACTTTTGTTGTGTTCAGGTGAGGAGAGAAGGTAAGAAAATGGAATTGAGGTACACAACCACCATGATGTAATACACTGACCAAGAAGATTTAATATTCTTTTGTTAAAATGTGTTCATAAATATGCAGTGCTTTTTGGCATCTCTTGTAGTCCTGTTACACTGTAAGGCATTTTTACTATCACTATCCCTTGTAGTTCAGTTTGTAAGTAAACTGTAACCAGTTGTGATGTACAATAGTATATGTTCGTGAAATGTGGAGGACATCAAAGTGATAGGAGAATAATTCTGACTGAAGAATTTAGTGCTAGGGCCATATTGAATTTATACAAAATACGACGATTTTCACGGAATTAGGAAACACATGCCTGCACAGACAAGTCAACAATGTCATTGAGACACCCTTTCTACAATTGGTCTTAATCTCTGGAGATGGGTGAATGACCTTTTTCTTACCTTACCAAGATACTGATACTACATGAATTGCTGGCATACACCTGGAGACACCCTCTGCTGAGACCAGGAAATGATCGCACTGTCTTTGCAGAAGTTTAACAATCAGGGAACATCAGGTTATAGTCCAACAGATTTATTTGGAAGCACTAGCTTTCAAAGCACTGCTCCTTCATCAGGTGGTTATGGAGCAACATCATACAACACAGAATTTATAGCAACAGAATTGCAGTGTCATGGAATGTAATATTAAACAAATTTAGCTTGAGTTTTTCATCTTTTGGAATGATCATGTTAGTTTCAGTTCCCTCTTATGTAAATCCCAGAACGTTTTTACAAGTTGCATTCTCAAGATGGCTTTAACAGCAGATGTTCACAGGTAAAGGGACGGCTGTAAAATGGGAAGCCTTCAGAAATGAGATAACGAGAGTCCAGAGAAAGTGTATTCCTGTTAGGGTGAAAGGAAAAACTGGTAAGTGTAGGGAATGTTGGATGACTCAAGAAATTGAGGATTTGGTTAAGAAAAAGAAGGAAGCATATGTCAGGAATAGAGAGGAGAGATTGAGTGAATCTTTCGAGTATAAAGGCAGGAGGAGTATACTTAAGAGAGAAATCAGGAAGGCAAAAAGGGGACATGACATAGCTTTGGCAAATAGAATTAAGGAGAATCCAAATAAATTAAGGACAAAAGGGTAACTAAGGAGAGAATAGGCCTCCTCAAAGATCAGCAAGGCAGCCTTTGTGTGGAGCCACAGGAGAAGGGTGAGATACTAAATGAGTATTTTGCATCAGGGAAATAGATGGTGATATCTTGGAAAATTTCCACATTACAGAGGAGGAAGTGCTATATGTCTTGAAACACTTGAAAATGGATAAATCCCCAGGACCTGATCAGGTGTATTCTCGAACTCTGTGGGAAGCTAGGGAAGTGATTGCTGTGCCTCTAACAGAGATATTTGTATCATCAATAGTCACAGGTGAGGTGCTGGAAGACTGGAGGTTGGCCGATGTGGTGCCGCTGTTTAAGAAAGGTGGTAAGGACAAGCCAGGGAACTATAGACCAGTGAGCTTGAGATCAGTGGTGGGCAAGTTGTTGGAGGGAATTCTGAAGGACAGGATGTAAAATATTTGGAAAGGCAAGAACTGATTAGAGATAGTCAACATGGCTTTGTGCGTGGGAAATCATGTTTCAGAAACTGGATTGAGTTTTTTGAAGAATTAACAAAGAGGATTGATTGAGGGCAGAACGGTGGATGTGATCTATTTGGACTTCAGTGAGGCATTCGACAAGGTTCTCCATAGGAGACTAGTTAGCAAGTTTAGATCTCATGGAATCCATTTGGATACAGGACAGGCTCAAAGGCAGAAGGCAGAGAGTAGTGAGAGAGGGTTGTTTTTCAGACTGGATGCCACAAGGATCGGAGCTGGGTCCACTACTTTTCATAATTTATATAAATGATTTGGATGCGAGCATAAGAGATATGGATAGTAAATTTGCAGATAACACCAAAATTGGAGGTGTAGTAGAGAGTGAAGAAGGTTATCTCAGATTGCAACAGGATCTTGATCAGATGTCTGGATTAGAGTGGTGCTGGAAAAGCACAGCAGGTCAGGCAGCATCCAAGAAGCAGGAAAATCGATGTTTCGGGCGAAAGCCCTTCATCAGGTATAGAGGCAGGGAGTCTGCAGGGTGGATAGATAAATGAGTGGGGATAGGGGTGGGGAGAAAATAGCATAGGATACAATAGGTGAATGGGGATGGCGATGGAGGTGATAGGTCAGAGAGGAGGGTGGGGGAAGGTGGCAAAGAGTACAATGGGTGAATGGGGGTGCGGGTAAAGGTGATAGGTCAGAGAGGAGGGTGGAGTGGATAGGTGAAAAGGAAGATAGATAGTTAGGACAGGTCATGGGGATGGTGCTGACCTGGAAGGTTGGATCTGGGGTAAGATGGAGGGAAGGAAAATGAAGAAACTGGTGAAGTCCATGTTTCCTCATTTCCCCTCCCCCCACCTTACCCCAGTTCCAACCTTCCAACACAGCACCATCCCCATTACCTGTCCTACCTGCCTATCTTGACTTTCTACCTATCCACTTCATCCTCCTCTCTGACCAATCACCTTTATCCCCACCCCCATTCACCTATTGCACTCTATGCCACTTTCTCCCCACCCCTACTCCCTCTCATTTATCTCTCCACCCTGCCTCTATTTCTGATGAAAGGCTTTTGCCCGAAACATCGATTTTCCTGCTCCTTGGATGCTGCCTGACCTGCTTTTCCAGCACCACTTTAAACCAGACTCGGGTTTCCAGCATCTGCATCCTTGTTTTTACCCTCTTGATCAGAGGTGCCAATGGGCTGAGAAGACGCAGACGGAGTTTAAATCAAATAAATGTGAGGTGCTGCATTTTGGGAAAGCAAATCTAAGCAGGACTTATGCATTTAATGGTAAGGTCCTAAGGAGTGTTGCTGAATAAAGTGACCTTGGAGTGCAAGTTCATAGCTCCTTGAAAGTAGAGTTGCAGATAGATAGGATAGTGAAGAAGGCATTTGGTATGCTTTCCTTTATTGGTCAGAGTACTGAGTACAGGAGTTGGGAGGTCATGTTATGGCTGTACAGGACATTGGTTAGGCCATTGTTGGCATGCAGTTCTGGTTTCCTTCCTATCGGAAAGATATTGTGAAACTTGAAAGGTTTCAGAAAAGATTTACAAGGATGTTGCCAGGGTTGGAGGATTTGTGCTATAGGGAGAAGTTGAATAGGCTGGGGTTGTTTTCCCTGGAGCATCAGAGGCTGAAGGGTGACCTTATAAACGTTTATAAAATTATGAGGGGCATGGATAGGATAAATAGACAAAGTCTTTTCCCTGGGGCCGGGGAGTGCAGAACTAGAGGGTATAGGTTTAGGGTGAGAGAGGAAAGATATAAAAGAGACCTAAGGAACAATATTTTCATGCAGAGGGTGGTACGTATATGGAATGAGCTGACAGAGGAAGTGATGGAGGCTGGTACAATTGCAACATTTAAAAGGCATCTGGATGGGTATATGAATAGGAAGGATTTGGAGGGATACAGGCCGGGTACTGGCATGTGGGACTAGATTGTGTTGGGATATCTGGTTTGCATGGACAAGTTTAACCGAAGGGTCTGCTTCCGTGCTGTACATGCCTATGACTCTAATATCAATCAGTGCAATCTCAGCTCAGATAATGCATTGAAGGTGTGAGATTAAGTTCTGTCTATGTCTTGGTTGAGATTTAACTTCACACCTTCACTGCATTATCTGAGCTGAGATTGCACTGATTGTTCAAAGCTATTTTGAGAATATAATTTTTAAAAAGTTCTGGGATTTACATAAGAAGGAACCAAAACTAACATGATTTGTTCAAGAAAGGGAGTAGGGATAGCCCTAGCAACTATAGGCCAGTGAGTCTGACTTCAGTGGTGGGCAAAGTCTTAGAGAGAATGGTAAGGGATAAGATTTATGAACATCTGGGTAGGAATAACGTGATCAGGGATAGCCAGCATGGTTTTGTGAAGGGCAGGTCGTGCCTCACAAACCTTATTGAGTTCTTTGAGAAGGTGACCAAGGAAGTGGATGAGGGTAAAGCAGTAGATGTTGTGTATATGGATTTTAGTAAGGCGTTCGATAAGGTTCCCCATGGTAGGCTAATGCTAAAACTTCGGAGGTATGGCATTGAGGATACATTAGAGGTTTGGATTAGGAATTGGCTGGCTGGAAGGAGACAGAGGGTAGTAGTTGATGGATTATGTTCATCTTGGAGCGCAGTTACTAGCGGTGTACCACAAGGATCTGTTTTGGGACCATTGCTTTTTGTTATCTTTATAAATGATCTAGAGGAAGGACTTGAAAGCTGGGTAAGCAAGTTTGCGGATGACACAAAAGTCGGTGGAGTTGTGGATAGTGAGGAAGGAAGTGGTAGGTTACAGCGGGATATAGATAAGTTGCAGAGCTGGGCGGAAATGTGGCAAATGGAATTCAATGTAGCTAAGTGCGAAGTCGTTCACTTTGGTAGGAATAACAAGATGATGGATTACTGGGCTAATGGTAGGCTACTTGGTAGTGTGGATGAGCAGAGGGATCTTGGTGTCCATGTACACAGATCTCTGAAAGTTGCCACCCAGGTAAATAGTGCTGTGAGGAAGGCATATGGTGTACTGGGCTTTATTGGCAGAGGAATTGAGTTCCGGAGTCCTGAGGTCATGTTGCAGTTGTATAAGACTCTGGTGCGGCCTCATCTGGAGTATTGTGTGCAGTTTTGGTCGCCATACTATAGGAAGGATGTGGAAGCTTTAGAACGAGTGCAGAGGAGGTTTACCAGGATGTTGCCTGGAATGGTAGGAAAATCTTATGAGGAAAGGCTGAGGCACTTGGGGCTGTTCTCATTGGAGAAGAGAAGGTTTAGGGGAGATCTGATAGAAGTGTATAAGATGATTAGGGGTTTAGATAGGGTAGATACTAAGAACCTTTTACCGCTAATGGAGTCAGGTGTTACTAGGGGACATAGCTTTAAATTAAGGGGTGGTAGGTATAGGACAGATGTTAGGGGTAGATTCTTCACACAGCGGGTTGTGAGTTCATGGAATGCCCTGCCCGTATCAGTGGTGAACTCTCCTTCTTTATGGTCATTTAAGCGGGCATTGGATAGGCATTTGGAAGTTATTGGGCTAGTATAGGTTAGGTAGGATTCGGTCGGCGCAACATCGAGGGCCGAAGGGCCTGTACTGCGCTGTATCCTTCTATGTTCTATGTTCTATGATCATTCCAAAAGATTAAAGACTCAAGCTCAATTTGTTTAATATTACATTCCATGACCCTGCAATCCTGTAGCTATAAATTCTGTGTCTTATGATTCTGCTCCACAACCATCCGATGAAATAGCAGCGCTTCGAAAGCCGATGCTTCCAAATAAATCTGTTGTACTATTACCTGGCGTTATGTGATTTTTAACTTTGTCCGCCCCAGTTCAACACCGGTTCCTCCAAATCATGTCTTAGCACAGTCAGGGTGTGATGGATAAGACGTTGAAATCCACCTGACTGACCAAATTAGAGGTTGCTGCTGATCTGTTCAGAGGTTGTGTGAAAGCCCCTGTTCTTAAGGACCTCATTGCTTTACTCACAGATATGTGAGGTTGCTAGTCATAGGAAACATGCAGAGACAACATTCAGCAGACTGACCACCTGGGAATGAGTGCTTGGAATGCTGGTCTAATAGTATTCAGCAACTATTATTTAGTTAAATAACAAAGTGCTTCCACATTAAGTGACAATTTTATCCAAAGTTTGTTCCAGGTCATTGTGGCCAAATTGGCCAAGGCCCGACTGGCTAGGCCTAAAGCCAGAGTGAAAAGTGAGGTCTGCAGATGCTGGAGATCAGAGCTGAAAATGTGTTGCTGGTTAAAGCACAGCAGGTTAGGCAGCATCCAAGGAACAGGAAATTCGACGTTTCGGGCCAGTCTGCTGCCTAACTTGCTGTGCTTTAACCAGCAACACATTTTTAGCTCTAAAGCCAGAGTGAACAACCTTTGAGCATCCAGACCTGAGAGACATTCAAGACACATCAAGCACAAAGCATCCACACATGACAAAGGCTGGCAATGTAGACCCTGGAGTTGCCCTGGAAAACAAGACTAGTTTGTGTGTTAGAACATGACGAGCAGACTTGCTGGAGCCCTGGTTCCTCCTATAACCATGTATGGAGAGGGGGACTGGCCTTGACACATCAGAACATGGATGCTGAAGGCATCCCTAACATCTTCCATATATGGTGTCAGGAATGACATTGGAGGGCATCACCTTGACCTGGAAGATCGATTGGCTCAAGACCAGCGAACATTCTGAAAAAAAAGCAGGGAGCGATACAAAGAGACACCCGGCGGCCATTTCCTAAGTGAACACTCATCCTGATCCAGCAGCAGAGCTCTAACCAGCTGGAGAGATAGAGAGAGAGAGATAGAGAGAGAGAGAGAAAGAGAGAGAGAGAAAGAGAGAGAGAGAAAAAAGAAAATATGTCACATCAGAGACCAACCTTTGCCAAGTTCATCAGGGCTAACTACACAGTCTAGCCATGTTCAACTGTACGCATAGTACCTGATCCCAATCTGGTAGCCGGTTGTAGAATAGCTAAGGATTGTGACAAAAATGTAAAGTTGTGAATAGTAGGATAATTAATATGAGTATCAGTAATTTTATCCAAAAAAACAGTGTTATAGATAATACTCGGCACCCCTTATGGTCTTCAGTTTATATTGTGATTAAAATTGCATTGAATTGTAAGCCGACACTGACCCTTTAGTTCATCTCACCAGTATATACACCTGAGCAAAATAAGTTTAAATAGAAGTTGGTCAAAGTGTCCAAAACACGGACAAAATCGTGGATAATGAGAGTGCTAACACTCTGGGTTCAATTCCCACACCAGCTGAAGTCATTCTAAAGTACTCTCCTTTTCAACTTCTCCCCTCACCTTAGGCATGGTGACCCTTAGGTTAAACCACCACCAGTTGTACCTCTTTAATGAGAGAGCAGCATTATGATCTGGTAGGACTTTTATAAGTTAAGGACCTCAGATGCACTGAGACACCTTCAGAGTCTTAGAACAGTGAACAAGATATCCAATGTTAGCTGCTTACTGGCCACATTTGAACACTATTTGATGCAATCACACTTTGCATCCATTCCCAGAAGCAATGCATACTATTTATGGGTATTGAAATTATTTTTTATGTTTGATGTGATTGACTAGCGGTGCGATTTACAGTTTGTGACATAAAAGAACATTTCACTACCACATGGAAATAAAATGCTGACTGAAATGGCATTGAGACAATGCAAATCGCCAATTTAAAACAAAGCTTATTTTATGCCTCATGTTTGGCTTCAATTTGTATTCAATTATGTATTTCTTTTCTAATGACATTTTAACGTTTACTTCTAGTTGTCTACAATCTTGTGACATCAAAGTCTGACAATGGAAATTGTGACAATTTTGTTTAAAAGGGCTACAAACTTAACCACTGTTCAAAGATCCCATTCAGTCAATCATGTTATCTTATAAAACATTATTATGAAGGCAATTAATTAGATATTTATGATCTGCAATAATTAGTTTTGGGTTTATTTGTATGCTGCTCTAAGTTTATTTTGAAATATTGCATTTATTAAATATTTTGTGCTACTTTTAATAATTCTTCAGTTAAATTCTTTAGTAATACCTTAATTATTCTTTTTATTAAATGATTCTTATTTTCTTCCCCAGTATTTCATTTCTACTCCTTTCATTTCAACATAAGCAAATCTTAGCAGGAATTATACACTTAATGGTAGGATTCTGGGGAGTGTTGTTGAACAAAGAGACCTTGGAGTGCAAGTTCTAAGCTCCTTGAAAGTGGAGTTGCAGGTATATAGGATAGTGAAGAAGGCGTTTGGTATGCTTTCCTTTATTGGTCAGAGCATTGAGTACAGGAGTTGGGAGGTCATGTTGCGGCTGTACAGGACATTGGCTAGGCCATTGTTGGAATATTGCACGCAATTCTGGTCTCCTTCCTGTCGGAAAGATGCTGTGAAACTTGAAAGGGTTCAGAAAAGATTTACAAGGATGTTGGGAGGGTTGGAGGATTTGAGCTATAGGGAGAGGCTGGAGCATCGGCGGCTGCTGGGTGACCTTATAGAGGTTTACTAAATTATGAGGGGCATGGATAGGATAAATAGGCAAAGTCTTTTTCCTGGGGTGGGCGAGTCCACAACTAGAGGACATAGGTTTAGGGTGAGAGGGGAAAGATATAAAAGAGACCTAAGGGGCAACTTTTCAGGCAGAGGGTGGTACGTGCATAGAATGAGCTGACAGAGGAAGTGGTGGAGACTGGTACAATTGCAACATTTAAGAGGCATTTGGAAGAGTATATGAATAAGAAGGGTTTGGAGGGATATGGGCCGGGTGCTGGCAGGTGGGACTAGATTGTGTTGGGATGTCTGGTTGGCATGGACGGGTTGGACTGAAGGGTCTGTTTCCATGCTGTACATCTCTATGACTCTATCTACCGATGTTATTGTGAATAACAACTTACATCTGTGATTTGTCTTACCTATTTAGGGGATGTGGGCATTGTTGTCTGTGTCTGTTGTCCAAACCTAGTTGCCCATAAGATATAATGCTGTTGGCATAGTGAAAAAACTAAGATTCCACTCAGGAGCATTAACTGAAATATTGATGCCATAGGGCATCTGAGTGCTTCATCAAAGTGTAGGTTTAAAGTAACATCTTAGCTGGAAAGGTTTAGGAAGGGATTTCCAGTGCTTGGAGGCAAAACAATTGCAAATATAACTGCTGATGGATTGAAGAAAATCAAGAATTCACCAGACAGTAAAATTGGAGGAACACAAAGCCTCTGGAAGTTCTGATACTGGAGGAGATTACTGAGTTAGCGTGGGTGAGTCCGTGAAACATGGGGATGGCAACATTGGATTTGAAACTTTACCAGACAGAGTAAGTCAGGAAATATGTTACTGAAGAATAGATTGATCTGGGTGACAGAATTTTGGATAAATTCAAGTTGATGGAGGGTGAAAGGTGAGAGACTGGCCAGGGGACCATTGGAATTGTAGAAATTGCAATGAATGAGCAATTTAGGATCAGTCGGGGCTGATGGCTTTAACACTAAGTTGGCTTTTTGAGAACTGTCTGCAAAAATCCAAATGAGGATTGCCCAACTCCCGATAGTTCATTCAGGTTGGAAAATGTCTGGCGAAAAATTACAGCAAATCAACAGAGGAGCAGGTGTAGGCCATTCTGCCCCTTGAGTCTGTTCTGCTATGATGGAAAATCTATGTCTTGATTCCATTCATCTGCCTTCATTCTATAATTTTTACTAAATTTTGTTTAGTACAGAAATATTAATAATGGTAAACACTGGACCGGCATTGATGCTGGATTGGAGACGCAGGTAATGTTCTGGGGACCTTGCGTGTAGTGAACCAGACCAGATCCCCTCAAAATATATTTAGAAGGTGGCCTAACTTTTTCTTATTTTAAAGGTAAATGTGAGGTATTGTGTTCCAGATGCAATTCAATTAGTCAAACTATTCGATGTTAAGCAAAACACAATTTATTCAGACACTATTGTTGAAATAAAACAAAAGAACAAAGAACATGGAATAGTTTAACTCTATTGGAAAAGTTAACAGAATAATAGATTATTTTACTACCAAACAGTAACTGTTCCAAAGCAGTGAAAATCCCAGAAATAAAGCAGATTCTGGCAAAATCGGGGAAAAAAAGCAGATTGTCTCCCATGCATTTCTCTAATTCAGGAGGAAAGAACATTAAAAGATAATTCTGAGAGAAAACTCAGAGGGACAGTATAGCAGCCTGGAAAGATTTAGTGCCTTTCAACCCTGTTGACACCCCAGCAATAATGCCGAAAGCTAACTAAAAATCCTTGTTCTGGGGGAGCTTGACCACACCCACTCATGCTGCTTTTATTGTTCCAACCTTTAAAAAAACTGAAAGCCTCGCAAACTGTTTTCCTTCTCATAGACTGCTCTTCACCTGTCTCCCAATCTCATTAAAAAGGAAACAAAGACAAAGCACACCTCTTAAAGCCACGGCATCATCACATGTGTTCAAACCCCACCATGACAGATGGTGAAACTTGAATTCAATAAAAACATGAACATTAGAAGTCTAGCAATAACCATTGTTAATTGTTATTAATATCTTTTAGCAAAGGGAAAAATTGCTATCTTTACCTTGTCTGACCCACCCGTGACTCCAAACCCATGGCAATGTAGTTCACACTTAACTATCATCTAAAATGGCTTAGCAAGGCACTCAGTTGTATACAAACAAATCTCAAAAAAAGAATGAAAGTATATGGATCTCCTGGCATCAACTGACTCTGTAAACTCAGCCCTATCAACCCTGCAACATCTTCCTCACTAAGATCTGAGACCTGTGCAAAAATTGGGAAAGCTGTCACACAGACCAGTCGAACAACAGCCTGATACAGTCAAAGCCATTGGATTTTGCCTCACGCACAATGTCCCAGATAATGCAAACAGTATCGCTAGAGATATCCTGCCCCACTGTACCCAGCAGAGGTAGTGGTGGAGTGATATACAGTCAAGAAGGAGTTGTTCTGGAAGTATTCAACCTTAGCTCCAGATCCCATGCAGTTTCATTGCATTAGGACAAACATGGGCAAGGAAAACCTCCCACTGATTGCAACATAAACCTTTCCATTACTTAACTGATGACTCATTACTTAACTGTACAAACCTTCACAAACCTTGATGACTCAGTATTACTCCACATTGAACACCATTTGTAGGAAGCCCTAATAATACAGAATGTACTCTGGATCGATGACTTTAATGTTCCTCAACAAGAATGGCTTGGCAGCACCATTACTAGCCAAGTGGGACAAATTCTTAAGGATATAGCTACTAAACGTGGTCAGCAGCAGCTAGTGAGGGATCCACCTGGAGGGAAAGACATACTTGAGTTCATCTTTACCAATCTGCCTGCTTGAGGATGATTCTGTCTAAGACAGTCGTAGTAATAGTAACCACTATATAGGTCTTTGAGGAGACTAAGCCCTGTCTTCACATTAAAAATACCTTATACCACATTGTGCAGCACTGACACCAATCATGAAATGTCAGTACGTGGATGACAATGCTGTGCTATCACTGCTCTCTCAGAGGTGAACCTTCAAGTTCAAGCAATGTCTCTGCAGAAGCATATCAAAGAATGGTCTCAGCCTCGACCTTGAGAAGAGCCAAATCATTTACCTACCTGGGAAAGCTCAAACCTACCCTTACACTTTGTATTTCAACTTATAAAGTACATATAATATTTTAATGTCTTTTTCTGTGAAAAGAAGACCTTGGAAACTCCATTCTGGTTTTACTATTGATTCCTATGGGAAACTATATTTCGCTTAAAATAATTTCATTTAAAATTGCAAATTTCATGGAAAGCAACCATAACTTTAAGTGAGGACTTCTTGTAGTGAAAAAAAAATTGTTTGGACAAGAATCAACATCATACAATATTCAACTCTTTGATGTGTAACCATTAAGAAGTTAAATCATTTATTTGTTAACCAGAAATCACAGCATATAAAATTAGATAAAATTTGCAAAGTTTGTGGTTTTTGAGAAGGTGTAAAATTTTAAGTTTGTCTGATGCTAATGTATGCATTGTTTCTAATTCTGCCATTTCATTCAAATTTGTATTTGCAGAGGTTTTAAGATGTCACAGTACTTCATAAGTGAAGGATACTATGTTGGTACTATTGACAAAGAGTCTTCTTTCATTCATATGTTTTATGACTGTGTGACATTCTTGATCATTTACCAGTCTGGTTTTGATCAGCAGAATTCATCCTCAACATCCCAAATAGTATGATATTGCTGTTTTATTTTGCTTATTACAGTACAGCAGGATGACAGTGATGTGTAAAGTCGGTTACATAAGCAGGACTAACGTCTTGCACATGTTGGGAATTAATTACATTCTATAACTGCTGTAGGAAGCTCCTGCAAACAAGCCTTTGGCCACACGTTGGCAATGTGTTTTTCACAAATTCCATTCCTGTCTACATTTCTTTCAAGAGATGTATACACATGTCATCTGATTTACCAAGTTTAGTAATGTATTAATTGAATTCTATTGCAAATTAAGCTGAAGGCATTATTAGTTTCCAAAGCCTCTGGTATTCACTTAATGTCCAACTCATCATGAATTCAAGCCTCCGTTATTACCAAATGGTTCACAAATTGGCTCTTTTGTCCACATTGTATCACTCCTTGCAAACAAGTGAAACAAGAAAGAAAATCATTCATATGAATTCTCTTTTGAATGACAATGACTGAACAGATGTGGGAAAAAATGCATGGAATCTGGTAAACTTCTTTGCTCCATTTACAGCTGCTTGTCTTTTCGAAAGTACAACATGTGGAGATTTTATTTGTAAAATTGTTTCAATGAGTTTTGAATGGATTGGAAGATTGATGTCATGGACATAATATCATCCTTCATGATATTCAGTTCCATGTTATTATTCTGAAAGATCAACAACTAAAAGATTTACCACTTTGGTGGTTCTTAATCCTTGCAAACAAAAATAAGATTGAAACCTGAAATAAACGTAGAAATATATTGGAATTCTTACAGTGTAGAAGTAGGCCATTCAACCCATCGAGTCCACACTGACCCTCCAAAGAACAGCCCACCCAGACAGACCTCGTTTCTGTAACTCTGCATTTTTCTAATGCTAATCCACCTAACCTGCACATTCCTGGACACCAGGGACAATTTAGCATGGCCAATCCAACTGGACTCTGAGAGGAAACTGAAACATTCAGTGGAAACCCACACAGACATGGAGAGAAAGTACAAACCCCATACAAACAGTTGCCCAAAGGTGGAATCAAACCTAGGTCCCTGGTGCTTTGAGGCAGCAGTGCTAACCACTGAGCCAAACACATACCTATGTTTGCATTGAAATAACAGATTTATTCATCGCCTTAGCATTTCTTTTGTTTTTATTTTGACACAATTTTTTTGTTCTGCCTTGAACTTAATAAAATGTTACATTTGAAGCTTTACAACGTGTAAACCAATAAATTAAAACAGAATTGCTGGAAAAACTGAGAAGATCTGCCAGCATGTGTGGTGAGAGGAACAGTTAACGCATTGAATTCCAGTAACTTGGAAATCTGTGTTTTCACCAACACCTTCTGTTTTAATTTCAGATCTCCAGCCTCTGCAGTATTTTGCTTTCATTTTCTTGTAAACTACCAAAGGCTGCTTGCAAACAGCAAGCATTTCAATGTTTCACTACCAAGTTACTGGCCTGCATAGGAAATTGCAATTAAAACTTGCATTGCGGAAACATCTTTCAGAACTTCAGGGCACTCCAAAGTGCTTTACTGCCAATGAAGTACTTTTGAAGTTTGGTGAATGTTGTACTGATGGAAATGAGTTAGCCAATTTGCAGGCTTCCAGAAACAGCAATGTGCCTATGACCAGATATTTCGTTTTCTGATATTAATTGCAAGATAAATACTGAGCAGAATAGCAGCTAAACTCCCCCTGCCTTTCTTTGCAATAGTAACAAGTGATATTTTACATCTACCTTGAAGGGCAGGTAGATCTCCATCTAGTGTTTGTTGAGGAACCATCAACAGTGCAGCACTCCATCAGTCATGTACTTGAGTGTCAGCCTGGATTTTCGACTTTGGAATGAGAGTAGAACTCAATACCTGCCGAACAAAAGAAGGAGTGTTACCAACTGACACTCTTAAAAACATAAATGACCAACAACAGTTATGAGCAATCGACCTCTGTGTTTTGGCTCTGGAATTTCAGATGGTGGCAATAACCATATTCTGATTGTGTGCATTTTTATATACAATCAGTTCTGCTATAATGCAGTAGCTCAATTCTTGTGCAATCCTATAGTATCAGAAAATCACGTAACAGCAGTACCATTCAAACTAATGGGACCAAAATCGTGTTATGACCAATACATGCTTTAAAACTTTGCGCTTTAGAAACAGTGTCCCAATTCTTCAATCATGTCATAGTTACTTTATGTTAGAGGAAACACATGTTATAGCAGAATGACCTGCATTTATGCCTGTCCTTTCTGTTATGACCAGATCTTGACAGGGTTCCTCAATTTGTTACAGTTCCAGATCGAATACTCAGATATTAAAGCTCCGAGGGAAAGAGAAAGACACGGACTCAGTTTCTTTATTCACCAATTCCCTTGTGGATACCTTGTTCCCAGGCCCAAAATAACTTGTTTTAAAATTTAATGAGGCTGTCTTGATAAACAAACAGAATGAGTTTATTAATTACTAAATGTGAGAAAATATAGTAATGCTACACACATGCACACAGATTTGAGATGAGGTAAGTCCAAAAAGACAACAGAAAGAGCAAGTTGTGCAGATCAGTCTTCGAATTGTTCATGAAGAGCAAATAGCTGAAGTTAGTGGCCATTGCCATGAAGGTTACCAGGAACCTTAATGCTGATAGTTGAACAGTCAGTTTCATAAATTTGTAGTTTTATAGATTGGTTCAGATTCTGTAGTTCTGAATCTTTTTGACTGTGATTGAATTCCAGCTTCCAGGTTGAGCGAGAGTCCATTTCTTGTCCTATTTTCCTTTTTAATTGGTTTACAACATTTGGAGTCAGAGACTGTTTGCTTGCAACACAGGGGTAACTAGGGTATAGGTTTTTGACTGTAATCTTCTTTTACTGGAATTCAATGCATTGAACTCAGGCTTGTAAACAAGGGAATATTGAGTCTCATGATTTATTCACACTTCAGTTGAGTTGAAACTGTTGTTTTAATCCCTATCTTTGTGTCTGAATCGCAGAAAAAAATGACGTGTGTGTGACATCATTTGAAGAGGGTGTGGCTTGTTGTTGAGCTGGGGGTCGGGAGTCATCATGACCTTTAATGTAACAAAAAGTCACAGTCCAGTCTGCTTTCAATGGCACATTCATATTAAAACTTGCAGCTCGCTCTCTCTCGACAGCTACATAATTCAGATATACAGCTAACCATGGCTTTATCAGCCCTCTTTGAAAAGATACATTCTGTATTTACAAATTAAAGATGTCCACAGAACTTTGGAATTCTGACCCATCAACTCAACACTTTCTCTACAATGAAATCTCATTGCTAAAGATTTCTTGGTAATTCAAATTAGGACTTAATTCTGACATTGGGAGAACAGTGTAAATGGAACATTATCAAGCTGTCTATTACATATTTTTGCTTGTTTTCATTTCCATTGTAGTGAAGAGAATTGAAGATTACAGAGGTAGGGATGTGTGGCTGATTTATGATTGGCCATTTACACTGTCTTTACAGTTTAAATTAGTGCCTTTCTTTACTATTAGAATTAGAATCCCTACAGTGTGGAAACAGGCCCTTTGGCCTGACAAGTCCACAGTAACCCTCCGAAAAGTAATTCACCCAGACCCAGTCCCCTACCCTATATTAACCCCTGACTAATGCACCTAACCTACACATTCCTGAGCACTATGGGCAATTTAGTACAGCCAATTCACCTAATCTGCACATCTTTGAATTGTAGGAGGAAACCGGAGCACCCGAAGGAAACCCACACAGGCACAGGGAGCATGTGCAAACTCCACAAAGACTGTTGCCCAAGGCGAGAATCGAACCTGGGTCCCTGGCACTGTGAGACAGCATTGCTAACCACTGAGCCACTGTACCACTCTGTGATACGAAGCAGGAATGCTTTGAAAATGCAAACAGAATGTGAAAACGTATTACGAATTGAACCTGAACTTATCTTCTACAATTTCTTACACCTCCATTGTATATAGATAGGAGGAAATACTAAGGAATTTGCTTTAAGCATACACACCACCACTTAATCATTGAAGGTTGGTAGACATGGTATAATAGGAATTATTGTAGGAACACAGTGAAGGTTCAAAGTGCATAATGGAATAGATACTTATCTTCAGTTTGTCTGTGAGGTGACACCCTATCAAGATTGATGACCCTTCCTGTGGACAGACTGATAATCACTTGAAATCCCTCCATGCACCTGCAATAATAAGGCACCCGCATGCTACCTCTTTGTGATGCACAACTGATGGTTTAGAACCAGCCACTGCTTTCCATCTGGATCTTGAGTTTCTGAAAGTCTCTGAAATAGATTGATCCTTTCTCTAAAACCTACATCACGACTTCAACATGAAATTTCCATTGACTGATGAAGGCTTAATAAAAACTGATTAAATCTATTCATATTATACAAACAAGAGCCTATTTACCAATGTGCAGTTTTTACTTTGCTAAATGGCTGTGAGAAGAACTGGCATTATGGACAAACTATTCTTAATGGTCTTGTTTATTTTATTTATTCAATATTAAAGCATCAAAAAGTATCCAATGCCTATATTAGCAAGAAGCCATAACATTGGAATTCCCTTCAGAGTATTTTGGGTAGCTCAAGCTGTATGAATAGATATAGGAATCTACAGCTTCTGAGTCACTTCAACATGAGGTAGAATTGTGCAGCTAAAAGCTGACTATGGGTTACACAATGGCAAGATTCAAATAATGACACACATAAGAGATTTAATGAGTCGTGGATCAACAAGGATCAATGTAAAATGACAGCTGGAAAAAGAAATTTTTGAATGTGAGAAACATATTGGAAATGTTTCACAAACTGTCACGTCAGGAAGGAGTTTGATAAATCTTGGATCTTTTCATCTTGCATCAGCCCTTGATAAATATCAAAATAACTCATCCAAGAAAGTAGCAGTTGTGTCTGACAACATCATGTAGTCATCAAAAATGGAAATTTAACCGCCAGCACAAGGAGAATTAAGAGTTGTCATTCTTACAAACCAATTAATGTTGTTTTCTTCCTTATCTTTCTTTAATATGTGATTTCATTATTTGGTTCAGTTACGTTGCTTGAACTTTGATCCTTTCCTTGCACTTATTTGGCTGCTTGTTATATGGTCGGTTCAGTAGTGCTGGGCTCTGACATTTCCAGTTGTATATTAAGTAGTAAAGGTTTCATGCAGTTTCATCGATCACGTTTGTTTCAGCGATATGATTAACTTGTCAGTATGTGCAGAGAAATGATTCAATGGGTGGCTTCATGCTGTGCATTGGTGATTTGTGTCATAGACTGAGGGGGGCATGAGCTGACATCCTAGAATGAACTGACAAGACCCAATTCTGTACCACTCAATAGCTGGGTGTTCGACATAGAGATAGGTGCACCTTTCAATTATCCATCTATCCTTCTATCCTTCGTGGTGGACATATATGTGGGGCAATAGATCAAGGATACAGTATTTATCTATTGACAATAATGACCAGATAAACCACCGAAGAAAATTTTTTAATTGTTATTATCTTGTTTTTAGCCTGAGATAAATGTTAATACCAAAAAATTACAGCCATGTTTTGTTCCCAAGAATATAGACTTAGTTATTTTAATTTTATTTATGAGAGGTAGAGCAATAATAACTTATATGTTAAATCAACAGCATAGGACAGTGAGCACATGAAAAGTTGAGTGAATAGTTGTGAGTTGGGATGTAGACAATAACCTTTTTGATGTTTTCTATGTCAAAAAGGTGATAATATAGAAAAATTACAAGGAAAGCATTAGATAAAAATCACATCTTGAGGTAATAAACAAAACCAACTTGGATTCACATAGTTCTTTTAATGTAAATTAATGTTGCAGCTGCTTTGTGTGCCTTGCCAAATCAAGAATTGACACCAACTTATTAGTTATTAGGTCAGTTGGTGAAAAATGCTTTTAAGGAGAAGGTTTTAAACGGTGGAGAGATTCCAGACCTTTGGACCAAGGAAGAAAAAGTCATTGTTGAATATCATGAGGGGACTGAAAACCACAATGTTGAAGACACCAGAAATCGTGGTGTTCAAAGATCTCAGGGAGTTGCAAAACTAAGGGAGTTCACAAACGTAACGTGGGGGATGAGGCAATTGTCAAATTTGAAAATGAAACTGAGAATCTTAACCAGGAGCCAATGTTGGGCATGGAGGAAACGGAAATGCTGGAGCTGGGGTAAGTCAGGACACAGGCGGCAGTGTTGTGAATGAGTGCCAGCAGATATTCGACTGGTATCATTCTCGGACTGGAACACAACATTCAGGACAGTGCTGAGGGAGCACTGAGATGCCAGTTTTTGGATGAGATATTAACTACAGTGTATCACCTGCCATCACACTTGGACAGGATATCTGCGCCACTGACAGTATTGCTGAACATTTGGAACTGAGTGTTCCAAATACTGTACGACTGATGGGCATTTTCCCATGAAACTCCAGCAGCATAAATGCATGTTATTTTCCTGTTGCCGGTGCACTTGATGCTATGGTCACTGCTCCATTTGGCACTGTGGTCCCTGCTGTAGTTTCTGCCCTACCTGGGGAACAGCAATTAACAATGAAAAGAACAGTGAGCTGAGGGCGATGATGCAGGGGTAGGAGCAGGCTGGACAGGTTTTGGAGTTAGGTCATGTAAGTGCTGTAATCATAAGTTTTAACTCAAGTGGCTTGAAACAATTTGAAAGTAAATTCTTTTAATCAGTCCCATTCTTTCAGTGACATCACAGGCAATGTGACTGCAGAGGTGGTGGGTGCATCCAAATGCACCAATAAATTAAAGGCCTATCCACTATCTCAACTGTGTGGAAAATAATCCATGGCACTCGAGATGTACAGGTCCACAACACAGAAAAGCCTGTGTCCAGACTTACCATCCAATCTGTGCCAGTCAAAAACACCTAACATTTCTAATCCCATTTTCTGCACTTGGCCTAGAGTCTTGTTTGCCTTGGCATTGCAAGGACAAATAAATCCTTTCTAAATGTTATGAGGATTTCTGCCCTCTACCACTCTTACATGCAATGAGTTCTAGATTCCGACCACACTCTGAGTGAAGAAAATTTTTCGTCACATCATCTCTAACTCCCCTGCCCCTTGCCTTCAATCCATGTCCCTGATCATTGATCCCTCCAACAAAGTGTAAAAAGCTTATTCCTTTCAAAAAGCAGCTGGATATGTATCCCTGACCCCTAGGCATCATCCCTGAGCCAACATCAAATTTTTGACCACTATCAAAATGCTGTTTGTGGAATTTTACTTTGTATACGTTTTCTTTTTTAAAAATTAATTAATGGGATGTGAATGATGCTGGCTGGACCAGCATTTATTGTCCATTCTTAGCTGCCCTTGAGAAGGGGGTGGTGAGCTGCCTTCTTGAAATGTTGCAGTCGATTTGGTGTAGGTACACCCACATTGCTATCAGAGAAGGAATTCAAGGACTTTGAAAGAAAAGTAATAAGTTTGCAATTAGAATGGTGATTGTTTTGAAGGGGCAGCTTACAGCTAGTGGTATACCCATGTACCCACTGTCCTTGTACTTTTAGATTGTAGAGATTGTGTATTTGAAAAGCCTTTTCTAAGAAGCTTTGGAGCCTCGATGGTGAAAGGAGTGATTGTTTGCCAATTTGATACCTATAAAGCAGGCTGCTTTTTCCTGGATGGTGTCAAGTCTTTTGAATGTTCTTGGTGCTGCACCCATTCAGGCAAGTGGGAAGTACTCCATCACACTCCTGACTCGTTCCTTGTACCTGGTGGACTGCAGTATTGTGAATCTCTCTCCTGGCTGTAATCATTGCATTTGTATGGCTTGTCCAGTTCAGTTCTGGTCAATCAGAATGATGATAATGGGGAATTCAGTGATGGTGATACCTTTGAATGCCAAGATATGATGGTTAGATCATCTTCTGTTGCATGGCAGTTGTGTGGAATGAATGTTATTTGCCAATTGTTGGCCCAATTCTGACTTTATCCAGGTTTTACTGCATTTGGACATGGCCAGCTTCAGTAATCGAAGAGTCACAAGTGGTGCTGAATCGACAAACGTTCTCACTTCTGACCTTATGAAAGAAGGCAAGTCACATTTCGATGGAAGAATGCTGCCACATTTCCCAAATTGCAATAGTGACCACAATAATTGTACATAATGTCTGGTGATTAAAATTATTCTATAAATGTAAATCTTCCTTTTTTGTTTCTCAAGTTTGCAGAAGATCAAACCTGGAGATACATTGCAATCATCAAGGTAGCAATGGCATAGACAAGAGTCAGCAGCAAATGTGAAGGTGAGCAGAAATGGACCATACTTTGGGGTAAAAGTGTGTGGTTTTAGTGGTGAGGCTTATATGGCAATAACTCAGGGTCAAAAGTACTGCCAAAATTGTAAGCAGTCAAATTCATCCTTAGAAAGTCAGCATGGAGTAAAATGGAGCCTGTAGGTGGGGAACAGAGTTTGTGGTGGGGAGCAAAGACAATTGCTTCAGTCATCCAAGCACTACTTGGGGAAATTTCTGCTCAACCAATGATAGGTTCCACAATAACCAAGGCACTGGAATGGTTGAGAGAAGTAGAATTTGATTCTGTTGACAAATATGATGTTGGGTTTCTGTTTTTGTTACCAAAGGGTAACTTTTTAATGAGCAATAGAAGATAACATCCAATAGACAGAGCCAAGAATTAATGCTGTGAGACATATGAGGTAATGGAGAAGGAATAGAAAGATGTCTTTGTAGGTGATTTTCTGGGATTAACACCTCAATTAAGAAGCAATTAAATTTATTAAAGCATTGAGAAATTTGTATTTTATTCTCAAATTTGCATAATAAATCCAGGTATTGAGAGATGAGAGATTGACAGTGTAATGTTCAGTTTGAAATGACAATGGGTTAAATTTGGAATAAACTAACTATATTTTAAAAAGCTTGATTTGAAAAAAAGGATAGAGAAAGCAGTAACCAGTGTTGCTCCACAAGGTCAGTGCTGTGACCTGTTATTTGTAATGTATATAAAGGATTTAGAGTAGACTGTAGGTGGTCTGATTATTAAGTTTGCAGGTGACACAAAGATTGGGGGAGCTGCAGAAAGCGAGGAGGATTGCCAAAGGATGCAGCAGGTTATAGATAGGCTGGGAACTTGGGCAGAGAAATGGCAGATGGAACTTAATCTGGACAAATGTAAGGTGATGCATTTTGGAAAGTTTAAAGCAGAAGGAAAGTATACAATAAATGGCAGAACTCTTAGAAGCATTCAGGATCTCGACATACAGATCCACAGTTCCCTGAAAGTGGCAACACAAGTGGATAAGGTGTTCAAGAAGGCTCGCTTGCCTTCATCAATCGGGGAATAGAGTATAAAAATTGGTAAGTAAATTGGCGTGTTGTAGTTGTGGAGAATTTTAGTTAGGTCACATTTTTAATATTGCATACTGTTCGAGGCACCACACTACCAGAAGGATGTGAAGGCTTGGTGAAGATACAGGAAAGGTTTACCAGGATGTTGCCTGGTTTGGCAGGTATCAACTAGGAGAGATTTGGACAGACTGATTTGTTTTCACTTGCATGTCAGAAGCTGAGAGGCAACCTGACAGAAGTTTACAAAATTATGACAGACATTGATAGAGTGGATAGTCAGAGTCATTTTCCCAGGGTAGAAATGGGTAAGGGGAGAATGTTTAAAGGGGACGTGTGAGGCAGGTTTTTTACACAGAAGGTGGTAAGTGCCTAAATGTGCTGCTAGAGGAGGTGGTAGAGGCAGATACATTAGTACCTTAACAGATTCATGAATAGAGGGATATGGACAACTTTGGTGGCAAAAGCCTTTTCATTTAGAAAAGCATCATGTGTCAGAGCAGGCTTGGTGGGCCGAAGGGCCTGTTCCTGTGTTGTACAGTTTTTTGTTCTTTGTTTAATATGAACTGATAACAGCAAGGATATTCAAAGTTTTTCTCCTCCTCTCTCTCGCACTCTCTACATTTCAGAAATCAGTGTCAATGAAAAGCAACATGGAAAAACTACCATTCATTAAAAAGCCAGATTTATTAATTGAATTCAGATATCATCAACTGGCATGATAGGATTCAAACCAATATCCACAAAGAAGTAGCCTAGATCTCTGGGTAATAAGCTCAAGTGATAATACCACTGCATCACTACATCCTGATAGCTCCTCAGTGGAGGAACACATAAATTATTGTGTGGTTTGATACCAAATGTGCTATTAGTAGATATGGAGATGGTTATTATCATGGAAGGGTCTTCACACTAGGGTCTATCAGGTTGTTAACCAGCCTGCACATCCTTCCATTATTTCACTCCATGCCAAAGGCAATTGGCATTGTCTTGATCCTCATTTCCTTTCTTCTCAGCTCTCTGTAAGGTGCAATTATCATTACGTAAAATAATTGTCATTACGTAAAATAGCATGTGGAGGTGCCAGTGTTGGATATAAGTCACAAAAAACAAGCTATTCGGCTCAATCAGTGGTTATACATCATTTGATCCTTCTGTAATTTTTTTTTTCAACTAAATCTATCATCATAACCCTCCTTTCCATCCTCCCTCATGCACTTATCTGACTTCTCCCTCATTATATTTGCTTCAATCCCTGTTGTACAACAACCAATATTTTCATGACTCTTTGGGTAAAGTATTTTCTTTTGAATTCCCTTTCAGATGTCTCTCCTTACAATACACTAAGGTTTTGAAATGCTCTGTTTGGTTATGAGAAAGAAACCTGCCAAATAGCATAACATCTTACTGCACTCCGTAAATACATGGCTTATTTTTCTTATTGTCATATGGAGCCATAATTGTTTCACGAATGAATCATTGGGTAGAATTTCTCAATGACCAACATGACGAGAGGAATGGCAGTTGAGTTAACTTAATGGGACAAGAAGCCAAAATCACACCCTCACCTTTGAGATAAACTTCAACAATTACATAACCCCTCTTTGAGGGCAGATAGAGTATGTGACCAGCAGGTGTGAAGAAGTCTCTCAACATGCAAAGTTAAAAACCACCCAACACCAGGTTATAGTCCAATAAGTTTATTTGGAGGCACTAGCTTTCGAAACGCTGCTTCTTCATCAGGTGCTCGTGAAGCAGGACAATAAGACACTGAATTTATAACAAAAGATTACAGTGGTACAATGATAACAATCTAGGTTTGTTCAATGTATCATTTTATCACTGTAGTCTTTTGCTATAAATCGGAAGAACAATGTGGGGAATCTATTTGACTGTTGCTAAGAAACAGCAAGGGGCAGCAGACAATGGATGGAATTATTTATAGGCCACCAAATGGTGCTGTTAGTGTGAGATATGATGTTAATCAGGAGATGAAAGAAGCTTGTAGTGTGAGCAACACTGTTAACATATGTAACTGCATAAACAAATTGAGTATTAAAAGTATGGAGCACAGTTTTCTGGAATGATAAATTAGGGATAATTTTTGACAGCAATAAATTGAGGAGCCAACTCAAAAACATGCATTTTTAAATCTATTATATGATGAGAAAGGGCTATATCATATGGCATAATGATTGAAAGTGAGGTAGCTCATTCTGAAGCAATGGTGTTAAATTTGAATAATGAAAATCACGAGGGCATGAGGTACAAATTGGCTGGAGTGGATTGGGAAAACATATTACAAGGCATGACTATACATGGACAAAGTTGACTGACCAGTTTTTACCTTCTTTTCACCTGGAAGCAATGCATTGTTGCTGTAAGTCATGTAATCAGCCTTCAAAGACTATACATAGACAATGTTTCAAGGTGAACAAATGTAAAAAAAGGTCAGTCAACTAACTAACAAAGGTCAGGATTGTATCAGGTTAAAAGCAAAGACCTGTACAATTGCCAAAGATGGCAATATATCTGAGGACTCTTTTATGTGCAAAAAAAGGAGGATGACAAAGTTGATATGCATAAGAACATGGAGCAGCGATAGGCCATTCAGTACGTCAAGCCTGCCCTGCCCTGCCACACAGCAAGGTCATGGTTGATCTGCTCCAGGCTCCAACTCCTGCTTTGTGTCAGCTCAGCACAGAATTCAATCCTTTGATATTTCAAACATCTATCCACCTCCTCTTTAAAGACTTTCAGGGATCCAGCCTTCACAACTCTCTAAGGTAAAGCAACCCAGATGTTCACTACCTTTTGGGGGAAGAAATTTCTTTTTCATCTTAGTTTTAAATGAATGTCCCCTTATTCTGTAAATATGTCTCCTAGTCAAGACCCCCTCATTAGTTGAAACAACTTCTCACAACCTATCATGTGAAGCTCTCTCAGTATTTTATAAATATCGATAAGATCGTTCTTCATTCTTCCATGCCCAAATGAATAAAGGGAGAATCTGTTCAACCGTTCTTGATAAATCAAGCCCTTAATTCCAGAATTAGCTTAGTGAATCCTTCAATGCATATTTATTATTTTTTTAAACTATGAACATAAAACCTGCGTACACTATTCCAGGTGTGGTCTCATCAATACCCAGCACAGTTGTAACAAGACTTTCCTATTTTAGACTCCAGTTCCCTCAAAACAAAGGCCAAAATTTCATTTGCCTTCTTAATTACTTGGTACATGCTAACGTTATGTGTTTCATTCTCAAGAACATCAAGTTCCTTCAGTGCTGCATGTGTTTGGAGTCTGTCTCCAAATTAAATGCTAATCTGCCTTTGGATTTTTCCTATCAAAATGCATAACCTCATACTTTTGATCATGAAACCCAAGCTGCCAACTCTTAGCCACTCACTCAAACTGTCCGTCTTGCCTTGAGGACTCCTCATGTGCTCAGCACAACATACCCTTCCACTTATTTTTGTAACATCAGCAAGTGTGAATACATGACTCTCCACTCCTCTTACAAGTCATTAAGATCCATAGTAAATACTTAAAGCCCTCATATTGATCTTGTGGCACTCCATTATTTCTACATTGCCAACCAGAAAAAAACCTACTAATCCCACCTTCTGTCTTCAGTATCTTAACCAATCCTCAATCCATGCTTATGCATTATCCACAGTACTCTGAGCTCCTTCCTTGAGCAATAACCCTTTAAATGGTACCTTATCAAATGCCTTCTGAAAATCTAAATACACTATAATTATCAGTTCCCCTTTATCAACTTTGTTTTATGGCATGCTGAAAGAACACTAGAAAATTAACAAACATGATTTCTGTTTCACAAAGCCATGTTGTCTCTGTTTGACTGTGTTAAGCTTTTCTAAATGTCCTGATACCTTTCCATTATTAATGGACTCCAGCATTTTGCTTTCTGTCTCCCTCTCTTCTTAAACAGGGGTGTCACGTTAGCAATGTTCTCAATGTGGAAACTCTCCTGAAATCCACAGAGTGTTGGAATATTGCAATCAATGCATCTTCTAACTCTCCAGTTAGAAGCCTTGGAAAGAAGCCTCTCCCTTACATCCTTTGGATTTAAGCCATCTGGGTTTGGCAACTTGCTAGTCTTTATCCTATGCGTTTGAGGAGAAAGTGAGGTCTGCAGGTGCTGGAGATCAGAGCCGAAAATGTGTTGCTGGAAAAGCGCAGCAGGTCAGGCAGCATCCAAGGAACAGGAGATTCGACGTTTCAGGCATAAGCCCTTCCTGAAGAAGGGCTTATGCCCGAAACGTCGAACCTCCTGTTCCTTGGATGCTGCCTGACCTGCTGCGCTTTTCCAGCAACACATTTTCAGTCCTATGTGTTTGTCAAATACCTTGATCCTCATGATAGAGAATGTTATGTTTCCACCCTTTAGCACCTCATTGATCAGTTATCTTTTGGGATCTTTATAATGTCCTCCACAGTGAAGACCAATACAAAATATTAGTTTAAATTATCTGTATTTTCCCTGTTCTCTAATATCAGTTACCCAGTTGCATCTTTCAAGAATCACATATTAACTTCAGTTGCTCTCCTTCCTTTACATGCACATAGAAGCTTTGTTTGTGTATTCCTTGCAAGTTTACTCTCGTAATCAATCTTGTCCATTTTTATGAGCTTTCTGGTCATCAGCAGCTGGTTCCTAAGAGAAAATCCCAAATCCTCTGTCCTAGCATTAGTTTTTGCTGTTTTTTACACCTTAGCTTTTGATTGGATACTCTCTTTGATCACTTTTGTTAACCACTGGTGATTCGTCCCTCTTGTCAAGTACTTCTTTCAGAAATATCTGTTTAAATGCCAATCATTACTTATCCACCGACTTTTCCCTTAGTCAATTTCTCGAGCTTGTTTTAGACAACCTTCTCCTCATGCCTTTGTAATGATCCTTATTCAAGCTGGGAACACTGGTTTGAGATTCGCTCACAAACCAAGTTTAAAATTCTGCTGCTTGTAATCGCTAACCCCAAGAGGATCCTTAATTATGACATTTCTTATTAATAAGAACATAAGAGTATGAGAACCAGGAGCAGATTGAGGCCATATGACCCTTAGAGCCTGCTTCATTACAATTACTCTTACTAGATCTAAAGTAGCATGTGCCCTGGAAGGTACTGCTCCAAGAAACAATTGCTGATGTGTCTATGTGTACCATGTGGCTCTTGCACTGATTGGTGTAGTCAATATGCAGATTAAAATCCCATGAGAACAGTCAATCCTTTTTACATGTCACTAATATTTCCCAATTTATGCTTTGTCCTGTAGTGAGGACCCTCTTCTGGTGCCTCTCGGTGACTCCCATCCATGAACTCTTTCCCAGGCTACTCCTTCTTTTCACATCATGGTCGATTGCACCTGCATCATACTCACCATCATGCTGACACCTTCTTTCATTAACAAAGCTACCCCACCTCCTTTTCCTTATGCCTCTTCATCTGGAACAATGAATACCCTTGAAAAGTAGAATGGAATTTGAATGCGGACTGTTGGATATTGCAGTCAGGGACTTTTAGGTTGACAGGGAGAGGAGGGTTAGCATTGCTGCCTCATAGTGCCAAGGACACAGGTTTGATTCCAGCCTCAGGCAACTGTCTGTGTGGAGTTTGCATTTTCCCTTTATCTGTGTGGGCTTCCTCCAAGGGCTCTGGTTTCCTCAATTCACACTCAATTCTCATGTTACGGCAAATAATATAAGCATTGACCCATCAGGGAAAACACTTTGTTGAATGCAAACTCACATTAGTAAGCAGGAGTATCTTGAAGATACAGTGATGTTTGCGCATAGATAATGCTTGGTTTTACTACCCTAGCTATTATTTTGACAGTAAATTATGTGTCATTATATTTACTTCCCATGTCACTTGTGAAACTAACATTTGAAACTCAGTTGGTTCTGTGAATGTAACTCTTTATTCTATTTAAGTCATTTGGTTACACTTTGAATGAGAAAGCAGATTGTATCACATGACACATTTGAATAATTAATAAGCTCCATTAAACTATATTTCCATACAATTGTTATACAGGAACATTTCCAATCTATCAGCTCCTTCTTATTTAGTAGGTACAGAGCAATTTCACCAGTGAATATTTCTGTTTCTATTAACTCATGAATTATACTAAGATTTGGTACTAGATAGGCTATATTTACTAGCTTTTCTTCAATTATTTATTTAATTATTCTGTGGGAAACAACATGTTCAAGCCAATTACCGACAGCAATTAAATCCAAATCACATATTTTAAACTTGACCAGCAGATTATCCATTGTCCTGTCCACAATAAGTGGATTTATTCAAGTTTTATCATAACCTCAAAATGGTATCAGAATTGGCTGAGACACTCCTGTAGTAGATAATAGCAGAAATGAACAGGCAGTGTTGACATAGGTGTTTATAATGAAAGAAGATAACTTGCTTTGCTATGGCACCTTTCACTCCATGAGTAAAATACTCACAGCTTCAGTGTAAAAGGCACAGCCGACCATTTCCACGCAGAAAAGTTCAAAAAACAGACATTTTTAGTCAGGTTGATGGAGGGGTAAGTATTGGCCAGGACACTGACAAACACTGCTCTGCTATTCTTGCTCATAGTGCTGTGGACCTCTTCTATGTACGACTGAGGGAGAAGAATGGACTTAGCTTCAGCATTTATTCAAAAGATAGCACTTGTGGCAGAATAGCATTCCTTCAGTACTGAAGGAAGCACCATCTCGGATTATAAATTTAAATCCACCAGAATTCTCAGTGATGACAAAGCTTGGCCTCTATTGAGAGAAAAGGAACTGAATTGAATTGAATTTATTGTCACATGTACCAAGGCACAGTAAAAGCTTTGTGTTGTGAGCAATACAGGCAGATCACAGAGTTAAGTAACACAGATAAGTAAATAATAGGTAAACAGCAGCAAAAACAAAAACAGTTACAGGTGGATGTTAAGAGTTTGTGGGTCCATTCAGCATTCTAACAACAGTAATGTAGATATTGTTTCGAAACCAGCTGGTCTGTGTGTTCAGGCTTCTGTATCTTCTCCCCAATGGTAGAGGCTGCAGAAAAACATTGCCAGGGTGGGATGGATCTTTGAAAATGCTGGCGGCCTTTCCCTGACAGCAGGCCTGGTAGATGGATTCTATAGATAGGGGGTTGGCCTTTGTGATTGTCCGGGCTGAGATCACCACTCTCTGTAACTGTCTCCAATCTTGAATGGTACAGTTGCCATACCAGGTAGTGATGCATCCAGACAGAACGCTCTCGATGGTGCCCCTATAAAAGTCGGCAAGGGTATTTGCCATCATGCCAGATTTCCTCAGCTGCCTGAGGAAGAAGAGATATTGTTGGGCCTTTGTAATCAGTGCGTCCACATGAAGAGTCCAAGAAAGCTTGTGGTTGATGACCACTCCAAGGAGTTTGACACTCTCCACTCGTTCCACCTCTGTGCTGTTAATGTGCAGCATCCCACCGAAAGTCAATAATGTGTTCCTTGGTTTTGCTGGCACTGAGAGCTAGGTTGTTCTCAGTGCACCATTTTTCCACATCTTCTACTTCCCATCTGTAGTCTGTTTCGTCACCATCTGAGCTTCGACCGACTATGGTGGCGTCATCAGCGAACTTGTAAATGTCATTAGGCTGGTATTTGGCAACACAGTCATGGGTAGACAGTGAGTACAGTAGGGGGTTGAGTACGCACCCCTGGGGGGCTTCAGTGTTGAGTGTTAGTGAGGATGAAATCTTGTCTCCAGTCTTCACTGATTGTGCCCTGTGGTCCAGTTGCATAGAGTAGGGCTTAGTCCAAGATCACTAAGTTTAGTAATCAATCTCAAGGGGATAATAGTGTTGAAGGCTGAACTGAGTCAATGATTAGGATTCTTATATAACCGTTCTTGGTGTCAAGATGTTCTACGGAGGAGTGAAAGGCAAGTGATATGGCATCTGATGTGAATCTGTTGGTTCGATAGGCAAATTGGGAGTGGTCAAGAATAGTGGGGAGGTTGGAGTTGATTAATGCCGTCACCAGTCTTTCAAAGTACTTCATGACCACCGAAGTTAGTCACACTGGATGGTAGCCATTGAGACATGCTGCATGAGCCTTCTTAGGCATGGTGTTGGCCCTCTTGAAACAGACAGGGACAGTGGCCTGCTGCAGGAAGAGATTGAAGATATCCGAGAAGACCTCTGTCAGTTGATCTGCACTTGCTCTGAGTGCACGGCCTGGTACTCCGTCTGGTCCCATCACTTTCCTTGGATTCACACAAAGGAAAACTGATCTGACCTCTGACACAGTGACTGTTGGGTTAGGTTCGTCAGGACTTGTTGGAATAGGTGTTATCTCTCTGCCGAAAGTTTGCTCAAAGTGAGCAAAGAAGGTGTTGAGACGATCTAGGAGGGATGTGTCATAGTCTGCTATCTTGCACTGTCTCTTTTTAGAACTTGTGATGTCATTCAGTCCTTGCCATTGTCACCGGGTGTTATATGGGTCTCTACTCTGGATCGGTATTGATACTTGGCTGGCTTAATGGCTCTGCGAAGGTCATACTTGGATTCCTTATATTTGTGTTGGTCTCCTGATCTGAGGACTTCAAGCCTGGTTTTTAGTAGGTTCTGTATGTCCTGATTCATCCAGGGTTTCCTGTTGGGGAACACCCGGGTTGACTCCCTCGGTATGCAGTCCTCCACACACTTGCTGATAAAGTCTGTGATGACAGTGGCATACTTGTCCAAGGTACCTGTGCACTGTTTGAACATGGCCCAATCAGCACATTCCAGACAGCCCCAGAGTTGATTCTTTGCCTCTTCCTGACCAGCACCGGGCCTGTATCCGTGAGGGGATCTTCTGCTTGAGCTTTAGCCTGTAAGCTGGGAGAAGAAACACGGCATTCTGGTCGGAGTTCCCGAAATGAATGCAGGGGATGCTGCGGTTGGCATCTTTTACAGTGGTGTAACAGTGATCTAAAATGTTCAGGGCCCCAGTGGGGCAGGTAATGTTCTGGTGGTATATGGGCAACACCTTCCTTAGATTGGCTTGATTGAAGTTGCCAGTTACAATAAACAAGGCCTCAGGGTGTTCTGTCTCCTGGGTGTTAGTGATGGAGTACAGCACATCCAGAGCTTCCTCAACTTTTGCTTGCGGCAGTATTTACACAGTAGTTAGTATAGCAGCAGGAAATTCCTGTGGTAGATGGAAGGGTCGACATTCGATAATAAAGAATTCAAGGTTTGGGGAGCAATGGCTGCCCCGGGTTGCAATGTCCATGCACCACAAACCCCTCCATCCTTGTCTTAGCCGAGGATGCTGTATGGTCAATGCAATGCTTAGAAAAACCATTAGCCTGAAGTGTGCAGTCGGGAATGAATGGGCTGAGCCAGGTTTCTGTGAAGGAGAGTGCATAGCAGTCCCGCAGTTCACACTGGAAGCTGAGCCGTGATCTGAGTTTGTCCATCTCAATTCTCCAGAGATTGTACATTTGCTAGGAGTAAGCTAGGAAAGCTGAACAATTGTCACAAAAGAAATTAAAGCTTGTGACAAGGTGCATCCTGCCTGTGAAAAATTGAAAAGAATGTGTAAATCTGCACTAAAATTGGGTTTTTACTTTGGTTATGACTTCCTGAGAAGTTGTGAAATTCGGTGCACCATAGAATGGACTAAATTTCAATCCCACGTCTTTGCGCTTGGGCTGACATGTTATTGTTTGGAATAACTGTGAGAGTGGTTTCTGTTCTGCTTCTACGGAGTTAATTCCTTTTCTTTCCGTAAATGTGTTCTCTGATCTCGTGCTTGTGATTCAAAATCTCCTGACTTTGCTGTTATCTTTTAAAGAGAAAACCATTAGCTTTTGCCTATATTTGATTGTGCTGAATTGAAAACAAGCATCATTAGTGAAATGTATTTACAAATAATTTAAAGATAGAGCTGATCAAGTTGCACTCGAATATTGAATGACAGTAATGTAATGAGGTTTTGGTTGCATGCACAAAATAGTTTATGTTTAAGTTAATCTTTTGTATGTTATTTTATTTTTAGTTATGATTTTAAAAGTTCTTGTTTTAGTTAATGGGACTAATTTTTCATTAATGACTATCTTAGTTATTGTTTTCTAGTCAATACAAAAGCTCACTTCTTCCCCTTGATTAAAAAATGCCTGTTACACATCCATTGCTAATGACCTTTTTTCCCATAATCCCCCTTTTTTTACATTAGTAGTTTTTATTCTTCTTGCTGATAAATTAAATGAAATTTCATTTCTCTTGTTCAGTTAATGGCTTTTATTTATGGTAAGCTGTCTGAGGCCATAGTGCTTTTTTGCACCTGAGAGTGCTTTCCCATAGGGCATCTGGAGCACTGAGGTAAAATTTGGCCAGCTGCCCCCCTCATGGCCTACTGGGACCCTCAATCCAATTGAAGCATCTTAGCAAATGTGAATTTCAAGGTTACACCTGGGTGTTCAAGGGCAGTGCCAAGTGTAATTGCCACTTAGATTGTGGATTAATCTGATTTGCGATCTATTAGGTTTGATTCTTCCTCTTTCCCCGAGCTAGGATTATTGTGATAGTTTAAGATAATGGAATCTTATGGAGAAGGTCGTGTAGACATTCAGATTCAGGCACTGCAGATAATATGATTAATCTCAAAGCGCTTTCAGTAGGGTCACACCTTCATACATTTAATTGGTGAAGAGCGGGCCAGGGAAAAGAAATAGCTAACTAACTCACTCCATTTCAGACAACTGGATAAAAACCAACTTAATCCATCAAAAGGTTTCCCTGTGTACGCTTTACATATTTATTACTGCTAGACCATTCCATTCAGTGCTTTTTTTATCAGCTTCTCCTTTTCAATGTGTGATGTAATGCCAAACTAGTCTTTTAACCCTTTTTGGTCTCAGGAATTATAAACTCATATATGTTAAATCACAGTTAATCAAATCATCACTTTTTTTTAATGAATACATCCATGTAAGGACAGAGAAGACTGATTTAGAGTGCTCCATATTGATAAAGTCTTTAATTCAGAATATAAATTTACATGGCAATTATTAATTTTTGTGATTCAGTAAGATTCTATATTGTTAAACATTGTAAGATAAAATGAAAAATATTTTTTGTGATTCTTTACTTGGAAGTAATAAGAGCTGTAATTAATTGCACTATATAGAAATAATAAGATGTGAGTACACCATGAATGAATTATATTGTTAACTGTTGTCTCATAATTCTTTATTGTTTGGTGTTAAATTTTCTCATTCATTTTGCATAACATTACCAGTAGGTCTATTAGAAATGGTTGCTATTGTGTTTAAGACATGGGGCTTTAGACTAATTGCTGTTGATCCAAGCATTATAATATGTCCCTGATTATGCCATAACCCAAAATTGTTATTGTAGATTTGTAATTGTCATTGCTGCCGTGATAGTTAGATATTTCATTTAATGTATAAATATGACTTAAATCCTGTGAATGTTTTGAGCCAGTTTCCTTGTTGAGACAAAAAAGAAATGCAGATGCTGGAATCCAAGGTGGACAAGCAGGAGGCTGGAAGAACTCATCAAACCAGGCAGCAACAGGAGGTGGAGAAGTCAATGTTTCAGGTGTAACCCTTCTTCAGGGTCTTGTTTTCTTGTTGAGTCCATCACATTGTCAGGACATTATATGAACATCGTTTATAATGAAATGTGTACAGATCTATCCCACATTTTATGGATTCACCTTGTCCTGTAAATACTAAAGGACAAGTTCCTTCTTTCCTATTTGCAGTTAAAGGGTGTTTTCAAGTAAGCTTCCTATGGTGGCTTAAAGAAACTTTTCTCAAGCAATCCTCTGATCTTCATTTCATTGATCATATACATGGGCTCTTTGGCAATCTTCCCCTCATAAGCAGGAGAGGCAGAAATACTTGGCTTGACTAGGACATCCTGATGTTCAATGTCACTGTCACCATTTTAAAATCTCAGTTGCTGATCATAGTTTACCATTCAGACTGACTTATCAAGACCACCCCGATTGCTCTGTCTCCATGGATGCTGCCTGACCTTCTGGGATTTCCAGCATTTTCTTGTTTTCAGTATAGATTCCAGCATCTGCAGAAATTTGTTCCCAACTGACTACAGCCTGGCCCCTAGCCTGATGTCTCCACAGCAGCTTGAGTGACCTGCCTGGACTGATTGTACATGACCTACATCCCTGACTGTGGCCCAATCCCCAGAATGCAAGGACATGAACCCTTGGACTCTGATAGTACTAGGCATCCGACTAACTATGCTCAACTCCCCAAATTGGAATTAGGTAAGCCTTTTTTTGCCTATGGTGGAACCCCCTGACTTACTGTGTCTCCCTTGACTCCACAGGACTGCTCCCTTTGTTTTTAACAGTTGCCTTGTTTCCTTATACATATGCAGTATGTTTGCTGCTTTAACTGAAGTGTTGCAGGTTTGATGTTGGCATTGCATGGTGCTGCAGAGTGCCATGTCCATCTCTTAACTGCTCAGTGCCCCCCACCATAACAATCCGCCTGCATCTCCCTTCTCGCTAAACAGCAATGCAAGCTGCAAAGGCTGGAAGTCTGGAACTGAGCACTGTAAGACCTTGTGTGCTGAGAAAACAAGGTGACCCAAACAGAACCTACTGCCTGTATGTCAGGGCTGAATGTGTATGGTCAGAAAGCAATGCGAAATAGACAGGACCTGTCAAACTCCATGTAAATACAAAGCAAGCGAGCATTTAGAAAGCACTAAGACTCATAAGGTGCAGATGAATGAAATGCTTATGTGTCCCTTTGCACTAAGCAATCCAGCAGAAGCATGCAAGCTGTAGATGTCCCTGAGGTCCAGAGTGCCCAAGGCTTGAAGTGAGGTATGAGTTGGTCCAAGAGCAGGCATGTTGAGATAGTAAGGCTGATATGCTGCTACTTGCAACTTGTGTGGACTGAGAGTCGGGGGGGGATGATGTCCATGGAATAAGCAGGCAACTTGTGTGAAAGACACAGTCAGATGATAATCGGCACCACAACTGGTGTGCTGCAGCTGCTAGGGCCCCAATCGGATTTATATGTTTGGCCATTGTGCTGTCTCGTTTCTTGGTGAAGGAGAGAAAAATTGGAAAGGGAAATAATATAAGCTGCAGTAATAATGAGATGCAAATGCATGGAAATAAAATAGTTGCCATTCTACAGTGAGACCCTGTAGTCATCATTTAAGACGGAAAAGGAAAATCAAAAGGCCATGTCTTAATGTCAAGAATCTGATTGTTTTATATTCTCTCCGTGTTTCGCCAATTTACTCATTGCTCAGGCATTAGAGAGGAAAGCATTCCACACCTTGTTTCTGCATATATTTACATTTTGTTTTCTGTGAATGCATTTTTTTCCACTGTCTTTGTTATTCCTTTGCTATGTATTGATACTTAATATGTAGTTTTTTGTCATTTATTTGTGGGATGTAGGTGTTACTGGCTGGGCCCAGCATTTATTGCCCATCCCTAGTTGCCCTTGAGAAGGTGGTGCTGAGCTGCTTCCTGAAACCGTTGCCTTCCACCTGCTGTGGGTTGACCCACAATGCCTTTCAGGAAGGAAGTCCAGAACTTTGACCCAGAGACACAAAAGGAACAACAATATATTTCCAAGTCAGGCTGGTGAGTAACATGGAGGGGAATTTGCCGGGCAGTGGTGTTCCCATGCATTTCCTGCCTTGATCCTTCTGGATGGATGCATTTGTGGGTTTGGAAGGTCTGGAAAACTTTTGTGCATCTTGTAGATAGTACACACTGCTGCCACTGAGCGTCAGTGGTGGAGAAACTGGGTAAAGCATATGTGGTGGTAATGAAGTGGGCTGCTTTGCCCTGATTGGTGTCAAGCTTCTTGAATGTTGTTGGAGTTGCATCCGTCCATGTAAGAGGGGTGTATTCCATCACACTCCTGACTTGTGCCTTGTAGATGGTGAGCAGGCTTCGGGGAATCAGGAGATGAGTGAAATATTGCAGGATTCCTAACCTCTAACCTGCTCTTGTAGTCACTGTATTTATATAAATAATCCATTTAAATTTCTATTCATAGGTAACCTCCAAGATGTTGATAATGGGGAAGTCAGTAATTGAATGTCAATTGGTTGGACTAGTGCTTATTGGAGATGGACATTGACCAGCATTTGTGTGATGCAAATGTGACTTGCCACTTGTCAGCCCAAGCCAAATAGTGTCAGGGTCTTGTTACATTTGGACATGGACTCATAGAGTCATAGAGATGCACAGCATAAAAACAGACCATTCAGTCTACATGGACTGCTTCAGTATCTGAGGATCCATGAATGGTGCTGAGCATCATGCAATCACCAGAAAATATACTTAATCATGACTGTATGATGGAGGGAAGGTCATTGATGAAGCAGCAGAAGATGGTTGGGCCTAGAACACTACCTTGAGGAACTCCTGCAGAGATGTCCTGAAGCTGAGATGACTGACCTCCAACAAGCACAACAATCTTCTAATGAACAAGGTATGACTTCAACTATTGGCGATTTCTCCCTCCGATTCCCATTGGATCCAGATTTGCTGGGGCTCCTTGATGCCACATTCAGGCAAATACAGCATTAGTATCACAGGCTGTCATTCTCGCGTCACCTCTGAAATTAAGCTCTTTTGTCTATGTTTGAACAAAGACTGTAATGAGAGCAGGAGCTGAGTGGCCCTGGAGGAACCCAAACTGGGCATCAGATCAGGAGTGTGATGGTATACTCCCCACTTGCCCGGGTGAGTGCATTTCCAACAACACTCAAGAAGTTTGACATCATGCAGGACAAAGCAGCCCACTTGTTAGGGAATACATTCACAAACGTCCCCTCCCTCCATCACCAACATTCAGTAGCAGCAGTATGTTCAAGCTACAAGATGCACAGCAGAAATTCTCTCAGACAACACTTTCCAAGCCTATGATCACTTCCATCTAGAAGGACGAGGGCAGTAGATACATGGTAGCATGACCACCCACAAGATCCTCTCCAGGCCACTCACCATCCTAGAAGAAAGTGAGGACTACAGATACTGGAGATCAGAGCCAAAAGGTGGAAAAGCACAGCCAGTCAGAGGCAGCATCCGAGGAGCAGTAGAGTCAACATTTTGAGCATAAGCTGCTCACCATCCTATATTGTCATTCTTACACCATCACTGGATCAAAATCCTGGAACTGCTTCTGTGATGGCATTGTGGTCTACCTGCAGCACATGGATCATAACAGTTCAAGAAGGCAACTCACCACCATCTTCACAAGGGTAACTAGGGACAGGCAAAAAAGTTGGCCCAGCCAACGATGCCTAATTCCCCACATGCTGTGAGTGAAAAAAGAAAAAAGCTGTTCAAAGTAAGTTAATGCTATAGCAATTGTCAATGACAATGTGTAACGAAAGCTTGACTAGAAGTATTTATTAGGATAAGTGTGTGACAGTGAAGGAAAAATTGTGATATTATCAAATGTTGTTCCATGAATATTTAACTGGCAAAATCTCAGTTTAGATCGCTGCACAGCTTATGATCAACCTTCATACTGTGATGGTTATCTCATTGCTAAAAGAACTATAGACATTGAAGCACTTTTTACACTACACAAACACTAAAAATATCTGATGCTGAGTGTTCTAATTGAAGGTGCGTGAGGGTTCCAAGCAATGCGTATTAGAGTGTCATGGAGGAGTCCCTCTGAACATTGACTTCAGTAGTGCTGCACAGATGTGGATTCTGCCTCCTGCCTTCTGTGCAGCATTCCACACCGTTCCTGTGCTGCTTGGTGCCTGAGTCAAGTGCAAGCCCCAGCGGCTTTGGAATTAGAGTATGGTTTTAAACGGACCTACTTTGAAAATTAGATGGAACCTGAGGCCTCAAGCACAGGTTGAGAACGGGTTGGAGCTAGGTCCATGATGAGTGAGTCACATCAAAAGTGGTCAGATGCTTGAGTCAGGGACGGCAGGATCACTGAGAGAAACCGAAGAAGGCGCACAACAATTTGAGACTGAGTCAGAGAAGTCCTTGTGACAGCACTGTGCTTTTAAGGGAAATTTGTTTTTGTGCTGTTTTTCTTGCACAGAAGTATTGCCACAAGTGGCACCAGAATAACTGCTCTCAAAATGGTGGGTAAACAGCTTTGAGTTCCTCAGTGCTTTTTCTCAAATGAACCAAGAAGCATGAGTGGGTGGAGTCAGGCTCACACAGACACAGAAGGCTTTCAGCTTGATCCTCAGTTGATGAGAAGGCTTCTGATGACTGTTGAGTTAAAAACTTGAGTTCCCGACTGCTCGAGTGATGTCTTCGGGAGTGAGACTTCCTCTTTAAAAAAATCAAAAGGGGCAGACTTTCTTTCTTCTGCTGATAGAGTGAGAAGACAGTGTGTAAGGGTGGCACCGTGGGTCAGTGGTTAGCACTGCTGCCTCACAGCGCCAGGGTGATGGGTTCAATTCTAGCCTTGGGTGACTGTGTGGAGTTTGCACCTTCTCCCTGTGCCCATGTGGGTTTGCTCCCACAGTCCAAAGGTGTGCAGGTTAGGTGAGTTGGCCATGCTAAGTTGCCCATAGTGTTCAGGGATGTGTAGGCAAGGTCCTTTACTCTGGAGAAATGTAGGAGAATGGGTCTGGGTGGGATACTCTTTGGAGTGTTGCCGTGGACTTGTTGGACCAAATGGCCTATTTCCACATTGTAGTGACCCTATGAAAACTGTTTTGCTAAATTGCTATGGGATGTGTGTGTTATGGACTGCTGCTACATTTGAATAGTTAATGAATAGGAGTTAGGTAATATATTATTTTACTAAGGATTTCAATAGTCAAAGTTGTGCAAAATCTTCTTTATTGTTTGCCTTTTAATTATGATGTAAGAATATAGTATGTGTTGCTTAGAGCATAGGAATGGAACAATTGCATGACATCTGGAATACATAATCTTATACTTGACTTTAAATAAATTAAAAGTAAGGGTCTAAGCTATTTCCTTGATATGTTTTCGGGAGATTTGGTGTTGTCCATAACACCCTGAGGTAAATAAGACACAGCTCCTGGTCTGAAGGACAACGTAATGTGACTCGCAATAGAAATGCCATGAACTTGCCAGGTTTCCACATTGTTTCTTTGATGTGTTTCAAATCCAGTTGTAACTCTGAGCCCATTTTGAGAAGAGTGGGAATAGGAGGTAAAAGAGAAAGCTTCAAAATTGCTAACCGCTATTCCTGCTGAGTACAAGACATTCCCTCCCCGCTCCCACTGTTCGATAGTAGACAGGCAGGCAGCTGGTAGAACACAGCAGGCCAGGCGGCATCAGGAGGTGCAGAAGTCAACGTTTCGGTTGTAACCCTACTTCAGGACTGAGGGTCAGTGTTGGGGGAGCTGCAGGTAAAGGGGGTGGCGGGGGCAGGCTGGTGAAGTGGGGTTAGGTGAAGAAAGGTTGAGGGTATGGCCTGGTTTGTTAGTTGGAGGAACGAATCTGGTTGGTGGCAAGGAACAGTGGAAGGGAGGGGGAGGGGTTGGGAAGGGAGTCAGGGAATGGGGAGGGAGGTTATTTGAAATTAGAGAACTCAGTATTGAGTACTCCAGACTGTAGTTCAACAGCAAAGTTTGAAATGTGGCTGATTCAAGGTTCAGAAGTGTGTGTGTATATCTGAAATGTTTTTCATTGTAATAAATTCATTGTACTGCCTGTAGTTTTGGTCTCCTTAATTGAGAAAAGATGTACTGGCAGCACAGAGGTGCAGAGGAGATTCACTGGATTGACTCCGGAGTTGTGAGGATTGGCTCATGAGAAGAGACTGACTAGACTGGGATTATATTCATTGGAATTTAGAAGAATGGGTGGGATGGATCTTATCAAACGTATAAAATTATGAAGAGAATGGATATGATCGAAGGAGGGAAGTTGTTACCACTGGTGGGTGAAACTAGGACAAGAGGACATAGCCTCAAAATATGTGGGAGCAGATTTAGGACTGAATTGAGGAGGAACTTCTTCACCCAGAGGGTTGTGAATCTGTGGAATTCTCAGCCCAGTGAAGCAGTTGAAGCTTTCTCATTGAGTGTTGTTGATGCTAAGATAGATCATTTTTTGAACAGTAAAGGAACTAAGGGTTATGGTGAGACAGTGGGTTAGTGGGGCTGAGTCCATGAAAAGATCAGCCATGATCTTATTGAATGGCAAAGCAGGCTTGCAGAATCAGATGGCCTGCTCCTGCTCCTGGTTCTCGCGTTCTTATTGCTTTAGGATAAATGCACTTGTAGATTTGATGCCATGAAATAAAAGATCAGTGTGCTGGAACTTTTGTACATTCTAGATTAGATTGTACAAAATCTAGAATGGAAACAGGCCCTTCGGCCCAACAAGTCCTCACCGACCCTCCGAAGAGTAACCTATCCCCCTAACTAATGCACATAATACTATGGGCAATTTAGCATGGCCAGTTTATCTTTGGATTGTGGGAGGAAACTGGAGCACCCAGAGGAAACCCACACAGACACAGGGAGAATGTGCAAACTCCACAAAAACAATCACCCAAGGCAGGAATCAAACTGGGTCCCTACTGCCATGAGGCAGCAGTGCTAACCACTGAGCCACCATGCCTGAAGTTTGCATTTTGTACTAATTTGAAAATTCCAGTTATTGCCCCATATAATATTGTTTTATTACAGGATGCCTTTACATGGCACCTAGTTCACCAACATACGCACAAACTCAGCCACAAATAAATATCAAGAAGTTCAATAAACACCCTGTCCTCATGTTCATCTCTAATTATCTTTTATTTTCAAATGACCTCTTAAAATACAATAGATGGAAAGCAGATCAGAACATAGATCATGTTATCAGTAGCAAATGGGAAAAAAAGCCTTTTACCTTCTGTGACAGAAATGCTGCGATAGACTTCAAAGGTTAGGTCATTTCAAAGATTAAAAGTAAACAATGAGATTTTAAGGGCATGGCATGTCTTTCTATGTTACAAAAAAGTGGAACAGATCTGTTGTGGTTGGTTGTGTTTTTCTGGAGCTTAAACCGGTATAGCATGGTAAACTGTTGTTCATTCAAGATAAGATTATTTAACATTTCAAAATGTCTACCAAAACAGAGACATAATCAAATCCTGACAGAAATAGCATTGACTATAACAATTTAGATTTTAATATAAAATGAAATGATGTCTATTGTTTAATAGAAAAGAAAGTTAAACAATTGCTAATTTGAAGTTTCATGTAAAAATAGGACCAAACACTTCATTGACACAAGTATTAGGTGATAAGCAATCATAAATGCTCTAACGTTTAAGATGTAAATATTTACAAACATGTAAGATTAAATCATTCCTTTCTTCCAGGGGTAACAAGTAAAAATTGGACAAAGTGCACAAGTTTTGATAAATGTTATTCTTCTTATATATTTCAACCACTTAGCTTTTAGAGGATTTTTGAATTAATATTTTATCCACTGAAGATTCTCATGAAGCTTACGTTAAGCATTGTCATTTGATCGTTATGGAAAATGCACTAACGTAACAAGAAAGGAAACACAATATTAAAATTATTGAAAACAGCACATCTCTCCTTTGTATGTCATGATACATTAAGTACATTGCTATGTGTTGGCTGTGAACCTTTAAAATCACCAAACAAATAAGCTTTCAAATTGTTTGCACTTTATATGCTATTTTGTCATGTTCTCTCAACATCCTGAAGTGCATTATAACTTTTGTTGGTGCCTGCACAACTATATTGTTACATACAGACAACAAATAAATGAATGACCAGTTTTGACCTTGTTGGTTCAGGAGAAGGTGTGATCAAGATTCTTTGGAGAACTTGTTCATAGATTTCCAAGGGGTTCTTTGAGTCCAACTGAGTAGGTAAACAGGCTTTCAATTTTATCTCCTTTTCCAAAAAGATTGCATCAATAACACAGGAGCACTCCCTCAATATTATGCTGCGGTCATGAAAGATCAGGTACTCAGGCAGTCATTAAGCACGAATCTATATCACAGTCGAATGATACTGAGTACTGAGATGAAGAGAATTTTTTTTCACCCAGAGAATGGTGAGCCTGTGAAATTCTCTGCCACAGAAAGTGATTGAGGCTAAAACAATTTGTTTTCAAGAAGCAGTTACACAGTTACATAGTTCTGAGGGGAAAAGTGATCAAAGGGTACGGGAAGAAAGCAGGAACTGGATATTGAGTTGAATGTGGGTTGAGAGCGTATTGCTGGAAAAGTACAGCAGGTCAGGCAGCATCCGAGGAGCAGAAGCCCTTCACCAGGAATTGAATTGAATTGAATTGAATGATCAGCCATGAGCATACTGAATGGTGGAGCAAGCTCAAAGGGCTAAACAGCCTACTGCTCCTTTTTTCTACGTTTTTATGTACACTTTTCTGACTCTAAGATGCTACTAAGTGAGCCAGTTTGCAACAAATGAGAATGGAAAATATTGTACTCCGCAGCTCTGGCAACATCTGTGGAGAGAAACAGTTGGCTGTAAATGTTTCAAGGGGTACATTTGTTGCACCCGCTCCCACTTTGAATGAGAAATATCCATGGCAACCTGTAAACAAAAATGGCGGCCTTAACAAGCTCTATAAATCAGCAGAAGGTACCCTGCCGGCCAAGCCAATTGGCTGGCAGTACTAACAGTCTCACCAGCACTAGGACTTTGTTGTGGACATTGCTGGGACTGCAAGAAGACAACATGGATACCAGACTCCTGGAATCCAGAAGTTTTGAGCAGGAAAGAGATTGGGTAAACTTGGGAGGTGTGGGTGAGGTATGTAGTAGTATTTGAAGAAAAGAGGAATAACAGAAGTGGTATTACATTCCTGGAGGGGGCAAGTCATTACCCGCCAATCCATCCAAATAGAAACTCCTCTTCCTTCTATCTGCCATAGTAGAATTTGAATTCAGGTCCCCAGAACATTAACTGGGTCTCCAGATTGACAGTCCAGCAATAATGCCACCAAGCCATTACCTCCCTTGATGTCCCTGCATTTCTCTGAAGAAAAAATTTTTACAATGATTTATGTTCAAGAGCTGTGTATACTTCGAAGTTACTGAGCAGAACAAATCAATCTCAACCTTAACAAATGAGAGGAGGGAAGACTGATTTGCTTGTCTTGTAACATTAATTGCATTCTCAGGATTATTTAGCACATTTAGTCCAATTACAGAATGGCATCTAACATTGGACACTTCGGGCTGAACCTTATCAGAATGCCTTATCGGAACATGGCATCAATGTGGGCTTCACTAGATTCCTTATTTCCCCACCCCCATTTTATCCCAGTTCCACCATCCAACTCAGCACCACCCTCATGACCTGTCCTACCTGTCCACCTTCATTCCCCCTATCCGCTCCACCCTCCTCTCTGACCTATCACCATTACCCCCATCTCCATCTACCTATCGCACCCTCAGCTATTTTCCCTCCAGCCCTAACCCCCTATCTTTCCACCCCTTTGGCTTACAAGCCTCAGTCCTGATGACGTCGATTCTCCTGCTCCTCGGATGCTGCCTGAGCTGCTGTGCTTTTCCAGCACCACACTGTCAACACTTATCGAAAATCAGCTGAGTGCTGATTTTGGTGAGCTTCATGAAGGGTTCCTCTCTGCTAGTAGAGCATGGCTGCTCAGACAGAAAAACAAACTGATCCTGTCCACTCTGTGTGCAGTCACAGCCATTTTCCATTTCCAGTGCTCATTTACAATTCACATGAAAGGCAACATTTGGTCCAATGAGTCCCAGTGGTCACCAAAAGCCAACCATAATGATATGGTTCTGGAGTCACATGGTGACCAGACCAGGTAAGGATGGTAGTTTCACTCCCTAAAAGGCATTAGTGAACCAGATGGGTTTTCCAACAATTGACAGTAGCTGCATGATGATCATTAGACTCTTAATTCCAGATTTTTAAAACTGAATTTAAGTTCCACCATTTTATACATCGATGTTCCCTCCTTCACACTAATTATCTCCACTGCATCCAACATGCCGACATCAGTCCCAAAAATGAGTTCCCCACTTCCCTACTAGCAGTATCTCAATGGCCACAAATAAAGACGTCTTGACTTACATTGAGCTGACCCCCCAAGGCTGACTATTGCCCACCCCTCTGACTGACTTTGATGGACCATCCCAGCTGATGATTGACCAGGCTCCTGGCTGATCTGCGTACAGCTTCCCAGTTAACATTCCACAAATCCCCTGGACCGGCATTCACTATCATAAACTGTAGTGACCGTCCACCCCCGGCAGTGACCAGCTCAAGCAACTGACTGCATCCACCGAGATCAGACAATGAACGAAAGAAGTGTGAATGCTGGAATCAGAAACAAAAACAGAAATTGCTGGAGGAACTCAGCAGGTCTGGCAGCATCTATAGACAGAAAGCAGAGTTGTTATTTTGGGTGCAGCGACCCTTCTTAAGAAGGAGCTGCAATCCGCAGAATCATTCACAAAAAGCTCATAGATGATTTTATGGTGACAATGGTTGGGCCAAGCAACTACTCTCACATCTTCCTGCATTCAGCTCATGCAGCCATATTTGGTTCAAGGCTGAGATGAGGCCAGGTAACAGGTCGATTTAGTGAAACCGAAATTGAGTGTCAGCAAGCAAGTCAGTGGTGAATACAAGTGATAATTGGCCAGGTTCTCTTTTATGAACAACACATACTTGGACAAGTTTCCCCATTATCACTGCCATTGATTTACATTAGCTCAGGGTCCAGTTAGTTTAGTTTAGCATGCACAGAAAATGTAAGCAAAAACTCAGCTTCAAAACAATAATTTATTCATCTTAAGTATGATCTCAGTACAATGTTTAATTCCCATTACCTTCCATAGATCATGGTATCAATGAGGAGCTGATGACTACTGTGCATGAAGTCATTAAACACTTTTTAATGAGTACATATGACATGTATCAGATGACATATACCATCTGATGCAAAGTAAAAATGCAAAACTGAAAGGGAGCTAAAGAGGACCGGAGTATGGAGAACACATTTTAAATTAGAGATTACTTTTAAGCATGCTTGTACTTTTAAAGTTGCTGGAAAAGCTCAGGAGGTCATGCAGCATCTCTGGAGAGAAATCAGAGTTAAAGTTTCGGGTTGAGTGACCCTACCCCATACCCGAACCGTTAATGCTAATTTCTCTCTGCAGATGCTCTTGAGCTTTTCTAGCAATTTCTATTTTTGTCTTTTATTTACAGCATCCACAATCTTTTCAGTTTTTATACTTCCCAATGATTAACTTCCATTTTTACTTTCAAAGTTCTCTCATTGTGTCTGACTGTAACTGCTTGAGCTCTAAGCTACTATCAGTGACAATTTGTTGAACCAATAGGAGATACTTATCTGTAGCCTGGCCATCTTTTAATTAAGGGCAGCTCAGCTCAAAGCACATGACGTGTTTTAAGATGTTGTGTTAATTTATTACTTAAGGCTGGAATTCCAAGTTGAGTTCAGTAATTACATTCTCAGCTTTCAGCCTGCAATGAAAGAATATCAGGCAGACGGTGTTGGTCATATTATTAAAGTTGTCTGGAAAACAGGCCTTTACACATTGTTTTAATGTGCATTTGTAATTGCTTATTTAAACATATACAGACTGCTGGCCATGAAATGCTTAATACAATAACAAACATCCCTGAACATCATATCAAGTAATGTATAAGTTTGCAATTACTTGTGATACTCTGTATTAATTTGTACATTGATGAGAACATTCCAGTTATGGTCACATCCTACAATCATTGTTAACTTAGAGCTCCGTGTGCCTACATTTTGGCTTTTATGGTACCTAGTCATTTCTGATTATAATACATCTACAAAGACATTTTCTAAGATTGGTTTATTTGTTGTCCATGAGGTTTGTGTCACGGTGATTGTCAGTTACCAAGCAGAGAGCTATGTTTAATGTGAACTCTTTCTACCACATTTGTTTAGTGAGATCTCACCTTTTATATTGAAGGAAATTACATCTTTTGGAGCCTGCATTTTCAATTTAGTTGGACATAGGAGGGTCATGTCTCCCACCCTTTAAGGATGTTTAGATTTTTTTATATATTAACCCGATGGGCACTTGAGAAATAGGGGATTTTCTTTACCTGCAATTAACTCTTTCATGCACACAATCTCACTGTTTTTGCTTCACGCACAGTGATTAAATATTGTACCCATTCCAACTTCTCATTTATATACCATCAAGATCAAAGGTGAATGACTGACTGGTCAAAGTGTCAGTAAAGTTGCTTCTTGTTATTGAACCTTTTACATTCAGTCGGAATTCAGGAGCTGAATTTTCCTGCCTCAGGAACATTTGCAGATCACGATATGTTCCAATTTGGCAGTACGTGGATATTTTTCACACTAGAGAGTGAAACGTGGAACCAGGTGACCAGTGAGAGCGCCCACAGGACTGACCAACTGACAGCCGCACTGGGATCAAGGTGAACACTCCTGGAGAGCCAGAAGGAGAGCGTGAAAGCACCTCAGATGAAGATAGTCTTGAAAAGCTGCAGAAGGTTCTGTAGCAAAAATGGCTCGAAGCTCTTAGCATTGTAAATGTCAAAAACTGCTGACATGTGATAAGCTCTGCCAATCAGATTATGAAGGCATGTTCCTGGAAGGAGGTAACCAGTTGCAAAATGGATGTTTGTATGTCTTTATAAACTTTGCAGAGTTTTGCTAAGCTGTTGTTCTACCACAGCTGCAGCTTAGATAATATAATCTTACTTGTAAGTTGAGTCTGAAGTCTTACAAAAAAACCATCAAGCTTCCCAGGTGTAATGTAACTAGCTACTAAGCAACATGTAATAAAACTATTTACAGTTCATCAAAATTGAGCTGATCATTTATCTGGGTATCCTTCATCACTTTGTCTTAGTAGCTGAGACTGCGACTAATTGAAGGAAAGATGGGAGTGAAAGGGAAGGTGACAGTCTATTGGGTTTTTTTTCTGAACTGTTAGTCCAGAGACTCAGGCAATGCTTTGGGTTCCTGGCTTCAAATCCTGCCACACAGATGAAGGAATTAGAATTCAATAAAAGTCTGGAAATAAGAATCTAAGAACAACCATGAATCAATTGTCAATTGTCAGAAAACCCATCTGGTTCAGTAATGCCCTTTCGGGAAGAAAACTTCTGTACTTACCTGGTCTGGCCTACATGTGAGTCCAGATACTCAGTAATGTGCGTGACTGCCTTCGGGGTAATTGGGAATGGTCCCAGTGCGGCTGTCAGTTGGTCAGTCCTGGGGGTGCTCTCACTGTTCACCAGGTTCCATGTTTCACTCTCTCGTGTAAAAACATCCATGTACTGCCAAATTGGAAGAAATCGTGATCTGCAAATGTTCCTGAGGCAGGATTCCTGGTGCCTGCAAGAAAGTTCAGCCCCTTACTTCCCACTGAGTGTGCAAGGTTCAAATAAGAAGCAACTTTACTGACACTTTGACCAGTCAGTCACTCACCTTTGATCTTGATGGTATATGATTGAGAAGGAAAGTTGGAATGGGTACAATATTTAATCACTGTGAGTGAAGCAATAACAGTGAGATTGTGTGCACGAAAGAGTTAATTGCAGGTTAAGAAAATCCCCTATTTCTCAAGTGTCCATCAGGTTAATATATAAAAAAATCTAAATTGGGGATGGATGATAAATGGGCCCTCATCCTGTGAGTGAATTTTTAAAAAAAGGCTACCCAAGGTTCCTCAGTCACATCATTACAATATGCTGGCACAAATACAGAACATGCCGGAAAAACTCAACAGGTCTGGCAGCATCTGTGAGAGAAAGCAAAGTCAATGTTTTGTGTCCAGTGATTCTTCATCAATATGCCAGCAGCTCAGAGCTGTATATTTGAAGATGGTGAACAGCGGTGAAGGTTTAATCCATTATAGTACCACATCATTGGTTGGTAGAGACTTAAGAACTTTTTCGTTCAACAATAGTCGTAGCCAGCCAAGGAGAAGAAAGAAGGAAAAATTCCAATCAGTCCATCTTTAGATATTTGGCAGCAAACAAAACACACAAGGCTTGTCAGCTTCTGTGAATGTAGTAATCAGCAGGTTAAAAACAAGCACTGGTATCTGCACTGAGGCGTCATGTAAAGCTTAACACAGCTGGAAATACTGTCAAAAACTGAAAACATTTGAGTAGACCACAGAGTCCCAACAGAACTACACGGGCAAAGATTCAAATCATAAAATCCCAGGATACAGCAGTCAATTAGATTAGATTTTTAAAATTAGATTACTTACAGTGTGGAAACAGGCCCTTCGGCCCAACAAGTCCACACCGACCCGCCAAAGCGCAACCCACCCAGACCCATTCCCCTACATTTACCCCTTCACCTAACACTACAGCCTATTTGGCATAGCCAATCCACCTAACCTGCACATTTTTGGCTTGTGGGAGGAAACCGGAGCACCCGGAGAAAACCCACGCAGACATGGGGAGAATGTGCAAACTCCACACAGAGTCACCTGAGGTGGGAATATCATGCCCCTGCTGGGAGTTAAGTTTCTTAGAGGAAGAGTGAAAATGCCTGAAGTCTTAGCTTGATTTACACCTCAAGCTAAGTGCTGATATGAAGTTGAAAATTGTTTTTAGTAATTCTGAGCTTACAAAAAATATTTTCAATCAACCTTTTTCAGAGATGCTTGTACATGCTGGAGTGGCATGATCTTGAACCTGGGCTTCTTGGCTAAACCTGTTGGACAATACTGGTGTCGTGTGACTCCTGACTTTGAGAATGTGCTCAATACAGTTCTGAGGCTAAGGGGATTCAAGGGAATGAAGGCGAAAGTTAGATGATCAGCCTTGATCATGTTGAATGGGTTAGCAGAATCTAAGGGCTGAATGGCCCACTCTTGCTCTTATTTTTCTATTTTTTCTATGGCACCACAACTATACCACAACTGCCCTCAAACTGCATAAAGTGAATGCACCAGCATTTCTCCACTTTTCCGTGCTGTAAAACATTTGCATAATTGATTGCAAACATAAACACTTAATTCAAATATCATTGGATTATTGCCGAATTTGTGAGTCAATCACATCGCAGGAGGTCTTGTAGTGTAGTGGTTTTGTCCCTATCTCTCAGCCAGAAGCTCTGGGTACAAATAATTCACAACTTAGTGGCTACAGAATATCTGCACATAATGTGGTTCTCCCTGGTTGATTATCAAGCTGTGAATCCTTCAGAGATGCCTGTGGTGGATGGTAAGAACCTTTTGAGGACCCACAGACACTAATGGCAAAGCGCTGCATTACCTTGTACAGCATAATCAAAGGTCTATGCAAGTACTTCATGGTCATAAATATCCTCTTACAGTGTTGTATTGGAGAATGAAATCACTTGCATTTAGTTTCATCGTAATTATCCTTATTCATTCAAGGGAACAATGGGGCTTGCAGGCTAGACCAGTATTTCTTGCCAATCTCTAATTTCTCTAGTGAAGGTGGTAGTAAGCTATCTACTTGAAATGCTATTGTATTTGGGTTAAAGAAAACACTCACAGTGGTACTAAGCAATGCCATGTTGTCAACCCAGTGACAACAAATAAATGGCAACATAGTTCCATGCTGGATGGTGACATTGCAGGTGTTCCCATGCACCGATTGCCTTATGATTTTTGGGTTGTAGAAGTTGTGAGTTGAAAAGTGTAGTGCTGGAAAAACACAGCAGGCAAGGCAGCATCCGAGGAGCAGGAGAATCGATGTTTCGGGCATAAGCCCTTCTTCAGGAATCTGCTTATGCCTGAAACGTCGATTCTCCTGCTCCTCGGATGCTGCCTGGCCTGCTGTGTTTTTCCAGCACCACATTTTTCAACTCTGGTACTCCAGCATCTGCAGTCCTCACTTTCTCCTCCCTGTAGAAGTTGTGAGTTAGGAATGTGGTATTAAGTGAATCTTGGTGAATTGTTCCATGCCATCTTGTAAATGGCACACACTGCTGCATTGGTGGTAAAAACAGTAAATGGCAAAAGTGATGGATGTGGTGCCAATCTAGCAGGATGTTTAAACTGGTCTCTCCTTGAGTGTTATTGAAGCTTCACTCATCCAGACAAGGAGAGGACATTCCGTCATATCTCTGCCTTGTGCTTTATAGATGGTAGAGAGACACTGGGGAGACAGGAAGTGAGTTCATCATGACAGAATTCCTAAACAATTGCACTTATAGCCATGGTTTTTATGTGGCCAAGCCAGTTCAGTTTTTGGTCAAAATGAACACTAGCAGGTGTCATATGCATCTAACGCCTTGAACTTTGATCCTCAAATCATGAAATACAGTCTATTCACCATTCAATTTACTTAAAGAGAGTGGCAGGTATTAGAAAAGTGATTGCAAAAATCTTTTCTTGGGCTGAATGTTCATGATACCATTTTGCTTTTTCTTCAGGTGAATTACAGAGGGAATGATTAAAAGTGGTTGAGATTAGTCAATTTTATCTGCAGCCTGTACAAGTCACAGTGTGCAGGAAAAAAAAAACATTTATTACTAATGTGGTTGAACATTTACCAGCTTTCAATTCTTTTATGTGAACTATTAAACTGTAACCACATATTTTGCATGTAGCTTAATATAGAATTTGAAAGGAAAGTTGGGGGGTGGGAAACAGTCTATTCTATGGAACAGCTTTGTTGTAAGTATTAAATGAAAGCACTGATTATTAAAATCAGTCTGACAAAATCTAAAGAAGCTATTGATGTTTTTGATGCGGTATAACGTGCAGGAAGCATTACAAAGATTGCGCACGTCTTGAATTCAGCACAGAGAGGAAAAATAGCATTGTCCTTAGTGAAGCATGTGAAGAAAAATAGTGTTGATGAATGGAAGGAAGAACTATTAAAAGCAAAACTGAAGAATGGCTTTATACACGATTTGAACAGAAATAATAATGTTATGGCTATGAAAGATGACATTAACACTTAGGGAACACATTTCTAATAGATCATTTTTTTCAAAATTGGAGATCAAAAATCATTTTGGCAGCTCAAAATTGAATTTGCTGTAGAAGGATTGGCAGAGCAGTGGAAAAACTATTTCATGGCCTGCCTTTCAGTGAATTTAATGGACATGCATGAATCTTTTTACTAACAAACATGAGTGACACCTAAAAGGTTTTGGAAATAATGCATGAACTGTTTAAGTTTTTACTAATATTTTTGCAGTTGAAAAGCATGTTTAAAATTGGTATTGACTTTCTTATCCCTGCATTTTTTTTTTAACTTTGGAGCATCAAAGTAAGCTGTAGTTCTAACCTGATATCATTAGGGACTACGTTATCAACACTTGATGTGCTTAGAGAGAGTTAGTATATTGCTGTATCTTTTTGAATTTGTGATACCATTCTAAACGCAATAGCTGAAGTGATGTTTATTTCCTCTCAAGTTAAGAAGACATTCTCCTTATATATCAGGTATTGCTTATTCAGAAAATATTGCCAATGGAAATGTTATCTTTTGTGGGAGTCTTGGTAAGGACTACAAGGATGTACTCTCATCTATCTCAGACTATCTGTGTCTTACTATTTCACGTAGAGTCATAGGGATCTATAACACAGGAAAAGGCCCTTTGGCCCATCATGTCTGCACCAATCCAATACAACCATCAACAGAAAACAGAGGAGAACTACCTATACAACGTATTCAAGAAGAATGGATACTCAAAAAAATACAGTCCACAGATTCCTCAAGAACAAACCACGACAAGCAGACCAAACACGGCCAGAAACCCTAACCACCTCACCATACATTGAAGAAGTTTCAGAAATGACAGCCAGATTGCTAAGACCCCTCAGACTTCTAGTAGCACACAAACCCACCAACGCTCTCAAACAAAAACTAACAAACTTAAAAGACCCAGTACAACCCATGGACAAAACCAACGTCATCTACAAATTTCCATGCAAGGACTGCCACAAACACTACGTAGGATAAACAGGAAGAAAGTTAGCCACCAGGATAAACGAACACCAGCTAGCCACAAAAAGACAGGACCCTCTCTCCCTCGTAGCCCTACACACGGATGAAAAAAAATCACCATTTCGACTGGGACAACACATCTATCCTGGGACAGGCTAAAAAAAGACATGCCAGAGAATTCCAAGAGGCCTGGCACTCCAACCACAACACCATAAACAAATACATCGATCTAGATACCATCTATCAACCCCTCAGAAAACGAACAGGAAATGACATCACCACAAACCCCAGGAACCCCATCCAGGAGAAAGATACAAATAGAAAGCAGGAGACAACAGCTTCACTTCATTTGGAGGTCGCCACTGATGATGTTACCTAGCCAGGAAATGAAACGTCTGGATATCAAACCTACAGCTTAGCGAGCAAACCTACACCCTAAACCTCAAACCGAGCTCCAAATCTTCAAAAACCTTGCAAAAACCATCAAACTATTCTGATCCCATTTTCCAGTCCTTGACCCATTGTCTTGTATTCTTTAGTTTCACAAATGCACATCTAAACATATGTTAAATGTTACGGGGACTTCTGCCTCCAATATCCATTCAGGTTCTCATCACCCTCTGGGTGAAAAAGCTTTTCCTCACATCTTCTCTAAATGTTCTGTCCCTTACTTTAAATCCTCTACCCCTTACCTTATCTGTTGAAATACAAAATTAGTACAAACCTGCTCTTAAATTGCAAGTAATGCTAAGTCTGTCTTATATTGTTGTAGAAGTTCTCCATCATTTCAAAAATGTTTAACTTAAACAAAAAGAGAGTCTTCATGGCACACTGTCAACTATTGTCTTTGCAACTCTGGATCTCTGAGCAAATGTAAGTCACTTGGATTGATAGAGATTGGGTGAAATATTAACATGGTCAGTCTACCCAACCTACACATCTTTACACTGTGGCAGGAAAGCAGAGCAACCAGAGGACATCCACGTAGACACAGGGAGAATGTGTACACTCGACACAAATAGTCACCCAAGGCTGTAATCAAAGTTAGATCCCTGGTGCTAACTGTGGTGCTACCATACCACCTGAAACTGACCTGAGGGAAATGTGTGATCAAGGCTTGAAGAGGAGCAGAAGAAAAAAATTGTAATGGAGAGCATTCCCTAAAATGTGAATTTCTAGTGTAAATGAAGAAATTACTTTTTTACTGCAGAGAGTTGGGAAAATTTACTCGAAGATGAAGACAGTCTAGTGATTGAAGGGACTTAGAACAGAAGCAGCCTTGTAAGACAGTGCAGTTACTAAGTGTGTAAGTGGAGTCATAGGTAGATGCGATAGTAAAGATATTATTTGGTATGCTTGCTTTTATTGGTCAGTGCATTGGGTATAGGAATTGGAAGGTCATGTTGCAGCTGTATAGCGTATTAGTTAGGCCACTTTTGAAATAATGCTTGCAATTCTGGTTTCCCTGTTATGTTGTGAAGCTTGAACGGGTTCAGAAAATATTTACAAGGATTATGCCAGAATTGGAGAGTTTGAGTTATATGGAGAGGCTGAATAGGTGGGGGTTGTTTTCCCTGGAATGTTGGAGTCTGAGGGGTGACCTTATAGAGATTTATAAAATCATGAGGGGCATAGATAGGATCAGTACACAAGGTCTCTTCCCCAGGGTGGGGAGTCCAGAACTGGAGGGCATAGTGTTTAAGAGGAGAGGGGAAAGATTTAAAAGAGACATAAGGGCCAACTTTTTCATGCAGAGGGTGATGCGTGTATAGAATGAGCTCCCAGAGGAAGTGGTGGAGGTTGGTACAATGACACAGATGTCTGGATGTGTTTAGGGAGGATTTAGTGGGATATGAGCTAGGTGCTGGCAAATGGGAATGGATTAGGTTGGGATATCTGGTCAGCATGGACAAGTTAGACCAAAAAGTCTGGTTTTGACCTGTGCAGCTCTATGACTCTATGACTCTGGGTCTCCTAGAGAACCAAGGGAGTGTAGAATCCCTGAGGGAACAACCAGCAAGCAAGAGCCTGCAGAACATATACCATCCACAGATATAACTAAGCAGCCCAAGGCCTGAGTACACCAGACTTCTCTCGATCCAGTTATCAACATCAGTTCTTACCTCCCCCACTAACCTGCCAGTTCTTCATTATCTTCTAATTCTATCCCTACATCACCTTCTCCTATTTCTCTCAACTTATGCTTTAAAACTTTATTATCTCTCCGGAACCCCCCACTTAGAAGTATCATCTCAAATTTCTTTGTGAAATATTTTTCCTCATTTATACTCATAGCTTTTATGTTGAGGAATACCCAATTACTGACCTTTTAAATTAATCTTTTGTTTATTATGATACATATGAAAACTGTTGATAGATTCGACCCGCACCAACCTCCAATATTGATCTCTGGTTATTTACTTTCTCTGCCCCAGTCCACCGGCTGCGAATAAGAGTGTACTTAGCACACAAACAGCTGACTCACCCAGAACACAATGTTGTTGGGGTTCCTGATCTTCAACCAATACTATCACCTGGTTTATTTTCTCCACTGCTAAATCACTTCATAATCACCTTTCCTCTAAACCAGGATATTTTCTAATCAATCTGTTCAGAGATATGATAACACACATCGGAGCAGGTGGGATGTGAACACAGGCCTCTTGGCTAAGAGATAGGGATACCACCACTGCATCACAAGAACTCTCAATTTAAGGGATTTTTTATGTATGTTTATGTGATTCATAGATATACTTGTAACTGAATTCAGCTGTTTGCCCTTTTTTGTTATGAAACAAAATAAACATTTTCCGACATTCTTTATCCTGCATGCATTTCCAATTTTAGAACATAGAACATAGAACAGGCCCTTTGGCCCTCAAAGATCAGACTAACCTACATACTCTTCATTGTACCAACTTCCATGTACCTATCCAAGAGTTGCTTAAATGTCCCTAATGTATCAGACTCTACTCTCACAGTTTTCCAGATTGAACTCCACCAGCCACTTCTCAGTCCAGTTCTGTATCCTGTCAATGTCTTGTTGCAGTCTATAACAGCCCGCTACACTATCTATAACTCCATTAATTTTTGTGTCATCAGCAAACTTACTAACTCCCCCTTCCACTTCCTCATCCAAGTCATTTCTAAAAGTCACAAACAGCAGAGGTCCCAGAACACCACTGGTCACTGAATACTTTACTCTCTACCACCAACCTCTGTCTTCTTTGGGCCAGCCAATTCTATATCCAAACAAACAAACAAACATGCCTCTTTACTTTCTGAATAAGCCAATCGCGGGGAACCTTATCAAAAGCCTTGCTAAAATCCATGTACAACACATTCACTGCTCTACCTTCATCAACATGTTTTGTCACATCCTCAAAGAATTAAATAAGGTTTGTGAGACATGATCTACCCCTCACAAAGCCATGCTGACTAATTAAACTATGGTTTTCCAAGTGGTCATAAATCCTGTCTCTCAGAATTCTTTCCAATACTTTTCCCATCACTAATGTAAGACTGTCTGATCTGTAATTTCCAGGATTATTTCTATTCCCTGTCATGAACAAGAAAATAACATTTGCCACCCTCCAATCATCTGGCAATACTCTAGTGGGCAGTGAGGACACAAAGATTATTGCAGCAATTTCTTCCTTCTTTCCCTGTGGTAACCTTGAGTATATCCTGTCTGGTCCAGGAGATTTATGGTGACGCTTTTCAAAATTTTCAGCACATCTTCCTTCCTAGCATCAACCTGTTCTAGCATATCATTTTGTTTCACGTTGTCCTCAGAAACATCAAGGTCCCTCTCACTCATGAATACTGAAGGAAAATATTCATTAAGGACCTCCCCTACTTCCTCCAACTCCAGGTGCAAATTCCCTCCACTCTTCTGATTGGCCCTACCCTCACTCTGGCCATCCTCTTATTCCTCACATAAATGTAGAACACCTTGGGGTTTTCCTTACTCCTAACTGCTAAAGCTTTTTCATGCCCCCTTCTAACTCTTCTCAGTCCATTCTTCAGTTCCTTCCTGGCTACCTTGTTGCCCTCTATATGATTCTTGCCCCCTCAGCCTTAAATAAGCTGCCTTCTTCCTCTTGACTAGATGTTCCACAATCCTTGTCATCCAAGGTTTCTTCATCCGACCATCCCATCCTTGCCTCAGTGGGACAAACCTGTCCAACATTATCAGCAAGTGCTTCCTAAACAGCCTCCACATTTCTGTTGTGCATTTCCCTGAGAACATCTGTTCCCAGTTTTGGCACCCCAGTTCCTGACTAGTAGTATTGTAATTCCACAGCTCCCCCAGTACTTTCCCATTATATCTGCTTCTATCCCAGCACCAAAATAGTCTCCCAGCACCAAAATAGTCTCCCACCTGATCTTGCCAATTGTCTCATTCCCACTCCAAGATCATATCATCTGTGTGACGACTTTAACTCCCATGACCTCAATCCCATAAAACTGCTGATTGCTCATCTTTTTATTCCTGCTTTCATCTCTTTCATGTCTTTAACTTTTTTGACCCATACAACCTTTCCAAACTCTCACTTCATGCTTGTATGTCCTTCATACCTCCATCACATTTGTGGTAGTTGAGCATTCCATCATTTAGGCATCATACTTCTGACAGTTTAACCCTAAATCCATCTTCGTCTCCACATCCAATATTTCCCCTCGATAAACCTCTTGTATTACCTTCTGCTTCACATCTTTGATATTTTTGACTCTATTTCTGTAAAGAATTGTGGACACTGGGATGTGTGAAACATTATGTAAATGCAAACTGTTGTAGTAAAAAAAAAGTTTTATATACCAAACGGAGCATGATTTTTCAGTTTGGGATTAAGACTTGCAGAGAATGAGAGAAAGTGAGGGAATCGAATAGAGAGGAAACCCACTTCAACACCCATTCTGAATCTGATCGTGCAATACCTGAAAATAAAGAATAGAAAAGGTGAAAATGTTTCATTGCTGAATATTATTACCACTTTGATGAGTTAACAAATGTCTAAATTAAGAGTGAAGTTAAGATACTTGTTAAGTAGTGCTGTGGTAGTGATGGAAGCAGCAGGAACTGCTGGCGTGATGTTGTGATAGTGGCAGTGATTAAGTTACTGCATATCAGGCTGTGTTAGCAATCTGACTGTGAAAGATAAACAGTTTGTTTTGGGCATACAGCAGAATATGGTAAATGGGCACAAGAAAGTCAGATTCATGAGGAAATGAGAGTACAGATGTGTGATTATAGAAAGAGAATTGATGCTGTTCCAGTGATAATGACATTTCAAAAATATCTCTGCCAACACAAACTCCTTTTTAATGCACATATCCTTGAAATTGCTACTTACGAGATTAGTGAAAGCATGCTTAACATTTTTATACAATGGACTAATATCTCCATCAAAATAGTGGTTCAGAATAAGAAGCACTTCTGAATCTACCTTTCACACCATTTAAGATATTCCCAGAATGCTTTGTTAGCAGTGAATTACTTTTGAAATGTAATCACTGTTTTGTAGGTAAATGTAGCAGATAAATTGCACACGGCAATGTCACACAGCCTATAATTTAATGAGTAACTCATAAGTTTGTTTTCCTATTGGTGTTGGTTGAACGAGACATGTTAACCTGGACACTGCCTAATTTTCTACAAAACAAGACATAATTTGAAGATTGCATCTTTGCCAAATGGCTCTCACTTGCTTTGAACTGAGTTCAGGTCATACATCCAAAATCTGCAGTGAGGTATGAACCAACATCTTCTGTTTGATGATCAGAATGGCACTGACTAGGCCTAATCAACCTAATCAATAAATATGGATGTTACAGAAATGCAACTTAACAGAATAGCTTGATTTTGTCTTTCTGCCCAATATGAAGGATGAAGGCAAAGTGAATAAGCTGTCATTGATGACCTTTGTGCCCTATGGATCCTCACCCTGCTAACATTTTGATATTTTTCTCCTTCTGAGGTAGTTTGGCAGCATCAAAAGAAATTCAGTTCCCGAAAGGTTAATGCAATTTTTCAGACGTTGTTGAATACAAGACTGAAAATGAAGGTCACAGAAGAAAGATTCAAAACACTACTCTCCTAGTACAGATGCATTAGAAATGTTAGAAAATTGCTTCTTGAGAATTATAGAATGCATGAACAGCAACAATTCATAAAATGTTTCTAGCGAAAGATCTGTACTGTTTAGTTCCTCATTGTCAAAATATAATCTGAACATCTTGCTTTTTGCCTATATTCTTAACTTACATAAGAATAACCACAGCTCTCCACACTTACTTTGTGAAACACTTTTAAGATGTTTTGAAGTGATATTGTCCCAAATAAATGCAAGGATTGGCTTGTGATTTATTTTTTCACAAGTTGACCTTGCAGATTCATCATTGTCCTATCCATGTAAAGTACAAGCTTCTCACAGTTGTTGAGTTTAGGAGAATAATTATCATAGTCAAGAGCTAAGACTGTGTTCTTTATAGGCTTTAGAAGCATTAGGAAACAATTTATACAAAACAGTGGCTTAATGCTAAGTAGGGGTTTATTTGATGAGGTTATTTTTCAGATTGACTGTGAATTCATGAAGATTTGAGCCTGCTTACAGTATTTATTGAGTAACAAACAATTTTGCATATCATTTATATCCTGTAAGAAAGAAGCTAATATAAAGCATCTATATATTACACTTAATTAACATTACAGTACAGAATACTGTATGCATTAGCTAGATTTTATGGTATAGGAAACAGCCCTAGTGACCTTTATTATTTAATTAAATAACTGCATGAGTCTTCTGCAGTATATCATAGTCAAAATATTCCATAACAGCTTCAAGCAACATTCCATATGTCACATATATTGTGACTAATTAAATAATTACTTAACCAGTAACTAATTATAACTTTATTTTAATCAGTCACAATGCTCCAAAAAAAAATGACATCCAAATACATCATACTTCCTTTCAGCCTGGATGGCTGATAATTGCACCAAGGTTTGGAGAGCTCCTAAGTGTCTTGTTATGGTGTGGCAGACACTTGCAGTCAAGCATAAAGCCTGTTAATTGGAGTCGAACTGCACCATTCTCCATGAAATGTTAGTCATAAAGTAACAGCGAGAGTGACCCAAGCTCCAGCTCAGGCTCAGCTTCCAGCTCACAGGAAGGATTCCAGTGTGGACTCATTGAGAAACAATCTGTGCAGCAAAACCAACACTTTGGCAGGGGACTGGAAGTGGAAATGTCACAAGTCACATCGAAGAACGCAAATTTTGCTTTGTGAATCGCAGTGAACAAATGATCTGTTGTTTCACCTCATTGTATTACCTTTTTATCTCAGTTTACTGCCTGAGAATGATGAGCACACAAAAGGTAACCTCAGGACATATTTTCCACTGTATCCTGGGAGTACCCATTTAAGAGGAGTAGAAAATTGGTTAAATAGCAGTCAGACTTTCTCTGTCATTCTTAAACCCAAGTTGTGTATTGCCATTCTCTTGCTGTTTTCAGCCACCATGGTATTTCAGGGCATTAGAAACTATGGCATCCACTGAATTGGTCAATGATCATGCTTGGCAAAATATTGCAGAGGCTTGCCAATGCCTTCTGCAGGATGGTTGATAGGAACATTTCCCACGGTTATCGCCTGGCATCATGTATATTGGTAGGATTTGCAATCTGTTTGGCCAAATTATGAATGTAACTTCCATGGCCATCAAGGCCTGAAGTGGGATTTGAACACAATATCTTCAGCTCAGAAGTACCGATACTGCCACTGTCACATTATCTTGTATACCCATTAACAGAGAATTTGTCAATAAATTGGATTTATAAAGTCATTTTAAAGTAAGAGACAGAAGACAAGCAAGAGGGATTTAAAGAAATCTTTAGTTTATCTATGTGGATTGATACATTGATGTGATACAAAATTTAGAAATACTTTTACCAAGGATGTACGTGATATGTTTTGTGACGATACAGATTCATTAGGTTATAATGCCATATACATTTCTTTTACTGTATTTTTTAAAATTGAAGCTATATTTAAAATTTGATGGAATCAAATCTTTTTTACATACCTTGGTCATCATTCAAGACTGCAGAGAGAGATGCAGTGCAATTATTTGAGGGTCTGTACCATTGATAAATCATGCAAAGTGTTTCATACACCGTTTTAGGAATTACAGAAGCATTTAACATGGAAATGAAACATAATTAATTTAAGTTTTATTAAATTTTTAAAATTCAGAAAAATGGCCTTAATATTGTCTTGTAATTCCAATTCATATCATTAAGCATTCAAGTTTATGTCAGGACAGTTTGCCAAACAGGTATGGATGAGCATAATTTCCTCTACTGTCCTGTCAAAGTCACAAAGTTTAATAACTGTCACTGGAACTCCACATCTAACTACTCTGGCAGCACCTACACAGAGGACGACATTACTTCAAATAGATGGCAGCTTCTCACTAGGAGCTAGGAATGGGCAGTAAATGCTGGTCTTGCAAGCAACATGCTGCATTATATATTAAAAATAAATGAAGTGTGTTTTCAGAAGAAAGCCAATAAGCACAGTTGGCTAGCAAACACATGATTGAAAATATACCAATAATGTGGGATTTCAGTTGTCAGGGTGGCATGGTGGTTGAGTGATTAGCGCTACTGCTTCTTAGTGCCAGGGACCCAGGTTCAATTCTAATTGGGGTGATTGTCTATGTGGTGTTTACACATTCTCACTGTGTCTGCATGGGTTTCATCTGGGTGCTCTGGATTCCTTCAACAGTCCAAAGACATGCAAGTTAGGCGAATTGACCATGTTAAATTGCCCATGCAGACAAGGCAGATTAGTCATGGGGAATGCAGGGCTATTTGGATAGGGTGGGGGTGTGCGACAGGGTGGGATGATCGTTGGAAGGTCATTGTAGACTATATGGGCTCAATGGCCTGATTACCCAACGTAAAGATTCCATATGGCCTGCCTCCTCACAGTGTATGAACTGTAGTTCAGTAACTCTCAAATCATCAAGGAAGCTGCCTGAAAGCCTTTTATCTGATAATAAAAAAAGAAAAATGCTGAAATACAGAACATTATCTGCAAAGACAAATGTCATATCAATGTTTTGGGTAGATTCCCTCCTTAATTTTAGATTTTCAGAAGTTTCATTTTTATTTTTATCTCCTACCAGAAAATTTGTTCACTTATGTTTCCTTTTTTTTATTTTCCCTTTGTGAATGTTGGCTAATGAAAACGAAGAAAGCATTTTCACTCTGCTAAGACAGAGTTGCAACTGATAATTTTGCAAGGAAATACATTAGGAAATTTATATATTAAAATTAAGCTGCAGGTGAGTGGAAATTGAAGCAAATAAGATCTATAGGAATCATTCATTTCTGGTAAATGGTGGGATGTGTTACTGGCTGTGTATCTAATTGCTACTAAATTAGAGATAGATCTCATGTGTAGCAATCTCAAGTTATTCACCATACCCACTTTTATATAGTCCATCTCCAATTCAGGTCTCCATCAAGTAAAAATAAAATTAATTTATCTTCCTCACATTGAATTTTTGTTCACATGAACCAACAGTTGATAATAATTGCTCGACTAGATAACATAGGCAAATAAATATTTTCTTGTTTAAAAAAATATTGGTAACTATCAGCTGTAATCTTCTTATAATGTATTTATTCTTGTCTTTATACATTCTGTTAGATATCTTTGTGATATACCAACAATTCATAAATCACCAGAAGATGATGCAGGGAGATCTAAAATATATTTTATATGAGTACAAGAGGTGGACTTCATAAGTTTCTTAAACTTGGTGATGTATTAGACTGCCTACTTTATTAGGAAGACGATTGATGTTTGTGAAACAAAAAACATAATACAAGTTTTCAGGAGAATTGGAAAGATCACCCAAAATAATGTACAAAATAGCGACCTATTAGACTTTTCTCCATGGGACACATATAGTCTCAGTTTCTTTGGTTTGCTTGCCGATGTTTCAGTCCGAAAAATTTGATAATATCTTCCTTTTATGCTAAAATCAAGCAGTGTGGCTGCTTCTACAGAGCATAGCTAGCAGGGAATCCTCTACACATGAAATCACCTGCATGTCCTAGTGTATAAAACTTTAAGTGAGGCATTAATGAAATGCAAAGCTTTCTATAAGACCTGGGCAAGCCAGCCCATCAAATCATCTGAAATATTTATTCTGTCTGCTGAATAATTGATAGAAGCATCAACTCTCCTGGTCAATTGATTTATTAAGGACTATTTGGAATTAAACAGCTTAAAGATATTAGATTTAGCATTGACCTTGCCTTGTTAGCATATTCATTTACCTACAGGAGCCACATTTGATATTGTTAATACATGACGTACCAGTCATGGCCTAGATCTTCTGAAATTACATTACCAATGCTTTGTGCGCTGCAGAACAGCCGATTTGATTGAGTGCTTCGTTTGTTATAATTAGATTTAGGCTGAAAGAGCCCTAATTTTTATGCTCTGCGTGATAAACCAGAAATGTCATCACCGTGGTATTAATTTGTGGACACACAGCACTTGGGGACAGAGGGATTTTCTTATTTTATTATTATTGAAGACTCGACAGTGAGCTAAACCGACAGAGCTAACGTATTGTAAACTTCAATGACATTTCTTTGTAAAGGTGCTACCAGCTTAATATAGAGTTTGTTTGATGTTTTGTCATCTTAATGAAATTCCATTTAACACTTTGATAACCTGCTTTTTGTGCTTTATACCATGAACTATCATTACTACAATAACTGATGTGAAAGGACAAATTGTCATTTGCAAACGCATAAGATCTCATTGAACATTTAATTAATTAATATTTTAAAGAAATGGAAGTGCTATTGATCAGAAACAGGGCATGATTAGTGGATAACTGTTGAATTTAGGTGTGTTCTGTTTGTTATCTGAAAGTGTGAAAAATTCTAGCATGTCATTCTTGGACTAATATATACCCTATCAGGTATGTGAGGTAATGTTGTTAGGTTATCATACGCTGACACATCATGAGCAAAAGCAACAAATTACATTTAGATAACACCTAAATCACACAGTGCCTCGCAGATGCATGTCAAACAAAATTTGAAGTCAAGCCACTTGTGGAGACTTTGAGGAGAAGCTTGGACAATTAGGAAGGTGGAATGGAGCACCTTTAGGGATGAGTGCTAGGTTGTGAGATTCAAGAAACAACCCATATTATTAACTTCTGAAAAGTTGATTAAAATCTTCACATTGAGAAGTTCAAACAGTAAGTTCAGTTGATTAAGGAAAAGGAAAAGATAAGTCAATACCTTTGGTGTTTATTTTTTCATTTGATCTCTACATCTGAGAGCAAATAAGTTTCTTTATAGCACTTTACGGAAGAAAATTACAAATGGGAGACAGAGGACAATAGCTAAAACATTAGTGCCTCTTCATGTTTGGTTCAGTTCTACAAAGAAAGTTTCTGGCCTTCATATTAGGAACAAAGGTGGACCATTCAGCCCCTCGAGCCTGCTTGCCATTCAACAATTTCATGACAGATCTGGTCTCAGCTCCATGATCCTGCCTACCCCCAACATTGACTCTTCTGTTAGTCAAGACCGATGAGTTTCACCTGCAACCTCCTCTGGAACATGAACATTCCTTTTCAGATGCCAACAGGCCTGCTGTGTAATTTCAGCTTTAACTTGACATGTGCAACATTTTCAAAGTCTCTTCTTAATGCAATCCTGGTGGTGTTTTGCCTTTTGACTCCTGTAATATTTAGTATTATATACTTTTTTATCACTGGAATTTATAAACTCCCCGGTGTCCTGAGCACACGACTGAAAAACAGCAGTGAGCATACATTAACCTTTACTGTAATAAACAAATGGGCATCAATCATGTGACTAGCAAAAGGTTATTACAGATTTTTAAATAGTGAGATATCAACTAATGTGCTATTTTATGTGCAGTATAAATTAAAGGGACTTCCAACAGTAGGACAAAAGCGTGATTTAGACAACTTCATGGTTCATGCCAGTGAGGGAAGTCTATCAGTTAATCTTTCAAATTAGTGATGAGTGTGAAATACATCTCTATTTGATTTTGTGCTTGTGATCAATTAAGTTCACCTAATCATGATGGTTAAGAGGAAGGTGTTATGACTGGCAATTCTAAAATCAACGTTAGCTTGGCTGTAGAGCATTTGTTAATACCATAACATTGCGATCAATGCAATACAAGTTTTAAACATCATCTATGAATGTACTTCTCCAAACACAAAGTAAGACCTGATGGACAAAAAGAGATAAATGTTTCCCACCAAAAAGAAGTACAGCACAGAATATTGATGGTAAACTTTGACATTAATGCAATTAAATGTTCATATGGAATTACATCTGCCAATGACAAATGTAAATACTGACCAAATTAGTAATAAATCATGAGCAAACATACTTATAGTCAAGGTAACTGATGATTTTGTTTGCATGCCAGTTGACTATAAAACTTAATGAAATCCAGAAATAACAAGTCAAGGTCCTTGTGTCAAGATAAAATAAATGTTTGGATAAACCAGCAAGAAACAAAAAAAAGGGTAGTGGTTAATGAGAAAAACTTTAATCAGATTTGAGTATGAATTGATCCCAAATTGTGAAAAAAAGGGCATCATTCAAGGCCAGCAACTGAATACATTCTTCATAAAAGAATGTCATCAGTTTGAAGAAGGTGTTTGTTGTGTGGTGGAAATAGGGATGTAGTCAACCTTGAGAAAGGGGCAAGAAGGTAGAAATGTCAGAACCATGCCCAATATTGAAAGAACGTACGTCGTATGGTTATAGAGTTTCATTACATGCCAACTGACAGCACATTACATAGATATACCCATTGCCCTATCAAACAACTTACGCCCAGATTGGTAGGAAACAGAATTGAAATGCGTGGAGTTCCTTCAAGCAATTTATTTTGGTTTACCTTTGGGTATTCAGATGAAGATGTGTTTTGGGAGATTAAATCCTCTAAAAATTACCTTCCTGACAACCCTCTGTTTTTTTTTCCCCTCTCAACTAAACTTAAGTGGAACTTGCTTTCCACGGGGAAATCCATTGTCTGAATTACAACAGGTTCAGAAAAACATAGCAGAACCAAAATTTAGACATTTGTAACCCAAGATTAGGGAAAGGGAATTTCATCACCTTTGATGCATCTTGAAAAGTTTTTTTTTATTTCAAAAATATACTTTATTCATAAATACTTTGATCTATACAACTGGACATGCCATACATAAGTAAACATTCCATTTCTTTGCATGCCGAAACAGAGTAATCATTCTTATTTACAGGTCGGTATGATTACCTTTTGAGCTGAGGTGCCAGCAGAGTCCAAATGACTACGTGGGCCCCCTGTTCTTCTTAGGCAGGCAGATGTTACACGGTGGTCTTTCCCCACCGCGCCTTGGCGGCAGCTGCCACAAGCTTCAGCGCGTCCCTCAACACGTAGTCCTGGACCTTGGAATGTGCCAGTCTGCAACACTCAGTCGGGGTTAACTCCTTCAGCTGGAAGATCAATAGGTTTCAGACTGCCCAGAGAGCGTCCTTCACCGAGTTGATAAATCTTTCAGGCACAGTTGATGTTCGTCTCGGTGTGCATCCCGGGGAACAGGCCGTAGAGCACAGAGTCCCGCGTCATGGCGCTGCTCGGGACGAACCTCGACAAACACCACTGCATTCCTCTCCAGACTTCCTCTGCATAGGCACATTCCAGAAGGAGGTGTGTGACAGTCTCATCCCCCCCGCAGCCGCTTCGAGGCAGCGTGCGGTGTGGCTGACAGTCTGGGCGTGCATAAAGGATCTCACAGGCAGAGCCCTTCTCACCATCAGCCAAGCCATGTCTTGGTGCTTGTTGGAAAGTTCTGGCGATGAGGCATTCTGTCAAATGGCTTTGACAGTCTGCTCAGGGAACCGCTCGATAGGATCCGCCCTCTCCTTTTCCCGAAGGGTCTCAAGGACACTACATGCTGACCACTTCCTGATGGACTTGTGGTCAAAGGTGTTTTCCTTTGTAAACTTCTCCACAAAGGAGCGTTCCGTGGCAGCGAGGCCAGGCCCATCCTTCGCAACACCGGGAACAGGTAGAACCTCAGTACGTAGTGACACTTGGTGTTTGCGTACCGGGGATCCACGCACAGCTTGATGCAGCCACACACAAAGGTGGCCATCAGGGTGAGGGTGGCATTGGGTGTATTTTTTCCCCCATTGCCCAGATCTTTGTACAGCGAGTCCCTTCAGACCCGGTCCATCTTTGATCTCCATATAAACTGGAAGATGGCCCGGTGACCGCAGCGGCACAGGTTCTGGGAATAGGCCAGACCTGTGCCACGTATATTAGCAATGACAGTGCCTCACACCTGATGACCAGGTTTTTTCCCACAATGGAGAGCGACCGTAGCTTCCATCTGCCCAGTTTCTGCCTCATTTGCTCATACGCTCCTCCCAAGACTTGGGGCACGCCCCAGCCCCCCCAAACCAAACACCCAGCACCTTCAGGTGGTCAGTCCTGATGGTGAAGGGGATCGAGGATTGGTCGGCCCAGTTCCCGAAGAACATGACCTCGCTCTTGTCTCGGTTTACCTTGGCCTCCGAGGCCCGTTCGAACTGGTCACATATGCACATGAGTCTACGCACGGACAGCGGGTCCAAGCAGAAAACAACGACGTCATCCTTTTACAGGGCGGTCTTAACCTGCAGGCTCCTGCTGCCAGGAATAGTCACCCCTCTCAGGCTCGCATCCTTCCTAATGGACTCGGCAAATGGCTCTATGCAGCACACAAACAAGGCAGGAGAGAGAGGGCAGCCCTGCCTGATTCCAGATCTGACTGGGAAGCTATCTGATTCCCACCCATTGATTGAGACTGTCCTGACAATGTTGGTGTATAGCAGTCTGATCCAATTGCAGATTCCCTCCCCAAAGCCCATTTTGGAGAGAACATCTCTCATTTACGTATGTGATATCCTGTCAAAGGCTTTCTTCTGGTCCAGGCTGATCAGTCACGTGTCCAACCCTCTGTCCTGCACGTAGGCGATCGTATCCCTGAAGAGTGCGAGACTCTCAGTGATCTTCCTGCCCGGCACAGCTCAGGTTTGGTCAGGGTGAATCACCGACCCCAGAGCAGACCTGACCCGGTTGGCGATTACCTTTGACAGAATTTTGTAATCCGCATTCAACAGTGAAATTAGTCTCCAATTTTTGAGTTCCTCCCTCTCCCCCTTCCGCTTGTAGATGAGGGTGATGATGCCTTTCCTCATGGATTCACTCATGGTACCTGCCCGAAGCATACTGATATACACCTCCAGCAGGTCCTGGCCAATCAAGTCCCACAGAGCGGAATAGAGCTCGACCGGTAAGCCGTCGCTTGCAGGAGTTTTATTCTTTTCGAAGGACTCGAGGGCCTTGGTCAGCTTGTCCAGAGACAGCAGCTGGTCCAGCCTCTCGCGTGTTCTGTCATCTAAGACCTCTGTGATAGAGAACAGGAACGACTGGGAGGCCGCGCTGTCGGTTGGCTTCGCATCATACAGACTGGCATAGAAGGATTTACTGATCCTCATGATGCCAGCCTGAGATGACATTATCGAGCCATCTTCTTTCTTCAGGCTGCTGAGCACAGAGCTCTCTTTGTGCACCTTCTGGAAGAAGAAAAGTGAGCACATCGCGTCCTGCTCCACCGAGCGGACCCTGGACCGGAAGATTATCTTGGAGGCCTCCGAGGAAAAGAGCGAGGCTTGCTGACCCTTCACCTCCTTGAGGTCCTCTGTGACATCGACCCCCACGCCTGCAGCAGCAAGTGTCCAGTTTGGTTTCCATCCCCCAGTCCCTTGAAATTTCATTTTTCATAAGCAATGCCAGCCGAACTGAATTGAACACTCATTTATGGGTAAAGATGACTATATCCATATCTGACACCAATATAGCAAATGACAAGCCTCTGTTTGATGTTATGTGACTTTCATTGAATTCCACATTGAAGTGCTTGTCCTCCTTTGTTGGATCTTTCTTTGTCTGAGGGTATGTTATGCATTATGGACAGACATCAAATGAGATCATTTCTGCTCCAATATAACCAATGAATTTCATTTATTTGATGTAAAAGGCTGAAAATAAGTATTGAAGTGTATTCGCCAACTATCCCAAACAGATATTTATCTTAACAACCTTTTGAGTTCAATAATTTGCAACTAAATCCTAAATTACTTCGATGACATTTCATGTCCTCTCATCTTTCTATGAAATAAAAATAATCCACCCTTCATTCTTTTGCCAATCTTTATTTTGACGTCGTCCAATTACCAAACAGTTGAAATAACTTTTCTCCACATACCTTACAAAACCTTTCATAAATTAGTTTTGAAAAGTTTAATATATCAGTCTCCTAATTCTCCTACATTCCTGCTTCAAAACTGGAAATTATTTTTTGTTACCTTCCTATAGCTACATTTGTTGTGATTTCATCAACATTGCTTTGAACACCTTCCATAATGATTTGGAGACATGGAAACATGTCAGTACACATAGAAACCATTCAGTCCATCTACAGTATGTCCCAAATTAAAATGATGGTCACATGACATCAAGTAGAGGACAAAGATCCAAGAACAATACAGCACAGGAATGGGCCCTATTGCCCACCAAGCCTGCACCAATTCCTCATCCTTATTTCGACCTGCTATTTATTGTCCATACACAAATTCTATCCCTCTCTTCACCTCAAGATCAAGTGTCCATCAAGCAATGCCTTAAACACTGCTAATGTGCCTGCTTCTACCATCTCCACTGGCGGTGAGTTCCAAACACCCACCATCCTCTGTGTGAAAAATGTTCCCCACACTACTGCCCTAAACCTTTTCCCTCTCACTTTAAACCTGCGCCCTCTTGTAGTTGACCTTTCCACCCTGAGAAAATGTCACTGACTATCCACCCAATTATGCCTCTCATAATTTTGTAGACGTCTGCCTCCATCTTTCCAGTGAAAACAATCCAATTTTATCCAAACTCTCCTTATATCAAAACCCCTCCAAATCAGGCAACATCTTCTCTGTACCCTCTCCAAAGCCTTCACGTACTTCCGGTAGTGTGGTGTCCAGAACTGCAATCAATCTTCCAAATATGGCCTAACTAAAGTTTTGTAGCTGAAACATCTTTTATATTTGTTATCCCAGCTGATGAAGACAAGTGTGCTGGATTTCTTCTTGGCCATCTTTTCCATCTATGTTGCCACTCTCAGGGATCTGTGGACCTGTATGCCCAGATCCCTCTGGATGTTCTGCTATTTATTGTATAATTCACACCTGAATTTGATTTTCCAAAATGTATTACCTCAGGTTTATATTTCTTTAGATTAAACTCAATCTGACATTTCTCAGCCCAAATCTGCAATCTCTCTATGTCATATTTTATTCTCTTCATTATCTGCAACTCCACCAATTTTGGTGTCACCCGCAAACTTACTACTCAGACTACCATCAGTTTGCTCCAGCTCATTTACATATATTACAAACAACAAAGGTCCCAGCACTGATCCTTGCAGAACACTGCTAATTCCTGATCTCCATTCTGAAAAGCATGCTTCCAATGCTACTCTGTGTTCTATAACAAAACCAGTCTGCATCCACCTAGCCAGGACACATCAAGTCCAATGAGACTCTACCTTTTGTATCAGCCTGCTATGAGGTATCTTATAAAATGCCTTACTAAAGTTCATGTAAACAACATCCATGCAACATGGCCTTCCCCACACAAACTCATGCTACCCGTCAGTAACAAGTCTATTTGCTTCCAAATGTGAATAAAACTGTCCCGCAGTACCTTCTCCAACACCTTCCCCGCCACTGACATTGGACTCACGGGACTGTAATTAGCTGGATTATCTCTGTTTCCCTTCTTAAACAAAGGAACAACGTCGGCCATTCTTCAGTCCTCATCCTCACTTGAGGCCAAAAAGAAAATGGGGGAAAAATATCTATTAAGGTCTCAACTATTTCCTCCTTTACCTCCCACAGTCTCCTGGAATAGATCCTATCTGCTTTTGGCATTTGTCTACCTTAATGCATTTTGTGATGATGATGCTCCTTTAACAAGGTTATGCTGTCCTTGGCCTTTTTTTCTGAGATGTCGTAAAAGTAGCAATTCTGAAAAATCCACGTTTAAAGGGGTTTAGGGCCAATTTGATTATAGCTAACAGATACTGCCTCAGGAAAAGACACTTGTACAGTGGAAGGGGAGTGGCTAGTTCTCCCAGCTCAACTTTTCTTCATTTGGTTTGTTGTTTTTTAGCAGTCTGGCTGTTCGCTAAAAGTAGTCAGTCAGTTAACAGGCTTCTGGTCCAAGAAACAGTGACATGGAAGAAGGTGTTCCATGCTGAATCTCTCTTTCATCTCTCTCTCTCTCTCTCTCTCTCTCCTGTAAGAGATTGTGTTTGATTTTTGTGCCAAAGGGTGTTTATGAAGATTGATACAAGTATTTGGAATAGCACCATTAAATTGGGATAATCTGTTGGATTTTCGGATAGTTTATTCTGTTCTGTTTTGTTTGTGTTTCATTCAGTAATATTGTGAATAAATTCTGTTTTGTTTAAATCTAAGTGGTTGGAACAGCTGCATCACTCTTGGAATATCCACTGTACACCTGCTTAAAACAACTAGCAAAGGTAGGGTCCAGGCTACTTTCTTGAAATGTTTTGAGGACACCCAAATGTCCTCCTTCATTATGTTAACGTGCTTGAAAGCATTTACACAACTTTCCCTAACCTCAGCATCCCTCATTTCCCTCTCTTTGGTGAATACCAATGTAAAGTGCTCATTAAGAAGATCGCCCATTTCTTTTGGCTTCACACATAACCTCCCTCCTTTATCCTTAAGTGGGCCCAGGCTTTCCATAGCTACACGCTTGTTCCTAATATAAATATATAAAATAAAGAGGACTATTGTTTTATTAGATTGTTGTCAGATCTGGACTCACTCATTTTTACATTTTGGTGCATTGATTTCCTTTTTGGCATTATTTTGATTATCATTCCAATTGTCTCTATTTGAATGACCACTGCATGCGATTTAAGAATTAAAACAAAAATTGAAAACAATTGGAAGACAATAATTAAACACCAAAGTCTAAAAGATGCCCATCAATAATTTCTACCTTGTTCTCATGCCTTATAGTATCATTATATTGCATCATCAATTGGATAAATTATGGACATTTTACACATACTGGCAAATCAAGAAGCCATCAAAGTATCTAAAATGTTTGCAGGGTGTGCTAGAGTAGATACAGAGAAATTATTTCTTTTAAGGGAGTCAAGAGCAAGGGTTCCTAATTGTAAAATTAAGTCCAAGCCTTTCATGAAGAAAATTTCATCGCAGCTCTTTACATGAAGAGTAGTCGAAATCTGGGATTCTTTCCATTTAAGAAGATATAGATGTTTGGAGAATTGGATCTTGCAACATTGAGATACATTTTTGTGAGGTAAAGGTATCAAAATATATGGAACAAAAGTAGGTAAAATGGAGCACCAGTCCTGAGCTAACAGATCGACAGGAAAAGCTCAGAGCTGAATGGTTTACTCCCATTGCTAATGATCTTATGCACATCTATAATTCTTGATCATATATGACTACACTGTTTCTCCATATTCAAACAATAGTTTTAACCTTTTAAATCGAGATATGTAGGTCACATTTGTATTTATTTTCAGAATTATTTTCACTGATTTCTTTAATGAGTTATGCAGCAGTGGGTACTCAAGCAAAGCCTTATGAGAAACCTGATTAGAAATGTGTTTAATTGTTTTAGACAAATGAAAGCTGTCAAAAGCTGGCTTGTAATGTGATAAAAAAATGAACAAAATAACAAACAGGCTTCCAACACACAAATGCTGCACATAACCTAGACCATTTTTTGTTTCAAACATTTGCTCTGTTTAACTTAATTAATCCCAGTTGAATTTTCAAACCCATTTGACATCCCATCAATGAATACGCCAACATTAAATTCAACAGTTTTGATTCTTATACCTGCTCCTCGATGAAAACATAATTGCCCAATGTAAAAACAAAAACTATCACACAAGTCATTTTTTAAAACTCTTTGCAGTTATTTCTTTAAAATCAATTAATCTTGTATTGACATCCATTTGTGATCACCACTATCATAGATGTCAATTTGATTCACTCCTTATGATATCATGGAACAGCTGAGTGCAATGGATGCAGCAACGGTTATCAGCTCCAACAATATCTTGGCTTTAGTACTGAAAACGTATGATTGGCTGTTCATGTAAGCAAGTTGCTCCAGTTAAACTACAACATTGGCATTTACCTGATAATGTTGAAACTGTTCACAGGTAACATGACAAAGCCAATCTGGCCAGTTGGCATTCTATCAGTCTACTCTCTTATCAATAACAACATGATAGATGGTGTCATCAACAGAGTGCTCAAACTGCACTACCCACCAAGAATGTGCACACCAATGCTCTTTTTGGGTTCTGCCAGGATCATTGACTCCAAACAGCATTGTTTGAATATAAGAGCTGAATTTCAGAAGTGATATGACAGTGATTGCATTCAATGGTAAGGTAAGAAGTAGGGATGTACTCTGAGCATTGCACAGTTTTCAGATCTATTCATCAGTGCTAAGGAAGTAAATTAGTCAGTACTCATGTCCAGCAAGATGTGGTTACTGCTCTGGTTTGGAATGTTTAACATTTGGATTTTAATGGCATTATTGTCATTCAATCTCCACCATCAGCTTTCTCAAGTGACCATTGATCAGAAATTAAAGTGTACTATCTATATAAATACTGTATCTACAAGAACAGATCATAGGCTGGGCACTCTGTGGTGAAAGTCTCACCTTCTGATTCCCCAAAGCTTTTCCATCTTCCACAGGGTACAAGTCAGGAGTATGATATTTTCTACTGTATATATTCATATTGAGATGTCAGGACGGCAATTACCATCATGAAGGGGGTGAAAGGTAAGTCTTTCGGGATTTAGCCAAATTGGTTATTATTGCCATTACTGAGCCAGTCCTGGTGATGGGTATTGTGAAGTCCCTACACCATGTACATTCTGTGCCCTTCTGCTACCCTCAGTGTCTTTTTTTCAAATAGTGTTCAAAGTGGAGAAGCACGGATTCATCAAGTGATGAGCCTGGACAATATTCCAGCAGAAGTATCCAAGTCTAGTGTTCCAGAATTGGCAGCATCCAGTACAACTACAACACTGGCAACTAGCTGATAATGTAAATAATTGTCCAGGTATATCCTATTCAAAAAAGGCAAAACAAATCCAACCCAGCCAATTACCACATTATCAGTATCGTCTTGATCATCAGTAAATGGTTGGAAGGTATCATCAACAGTATAATCAAGCAACACCTGCTCAGTATTAACCTGCTTACTGATACTCAGTTTGGGTTTCACGAAACTCACTCAGCTCCTGACCTCATTACAGCCCTGGTACAAACATGGTCAAACATGAACCCAGAGGTGAAGTGAGAGTAACTGCACTTGATGCCAAGACCACATTTGATTGTGTGTGTGGCTTCAACGATCCTGAGCAAAACTGGACACAATGAGATTCGGAGGAGTGGTCTGTGCTGGTTGGAGTCATACCTGGCACAAAGAAAGATGGTTATGGTTGTTGGAGGTCAATATCTGTCTCCAGGACATCACTGCAGGTGTTCCTCAGGATAGTGTCCTTGGCCCAACCATCTTCAATCTATTTAACATTCACCTTCTATGTGTCATAAGGTCAGAAGTGAGAATGTGCACTGTTGGCTGTTCAGCACTGTTCGCAACATCTCAGATACTGAAGCAGTCCAACTCTGATGAGACTGGACAATATCCAGATTTGGGCTGACAAGTGGCACATAGCAGTCATACCATACAAGTACCTGGCAATGACCATCTTCAATAAGAAGGAATCAAACCATTGCCCCTTGAAATTCAATGATTTTAACATAACCAGATCCTCTGCTATCAACCCTGGGGATACAATTGATCAGAAACTGAACTGGACTAGCTACATGAATAGTGTAACTACAAGAGCAGGTCAGAGGCTAGGAACATAACAAGTTAACTCCCCTCCTAACTCCATTCACCAATATAAGGCACAAGTCAAAATTCTGAGATAATACTCTCCATTTGCCTGAGTGAGTACTGCGCGACCAACATTCAAGAAGCTTGACAAATGACATAGCACTCAAAATGAGCTGATTGATAATCAGAATCTCAGAAAAGTACCACACTTTACGTTGCTCATTGCAAAGACCTCTAATCACTTTCACACCCTCATAAATATCCAATGGGAGAAAGTGAGGATTGCAGATGCTGGGGATCAGAGCTTAAAAATGTGTTGCTGGAAAAGCGCAGCAGGTCAGGCAGCATCAAAGGAGAAGGCAAATCGACGTTTTGGGCATAAGCCCTTCTTCAGGAATCTGTAAAGAATTTATTCAACACCTTTCCCTGGCCTGAATTTGATGACCCTGAGGTTAAACTCATCAACAGTCATCTCTCCCTAATGAGAGAGCAGCCCAATGGTCCAGTAGTGTGGGCACTTTACCATTCCATGGAGCAAGAGACACCAAATAGGAGTATAAGATGAATTAGGAAAAAGGAACATAAGAACTTAAGCAATAAGAGCAGGAGTAGGCCATCTGGCCCATCAAGCCTGTTCAATAAGGTCATGGCTGATCTTTTCATGGACTCAGATCCACTTAGCCACCCATTCACCATAACTCTGAATTCCTTTGCTGTTCAAAAATGGGCTGTCTTACTTCAAGGCTGATTGCTCTTTCACAGGAGACAATTTACCAAAGCCCTCCTTATCTCATGTTTGAGACACTTGAATAGCTTTAAAAATACAGAAAGGTAATTTAAAAAGGCCTTTGTATGAGTTGTGGCATCTATGATACATCAATATGTTTCCATGAATTACAGACACAAATACAAATTCGTCGCCAAATGCTAACTTGGTTCAGTAAAATGTCACTCGGAACAACCAATGCTGTGAGGATGCAATTTCCGTTTTGGGCTCAATGATATGAGTAGAAATTGCCTCCAAATTCAAATGCTTTTTAGGAGTTATTTCAGTATTTCAAGTTTTCACTCAAACTGATTGAACATAAAATGTGACAAATTAGACAGTTTTTAACCCTTTTTTCTTTTAAAAATTTACTTTAAGTATATTCTTTAATTTGCTAAGAATGGAAATTTTGCATGGATTAATTAATACAGCTGGAAATAGCTTCTTACAAGTAACCAATATTTCAATCAGCATCAAGCATTAAGAGCTATTCAGAAGTAATTTGCTCTTTATGATTGTACAACACATACACAGCCATTTACTAGTTAAGTTGGTGTATGGCAGTCAATTCCAGTTTCAAAATTTCAAATAAAGTTTCAAAAATTAAGCTGGTTCCCTCATGAACAAAAAAGAAGTTTAATTTTGGAATCTTCTCAAAGACAAGCAAATAAGCACAATTAACAGAAACTTACAATAGTCATAAAATTCAACTGGGGAATGTGGTCCATTTTTGAACCTGAAAAGGAGATTGTGGAAACTGGATTTGCATTGGGTGGAATATGTGCTTAAGATTGTACAATGTTTTGTTTCGTCAATTTCAGGAATCTGCTCTGGAAGAGCGAGTTCAATTTAAAAACCTCAGGTTGCTCTCTTTATATGGCGATCTGGTGAAAATGGGTCATTTTTTCAATCATAAAGGCAATATAATTGGTGTATATAAATACATTCAGTGATTCTAGAAATACTTCTTTTGTTTTTAAATCCAGCTCCTGAAATCATGAAGTCCCATTTTTAGATTCATACCAGAATAATTCTAAGTTGATCAGATAAATTCACCTTCTTGCCATTGAGTAACTTTTACTGGCTTTTACTGGACTATCCAAATGTTGAGGTGTTCAAATGCTTGCCAGAGGGAGCAATAGGCACAAAATAGGAGTATAAGCTGAATTAGGAGAAGCGAATATAAGGACTTAAGCAATAAAAGCAGGAGTAAGTCATCTGGCCCATCAAGCTTGCTCTGCCATTCACTAAGATCATAGCTGATCTTTTTCATGGACTGAGGTCCACTTAGCCGCCCACTCGCATAACCCTTAATTCCTTTACTGTTCAAAAATCTATCTTCACCTTAAAAACATTGAACAAGTTTTCCTCAACTACTTCACTTAGTAGGAAATTCCAGTGAAGGATGAAGAAGTTCCTCTTCAACTCAGTCCTAAATCTGCTTCCCCTTATTTTGAGGCTATTCCCTCTCGTTCTAGTTTCATCCACAATAAATTTTTGAAAATGTCCTTGTTGGTCAAGAAAGGGGTAGAAAACTGGGTGCAAATGAGTTTCAGAGATACCGAATATTCTTTTACCAATGGTGGGGCGACAGATATAGAGACCCATTGTGACCCACGCTAGAAAAAGCACAGTGAAACAGAAAAGATTGGAGACATGAATGAAATGAGAACTTTGGGTGGTTTGTTGATGGGTGGGAGTAAGAATCAACGATCAAAGCTAAACAGCTCTCATACCTGCTATCAGACACTTCATAAGATTTTTAGAATTTTTTGGCTAGCAAGGTTTTTCTCTGCAAGGTAATTTGATTGATAATGGGAATACAGGAATTTCTATGGGTGTTGCTCTATGTTTGTGAGTTTTGGATGCTGAGCAAGAGGATGAAAGATGAGAAGGCTCAGACTTTTCCCTCGCTGTGCAGCTTTGTGTACATAGGAACACCCACAAGCAAGTGTCCAAATATAACTGCATTCATAGGATTTGTTACGCCAAGGAGGTCTTGACAATGTTGCGCCGATTGCTTGAATCTGACCTGCACATGAACTCCCCTTCAGGGACAGTACTGACATTAACAGTTAAGATCACAACAGCCATGAATTTCTTTGTGCCTTAGGCCCATTCTAAGCGACCACAGGGAATATCACCAACATCAGTCAATCATCAATGCAAAGATACATCACACAAATCGCTGCTGACTTATAAACAGTACCAAACACCTCTATTGGGCTATAGAAAGCTAATAGCAGGATTAAAAAACAAAGTAATATTTTCACCACTATGGAATTTTTTAAAACCCAGATCATTATTGATAGCAACATTCTATACTCATTGCCTTCTTAAACCATAGGAGGGTCCTCTTTCTCCAAATGCAGATTGTCCATAACCAGAACATAAGAACATGTGCCTTCATCACAGGCCAGAGTTATCATTCCTTCTTGAGATTGGCAGAGTGGAAGAATGTTTCCGAGTTGACAAAGTCTATTGTCATAAACCTTCACTCACAGCACTAATGCAAAAGCAAGAAACATCAGGTAAGCGAATACACACTGAGGCACAAAGCAGGAACAGGTTTATTTATTGAGAATGTCATTGTAGGTTTGTCCCAGATTTGAGGTTAGTGTGGTGCTGGAAAAGCACAGCAGGTCAGGCAGCATCTGAGGAGCAGGAAAATTGACATTTCGTGCAAAAGCCCTTCATCAGGAATAGAGGCAGGGTGCCTGCAGAGTGGAGAGATAAATGACAGGGGGGTGGGGGTGGGAAGAAAGTAGCATAGAGTACAATAGGTGAATGGGGTGAGAATGGAGGTGATGGGTCCGAGAGGAGGGTGGGGGAAGGTAGCAAAGAGTAGTTGTCCCAGAGTTGTTTTTAGTGGAGATTAAAGGGGTCTCACCTTTCAGCTGCAGAGTCATCAGACAACCCTCTTTTGGGAAAGTTTCCAATGCTGCCTCTAATCTGCAGAACTGTGTAGCCACTCAGAGGGAGTCCAAACAGTACAGAAAATAAAGTAAAGGGAATGTTGGAAGAAACATAGAATTTAGGGATAGGTTCTGGCCCTTTGAGTCTGCTCCACCATTCTATGAGGTCTTGGCTGGTCTAGTTGTGGTCTCACGCCCACTTTCCTACCTCCATACCTACCAAATTCTGGCAATTGATTGTTCCAGGAGTTCTTTCTGCAGTTAAAATTTATAAAAACAACATTAAAATGAAAAATGAAATTGTGTATTCACATAATTTAGAAAGATGAGACTGAAAATAATAAAATGTTCATGCAGGTGATGAAATTAGTTCCATAAATACTGTAAACAGTAAGTAAATCATCGATCTGAATTAATAATTGATAAATTCCTTACACTAACGATATTGGAAGATTCATCAGAGATGGGTTGTTCTCTTGTTAGGAACAAAGGGAGATAAAAGAAGGAAAATAGCGATGCGTGTAATTGTGGCTTGGTAGGAACTTGGATGTTCTAACATTCACCAGACTAATTTTTTTAAAATGCAGACAGGTAGTTAAGAATCATTTGGTGTTGACTGGGTTTGATTTTCATTTTCATTGATTTTATCACTTTGAGATAGGCCTTTACAAGGTGCCAGACCCTCAGATTTTCTCGTGCCAACAATGTATGAGCCAACAGTGGAAGGGTTAATCCAAGTGGGAGATTCTGTTGAACGTATAATGAGGTTGACCCCAAAAGATGCAGTAGAATTGCCCATTGTGTACATGTAAAGCTTATAGGCCAATTACTGAGAATGCAATATTTGCCCTGTAATGATTTGAAAAATCAGTGAGGATTGGATCTAATAGTTTGACAAATGTGAGTCATGTCAATAAAGGAAGTGAAGTAGAAGTAAATAAATTGGACGACCAAGCATGTAATAGGGAATGATTATGTTCTGGCATATCTCTTCAGCAGAACTGTGATGAAACCACATAACTTATCTGTCTAACAGGTAATAAATGCAATCTTCTGGGAACTGGGATTTTTTGAGATGGGTATATTTTAAAACCAGAGAATGCAAAGTCTCTTCTTTAAAGTATTCTGATTCGAGCACAACTGTGAAATATTTTGCACAGTTGAGAATCAGTCTGCTGTATTCATTTGATGCATTGCTATAGTTAGATTTACCAAAGGGCCTAGGAACAAAATGAGAATGATCCTGCTCAGATCAGGAATTTTCTCTTGTGCTAGATATGAATTGGAATCCAATTGGAAAGATAGCATTGGCAAACAATGTATTCCATTGTGTTATTGATAACCTGGTGACTGAATAGAATTGTGAATCGTCCCCTGTGATAGTGAACCACACAAATATGAAAGGAACTTGCATGATTCCGACTTCCTTGCAAAGATTTCAAAAATTGTCAATAGCAAAATCAGGTTTTTCTAAGTAGACAAAGTCACCTATGAAAGTGATACTTTAACAGCTGCGGTGAATGGCACATCATAACACAGATTTAACAATTAAATTTTTAATGTGAAAAAATGCAGTGGGAAACGTGTGCAATTCTTACCATGCTACCCCATCCATTCTGAAAGGCTCAACTGCCAAACCATCAGATATTGAGATCAAGCTGAAGGTGCAGCTTGCAGACTTGCAGATTTATTTGCAAGTCAGTGAAAAAAATGCCCAACAAGATGGTACTCTTATTGAAAAGGGGCAAAATCCAACTTCTGCAGAACCACACAATAGGTGTTCGCGATCCACCTGTTACACAGCCTTTCCACATCCTGGATACCTTCAGTTTTGAATGGCATGTCCAATAGGTGATGAATCTGCCACTGTATTCTTTGCAATTACCTCAAAAATAACAAAGTGGTCTTTTGGAACTTAAAATATTTTGGTTTTGAATACTTTTTTATAACTTTCAATAATTAGCGAGACTTATAGAACATAGAACATAGAAAAATACAGCGCAGTACAGGCCCTTCAGCCCTCGATGTTGTGCCGATCCAAGCCCACCTAACCTACACTAGCCCACTATCCTCCATATGTCCATCCAATGCCCGTTTAAATGCCCATAAAGAGGGAGAGTCCACCACTGTCACTGGCAGGGCATTCCATGAACTCACGAATCGCTGAGTAAAGAATCTACCCCTAACATCTGTCCTATACCTACCACCCCTTAATTTAAAGCTATGCCCCCTCGTAATAGCTGACTCCATACGTGGAAAAAGATTAGATTAGATTAGATTACTTACAGTGTGGAAACAGGCCCTTCGGCCCAACAAGTCCACACCGACCCGCCGAAGCGCAACCCACCCATACCTCTACATCTACCCTTACCTAACACTACGGGCAATTTTAGCATGGCCAATTCACCTGACCCGCACATCTTTGGACTGTGGGAGGAAACCGGAGCACCCGGAGGAAACCCACGCAGACACGGGGAGAATGTGCAAACTCCACACAGTCAGTCGCCTGAGGTGGGAATTGAACCCAGGTCTCTGGCGCTGTGAGGCAGCAGTGCTAACCACTGTGCCACCGTGCCGCCCAAAGAAGAGAAAGCTAAACTTTCCAGACTTTCAAATATGATATTTGTGCTTGACTAAACAATACTACACTTTGTCACAGAGTAATAGAGTTGTACAGCAGGAAACAGGCCCTTCAGTCCAACCCAGCCATGCTGACCAGATATCCTAAATTAATCTAGTCCCCATTTGACAGGATTTGGCCCACATCCCTCTAAACCCTTTCTATTTGTGCATCTATCCAGATACTTTTTAAATGTTGTAATTGTACCAGTCTCCACCACTTCCTCTCACAGCTCATTCCAGACATGCACTACCCTCTGCATGAAGAGTTGCTCCTTAGGTCCCTGTTGTACGCTTCCCTTCTCATTTCAACCTATGCCTTCTAGATTCTGAGGGACAGGATTTGAAGAAGTGACAAAGAAGATTGATGAAGGCAGAGCAGTGGATATTGTCTATGTGGGTTTCAGCAAGGCATTCAACTACGTTCCACATGGTAGACTGATTAGTCACCACAATGCCTTCATTGTAATTACATTCAATACATTGAAGAAATGTTACAACATATATTCCAATCTTGCTGGTCTTTAATAAAGAAACATTGTCAACAGAATGTTCAACAGAAACATTGTCATTATTGGATAGAATCATTCGATTGGGCTCTTTGTTGAACTCTAACATGTCTTTAATCATCTGTGTATCACCAGAACCTCACTAGCTACCCAATGGCATCAACAGGTAGAATGATCACTTGCAATTAAATGATTGCTTAGGAGAAACTAGTGACATCAATGATGTCTTCCTGACAATGAAGCCTGTTCTAATTTCATCCCCACTCCATGGATGCCAGAGGTTCTTGGCTGTACCACAAGCTATCCTATGACATGGTGTCCCATCACATGGTGGACTGGAAACGACACCAATATTGATGCCTTCGATCTTGAAGTGCTCTTTTCTACATCAGCAGGTTCCACATCTCCCAGTGGCCACCCATTGGTTCAGGAGCTCCATTAGTTCTCCGACCTGAGCTGCAATCTCATTGCCTGAGACAATGACTGCTGCGGTTGGCCTGTTAATTGGTCACCTTTTGGAATATCACATAGTCAGATGAACCTCAGAGTCCTTCAGGATCAAGATCCAGGTTTCAATACTTACCTTAATAACAATGGTAAGATTCTGCCTTTCAAATCTGAATTTGCATTCAGATTGGGAAAAAAAGACAAATTAACACCAGAATTGTCAGCTGAAAATACACACTGGACCAGAAGGGCTGGTGATACATCTATTCGAGCACTTAACTAGTTTCCTATGGAAGCATTCAGGACAGCTTGAAAATGGAAATGAAGTGAGACTGTTTGACATTCATTGGGACTTTGAGAATATAACCAATAATTCTGCATAACAAACTGTGAGCAAAAATAAGAGAAAATAGAAGCTGGTGTATGGTAGGGATTTGGTTCCAAGGTAGAATCCGTACAGTAGGGATAATGGCATACATTCAAATTAACAGCATGTGAGTTGTGATGTCCATCTAATCCTCCTGCCCTTCAGGATTTGTACTGAGGCTAGCTTTATTCTACTACATGTATGATTTAGGTTAAGAATGGTAACATCCTGAGTGTTACCATTGACCAGAAACTTAACTCGACTGGCCATTTAAATGGCTGCAAGAGTAGGTTAGAATCTCATAATTCTGCAGCAAATAACCCACCTCCTGGCTGCCTAAAGCCTGTCCACTATCTACATGGCACAAGTCAGGAATGTGATGGATCATTCCTTACTTGTCTGGATAAGTCCAGCTTCAACAACACTCAAGAATCTTGACACCATCCATTTTCATTGACACCATATCCTTAAACATCATCTCTTTCCATCCCTGATGCTCAGCAGCAACAATGTGTATTATTGATAAGATGCACTGCACAAATTCACCCACATCACCTCCTAAACCCATGGCCACTTCCATCTAGAAGGACAAAGGCAGTAAATACATGGGAACATGGCCACCTGCAAGTTGCCCTCCAAGCTACTCACCCACCCCCTGACTCGGATATAAATTGTTGTTCCTTCACTATTGTTGTGTCAAAATCTTTGAACTCCCTCTGTAATGGCATATTAAGGTTACCTGCACAGCATAGACTTCATGAAGGCAACTCACTGCCACCTTTTCAAGGGCAGTTAGGGATGGGCAATAAATGTTGGCCCAGCCAGCATCATCACATCCCTTGAGTGAATAACAAAAAAAAAGGATTTTCTTTGATGGCGGTAATTAGGTGACATAGTAAGCATTGTTAAGGGGAGCAGAATGTTACAGGGAAACATTGTTTAGATGAACTACACGAGCAAAACTGTGAAAAATTGAATTTAATATAGGGAAGAATGAGATTACCATGAAATTATAGAATGGTCATCCACTTTGGACCTACAAAATAATCAAAATAAAGATCAGAGTTGTGAAGGAGCAGGACATTTTATAGATTCCATATAGAATTCACTAAAAATCGGTGAAATAGAACCAAAAAAAGGTGAACGGATGATACCCTATTCCTTGGTTGTGTAAACTCTGGCTGAAACACAAAACAATTTACAAAGAACTGCAGGATGAGTTCCTTTCCAGATCACTAGAAGTCCACAGTTGGATACGGAAACACATGTGGTGTATCAGCTGGTAATGCATTGTAGTAAATAGGCACATTGAGATAATGTGACATCTCACATCTCGAACAAAATGGCACCAAGCATGTATTAGAGAGAATTTTTCTAAAGCAAGGGGCTATCTGAATAGAATCCAAATGTCTAAATTTAATTTGATTTATCCAAAGCAGGTTAATTTGCATTTTAGATTGAGGCCTTAATCTTATCATTGATTTTTCTATTCTTTAATTCATTCAAATCTGTTTGCAACATTTCTACAATCCTTTAACTTTCTCACATCTTTACTTTACCTCCTGTATAGTCCATCTGTTGTTTGTTTTCCTTGATTTCCTTTAAGGTTCATTTTCAGTTCCCTGTCTTCATTTTCTGTTCTTATTATTGCAGCATTTGAATAGTATAAACTTGGCAGGCCGGTGAGAGTGATGGGAGGAGGACATTGTGGTAATCCATTTTGATTAATTTATTCAGTTCATCCTAACACTGGTAAATGCGCATTAATGTTGGGAAGATGCTCCTGCCTGTTTGTTGGATTTGCAAACACAGGTTCGTGGATTTATTAGAGGTTTTAAGACACACGCCAAGTGTACTTACTGGTTAGTACTATCAATTCAGCTAGAATCAAGCAGACAATGTTTAAGCCACATTGTGATTCAGCAGGCTGCTTGAGGTTTTTGGTGAGCCTTCAGAAATTAATAGTTCTGTGGCAAGACAACCTGCAGTGAGTGACTATTGTAGCACACAGTTTATTGGAGGATTGATTACATGATACTCACAAACTACTTCATTCTAAATCAGTAGTCACAAACATATTGGCAAAAGAAGTTTGAGACTCTGCTAACTCCTTTTTTTTGTAATTAATATATTTAATTCTGCTGCTATCTTCCAGTCCACTGCTGTGAGGGGAATAGGATGTATACCAAAGCCAAACATCTCCTTCATTCTCACATTCTAAATGATGTGGAGGTGCTGGTGTTGGACTGTGGTGGACAAGATCAAACATCACACGACAGCAGGTTACGGTCCAACAGGTTGATTTGAAATCACAAGCTTTCTGAATGCTGCCCATTCATGAGGCAAAGTGACGTCAGGTGAAGGCTTCATCTGACAAAAGGGCAGCGCTATGAAAGCTTGTGATTTCAAATAAACCTGTTGGACTGCAACCTGGTGTCATGTGACATTTGACATTTTAAATGGACATTGGAATGCAGCTATGTAGAGAAATCCAGTTCCACTCTTTGCTTACTTTAGTCTCCTCACTTACTGATTTGAATATTCAGATGTATTCTCATCCAGACATTGTGAGATTTATATTCAAGATGGTTCCGTTTCTCATCATGATTTGAATTCTGTTTCCAGCCATTGTAAAAGTAAAATGTTTTGTTTCTCTGAGTCTTCTCCAATATCTGAGTTGGAAAGTTGTCACTTAGTCCCATAGAATCATAGAGCTATAAAGCACAGAACCAGACCCTTCGGTTCAACTCATCCATGCCCACCAGATATCCAAACTTAATCTAGTCTAATTTGCCAACATTTGGCCCATATCCCTCTAAACCCCTCCTATTTATATACCCATCCAGATGCCTTTTAAGTCTGTTTTAAGTCTTGCCCTTCTCACCTCAAACCTATGCCCTATAGTTTTGGACTCTGCTACCTTGGGGAAAATACCTTGGCTATTCACTTTATCAATGCCTCTCATGACTTTATAAACTTCTATAAGGTCACCCTTCAGCTAAGATGCTCCAGGGAAAATAACCTCAGCCTATTCAGCCTCTCTCTATTCAGCCTCTCCTTTTAGCTCAAACCCTCCTACCTGCCAACATCCTTATAAATCTTTTCTGAACCCTTTCAAGATTCACAACATCTTTCCCATAGCAGGGAGACAAGAATTGAATGTAGTATTCCAAAAGTGGCCGAATCAATGTCCTGTACAGATGTTCTTTATGTCAATATCTTATTCTTGCCTTCACAAATTTTTTGTCGTTAAATTTGGGAGTGTTTCTCTCTGCGGCATTATTATGTCTTCCACCCAAATGATGATGTCCAAAAGAAGCCTGGAAATTGAACCTTGGACTTCTTCATCATGAAAGAATAATGTAGCATCAAAAACATATTACAAATTTGGCCAGTGCCAAGCACTTCCAGTCAGTTTGAAGTCCTAGTGATTGAAAGGCAAACATTGTGTGGCCCAGTGTAAAGACCTTAGAGTCATTGAGTCCTAGAGATGTGCAGGATGGAAACAGACCCTTTGGTCCAACTCGTCCATGCCGACTGGATATTCTAACTTAATCTAGTCCCATTTTCCAACACTTGGCATATATCCTTCCAAACCCTTCCTATTCATATATCCATCCAAAAAATCTGCCTTTTACATGTTATAATTGGACCAGCCTCTACTACTTCCTCTGACAGCTCATTCCAATCACACACCACCCTCTACATGAAAAAGTTTCCCCTAATGTCCCTTTTCAATTTTTCCCCTTTCACCCTAAACCTATGCCCTTGAGAGTAGTTTTAGAGGGGTGTTTTTCTGACAGGAGATCTGCAACCATTGGTGTTCCACAAGGATCAATGCTAGTACCTCTGTTGTTTGTAATATATGTAAACGATTTGAATGAAAGTGTTGGAGGTCTGATTAATAAGTTTGCAGATGACACCAAAATTAGTGGGATTGTGGATAGTGAGGAAGAATATCACAGGTCACAGCAGGATACGGGTTGATAGGAAAGTTGGGTGGAGAAATATCACATAGAAATTAATCTGGATGAGGTGATGCATTTTGGGAGGTCAAATGCAAGAGGAAAGTATCGCTTCAATGGTTGGATTCTTGGAAGCATTGATATTCAGAACAAACTTAGGGTCCAAGTCCAAATCTCCCTGAAAGTAGCAACACAAGTGGATAAGGTGGTAAAGAGGACATCCAGCATTGCTTGCTTTCAACAGACAGGGCACTGAGGGTAAAAATGGGAAAGGTATGTTGTAACTGTGTAAGCACACAGATGGTGGTACATGAGCTGCCAGAGGAAGTGATAGAGGCTGGTACAATTGCAACGTTTAAGAGGCATCTGGATGGGTATATGAATAGGAAGGGTTTGGAGAGATGTGGGCCGGGTGCTGGCAAGTGGGACTAGGTTGGGTTGGGATGTCTGGTTGGCATGGACGATTGGACTGAAGGGTCCGTTTCCATGCTGTACATCTCTATGATTCTATGACTCTGGTCAGGTCACATTTGGAGTACTGGGCACAGTTCCAGTAGCTACACTATATGAAGGATATGAATATTTGGAGACAGTGGAGAACAGGTTTACCAGGATGTTGTCTGAACTCAAGGGTATTAGCTATAAGGAGATATTGGACAAACTTAGATTGTTTTCACCAGAGTGTCAGAGGCCAAGGGATGGCTTAATAGAATTACGTAAAATTATGAGGGGCATGGATAGGGTGGATAGTTGAGATCTTTTTCCCAGGATGGAAACATTAATTTCTAAGGGACATAAGATTAAGGTGAGGGGGGGTGGGGGTGAGTATAAAGGAGATATGTGAGGAAACTTATTTTTCTTTCCACCATATTGCTGACCAGGATTTCTCCCATTCTTACTGTCTGTCATTGGTGATCTTTGAACCAATTTGCAAGTTAATGCTTTTCCCGTTATGCAATCATGATCCTTCATCATAAATCCTGGAGTGGGCCTTGAACATGTAGCTACTAGTTCAGAGACATGGACACTACACACTGTATTTCAAGTCCTGCCTACTAAGCATATTATAAGAAATGACAGGAGCTTTCACTCAAACATTGCTTTTAACTTGTGCCCTCTCATTCTATTTTTATCAATATTTAGGTATTCTTTCCAGCCCAATTATGATGTTGAAAACCTCTATCAAATCTCCTCTCAACCTTCTTGTCTCCAAGAAGAACTGTCCAAATTCTTCAATTTACCCTCATAACTGAAATTTCTCATTCCTGGAACGACTCTTGCAAATTGCTTCTGCCCTCTCTGGACTGCGTTCGTTGCCTTCCTATAAGGTGGTACACAATACTCCAGCTGAGGTCCAGCCAAGGTCTTATACAAGTTGCACATCACCTCCTTGCTCTTGTATCCTATGCCCCTATTAATAAAGCTGAGAACACTGTGTGCTTTCCTTAACTGCTCTCCCCCTATCCTGCCACCCTCAATTACTTGCAAACATTTAAAGCCAGGTCCCTCTGTTCCTGCACCCATTTGAGAATTTGACCGCTATTTCACATTGTCGTTCAATATTCTTCTGGCCAAAGTGTCACACTCCAGAAGACCATAAGAAATAGTAGGCCATTCAACCCCTCAAGCCCACTCTACTATTCAATAGGATTATGTCTGGTCCAACATTTCTCACACCCACATCCTGTCCTTTCTCCATAATTCTTGATAACCTACTGAACATGAATCTATCTCAGCCTTAAAGATAAATAAAGATTGAGTCCCCACAGCTCTCTGTGACAAAGAGTTCCAAAGACACTCAATCCTCTGAGAGAAGAAATTTTTTCTCATCTTAGTATTAAAATGGTATCTGTTTATTTGAACCTAGACTTTCCCATGAGCTGAAACATCCTCTCAGCATTTACCCTGTTAAGCCCCTACATGATTCAATGAGATAACCCCTCTGCAACCTTGAACCCCATTTGCCACCTGTCACCCATCACCAACTTGTCAAAGCCCTTTTGGAGTTCCAAACTCTCCTCCTCACAATGTCAGTTTTCAATTCCACTTTCCTGTCTTTTCCCTATAACCATTGATTCCTTTACTGATTAAAAATGTGTCCAGCTCAACCTTGAATACACTTAACAACTCAACTGCTCCAGTCTCTGCAGTAAGGAATTTCACAGATTCCTGACCCTTTGAGAGAAGAAATTCCTCATCATCTCTGTCCTAACTGGGCAATTCCTTACTATGAGATTATGTCTTCTGGTCCTAGGATCTATTCACAGGGTTAAAAAAAAGCCACTCCCCATCTACTCTGTGAAGTCTTCTAAGGTTCCTATATGTTTCACTAGGCCTTGTTCTTTGAAACTCCAAAGAGTACAGGCACAACCTACTTAACAAGTCCTCATAAGAAAATCCCTCAACACCCAGAATCAACCTTGCGAAATTTCTCTGGACTGTTTCCAATGCCAGTATATCTTTTTTTTTATTTAGGGGACCAAAACCATTCATAGTTTTACACATATGGTCTAACTGCTGTCTTGTTTAGTTTTAACAATCCATCCCTACTTTGAACGATCCCGCCTGATGAAGGGCTTTTGCCTGAAATGTCGATTCTCCTGCTCCTCAGATGCTGCCTGACCTGCTGTGCTTTTCCAGCACCACCCCCTCTACTCTGACCTCTGGCGTCTGCAGCCCTCAGTTTTGCCTATCCCTATTTTAAGTCCCATTCCCTTTGAATTCATGCGCACAAAGCTCTTACAAACAGCAATTTGACTTAAAGAACAAATGACCTGTTTTGGTGACTTTTGTTGATGGATAAACATTGTCTGAGACTTTAAGAAGAATTCTTCTGGTTTTTAACAAATAGTGCCATAACATCTTTAATGTCAACTGGAGAGAACAGATTCATGGAAGGCATACTTCATCATCTCATGTGAAAGATAACACCTCCAACACTGTAATGCTCCCTCAGTACCAGAACAAAAACTTTTATTTAAATGACAAAATTTATGCATGTATAAAACATCTTCAAATACTTCACAAGAGCTTTACAATGCAAAAACAAAATCCACATAAAGTGATATTAAATTAGATGATGAAATGTTTGGTCATTTTTAAGGAGCATTTTACAGGAACAAAAGGAGATTGAGAAGCTTAGGGATTTATGGCAAAAATTCTAGAGTGTAGCATCTTAGAAGATGAGGGCATGGCTTCCAAAATTAGAACAGTTAAAATTGGGGATGCTCAAGAGATAGAATTGCAAGTTATCAATGTTCTCCTGACAGCACCTTCCAAACTGTCAGCCTCTACTGCCTCAAAGGATACAGCACCAATTGGTGTGGACACCACCCCTTGCATGTTTGCCAAACACAAACTTGACTTAAAATTATATTGCTGCTCCTTCACTGTCATTGAGTCAAAATCCTCGAACTCCCTTCCAAACAGCAATTAAAATGCTGACAATATTGATGTCCACATTCACTCCAATGAATTAAAATAAAATAACAAAAGTGCAAAAATCATGGAGTGCCATAGGTCTGGATATTATCTTCAAGAAAGAGGGAGATAGGGCCATGGGATCTTGAAATCAGGACAAGTATTTTAAAATAGAGACAGTGCTTATAACTGGGAGCCACTGAGGCCATGAACTGGATTTGGTGTGAGTTAGGACGCAAGCCATAGGGTTTGGGATTCTTGATCAGTCGGTGAATCAAGGATTATGGGGAAAACGCAGGAAACTGGATTTGAGAAATATTAAACCAACCATGATTCTATTGCATGGCATACCAGGCTTGAGGGCCTGAATGGTCTACTCCTTTTCCTGGTTCTTACGGTCTGATGGGATGACTTCACGTTTTCAGAGGTTTGTAATTGGAGGCCAGTCAGGAATGCAGTGGCATAACGAACCATAAGGTAACAGAGACTCGGATAAGAAATAGTGAGGAGGGGCAAAGTCAGGCAATGTTACAGAAGTGAAAAATAGGGCACCCAAGTGTAGAGGTGGCCAGTGCAACTTGGTATCAAAAATGCAAAGAGTCTGGTTAAGCTTTAGCTAGTTGCTGGAAAGAGGGAAAGATTCAGTGTCTAAGAAATAAAGTTTATGGCAGGAAACAAAGACAATGAGTTTGGTCTTCTCAATATTTAGTTGGAGGAAATTTCTGATTGCTTGGTACTGAATGTCAGACCAGCAACCTAACAGGTTAGAAACTTTCAGAGGGGTTGACAAATCTGATGGTGAGGTGGAGAGATGGGTCTTGTCAATGTGTGATCAATTGTCAGTCTTTACCAAACAAAATTTAACCTGTTTTTCTAATCAACCTGTTCAGAGATGTTATTATATACCTCTAACCCAGGTGCAACTTCAGTCAGGTCTCCCAACCAGAGGTATAGGCACTGCCACTGTGCAATAGAGTGCCCAAAACACCAAACCACAAAAACAAAGAAATGAGTCAGATGATCAGAAGTTCAGCCAACAATGCAGGTCTTTTGGGAACATTTTAAAAGCAAGTTAAGAGACAAAGATTTAGGGATGAAATTCTGGAGCTTAGGACTTCAGAAGATGAAGGCATGACTTCAAGTATTGGAGCAGTTAAGTCTTGATTGGTCCAGAGGGCAGAAATGCAACTTACCAAAGCTTCTCTGACAGCAGCTTCGAAATCCAGGACCTCTATCGGATGGAAAGACATGGCAGCAGTTGTGTTGAGTTCCCTTCAAGTCAAATACCTTTCTAACTTGGAACTACATCTCTGTAACTGGCTTAAAGTCCCTAAAGTGGTTATTGAATGACAAAAGATTGATAAAGACACCAATGTCACCGACTTAGCTAATGATATATATAGATTAATAGGACCGATAAGAATGTGGCTACCAAGGTTCCATATTGTACACATTAGAAAGCTGGAAATACTGAGTATCTGGGTGCTGCTGCGCGGAATCATCAGAAAATTGTTTTGTAAATCTTCAATGCTTGTGAAAATAAGGCGTGTTGATATGGGAGCATTCAAACCAGCCACATGCTTGTGACACCATCATGTTGAAGTATTGTGCATCTGCTCCAGATCTTCTTCTTCCCACAGTTTTACATGAGATTGTTCCTCTTGTTAAATCTCATAATTGCTATTATCACATGCAAAGCTCTTCTTAAGATATTATCCATCTACTCTGCAGTAAAATTGGTGTTTTATCCACCTATTAAATGAAAAGATCTACCATTCATGCCTCCGGTCCCTTTTGAAGTGGGGTAGCAAGCATTTTCCTCTGTGATCCTGATCTTTATGATGGTATACATTGTAATTACCTCCCTTGGTCCACCCTTTTTTTTAAATAATCTCCCTATGGCAATGTATTTAGTAACAAGAGTTTGATCGACCCTTCTTCCTGTTAGATCTCTTGGGTAGGGTCAAATTGACAGTATATATATTTAAATAATAACTTCACAAAGACCCATTTTAAAGTAGATATTATGCAAATTATTCAAATTGGCCTGCTAACAAAGCATGCCTTTGTTGTTTTAGTTGTAATGCTTATGTGATCTGTGCAGACAGCCGTTAAGCAAATGAAGAGGAAGCTAACAACGTCAGAAAAGGGATCAGACTGTTCCAGCTGACACTACCCTAATCTTCTAGGACCCATTAAAATGCAGTTTGAAAGCATTACCTACAATAACATCCTTGAATATCACTGGTTTTATTTGCAGTATCAAGCATTTCATTTCATGCACCATTAATGACGAGATCAGAGTTTCAAAGCAGCTAAACATTTCAACAACTACCTGGACTAAATAGACAATTAACTTCTTAGACAAAACGGCCAATTAACCGCAAAGGTAAGGCTGTCACCCTCCACTTAAATTAAATTTCTTTGCTAACGGCAGTTTGTCTCAGCCCAACCATTAAGGGTATTTAGACAGCCACAAAAGTGTACTGAGCAGTATTAGAGGGAAAATGGAATTAAAAGGAAAAGACGAGAGTGAAATTTGCCAATGCACGCGTTTCTGAATTCTTCTTTTCCTGTAGTCTGCAGTTTTAGTGTTCTGCGGATGACAAAAGACTTTGATTTGTACATGGATTCTGCATCATTATTCAAATTGATGCCCTTTTTAAAGCAAAAGTGACAAAAACATTTTTGGCCTGGGTTTTCGTAACTGCACAGAGATAGTAAAGAATGTTTTTTTTAATGTATTGGTAAGTAAAGAAAGGTTTTGGCATTGTAATCCTCTTCCATGTGAATTTTATTTTGATGTTGTCTCCTGCTCCCTCCAAATGGAAATTAAACGTGTGATTCCAACAATCCAGCCCTTCCGCCGAAATATCACAAGCAGCTTTATTTCACTGCAAAACAGAGCTAAAACAAATAGCTACAGGAAATACTAACAAGAACCATGTTAAGTCAATATTTGTTGAAACTTTTGTCCCTGTAAATGTAATAGCCACCCAGAGTGCTTGCTGTTTCTAGTTCTCAGAATGTCCACAAACTGTTCTGAGGAAATTACCCAAAAAGGGGGAAAAAGAGGTGAAATGCAGAAATTGCACGTTTAATGTTTGACAAGGTTAAAACCCACAATAATTTAATTAATCAATAGTTTGTTGAGTAAAGTCTTTTAAGTCAGACAAATCTGGGATTCTTGTTATACAATATACCACATAGCTCAAGACGAAGCTTCAGGGACTAACAAATTATAGTTAATAACCAAAACGGGCAGAAACAGGATAATTGAAGAAAGAGTTTTAATGGGCGAAATAGATTTTGCAGTGTCTTCAATTTCCTTACATACCAGCAAACAACAGTGTAGAAGGATAGCTCCATTTATTGTTTCAGTGTTAAAGGGTTCACTGTACAAGGAAAGTGTGGTGAAAGGAATAGGGCCAACAGATTCTGTTCAAATTCACTCCTGGAATATGGTTGTTGTAGTCAAGTCTGAAATTTGTTGTCCTTCCATTGTCCTCATCAGGATGGTTCATCTTGAACCATTGCAATCTGTGTGTTGAATGCACTACCACAGAGTTCTCAGACAACCAGATTCAGAGATGATAAAGGGACCATTATGAGTCCAAACCAAGGTGAAGTCTGACTTTGGGGGTGTTCCCATGCACCTGTTACCTGTAAGGCTGCAAGATTGGCGTTTGTGGGATTAGGAGGTCCAGCTCAAGATTGCAGGATTGTGTACTCTTTTCATAGGGTCTTGTTCCTTGTGAAGAACTATCTTTTCAAAATGGCTTAAAGAAACAGAGAAAGCAACAAGTTCAATTATAGTTACATTAAGCAGTCAGATCAGCTGGAAAAAGTAGCATTTGGAACTCAGTCAAAGTGTAACCCAAAGTCTCACTACTCTAAAGGACACCTCACATTTTCTTTGAATCAATAATCTTTCCCAAGTAAGTAGTTCCTTTTGTAGTCAGTGTCAGCAATGAGCTACTCAGGTATGGATTTGATTAAGAATAAAAGTTTTTTTTAAAATAGAGGTTACACAGTGATCAAAAGTCTGGAAAAGTTGCCTTAACAATGCAATATTCTGACTTACAATATCCGTTCTTTCTTGCTTTTATCAAAGCAACCAATTTTATGACAATCAGTCTTGAAATATGAATAGCTTTATTGACTGTAACCCCGACCACTGATAACTGATTTGAGACCAACCAGATTTTTTTTTCATTTCTAACTGCCATGCCATCAAAATGTACGGGATTTGTGCATTAGCCTCAGGAGAGAACAGCCAATGCTTTGACTGAGCCCCTAATTTCCATTTCCTGAGAACATAAACATATATTGTATGTAATAAAAAATTATGATGTTAATCTTTATTTCAAGGAATACTATGGCCGACTTAAACTTATTATGTTAATTTGGATTTTTTTTCTGTTTACAGGAAGATGAAAAATATCCCTGGATTTCCATATGTCTCGTATGCCTCTATTGCACTATTGTTGTACTGACATGTTGCACCTTTTTGAATGGAAGAGTTGGGCACTAAGTGAGAATGCCTTCTGGGTGTAAATAGCAAGAAGCCTTTCATAAATGCCAGCCATGCCATGTGGAGCGAGATGAATTGGACACTCATTACGTAAATCACAGCTGACTGCCTCTGGATATCACAGTTCAGTCTTTGAAATTACTGTCAGAGGAAGTGGTGGAAGCTGATACAATCACAACAGTTAAAAAGCATCTGGAAGGGTATATGAGTCGGAGAGATCTAATGGGATACGGGCCAAATGCTGGCAAATGGAACTAGATTAGTTTGGGATAACTGGTCAGCATGGACATTTTGGACCAAAGGGTTTGTTTCCGTGCTGTACAACTCTATGACTCTATGACTCTAAATATTTTCAAACACACTGCATTGTTCATGGCACCTCCATACCCTGTTGTTCATCCTCCTTTCCAATGGGACCAGTATTGGATGTGTCTGAAGAACAGCATGTCTACTTTTGTACATTATGGTGCAGAAGAAGAGAACACCTGAAGACTATAGGGTAGAATAATCCGGTGATATTGTGGTAATAAATAAATGTCTCAGTGAGCAAAGTGAAAAGAAAAAGCAATTGTGAAGCCAAAATTCAAGACCCATATTTGGACCATATAAAGAAAGTGACAGTAACCTTTTGAACGTAGCTCAGCTCTCTTTCAAGAATCATCTATAATTATTTTGCCTTTCTCTAAGTACTTTCATGCCACAAACTGATCATCAAACTTTACATAGGGGTACTGAAGTCGCTCCTTGGTTGAACAAATTTCTTCAGCCCAATTCACATGAAATTAGTGCAAAAATTGCTTGGTTTAAAGCAAAAATATATATTTTTTAATCAGATGTACTAGTTTAAGAAACATGGCATGAGAACATGGCTTCAACCACCAAGTCAGCTCTATCCCCAGATTGAATTAATGATGGGATTTTCCTCACTGAGTTAACCTGTAGTCTGATGCAATTTACAAGTTTTGTTTGTCCATATAACATACCACATGTGAGCAAGTTCTTTGTGCGACAAGTATTTAAAGTTTATTTACAACATGGACTACTTACAGGGCTGCAATATCACAGTGTTACACACTGAGTTCTATGCTCACCAGTAAAAGCGTAATTACATTCACAGGGAGCTGACTAAAACAGAAATTGCTGGAGAAACTCAGCAGGTCTGGCAGCATCCATGGAGAGAAAGCAAAGTTAATGATTCAAGGAGCAAAGTAGTGTGACTGGATCTGAAACATTAACTCTGCTTTTCCTCCACAGATGCTGCCAGACCTGCTGAGTTTCTCCAACAATTACTGTTTTTCAGATTTTCAGCATTGACAGTTCTTTGTTCTTTTTTTATAAAGTTAACTGACTTGCCTGTACAGTCAGACTGACTATAGATGAGACAGGGTACTTTTATACTAGAAGATCACATGTCATATAACAAATATAACCTCTAATTTTTTTTGGTGTATGGCCCAGGTCTGTGCACAGCAGTGATTTCTGAAATCAAAGTCAATGCATCAGCATGCCAATTGACATAAGTGAAACCTCAGAGAGGCAACACCACAATGTGGCCACACGTTTAGAGTAAAAGGTATATACTACTGTATATAAAAAATGTAAACTTGGCCTGGACCCTACTATAATGCAGCCAAGACTGTGGTGCTGCAAAAGCACGGCATGTCAGACAGTATCTGAGGAGCAGGAGAACCTACTTTCTACCTCCTCCCCCCTTTTATCTCTCCACCCCCTTGGATCAAAAGTCTCATTCCTGATGAAGGGCTTATGCCCGAAAGTTCAATTGTCCTGCTCCTCGGATGCTGCCTGACCTGCTGTGCTTTTCCAGCACCACTCTATTGACTCTGATCTCCAACATCTGGCAGTCCTCACTTTCTATCACTTTACTATAGTGCATCATAGGCACTGGGGGAGGATCTTAAAGTTAGTTGTTAATTTTGGGCACAAGGTTGCAAATAGGTCTGCATAAACATTTAAATATTATCTAGATAATTCACCTAGGACTAACATACATCAAAGTAACAAGCAAATAGTTTTGTTTAGTTTTTTGACATCATTCTCAGTTATTATAATTTTCAGTACTCAAAGATGGTGGGCTAGCTACTCTGATATAAATGCTTATTATTTGTGACAACGCCATTTTCAATTGCATGCATCAAGTAATCGCTATTAACTGCCATCCATGAATTGTACACAGAACAAAGAACAAAGGAGAACAAAGAAAATTTACAGCCCAGGAACAGACCCTTCGGCCCTCCAAATCTGAACCGATCCAAATGTAGTGTCTAAACCTGTCGATCAATTCCTAAGCATCTGTATCCCTCTGCTCCCCACCTACTCATGCATCTGTCCAGACGCATCTTAAATGAATCTACCGTGCCTGCCTCAACCACCTCTGCTGATAATGCGTTCCAAATGCCCACCACCCTCTGTTTGAAGTACTTGCTGCATGCAACCCCCTTAAACTTTTCACCTCTCAACTTGTAAGCATGACCTCTCACTACTGAATCCTTCACCCTGGGAAAAAGCTTGTCTCTATCCACTCTGTCTATACCCTTCATGATTTTGTAAACCTCAATCAGATCCCCTCTCAATGTCCTTCTTTCTAGTGAAAAAAACCTAACTTACTCAACCTCTCTTCATAGCTAGCACCTTCCATATCAGGCAACATCCTTGTAAACCTTCTCTGCACCCTCTCCAAAGTGTCCACATCCTTTTGGTAATCTGGCAACCAGAACTGTACATAGTATTCTAAATGCGGTCAAACCAATGTCTTGTATAATTTTAACATGACTTGCCAGCTCTTATACTCAGTACCCCATCCAATGAAGGCAAGCATACTATGTGCCTTCTTGACTACGCTATCCACCTGTGCAGCAACCTTCAGGGTACAATGGACCTGCATTCCCAGATCTCTCTGCCCATCAACTTTTCCAAAGGCACTTCCATTCATTGTATAATTCGCCCTAGAATTAGACTTGCCTAAATGCATCACTTCACATTTGTCTGCACTGAAAGCCATCTGCTACTTTTCCGCCCAACTCTCCAGTCTATATATATCTGTATAAAGAACTTTTCTTCAGAATTTTACGTTCTGCAAAGTTGCCTGATTGTATAGAAGAACACAGATTTTATATTCAGCAATGTGCAAACTGAGATACCATAATAGCTACAAGCAAGAACCAGAAGAACTGAAAATTAGGTTTATGAGAAACCTTTGAAAACCAAATGTTTCTCAATATGAATGCAATCTTGAGCATGTTAAGCACCGTGGTTGTAAATTGTGTCCAAAATGGAAACCCTTATTGTTATTGCTGAAATCAATGATACTCTTCTCAACGTTGATCTTCTTCAATGCAGAAAAATAAAATCTGAGCTGAGGGATGACTAAATGTGTTCTTTCCTCATATATTTTGGCCAAGCACTTCTTCCATATTTGTTAATAGGATGTGGGTATTATGGATCAGTCAAGTATTTATTACCCATCTAACTTCCCAGATGGCAGTTAAGAGTCAACCATGTTGATGTGGATCTGGAGTTTTATACATAGTTTAGATCAGAGTGGTGCTGGAAAAGCACAGCAGGTCAGGTAGCATCCGAGGAGCAGGCAAATCGATGTTTCGGGCAAAAGCCCTTCATCAGGAATAGAGGTAGGAAGCCTCCAGGGTGGAGTGATAAATGCAGGGGTGGGGGAGGTGGGGGGGAAGGGGATGTTGCAAAGAGTACAATAGGTGAATGGGGATGGGGATGGGGATGGAGGTGATAGGTCAGAAGAAAGGGTAGAGTGGATAGGTGGGAAAGGAGATTGGCAGGTAGGACAGGTCACGAGGACAGTGTTGAGCTGGAAGGTTGGAACTGAGGTAAGGTGGGGGGAGGGGAAATGAGGAAACTGGTGAAGTCCATATTGATGCCCTGGGATTGAGGTGTTCCGAGGTGGAACTCCCCCTCCCACTCTGCCGAGGACATGGAGGTCCTGGGTCTCCTCTACCACCACTCCTTCACCACCTGACGCCTGGAGGAAGAACACCTCACCTTCCACTTCAGAACACTTCAACCCCATTTTAACTCTGGTTTCCAGCATCTGCAGTCCTCACTTTTGCTGGGTTTTATACGTAGGACAGGCCAGGTATGGATGAAAAAGTTCCAGGTAGGTTTTTCGACAATTGACAACAGTTGCCATTATTCCAGAATCTTAATGAATCAACTTACACCATCTGCCATGCTGAGATCTCTCAGACAAGTGAGTACCTCCATGACTCCACATCCCATCCCACTTTCAAGTTCTCCCCAGAACAACAAATCTTTGACCAAGCTGTTGTCCACTTCTTCCAGTACTTCCACCATATGCTCAGAATCCATTATTGGCTGATCACATCTTTGTGAAGCACTCCAAATGTTCTTTCACTCCAGTAGTGTTATGTTAATGCAACTTTATAATCATACTTTTATCTATCAAACAATGCTTTTCAAAGAAAAATATCTCAATGTGAGCAATAACAACCAATACTTGGCCTCTGTAGAAATGGTAGAACATGCTACTTTTCAAATAAACAAAGATTGCAAACCCACCATAAAAAATAAACATCTGGTGAAAGAGCTCCTTTGCACATCTTGGGTAAAGTTGTGAATGGATTTTTTTAATAAACGATTTTAATCCACTTATAGAAAACAGTAAATATCCCATTGTGCTAGACCACAACCCTGGCAAATGCATGGTACAGAAATCTACTAAAAGTTTTGCTTTAACATATTAACTTTTGGTAACTACAACTTCATTTTTGACTTTGAACAATGCTGTTGTTCCTCTGAAACTAATTATTGTTCATTTAAAATAAAGTGGTTTTAATTCAATTAAGCTTAAGTTGGGCATGTTTTGGTTCTTGGAACCTGAATCCCAAATCAGCAGAATACAGATGGGCACTGCTGGTTAGGTGTCCTTCCCTGGCTTTTATTTTAAAGATGCAATGAATTGTATCTTGTATCCCAGCCTCAATCAGCATCAGTTTTCATCTGGCAACAAGCCATCACCAAATATTAGAATTCTCCTGTATTTGTTCCAGATGTCATTTTCTTAATCTTAGCAAAATCTATTGTAAAAGATAATGGAATGAAATTCATTCAATTCACTCCTACTCCTGATCCCTTGGCCATAATCCACATCAGTGATGCAATAGACATCCACAAAAATCACCACTCCATGCAGTAATTTTATTCTATTGCCTGAAATTGTCACTACCCTTCACAACACTTAATTAATTAAAAAAAATCTCCTCTAGTTTGAGTGATGAAGAATTCTGCAGTAGTTACATTGAACTTGACCTGTAATGCAGTTATACCACAAGCTACTCTGTGCAGAGGGATGATGTGTTTGTGCTGTAGCTGGTGGAATCCGGTGACAGTTTTAAATTGACCTCTTAGGGAGCTGATATGTGACCTCCAGACAGGCTGCCCACTTGACAGGATGATTCCTGCTGTTCACTTGACTTATGCAGCACAATAAGCATCATAATATTGCTCACGTCCTTTTCTCCATTATCAATGTCAGTTTGGTTTTAATAATGGGGGGATCAGTTTGAATAAAACATTGTGACTGAGATTTCCACCACCCTCCTCCCTCTCCACCCACCCCAATGCACAAAAATAAACTGGGTGTAAGCACTCCCTACTTTGTGTCACCCACAGATTGATGCTTGTCCTCTGTGTGCTGTGCAGTCAAAAATCATTATGTAAAATCTCTGCAGGAGTGAAATGGTACAAACACTTAACCTTTACAGCCATTTACACAGTCACATGGGACAAATAGACATAAGTGGCCAATCCTCCCATTAAATTTTTTTTTGCGCAGTTTTTACCCTTTCCCCGAAATGACAATTTCTCCATCACTTACAGGAAATGTTCCTAATACAACATGCTTGTGCTTGGTGACAAAGCACAGATTGGATGAACTTGATGGTTTAGGAATATTATGTTGCACACATTAGAGAAACATGTAATGGTGTCAGCCGTGGTTCAGTGGTAATGCACTTGCTAAGACAGAAGGTTGTAGGTTCAAGTCCCACTCCACGGACTTGAGTGCAAAATCTGGACTGGTACTTCAGTGCAGTACTGAGAGAGCACCACATCAACGATATAAAAATTGGCTGCACTGTTAATGGAGAAGTTAAGCCAAGACCTGTCTGCCCTACTTTATGGACATAGATCACACAGTAGCATTTGGAGGAAGGAACTTCCTTCTGGTGTCTTGGCCTACTTTATCCCTGAGTAAACACACCAGAAACAGACTCTCTGACTATAACCTCAGTATAGTCCATGGGATCCTACTATCCACGTTTTGGTGATTAAGCTTCCTACATCGTAAAAGTCATTTAAGAAGTGTCTAATTGACTGTACATGTGTTATAATCTGGAGGACATGAACGGTGCCACATGAATGCAAGTCCTGCAGCATTTCTTACTGCTTTTAATAGACTCTCAGAACCTAAACACTCCAGAGGACAAGCAACCAGGGCAATTTCCAACTGCATCTTTGTGAATGACTTGAAATGTGTTATTTATTATGAAAAAAACTGTTCAATCATGCGTTTCTATCTTGTACTGATAAAAAAAGTTTGCACAGTTCAAGTTTAAAATCCGAAGCAATCATGTACAATTCCAATTCCTATGATTCTAACAAGGTCAGTAACCCATTGTGAATTAAGTTAGTGCCTTTATTAAAATAGTAGGCAAATTTGTTTCCAGTCAGCGCCAATTTGAGTCTGTACCAGTATTCACAAGCCATTCAATCTAACAGGTCTATGCTTGATACAAACCTCCCTCCCATCACTTCAACACACTCTATCAACATATTGTCCATTTTTTTCTTCTTCATATGCTTATCTGGCTAGACCATGCACTCATTTTCACACTGATGTTTGAGATACTGACACCTCCCTAAAATAATGACTTTAAATTAATGAAGCTGTGATTAAGTTTCCAGTCTAAGTCTAATGCATTCAGGGCACATACAAAGTGCCTGGACTTAAATAGTTGTTTTAAAAATTCTAACCTCACTTAACTAAACATTGTCCTTTTGAGTAATATGGGGTAACAGAATCATGGCTTGCATGTTTAACTGTATGCATTCAGTGAAAAAATATTTGTGAAACTAATCTATACTATAAATTCCCTAGCCCAGAGTGTTAACATCCTGAGCAAACACAAAGGAAAATGGAGCCTTAACTCTGATCCTAATGGCCTGTAGAATCCAGATCAATTACCCAAATTAAATCTTCATAATGGTTTGCTTAATAGAACCAGCCCAAGCACTTATGCCATTTCTTAAAATAAGTAAAATGACACTTCTGAGATAATTCTTTAGAAGCTGCTATCAGAAATTAAGGTTGGTCATTATAATTCAATTACCCAATAAAGACATGGTTAAGTGTGATAAAAAGACTGCATATAAAGCTTTGACAAACAGCAATGTAAGCTTTCAACCTCCTTCCTCCTACCCCACCCCCCACAATATTTCCTTTTTAATATCGGAGTCTGTAAATGGATTATCCAAAATGCTTTTCCCAGCTTCAGATGGTCACATTGCTTACGTGTTCCTACACCTGCTTTTGCCCTAGCTGTTGTTGGCATTAGACACTACCCTCACTTATCAGTGCCAATGCTGTAATTCCAATGCTAGTGAACAGAAGGGTGAACGTTGCAACACATGGAGAGCACTGGGCTTAACAAACACCTTGTTGAACTGAATCTTGTCTTCATCGTTCCACGTTCCCTTTGCAAACATTTGACAAGGATTTTTCCTACATGCTTCGCAGACAGTAAACGTACTTGGAGCTCGGTAATGATGTAATTAGGTGGGCACGTGATGCTGTGAAAACCGTGACACGAGTAAATCCCGTTTTCATCCAAAAATTGATTGGAAAGAGCACTGAGATTGTGTTGTACAGTGTCTCCCCATTCCACCACTGAATAGATCACAGTGCAAAGCTGCCTTGAAAAATACTGTGAAGTCGATAGCCTTTCTTTTACCATGTCATTTTATTAATATTGATTTTTTTTGTTTTTCTTGCCATTCCGAAATGAAGATGATAGAGTAGCAGCACCCACAAATTCTCTGCAGCACTAATGAATCAGATAATAGTAAACAAAAAGGAGCATAAAATACAATTATTACTGCCCTTTCTCACAAGGCAGCTGATTGCATATTATTGAAGATTCAACGACCCGCTGTCTCCAGCATAATAAGTGAAATGAGACTGGGACACAAAGAGATAAATTATTTCTGGAGTTTTTTTTATATCATGTTGACCTTTAGAATGAAGATGAAGTCAGACTTGGTTAAAACAAATAGCCACATTTCATCTTTGGTTAGCCTTAGAACCGTACTGTTCAACCTTTGAACTTAATTTTCCATCTGAACCCATTTCCATGCACCATTTCCCCACAGCACTGATAAGTGCCTGGTGCTGAGTGAGGCTGATTAGAAACATATTTTATTTAGTGTGATAAGAAAGCATTACTTAATATGCCATAATATTCCTTTCTAACATGTCCCTATTACAAGACACCAAGGGCTGATAGATAGCTGGGAATGAGATCAAAAAAAACACATACAGTGCTTCAACTTCCCACTCCCTTCATATTATTATCGTATCATCAACCCCACTATCTCTAACACAAGAGTCAAGGGGTTGGAAGCAAAGATATTTATAAGAGAGCGCGAGATTGGGCTCGGGTCAGACGAAAGGGTAATTATTGTAAAATGTCAGGTTAACACTGAGAGTCTCAGTTCATCCAACTGAGAGGAGATTAGTCCAGATGGAGACATTTTCTACACTACCAGTCAGCCAATAGGAGACATTCAGGATTAGCTGTGCACCTTCTCTCATCTCCACTCACAAAAGGTCATTTTCTGCTCATTGCTTCTCTCCTAAGATGTGCCTTTTTTATTTGTGCAGCTCAGGCAGGAAATAGGTCCTTTTTATCAGTAAATTAAATATTCAGAGTTTAAAAGCTGGTATTTTTGTGGCCATTTTCTCCCTCTCAAGGCTACTTTCATCTCAGTTAACAGAGGGAAATGTTACAGAAAAGTGTCAGTCTTGCAGTATTTATGATGTTTCTTAGCTCGATGAATTTAATCATTTTAAAATGCTTTGGAGCCTTTTTTTCCCCCAAGCCTATAGTTAGCAATTTAACCAATTTATTACAACTTTGAAATAAATTTTGTAAGTTTTTGACATGCCTGTGGAACTGCCTCACTGTTTGGTCTATTGAACTGGTTTGGTGACACTAAATGAATTTTCCTGAGACCTGAGGATGATTTTTTATTTTTTATTTCTTTTCCTTGTAGTTAGTATCACAATTTAGCAAGTACCCTCAATATATATGGATAAAATAAGACTAATTCTTCTGTCTTCATGCCAGTGTTTTCACAAGAATATTGCATAATTTCAAATGTTCAATATTTTTGGTGGAATATAAAATCATGAAATGCTACATTGTGGAGATTTTCTGTCATTTCCAAACTGTCTCCCATACGATATATGTTATGATCAGCGACATCTTGAAAGCTGCAAGGGAAAGACAGTCTTCAACTTGCTACTGATCAGTCTGCCAATTGACGAGTTCAACTAAATAAACTAGTTTAACCTGAACGAATTGGCTTTGCTGCAGAATTGTCTCACTTTTTTAAGCACCATGATAATAACATTATTAGAAGAAACTGTTGTTTGGGAATTGCAGAGTAATTTGACCATAAAAATTTGCCACAAAACCTTGTCCTGTCAAGTTTTCACAATGCATTTTATTCATTCTACAGTGTACGAACAAATCAGAAACTCCCTAACAGAATTGCTGACTGCTTTGATACAGGAAAAATGTCACGTACTTTATTAACAATGCTATTCTGGCAGTGCTGATGAATTGCTCCTTTGAAATTATTCCCCAAGTTTTGCATACTGTAAATTTTAACCTTTTATTTGCTATCTCACAAATTAAGACCTATGCGAAACCAGAAAAAAACAAGAAATCATTATAACAGACAATTTTGAACAGCTCTGGTCTTTCAGAACATAAATACAAGAAAACAACTTACCAAATCTCAATATGGCAGTCCCAATCTAACTCAAAAGTGAATGATGAACTTAATATCCATGTCAATAGGGAACTAGAGGGTTCTTCTGTGTTGGCAGTTTTGCCACCCTGTTGGGGTATGTAATGGTGGAGAATTTTGTCTGAAATCAAAACCTCAGAAATCCACAACAATAGGAACTGCTTTGAGAAGGTTTAATGTTGTTGCTTCAAAGCAGACAAATATTCCTGAGAAATAATTGAGTTCTACATTGATAGTGACAATGTTAGTGTCTAAAGTTATTTGTTAAAAAGGCAGGCAAAAACTGCAGCAGAATGCATAATCTTTTGTGTTTGGACTAAATATTTTTGTCTTTTAAAATTATTATCTCCAAAAGTCTTACGTTTAATCAAAAGATTGAATTATTGATTTGTACAAAAACTTTCCTTTTTACATTGTATGGCATTTTACAAACAATACATTTGCATGAATATTAAATTTGAATGGTTACTAAAATAAACCCAAAACATTTTTTTTTCTGATATAAAGTATACATGCCAACAATAACTTAAAACTAAAAGACTGTGGAAGACATGTTTTACTAATGCATTGCCAATTTAATTTATTAAATGAAAATATAAAAAGATGACCTTCAGTTTTTAGAAATATAAATTTATGATGTTCATCGTGCAAGACATGGGAACTAATTCTCTTCAGGCAGTACGAAGGGAAAAGATAACATGAACTGAAGTATGCAACATATTTTATATCATCTGTCACAGAAACTTTGACATAAATTTGTCAGTCCATTAAATTAATGCAACAGTATCAGTTTGCTTGCCAATTTAAGTATACAATTAATTAAAAATAAATACATTCCAAATGTCACAAGTGGACCCTGCATCTCAACTGTAGTATTAACTATTAAAATCGATGTAGTAACTTTTTTCTCATTCTATAACTTTCTCACAGTTTAAATAGTTTTTATTGTACGATGGGGAAATTACTATGTAAAAGTGAACTTGTTAGATATGTTCTCCAAGTGATTTCAAATTTAAAGTGTGTTGGAATAGATTAAAAACAGTTGGGATCATAATACCATCAATTGAAATATCATAAATATAAAGTAAGATTTATGTGGATTGTTGCAATGAACTAAACTGACTGACATTGACAGTAAAATTAAGGCTGATTAACCTTGTCTAGCCAGTGAAAACTGGATGATTAAAATGGCAAACCAGGCTCATCCATATTATTTTCTTCCCATTCTTTCAGATCATAACTTGGTCTTCTGAAGAGGGACGAGGGATACACGTTAAAGTGTTCTGATGTTGCTTTACACATTTTAAGGTTCCGATTATTTGATGACCTTGGCTTAACAAGCATCTTTGAACCATATACCTGAATGCCTTTTTGTCTTCAGCAGTTACATTTTTCCATTCCACATTAGGAGGAGTCACTGGTCTAAGCCTATTATTGTTCGACTATTAATCCAGAGACTCAGGTAATGTTCTGGGGATCTGTGTTTGAATCCCATCACGGAAGCTAATGGAGTTTGAATTCAATAACAATCTGGAATCTAATGATGACCATTAAATTATTGTTGTCTGTCCTTCAGGGAAGGAAGCTGCTGTCCTTTCTAGGTTGGGTTTATATGTGACTCCAGACCCACTGCAATGTGGTTGAATCTTAACTGCCTCTCTATGCAATTGTGGATGGGCATTAAGTGCAAGCCCGGCTAGCAACAGCCAGATCCAATGAATAACTTTTGTAAAGATCCCATTCTCTGTCAACTTTGATCCAGGGGAATGATATTGCCCTTTTCCTGGCCTCATAAAAAATTCAGTTCAGACTCCTGGCCAGAAATATCATCAAATATTTGTTTTCTTGACGGAACACTCAAACTCACTCCTTCTCAACCTGTTAGATATATATGCGAACAAGGAAAATGGAAATTCAAAAAAGATATGTTTTGAACTCTACACTGATGTGTTACGTTGGCTTTAGACTAGAACCTATAAGTCAATTTTAAAATAGGGCCAGTTTCTATTGCCTATTTATGGATGCTAATTGTGAAATACTTTCTCCTATGTTCCTGGGGAATTGTATATTGTTCACCTCAAACTCATTGGCCACAATGAATGGCTGGTAAATTAGCCAATGATATAACTCACTGACCTCAACAATTATACACTGATTCTCTCTTATTTGACAAAATAATAGCTAATAAACATGGCTGGTGAGCAACATCTACTAAGAATGAATAAGGTGAAGCTCATAAGCAAAACTGTGCAACACATTTCAATGTCTCACAAGATTTTCTATAATAATATGGAACCAAGACCTGAAACATTTACGTCCACACAGTAACCCACTCAGTTAATTATTATTTTTCTTGCTACCCAGCAAAACACATTCAAATTATTCATTTGATATTTAACGGTCCCATCTTTATTTAGTCTGGCTCAAATCAATTTGGTTTGGTTTCGAAGCGATTTCATTCATTGCTGGTACGGTGATTCTTGTCAACCAAGTAAATTGGAAACATCCCATCAGAATAATCAGCCACAGCTTAAGAAACTCTCAGTCAAAGCTCCTACCAGCAAGCACACACATTAGGATGACTTTCAACAGTGTTGCGGGATGTTGTTGGCATCTTGCTGTATAGAGATATACATTTTCCACAATTCACTGGATTTTTGATAACATTGTAGTGAATAGATAGGGGAGTTTTGTCCAACAACTCAGGCAGCCATTGCTTTAGGGTTAACTAGGAAGGTCAAGTACTGTAATATTCATAGACCCATAGAAATATACAGCACAGAAACATACCCTTCGGTCCAACCCATCCATGAGGACCAGATATCCTAGATTAATCGAGTCCCATTTCCCAACATTTGGACCATATCCCTCTAAATCCTTCTTATTCATATAGCCATCCAGATGCCTTTTAAATGTTGTGGCAGCTCATTCCATAACCACAACACCCCCGAATGAAAATGTGCCCCTTAGGTCCCTTTTATATCTTTCTCCTCTCACCTTAAACCTATGCCCTCTAGTTTTGAACTCCCCTACCCCAGGGAAAAGACTATGTCCATTTATCCTATCCATGTCCCTCATGATTTTATAAACCTTTATAAAGATCACCCCTCAGTCTCTAATGCTCCAGGTATCATAGACCCTGTCTATTCAGACTCTCCCTACAGCTCATCTGAACAGGTTTATCTGACATTCTTGGTTTTATCTGACAGCCAGGGCTCTCTGATTGGGGTTGTTAATCTGAGGTGTGCATCAACAGTCCATACATGGCTACTTCTAGCTCAGACTTATGCAATCAGTTATGGAGTATACCGTCATCATTGCTGATGTCAAAAACCACTGATTCTGACGTGCCCCAGCATGTGTTTGCCAATTCTGAGACAAGGCTGACTTTGGCTTGGCAGAAAATGTTTAGCGTGCAGCCCAGCTTTGTGCCAAAGTAGGATCATGTCAGACCACAATGTTGCAAAAGGTCATGCTCACATGCTTGGCTTTTCCATTATTGAAATTGAATACAGTGACTTCTCATGGGGGCTTTGAATTGAGTATCCATTTATGAAAATTACAATACATGTTTTTCAGGTATTCAATTGGGTTGTGGTGACTTTGTTGTTCAAATGGATAGCAGGAGCTACATCCTGAGGCACTGGTTGGTCCTTGCAAGCTTCAGCATGAGTTTTTTTTAAAATTCAGAGTGTGTCATTAAACAGGTCTACCAAAGTTACATCCATCTTGATTTCTTCTGGAATCCATTCCCTGTGGTCACCACTAGGGGCAAACATGGCTTCAGCAATCATAATTACATTAGAATGTCCCATGTTTTCAGGGATTGCTGACTCAATAAGGGGACAATTCTCCAGAGGAATGCGCATTTCAGATTTTTATCAGTTATATAAAAAAAAGTTATCAGCCTTTAATGTCTGGATCATAAACTGTCTTTCCCAATTTTACTATGACAATAAATTAGCCCCATCCTGTTTTTGGGATGGAACTGATGCACATCCAATGAAATTCCTTGGAGCCCAGTGAGTGAAGGAGTTCTGGGGCATACCATTTCTATGGGCCAGCTTTCTTTTTGTTCATTATAGGTCAGCCTTCCTTCATGTAGAGCAGAATGACCATTGTTCTGTGCAGTTGATAATGGAATTCTCACTTGGTGTTGTTGAGTGGCTTTTTTTTTGCACTTCTCCAGGTTGAAATCCTATGGGGTTTGGGATTTCATATATTAATAACTAACAGATCAAAGATGATACACAACCTGGCCCATTATAGGCCTATGATTCTGTTTCTGACCTTCAGCTCAGCCAACGATAGTGCTAGCAAGTAACATTTGTTCCACAACAGTCTGATTGATTTAGATTCCTCCAATCCACTCAGCTCCTGTCCTCAATGTAGCCTTTACCCATGTGTAGACAAAACACCAGGATTCCAGAGGTGAGGTGAGAATGACTGCTCTTGACATCAAAGACAAACTGGAATCAATTGGAATCAGGGAGACATTGCATTGGTTGGAGTTTTGCTTAGCACAAAGGTTATGGATTTTGCTGGTCAGTCATCTCAATGCTATGATATCACTCAGGATTTCATCAGTGCAACTTCCATGTCTAACCATCTTCAAATATTTTATGAATGACCTTCCTTCCAAGACTAGGTCAGAAATAAGGTTGTTTAATGATATTCAGCACCATTCATAATTGCACAGATACCCAAGCAGTCATGTCTATATAAAGCAAGCTCTGGAGAAATTCCAATCTTGGACTAGTAAGTGATAAGATTCATGTCACACAAATGCACAGACAATTGATAAGTTGAACAAGACAGAATCCAAACACTTCTCTTTACTTTTCAATGGCATAACCATCACTGAATCCACCACTATCATATCCTATAGATTAAAACCACAACAAAACCTGAACTGGATCAGTCATATAAATACTCTGTCTATACGACTAGGTCAGAGGCTACAGGCTCTGTGCAGGTTAACACATCTCTTGAATCCCCAGAGCATGCCCACCACAAATCAGGAGTGTGATGGAATACCCTGCACTTGCATAGTGCAGCTTTAACAACTCTCAAGAGGCTTGATGTTATCCAGGATGAAGCATCTTGCTTAACTGAAGCAAGATGCATTTGTTACATTATACATTCACTTCCTCTACCATGGATACACAATGGCAACAATATGTGCTGTTTATAAGATGCACTCCCGAATGTTCCTTTTACAACAACTTTCATAGCCATGACTTCTGTTATCTAGTCAATAATGACAACAAATGCATGGGAGCACCATCAAATGCTAGTATTCCTCCAAGTCACACCAAATCACACACCGTCTTGACTTCGAGCTATATCACCATCTCTTCATTGTTGTTGAATCAAAATTCTGGAACTTGCTTTCTATCAGCACTCTGGGTGCACCGACCACCACTTCAGAACACTTCCCACTATCTCCCCAGTTCCCCCACCCTCACCCACCCACACTCCCACTACAGACTGCAGCAGTTCAAGAAGGCAGAATCACTGCTATATTATCAAGGACAGTAAAACTGGATAATAACTGCTGGCCCAGACTGCAACACTCACATCTTGTGAATGAAGAAAAAGAAAGCAGGGATCTAGACAGATTGACTAGATCCACACAATCCATCATTGGTGTCCTGCGCAATCTAGAAACATTATTAGGACACTATCAAGAGCTTCACTATTTGGCAGCTGCCCACTTGTCATACATTCAGATCCTGCAGCTCTTTCGGTCCAGTAATTCATGGATTCTCCCTGACAACCTCATTTGTGTTAGCACTGATATGGAGGCCAATAAACCAGACAATGTTCCAATGTTGTCAGGGTTCGGGTCTCTACTTAATTGATAGCTTCCCAAAAACAGTGCCATTTGGCTTTAGTTAAGTTTCACCAAGAGATTTATTTGTTCATTTGGGAAGTCAAGGAATGTTTTGCTTTCATTTTTAGTGCAGAAGGTTGTGGTGAATTTACCATCTAATAGAGAGGATATTGTCTGTTTTGGATCAAAGATGAATTGTGCATCTTCTATAAGCATTTACTCCATGATGGCTTCTGTCAATTTCATTTGCTTCTTAGCCTCACGTAGTATGGGCAGTTATTAAAGTCATCATTGTGTTTGGCTGGCTTGACTGCATTTGGGATAGTGAGCTTCAGCTATTTTAAATTAATTGTTCTATATTCACTGGGACTGCACAGCTCCCTGTTATGATTTTGATGTTGTAGGTGGCTTCTTCAGTTTATGTCCAGGCTGCTGTTTTGGTTAGTGGCAACTAGTTGCATCCACAGAATGATAGCAAGTTGGCCTTTTGACCATTGGTTTATGAAGTGTGAGGAACTCGATGCTATGCTGCTTCAACACTCTTAGATCTTCACAATACATCCATGAAAGTCCCTTCATGTGAATTTAATGGATCTTAGTGCCAGAGTCTATCATGGGTGTTTCTCGCCTTTGAAGAGCGATGGCTTGGTAGCATGATTTGATGTTCAATAGGCTGGGATATCACAGAACAATGCATGGCTGTATCTTGTTGGTGTTAGTCATGATTTCTCACAGAACCAGGTGAGTCAGGTGAAAGTTGACATTGATCACTCATGCAATAGCAAGCCTTCCTTTATCAAATGAATTATTTCCTGATTCTCTCAAATTGTTATTTATAGAGAAAAATATAGTAGAAGCTATTCAAAAATCACCTCACAAATATTTATCTGAAAATGATGAGATTTGTGACTCAGAACAAGACTAATCAATGTGTATGATTGTCACTTCCCATTGCCTACCTGAGAAATTAGTGTAGCGTGTACAGCCTGGAAGAATTCTTGTTATTCAGAACTGAGAGGTAGGTTTGGACCAATTGTGTGTGCCTCTCTCCTGTCTTGTTGGATTACAGAGTGACACTGGAAGGTAATGGAGGGTTGCAAACTGACTGTATCTGCTCAATCCAAGCACTAATTAGAGTCCGATGTGATTGTAGCAGGTACAATCACTACTCAAATAAATACATCATGGTAGTAAATCAAAATTTCTGCATGAAGAGTTATTTGTTTTCTGTTTTCGCATTCCCTCCTTCGGTTGTTCCTGTAATTCAATTCCCTATGCAAAGACTGCAGAGAGAAAATCATCCATACGACCCCCCACTGAGATTATTGTGCCTTGTAAGCAGCCACCAGGGGGCGCAGAAGCATGTTTTCTTTTGTAGAATAGCTTTGATCTTGTGCTTGGCATGGCCTTGTTACTTTTCCCTCCTGGTCATTAATTGCCCACCTAAGGACTTCAATGGATGATGGAGCAGGAAGTCCATTGACAAGTCATCCTACCTCAGACTTAAATGGCACAGAAGTTAGCAGGCATGAGGGTCTTCACATGCCATCCTTCGCCATCTCAGTCAATTTCCTGTGGTCATTACATGTGGCTGCAGAAGAGCATTACATTCAACCCTACTTGTTACTTTTTAAAGCATGATTTAAAGAACAATCACAATCACAAGGGATGAGAGAGGTGATGATGAAATAGTAATATTGCTGAGCTAGTAATCTAACACCATGGGCTAATGGCCTGTGAATATGAGTTTGAGTGCTGCCATATCAGATGGATAAGCTGGAATTCAATAAAATTCAGAATTGAGGGAGAGTCTAATGCTGGTCATGTAACCACTGTCGGTTGTCATAAAATTCTAACTGGTTCACTAACATCCCCTAAAAAAGGACATTCGCTGTTCGTAGTTGGCCTGACCTACATATGACTCTAAACACACAATAATGTGATTGACATTTAACTTCCATCTTGATAATTAGAGTGGTCAACAAGCGCTAGCCTATCCAGCGGCACCTCATCCTGTGAACGAATAGGAAAAAAGAAGTCTTGCAATAAAGAGAAATGAATCTCAAGAGGGCTCCCCCTCATATCCATAAAAGTGATTGGATTCAAAATCTGTGATAACAGAATCAAACTGACTGAATTATCCTAAGCTTAAAAGAAGAAAATCAGATACTCAGTGCGCCATGCCATTGACATCATTGCAAGCAATTCATGACATTTTCTTACTATTCTAATAACCTTTCCATTTAGCCAAAACAAAACAATGTTCTGTGCAAAACTGAGGTGAAGCCAGGCTAAATGTTGCCATTAATGCTAACACTCCTGGGGTGAGAAAGAGGACGTTGGCCTAGCTGGAAGTGAATGCCAGTTTTTATATTTTAAAAAAAACATATTGATTGCGATGCTTCCTGTTGTTAAATAGCCCTTTCATTGCCTACTATCAAGGTTAACACATGCATAAGGTAAGATGACCGAGCAGATCACACTGGGTTCTAAAGCCCAGCAACACATCTAACTACTTGAAGAAGGGATAAGTCTTTTGACCTTTCGTGTTAAATAAAAGTGGCAGCAAATTAGCAGCCCTGTGAAAATAAAAATTGAGAGAGATACAAGGAGCTGCTGATTCAGTGTCATACAAAGTTAAGATCTACCCTGAGGAGACGGATAGAAATTGCAGAGAGATTGGTAAAAGGTAGACAGATAAAATTAAGTATTAGCCCATTGTTAGAGTCAATATTTATTAGCAAACAGAATTCGTTCAACTCATTATTGGTGGCATGTCACAGTAGTTTAAGCCTAAGGTACATAAATGGTATTTAAATAAAGATCTCACAAACTCTTTTTAATGAGATTGTGTGTTTTATATAATATAAATAAATATGTACTGCACTCGAAAAAGTGCTGGTAATTCATTTATCTGGTGCTAAATAATGTGCTGTCATAGATGCTATGCTCAACTGCATTTGATCATAATTGCTTGTAGTAAGATTGAATGTTTAAACTTTATTCTCAGTTTCAATTAATCAAGTCCAGGTTTAATTTTCGTCTTAAAAATAGGTTTGTGATGGGTGAGGGAGTTGTTATTTGAAGAATGACAAAATATAAGCCTCAGAAGTTTGCGAACGAAACCAAAGTCTTAGCACCCGATAAAGTCGATTTTCAATAAAATAAGTGATGGTCGCAAGGTGACAGCTGTCTGGATTTGCACTAGAACTGAAACGGACATTTCAAAGGCAGTTGCTAATTATTCGTCTGCTTCAGTGGCTTATGTGTGAGATTCTGTTTTATAATTTTAGCCTCATACACTCCTTGGTCATTGCTAACTCCATTGCAAACTTCCATCACAGTGCCTGTCGAACCTGAAACTGATGGGCCCTGCTGGTAACGTGAAAGTACAGAGGATAAACTGATCACTATCTTTGCAGCTGAGATCTGCATCGTAAACCTTATGATTTTCTGCTGTCTTGCACAGCCGCTTTCATCACATTTAAATTAGTTTTGAAGGACTATTATAATTTCACTTCATAGCTGGCGTAATTGTTGTAAGGCATAATTATCTTTTTTTTTCAAAATCATTTTGTCTCTTTATTTTAATCCACTCTCTGTTGTCTCATTCTATAGGGGTACTGGCCCTTTCATCCAGCTGCTTTCTTTTATTTTTTTTTCATTGAAATGTCTTTAATCCTGGCTGGAGACAGACAACCTTTCCCTCCCCTCTGCTGTCCATTTTACTCCCCCTCCTTATTACTTCTGGCAGCACCAATCTGCATCTTTAACCCCTTCTGAATCTCTTCTCTATTCATAGGGAGGCTCACTATTGAAAGAGGCCACTTGGTTGTGACAGAGTGCCAAATCTGTACGGCCCTGCACTGATGCAACCTCCTGCTATTTGGGAACTCTGGGGATTTCCCACTTCCTCCATATCTCCCAGCCTGCTGGACAAACACATGCTGGAAAATCTGCATTCACTCAGCCCTGCAGAACCAGATGCAATCCTGAGCTTGAATTAAAATAAGCAATTTGGGGAAGAAAGCAAAGTGCAGAGTAGGTTACTCCTGTCACATAGGCCATGACCATAGGCAGTGACCCTAAGCAGCGTTCCCTTCTGCACACTGGGACCAGCTGACCATCGCCTCATTGTGAGCACCTTTGCACCACAATAGGAGCCAATTTGTTAGAATTTTTCACAGGTCAGGAGCTGTTTGAAGATGCTGAAACGGCAGGGACTGCGAGAAAATGAAGCTGTATTTGCTCGGCAAATTACATGTCTCCTGCACTTTATGGACATGCTGCAGATTCTCTCTCTCTCTCTCTCTGTGTCTCTCTCGCATGCACGCGTGTGCATGATATCACCACAGATCCAGTTAACGGAGGTTAATAGATTGATTTCAGTGACACGGATCATAATGAACAGTAAATTGTTTTATCTCTTAAGTCTTATTTGGTCAGCCAGGAAAACATATGAGGTAATATGGTTCAGAGTAAATGGACCATATAATAGATCTCCTGCTAAACCATAAGGACAGGGGTGACAGCACTGCAATGATTAATGAAAATAATAAAGTTCCTGAAATTGAAATTTTTCTAATTTTTTTCCACCAAAACATCAGCCGCGATGATTTGTGGCAACTGAGAGGGACTTTTGCAATAACTGGGTTGGAATTTGTTCATAGCTCCTATAATCAATTCCTCACTGATTTGAACTGAGCGAAAATATTTTCCTACAAACACGTTCATCACTTTCTGTCCGGCTGACGTACAGAGGTTATGGCCTCAAGTTCCCCCCATCTCCTCTCTTAAGAGCATCTCAGTGAACATCCTTGGATTTTAGGCCTCTCTGTTTGCCTTGGGTGAGGGATTTGCTTACACTGGCACACACTGTGAGGCTGGTCAAGGCTTTTATGTTGTGTTTATTAGGTTTTATCATCATATCAGTATCTTCTTGAAAACATGTCAGGGTGTTACGAGCCCTCAGGGACTTCATGCTGTTATTTTTGTCTCCAAACCAAAGGTACATTAAAGGGTGACAGGAGCCGCATACGCTAAAGGAATTTTGGTTCCAAGTTTATAGTTGGACATTAATAACTCTCAAAAAGATGGTATCTTTTTTTTAACTGACACAGCTGGACAATGATAGAAAATGCTTAAACTCTGGCATCAAATCCAAGCACTTTATTTCTTATAATAAGCCCCAGCTTTGGCAAAAGAAAATGCTGGCATATATTTTAGCGAAAAAAAATCTAACCTCTGAGTTAGAATGAGAGATGCAATTTTGCAAGTTCAATAGCAAATTAAACAGATACCACATGCATGCATTTTAATCCCATTTACCGTCAATATTTTTAAATGAAGCTTCTGCTGCAGGTTGGACTCATTTTAACCACTTCAAACACAAAAAGTTGTCTTACTTCCATGCTCACTGATGAATTAGTGCATCCTGTAATCCTTATGGTGAATTGAATGTAACACAACACTTTGTCTGACCTAATCAACAGGTTAGGGCACAGATTATTTCCTTTAATTCACCTACTTTTGGATCTCTGGCCCTAGGTTTGCTGTTCCCTACTGCAATTTCTATTCTCTCTGCTCAGATTATGCAACTGAAGCTGTTTCAGTTTACGGCGATGACTACTTATTCCACTATGGATCACAAATATTGTCTCCATTTTGTTCAGTCATTTTAAGCTGCTTAGCTACAACCAGTGGGGTTTGAGGCAACACCATGAGATGAACAACTGCTTTATTGTATACTTAATTCCATTTCCACTTTGAGTCATTGAGCTTTGTAACCTATGGTGCACGCTATTTTCATTTTTGTGATTTCCATCTTTCTCCTCACTAGAGAGGAAATTATCTGCTTTGCCAAAATAACTCATGAGCAACTCAAAACCTCGACTCCTGAAAAAGTTGTTTGTTTAGGAATATCTTTATTTAACTGTCCTTTTATCCAAAATATATTACTTTACAGTTCTCAAGGTTGTACTGTGTTTGCCAGCTATCTGCCCAGTTTTTCAATATGTGTACTCCTGCAATTTGTTGCATTCTTACAGATAAAGTTCTTGCATTTATACAATCTGGTAATGGTGAATATGTGATCAACGTCCTAGGGGTTACTACTGGTGAGAAACTGAATTGGACCAACCATATAAATACAGACATAAGAGCAATGGAAAGTAATGCACCTTCTGGCACAACAAAACCTGTTCACTATCCACAAGGCCCAAGTCAAGAGTCTGATAGATTGTTTGCTGGGATAATTGAAACTTCAACATCACTCAAAAAGCTGAGCACCATCCACAACAACAAAGCCCGCTTGATTGATCCACCACTTTCTACGTTTAAATGCTTCACCGCCAATGGCATCAGTGTGTATGTGTAATAAGATGCACTGCAGTAATTCACCAGGACACCTTTGACAGTACCTTCCAAACCTGCAACCTCTAGGACCTAGAAGAGCAAAGTCAATAAATGCATTGAAATTCCACCACCTGCAAGTTTCTCTCCAAACTACACACTATCCTGACTTGGAACTAATTGGTTCCCTTCCCTGTTGTGTCAAAATCCTGAAACTCCTTCCTAACAGGATTGCGGGTGTGTATTTATCTACCGTGAATTGCAGCAGTTTAAGAAGGCCACTGATCATTGCCTTCTCCAGATCAGCTTGGGACATGCAATAAATGTTGGCCTAATAGTGATGCTTAAATCCCATGAACAATTATTTTTTTAAGAAGAATCCAAGAGTGCTTTACAATATATTAATAAAAATAATCAAGTTAAATATGCTCTCTACTTTTTGTGTCTGTATTCAAATAACATAAATAAATTAAAAAATAACTCATTCTTGTATGGAATATCCATTTAAGGAAAAATATATGGGTTAGAGATTTGTATTTTAGCAGCATATTTATTGTATGCAACTACTAAATTAAACTTGACTCAAAAACCATCAGCTTTCCCAAGTTCGTACAAACCAACAATGAGTGTAAATGGCATCTGATACAAATGGCCTTCTGTCACATTTTGCAAAGATACTGATTGGATCTCAAAGTACCAGCCTCACACGACATTCATTTTCTGACAAACTCCAGACCCCATTCCACCCAAATTGATAAGTAATGCTGACAAATAATATTGACATGCATTGATCACTGTGGGGGTGTTAAAGAAAATCTTTTGTGTGAAATGTTGACAAGTTGACAGATTTGGATTTTCTTAGCAGATTGATGCCTGCGACAGGTTTCAGTAAGTACAGCACCTTTTGCATCAATGAATGACAATTTGTTGAGAAACAAGGAGGTCTGGAAACCAGGGAAAGTTAGAGCAACAAATATGAAAGATAAACAGCTTTTCACTTGGTCTGTGAATTCATACTTTTTGCAGATAATGAAGTGATCACTAAAGTGGAATGAGTACATATTCATTGAGTGAAATGTACTCAAATGTTACCTTACAAGTGGCCGAACAAGCTTGATTAGATTAGATTCCCTACAGTGTGGAAACAGGCCCTTCAACCCAACAAGTCTAACCGACCCTCCGAAGAGTAACACACCCAGACCCATTTCCCTCTGACTAATGCACCTCATACTGTGGGCAATTTAGCATGGCCAATTCACCTGACCTGCACATCTTTAGACTGTGGAAGGAAACCGAATCACCCGGAGGAAACCTACACAGACACAGGGAGAATGTGCTAACTCCACCCAGACAGTTACCCAAGGCGGAGAATTGAACCTGAGACCCTGGCGCTGTGAGGCAGCAGTGCTAACCACTCAGCCACTTGCCAAGTGGAATGGCCTTCTCTTGCTTCTGTGCTCCTATACATCACAAACTAAGGGTAAATATACAGCATTAGCATAGCCACTTAAGCATCCTTGTCATGCATGTTGAAGTGGACCTTTTGCATCAGATGTTTTTGTCCTGACTACCTTTGGCCCTTCGTCTTTTACTGACCAACCAGTGTTTACAAGTTGGCACAGTGATAAGACACATATTAATCCTTTACAGTTGTTTACAAGAAAGATGCTTACATTTAAATATCTAAACCAAACTTTGATTTGCTTTGCAATTGTGTTTCTGTTAATTGTATGGCCCATTTAGCAAATATAAGCACACAGGGCTTGTTTTAATTTACTGATTACTGACCAGATCTAAACCAAGTCCGGATGTATGGATTATGATTTTTTTTCTCAGTTGAACATATGACAACCAAAGCATGTTGCTCAACCCTATCCAATTAAGATAAATATTTGCAATTATTAAAAAAAGTAGTTTGAGGCAAGGAAAATTGGAAGTATTAGGAAAATGATTATCTTAGAATAATGTCATTTGCCTGTCGAGTTGTAGTTGACTGCAAATGGAATAATTGTTGCCCAAGTAATTTTTAACTGACCACATAAAATTGTCATTTCTCACATTAATGTGTTTCTGTTGAAATCCCAGTTTCTATAGGAAAGATAAGATTAGTGGTGGCAGGGGGAATAAAGTGCTTTTTACAAAGCATTGCTTGACAAGATAATTTCACTAGTTTGAAGATCTATAACTTATGAATAATGAAGGCCTAACATGAGTGGCTTATAAGGATTTGCCTATTAAATGATAATCTCTCCAATTAACTATTAGCTGTCCCACATTCTGTTTGCTCAATTCTTAATTATTTAATCTGGGAAAAACAAAATTACACTTAAAATTGGAATTTATGGCAATGGGTGCTATTTGGTTAGTAACATGGCTTCAGATGTATCTACCTCTTGGGAAAAATAGTACTAAATGCCACATAAGTATGACTATGCAGCTACTTACTTAATAGATGCCATTCCTAATCCCATGGTCAAACATCACCATCCTGACTCCTACCTTCCAAGGCCTCCCACCCTCCACCATCCCCAAGACCAGGCCTGGTCTCCTTATACTTGTCCAAAAATATTCCCAATTTTTAATGGAAATATCAAGGTCTATGATCTTTCCAAGCCATCACTGAACTCTTGTGGATTTCACAAGGTCCACCCAGTCCCTACCGAGATGCCCATTACCTGGAAATTGGAGAACTCACTTCTACAAACTGCTGCCACTGCATTTTCATGATGTCTGACACCTAAAGTCCCAGTGTGCTGACCTTTGTATAGGTAGGGTACTCAAAACGAACCATACCTATACTTTTAGACCCTCTACGTTCAACAGTACAGTTGCACTTTAACTCTAGAACATAAGAATGTATTTTTTCAAGTTATGACGGTTCAGGCAATTAAAATATTTTTATTGTTGCATCTCTGAGGCAAACTTGCCAATCACAAACCATTAGCAATCTTTAAAAGATTGTCTATAATGATAAAAGGATGTTGAATAAAGGAAATGTGGGAATTCACAAATACAATGGCAACATTATGTGCTTAAGATACTGGAAGGACTAAATGCCTCAACTTGCAATGCAAGTCTGCTACAGACCCATTCACATGGGAATACTTAGTTCAGTAATGTACTTAATATGGTTACAAGATCCAAAGCCTATTCCTTCTAAACAGCACAACAATTTCTTATTTATTTTCACTTAATAGTAGACATAGTTGAGAGGGAAATATGTCAAGCTCGAACTTGGAATTTTTAAAAGGTCGCACATACCAAGGAGTCAGGAAGTTAAAAAAAAAATCAGATTATGATGTGTGATTTTGATTTAATAAATTGTTGTTCAATTCAATAAAAAATGAAATTAAATTTGAAGTCTGTCAGCTCTGACCTGCTTAACCGAAGCAAATCTTTTGTAGCTGCAAAACAGATCAATAGGACTGTTAGAATGTTACATTAGCTTATTCAATCCTTCAAGAATTTACAAATTTCAGTATTGACCTGGAAGAATAGGTTTTGGAGCCTCGGCATAATGTGACCATGCTTCCAATCAACTGTAGAGTCTAAATAATATCCTTTATGGATTACTGCTAGCTGTTGAATGTAGGCTGCTCAACTCCATTGTTGGCTGAAAATTGTTTAAATGTGGGAGGCAATTTGCAACCAGAAAGTGGGATCTGATCCTGGTCAAAGCAGGTAGCCAACATTCCTCACACTTTCTAGTGATATCCAACTCTGATCAGCAGAAGACAAGAATATTCAGTTCCCAGATACTGGTATGTCTATGATGAAAAATATCAAGGAGCCTTTTAAGAATGCACCTTAGGTTTACTAAGAGTAGCATATTGTGGGAGGTTTAATTCTCCTATTCAACAATTAGCCTTTATTTTTAAAAAATGTTACTGAGGAAACATTTTTGTATTTTGTAAAACCTAATCTCCTTCACTTGCATGCACCAGGTGGCACTGGACTGTCGTTTGGAATGATAAAGGAATATTGCTGATGCACTGTTTTGCTTAGCTGTAAGGCAGACTTGCAGGGCTTAAAGGAGAAACAGTCAGACAAATTTTCACGCATTAGTAAATTAAGCAAATGTAGCCCACGAGACAAATAAACCCATGCGTTGGGCAAGTGAAAAATAAACTTAATGTAGAGACAGCTTTGATACAGGGAAACTACCTCACATTTGCAGAGACCTCATAGGTTGAAACAAACACTGTGATGGTCCTGTTTGAAAGTGCTGTCAGGTATCAGTTTTTAGGGCAAAAGTGAGGACTGCAAATGCTGGAGATTAGAGTGGAGAGTGGGGTGCTGGAAAAGCACTGCAGGTCAGGCAGCATCCGAGGAGCAGGAGAGTCGACGTTTCGGGCAAAAGCCCTTCCTGGTGAAGGATATGTGCCCAAACTGTTGACTCTCCTGCTCTTTGGATGCTGCCTGACCAGTTGTGCTTTTCCAGCACCACTCTTGCTCGAGGTATTAGATTTCATTCTGGTGAGCAAGATTGTAACATTGTATCTGTGGTGTAGGAAAGATTGTGATTTTGTCGGTGGTGGCAGTTCAATTTTTAATTAGCCCAGTTAATTTTGCAGAAGAGAAAGTCAAAAGCCTTTGAGCTCAGTTTTTCCAATATTGAAGCTCAAACAGTTGAATATCCAACTGCCTTTTATAAACAATGCTTTCGAAACTATCTTTCCTTGCATATTATTCCAAGTTCTTTTTTGAAGTAATTCAATGAATCAAGAACATTTTTATTCTCTTAACTTTGGTTGTGTTCTGGTTCAGAAGCAAATGATTTTATCCATCAGTCCTTTAGAACGGACATGAGAGTGTTAAAAAGCAATCTTAAAGTTATAAGCATCAACAATTTTGATTATGCTGTTGCATTGAACCTGAATCAAATGAAAAATAGATGTGAATAACATCAGTGATGAAGGATGTAGCTGAAAAACATTAATTAATAACTATAGCTCCAGTGATGGAAAAGGACCACAATGGGCTCTCAAGAAGGAAAAAGTTGACAAAATTGCCCCAGGAAATGACTCTCTGGATGATGAAATTACTATAGAGGAAAAACTTATAGGAATATGGTCCTTCAGGTAAAGACCTTTTGGTCTCTTCTAATATTGCTAAGGGCTGTCCTTACTGCATGAACCATATATTTATTTAAACTATGCACCATCAAGATAATTGAGCAATAAAAACACTAATAACTGTTCACTGTCATACAAGCTTTCTTCCTGCAATATTGGAGCATGTCCAACCCTTGATTGGTTCTGGAAAACGGCATTGTTTTTCATGATATTCTAGATGGAAAACGCGAGGACTGCAGATGCTGGAGATCAGAGCTGAAAAATGTGTTGCTGGAAAAGCGCAGCAGGTCAGGCAGCCTCCTACGAACAGGAGAATCGACGTTTCGGGCATAAGCCCTTCTTCAGGAATGAAGAAAGGCTTATGCCTGAAACGTCGATTCTCCTGCTCTTTGGATGCTACCTGACCTGCTGTGCTTTTCCAGCATGATATTCTAGATACTGACTCCACCATGTCCTTGCTAGCTCCTGTCATAAACATAGAATCTGCATCACTGTTGTTTTTTCACTTTGGGTTTGAGGAGGTTCCCCACGTTCTCAGATTTAATTTTATTTGGCTTCAAGAAGAAAGTCAGTGAAAGCGCATTTTCCAGAAGCTAGCATGTTCCTTTGCATGCAGACTGGTTTTACTTTTATATATTTCACTTCTGGTTGCATCTTCATTTGTAAGCTCAGCAGGGTTTCTTCTCTCTTTGCCAGGACTCTAAGACGTTAGTCTTTTTAACTATTCTGGCAAGACCTCATGGCACAGAATCTGCTGTGCTCACACTCAGATTTGATGCGTTATCTCTTTGTGGGTAGAGAAGACTTAATGAAGAAGACTTAATACATAAAGCAGCAAATGTCTGACATTCTGGGGCAAATCACAGTGTGGGGTGAGATGAAAGGAATGAGTTTTTGTTCTACAGGTGGAAGTTCCAAAAATATATGACGTAACTTTGGCCAATGGGGGAGAACAGATGCCAAATGGATGCTGAGCTAATGAAAAATGCCTCTTTGAAAGTCCAGATTTAATAACAATATTTAATAACAATTAGATGGTGAAATAATTAGGGGCTAATTGATGATTATCATGATGTGAACATGCCCTCAGGTTCCATCCAGAAACTTGGTCAGTTTGCCACACACATGCTGATTAGGTGCATTTTTCAGAAGTTGTGGACGTGAACCCTTGACTCACACATACACTGATGATGTGAAATACTTTTGGCTAGCATACAATAGTCAGTAGATGGGTCAGAAACTGAGTGAGAGGACGCCCATAGTGTGTCACTGGAAATCCTGGTGGTGATGATCCAGAGCAGAAGGGATTTCTTTTACACACAAGAGTAGTATATGCTACTCAACCTCTCCACCCTCTTCACTCTCCTATAGCAGCAGTCTGATTTCATGATGTCCTGTCTGCGAAAGTGAGCTACGAGCAAGATGCCCATGACTAAATATTTCCTTTTGCCTGGTGACTACTATAAGGTATGAAGTGTTGGTGACATCTCGGCAAAATGTGACCCAATAAATCTCCTCATCTGTTTCAGACCTCTTTTTCACAATTATATTGGCAATCAGCACAATATGGTCAATATCCATTTAAGGATTCAGAAACAATTTACAAGGTTGTTGGAGGGTTTGAGCTACAGGGAGAGGCTGAATAAGCTGGGACTATTTTCGGTGGAGCTTCAGAGGCTGAAGGGTGATTTTATACAAGATTAGAAAATCATGAGGGGCATGGATAAAGTGAATAGTCAAGGTATTTTTCCCCAGGGTAGTTGAGTCCAAAACTACAGGGTACAGGTTTAAGGTGAGAGGGGAAAGACTTAAAAGGCACCTAAGGGACAACTTTTTCACACAGAAGATGGTGCATGTATGGAATGAGTTGCCAGAGGAAGTGGTAGAGGCAGGTACAATTGCAATATTTAAAAAGTATCTGCCTGGGTATATGAATAGGACAGGTTTAGAGGGATATGAGCTAAGTGCTGATAGGTGGGACTTGATTTAATTAGGATATCTGGTCACCGTGAACAAGTTGGACCAAATGGTCTGTTTCCATATTGTACAGCTCTATGACTCTAAGTCGCATCAACATTATTATTGTGTTTACTTCTGAAGTACTAGTCACTGTTATGAGAGTATATTAATTGAATCTTTCACCATTAGAGTTCTTTGTTGCCTTTTTAATGGCTGTTGGTCCAACCCTAGTACTGGCTTAAACTTTGAGAGATAGTAGTTTTGATAAATGTAGCTTAAATTAGTGTCAGCAAAAAGATTCCAGCATAGTCCCCTCCTTACCTTTTAATTAGCTGAAGCATTTGCTGAAGATTGCTTCTATGGTTGGCTGATTGTGAATTTCTGTCCCACAACCAATGGTAATTGTTAATAATGTTAATAAAATACATGGTATAAAATTCAGATGTTTTTGGATTATGTACCTGACAAAGCTGGATAAAAAATGAAAACCACAAGAGGAGAATGCAAGGCTGGTAGCATTGGCAGGTGTACATGGGTGAGGTGGTGGATTACTTGACGTACATCCAGAATGCTGGGGATTGCTCGTCCCTTATTCTTTCAATTAATCAGTTATGGCAGGCACACCACACAACATGGTACGGCACAGCGGCTGATGTTCTGGTTGATGGTCTCCTGGATTGTTGTTCCATACCAAATGTTTCCATTCCCTTCTGAGGCTTATTGTTGTCCTGACCACCTTGGGGACCGCAGCATCTCACTTCTTACACAGCTAATGACATTCATGGGATATGGGCAATGCTGGCTAGGCCACCATTTATTGCCTATCCCTCATTTCCCTGGAGAAGGCAGCACTGTGCTGTACTGAGCCACTGCAGTCCTTGGGATTTTGGAACACCCACACGGCTACTAGAAAGTAAATTACAGATTTTTGATTCAGCGATAGCAGGAACAAAGACATGGTTCTAAATCAGGATGCAGTGTTTTGCATGTGATGGTATTCACAGGTATTTGCTTCCCTTTTGATAGCAGTTGCAGGTTTGAAAGATACTGTCAGAGGAACCTTGGTGAGGTACGGCAGTACGTCTTTGAGATGGTTCACACTGATACCGCTGTGTGATATGAAGGGACTGAATGTTGAAGGTGGCATTGAAGTGCCAATCGAGTGAGAAGCTTTGTCTTGGTTGGTGCCAAGCTTCTTGTGTGTTGTTGGAGCTGCAGTCATCCAGGCAAGTCGGAGTATTCCATCACACTCCTGACTGGTGTCTTGTGCATACTGGATAGGATTTTGGGAGTCAGGGGGTGAATTAATCAATGCAGGATTCCTACCTTCTGATCTGCTCTTGCATCCATTGTATTTATATAGCTAATCCAGTTCAGTTTCTGATCAATTGGTGTTGATAGTGGAGAATTTAGCAGAGAAACATCATTGTATGTCTAGGGGAAAAGGTTATGTTCTCATTTTTTTTTGAAAAGTGGTCATTGCCTCACACCTATGTGCCACATATGTTGCTTGTTTTTGATCAGCTAAAGCCAGAATGTTTTTCAAGTCTTCCTGCATACGGATACAGACTGCTTCAGTATTGGAAGTGGGTTGAATAGTACAACTTTCAGCAAACATCACCCATTCCCACCTTATAAGGGAGCAATGGTAATTGATGCAGCAGCTGAAGATATTTGGGGTTAGTACACTAGCTTGAGGAACTAAGGGGTTCTTGTGGTGCAATGGAAGTGTACCTAGGTTCATGTCAAACCTGCAGCAGAGGCATTTAATAACATTTCTGAATAGGTTGATCAAAAATATTAAAAATAACCCTGAGGAACTCCTACAGAGAGGTCCAGGAGCTGAGATGACCAGTGTCCAACAATCACAACAAACATTCTTTTTACATGAATTGATTAACCAGTGAAGTGATCCCCCAATCTTCATTGACTCCAGTTTTTTCCAAAATTTCTTTGTGCCCTGTGATCTGTGATGATGGATTTTCCATCTGTCTTGATTAGTTTCCAAGAATTTCCACTACAGCAAGCTGTTTGTTTAGCTTCAAGAGATAGCCTATGTTTAAGGAAAAAAAGGCCACCAGTAGTATGCAGACTTCATTGACTGTGTTACGAAAGAGCGATCAATATTGGAAGTGCACTGGCCAATGACACATGTATATAGATAAGGCAGATATATGTATTTTATGTGTCACTAATCTTGAATAAGTGTGGACATGCCATAATTAGTGATTCCAGGGTTGAAACATCACTGGGATGAATTTCTGACCCATTCAAAACTATATACTCATCAGGACAATTCAAAGGAAAAACTAGCATTTATATTGCTTGGGAGGAGAGTGTTTGACAAGTGGATTGCAACTGGTAGAGATATTGTCATGGAGAGTGCACCCATTAATATGGGTTGACTGTTGACTGCCAGGCTTTGGTTAAGTTTTAAATCAGTCAGGTTGACTCTGACTGGTCTGGGCATTGCCCTGAGATTTGAACCAGCATGACAGTCACCTAATTTATTGAGTTGAAACAGGTACGTTCTGTTTACATATTTCTGCTGACTGCAAAGAACAGGGTACTGATATATGGATCTTCAGTAGATGCAAGTGCATCATGCCACAAGTCCAACTAACAAACCAAAATTGGTTTCCAGTATAATTCCTTGCATGATCTGCCAAGCATTGAAATGTATGGCCTTCCCATGAACATCGCTAAAACAGTCACTCTTGGTGGTGGTAAGTGCCCAGTGTACCTCAGATTATCTCAAAGGTTTGAGCAAAAGTTAAAGCTAGTTGTTTAATGCTGCTACCTTGCAGTGGCAACATGAGTGTGGTATATGCCATGAACAGGATGCTATCATCAAGCCAAAGAGATATTCTATCACATAATTCAGAAATGCGGTATGTGTATTTCATTGTCATTGTGATGCCAGATATATAGACCAAATTTCTTAAAGACTGGTGGACCATATCAAACAACATTTGGCTGTTTGCAACATATGCTCGAAAACTCACAGTGTGTCTAATATTAAATATAATTCTGCATTTGGACAGGATTTGCTGGATAAGCCCAACTATAAAGGAAATTACACTGACAACTAATTTAAAATTGTCAGTTGTAATCATACTATGGCAGATTGGGATATACTGGATGCAAAACATATTAATACATTATACCCTGTGCTTAACAGATGGAAAAAACATTGTGCACACAGCGTGCTTATTTCAACTGAACAAAATAGGAGACAGTAATTCGCTGGGTCATTTGTCAGCACAACACCCTGCCTGGCTGTTAACTATCAATCATAAAAATGGTTGCATTCTCCAGGGCAACACCTAGATCAGAGTCCATATGCTAACCAATAAATATTCTCCTCTGTTGCAGCATAAATATTGGTTTTCCCCAAGAATTGGTATTCTTGTGAAATGTCCTGATGAGTGCAAGATTAAAAGCTTCAACAAATATTTATCTTTCTTCAAGTTCTGTATGACCTATTAGACTGTACTTTCTATTCAAATGAAATTCAAACGTATTTCTTACCATTTCATAAGATATTTTCTTTTTGTTCAGATGTGGATGTACCAAGGAATGTATTCTATTTTCTGATAAAAGGTAGATGTTCCCTAACTTGCAATCCAGACCGCAGAGGTAGAGAATGAGTGCACATATGTATATGAGCTATTTCCTCCCCGTGTCCCAGTTGCCAATCGAGTGGTGAAAGATAATTGTCAATAATATTGCATAGAGGCTGTGAGTACCAAGCAATTATCAATATTAAATTGCTTGGTGCTTTGAGTCTTTAAACCAGCTTGTTGACTCTTTCAGAGAAGTGGTGGTGTTGGATCAATTGCTGCTCAGTTTCAAGCACTCCTACTGTCTAACAGAAAATGTTGTTAACACTCAAAGTCAGGCAGAATCTGTACAAAATATCAATACTTGAAGGACAACCTTTTATTAGTTCCTGGTAGATTCCAAGGCTGCAACATAATGGTGGATATACAGACAATTGTTCAAATTGTATCTTCTTGGCAAGTTTAATTCACTCAGACAGTCAGCTTTGGCTTTTCTGAATTGACAACTATATCTTTGGGGAAGATATTTTGTGGGGGATGAGAGAGAGGCATTAATGGGGAGACATTTATCAAACACTACAGAGATGTATTCTGAGCCAGAATCACAACCTAGATCATTTAATCAACTCCCATCTGGGGATTCTTCTTATGTTTGAGAAGCTTTTGTGTTGGCCATTGTTCAGTTGGTCACACTCTTATCTCCAAATCTAAAGAGGGTGGGTACAAACCTCGCTCCACATGCCTCTGCATATAAATCCAGCTGTGCAGGTCCTCAGTGTTAATCAGTAGTCAGTCTGTTATTTCAAGTGAAACTGAAGCTCCAAATGTCCTCTCAGAAAGATATTAAAAAATTCCACTCTGTTGAAAATGAGTATAGTGTCTTGGGTGATGTTAACCCCTTCATCAACCTTATTTTTGCAAAATGGACAATATGCTCTTTACTACTGAACATTTTGACTTGCACTTTTTCTACTTAATAACAATAACTATTTCATTGACAATACAGCATGTTGAATAGTCTGAACATGTTGGAAAGTAAAGAGACAATAGCTCCAATAGCAGGAGGAACAGGCCATTAAGTCACAGGGAGACAATCGAGTAGTGGTAATGTCACTGATTTGGAAACCCAGAACACCCAATCATATTCTGTTTTTGTAGGTTTAAATCTCACCATGACAGACAGTGAAATTTGAATTCAATTTTTTTTTTAAATCTGAAATTAAAAGCTAGTCTACTGATAGACATATAACCATTGTTGATTATCATCAAAAACAATCTGGTTCACTAATGGCCTCTGGGAACCAAAATCTGCCATCCTTACCTAGTCTGGCCTACCAGTGACTCCAAACTCCCAGTAATAGAGTCGTAGAGATGTACAGCATGGAAACAGACCTTTCGGTTCAACCCGTCCATGCTGACCAGATATCCCAATCCAATCCAGTCCCACCTGCCAGCACTCAGCCCACATCACTCCTAACCCTTCCTATTCATATACCCATCCAAATGCCTCTTAAATGTTGCAATTGTACCAGCCTCCACCACTTTCTCTGGCAGCTCATTCCACACCCTCTGTGTGAAAACGTTGTCCCTTAGGTCTCTTTCATATGTTTCCCCTCTCACCCTAAACCTATGCCCTCTAGTTCTGGACTCCCCAACCCCAGGGAAAAGACTTTGCCTATTTACCTTATCCATGCCCCTCACAATTTTGTAAACCTGTATACGGTCACCCCTCAGCCTCCGACGCTCCAGGGAAAACTGCCTCAGCCTGTTCAGCCTCTCCCTATAGCTCAAATCCTCCAATCCTGGCAACATCCTTGTAAATATTTTCTGAATCCTTTCAAGTTTCACAACATCCTTCCAATAGGAAGGAGACCAGAATTGCACGCAATATTCCAACAGTGACCTAACCAATGTCCTGTATAGCTGCAACATGACCTCCCAACTCCTGTACTCAGTACACTGACCAATAAAGGAAAGCACACCAAATGCCTTTTTCACTATCCTATCTAACTGTGACTCCACTTTCAAGGAGTCACCTGCATTCCAAGGTGTCTTTGTTCAGCAACACTCCCTAGGACCTTACCATTAAGTGTATATGAGTCCTGCTAAGATTTGCTTTCCCAAAATGCAGCACTTCGCATTTATCTGAATTAAACTCCATCTGCCACTTCTCAGCCCATTGACCCATCTGGTCAAGATCCTGTTGTACTCTGAGGTAACCCTCTTCACTGTCCACTACACCTCCAAGTTTGGTGTCATCTGCAACCTTACTAACTGTACATCTTATGCTCACATCCAAATCATTTATGTAAATGACAAAAATTAGGGGATCCAGCACTGACCCTTGTGGCACTCCACTGGTCACAGGCCTCCAATCTGAAGAACAATCCTCTACTACCACCCTCTATCTTCTACCTTTGAGCCAGTTCTGTATCCAAATGGCTAGTTTTCCCTGTATTCCATGAGATCTAACCTTGCTGATCATTCTCTCATAGGGAACCTTGTCTAACACCTTACTGAAGTCCATATAGGTCACATCTACTGCTCTGCCCTCATCAACCATCTTTGTTCCTTCTTCAAAAAACTCAATCAAGTTTGTGAGACATGATTTCCCATGCACAAAGCCATGTTGACTATCTCTAATCAGTCCTTGCCTTTCTAAATACATGTACATCCTATCCCTTAGGATTCCCTCCAGCAACTTGCCCACTGATGTCTGGCTCATTGGTCTATAGTTCCCTGGCTATGTGAATGACTCTTAAATGCTAATTGGTCAATAAATGCTGGCCATCCAGTGATGCCCACATCCCATGAAAAATTGTAAAAAGAGTCATGCCTTACCAGTTCCAGGGCAAATTGTTTCATTTCTGCTGGGTGATGAGCTTAAAAATTGCTCCTACCCCTGATCCTATTCCAAATCTGACTGGAGTTACCCCATCCATCTTTCCAGAATGGGTCAGAATTTTCTGTCAAATTTTCAGTGAGTTTAATGCGCATACTAGAATTGGGCGGCATGGTGGTACAGTGGTGTTACACTGCTGCCTCACAGTGCCAGAGACCTGGGTTCAATTCCCACCTCAGGCAACTGTCTGTGTGGAGTTTGCACATTCTCCCCGTGTCTGTGTGGGTTTCCTCCGGGTGCTCTGGTTTCCTCCCACAATCCAAAAATGTGCAGGCTAGGTGAATTGGCCATGCTAAATTGCTCGTAGTGATAGATGAATGGGTAAATGAAGCGGAATGGGTCTGGGTGGGTTACTCTTCGGAGGGTTGTTGTGGACTTGTTGGGCCGAAGGGCCTGTTTCCACACTGTAAGTAATCTAATATAGGAGTTGTCTAACAAAGAGTACAGCTGAAAATGTGTTGCTGGTTAAAATGCAGCAGGTCTGGCAGCATCCAAGGAACAGGAAATTCAACATTTTGGGCAAAAGCCATTCATCAGGAATGGCTTTTGCCCGAAACATCGAATTTCCTGTTCCTTGGATGCTGCCAGACCTGCTGCGTTTTAACCAGCAACACATTTTCAGCTCTGATCTGCAGCATCTGCAGACCTCACTTTTAACAAAGAGTATACACTGTGAGATTCATCAGTCTAGCAATTTCAGACATATATGAATCCAGCAGAAAATAGGTACATGTACAATTCCAAATCCTATCTTCAGCTCTGTTTTTACAATGAAGTAAGATTGATTGGACTTGCTAAGATTGATTAGTGAAAATGGCTAACTTGGCCTTCACATTATAACTTAGACAAAGAGAGAACTAGTTAGTAAATGTAGAATTTGAAGCAAACATGCTTGTTGTAGATCTGTTGTTAAAGTAATAGACAGGGATCCTGCTCTCAACATGACTTTACGATAGCATGAAGCTGCGTAGAGAGATGTTATCTCATAGCTTCGTAACCTACATCCATGCAATTGATTCCCTTCTTTAAAACCTATGTAAGTACATATATAGTTCAGAAAATGACCACCCTTTTACAAATTAATGCTATAATGCACCATAATGATGGTCTCCATCTATTGGAAACTGCTCCTTCTGAATTTCAGCTCTCTTCTCAATGTAATGTAACTTGGAGAAAATTTGGTCACATTTTATCAATTTGGAACTGATCAGTAAGATGACATCTGCCAAGGGGCTTCGCAGAACAATGTGGTTTCAGTCATGGATGACATGAAATGGAGACCTAAAACATCCCTGGTAATATCAGGTTATTACATTTTAAAATTTAAGTAAGTATTTTGTGATTACTGATTGTTGTATATATTTGCACTAGTTTTCATAATGTCCTACTTCTTAAGGAATACCGTTACTGAAAATCTAATTGAGTATGTTCCCCTGATTGCTCAGTGAGATTATCCAGACGCCAACTGATCACAAAGATCAGGAAGGTCCTTAACTGAATATCCATTTTGCACAAATTTGGGTGATTTCTCTCATAATAATTGAACATTGCATTTGATGTTTTTAGTCAGACATTGAAAAACAGCTAGTGGTCCCAATTCTGACAACAAACTTGTAGCTAATGGGTAAGGGCTAACTGCAGCTTGACTGTGATGTCCACTAGAGCTTTGTCTATCTCTCATCAGTCAATGACTATTTGGGCCAAATAGTGGCAACTCAATGGAAGGAATTGCCCTTCAAAAATAATTTCTGGAATCCCGACAGTGTGGAAACAGACCCTACGGCCCAACAAGTCCACACCAATCCTCCGCCCCAGACCATTCCCCTATTCTATATTTATCCCTGACTAATGCACTGAACCAACACATCCCTGAACACTATGGGCAAATAAGCATGGCCTATTCACATAACCTGCACATCTCTGGACTGTGGGAGGAAACTGGAGCACCCAGAGAAACCCACGCACATACAGGGAGAATATGCAAACTCCAAACAGACAGTCGCCTGAGGCTGGAATCGAACCTGGGTCACTAGTGCTGTGAGGCAGTAGTGCTAACCACGGAGCCATTGCATCCTAGAAAGGAATATGTTGGCAAGGAAAAGCAATCAGTTGCTTCGATTTTAAAATGGGATTAAAACAACGTGGACAATCCTCCAAAGTGAATAACAGACTAAGAAAGATCAATCTGCAAATGCTAAGTGTGTGGTCATGTAGTGGGCATTTTATCAGATAAATAGCTTAAAGATTGGAATAATACATGAGTTCAGAATAACAGTTTGCAAACTTGATTTCAGTTCTTATGAATTTGGTCAGTAAAATATGTTGCTTTATTTTAAAGACCAGACTGGGAAGTAAACATGCTGTCCTTACCCACTTTTGTCAATATTTTAATTGGATTCCACACCAAAGACCCTTAACTGCCCTTTGAATAATTCTCCTTTAAAGTGGCTAAGCAAGACTTGAACATCTACCAATGGTTCAAGAAGAAGGTGCACCTCTAGCTTAATTAAAAGCAAAATACTTACTGTTTTTATGGCAGCCCTAACTTATCAGGGCAACTAGGAATGGCCAGTAAGTGCCATCTTTGCTAGTGGTATTCTCAACTCCAAAGCATGATTAGAAAGGAAATACCATTGACTTATTAAATTGGCCAGACAGAGGGCACAAGAGAAGGTTGGAAATGGCCAAAGCAGCACTCCCTCAGTACATCATTAAATCAATAGTCTGGGTATGTCTCTGCAATGGGATTTGAAATCTTGACTTTTTGGCCCACAGCTGCAAGTGTTTTTCATGTACCAAATGCATAATTGATTGAGTCTGGAACTCGGACTCTTAAGGTTATTAGGGAAAAAAAATTTGCATCATGGCCGCTGTTTCAACAATCACAGATCAGCAAGAAATGACAGTGAGAACTTTAACTGGTTAATCATTAATTCATTAAGTGAGGGCTGTATTTATGGCTACTCAGACAGTTGTTGAGTTTGGGTACTGAGATTTAGATTTAGAACTACATATAAGTTTTACTCAAGTATGAGGTAAAAGTGTATAAAGTTTCCACATACAGTAGCATCCTATGTACAATGAACCTAGGTAGAAAATCTTAGTTAAAGAATTAGAAAAATAAAGAAATAAGTTAAAAAGTTCAGCACCACAGGTTGTTCTGCTATAACACGACAGATGTGTTCCTCTGCAACCTCGCATTGTAGAAAATCATGCTATGGGAAACCGTTCTGGAAATCATGCTGGAGAGGATTGTGCTATGGAAGACCCACTTTACCCATTCAGCAGAAAATTTGTGTTCTGCAAACAACATCCACAATTTATCAGTCGCATTGTAGCCAATTCACACTGACAAACCACATGTTATAAAAAAGCTTTATGTCTTCTCTGCATAAAAGGAGAAAAATAAAGAAATGAAACCAAAGTGTTAAACATTACAGTCCTTTCTTGAGCCATGGGCCTACAGATGCTCCAAGTGGGTTCGTTATACCCCCTCGGTGCTGGGCATGCTTTCACCCATGCTGGACTAAGACCCACCTGGGCATTCTTTCACCCATGCTGGACTAAGACCCACCTGGGCATGCCAGGCTTCAATGCCACTCATAAGGCTTTGGCTCAGACCTCCACATCGCTGCTGCCTTCTGCTGCCCCCACTGCCACCTTGCTGATCTGGGGCTCATGCTGGGCCCCAACCACTGCCACATTTCATTGCTGCCACAGCCTTCAAAAGGAAACACTAACGACTAACAAAAAACTGAGAAAGGATGGGAAAGGAAGGAAGGAAGAAAGGAAAATGGGCAGAATGGATAAGATCTGGGCTCAAAAGGGTGTTTCAATTCTTTTCTGTCACCAAACTATGCTTCATTGTCTTCAATAAATTATCGCATTTCCCCAAATGTTTTTTTAAGTGAGTAAAAGGGAGGGAGAGACAGTGGAGTGATGTGATTTATGTATGATATCTTAAAGTAATCACTGCATGTGCCAAATTTAAAAAAAATTAGAAGGCTAATCTAACTCTATCATGATGTAGAATTATATTGCCATTCCTTCCCAGTTGCTGGACCAGTATCTTGGAATTGCCTTTCTAAAAGCACTGTGGATCTACTTACATCACATGGATTGGTGCAATTAAAGAAGGCAACTTACTGCCATCTTTTCAAGGGCAACAAGGAGTGAACTAAGTTCTGGCCTTTGCCAGAAAAAACATCATTCTATGAATCAATAAATGAAATGTACAGTCATAGAGATTTAAGCCACAATAAATACATGTTTTACAATAAGAATGATCCAGATTGACAACAGAAACCCTGAATTTATGGCAGGAAAAGAGCCCATTAAAGGGGTCAATCAGAGAAGGCTGGAGGATCGCTGAGAAGATCAGGGGTCGAAATGTTCCTCAGGCTTGTCAGAAGAGTGCATTGCTCCTTTAGTAATGGCAAGTTGACCCAATTGAATGAAAAGTGGTCAAATGTCAAATGGTTTTCTGCCAAATCCTGCTAAAAATGAGCCAAATCATGAATTATGAAGAAAGGAGGGACAATCTCACATTTAAAAGGGTTGATGTTAGAATAAAAATGCAGAATTAATGTTTTATAATTCTCACATTCGCTTCTGGCATGGGTAATTGAAACATCGTGATACACCGCTTGCATCCCTCTCAAAGGCAGAAACCAAGCCTAAAACATATATTTTATGTGATGGCCATTCATCACTGAGTCATAAAATAAAGATGTGTTAATATCTGCCAGAATGTGAAGTAGTATTTTCAAACGAGATACAATTCTAAAGATAATAAAACAGGCCATTGCATTGTTCATATTTTAACTCTTGTCAAACCAATTCTCTTGCATTTTATTCTGTCATTTTCTCATCTTGCAGGTGATCTACAATTCCTCATAATATTAAAATCTGCAGTATGTAAATTTCTGTACCACAGGTAAAGATTCAGATCCTGTCAAACCCAATCATAAACTAAAAATGAACATTACCAGCCATTCATTTTCCCTATAGGCTGCATTTTATTGGATATTGGGATGTCCATCTGCTCCCAGAAAAAAAATATTTGGAATGTGGTGCAAGTCTGTCTCCAGGAGTTTTTTTTAATCAGATATTTCTATAACATAAGAAACTGAGTATGGATATGCTCGTATTGAATTATTCCACAGACACAAACCAGTTCTGAAGAAGCGTCACTGGCCTCAAAACTTTCTTTCTACAGATGCAGGCAGACCTGCTGAGTTTCTCCAGCAACTTCTGTTTTTGTTTCAGACACCATTATTGTCCAACATGTAATCCAGGGGCATCAAATGCCTTGGCTTGTATTAAGCTGTTGGTACTTTCAATAGTGCACCATGCTTCAAGTGGTCTGAGGTAAGATGGAGCATGATAATCCCGTATGCTATGATCCACTGATGATATTGTGAGCATGTCTCATTACTGGCACACTGACTGTGAGATGTAACACAAGAGAGTGAGGGGGCCATGGAGCCAGATTCAATGGGAAATGGGGACAGTAGTGGAGGTGGACTAGTGATGTGGGGGAGGGGTCAAAGTTGACAGGGGTGATGGGAGGAGGTGAGAAAGGGGATTACATTCTGAGGAAGATTTCTGAGAACTTTGAGAATGCCTGTAGGCATGACATCCCTCTTGTCTGCCAGCAACTGTCAATGAAAGTTGATGGGCTGGGAACTTGGCATGGGTTCTCCCCCAAATAGTGACACCCCAGCAGTGGCAGTATGAGCACCTTTTATGGTTACTTGCCTCAATTAGTTCATGGGTGGACTGGTCAATTGGTGGCTTCCTTGCTGCTGGTAAAATAGCGTCTGGGCAGGTGCTGGGAGGCAGGAAGGGTATCCAATGCATTTCAGAGGCCTTTCTGCCCACAAGCCCACCACTGGGATGTGAAAGGTCCAGCTCCACCTTTCTTGTTCATAGTGAACAAAGAAGCACTGGCAAAAATACTTTGACTTGAACCCTCAGGTAAATTGGGACAACTATTTTAGCCTCATACCTTCTACATGAGAGTTCTTGACTAAGATACAGCAGACACGTCCCATTAAATTACAGCAGGAAATTAAATACACTTCCCCCTTGATTCTCCTATTGTCTCTTCTTGTTAGATTTTTTATTCTTCATTCATGGAATTTGAGGGAAATTTATTGTTCATCCTTAACTCACTTTGAGAAGGCCATGGTAAGCTGGTTTTTTGAAATGCTACATTTCAAATGGGGAATGTACACTCATCCTGCTGTTTATTGCTGGTTAGTAATCTTGGAATTTGCTACTAAAGCACCAATATAGGTCTAATTTATGGTGGTGTGTGACTTGGAGATAACTTGTATGTGAGTGTGTTCCCATGCATTCACTGTACATTTGTTCAAAGCACAAGAGATCACATGTTTGACAGATACAAACAAGAAAACCTTAGGAAATTGTTACAACACAATTCTAGGTGGCACACACTGTAGTCATTGTGTACAGATAGTGGTTGGGTGTAAGATGCTTTATCCAAGGTAATGTCAAACACTTCCTTGATTATAGTTGAAATGCACTAATGTGTGCAATTGGAATTCTGTCACACTCCTATCTTGTACCTTGCAGGAGGTGAACAAGCTTTGGGGAGTCATAAGGAGAGTTATTTGCTCCACTAAGTCTCTGATCTGTCCTTCTAACCACAATATTTATAGGAAAGGTCCAATTCAGGTTTTTGTTGACACACCCGATGTTGATAGTGGGGATTTTGGTCATGGCAATCCTGTTGAAAGTCAAAGGAAGTCAGTTGGATTCTCTTTAATTGGTGATGGTCATTGGTTGGCACTTTTATGGCAAAAATGTTAATTGTTATTTAACAATTATTGTCCAGATCTTGCTGCAAATGAATATGGGCTGCTTTGGGATCTGAGGAGTTGCAAATGGTATTGAACACTTTGCAATCATCAGCGAACATCACACTCCTGACATTATGACAAAGATAAGGTTGTTGATCAAGCAGTTGAAAACCTGTGGTGATGTATAGTGACTAAGGTGATTGGACTCAAAACAGAACCATCTTCCTTTGTGCCAGATATGACTCCAGCTTGGAACTTGACAGTTTTTCCTGGATCACTTTTTGTTTATCTTTATTTGTTTCTGGGATGTGGGTATTGCTGGTTGGGACAGCATTCACTGTCCATCCTGAGGTGCCCTTAAGGACATGGTGGTGAGCTGCCTTCTTGAACTGCTGCAGTTATTGTCTGTCGGCAGACCCACAATGCAGTTCAGGTGGGAGTTCCAGATTTTTGACCCATTGACACTAAAGGAACAGCAATATATTTCCAAGTCAGAATGGTAAGTGGCGTGGAGAGGAACTTGTAGGTAGTGATGTTTCCACATATCTGTTGCCCTTGTCCTTCTTGACAGGCGTGATTATGGTTTTGAAAGGTACAGTCAAAGGAGCCTTGATGAATTTTTGCAGTGCATCTTTATGCATGGTACTGCTGCATCTGAGCATCAGTGGTGGAGTGAGTGGATGTTTGTGGATGTGACACCAATGAAGCAGGCTGCTTTGTCCTTGATGCTCTTGAGCTTTTTGAGTGTTATTGGATCTGTAATCATCTGAACCCCAATGATCACAACCAACTTCTTTTGTTCTGGATATGGCTCCAACCACTGAAAAGTTTTCTTCTAATTCTTATTTATTCTAGCTTTATCAGGTTCTTTGATGGCCTTGTTGTCAAGTGCTGTCACTTTTACCTCATTTCTGGAATTTAGCTTTGTTCCATGTTTGTACCAAGATTGTAATGAGCCCCTGGCAGAATTCAAATGGAGTGTCAGTGAGTAGGGTATTGCTAAGCAAGTGCTGCTTGATAGCATTTACTAATATTAGAGAGTAGACTGATGGAGCAGTATTTGATCGGGTTGGATTTGTCTTGCTTCTTGTGTACATGGCACACCTGGACAATTTTCCATATTGTCGGGTAGATGTCAATGTTGTAGTGTACTACAACGCTTGTCTACCTTGGATTCCAGCATCTGCAGTTCTTTTGTCTCTGGTTATGGGCTTAGCTAGTTCTGAAGCACACACTTTCAATACAATTGCCAAAATGTTGTCAGGGACTTCTACAATACATTCTGCACCTTTGCCAACCTCAGTACTGTCTCTAGATGATAGTCAATATGAAGATGTGCTGACTTATAAGGAGAATTAGTGTGGGTTTTGAGGGGTATACAGGATAATTAACAGGATGTTTCCTTGCCTAATGCTTTGCTTCATCTGATGCTATGAGGTGTCATGGAATCCCAGTACAACTCCCTCCTGCCTGAACAACACTGTGCCGGTGATACTCAGAGATAATGATGGTGTTTCTTGAGAAATTACATGTTAGGCATAATTCTCTGAGTAACAGGCTGTTGCTTCACTGGTCTGTGAGACAGCTCTCCTAATTTCACCTCTAACTCCCAGATATAAAGGAGAGGAAGAGTTGGCAGGGATGTATTTGCTACTTTGTTTCCAGTGCCTTTGTTGATGGTAAGCGGTCCATCTGCTTTCATTTCTTATTTGAGACTAGCTAGTGACTGGTAAATAGAGTGGCTTACTGAGCCTGTTTAGAGTGCAATTCAGTATCAGCCACATTTCTGTGGGTCTTCAGTCACCTGTAGACAGATCAGGTAAGAATGGTAGTTTTCCTTCCTTCAAGGACATTATTGACTCAGATAGGCTTGTACAACAGTTGCAACATGTTGGAATTTATTACAAGTCCAACATTCGTACTGCAGTTTGGTATTCTATATTCAACTCCCACCAGTTTTTGCTTTCATTTGCTGTTTCTTAGCTCCAAACAAATTGATTCTACATCTTGATATTTCAATTGAAAGTCCTCTCTTTCTGTGGTATTGACATCATCCCTTATTAGGAGCACACCACACCTTTTCCTTTCTGTCTAACCCTCCTAAATGAAGTGTAACATTGGATGCTCAATGTTTCCAATTATGGTCACCCTATATTCAGCTCTTAGCAACACTAATTAAATCATATTAATTTACCTCAACTTGTGTATTGAAATCATCCAGCTTTTTGCAAATATCATGTGCATTCAGACATGGCGCCTTTAATTCAATCGTTTCAGGTTTATTTTCATTTTGGTCTCATTCGATTCTTGCCATTACTCCGTCTGTCTTCTATATCTGTTTATTAATGTTTTCCACTTTGTTTATTTGTTTTATGTCCCTTGAATCTTTCTGAGGTTCCCATTCTCCTGCCAATTTAATTGCCAATCTCTCTCTTGATATCAGATGACATGCATTGAATTGGCTGAAGAATGCCATCTGTGATTGTGGGAATCTCAATTCAAGGCTGAGATGGATCATATAGAAGGCATTCTTGGATGCAGATAATTGCATATGTTTCATCATGTTTTAACCATTCATAAAAAATGAGAATACTACTGGAGTTTTCTCCAGTTAGTTGTTCAATTGTCCATCACCATTCATAGCTGAATATGGAGGGATAAAAAGTACTTTGAACTTCATTGTGAAATTGCTTAGCTTTATCTGTGTGTTATCAACATTGATTAGCATGCACATAGTGTTGTAGTTTCACCAGTGTGGCACCTATTTAAAAGTACACCTGCTCCTGCCCTGGATTGCTCTGTTGCCTTCAGCACTGAACCATGGTTGGTCTACTGTTTGATGGTGGTAGCATAATGAAGGAAATACCAGTTAAGAAGGCTTCAAATTATACAAAATACAATTCTGCTACTGGTGAGGGCATATGATGCCTCAAGGATGACCAATTTGAGCTCTGAACCTGTTCTTAATTTATTCCATTCATTATGATGGCAGTGCCCACACAGCATGATGTCTGCTCTGCGAGGGAGGACTTTATATCCACATGGACTGTGCAGTAGTGATTCTGGCTAATGCTGTCAGGGATTGTTAGATCTGCAACAGTCAAGACTCAAGAGTAGCCTTATTTGTCATTTCTACCATATACAACTGATGCAATAAAAACAAGACAGCATTCCTCCACGACCAAGGTGCTACATGGACAGCACAAACTGCACCTGGGCACAGTCAGACAACAGATAGAATGATGGGAGTGTGGTCATTTTCTCCCCACTTTTTGTTGATTCTCTGACTAACATTTGCAATCCCAATATGTTAGCTGTGTTCTTCAGGACTCAAAGAAATGGCATTGCCAACCATTCTCGGGGTTGGATATTGAAACCTAATTTTCCAACAGGAACACATTCAGAGCCTTCATTGCTCTCAGCGCTTCTTCCAAGTGGTGTTCAACATGGAAGAGTGATCATCCCTCAGATGTGGCAGGAACCAACAGAACATTTTCTCACTCACTTTTGACCTTGTCTGAAGGATTTGTTTTAACAAAATGAAACAAGAAAACAAATCAATCTTTGCCAGCACTGTTTGAGGAACCAAATAGTTTCCACTGGACTAATGAATGTTAAACAAACTAAAAAAAGTAAGGATCTTTATAAAAGAGTCTGTTTCTGCGTTAACATTGAAAAGATTACCAAAAATGTTAATATATCAAGATTTTGATATAATAAGGTTTCTGCTGTTAACTTTTCCATTGGTCCATATCCTCCAAGACTGTTACAGATGTCCTAGCACTATGTCCTCTTGACTCAGCTTAGAAGCTGCAGTATTCCCTCTATATGATTGGTCGTCCATTGTGGCTGTTCATGGCTCTGCTACGCTCTTCTTGTGCTGAATAAACTGAAAATCTGAAATAAAAATGGCAGCATCTGAGGAGAGATAAACAGTGTTAACATTTCGAAAAAGAAGAGTCATATCGGACTTAAAACATTAACTGTTCTCTCTCGGCAGATGTTGCTAGGCCTGTTGAATTTTCTCCAGAACTTCCTGGTTTTAGTTCCAAAGTGGCTATACATCTGAGGCTGTTAATGAAGTAGCCACTTGGAGACATCCAACACCATTATCTACCTATTGGTGTAAAGGTTGCAATGATGCAGCTAAAATTGGGACATTCTCTGGAGGTGGTGTCCTGGTGACAGAGCAGGGAACATCTCTAAAATTGCCTTTACTTTTCACACTCAGCCCCAAAGCCACTTCTAGCACTGGTTCATATCTGCATCCACAGGCTGTTCAGTGGAGGGGAGATCCTCCATCATAATAGCATGGTAGGTGAGACTCAAAAAGCTTTACAAATGAACCACATCTTCTGAGGTTGCCCCATCTTGCAGTAGTTACATTCTTCCACCTGGCACAGCACTGCCTATTGCCTCTGGATGGACTTCCAGCAGGATAACACTGTAGGAACTCACATTTGGCTAGCTGGGTATCTGTTTTACTCACCATCCTTGATGATGCTATCTGATTTGGTCTCTTAATTATCCTCCTCCAGTAAGATTGTGCTGACATTACCAACTGGTTTGGAATTCTGTTTGATTCCAACCTTCGCAAACCTTCAGAGGCAGTAAGATGATATCTAATGTTTCTATCAGGTGTAGCAAAACTAGGTACCTGAAGTATAAGAAAATCATAAATGAATCCATTAAGGAATTCAGGGAAAATCCCAGAACACAGAAACTAATGGAACTCACTACCACATGAAACAGTTGATGTTACGAGCATAGATACATTGTCAAGGAAAATAAATAAATAAATGCAGGAGAACAAAGTTGAAGCACACAAAAAAAAACACAAGAAATGTTAGCTAGTGTATTCAGGCCTTCTCCACTATCCAAGGTAAAAACAATGACTGCAGATGCTGGAAACCAGATTCTGGATTAGTGGTGCTGGAAGAGCACAGCAGTTCAGGCAGCATCCAAGGAACAGCGAAATCGACGTTTCAGGCAAGAGCCCTTCATCAGGATGGCTGGCTACATTTTGGCCTCAAATTCTCTTCACTATCTGTTTCTCAAAATCTTAAATTCCATTAGAATTCAAGAATCTCTCTAACTCAGCCTTGAATATGTTCAATGACTCAATCTCCATTGTTCACTAGGGTTGAATAGCTTTATCACCCTCAGAGAAGAAAGTCTTCCTCACTTCCATCTTAACTGGGTAAATGTTTATTCTGAAACTGAACCCCTTAATCTGGATTTCCCAATAAGGAGGCCCACCACATCAAGCTGCATATTATTATATTGCTATTTTTAAAAATGTATTCACAGGGTGAAGCCATTGCTGGCCAGGCTGGCACTTAAAGGTCAACCATGTTACTGAGGGTCTGAGGACAGCAGTTTCCTTTCCTGAAGAACACTGGTGAACCACATAACCTTTTCCTTTGACAGCCAGCAATGGTTTCACAGTCATCATTAGAGTCTTAATTCCAGATGTGTATTGGATGCAAATTCTACCATCTGCCATGGCAGGATTTGAACCCATGTTCCCGAAATGTAACCTAGGTCACTGCATTCATGGCCTAGTAACAACACCACTCAGCCTTTGCCTCCTTGGTATTTTAGTAAGGGCATATTGATCAGGTACGGTGATGTGAATAGTGTAGAGGCTTGTCAGGAGCATTAAATAAATAGCCTTGGTCACAGAGGGTTGCTCTCTCATTCGAGAGAGATGATTGGTGGTGAGTTTGATCAGAGGGTTACCACTCCTCAAGTGATAGACAAGCTTGAGAAGGCAGAACTTCCATAGTACCTTCAATTGGTGCTGGAATTAAATCTATGCTGTCACTCTGCATTGCAAATCAGACATCCAGTCAACTGAGCTAACTGACAAAAACAGCTTGGTCGAATGGCCTGATTTGTCTGTAGTTCTATGAATATAAGCAATCAAGATTCAATATGAACAATTGGGCATAGTGATGATTAATATACAAAATTATAACATGAGCACAGCACATAGACATTCAGAGTGTTTGGCTAAGATATATAATGATGTGTAATATATGTGTAAGAGCTATATTCTTGTATGGAGTAACGTACATAATCTGTTAGTGCTAGTGTGTTAATAAGTTTCTTTGGATGGTATTTTTGATGCATTCATTTTAATAACTGGTGAGGGAACAGTTTTGCATTGTTTATTTTTAGGAACAAATGCTATTGTGAATTTTTAAAGACCTCATTATGTTCAGTTCAATCACAATGTTATCAGGCTTTATAGACAAGAGGGAGACATAGACGTTATGTGAAAATACTCTGAGTAAACAGTTTTCAGTATGCTATTGTTACTGTTTGAACTTGTAGACTCTGGGGCATCAACTAAAAAATCAACAGACGTATATCACAGTGCATGAAACACTAGAGAAAGAGCTAGATATGACTGAACCAAATAATACTCTTAACACAAGCAAAAACTGAGCTTTTATGGATACAACAACGTGCAATTGCAATTATCAATGGCAATCTGAGTTTCAGTTCAGACTGACAATGAATAGTTCGAAGAGAACACTCCTGGTTAGGGTTAGAATATTGGTATTCGTTGGATACTTATCTGAATGAAAACAATTTGGAGAGCTGGGTAAACAGGAAGAAGAGTGGCACAATCAGAATTATTCTTGTATAGAGCAGGCATGAGTATAATGGACAGAATGGCATCCTTGTATGCTTGCATCCATCACATGACTGCTGGCCAAGTAGAAGATATTGAAAGTGTCTGTTACAATGCTGATTTTTTTATTGTAACATCTCCTTGCTGTGCCCACAATGATAAAGCATTTTCCAGAACAACTCTTAGCCATTTACTTTGGTTAGTCTACCTCTGAAAAGATTGTTGAACCATTGACAAGTTCATATAATAATAAATTACAAATTAAGAAGCCACATACACTTTTGCATAAGAATGTCATAGTCTGTTGAAGCCATGACCAAACTGCCTCCAAGTCTCTCAGATATGCACCAATTCACATTATCATTATGGGAGGCACTATCCATCCACATAGTCCCACACATTAAACCTTACAAACCTAATACGATATTTTCAACCATAATATGCTTCACTGGCAAAAAAGAAAATGTAGGAATTCTCAGCAAGTCCATGGATTAAGAAGAGGTCTTGAGGTCTTGAGGTTCAGGTCACTGATATATTTTGAATATTTGGTTTTGAAAGGATTAATATTCCTGTGTTTGATAATTAAAGTTACACATAGAAATTAACATGTCAAAAACATGTGAGAAACTCTATGTTCTGGAACCATCTGGACTATTGTGCACACTTTTGGTCCCCTTACATAAGGAAGGATGTGGTTGTGCTGGAGGGACTGCAGTGGAGAATCATCAGACTGATTCCTGGGATGGCTGGACTATACAATCAGTAGAGATCTGAAGGGAATAGCCCTTTATTCTCTAGAGTTTACAAGAATGAAGTTACTTCATGGAAACTTATACAATTTATAAAGGGCTCGACAGGACTGGAATGGTTGTTTCCACTAACTAGGTATTATTTTTCAGTGGGGACACTGGGTGAGTCTAAAACTAAAGGAATTGAGACTGTGGTGTTGGAAAAGCACAGCAGGTCAGGCAGCATCCAAGGAACAGGAGAATAGACGTTTTGGGCATAAGCCCTTCACCAGGAAGGATTCTTGCTCGAAACGTCTATTCTCCTGCTCCTTGGATGTTGCCTAACTTGCTGTGCTTTTTCAGCACCACACTCTCAAATCTGATCTCCAGCATCTGCAGTCCTCACTTTGTTCTAAAACTACAGGAGTCAGTCTTAGATAAATAAAGCTATTTAAGGCCTTTACACAGGCCATACTGAATCTTTGGAAATCTCTGTCCAAGAGGATTGAGGAAGGTAGAGTTAATGAAACTTGTCTTCTCCCTAGGATGGGGGATTTCACGACTCAGGGGCACACTTTTAAGGTGACAGGATTAGATTAGATACCCTACAGCATGGAAACAGGCCCTTTAATCCAACAAGTCTACACTGACCGTCCAAAGAGTGAGCCAACCAGACTCATTTTCTACTCACACTATGGAAAATTTAGCACAGCCAATTCACCTAACAGGCACATCTTTTGGAATGTGGGAGGAAACAAGGCCACCCAGGGGAAACCCACACAGACATGGGGAAAATGTGCAAATGCCATGCAGACAGTCACCTGAGGCTGGAATCAAACTCAGGTCCCTGATGCTCTGGGGCAGCAGTGCTAACCACTGAATCACCATGCTGCCCTCTAAATATAAAAAAGAAATTTAAATTTAAATAAAGAATTTAAAAAAGAGATTTAAAAAAGAAATGTGGGGTAATTTTTTTTACAGAGAGAGTGGTTTGTGTATGGAATGAACTTAAACAACAAAAGATAAAGAAAATTTACAGCCCAGGAACAGGCCCTTCGGCCCTCCAAGCCTGAGCTGATCCAAATGTACTGTCTAAACCTGTTGCCCAATTCCTAAACATCTGTATCCCTCTGCTCCCCACCTACTCATGCATCTGTCCAGCTGCATCTTAAATGAATCTACTGTGCATGCCTCTACCACCTCTGCTGGCAACGTGTTCCAAACGCCCACCACCCTCTGTGTGAAGTACTTGCTGTGTGTATCCCCCTTAAACTTTCCACCTCTCACCTTGAAAGCGTAACCTCCCATTATTGAATCCTTCACCCTGGGAAAAAGCTTGTCTCTGTCTACCCTGTCTATGCCCTTCATGATTTTATAAATCTCAATCATGTCCTCCCTCAATCTCCCTTTTTCTAATGAAAACAAACCGAACCTACTGAACCTCTTTTCATAGCTTGCACCTTCCATACCAGGCAACATCCTCATTAACCTTCTCTGCACCCACTCCAAAGCATCCACATCCTTTTGGTAATGTGGTGACCAGAAATATACACATTATTCTAAATGCACTGAAACCAATGTCTTGTACAATTTTAACATGACCTACCAGCTCTTATACTCAATACCCTATCCGATGAAGGCAAGCATACCATATGTCTTCTTGACCACTCAATCCTCCTGTGCAGCAATCCTCCGGGTACAAGGGACCTGCACTCCCCGATCTCTCTGCCTATCAACTTTTCCCAAGACTCTTACATTCATTGCATAATAGAACATAGAACATAGAACATAGAAAAGTACAGCACAGAACAGGCCCTTTGGCCCACGTTGTTGTGTTGAGATTTGATCCTAATGCAAAATATAATAACAACCTACGCACCCCTCTACTCAGTACTATCCATGTGCATGTCCAGCAGTCGCTTAAATGTCCCTAAAGACTCTGTTTACAAATTTGCTTTTGAAATAATTTTGCCTAAATGCATCACCTCACGTTTGTCTGGATTGAACTCCATTTGTCACTTTTCTGCTCAACTCTCCAGTCTATCTATATCCTTCTGTATTCTTTGAGAATCCCTTATGCTTTCTGCTACTCCACCAACCTTCGTGTCACCTGCAAACTTGCTGATTGTACCAACAGTGCCCTCTTCAAGATCATTTATGTATATCACAAATAACAGTGGCCCCAACATTAACCCCTGTGGAACATACTGGTCACCTTTCTCTATTTCGAGAAACTTTCTTCAACTACTATTGTCTCCTGTTGCTCAGCCAGTTCTTTATCCACCTAGCTAGAACACCCTGCACAACATGTGACTTCACTTTCTCCATTAGTTTACCAATGGGGAACCTTATTAAACGCCTTACTAAAATCCATGTACCTGACATCTATAGGCCTTTCTTCATCTATCAATTTGGTCACTTCTTCAAAGAACTCTACTAAGTTGGTAAGGCACAATCTACCCTGCACAAAACCATGTTGCCTATCACTGATAAGCCCATTCTTTTCTAAGTATAAATAGATCCTATCCCTCAGTACCTTCTCCATCAACTTTCCCACTGCTGATGAGAAGCTCACTGCTCTGTAGTTACCCAGAATATCCCTACTACTCTTCTCGTATAGGGGGACAACATGAGCAACTTTCCAGTCTTCCGGCACCTCACCTGCGTTTAAGAATGCCACAAAGGTATCTGTCAGGGCCCCAGCTATTTCCTCTCTCACCTCCCTTGGCAAGCGGGATAGATCCGATCCGGTCCTGGGGATTTTTCGACCTTAACAACCTCTAGCCTACCCAACACATCTTCCCTACTTATGTCAATGTGATTCAGACTAATCAAACTTCGATCTATAATCTCAACATTCATCATGTTCCTCTCCTCAGTGAACACTGATGCAACACTGAGGATGCGTTGGATGTAGATACAATTACAACATCGAAAAGCCATTTGGATCAGTAAATTAATAGGAAAGGTTTGGAGAGATACGGGCTAGGAGCAGGCAAGTGTAAACAGTTTAGTTTGGAATTGTATTTAGCATGGACTTGTTGGACTAAAGGGTCTGCTTCCATGCTGAATAATTCTATGAATCTCGAGTCCAACAGATTTCTCAATATTAATGACATCAATGGATTAGACCATAAGACCATAAAACAAAGGAATGGAAGTAAGGCCATTCGGCCCATCGAGTCCATTCCACCATTCAATCATGGCACTTTGGATGCTGCCTGAACTGCTGTGCTCTTCCAGCATCACTAATCCAGATTTCAACTCCACTTACCCACTCATTCCCAGTACCCCTTAATTCCTTGCAAGATCAAGAATTTATCAATCTCTGCCTTGAAGACATTCAACATTCTGGCCTCCACTGTTGTCTGTGGCAATGAATTCCACAGGCGCACCACTTTCTGACTGAAGAAATGTCTCCTCGTTTCCTTTCTAAGTTGACCCCTCTAATTCTAAGGCTGTGCCCATGGGTCCTAGTTTCCCCACCTAATGGAAACAACTTCCCTGCATCCATCCTTTCTAAGCCATGCATTATCGTGTAAGTTTCTATTACATCTCCCCTCAGCCTTCTAAACTCTAATGAATACAATCCCATGATCTTCAGCCATTCATCGTATGTTAGGCCTGCCATTTCACGGATCATCCGTATAAATCTCTGCTGGACATGCTCCAGTACCAGTATGTCCTTCCTGAGGTATGGGGTCCAAAATTGGACACAGTATTCTAAATGGGGTAATGAGGGAAAATTATGTTTGGATGAATATCAGCCATGATCTAGAAAGCTCAAGGGGCTGAATGACCTACTTTTGCTTTCATGTTATTGCTACTCAGAAGATGGAAATTAAAACTCAGCTAGACTGATGTGGATATGCTTAATTATAGAATCCATACAATGTAGAATCAGGTAATTTGGCCCATCAAGTCCACACCAAACCCTCTCCCCCCCCCCTGCCCCCCCCACCCCCGCCTAAGACAACTCACCACCTCATTACCCTAACCTTGCATTTTCCATCATGATGAAGGGCTTTTGCCCAAAACGTCGATTTTCCTGCTCCTCGGATGCTGCCTCTCCTGCTGTGCTTTTCCAGCACCACGCTCTTGCATTTGCCAGGCCAACCAACCTACCCTGCATGCCTTTGGACAGTAAGAGGAAATCAGGGCACTGAGAGAAAACTCATGCTGACATGGGGAGAACATGCAAACACCACAGAGATAGTCACCCGAGGGTGGAATCAAACCCAAGTCCCTGGCACTGTGGGGCATCATTACTAACCACTGAGTCACCATGCCATTACACATAAGTCATTTGTTCAAATGTACTATTCAAAAGAAGCAACATATCAAGGCCAAAGGATCCAACAAGATACAAATACACTATAGTGAGCAACATTACAGAATGCCTGACCTGGTCTGTTTAAAAAAAAAGTCATTGTCAAAAATCCTTGCTGCTTTATTCAGATTGCTGCAGACAGTATCCTTGCAGGGATTCCGTCTGACTGTTGCTGACAGAGTTTTAATGGTGCACATAGAAATTATGTGAAACAAAAGACTGAGATAATTCTAAAGGGAGTCTTTTCCATGTTTAAATGCCTTTGAAGATTAGACCTTAGTAAAATAAAATCACAGACGAGATGGTTTAGCAAATGCATCCGTTTTGGCTGTATTCTACTTAATTGTATTAATTTTGAAGATCTGGAAGAATTATCTGGCCATTTTGGAAATCGCAGTTGCAAAAGCCATCAGGAAGGCTATGTGAGGCTTCGCATGTGGGGCAGCATAATAATGAGCTAGCCTCCTCAAAAAGTCACAGGGCTCAGTTACAAACATTTTTCAAATCTGCTTCCTGCACAGTTTGAGTATGGTGCAATGACATGAAGGACTGCTGATCAAAATTAGTGTTACGGCTCCAAATTAAAGACCAGTTAACAGTAATTGTTGGCTTTATGCCTTAAAACAACATTGCGGCAGCAACTCAAAATGATTGTGATTAAGGTCGTGAGGGCTGAATGAGGAGGAAGAAGGGACTACTTATCAGGAAAGGAAAATAAAAACTGATGGTGACATGAAGTAGAATCTGTAGGAAAGTGTCACCTAGATATTGCCCTAATTCCCTACTGAGTGACTGTCAAAGTGTTAAGGTGAGGGATAGGTTTTCCATTTGATCCTTCAGAATAACATTCAAGAAGGGAATAGCACTAACCCAAACCTAGAAGGATACTGTCGACCTTGATTGTTGAAGATGCAGTATGCTGGAATTTTAAAGAATTCAGGAAGGCATAGCTAAGCAAATGTGCATGCACATAGTATCTGTCCCAATGTCTCAAAGCACAAAGTACTGCCTAAGACTTTGCACATATATTGCACTCTTCCACATATATTGCACTCTTCCATATTAACTGCCCAAAGACGCTGACTCCTCCATACAAAATTGCCAATTTTCAGAAACTTAACATGTGTTTAAGGTGGTCAACTGATAGTCATCAATGACCCCCTGTAGCATAGAGATTACAGCAGTGCAATGATTCGGGAAGATGACATTAGTATTGGTCAAGCTAACTAATGCAGTCCTCTGCTTGATTCATGTGTGAACAGTACATGACCTGACAGTGTGCTAATGCATGTTTTGCATAATCATTCACTGCCATTCCTTTCACTGAATCCCACCCAATCAATATCCTGGGGTACCATTGATCAGAAACTGAACTAGGCTAGCCAAATGATTTCCGTGACTATGATTAGAGTTGGTCAATATTATTATTTCTATGCTGAGTAACTCTGCAGCTGACCCCTGAGCACCAACTACAAAGCACAAGTCAGGAGAGCGATGGAATACTCTTTGCTTGCCTGCATGACTACAATTCCAACAACACACAATAACACTTAACAGGCTTGACAACATTCAGGAGAAAGCAATTGGCCTCTTTGGACCATGATGTGAGGTAAGGAAATCTTCAGCAATGGTGCTTTTACCCCTTGACATTCAATGACATTCCCTTCCTGGAATCTCCTCCTATCAACATCCTGGGGGCTTTGCTATTGACCAAAAATTGTACTCAATAATCATATGAATACTGTGGCTACAAGAATAGGTCAGAGAATGGATATTTAGCAGCAGCACGCCACCTATCTTCCCAAAGCCTGTCCACTGCAAGTGTTGAAATATTCTTCAAACTTCAAACTATTTCACCTCTCCTTCATTTTCTCTGGATTGAAATCCAGGAGCTCCTTTCTCCACAGATTTGAGAATTATACTCTGCCAGGTAAACATCAATAGCTCAAGAAAGTAGCTCACCACCACCATCTCAAGTGCAGCTAGGAATGGTTAGCAAATCCTGGCTTTCTCAGTGATACCCATGTCCCATATAAGAATGACAGAAGCCCGCTGAAGACCAAGTAAAAATAAATTTCACAAAAGGCCACAGCTGTACAATTTTGTGTAGTTTCTCTTTTTATGTGTGTAACAAGTCTTTGTTTACAGTGCTTTTATATGTTTACTCCAGGCTATAGTTCTTTTCACAGCTTTCATGCTTCCAATTGAATGCACAGCCAGGCTTAACTAATCAAGCACAGTGAGCATCAATAGTAAATAGCTTGAGATGATCAAACACAAAACAGTGGCTCAATGGCTAGCACTGCTACCTCCCATTGCTGGGGACCCAGGTTTGATTCTATGAATCCACCTGGCTCTGAACATGAAATAAGAACCAGGAGCAGGAGTAGGCTATCTGATCCTTCGAGCATGCTTTGCCATTCAATAAGATCATGGCTGATCTTTTCATGGTCTCAGGTCACTGTAACCCTTAATTCCTTCATTGTTCAAAAAAAGACTAACTTAGCTTTTAAAACATTTACTGAAGTAGTGTCACTGGGTTGGGAATTCCATAGATTTCACAACTCTCTGGGTGACGAAGTTCCTTCTCAAATTAATGCTCAATTTAGGGGCAATGCCTTCACAGGAGACCCACTGTCTGAGTCTAAAGAATATGGTAGGAACAGGGAGAGGGCTCAGTACTTTGAAAAGTATACAAACAATCCCATCTCTTGTCTTGTTAAACTGATCACATTTTAGTCGCTGTGAGGGACCTGCCTGCAAACCAGGAAATAATTGGCCACAAAATTACCTCAATTATCGATGTTGTGTAGCAATTCCCCGCAAGCTGGGCAATGACTCGAGGGCAGAATGGCACCTCGTTATCAGTGGACCAGCCAGTTGCATGGAAGTATTTGCCCAATTCAATTCTATCTCCCCCCTCATTAGCCTCTGAAAATTCTTTCCTGGGTCTTTCTCATCAGCTGTCCAACACCTAACCTGGCACCCTCCTCCCCTCCCCACACCCCTTCAGTATCCAAAATGTGCTTCGTCACTGCTATTGTCTCACAGGAAGTTTGGTGGCACAAAATGAAAAGTGAATGGTGTACTTCTGTTATTTTCTTGGCCATTAGTTGAAAAGATTTTGAAGTAATTTTTAATTGTCAAATGCAAAGGATTGCTCCTTTTTACTGCTCCCATACATGATCTGGATCAGTTCTTGTGGCAGGTTACAAAATTACTTCATAAGATCTTAATTAACCTTCATAAAGTCTAGAATATAACTAACTGAGATTAAACGCTTGCTGGGGCTCAGAATGTCTCCCAGCAATTATTCTGGTCTACCTAGTCAGCGCTTGGACACAGTGCTAACCTGAGGCAAAACTGCAAGAATATGGATTATGCAATGTACAAGTATGTCATGGTTATGCCATGAACTTCCCCTCTCCAGTGTGCTCCTGCCAGCAGGGTGTAGGGCACTGTATTTTTGACTTTGCCTTTTGACTTGGATTAGAAATGCCCACTGTGGCTGGCCTGTGAGAATCCATTTAACAGAGAATTATGCCAAAGGCAAAACTGGTCAGACTTTGAAGTTTGGTTTTGGACAAGAGGTCACCTGCAGTGTAACTGCAAAGGTCACAGAGCAATTTTGTGAAATGTTGAATTAAAATTGAAAAAGCTGAGTCATCAGCAACACCAACTTTCTCATGTGTGTGATTGCGTATTTGTGTGTATGCACTTGTGTATATCTGTGTGTGTGTGTCATTGTGTGTCTCTGTGTGTCCCTGCATGTTTTTGCATGTGTGTCTGTGCACGTGTGTGTGTCTGCATGTGTGACTGCATGAGTGTGAGCTTGTCTGTGTGTGTGCATTTCTGTGTGTATACTTGTCTGTGTGTGCGCATGTGTGTGTGTGTGCATGTTTGTCTGTGTATGCATGTCTGTGTGTGCGTGTGTGTATACTTGTCTGTGTGTGCACATGTGTGTGTGTGCATGTTTGTGTGTGTCTGCTTGTCTGTGTGTGCGCATGTGTGTGTGCATGTTTGTGTATGTATGTTTGTGTGTGCATGTCTGTGTGTATGCTTGGCTGTGTGTGTGCATGTTTGTGTGTGCGCGCTTGTCTGTGTATGTGTGTGTGCATGTTTGTGTGTGTATGCTTGTCTGTGTGTGCACATGTACATGTACAAGTCACAGCTTCCTAAGTTCAGAGCGATATAGGCAAGATAATATAACTGAAAGCTTCCAGTATTGATACATCTTTAAAACACACCAAACAGTCACTGTAGTATAACTACAGTATAAATCTTACAAATAATTATAATCAAGACTGATGGCTGTGAAAGTCAATTCCTACTTGAATGCTATTGGGTTTTGGTGATTGGAAGGACAGCAATGGTGCTCAACCCTGAACTTGAAGAAAGATCCTCATGAGAATCTGGAAATCTCGGTACCACAAATTGCTCCTTCCTCAAAAGCAGTTTGAATCAATGATTCAACAAGGGGATCAACAGGCATCCAGCAACAGCCATGTCAGAAAGCAGGGCAAACTGTCATCCTTCTGAAGTATTGTCACAGACAGCAAACCTGGAACTAAAGTCCCCTGAATTACTCCACTTTTGTTTTGTTTTGATAGATGGTTAGAAGCTAAAATATTACATACAAACTTTTAAAATATACATTTTAAAAATGTGAGAACATTTAATACAATGAAGACAAAGGTAGAAGACAGAGGGTGGTGGTAGAGGGTTGTTTTTCAGACTGGAGGCCTGTGACCAGTGGAGTGCCATAAGGATCGGTTCTGGGCCCTCTACTTTTTGTCAATTACATAAATGATTTGGATGCGAGCATAAGAGGTACAGTTAGTAAGTTTGCAGATGACACCAAAATTGGAGGTGTAGTGGACAGCAAAGAGGGTTACCTCAGATTACAAAAGGATCTTGACCAGATGGGCCAATGGCTGAGAAGTGGCAGATGGAGTTTAATTCAGGTAAATGCGAGGTGCTCCATTTTGGGAAAGCAAATATTAGCAGGACTTATACAGTTAATGGTAAGGTCCTTGGGAGTGTTGCTGAACAAAGAGACCTTGGAGTGCAGGTTCATAGCTCCTTGAAAGTGGAGCCGCAGGTAGATAGGATAGTGAAGAAGGCATTTGGTATGCTTTCCTTTATTGGTCAGAGTATTGAGTACAGGAGTTGGGAGGTCATGTTGCGGCTGTACAGGACATTGGTTAGGCCACTGTTGGAATATTGCGTGCAATTCTGGTCTCCTTCCTATCGGAAAGATGTTGTGGAACTTGAAAGGGTTCAGAAAATATTTATAAGGATGTTGCCAGGTTGGAGGATTTGAGCGATAGGGAGAGGCTGAACAGGCTGAAGCAGTTTTCCCTGGTGTGTCAGAGGCTGAGAGGTGACCTTATACAGGTTTATAAAGTTATGAGGATCAAGGATAGGATAAATAGACAAAGTCTTTTCCCTGGGTTTGGGGAGTCCAGGAGTAGAGGGCATAGGTTTAGGGTGAGAGGGGAAAGATATAAAAGAGACCTAAGGGGCAACGTTTTCACACAGAGGGTGGTACGTGTATGGAATGAGATGCCAGAGGAAGTGGTGGAGGCTGGTACAATTGCAACATTTAAGAGGCATTTGGATGGGCATATGAATAGGAAGGGTTTGGAGAGATATGGACTTGGAGCTGGCAAGTGGTACTAGATTGTGTTGGGATATCTGGTCGGCATGGACAGGTTGGACAGAAAGGTCTGTTTCCATGCTGTACATTTCTCTGACTCTATGACTCTACTTGACTTTTAACAAATACAACATTACAATAAGAACATCTGACAATTGTTATGAACTTTGGAAGGCATAAAAAATAGCTATCTTTCTCAAAATGTGCCTTTTTATGAGTTTTTATGAGACTAATAGAATAAGAGAATGATTTCTCAACAGAATCTAAGGATAGACTGAAAGACTGGGGAGTCTGGGGGAGGGGAGGCTGAAAGACTGGGGAGTCTAGGGGGAGGAGAGGATGGAGGTCTGGGGAGTCTGGGGGAGGAGAGGCTGTGGGACTGGGGAGTCTGGGGGAGAAGAGGCTGGAGGATCAGGGAGTCTGGGGAAGGAGAGGCTGAAAGACTGAGGAGTCTAGGGGAGGAGAGGATGGAGGTCTAGTGAGTCTGGGGGAGGAGAGGCTGGAGGACTGGGGAGTCTGGGGGAGAAGAGGCTGGAGGATCAGGGAGTCTGGGGAAGGAGAGGCTAGAGGTGTGGGATTCTGGAGTTGGGGAGAAGACAGAGGAATGGGGGATTTTTGGAAGGACAGAGACATGGGAATTCTGAGAGTGGAGCAGGAGGGAAAACTTGAAGGCTGCTAATGTTGTACTATTCTTTAACAAAAGGCCACAAGCAAAAAACAGGGAACCTCAGACCAGTGAGTCTAATATAAATATGGATTCATTTTTGGAAGGGAATCTGAGAGACAGGATGTACATTCATTTGCAAAGGCAAGGACTGATTAGGGACAGTCAACGTAACATTGTGCATGAACAATTGTGTCTCTCAAATCTAACTGAGTTTTTTGAAGAGGTGACGAAGAAGACAGATGACAGCAGTAGGGTAGATGTTGTCTACGTGGACTTTAACAAGGCATTTGACAAAGGGCCACATGGTAAACTGGTTAGTAAGGTTAGCCAATTAGATACAAAATTGTCTTAATGGTATGCCACAGATGGTAGTGGCAGAGCGTTGCTTTTTATACTGGGGACCTGTGACCATAGCATACAGCAAGGATCGCTGCTGGGTCCTCTGTTGTTCAGCATTTATAGAAGCAATTTCAATGAAATCGTTAATAAGTTTGCAGATGACTCCAAAATTGGTTTTATAGTGAACAACAAAGGAGATAATCTAAGAGCAAAGTGGGATCTTGATCAATTGGACCAGTGGGCCAAGGAATGTCAGATGGCGTATAATTTAAATAAATATGTGGTGCTACATTTCGATAAGACAAATTAAGGCAGGACTTAGACAAGTAATGGTCAGACTTGGGGTAGTGTTGTGAAACAAAGAGACCTGGGAGTACATCGTTCCTTGAAAGTGGAATCACAGTTAGACAGGATGGTGTTTGTCACACTTGCCTTCATCAGGCAAAGCATTGAGCACAGGAGTTAGGGCATCATTTGACAGCTGAACAAGATATTAGTAAGGCCACATTTCGAGTACTGCTTACAATTCTGGTCACCCTACTATAGAAAAGATGCTATTAAACTGGAAAGGGTGTAAAGAAGTTTTGCAAGGATGTAACTGAGATTGGAATAAATGGGCAATTTTCGAAGTGAAAAACAATAACAAGTGGGAAGAGCCCCAGCTATTCACATAATTTGGATTAGGGAGCTAGATGTAATAAGATATGGAAAGTTTGAGTTCTAAGGAAAGACTGGATAGGCTGGGACTTATTTCTCTGGAGTTTAGGGGTTTGAGTGATGACCTTGCAGAAGTTTATAAAATAATGAGGGTTACAAATAAAGTTAATGGTAGTTTTCTTTTCCCTAGGATGGGGGATTTCAAGACTAGCGGGCCACATTTTTAAGGTTAAAGGAGAGACATTTAAAAAAAGACAAGAGGGTCAAACGTTTTACACAGAGAGTGATTCGTATGCAGAATGAACTTCCTGAGAAAGTGGTGGGTGTGGGTACAATCACAGCGTTTAAAAGACATTTGGATAAGTACATGAACAGGAAAGATTTGGAGGGATATGGCCCATGAGCTGGCAGGTGGGATTAGTTTAGTTTGGGATTATGTTTGGTGTGGACTGGTCGGACCAAAGGGTCTGTTTCTCTGCTGTACAACTCTCCTGAATAAAACAGTTCATTTGATTGCCATCTCCTTCGCCACTTAAAATATTCATTCCCTCCAGCACCAGTGGCAGATGCATGTGCCATTGAGAACATACACTGCAGCAACTTAGCAAGGATATATGACTGCACCTTTCAAATCCAGGACTACTAAAACCGAGAAGTACAGGGGCATCAGGTGCATAAAAACACCTGAAAGTTCCCCTACAAGTGGCACAGGATCGTGACTTGGAACTTGGAGTGAGAAGCCCCATTCTTTCACTGACACAAAGGCAAAGATCTGGAATTACCCTACCAACACTATTTCCACATTAAATAAACTACGGAAGTTCAGGAAGGCAGCTCAACATCACCTTTCAAGATAAAATATTTTTGCCAGCAAGACTCACATTCCACAAATAGATGACAAAAAGTGAAAAGTGAACTAACTAATGAGGTAGTCACTTTTGTTTTGTTGGTCAATGGTAGTTTGTTTTACCTATTTGATGTATCTTTATTCTGAGAACTTAAAATGAAGGCTAGCTTAGATATTGCACAGTTGATGGAGCTGGGAAAGTATGGCATTTCTTGGTCCTACTGTTAATATGGTTCCCATTTATCATGAAGCCCGTTGATCAGATTTGGAAATGGTTACTGGTGGTTTAAGAGATTACAGAGAGGCGATGAATTGAACATTGCCAGGTAGTGGGAAATTATCCCCAATGAAAAAATGGCTCATTAGATATACAAACGTGAATTATTGCCCACATCTGAATTATGTATTCATGAAAAGTATATTGAATATGGAATATTTTTGGTATGGGAAAAGACTTGCAAAAAAGATGCAGTAATATCTTACTGAAGTTATGGTCCAAATATCTATTATGAATGGTTTTTGTCAACAAGAGAATTTATTCAGATCATTGTGTGCACTTTGGGACTTGCATTTGCAAAAAAAAATCCATTCTTATAAGTTGCTAATGTTTCCTTTTGTCGGAACTATTTTTAAGTCATCATAGTGTTACTAATTGGAGAAAATAAGGAGATTGTAATACCAGCTGCCAAAATAGTGGTAATAGAATTACTCACACATATATCTGAATTTAATTGTCCTCACTGTATAAAGTAAAAGATTTAAAGTGAAAATTGTAGCTGGTGCTGTCCTAGTGAAATAAAATGGATCTTTGATGGCTTTTTGTGAAAAGTGCAGTATTAATTCTTCATTCCAATGGAAGATTACTGATACCACTAGGGATACATTCACAGCAACGGCAATTGTAAGTGCTGAGGTTAACATTTTTTTTGTTGTTGTTGGAGAATGCTGTTTGTTTACCATGAAAATTCGTTATCAAATAACAATTTAATTCTTCAACTGCTGTAGAAAAACAGTGTTTTAAAAGGTACTGTTTATGAAATGACACTTTTTTTTAGAAATAATTTCGAAACATATGGGCATAAAGTGTGTTAGATATAAGCATATATCATTCTGAACTCAACTTGCATATTTAAATTCATGTTACATCTTCTGACAGAACTGAATTAAGAATAGTTTTGTTTTCATTTTAATTGCCTGTTGAAATATTAGAGATTTAAGTATCTGACAGTTCTTCACAATTTATCCTTACCTTCCAGTCAAAGGAATTGCCAGTAAACCTGTACTTCTTTACTTACTCTAAAGTTTCCTAAGAGGTTATCGTAAAAAAATTGAAGCGATCTGGTGCAAATTGATCGGAATGCATTTCAAAGTCTTCTTCCTTCTTGAGACTTAACAGGTGAAATAGTTTGACTGGAAAATTGAGATCTACAGTACCCAATTTAAAACATCTTTTCAATGAAAATAGCGCAAACTTTTATTGGAATTCATTAGTTTAAATGTTTATTGCATTTCATTTGTTTTAATGCAGCAAAAATCTGCTGCAAGTCATCTATGAATATAACATCCGTTTCACAGCTCTCATGACCAAATCCTTCTGTTAGAACCAAATGTTGCTTATGATCGATCATTGCAACTGAAAGAGATGAAGGTAAAGTGTCAACAATGGTGGAATATTGTGGAAAGAAGGTTAACGACATTTTTTGTGTTCTCCATGGATACTACTGAGTGTATTCAGCATTTTCCTATATGCACAGTGGTTCATCAGTTAACATTTGTGTCTCTCAAATATTAAGTTGTTTCAGTTGAATCAGTGGAATTCCTTGCCAAGTTAAGTAGTTGAGGCTACCTCAGTGAATTTTTTCAGGCAAAAATATGTAAATGTTTGAATAGTAAAGGAATTTACGATTATGTTGAGTGGGTGGATAAGTGGAGCTGAGTCCATGAAAAAATCAGCCACAATCTTATTGATTGGCAGAACAGGCTCGAGGGGACAGATGGCCTACTCCTATTTCTTATGTTCTTCGGTAAGTTGCGGCTTCAAGACCAACTCCAAGGTTTTGAGCACAAATGACAGGCTGGTACCTTAATGAAATACTAAACAAGGGCTGTATAGTTATAGGAGAAATCATTCTGAGGTCACAGATTTGACCTGTCCACCTGTTGAGTTGGATGTCATAGAGTCATAGAGTCATAGAGATGTACAGCGTGGAAACAGACCCTTTGGTCCAACCCGTCCATGCTGACCAGATATCCCAACACAATCTAGTCCCACTTGCCAGCAAACGGCCCATATCCCTCCAAACCCTTCCTATTCATATACCCATCCAAATGCCTCTTAAATGTTGCAGTTGTACCAGCCTCAACCACATCCTCTGGCAGCTCATTCCATACACGTACCACCCTCTGCCTGAAAAAGTTGCCTCTTAGGTCTCTTTTATATCTTTCCACTCTCACCCTAAACCTATGCCCTCTAGTTCTGGACTCACCAACCCCAGGGAAAAGACTTTGCCTATTTATCATATCCATGTCCCTCATAATTTTGTAAACTTCTATAAGATCACCCCTCAGCCTCCGACACTCCAGGGAAAACAATCCCAGCCTGTTCAGCCTCTCCCTATAGCTCAGATCCTCCAACCCTGGCCACATCCTTGTAAATATTTTCTGAACCCTTTCAAGTTTCACAGCGCCTGTAGACCCGGGTTCAATTCCCGACTCAGGCGACTGACTGTGTGGAGTTTGCACGTTCTCCCCGTGTCTGCGTGGGTTTCCTCCGGGTGCTCCGGTTTCCTCCCACAGTCACAAAGATGTGCGGGTCAGGTGAATTGGCCAAGCTAAATTGCCCGTAGTGTTAGGTAAGGGGTAAATGTAGGGGTATGGGTGGGTTGCGCTTCGGCGGGTCGGTGTGGACTTGTTGGGCCGAAGGGCCTGTTTCCACACTGTAAGTCTAATCTAATCTAATCTTTCTGATAGGAAGGAGACCAGAATTGCACGCAATATTCCAACAGTGGACTAACCAATGTCCAGTACAGCTGCAACATGACCTCCCAACTCCTGTACTCAATACTCTGACCAATAAAGGAAAGCATACCAAATGCCTTCTTCACTATCCTATCTACCTGCAACTCCACTTTCAAGGAGCTATGAACCTGCACTCCAAGGTCTCTTTGTTCAGCAACACTCCCTAGGACCTTACCATTAAGTATATAAATCCTGCTAAGATTTGTTTTCCCAAAATGCAGCACCTCGCATTTATCTGAGTTAAACTCCATCTGCCACTTCTCAACCCATTGGCCCATCTGGTCAAGATCCTGTTGTAATCTGAGGTAACCCTCTTCGCTATCCACTACACCTCCAATTTTAGTGTCATCTGCAAACTTACTAACTGTACCTCTTATGCTAGCTTCCAAATCATTTATGTAAATGACAAAAAGTAGAGGGCCCAGCACCGATCCTTGTGGCACTCCACTGGTCACAGGCCTCCAGTCTGAAAAACAACCCTCCACCACCACCCTCTCTCTTCTACCTTTGAGCCAGTTCTGCATCCAAAAGGTTAGTTCTCCCTTAATTCCATGAGATCTTACCTTGCTAATCAGTCTCCCATAGGGAACCTTATCGAACACCTTGCTGAAGTCCATATAGATCACATCTACTGCTCTGTCCTCATCAATCTTCTTTGTTACTTCATCAAAAAACTCAATCAAGTTTGTGAGACATGATTTCCCACGCACAAAGCCATGTTGACTATCCCGAGGAGATGTTATGACATTAATTGAAGAAGAGGAGGATATTTTCCTGATGTAGATCAAGTGTCATTGCTTAAAATCACCACACATTTCATCGTATCTGCATCTTTTTGTGGGAACCTTTCACTGCACAAATTAGCAGTCATTTCTGCATACAAAATAATAGTCATTACTTTTCAATAATACTCATTAAGGTACGTTGTTATGCTTCAGATCTAATGATGGAAAGCTTGCTATACAAGAGCAACTTCTGAATAAACAGTCATAACTTGGTGGCACAGGTGGCTCAGGGGTCAGCACTGCTGCCTCAGTGCCAGGCATAGGTTCCAGCCTTGGGCAACTGGCTGTGTGGAGTTTACTTATTCTCCGTGAATTTTCTCTGTGTGCTCCAGCCTCCTCCCATAGTTCAAAGATGTGTCGGTCAGTCGATTGGCCATGCTAAGTTGCACACAGTGTCCAGCGATGCACAGGCTCGGTGGATTAGCCATGGAAAATAAGGATGGGTCTGGGTGTGATGCTCTTCAGAGGGGCAGTGTGTTCCCGGTGGGTCAAATGGCCTGCTTTCACATTGATGGGGATTCTATGTTTCTACAACTTATAGTCTCATCACCTACACTAGCATAAATTATCATTACAGGATTAAAGGTAAATCAATTCTTATTTAATGGTGATCCTGTTAATATTGAAGAATAAATTCAAAGATTAAAATGAAACAAATAGATCCAATGGGTGACATTTCCTGAATAGATCACAAATTGTAAATACAAATAAAATATTTTATTTAAATAAAAATCAATTAGCTATGGAAAAAAATCTGCATCTAAAATAAATGCAATGAGGTTTCTCCCTGAATATATATTAATTACTGCGCAGGTTGTGTGTTGAATGAAAGAATTGTGAACCAATTAAATTAATTATCTCTTTTGCAGCATGATACTCAATGGATCATCCATTTCTGTGATTATAAATTGTAGCAAGATTCCACCATACCCCTATTGATCCTAAAAGAAAATCAGGAATTTCTTTAATTTATAGTGGGATTTGTCTAGCTCCTATTGATCTGAATGGGTTAAAGTGAGTCACTAAGGACTATAACGCAGTAAATTTGTTCTATGCATTCTCAAAGGTCAAAGGTTGCGAGTGAAATGTGTTCTTGTCAGGTCCAACAGAGTCCTGGGGATACATGTCCACCATATAGACCTCTCCACATATCAAGGAAATGTTACTTAGCTGCCTGCAAAGAGTTGTGCAACATTGTCAAGGATACAAATTGTTATCAGGAGGGTGCCATGTTAAAGCTCCTATCATGCTTTCCAGTGTGCTCCTTTGACTACTCTGATTACCAAAGCTTAGTGTTACTGGAAAATTTCTGTTCATATATCGCTGCGCTGATTTGCATTCTTTCAATTGCAAAGCAATGGAAGGAGAATTTATGTGTTTTTGTTAAATTATTTTCTGATCCGGGCAGTACTTTTATTCAGTTAACTTTGACTATTGGGCAGCTTAAGGTTCAAGCTTCTTTTAGTTGAAAATGACACAGTGGTCCAGGCTGTGGTAGTAACTTATAAATATTATTCAATTAAAGGGAAATCTACTCTTTACATTGTTCCTATTTGATGTTTAACTGTTTATTTATAACTGTTCACCTATGAAATCATGAGAGACATAGCTAAGTGAACAGCTTCTCCCCTTGGTAGGGGAGTCTAAAACTAGAGGCCATAAGTTTAATACGAGAGGGGAGAGATATAAAAGGGCCCAGAGGGGCAATTTATTTTCACAGAGAGGGTGGTGAGTGTCTGGAACAGGCTGCCAGAGGTAGTAATGGAGATGGGTACAATTCTGTAATTTCAGAAAAATTAGGACAGGGAAATGTTGGGATAGGTATGGAGGGATATGGACCAAACACAGGAAAATGGAATTCGAGTAATTGTGAAAATTGGGCAACATAGACAAGTTGGGCCAAAGGGCCTGCTTTCATGGTGTAAACCTCGATGACCTGACCACCAGGTTCCCAATCTTGTTTGTATTTGGTTTTGGGTTTGGGAGTACCATCATTTCAGCAGGTTAACCAGTATTCACACTTTCTTTAGTTTTGTTCGCATCCAAGACTAATATCTGTTTCCACCAACATTTAAACAGGTAGCATGATAAATCAGGCTCTTTGTGCTTTGGGAGGAAGTCATGGTCTGGGAACACGTTTTGATCGATCCGGTGAGATTTTTGAGGCTGTTTTCTCTTCCCAAGTTTCCTCTTAAACTTATTTGCATTTCACTGAGCACATGAGTTGCAAAGTGGGCGTGTTATAGATTTTTAAAAAATGGTTTTAAAAAATATTCTTTGATCTATTAAAAGGCAATGTTTTATTAATAGAGTTAAAATTAGGTGATCACATAAACTAAGCAATTTAATCTAAGTGTTTAATTCAATACCAGTGAGTACCCCAACTTTAAATAATTGAAAACATCTTTTGAAAGTTGGACAGAACCACTTACATTTATTACTTTTATTAGTTTATAGTGATCAGTTTTTTTTTGCCAGAATAAAAATATATATTCTGAAATTTTTAAACCACTGATATCAGTGTTATTGGTTCGCACCTACCCTATCTCCCCCCAGAAAAAACTTAATAGTGTGAGAGAAACATATATTACTGGAGAAACTCAGCAGGCATCTATGGAGAGAAAACAAAATTAACATTTCAAGTTTAGTGACCCTTCTACAGAAATTCTCCCATTTTAATAATAAGAGCCTCTATAAGTACTTGCAAACAGGTACTGTTAGAAACATGCAGGGTTAATTTATTTGATATGGAGGTGCCAGTGTTAAAATGGGGTGGACAGAGTTAAAAATCATACAACACTGTAACCTGGTGTTATGTGATTTTTAACATAATTTATTTGAGCTGAGGACAATTTTCTTATTTTGTGGTCTGAGACAGCTCTTAATGTAGCATTTTTAAAGTAGCATCAAAAATCTGGGAAAAGTCAGTTTGTGCTCTGCAAATTCTATCATCTTTTGCACTGGGTTAGGCAAATTGCACCAAGACACGTAGTATGACCAAGCTGAAATTTGCAACCATAAATTTTATGTTGGAGGGTAAGAATACTGTCAACGTAATGAAGCTATTTCTTCTTATGCAACATATGCAGACACATTAAAATTGATCAAAACCAATTAGGATCACCCAGTTTTATATGCTGTAATGAATTGATCTTTTTGAGGAGATGCATGAAACAACAACTTCTTTCAGTCCCCAGTTCAGAATTTCATAAAATCCCTGGATTATTCATATAAATTGCCTTTTCTGGTCGTAATATGACTGAGCACAGAAAGTGGGAAAAGGTTCTTTAACATATGAGAGAGAATCCTAGTCCTCAATATATAACGATATTAGATGAAAAGCATGCCTTTCTATAAATCAGAGAGCCATATCATTACACAACTTGTCTCACTGCCAAAACTGAAGGGCAAACTAGGCCAAGGCTAGGAAAGCAGATACTCAAAGTATTACAGTTAAATGTGGCAGTCTGACCTTACTCTGATATGCTTGATTGTTTGATGCCATGGTCATGACTCACTCATTCCATATTTTATCTGCTGGGAAATATTCTGGCCGGTGTCCATTTACACAGGGTGTTCTCTGTGCAAAGTGCAACAACCATCTTCAGGAAGGTTCCACATTAGCATTCTGCTAAATTTATCATCTTAGTAATGGGCATTGCCTGTCAGCACCAACATCTATCACTTGTGAAGCTATAAAGGTGGACTTGATTTTTCAGCTGCATGGTAGAATCGTTTATTGGTATAGTGCAAAGTAGCCAGAATCAAAATGATAAAGGGAAGGTGGACTTTTGCAATACCAGGTTATTAGTACTTTTATTTCAAGTCACCCTTTCTAGCAATTCATTGCATGCCCTGAAAAGGTGATCACATCTTTTTGTATCCGTAGGAATCCTACTAACATTGTAATCGAAGGTTCACCTGTTCTTGTCACTTCTTGCACTGTTGCATTCATTAGAAATGACTTCATAAGTGGACAGACATTGAAAGTGGACAACCCTTACCTTGCTCAGCAAACTTAGGTAGAAAAATATTCCAATCTGCTTCACAAGCCAGCTAATGAACACTAGTCAGCAGGTGTATAATAACACATTAGATGTAAATGAAAATTAATTCAAGGTAGGTAACTTCTTTGAATATTCTTGAAGGTGCAAACAGCAAGGTGAAGCCAAGATATAAGCTTTCAAAAGCACAAGGAAGTATTTTGTGTGCACATTGCTACCATTAATGGACCATGAGAAAGTAATAAACAGTTCAGCATTGAAAAGAGAAAGCTCATAGGAATTAAAGTCTTAAAGGTGAAGACAAAGATCTTTACTGCAAAATTTAACAAGGATGGAAGTGTGATAGTTATTGAGGACCTGCCATGAACTTGAATTGTGTCCTTGGCTATCTGGGTGAGTTAGTTCCAAAGTGAAACAAGAAACTATCCTTTTTCTGCAATGTGCTTTTGCCCATTATTTTCTGGCTTAAAAAATGGGCAGTATAATTGGTCCCAAACTTCCAGCAATGCCACAACATCAATGATGTCTTGCTTTTATATAATAATTGGAAAATGGTGAAAAAAAATCTCATGATGCTTCAGAGAAGCATGAGGAACACAGAGGGTGGACCAACAAAAGGAGGGTGAGGAAGTAAGCCAATTGGTTGGTTAAAAGCTGGAGTCTCTGAAAGAATGAGAATGAGTGGAAGGGATTGCAGGGAAGGAACTGAGGAGGCTACATCACAGCCAGCAACTGAGGAATAAAAGGGAAGGAACAAAAGCATGTAGTCAAAGATGGAGTGAAGAGAAAGGGGATGCTCTGGGGCAGGAGGAGCTGTGAAAATTTACATTGTTTTTTAAGGCTATATGGTCAGTTGGCTGCTGAGTGATGCCAGCAGCATGAGTACAATTTGCACACCGGCTGAGGTCGCCATGAGGGATTGTCCCTCTCAATCTCTCCCCCTTGTCTGAGACATGGTGACGCTCAGGTCAATCCACCCACCAGCTGTCCCTGTATTGACCCGATAGTCTGGTAAGACTATGGCAACCTTACTTTGATTGCTTGAACATTGCCAAAAGGAGATAAGAAGTCACATCTGTTTATCCTGCACTGAGCACAACTAGGATGCAAGAAACAGACTTAGAAAAAGTGACACCATCTTTTGTTCTTGTTTTTTTTCTTTTTTCTTACCCCCACTCTACCACCTACCTATGGTAGTGCTTATATTTTCCCCAGCACCCATGTTGTGTGAGTGCAGGTGTGAGACACAATGAAAGACAACAGATGTATAAACCTTTATTCAATTTACAGCACCAGAAAGAAAGGAAACACCAGGGTGGCCAGTGCTGCGTGATCAAAAAAATTGAAGGGAAGGAAAGGGCAGGGGTTAAATCAAAATAGACTTGGAGGGGAAAATAAAGCACGCCACTCCCTGCCGTGCCCACCTCCCCTTAAACAGCTCAAGGGAGTTGGTAGACACAGCGTGCTCCTTCTCCAGAAACACCCGGGCTCAAATATAGCCATGGAAATGGGGCAGTCAGTCAGCCATAATGACTCCCTCTACGGCCCAATGCCTGGACCTGTGTTTGGCCAGTTTGGCTGGGCTCAGGAGCAGACCCACAAGGAGAAAGCAACACCATTTTATACAAATGAGATAAGGGTGCTGATTTGTTGAGCTATTATTGGCATGGAAATTCAGCAAGAACAGTTAATTCTCAGGTGAGGAAAGCAGACTTAATGGGGTGGGGGTGTTGCCACTGGGATGCAGCTACATTGGTTGTTTCCATGACCCCTTTTCCCATGTAAAAGGTGCTATGTTTGTACAAAATTCTTTTGCCTACATAAAACAGATACCTATATCTTGTTTCTAACATGTACAAATGTGTCACAATGTAAGTAAATTTGTTTCTCTTCAAGCTCTTATTCCATTAACTTGGTCACTTTTAGTACTATAGGATAGTATTATCAGCCAAGCCATAGACATCAAGGTGAGATTCTTACAAGTGAGCAATGAGAGACCTTTTGACATGGACTATCACTCATTATCATCCTCATTATTACTTAATCTCACTCGATCAGTATGCAGACTCCCATTGTTTCACCTATTTGATAGAAACTAATTGCAGAAAATTATCAATATACAAGCCAGAGCATGGTTCTGACATTCCGACTCACCGTTTCCTCCTTTAGAACTTCAGCTCCGGCACCTGGTGGCATGGGCGGCACGGTGGCACAGTGGTTAGCACTGCTGCCTCACAGCGCCTGAGACCCGGGTTCAATTCCCGACTCAGGCGACTGACTGTGTGGAGTTTGCACATTCTCCCCGTGTCTGCGTGGGTTTCCTCCGCGTGCTCCGGTTTCCTGCCACAGTCCAAAGATGTGCAGGTCAGGTTATGCTAAATTGCCCGTAGTGTTAGGTTAGGGGTATGGGTGGGTTGCGCTTCGGTGGGTCGGTGTGAACTCGTTTCCACACTGTAAGTAATCTAATCTAATCTTAGGGGACACTCCCTTGGCACAGTCTGCCTGCACCCCAAATCCATGACATTGGCGTCCAACACATACCAGCCTCTCCATCATCAAGAATTTCCAATCCACTAAAATCCAGTACACTTCTGAACTTTAATATTGCACATGGGAGTGAGCTGGCTGCTCACATTAAAATGCTGTGATAAAGCTAATGTGTGTGCTTTTTGCCATTCATTTACAGAATGAGGGTATCGCTTATTGCCCATCCCAGAGGGCATTCAAGAGTCAACCACATTGCTGTGGGTCTGGAGTCACATGTAGGCCAGACCAGGTAAGGACGGCAGTTTCCTTCCCTGAAAGGCATTAGTAAACAAGGCGGGTTTCTTCTGACAATGGTCATCATTGGATACTTAATTGCAGATTTTTATTGAATTCAAAAACCACCATTTGCCATGGCAGGATTTGAACCTGGCTCTCTGAGCTAACAGTCCAGTGATAATACCACTACGGTCATTTGACAAAGACGTAACTCACAGACTGGACCAAGCTGCATTTCAGAACCACTCACTTGCTGTCTTAGAACACTTTGTCCCTATCTGGATGCTTGCAGCATCTGTGCCTTGCTTTCCCTCAGCTGTATTTTAAACGTTCACAATATTCCTGCCTTGCTGTCCTGTTTAACGCAGATACAAAGCCAAGTGGCTTGCCCTGGTTGCCAGCAGTCATCAGTCAAGGGAGTGAACATGTTACACTGTACATTTTATTTCACTATTTTTTCTAATTTATTGCTATGATTTTATACCGTTGAAGGTCGGTAATGCTGGATTTTTTTAATATTTATTTTTCCCTAAGAAATTGCACTCAAGAATTTGTACCTAGGTACCTTGATGCTTCAGATGGCACCATTAGTGGCAACTTGTAAATTGTTCACTGTACTCATGTGACAATAAAGTTAATTCAGTTCAAATGTTGCTGTACTGTATGGTGCTTTTTCAATCTCACTCCTCCAACACTTGCCATTGCCTGTTCGAAAACACACTGCATGTGCATCAAACAAATGGCCATTTCTCAAAGTCTGAGGAAAGTAGTCCTCTGTCAAATGTAGGGTGGGGAGGGCGGGGCACGGTGGAGAGGGTTTATTGGGTGGGATTGTTACCATCAGTCACAGGTCTCAGCCCAGTCAGTAAGGGATACTGTCCATGATCAAGTCCAGGGGCTTTGTCACTGTCAGACATCCACTTGTGGCAGTCAGAGTCAAGGGATCACTTTTATGGCAGAATCACAGAGGTTTTACTGTGCAGAAGAAGGCCATTCAGCCCACTGTGTCTGGATCACCTTTTCAAATGAGCCTCATTACATCCTGACAATCCCCATAATCTTGCATATTATTTCTAGACGAATAATCATCCAAACCTCTTCTAATATCTCAGTTAAACATTGCTTTCATCATACTTTCAGGCAGTGCATTCCATATCTTAATATTCGCCATCTAAAAAAGATCTTTCTCACCTCACATTTGCAAATCCCTTTAAATCTGTATCTACTGATTCTTCATCCTTTTTTGAATGGGAGCAGTTTCTGCCCATTTCTCTATCCATTCCTCTCATGATTTTGAAAACCTCTACCATATCTCCTCTTCGTCTTCTTTCCTCTAAGGAGAACAATCCCAATTTCCTTAATCTATCCTCTTCACTGAAATTTCACATCCTGGAACCATTCTCATAAATTGCTTCTATATTCTCTCTCCTGTGTCCATATCCTTTCAATAAAGAGGTGCACAGAGCAGTTCACAATACTCCAGCTGAGGTCTAATAAGTGTCTTGTAGAAGTTCAACATCATCTCCTTGCTCTTGTGTACACTATGCTCCTATTGATTAGATTGGTAAGATTCCGTACAGTGTGGAAACAGGCCTTCAGTCTAACAACACCACACCAACTCTCCAAAGAGTAACCCACCCAGACCCATTTCCCTCTGACTAATGCACCTAACACTATGGGCAATTTAGCATGGCCAATTTATCTGAACTGCACATCTTTGGACTGTGGGAGAAAATCAGAGCACCCAGAGGAAACTCACGCAAACATGGGGAGAATGTGCAAACTCCACACAGGGAGTCAACCGAGGCTGGAATCGAACCTGGGACCCTGGTGCTGTGATGCAGCAGTGCTAACAGCTGAGCCACCGTGCCGCCCCCTATTGATTAAGCTTTATTAAATGCTCTCTCATCATAATGCCATATTCAGTGATCTGTGCAACAATACAGCTAGTCCCCCTTTCCTGCCCTCCCTTTAGACTTGCACCTCCTTCCTTCCAAAATGCATCATCTCACACTTTGCTGCATTGAACCTCAGCTGCTACCTATCTGCCCACTCCACCAACATGTTCAAATCCTAGGGTAGTTCCATACCATCCTCTTCACAGTTTTTTTTTATTAAATTTCCACTACCAGGAAAATAGGAAAACACCCAAGGGGCCTGTGACAAGCAGTGCCCTTCACATCAAAGGGCATCTCCTGGTTATATTTTTTAAATTTTTTTTTATTAACCCCCACACTACTGCCTAACTGCGGTAGTGCTTATTATTTTTTTTTTCCCCAGCACCCATAGTGTGTGTGTGCAGGTGTGAGACATAGTGACAGACACAAAGTGCACAAATCTTTATTCAATATCCACCACCAGGAAAAATAGGAAAACACCCAAGTGGCCTGTGACAAGCAGTGCCCTTCACATCAAAGGGCAATGCTGTGTGAACAAACAGTGAAGGGGGGGGCAGGGACTAAATCAAAATAGAGTTGGAGGGGGAAATGATGCACTCTACTCCCTGCGGCGCCCACCTCTCCCTGAACAACTCCAGGATGTTGGTGGACACCGCGTGCTCTTCACAGTTTATAGTCCTTCCAAGTTGCAAGTCATTTGCAAACTTTGAATTAGTCCATGACACACCAAGATGAGATCATTAATATGGGGCTTGTGGGAGAGATGTGGGTGGTGAGGAGGCAAAGGGCAGGCGGATGAGTAGAAATGAAACCCAAAGAGAGATACATCCACTATCCGGTCACTTTTCCCCTCCCCACCCTCAACTTCGCATTAAGCATAAATCCCTGTTTTCCAAGCTATTAACAGCTCCAAAGGAAAGTCACTGGACTCAAAACGTCAACTCTGGTTTCTTCCCACAGGTACTGCCAGACCTGCTGTGTCTTTAGCAATTCTTCAGCAATTTCTGTTTTGTTTCAGATCTACTTTATCAATCCCTTTTAGCATTTTGTATACCTCAGTGAGATTTCTTCTGATCTCTCGAGAGTTTGGGCCGAATCTACTCAATCCCTCTTCATAAGACAAACACCTCACTCCTGGAATCAACGTTGCAATCATCTTCTGAACTGCCTACTATACAACTATATCCCTCCTCAAGTAAGGGTGCCAAAACATTGTGCAATTCTCCAGGTGTGGCCTCATGAATGCTTTTTACAGTTGTATTAACAATTTCCTATTTTCATACTCCATTCCTTTAGCAATTAATGCCAAAATTTCATTTGCAGTCCTTATTACCTGTTCCTGCACATCGATGTCTGCGATTTAGTCATGAGAACACCCGAACCCTATATATCGAAGCACTCTAAAGTTTCTCTCCAATTAAATAATAAGTTGTTTCTCTATTCTTCTAACCAAAAATCGGTAACCTCAGTTATCTGTGTTAAACACAATCTGCTAAACTGTGGTCCATTCACTTAATCTATCCACTTGTAATTGTTTTATTTCTTCATTGCAACTTAAGTTCCCAACTAATTAATTGTTGTCTGCAAATTTGTTTCTAGTACCTTCTGTCTCTGCATCCAATTTTCTTTCTTACTCATTTACAGGATGTGGGTATCACTACCTAAGTCAGTATTTATTAAGACTCAACCACATTTCTCTGTGTCTAGAGTCACTTGTACACTAGACCAGGTAACATTGGCAATTTCCTTCACATGAGTGAACCAGATGGGTTTTTCTGACCGTGGATTCATGGTCATCTTGGGGTCTTAATTCCAGATTTTTATTGAATTCAAATTCCACCATCTCTCATGGCCGTATATGAAACTGGAACCTCAGAACATTAGCTGGATCTCTCGATTAAATATCTATCGATAATAAACTACACCATCACCTCCTGAACTCATTAATTTAGTTTGTAAATATTTGCATCCCAAGGACCAACCCATGTGGCACCCTGTTAGTTAAGTCTTGCCGGCCAAAAAATTGGACATTTATCCTGACTCTCTGCATTCTGTTAGTTAGCTGATCCTCTATTCAAACTAACCTAGCACTAATCTCATGTGATCTTAACTTGTGTCGTTAAGATTTTGGGTGGACCTTTTTAATTGTATACACACACACACACACGCACATATACTGTACATGAATACAATGTGTATTATTTATTTTGCTACTTTCTTCCTTATTCTTTCAGAGAATGTGGATGTCACCAGCATTGCAGTCATTTGTTGCCATCCCTAATTGTCCTGGAATTGTGTGGCCAGTTAGGACATGTCAGGAAGTGATTGAGATATGAATTCACAGGTGAAGGTGTCAGATATCTTTCCACAAAGCAGATTGGTTAACCAGCAGAGTTGCTATGATAATGACCGGTAGTTGCGAAGCACTATTCCTGATGATTTAATAATTGTCTTTAAATTCTAACAAAAGTACAAGTGCAATTCGAATCAATGGTTCCAGAGCATTAACCTGGAGCCCCTGGATTCCTAGTCCATTATCATCACATTCCTATTCAACCTCCTTCACCTGACAGAATAAAAAAAATGAATAAAAGAGAACGAACTTCTTTATGTTTTTAATCTCAATATAATTGTATATTGAAGAGTTTGTCCTAATAGGTCTAAATCATATTTGTGGGCCAGAGGTAGGCTCACAGTGAATTGTCAGCCTATTTTTTTTATGGTGTCAGTTTGAATTTTGTAGGAAACTATCGCCATGATTTTTAACTTCAAGCAAAGAAAAGGCAGTTGTGAGACTTGGAATGTTTCCCAAAAGAGTTGGAACTCATATTCTGAGAAATTCAAAGGAAAGAGGAGGCGCAGTGAAAAAATCAACTTGATTTGCTATGAACTGTTTTCTATCCTGCTGAATCCAGAATATAGAAACTTACACTTAACTATACAAATACGCTGCTAAATCCAGGAAATAGAAACATACACAAAAAAAGGAAAGAACTGCGAATGCTGTAAATCAGTAGCAAAACCAAAAGTTACTGGAAAATTTCAGCAGGTTTGGCAGCGCCGGTGAAGATAAATCAGAGTTAACATATTTGATGTGGTGACCCTTCCTTGGAAAGATGACTTTCCGGACCTGAAATGTTAACTCTGATTTCTCTTCAGATCTGCTGAGCCTTTCCAGCAACTTCTGTTTTTGTTATAGAAACATCCACTTTCACATACACTGCTGAACCCAATGTGTATAAACATTCACATAGATACAAATATACCTACATATAAATATATCTATACACATATAAATTAGAAGTAGAAATAAGCCACTTGGCCCTTTGATCCTATTTAATTAATTGATTAATGTTAATGGTCACCAGTTCCAGCACTTCTCAGCCAATCAGAAGACTGCTTTGACTTCACTTTAACTATGAATCCACAGCCACAATGTTTTTCATAGAATCACAGAATGTCATAGAATCCCTATCGTGTGCTAACAGGCCCTTCTGTCCAATAGGTCCACACCAACTCTCTGAACAGTATCCCACCAAAACACATTCCCCATTACTCTACATTTACCCCTTACCAAGGCACCTAACCTATACATCCCTGAACACAATGGACAATTTAGCATGGTCAATTCACCTGACCTGCACATCTTTAGACTGTGGGAGGAAACCGGAGCACATGGGGAAAATATGCAAACTTACACAGACAGTCGCCCAAGGCTGGGATCAAACCTGGGACCCTGGTGTTGTGAGGCAGCAATGCTAACCACTGAGTCACCATACTACACTAAATTTGATTTTTTTTTTAAATTCACTCGTGGAACAAGGGCTTTGCTGATTGGGCCAGCATTTATTGTCCATCCCTAAATGCCCTTTAGAAGATGGTGGTGAGCTGCCTTCTTGAACCGCTGCAGTCCTTGTGAACACTTCATTTATAAAGGTGAATTTCTGATAATACAACCTGGCACTTAAAGAAGTTGTGCGACAGCTTACAAGCATAAATAGTTATCCGTTAATCTACATCATTCACTAACAATTAGACCATCCATTTGGCTCAAAACCTTTACCTGTCATTGCACGTATTATTTTTGTAATTATGCCGGTAGCATGTCTCTGGAAATGCAGACTTGTGGTACTGTAATATTTCATTTAAAACATCCAAACATTAAATACTGTCGTTTACATGTGCTCAGAAGTAAAATAACTACCTTTTGTGCTCTTTAACAGCAACATTTTTATTGAGTCAGTCAGAAAAAACAAATTAAATGTGGACTGTTCTGATATGACATTATTTTCACAGTCCCCTTCTCATCATCGTGTTGAAACCAATATTGCTGATCTAAGTGTAAAATCCTCACACATTTGTCATTTAACAGTTCAGCAAAGCTATTTAATTGTTGTTTTATTTTAAAGGGTTAATATCTTGACCGAAATAACAAGGGTATAGCTTACCATATTAAATTGAATTAGATTCCCTACAGTGTGGAAACAGGCCATTCGGCCCAGCACGTCCACACCGACCCTCCAAAGAGTAACCCACCCAGACCCAATCCCCTACCCTGTCCTATATTTACACCAACTAATGCATCTGACACCATGGGCCATTTAGTATGGCCAATTTACCTAAACTGCACATCGTTGGATTGTGGGAGGAAACCCACGCAGACACAGGGAGAACATGCAACCTCCACACAGACACCCACCCAAGGCCAGAATTGAACCCAGGTCCCTGGCACAGTGAGGCAGCAGTGCTAACCACTAAGCCACCGTGCAGCCCTATGTTGTTCTGTGTTTGCCATTAATGCCAATAGCAGTTGCTCGCCTTGGGTGATGAGGTTATAAACATGTTTACCCAAAGCTGTGCATGTACGTTCAATCATTGTGCACAAGTTGGGAAGGTAAGGAGTTTCAGTTTCTTCACTTCTCTCATCACCCTCCCCTCCTAGATTTATGACCTTTCTCGGTTTTACTATTAACCAGATTGGTGCCTAAATAAGCATTCCCAGCCTTTGAAATTTTCCGACTGCATTTCTCAATCTCTGCCATGTAATGGGTTATGTTGATGGAAGCTAGAAGAACTTTGCTGCTTTTCAAATGTCAAATCAGATTGGCAGTAGATAACTGTGGACTGATCATTTAGAGAGCACTGGAGCACTTCAAAGAAGAAATAGGGCCAATTTTAAAAAGTTCTCTTAAACTCCAATTGATTTTGCAGAGGATTATTCCTCAGCAGGCTGGTGAACAACATCAATGCTTTAAAAAGGACACAATCAGATAGAGACTAAAAATAGAACCTCGTGTTTAACTTTGAAGTTAGCCTGCAATGCCTTGATCATATTTAAAGTTTTCATCCTCATGTTCAAATCCCTCCACAGCAATGCCCTTCCCCATCTGTGCCAGTTCTTCCAGCCCTAAAACACTCAGATATCTGTGCTCCTCCAAATCTGGCCTCTTGCACCTCTTCACTGTGAATTATTGCAACCTTTGGCAGCCATGTCTTCAGCAGCTGAGCCTCTAAGCTCTGGAATTCACATTTCATGGGGCTTGGAATGCACTGCCTGGAAATGTGATGGAGGTAGCTTCAACTGAAGCATTGGAGAGGGGAATTGGATAAGGGGATAAGGAATGTTGTGGACGGAGCTGGGGAAAAGGCAGGAGATTTGCACTGGGTAAAAGACCCACTGCGCGCGTGATGGACCAAATAGCCTTCTTCTGCACTGTAATAACGCTGTGATTCTTTTTACTACCGTAAACTGTTTATCAATTCCTTCTACTGCATCGAGCTTCTCTTGTGGTGTGGCCCTTCATGATGTGGGGATATCCTCTCTCCAAGTGAGTTAGAGCTTAGGTCCTGAAGAAAGCTTTCCCTGTCTTAATTACCTATTTAAATATGCTCGGGAGGCCAGCAGGAATCTTTCTCCCCATAAGTCAGATTGAGATAGACCAAAAGCAATTCGTTGCCGTCTGATGCCAAAACTGAGGGAGGCAAACCTTATTTCCAGCAGCAATGGTGGAAATAACCAGAGGAAACATATTTACTGAGAAGAACAACTCCTGACATGATTGGAAAGATGCTTTACAAACAAAAAACAAATAGTCTACTTCTAAGCTACCTCTTAAGAAAACATGCACCTCCTTATTCCAACAGAATTCTGAGTGGCAACCATATAATTTTTAACCCTTAAGATGTGGATATTAAAATCTGGAATAATTTTCAGATAAGACCAACCTTTTTTTTGTATACAAACACATGCAAGAATTGGAACGTTATCCGCTTTTCATTTTAGTGTTGTAAGAGGAAAATCTCATGGTTCAGGCTTTGGAAAGTAATAAACTCTTATTTTTATATGACGCACCATGTGGTAGCACAGAAAGGTTTGCACTTTTCTTCTCTCTCAAGGGTGGCTCATTGATGCCTCGGTTTACAGCCATAGTAACTTAAACTTTCAACTTGCGTGGCATTTATGCAGAGACACAGTCCTTACACAGCAATAAAAGGTGGCAAGGTGATAAATTACCACTCTCTGCTTACATTGATCACTTTATGTTCCCTGCACTTGATGCGACAATTGTACAGTCACTCAGAATAGAGTTTAATAGGACAGGAGCTGAGAACTATCAGGTTGAACTGCTTGTGATAATTAAAATGCACAGAGTTGGAGGAAACAAAGACGATTCGCGTACTTTGTGGACTAATTGCTCATCTGTCATCAAGTAACAGTTACAAGACCTTCTTTCTCCAACTTCCTCCAAATGAAGGCAGTCCTTCCTGGCAATAATATGTTGATTGTGCAAAGAGCCACCATCAAATTGACCCGAAGTATTAGTCGGTATATGCTGCACAGATGATATACTTGGAGAATAATTGCTTCTGCCATAAAGAATAATGCCATTTTCTAGTACAATGGAGAAAGCAAGTCACCTGCAATGGGGCCTGCACTTGGAAGTGTTTCCTTAAAGAGACAGCATTTTTTTTGTTGTTGTCTTCAATAGATAGCACAGGGTTTGACCAGAAGAAAATAACAGTGCTGCTAGCAGGTGTCAGGCTTTGAAATGCTTTGAATTGCTTTCAAATGAATTTAATTTGTTGTACCATTTCTGTGGGTCCCACGCATAAAGCAAAAGCTGTAGTTCTAGTATTTTCAGGCTCTTACATTATACATAAAGAGGTTTATGTGGTTGTATGTGTTCTGAAAGCATAAGCTTCTATTCATTTGTGGAGCTGCAATATCCTGTTTGTGAGCAACTTTCCACTATTTTACCACATGCTGAATTCCTTTGTAGGTTTGTACTATTTTCAAAATACAGTTTCACAGTCCCATTCCCCAGCCCCAGCTGCAGACTTTATATTTTCAGATTGCTGCTTTAGTGTTCACTTGGGAGTGTCAGGGATTAGTAGCCAGGTGGTGTTCAGAGGCTCTGTGAACTCATAGATCAGCAAATTGTAGCAACTAGAATTCCACTCGATTGCTTCAGGCTCCTGATAACAATCTTCAAAAAAATACTGAAAATCACAGAGCACTGACACTGATTACAATTCAGACAACACAGCTCTACATAGTTAACATGAGAACAAAAGCGAAACAGAACATCCTGGGATGCCCCAAAGAGAAACCGTTCCCACACCGAAGCAAACGTACTGGGGCAGGCAATCACTTGTGTGATCTGGAGATGTCAGCTCAGTGTTGTGCGGCCTTCACAAGCACAAGGGTGTCTATGAGTTCAGGCCCGCCTGCAGTCAGACCCTGCTGGGTGCGTATAAAATTCACATGTGGATTTGATGCCTTATCTCTGGCTTCACTCTCAGATCTACTGGCATCATTTACGAGTCCCTAGCATGATGAGTGCATGAGGGGACTGGTGTCCTTATTGTTAAAAAGTCTGATTCCTACGATCCACAAAATAGTGAAGGCAAATTAAATGAGTTCTACCAGCATGCAGGTTTGACCTTTGGTGAGGCTTGTGCACAAAATCAGTTGCTTCCAACAACTAGTTTCTCTTTCATTCCTAGCTTTCTCCTTACCAAACATCAATTGTTTAATATTCCAAATCCATCCAAAATCTTATTCATCATAAGTCTATAGAATGCTGTTTGAAGCCAATGAAATCATACTATCTGATAAAAGCTTCCTTTCTTCTGACTTATAAATGTTTGCTCCCTGTCGCAACCTTTCTTTGTCAGCTTGCCATATTCTATTTTTTTTAGTACAGATTCTGAAACATCCCAAGATGCTTTACTACAAGGGTCAATGACTGAGAATTAGATGTCAATCAGAGAAATGGGTTCCTTCTGAAGATACTTCAGACGATTGGAGACCAAAGCAAGGAGATTTATGAAGCATAGTGAATAGCTTAGAGAAGAACTTGCAGGTGGTGTAGTTCCTATATAACTGCTACCTTTGTCCTTCTAGATGGTAGTCATCATGGGTTTGGAAGGTGCTGTCTCAACAGCCTTAATGAATATTTGTAGTGCATCTTGCATCATCATTAATGGTGGAGGGAGTGAATGCTGGTAGATGTAATGCCACTCAAAGGGACTGCTTCAATCTGAATGGTGTCAAGGTTCTTGAGTGTTCTTGGAGCTGCACTAATCCAGACAAGTGTGGAGTATTCCATCACACTCCTGACTTATGCCTTGTAGATGATGGACAGGCTTTGTAGAATTAGAAAGTGAGTTAGTCACTCAGGTATTCCTAGTTTCTCACCTGCTCTTGCAGCCACAGTACTTATATAGTTAATCAGTTTAGTTTTTGGTCAATTGTAAGCCCCCCAGGATATTAGTCATGGGGCATCAGTGATAGTAGTGCCATTGAAGTTTAAGTGGTAATGGTTCGATTCTCTCTTGTTGGACTTGATCTTTGCCTGGCATTTATGGAGCACAGCTGTTACTTGGCACTTTTCAGCCTAAGCTTAGATATTCTCCAGATCTTGCTGCATAAAGATGCAGACTGCTCATAAAGAAGTGTCATGCATGTTGCTTAACTTTGATGAAGGAGCTAAAGATGGTTGGGTCTGAGGAACTCCTGTAGGGTTGCTCTAAGGTTGAGATGACTTTTCTTCAACAACTGCAATCACCTTCTTTTGTGCAAGGTGGATCCCAACCTAGAGAGTATTTTCCTCTTAATTGCCACTGATTCTAGTTTGGCAAAACATTCTCGATGCTATACTTAGAAAACTGCTGTGTAATACATTCTTACTTAACCTCTGGAGTTTAATTCTTTTGACCACATGTGGACAACAGCTCTAATGAGATCAGATGCTGTGTGACCCTGGTAGAACTAAACTGAGCCTCAATCAGCAGGTTATTGCTAAGTCAATGCTGCTTGATAGCAGCATTAATGTTCCCCTCCATTGCTTGACTGATGATGATGACGACATGCACAATTCTGATGTTATCATGAAGTGAAGGTCGTTGATGCAGCAGCTGAAGATGGTTGGGCCTAGGACACTACCCTGAGGAACTCCTGCAGACATGTCCTAGAGCTAAGATGACTGATCTCCAACAATCACAGCCATATTTCTATGTGCTGGGTTTAAATCCAGTCAGTGGAGAGTTTGCCCGGACACCCCTTATTGATTTTAGTTTTGCTAGGCTTTTTGATGCCAACTCAGTCGAATGCAGTATGATTTCAATAGCTGTCACTTTCACCTCACTTCTGGAATTCAGCTTTTATGTCCATGTTTGAATCAAGGCTAGAATGAAGTCAGGAGCTGAGTGGCCCTGGTGGAACTTAAATTGGGTGTCACTGAGCAGGTTATTGCTGAGTGTGTGCTTCTTAATAGTGCTGTTGATGACACCTTCCCTCACTTTACTGATTATTGAGAGTAGACTAAGAGTTGACCTCTCTCTCGGACATTTTTTGATATGATATGGAGTGACCGGAATTGGCAGAAGACAGGCATTTATGATATTGAGGAACTCCAGAGGAGGCCAAGTTGAGTCATCCATTTCTGGCTGAAGATTGTGGCATATGTTTCAGTTTTATCATTTGAATGGTCACTGGGCTACCCTATCATTGACACTCAGGAAATTTGTGTAGCCACCTACTCCAGTGAGTTGTATAATTGTTCACCACCATTCACAATTGGATGTGGCAGATTTGCGGAACTTAAATCTATTTGTTGTGGAGTTGCTTAATTCTGTCTATCACTTATTGCTTCCTCTGTTTGGCACACAAGCTATCTTGGTTTGCAGTTTCATCAGGTTGATGCCTCATTTATAGGTATGCCTGATGCTGCTCCTGGCATGCCCTCCCGCACTCTTTCTTTGAAGAATGCCTGAGCCTCTGTCTTCGATGTAGAAGTAGAGTGGGGGATATATTGGACCATGGAGTTGTAGATTGTGTTTGAGTACACTTCTGCTGCTGTCGATGGTCCACATTGCCCCATGGATGCCCAGTCTTGAGATGCCAGATCTGTTTGAAGTCAATGCTAGTTAGCAAAGTTGTAATGCCACACAATACATGTGAAGACATTGTCTTCACAAGGGACTGTGAGATGGTCACTTATTTTCATACTGTCATGCACATTACAGTCAGATTGATGAGGAAGAGGTCAAAAGTATTTTCTCTCCTGTTGGTTCACTCACCACTGGCAGCTGAGTCAATCTAACAATTATATCTTTTAAATCCCAATCAACTTGGTCTACATTATTGCTGCTGAGCCATTCTTGATAATGGACAGACTGGAAGCTACGCCCTTGTTACCCTCCATGCTTCTTCTCAGTGATGTTCAACATGGAGGAGGTGCATTGACTCATCAGCAGTGAGAAGGAAAACATCAGGAGGTTTCATTGTCTGGATTTAATCTGATATCAAGAGGTTTTACAAGCTCCTAAGTCAATGCTGCAGACTCCCAGGGCAACTCCCTTCTGACTTTATATGACTCTGCCCCCAGCTCTTGCTGGGTCCTACTGTGAAAGGTATAACCATGTCAGACTGCTGCTGATTAGTCTATGGGACAGCTCTCCCATTGGCACAATAATGTTAGGGCAAGTAGACCTTTGCAGGGGCAACAAGTCTGAGTCTGCTGAGGTCAATGTCAGCTGTTCTGTCTCAGTTCATTCCTATATTGAGACTTTTTACTAATTCAATACACCAAAGAAGTTGGCTAGGCCATACCCGATGGCAGTTAACCACATTACTAGAGTGACACATAGGTGGACAGGGTAAGGATGGCATGTATCCTTCCATAAAAGGAATTAGTGAACAAGATAGGTTTTTACAACAATGTTCATCATTAGCCTTTTAACTTCAGGGTCTGTTTGAATTCAAGTTTCATCTGCTGCATTGGTTCCCATGATTTCTAGCCTCTAGGATGTTAGTCCAGTGACAATTGCACTAACATTCTCTCAAAGCTGCGCAGATGTGTGCATGCACAGCATCTCCTACGTTCCATGCACAGCAATTGATGATTGCAGCGTGGATTTCTGCTTTCGGATGGGTCACTGTCCCACATTGACCTAAGAGGCCCATATGGCCAGGGACCGCTGAATGTCATTCTGCCATAATCTCCACACATTGAGCTCACATTGCCTGCAGAGTTCTCATTCTTAGCTTTCAGCTAGCACTGACAGGTTTTGCATTGTCTTATCATTACTTCTTGAAATATATCACTCTATCCCTTCATTTCAGAATTAGTGATTTCTACATTCTAGATGTCTCAGTGAAAACAAACAGCTTTGATTATTGAAGTGTTTGTGTTGGTACTATATTGATCTGTATTTGTTAATTTTAGAGGAAGTTATTTACTATAATCATGAATATACAGCTGTAATACTGGAAAACATCTAAGATTGTATGTGTGCTACAAATAGGCTGAAATGGTTTGTATTGATAGTGTTAGCTCCTATATTGCAACATTTAAAGTCGGGATTTTCTTTGGAACTGATAAAGTCTCATATTGTCAAGTGTTATAACTTCTCCACTCTCACCTAATGAAGGAACAACTCTCTGAAAGCCAGTGTGCTTCCAATTAAACCCGTTGGACTATAACCTGGTGTTGTGTGATTTTTAACTTCTTCCAAGGTTTTAAAAGTTAATAACAATAGGTAGCTCAGCTTGCTCTGAAGTCTTTCATCCACTTGTCTGTCCTATTTGAACAGCAGTTTCCTTTCTCTCTTTGGGTGTTTATTTTGATAGTGTAATCAACTGCACTGTTGTCAACTGTCTGACTTTTCCAATTTTGATTTAATTGAATCAAAGGCAGTAAACAATAAGAAATTTGTTGAATAGAGGCTTAGTCAACAGGTTAGCCTGACTTAAAAATGTGATGCCATCTATGTGCTAGTACACCATAATGTATCACTTTTTGACAAGATTGGCTTTTACAATGATTCTGTTATTGGTATGCCATGTTTCACTGTCCTTTGTGACTTAACACACTTTTATTCGAATGCATGTAACCATATCATTTTTGTTCCTTGTGTTTTCAGTTGGTTAGAGAAGACATTATTGGAGGAAGATTATAGCTCAGTGGTTTTACATAACTTCTGTCTCCTAAGTGGATGGTGGGAACCATGGGAAGGCAGAAAGTTACAAACGTGAGTATTATCATTGATCAGCTTTGGAAATGTTCAGGCTTACACCAACCATAGGAATGTCCATCTACTTAGATATCCATGCACTTTATGGTCAGGCTTCCAATGATGTCGGCTCCCTGAAGCCTCTCTCATAGAAAACCAGGACCTCAGCACACAGAGAGGTGGTGCATGTATAGAATGAGCTGCCAGAGGAAATCGTGGAGGTGGGTATAATTATAACATATAAAACATCTGGCTGGTACAGGAACGGGAAGTTTTCAGAGGGATATGAACCAAATGCTGGCAAATACAACAAGATCAGTTTAAGGTATCTTGACATGGACGGTTTGGAGCAAAGAGTCAGTTTCTGTGCTGTATAACTTTATGACTGGACAATATGAGGTCTTATCATTTCCAAGAAAATATCAAATGCTGCAATATTGGAGAGAATGCTACTAAGGCTAACCATTTCAGCCCTTTTGATGAGTAATAGAATTTTAGCACACATGTTATTTTTGATGTTTTCCAGCATTACAGCTGTATATTCGTGATTATACCAAATAATTATCTCTAAAAAATAACCATTCTAAGCTGCGCCACCCATGATACTGTAAGAGCAGGAAATACTCCATAAGGGTAGCAGCAGACTGCAGAGGTATGGAAACTATGAGATAGGTTTCATGAAAGGTCTTCATCATTTTTCTGGCATTATGTAGTCCTTTTTGTTTCTGTTTCTTTTCAATATTTAATGTAATTGCTATGAGCTAATTATTAAAAAAATGAACTTTCCTATTTCTCATGAACATTTAAGGATATTAACTCAGATATGAAATTAGCTATTTGTATTTAATATTCTTTGTAGTTCAGTGATTCTTAGGGAATGCGTGAGGATAAGGAAGGAAAGTGGCTCAAGTTTCATGTATCTCTTGGTGAGTAGGGTGGCAGGTGGATAGATTAGCAGGTGGGTAGAGTGGTAAAATGGTAAGTTGGTAGGTGGATAGGATGGCAGGTAGGGCCTGGGTTAGGGTGATAGCTGGATGAGGGTCAGTATGATGGGAGTGGGGTAGTGATGTCAAACCTGGTTGAGTTGGGGATGTTGTTGAGAAGTCAGGGGCTCTGGTCAGTTTGGGGGGAGATTGGGCACTGTATTTGGGTCAAGGAGGTGACAGAGGAGAATTAGGAGAGAAGTGTTAGGTTACAAAAGCATTCAGGTCATGGAAATGGTCATGGCAGGAGGGGTGTCGGACGTCTAGGGAATTCAGCAGTTAGATTGAATCATGTTTGGTGGTGTCCAGGGTGTTTCTGGGGAGGGTGAGGATGTAATTGTGTCAATTTGAGGTGGAGCGTTGAGAGATTTCAATGGTGAGTCGACAGAGGCAGGCAGGGTTGTAGTTGTAAGGTTATACAGGCATTAGAGCAAGATTTTAGCCCTGCACTGGTAGTCAAATGAATTGATCTCTCCACAAACTCTAACTCAATATTGGAGACATTTCTGAATAATTCTAAACACTGGATAATTGCCCATCAGAATTACATCTTCCTGAATAATTCCTGAGTAGTGAAGTGTGCCAGAATTTCTGTATTTCCCAACATGCATCTCCAGTCTTGTGATGATGCTGTGGCTTTAAGAGGTGCATTTGAGCTGGTCTCTTTTTAAGAAAGACTGGAGACAGGTATATAGCAGTCTATGAGAAGATAAACAACTTGTGGGGCCTGGGTTTTTTTAAAACGTTGGAACAATAGAAGCAGCCTGAGTGGGTGTGATCAACTCTCACAGTCTTGGGATTTTTAGTTAGCTTTCAGCAGTTGTTGATGGAGTCTCAGCAGTGTTGGAAGGCAGTGAATCTCTCCCAGTGGCTATACTCTGTCTCTGAGTTTTCTCTCAGAATTGTCTTTTAATGTTCTTTCCGCCTGGATTAGAGAACTAAATGTGGGATAATCTGCTTTATGTTGCCTTTTGCCAAGGGTGTTTTTTTTATGGGATGCTACTATATTAGAACAGTTAATTAGTAATAGCTACTACATCTATTATTCTGTTAGTTTTCTAATACAGTTAAGTAATTCCAAATTCTTCTTACTTTCGTAGTATTTCAACTATAGTATTTGAATAAATTGTGTTTTGCTTAACATCAAATAGTTTGACCAATCAAATTGCATCTTAAGCACAGCATTTCTCATTTACCTTTAAAATAAGAACATGTGAGGATCTAGGGAACATTCTTAAGATATTTTGACAGGGACCATAACAGTCTACATTGGCACAACAAGCCTCTTCCTATCAGAAACTTTTGTTAAAGGTTAGCATTTCTAGGGGAAATATCTTTTCATCTCAAATTAACAAAACACAACTTCCGTAATTGCTATCATGGGTGTTACCAGAAGGATTAGTTTATCAGTAAGTTTAGACATCGTATTGTTGAATAGTTGTTGTTAATGTAACAATTAAAATTCAGCTCAAATTTTCTACTGCATGTTCATAAAAAGAAAACAGATGTTGGAGTTTAAAGATTCAATACATTCAGTAATAGCTAAATGAGAATACAAAACGGTTCAGTAAAGTACTCCACAACAGGTGTTATCTCATTGTCTGCAGTATGAAGCTCCTAATAAAACATGTTTATAAATGTAATGGAAAATACAATGGGTCTTCATGCCAAAATTACAACTACTTCTGGATACACGGCAGGAGTTGCTCAACTGGCACAATTGATAAAATAAAATTGAATTGAAAACATACATGTGGGGGTTAGTTAGCTCACTTGTTTAGATGTCTAAAGAATGATGCAGAACAATGCCAACAGTGTGAGTTCAATCCCTGAACCAGCTGCAGTAGTTCATGCAGGGCTGCTTCCAATTCTTGCAATCTGAAGCAGAATGATACCTCTTGGTACATATCCACTTGTCTCTCTAACTGAGAGAGTTGTCTATCCCTCATAGGCTGTGACTAATTATGTTATATTACTTGTACATTGTAGATGGTGGACAGACATTGGGAAGACATGAGGTGAGTCAGTCACTGCCATATTAGAGTCAGAGAGTCCTGCAGCATGGAAGCAGGCCCTTTGGCCTAAACTGGTCCATGCTGACCAGAATGTGCATCCATGCTAACCCAATTTCCCTGCACTTAGCCCATATCCTTCTAAGTGTTTCCTCTTCATGTATTTATCCAAATGCCTTTTAAATATTGTTAATGTACCTATCTCAACCACTTTCACTGGCAGCTCATTCCATATTTTTACCATCCTCTGTGTAAAAACGTTATCCCCTCCCCATGTTCCATTTTATCCTTCCCCCTCTAACCTTAAACTGATGCTCTCTAGACCTCAATTCCCCAACCCTGGGTAAAAAAAACTGAGTGTATTCACCCTATCCATGCCTCTCATGATCTTATACACTTCCATAAGATTTCCCAGAGTCTCTTACACTGTAAAGAAAAAAATCTTCTAGCTTGTCCAACCTCTCCTAGTTCCTCACCACAATATTTATTTGGCTCATCAAGTTCACTTTCTGGTCAATGGTAATCCCCAGGATGTTGATGATGCTGAATTCAGCAATGGTAGTGCTACTAAAAGTCAAGGGTAATGATTTAACTCTCTCTTGTCTGTGTTGTCCTTTTCCATTTGTGCAGCATGAATGTTACTTGTCACTTATCTGTCCATGTTTGCTACTTATAGATACATACTGCTTTGGTATATGAGGTTTTGTGAATGGTGCTAAACATTGTGCAACAATCAACAAAAGTTCCTGTTCTGACCCTGTGATGGAGGAAAGATTATTGATGAAGCCGTTGAAGATAGATCGACCTAGGACACTTCACTGAGGTATACATACAGATATACCCCAGGGGTGATTGATCTCCAAAAACCGCAAACATCTTCCTTTGTGTTGAGTATGACTCTGATCAGTAGTGAATTTTCCCCCTACTTCCCATTGACTGCAATTTTACTAGGGGTCTTTGATGACTTACTTGTTCTAGAGACAAGACATGGCAACTCCATTAATTTTAGGTGTTGGCTCATTCTTAAGCAATGCAATGTGTAAATTCCATAGATGGCTGTGAGGGACCTCCCCCTGCTCATTATTTATAATTAGGAATTTACCAGAAATTTTTCACAGTCTGTGGTCCAAATGTCAAAAGTCACATGAGTTGCTGCTGCAACCTTAACAGCTTTTTGTATCCAGTTTTTTTTTTAAATTACTGACCAAAAATTAAGAATATCTCACATCTTTCCTTGAGTGACACAGTTCTTAAAATGTTAGCCAGCCTCAGATAATCACTATAAAGAAATGTGTAATGGTGGCTTACAATTAGAGAAATCAGGAACTCAAGCATTCCAATAGTGAATTATGCCACATGCAGTTAGCAAGAACTTTGATAATTTGCTGACTTTCCATAAAGTTAGGGCATCATCTGCTTCTTTTTCAGTATTTTCAGTTACCTACATTAATATTTCTATTCTATGTAATTGTGAATTCACAAAATTCCTCACAAATACTTTGTGAACAGAACAAAGTAACATTTAACGAGCATATTTATGAAGATCTATACTCTTCATAATAGTCTAGTTACCATAGAGCAGACAGAATGATTTTGATTTGATTTGATTCGATTTATTATTGTCACATGTACCAAGGTACAGTGAAAATGTTTGGTTTTGCATTCTATACAGGCAGATCATACCATACAAAGTGCATTAGGGTAATAGAATAGAGCAAGGAATGCAATGTCACATCTGCAGAGAAAGTGCACAAAGCGCAAGGTCAACATTAAATTTGATTTCAAGTGCCCTTTTGATTATTTTAAGTGGCCTCGGAGATAACATTTTAAAGACCAATCCAATATTAGTTTCTAAACAATATTCTATCACTTTCCAAACTTTTAAACTCACCCAACAGAAAAGGGCATATGAGACATGGGACCACCACCTCCTCCAGGTTCCTTCCTAAACCACACACTGATTTGGAAATCTATTGCCATTCCTTCACCGTTGCCAGGTCAAAGACCTGGAATTGCTCTCTCACAGCAATGCGACTGGATCTGCATCACATGGATTAGATTCAAAAAGATGGCTTCTCACCAACTTCACAATGGCAGTTAGTGATTGAAAATAAAAGCTGGGTTTTTTTGTCTTGTGATATTCCTTTCCCCTGAATGGATTTCAAAAAAATTCAGCAACGTTGCTGTGATCTAAATCTAATGCAGCCATTTCCACCGTGCAGAAGCCCACTCAACAATGTAATTGGTCTTTAACAAGGGCAGAACCAAACCCCCCACCCCAAAAAACTGAACCTGATAGGATTGAAGAAAGAGAGCAAAACTTGGAAAATGTTTTAATGAGATTCAGATAAGCATGTCATAGATTTCTGATATTGCAGTCCATTCTGTAAAAACTGCAGGCATGACCTTTCCATTGGGTAAGTTATTGTCAGCGAGAAAAGTCGGAAATATTGTGCAGTCAATGAATAATTAACCCATTAGTTATTGAATATACCTCTGAGCTACTATTTGACTTCAATTGTTAGAATGACATGGACGTCATCTCTGCAATCCATTTAGTTTATGCTATACATGACAAAACAATATCTGAGCATATTGTTTAATTCCAATTTGCCAGCCATCCCATTTCGTTGATAAGTTTCAAACAACCTCACAAATTAAAATTATTTAAGGTTAAAAATTTTCTGGATTGTTTGGGAGCTATCATTTGCAATAGCATTCTCTAATAATGTCTTGGACTTTGGGAGTAGTGGTGTAGGAATGAAGCTGAGCATTTAGAGAAAGCAGCACAAAGATCAAGCAAACCTTGTGAGGCTTCCCTTTCCTTTTGGCAGTTTAAATTTGGCACCAAGTCAAAAGTGTCGCCAGGCATGTACCACCAATTATGTCAGTGCAGAACAGAAACATTCACACTGAAGTTTCCTCATCATGTCAAATCAAGCAGTCACTATCATCACTTTTAATTTAAAATGGCAGATCGCAAAATAAAAGACTATTGCTTGAATTCAGGTCAAAATTAAAGTGTCACAAACAACTCGTGTAAAATATTATTTCTAAAGCTGTTTTTTTTCTATATTGCAATGGAGAAATTTGACATTCCACTAATATATCATTTGCATTTCGGATCCAATGGGAGTAATTACAGGTAATTGTGAAGTCAGTTGACAACTGTTGACAATCCGGTCACATCTTATTCAATGATATGTTACTGTTCGAGTAAAAAGGTTTTGGCATTGAGGCTAAGAGAATAAGAGTGGAAGTCCTCAATAATTCAATCACTTTATATCGACTGAGGTCTAGGGAGACCAAAACAGTGAGCAGCGGCAGCATCACTAACAGCGACCTCTGGAGTTGCATGCCCTTGTGGACTCTCAAAGGTAATATTAGAGTCAGTGAAGAAATGAAGGTGACTGCTGACAGTTTCACTGTCATTACCACTGAAAACTCCAAGTCAACATTCTTCACTTAGAAAACCATGATTACTGGCATTATTGTGCCAGCATTCATTCTGAAGCGATTGGAAAAAATTCATTTCAAAACTGAAGGCAGGAACTTCCAACCCACTTGGAGATTTTAAGAGGCAGCCAGGGGAACTTAATTGGGTTAAATTCAGTTTCCTGATGGCAGGTTAAGGTTTTGGTATCAACTTCTCAGAACCTTCCAGGCAGGTTGGCTTTCTTGATCTCAATGGTCAGGAATCTCTTCTGCATTCATTAACAAGCACATAAAGACCCATGAAGAGAACACTGGGATTACATTCATGGAAGCAATCTAGCGAGGCAAAAATGCTGCGCTGCCATCCCTAGAGAACATAGCTTCCAGTCTCTCCTCTATAATCTTCAAAACAACCTCGAGGGAAATGTCACTAATGTGTGGTGCCATGTCTTTTGCCTGCTGTCAGACATTTCCAGAGTGGCTGATTCTGATGAGTGAAGATTGAGTGATTGAATCACAGACAGTCAAAGTTATCTTCCTATCCAAAATGCCTTTTAAACATGACACCAGGAAGTTGAATCCCAGTAACCTCCTAATGGGTCTAGAGCCTCCTGTCCAGCTGTGCATGAAATATGGCATTTTACCTGCACATGCGTGTGTAATGAACTCGGAATGAACATAATTGTATGAGAAAACTTGACCTACGCCAAGAAAGTATACGTCCTACCTTTAGGTCAGTCTCCCCACCTACTCTCAAGAAACAAGATTCCACACTCTACTACCATTAAACCATTAAATTCAACAGGGAACTGTGCAAAATATTGTGTTTTGAATTGTATTGTCAATAGTGATCCTTTGAGGGCGGATGCTGAAAGATTGTGGATGAGTCTAGGACCAAAGAACATAATCTCAGGGTTGCATATATAAAACAGAGTTAAAGAGTTATCCTCTCTCAGAGGGTAGTTAATCTGTGGAATTCTTTACCACAGTCTGGGTGACTACATATATTCAAGACTGAGATTTACAGTTTTTAATCAGGAAGGGAATTGCAGGTTATAGGGAAAAGGCAGGAAAGTGGAGTTGAGGATGATCAGATCAGCCATGACCTCATTAAATGGCAGAGCAGGCTCAACAGGTCAAATAGCCATTTACATCTTATTATGGCACATTTTGAAATGGGTGTTTTTGCCTTTGTGAATCATAGCAACAGATGTTCAGAAAATGAACCACCCCAATTAATGTTTTTAGTGTCAGGTTCTTAAGCTGTATCTATTATATATAAAAAAAGATGCTGAATTCGCTGGAATTTAGCCTTGTGTCTGACTTCTGAATGCATGTGTGGTCTGACAGCTGCCCATGTCATTAAGGAATTGGCAGGAAACTGGAAAAAAGAAGCACTTAGCACTTTGGCTTGATGATATCAATCTTGCCTTTGAGTCCAAATGTGTGGGTTCAAGGTCCGGCCCAGGGCTTGATACATCAGTTATGCATTGAGGGACTGTTGCATTGTTAAAAGTGATTTCTTTCACACGGGATGTTAAACCGAAAGCTACGTGTTATCGCTATTAGAAAAGGTACAGGTTGTTTGCTTACTGTCACTTTTGAGTTACGAGACCTAACAGTGCACAGATTGGTTGCTGCGTTTGTCTATCAAAACAATAGTGAGGGAACATTGAAGTTCTTTTTTTTTCTTCATTTGTTCATGGGATGAGAGCATCGCTAATGAGGCAGCTAAGGGTCAACCACATTGCTGTGGGTCTGGAGTCACAAGTAAGCCAGATCAGGCAAGCATGGAGGTTTCCTTCCCAAATGGACATTAATGAACCAGATGGGTTTTCCTGCAATTGACAATGGATTCATGGTCATTATTAGACTCTTCATTCCAGTTGATTTGTTAAGGAATGTCTGTATTGTTAGCTCTCTCAATTTCCAGTCAAATATATGTGATTCAGGTTTCTTGCCAGAAACCTGAGCACATAATCCATCGTAATAAAAGAACCAGATGAGCAGAAATACCTGTACCAAGTGACTATTTAATGGTTGTAATCCATTGTACATAATATCCAGTGTGATTTGAACAAGTTAAGCCAGTGGTCAAATGCATGGAAGATGGAGTATAATGTGGATAAAAATGAGATTGTGCACTTTGGTAGCAAAAAAATGGAAGACAGATTATTATCTGAATGGCAATAAATTGGGAATATGGGAGGTGCAATGAGACTTGCTGCAGTTATACAGGGCCTTGTTGAGACCACATCTTAAGTACTGTGTGCAGTTTTGCCCTTCAGGTCTGAAGAAGGACATTCTTGCCATTGAGGGAGTCCAGCAAAGGTTCATCAGACTGATTCCCAGGATGGCAGGACTGACATATGATGAAAGATTGGATTGACTGGGCTTATACTCACTGGAATTTAGAAGAATGAGGGGTATCTCATAAGAATGTATAAAATCTGAATGGGACTGGATAGGCTAGATACAGGAAGAATGTTCCTGATGTTGGGGGAGTTCAGGACTAAAGGCCACAGTCTAAGAATAAGGCTAAGCCATTCAGGACTGAGATGAGAAACAATTTCTTCACTCAGAGAGTTGTGAGCCTGTGGACTTCTCTCCCACAGGAAGCTAATGGGGACAATTTGTTTGATATATTCAAGAGGGAGCTGGACGTGGTCATGCATTCATAGAGTCATAGAGATGTTCAGCATGGAAACAGACACTTCAGTCCAACTTGTCCAAGCTGACTGGATATCCCAAATTAACCTAGTTAACATTTACCAGCACTTGGCCCATATCCCTCTAAACCCTTCTTATTCATGGACCCATCCAGATGTCTTTTAAATATTGTAATTGTACCAGCCTCCATCACTTCCTCTGGCAGCTTATTCCATACATGCACCACTCTCTGCATGAAAAAGTTGCCCCTTAGGTCCTTTTTAAATCTTTCCCCTTTCAACCTAGACCTGTGTCCTCTAGTTCTGGACTCCCCCCAATGCGGGGAAAAGACCTTGTGTATTTGCCCTAACCATGCCCCTCATGATTTTATAAACCTCAGCCTCTGACACTCCAGGGAAAATAGCCCTAGTCTATTCAGCCTTTCCTGATAGCTCAAACCCTCCAACCCTGACAACAACTTTGTAAATCTTTTCTGAATCCTTTCAAGTTTCACAATGTCCTTCCACTACCTTGTGACTATAGGGATCAAAGGGCGTGGAGAGAAAATGGGAGCGGGATACTGAAATTGCATAATCAGCCATGATTGTATTGAATAGTAGTGCGGGCTTGAATGGCTGAATGGCCTACTGTTTCTATATTTCTATGACCTGATTGTCTTTATACAACAGTCACTGAAAACTAGCCTGCAGATGCAGTAGGCATGCCTTCATAATGAGAGGATTTGATTACAGGAGCAGGAATGGCTTATTGCAATTATACAGGCCTTAGTGAGAGGACACCTGGAGTACTTTTTGGAATTTCTGTCTCATTATCTGAGGAAGGACAGAGGAAGAACAACAAAGATTTACCTGACTGATTCCTGGGATCGCAGAATTAGTTATGAAGAGAGACTGGATCAGTAAGTAGTATATTCCCTGGAGTTTAGAAGATTGAGAAGGAATCTCAGGGAAACCTATAACATTCAAACAGGCTTATACAGAATAAATACAAGAAGGATATTCCTGATGACCAGGGATTCCACAACCAGGGGTCATAATGGAAGGATACAGTGTTAGCTTTTTTGAGATTAAATGAAGAGAAACTTCTTCACTCAAAGGGTGATGACCCCATTGGCATTCTCTGTCACAGAAAGTAGTTGAGGCCAAAATTTTAAATGTTTTCAAGAAAGAGGTAGATATAGTGATTACAACTAAATGGTTAGAAGGCTACAAGATGAAAGCAGGAACTGGGTACTGAGTTGGATAATCAGACATCATCAAATTGAATGACGGAATTGGCTCAAAAGGTCAAATGACCTACTCCTGCTCCTGTTTTCTCTGTTTTTGTGAGTGCACAGATATTACAGTAACTTATAAACAGAAATTAAAGATGTATTTAAAACTCTATTAGGGCTTTGGAGAGGGATCAGTGGAGTGAGACTAATCGATAGTTCTTTCAAAGAATCAGAACAAGCTCAATGAACTGAACAGTGACTGCTCTTTGGCATGATTTTGTGCTACTTTATTGTAATATTGCAAAGGTGCCGCGTTGTTAGAGGCAGTCATTCAGATGAGAGCTTAAACTAAGTCTGCTGTCTCAGGCAGATGTAAAAGATCCCATGATATTATTTGAAGAGCATCAGGAGACCGCTCCTTGGTGCTCTGCCTGAAATTTGTTCTTCAAACTGCATCACTAAAACAAAATAACTGATCATTATCTTGTTGCTGTGTGCAGATTGGCTGTTGAATTTTATAGAAGTGATAACAAATAGAAAAAAAGTTTTAAAATTAATTTTGTATAGTCCTGGGATCACGAAAGGCTTGATATAAATCAATGTATTTCTTTTCCATTTTGTACATCTTGAAAATTTAACAAATGCTCCATGAATACAATATCTTTCTTTACCTTTTTTGCTCCTGGCCTCCTAACCTTGGCACATACTCAGTCTTAGTTCCCACACATTTTTGCTTTTCAGTGTATTATGGGCACCATCTGTAAATTATGACAAAGTTGATCTGTAAAGTCTTGGCACAGATAAACTTCTGTGTCCAGGACTGATGTTGCCGTTGAGCTCGGCTGACCAATGCTTATTTGTTGGATTTGGCATGTTCTAAATGGACATCAGACGCTCCAAAATTAACTTGTGGTTTTTATGTCCATTGTGAATACTTAGCAGGGCATTAGCTCCACAGGTGAGTGCAGACAATATTACCAACAAAGGTGACCAAAGATTACCAGAAAGCTCACAGACAGATGAGCCTATTTGCATATGATTAATAAGGCAGCACCAATAAGATCTTACAAAAATGCCTTAAATGATACTTTACCAAAATGCCACTTGTGTTGATAAGAAAACGAGGGTCAATTATTATATAAGGATGAGATTGAGTGTGAAATATTTTAATTTACATTTATATACAGAATTAAAGTGTATAGTGTGTAATTTGTAAGACAGTAATCAGGTTCTGGTATTAGTTATTCAATCAATTAACACAAAATACAGCAAAGTCAGATTAATGTGCATTATTTATGTCATCTGTTGCCAACAATATTACAAAGTAAAAACTCTTATTGACAGGAGCCCAGATATTTACGTAAATTTGATAATTGACTGAGCACTGACAATCTCTTATCAGATTAACTTTACTGGCAAAGATTCTGATATAACCCAAACTATTTGAACTGTCATGAAGGCTAATTAAATCAGAGGAATTTTTTATCACAGCATACCTTAAACAAACCAGTCATTCAGCCTTTTGAATCATTCCCTGATGCATTAACAATATGTGAAGATGATAACACAGGAAAAAAATGTGAGTATTGTATGTCAAAAGAATATACCTCTAGAAGAACTGAAGACATATTTGGTAAGATGAATGTTTGGAATTTATTTTTGTTCAAAATACATGTGGGTCAATAAAATAAAGTCTTTTTCCTCTTAAATTCATAATAACTTCAATCTTGTATCACTAAGCAAAATAAAAACCTCCCTCATTGCAGTAAACTTCAATTAATTGTTGATAATTATATTAAAGTTCAATCTCTTAATTAAAATATACCCTTAATTAAAATATATCTGTTCATTATAATATTATTATTCAAGATATAGATTTTACCACATACTATAGATCTTATTGATAGTACATATGTGCATACTCCTCACAATTTATTAAGTGTCGGAAGTCAGTTACGATCAGATGATCCTTTCAAAATTGTTAAGACTTGGACGTGCTGGTATTGGACTAGGGTGGACAAAATTAAAAATCGCACAATATCAGGTTATAGTCAACAGGTTTATTTGGAAGCACTAGCTTTCAGAGCGCCGCTCCATCAGGTGGTTGTGGAGGTTAAGATCATGCTCACAGAATTTATAGCCAACAGAGTCCAGTGTCATGGATTGTGTGGTACAGTAAACAATCTTTGATTAAAACTTTCAACTTTCATAATGGGATATGCTGGTTTCTGTTCTTTGATATGTAAATCCCAGAACTTCTTTTAAATTACATTCTCAAGTTAGCTCAGCTTTTTAAACAATAGGTGTGTGAAATCTGTCTGTGTCCCAATGCTATTTCAGATTGACAAACCCTCTGTATAGTTTTACATGGATTCATGCAGTTTTTGACTAAAATAAAACTGCATGAGTCCATGTAAAACTGTTGGACTATAACCTGGTGTTATGTGATTTTTAACTTCAAAATTGCTGTTTGCATTCAATGTGCTGCACCATTTAAAATCATAAAACAATTCCTTCAGACCAAATCTAATAGTGACGAGTAGTAATGTAATATTAGCTGTTCACAGTGTAGCTTCTCTCATGCATTCATTTGACACTTTTGCTCAGTCCTATATCAGCTTAACATGATACTGTTGAGTTGTTTCCTTTGTTATGGCCTGTAGACTATATGATCACAGTACCTAAAATGTAGGTCAAATACACCTTATTTTTTGATAAGAAGTTTTTGAATCACAGTGGCAGTTTCCATTAGAAAATGTATTTGAGAAAATATTGCAGAAGTCAAACACAATTTCTGAGTAATAGCAAGATTAATGTCATCTTTGGGGTGGCATGGTGGCTCGGTGGTTAGCACTGCCTCACAGTGCCACGGACCAGGGTTTGATTCCAACCTCAGGTGACTATGTGCAGTTTGCACATTCTCCCCAAGTCTGTTTGCTCTTCCCATTATCCAAAGATGTGCAAAGTAAGTGGATGAACCATGCTAAATTGCCTGTAGTGTCCAGGGATGTGTAGGTTAGGTGGATTAGCTATGGAAAATGCAGGGTCCCACAGATGTGGTGGGATGCTTTTCAGAGGGTCAGTGTAGACTTGATGGGCCAAATGGCCTGCTTCCACACTTTAGGGATTCAATGACCTGCTTGTGACAGAGCAATTATTCTTTGTTTTACAAACTGTTGGATAGAATTAACGGCCACACCAGTTGAGGAATCAGTCCTGAGACTGTTTATTTGCTAGTGAACACTTATGAAAGTCAGGCAAAGTAGCAAAGCATGTGCAACTTTACAAGTTTTCATGGAAAACATTTACTATATTAAAATTGTGATCTGATTATCATTTGATAGAAAAGTAGGCTCTGTAAAAGAAGTTGAACAGTAAGGCTAACTGATTATTAAGCATCAGACACTACAGGGTGTCAAAATGACAAGATTTACCCTGTGCAGGACAGACTGGTGAGATAGTGTAAAAAGAATTCTGAAACAACACTGGGTGTTGGCAACAACACACAAAGTGATAAATTGCTCTGACAATCCTGTTAGCTGGTTGCTCTGCTTCAGTTCTGATATACCAATTTTAGTTCTTCAAAAGGCTTGTTAATATGCTGCAAAAGAGCCAGGACAATTGTCAAGTGGGCAAAGGTCAAGAGTCTTTAATTCAAAGTGGGAACTTCTATGAAGCAATGGGTTATTAAGTCATGTGGAGCCAGTACTAAGCTGTCTTTTAGGAGATTACATGTAGCTGAAACTTTCGAAAATTGCTGTGTCTTATTCTATTCTCACTTTGTCAACGAATCTGTGTGTGTGTTTTTTTATATAAAGTCCATCTTCCTTTTCTCCCAAAACGCCCACACACTGCTTGTTGCTGTAGCTGATATGCAGGCTGTCATAACAATGAAGCTGGAATTTGGCGAAGCTGTTAGCTCACAGTACTCACTCCCAGAGCCTGTTTGGCAAGTTCTGGCTACTTCTGTAAAGAAAGAAAGAGGAAATGAAAAGTGATATAGAATGTGAAATGGGAGAAATCTGTGCTTCACCCTCGATCACTTGAATGGTTCTATCATCACACACAAAAAACTTATAATTCTTGATTCATCCAGACAGCTAACAGATACACATTTTGAAAGCAGCAACAGACATCTATTCCCCCTACTTTTAACCTCTCCAAACTTGAAATCATCTGGATTCCTTCTAAACTGTTAGTATTCAGTACTAATCTCCTTTTATTCATGACAAAACCTAGCAGCATTTTTATGGGAACAAAGAAGTCAGTTTAATGCTTAAAATCATGTTTTTTTTTACTGGAGATGCATCCAAATTTTTGCTGAAGGAGCATATTCTTCCTAAAAATGCTTTTAAAAGTGTTCCTCACCCTTTCTCATCGATTAAAAACAGAACATAGGACAGGTTAATTAATGCATACTGCCATGAAGACTTGAATACAATCCCTGATGGCCTCTCAGGACAAGTGTGACCTACGACCCTGGTTACCTTCAGGGTTGCTGATCGTGACCAGGTGGGGGAGATGCTCCCCTTCAGAAAGATGAAGCTGGTTTTGTTTTGCTGAAGGCCTTTGCTTTCCTTGGGGGCCCCTCCAGCATGTTTGCCAACAAACATGAAAAAAAAATGCAGCATTTGTGCCACATCTCAGGTTATCAGGATCCGCAGCTGTTTGAGTCAGAGACCTCGCTGAACAGCTAATCTTATCTCCAGCACCGTGCTACATACCTGCACATTGCTTGGAGCCACTGTGTGTTGACTTCACTATAATGCCAAGGCTATATGTGGCAGATAATGTGCACCCAGTACAAACAGAAACATGTTTCTGAAAGTAGACACTGGCAGCTATATGTCAAACTCCTGGTGAAAGGAGGGTGACAAGCCACGAAGCAATTCCAAAGATTTCATTCAGATCTTGTGCCTTGCTTAAAGGCAAAAAAAAATTAGATTATCCAGCTTTTCTGTGATGCCTTCATGAATTTGCCTGTGCGTCAGTACAAAAATGCTTTGACAGTAAATTTTACTAACTGCATAAGACTTGTTAAAACCTGCAGTATCCGCTTTCTGGCAGGCAACTTGTCAATTTCAGGCAATGTCATCGACCAAGTAACCAGTAACCTCTGCAACACTTAACATTCTGTCACCTGTGTATTTGGTATGGGTCCAATTCAATGTAAAGTTGATGGTGCGAACTCTTAATGCTGGCAATTACAGGTTTGAAATGTCTCTCAAACCAGAAGCTTCATGTCGGCATGGTCCTTATAGGTGTCTGTGCACACAATGCCAGGTATCTTAAGGGCACCATCTTCTAATCTGTATTGCAGGCAACTAGGGAAATAGTGATGGTAGTGTGACTGCAATTTTCCTCCCAATCCCTTGAGCTCAGTGCTAGCATTTTGATGTGGAATTCCACCCATTATCTTTTGCTAGGAGTAGATGGAAAATCACAGAACCACACAGTGATAGAAGGAAGGCATTCAGCCTATGATACTTCTGCGGGCCCTTTGAAATAGCTATGCAATTAGTCTCACTTCTTTGCACTTCCCTATTGGCTTTTCAATGATCTCTGCTTCAAATATTTATTCAATTTCCTTTTGCAAATCAATTTTTCAATGTGCTTCAACCACTCGTCAGCTCGTACCTTTCAGCTTATAACAATTCGGGGCACAAAATTAATCCACCTCGTCTTCACATTGCTTTTTCAATTCCACCTCTTCCTTCTTTGATTCTATGCCTGGTAAGGTGTGTTTCCTACCCAGTGAAGTTGAGCCATCCTATATTGGATGAATATTTGTGTTTGAACTTCCATATAAGGCAATATATCATCGGTTAGTGCCTTTTCCATGACATATAAAATATCTGATCACCAACCCATTGTGCAACAACTGTGTCAGTACATTTTATCTCTGGATCAGTTAGATTAGGCTGACCATTGACCGATTGGATCAAACAATGAGTGTTTCGGTGGTGTTAGTTTTGGGAGAAAGTGCTTGGCCAGGACATTAGGAGAACTCCCTGTTCTTTGCATTATGCCATGTGGTCATTTACCTCCAACATTCAAGAACGTTGGGTCTCTTTTCAATGAGTTAACCCACTCCACAGCAGCAAACGATAAGCTTGCTCTCATTCAAATTTGGTGCAAAATGCTGTGGATGCTGAAGATCTAACATAAAAACTGAAAGTGCTGGAAATATGGGAAAAGAGAAATCGCGTTAACATTTTGAGTCAATTATGACTCTTCTTTGGAGTACTAAAAAAAAGTCAGTTGACTCAAAAACATTAGCTCTGCTTCTCTCTCCACAGAAGCTGCCAGTCCTGCTGAGTTTCTCCACAAACTTTTGTTTTAACTAACCTGCCCTCATCAATGGTTTTGTATCTCGGTATGTTGATTCAGGACAATGGGATTTGCCTTTCTGTCCATTTTGTTCTCTGCTTAATTCTTCTTTGATTTCTCTCATGTACAACATATCAACAAATTCAAAAGCCCAACAAGAAAAATTGAGTACCAAGCAACCTTTATGATGGGGACTGATCAAAACAGAGAGGAACCATGATTTTCACTGGATGGTCAACATGTCGACAGGGAATTACAACCAAAAAAAAGGTTCAAGATGCTTCTCAAATCACTCTCCAGTGATGACCAATGATCAGTTGAAACTGATTGCATAATTGTTCCAAATTTTTAATGAGAATAGATATATTTAACGTACATTAATCTTCAGTATTTGAATCTTCCTGATGATCTGTTTAAGGACACAGAAAAGCTTTTAAAAAAAATGTTTTCTTTCCACAATACTCTTTCACTTCCAATCTGGAAGGTCAAGCTGTCATGGGTGATGATAGTGAAGAATGATGTCATTGCAATAAATTGTGACCTCTGCAGACAACTTGTCCTTTTTATCATTCATTACTGATAGCTAAACTCTGCACAGAAATGAGCAGCAAAATAAGGTTAAAAATAAAATGTGGATCTTCTCATTTCTCTGGTGCTTATTTTCCCAAAGCTGTCATTTTGCCGTTGCTTCTGGAAACAAGTATTTGCCAGAAATGTCTCGGCTTTAACAAGAAAATAATTTCACCCAACATCTGTAAAATTCTTTCCGTTCTGAAGCCACCCAATCATCCCACACCACGGTGGCGTCATCACTCTGTGGAACAGTATGTAGAAATGCACAATAGCTGGTGGTTTGAAAATATAATCTGATTAAATATTATGTAATAGTTTCTTTTCGATTGCAACAAAATGGATTTCCTGAACTGGCGTTGAAATGAATTTTACAGTGATTTCTCCCTTGGCTCAGTTTGGCAAAAAATTTATGACAATTACAATAAGCTAAAAGGCTAAACTGGCACAGTCAATCCCAAGGAAGGTTTAGATTACTTACAGTGTGGAAACAGGCCCTTCGGCCCAACAAGTCCACACCGAACCGCCGAAGCGCAACCCACCCATACCCCTACCCCTTTACCTAACACTGTGGGCAATTTAGTATGGCCAATTCACCTGACCTGCACATCTTTGGACTGTGGGAGGAAACCGGAGCACCCAGAGGAAACCCACACAGACACTGGGAGAATGTGCAAACTCCACACAGTCAGTCGCCCGAGTCGGGAATTGAACCCGGGTCTCTGGTGCTGTGAAGCAGCAGTGCTAACCACTGTGCTACTGTGCCACCCTGATCTTAGGAAATAGTCTTTCTTTGTATCGCACTTCAAAAATAATATTAAAGGGGTGGCATGGTGGCTCAGTGGTTAGCACTGCTGCCTCACAGCACTAACGTCCTAGGTTTGATTCCAGCCTTGGGCGACTGTCTGTGTGGAGTTTGCACATTCTCACCGGGTTTGCTCCGGTTTCCTCCCACAGTCCAAAGATGTGCAGGTCAGGTGGATTGGCCATGCTAAATTGCCCATAGTTTTAGGTGTCCATTAGTCAGAGGGAAGTGGGTCTGGGTGGATTATTCTTCGGAGGGTCGGTGTGGACTGGTTGGGCTGAAGGGCCTGTTTCCACACTGTAGGGAATCTAATCAAATTTGACGTCAACAAACTATCATGTCCAGGAGTCACACACAATTGCTTCAGAAAATACATAGCAGATTTTCAATTTTTGATATAGATTATTCTGATGCTATAAGATACTGAAGATATATTTTAGAGTAAGGAGAAATAAAGACAATCACAGCAAAATGCCATAAATATGACTTCAGGCTATTCAACAAAAACTTTCAGTTAATTTAGAATTGCCAGAAATTTCATATGAGTTACAATTTTGCACGGTTGGATGGGATAATGCTAAAACATGGCTCAAATTTTCAAGCAGGTAGTACATCTCCTCTAACAGCCCTGTGAAGATAAATGATTGCAATGTAAAGACATGAGTTCATACCCAAGCTCCTTATATTACAAATCTTCAGTCTTGGTCCTGCTTTTGGGGGAAGATGCCAAGTGGTGGCAGGTACTTACTAGAAAGTGGTCTATTAATTTCAGACTTCCTTAAAATACCAGATGCAAAAGTTGGGCCTGAGTTTTTTTTTAATTCTGTAATTTTTTTCACTTACATCTGTATGCCATCACTTGCAAACATTTGTTCTTGCAGTTTCTAATCAACTTTCAAATCACTATAAAAATTCCCAGAAATCAAATTAAGATGAAAACTCCTTCACGGCTTTGGACTTGGCTAAAAATAAGGACTGAATTCTCCACAAGTAGAGTAGGACCGACCAAGATCTTCACATGGCTTGCACCCAACTTGCCTCCAAGAAGGAGCATACAAATATTGAGTGTAGAAACTTAGGAAATAGAACAAGAGTAGACCATTCAGCTAAAGGAAGGCAGACGTTTAGCAGAATCCACACAAAAGATGAGGACAGTTTGCAATAGCGTAAATATAAGCATATAGAATCACACTCAAATTTCTTTGATCTCTTATGCTGAACATTGTCCTCCTCTGCTGTTTTGGCAGAAACTTTGAGAGACTTCCAGTGCCATTTCTGTATTTTAACGAAAATTACATCAACTGTGGATGTTTGAAGACTCATGTCAGTGAGTGCTGCTTTTGATAATTTCAGAGATTGAAATTGTAAAAGAATAATGCAAAATGATGAACAATTTCAAGTTTGTGTGTGAACTTAATACTTTCCTCACTTTTCATTTATGACAATAATTGAGAGATGTACAAATGGATGAGAACTACTTAATTGTTGAGTCCTCCCAATACAAATCCAAGCTTCCTTGAAGTTAGATTGAGTTGTATAACATTGATGAGGGGTGATAAACTAACTTCCAACTTTGTTTAACTTTGATTTCAAAATCAATGCCCCATTTTTCCCTTGAAATGAAACAAAGGGCGGGTGGGATTGACAATGATGTAATTGAATGGAAAACTAGTGACGAAAGAGAAGGAGTGTTGTCTCCAGTGAATGAGGATAAAGTACAGAAAACAGGAAAGGTCAGTACTTTAGAGGATGAGGTGAGGTAGATATGTTGAGGGGAAATGAGTCATGCAGTAATGAGGGTTATAGTCCATGAATCTTTGTGAGATATTTATTCATAATGACAGCATCTGAATAAGTGTAAAGTAGCAGAAAGAAGATTGGGGGATTCACACTTGTGAAGTGCAGAAGACCACTGACCTTCAACTGGGTGTTTCTTTCACCCAGACTGCACTGCTATAGGGCTAACCAGGGGTTATAATCAGGCTAGCTTGGTGGGAAGCACAGCCTCATGTGAAAAAGGACTGCCCTTCTTTCCACTAACCCATCTCTAACAGGGTGATACACTCACTGAGTGGTTAGCCTCACAGTACCAGGGACCTGGGTTTGGTTCCGGCCTCCTTTCTGTGTGGAGTTTGCAAGTTCTCCCTGTGTCTGCAAGGGTTCCCTTTGGGTGGGAGAAAGTCAGCGCTGCGGATGCTGGAGATCAGAGTCAAGAGTGGTTAGCACTGCTGCCTCACAGCACCAGGGTCCCAGGTTTGATTCCACCCTCGGGTGACTGTCTGTGTGGTGTTTACACATTCTCCCCGTGGCTGCTTGGGTTTCCTCCGGGTGCTCCGGTTTCCTCCCACAGTCCAAAGATGTGCAGGTTAGGTGAATTGGCCATGCTAAATTGCCTGTAGTGTTAGGTGAAGGTGTAAATGTAAGGGAATAGATCTGGATGGGTTATTCTTCGGAGGGTCAGTGTGGACTTGTTGGGCCGAAGGGTCTGTTTCCATACTCTAAGTAATCTAATCTAACATTTATATGTTAATGACGCAAATCTTCCAGAAGACTGTAAGATAAGGTAGCCGGAATTGACCATTCAGTCCACAAGCTTACACCACCATTTAATGAGGTCACAGCTGATCTGATAATCCTGAACTCCACTTTTCTCGATTCCTTTATTGATTAAGAATCACAGCCTTGAATATAACAGCCCTCTGTGAAGAAAAGAACTCCACAGTACTATTCATTACGGATCATTGAGGTCTGAATATAGGTTCAAGGACCTTAGAGATAAAAGCACAAAAGCATTAATTCAGCTGTTGAAATATTGACAATGCTATTTGTGGAGAAGGTCGTCTTTGTTAAATCCACCTGGAGTATCTTTCTTTCAAATTTCTTGCATATACTGAGAGTGTCAAAGACATAAAATATCTATTCAGTGAAGACAGACTTAATCTAGAAGAGGTGGCCGATCCTCTCCAACAGCTCGCCCAAGATAAATGTTTGTAATGGTGGAACATGAGTTCATATCCGAGCTCCTTACATAACAAATCTTCAGTCTTGGTTCTGCTCTTGGGGGAAGATGTAAAATGGTAGCAGGTACTTACCAGAAATTGGTCCATTGATTTCAACAGACTAAGTTGAAATACCAAATACAAAAATTGGACATGAGTGAGTTTTTTAAAAATTCTGTAATTTTTTTCACTTACTTATGTATCCCGTCATTTGCAAACATTTTCTTCCTGCAGTTTCTAATCAACTTTCAAATCATTATAAAAATTCCCAGGACTCAAACTAAGATGTAAACTACTTAGATTAGATTACTTACAGTGTAGAAACAGGCCCTTCGGCCCAAAAGGTCCACACCGACCCACCCACCCAGACTCATTGCCCTACATTTACACCTTCACCTAACACTACAGGCAATTTAGCATGGCCAATTCACCTAACCTGCACATCTTTGAACTGTGGGAGGAAACCGGAGCAAACCCATGCAGACACGGGGAGAACATGCAAACTTCATACAGACAGTTGCCTGAATCAGGAATTGAACCCAAGTCTCTGGTGCTGTGAGGAGCACTGCTAAACACTGTGCCACCGATACTTAGCAGCTTTAGAGTTGGCAAAACACAAGGACTGGATTTTTCACAAGCAGAATAGGTCACACCAAAATCTTTCATGCACCTCCCACCCAACTTGCCTCTTAGAGTAAACATACAAATATTAAGGAAAGGAACTTAGGAGATGGGAGCAAGAGTAGACATCCAGCCCATTGCGTATGTCCAAACATTCAATAGGATCATAGCTTTCAAAGATTTTAATGCCTTTAACTCGCTCCAACCCCACAACCTTTTCCACCACTGGTCATCAGAAATCTATCAGGAACTAAATATATTTTTAAAAATTTATTCATGGGATGCAGGCATTGTGGCTGGGCCTGAGTTTGTTTCCTATCTCCATTTCCCAGAGGACAGTTAAGAGTCAGCCACGTATTTCCAAAGGTCTGGAGTAACACGTAGGGCAGACTAGGTAACGATGGCAGGTTTCATTCCCTAAACATCGTTTGTGACTCCAATGGGGGTTTATGACACTCATTAATGATTACATGGTTACTATTAGGCTCGTCTTTTTTTTCAGATTTGTATATATTTTAAACTTCATTATCTACGATGGTGAGATTCGAACCCATGTACTTCAAACGTCAACGTGGGGTTGTGAATTGCTATTCCAGTGGCTTAACGCAACTCACCTTTTATTATAATTCTGAACCTGCCTGTAGTTTTGTTAGATTGTTCTATGAGCCTTAACTAAAATCTGCTTTCCACCAGCTCTGTCCCAAACATAACTGTACTCCAACCCTTTATAGTAAGAACCACTGAAACAAGAGTCTGTTCTGCCATTTAATGAGATCATGGCTGATCTATGGCCTAACTCCATACACCTGACTTTTTGACGCATCTTCCTCAATATATTTGCTTAATAGAAAAGTATAAATTTAAGATTTAAATCTGACAAATGATCTTACATCAATTGCCATTTGTGGAAGAGGGTTCCAAACCATGCTCACCCTTTGTGTGTAGAAGTGCACGTATCCTGAAAATGGTCTGGCCCTAATTCTTGGTCCCCTAGTCCTAGAGTCTCCAACTGGTGGAAAAAGTTTACCTTTATTTGCCTTTTCTTTTCTTGCTGAAGTACCTTTTGAAGAGGCCTACAAAGAGATGGCAGAATTGTCTTATGAGGAGAGATTGCAAAAACTATCCGCACTCCAGAGAGCTTTGAAGAAAGTGAGGAGATTTCAATGAGATTCTTAAAATTCCTACCGGGCAACACAGAATAAATGTAGGTAGGATATTTCCCATGCCTGATGACTCTAGAACCAGGGGGTATGAACTTAAGATAAGGATTAGGCACCAAATGTTGGCCACGTGAATGATTTTTAAAAAGTGCAGGCAGTAAGAGTTTTACGGTCAGCCAACCTACTGCAATGTGTTCCCCAAACACATGGATGAAATGTTGAAAGTCCACGTTCTAACAAATGGAAACATGGACAGAAAACAAAGGATAGACACGCATACAAGCTTCATGAGCTGTTGCATTGTGTCTTATAAATTATGTACAGTGGAGATATGAAAAGTGAGAACCTGTACCAAAGTTTCTGAGCTCAGATAAATTGGGATGTAACGACCCCAGTTCAGTGTGAACATGCAATCAATATCAGGCAAATCCACCATCTTTATGTATGATTCTTGATTACTGGAAGTTTTGAGGACATTGATGGGTTTTAAAAACAAAACCATTCGTGTCAAATTTATTCACCAACAGTATTCACATTGAGAATCTGCGAGGTTAACTTTTGCAAGTACACGTGACAGTGAGAGACTGAGCAGAAAACGATGGAAAACGACAAATAAATAAAAACAGGAAGTGCTGCAGAAACTCAGCACATCTGGCAGCATCTGTGGAGTGAAAAGCAGCATTCAATTTCCAAGTTAAATGTGGCCATTTTCTCTCTCCACAGAAGCTGCCAAATCAACTGAATTTTGTTTTTCCAGCGCATTTTGTTTTCAATTTCAAACTCACAGCATCAGTGGTATTTTTCTTTTACAACTTTGCAAAATGACCACCTTGACAGTTGAGAGTTTTGACACCATTTGAACCCTTCAGTTGAATTGTTACTTTTTAATTCACTATCGGAAGTCTGTAGTCACCTAATTCATCAACAATTTCTTGCAACAAAGTAATAAGATAAAACAGAGTGTTTCATAGAAATTAAGGGAAGAATGTATGACTTTTAAGTGGCGATTGAATAATGTCTGTGCCACTTGTTCTAATTATTTTGTCTGATTTCAATATTTTACACTGAAACGGAACCACACATTGTCAGGGGATTTATAATGAATGCGACTAATGGAAATTAAGACCTGACTAATAATGATACCTTTAGTTTCCACAGAATAGTGCGAGAGCCTTTGATTTACATCTCCCTCACCCTTTCATTACAGCATAGTTTCACACACACACACACACACACTGCCACCACATGTACTGCACAACAGGTGAACAGATGGCATGTTTCTGGTACAAATGTAGGTTTTCTAAATGATGGAAACATTTATTTGGCAGCCATGATGTGGCGAAGCCAGTGTTGATCTAGGGTGGGCAACAGAACACCAGGTTGTAGTCCAACAGGCTTATTTGAAATCACAAGTTTTCAGCACGTAGCCCCTTTGTCAGGTGAATGGGTTTGATGAAGGGGCGAGCTATGCTCCAAAACCTTGTGATTTCAAATACGACAGTTGGACTGTAACCGGTGTCGTGTGACTTCTGACTTTATTTGGTGATGAGAGAGTGATTGAGCAGTCATGGACCAGGTATTGTATGGACAGAGTGCTTGTCTACAGGGTTAAGCAGTGCCAACAATTATTGTTGTGTTATACTTTGGTAGAAAACCGTTTTGCTAACTGTATTTATTTCTGCAATCCCCAACTCAGGTCTAACTCAGGAGTAACTCAGAGTGTTCTACGACCTAGCTGAACACTGTTAAACCTATCACGTGAAATATTCACCTATTCATCCATTTCTTTTCACCATGGTACCGTATATACATCACCTTATATCTTCTCTGGCTTACATCAAGGGCCTCAATCCACATGGCAATCCAATCCATTACTTATTTTTACATTATGATGATCAAAACTGTACTCAGTGTAGGCTAAAAAAAGGTTCAATATAGGTTTAGCATTAACATCACTTATTAACTCTAAACCTCCCGTGCAGTGCTTGATTTGCAGAAGTTATGCTATTGTTAACCTATAACAAACGGTTGAGTGATTTGTGTATGTTTATTCCTAGCTCCCAGTATACTTCTAAACTATTGAGTTTATTATTTTTAAAGTAATAGATGATGTCCTTATTTCTGTCAACAAAATCTAAAACTCTGCATGTATCTATGTTGAAATGCATTTTGAGATTTGCAGCAATTTGTAGTGCCAGGACCCTCACCAATTTAATGAAAACCAGTCTAAAAGTATAGTTGAATATGACTCATAAGAACATAATAAACACAAGTAGAAATAGGTTACTTGGCCTTTCGCTTCCTCTGCCATTCATCAAGATCTTGGCTGATCTGATGGTGGCCTCAACTCCATTTTCTTGCCTACCCCCGCAACCCTTAAATATCAAAAATCTGTCAACTCAACCTTGAATACATTCAATGACTCACCTTTCACTGAGATCTGGGGTGTAGAACTCCAATCATTGATGACCCTCTGAGAGAAGGATTTGCTTCATATCTCCATCTTAAATGAGAGACAAGTCATTCTGAAACTGTGTTTCCCATTGAAATATTCCCATGAGCAACAGTCAGAACCTTATATGTTTCAAGAAAATCAGCTCTTGTTGTTCTAAACTACAATGGGCATCCACCCAAATTGCTCAACTGAAAACCCTTCTTCCCAGAAATCAACTCAGTGAATGTTCTCTGAACTGCCAACAATCTCAGGAGAGCTCACTTCATTGTAGTTTCCATGACTGGCCAGTTCAAAACCCTTTGACTAAATACTGAAGGACATTACTAAGTATTTTTTTATTCATAAAGACCATAATATCATAAGACATAGGAGCAAAAATTACACCATTCAGCCCATCAAGTCTGCCCTGCCATTCAATCATGGCTGATGAGTTTCTCAAACCCATTCTCCTGCTTTTTCCCTACAACTCTTGATCCCCTTGATACTAAAGAACTCACCTTTCTCAGTCTTAAATATACTCAATGACCTGGCCTCCCCAGTCTTCTGTGACAATGAATTCCATGGATTCACCACTCTCTGGCAGAAGAATTTCCTCCTTATTTCCATTCTGGAAGGTCTTCCCTTTATTCTAAGGCTAAGCCCTCAGGTCCTAGTCTCTCCTACCAATGGAAACATCTTCCCAACATCTACTCTGTCCAGGCCATTCAGCAGTTAGTATGTTTCAGTTAGATCTCCCCTCATTCTTCTAAGCTTCATTGAGTGTAGACCCAGTTGTCATTCTTGGAACCATCTTGTGAACCGCCTCTGAAGTCATTCCAAGGCCAGTACATCCTTCCTGAGATATTAGGCCCAAAACTGTGAACAATACTTCAAATGTGGCCTGACCAAGGCCTTATAGAGCCTCATAAGCACATCCCTGCTTTTATATTCAAGTCTTCTCAAAATAAATGCCATCATTGCATTTGCCTTCCTAACTACTGACTCAACCTGCAAGTTTACCTTGAGAGAATTCTGAGTTAAAACTTCCAAGTCTCGTTGCACTTCAGACTTCTGAATTTTCTCCCCATTTAGAAAATAGTCCATGCTTCTATTCTTCCTATCAAAGTGTATAACCTCACGCTTTCCCACACCATAGTCCATCTGCCACTTCTTTGCCCACTCTCCTAACCTGTCTAAATCCTTCTGCAGCCTCCTAGCCTCCTCAATGCTACCTGTCCCTCTACCTATCTTTGTATCATCTGTAAACTTAGCCAGAATGCCTTCAGTTCCTTCATCTACATCATTAATGTATAAAGTGAAAAGTTGTGGTCCCAACAATGATCTTTGCGGAACACCACTTGTCACCGGCTACCTGAGAAGGACCCTTTTATCTCCACTCTCTTCCTTCTGCCAGACAGCAAAACTTCTATCCATGCTAGCACCTTGCTTTGAACATCATGGGCCTTATCTTACTTGGTAACCTCCTGTGCGGTATCTTGCAATGGTCTTCTGGAAGTCCACGTAGATAACATCCATTGGCTCTCCTTGGTCTAACCTGCTTATTACTTCCTCAAAGAACTCCAGCAGATGTCTCAGGCGTGACTGCCCCCTGAATGAAACCATGCTGACTTTGCCCTTTTTTTACCATACACTTGTAAATATTCAGATATCTCATTCTTCACAATGGATTCCAGGATTTTACCTACAACCAAGATTAGGCTAATCAGTCTGTAATTTTCCAACTTTTGCCTTACTCCATTTTTAAACAGGTGTGTCATGTTAGATCTTTCCAGTATTTTGGGATTCCCTGATTCTAGCGATTCCTGAAAGATCACCACTAACACCTCTGTATCTCTTCAGCTATCTCCCTTAGAAGCCTGTGGTATAGTCCATCTGGTCAAGCTGATTTATCCATCTTCAGGCTATTCAGTTTTTCTGGCATGGGATGAGAGCAGCACTGGCTAGGTCAGCATTTATTACCCTTCACTTATTCTCCAGAAGGCAGTTAAACTTCAACCACCCTGCTGTGGGTCTGGAGTCACACAGACCAGAAAAGGATGGCAGTTTCCTTCCCTAAAGGACATTAGTGAACCAGATGGGTTTTTTTATCAGGTTCTTAATTCCAAATTATTTTTTATTGAATTCAAATTCCACTATCTGCCATGGCGGGATTTAAACCCAGGTCCCTAGAACATATCCTGGGTCTCTGGATTAACAGTGCAGCAATAACTCCACTAGGCCACTGCCTCCCCATCTAGACACACTTATTAATATTGGGAAATAATGTGCTGTTACATTATTTTTGTTGCAGAGTAAATAGTTTCAGGAGTATGTCATAAGTCGGTTCTGTCTAGCTCCGTCACACAATGAGATCTTGGCTGATATGTACCTTAGCTTTGTCTACCTGGTTTTCTTCCATATCCATTGAAAACCTAATTTGGCATCAAATTGTTAATTTCAGTCTTGAAAACACCAATTGCCCCAACATTCAAATAGCATTAATTTCCACGAACAGCAAGAGTCTAGATCATCAGTCACAGGTTAGGAGACCCTCCATTTCTTGGGTACAGCAGTGGGAGCTTTATTACAGCTAATCAAGCAGAAGACAGAAGAACCAGATAATGGTTTGGAATGGAGAATCAAGGAATGATTAAGAGCACTACAAAGATGGGCTAGCCAGTATTCATTCTTTCATACACATGCGGCTACTCAATGTTAATATAGAGCTTAATTCACTTCCCAGATCAGACATAAGAACTGGAGCCAGCCGCACTTTCCAAGAACACACTGTACTCAGAATGTCTATCACTTACAATGAGTGTTAGAGCGCAATGTTAAAATCTTTGAAAGGAATGCTACTAAAGCCTATGACACACATTGTAGGAGTTACACATTCAGCCTTCAAGTATTCCTTCATTCATATCCTTGCATTCTTGCACCTCACAAAAACGTACGCTTACTCTGTAACTGCCTGTTGTATGTAAGTGTCATTGCAACCAGTACACCCAGGCATAATGGCACAAAATGGGACCAGGCTAAAAATACACTAATATTCCTCCTTTCTGATGTTAGCTGCCTGCCTTATACCAGAAAATGAATGGCACTCTTTGAAAATCGTGAGTGGTGATCTATTTATCATTGGGTGCTGTGGGCGGTGATTTATATATTATTACTATTCCTCAAAATGAAAACAGCTAAATGCTGAGTAAAGCCAGTGAGAGCAATGTTTTAAACTATTGTACCCATTCATTAGAAAAATAACAAATACTATTGCATCAAAATACGTGTTAGGTACTCATTTCCCCTCCTTAAGAGCCCGGTAGTATTGGGACTGCCCTTGTAGACAATCAGCCACAAGTTCTCTATGATATTAGTGTCTCCTGCCGGATTGATAGTGCTTCAAAAATTGTCAGCTGCCCATTCTGTTCCTCTGTGGCTTATTAATTGGCATTCCAATAGAAGAAAGATCCCTGCGGGTCCTGGGGACGCCTGGGGGCAGCAGGCAATGAAGAAAGCAAATGGTATGTTGGTCCTTCATAGTGAGAGGATTTGAGTAAAGGAGCAGGGATGTCTTGCGGCAATTATACAGAGCCTTGGTGAGATGGTACCAAGAGTATTGTGTGCGGTTTTGATCTCCTTATCTGAGGAAGGATGTTCCGGCTATGGAGGAAGTGTACAAAGATTTATAAGACTGATTCCTGGCATGGCAGGAATGATGATAAATTGGATCTGTTAGGATTATTTCACTGGAATTTAGAACAATGAGAGGCAATCTCATGGAAACCTAGGAAGTTTTAACAAGGTAAACGTAGAACGGATGTTCCTGGTGACTGGAGACTCCAAAAATAGGGATCACAGCCTAAGGAAATGACTAGTCCATTAAGAATTGAGTTGAGAAGGAATTCCTTCACCCTGAAAAGTAGTGAGCCTGGAATTCACTATCACAAAGAATGGTTTCAAGAAGGAGTTATACATAGCTCTTCGGAATAAAGGGATCAAAGGATATGGAGTGATAATGAGAATAATGAACTAAGTTGGAACATATTAAATGGTGGAGCTAGCTGGAAAGGCTGAATTACTATCTCTGTTCCTATTTTCTATGTTTCTGTGCCCTCTTTGCTCCACAAGCAGATACTTGAGCCATTGTACCAGATACCGTCCCCCCTCAAAAATGGAGATCCCCCCCTCCTCTTGGCCTATCTTCTTCACAGCATAAACCCTTATCAGGGTGCCTGATGTTACAATGTCCAGGGCATCATCAACTGCTCCAGGACCACATTGTCCCATCTGCCATAATAAGGTTTTGTCAAATAAACTAGGGTGCCCAAGAATTTTCTGGGAAGGAAATCCGTCTTACTGTTCCTACCTCAGGATCTGTGATGTGCAGTCTAATACAGGCACAATGACACCTCTGAGAATATTCCATTAGTCAGGTGAGGCATATGATATAAAATACGTGACCATTAAAAATATGATCAGGGCACTATTGATGTTAATGAAATCAAAAAAATACAGTGTATAGCTTGCATCACATTTAACAGCAGTGCTGATTAATTTGCTAACAATACAACACAAATAAAAAGTGGCCTTGATGTGAATAATCAAGTATCTAGAACTCACATTATCTTGTCAGAGAAACTGGTGCTTTAAATCTCCAAGGAATTCTTTAGTAGGTAACAGTTGCTGATCTTGAATGGCACAGCACAATATAAGTCTTTAAATTCTTGTGTGCCTGATTGAGGATATACAGAAATTTGCTTACTACTTATTTAACTCTTTAACTTCCCTCAATCCTAGCTAAACACAGTTCATGTTAAACAGGAGACAAAATGGTTAAATGCTACTGAAAGGGAGGAGTGCATTGGGGAACAAGTATGGCATTGGGACTGTGCAAAATGAGCAAAAGATGAACACGACAGCACTTGTGCCTTAGCAGAGATACTAAGCTTCAGGCACTAGTGTCAAATGGGTTTATTGAAATGTTCTGGAAGGCACCGGATTAAAAAAGGAAAAGCCTCATTGAAGAACTTTTATTCTTCTCCCCATTGCTTCAAAATTGACCTGGTTCAAAGAAAATTATTTAATCTTTTACAAATTAAAATGAATGGCATTGCTTGTTTCCCAACTACGTGGTGTGAGCTGCCATTTTGTTTTTTTTATCTCAGCTGCACCCTCACTGCCTCTTCCTTATTCCAAACAAAATGATAATTAGTGGTGATATAACCACACCAGACTCTGACCGATACTTGTGCCGAGTCGACATTTTTCACTCACGAGCTGTGCCAGTAAGTGCCATTAGGTTATTTAACTGGGACAGGCTTCACAACTAAGACTGATCTCTTCCTGGTCCTCAGGTGCTGCCTGACCTGCTGTGCTTTTCCAGCGCCATACTTTACGACTCTGATCTCTCCTCACCCAATGTGCAGGAGGGTAAATGCATCAGCGAAAGCCAGTCAGCAGTTGCCTTACATCAGCTGATATCAGCTACTTAGAGATGGAAACACAGCTAATATCTTCCAGTGGTGTTTATAATGGCAGCTTGCCTTCTTCCTAAGTTAAATCCTCTTTGTAAATATTTTTCTTATCGCATTGTTTTATAAAGTTTAACTCATCTGAAAACCAAGATCTGTTAACTTAAAATGTTTACAAGGTGAAATGAATAATTATTTGAAAGGTGCTGCTTTGCGTTTTACAGCCAGTGGCGAAACAATGGCATTCACTGTTGACCTTGAAGAAAGTTTGTCCTCAATGACCTGGAGATGTCTACAGCATAAACATTCTGTTCCCTGATGCCAATTCAAATCTGGCATTGAGACAAGGGGATCTCCAGGCAACAGCACCAGGTTAGTTAACAGAACAAGCAGCCAATTAGACTGAAGTATTCCTGCAGACAGGAATTCAGGAATTTAAAAACAGCGGGCTGTTTACTTTCAATTTAAAATGTCAAATAACATAATAAATGATTATGGTAGGATTAATATAGAAGCTAAAGTCTATTTAATACTTTTAAAGATATGTATTTTCCAGCATAATTGCCAAATTTGACTTTGACTTCTTCAGAGTGAAAGTTTCCATTGGTTCATAAATGGCTCTTTAATCGCAACCCAGGTAGACCTCAACAGCTTAGCTTTTGAGAAACATCAAATCATATTCTAGATTTACAAGTTATTCTGCACTGTGCAGACTCCCAGAGTTGGTGTCAGTTTCTGTGGAGGAGTGATGGCTAATGCTGACAGTTTCATTGCCACTGCTGCTGCAGATATATATATAACCTAAGCAATGCCATGACATTGGGCACTATTTGGCACTCTTAATAGGTGTGGTCCTGCCTTGATTTCATGGAACTATTAGGGAAGTATAATTCTACATAATAATTTCTGATAAATTGTCTCGAAAAGGAAATGAGGAAACAAAGCATATGTTGGTCCTGCTCTTCCATAGCAAGAGAATTATTTACATAAAGCAAGAGATCAAACAGTGACATTCCCTAATTAAAGATCTGGCTGCAATGAATCATTTGAGTGCAGTTGATACAGCAATGATTCTCAAACCTTTTCCCATTGTGACCCTAAGTCGATGGTCTGGACAAATGAGGGGTTAGTGTGGGAGAGATCTGTCAGAATGGTTGGGAAAGGAAAGGAGAGGGGATGGGAGACCTGTGAGAGTGACGTGAGAAAGCTGTTTAAATCACAGGGTTACCTAAGCACTAACCTATCAGTCATTCAGCCCCTATTTTTCAAAAATAAAGCTCTGAATTTTCCAGTGGTTTTGTAATTGTTAGTCAAAGCTCCGTGATAACCATTGCTGCATTGGAAGATCTGATCCAAATGTTTTGCCTTGCAACACTACTGTGGTTTGTGACCGACAGTTTGGGTAGCCCTGTCATAGAAAAACTTCAGGTTTTAAGATGTTAAGACCATAAAGGAGCTCACTTTGTTTTCAATACATTTCAATTAAACATTGCCTTATGGCAACATCGAATGTACATTCCTCCTCAATCCAACTTTGATCAATGCACTGTGCCGGGTACTCTAATGTATATGATGGGCGCACAATGGTAAGAATAATCTGTTCCCATTCTCATACATTTCAAAGGCATACTTCCTGAAAGCATGAAAGCTGCTTTATAAATGTAAGTTCTTTCTTGCTTGCTTCCTCTTGCCAGACAGACACATAAAAATCATGCATTACAATTATCCAACCAGTATTCTCCAGTCTTCAGATGTGTAAAAGTTTATACTCCTTGAGCTCTCAGAATCAGAACTGTCTATGACTCCCTGAACATTAAATTTCAAACTATAACTACTACCTTGCTTCCTACCTTTGTGATGAATAATTGGAGTTTGAAACATCGAACCACATTTTTATGAGTTTTTATTTAGCTGCACTGAGCAATAAACTTGGTTGTGTAAGGATTGTAAAAAGGGCTCCTTACTGCACACAAATCAGTTGACAGCATCGGTGCAGTGTTGATTTGTGAATAGCACACCTAATGCCTCAGGAGTTTTAAAACTCAACAGATCCTTTGAGCAGTTTTTCTTCAACAATAGGCTTAACAGAGAAAACATTGACATTTAAGAACTATGTAAACAGATTACAACAGGGAATGCAAGATGACGGGTTTGAATGTATGTGGGATTGAAGTGAATCCCCAGTATTTGTGTAACTAAGTTTGTTATTTGGGTTTGGCATAAATATGAAACACTGTATCAGTAACAATTGTCAGACAAACCACGGTTTAATAGCATCAGAGATTTTTGATGCAGCACAAGTTGCTTGCAGAGATTTACATGGCAGCACTGAGCCGAGTTTGAACAGATTGCACCTTTGCAGGAATTGACTTCCAAACCATCGATCATGTGTGAAATGGCCAGTGTGCCTGTTCCCAGTTGGTTGTGTTAGTTTAAAATATTCCACACCAACAAGACTCAATAACCTCATGTAAACTTGTTTGGGAGAAAGTCATAGTTACCACAGGCAAATGGCTTTCCTTTAAACAGCAATCCACTCAGTTTAATAGTGCGGACCAAGGGTACTTTGACCATACAAGAGACAAATAGTTTCTAAGCTTGGCTTCCAGCAGACAAGGATTACCTAGAGGGTGGGATCTGACATTAAATTGAATAAGGAGTTAATCTTGTCCAAGTGTTACAAACTGGCACATTCCAAGGTCCAGGACTACATGCTGAGGGATGTGCTAAAACTTGGGGCAGCTGCTGCCAAAGCGCAGTGGGGAAAGGGCACCGTCTGAGTTTTCCTGATGAACTTAAATGATTATCTGTTCAGCTATAGGACCCTCCCATTGCCTCAAATGCATGGAAATATATTCTTGTACAAAAGAAGATACTTTTGGTTTGTTTATGGAATAGAGTCAAAATCTAATATTTGCTTGTCATAGAGTCATAGAAATGTACATCACGGAAACTGACCATGGGGTCCAACTCATCCATGCTGACCAGATATCCCAACCCAATCTAGTCCCACCTGCCAGCACTTGGCCCATATCCCTCAAAACCCTTCCTATTCATATACCCATCTAGATGCCTTTTAAATGTTGTAATTGTATCAGCCTCCAACACTTCCTCTGGCAGCTCATTCCATTCATGCACCACCCTCTGCATGAAAAAGTTGCCCCTTACATTCCTTTTATATCTTTTCTCTCTCACCCAAACCTATGCCCTCTTGTTCTGGACTCTCCCACCCCAATGAAATGACTTTGACCATTTATCCTATCCATGCCCCACATGATTTTATAAATCATGGTGATCAGGTGAATGTTTAAAATATCATGGCACTTTATGAAGGACGGCAGTAAATGCTCATGTGATGGTGACCAGAATTCCACCCTCAAAATATACATTATTAAAAAAAACTGAGCCTTTTACAGAATCTTCCTGTGTTCACCAGTCACCATATCTGAAATGCTTTGAGATTCTTCATAGAGATGTGAAGTAAAATAAACATGCAGGTTTAAAATCAATGGTTTTTTTTGTTTTGGCAGCCCTTGGTGCTCCTTCATGCAATCCCAAACCTGAGAGCCACTTAATACAGCTTCCTTATGACAGTTACCAGAATCTGACTCAGTCATTTTACTACAATGTGGGAAAATGTTCTGTTGCAACATGCAGTGGTGAGCATGAACCAGAGCCATGATGCAAAGACTCAACAGCTTACTGCTGTGGAGCAGTGAAACTAGGGGAAAGGAAGATTTCCTGCATCAACTATGTGCTTCCAACCAAGGTGGTCAGCAAATGTGATTGTCAGAAGTGTGTTGAAACCAGGGCAATTGTCCACGGCTGTGCACTTGCTGCCGATAATGGTAAGTCTGCAGTTTGGACTGATTTTCATGAGTGGGAAAGCGATTAGTATTGGCACAGTGGCTCAGAGGTTAGCACTGCTGCCTCACAGTGCCAGGGACCTGAGTTCGATTCCAGCCTCAGGCGACTGCCTGTGTGGAATTTGCACATTCTCCCCGTGTCTATGTGAGTTTCTTTTGGGTGCTCCGGTTTCCTCCCACAGTCCAAAGGTGCGCAGGTTAGGTGAATTGACCATGCTAAATTGCCCATAGTGTTAGGTGCGTCATTCAGAGGGAATGGGTCTGGTTGGGTAACTCTTCAGAGGGTCAGGGTGGACTGGTTGGACTGAAGGGCCTGTTCCCACACTGTAGGGAATTGAATCTAATATGACTGGGTACAGGGGAACATTTTCCATTCAGGTTCCTGCAGACATTGATCGGCTAGTGCTCATCTTTGTAGAGCGTTATGGCAAGCTTGTGAACACAACAAAGATTCTTCCCTTTAACAAAAAAGGCAGCTCTGTCTTTCATGAGATTCAGCTTCTAAGGAAGAAGCCAGCAGTGACTTTGGATTGTTCTGTCAGCAATGCCATCTCACCGGGGGCAGTAAAAAGCCAAAATCCCATCGTGGAATTGGAGATTCCTCCCAACACCTTCTTCAGGCAGAATGGAGATATTTACAGGGAGTTAGTCAAAGCCAGTGTAACATTTAGAGATCCAAGGAATGTCTCTTTAGCCTCAGCAGCCCATGAAGAAGGTGACATTCTTTCTTTGAGGACATATGGCATGGGTTCTCTTGATTTTATAGATGAAATAACAAAGGAAAGCCTCAATGCAGGACAAGTGAAGGTTTTTCTGGGCTTCATCAGGGCTTTAACCTGAAACGTCAATTCTCCTGCTCCTCAGAGGCTGCCTGACCTGCTGTGCTTTTCCAGCACCACTCTGTTGACTCTAATCTCCAGCATCTGCAGTCCTCCCTTTCGACGAGGTAAATGAGACGACAGAAAGTTTCTAGTGGGCAATATGGAGATTCGAAACAGAAGACTTTTTAACCTTGATGTCCCTGAAAGCAGAGGGTGCTATGTTAAAGCTAGAACATTTTGAAGCGAACGAGCAAAGTAATTAGATCAAAGGAGTTGTTGCATCACTTATTAATGTAGAACCCACTTCAGGCTTTTCCTCTAATCCCAGAGCTTGGGGTCGGTTTGACAGTGTTATTACTGGTCCAAATGGAGCTTGCTTGCCCGCTTTCTGTGATGACCAGCAGCCAGATGCTTACACCGCCTACGTGATGGCTACTCTAGGGGGAGAAGAACTTGAGGCAGTCGCATCTTTCCCAGATATGAACTCAAATACAATAAGTGTTCAGCAGTCTTACTTCAATAAGCTGCAGTATAGAAGATCAGATCACAAAGATGCCAAAGTTAAAAAGACAGCTTTTAAAAGAAATGTAGCCAAACCAACAGCCACTGTCCCAGGTGAAATGAATGGTCTTATTTACCCTTATGAAAATTTTAAAGGATGTGAAGAGGCTTCATTTAGTGTAAGCCATTTCTGCTTTTACAGAGGTGAAGGAGACAGTTATGCTTTTAACACTATACTTTTCGATGAGGATGACCCAATGAGCTGAACAGAAGATTATCTTGCACGGTGGTCAAGGCCACTGGAATTCAGAGCTTGTTATAGAAAGGTGAAACTCCACAGCCCTCAAGAGATCACCGTGAGAACTCGAAAAACAGGACGGTCCCATTCTCAGACAGCTGGAGAAATTTATGGCATTCGCAATATGCGAACTATCATGCTGTGGACCATTTGGGCATCTCTGCAGTTAGCTTGGAATCAGGTGTCATGGAATGTTCTACGACCAAGAATGCATTGACCGCACATTAGTGAAGATTATCCCTCAAGGTAAATGCTACAGAGGAAGTGTGAACAATATGTCACAGGAATATCTGGTCAACCACCTTTCTCTTGCCGTCAACAATGACTCAAGTGAATTTACCATGTTGGCTCCACTCGATCCCCTTGGCCACAACAATGGGATCTATACAGTAACTGATCAGAATCCAGGACAGCTAAAGAAATAGCACTGGGGAGATGTTTTCATGTAAGTTCAGACAGTGTATCCAGAGTCATGAAGTCTAACGTTGGCATTGACCTTTAATTGTAACGAGAAGCAGGAGAGCTGGAAGATTATATTCCAAAGTCTACAGAGCTCCCCAAGAAGCCCTGAGGTGAACAACATAAGCATGGTTAAAAATCACACAACGCCAGGTTATAGTCTGACAGGTTTATTTGGAAGCACTAGCTTTCAGAGTACTTCTCCTTCACCACGTGGTTGTAGAGAAGGAGCACCTGATGAAGGAGCGTCGCTCCGAAAGCTAGTGTGCTTCCAAATAAACCTGTTGGACTATAACCTGATGTTGTGTGATTTTTAACTTTGTACACCCCAGTCCAACACTGGCATCTCCAAATCATAACATGAGCATGGGATGATAAAAGAGAGGAAAGAGGCAGAGAGATCATTTGTTTAGTCTTCGTCAATTTAAAAAGTATAGAAAGCAGAGAGTAGCTCCATGCAGAAAGAAATGGCACAAGGACCTGTGTTCCAGTGCCCTAGATTAAACAAACTCTTCCCAACAAACAGCCAAACTTGAGAAACTTGATTAGTCAACCACAAAATCAACCCTTCCTGAAGAAGGAAGGCAATTCTGTTAATCCATTGAGCTGGGAGATAATTCATCTTTTCTTTTTGAAGTGCTCAAATTTTTCTTCATGTGCTATTGTAGAGAACTGAACTGCATTTGTGACTATGTAAGCATATAAAGATGTTTTTGTGAATAATGGGTATTTTTGAAATGAAGAGAAGGGGGGCATGGTGGCACAGTAGTTAGCATTGCTGCCTCACAGTGCCACAGACCTGGGTTCAATTCCCACCTCAGGCAAACTATCTGTGTGGAGTTTGCACATTCTCCCCGTGTCTGTGTGGGTTTCCTTTGGGTGCTCCAGTTTCCTCCCACAGTCCAAAAATGTGCAGGTTAGGTGAATTGGCCATGCTAAATTGCCCGTAGTGTTCGGTGAAGGAGTAAATGTAGGGGAATGGGTCTGGGTGGATTGCTCTTCGAAGGGTTGGTATGGATTTGTAGGGCCGAAGGGCCTGTTTCCACACTGTAAGTGATCTAATCTAAGAAGATATACTTCAGGGAAGCAATTCTACCACCCTGGACCATGTCCAAACTGCCCTCTGAAATAGCTTAGCAAACCATTCAATTGTAGCTGGCTCACTACTACCAGATCAGGGCAACTAGAGATGGACTGTGAGTGCTGGACTCACCAGAGAAGCTCATATCCCAAAAACAATCTTTTTAAACAGGTGAATGGAATCACAAATGGCCAAATCTACATGGTTTACAAGCAATCCTAGTGCAGAACCACTTCCCCCTGTGCTGCCTAGACTAGCAAGATTACCTTAGAATCCTTCTGGCAATTGCTCACTCCTTTAATCTTCACCCCATATTCTACCACTTCTTCCATGATATTTTCCACCTTGAATCATGGAATCCCTACAGTGCAGAAAAAGGCCATTTGGCCCATCAAATCTGCCCTGATCCTCCAAAGAATATCCCAGTGTATACCTGTAACCCTGCATTTCCCATGGCTGAGCCACCTAGCCTACATATCCCTGGACACTATGGGAAATTTAGCATGGCCAATCCATCCTAACTCGCCCATCTTTGGACTGTGGAACGAAACCAGAGAACCAGAGGAAACCCACCCAGACATGGGGAGAATGTGTAAACTCCACACAGAGAGTTGCCCAAACCTGATCCCTGGTGCTGTAAGGGACTGTGCCACTGTGCTGCCTTTAATAAGTATCTCTTCAGTAAGTATCTTTCAGGAAATTTATTTGCTGTCCCCCCTCCAAATTGTGTCATAGCATCCACAATAATCTTCCCCTGACCACAGTCTGCCCATCCCTGGGATCCCCTGCTTCTCTACCTGCTGTCTGTTTTCTGCTTGTTGGCTGTGAATCCGGGTTGTGGCTTTTCCTACATGACAGGGATCTGTACTTTCCCCATCGATAAAGGTCTCCTTTTCCTCCATCCAAGCCTCCTGGCCGAGATTGAAGCCAAATTCTTCTGATAAATTGCTTTCCCGACGTTTGAGTGAAATCTATAGTCGGTCGGTTGAATAACTATTTTCTGTTTTAATTATAGCATTGTATTCTGATGAAATATATTGTGTTCTCATTTTATACAAGTCTACTATCTGTGGAACATCATCACTGAAAAAGTCAGATGGATGTTAGTGTAAGCAGAACAGGTACATTGGATACCGGTCATGCATTTTTCCCTTAGGACCAGCATGTGGCATCTTCTTCAAGCAGAAGGACAGAAAGCATAAATCTGTGAATATTTTTCCAATTTTAAGTAAAGGAAATCGTGATTAGATTACTTACAGTATGGAAACAGGCCCTTCGGCCCAACAAGTCCACACCGACCCGCAACCCACCCATACCCCTACATATACCCCTTACCTAACACTACGGGCAACTTAGCATGGCCAATTCACCTGACCTGCACATCTTTGGACAGTGGGAGGAAACCAGGAGCACCCGGAGGAAACCCACGCAGACACAGGGAGAACGTGCAAACTCCACACAGTCAGTCACCTGAGGCGGGAATTGAACCCAGGTCCCTGGCGCTGTGAGGTAGCAGTGCTAACCACTGTGCCACCGTGCCGCCCTTATCTGAAAGGTCTTTCTCTGAAGTTTTTATAGAGTCTTGACCCATCAAACAAATAAATACCCCTTAACAAAATTTGCAGAAAAATCAGAAAGCAGTCAGTGTAACCTCCTTCACCCTACTCTTTTTGTAGTAACTATCACCACCAGTGGTCCTTATGGGATCAACATTTGCTTCTAACTCCTGTCCTGTCACCTCAGTACTTCCTTGTTCACAAATAGTTCCCAGTTCCTCCAACATATTTGAAATTTTCATCTTTAAATCATGTCATTCCTAACCTTTGTCCTGCTGTCCTCTGAGTTTTCTATCCCTGAAACTCACTGTTCTTGCGATCATTACCTGCCATTACTGACAAAGCCTACAAACATTTGCCTGAACCGCTGAAATTTGTTGTTAAATCTTCCACTTCCTTTTTTTAGATTAGAATCAGCCTGTACAGTGGGGCACAGACAGTCTCACACAGGGTACCTCACACCTTCAATGCATTATCTGGGCTGACATGACACCAATTGTTAAATTTCACTTGACAATGTAACTTTAAAAAAGTTCTGCATTGACATATGAAATAACTGAAACCAACATGTTCATTCTAAAGAGATTTAACAAACAATCCAGGTCTTTTTCAGCATATAATTTCAGTTGCATCACACTGTAAACATTTGGTATAAATTCTGTGTCTTACGATCTTATACTCTACAACCACTTGATGAAGGAGCAGCACACCGAAAGCTAGTGTTTCCAAATAAACCTGTTGGATTATAACCTGATGTTGTGTGATTTTTAACTCTGTACACCCCATTCCAACACTGGCATCTCCAAATCATGACTTCCTTTAACAATCTAGTCCCAAATACCAGGGTGCAGCATATCAGATCCAATGAACTCCATTCCAGTAACAGAGTCTTGCAATAAAAAGTCTGCAACTTGTCAGGAGAAGGCAGGTTAAAACTGAAATGGATATTAAAACAAACAAAGAGAATGCTGAATAAACTGGGACTATTTTCCCTGGAGCATCGATGATTGAAGAGTGACCTTATAGAGGTTTATAAAATCATGAGGGGCATGGATAGGGTCAATAGCCAAGATTTTTCTTCCCCAGGGTAGGAGAGTCCAAAACTAGAGGGCATAGGTTTAAAATGAGAGGGAAAGATTTAAAAGGTGCATGTATCGAATGAGCTGCCAGAGGAAGTGGTCGAGGCTGGTACAATTACAACACTTAAAAGGCATCTAGGCGGAGTATATGAATAGGAACTGTTTAGAGGGATATGGGCCAAATGCTGACAAATGGGACTAGATTAGGTTAGAATAACTGGTCAGCATGGATGAGTTGGACCAAAGGGGCTGTTTCTGTGCTGTACATCACTGTGACTCTAGTTTGGCAGAATAGGTGGAACGAGAAACAGAATTAACATTTTAAATCTGATGTGAATCTTCAGGATGCTGAGTTCCTCTAGCATTCTCTATGTTTGTTTCACATCATCTGAAGTATTTTGTTAATTGTTGAGGCAGTCTATTACATGGAGTTGGGTCTGAGATCTCCTGAAATTGGTCCTGGATGACTTCCTCCTACTGTCCTGTATCCCTCTATTGTTCTAACTGTGGCAGTTTTCCTCCATGGCTGGTCAGCAGTGTCACTTGCCTGAATGAGGGGTACAGACTCATAATGAATTTAATCAGGGTTTTGTGATGTACAACAATCCCCATTTTCACCTTTCTGTCAGACGATATGCGACACTCTGAAACATTTCATTGGTAAGATGAGCTTTCTACTACTATCTCCCTTCCATTAGCACTCAAATTTGCAGCCTACAGCTACACTGATGCATCTGCTGATGGGGTTAATGGGCAACTCAACTCATTAGCACATTATCTGATTGGCAGCTCAGTTGTTTATTTGTCATAATGCATTCAAACTAGAGAGTCAGTAAATCTAGGGGCTAAAACAAAAGGAGAAAATTACCTCTCCTTCAAACATCAACACACTTTGAGCATGTTAAAGCTTCCAAGGTTTATAAAGCACAGTACAGATGCAAAACAAAGCTTCCTCTATCCTGTCCCAACAAATTGATTTAACCCTGACTTGTTTGGACTGTAATTACTTTGAACACACCCAACATAAAAGTTCCTTCTTAAACTCAAGAGACTGGGAAACATTCTTTTGGAAGCAGTTTTATAATCACTGCCAATAAAATCCAGCTACTTGTGAACCTTTAGGTCAATGCTGATTACTGCGTGCAAGTTTATGAGCCTAGTTAGACCGTCAATACACTGTCCGGAGACACACACACACACAGAGACACACACACACACACACACACACACCCTGCTCTACTTTGGACATTTTGACGTGGATCAGTGGAATGGACTCAAACCATCGAGTCTGGCAGTGAACACAGACCCCAAAGCTCATGAACTTGTCTCTCCCAACATACCACTTGAAAATACAGCATAGACCCAATAGTAGAACACAAGGAATCCCAATTTTTGCTGCACTGAGGAGGTTTTTAGCTTTGCAACAATTATCTGCGTTGCTGCAATGACAGCCTTATATTCAATAGGCAGTTGGTTAGGGTGATAATACACAAAAAGCAATCTGTACCTCATCACAAAAGTAATGATACTTAACAGAAGCAGAAAGCAAGTTTAAAGCTGAGTCTGATCTGGAGCATCTGAGTCTGAAACAAAATAAAACAAGAGTTAATTTAGTCTTACTGATTACTGCTACATCAAACTTAATTGCTTTTCAATCCTTTGCCAGTTGTGGTAGCACTAACATTTTTGCATGCAGGTATTGGGTTAAAACAGTCCTCAATTGTTTCATTTAATAACTGTGGTTTTTATTTAATTCAAAATGCTACCTCAAACTTGTCAGTAATGAAAACGGAAAAGGCATTACTGTTAAAAAAACTGAAACAATATTCCTTCCGATATTTAATTTGGGTGACATCTCAGTGCATGATAAATGACTTCATTAATGATTTGCTTTTATGAAACCTGAGTGCCGAGGGACTGGGTATGTTGGCCTGAGAAAACAGATCAAGGCGTCCTCTTGCTACTTGACCCTTGGTCTTTGGCAGGATTGCCAATACTTTTGGCTTTAATTGTCCACCCAGTGGCAGAAAGCCAGCTGAGTTAAGCTGATAGTCAACAAACAATACATGACTTAGAAAATGGTCATCTGGGCTGGGAACTGGGGAGTTAACCCATCGTGATTCACAAACATGCAACATTTTTGGAGCAGACAGGTCATTGGCAGCCACTGTCCAACTAAAGCTAAACAAATGTGATTAACAACTGCGCCAGCCTCTTGTGCTTGGGACTGATTAGCATTGTGTTTGTACTTTGGCAGAGGGGACATCACTTTCCTGGTAGTGTCTATTCTATTCCACTGTCTCCAGTAACATATTAGCTTTTGATCTGCTAGTTTTCATTATTCACTGTGCTGTAAGTGGTCACTGAAGCTTTTCCGGCTGATTTTTCTAGTTAAATCATTTTCTGTCCTGTCACTGATGGATGGTAGCAAGTCCCTTACTCAGTGTATCACATATGAATTATTAAGATACACAAGTACCTCTGATATGTCATCTCACTCATTTGCATGACACATTGCTATTATCATAGATCAGCATAGTGCACTCAGTCATTTTTCCCTTTTTGATGGTTGTGGTAGTAAAAAATAAATGATAAATATCACCTTAAATGATACTATGTCTCCTCTGTATTTTAAATCATGATTAAACACCCTCCCAAAAATGAAATTTATACAGCCTGCCATTAAAGTATATTTAATGTTTTGTGTGGTACCATTATTTTTTTTTAAGCTTATAGGACTTGATAGAAAGAGAAATATTGTGACCATCTTTAAGGCCATTAACAAAAAAATGGATCACAAACCCAGTTATCCGTTTACAAATGGTAACATTACAGGTGCTTTAGGATTTTTAATGAGCCTTCTCAGCAATTGCACAAATCTTTAAAACTGTCCGACCGGCAATTTCAAGAATTACCCACCACAACAGCTAATAGATGGCAAAACTTCTGACCAGTGAAATTTGCTTTGCTAAAACCGATAACTGCCATTTAAACAGAATACCTGAGCACCAAAGAGGTGATGGGAAATAACAGGAATTAACACCCCTGTGATAATAGACTTCATGAAACATTAAAACATGAAACATTAACCCATCTTAAACATTCAAATTTTGACATGCTGAAATGCATTTTAGATTTCCAATAACAACTCTTTTCTTAAAGAAATCTGGTCTGTCATGAACTTCTAAACTTATGCCTTATTCCTCTAGAAACATGGTGCAATGATACAGTCATCATCACTGAAGTGATCCACATTTTAAACACATTGTGGGGAGGGGGTGGATAGTGCAGAGTTTTATAAATCTTCCAAAAACAGGGAAATGGGGAGCAGGGGGTGACAGAATTCAACAAGAACTGATATTTTGATTTCCTGACAATAGGTTTGAGATGCAGAGATATAGACAGTAGCTCATTTGAGGTGGGCCATGCCTCATGCTGGCCAACTTATTTGTGCTTGTGAAATATTTGCTTGCTGTGAATATATATTGGTAAAAATATCTCCTTTGTCAATTACGTCCTGCTTTCAAGATGAAATGAACGATACATGCAAATCTTGTGGCATCTGGTTCACTATCTGTTAAAGGTGGCCTGTACTAGTCAGCTGTGTGTATGTGTTTGAGGCTGTGGTATTCTTTGTTGGAACCAATGGCATGAGGGAAGGCTGCAAGAGAAAGCAGCTGGTACAGAAAGGGGTGTGGCTGGAGTTATGATTGTTGGGCATGTGAAAGAATGATCACAGGGTGTCACCTGACTGAGTCTTTGCAAGACTTTGAAATTACCAAAACCATATGGAAATGTCCCTTACAATGCTTGAAAAGGTCATGGTAAAACCTGCAGGATCATTCATGTCGAACAGAGAGGCAAGTCCAACACTAACATAAACCTTCAAACAATCAATAGTAAAACACAACATTGTTTTTCCCACAAGAAAGAAAATGTCCCTAACTCCCACCCAAGCATCAATGCAAGGCACCCCATAGCTTGTGCCAGAACATTTAGTTCCTTGATTTAGATAGTCTCCGCTAATAATAGTGATGTGTGCATGCTAAAGTGAAGCCAATCTTAATGGTGAAATCTAAATTTGAAAAACACTTTTTCATTCTTAAGTTTTATGAAAATAGCAATGGAATTGGGCAGAAAAGCATTGGTTGTGATGCAGAGCCTCCCTGTTTGACCAGGAGACTTTTTATAGACCACCCATAACTGCATTATTATTGTGGTTCTGTTCGCCGAGCTGGAAGTTTTTGCTGCAAACGTTTCGTTCCCTGGCTAGGGAACATCATCAGTGCTATTGGAGCCTCCTGTGAAGCGCTGCTTTGATGTTTCTTCCGGTATTTATAGTGGTACCACTATAAATACCGGAAGAAACATCAAAGCAGCGCTTCACAGGAGGCTCCAATAGCACTGATGATGTTCCCTAGCCAGGGAACGAAACGTTTGCAGCAAAAACTTCCAGCTCGGCGAACAGAACCACAACAACGGACACCCGAGCTACAAATCTTCAACCAGACTGCATTATTATGGTAAGAAAAAGAGGGATCTAAAACGTAAGGTTATTGGATGTTGGAAGGTTCTATCAATGGACAGTTTCCCCACTGTGGAATTGCATGTGGCTTGTATGCACACACTAATATTTTACATTTTAATTATAGTCATTTGGAAATGGGGTAATGGAAGATGGAGAAAATGCTAAATTCTACTTGAGATGTTACGTCTGTCTTCTTCACAGATGTTTCCACATCCATTGTACATGATATCTGTCTGTATCAACTCAGGAATCTGTTTCCCCCAATACAAATTCAAACTGCATTCTGGATCCACCAGCAGATCATGAGGAATCCCACCACTGTTATCCAACGGAATAGTTTAATGTTTTCCTATAATTAACTTCATTGCTTTGATGCCAGCCTTATGATCAATAGACAGTCAGATGTGTAATGCAGCAGAACATATATGTAAAAGGGCACCTTGCATTCCATCGCACAGATGTCACTATTTATTAAAAGCAAAAATACATTTGAAGCCCAATCTAATCTGGAGTAATCAATGGTTTAAACCTAAAATAAAACGAGAGCTCATTGAGCCTGACTTTTACAGCTACATAATTCTCAATATTATTTGTTAATCGTATGTGCTACTGCTAATATTTATATATTTTGTTGGATTAAATCTACCCTCTTGACAGAGACCTTTAATAATGATGGTTTATATTTAATCCAAACATTATCTAAAATTTCTCAGTTATGAAATTGGATAAATGCACCACTATTTAAAACTCCTTTTGATACTTAATTTTGGTGGCAAATGTTTTTGTAAATATACAGCACTGAAATATTTTGCTAAGATTTTGTTTCCTTAATAGGTGCAGTGAGTAATTGATACAACTGAACTGAATAAATCCACATTTAATATATATCAACAAGATTATAAATTTAAGAGCAATATTGCTACAAAGAGGAATGTTTTAAATGTGGAAATATCTCTGATATAGAAACACGTTGTTTTGTTTAGTTAAAAGAGAGAATAGAAAGCATACTTTTTTAATTGTGTGAAAGAGAAATCAGATTTTATTAATTCATCAAAGCTTTCTGTCAGGTTCTCAGTTTAATTTCAGTTGGTAACATCCACACCAGAAGGTTGTGCATTCAAATCCAACTCCAGTGCATCAACTGAACTGACAGTGCTGATAACACTGACGGTAACACTGACGGCCAGCTGTACTGTCAGGTGTGCTGTACTTCAGGTGGACTGCTAAAGCAGAGCACTGTTTGTACAGCAATGAGGTTAACAACATTACTGGAAAATATTAAACTATTCTGTTGGATAACAGTGGTGGGATTCCTCATGATCTGCTGGTGGATCCAAAATGCAGGTTGGATATGTATCAGGGGAACAGATTCCTGAGTTGATACATGCTGAAGATGTAATGATATCTCGGGAGATCTGAAGAGAGGCAGAAGCACTACACTCAGGTGAAGGTCCTTGTATGTATATAGATCTGGTGTCATAACTAAAGATTTCTTATGTAAAAGAAAGTCATGGACTCAAGCAGTGTATGTTTTTGAGTGATTAGATAACCTCAAATAACCCTCTTTTCACCTGATCACATGAAAACCTCTATCTACTTGCAAACCATGCAATAAAGGTTTGAGAGTGCTACTGACAGAAGAGCCAGGAGGGCTTCTTGCATTCTGATCAACATTAGAAATAGAAGAGAACAAACGTCAGATTATCTTATTTGCTTGTTCATACACCCAAAGTTAGTCTTTCTCATGTAGAAGCAGTAACTAAATATGACAAGTAACTTACCAATGGTGCAGTGTTTTGGGATGTTTTGAGGTTGTGGATTATTTTTATTTTTGATCATTTATTGCCTATCTCTAATTGCCTGTTGAACTGACTGAGTTGTTTCAGATGGCAATTAAGCAGCGACAGGTTTGAGATGGTCTGTAGGCCAGACCATGTAAGGATTACAAATTTCTTTCTCAAAAAGGCAACAATTATCTAGATGGGTTTTCGCAACAACCAACAATGGTTACACTTTCATCATTAGGTAAGCAAGAATTTTATTACGTTGAAATTTCATAATCTGCCGTAAGGGGATTTGAACTCATGTCTCTCCAGCAATAATTTGGGTCTCTGGATTACTAGGCCAGTAAACTTACCATAACACCACCTCCCCTTAGGCTTCTAAATGTAAGTTCTTTGTTTAACCTACGTTTTAAAAGTATTTATACTAATAGCTGAAATTTCGTACTTCTTTTGGCTAAAATCCAAAACTTGGTGAACAAGATGAAGATGAGTATTTGTAAATATCAAAATTCGGGCTATTGATTTGTGACACGCACTGAAATTCATCTGATTTTATGCAATAAATGGCATAGCATGTTTGTGTACAAATAAATAAATCAAACAATAAAAACTTGCATTCATGCAGCACAATTAACTGAGAGCATAGTCCCAGGGCATATCATAGTAACATCTGATAAAAATCAATGGAAAACCAAAGAAGGAAATATTAAATGGTGCAAACTGAAAGCTTGGTAAAAGAGCTGGGTTCTAAAGCTTTACACTTAAACAAAATGTTTGGTTAAATAGTATTGACTTGTATGTTCCTTTGCAAAAGCTACAGACAAAATTGCAGCTTAAATTAATCTTTGATGAGCTGCTACTATAGCATAAAGGTTAAAGAATGATAATACCTGTAGCCCTTACGTTCCTGTTGTCTCTGGGGAGCTATGGAATCCAGATTGGGTCAATAAAACTAAACACTGTGGTCTGACTGACTTGATCCATAGCGGTGCCCAGTGGAAGGATTTGTACCAGTTTTTTGGAACAACATTCAAAACACCAAATCAGTCGAAATTTGGGAAAAATAATTAATATGAAGAATCATCTGCTTAGTAGTATTTTTAAGATTTGCTGGAACAAATTTCTTACAACACGTACAAGATTAATTACTAAGCTGAAAGCAATTGTTAGAAATCTATGTATTCTAATCTTAGAACATGTTGATTTCCTGACATGAAATCCAGGATCAGTTGTGAGAGAACATTGTGAGATAGTGTAGATTATGGCCACATTGCTCGTCATCTATCAAGGCAGTTTACTTTGCATTAACTAAACATTTTTATATCAAAATGAGCCGGCAAGAAATACTGTTCTTGCCAAACATTCATAGCAGAGACAAGACAGGTATCTTTTACTTCATTTGTGATCGGTCTTGGAAGTCTTCAGCTCATTTCCATCCAGTTACTTAGTTAATGAACAGTTTATAGGTTTTAATAAAGAACAAGAACCTGCAGGAGTGATATTAAGTTGTTTCGGTATCACCATGCTTGAGTAGAGGTCTACAGCATGGAAACAGGCCCTTCAGCCCAATTTGTGTACGCCGCCCACTTTTCACAATTAATCTCGTTCCATCTGCCTGTGTTTAGTCGATAGCCTTCCACACCTATCCCATCCATGTACCTGGAAACAAAACTCAAGCTCCTCATTCATAAAGTAAATAATAATAACAATGTACAGTGCAGTGACAATGCATGAATAAGTAAAACACAACACAACTGTGAGTGTCAGTAGATAACTTTGATACCCTGAACTACCCTATAGTCATGGATGACTTCAAATCAACCGTGGATGACCACTTCCAGAGCTAACCAAGAACAGACAATGCTGTTGAAGTGAAACATGCAGCCAGATCACCCAATTACCACCCACCCAATCCATCCCCCATGACACCCACCCATTCTGGACCTATATTTTGTTGTTTTAGCGAAGTCCACAGGCAAGCTCACAAACAAATAGATCCTCTGAAACAAACAAGTCCCTTCCCTTTCTAGCCCCATCCAAATCTCGAAATAGCAGAGAACAGGAAAGCAAAATGAGTTAGCAGTACACAGAGCTTCAGCTTTTAATAAAAAGTGAGGTGAAATTTGTGATCCATACGATGAGAATCTCATATTGTGTTTCTGCAGGAGGGTAACACATAAGCAGAGATTTGTTTTCATTCTTAACACATGAGTGTTTTTAATCTGTGGCTAGACTTGCTACAGCAGCTGGCTGCTGAGCATACTGGATGTGTAAACCCAACACCCAGAACAGTGTGCAATGATTCTGTGCACTCACTGTCTTTTATACCTTTAAAGCTGCTGTTGTTGCAAACTAATGCCTGTGACCTCTGACCCAGGATTGTCCAGTGCGTGACACACTGCAACATTGTGGTGCTCAATGTTCCACAGAGGCCAGTCAGTGGAACAACTACAGCCAAAGATTCTTAATAACATCATCTTGAGGGACTTATCAAACAGTTCTAATTATACTTTAAAACAATGATTTATAAATTAAGCTTCCATCCCAATACACTTTCATAGCTAGTGCTGTCTTGTACCTTGGCTGCATCTCTTTATTAAACCATGAACAAATCTGGGGATGATTTCTATCTAACATTCTTTCGTTAGTATTGATCATCAAGCATGTTGGAATTTAATTCCTGAAAGATTTAAGGACATGTTGCTTTAAGGGTGTATTCTGGGAATGTGCCAAGAGAGAAAAAAATTAAATTAATGAGCAAATGCTTCTATATAGGTCACTCAGGATTAGAGTTTTATGCTGTTTGTTGTTGAAGTTCTGCTGATTGGGAAATCTTGGATTTTTTTTAATGACTGCTTGGAAAACTCCCAGCTTTTGAAAGCATCCTGAAATCTGGCCAAATAAGTGTGGGAATCTTTGGATGGGAAACATCTACATTTTTGCTACACAGTTAATTCCAAAAGATACAGAATGAGACTTTAAAATTAATGGCTTTCTGATACAGCTGCTTTTCAATGAAAAATGGCACAAACTGAGCACAATGGACCTTTAGGTTCCATGACTTAAGGATGAGCCTGATTTATTATGTACAACTAAATGTTGATCATTTGAAAGTTATTACAATACCATGTTTAAATAATGCTAAGCCAGCTTGACAAATGGTGCTTTCTGAATCTGCCTTGCAGTGTTATCAATATAAAATGAGTTTCGAACAATTATTTTGCTAAATAACTGAAATGAACTGCCTGAGAATATTGTGGAAACAGTTGCAATAGTGGAAAGTTCAAAAGAGAACAGTAGAGAAAATTGAAAGGGAGCAATTTTCATTAATACAGAGAAAGAACATCAGATAGACCTCAAAGGGGCAATGCGTTCAATGCATGGCAGCACATATAGGAAGAGTAGTTGACCATTTAACCCATTTTGTGGGAGATCATGGTTGACCTATGACACAACTCCCATATACCTGTCCTTGCCCCATATTCTTTAAGAGGAATACTTATTAGAAAATAAGTCAAAACTTCAGAGACGGCATAGATTGACTGAAATGGTACCAAGGATATGGGGTGTCAGATATGTGGAGAGAGAAGAGACGGTAAAATTATTTATCAAAATGCAGATTTGTTCAAGTTAAAATAAAAAAGAGATAGTCAAAGTTACGATAGATATGGATAGAGGGGATAATGAGAAAAAGTTTCTAATATTAGATGGATCAGGAACCAGAGGACAGATTTAACATAATTAATAAATAACTCAGAGAAAACTGAGGATTCCGTTTTATGCAGTGACTGTTTATGATCTGGAATGCACTGTTCAAAAGGATACCTGAAATAAATTTCAACAATAATTTTCAGAAGTAAATTGGAATCCCTACACAAAAAGAAAAATGTTGTGGCACTATGAGGAAAGAACAGGATAACATGACAAACTGGGTTTCTTTCAGAGAGCCAGCATATACCAGAGGCTGATTTACCACTTGTCTTGCTGTAAAATTCTTTGACATTGTCTCAGTTTTGTTGATATTGTCCCTTTAATTCCACAACTTCTAACTGTGCTCAGAGGCCTGTTGAGTGGCACTTCATTAGATGCCTTCTGAAAGTCCATGTCCACCACATTAATAGCATCACCCTCATCATTAACTTTCTCTGTTAGGAACATAGGAATATTAAAAACAGGAATAGGCTATTCCTGTTTTACTGCTTAGTGAGATCAATTTCAAACCGTGGTTAACTCCTTACATGTCTTTGGCCTGTATCTCTTAATACTTTCACCTAACAGAAATTATCTATCTCAGATTTAAAATTAACAACTGATCCAGAATCCAGAGTAATTTATGCAAGACAGTTACAAACATCTATCACCCTTTGTGTGTAGAATTGCATCCTAACATCTCTCCTGAATGGTCTGGCCCTAATTCTCAGACAATGCCCCCTAGTTCTAGAATCCCCAACCAGTGGAAATAGTTTATCTTTATTTGTATTTATTTTCCTGTTAAAATTTTATCTCATTGAAAAGCTTAAGCAAGTTAGTTGAAACATGGCTTGACCTGAACAAATCAGGTTGTAGCTTTTACTTATTAATCTGCATGCAATCAAGTGACTATTAACATTATCCCAAATTGATGTTTCGAAAATCTTCCCCACTACCAGGTTGTAATTGGCCTGTAATTGGGCTTATTTTTATTCGCTTTCTCGAACAAGGGTGTGAAACCAAATGCAATTCTTCAGCCCTGTGGCACCACCATGAGTCTAAGGAGAATCTAAAGAATTATCAGCCAATTATTTCTGAAACAACCAATTAAGTTACTTTGTCATCTCATATTTTTGTCCCAATCAAAGTTGGATTCTGACTTGTGCAAAGTGTTAAATTTTGACTTTTGTGTCTCTTAAATGACTTTGAGAGTCCTGTTCATTGTTAACAAGATGAACTAATTTTCTGAGAAAATAGTATCTTCATTACTAGCAGAATTAATGGATGTTTGGTTGTGGTTCTCTCGAGAGAAAATCTCATGTCTTTAAAATGAATGCCCACAGTCAGCCCAATATCATACTGTGCCAGCAGAAATTACAAAGCCTTTTTCCAAATTTGAAGATGGGCATTCAACCATTTGAACTTCTGGAAAATCATCTTTCTTACAAGTTCAGTATACTTCGGTTTAGTAGAGGTGCAGGTTTTATGTCAAGGGGTTTTCTGTTGACATGTTTAAAAAAATCCAAGCTATTAATGAGTCTTATGATAATTAGCCAATATGTTCCCTTCATTTATCGGTCACTTCTGATTACTGACCAGAGATATGTTCTTTCTCAGATTCATCCTTGAATGGAAAACCAGGAGGTGAGATAGTTGCATGATTTTCTTTTTCTTGATGCCAGAAGTTTCAATATCAAACTGAAACGAAAAGCTCCTTGTAGCAGTCAGGGGCAGTTGGCCACTCTGAAACGATAAGTAAAAGTTAACCTTCATCCAGAGGTTTCTTGTGACTATCAAGAGTTTTTTTTTCTTGATATTTCAAATGGCCAGTGCAAAATGAGATGTATGCACAAGCAAATTTTTCAGGCTACCAGCAGAGTTGCACTAACTGCAATATCTGAACAATTCACACAATGACTGTGTAATCCTGCCAACAGCAGAAACCGTCCTCCCAGCTTATCACAAAAGAAGCAGGATGTCAAAAGCACATTGAAAATTTTGGAGTTATAGCCTGTTATCAGTATTTTTTTTTCTTATTATTATGAATGTTATTTGTTTACTCTTCTAGAAATACATGTTTGGTACTATGAATATGCAACATAACCTACCTTTGACATGCTATGCAACTGGTTTGCTCTTTGAACTTACCTGTACTATTAAAAAAATGAAAAATGTAAGTTCTATGCACAATTTCTAAAAAGGAAAAAAAAATCAGGTGAGCTACTTTCTTAATATATTTTGTCTTTACCTATGTTCTAAATGTTCTATGCTGTGCAATTTGAAATATTAAGCCATTTTCCTCATTTTTATGTTAGAATTATAGTACTTGCAGGACTTTCCTTAATTTGAAATTGATAGTTTATGTTACTTGATGTTTTTTAGGAAATCCATTTATTTGTTTATCTTATGGGATCTTGTCATTGCCAACCATTTATTGCCCATCCCTAACTGCCAAGAGGACAGTTAAGAGTGAACTGCATTGCTGTGGGTCTGGAGTTACATGTAGGTCAGACAAGGTGAGGATGGCAGGGTTACCGGGATGAAATCAGAGGAGTAGTATTTGGTTAATTTCTTCTGCAGAGAGCCAACACAGACATGATGGGAACAAGAGTCTCCTCCTGAGTTGGAACAATTGTGAAATTCTTATTATTGTAGGCTCTCATGAATCAGGAAATCCTGTAATCACTATATAACTTTCAGTGGAAATAGGGCGCAATTCAACTACTAGGATTGGAAACTAACATTAACTGTTTACTCTGAGAAACTGGGCTGACATTTGCCAGTTTAATCAATGTGGCTTATTTCAGATAAACATCAATCAGTTCCAATTCCAGAGCGCTTCAATGAAATTTGAATGCTGCTCTCTAGTTCTAATAATGATTTCCTGTCATATCACTAATAGAATAACTTGAAAAACAAAAGGCTTATTGCAGCATAACCAGTTTTTCTTTCTAGTGTTCAAATCCCTGGAGGGAGGTATGAAGCAATCTATCCTTCCTGGACTCTATCAGTAATTCCCAGTAATTCTACAGATTTCAGTCTGTTTCCTATGATGAAATTCAAAGGTAGATTGGATAATAAACTAAATGAAATCTACATATGCATGCAATCCTTTATAAGATGTTTCAGCATTTTATGGTTTCAGAAGTATGTACAGCATTTTTAAACTGCTACGAAGTGTCTCAACTAATGATACATGATACAGTAGAAACTCTTATAACCTTGTTATTGGCATGTTTCTCCTATATATTGAAATGCCTATCAAACTTTTTTGAAGTGTTTTTACAATGCGTTATGCAAATCTAATCATTTTGATTAATTTTCTACTCACTTCTAATTAAATGAATTGACTACTTAATTGAGTCTATCAATTTAAATTTGGATGTAAAATTTCATTAGCTTCTATGGAATGCTGGAAGCGAGGTGAGGTAAGGGATACAGAACCATTTCAGCAGGGTTAGGGTTGCTGTATTTAATATCTTGTGCAACAGGAGTGCCCAAGTCACACTCATGCCATCTGAGCCCTATCCATATTATTCGCTTTTAAGTTCTTTATCTATATTATCCCTGCTGTTCATGTTTGAGCAAATAAGGATCAATAGGTTTGTAGAAATTGACTGAGTGAATATCTTAACATTTTGGTCAAGAAATGCAATAGCATTATAGGTGCAAACGTGGTCACAGGGTGTTGGATATGGTTGATGGCATTGACTTGTTGATTTGGCACGAAATATGTCACACTGTCATGTTCATTGTTTCCCACAGAGCTCCAGGTACACATCATGGAAACGGATTTAGATTTGGCTTTTAGATTTAGGTTTTATTGTCACATGTACTTAAGTACAGGGATGCAGGAGTACATCCACCAATATCATTTATTGTATCCGTTGCTCCCGATGCAGTCTCCTCTACATTGGGGAGACTGGACGCCTCCTAGCAGAGTGCTTTAGGTAACATCTCTGGGACACCCGCACCAATCAACCACACCGCCCTGTGGCCCAACATGTCAACTCCCCCTCCCACTCTGCCGAGGACATGGACGTCCTGGGCCTCCTTCACCGCCAAGCCCTCACCACCTGATGCCTGGAGGAAGAACGCCTCATCTTTCGCCTTGGAACACTTCAACCCCAGGGCATCAATGTGGACTTCACCAGTTTCCTCATTTCCCCTTCCCCCACCTCACCCCAGTTCCAAACTTCCAGCTCAGTACTGTCCCCATGACTTGTCCTACCTACCTATCTTCCTTTCCACCTATCCACTCTACCCTCCTCTCTGACCTATCACCTTCATCCCCACCCCCACTCACCTATTGTACACTATGCAACTTTCTCCCCACCCCCCACCCTCCTCTCATTTATCTCTCCACCCTTCAGGCACTCTGCCTGTATTCCTGATGAAGGGCTTTTGGCCAAAACGTCGATTTTTCTGCTCCTCAGATGCTGCCTGAACTGTTGTGCTTTTCCAGCACCACTCTCATCCAAAATCTGGTTTCCATCATCTGCAGTCATTGTTTTTACCCTGCAGGAGTACAGTGAAAAGTGTATGATGTCACCATCTTAGGGACAAAGGTACTCGAGGTAGGCAGTAGAGGTACATTTTTAGCCCTTATTGAGACTGGAACCAGCAGCAGTCAAGAGTAGAATTCACACTTGAAGCCTGCATGCCTATTCTGCACTCATCCTCAACCTCTGGCTGGTTTCCTAATGTCATGATGAGGAGGGTACACCTGAAAGTAATACATAGCCAATGGACCCAATTAAAAGCCTATTTGGGCTAGTTAACAGAAACAAATTGGTATTCCCCTGCATAGGGATGGCCCTTCTAGCAACACAGAATGGGACCAATGGCCCAGGTAAACTCAGAGACTCTCTCTTTACTTGCCCGAATTGGGCAAACATATTGTTCCCTATAGACAGGATCCCCAGCCCATACAGTGGTGTTCGAGCTCCAAAGTTCGAACTATTTGAAGAGGAGGTGTCTCCATTTTGATATGCCCTTCCCTTTGTTGCCATGGTATCCTGCCACTGTGTTGAGGCTGGGACGCCTTTGATTGACTGTCCAACGTCAACAGCCTGCCCACCGATCTGACTTGGTGATGGAATTCTTCCTGAGGCCTTTAATTGTCTGCTTTGGGGGAAAGTACCCTGAGTGAATGTTAAAATCAGAAAATCATTACAGTGGAATGCAGGCCATTTGGCCCATCGAGTCCACAGAGACTTTCTGAAGAACATCCTACGATGACTCACCCCATACCCTATCCTGTAAACCTGCATTTCCTATATCTAATTCACCCAAACTACAAATCCAGAAGACCATAAGATGTAGGAGGAAAAAGGCCATTCAGCCAATTGAATTTGCTCTGCTATTCAAACATGGCTGCTAAATTTCTCAACTCCAATCTCCTGCTTTCTCACTGTAACCATTGCCCCCTCCCCTTGACAAACAAGAACCTATCTATTTCCATTTTAAATATAATCAATCACCCGGCCTCCACACTGTAGGGATTCTAGACGTAGGAGCAGAAATTAGGCCAATCAGCCCATTGAGAGCAGGAAAATTGACATTTCGGGCAAAAGCCCTTCATCAGGAGTGAAGGCAGGCAGCCTCCAGGATGGAGAGATAAGTGGGAGGGGGGTGGAGCTGGGGAGAAGGTAGCAAAGAGTACAATAGAAGTCCACATTCACCAGTTTCTTCATTCTGCAACCTCCCCCCTCCCCCCAACCTTACTCCAGTTCCAACCTTCCAGCTCAGCACCATCCTCATGACCTGTCCTACCTGCAAAATATTCCTTCCCACCCATCTGCTCCACCCTCCTCTCTGACTTATCACCTTCATCCCCACCCTCATCCAACTATTGTACTCTTTGCTACCTTCTCCCCAGCCAACAATGCATTTGCCTTCCTATCTATTGAATAAACCTGCAATTTTATCTTGACAGAATCCAAGGACTAGAATTCTCAAATCTCTTTGCACTTCAGGCTTCTGCATTTTCTCCCCATTTGGAAAATAGTCCATGTCTCTATTCTTCCTAGCAAAGTACATGACTTCACACTTTCCCACGTTGTACTCCATCTGCTGCTACTTTGCCCACTCTCCTAACCTGTCCAAATCCTTCTGTAGCCTCCCTGTCCCTCTACCTATCTTTGTATTGTCTGCAAATGTAGCCAGAATGCCCTCAGTTCCTTCATCTAGATCATTAATGTATGAAGTGAAAAGTTGTGGTCCCAACACTGACCCTGTGGGCAACTTAGCATGACCAATCCACCTAACCTGCATATCTTTGGAATGTGGAAGGAAACTGGAGCACCCAGAGAAAATCCTCATAGGCACTATACCTGGGATCAATCTTTCTCTGGATTACCTCCATTGCTAGTGCATCTTTTCTTGGACAAGTGAACTAAAACTGTTCACAGTAATTCAACTTTGGGCTGACCAGTGCCTTTTACAGCATTAGCAAGACATCCCCATTTTTTATCCTCCATTCCTTTCCAAACGAAGGGCAAATAGTCCACATGCCTTCCCCATTATCAGACCTCCACAACCTTTTGGCTGAATGCCAGGTTTTTGTGATTAATGCACAAGGACCCTCAAATCCTTCAATGGTGCAAATTTCTGCAATCTTTTCCAATTCAAATAATATTCAGCTCTTCTAATCTTCGTGACAAAATACATGACCTCACATTTTCCCACGTAATATTCCACCTCCCAAGTTTTGTCCACCCACTTAAGGTTTCTCTATCTCTTTATAGAATCCTAGTGCCACCCTCACTACTCGATTTCCCACTAACTTTTGTATCATCTGAAAAGAGTGCATTCACTTCTGTCATCCGAGTTATTAATATAGATTGTAACTATTCAATGCTGCATGCAATGCTTCCTCAAGGTTGTGTGCACTCAGCGATCTGGTTGGCATGTTGTTTGCAGCATCCACTTCCGGTTAGGTTCGCACATGGACCTTGGGGCTCCTGTAGACAGACAAAAATAGTCAGATGGAATGCTGGTTGCATTTCTATACTTTGTCTCTCTCTCTCTCTCTCTCTCTCTCTCTCTCCCTGTCTATCTCTCTCACTGACCATTGTCTCTTCCTTGTTTTTAAAGTGCCATTGTTTTGATCTTTTTATTCCCCAAAGATCCAAAACAATCCAATAGTTTATAAAACCATAATTATTGCTCCTGGAATTCAAGGAAATCAGCTCCAACACCTCAAATACCTCAAAAAAAAAGGAGTAGCTCTTCCAGCCACATTTTTTTTTGTCATCCTCCATCTTGGATTACCCAGAAACATGGAGTGGGTAAATCGACAAAAGTATTTTCCCTGGCGTGGTGGAGTCCAGAATTAGAGGGCATATGTTTAGGTTGAGAGGGGAAAGATATAAAGGAGACATAAGGGGCAACTTTTTCACGCAGAGGGTGGTACATGGATGGAATGAGTTGCCAGAAGAAGTGGTGGAGGTTGGTGCAATTATAACATTTTAAAAGGCATCTGGATAGGTATTTGAATAGGAAGGGTTGAGAGGGATATGGGCCACATGCTGGCAAATGGGATGAGATTAGTTTAGGATATCTGGTTGGCATGGACAAGTTGGACCAAAGGGCTTGTTTCCATACTGTACATCTCTCTGACTCATATAGCAGCATGTCATTGGGAATAGTATTAGGAATGACTGAGATGGTGACAAAGGTGTCATAGAGAAAGCTGTCTCTTTAAAATGCTGAGAAGGGAGGGCAGGGGCAAAGTATGTTTGGTGGTGACATTAGGCTGGAATTGGCAGAAATGGTGGTGGATGGTCTATTGAATAAGAGGTGGCTGGAATGGAAGGTGAGAAGAATGGGGACTTTATCGAGGTTCTCAGCTGAGGAAGAGATGAGAGCAGAGTGTGTGAAATTATTTGGACATGATTTAAGAGCGAGAATCTTTTAGTAAAGCAAAAGGAAGACAGATTGAACACGCCAGCATAGAAGTATGAAGGGGACAGATAAGCTTGGAGAATGGAATTGTCCTGACAGAAAGCTACCCAATTTAACTTTGGAGTCCGTGGGCTTGTACTGAATATTACTTGTGAGCCTAATCCCAGAAATGGAACAAGTTGATATCAAGACGAGAAAGGAAGACTTGGAGATGGACTATGTGAAGTGGAGAGGGAAGGGAATTGGAGTTAGAGCCAATGAGATTTTCCAATTCAAGATGAGAGCTGGAAGTGGGACCAATACATCATCATCATACCAAAAAAAAACAGTAATGGAGAAGAGCCTGAGTGAATAAGAAAAGCTTTATGTATCCTATGGAAAAGTAGGTAGAGCCAGGGCCCAAGCTGATCTACACAGCAACAGCGTTATATTTGAAGTAAGTGAGTGGAGTTGTAGGAGAAGTTTTTCAATATTCAGCCAGGTGGAGGAAGGTGGTTGTGGACTTGGACTAGTTTGATCTCTTTTCAAGGAAGAAACAAAGACCTCTTGGACTGCCCTGATAAGGATTGAAATGTGAAGGGATTGGTCATTATCATGAAAAGGGGTTATGTGTGATTCTGACTCACTGGTTGATTGTGAGGTTCAGAAACCCAGAGGGAAGATCATGCTCTTGGCCTTTGGGTATGCACATGAAGGCTCCTAAGGCCTCTTGTAGCCTCCTCCAAAATATTTGCCAGTGGTTGATAGCAATATGCTTCCTGTAACTGCAGTTTGTATTTTTGTGTGCTTGGCGTCCAAACCAGAAGTCCATAAGAAGACCATGGAATGTTGCCTCTGCAAAGCTAAGTTTGCTTTTTTTTAAAAATGAACCTATTTATTCAGGAGTCAAAAGGAACAGGATTTGCCTTTTTCAGTAAATTTCAGGAAGTTGTTTGCCACACCTTACACTCCCCACTGCTAATTAAATCCTTCTCCCTATCTTGTGTAGCTTGTCTAATTTCCCAAAGTCATACTTTATGCAAAAACCGCCATACTTACTGCTTAATATATACCTATATAATATTTTCACATGAGTTTCTGCTCCCTTTCTGATCTCTCTACTTACAGCTGTGCCTCTGTCGTCATTGTTACATGATCATTGACATCATCATGATGTATCTTTCTAGTGTTAAACCAATTACTCTTCATCTCCCCAAGTCTTATCCCTGTCACATTTGCATTTTATATACCTCCCTAACAAAGTGTCAGAAATCAGAGGTTTGATGTCTGTCAACTTTCCGATCTGGTTCGGATTTGCTTTTGTAGATTGAGGATGTTCTGTACTCTCCCAATCACTGCAAGTATCCTTCTCTTGGTTGGCTACAGAGCTAATTGTAGAGCTTTCTTCTTCTCCTTCTAAGCAGTATGGTCCAGTTTCTTTTGTTCTTCTGTTTCTCCCCATGCTACCAGTTTCAGGCTAGGTTGTTCCTTTGTTCTTTATCTTAGTTTCTTGTGGTCATTTTCTGTAAGTGTAGATGTTAATGCATTTGAAAGAGGTGGAAGCTGTGGTTTCAATCTTCTACCCATTCGTGACTCCAATGGTGAGGAACAAGCAATTGAAGAAGATTGAGGTCTCCATTTTTCTTCTGCAAAGCTTTAACTGCACATACACCTCGCTCAGCTTTTCCATTTGCTTAAGATTAATGAGCTGAATGAGTGATATGCATAATATCAAAGTCACTCATTTGTAAATTGTAGTTCTTTTTCTGGTGTGAAAATGTCTGGTATATCATGTGTAGATCAAATTCTTCTGAGATATTCGTTGTCTGCAGCTACTGAAATGTGATACGAATGATTGACTTCAATCCACCTTGAATAGCAATCTATACCAATAATGAAGACTTCTACAGTAAGCTGAGATTTTCGGCTTTGCAGTCTAACTGTCAGGGCAAACATGCGCGATGGTGACTGACTCTCCACCTCCACCAATGAGAAAGCTCACCAAGCTGGAGAATCACAGGACTCAACATTGAAGTCCCACCTTGCTAGAAGCTGCCAGGCAATTGGAGTCCAGCTGTTTCTGATCATGAGAGATCATTGCTGGAACTCTGGTCTTCAGAGGAATACAAAGATGAGAAGATCATTTTTCTTTTGGGACTCACAAGAAGGGGTCACAGATAGGAATCCAGAGACTTGGAGGCAACAGTGGGGTTGGGGAGAAGGGGTTGGCTTTCTATCGCCACCCCTTTGTTTACCAATTCTTTCCTTTTTATTAAACCTATACTGGGACAAATGGAGAACCACCAATAGGACAGACAGGTTGACCTAACAGGTTGTTACTTTTCTTACTTGCTAGGATGTTGGGTAACTGGGCTGGTGGCAAGTTGAGAGTCAGATGCAGCTATGAGTTAATAACATAAGGCCTTAATTTGCTGTCAAACCAAGGATTGGCTGAGGTGACAAGCAGATGACCAGTATCTTCAAATAACCCAATTCTTTGTCTTCTTGTCTTCCACCCCCAATAGAGGCAGAGTCATGCCTTCTACTTGAAGTAATCCATTACAGGTAATCCTAGACCTTGATGAGAAATAGAAAGGTTATAATGGTTTACTTTGTTCTTAGTTTTTTACTACATGAGGAATGCAGTTAAAAATCATTTCATTGAGAGAATGTGTGATACCTGACCACCAGACTGACTTTGAACCTTTTCATCCCTAATTACTGACATTGTTCCCCAACACTTTGTAATTCTCAAATGTCTTTGCAGGCCATTTTTGAGGAATCGCAGGTAGAAGAACTTTTTGTATGACTGATCTTCAATCGAAAACTACTAAAAAATAAAGTCACCATAGTCCTGCTCTCTTATTAAAGAGAACGGGTGGTAGTTTAACCTAAGGGTCACCACACCTCAGGTGAGGGGAAAAGTTGTGAAGGAGAGTCCTCCATGGTAACATCAACCAGTGTGGAAATTGTATAGACACTGTTGGCATCATTTTGCATCATAAGCCAGCTATTCAACTAACTGAGCTAATCAGCACACTGATCAATACGTGCAGACCTTCTGAGTAGCTGCCTTGTAGCTTAAAGGGAACATAGGCCCCATTACATAATTTGAAAATGTTTTATGCCCATATTACTGCTAAGACTTCTTTTGTTGTTGTGGTGTAATGTTGTCTGTCTCTATCAATAATCACAATAGACTAACCTTCATTGACCTTCTTCCTGCACTTGTCCTGGAAGAAAATCGTGAGGGCCAAAGATAGGATAAATAGACAAGGTCTTTTCCCTGTGGTGGGGGAATCCACAACTAGAGAGCATAGCTTTAGGGTGAGAGGAGAAAGATATAAAAGGGACCTAAGGGGCAATATTTTCACATAGAGGATGGTGCGTGTATGGAGTGAGCTTCCAGACGATGTAGTGGAGGCTGGTACAATTGCAACATTTAAAAGGCATCTGGATGGGTATATGAATAGGAAAGATTTGGAGGGATAAGAGCCGTGCTGGCAAGTGAGACTAGATTAGGTGGGGATATCTGCTCAGCATGGATGAGTTGGACAACAGGGTCTGTTTCTGTGCTGTACATCTGTATGACTCTACTATAGTCAGTAATTGTGGATCTTATGGTGTCAAGATTTCCTGAAGAGGTGAGGAGTTGTTTAATCTTTTCAAAATCACTTTTGCTGGTCCAAATTGGAATGCCATTGTTAATCCTGCTATAAAATTATCTCAAGGCTTGGCTGAAATCATGAAAGTTTGACAGGAATTAACCTATTTGATTTGCCATATCAAAGAATCTTTGATGTTTTTTGCTATTCTTCATTTACAGAAATTCTCTTACAGCTTTTGCTTTTGAGAAAACCATAGTAATTGCAGTGACATGAATGACTTGGCAAATTCAGATTAACCTTTTCATAACTATCTCTGACTCTTTTTGGTTTGTAGATCCATCTATCAGTAAATCACATTTTTGGCAAGTTACACCCTCAATGCCTTCTAATATGTTGGACGTAATTCTCTGAAAAAAATTCTGGAGGGAAATAATTTCAAATCCATTAAAACAATAGTGTCAAAGAGATGTTATGAATGTAATTTGCAATCCAGATTTTGTTTTTTGTCCAGACATAACTGCCAGAATCCGGTGTTCACATCAAGTTTGATAAATTGAGCATTCTTGACTAGTTTTGTTTTGCTTTCATACAATGAGGCTATTGGGTGAATCTTTGCATCCCACTATTGAGATAAGCACAAGCAGATTCTCCCAGAGCCATTTGGTTTTGAGATCTTAACCATCTTTGGACACCATCTTGTTGCCAAAGTGACCGATGGACTGAATCTTTGGTGTATAGTTTCTATTTTGACATTCACTTTGTCTAAGAGTAGCAGACAAGCCTGGCTTGTGGAGTAAATAAGCAATTTGGTTTAACGTAACCTCGTAGAGAAACATGATAGTTGGTTTTATAACTGACACAATTCCTCCTGAAATTTTAATGACTCACTTTGCAATTCATTCATAGGTATGACATTAACAAATTCATCAACTTTTGAGATTAATCTCAACTTTAATCATGCCTTTCTACTTAGTAGAGAAAATTCTTTGTTCTGAATAACAGAGATTCAAGGATTGCTAATTGTTTCTACTGGAGTTTTCTTATGATTGAGCCTTTTACTTGTGTTGAAGTTCTTCCAGGACCATGTAAGTTAATGTATGATGCTTCTAATGTAATTTGTTTGAGCTATTTAACTTGAGCTGATAGTACTGAAACATTAGCTCCTTGATCTAATTTAAAGTCATCTAGATGTCCATCAACTTCTAATCAATCCAGGTCTTAATACTTATTTTCAGTATCATTTTTTTCCCCCAGGAAAGTCTTGGACTGTTCATTTTGGTTATTCAAACAGTTGCTTTAGGGATTCGCAGTCTGCTTGTGAGTCACCAATTAGTTAATAGCTTTGGTGCTATGCTCCCATTCTTGGACGTTCTTCCTGGTCATGTGGCCTTTTGGTTTGTTTTTCCTCTTTTTGATGGACCAAGACTTCTTGCCCTTTTGAGGCCTACACATTGAATTGCCTCACTCAATTTCTTCCACAAGCCTTCAGTTTTGACTCAAAATCATGCCCAATTTTGTTTCCTGAGCTCAGTTTGCTTCATGAATTGACTTGATTTCTCCAGTATTAAAAAGTCTCTCCTCCAGGAGTTCGATAACATTTCATCTGCAGCCTTGACAGTGGTTCATCAGGAATTAATGTTGTTCTTAAATTTTCCTAAATGCAGGTCTCCATCAAATGATAAAGATCATTAATAAAAAAATCTATTCTTTCACCTGACTTTTTCTTTCTAACTATTAAACTTTGTTTGTTCAATAATTACATTCCAACTAACACTGATAAATGAGCAAAGTGTCTATACTGCCACTTGAGACTAAGTTGTAATCTCATCAATGCTCTGTCTTGTTAATACATCATTAGCAATGGTAACAACATAGAATAAACACTGCTCTCCACTTTCTGGTGTTTCCTGTCCATGCCTAAAGTAATTCTGTATCTGGTGAACCTTCTCTTCTATTCCATGGCATGTTGTGTCACTCTGGTGGGAATGCTAGGTTAGATTCCATGTTTCTTGTCAGCCCTGGGAGAATTCTTGCATTTCCTGCTGTGCCTGTACTTCTGTTCTCGATTTTGAGTCTTTGTTCCTTGTTGCCTGGTCTCTGAGTCTGTGGTCCAACTCACTGTGCTGCTATTATGTGCTTCCTGACATCTTCATATGTCTTCAGTTTTTTGGTTTACTTTCTTAACCTTGAGATCCTCTTCAAGAATGCTTACTTTTGTGCCGTTGCTGTGCTTTTGTTGTGTAATCAAGTTTGGGGTTGTTTAATCTCCCAAAGGTTGCTGCCTTGAGTCTTCTATGTCAAGACTCTTTATTTACAGCTGATGTACAGACACATCATGCCCTCATTTCGATCCTGCCTCCCCCAAACTTTCAACCAACTCAAGTGATTCTGGCATTATTATCTCACCATCAATATTTACAACTTTTATATTACCTCCATTATTCTATACACCCTCTCTGGTGAACTGTGGAGAGCCAAGTTGAGTGCATTTCTGGTTGTGAGGTTTGGAAACACGTCAGCCACGATTCAATAGGGAAGCAGACTCGGTGGTCTAAATGGTGTAGTTCTGCTCATATATCTAATGGTCTAAGTATTCTAAACTAAACATTAACTTGGACAGTGAACTGAGACCTCAACCTCTAGAACTGAGCTAATAAGTTCATCTCAAAGTCAGATGGACAGCCAGTCAGTTATTTTGGTTGTCCATTAAAGCTTCTATCTGAGTCAAGTTTAGCAGGCTTAATGCAGATCCCAGTGGATGTGAGGCCAATGTCCAAAATGTCCTTCCAATACAAGGCAATTGGATCTAATTGGACAATCTTACTCTTTGAAGGTTAGCTTATCTGGAAAGGGAAACTAATGTATATGCTGTGCTTGGGAGTGGGGTGTGGCTGGTGTATATTGAGAGTGAGCTTTGCCAACAGTTCAAACTTACACGATTTTGATCCAGCAATGTCATAATGTCAACACTTCATTCTTCCTCCCTCAGGCTAATGTGTGAACAGTGAGCTAGCAAGGATGACAGACCATCAGAGATATTCAACTCAGTGGTGGTGGGCAACCAATAGATTGCAGTATTATTGCTGATACTGAAACATCCACTCATCATGAAATTGAGTGTGGGAACCTCCCAAATTTTAGTTAAGTCCTATTACAGGCAGCTGATGCTAGGATAGTCTGCTTACCTTTAAAGGTTTAGTCATAAAAGATTGCAAAATGTTCCTGACAGTCATTTGCACTCCTGTGAAATTTAGCTATGCAGTGGTTGAGTGCGCCTGTGGTTGGTGCAAAGTTAAAACAGCATGAAGCTAACTCCTGAAGGCAGTCTTACATCATCCGACCTATACCACGCGTTGAAAGTTCCCTAAAACTAATTGAGGATTAGCTCAGGCATGCATTACTCATGAAAATATGCTTGCAGCAGCCCCAAGAATGAAATTGTTACATCGTTAATAGCAGCAAGAGTTCACTTAATGATTTTCATTCTCTTTTACTCATATACTGTTAAAATAGAATTGAAACAACTATTCGGATAACATGACGGAACACCACACTACATCTGACCTGTGCCAAACATGACAATCTTGATGCTGTCACTGAGTACAAAGTAATAAAATATTCACTCTGCAGTCCCACTCCATCAGTCACACACCTCAACCAACACTAACGCATGCACGCACACACTCGAACACAAACATTTTCCAAAAACTGAAAAAGAAAGAGAATTTTTCTCACTAATTACTTATCCACAAAGCTCCTGCCCACTGTGGTGCACAATTAGCTATTCTGACCCAAAACGTCTGCAGAAGGCATGTACAGGAAAAAAGTGTAAACTGTACCATATCTAGCATTTAAGTTCTTTTGAAGGCTGATATATGATACTCCCTGATGGCCCTGTAACTACCAGATATAATTTGATGCACCATGTCTAAAAGCCACAAAACATGATTGCTTTGAAAGTGTGCATTCATTTATTTAGCTGTAAACTTGTGAGCCCAGCTGCGGAATTTCCTACAGCACGACTGTCTGGAGTGGGAGGGAATGAGGGGATTAACTCTTCCAGCACCAATCACTGTAATATGTCGTAAACTCTCTTCTTGAAATTTATGGCTTGGTCAACAGAATGACATTCGAGAGCAGCAACTTGAATTTTCATGACACTTTTAGCTCAAAACTAAAAACGTCTCCAAGGTGATTCACAGAAGATAGATGTGTGGTGATGGGAAGACAAATTAAGATGCCAACTAAAAATTTAGCCAAAAAATAGTATTGTAAGGAGCCATTAAGGGAAAACAATTAGATGGAAAATAGTTGGTAAGTAGGTGGGGAATTCTAAACAGTCGGTTTAGGTTAGCTAAAGGATTTGCCACTGGGAATAGGGTAAGTGGAGAGGGAGGCCACAAGACAAGGGGTTTTATCGTCTGGAGATTTTGCCAGATGGATAGAATGGTGAAGATTGGGAAGGAAGACCAATTTATTAGCATTTAGCAGTGTTGCAGCTACAGAAGAAAGCAAATCATTCATCCAATCTTTAAAAAGCTCCAAATTGCCCCATGTTATCTTACTAATAGATAGGCCATAGATTGCAAGCCTCCCCCTGTTTAACATTCCTCATGCTATTATTTTCAGTTCATTTTTTTTGTAACACAGGGGTTCTATCAGAGAGTAATGCATCTTGAAAGTGAAAAATGCAGCACAGGATAAGATTAAGGATACCTCTGACATGCCTTATTCATCTATGATACACATCTTTGTGTTGATTATTGATTACCTTGTTTCCTATTGTTGAATTAATTACTACAGATGATGCAGTATTCAAAGTGCTGAAATTAGAGCTCTGCTGAAATTTATTGCCGATGAGGGCCGCAAAAGACATCAAGGATATCTCAGCAATGACGGTGAGTTATGGGGTTCTTTCACAAGTGTGAATGACACAGGCACTTGTGAGTTATGATACTCCTCCTGCACAAGTGAAAGACCGTCTGGACCTCCCTGTCACCAGTGAGATAATCTGTTTATTCTGGGATGAAGGGAGGGGGAAGGGATTGATGAGATGATCTCTAGGGAAGACAGTTAAATGGTAATTCACACGTAGAATAACTACCATTCTTTTGTACATAAAGCAGAATTGTCAGTTATCCTGAAAATAAATAATGTTTTCTAATTTGTTAATCTATTTCTTCTTCTATTTTTTGGGGGGGAAAAAATGGGATTTCTAACTGATTAATATCCAGCCGCAAACTATATCGTTGACTGAATTTTGTGGCCTATCAGCCAAGTAGTAAACTAATTAAAAAGCTTTGCATTTTATAATAATTGACTTTCCACTATTTATGACATTTTGAACACAGACCTTTTTTTATGACAGCACCCACATCTGATAAATTACAATAACTTGCCTTGACATTTGCTGCTGGGCTATTCACACACATTAATCAGCACTGCTTTGTTTTCACATTTTTTAAATCTTTTCTGTCAATTTTTTTTAATTTCCAGCCAAACACTAGCCAAACACCGGCTATCAGATAAGTGATTGAAGGTGTTGATAAGAGGATTGTGATTGAGTTTTTTTTTCTCTCTCTCTCCACTCCTTGCTTTCATTCCTGGGCTTTTGTGCAGGGGACAGAGTGTCCACTGAATCCTTACCCTGGAGCAGAATTTTTTTTAAAAAGGCAAAGATATTCTCAGGGCCTGAGGACAGGCCAAAAAGGTCAAGCATCTCACAGACCCTTTTTAGCCTCTTTGTCAAACCCTAGACTGAGTTGCCCTTGATAGTTAGAGGGCACTGTGGGGTCTTTTTTTCCAGCTGTAAACAGCCAGAGGAAATCCACAGCGAGATGAGGAGTAGGTTTGATCCCATCATTGCTCGTTAGAAAGCCCATGTTTACTTTGCATGCAATGTCTAATTGTATTGTGTTTTGTATGCAACATATCTAAGATCAAATGTTTAAGAATAGATATTGGTGGCAAGTTTGCAAGACACGTATTACAAAAATCCTCTGTCCTCTTCAACTGAACTGTAGATCCTGATTAATACTTTAAAAACACAATCTTGAGCTTCCATCAGAAATGTTACAGAATTCAACACTTCAGTCAATCCTATTGATATTATTTGATACTTCCAATTTCCAGACATTATTTTCTATGGATAATTTGAGCACTCAGCCAATGCAGAATTCATGCTGAAATTTTTACACTGCAGTTTTAAATTGTCCCTTTGATTGTTTTGGTTTCTATTTAACCACAAGTCTGATTTATAATTAAAAAGTATTTGAAAATGGTGCATATTACAAATGGATTCAGTACTTTATCCGAACAGGTCTTTTTTAAAATTTTCAAAATTTTCTTGAGGTATGTCTTGGTGCAACATTTTAATACATGAGACATGTCCAATGTCATGCTATGCAAAGGTACTGTTTATACCACTCTATATGGAGGACCCACTAACACTCTGGGTGAATGCCCAAGGTAACCTGCAGCTAGGTTCAACTAGTGGCATGTGTCGTTCACAGCAGAGCGCTGAAAGGTCAGATTAACTGAATTTACCAATTTTGTTTTTTTGAATGAGCACAAAGGATTTTTGTTAGGACAACAGTTGGATATAAAAAAATGATCTCCAAGTTGTGAATTAATAAAGAAGGGGAAAGATCAGGGAAGGCTTGTGCACTCGAATATTACTCAGTGACTCTCTCTGTAAAGAGTATTGATGTGGAAGTCAGGCTACCATTCTGATGTGCTCCAGAAACTTGACGCCAAGGCACACCGTGCAAAAACAACTTTGACCATAAGACCATCAGGAAGTGGACAGCATGCAGCATCCTTGAGACCCTTTGGAGAAAGGAGAGGGCAGATCCTGTCAAGTGGTTCCCTGCGCAGACTGTCAGTCATTTTACAGAATACCTCATCATCATCAGAATTTTCCAAAAGCACCAGGACATTGCTTGGCGGTGATGAGAAGGGCTCTGCCTGTGAGATCCTTTATGCATGCCCGGACTGTCTGCACCACCGCACGCTGCCTTCAAAGCAGCTGTGGAAGGGGCGAGACTGTCCATACACCTCCTTCTGGAATGTGCATATGCGAAGGGCGTCTGCAGACAGATGCAGTGGTGTTTGTCGAGGGTTGTCCCAAGCAGTGGGACTCTGTGCTCTATGGTCTGTTCCCTGAGATGTACACCAAGACAAACATCAACTGTGCCTGGAGGATCATCAACTCTGTGAAAAACGCTCTTTGGTCTGACCGAACCTTGCTGGCCTTCCAGTTGAAGGAGTTGACCCTGACTGAGTGTTACAAACATCCACATTCCAAGGTCCAGGACTATGTGCTGAGGGACATGCTAAAGCTTGGGGCAGTCACTGCTAAGGTGCGGTGGGGAAAGTTCACTGTGTAAGGTCCTTTTGCCGAAGAATAACAGGATCCATTCAGTAATGGAGCCCCGCTGATGCCTCAGCTAAATGCCAAGAGGTTGGACGATTAAAATAGAGAATTGTGAACATTGACTCAATTTGATCTTGGAAAATAAAGACAGTCTACATTTGAATGGCATCATCAACTGTACATGCACCAAAGATTTCTATGAATAAAGTATATTTTTGATAATGAAAAAAAAATACAGTTCCTGAGTCAAGGGACTGACAATTGAGTGATGTTCAATGCAGGGAGTGTTTGAATCAGGAAATGTTTTAAGAAAGTGAGGATGAGGGATTTTCAGTAATCTAGTGAGACTAGTTGACATTGTTCTCAGAGCAGAGAAAGTTAACAGGAGCTTTATTTGAAGTGTTCAAAATTATGGATAATAGGATAAACTAAAATAATGAACTTTCTTTTCCTTTGTTCATATGATATGAGCACCATTGAATGGGCCAGCATCTATTGCAAATCCCTAATTTGCAAGAGGGTGGTTACATTTTTAGGATTATAGGTTAGGACATTAGTAACCAGATAAAAATCAAAAGAACCGTGGAAACTCAAAATCAGGAACAAAAACCGAAGTTGCTGGAAAAATTCATCAGGTCACCAAACCTGAAATGTTAACTCTGATTTTTCTACACAGATGCTGCTGGACCTGCTGAGCTTTTTCAATAACTTCTGTTTTTGTTGGTGAACCAGATGTATTTTCATGACAATCACTAGTGTTTATATAGTCACCTCTACACTGAAGACTTATTCTGGATTTTTGTTGAATTTTAATTTTCACCATTTGTGACAAAAGGATTCAAACGCCTGTTCCCAGCACATTGCTGGGTGTCTGGATCCAATGACTACACCACTGCCACCACTCCCCATTTGGAAGGTCAGGCACCAGATGACACATTGATAATGAGTAAAATACTGAGGAAATGTGAAGAAATGCTTTTTAACGTATCGCCTTACGTATCTGGAAGGCACTGCCTGAAATGATGGTGAAAGTAGAATCAGTGCTTCAGTGCAAAGGGAAATGGGTTTGTAATTGAAAAGGTAATATTTGAAGTGCTATGGGGAAAAAGCAGAAAGAAGGTGTTACTAATTTGGTGTGCCTTTTAAAGAACCTGCATGAGTATGACAAATGGCCTACTTCTGTACAATTCTCTGATAATTATACAAGAACGTGATTTTTAAAAATATGATTCAGTCAGGTCTGTTCAAAACAATTTCTCTCTGTATGTGGCCGCACTTGGACTTCAGGACTATTGTTGCTTATTGTTTGGGTAAAGTACTCGTAAATGTAGCCTGTTAACTGAGGCGTGCTGATTGGGCAAGAATAAATGTGCTCTCGTACAGTGTAGCAGTTTATTATTCACTTTGTAATTTCAAAAATCAGCTTGTACGCAGTCCACAAAGCAGTTAAAGGTAATTTGACATTTGTTTTGAGCTGGCCTGAAGTCTGCATTTGACATATTCGTGATTTTGTAGCTAATGTGTTTTATCAGTGTCCAAGGAATGCTTGGCATCAGAATGTGCTGACATTTGCCTTTCGTAATTTGACCATAATTATGATGAAGACCCATAGAAGAGAAAAGAGGGTGTAGAAAGGACAATTACACAAACACTGAGAGGTGTCATATGCTCAAGTGTGGGTTTTGTTTTGACAAATTTGCACTTAGAAGAGAAAAACACCAATCTGCTGTTGACTGAAACTGGGAAAAGTTTGTGTGCATTTGCCTATCTGGTGATTAAGTGTAGGAGAGCCACAGTGTTCAATATAGCATGCATGGTCTCATTGCCTCGAGCTCAGTGTTAACCTCTTTGAGGGTATGTTGGCAGGGTGGGAACATCTGAACATCTACAAGAGATAAGCTGTGTAAAGGCACTAGATAAATATTATTTATCATAATACAAACAAAATAATTTGCAGTTGTATGACACCTTTAATGTAATGTAAGGTGTTCCACAAAAACAATATTAAACAAAATTTTACAGAAGAAAATAATAGGACATGACAATAAGCTTGGTTAAAGGGGTAAGTTTTTAAGGACTGGCTTGAGAGCGAGGACAGTTTAAAGAGCGAAGTTGAGAGATTAGGGCCCAGACTGTGGATACCCCTGGCACAAATTGCTGATTAGGAGAAAGTGAGGACTGCAGATGCTGGAGATCAGAGTCGAGAGTGAGGTGCTGGAAAAGCTCGGCCAGTCAGGCAGCATCCAAAAGGCATCCCTCGAGCCCCACCCCACCCCTCCCATTTATCTCTCAGCCCCCTTGGGCCACCACCTCATTCCTGATGAACAGCTTATGCTCGAAACCCCAATTCTGCTGCTCCTTGGATGCTGCCTGACCGGTTGTGCTTTTCCAGCACCACACTCTTTCACAAATTGCTGATTACCTTCCTCTGGAGCATTTATGTTTGGAACACTCATGTTTGGACACAGGGAGAGGGAGAGAAAGAGACACACAGGGAGTGAGAGAGACACACAGGGAGTGAGAGAGACACACACGGGGGAGAGACACACACAGGGAGAGAGAGAGAGAGAGAGAGAGAGATGGTTTTTCTATCTATTAATTCCACTGGACGATCCAAGATTGGAGCCATGATTCATTTTGATATGTCGTGCTGGAAAAAGGGACAATGAAACTTTTGTCCTTCAATGACAACGTTCACTCTTTTATTGTGCTGGTAAGACCACACCTGGAGTAATGTATACAGTTTTGGTCTCATTACTGAAGAAAGAATGTACTGGAACTGGTGCGGGTACACAGGAGGTTCACTAGGTTGACTCTAGAGTTGAGGGGGTTGGCTTGTAGGGACAGATTGAGTAGACTGGGACTATCCTCATTGGGATTTAGAAGAACGAGAGGGTGGATCTTACAGGAACATACCGATTATTTTCATAATTTCATAAGATAAAAACAGAGAGGTTGTTTTCACTGACAAGCAAAACTAAAACTAAGGGACATGACCTCAAAATAAGAGGGAGTAGCTTTAGTACTGAGTTAAGGAGGAACTTCTTCTCTCAAGGGGTTGTGAATCTATGGAATTCTCTGCCCAGTGAAGCAATTGAGGCTGCCTTGTTGAATGTTTCTAAGGCAAAGATAGATTTTTGTACAGCAAAGGAATTAAGATTTATGTTGAGCGGCCTGGTAGGTGGAACTGGATCCATGGGTAGATCAGCCATAATCTTATTGAAAAGCAGAGTAGACTTGAAAGGCCAGATGGTCATCTACTGCTGCTATTTCTTCTGTTCTGTTGTGAGTGAATGAGTCAAATTCAGTTTATAGTACGTGAGACTTTTGAGCAGTGTTTTAGCAATTCTGTCAATTTTCCTGTGTAAATTGCAGATCAGAGTTCTTGGCTGAGGAGTGAAATCTGTCCAGAAGTTGGCTCCACCAGTGTATCCACCCCAACTGCCCAAGGAATCTATGCAGTAATCTAGAGTCACCCTTTTTAAATTTCTCAAAGGTGCCAGGGTTGTGGTATTTGTCTTCCTTTAAACTGTGGAGTAGATTCTTTAGCTAAAGAACAATATAAAAGCACTTTTTTTTTCAGAATTAAAATTTTACACAAAATAGAACCACTATTAAACTAAGTCAAGAGGCCAAAGTAACACCGTATTCGGTCTAATATCCAATGTGACATGATATACCTATTGATCCTGCTGGAGGGTAAAATTGGTCAGGATATGAATCTAGTGGTGCATTCAATCTCCTGATAGGACATTAGGTTAAAGTTGCGTTTATGACTGTTGTGAGGGATATGTTTAATTTATTTGCTCATGGGATATGACCCAGGCTATTGTTTATTGCCCATCCCTAAGCATCCTGCAGAAAGCAGTGTTAAGCTGTCTTCTTGAATAGCTGTAGTGTGTTTAAAACCAGAGGTGGCAGCAAAACCTCCCACTCTAACTAGGTTTCAGCAACTCCAGAGTCAGCAGTCCAACCTTGATATCACCAAGTGAGCAATAGTTAGCTAAAACTACTGAGGGAGGTGGCAGAGCTAAATAGCTGAGACTTTACATTGGATATATACAAGCCACAGGTCTCATACTTTGCAATGCCAATCAAGAGCATGTGTTTCATTATGTACAATTCATAAGTGTTAAAATAGTTAGAAAATCAAGATCAATGCAGGCATCAATGCCTACACTGCACATTCAGCGAGAAACAGCAACATTCAGTAATAATTTGTGATAATGCAGTGATTGACTCTGGATTAGTCACCCCAAAGACACTGGAAATGAGATACTCCATTTCAGACCCTCAAATTCGTTTCAAATTCTAATTGTTGGTTCTGCTGGTTTGATTTAAGAAAAGCGGAACCTATTTTCTCTCGTGGTCAAACTAAGTATTTACAGTGGGTACCCTGCCCAGACTGGCCCCCTGAATTGGTCATTGGTTGGAAAGATGGCATTTCTTGCATTACAGGAGCAGCAGCACATAAAGATTTGTTGCTACTGCTTACTGTGTAGCTGGGCATCAAGTTTAATTGTCAACTGTTCAATTCGTTTGAAAGAAACAAATGTGTTACTTTTTCAACTGGAATTCTAACGGTGCAGCAGCAATAAGCCAGAGAAGGAGAGTTCCTTACTTAGAAACAAAGGGAAAATGAATCTTCTTTGAAGACTCCCTTCATTCAGACATGCACTGTACATCGCAGCTGCCAAATAACATTTTGGGCACACAAGTGTTTTTTTTCTAAAATGATATCTTGTTGTCAGGATTTCCACATATGGTCCCCTTAACTTTGTCAACAGTCTCTTGAAGAGCCAGCTTCATCATCAACCTCTCATCACTGACTCCCTCTATCACAAATATCAGGATGACTCCATCTATTTGAGATTTTTAAAAAAATATTGGTTTCAGAAGGAGACGGTAGATGAAACTTAGTACAAAATCAAGAGGAACAAGTGGTTCGGGCAAAGGGGAAAACAGGGATTATAAACCTGTGGACAAAAGCATGAGCTGGAATTGTTCCCTGTATACACTAGGACTGCAGTGATATATACATATAGTATGACTGCTGCTACTGAAGCAAAATATTTTGTGCAGACATTCCGGTCTGTGGAAAATACAACACTCAAAGGGTCGATGCACAGTCATTTAGTGGAATGCAGAACAGCTCCAGACCACATTGCAACAGAACGCTCCAATATGTCTTGTGAATGTTCAAACTGCTATTATCCAAGATTTGGCTTGCAATTTGCATTAGGCTTTTCAGCTTCCTAGTACTGAGTAATCAGCTGTTAGCCAGGGTCATGCTGCCTTCACACTTGTCCAGATCTCTGTCTCCACACAGATCAGTGCAGATGCTGAGGGAGTGTCTGGTTACCTTGGAGTCCAGTCTTCCACCTCATTCTGGCATGATGATTTACTGTACCAATAAAAGCATCATGGCTATTATCAGGGGCATTCATATAAATACACTTTCAAGATATTCAATCGTATATTTTTGGAGAATCAGAGGTTTTCTACAGACGTTGAGAAAATGATTTGGAGAAATTTCTTTTGTGTTTATCTGAAAATGAATATTATGACTTCTCACCCATTTCCTTACCCACATTTATTTAAGACATACTTGTACTATCAACAATGCAGATCAGAAAATCAGTTTATCCACATAGTCCATAGCTCTGAAATTAACATATTAGTCAAAATCCAAACAGACACCGAGTTATACTTTGAGTCATAAAGTCATAGGAATGTACAGCACGGAAACAGACCCTTCGGTCCAACCTGTCCATACCAACCAGATATCCCAACACAATCTAGTCCCACCTGCCAGCACTCTGCCCATATCCCTCCAAACCCTTTCTATTCATATACCCATCCAAATGCCTCTTAAATGTTGCAGTTGTACCAGCTTCCACCACATCCTCTGGCAGCTCATTCCATACACGTACTACCTTCTGCATGAAAAAGTTGCCCCTTCGGTCTCTTTTATATCTTTCCCCTCTCACCTTAAACCTATGCCATCTAGTTCTGGAATCCCCAACCCAAGGGAAAAGACTTTGCCTATTTATCCTATCCATGCCCCTCATAATTTTGTAAACCTCTTTCAGATCACCCTTCAGCTTCTGACGCTCCAGGGGAAACAGCCCCAGCCTGTTCAGCCTCTCCCTATAGCTCAAATCCTCCAACCCTGGCAACATCTTTGTAAATCTTTTCTGAACCCTTTCAAGTTTCACAACATCTTTCCGATAGGAAGGAGACCAGAATTGCATGTAATATTCCAACAGTGGCCTAACCAATGTCCTGTACAACCACAACATGACATGACAAATTTTATTGGTTTGTTTATTCAAACATCAAATGTTTTGGGTGTAATCCAGGATTTGGGAGTAATCCTATACTGTAATTTTTGGAACAGTCCTTCAATGGAAATAGCAACAAAATCTTGCATTTACATTAATAATTATATTGTAAATATTGTATTATAAACAACAAGATTCACATTTCTTACATGACTAGAACCTGGGAACTGTGGGTACCCAATGGGAGCTGGGTGTTCTCTAGAGAGTGGTCAACCCTTGGGATTCTCTACTCCAAAGGGCTGTGGGAACCCAATCATTGAGTAGGTTAAAGACAGTGACTGCTAGAGTTATGGAGACCAGTGGCATTTGAGATATTGATAACTGAACATTTTGGAATTTGTAGAACTTGAGTATTGCTGAAAAGAGAGAAATATTGTTGAAGATTTTTATCTTGCATTCATCAGGACAAATACCAGAATGCTAAATTCAAGTAGGAGGCTAGAAAAACACAACAAGCCAGGCAGCATTAGGAGGTGCTGAAAATGTGTTGCTGGAAAAGCGCAGCAGGTCAGGCAGCATCCAAGGAACAGGAGATTCGACGTTTCGGGCATAAGGCATTCCTGAAGAAGGGCTTATGCCCGAAACATCGAATCTCCTGTTCCTTGGATGCTGCCTGACCTGCTGCGCTTTTCCAGCAACACATTTTCAGCTCTGATCTCCAGCATCTGCAGTCCTCACTTTCTCCTCGAAGCATTAGGAGGTGGAGAAGTCAACGTTTTGGGGGTAACCCTTCTTCAGGACTGGGAGTGGGTGTGGGGGGGAGCTGCAGATAAGGGAGTGGGCCTGCTTGTCTACCTTGGATTCCAGCATCTGCAGTTTTGTTTTGTCTCTAACCAAGTTTGTACTATTGTGAGGTCTCTTCAAAGGATGCCCACTTTGAAGAGATTCTCTGACTCCGTCAGGCGTGCACTTAGTGAGTCTCTTTCCCAACGTCACAGTGCCGTGACCATCCTGCCCCAGGCACCCCTTTATCTGCAGTTCCCTTCATACCCACCCCAAGTCCTGAAGAAGGGTTACACCTGGAATATTGACTTCTCCACCTCCTGATGCTGCCTGGCTTGCTGTGTTCTTCCAGCCTCTTGCCTGTCTACCTTGAATTCCAGCATTTGCAGGTTTTTGTCTCTAATCATGCTCATTTCAAGCAATCACAATATTTTATGCACCAGGTGAAAAGACTGGTAGGTGAAAATGCATTCTGGCATTGTCACTAATGAGTGCAAACTGAAAAGGAAATCTCCAGTTCTGGGTCAATGGTTGATTTTCAACATTTTGAAAACTATTTGTATTCACAATAATGTATGTCACATTGAACTGTGACTCCCAATGTACGATGGATGTGTACTGGATGCAATACTTTTATGCAACTCATAGGAGTTACACTATAAAAAGGAGGATTAGTGTGTGAAACAAAAATGGGAATCCCTGGAAAATCTCAGCAGATCGGGCAGCATCTGTGGAGAGAAAGCAGAGTTAACATTGTGGATCCAGTGGAAAATTCTTCAGAAATTTTTGCACATGATTTGTCTTGAAGTTGAGTCTTAAAGCAAATAATAATGTGTAATATAGGTTCTATATTACACATTTTTAGGCTATTCAGCCCACTGAGTCTACACCAACCCTCTGAAGAGCATTCCACATGGACCTACCCCCTTATCCTGTCTGTGTAACACTGCATTTCCCATGGCTAATCCATCCCTGGACACTCTGGGCAACTGAACGTGGCAAATCCACATAACCAGCACATGTTTGGACTGTGAGAGCAAACCCACACAGGTACAGAGAAAATGTGCAAACCCCACACAGACAGTTATCCAAGGCTGGGATCAAACCCAGATCCATGGCTCTGTGAGGCAGCAGTGCTAACCGCTGAGCCACCGTACCAATCACTTCTCTCCATTAAGCTCCATTCTCTAACCAACCTCATAGAATCAACGTTGGGTCAGTCCTTTTAGTATCTGCTCCTTTGCCTCAAGATCCATTTTTTATTCAAAAAATTCACACAGCATAGAAGGTCACTTATGCAATTGTACTTGGAGTAGCTCCTTGTAAGCATTATTCAACTCGTTCCACTCTTGTTCTTTTCCTGCAACCTTGAAATGTTTCTTATTGAAGTTTGTCTGCACTTCATGATCTTCTGTGAAGCACCTTGCAAGAACATTCTGGAATAAAGATGCAATATAAATGCAAAGTGTTATTATTGATGTGGGATACCTCAAATAAAGAATGCTTGATGATTCACATTTACATTTAATGTTACTTTTAAATAGTGTATTTGTTTTGCTGAACAGCTGCAGACCAGGATTGGAGAAAGTTCCATTCCAGAACAATTTGAGTCATTGTGATGATAATTGAGGATTCGTTATGTAATAAACGTCTTGTTGCTTTTTTGCCTGTGATCAGATTTTATACTGTTATGTATTTACAGCTTCCTGTTTCACCTCAAGTTACAGTAATAGGGTTATTATAAGGAGCTGAAAAGAATAGGTGGCGCAAAGTAAAGAAATAATAACATAGACTTAAAATAACACCCACTTGTTAATCAGCTACTAATTGATACATTTTGTAATGTAACCCATTTGTAATTAAGAGGGATTAGGAAAATTTAGTTAAATGGTTATAAATGGTGCTGGAGGCTGAGTGGTGACATAGCATCTTGCTAATTCCCACAATCTGTGCTACAGACTGCTAAATCACGGGTTAAAAATATAAACAAAATGAACGACTGCTTAGAAAATCTCAAAGGAATTGTTTTCCCATTAACTTTCCCATATACATTATAATGTGAGAGGAAATCACAAACTTAACTTCCCGGGCAGGCTGTCCTCTTTCTGCTCAATGCATCGAGCCAAAAGCCTTATAAGAAAGAAAATTAAAGAAATGGCCCAGGAATATTGGGTTACAGGAAATGGCAGCTTTCAAAGCGACTTTTAAAGAGAGCTGCAGCTGGGAATTTAGACTCGGTAAAAGAGGAACTCCTCTCATTTCGAAAGGAAAAGTTGACTTGATTGGTACCTAGGAGAAAGTGAGGACTGCAGATACTGGAGATCAGAGTTGAGAGTGTGGGGCTGGAAAAGCACAGCTGATCAGGCAGCATCCGAAGAGCAGGAGAATCAACGTTTCTGGCATAAGCCCTTCATCAGGCCAGGCTCACAAGGGTGGGCCAAGCACTGACCAGCACTGATAGTTTCTCAGGGGATATGAGCTCCAAGAGCTGCATTGTTTTACAAGACAAACCTGGGGATAGATTGATAGGAAAGGTTTACATTCACTGGAGCTGCACGCAGCCATTACAAAGATTAATTTGAGGGCTGGAACCTCACGCTATACTTCTTAATCATTGCTCAGATGGTGCATACCTCCCTACACTAATAGATGTTTGTAACAAGAATGCTACCTGGACAGAAGAGTCACTTAGGGCTTAATGAATAAGAACATCACCTGTATTTTAATTCAGCACTCTGTTAAGGACAGGAGGTAGTGGTCCAGTTGTATTGTCATTGGGCTATTAATTTTCTGGGGACTTAGATTTGAATCCAACAATGGCAAATTGTGGAATTTAAATTTGAACCTTAAAGTCTGGAATTAAAACTCTAATGATGACAAGACACCAATTGTCATGAAAATGAATCTGGTTCACTAAAATCCTTTAGGGAAAGAAATCTGTTGTTCCTATCCAGTCTAGCACCCATGTGACTTCAGATCCACTGCCTAGGATAGCCTCTGCCCTCTGAAATAGTCAACAAGTAGTTATGTCAAACTGCTTAAAAACCTCAACAAAGGAATGAAACCAGGTATGATCATGAAAGGTGCTACAGAAATGTAAACACTTGCTTTAATAAAGTTTTAAAAATTAATTATTTATTCAAAATGGATCTCCTGAGAGAGAGGTATCTGCAGCAGGTGGATTGGTGAGGTTGAGGTCAAGTATGTTTTTCCTTCTTATTGGTTTTCTCTTCACCTGCTGTAGGCATCTAGCAGCTATGTCCTTCAGTTGACCTGTTCAGTCAGTAGTGATTCTACAAAACCATTCTTGGTGATAGACATTGATATTCCCCCAACCGGAGGGCATTTTCTTAAGCGTTCGATTAGATTCCCTACAGTGTGGAAACAGGCCCTTCAGCCCAACTAGTCCACACTGACCTTCTGAAGAGTAACCCACCCAGACCCATTTCCCACTGACTAATGCACCGAACACAATGAGCAATTGAGCATGGCCAATCCACCCAACCTGCACATCTTTGGATTGTGAGAGGAAACGAGAGCACTCACAGGAAACCCACATAGGCACAGGGAGAATGTACAAACTCCACACCGACAGTAGCCTGAGGGTGGAATCAAACCTGGGACCCTGGTGCTGTGAGGCAACAGTGCTAACCACTGAACCACGGTGGATGCTGACTGGGCCAGTACGTATTGCCCATGATAGGGTGATGATGAGCTGCTTTGTTGAACTACAGCAGTCCACTTGCAATGTTACTGGGGGAAGGCATTCCGAGATTTTGCCCAGCAATGTTGAAGGAATGACATTCCATGTCAAGATGGTGAGTAGCTTGCAGAGGAACTGGCAAGCAGTGGTGTTGCTAGGTATTCACTGCACTTTGTTCTTCAAAATGATGTTTGCCACAGTTTAGGATTGTCCTGTTTGAGGAACCTTGGTGAAATTCTGCAGATCTTGTAGATGATATGCACTGCTGCTGCTGCTGCTGGTGGATGGAGTGAATGTTTGTGGATGTCATGCCAATCAGGTGGCAATTTGTCTTGGATGGTGTCAAGCTTCTTGAGTGTTATTGGAGCTGCATTCATCCAGGCAAGTGTGGAATATTCCATCACACTCCTGACTTGTGCCTTGCAGATGATGGACAGACTTTGGGGAGACAGGAGGTGAGATATTTGCTGCAGGATTCCTAACATCTGACATGATTTTGGAGCCATGATAGTTTTTTTACAGCCATTTATACAGAATCATAAAATCATAGAATTCCTACAGTGTAATAGTGGGCCATACAGCCCATCAGGTCCACACTGTCCCTCTGAACAACATCCTAGACAGACCCACCCCCTACCCTATGCCCATAACCCTGCATTTCCCATGGCCGATTAATCTAACGTGAACATCTTTGGACTGTGCGAGGAAACCGGACCACCTAGAAGGACCTACACAACATGGGGAGAACGTGCAAATTCCACACAGGCAATTGCTCAAGATGTACCTGTGCAATTTTCCGTAATCATGTTAATTGATTGATAACATATTCAGTTCTGTGTTATTTCGAATATGTTCCTCCAGTCATTTTATGGGGTTCTCTGGTTAGTTGTGTGTCCCTGTATAGGTGGTGCTTAGTTTCACTGAAGGCACAAAGACAGCAGAGGACGGTAGTCTTAACTTTGGCCGATATCTCCAAAATTGAGGCTGTAGAATTGAAGATCCCCCTTGCCAAGGCAGTTGTGATCCTTGATTTAAATAAAGCAAGGTTCCCCTTGGGAATATCTTCCATTTATCTATCCTCTTGGCAGAAACCCAAGGTCAATATGCCATTAAGTCACAAAATTGGACCCTCCATGGACGATGTTATGGCTACAGACATCAGATGCAAATTAACCTGAGAAGGAAGTATCCTTTATTTTCTGATTAGCATTGAGTTTGCTAAGGTCAGCAAAATACAGACTGATAATAAACTCTTCCCAGCACTCCAGATGAGAAACAGGAAAGCTCAGCTAATAGGTGAGGATAGGATCTAGACTCTCAGGCAACAATGGCCATTTGAAAAATGTATAAACTTTATACAATATGCCAATAAAAAACCTAAGCTAGAATCTCCAGCAAGGTTAGGGGTGGGGTTTTGTGAGCTCGACAGACAATTGAAAGAAGAAAGTCAAGAGCAAAGCATCATAAATTGAACCTGTTGGGGAACATGGCTTCAACATTAAATTTAAACTTTTATGACTTGTGGATAAAATTCTTCTTAAAACTCTATCTGTTGACAGCTGCAGAGAAAAAGCAATAAAGTGGTAGCAGGGCTTTGTGTTCAATTACGAGAAGCTCAGGAAAGTGGTAGACCATGCAGGGCAATGGTTAGTTACAGTTCCAAAGGATTAGAGACTTTTTAAAGCACTGCTTTATAGGTATTGCAGATTAGATACAGCGCTTTATGTGACTTTATGGCTATTCCTGATCAGAAATAGGATCTGTACTAATTTGCAACCAGCGCCTAATGTATCTCTATTGCAATGCATATCAAGAGGAGAATTGTGAGAGTAGGCACCTTTTAAACCTCACAGCCTGACATGACTTATAAGGTATGTGTAGTCGTTGCTGTGGTGTTAAGATGTGGTGTTTACATGCATCAGAAGATAAGAAAAGAAGAACAAGGCTTTGAATTCTGCTCTGCTATTCGATATGATCATGAAGGAGTTGAAGTGGCAGAAAAGAAGTTTACTTTCATTTCACAATTTTGAGCTATGGACAGCATGCTTAGAGAAACAACAGGGAAATACAATGACATTCTTTATCCTTATCTGGCACAGAAATGTTACTGTAGATCTCAAAACATTTACAGTGCAGAAATAGGCTGTTTGGCCAAAGTTCAGTTAATGCTCATGACCTCAGCTCCGCACTTCCCATTCTTTTAAAATCATCTCACCCTCACAATACCCTCAATGAAGCAACTTTCAAATGCTAACCTAGAAAACAATAGGAAATTTGTCCAGGTCAGGGTCTTGTAGAAAAGCCGAGCAAGGCTCAAAGGGCTGAATGGTCTGCTGCTGCTCCAAATTTGTCGTTTGTCTGACTTGAATACAAATGCTTCAAACTTAGAAAAGCTACGTTCTTGATTCATAAAGGGTCCAAGGATTACAGGGAGAAGACAGGAGAATGGGGTTGAGAAACATATCATTAGAATTAGATTCTATTGTCAAGTGCACTGAACTACAGGTATGCGGGAGTATCATTCATGGCACCAAATTAGGTACAAGGTACCCTAAGTACAAAATCTTAAGCAAAGAGTAGATAAGTAAAGAAATAAGTTAAAATTCAACATTACAGTCCTTGTCAGTGCAAAGTAGTGAATAATAATCAACATTTAAAGTTCCAAGTTACAGTCCTTCTTTAACCATGGGCCTGCTGATGCTCCAGGCTGGTCTTTCCACATTGTCCCATTCTGGTGTTGCTCCAGGACCCCAGCCATTTTCATGATGCCGCCAACCACCAGAGTTCTGCTCGGGCACACCAACTGCCTTGCGGCTCCCCAGCAAAGCCCCTGGTCTGTGCACCCAGGTACTGCCGTCACCGTCACTGCCTCTACAAATAGCCATGATCGAATTACAGGGCAGACTTGATGAGCTGAATGGCCTAATTGTGCTCCTTTATATTATGGTCTTCTGGTCAAGAAATGAAAGGGCCAACACTGAACCATGGATTATGTCCATAAGATATGAATTATGTCCATAATTCTTTTTTAAGATGCAAGTTGCATGTTCTAAAGTGAATGAGTTAAAAATATTTTTATGTTCACAGCTGAGCAAAGTAAATGAGAGACGTTTTGTTTCATTCATTGATGAGATATGGGAATCATTGGCTGGGTCAGTTTTAATTAATAAGCCCGAGCTACCCTTGAGATGGTAGTTGTGATGAGCTGCCTTGTGATGACTGATAAATATTATGAATCAGTAAAACTTGGTATATATGTAATTAATCGCTGAATTTGTGTTAACATTTGGATACAGAACTGGCTCGAAGGTAGAAGACAAAGGGTGGTGATGGAGGGTTGCCTTTCAGACTGGAGGCCTATGACCAGTGGTGTGCCACAAGGATCAGTGCTGGGTCCACTGCTCTTTGTCATTTATATAAATGATTTGGATGTGAACATAGAAGATATAGTCAGTAAGTTTGCAGATGACACCAAAATTGGAGTTGTTGTTGTCAGTGAGAGGTTACCTCAGAGTACAACAGGATCTTGATCAGATGGGCCAATGGGCTGAGGATGAAAAGGTGGAGTTTAGTTTAGATAAATGTGAGGTACTGCATTTTGAAAAGGCAAATCAGAGAAGGACTTACTCACTTACTGGTACAGTCCTGGTGAGTCTTGCTGAGTAAAGAGACCTTGGAGTACAGTTTCATAGTTCCTTGAAAGTGGAGTTGCAGGGAGATAGAATAGTGGAGAAGGCATTTGGTATGATTTCCTTTATTGGTCTGTGCATTGAGTATAGGAGTTGGGATGTCATGTTGTGGCTGCACAGGACATTAGTTAGGCTATTTTTGGAATATTGTGTGCAAATCTGGTCTCCCTCCTATCAGAAGGATGTTGCGAAACTTGAATGGATTCAGAAAAGATTTACAAGGATGTTGTCAGATTTGGAGAATTTGAGCCAAAGAGAGAAGCTGAATAGGCTGGGGCTGTCTGAAGGGTCTGTTTCCATGCTGTACATCTTTATGACTCTAAGTAACACAAAATGAAGGAAAAACTTTGTACCTAATATGTTAAAGGTGCATTTTGAACAGTTCGTACTGCCTTCAGGTTGAAAAGTACATTTGTTCTGACTGAGGCTGGAGTAGTCCACCTTTGCTAAAGTCCCATTATTCTGCAGGTCACAACTTAAAATAAAAATGTTTTTTTTCAATTAAGCACGAAGACCAATTGAGTATGTATTCATATCAGGTTTAAAACAACAAGATCAATTAAACAGATTTTTTCATTAACACAAGAATTAGTTTATTAATAGGACAGAACTTGTTCAATAATGTTGAATAATTGGTTAACATCTACACTGTCAGTATTATCGAGCTATAAATGCTTATCCTAATAAATATGCTCAAAACACACATACGCTCATATTCTTCTGGGGGAGAAAGAAAAATAGATCTCCTTGCAAATAAGTATTAACTTTCTGGAAAATAAAAGAAAACTTTGGCCAAAGTCTTGTTCTTGGAGGCAAATTGAAAAAGTATAGGATATTCAGGAGTTTATTGCTTTGATGTTCTAGCTGCTGTGGCCACATGACAAATCACTTATTATCACTTCCAAAGTCTTACAGACGCAGCTAACTCATGTAGTACAATCTGAAGATAATTGATCAATCATTCTTTCAAAGGGACAAATTGGTTTAACCTGAACTCAACGTGTGGGTTTCGTTTTCAGAAATTAGAGAAATCTGCTGGGCAGCTTGTTCATAGTAAGTTTTCTTCCAGCTCAATTTATTCATAAGTCTTAACCTCAGTTGAGTGAGATAAAACAAACATATCTCCAAGTGAATCACTTTTCAACTCGGCTGCATCAGAGGACTCCAATAAAGCTAGCAACAATCACCAGTGATGTCATTTACAATGAATTTCCAGTGACTCCTTTTCATAGTAATAGAAGTAAGAGTGGCCCATTGGGCCTGCTCTTCCATTCATTAAGATTATGGCTGATTTATCCATTGTTTCAGCTCCTCCTACCTGCATTATCCCAATAACCCTTAATTCCCCTACCATCCAAAAACCCATCCAACTGTGTCGTGAATATATTTAATGAAGCTGCCACTACTGGTTCCTCGGGCAGAGAATTCCAAAGATTCGCTACTGTCTGGGAAAAAGCAATTCCTCCTCATCTCAGTCCTAAATTTGAAGAAATGCTTTGAAGAAACCACTCCAAGCATTTCCACAAAAGTTAAAATAAGTCAATTTTCCTCAAGCTTTCAAAATGTACGTCTTCCAAACAATATTAAGGTAAATATTTTTTTATTACATGGTCAGGCCTACTTTACTAGGCCATGGTTGTTGTTAAGCCATTTAATACCTCACAGAGGAATCTCTTCACATTATCAACCAGACCATCAGTTCATGCTAGTCCACTTTATTAAATTAACAGAGTCTGAATTTTACCAATCACTCGGGGAAAGAAGTTAGAAACATCAGAGATGGTCTAGGTTTTTAACCCCCTCAGTTGTACTCTACTATTCTAGATCTTGGCAAAAGTGAGGACTGCAAATGCTGGAGATCAGAGTCTAGATTAGAGTGGTGCTGGAAAAGCACAGCAGGTCAAGCAGCATCCGAAGAGCAGGAAAATCAATGTTTCAGGCTTTTGCCCAAAACATCAATTTTCCTGCTCCCCGAATGCTGCCTGACCTGCTGTGCTTTTCCAGCACCACTCTAATCTATTCTAGATGTTGGCTGATCTTTTAATTTTATACCATTTTCCTGCACTTTACCAAATTCCTTAATGCTTTAAGTATCAAGAAATCTATTAAGCTTGGTTTTGAATTATATAGTAGACATTCCTAAAGATTAACTACTCTATGAATGAAAAAATTTCTCATCCTCCATCCGAAATGGTTTAATACCTGTTTTAGACACCCCTGACCAAAGAAACACCCTTTCTTCATCCCCTGTAAGCCTTTGAAGAATTTAGTTGTCTTAGACCATAAGAAATAGGATCAGAATTCGGCCCCTCAAGCCTGCTCCAGTGTTCAATAGAATTCTTATTGATAGCAAGTTTATCACATCCACTTGTCCTGTTTTCTCCATAACCTTTTATTCACCTATTGATCAAGAATCTATCTATCACAGCCTTAGTTATACACAAGGACTCTGCCCTCCACATCTCTATGGCAAAAAGTTCCAAAGACTCACAACCCTTTGAGAGAAGAAATTCCTCCTCATCTCATTCTTAAATTCATGTTCTTTTATTCTGTGCCTATGCCCTTTGGTCCTAGATTCTACCATGAAGGGAAACATCCTCTCAGCATTTATCCAGTCAAGCCCCTTAAGAATTCTATATGTTTCAATGAGATCACCTATCATTCCGCTAAACTCCTGTGAGGAAAGTTGTTAAGCCTTTGTTCATAAGGTAATCCCTCCATTCCGGGTCTGATATAAATGCCTTCTGGAAGAATTGTGAAATCTACTGGTTTACCTGGAATTTTAAGTCAGAGACTTGGGCAAGATGGGGCAGTGGTAATGCAAATGCAGTTGTTAACTTGAATGAATAACTACCGGGGATGTGGGGGAGGGCAGTAGTCCCCCTGGAGGGATTGTGAAAGAGTTAATATTAAATCTGTACTAAGCTCAACTCAGTCTGGCAATAAATGGGAGGTCCCGATGGAAACACATACATCATCTCTGGCTTTGGATGGCATGAATAGTTGTGCCTAACACTTTCATGTAACTTGTGTCTATTGCTATCATGCAACATGCTACATCTTGTTGCATAAGACAAGCGGTGGCACGGTGGCACAGTGGTTAGCCAGGGTTAGCCCTGATGTCAGCGCCAGGGTTCAATTCCCGCCTCAGGCAACTGTCTGTGTGGGGTTTGCACATTCTCCCCATGTCTGTGTGGGTTTGCTCCAGTTTCCTCCCACAGTCCAAAAATTGTGCAGGTTAGGTGAATTGGCCATGCTAAATTGCCCCTAGTGTTAGGTGAAAGGGTAAATGTAGGGGGATGGGTCTGGGTGGGTTGCTCTTTGGAGGGTTGGTGTGGATCTGTTGGGCCAAAGGGCCTGTTTCCACACTGTAAGTAATCTAATCTAACAAGTGCCTCTGCTCCTTCAGACTCAATTGTAGTTTATACTCTTCCAATATTAATCAGATTTAACAATAGACTTGACACTGAAAGATGAATTATAATTGTAAAATGCCTGCCTCCAGGCAAGAATGTTGAATCCCACCTAATCTTTCCTGATGAAGGGCTTATGCTTGAAAAGTCGATTCTCCTGCTCCTTGGATATTGCCTGACCAGCTGTGCTTTTCCAGCAACACACTCTCGACACGTATCATAAAATGTCTGAACTGATTGATTACAAGTACTTGTACCTTTTAAAGACTCTAGTCATACAGTGATAGAGTCTGTGCTTCTGGGTCAGGTGGCCTGAGTTCAAGTCCCACCTGCCCTCAAGGCCAGTCATGTTAGATTAATTCAAAACTTGTTGTAAAATGAATTGGAGGGTCTTGTGGAACAGTGGTAGTGCCCCTATCTCTTAGTCAGAAGGACTGTGTTCAAGTCCCAGCTGCTCACAAGATGTCAGTGGTTAATTCTATGATAGATAATAATATGAATTCGCATCATTAAGGGATATTTCATTAAAGGCGGAACTTGAAGTTGCTGCGAGCTGAGTTGTGGAACTCCTCTGCAGTAGTACAGAGGGATGTGAGTGGGTTTTATTTCAGATCTGGAATCACAGTAACCCAAAGAGGAGGCACCATGCAGGAATGCAACACTGTAGCCCCAACAATTCCACCCCCCCGACCGCCGCCCCCCGCCCCCCACAGAATTTTGAATTTTAAAAGAAAATCTATCCAATCTCCTGAGGGGTCCTGTCCACTTTGGGAGCAACCAATCCATTTGATGGTGCTGCTGAACTTTCAAATCTACCAGCCTGAATTGGAAGGTGGGTACAGGTTGCAAAGTAAGAGGCCTCCTGCAGTAGGAGTGTTGAACAGATCCCATTACCAATAAGCACCAGTTTGGGACCCACATTTTACCCTGATGTCAGCTTGGCCTATGACCATTTCTGCGTTCAGTGTTCTCGAATATGATGAAGTAACTTTGACTTAGGCAGGTTCTATGTCGGGATTAATTCGGAGACAGCACAATGAAAGCTGTCAGTAGATTGCAATCCCAGCAGCCTCTCCCCTTGTACATTCATCCTGTAGGCATGTACTGATGTAGTCAGCATCTGTGCATGTCCTAGGGTCAAGGAGGGCATATGTTTGTGAAGGATGCATGGTGCCCCGGTAGTGGCGGAGCCCACTGAGAACCTATCAATCTAAATGGAACCAACTCTTCTGACATTACATTAAGGAATGTGTTTTTGACATTAGGCTGGGAATTGGGACCTGGTACTTTGTGTACTATTTCAGACCAAATCAGCGCAGGCTGAATTCTGTTCTATTTACATTACCATTAAATAGAAGTGGCTTTGTGCCTGAGTCAAATTTGAGACATGCATGTTTAGCTATTTTTGTTTTGGGTGCATTATGCTGAGATACAAGTGACCATCAGTTGAGAAGGTAAACAGAGCACACATAATATATGCAAAGAACAAATGTCAATCAATAATAGGATGATCGCTGTCATACAGTGTTTGAACCATTCATGATGTGAATGGGAGGGGAAGAAATGAAGATTATTTTAACGATTCCACCTTATTTTTAGATTGTAAACTCAAAATATTGTTGTTATTGTGTCCTTCTGTAAACAGACCCTTTTGATTTCAATCTAGATTTCTCAAGATTAAGTGATGTTGCTAGGCAATCTAACACACAACATTCCTGACACAATGCACTACTGTCTGCCATGCATACTCTCAGTAACTTTGTCGAGATCTGTAGGCAAAGATGAGAACCCAATACACATTGGGGACAAAGCAAGGGCAAAGGATACCCTGTTGCTGATGATGCTCTATAAATGTTCAGAAGTCCAACAGTGAAGCATTCTAAAGAACAAAGCAAGGTGCCTTGAGGAATAATAATAGATGTCTTTGACTCATGATGGGAATCTATAACTGGGAAGTTATTTATTCATTGAAATGCTTATTGCATATAAACTTTCTGAAATTATCAATAACATCTATGCGATTTCACTGCAGCCCGGTTGGCACACCACACCCAGCTCTAGTAACCATTCAAGTTTGGAAAGTCAGTTAAATAAATGTATCAATAGCAGCTATTAACACACTGCACTATTTCTCAAGCTGTTTTAGACAATGAACATTTAAAGTCCCATTAGCTCCAAATACAAAATGGTATATTAAATTGTCATGTGTAAAAGTGGCTTCTTTCCACATATGGGCAGACTAAAAATCCAGAGGCACACATTCAAAACTATCGCGTCAGATTCTGCAACTGAATTCAATCAGTCTGGCAATTTCTGAGTTGGCATCCAAAATACTGGTAATTGAAGCTGCCAGCTTGTCATATAAACCCAACTGGTTCATTAATGCCCTTCAGGGAAGGGACAGGAACCTGCTACTTTTACCTGCTGATAGCATGTGACTCCAGGCACATATTATGTGGCAACTTATGTCATTCTGAAACATCCCAAGAACTAAAAGAAAATGCAGGTACAATGCAACTAAACATATTCATAAAAAAATGTGATGCATGCCATAAACTAACACACTCTGCAACTGGCATAAGGCGTAGTGCAGCTCATAAAATGTGCCCATGCACAGTGGAGTAGAATTTATCTCCCTGTTTTTAATTGTGTGAAGGGTGTTTTGTGAATTAAATTACTTGGTTCACGCACTGCTGTAAAGACCGAAGTACATTCCAGTTATGTATAAATAGAACATATAATGAGCAGAAACAACCAACACATCTGTCATTAATATGCAATCATAGAGCCACAAGTCCTGGCAAGTAAACCTCCACGATAATATTATCCATGATTATTTACTCAGCATCAGCCAAATGTGGCTCAAGCTTTCTTACATTTATTTATGTAAAACTAGAAAATAATTAAATAAAGCATTCTCGGGGCATGGCTTAATTCAGTCGTCTCGTTACATTTTTCTGTTGCATTGTCAGGAAGGTGTTCTGTTTCAAATGAAGCCTGATCAAATCTATTAAAGCAGCATGTTTTTGTACTTACTTTGTTCAAACACTGCAATTACTCCTTGCATATTATCTGAAGGTTCATTCTACAATGAAGAGCTTGTGGAAACTATTCCATGATTACAAGAGGGGCAAGAAAAAGACGCATTGTTTCCCAGTGCACCTTTGGACGGGACTGGCCATCCATTTGTAATGTTTAAAGACTCTTTGATGCCCTGTGTTATCTAATCAATCAACCTTCTCTGAGCTGGGATAATACACCGTGCCACATGTTTTTGTAACAAATTGCATTTAGACACTTTAAGACACTTTCATTATTTTAAAGCAGGTTATAATTAGTCATTGTCAAGACATGGGCACAGGTTGTGCAAATCAGAATAAATTTGGCTTGCTCTATCAGCAGTCACAAATGAAGCAATAAATTAGGAATACTGGCTCACGAGGTTTCTGATCAAAATCCTTACCTGAAATCCTGAGAGTTTTTTTTAATGAGAAAAACAAACAGAAACTAAATGTATGAAAAAAAATGATAGCAATGGCAGAGAATTATCTGCTATAATGAGAATGAAAGAAAAACATTGTTAATAAAATTAAAATGTTTGTGCTTTCCTTGGGTAAAAAACAATGTCTCAAGCCTTTTTGTGTTTGAGGTAACATTTTGTTCCTGGACAATTATTAGCAATGGAACTTGATGGGAAGATATACTTGTCAGAAGTGATTTGGAACATAGGGAGTGGGAGCAGTCCTTGAGTCTGTATGTTATTCTATTAGATCATGGTTGATCTGTACTCCAGCTCCAGTTATCACCCATTTGCTTCCTATCTCTTGATTCTCTCATTTGTTGAGGTAAGAATCTTGCTTGTCTCAGCTGGAGTTACAATGTACCAAAATGCTTCTATTTAACATAGCAGACTAGAATTGTCTCATCAAATTCTAGTTAACTGTTTAAAAATGTGCAATCTCTCTACGTCAATTAGGTTCATCTTAGCAAAAGGTGCCAAACCAAGGTTCTAACTGTCCAGCTGCTTAAGTAAGGTGATAGAGATCCCACTATACTTTTTCACAAAGAGCAAGGAGTTCTCCCAATGTTTTGGCCAATATTCAAACTTTAACAAAGATGGATTATCTTGACACTCACTTCATTGCTGTTCCTGGGAGTTGGATGCACATTAAGTCCGGCACTTGTCTTTTAACAGCGAAGGTGCCTGAAAGTGTGATACCTCCATAAGGGACATAAGATGTTAGATAAATAGAACTCTTTGCTTCTTGTGTGAGTAAGAAAATATAATGGCTTGAAGTTGACTTTGAGAATGTAGTGCTGAAATGTATGTGGCAATCTTACCGTTCCAACACTCTTTGTCAGTGGTTCCAAGAATGCTTTTGAACGGAACATTGCTGTAAAGGTAATGGTACTGTAATCAGAAACCTTCTAATGTAAGTTGTCTGTCACATAGAGTGAGATTCCAGTACCACCAGTTTCATTGTGGTGTCTCACTGAAGCTTTAACCCTTTGAGTAATCAAATCCAGTTAATTAATATGGACCCATGATCTTGGCAATGACATTTAAACAGTGGCTGAAATCAAATGGTTACTTCTCAATGACTCATAATACAGAAAGAGTCCTTTAGTCTAACAATGCAGAAAGTTTAACAAGAAGTCAAGGGAGGCAGGAATTTCCTTGATTTTCTAGCAGACAGCACTATTAACACATGAGAAATATAGGCTCATCTCTGAGATGAGTAGTTTGTTTAAACATTGATCTCACAATCTGTTTTATTGTATGTTATTTTAAAAGATTTGTAGTTTTAGAACTGATGACTTCTGGCTCTATTTTTCACATACATAAGACATTCTCCAGTTTAAGTAGAACGTTTGAACTCTGACAAAGAATCTGGTGAAGATGTATTCATTTTGTGTATCTAGTGGTAAATAATTTCCCCTGTAGCTTAGACATACTAAAGGGTTTAATTTGCTCAGAGCATTTGACTTGGACTGCACAGCTGTGCGCCTAGGTGCAGTGAATTTGTTAATTAGTGTTAACAGGATGGGTGCTAACTCTTGTCTACACTTCTAAATTATTCCTGAGAGAAACAAGTCTAACCTGGCATTAATATATTTTTGGTTTGCTAAGTGTAACTCATAGAATCAAACAATTTTGCAACACAGAAGGAAATATCACACTTAAACCCATTCTCCGCATCAACTATACATTTATCCTATTGCCCTGTTAACCCAACCTTTTATTTTGAAAATGGATACATTTTCAAAAATGTATCGTTCCCATTTCAACTTGTATGGTGGAAGTTGTTTTCATCACAGTTTCTGGTCCTTAACAATCATCTGTCTTAAAAAAAAGCGAACACTTTCTAATTTCTCACATAGTTATTTTGCTGCTAATCCTAAATTATTGTCTTTTACTTGTCATGTCACTGATTTGGTGGGAACAATTTTACTTTTTATCTCAGTTATGCAAGCATATCATACTTAGAATGGGGGAGCCCTTGTGCTGGTCCCTCTACCTCCGAGCAAGGAGAGTCGATTCAACTCCTATTGGGCAGTAATATCTCCGAACAGATAGATTAGAAATAAATCTACCATACTCAGGATTAGAGGCTTTGTAGCAGTCGTTGTGTCCCTAATTCTTGACCACGAGGCCTGGGTTCAAGTCCTACATGCTCCAGAAGCATGCAATACCATCTCTGAACAGGTTGATTGAAAACTATCTATAATACTCAGGATTTATTTGATTCAAGCTCTTGACACTGGCATGGGAGTAATAATGGAAACTGGCAAGAATGTGAGAAGTGAACAGCACAGAAGTTAATTCATAGAATAGGGCAAAAAGGAATCTTGTTAAAGCCTAAGGTATGACTTGTCTCTTGCTGGGGAAGGACAAAGCAGGAGATAACATTTTTGAGGGTTTGACAGGATAAGAAAAAAATCATCAGGATGTGCTTCTATGCAGTTCAATAAAAGTCCTGTCAACAATAAAACCTTACAATTTGACCTTGCTGAGAAACTGTGTCTACACAGGGGCATGATCTTGAACCCCTTATTACAACCAGATCTGTAGCTAAAATGCAATGTTCACAAGGTTAATTAGTGCAAATAAAAGTGGGATGCTTAGAGATGCTCCAACTGTGCTCTCCTCACCGAAGTGCATGATTGTGGCCTTCCCTGTAAATAGGAGACAGTGAGCACTGAAGATGCTGGAGATCAGAGCTGAGAATGTGTTGCTGGAAAAGCGCAGCAGGTCAGGCAGCATCCAAGGAGAAGGAGAATTGACGTTTCGGGCGTGAGCCCTTCCTCAGGAATGAGGAAAGTGTGTCCAGCAGGCTAAGATAAAAGGTAGGGAGGAGGGACTTGGGGGAGGGGCATTGGAAATGTGTTAGTTGGAAGGTGGGTCGGAGAAGTGGGCCTTCCTAACCTGCAATCTTCTTCCTGACCTCTCCGCCCGCACCCCCAGACCGGCCTATCACCCTCACCTTAACCTCCTTCCAACTATCACATTTCCAATGTCCCTCCTCCCTACCTTTTATCTTAGCCTGCTGGACACACTTTCCTCATTCCTGAGGAAGGGCTCAAGCCCGAAACATCGATTCTCCTTCCCTGTAGATACCAAATCAAGCCACATATAGACAGAGGCAATCAGTAAAAGAAAATTTTTGCTTCATTTCACTACTTAGCTGGGTTCAGTAAAACCTCCCAATATCGGAGTCATAGTCATAGAGATCTACAGCATGGAAACAGGCCCTTCGGCCCAACATGCCCATGCTGCCCAGTTTTCACAATTAAACTTGTCCCATTCGCCTGCATTTGGTTCATATCCTTCCATACCTAACCCATCCATGTAACGGTTTAAACGTTTCTTAAAGAATGAAATTGTACTTGCTTCCACCACCACCTCTGACAATCCATTCCAGACGCTCACCACCCACTGTATGAAAAAAATTGTTCTTCTGGATCCTTTCATATCTCTCCCCCTCACCTTAAATCTATGCCCTCTAGTTTTAGATTAGAAAAGCTGTTGGCTATCTACCTTTATCTATGCCTCTCTTCTCAAGAGTTAAGTCATTCCCTCCTGTGAGTCAGACTGAGTCACACTGGTCAGATGTAAAGAGATGTTTGATCTTATGGAAGAACGTAAAATTTGGGTTACTGTTTAAAGATCAAGGGTCACCTATATAACCTTGATCATTTTTTTCAAATTTGAGCACTCCACAGCTGATTGACACGCTGAGTACTATTGTGTTATCCTTGTGTTAATGGGATTGGAGGATGACTGACCAGCACTTATCATAGGTGTCTTCTTAAGCAGCTTATCATGTTAAACACACCCAACCTCCTGACTGAGCTTGGCACTTTCTGGCTGATGAGAAAGAAAATAATGCTCTTTTAATGAGAACTCTGGGGATGTGGCAATGAACAACTTTGTAAAGATCTGGAGTAGAAGATAATCTGAGCCCTTGTACAAACTCAACCCTAAAGCTGCATTTATCTGAAGCAAGAGGCTTGAGGGTCCTCAGGTCTCATCTGAAGATTTGCTGTCATTGATCCACTGATTGTGGAGGATGTCAGGTTGGAAGCTTAGTTAAGTCCTGGGTGAGGCAGGTAGAGGCTGCAGCAGGCTGCTAGCAAGGTGGCACAATGTTGGCATTCTGCAGAGAGTTTCTTGCAAAAAGGATGAAGACACTTAATGGTAATAATAATAGCAGCTTGTCAGTGTTGTTGAAGAATCCTACACGGAGTAGATGATGCATTTGTCTTTCAGATCCTTTTCTTGTTGCTCTCTATACCTAGTCAGAAAATGACCTATCATTTCAGACCTGATTCCAGAGTGAAGCAGTATTTTGGCTCGTTGAACAAGGCTGCGTCTGACACCTTACATGTGTGCAGTAAAACTCTGTGGTTTTTCAAATCCTTTCTGTCCTCAGGACATGGATGTTATTGGCATTTATTGATCAACTGGTGGTCATGCAGCATCTTGAACTGCTGTAGTGAGTGTATTGAAGGTGAGTCAGTGCCACTAGGAATACATTCCAGACTTTTCACCCAATGACAAATGTCAATATATGTCCAAGTCGGGATGGCATGTAACTTGTGAGGAATTTGGAACTCTGCCAGATCTGTTACTGTTGTCCATTTTAGGAGGTAGATGTTTGTGAAACAATGTTGAAAAAAGCATTGGAAAATTGATGCAATGCATCCAATTGACAGACCACACCAATACTGTTGCTGTTACCAGGGTGGTGCTGTTTATAATGATTAATAGGCTGCAATTCAAATAAACTGCTTTATCCAGGGTGTTGCCAAAAATTAGACCTTATGAGTACTATTTTGAGCTTACCAAAAGTTTATTGTAATTGTCGAAAGGGTGCAATCACTCAATTATGTAATCACAAGTCATTTAGATTTTGACTCACCTGCAAGGAAGCTTTGTGCTCAGATATTTGCTTATTTCTCTGGAGAGAACCAATGAACCAACAACAATTACTTGCATCTATTTAGAGCCTTTAAATTGCAAAGTGTTCCATCGAATTTCACATGACTGTATTTGATAAAATGTGATTATTGAATCACAGAATTGAAGGAGATATGTCCAAAAGCATGGACAAAACATTAGGTTCTAAGAAAGAGCTAGAGATGGCCCTCTGAGCTGGATATTCTAAGCAGATTGGATTTGGAATGAGGCATATCACTGGCCACGTTAATCTGAAGAAGGGTCACAGAGTCCAAAACATTAACTCTGCTTTCTCTCCACAGATGATGCCAGACCTGCTGAGTTTTTCCAGCAATTTCCACTTTTGTTTCATCTATTTGACAGTCTTTCCGACTTGGGTAACCTTTCTTGAATCTTTCAGAGTTAACAAAATCTGGTTGAGATTGTGCTTTCGTCCCTTGAATAACGTCTGGACCAATTCTTCGGATCCAGCTATCTATCCTGTATGCTTTGAGACTTCACTATTAAAATGGGAAGAGTATCTTTCTCATTTCTTCAAGTTTGCTCTGACTGAGCCTCGTTGCTGACATGAAATCAAGTGAATTGGTCTTTTGAATGAGCCTTTTGCAGTCTTTCTATTTCCCCTCTTGTGAGGCCTGCTCCTTGCTTTTTGCAACCACTTAAATAGACTTTAAGATGCTCTTCAATCAATCCAATCTGCATTTAGTGTGCGGCTGAAAATACTTGGCCATTTGCGGATTGAGGGAAATGGGTGATGATGAAGATTGAAGCTTCCTTCAGGGATTAAAACCTGACCAAATACTCACTTTGGATAATTTTGTCAAACTGAAAAATCACATTGCACTCAACTGGAGTAGACTCACAGATTTCCACGAAATAAGTGGTGCTAAAAGGTATTTTTTTTTTTGTACAGACCATTTTATTATTACCTGCTTCTCCTGTCTATTTTTCAGAATTGAGAAAAAGACTTCAGCCACCACTGGTACCTTTGGGCAAACTGGCATTATACAGTACTATCATCATTTCTGTCAAGCACAAATACAGCGACATAAATTCCAAAGCACTTAGATGTTAAAGATCTTGTTTACTTGACCTCAAGAATGCTTTATAACCAATCAAGTACTTTTGAATGTAATCATGGTTGCAATGCAAGCAAACACGTTCAGGAAGTTAAATGTGGGACAGTGGTATTCAAACTTTATTTACTGCATATTCCCTCCCAAATCTACCAGTGACTTTTGTAATCCTGATATTATGCAGGGCTAATGTTTTAATCTCATTAATCCCCAGGCATTACACAAAGTATAACGTGTATATACAGTTTAGACAATGGCTTAATGCTACTACTTTCCATTAATGGCAATGAATGAGAATTTTGTTGTGCATAACTGTGTATGTGGTGAGTTAATTGTTTTCTGCACAAAGATGCTAATGATACTTTTGATTTCATTCCAGTGAATGATGAAAAATCAACTTTTACACAAATAATTTGTAGCAAATAGTTAATCTCACAATTGAAGCTTAGTTTGCAAAACCCTGACTTAGTTTCAAGCTCACTTAGACTGGTGGTTGCCAAGCAACTGAAATCATGCTGTAGTGTATACTGGTTGGAAGTAAAGGCTTTGTTTGCCATTATGCCTGTGTATCCTCATTTTCATTGGTACACCTTAAATTAAATTGACTAACTCATATAACAAAATTCCTGCAAAATTTTAAAGTTTCAACTGACTATCTGATTATAAGAATGCAACCAATGAATGCTATAATGAAGTAAGGAGGAGTAAATTGGCTGCCCTGTTTTTAAATCCCACCACAAAGCTTTTAAATGCAGTTTTGCTTGCAGCTGTATAAAATTTCAATTAGTACTAGTTAGCGTTAAGAAACCAATTACAAGGTTTTCTTGAGTGAAAGAGAAATTCTACTACTTATAAACTTCGAGAAAAATAATAAAACGAACTACCAGTCCTGGAGCTGTTAGGTTAACCTGAGACCATTGTTGTTTAATTAATGGTTTGTATCCTCAATAGAAGTGAAATTTGTAGCAATATTCGAGTTCTTGATTAGATTCCCAACAGTGTGGAAACAGGCCCTTCAGCCCAACAAGTCCACACCAACCCTCAGAAGAGTAACCCACCCAGACTCATTCTCCCTCTGACCAATGCACCTAATACCATGGGCAATTTAGCATGGCCAATTCACCTGACCTGCACACCTGGGACGAAACCAGAGCATCCAGAGGAAACCCACACAGGCACAGGGAGAATGTACAAACTCCACACAGACAGTTGCCTGAGGGTGGAATCAAACCTGGGACCTGGTGCTGTGAGGCAGCAATGCTAACCACTGAGCCACTGTGCCACCCATTCTTGGTGAATTTTTTTTTATTTGTGTTCATAGAGACTGAGAGAAAAAGTGAGACAGAGATATCATATCTTCTAGTTCTGCTGTTGCAAATCCATCATTCATCTCTATGTGCTCTACTCAAAAGCTGCTGTGCTCAAAAGCTGTTGTGTGAAATACAGTTCCTTTGTATACTCTCATATGTGACTTAATTGTTTTTCTGTGTTAGATAACCAATACACAGAATTTGCAGAAAGGTACAAGTCAGGATGCATAGATCTGAGGGACAGATTTCAGTCATTTTGATGATTTTTTTTATGCCAAGAGAGTGTTGTTTATTGATGGTTCCAGGAGCTGGCTCAACCTATGGTCAAGTGAAAACTAAGGCCACCTAAGTTAGTGTTTTTCTTTTTATAAATCATGGTATCACGTCACAGGTATTAAACATAATTTGCTGGAAGTTAAAGCATGACAATCCATTTTAATCACTATTACAGAATAATTAGTAAAAATAATTAATAAGATCTGTCATTGGACAATTTGTCTTGCATAGCCCCAGAGATGTCCCATATTAGATTAGATTCTCTACAGTGTGGAAACAGGCCTTTCAGCCCAACCAGACCACGCCAATCCTCACGCAGACCCATCTCCCTTGAACTAATACACCTAACACTATGGGCAATTTAGCATGGCTAATTCGCCTAACCTGCACATCTTTGGACTGGGGGAAGAAACCGGAGCACCCAGAGGCAACCCACACAGACACGGGGAAAATGTGCAAACTCCATACAGACAGTCGCCCGAGGCCGCAATCAAACCTGGGAGGCTGGTGCTGTGAGGTAGGAGTGCTAACCACTGAGCTACTGTGCAACCACATTCTCCAAGTTATAATTATAACACATTTTGGAAACACTCTTGGTAGAATAGAGTCAGTAAGTTGGTTGGACCTTTTCGACAAAAGTATGCCTTGATTATAGTAAGGACCTGCACATTTTTCAGAATTGTGCTGTAGCTACTATTGTTCTGGCCATTCTCCCACTCTAATCATCTGCTATCACTATATCAGAAACATTTGCTGATAACAATCAACCAGTTTGGCTATGTTATGACAAAGTTTCCCTGGCCATCAAGCCTTAAAATGGGACATGAATCCAGTGCTTCTGACCTGGAGATTGTGAAGCTACCGTTGCACTAGCGGACCACGAGCAGTCACAGTGTGTGGCTGAAGCAGTTGATCTTTGTATAAGGTTCCTGTCTTTGTTCTCATGCCGAGAGATTTAGAATGAAGATTGTTATCTGCTTAGCATCATCCCTAAGGAGTACTTCCTCAGTTGAAACTGCATGGCTGTAGTTGGGGAGTCTGGCATCCATATCCATGCTACTGTGAATGAACTATTATCTGCTTTCTGCTATGCAAAGGTAGCAACTCTTTGTGGTTCTGAAGTTGAATCTCAGTTTTCTATACAACAGCATCTCCTACTAATGTCCCAAGTGAATACCTTAGAAGTGACTGAGCCAGTTTTACTTCCCTGGGACAAAGCACTAGCAACTGCCAAAACATAGAAGTGCAATCACAAATGTAACCAATGGCCACTTTTTGGTTCCTGAAAATTCAGCATACCTGTAGGATTGTGTTGCTGCTGTTGACTAAAGAGAAATGTGTTAAAGAGAAATCCTATGATTAACGATCAATGACTTCCTTGATGCATTTGTTAACTGCAATAAGTTGATATCCTAGTTCTCGCTGAGAAGCAAAAGATGGTACAAATTTCAAGAGCATGTTGACTTTGATGATCATGGCTAATATCAGATGGGAATTTCTCCTTGTCTGCAGAAAGAAGTGGAACAATTACTGCTTTCCACAACAGTTGTCGGTATAGCACCCCTGTGTACTTATATAACTCCAGATGTGAAGTTCATTGTGGTCAGTATTTACCACTTAGCCAATATCAGTAAAACTACTAGTCTGGTAATTATTATATTCCTTTTTGGAGGACTTTGCTGTAGACAAATTGGCTGCAGCTTTGCATTTATTACAGCCCTTCAAAAATACATCATTGACTTTGACTGATTAAGAAGCAGAGATTTTAATGTAATTAGTGCAAGTATTGGAGGGGAGACGTGCTAGGTGGTGGCAAGAGTCTAGATCACTCTGAATGTGGATGCTAGGAGTAATATCCTCAACTCATGTAATAATTATTTGAATATATTCCGTAACCCAGAGGGACAGACCAAGTGCTGGAAAATGAGATGAGATGGATGGTTCATTTTAAGCTGATACAGATTTTATGGGCAGGGCAGCCTTCTACTGGGGGGTGGGAGCAGTAAATCTTTCTTCAATTTCTAAATATTCCCAACACCTGAAGAGGGCTATGGGGACAGGAGAAGGAGGAACAGTATGTGAAGTACTCCTTGGGAGAGCCAGCACAGACACAATGGCCTTCTGCATTGTAATGATTCTGACTTGATTCTAAAAGTGCTGAGGACCAAATAAGTGTTATGCAAAGTTTCTTTTCTGTTTTGTTGTGCATTGGCAGGACATAACATAATTGTATAGCCTGCATATTACCTGGTATTGTGGCAGCCCTTAGGTACTCTTACTGGTCCTTCCCCATCAATTGATGAGTTAGTGGAATGCTGAATAAAGTTGCCATGGTATCCCAAAATTTCCTGCTTTCACTTCCAGTAGCTAGCAGCCCACTCTTCATTCAATAGTCTGGTAAACAGATCGCAGACTGCAGCAATGCACTGTTTGTGCAACACGTTAGCAGTAGAATTTGGCACACTTTCCACTCAAAACTGTGTCGAGAATAATAAGATTGATTATTCTAATGCACACCTTCATCATTGTACTGCACAGAAGCCAATTAGGAAATATGGCAAGCATGCAGGAACAGGCAGGAAGTAACACTGCATGATTCACCTGCTTAGTAATCTTCCAATAGTGTAGAATGCAGGACTCCCATTGATATGTAATTCTGAGGCATATTTGTGCCCTTATGACAATTTTGTTGCCCAGGATCTATCCTTACTCCATAGATCATTATTCAAGATTGAAATAAGAAACTGAGCACAGTCTCCAAAGTATCTTGATTAACTACAGGTGTCTGGATGGAATGGAAATGTGCATTCAGTGCTGCAAATCACATTAATTCTTTGAAAGTTCATAATGTCATAATGACATTAGAGTTTCTATTCTCTTCATACCATTGTCTCCACCTCTGAACCAAGAGTTCAAGACCAACCTTTTGCAGAGGTGTATCATGACACATCTGAACGAGTTGATCAAAAGTTGAGGAACCTTGTGGTAGAGTCCTTTACTCCTGACCAGGAAACCTTGGTTCTAATTCCAGCTGCTCCATACATGCGTGTTAACATCTCTGATACAGGTTGGTTAAAAAATAGCTACCTTATCATTTCTGTGATTTTCTCAACCACAATCATAGTTGCATCCTCTGTGGAAGGATCTGTGGCATCTTTTCATTTTCACCAAGTTCCTAGGGATTTTAGACTTTTGATAAGCATGTGTGCTAATTATTGGTAATTATAAAAATTAAAGCATATTTTGGTCACAGGATGTGTCATTGAAACATGTTAACCCCTTTCATTAAATGGATAACTTTAAATTCTTAGACTATTGTCCAACTTCACATTAAACTTGGTATGTGACAGGGAGTTTTGCACAATAAATCCCTTAGAAGAAATTTTACAATAAATTAAGCATTTATTCGTAAAATCTAAACTCTCTGTCACATACCAAATTTAATGTGAAGTTGGACAATAGTCTAATCATGCCAATCTCCATTAAGTTATCTTGGCTGTGTGTGTCCTTCAACTGATAATACTTCATGTAAACTGATATTCACACATACAGTTTGAAATTGTTTTTAAACCATGGATGAAATTCTTGCCTTTTTATAATGCAAGAGCAATGTTCTCTCTATGCGTGATGCAAGGTCAGGAAATAATGGAATCAGATTTAGTGAGAAAGAAATAGTGCAATGTATAACCATGGTACAAAGTGCTGTAAATGCATTAAGGTATTGTTCAGGACTTGATTGACCTTGAATGATACTCACTATCCTTTGGGAGCAGGTGGTCTCTGATCTTTCAAAGAACATCTCTTAGAATGCAGCTATTACCCAGGTCTGAGCCTAGACCTACATTAGCCCATTGAGATGCAGGCCTATCAGATTTAAACGTAAGTCTTGAGGATTAAGTAAAGGAACAATTAAGAATTTATATTTGAGTTTAAGCCACAGGCACACAAGCACCTTCTTGTGAACTGGTCAAGAAAGGAATTGTCAGAGGACCCAGTGGCAAATTGCTCACTGATACTTTCAGACAGAAGACATGGCCTGGCATTCTATGAAATATAGGCTCTTTCTTGCAAATAATACCTCACTGCTGGTACAATGCCTAACAGACCTGTGTTTCATTTGGTTGACAACATATGAATGGCACTGAAACAGTATTAATGGACGATGACCTGACCAAACTTTTCTTTCACTGATAAGTGAGGTATTGGCACTCAAGGTCAACAATGGCAATCAGCATTTGGCTCCAAAATGCCATATGAAATACTTGCATTAGCACAATTCAGAAGTTCAGGGCCTCACATTTTGGCAATAAATTCAATGAGCTACTGTCAATGCAAGATCAGGAACCTGGCAAAGCTCAAGCACAGCTTCACGAAGAAAATAAAGCCCATAGAATAAAGTGATAAAAAACAAATATATCTATCTCTGGAGCACACCAACTGTGCACAAAATCCGGTGTTGACCACGAAGATGGGCAATGCCCACTGGAGGCTATTGATGAGGTATTAATCTTCGGCAGATGCAGTGCCAGCAGGAGAAAGTCGCACTTCCACATCCTCGCAGAACTCTCTGTCAGAGTAAGCTGCAGAATTTGCATCAGTGCCAGTGAATAGGAAAATTGGGGCTTACCTCAACACAGTGTCTGACAGGTTTATGTCTTAAAGCTTTTTTTTTGGAAGCAAAGCATTCATTTAGTGATACTCTGTCGGATGATAGTAACTTAATTTATTTCAGTCCTCAGGTTCATCACTGGACCACTGTCCTTCTGGCCTTCTTGCATAATTAAACTACACTGTATTGTTTTGATATGGGACTCATATGGGCAACATAACCTTCAAATCACGCAACCGCAGTTAATTCAAAAAGTGTATTTGTTTAATGTGGTGCTATATGCAAATTCCAATGTGTAACTTTTGACATCAACTCCTTTCATTAAAGAAGCACTTTCATGGATGCATTTCAACATTTTCTTACAATGTTTTCTGCATCGTTAATCAGCCCTGGGAAATCTAGAATTCCGATATGTAGCTTTCATGAGTCCTAGTAAGCAGTAATTTTAATTAGTGACCGTTCTCCAGTAATTTACTGAACACACCTAGGCTATGCAGCACCATGAACAAACTTCAATAAAAAGGCTGTTGAATCTGATCAAGACTCATAGTTTGTAGTACAACATTGCATAAGATCTATAAGCTGTTGGGCCTTAATTGTCCCTCTTCGTAAGGTTTAACTTTAAGATCTTATTTGATTTGCCTGGAATTCACCGTGTGAACCTGCGACCACTGTCACTGTCCAACAGCACATTGAAACTTCCAGCCTGTTTTTTTTGTAGTCAAATTGTGCAAGACAGCTTTTGCATCATCCTCAATGGGATACTGGTTCATCCAGAACTGCTAAAGTTGGCCTCTGTACACATTTGGAACAGACAAAGAAGGCGCTATCTACTTTCTGGGTGTGTGCACAGATGTCAAGTGAAGATCACCTTGAAGATCTGCTGTGGTACAATCCAAGATTAAATGTCTTGTCTACTATCATGCTGAGGTTTATATCTATAGAACAGTAGTTTAGCGTGGTATAAATCCCATCAGAAGGGGAGGCATGAGAATACAATTGTCAAAAGTAATAAACAACATTAAAAAGATGCTAAATACTGCACTTTATAAAAATGGGCCAATCACCTAAAGGCACATATAAAACATTGTCCTTCTGGTTTCTGTTTTTTGCTTTAACACTGAGGTAATGTTCAGCAATGGTGCCACCAGAAACAAGCCTAAAATCATGCAAAGCTTCTCTTATTAAATGGACAAATAAACTAACAAATAATTGTCAAATACTTTTTCCTCTTGGAATTTCTACTTACAATCTTCCTTTCACTGGAAACCTGCAATGTATTCTAGCAACTTCATCATTTAAAGTTTATTAAATAAATAACATAAAGTCCATGTGATTGAAGGGATCATGAATGAATATTGAAGACACCAGAGGGGTTGAGCAAGGTTGTTTTTAAGATATAAGCCCACATGCATAACATTATCTTTTTTTAGAGATTTGTTTCAGGATGCTTTCTTGATCATGGATCTATACTTGCTATTTTATCCTTCAATTAGTGATTGATGAATTCATAAAACTGTAGGAGTAACTTGCATTGATATAGCAGCATAATGTAAGTAAACGTCCCTAAGATGTCATTAAGCTTGAAATATGCTTTTAGGTGTCAAACTGTGGGTGTTAGGATCCATATATTGAACATCGAACATTACATCGCAGTACAGGGCCTTTGGTCCTCGATGTTGCGCTAACATCTATGGTGACACAGGACTCTGTTCTTTACAGGCAAAAGGAATTTATTCATATATCGTATGGTAAAGGGTTATAGAAATGATTAATCCCTGTTGTATTACCTATGGGAATGTTGTGATCAATTAAAGTCCAATTGCCTGATCAGAGACTAGTCAGCTATTTATGATTGATTGTTAACAGTTCCAGCTGTATTTCCATGCTAGCCATAGTACAACTAATCAGCTCCCTCTGCTCATGCTGGATAAATTGCTGATCCCTTTTCAAACGTGATTCCTCATATCCTAGTCCTGATGAACGCAAAATAAAGATTTTGACTTAAGTTTTTTTTTCTAAGCAATGCTTAAAAAAACTAGGAAGTTTTCTCTGTAAGTTCTAGCTAATGTCTATGCCTTGACAAAATAACATTATCTGTTCATCATTTTGTATGGTCCAACTGTGTTGAACTTGATGACTGGATCTCCTATAAGAGCGAATGGGCTTCAGAAAAGGATTTAATTGACAGTAAAGCATTTTGAAATGTCCTGGGTCTATGAATCTGCTATATAAATGCAAGTCTTTAATTTGAAAGCTGAACAATATAGGGAGCCTGAATAAAGTTTACTTCAAATAGTAGCCTGACTAAATGGTGGCTGGGGAAATAAACCTCGATGATAAGGAAATTATAGATATGATGACAGCATCTGAAGTTTTACAATGCCCTTGGAAAGAGAAATAATGGCATGATGGACAGCGAATTTGTCTTAAGAACTAGCCGTCCTAAATATAATTATTAAATAGTGTTAATAAGAAATCTTTACTTTAAAAAAAGCATCATTCATTGGATGGCAGAGTCATTGGGAAGATTGGCATTTCTTGTCTTTCTCTATTATCTTTGACTGGGTGACCACGAGACATTTAAGTGCCCTCTGAACTTGCCGATCAAGCCTTCAGTTATGAGTCAAACACCTTGTTGTGCATCTAGAATCATACACAGGCCAGATTGCTTAAAGATAGAAGAGTTCCTCCCCTGAAAGACATTAGCGAACTTTAATGATTCTTTTGACTATCCAAGAAGCATAAAATACTGTTAACAAAATGTTTTATTCTAGATTTTTAAAATAACTGAAATTTCACCTGCTGTAATGGAATTTGAACACTAGCCTCCAGAATATCCATCCAGGCTTCTAAGTTATAAATCCAGTAATATTACCACTACAGAAGTAGTGATTGGCTCAAAACTCTTTATTACCAAAATGAATGTTCCGCATCAGAATGAAGTGATATTGCCCTGCAAGGAATGTACTGTGAGTCAATCCATATACTTGGTTTTAAATAATGAAGCTTGTTGTAAAGCTGAACAAGCTGAGAATCTGCTTTGATCCCATGGATTTAAATTGAGCAATTAAGAGGTCTCATTATCCAATCAAAACAGTTGAAGATTGCCAGAAAGACTCAACAAAGCCAAGATTTCCTTTGTAACAGATGCCAGAAAATGGGTTCTGGCAAGTTAACTTGGGCAGACATTCAAGGGGATGATTTCCTCTGTTATGTGTAACACGAATCTATAAAAGCTCCTATTTTATGACTTAGTTACAGGTAACACACTAACCTGAACCCCCTCACTTCTGTTCATAGAATTCCACATGCATTTTGGAAGTAGCACTGCTTGTACATGCCATTTGTCATTGTCTCAACTCTAATAGGAGATGAACGCATGAAATCCTTGAGAGATTTTTCAGAAATAGCGGTCTATAGACCTCAACAAGAATTTGCGAAGCATATGAAGGAAGTTAAACAGAAACATACTTAATTTGTGGCTTACAAAAGTAGCATACATAAATCACTCGTCAATTGTCAGTGTCTTGTAACCAGATCCAAAGAACATTGATGGTGGCCTACAGATGTCTAAACCAAGTAGTATCTATTTATTCAAGCATTTTTTCGGGTATCGTGAACTCTCCTTTCCAATGTGGTCACCACATGGCCAAATCAAGATGAAGATTGCACTTACATAATCTTTGGACCATCCCCAAGCATTTTCCAAACTGTTTCTGAATTGCATTCATTGTTCGTAATTAAAAGTGAACCAATGAAAGCTTTAGAAGTTGGTAGTGTGCAAAAATCATTGAGACTTGTTAATGAAGTGTGACTCAAGTTTTAAAACTAATCCAGTTCTTCAGGTAGGAAAATAGAAGCAGAAATAAGGTGGGAAAATAGAAGCAGCCACATGTGCCTCTTCTGTTTTTATCGTTAGATCATGACAGATCCATGCCTGACATCCATTTACTTACCTCTGTTCCATTTTCCATAAAATTGTCGAACAACAAAACAATATTCCTCTCCACCTTGCGATTTTCAATTATCCTACTCTCAACTCATCTGTTGAGGGAAAGCATTCTATCCTTGTGTATGAAGAACTGCTTCTTGATATCAAACCGAACTCCTGGCTCTCATTTTAATGTTGAGTCTCTTCGTTCTGGATTTTCCACTAGAAAAAATAATTTATTTTCCCACTGTATCAAATCCTTTATTCATCCTAAACACCTCAATCAGATCACCCTGTAATCTTCCATACTCAAATGAATAAAAACTTACTCCATATGGGGTTCTGCAGTGTAAAGGGGTAACCTTTTCAAATAGTTACGGCAGCCTCTGGCCTTTAGAAGATGTAGAAAATGTGGGTATTTTCCCATCTTACATAGAGTGAAATCTGACTGGAAGATGCAGGCACTGAACAGAGCTAAATCCAATTTGAATCCCAGCAATTATATCTATATCATTGAAGTGATCCAAACAATAAATGTTACATCATATAATTCCTCATTTGTTTCCCTCACCATGTTTGTGCTTGAGTAGCTGATAGTTACAGCTCTATAGGGAAACGTATGTACATTCCAGCAAAGGCTGAGGGACAATGACCCATTACTGGCTACAGGATTTGCATACAAAACGCACATATGTACAAACACACACGTACACACATATGTACAAACATGCACGCACACATACACTACCTTCACACATTTAACAGCTGTTGAGGCATTGTAAAATGTGCACAAATCTGGTTCATTTACCTGACTGAAACATTTTTCTGAAAAGGGGTCCACATCACCACTCAGCAGGAAGCCAAGTAGTCTTCATTCACATCACATGCTGCTTGACTTTAAGGTAGTCAGTTCACATCAAAGGGGAACTGAAATCAGTAGAAGAGAGTTGCTCCAATCTAACTGCATTCGCATTGGCAACATATAAGAACTACACTAATGAAACACTAATAAAGAAAAAGAATTCACAAGTTCATGATTGAGTATTAGCCATTGAAGTGAAAAGGCACAGAATGTCATGTTTCTCTGTGAGATCAATTGCCTGTAAAATCCTTTGAGGAGAATGGGAACAGGTGACCAGGGAGGTCAATGCCAACAGTCTGATTCTGAAGGCCTGGCATCAGTGTCTCAAGCAGTTTAATGACTTATCACAGGTCACAGTTCATAGAATCCCCATGGAAATATGCCCTTTGGCCCAACAAGTCCACACCAACCCCTCGAAGAGTATCCCACCCAAATCCATTTCCCTACTCTATTAATGTACATTTACCCCTAATTAATGCACATAACCTACACATCCCTGAACACTATGTGCAATTTAGCATGGCCAATTCACCTAACCTGTACATCTTTAGATTGTGGGAGGAAACTGGAGCACCCAAAGGAAACCCAGGCAGACACAGGGGAAATGTGCAAACTCCACACAGACAGTCACCCGAGGTTGGAATCAAACCCAGGTCCCTGGCACTATGAGGCACCAGTGCTAACCACTGAGCCACCGTGCCACCCTAATTGATGAACATACCCTCATACCCACAGAATCACCAACATTTCACATGCACTGTACAGCACGCCAGCATCAGTGGTTTCTGAAACTCAAAACTGATGCCTCACATTCAAGTGCAATTCACCTTCACTCACATCCCAATGGTGCCAGCCTCACTCCTAGTTCCTATTTCTTCTGCTATTCAAACATGGCAGGCACCTCAACCAACACTTTGCAAAGCAATCATTGATGCTGTTCCCCATCTCGAAGAGGAAGATCACAGAAGAGTACCAGGGGCAGAGCAGAACTGGCAGAGGGCCAAAGATATCTGATCCTCACACAGGAGATAGTTGTCTCTGTTATGGGACTAGTTGTGACAGAGTTACTAAGGTCGTTGATGTTCGCACACCTCAACTGAGACCTCCCACAGTTTTTTCTGCTCTCAGAAAAACAGTCCCACCCTATCTGGTGTCTCGTCGTAATTAATTTGTTCCAACCCTGCAAAACATCTTGGTGAATTTTGTCTGTATCCTCTCGAGTGCATTCATATCCTTTCTATCTTGTAGCAACAGAACTACACGCAATATTTTGACTATGGCCTAACTAATGTTATATAAAGTTTCATCATTACCTTCCTGCTCTTTTATTCAATGCCTTGACTAATGAAGATAAGCTTCCTATATGCCTCCTTGTTCACCCGATCTGACCATGCTGCTGCCTTCAAGGATCCATGAGCATGAACAGCAAGTTCTCTCTGATTCTCATTACTTCATGGGTCCTATCATTCAACATCCACTCTGTAGCTTGTTAGTTATCCTAAAGTGCAGTACCTCATACTTTCGGCAGTTAGATTCCATTTGCCACAATGCAGTCCATCTGACCAACCTGTCTATATCATCCTGTAGTGTAAGGCTTTCCACCACGCAATTTACCACCCCACCAATTCTTGTGTCATATGCAAACTTTATCAGTCTGTCTCTTTAAGGGCTTGTGGAGAGAAATACTAAGGACCATAGACTCATTTAAATTAGTGATTCTATTCTGGACATGAGGCAAGCATAATTTTCAAACTGCACAATTCTCACAATGTTTCTTCCATGTCTCACGTCCTTGTTAAGTATATCTGGACAGTAGTGTTACTAATAGCAAGAAGATTTTTTTTCATCTGAACTGACAAGAAAATATGGTGGACGTTTTATATACTGTCAGAAGTCCTTGTCATAAACCATGATGTCAGGCTCATAAGTAGATCTGGTGCTTATCAACTCAAATTTGACCAGGATTAAATATTCGAGTTTCACTTAAAAGGAAAGTTTGCTTATTAAAATAATGCCTCCCTGCAATCTTTGCAACACATTGTTCAGATATCTTCCTTCTCACCAGATTATTGAATGATCAGTTACAGCACTGGAAGTGAATGAAAGTGAAGTTCAGGGAAAGCTGCGCTGACACTGGTTAGAACACACTTGCATCAGAAAGTTACTTGATTTCTGAAGAAATGTCATATTGGACTCGAAAGGTTAACTCCATTTTTCTGGGTGCTGCCACAAAGCTGCTGAGTTTCTCCAGCATTTTGTCTTTTTCTACCCTTTCAGCAAGTTTCATGACTTGAGGGGTTGGGGGGAGCGCAAAAGGAGTCAGACCTGCATTGGAGTTCCAGCCTTGAGTTATTCAACAGTGATTGAAAAGATATGAAAGGGATATCTCAATAGTATGTTGATTGGTCGTTTTATAATAAGTTCAGAAAGCATAAATTTCTCACTTCTGCAAGGAAAATAATTTATAGGAAGAGGAGAAGAAGCTGATTTGTTAAAAAAAATGCAAAGAATTTCTACTTTCTACTGAATCTATAGTTTAGAGTTAATGCTATAAGGAATTTCCACCCATTCTTGTCAAGAGCAATTTGACTTAAATGGCAGCCGAGCTCAGTCTCGTGTGTTGCACGTCCTGTGCAAAGCTTTAGATGTTCCTCGCACTTTCAGTGATAGCATCTGTAAGATGTACCAATGGTTTGACCAGCTTATGTGCCAGGTTCTGAAGTTTGAGCATTAGTTTGGAGGCACCACAGTGCATCCATGGGAGTTACATGGAGAGCATGTTTTAGATATGGTCTTACCGCAGTTTAATGAAGGGCAGGCAGGAAATGAATAGGAAATCACATTCAGAAGAAGGGAGGTAGGCAGTCAAGAAAGCCCCATGGTACATCTGACTCAAGAACAGTTATTGGAAAACAGTATGAGTAATGGTTTCTTTGATAAGTGTAGCCAGAGTCAAGTTGCACTAGAGGGAGGAGATAGAAAGGAAGAGTAATAGTGGTAGGTACTTCCATAGTGAGGGGTGCAGGTGGACTTTTCCGCAGCCATAGGTGTGACTCCAGGGTTCTGTGCTTTGTTCCTTTGGGACAGGGCCACTGAAAAGATGCAGGGCATTCCCAAAGGAGAGGGTGAACACGTGGATCACATTGGTACCGTGACATAGGTAGAAAGAGAGGGATGAGATTCCGCAGCAAGAATTTAGGGAGTTAGGTAGCAGATTGTAAAGCAAGATCTCAAAGGTTTTGAATGTCTGACTTACTCAAATTGCCTCATGCTTTTGAGTATCAGAATAGGATAGAGCATTTTAATGTTTGGCTGAAGAGCTTTAGATCAGTGAACCATTGAGTCTACTTTTGCAAAAGTTCAAATCCAAGCACAATGGAATACCTATAGGGTGGAAACAAGCCATTCGGCTCAATATGCCCACACCACCCTTCCGAACAGCATCCCATCCAGACCCATTCCCCTAAACCTTTCCCTGTAACCATACATTTCCCATGGCTTGCACACCTAACCTACACATCCCTGGACACTATGGGCAATCTAGCATGGCCAGTCCACCTAACTTGCACATCTTTGGATGTGGAAAGTAACTGGAGCTTCCAGTGTAAACCCATGCAACCACAGGGAGAACATGAAAAGTACCAAAGGAAAACTAAGTCAGCCTGGAAGGCAGAGCATACTGTTGGAAAGTGAAAGATGGGTTGGTATACCCTGACTAACATTGACCAGCGTGCAGTAACCCTTTTTTAATTCAGCTGCATTACGCAGTAAAATAGACAACGGAGGAAAGAGTCAGGAGAAGGGCCAACACAACAAATACTTTATCAAGGAAAAACAATATTTATCAGAATTGATTGCATACTTTAATTGAATGCTATTAAAGATGATTAATCTTCTTGCAGGACTCTTCAGTAAACAGTCTCAAATCTACACCAGCTGTATCCTTCTGACATGTGCTTCTTAGGGTTCACTACATCCAATTCACAGATTGGTACCGCTGTATTTGAACAGTTAGTCTGAAAGGGTTGGCAATAATGTTGGGGCAGGCTGTTCTTCAGTCTTCGAGCATTGGCTGATGTTTCAGGGTCTGCAGTTGTCTATTTGGTCTTCAGCTCTTGTCAAGAGCTGGTTCTGGTCTTCGGGTCATCTCATCGAGGTGGTCTTCAGGGCATGGTCAGTCTGATGATGCTCACCATGAGGTACAAGGAGTTGGAGATGCTGTGCAGCTCAGCTGCCAAAGGTGCTCTCTGGGGACGCTGTTGAAGAAGGTACTAAAGCAGAGCCAGGCTGGGACTCCAGGTTGCCCCTTTATCACTCTCTTTGCACAATCGTTTTGAAGATTCTGTGGCCTGTGTCCAATGTTAGCAACAGGTAGGGAGGCAGCCAATGAGGTGGCTACTTTCTGCATTTGGAAATGGAAAAACATGAATTGAACCTTCAACTGTTGAATGGTGTCCTTGTTACGCTGTGCCTCTGGCTTCTGACTGAGCTGGGTGCCACCAGGTCTGTGTAACATCCTTCCAATGAAGCACTTTCACTGGAGGCATAAACAACTATTCATTCTCAAACAATGAGGCAATTAGTACCATGCTAGGCATTTCCAGGCCTGCCTGGCTTCAATGGGGAATTGATTGTCCAAGAATAGGCTACACGAATACTGTCTAGTGTGGCTCTACAGTTTGCAAATTGCAGAGTTCGCTTCAGATTAAACTTGGTTTCCACATTTCACATTTTCATCAGGAAAAGAAATCAATATTTATGTGACACTCCCGCAGGCAATGGGTCACCTGATCATACTAAATCGTCAGGCTAAGGCAAAAAAGAACATGGAAATGCAGGTGCCATGTATATAAATGTAAGAAGTCTTATAATTTAGGAAAATAACCTGTAGGTTTTGGATTAATACATGAAAATGTGGTATAATTCCTGTCACAGAGACATGCTTGAGGGGAGGAATCTCACTGGCAGCTCAATATTCTGCGGGATGGAATCTTCATGCAAGACAGAGAGGGACAAAAAAGAGGAAGTGGTGTTGCAATATTGGTAATGAATTCAATTACTGCAATAAAGACAGGCTCCTTCTTAAAAGATTCCTCAACTGAAGACATATAGATGGAACTTATAAACAAAAAGGTCATCACATTTTCAGGAGTATAATTTGGATTCCCAAACAGTCAGGAAGAGGAGAATTCTTTGGAAGAATTTAGAGGTAACCTTTGCGAAACATGGGATTATGGGAGAAGTTGGCAGGATAGATGCTGAGTGCTGCATCTTCTGCCTGGGAAGTCTTCAACTAAGAGTCATTATCTCAGGATTGTAGATTGATCATTTAGCAGAGAGCTGAGACATAATTTCTTCATTCACAGGGCTGTGAATGATTGGAATTCTCTACAACAGCCGGCTGTCATCAGACGGTGAGTATATTCAAGTGTGAGGTCAATAAATTCTTGGGCAGGAAGAGGCTGAAGGAATATGAGTATAGATTTGGAAACTGGAATGGATGTAAATGTTTACTATGCTCTTATTGATTGGGGAACAGACATCAGTGGTTGTGTGGCTTACCTCTGCTTCCATCTGTTATGACTTGTTCTTAAAATTGATATATTCAGAAGTCGACAGGACACTCACCTGAGGAACTTTATTTTCCGGAGTTACTAACTGGAACTTGGAGTTAGCAATTGGGATGTAAGGAACTATACTAAACTTTGCATTAATTACCTTGTTGGATAGAAGCACCTCAACAAATAAAATATGCTGGTTTTGAGTCATTAAGACCTTAACTCAAAAGTAGAGTCATAGAGTCATAGAGATGTACAGCATGGAAACAGACCCTTCGGTCCAACACGTCCATGCCGACCAGATATCCAAACCCAAGCTAGTCCCACTTGCCAGCACCCAGCCCATTTCCCTCCAAACCCTTCCTATTCATATACCCATCCAAATGCCTCTTAAATGTTGCAATTGTACCAGTCTCCACCACCATAAGACCATAAAACCATAAGACCATAAGACCACATCCTCTGGCAGCTCATTCCATACATGTACCACCCTCTGTGTGAAAAAACTGCCCCTTAGGTCTCTTTCATATCTTTCCCCTCTCACCCTAAACTTATGCCCTCTAGTTCCAGTCAATGTTTGGAAAGTTAAACTCCCCTACCATAACTATCTTATTATTCTTACAGATTGCTGAGATCTCCTTACAAGTTTGTTTTTCAATTTCCCTCTGACTATTAGGGGCTCTATAATACAATCCCAATAAGGTGTTCATCCCATTCTTATTTCTCAGTTCCACCCAAATAACTTCCCTGGATGTATTTCCAGGAATATCCTCCCTCAGCACAGATGTAATGCTATCCCTTATCAAAAATGCCACTCCCCTTTCTCTCTTGCCTCCCTTTCTATCCTTCCTGGAGCATTTGTATCCTGGAAAATTAAACTGCCAGTCCTGCCCATCCCTGAGCCATGTTTCTGTAATTGCTATGATATCCCAGTCCCATGTTCCTAACCATGCCCTGAGTTCATCTGCCTTACCTGTTAGGCCCCTTGCATTGAAATAAATGCAGTTTAATTTATTAGTTCTACCTTATCCCTGCCTGTCCTGACTGTTTGATTCACTTCTGTTCTCAACTGTACCAGTCTCTTGATCTCTTTCCTCACTGTCTCCCTGGGTCCCACACCGCTCCTCCCCACCCCTTTACTATTTAAATCCTCCCAAGCAGTTCTAGCAAATTTCCCTGCTAGTATATTCATCCCCTTCCAACTTAGGTGCAATCCGTCCTTCTTGTACAGGTCACTTCTACCCCAAAAGAGATTCCAATGATCCAAAAATGTCAATCCTTCTCCCATACACCAGAAGTGTAAGAGTCACAGAAAATTCAGTCAGAATTGGCAATTTGAGAATGCAGCTTGATGCACTTAGGAAACGCTTACAGAATTATCAATCATGTGTATCTGATCGGTTCCAAGATACATTTGTTGAGAATATTCTCTAGCTTTTCCAATTTTCCCAACATTAATATATATTATTTCTCACGACCATTTTCACAAGTACATTTTGCAAAGATTTCATTAGGATGAAATAGGATAGCACAAACTTGTTGTGTGGATTATATCATAACCTTGCAGGACCCAACAATGTGTATAATGGTCAAATAAATATAAATAAAAATTTGAAATGTAGACAAATCTTAGATTTAAGCTAACTTTCTCACTGACAGAAAATAGGTGAGAATTTTCTCAACATTAGGTAATCCCTCTGGATCACCTCACACTGGACCATATGCCGTTAAGTCATTGACATTATTATGCAGGAAAATGTTGAAACTTTTAGGAAATTTTCATCTGTAATTCCATAAGTACCTTTTCAGAGGCAATCCAAACTGGATGATTTCCAGATTCAACCAAGTATGTATGAAGTAAAATATTCAATATTATATTGCAAGGAACAGGAAGGAAAATATTTTATGTTGCTGGTAGTAAACATTTCTACACATTTCCTCAAACCAAAGCTATGTCTTTTTCAGAGATATTTTTATGAACTGAACTGGATGTACCTTTTAACGTGCGGTCAATGAAATGAGATTTGTGTGCCTGATTTGTCATTGTTAAATGCATTTTTATGATGCAACTATTTATTGGAGATTATGTCACAAAGCATTGGACAAATTAATGTTATTACTTTATGAAAACCTGGTGATTTCTTCTGTGTTGTTGAGGTTTCTTCCAACATAAATCTCCAAAGGCTGTTTTCACAAAGAACATTCACAGTGGACTACTGATAGGCATCAAGACTCTTGTCTGGTAGACATTAAGCAATTTTATTGTGGTCTCCATATATAGCTTGAAACAGACAGCATTCAACAAAAGGGGGACTATCTTAATTATAGATTTATGCACTGATAACACAAACATTCATAGCTCAACAGCTCTTTAATTCAAGCTTTTAACAAGGGTCAGCTTCAAAGCTATGGAAGCATTTATGGTCTAACCTCATCATGCATGTCTTTCTTTATGATTTTATATTTAAATTAAGAGCATGGATGATCATTTTAGAAATTGCTAGCTTTGTATGTTGATAGTTTGCAGTTAGGTCTACATGGGATTGAGATTATCAGAATCATAGAGTCAAATGAGAACTTAAAATGATTTATCTCAGAAGTGAGGAGGAAGGAATGTATAATGAATAAATAAATCATATTTCAGAATTGCAATGACTGCCATCTTGGGATGATTTTGGTGATGGATATCTTGAAAATTCTTCTATCTGGTCAAATTATTTCTCAAAGCAGGTTGTGGCTGTAGGTCAATATTTGATTTCAGATGGATACCTTAATCAACATCTTTCAGATGATGAAAGATAACTTGATACCGAATTGATTGTTGCATTCATTTGCATTGAAGCATGGGAATTTGTGGAATTGCATTATGTCATGCTCTGAGATGCCCTGTACAGTAGAATGATAGGCATTTCAGAATGTGGGGATAACATCTAAAAATATTAAGTAACTTGCCCATCATGCATTCCTGAGGTACTGAATCCACTTCGTGCCCAGCCTCCTGATTAGCAGGTACACTCTCTGGGTGCTGACCTCCTTTGTCACAATCATCCATTTCTGTTTTCATGGAAACACTGCCCTCCTCCTTTCCCCATCCTTCAAAGAGTTCACCTCGATGCTGGACTACCAGCTAAAACCAGAAGGCCACCAGGTAGGGAACAGAGATGGGGACAGGTAACCAGATCTCTTCACCATTCCTATGAGTGCTGTAGCCTGGAAAATCCAAGCACTGCTGAGCCTTTAAGAAGTATACAATGGACCCTTTCAAAAGAAACTTTTCATCCGACTGAACAACCAAGTCAAATTTCTCAGCTTCTCTAATTGTGGCACCACCCAAGAGGAAGGTTTTATTTGGGTTTTAAGAAAAAGATTATTAACTGACTGATTAGGTTTCTCAACCTGAAAATAATTCCATTGTTGCAATGGGGATTCTGCTCCCACCATCCAAATAAAGCGACCAACTTGGGGGCAGCATGGTAGCTCAGGGTTAGCACTGCTGCCTCATAGTGCCAGGGACCCAAGTTCGATTCCAACCTTGGGTGACTGCCTGTGTGGAGTTAGCACATCATCTTCATGTCTGTGTGGATTTCCTTCGGGTGCTCTGGTTCCTTCGCACAATCCAAAACTTGCAGTGGATTGGCCATGGGAAACTGCCCCTTAAAGTCCAACTGTAGGCAGTCAGATTAGCCATGGCAAATGTGGGTATATAGGGACAGAGTGGGAGCTGGCTCTTCGGAGGGTGAGTGCAGACTCAATCTGCCCAAAGGCCTCTTTTTGTGTGGTAGGGACTCTATGAACTGAGGCTCAGTGGCAGCTGCATGTACGATAATTAAAACCCACTGCAATAACTCCTCCAGGCTCCTCTGACACCATCTTCCAAATCCATGACCCCTCCCAGCTCGAAAGACAAGGGAACCTGACACATGGAAACACCTCCATCTGCAATTTCCCTTCCAATTTACACACAATGATGACTTAAAACAATATTGCTGTTCCTTCACTGGTACTGTGTTAAAATCCTGGAACTCCCTTCCTCATAGTATTGTGGGACATCCCTACAGCATACAGACATCCCTGCAATAATCCAAAAAGGCAGCTCAGCACTGTTATGACCAGGTGAATTCCGTAAATTGTTCCAGCATCAGATGGGATGACTCGAACAATTAAGCTCTCAGATGAGGAGGGATGAACAGGCTCCCCTTGGCTATTCACTGCCCCCTCAGTTTCTCACAAGATTACCAGAAAGGGATCAGAGACAAATGAACTCCAGCTTCTGGAATCCAAAGTAAACAGACAGGAGAGTGGGAGAATGCAGCAAGCCAATGTTTCAGGTATAACCTTTCTTCAGGACTGTCAATACCCAATTTGTTGACTTCTCCACCTCCTGATGCTGTCTGACCTGCCGTGTTCTTCCAGCCTCCTGTTTGTCTACTACCTTGAAAGGATCCCTTCCCTTGTACATATCTTTCTTACAAATCAAATGAACGTATGTTTTGAGAAGAGCCAATTTAATTAGAGTGACTTGGATTAAACAAAAATGAACTTATTAATTACTAAGTGTGAGTTGAAATGGTAATGCAACACATGCAACAGACAAATAAAGGCAGCACTGTGGCTCAGTGGTTAGTACTGCTGCCTCACAACAGCAGGGATTTGGGTTTGATTCCATCTTCAGGTGACTCTCTGTGTGGAGTTTGCACATTCTCCCCCCCACCCCCCACCCCCTCCCCAACACACGTTTAAGTGGTTTTCATCTGGATGGTCAGGTTTCCTCTGGCGATCCAAAGATGCAGGTTAGCTGGATTGGCCATGCTAAATTACCTCATAGTGTCCAGGTGGGTTAGTCTTTGGAAATGCAGGGTTATAGGGATTGGGTGGGTGCGTCTGGGTGGGATGCTCTTCGGAGGGCCGGTATGGAGTCGATGGACTGAATGGCCTGCTTCCACACTGCAGGGATTCTATGATTCAAAAAAAAGGAGGTGAGTCTAAAAATATAAAAGTTATAAAAAAGAGGGAATAGTCGCCAAATTCTTTATGAAGAATGTATAGTTGAATATTATAGCCGTTGTTGTGGATATTACCGATAGCTCTGAGATTAGTAGTTGAACACTCTATTTTGCCTTTCTAAGCATTGTATATTGATTGGAAACTTGTTTGTCCTAACTTCTTTCAGCAGTGCCTGATAGGCAGCACTCAAAGTGAGAGGTTATCTTTGCATTTCTTTTTACATATAGTGCAGGGGAGTTTTATTCTCAGAGCTGCGACTGTCATGGTACACAAGTCCCCACACTTTCCTCATTCCTGAAGAAGGGCTCATGTCCGAAACATCGAATCTCCTGCTCCTTGGATGCTGCCTGACCTGCTGCGCTTTTCCAGCAACACATTTTCAGCTCTGATCTCCAGCATCTGCCTTCCTCACTTTCTCCCCACACTACTATTGTCAGGCCATGAACATATATGGTCCAGCACTGAATTTCACTTTTGACACCTGACTCTGCTTTTCTTGAAAGAGGGAAAGCACAATATATCTCATGCACAGACTATTGTATAGTTTTACCATGACATTCACAATCTGTCATATTCCCAGAAGATTACAAGTTCAGAATTGAGAGAATTTCCTCCTTTTGAAACTTAATTGACACCTCTTCAGATGTAACATTTCAGAGTTAATCAATCAAATCCTGCATCCATATTCTAAGTGATTAAAGACTTTACAGAAAATTAAGTTTATTCAATATGTTGCATCAATTGTGTGACACTTTGATCTTTTACTATATATTCTGTGTCCTGAGATCCTGCCCCATTACTTACCTGATGAAGAAGGAGCACTCCGAAAGCTTACATTTCTAAATAAACCTGTTGGACTATAAACTGGGTGTTGTGTGACTTTTAACTTTGTACACCCCAATCCAACACCAGCACCTTCACGTCATTTACAGTGAATTTACAGGTGCAGTCAACATTTGGTTATCTGGTCATTCTTCTTGTTAAAAAAAAAATTGTAATTGAAATTCAATGTGTTAATCAGTAATCCAGGGGTGCGATCCATGGTGTGATATCACAGCTTGACCAGGGCAGTTAGGAATGGACAATAAATGCTTGCTTAGCCATCAATACCCACGCCCACAAAAATAAATGAATTTGGAATTAAGTTTGTTTTGTCTCAATACATGGCAATGGTTTTATTACATTGAATGAAGTAATCTAATCAAAGTTACTCTGTAAATGCACATTTCTTTGTAATGAAATAGCTTAGCAAATTAAACAGGTTTTGAGTGTTAACTGGGTCTGTATTAGAGAGATTGAAGCTAGACCTGTTGAAGAGACACGAGCACCTGGTCAAAATTGAAACGGGACATTGGATTTTGAGTCAAATTTTCTAAAAATGGATTGATTAATGGAGAAACCGATGCAACAAATCCAAATGTAAAATATCCACCAGTTCAGAATTCAAGAGGAATGGATATTTTGACTGGCATTTTCTTATTGTTAGTCTCCAACTTAGAATAGCCATATTGAGATTTTGTGCATTGTCGAATTACAGCACTTAAAAGTGGATTTCAGCTTCAAACAGCTTTTCCATGGGCATTGCTGATAACTGCTTAAAGCACAACCAAATACAATGCTGAGAGAAAAAAATAACCTTGTTCTGTGTTTGTTCGATTACTTAGGACGATCCATTTGTCTGCGTCAATTCAAGGAAATCCTATTATTTACTTGACCTATCCAAACTGTGTTTTTATCATAGAGTAATATGTAATCATGCACCTGAACACTTACTAGGCCCTAAATTGCTTTAAAAGAAAACAGAGAAAGAAGTTGAAAAATAAATTGAGAAATCAGCCTTGAGCAGAATAATGTGCAAAATTGAAGTTATTGTGAGAGATGATAAACAAGATGGATGTCTTGTTTTGTTTTTGTTCATTGGAAGGATGTGGGCATCACTGACAAGGCCAATATTTGTGGCCCATGCTCAATTGACCTTGGGAATTGAGTTGCCTTTTTGAATCCTTCAGTCATGTGACAAAGATACTCCCATAATGCAGTTAGGGAGATCGGATATGGGTTTTTCACCATGAAGGAACTGTGATAAATTTCAAGGTGATGGTGGTGAGTAATTTGAGGGAGAACATCAAACTGTTCCCATGTGTCTGCTATTTTCATCCTTCTAATTACTTGAGTTCACAGGTTTGGAAGGTGAGGCTAAGTCAGCTTTGACAAGTTACTTCAGTGCATTTTTTGAATGGTACAACTGCAGCTACAGTACAGTGGTGGTGGAGGAAGTGAATGTTTAATCCATTGAATGTAGTGCCAATCAAATGTGATGCTTTGTCCTGGATGTTGTCAGGTTTCTTAAGTGTTGTTGGACCTGCACTCATCCAGACAAATGGGATATACTTCATCATACTCCCAACTTGTGTCTGGTAGATGGTTGAGAGCTTATCGACAGACAGGAAATGAGTCACTTGTGCTGAATACTCAGCTCTGACCCTCTCTAGGAGCCAACATGCTTATACAATTGGCCCAATTCAATTTTTGTTTAATAGTGAAGAAAACGCTAATGGTGGGTTTTTCAGTTAAAAAAAAACTGGATCAAGCTTTAAACTTAGAGCAAGAACATGAAACCTAAAAGCATAAGAAAGACAAGCAAGAGTAGACCATTTGGCCCTCCCAAGCATGCCGTACCACTGAATAAGATCATAGCTGATCTGATTGTGTGACCACAAGTCCATTTCCCTGCCTGCCCCACATAGTTCTGCACTTTCATGTGAACTATCAAAAATCTATCTAACTCAATCTTGTGTTATATTAATTGATCCACAAACCATTATTTTCAAGGGTAATTAATTGCAAAGATCCACAATTTTCTACAGGAAGGAATTTGTCTCCATTTCTGTCTGAAATGGAAACCCTTTATTCTGAAAGTTTATTCTGAAAGATACCTGCAAAGCAAAACCTGTTTTTAGCATCTACCCAGTCAAGCTCCCTCAGAATTTTGCACATTTCAGTAAAATATCTCCTATTCTTCTAAACACCAATGGGTAAAAGCTAAATCTACTCAATCTTTTCTTTAAGACAAGCCATAGAGATGTACAGCACAGAAATAGACCTTTCAGTCCAACCCATCCATGCCGACCAGATATCCCAACCAAATCAAGTCCCACCTGCCAGCACCTGGCCCATATCCTTCCAAACCCTTCCTATTCATATACCCATCTAAATGCCTTTTAAATGCTGCAATTGAACCAGCCTCCACCACGTCCTCTGACAGGTCAGCTCATTCCACCACGTACCACCCCTGTGTGAAAAGGTTGCCCCTTAGGTCTCTTTTATATCTTTCCCCTCTCACCATAAGCTAATCCCTTTAGTTCTTGACTCTCCCGCCCAAGGGAAAAGACCTTATCTATTTACCCCTCATAATTTTCTAAACCTCTATAAGGTCACCCCTCAGCCTCCGACTCTCCAGGGAAAACGGCCCTAGCCTATTCAACCTCTCCCGATAGCTCAAATCCTCCAACGCTGGCAACGTCCTTGTAAATCTTTTCTGAACCCTTTCAAGTTTCACAACATAGTTCTGAATGGAAGGAGACCAGAATTGCATACAATATTCCAACATTGGCCTAACCAATGTTCTGCACAGCCACAACATGACCTCCCAACTCCTGTACTCCATACTCTGAACAATAAAGGAAAGCATACCAAACGCTTTTTTCACGATCCTATGAACCTGCACTCCAAGGTCTCTTTGTTCAGCAGTACTCCCAAGGACCTAACCATTAAGTGTATAAGTCCTGCTAAGATTTGCTTTCCCAAAGTGCAGCACCTCACATTTATCTGAATTAAACTCCATCTGCCACTTCTCAGTCTATTGGCCCATCTGATCAAGATCGCATTGTAATCTGAGGTAACCTTCTTTGCTGTTCACAGCTCCAATTTTGGTGTCATCTGCAAACTTACTAACTATACCTCTTATGCTCGCATCCAAATTATTATGATAAATGATGAAAAGTAGTGGACTCGGCACCGATCCTTGTGGCACTCCACTGGTCACAGGCCTCCAGTCTGAAAAACATCCCTCCACCACCTCTCTGTCTTCTACCTTTAAGCCAGTTCTGTATCCAAATGGCTGGTTCTCTCTGTATTCCATGAGATCTAACCTTGCTAACCAGTCTTCCTTGGGAAACCTTATCGAACGTCCATATAGATCACATCGACTGCTTTGCCCTCATCAATCCTCTTTGTTGTTTCTTCAAAAAAACTCAATCAAGTTTGTGAGACATGATTTCCCACGCACAAAGCCATGTTGACTATCCCTAATCAGTCCTTGCCTTTCCAAATACACATACATCCTAACCCTCAGGATTCACTCCAACAACTTGCCTACTAGTGATGTCAGAGCTGAAAATGTGTTGCTGGTTAAAGCACAGCAGGTTAGGCAGCATCCAAGGAACTGGAAATTCGACGTTTCAGGCCAGAGCCCTTCGATGTCAGGCTCACTGGTCTATAGTCACGAAGCAAACTGATGGATCTTCTCTGAGTAACTTCAAAAGCAAGTGAATTCCTCCTGAAATGAGGAGATGAAAACTGTATAAGTTACCCAGGTATGAGCTTATCAATGTCATGTATAGTTGTTAATAGAGTCATAGAGTCATAGAGGTGTACAGCATGGAAACAGACCCTTCGGACCAACCTGTCCATGCCGACCAGATATCCCAACCCAATCTAGTCCCACCTGCCAGCACCCGGCCCATATCCCTCCAAACCCTTCTTATTCATATACCCATCCAAATGCCTCTTAAATGTTGCAATTGTACCAGCCTCCACCACATCCTCTGGCAACTCATTCCATACATGTACCACGCTCTGTGTGAAAAAATTGCCCCTTAGGTCTCTTTTATATCTTTCCCCTTTCACCCTAAACCTACGCCCTTTAATTCTGGACTCCCTGACCCCAGGGAAAAGACTTTGCATATTTACTCCATCCATGCCCCTCATAATTTTGTAAACCTCTATAAGGTCACCTCTCAGCCTCCGACGTTCCTGTTCAGCCTCTCCCTGTAGTTCCAATCCTCCAACCCTGGCAACATCCTTGTAAATCTTTTCTGAACCCTTTCAAGATTCAAACATCTTTCCGATAGGAAGGAGACCAGAATTGTGCACAATATTCCAACAGTGGCCTAACCAATGTTTTGTACAGCCGCAACATGACCTCCCAACTCCTGTACTCAGTACTCAGACCAATAAAGGAAAGCATACCAAACGCCTTCTTCACTATCCTATCTACCTTCAACTCCACTTTCAAGGAGCTATGAATCTGCACTCCAAGGTCTCTTTGTTCAGCAACACTCCCTAGGACCTTACCATTAAGTGTATGAGTCCTGCTAAGATTTGCTTTCCCAAAATGCAGCACCTCACATTTATCTGAATTAAACTCCATCTGCCACTTCTCAGCCCATTGGCCCATCTGGTCCAGATCCTGATGTAATCTGAGGTAACCCTCTTCGCTATCCACTACACCTCCAATTTTGGTGTCAGCTGCAAACTTACTAACTGTACCCCTTATCTCACATCCAAATCATTTATGTAAATGACAAAAAGTAGAGGACCCAGCACCGAATCTTATGGCACTCCACTGGTCACAGGCCTCCAATCTGAAAAGCAACCCTCCACCACCACCCTCTGTCTTCTACCTTTGAGCCAGTTCTGTATCCAACTGGCTAGTTCTTCCTGTATTCCATGAGATCTAACCTTGCTAATCAGTCTCCCATGGGGAACCTTGTCGAACGCCTTACTGAAGTCCATATAAATCACATTTACTGCTCTGCCCTCATCAATCTTCTTTGTTACTTCTTCAAAAATCTCAATCAAGTTTGTGAGACATGATTTTCCATGCACAAAGCCATATTGATTATCCCTAATCAGTCCTTGCCTTTCCAAATATATGTACATCCTTCCCTCAGAATTCCCTCCAACAACTTGCCCACCACTGAGGTCAGGCTCACTGGTCTATAGTTCCCTGGCTTGTCTTTACCACCCTTCTTAAACAGTGTTGTTGCAAAACGATTTTAATATTTTACTCTCCCTTGGAATTAAGGCCAAAATTGCATATGCCTTCCTAACGACTTGCTTTAGCTGCATGCTAACTTGATATGATTCATGTATCAGGTTGTTTTGTTCCCATTTAAATAATATTTTTGTTTTGGATTCTTTCTACCTCATTGGAAAACCTCACAAAGGACGAAAGATTGGCAAATTAAAAACAAAAGCGTAAGTTGCTGGAAAATCTTAGCAGGTTTGGCAGCATCTGTGCAGAGAAATCAGAGTTAACATTTTGGGTCCGGTGACCCTTCCTCAGAACTGTCCTGGGGAAGGGTCACCAGACCCGAAATGTTAACACTGATTTCTTTTCACAGAGGCTGCTAGACCTGCTGAGCCTTTCCAGAAACGTCTGCTTTTATTTCTGATTTTCCAAATCTGCAGATCTTTCAGTTGACAAATTAAGTCCTAATTTCAAAGTTAGGGTGTTGTCTTTCATTTCTGATTTCCAGAGTTAAATTCAATAGCTGTGAGTAAAGCTTTTCTTCTGTTGCTGCGCAAGAGTCTTTGGTGAGTTGATTTTACACAGACATGTGATGTGTATGTATTTGTGTGTGTGTGTGTGTGTGTTTGTTTACACAACATAAATCTGCTAATAGTTGGGACCTCAAAACAGAGAGCACTGGGAATCATCCCAAGTCTTCTTCAGAACACACCCTCCATTCTGATAAATGGTCACTGGACTCTAAATGTTAATACTGTTTTGCTCTCAACAGAAACTGCCAGATCTCCGCGTTTCTCCAGCACTCTTTATTTTGTTTCACATTTCAGCATCTGCAGTTCTTTGTGTTTGTTTTAATAATTTGGACACGCTAGTACTGAAGTATTTTCAGAAGCATCAGTAGGGTAGCTAGCTTGAATGGTGAAAAGATTACTCTTTTGAGCGATAGATGTTCTTTTGGAATCATGTTTACAGCACTTTGTTAAGCAGATTAGAGGGCATTTAACTCTGCAGTTGGTCTGAACCAGTCTTAATGCAACGATACTTGATGCTAACGCTCAGTGCCAAAAGTCTAAGTCTTGTTTCTACAATTTGTGAGAGACAGCAACCACAAAGGCATTCAGAAATCCGTGCCAACAAAACACTATCTCTTTCAGCTGAATGACTTACGTATTTTAGCTTAAGAACCTAAAGCCCAACAAGTGACTGGAACTCAAAAATTCCTTATTGAAATGTCAATTTGGAATAGCATGAGACTTATTGGAATGTTTGCTACAGGAAATCTTGCCTCAAAGCAAAGCAATAGTAGTCAGCACTGAAATGAAAGAAAGACAGTTCTAAGATCCCGTGCCCTCAGTGCAATGAACTCCCCATCCCTATCAACAGTTGAATATTATTTAAATGGGAACAAAACGACCTGATACATGAATCATACCAAGTTAGCATGCAGCTAAAGCAAGTCGTTAGGAAGGCATATGCAATTTTGGCCTTAATTCCAAGGGAGAGTAAAATATTAAAATAGTTTTGCAACAACACTGTTTAAGAAGGGCGGTAAAGACAAGCCAGCAAACTATAGACCAGTGAGCCTGACCTCAGTGGTGGGCAAGTTGTTGGAGGGAATCCTGAGGGAAGGATGTACATATATTTGGAAAGGCAAGGACTGATTAGGGATAATCAATATGGCTTTGTGCATGGGAAATCATGTCTCACAAACCTGATACCATGTCAAGGAGATGTCGAGGCAGACTAACAGTAATAATATCATGATCCATTGTAAGAAGCCAATCATACTGAAGTATTCTTACAGGCAATAAACCAGAAAGGTAAAACCACAAAATCCCTTTACATTTTTAATTAGGAATTTATAGTTTGCAAGATAAATGATTGGGAAATATGTGTAGAGTCATAGATGTACAGCACAAAAACAGAATCTTCGATCCAACTCTGGATTTAAGGATCACTGGCAAAACTAGCATTTGTTGCCCACCCCAAATTGCCCTGAATTGAGTGGCTTTCCAGAGACTTCGGAGGGCAATTAAGAGTCAACCACAAATCATCATAACTTTCATAGAAGTTACCCTATTTCTATACCGGAGCAGATGAAATCCCTTTGTTTTGTGAGCATCGGGCCTTAATATTCAAAGTTTTTCATTACTCAAGTTTTATTTAAGAAAGCAATTCTGTAGAGTTATAATGATACTGCATCATAGTGGTTACAATGAACAGTCTATAGAAAATCAGGGCAATTAAGTATTTATTTGCAGAATAAAAATTGCAATAATTTATAGCACATTTGGTGTAGTGGTTCCAGTAATCTTCCAACTCCAAGATTAATGACATGATATCCATCTTCACATTTTGGAAGTAATTTGGAGGTCTGAGGTTTTCCTGCACATAGTAAAATTATCTGATTTTTGTTTCAATTACTTTAATGAAACACAAATTGTGTGGGTTCTTGGATGGAATGGGCCATATTGACTCTGCAGGACTGCCAGCCAAGTTAACAAGCTCGAAAATTACCCATCAACCAGTTTCAATCCCATTGCAGCAAACAGTGTATAGCTAGTTGGGCAATTGAATTCTATAAATCTGGTGATTTGTGGGCTTGCATCAAAAACAAAATTATCAAAAGGCTGCCACAGCTGATCATAAAAACCCAATGCCTTCTCTAAGATCTACATAATGTGATTGACTGTCAATTACATTGAGGTTTCTTAGTCAGCCTCTCAACTGTAAAATCAGCAGTCATAGAACATAGAACAGTACAGCATAGGAACAGGCCCTATGGCCCATCATGTCTGCATCACCTATGATGCTATTCTATTCTAATCAGCTACAAGAGCAGGTCAGAGACTAGATTAGATTCCTTACAGTGTGGAAACAGGCCCTTCGGCCCAACCAGTCCACACCGACCCTCCGAAGAGTAGCCCACCCAGACCCATTTCCCTCTGACTAATGCTCTGGGCAATTTAGCATGGCCAATTCACTTGACCTGTACATCTTTGGATTGTGAGAGGAAGCTGGAGCATCTGGAGAAAACCCACGCAGACGCAGGGAGAACGTGCAAATTCCACAGTCGCCCAAGGCTGGGATCGACCCTGGTGCTGTGAGGCAGCAGTGCTAACCACTGAGCCACCGTGCCACCCGAACTGATAAAAACAATCATGTGATCTGCCTTCTTTACCACCTTTATCATCTATTTTGTCACTTTCAGGGAGCTATGAGTTGTATCCCAACCTCCCTCTATTTATCAACGCCATTTACTGTAAACCTACTTGCATTTGACCTCCCAAACTTTATCTTCCATTTCTCTGCCCAACCATTCAACTGATCTATACCTTGCTGTATCCTTTGACAACCTTCCTTTAACATTTTCCTAATTATCTGCAAACTTACTAATCAGATCACCTACGTTTTCATCCAAATCATTTATACAGATTATAAACAACAGAAGTCCCAGCACTCATCCTTGCAGAACACCATTGGTCACAGATCTCCAGTCAGAAAAAAAAACACCCTTCCACTACTACCTTCTATCTTCTATGAACAACCCAATTTTGTATTCAACTTACCAACTCACCATGGATCCCATGTGACAATATTCTGGACAAGTCTACTATGTGATAACCTGTCAAATGCTTTCGTAAAGTTCATTCAATAACATCTACTGCCCTACTCTGATCATCATCTTCATCACTTCGTCAAGACCTCCCTTGCACAAAGCCAAGCCAATCTCTAATAAATTCACCATTTTCCAAATGTAAGTAACCTTATCCCAAAGAATCTCCTCCAATAATTTCACTAACACTGGCGTAAGGCTCATGGGCCCATAGTTTCTTGGATTAAATAAGGAGCAACATTGGCTATTCTCCAGTCTTCCGGGACCTCACAGGTGGCTAAAAAGGATACAAATATCTCTGTCAAGGCCCCAGCAATTGCCTCCCTTGCCTCCCTCAATATCCTGAGGTAGATTCCAACAGATTCTGGGGGCTTAGCTAACTTAACATTTATAAAAACATCCAATACCTCTTCACTTTAATACTGATGTGCCAAAGAATATCAAATACCCCTCCATAAATTTAGCAAAACCCATATTCTTCTCCTTGGTGAATATTGAAATGAACTACTCATTAAAGACCTCAACCACTTCTGGCTCCAAGCATAAATTCCCCCTTTGCCCTTGAGTGGACCAGTTCTTTCCCTGGCTACGCTCTTGCTGCTAATAAACACAAAATGTTGTTGGGATTTTCCACAATCTGACTTACCATGGACATTTAATGGCCTTGTTGGAACAGTCCTCTCTTTGTACAGCTGTGACATTCTCCTTAATCAGAAATGCAACTCTCTACCACTTTTATATCCCTCTCCATCACCCCTGAAACATCCTGGAACATTGAGCTGCCAGTCCTGGTCTTCGCTCAACCAAGTTTCCTTCGTAGCTACAACACCATAGCTCCATGTACTAATCCAAGCTCTAAACTCCTCCGTTTTATCTGTTATACACCTTGCAATAAAACAAATACTTTTCAGACCTCCACTCCTGCCATGTTCATTAATCTGGCCCTGCCTGTTCTTCCTATTAGGCTTACTGTCTCTACATTCTCCTCAATCATTCCACATGTTGACCTACTAGTCTGGTTCCCACCCATCTTGCCACATTAGTTAAAACCCTCCCAGGTGGCAATGGCAAACCTCCCTGCGAGGATATTAATACCCCTCAAATTTAGGATAAACATGTCCTTCCTGTACAGGTTCCTTTTGTCATGGGATAGATCTCAAGGATCCTGCAAGAGATCTCAATGATTTTTTTTTAATTCACAGGGATACGGGCATCACTGACTGGACTATATTTACTGCCTATCCATAGTTGTTCTTAAGTAGTGAGCTGCCTTCTAGAACTGCTGCAGTCTACTCATAATACCCTTTGGGAGGGAATTCCAAGATTTTGACGTGGCTGCAGTGAAGGAACAGTAATATATTTCCAAGTCAGGATGATGAGTGGTTTGGAGTTAACTTGCAGCTGGTGGTTTTCCTATCTATCTCTTACAATCATCCTTCTAGGTGGAAGTGGTTGTCGATTTGGAAGGTGTTATCGAAGGATCACTGGTGAGTTTCTGCAGTGTATCTTGCAGAAAGTACACACTGCTGCTACTGAGTGGAGAGAGTGAATGATTGTGGATGTGGTGCCAATCAAGTAGCTGAATTGTCCTGGATGCTATCAAGCTTCTTGAGTGATGTTGGAGCTGCACCCATTCAGGCATGTGGGGAGTATTCCATCATACTCCTGACTTGTGCTTTGTGGGGACAGACTTTGGGGAGTCAAGAGGTGAGTTATTTATCACAGTATTCCAAGTATCTAACCTGTTCCTATAGACACTGTATTTATGCAATGAGTCCAGTTGTGTTTCTGGTCAATGGTAACCCCAGCAAGTGGGTGATTCAGTGATGGAAATACTATTGAATTGTCAAGGGGTGGTGGTTAGATTGTCTCTTATTAGGCATAGTCATTGCCTGGTATTTGTGTGGTGCAAATCTTACTTGTCACTTGTCAGCCCAAGCCTGGATATTGTCCAGATCTTGTTGCATTTGCACATGGACTGCTTCAGTATCTGAGGAGGCATGAATGGCGCTGCACATTGTGCAATCATCAGTGAACATCCCCACTTCTGACCTTATGATGGACAGAAGATCATTGATGAAGCAGCTGAAAATGGTTGTACTTAGGATAGTACTCTGAGGAACACCTGCAGAGATGTCCTGGAGCTGACCTCCAGTAACACAGCCATCGTCCAATGTGCCAGATATGACTCCAACCAGCAGAGAAATTTCCCCCAATGATTCCCATTGATTACAGTTTTGCTCGGGTTCCTCGGTGTCACTCTTGGTCGAATTTGGCCTTGATGTCAAGAGCTGTCACTCTCACCTCACTTCTAGAACTCAGTTCTTTTGTCCATGTTTGACCAAAGACTGTTATGCAGTCAGGGGCTGAGTGGCCCTGGAACCCAAACTCGGCATCACTGAGCAGGTTATTGCTGAGCAGGAGCTGCTTGATAGCACTGTTGATGACACCCTCCATCACTTTATTAATGATAAAGAATAGACTGATGGGATGGTAATTAGCCAGGTTGTATTTGTCCTGCTTTTTGTGTACACAACATACCTTGGCAATTTTTCATTGTCAGCTAGATGCTAGGTCTAGATCCAGATATCTGATGCCCTCCCTCCTACACCAGTTCTTTAGCTACACTTTCAATTGTGGTACCTTTTCCTGGCCTCACTAACCGTAGAGGACCTGCATTTCAATTTTCTACCTAAATCCATAAATTCCCTTTGTAGGATCTCATCTGTCTTTCTGCTTATGTCGTCAGTACCAATATGGACCGTGACAATGCTGGTTGACTCTTGTAGTGCGGTGGTAATGTCACTACCTCTGAGCCAGGAAGCCTTGGCTAAAGTCCCACCTGCTCCAAAAATGTGTAACAATATCTCTGAGCAGGTTGATTACATAAATATATTCTACAATTCTTCTCCATGGACTCCAATGCAAGTTGTAGACCAGACTGCTAATCCATTATTCCACCAGTTTTATGCAAAGGTTTCGCCCTTTATATTTAAATCTCCCGTCTGTTCCTACTACTCACAGCCATCTGTGTTTCTGTCACATGACTTCAATTCAGAATGTCTTGGTCAATTTCCTGAAGAGCATTTAACTGTAAGGTGAGTAGAGCTGGGAAACCAACCTCCCCACCTCATAAAACCATTTTCATATTAATAACGATCATTTCACGCATTTCTGTAATGAAATGATTTAACCAGAACAGAGGGAAGTTTTCAGCTACCACCTCTGCATAAATATTTATGGTACTTTTGGTTTTAACAAGTACTTATGATATAATCACGCTGTTACATCAGGAAAGGAGCCACTCATCTTGCTGGTTGCTTCACTTAGTTTCGAAATTATTTTTGAATTCAGAACTGCACCAGCTCTGTTGTCACTTGTGAAACCTGATCAAAATTCCTCCTTAATAACAGGAACAGTTCAGAGTAAGAGGATCCAGCATGACAGAGCAGCAGTGAAAGAAATGCAGGTGTTCAGGATTCCATGTCAGAGGAATATTTTTTCAGGGTCTCTGGAGAGGAAAGGCGGGGCTGCAGGGTGTTTGACCCACTGAGTGGAAAGTCATAGGTTAGCAACAGCAAACTCTTAATTCTTGTACAGGGAGTTTGAGAAATGTGTTATTGTACTCCAAGTTTAATTTACATGACAGCCAGACCTGTCTCAGCAGCTGCTTGTCAAAACTGTTAACATTTGTTGAATTCATCCTCAAGGTACCCACAGAGTTGTAATTACAGAAATGAATTTTGATTATCCAAAATAAAAATTCTGTTCACCATGACTATTGAACTGTATCATCTAAAAATTGTTTGCATGCACTATTTGAAATTATTTAACAAATTTCACAATTGACTATATGTAATGTGATTAGCTTCTCATCTGTGACCTGCATGTGCCATTTTGAGCTCCAATTCCAAAACCCAATCACTCGTGAAAGCTATAGTAGTGTTTTTGCTTTGGAATTGGAAGATTGCAGATTATTTTTCATTATCACATCAATGAGTTTTGGACAATATTTTGGGATAATTAGATGATGTGTTTTCTACATCACAACTGTCAATACATTTCAATTGGCTGTAAAGTACTTGCAACATTTTGCAAAAGGTGCTATATAAATGCAAGCTATTTTGGCTGTCTGAATTTCTTCATCTTCTTTCAAGTGGACTCAATGCATTTCACCACTGCAAAGCTAATTCTTGTAAAGTACATAATTACTGTAATAAACATACCAAAGCCAGTATATTGCAAATTATATTAAAGGAAAGCTTCTTGTAGAGGAAAAGTATAACATTATTTCAGCAAGGTAGCTGTCAAAGAAGAGGCGAGAATGTTCTCCATTGATGCCCACATTCTGTGAATGAATAACAAATTAACTTGAACCTGCACAAGTTAATACATATTCTAAATGATTGCATCCTCCAAGAATTCAGAAGGGAAGACACGAGTAACATACGTTTGTGACAAGTATCAATAAAAGTGAATTTGAAAACAAGGTTAAAAAAAACTAAAATAAATTTTCAGAGTCAGTGAAATTATTATCTCAGATTGTGAGAGACACTAATGGGGATATTTACAAGGTATTGTTGGTCAGTGTGAAGGAGTGAAAAAACAGCCATGAAGTACCAATGGATTGGAACGCAAATGAGTGTACTAACTATGCTAAATAAAGATCGCAGAGCAGGTATGTGCATCCATTAACTTTACTTGAGTGCCCTGTAAACTAATGATTCTGTGGAGATGTACAGGGTCATGTACAGAAATTATTACCCTGGAATACGACTTTTAAATAAAACTGTCGCAGTAGAACAAGGGCCTGCAGGTTCAAACTATTAAAAAGTAACTTTCTGAAAGCACTTCCTCATTGAGAGAGTGTTTAATGCTTGGAATATGTGCCTGATTGGCACAACAGAAGTGAAAAATCTGCATTTATTTAAGGAATAACTATAAATAACAATGGGGTTGTGGGTTAGGCAGGAGGAAGTGTAAACCTGTTCAAAAGGGTTGTATGTTCTTACTTATCCATGAGCATTTTGTGATCTTGCAATTCTGGCTTTATTACAAAAGGTGCGGTCACTCATTAATGCACGAGTGTGAAAAGTCAGGATTACAGATCAATAGACTTCCCGCTGATTAGAAACACCATTCTTCACTTGATTATATTATTTGGGATCTATCAGCAAATAAAGACTCTTTTCTCTTCCCTTTTTAATGACAAGTATATTTACTAAAAATTTGTATGTGTCAGCTAATCTAGAAACTGGTACTTAAAAATGAATTTGCTAACCTTCAGGCAATGAAGAATTATATTGAAACAGAATATAATATTTGTTTATAAGTTATTTATAACTTTGAATTCAAAAAGAGACCACTTTAAGTAGAAAGCGTGTAGGAGCAGACTTGCTATGTTGTCAGTAAATTTCTCCTATTAGAGTTCAAGCAAAATCAGATGTATTTTCACCACTAGACCACCAGGGACTTTTGACACATTCCCTCCCACTGGACCACCAGCAAAATCAGATGTATCCCTCTCCACATTACCACCTGAGAACTCAGAATGTTCCCTTTCTGGACCACCAGTGAAACCCAAAGCATTTCCACATATTAAATCATCAGAAAAATCAGATGTGTTTCTCTGTGTCAGACCGCAAGGGAACTTAGACCACGGACCACCAGTATAATGAATACAACTCCCTCCAGTTAGTGAGATAAAGGATTCACAGGAAAATATGTGAGGTTACAAGGTTGAATTTCCGAGTTGCCAGATCGAAACATGCATGCAAGCTAAGGAAAAACTGAGTGGAGATCCAACTAGCCAAATCCCATGCTGTTGTTTGCTCATTTGAGAATGATCAAATCAGCAACGAGAAGCAAGCACTGTATAAACTGCCAGGAAGTCAGAATTAACACGAGAATCAGCTATTATTTGAATTCCAGTAAAAGCGAAAGTTAACCTTTTTTTTAATGTATCATATTTACTTGGGTTCTTTCAGTTCTTTCATTTGTCAATCCCAGATTGTTTTTAAAGTTACATTCTCAAGTGAAGTTTAACCGTAGGCATGAGTTGGAGATGCCGGTGTTGGACTGGGGTGTACAAAGTTAAAAATCACACAATACCAGGTTAGAGTCCAACAGGTTTATTTGGAAGCACCAGCTTTCGGAATGCTTTCCACAATTACCTGAATGAAGGAGCAGCGCTCTGAAAACTAGTGCTTCCAAATAAACCTGTTGGACTCTAACCTGGTGTTGTGTGATTTTTAACTTTAACAATAGGTGCCATGTTGGCCCAGATAATGCATTGAAGGTGCGAGGTGCTGTCACACATGGTTAGCTATTTATTACACACAGTGAAATACTGTCCAGCCTAACTTTGACAGGTGCCCTAAAGCTATTAATTTTTCTTCTCATACATCTACACATGCTCTGGATGTTTTCAACTGTATTTGCTCAGCAAGCCTTCTTTAGCCAAGGGCCATAGGCTGGATTTCATAAATGACTTTCAACCAGTGGAAAATTGTGCATCTCAGGCTGCTTTGGACTTGTTCAAAGGGCTAGTGACCAGAAATCCTCAGGAGGAAACTTTTCCTTCAAGCCATCTCTTAGATTTGCAGCTCCAAACCTCACCCGGAACATAGAGCTGATCTTCCTCATTGTTGAGACTGTGTCTGCTGCCTACTAACAATGAGGTGGCCCCTTTAAATAGCCAGTACAACATATAAGAGAGAAAGCTGCTGTATTAAGTAGCTACAAAAGAAGAAGCTTCCATGTTACCTCAGCTTTAATAATGGTTCTTACTCCATTGTCTTGCCAGTTCAGTGCACGTTGTTGGAAAAATTCACCCTGATTTCCTCAAATGTTATTTTTTTAAAAGCATATGATCTCTGCACAGTTTCTTTTTCCAGCTGGTGTCTCTTGACACCACACCCACTGCAGGAGGGAAACTCTGCTGTCTGGCTGTGAGCAATATTTTTGTTTGGTTGACTTGCCATGCAACACAGGATTCTGTCTTGCTATCAACATGGTTTTATTGCTTTGGGGAAACTGCACACCTTGAATACTAGTAACACAGCAATATTACTGTAGGTAACCCCTCCGCGCACCCGCCTCCACCATCCTCCATCACAACACTGACACTAACCACCCCTTCCCCCCTCCACTTCTGACAACTGCACTGCTAAACACAAAGTTCACCTCAACAACACTCAGACTGTTTCACTGCTCAGAATACAGAATATTAATGCACTTGTCATTATTGCAGATAAAATACTTCTGCCAGAATCTGGTCTGCAAACGTGATGACAGTTTAATGCAACAAAGTTGATCTTCTATGTACTAATGATGATTGTAGTTTTTATTCGCTCCTGGGATAGAGGCATTGCTGGCATCTTAGTGGCCTTGAGAAAATGGTGATGAGCTTTCTTCTGGAACTGCTATTTATGGTTTGAAATGACTAGCGGATTGCTTGACCACTTCACGCTGCTAAGAACCAACCATGCTATCATAGGGTGAGGAACTCAAATGGGCCTAGACCTAGTCAGTACATAGAGCTTTTTTGTTACTTTAGGACATCAGTGAATTGTTCAGGATGTTTATGACAATCCAATAGCTTTATGGTCACTGGCTACATGAGCTCTCCTTTACTCCCACAGTGCCATTTTTATAAATTTGAAATCAGCTTCTCTAGAACTGGTAGTCCAGGTGTGCTCATTTCCACCAGCCAAGTCCTTGCCTGTTTACTTCCAGCTTCCTGCTTGTGTCATCAGGATCCAATGGCACTGCCGCTACCTTGCATGGTATTAGGGAAATGTGAAGAATAACAACGTGGTAAAATGGCAACTGGACCCATGTGTGAAATATTCGGTTATTTGGCAGGACAGCAGTTGGACATTGCTGAAAGAAAGAGACATGCTGTAAACGCTTTTCATCTTGGACTCATCAGGACAGAATCACAGGTATACCAATCTCAAAGGGAACAACAATTTATACTGCTGATTGAGTGGCAAGTGATTGGTAGAGATGTTGCCATTAAGGATACACCAGGGAACATTTAACTGTTAAGCTTTTGTCTGAGTTCAAATCAGGTAAGCTCACTCTTGTAAGACATTCTGAACTAAATGGAATGCAAAAATGAATCAAGACTACACTTTTTTGGGGGGTGCGAACCCACTGTCTTGTAATTGTTATCCAACATATGGGGCAGCAAACCCTGGAATTTGGTAGGGAATTGATTTTTTTGGATGGATTATGTTAAAATTGTCCCCATGAGTTCAATTTCACACTTTATTATGTTAAGATTTCAACTCTCAACTTTGGGCTTTTGGTCCAATACTATCAACCAGTATTCTATCAATCCATCAATGATTGTTGCTCGTCACATTGCTTAATTTTAAAGTGAGGGAGGATAGGTTTGGTGTCAGTGACAAGAGTGATACAATCAGCTTTCATGTTTGACCATAAAAGAATCTGCCTTAAAACTCAATTCTTGCTTCAATGGGACTCTGCACAGTAAATAGCCACAACAAATGTTACAAAGAATTAGGGATAATTATCACTCATACACATCCCATGAAAGTTTGCTGTTAACATTTTCAATAGGCAGAGAATTAGAAGGCAAACTTTTACAATATCATTTTGTTAGCTTTGTTTTGTTAGCTACAACTTCATGGGAATTTTTACCTCATCAAAATTCTAGAATGGGAAAGTATTACATTTCTCAGAATTTTCATTGCATAATCCCCAAGTGACAAATTTATATAACAATTATCTGCATGAAAAATGAATGACTAAGCCATAAGTAAATGAAGCCTGGCAGACCAGAATATAGCCCTACATTCTGGTTAGCATGCTGACTCCTGCCAGCAGGATCTGGGCATGTTGGCATCAGGAAATTGCATGTTTGGGTATGTCATGCCAACTCCACCACGAGCCCAAGGAATTTTGATGTTCATTCAGCGTGAGGGTTTTTGTTTAAGACATGTTTGCTTACAATGGAGAATCAGGGCCTTTTCTGACCATCAGGTGAAATTCATACCCAGGCATTAAGCTCCAAGAGAGAAAAAGTGAGGACTGCAGATGCTGGAGATCAGAGCTGAAAAATGTGTTGCTGGAAAAGCGCAGCAGGTCAGGCAGCATCCAAGGAGCAGGAGAATCGATGTTTCGGGCATAAGCCCTTCTTCAGGAATGAGGAAGGTGTGCCAAGCAAACCAAGATAAAAGATAGGGAGGAGGGACTTGGGGGAAGGGCGTTGGGAATGCGATAGGTGGAATGCGGTTAAGGTGAGGGTGATAGGCTGGAGAGGGGGTGGGGGCGGAGAAGTCAGGAAGGAGATTGCAGGTCAAGAAGGCGGTTGGCTTCTTGAGTCAAGAGTCCGAGGCTTGGGACTGAGATAAGGTGGGGGGACAGGAAATGAGGAAGCTGGAGAAATCTACATTCATCCCTTGTGGTTGCAAGGCTCCTAGGCGGAAGATGAGGCGCTTTTCCTCCAGGCGTCGTGTTGCCATAGTCTGGCGATGGAGGAGGCCATGGACCTGCATGTCCTTGACAGAGTGGAAGGGGGAGTTAAAGTGTTCAGCCATGGGGCGGTTGGATTGGTTGGTGCTGGTGTCCCAGAGGTGTTCTCTGAAGCGTTCCGCAAGTAGGTGGCCTGTCTCCCCAATGTAGAGGTGGTCACATGGGTGCAGCGGATGCAGTAAATGAAGTGTGTGGAGGTGCAGGTGAATTTGTGATGGATATGGAAGGATCCCTTGGGGCCTTGGAGGGAAGTGAGGGGGGGAGGTGTGGGCGCAAGTTTTGCATTTCTTGCGGTTGCAGGGGAAGGTGCCGGGGGTGGAGGTTGGGTTGGTGGGGGGTGTGGACCTGACAAGGGAGTCCCGGAGGGAGTGGGTCTTTCCGGAACGCTGATGGGGGAGGGGAGGGAAATATATCCCTGGTGGTGGGGTCTGTTTGGAGGTGGCGGAAATGATGACGGATGATATGATGTATATGGAGGTTGGTGGGGTGGTAGGTGAGGACCAGTGGGGTTCTGTCTTGGTGACGATTGGAGGGGTGGGGCTCAAGGGCAGAGGAGCGGGAAGTGGAGGAGATGCGGTGGAGAGCATCGTCCACCACGTCTGGGGGGAAATTGCGGTCTTTGAAGAAGGAGACCATCTGGGTTGTTCAGTTTGGAATTGGTCGTCCTGGGAGCAGATGCGGCCGAGGCGAAGGAATTGGGAATATGGGATGGCGTTTTTTCAGGGAGCAGGGTGGGAGGAGGTATAATCTAGGTAGCTGTGGGAGTCGGTCGGTTTATAGTAAATGTCCGTGTTGAGTCGGTTGCCCGAGATAGAAATGGAGAGGTCTAGGAAGGGGAGGGAGGAGTCTGAGATGGTCCAGATAAATTTGAGGTCGGGGTTGAAGGTGTTAGTAAAGTGTATGAACTGTTCAACTTCCTCGTGGGAGCACGAAGTAGCGCCGATACAGTCATCGATGCAGCGGAGGAAAAGGTGAAGGGTGGTGCCAGTGTAGCTGCGGAAGATGGACTGTTCCACATATCCGACGAAGAGGCAGGCATAGCTGGAGCCCATGCGTGAGCCAGTGGCTACTCCTTTGGTTTGGAGGAAGTGGGAGGATTGGAAAGAGAAGTTGTTCAGAGTGAGGACCAGTTCAGTCAGTCGAAGGAGGGTGTCAGTGGAAGGGTACTGGTTGGTACGGCGGGAAAGGAAGAAGCGGAGGGTTTTGAGGTCTTTGTGATGGGGGATGGAGGTGTACAGGGACTGGATGTCCATGGTGATGATAAGGCGTTGGGGCTGGGGAAGCAAAAATCATGGAGGAGGTGGAGGGCGTGGGTGATGCCCGAACGTAGGTGGGGAGTTCTTGGACTAAGGGGGACAGGACCGTGTCGAGGTATGCAGAGATGAGTTTGATGGGGTAGGAGCAGGCTGAGACAATGGGTCGGCCGGGGCAGTCAGGTTGTGGATTGTCACCAAAATAACAAATTTACCTGGACTGTCTCAGACTCCTCCCTCCCCTTCCTAGTCCTCTCCATTTCTATCTCGGATGACCGACTCAACACGGACGTTTACTATAAACCAACCGACTCCCTCAGTCCCAACCCTCGGACTCAGCACCTTCTTGACCGGCAATCTTCTTCCTGACTTGTCCGCCCCCACCCCCTCTCTGGCCTATCGCCCTCTCCTTAACCTCCTTCCACCTATCACATTCCCAACGCCCCTCCCCCAAGTCCCTCCTCCCTACCTTTTGTCTTAGCCTGCTTGGCACACCTTCCTCATTCCTGAAGAAGGGCTCATGCCCGAAACATAGATTCTCCTGCTCCTTGGATGCTGCCTGACCTTGCTGCGCTTTTCTAGCAACACATTTTTCAGCATTAAACTCCAAGACGAAGGCACACATGTATTGATGTTATTTAGCTTAGATTTTAAAAGGATTTTAGAGGAAAACATGATGGCGTGGCTTTTTTTTGTAAGAAAGCAAATAAAAATCATTTTTTATCCGGTTTCATGAAGGTGTTCTTTCCATGAGGTCGAGAGAATTTTCCCATGCTGTTGTTCACCTCATTAACATGCCCCTCCGTCCAATACTAGCCTAATTCTGCCAGTTGTCACAGATGCAAGAACGTGGCATAGATCACAACACTACATGATAAAGGGGTAGAATGAGGCCATTCAGCCCATAGAGTCTGCTCCAGCATTTGATCATGGCAGATATGCATCTCAATCCCATTCTCCTGCCTTCTCCCCGTAACCCTTGATCCCCTTACTAAGCAAGAATCAATCTATCTCTGTCTGAAATATACTCAATATCTTGGGCTCCACTGCAATGAGTTCCATAGATTCACTACCCTATTGCTGAAGAAAATCCTCATCATCTCAGTTCTAAAGGGTCATCCTTTCACTCTGAACCTGTGCCCTTGGGTCCAAGTCTCTCTTACTAATGAAACATTTTCTCCACGTCCACTCTATCCAGGTCTCTCAGAATTCCAAGTTTCAATCAGATCCCTCCCACCCCTCTCAATTTTCTAAACTCCATTTCCAGAATCCACAACTGTTCCTCACGTGACAAACCCTCCACCCTCAGGATTATTCTCGTAAACCTCCTCTGGATCCTCTCCAATGCCAGCACATCCTTCCTTAGATACATAACCCAAAACTGCTCACAATATTCCAACTACAGTCTGAGCAGAGCCTGATACAGTCACAGCAGTATATCTCTGCTCTTGTATTCTAGCCTTCCCTAACTGCCAACTGAACTTACTTGTTAACCTAAAGAGAATCCTGTAGTGAACTCCCAAGTCCCTTTGTACTTCAGATTTACAAAACATTTCCCCATCATGCCTCAATTCTTCCTGCCGAAGTGCAGGACATCACACTTCCCCACATTATATTCCATCTGCAAGCCATCCCCCCCACTCTCCTCACCTGTCCAAGCCCATTTGCAGCCTCCCCACTTTCTCAACATTACCTGTCCCTCCAACTATCTCTGTGTTATTTGCAAACTTAGCGACAAAACCTTCAGTTCCTTTGTCCACTCCCAGATATCTCGAAATAGACTGGCATCACTGGTACATGTGCTATTTTGCAACACCAGCTGAACACCCAGCCAAACGTTGGCACTCTAAAGGTGTCCTTCACTGATAATATGACATTGTTCACGGCACCTAGCTAGCTGATATGTCCTTGTGCACATACATCTGTTTTCTTGCCCATTCACTGTTTAACCACTAGGTCACAGAGTTTATCTGTCTTTAGCCACATCCCACCTTATTGTTGTTTCTCAGTCAATGCTACTGTGCTCCCAATGTCTATTGTAGACCAACACCTTTTCATTGTCCAGTGGTGGACCATATAGAGAAACATTCAAGCAGTGCCCAGTCCAAGGATTATGTTATATTTACTGTTAAAGGAAAGGAGCAGAAATAAAATGAACAGAGGCTGCATTTCACTGCCAGAATACAAGCAGATTACTTGCATGTTTGTCAACAGAAGCGGCATGGTGGCTCAGTGGTTAGCACTGCTGCCTCACAGTGGTAGGGATCTGGATTCGCTTCCGGCCTCAGGTGACTGTGCGGCGTTTGCACACTCTCCCCATGTCTGTGTGGGTTTCCTCCCACAGTCTAAAGATGTGCTGTTTAGGTGGATACTTCATGCTAAATTGCCCATTAGTGTGCAGGGATGTGCAGCTTAGGTGGGTTAGCCAGGGGAAATGCAGGGATAGGGTGGGTCTGGGTGGGATGATCTTCAGAGGGTTGACCTGATGGGCCAGATGGCCTGCTTCCATGTTGTCAGGATTCTATGATCCTATGAATTATTTGACAGTCCTTGATTGCCTGTTGCTTCCAGCTCTCATTGACTGGAACTGGGTATCAATCGAGTCTTGGCTTATAATGCTTGGCACAGAGATTCCAGCCAGATCATACTGTCTGTGCAATTGAAGGAGCCAGTCAGATAGTAGTTCAAGAAAGCAGCCACCTCCTCAGCCACCAGGAGAGAACAACCCCCTTCCTCAGTTCCCAATCCTATCTTGTGTATTGACTCTATCTTAGTATCTTAGACTACCTTGTTCATCTGAAACAAATAGCTTTGAGAGGGAAAGAATGGCTCTACTGCAGAGCTCTATAGCTGTGGCCTCTTCCTGTGCTGGTAGGCCTACACCCTCAGGAGGCCTTTCTGCTGCTTTGATTTTTTTTCTGTGACATTTTCTCCTCTTCTGTCTGCCTTCACCTCCTCAGTGAGGCAGCCCCTGCAATGAACACCCCAACTCTGACTGGATCCATCACTCTTGCTCGCAATGATCTGTGGCAGAAATGCAAGGAGCAGGACAGGTTCTTAGCTCTGAGAAAGCCTAATCATGGCTAATTCCACTGATAGTAGTCAGACAGTTGGGACCTCCTCAAGTGGACAACTGACTGAAGCCAAGACTGCATGTGGACTCTGCCCTTGACTGACTGAGCCAAGATCCCCCTTAACATCGAGCATCACCCCTTGACTGGACTGAAGGCTGCTCTGCACAGACTTTCAGACATAGTCATTTGGTTGAAGCATCATGCAGTGTGTGTTGCTGCACAGGCAGCTGGCACATGTGCAGGTGTGAGACTGAGCTATCACTGTGTCACACAGTGAGATGTCCACCTCTGGACTGATCATTGCTGGCAGCATGACAAGCAGCCTGGCACTGTATGTGTGCTTAACAGCAAGTCAAAACGACAGGGCTGTGCGTCTTTAGGCTCTGGCTAAAGTGCTAATATATACTGTGCTGCAGGCAAGGCAAGGATGCTGTGAGATGCAGATAGATGCTAAGTGAGTGAGAGCTAAGGGAGCAATCCAGCAACCCTGGGGTGAAGCCTGGTGCAATCTGAGCTGGGCACTTGTCTCTGTGTGGAATGTGCCCTTGCAACTGCATTTTGATGCTAATTGCTACTGTGCCCTGAAATGCAGTTTTAAAGTGCAAAAGTGTGCTATCAGTGTGCATCCAGGACTCTGGGAGGCTGACAGGACTCAGATGCTAATGCCCCACAGACATGGAGTCCATGACCCACTGAACATAACCTGAAATGTTCATGCAGTGTGTCAAAGATGCAAGTGTGGAAGGGCAAATGGGAAAATGCATTCACCAGGTACCCACTCAAACTTTTATGTCAGGAATTCCTAGTGTCTCAGTTCCTCATGGAAGCTACATATTAACGAATTGAAATGTGCAGTTAATGTGAGTGATAACAGGCACCATCAATAGGCACCTCAATGCCGCCTAGTGAGAATCACAGCTCCCAGAATTCTGTGGAAAATACAGCTTGTTCCTTCTGGCATCAGGATGGACCTTGCTCATTTCCTCTCACAAGGATCCCGCATTTTTCACCAAAGCCCTCATCATTTCAGAGTCTGGAAAGATTTCACCCCTTGCTTCAATTCCTTTCAAGGAAGATAGTTCTGAAAACTCATAATCCTCTGTGAGAGAAAACAAAATCTCCTAAATTCTGACTTGAATGGTAACCCCTTATTTTTAAGTAGTGACACCTAGTTAAGTGATGTGGTTGGCTTTTGACTGTCAAACAGATCCTCTTTTGAGTTGAGAGTGTAGTGCTGGAAAAGCACAGCCGGTCAGGCAGCATTCAAGGAGCTCATAATGAAGGACTTATGCCCGAAACATTGATTTTACTGCTTCTCAGATGCTGCCTAACCTGCTGTGCTTTTCCAGCACCACACTCTCGACTCTGATCTCCAGCATCTGCAGTCCTCACTTTCTCCTAGGATCCTCTTCTGAGACAGGGGGCTGTGTACATTTTTATATTTGATTGTTGGAGAGTGTTATGTCTTGGCTCAAGAGGGGGTGAACTGTAGGTAGGTGCTGAATGGTCCTCATCACATCAGAAGCTTCCCCAGTCTCTACCCTGGTCCACCCCATGCTGCTTGTTTGGTAATCAGTATATCTTCAGCCCCGCATAACAGCAGACCTCAACTGGATGTAAGGTCAATAAAATTGTCAAAATGGCTCTTTGTATCTGATCATGACAATGTGTTGAAAGCAAAATGTCTTGGATTGAAGCTATGGGCTCCTACAACATCATTCTGAGAATTCATGAGACTAGTTGCCCATGACACAACTAAAGACATTATTTTGTCTTTAAGAAATTGTGATACATGGATAGGGAAGTAGACCTGATCACTTCAGCTTCAGATCTTACAGTGCCTCGCCATAGCAACACCTGATCCCAGGGATAGATGAACATTCAGAGAATCCAATGCTGTTAGAGTACAATATAATGGAAAATATGTTGGAAGACACATTTCTTTATGCCCGCGCCCATATTTGCAGATTCATAATCTACGCCCCACTGCTTCTCTTGGGAAATTCAGGAGCAGCAGTGAAGAGGTTGGGTTCTGCTGCATCTGTTTCATACTTCTGAGCTTAGTCAACGCAAGGCAGAGGATGTGGAGACTCCTACTCAGGCAAAACAAATCCCTACTGCAATACATATGACCCCAAAATACAAAGTGCACAGATAGTCATCTTCTCCTTATTCTGAAAACTTCATGATTGATACTGCCAAATTAGGTGCTGAATTTAGAATAGTTTGTGTTCCAGACTCATACTTAAAAGAAGCTGATCTAATACTGGCAGAGCTTGTCTTAATCATAACCCTTCAGAATCACCAGCTCTTTCCTTGAGGGAAGCTCTTGAGGCCAGGCTGCAGAATTGGAACAGAGCCACTGGGAAAATTGTTATTCCTTCCACTCATGACTTGTTACTTTCCATATTTTGATAAAACACCCAAAACAGTTCATTTTAAAGTGGAAACTCTTGACAGGGGATGCATATTGTAGCAGAGTCAGAAAAAAAATGGAAAATTTAATTCATGTCAATTATAGAGCAATTCTGGAATTCTGCATTATTCCTGTGCCAAGAGCCAGAGTCTCTCCTTTTTAAAATGAATGATCCTGGTTTAAGGTTAAATCCATGCTTGAAAGCTACAACATTGCAGCCTCATTTCTTAACATTTTTCCCTTCAAACACTGTTCCCTGCTGAAGATGCATTCGGTTCAATAATCTACTACTCTTCAAGGAGGTAATCAGTGCATTCATAAGGCATTCTTATGATCTAAGATATGAGGGGGCAGATTTTTCTGGTTCATGGTGCAGGGATCATGAATCAATGCTTGTAATACAGCACTGGGCCAAATTCCCATCATTCCCAAAGTTGGTCTCATTAAGAATTCTTGGAATAGGAATGCTGATGCAAGCTCACTTATCAATGTTAACTGGAAAATGGCACACAACTGCAGCTCTTAAAGAGTTGCAGCTACAATGTGACAATTGCTATGAGGTGGAGGTGCCAGTGTTGGAATGGGGTGGACAAAGTCAGAATTCACATAGCACCAGGTTATAGTCCAAAAGGTTTATTTGAAATCACAGGCTTTCTGAGTGCCTTCAAGGCAAGGCACAGATTAGCCACGCTCCAATGGTGGAAGATGTTTAAAGAGTTGAATGGCTAGTTCTGTTCTTAAGTTCCTAAGGATTATTCTATTTTGAGAGGTATGCCCTCCTCCCATGAAGAGTATTGGGTTAAGGTTAGGGAGTGGAAAGCCCTTGATTGTCAATCCATTCATATTCACTGCACTGCCCTTGAGAAATGGTCCTTTCTGGGAGTGGGGATTAGCCCTAGAAGCTCCTCATCTTAGCATCCAAGTGGCTGTCAAGTGACTCCAAGGCATTTGGTTCCTCTAACCCACCTGGAAAAACATATCAAGTGCTCATTATTTTTTGCATCAAGGACTTCCTAACATCAGGAGTAAATTTCCCTTTCACTAGTTTGCTGAGTTCAACAGTAATTGAAACACTGGTGATAATCCTCAATGAAATGAGGCACAAGGAGCCAGTCAATAAGCCACAGAAAGCCAAGGGCTCAAGGGGTTTGGACAAGGTAATGACCGAACATAAAAGATATTTCTCAGCTGATTAAACTTATTCAGAATTTGATGTCCGGAACACCAGTGAAGAAAGTACTCTTTCAAAATACTTGATTGCTTTGTCCTTACTGAATTATAGCTCTGTATTTTAAATGTTGATAATTTTATTTTAGACAGGATTAGATATTACAGTTAAAACTTAGGATTGAAGTTAGGATGATAATTTCAGTTGATATGAGTTTAAGAGATGAGTTAACTTTTGACTAATGTTTCACGTTCTGTTTTTTTAATTTTTGGAGATAGTATTTAAAAAGAATTCTTACAAGCACAGTTAAAATTTTAAATAAATCGTAGTGTAAATTCTCAGATCTGACATACGCTCAGGTCAAAGTCAGGAATATGTCGCTTCCTTGAAGTTTTGCTTCTTAATGAGAGAATGGGTATGGTGAATTCATCCTTGCGTTTCACTTGTAACTAGAATCAGCATATATAGTAAAATGTGCATACGATTTACTGAATGACTTCAATTGCAATTCACTTTGATAAAAATCTATAATTATGAAAATCACAATAAGGTTTTGTCAAAATTACTGCAAGGGATTTGGGGAAAAAGATTGATAATTACTCTTGCTTTTGCACTTTAGTTTCTTACTAAATACTGGGGCCATGCCAGAGGTCAAATGGAAACAAGAGTCAGTGAAGGGAAGGAAAAAGAACAATGAGTGTGCAACTGGGTCAAGAGGCAATATCCCTAATAATTCAAGTCTAGACAGTAATGAATAGTCTTATAATTTATGTTTGATGACTTTATAATGTCTAACCTTTGCCACCACAATAAAAGCACCTGGTCTGTGCTGGACTTTCCATTTCCTCATGCACAGTAGCAGTAGCAGCAGCGTCAGCTCTGTCCATTGTTAACGTAGACTGACGATATTTGCCTGTGAAACAAGAGCCAAATGCTTCACAATGCTCACATACAAAAACTAATCCCCAGACACCATTTCAAATAAGTGTTATTTTATTTACTCAGATTCATCTCTGCAGAAAAATAATGGTGGTTAATCCATACTCTAACACAACATTGATCCACTTGCATGCAAGTATTAATCTGAGTGCATTTTATTCATTTCAGATTATCAAGAATGTCATCATGCCCTTAGGTGTAGTGATTTGTAAAAGTTTACATATTACAATGTGTTTTTTTTACCTCTAATTTACATCTTTTCTGTTTAATTTCACTTCATTGCCAATCACTTTTTTTACTTCGATTTATTTTTTGCTAAACTTTTGAAAAAATGTAAATACATAGGTTCTGTAGTGTGAAAGCAACTGCCCATTTACTGCTAGGTAAATCAAATATTTTCTCTTTATTAAATCTAATTATTAAAAGTAATCTATATTGTGGAACCTCAGGTGTTCTATAATTTAAGTACTGATTTAAACAAAAACATTAAGCTTTTTCTCATTCCTGTTATGTATTTCCTCTTAACTGTTTATTCTGGACATGTGCAATTGAAGTAATGGCATCTTTGGCAAAAGGAAAATGTCAGGGTGTTCACAAGATACTAACTGGAGGAGAAATGGTTAATCCTAAGCAGTACTTCAAATTAAACCAAGACAGATTCCTGAATAAGGGCTTATACCCGAAACGTCGAATCTCCTGTTCCTTGGATGCTGCCTGACCTGCTGCGCTTTTCCAGCAACATATTTTCAGCTCTGATCTCCAGCATCTGCAGATCTCACTTTCTCCTTCCAGAATGGATAGGGGCCTCGGATGGAAGCTGGAATAAGGTAAGTTCACGATTGATATCTGGAAGAAGTTCACATGAAGAGTGCTTAATATACGAAAGAATCTTGTGAGTGACAAAATCAGCTCAAGGGGTGAGGCATGTGAGGCATTGACTCACTTGGGATTTTCCACAGAATTCCAGGTGGAAAATTGCCAGCATTTAGATACATTTACATTTATTGGCTGACCAAAAAATTCTGGACACTGGAAGCCTTCTCATCTTCTTTTCTTGACTAAAGCCAACATACTGGAGGATTGATAAGATGGAAATTGAACAGATGTTCCCCTTGTGGGACACCCTCGAACAAGAGACTATATACAGAGTGAGAGGAGGTAGGTTCAAAACTGAGATGAGAAGAAACTACTTCTCTCAGAGGGTTGTGAATCTGTGAAATTCACTGTCCCAGAGTGCAGTGCAGACAGAATCAATCAACGATTCAAGAATTCAATAAAAATCTGGAATTAAGAGTCTAATCATGACCATGAATTTATTACCCATCTGGTTCACTAGTGTCCTTTCAGGAAGGAACCTACCATCCTTACCCGGTTTGTCCTACATGTAACTCAAGACCCAAAGCAATGTGGTTGACTCTCAACCACCCTCTGAGCATTTTAGGGGTGGGTAATAAATGCTGGCCCGGCTAGTAACATTCTCATCCCGTGAATGGATTAAAAAAAAGGAAAAGTTTAGAGGGATATGGGATTAGATTAATTTAGGATATATGCACAAGTTGGACTGAGGGTCTTTAGATTAGAGTCCCCACAGTGTGGAAACAGGCCCTTCAACCCAATAAGTCCAACTGACCCTCTGAAGAGTAACCCACCCAGACCCATTTCCCACTGACTAATGCACCTATCAGTATGGGCAATTTAGCACGGCCAATTCACCTGACATGCATATCTTTGGACTGTGGGAGGAAACCAGAGCACCCAGAGGAAACCCACGCAGACAGTAGCCTGAGGCTGGAATCAAACCTGGGACCCTGGACTTGTGAGACAGCAGTGCTATCCACTGAGCCACCATGCCAAACCGTTTTCTATGGCGTACAACTCTGTGACTCTATAACTCTGAGTTGTAAAATTTTAATAAAAGTTGCATTAACTCCAGTTCTTAGAAGCTAGAGAAAACAAAAACACAATAGTAAACAAACATCTTCAATGCTAGGACAGATTATTCTTCGTTTTGCAGTGTCCAGCCTGCAATATCCACAGATTCTCTTGAATTAACAATCATTATCTTCAAATATCACAAGTAAACTTTGGCCTGGCCTTGCCAAATCCACTTTGGACTGAAATGATGGGCAAGAGATGGACGCTGTACAAGGTTGAGGATTGGTATGAAGCCATTGGAAATTGTCAATTCAAATTGAATAAATCTGGTTACTTGTAGGTAAACATCAGAAACAAAATGGTCATAAAGCTTCTAAACTGTTCATTCTTGCTGCTTAGTGAAGGAGCCTAACTTTCTCAACTTTGGAACAGCCATTCAGCCCATCAGATCTGCTGTGCCACTCAATGAGATCATGGCCAGTCTGATATTCCTTAACTACACTTTCCTGCCTTTTCCCCATAACTCTTGATTCACTTACCGATTATAATCTGTCTATCTCAGCATTGAATACACTTAATGCCCCATCTTCCAAAGGCCTTCTGAGGCAAAGAATTCCATACATTCACTGTTCTCTGAGAGAAGACATACCTGTCTCAAATGGGTGACTGCTTATTCAGGCATTATGTCTTCTGGTATCAGGCTCTCACACAAGAGGACCCAACTTTGCCACTTCTACACTGTCAAGTCTCCCATGAATCTTGTGTGTTCCAATAAGGTTGCCTTTCATTTTTCTAAACTCTAATGAGTACAAGCTCGTACTACACAAGCTGTCCTCATAAAACAATCCGTCCATACTATGGGTCAATGAACCATCCAGTGAACCATCTCTGGACTGCCTCCCAACACAATATATCCAAAGGAACTCAACGGACCTTGCATGGAGAGGGGCAAGTCCACTGATTGCAACCCCCTGCCCTAGTTTCCAACATCCCCTAAAAATGCATCCCTATTACCCTACCCTGAGAACCACCACCAATTCCCTCTGGGTAGTTTCACAATTTTGGGACTTGGGTAATTGCTTTTCCCCCAGCAGCCACAAGCCCTCTGATGGCGCTGTTGAGCAAAATAGCTGCAAACAATCATCCTGCCTCAGGTCCTGATGTCTGCTGGTGGTTTGGTGATTGCCTGTTTGGATTATAGCTCGGCAGCCTTCCCCCAAAGTAGGCAGAAGTGGGTACTGCAGATGCAGGAGATTAGAGTCAAGATTAGAGTGGTGCTTGAAAAGAACATCAAGTCAGGCAGCATCTGAGGAGCACGAAAATCAACATTTTGGGCAAAAACCCTTCATCGTGATTTTCCTGCTCCACGGATGTTGCCTGACCTGCTGTGGTTTTCCAGCACCACTCTAATCTTCCCCCAAAGTAGGCAGTATGGTGTCTTGCTGATTCTTCAGCTGATGGCCAGAACCATCATTGCTTCAATCAAACTCCCCCGTTTGAGTACTGCACAAAATGTTACTTAAGGATAAAGAAGGAAAGTTGTGTGTCGAACCTGAGAAAATGGGTGAGATTCTCAATGGTCACTTTGCACCAGTGTTCACTGAGGAGAGGGACATAATAAATGTTGAGATTAGAGATAGAAGTTTGTTTACTCGGGATCACATTGACATACGGATGGAAGATATGTTGGGCAGACTAAAGGATATTAAGGTGGACAAATCCCCAGGACGGATGGGATCTATCCCAAGTTGCTGAGGGAGGTGAGAGAAGAAATAGCTGTGGCCCTGACAGATATCTTTGTAGCATTCAAAAACACAGGTGAAGTGCCGGAGGATTGAAGGGTTGCTAATGTTGTTCCCCCGTACAAGAAGGGTAGTCGGGATATTCCAGGTAACTACAGACCAGTGAGCCTGACATCAGTGGTGAGAAGGTACTGAAGGATAAAATCTATTAATGTTTGGAAAGGAATGGGCTTATCAGTGATAGGCAACAGGGTTTTGTGCGGGGGAGATCATGCCTGACAAACTTAATTGAGATCTTTGAGGAAGTGACCAAGTTGATCGATGAAGATCAACTGTAGATGTCATATACATGGACCTTAGTAAGGCGTTTGATAAGGTTCCCTGGTAAACTAATGGAGAAAGTGAAGTTACATGGTGTGTAGGGTGTTCTTGCTAGGTGGATAAACAACTGGCTGAGCAACAGGAGACAGGGAGTAGTAGTTGAAGGGAGTTTCTTGAAATGGAGAAAGATGATCAGTGGTGTTCCACAGGGATAAGTGCTGGGGCCACTGTCGTTTTGTGATATATGTAAATAATCTGGAAGAGGGCATTGTTGGTCTGCTCAGTAAATTTGCAGATGACACTAGGATTGTTGGAGTAGTAGAAAGCATAGGGGACTGTCAAAGAATACAGGAGAATATAGATAGATAGGAGAGTTAGGCAGAGAAGTGGCAAATGGAGTTCAATCCAGGCAAATGTGAGGTGATGCATTTTGGGAAGTCTAATTCTAGAGCAAACTATACTGTAAAAGGAAGAGCCTTTGGAAAAGTTGATGAGCAGAGAAATCTGGAAGTTGAGGTCCGTTGTACCCTGAAGATGGCTGTAGAGGTGGATAGAGTGGTCAAGAAGGCATATGGTGTGCTTGCCTTCATTGGACGGGATATTGAGTATAAGAGCTGCAGGTCATGTTAGAATTGTACAAGACTTTGGGTTGGCCGCATTTAGAATATTGTGCACAGTGGCACAGTGGTTAGCACTGCTGCCTCACAGCGCCTGTAGACCCAGGTTCAATTCCTGACTCAGGCGACTGACTGTGTGGAGTTTGCACGTTCTCCCCGTGTCTGCGTGGGTTTCCTCCGGGTGCTCCGGTTTCCTCCCACAGTCCAAAGATGTGCGAGTCAGGTGAATTGGCCATGCTAAATTGCCCGTAGTGTTAGGTAAAGGGTAAATGTAGGGGTATAGGTGGGTTGCGCTTCAGCGGGTCGGTGTGGACTTGTTGGGCCGAAGGGCCTGTTTCCACACTGTAAGTAATCTAATCTAATCTAATCAAATCAAAAAAAGAAGGTTTATGAGGATGTTGCCTCGTACGGAAGGTGCTAGATATGAAGAAAAGTTGAGTACATTAGGACTGTTTTCATTAGAAAAAAGGAGATCGAGGGGTGACCTGATTGAGGGTGTACACAGGGTGGATAGAGGTAAGCTTTTTCCTAGGGTGAGGGATTTAATAACAGAACATCATGCATTCAAGGTGAGAAGTAGAAAATTTAAGGGGGGTACACAGAGGGTGGTAGGTGCATGGAATGTATTACCAGCAGAGGTAGTAAAAGCAGGCACAGTAGATTCATTTAAGATGTGCCTGGACAGATGCATGAGTAGGTGGGGAGCAGAGGGATACAGATCTTCAGGAATTGGGCAATAGATTTAGGGATTTGGGTCAGCACAGGCTTGAAGGTCTTGTGAACTCTGTTCATAGTCTGAAAATTTTCTTTATTCTTTGTTCTTTGTTCTGTTCTGCATACTAAAAAGAAAGGCACTGTGGAAAAGGCAAAAATGATTTACAGGGACAGAAAGGATTACAGTTAACAGGAAGGATTGACATTGAAGATCCTTCTTTCTCCTTTTGGAAAAGTAAGGCCTTAGAAAGACAGAGTTCTTTAAAATAAAGAATGGACTGAATAGAGATGACGCGGAGAGAATGTTTCATTTGTAGGGGGTTCCAATACCAGCAAACATAAACATGATAGCTATTGATAAATCAAATAAAACTAGAAGAAATTTTTTTATTGAGAGAATCATTAGAATGTTGACATGGATGAGGTAAATGATTTAGAAGTTTTCACAAGGAAACTAGATAATTATGTGGTAGAGAAGTGAATAATTAGCAATGCTGAAAGTTTGAGATGAGTTAGATGAAATGGAAAGGAATCTTTTAGAATCTGAGCAGACAATATGGGATGAATGTTCTGTTCCTATGCTATATGTTATGATATAAAATACCTTCACACAGTCAAAGGTATAAATAATAATCCCAATGAGTTACAACCACACAGGCATGTATGTATAATGCACTTATTGAACTTGTGGAGAGTGATGTATAGATATGTTGTAGATGAAGTTACAATTGTCTCAACTTAATTGTAGCTTGGATCTACAACTTGTAACCTATTCAGAGCTAGCATTCTGGTGTTCAATAGCAAACTATGAATTAAACCATAAAGTTGTTGAAAACCTTCTTCATTTTGATTTTATTTTCTGTTGCTGCCAACATCTTCATGAACTGTGGATAAATTTACAGACCCATCAAGACGCTGTCTGGGTTTACTGTCTAATGTCAACAGAAAAGCAACAGTTGAGCTGATGAAACAACATATTGGGAGAACAGAGAGGTTGTACTACAATGGTGGGGAAATTCTTACTGAGTGTTCATTGAGATAAGAAGGAATTTCTTCAATTAGAGGGTAGTAAATGTTTAAAATTCTCGATCTCAGAAGATTAAGGAAGCTCAACCATTAAGTAATTTCAAGGCAAGGATTGACAGATGTTAAAGGTACCAAGAGATATTGTGTTTGTGTGGGAAATGATGTAGCATTGAGATAGATGATCATCCATAATCTAATTGAATGACAGAGGAAGCTGGATTGGTCTACTGCTGCTAAAATTTTCCATGCTCTGAAGAAAGATTCCCTCAGTCTTGCTCAGGAGTGTCAATGTGGATGATGTGTTCACATCTCTGGAACGTACCTTAAATATGCAATAATTTGACTAGGATGCAAGAGAACTACCATTGAGACAACAGCATCTCTGCAACACATATAATTTGTGCATGGATGTTAATATATATGAAAATATGAAGTTCCAGTGGTGGAAATAATTTCTCTAATATAGCTGGTGGAACATAAGGTCCCCTCAATTTGGAATTGTAGATGACAGCAGCTGCAGGTATCAGTTCGAAGGTCATGATATGTGATAGAACATTGCAGAAACAATTAAAGTTACAACCAAGAGAGGGAACATGTCGAAAACTTTATAGTATATTAAACAGGAATTGAAAACTTAAACACTGAGGTAAAGAAAACACTGAAACTGTAAGCGAGAAAAATAAGCGAATTTAACTTTGAAGGGGAAACAATCTCCTGTTCCTTGGATGCTGCCTGACCTGCTGCGCTTTTCCAGCAACACATTTTCAGCTCTGATCTCCAGCATCTGCAGACCTCACTCTCTCATCATCTATACCCCCCAGTTTTGATCTTATTTTTGTTGCTGCCAGTATTTAACTATGTTAATTCAGTTTGTTTCTGCTCACTGAGATGGTATTTTTTACTAACTCCCAATTTAAGAGGTTTTAGTTTCTCTGGTACTATATTGGTTGAATCTGGTCTGGAAGAGAAATTCATTCATGTAGCGCCACTTGTCATTCTGTCTGCACAAATAGCAGAAAGTGCTACTGCCTGAACATGGGGAATCAGCTTGCATAGCACTACTAGATACATTTCTCCCCCTGCTGTGCATTATTTTAGAATAGCTGTTAGACTAGTTTCTTGGAAGATAAGGAGAAATTATTCATTTGTTGCAGATGGTCCAGGATTTACATTAGGTAGACACAATTTGTACTTTTGAAGAACGGGTACATTACTACAGATTCCTTCCTCGATCTGCTTTTAATTCCCCCTTTACATAATAAATAGCAGTGATAAGGCTCCAGGTCTCTTAGCTTCTCACTAATGGTTGAAACGTTGACCACTCAGCAGAGGACATGTCATCAACACTATTCACCACAATGTCAGTGAGAAGGGAATTCTTAAAAGGACACTAGAATGTAGTCTCACCATGGTCCAGCCATTCGGTGGGTGATTGTATGTAACACTGCTGAGCCACCCCTCTGTCCCCTTCCACAAAGTGAATTCTATTGCTTGTTGTAAAGAGCAAAACCTTGAGGTTGACACTGACCACAGTTATCTGATTAAATATGGCAGTGTTTCAGGAGACGGATGAAGAGGTGGTGTCACAGAGGTAGTTCTACAGGACTCACAATCCAGGACCCCAGGTTAAAGGTCTGGTGACATAGGTGCATATCCCACTGAATTGGATAGTGAAACTTGAATTCAATTTGGGGTGGCATGGTGGCTCAATGTTTAGCACTGCTGCCTCACTTTGGGATGGACCTGGGTTCGATTCCAGTCTTGGGTAACTGTCAGTACGGAATTTGTACATTCTCCCCGTTCCTGCATGCATTTCTTCCAGGTGCTCCAGTTTCCTCCCACAGTCCAAAGATGTGTGGGTTAGGTGAATTGGCAATGGAAATTGCCTATAGCATCCAGGGATGTGCAGATTAGCTGTAGGAAACGTACGATTATGGAGGTGGGGTGGGGGTCTGGGTGGATGCTCTTCAGAGGGTTGGTGTGAACCCTATGGGTTGGATGGCCTGATTCCGCACTGTGGGGATTCTCTGATAAGAGGTAAGATCAAGAGAAAATTTGTTACATCTCACTAGCCTTTGATCAAAACAGCACAAGCACCACACAGACTTAGTTATAAAGTACCTGCTTCTGACAGTGCCTAATACAATCTGATGAGTTCTGCACTGCCTCAGCACAGCAAGCACAACATTGGATGGTGATCCAGTTTGCCTTCATTGATTTGTCTCCCAATTATCTGGGGATAGCAGATCTTCAATATTAGGTCAAAAAATAAATTGATGATCCCGAGAAATGCTATTTAGGATATTGTAACTTTATCACAGCATTCCAGTAACTAATACTATAATCACAGCATTCCAGTAAGTTTGTATTTTGTGTTAACTCAGTGCTTACTTAATTATTGGATACAACTGAAGAGACTTATGGAGAATAATCAACAATGCATAAGAATTACTGACAGTACACGGTAATGAATGCCATCGTGTGTCATCATTTTCAAGTTTTTCTATATAATGCTCTTTCGACCTTATCCTTTCTAAAGTCCTTTGAATAACTTGTTAGCTCCTAAATCTGTATTCATCTTTCTCGCAACTCCCATGCTGAAGTTTTCTGCCGTTGCTGCAACACCCAAAAGACCCTCATCAAATCATTAATAACATCCAATGTGTTCGCGTTCTGCCTGCAATCTTTGACATGGTTAAACATACCATTCTGTGCCAATGTCTCTGCATTGTCATCCAGTCATCTTTGTTCCTTTCTTATCTATCCAGTTGTAGTGCAAGAATCACCTTTAGTGGTTTCTCTTCATGCTCCCACATCATTGCCTCTAGAATTCCCAAAGCAACCATCTGTGGCCCCAACTATTTCTCATCTACATGGTATTTCTACATGACATCATCTGGAAATACAATATCCGATTCCATGTATGCACTCGTGACATCCAATTCATCATCCTAACCTCATCTCCACTTTTGGAAAGACTGAAGATGCCTCCAACACAAGCTAATTTCCTTGGTTCCTGACTCCATCCATTTTGCTAGCCACTGCATCTGATTGTTCACCGCCTTGATGTTCTATTTGACACTGAGGTGAATTCCCAAATACACAACTGCTCCATCTACTTCTACCTTCACTATCTCTTGCTCACCTCAGCCCATCCATGCCTTTGTTACCCCTAGATTTGACAATCCCAATGTTGACATGGTTGGACTTCCATCATTTAGCCTTCATAATTGAGGTCACTTAAAACTTTGTTGCCAACATCCCAAAGTAGACAAAGCCCTCTCCACCTGTCATCCCCATTTGGCTGATCTGCATTGACTTCTCATCCAGCAATGGCTCCAATTTAAAATCATTATTCTTATTTTCAAAGTATCCACAGATGCATCGCCTTCGTCTTTCTGTAACCTGCTCCTGCGACATGATTAGCTTAGCAACCTTTCAATTAGCCCACAGTGATCGGCCCTCAGTATATGAAATGCTTGTTCTTGTCAAATTACTGAAATCTGCGCTTGTTAAATTGTTTTTTTTTATTCATTTATGGGATGTGGGAGTCACTGGCTCAACCAGCATTTATTTCCCCTCTCTGATTAAGAGTCAGTTATATTACTGGGGGTCTGAAGTCACATATAGGCCAAACCAGGTAAGGCGGGCAGCTTTTCTTCCCTAAGTAACTCAGGTTTTTTTTAAACAACAACAACTGTTACCTCTGTTTCATTTTTTTGTTACAAAATTCAAATTTTACCATCTCCCATGGTGAGATTCAAATCCATGTCCCTAGAACTTTCACCTGGGGTTGTATATTACTCGTCTAGTGCTATTATGATTACATTGCATCCTGCTGTCTCAGTCAGTTGTTGTTTGACCTCCAGTGGGGCAGCAGGCTGAGTTGGTAACTTCCCTTACTCCCTCCATCTCTGTGTCCAACTCATTGGCTGGAAAGATGTTCACGCTTTGGGTGCATAAACGGACACTACTGGGCCAAGTTTACTGAAGAAACAATGCTTAAAATCAGGCTCATTTTCACCTCTGGATTTACCAAAACTTGCAACTTAGAACCTATCTGTTCTCCTGTCCAGTTTTCCTAAACTTCCTAACAGCTGGTGTGTGTGATGTCTGAGCAGCAAAGGCATTCCCCTGCGCTTTGAATGTATTGTAAATCAACCCCATCTTTGATCCCATTTTGAAGGACTTTGTACTGGGTTTATTTTAAAACTTGGAATCCAAAAGCCAAGATTTGGGAAACAATCTATCTCAATAAGGAGCGCACAGTAAAAAGCGAAAGGAGTATATCAAACAATACCTTGTTGTTTGAACTTAAGAGGGGTAGAATGACCTTGGTTAAAATTCACTTCAGTCCGCCTTTTGCTCATACCAGATTCTATTCTTATGAAATATTTTTCAACATTAAAGCGCTACGTAAATGCAAATTGTTGTCATTGACTTCAGTTCATCCTAAAATTGGCTTTTTGTTTTCTTTTGCTCGGTTAGCTTTGAAAATACCTAAAAATGTTATGCCTTACAGAAATACACTGCATTATGGCATGAATTCGATTTTCATCAAATTAGCCCCGGGGTTGCTATTGACTTCAGGATCCCCACATCTGAGCCAATGACCCATTAATGACTAAGCACAATATAAAAGCAACTAAAGTGTGGCCTTAAACCTACTCACCTAAATATAGTGTCCTATAGCATTTTAACTTTCATCAATTAATATTCTTTTAATAACCTGTTCGCCATCAAAATGAATTGAACTCCTGCTGGAGCTGAATCTAATGCTTTAGACTATATTAATTTGGCACTAATTGGCCCTAATTTGACAACCTTACTCAGAAAGCTAATGACTATTGATGGTCTGAGAAATATTAACAGTGTAGGGTTGGGAGAAAATGTTCGGAGGTTGAGAGAAAGTATGTTGAATTCAGTTTCTGTTTTTTCCCTTGTGTGAACATTAATCTTGGTATCTTTGGTTAATGGCAATATGAATTAATTTCAATTTCTATCGTGGAGCTAATGATTCCCCTCTTCCAACTCCATCCACATCCCCCATCACCAACACCACCTCCTGCATTAGTTTGGGAATAACAGTGCTTGTGCTATGAAACTTTATCAGTACGAACATGACAAAAAAAGTAGATTTGTAGGTTGGAGTTATTTAAATTTCACAGCTGTTTGGAAACCCAAGATTGAGTAATGGAGTCATACATATGTACAATATGGAAACTCGTCTATGCAATAGCCAGATTGCCCCAAACCAGGAGATTATACATTGATAACATATAGTACAAATGATGCATTGTATTTCATGTTGTAGAATTGCTTTTTAAGAACTGTAGTTGGTTTATTCACTGAGGTAGAACACAATAATGATAAAATATTCACAACCATAATTTCCACAAGCTTACATGGGGCCAACTGTATACAAAATGCCATACTTCAGACCCCAAGGGGATACAAAAGACTCTCAAATTCATTTTAGTTGCCCTGAAGACTTGATGGAGGCAGATTCAAACTGGTCTTCAAAAGGGAATTTGATCAATGTGTGAAGGGAACAAAGATTCACCTGGATCCTGGGAACAGGTAGGGAAACAGGGCTGGCTAAATTGTCAAACAGTACCCTGCTAACCTATAGCCATTCTGTCATGGTTAGTAGTGTATTGATGCAAAACAACTGGGACTAAGTAAAACAACAAAAAAAGATTGGAGTGTAACCAGCCTGGTTGAAAAAAAAATCAACTTGCCACTAAAAAGACAAGCCTGAATTGGGCAATCAATTCTTAATAAGACTGAAAGATAAGACTGTTGATGCTGGTGATCTGAAATAACAACAGGTCATGCTGGAAGAACTCAGCAGTCCTGGCAGCTTCTATCAAGAGAGAAACAGAGTTAACATTTCCAGTCCAATCTGATTTTTCAGAACTGAAGTGTCAAGTTGGACACAACACTTTAACTCCATTTGTCTCTCCTCAGCTGTTGCCAGGCCAATTGAGTTTCTCCAGCACTTTACGTGTGTAGGTGCAGCAGGAGGTAAAGAAGGCAAACTGTACGTCAGCCGTCATAGTGAAAGGATTCGAGTACAGGAACAAGGATTTCCTGCTGCATTTATACAGGGCCTTAGTGAGGCCATACCTGGAATATTGTGTGCAGTTTTGGTCTCCTTATCTGAGGAAGGATATTCTTGCTGCAGAGGGAGTGTAGTGAAGGTTGAACAAATTGTTACTTGCGATGACAGGGACTGGTGAATGAGGAGAAATTGAGTTGGAATTATACTGATTGTATGGTATTATCTTGTAATGAGTTTGGAAGAAGGAGGGAGGATCTCATAGAAACCTGCAATATTCTAACAGGACTAGACTGGTGAGATGCATGAAAGTTGTTCCTGGTGGTGTGAGGGTTCAAAACCAGGGGTCGTTGTTTAAGGATAAGGGGTAAACCTTTTAGGACTAAGATGAGGAGACTTTAATTCACCCAGAGAGTGATGACTGTGAAATTCACTATCAGAGAAAGTACTTGAAGCAAAGGTCATTGTGCTTTCAAGAACTCAGTAGATATATTTAAAAATCACACAACACCAGGTTACAGTCCAACAGGTTTAATTGGAAGCACACTAGCTTTCGGAGTGACGCTCCTTCATCAGGTGATAGTGGAGGGCTCAATCGTAACACAGAATTTATAGCAAAAATTTGCAGTGTGATGTAACTGAAATTATACATTGCAAAATTGATTGTCTGTTAAGCCTTTCATCTGTTAGAATACAGTGATAGTTTCACTTCTTTCATGTGTAAATCACAAAACCTTTATTTAAAAGTTGCATTCTCGGGTTAGCTGTTAACAATGGTGATAGCTAGACAATATGTTGAAGGTGTTGGCCCCCTGTGTTCTCCGTCTATGCCATGATGTTTAGATTGATTCTAATCTAAAAAGTGAGATAACAGAGATTTACATAAATTCATGCAGTTTTGGTGCTCAACCGGGACCTTAGGTTCATGTCACATTACAGATGATCACCATTGCACTACACACACACACACACAGATATTCCTACACACACATGTTCTCACATACACAAGGACACAGGTGCACACAGACAAGCACAAAGACACCCACACACACACCCTTATACACACACACCCTTATACACACACACACACACACACACACACACTCCCACACACACACATGCACCCCCTCACAGACGTAAGACACTCTGCACTTACTACACACATATACACACATTTTCTCACACTCACAACCCCACCCCAGACAGACACACACACACGCACACAGACAAAGACCCACATGCACACATATATTTTGTGGGGTGAATTTGTACTTGCAGAGTAACATTGTACTTTGCTCATGTAGAACTCTGAGCTCAAAAACTTCGGGACATGCAGCAGAGAAAAGTGGCCGAGCAGAGGCTGATAGCTAAGTTCGGTACCCATAGGGAGGGCCTCAACCGGGACCCTGGGTTCATGTCACATTACAGGTAATCACCATTGCACTACACGCACACACAGATATTCCTACACACATACACTCTCACATGCACACGGACACAGATACACACAGACACGCACACAGATACCCACACACACCTTTATAGACACACACACACTCCCACCCTCACAAATGCACCCCCTCACAGACTTAAGACACTCTGCACTCACTACACACACACACACACTTTCTCACACTCGCAGCCCCCACCCCAGACAGACACACACACACACACACACACAGACTGACAAAGACCCACATGCACACATATATTTTGTGGGGTGAAGTTGTACTTGCAGAGTTACATTGTACTTTGCTCAAAAACTGCATGCATTCATGTAGAACTCTGAGCTCAAAAACTGCATGAATTTATATAAAACTCTGTTATCTCGCTTTTTAGATTAAAATCAATCTAAACATCATGGCATAGACAGAGAACACAGGGGCTAATACCTTCAACATATTGTCTAGCTATCACCATTGTTAACAGCTAACCCGAGAATGCAACTTTTAAAAAAAAGTTTTGTGATTTACACATGAAAGAAGTGAAACTATCATTGTATTCTAACAGATGAAAGGCTTAACAGATAATCAATTTTCAATGTATAATTTCAGTTACATCACGCTGTAAATTTTTGCTATAAATTCTGTGTTATGATCGAGCCCTCCACTATCACCTGATGAAGGAGCGTCGCTCTGAAAGCTAGGTGCTTCCAATTAAACCTGTTGGACTATAACCTGGTGTTGTGTGATTATTAACTTTGTACACCCCAGTCCAAAACCGGCATCTCCAAATCATAGGTAGATATGGGTCTAGTGGCTAAAAGGACTAAGGGGTGAGAGTCTGGAGCTCAATGATTAAACACAATCGTATTGAATAGCAGAGCAGGGTCAAGGGGTCGAATGGCCTACTCCTGCTTTTTTTTATGTTTCTATGAATCTTTATAAGATCAGCACAATTTTACATAATTTACTTCTTCACTTCAATTTTTAAAACAAAGACAATCGTTGTGTTTGCTTAATTTTGATTTTAAGTTGTTCAACAATAAGCTATTTTGAGGAATTATAACTAGGTTTTTTAAGAGAGAGTAATTAACGTTTTTGAAATGATATGCGGTAGTTCCATTCCAGCAAAGTAGCACAGTGTTCAGAGCAGGATTGAAGACTGCCAGGTCATCATTTCTGAGTCATTTTCAGTTAAATTCGGTACATCTATTGTTTAGTAATTCTAGTGTGGTGGAATTATTTGATTTTCCCTAAGAGGGATTGATTTAATTAGGATTGCACCAGATGGCTTATTCTCTGCATTGCCAATGAATCATTTTCGTAATTCCTCTTCCTTCCAATAACCTTGTCTAAACAGGGTTAGTTGCCTGAACTCATTCAACCTGAAGGCAAAGATGAGGAGGAAGATTGTGGAGAGGTGTGTTTGATACTGTGTCTAAACTCACTGCCAACTTTATAGGATTGACTTTGGGAAGCAGACAATCTGAGCACTTTATACTGGAACAGCTGCTCTTTTCCATGTTCCATTTCCAATCCCATTCCTGGAAACAGAGTTTGGGTGCAGCTGTATTCCGACGGAATGGAGCTCTGAAATTCGATCCAATTTGCAGTGAAGTAAACTCGCATCCTAGATCTTTTTCCAAGCTGAATTTAATCTTCCACGGGGCTCCAAGCAGACGCCATCTGAGCACCTTTTGGCCTCAGTCCAGCCAGGATTTGCAGAAGTATGCAAGCATGTGGCTGAATTGAGTCAGCACTTTGCTACTTTTGTTAATGTGTTGTCTCCAATCCAAGCACACGTTCTGCAAATTCTGTCCAAACCATTGATGAAACTTGCCAAAACTTGCCCAAGGATATGCTATGCCCATAAAACAAGACGGATTATCCACCCAGACTAGTGTTATTTCACAGTAGGCTGTAATGCCAAATTGCTCATCAGCATATTGTCAATTTTCAGTCTGATATTAAGTCTGAGCTGAGTGAACAAAAATGCTAACAAGATGAGGTTAGAGCTCTTTAACTGAAGGTACATCCTATGAAGTATGTTGTATTGCATTGTGTGTGGTTCTATTGTAACTTTAACAAAGGCTATTTCAAGTCAATGTCTAATGTCTCTATAAAGTAAGGACTTGCATTCATGTAGCACCTTTCACAACTGCAGGCTATCTTACAATTCTGTACAGACAATGAAATATCTTTGAAACAGTGCATTGACTGTTAGAGAAGTTGAAAAAATATTTTGTCCAAAATTGTTTAGCATTCATGTAAGTTTGTTCAGTGGTATTACTGTAAAGCCTAAGTGCACAAGGCAATGTTTTAAAATGCAAACATAAAATGTTTTCAACTGCATTCATATATGACTTTGTATAAAATTAAGGATTCAATAAGTAGGATTTTTGAACTAGAGGAAACAAGAATTTTCTAAGGTCTCACTGATTCTCAAAGGAAGCCAAGCAATATTCAGATCTGAAACTATTGTCAAGTCGGAAGAACGTAACTAACACTGTTTTACCCTCCATGTTGGTTTTAAAGTGGTAAAATATATTTGTCTTTTGACTTTTACAGTAGCCAAATGGAATTATTTTGTTTATTCCAGATATAAGGAGCAATATACTGCTTGGCTGATGTTAGTTTGAGCACAAATAATGTATGCATCTCTATATTCAGACAAAGAACTTGCTGTTCCTCCTTAAAACATCAGAGGTATTTGTTTGAACCATTCCTTATAGTACCACATTCTTACCCACACTTTGGTTCCTTTTGAGAAGTTTCTTTTGAATTTCCAGTTTGATTCTTGGTGTCTATATTATAATTGATGGCCTCTTATATTGATGTTGGCATCGGTGGCTCAGCGATTAGCATAGTTGCAGGGACACAAGTTCGATTTCAGCATCGGGTGACTGTGTGGAGTTTGCAGATTCTTCCCATGTCTGCGTGGGCTTCCTGTGGGTGCTCTGGTTTCCTCCTACAATCCAAAGATGTGCAAATTAGGTAAATTGGCCGTGCTAAACTGCCAATAGTGTTCAGGGATATATAGGTTAGGGCACTAGTTAGGGGTAAATGGGGAATGAGTCTGAGTGGGTTACTCTTTGGAGGGTCAGTATGGATTTGTTGGGCCAAATGGCCTGTTTCCACACAGTAGGGATTGTATTTTTCTATGTATGATGATGAAACTCTTTCAATCTCTGATAGACCAGAGAGTTGAGGATTATGGGAGGTGGCTAGAAATGAAGAGAGTAAAGTGAAGATGCAATCACAATCAGATAAACGACTCAAAACTTACTCCTGCCCCTGAATCCTCTGTTCTTCGAGTTATAATCTTCCTCATAAGAGGAAACATTCTCTGTCTATCCAAAACATCATAAGCTTAAAGATTTCAGATAAGTAATTTCTTAGCCATCTTCTCTTGAGAGGAAAGAAACCTAGTCTGTCAATCATTCTATGACATTATATCTATACATTTCTAGTATCATCCTTGTTAATCTCCTATTGCCATCTCTGGTGACTTTTTACTGTATTTTATATTATGACCAAAACTATATGCAGTGGTCCAAATAAGGCTTAACTGAGGCAGAATAGCTTACAATGAATAATTTAATAAAGCAATGTGGAAATGCTTGTGTTATTCACTAGAATACACAAAACTAGGTATAGGATTCATAGTATTGAAGGACCCAACATACATTTATTACAGTTGACTATTACATACAATTGTGACATTTTGAGACACATAAGTGTCTGGGCTAATGTTAGGCTAATTGGTTACAGCAGAAGAGCCTGTTTTCTAGTACCACATCATGCTACAAATATCACATTAAGATGGCACCTGAGACCATCAATACCTTCAGTTCACGTGATGATACAGTGTCAATATCATGAACATGCTTCTTACAGCTATAATGTTATATAATCTCTCTTAAAGGCATACTGGCATCACAATATTCACTGATTTACTTGTTATGTTTCTACTGTTGCACAGGACTGTTACTAATGTAATTATTAAAAACCTGGAAATAATTATTCACAGATTCTATGCCATGTTGTACACATATCTTAATTATCTTTTTATCTTGAACCATCAATTCAACTATTTGTGCAATTGATGCTAAAACTAATTTTTAAAACAAAAGTCATTTTTCTGTCTGTAACTAGTGCAGAGTGGAATTGGAGTAGGGTCTGTTGTTGGAGTGTATTGGAAGGAATATCTAACCTATGCTGCACCAGATCTGGGATAGCTTGATCTTGCCACCAACAGCAAAGAGCAAGTGTTCAATTCAACTCAACATTTTATCTTCTCATGTTTGTGAGTATGACAAGAAAAGAAGGAAAATTTGTCTCATTGGGCCTGTTTGCTCAGTTCTCAGGTACAGCTAAAGGTGGGACATGTTTCGCTTTGAGTCAAAAGGTCATGAGTTGAAGTCTCACTGTAACAATCTGAGAGTTCTTCAGTGCAGAATTGAGTGAATGCAGTGCTGTCAGAAATACTATCTTTGGAGTGAGATGTTAAATTGAGACATTGTCTGCCCTCCTAGTTGGACATAAAATGATTTTATGGCATGGTTTAAAAGGAGCGGTGGATTTCTTACTGAATGATATCTATCCCTTGAGCAACCAAAATCTCAAGGAAGTGGTTGATCATTTGCATAGAGTCTTTAGTGAGAATTTGCTCTGCACAGATTGGCAACCCATTCCTACACAGTGATCATATTTTATAGCTACTCCATTGACTACAAAGCACTTTGAGATACCTCAAGGACATGAAAGATACGATTTGAATGCAAGTCATTTTTCAACCACTTTATATATGCAAGTAAATACTTATTTATATGTCAACAAAACAACATCTAGTTCTCCAGAGGAAAGTGAACAAGTTAGATTCTTGCAGTTCTGAACAAGACTCGTGATAAACTCAAAGGGTTCAGAGGGAAATGGGCCAAATGGTGGCTAATGGGACTAGATTAATTTAAGATATCTGGTCGGCATAAACGAGTTGGACTAAAGCGTCTGTTTCCGTGCTGTACATCTCTACAACTATGATTCTATGAAACATTCTTCTATTCCTCTCTCCACAGATGCTGCCAGACCTACTGAGTTTCTCCAACATTCTCTGTTTTTGTTTTAGGTTTTAATACCTTTTTTATTAATGTAAAGGCAAAGTTGCCATAATCCCAGAGGACCATAGGGCTACTGTCTCATTAGAGAGAAATGACTGGTGGTCCATTTAAACTAGAGGTCACTATGCCTCTGGTGAGGCGAATGGTTGAGAAGTCAGGATTTTCAAGGTTACCTCACCTAGCACAGGAATTGAAACGCAGCGAGAAAGGAGCAGTGCCTGAAGATACTGCAAATCCAGCACGATATACTAATTACTGAAAAGTTAGAATAAATTAATTAAAAGATTACCAACGGATTTGTCAAATATTTAATAATGAGTTATCATTATATTAAATGTCACTGTATTAATGAGACAATTTGTTTGCACTTGAACTTGCCAACCCTTGCAGTTGCCACCAGTTTTATCATGCCTATGTGCTAAAGCCACTTATCTGTACCTGAACTCTTGAAAGACAGACTCCCCTGGAGATTCGAACTCTCGTTAATATTGCTTGTTAAATGTTTCTCTTCTTGTTTGCACTTGTCAAGATTGTGTTTGGGGTTATTACACAGACCGCTGCTGTGACCACCTCAGAGCTTTAGTCGGAGCTGTCTGATGCCAGAAATCAATAATCTTGTGATTTATGGCCTTTGACGCCACTCAGTATGGGCCATTGTCCACTGAAGGTGAAATGGCAATCAACAGTGAAAATTGTTTTCGATGACATGAGTACTTTTGAGCCAGTCATGTCCAATATCCCAGCTCAGAGGTCTCACTCACCCTGCAGCTCACAAGCAAGCTTCCCATCCTATTTGCATATCAGCCGCAAACTACAGAAAAGAAATCCAAAACAATTCATGAATGAATCTGAAATGCTATCCTCCGGGGCAAGGCCAGACTTATTATGTTAAAACAATCAATGCAGCAAAGGTAGGTCTTGACAGATGTACACTTTTGTGGGGCAGATCTATTACACTGAAACCTGTCCTTTCAAAAACTGTAATGCAATGTACATGGGAAATCCCACGGAGAACTGAAAATTAAGGCCTTGTCATCTACTGTATTACTTTGCTGACTTTACATCACAAATGCCATTCTCATTGCTTTTGTTCAAATTCCGGCTTACTTAATTTATCTTGATGGATTGAATGGCATTTTCTCAATCCTGCTTTCTTATGTTCTCCTTGTTCAAAAAGAATGAAGGCTGCCCCAGCCCTCATTCAAGCTTCCTGATACTTACTGACCCAAATCTTTTAAAATGACTGAGCTGTTCTTTTTTAAAGGCAGTAGAAAACTAGATGTATTAACAGCCATTTCACTACACTTAGTCATAGCTCGAAGGAGGCCATTCAGGCCAAAGTTCTTGTTCACAGACTTTGAAAAAGCCAATTAGTCCCATTGCACTGTAGGCCCTGCAATTATCACTCCTTCAAGTATTCAATTCCCTTTTGAAGGTTATTACCGAATCTGCTTTCATGTCCCTTTCAGGCAACACAATAATTTGGCAAGTTAAAAAGAACATACTTATTCTACCTCTGGCAGTTTTGCCACTTACTTAAAATCAGTGTCCTTCAGTTATTGATCCTACTGTCAGTTTCTGTCTGCATTTACTCCAGCATAAACCTTCGCGATTTTGAATGCCTTTATTTACATGTAAAATTTCTTCTTAACTGTTATCAGTTAAACTTGGTTAACATTCAACAATAAGATTCCCTTCAATGAACATGGTTGCAGTGGAGTACGTCCATGGACTGGAGCCCATGCAGCAGCTGTTATTTTAATTCCAGTACAGGCCCCTCCATCCCTTGTTAGCAAGAGCGTTATATATCTGTAGATTGCTTGTCTCAGTGCCCAAGAGTCAGAACATGCAGAACCAGGATAATTTGACACATTCCATTAAGCTGGGCAGCTCTTCAAAACCGACACTAAGCCCCAGATTTGGATTTACCAAACACAACTCATTTTGGTCAGGGAATTTCCACCAATAGCTCAATCTACTCTGAGAACCCACAATCAATTTCGCAAAAACGCAGACCCCCGCTGAGGAATTGACACCGCAAATATTACAGTTTGCAATGATTCTTAGTGCATGCATGCCATACTTCCTAAAGGCCGGAAAGGTTTTTGTGCATAAAGACTAAGTTATAAATCTAGCAGAGGCTCTACAAAAGAAAGCTAATAGAATTTCAATAACCAAGAACCCCAAAATAATCCTGCCAATAGGCTTTAATAGCATGAAATAACAAAGATTCTGAACATATTTTCAATGCCTGGGTTCTAAGATTTGGAAATCCATACTTAAATCCTCTCTCTCTCTCTCTCTTTCCACCTTCAAGATATCCCTTCAAATGTATCTCCTTGGCATGCTTTTGTTCTCCTGTCTCCATGCTTGGCTCAGTCTTAAGTTTCTCTGACAATGTCCCTCATATAGCATGCTAAATCTGCTCTATAAATGCAAGTTATTGTTGATTTTGAAAGTGCAACTGCACACTGAGGTTTCGTAAGTTAATCTCATGAATGTACTTAGCTTTCCTTCAATCCTGCTTCAGGTGAAACCCAAAATAGACAAAATTTCAGTTTGCTGCAGGGAGCTTCTATGGCAGCATGGTGGCTCAGTGGGTAGTACTGCTGCCTCACACCACCATGGACCTGGATTTGATTCTAGCCACGGGCGACTGTCTGTGTGGAGTTTTCCCTTGTCTGCTTGGGTTTCATCTAGGTGACGTGGTTTCCTCCTACAATCCAAAGATGTGCAGGTTAGGTGGACTGGCCATGCTAAATTGCCCTGTAACGTGCAGGCTGGGGGGAAAAGCTAGGATGCTCTTCAGAGTGTTGTTGCAGACTTAATGGGCCAAATGGCCTCTTTCTACAGTGTAGGGATTCTGTGACTTGTTCAGATACCAATGAAAGATGAAAGGAGCTTTGAGGGGAGGTGGCGGTAATGTCACTAGACCAGTAATCTTAGGATTTAGGTTAATTTCTTGTTTGAAATCCCACCATTGAAGATGAAATTTGAATTCAATAAAAATCAGAAATTTAAAAACCTAACTTAATAGTAACCCCATTGGGTTCACTAATGAGAATTAGGAGTAGGTTAGGTAAGTCAGCTCATTCAGCCTGCTCCACCATTTCATAAAATCCCAGCTGATCTTACCTCCACATCTACTGCTCACTTTCCATGATCCTTCAACCCATTGCTAATTAAAAATTTCCTCCTTAAATTTACTCAATGTCCCAGCATTATTTGAAAGAAATAATTTCTCCTCATCTGTGTTTTAAGTCTGCTATCCCTTATCCTAAAGCAGTGACCTCTTGTTCCTGATTTCGCCAAATGAGGAAATATCTTTTCTATGTCTACTTTGTCAATCCCATTTAGTGGTGCTATTGACTGACTCCAGAGAGGAACCTTCACATCTACCTGGGCAGAGGATCCTGCCTGTCTGGTCTCAGCAGAACCTTCCAAACCAGTGGCTACTGGAACGAGTGCAAAGAATGTGTACGAGGATGTTGCCAGGACGAGTTGGCCTGAGTTACAGGGAGAGGTTGGCCAGGATAGGACTTTAATCCTTGGAACGTAGGAGAATGAGGGGTGACCTAGTTGAGATGCATAAAATCATGAGGGTCATATATAGGATGAATGCATATAGTCTTTTTCCCAGGGTTGGGGAATTGAAAACTAGAGGGCATAGGTTTAAGGTGAAAGGGGAAGGATTTAAGAAGGGCCTGAAGGGGGATGTCTTCACACAGAGAGGGGTGTATATATGGAATGGGTTGCCAAAGAAAGTGGTTGACAAAGGTACAATAGCAACATTTAAAACAACATTTGGATAGGCACATGGATGGGAAACATTTAGAGTATATTCTCCCCTTGGGTTTCCTACAGGTGCTCCGGTTTCCTCCCACAGTCCAAAGATGAGCAGGTCAGGTGAATTAGCCATGCTAAATTGCCCGTCGCATTAGGCGCATTAATCAGAGGGAAATGGGACTGGGTGGGTTACTCTTCAAAGGGTCAGTGTGGACTTCTTGGGCCAAAAGGCCTGTTTCCACACTGTAGGGAATCTAACTTAATCTAATCTCAGATATGGACCAAATGCAGCCCATTGAAACTAGTTGAGTAGGCAGCATGGACCAGTTTGGGCCGAAGGTTCTTTTTCCATGATGTATTACCCTCGGACTCTACTGCTGGGACTGCAGCTTGTTCCTGAAGTAGACTGTCCACCCAAGCAGGTTGGAGAAGTAAGTTGCTGGGTTGGATTGTTATGTGGGTTTTGACTCAGAACAGGCTGTGGGATATGGCAAGAGGGCCGAGGGATGTGAGGGTCAGGTTACACAGGCTAGAGGAAAAATTCAGGCAGAAGGCCAGATCTTGCTGGTAGCACTGAGGGCCTCTGATGGTTGCAGAGACGCTGTCAAAGAGGAATCATGCTCCCGCCCCTGTCAGCTTTCCACCAACAGTTTGAGGAGTATGATCTGAGGGGTTTCAAACTTGACTTGGCCCATGGCCACATATAAAAAAATCTGGAATGACAGAAGAAGGTCTTAAGCAGTCTGTCATGGATTGTAGCGCAAGTGAATTTCCCAAACTCCTCTGCCACACAATATTGTGGTCGTAAAAAGGAGATAGGCGGTGGGCTGTGACCACAACCCAACCCATTGTCAACAACTAATGATCTCCATCAGCAGCTACTGATTCCCCCAGGCTGACGTTTACCCATTCCTTTGTCTGACCAAGTGTTGTTCTCTCTCGAACAAAAAACCGAACTATCTGGAAAAGCTCAGCAGTCTGGCATTATCTGTGGAGAGAAATCAAAGTTAACTTTTGGATCAGGTGACCCTTCATCAGAATGTTCTCGACCCAAAATGTTAACTTTGATTTCTCTCCACAAATGCTGCTAGACCTGTTGAAGTTTTCTCGCTATTTCTGATTTTGTTTCTGATTTACAGCATCCGCACTTATTTCAGTTTCTATGTTGTTTTCTCTCTCTCTCTCTCTCTCTGGGTTCCATCTCCATCCATCATTTACTCCTCCCCCACATCCCTCCCGCCCTATCTTCAGCATATATACCGACCTTTACCCAGCTACAATCAGTTCTGAAGCAGGGTCACTGGACCCAAAATATTAACTCTGCTTTCTCTCCGTGGATGCTGCCAGACCTGCTGAGTTTCTCCAGCAAATTCAGCATTTGTAAATGATCTGACCAAATTTACCCCCTTCACTCCAATGAACCCCAGAGGCAGGGAAGTGTAATATTCTGATTATTATTTCTCTTGGATTATTTTAAGCATTTAAAAAAAACACAGCCAAGGGAGTTTCAATACAACTGTAGAAGGTCACATTCCTTTCATTGTCAATCTAACCTGCAGATACATGACATTAACCTATCAAGTTAAATGTCTTAGAGCATGGTGATCTCACCTAGCAGTGCTTTCTACATTCTCGAGATTAAAAGAAAGGCTGAATGTCGTATCTGTCCTTAATTTGAACCCAAAAGCAGGTAAGAGACATTCCAAGTTGAGGGCATGCTCTTAATTTATTTGAATTCATTTCTAAGAGATTTCGAAGGGATGTCCGTGAGTTGATAGCTCAAAGTTTAGAACATGAGTCTATCTTTTCCTCCTTAAAAGCAAGTCAATCAGTATTTGAAAATTTAAAAGCATATATGACTCGTACACAGAGTCGATGAATGCTTAACATTTAAGGCATTCCATTACCCCTATTATTATGAAGACATGTACTTATTTAAAATAAACAGTGTACTGCTTCAGTTAAAACAGCAGACAGCATAATGCCATACTAACATATTAAATGTTTAACTGCCCCTATTGCTCTTTTGACCCTGTCTAAAAGGTTTATTTTCTAGCACTGGAAATAAACAGTCTTGCACACCACAGTCATAAAAAAAATAACCGAAGTGCAGGAACTGCCAAAGGGAGTTGAATTTTGCATTCCTAAGTAGGACTGATTGCCATTGACTCCAGATTGGAATTTGCAATCTTATACTCTTATTGATTATTAATGTCACTTATCACATTTCCCTGTTGATGTTAACCACTCCAGTACAGATGGTGTAGGACTCCCCGTATGGTAACAAAAGGATCTCCAACTGCAAGCTCATAAACAGACAGAAAACAGCTTTCAGAGTTACCAAACACCATTGAATACTGGACTCACACACAGCAGACCAATGGTCCATCACACACCACCATAGTACTGAATGCAATGAGCCAGTTTATATATTCACATGGTATTAATGGGGTTAGAAAACAGCTTTATCGCCAAAGTATCCCAGTTGTTTTTGATATATAATGCCACAGAATATGGTCACAGAGGGCTATGCTCCTTCTGGTGCCTGTCAGTGGAGCTCCAGCAGACTGGGGTGCAATTCAAACAACAAGCTGCTCCAATAGCTTCATATTGTTTATCTCCACTTGTAGAATTTTTGACTAGAAGTAACATCGATCAGAATATTGGTGCTAGTGCTAACGTAATGCTTTAATGGTGGAACACTGTTCATTTAACAATTTAGATTAGTTTCCCTACTGTGTGAAAACAGGCCCTTCGGCTCAACAAGTCCACACCGACCCTCTGACTCATTTCCCTTCTAGTTACCCCTGACTCATGCACCTAAACTATGGGCAATTTAGCATGGCCAATTCACCGAACTTGCACAATTTTGGATTTTGGAAGGAAATCAGAGCACCCAAAGGAAACCCATGCAGACACGGGAAGAATGTGCAAACTCCACATAGACAATGGCCCGAGGCTGGAATTGAACCCATGTTTCTGGCCCTGTGAGGCGGCAGTGCTAACCACTGAGCCACTGCGCCACCCAAATTTCAGACTGTTCCACCATTGCTGCTCTCTACCTCAACAATGTTTACTTTTCTTTCTCTACCTTGTGTTTTCAAACCAATTCATTTGGGTTTGAAAGGCTGATGATATATCTGGATTTCTTTGAAGGGTCAATGAAAAAGCAATGTAAGTGTTAAATTTAACAAAGCTTTTTGGAAATCATGAGGCTTTTGATACGTTCTAGTCTAGTTCGCTTGAACATCTTCGGAAAAAAAAAACACCTGACTCTTTTGTGCTTTGGTTTTATGGCTGTTCTTTTAGAATAATGTTTGTAAGCTTGGAGGTTTTGTTTTGGAGTTAGATGTGGACAGACTGCTAAGAGAAACTTACCCAGTTCATGTCTTCCACTCCTGAAGCAGCTTTATGGTGAATTCATTGTGAAACCTGATTAATTGTTCTTCTGGATAAGAGTGATTGTAAGGACTTCTCAATGTTGTATTTCTTAGGAAATAGTGTCTGCTGAGACCCTAGAGCCAACCAGTGATATGATCACATGTGAAAAACATCAAAATTATCTTTGGCCAGAAAATGTTTTTCTTTTTAAGGTGGTTTGGCTGGTTGGTCATTCAGAGATAGACCAACAGCTTGGGTTCAATTTCCATCAGCTCAAGTTACCATGAAGGTGCCACCTTCTCAACCTCTCCCCCTGCCTGAGGCATAGTGACCCTCAGATTAGACCACCACCATCGTCTCTCTCTAATGAAAGAGCAGCCCTATGATCTGGCCAGGCTATGACAACTTCACCGAAACCTTTTTATTTAATGGACTAAGCTTTTTTTTTTCATGACAACTTGGCTGTGTTAACAAATCCTTCACCTTTTCTGGATGAGTTTTGCTTACTAATAAATCAATAATCAATACCTGGGTTGATGGATCATTTCATTCTAAGTCTATTCTAAAGAAAGTGTGCAATTGACTATGTTGGGATTGGGTGAAATACTTTTAAATTTATATTGCATGAAATATTGGGATTAGTTTTAAACAATATACTTCTCCCATCTCAGTTGTAATGTTTGAAAATTACAATTTACCCATGATTCATAGAAGAATAGAGGAATCACAAAATCACAGCCTTCTGGAATTTCTGATTTCCACTTCCCCTTGTGTTAAAACACTATTCCTGATTGCACTTCTGAATGGGCTGTCTCAACTCTGAATTTGTTGGCTCTTGTTATGAAATTTTATACTAAATACTTTATCTCTCTAATGCATTGATACGTCACTCCTCAGCCTATTAAACTCAAGAGAGTTCAAATCACTTTACGACACCCTGTCCTCACGAATTAACACTTTAACTCCTGATTTAATTCTGATGAACCTTGCACTTTAAGTCTATCATATCTTCCATGAGGTGTGATATCCAAAACCAATATAAGACTCTAGGTAAAATCTAACAAAGTACTATACAGCTGAAAAATGAGTTTTTTTCCTTTGTATTTCAAACCTTTTGAAGTAAAGCCAAAATCTCAAGGACCACTTTGATTACTTTTCTATCTCTGTATAAGCTCATAGTGACTTATCTATCTGGACATCCAAATCTTTTGCCCCCTTCTGCAGTTCTTCATCTTGTTCCATGATGAAGGTTATTTGATTTCTCTTTAATGGATCTAAAATGAATGGTTTTGGACCTTCAGACATGGCCTACACAGTTCTGCCCAATTACTTCTTCCTTCTCTGTTCCATTGCAATTTGTTACTTATCTTTGGGTAACTTAGAGTTCCTCCTAACTTCATGTCACTTCTAAATTTGATTACAATATTTTATATTCCTTGGACGAAATAATTAATTTGTATGATGAAAAGCTGAAGCTTTTGGACTCATAAACCAATGGACTCAATGACAAAAAAAATCCTTAAACAGTGACAGGAATCATAAGAGATATCCTCAATTCTCTATGCTGCTGACAGGATTTTCTCACAGTGCAGAGGATCCATGCTATCTCAAGAGCTCAACAATAGATCAGAAGTAGCTCCAAAGTGGAAGATCTAAGCTGCAACCCATTTTGATTCGCTCCAATCTACTGAAGTACCTACTAATGTTCTCCATGTTGAAATGGATGCCATTTCCCTCTCACTGACGATACCTTCATGGTGATATTGCCTCACCTGTTGATGGCCAGGCTTTGCCCATACGGCAGAGGCACCTGTTGTATAAAACAGTTAGTTACCTGAAATTGTTAACTGGTGTCACTAGCTGAGCCAATAGGATATAAAGAACTATTCCTGGGAGGAGCTAATCAGTACTGGGTTGTTGTTCACTTGATGTTTCGTAAATATTCAGAGTTTTTCAGTAGCAGTTATGTGTGGTTATTCTTAAGTTTTGCTTGAGATCTTCCCAAGGACTTCCATGCCTCTCAGATATCTTGTAACTAGCTGGACCACAGGACATTGGAGTAGAACTAGATCATTCCACCTATCAAGTCTGCCATTCAATGTGTCATCGAGGCAAAAAAACTGCAGGTGCTGGAATTCAGGGGAGACAGGCAGGTGGCTGAAAGAACATAGCAGGCCAGGCAGCATCAGGAGGTGCAGAAGTCGACTTTTCAGATGCACCCCTTCTTCAGGACTGGGGTGGGTGAGGGGGTAGCACAGATAAAAGCGGAGGCGGGGACAGGGTGGTTCATCATGTGGTCAAAGAGCTGGAGAGCTGTGGAGGTGACGGCATTGTGGCAGTGATAATGTGTCATAGTCATTGAGGTCTACAACACAAATAAAGGCCCTTCAGCCCATTGAGACTGTGTTGGTCAAAAACTACACACAATAGTCTAACTGTGACCTAACCAAAATTTTATACAGTTCCAGCGTCACTTTCTGGCTCTTAAACTCCCTGTTTTGGCCATAAAGGCAAGTATCCCATAAATCTACATAACCATTTTGCCCACCTGTCCCGGTGCACCAAGGTCCCTTGTGAATCGTGCTTACCAGGGTCCTACCATTCAGCATGTATTTCTCTTGCCTTGTCTGTCATGGCTGATCTGATAATTCTCAACTCTACTTACCTGTCTTTTCCCCATAGCCCTTGATTCACTTACTGATGAAAAATTTGTTAATTCAGCCTTGAACTTAATGACTCAACCTCTATAGCTTTTCTGCAGAAAAGACTTCCACAGACTCACTGCTTTTTAAGAGAAATAATTCCTCCTCATCATTATCTTACATGGTGACCCGTTTCTCTGAGATTATGCCCTTTGATTCTACGCCCACCAATAAGGGAAAATAACCTTTCTACATCTACCCTGTTAACTTCCCTAAGAACCTTATAAATCTCAATAAGGTCACCTCATTTTTCTAAACTCCAATTTGTACAGGCCCAGTCTTCTCAATCTCTCTTTATGAGACAGTCCCTCTATATCCAGGAATAATCTCATGAATCTTCTCTGCACTGCCTCCAATGCCTGTTTATTTTTCCCTCAAAAAGTGCACCAAAATCTTTGTCAGTACTCCAGCTGTCTTCTGACTAGACCCTCATCCAATTTTGTGAAAGTGATGACTGCAGATGCTGGAGATCAGTGTCTAGATTAGAGTGGTGCTGGAAAAGCACAGCAGGTCAGGCAGCATCTGAGGAGCAGGAAAACCGACGTTTCGGGCAAAAGCCCTTCATCAGGAATGAGGCTGGGGGCCTCTGGGCTGGAGACATAAATGGAGGAGGGGGGGGGGGGGGTGAGGGGAGAGGGGGGGCTGGAGAGAAGGTAGCCAAGAGTACAATAGGTGGATGGAGGTGGGGATGAAAGTGATAGGTCAGAGAGGAGGGTGGAGCAGATAGATGAGAAGGAAGATTGGCAGGTAGGTCATGAGGATGGTGCTGAATTGGCAGGTTGGGATAAGTGTTTGTCATGGCTGATCTGATAGTTCCCAAATCTACTTACCTGTCTTTTCCACATAGCCCTTGATTCGCTTACTGATGAATAATTTGTTAGTTCAGCCTTGAACTTAATGACCCAACCATTATAGTTTTGAGGTAAGGTGGGAGGAGGGGAAATGAGGAAGCTGGTGATGTCCACATTGATGCCCAGGGGTTGAAGTGTTCCGAGGCAGAATCAGGGCATTCCTGATGAAGGGCTTTTGCCCAAAACATCAATTTTCTCGCTCCTCAGATGCTGTCTGATCTGCTGTGCTTTTCCAGCATCACTCTAATCTTGATTTTGATCTCCAGCATCTGCAGTCCTCAGTTTCGCCACAAAACATCTTCAGATGATTCCAGTGGATGACTACAAAAGATACCATGTTGGCAGAGCTGGTATTTGAAAATATACCTATAGCTTGCTGACAGCAGTGAAGCTTGTGTTACGCGTAAAAGCAGCATGTGACTCTACCCGTGACTGCAATGAAGCAGCCTCTCAGCATCAGAATTTGGTTATTGTCCTTTACTGAATGTGACTTCCACATCCGGATTCTCAATTGGCTGTCTCCAGGAAGGTATGACCATTTTTGGCAACCTCCATTGCCACAACGAACCAAACCGCAAATTGAAGGAACAACACCTCATCTTCCGCCTGGGCAGCCTACAGCCTGGAGGATTCAACGTTGAGTTCTCCAATTTCAAATAACGTCCCTCCCCATCCTGATTGCCTTCCCAGCCCCTCCCTCACCTTTCCAGTCCTCCCTGCCACCAATTGGATTCATTTTTCCCATTGACCAACTGGATTCATTTCTCCCATTGACCAACCAGATTGTACCCTCTGCCTGTCTTCACCTATCTCCACCTCACTACCCTGCCCCCACCACCTCCTTTATCTGTCGCTCCCCTACATCCACCCGCAGTCCTGAAGAAGGGTTACACCTGAAATGTTGACTTCTCCACCTCCTGATGCTGCCTGGCTTGCTGTGTTCTTCCAGTCTCCTGCCTGTCTACTTTAGATTCCAGCATCTAAAGTTTATTTTGTCTCTCCTGCCTCCAGGAAAATGACATCCCTCTTTCCACCTAAATGCTACTTCCAAGTTCCTGACTTGGATTTCATTCTGAAAACGGGATCATAACCCACCCCAAAAAATTGAACATTTCAAATCAATGATCTTTTATCAGAAGTCCACGTCGAGTCTCCAATCAGATCATTGTCCTTCAACTACTCAGTCACTCTCCCCCCAATAATAGGTTCCACAAGCTACTGCCATTTATTTGACAGGCTTATAGTGTTCTGATTTCTTTTTCAGACTTGTAATGATCATGAGAGTGGTATTTTCAACTTTCCAAATCAAAGACACAATTCCCAAATTGAGAGATCTTCAGAAAATTGTGACGCAATTTCCATTTTCCAATCTGTTTCTTTCAATTCTCTTGGACACAAGCCATTATGGAGGTTTGTCCACCTTGGGTGCCATCATTTTCTTTATTACCACCACCCAAAAAATAGTACTAAAAATGATGACGTTTTGTCTTACGTTTACGATTATTTGAAGGCTGGTATCTAACTCCACTATGGAAACAGTTACAGAGAAAACAACTTAACTTGGAGAGATATAGGCCAAGTGCAGGCAGGTGGGAGCAGTTTAGTTTGGGATTATGGTTGGCTTGGACTGGTTGGACCAAAGCGTCTGTCTCTATGCTGTATGACTATGACTTTAAAGCTGCATTTTCCTTCGAATCCATTATAACATTGGCTGCAATAGCTGTTTTGTCAACCCACATTATATCTTATTATTCTTTTCTTTCTGATAAAGTACTTACTGTGAACCTTGATATTTTCTGCAGGTTTTGTAGACTTTATTTTTTTATATACCTTTCGTTGTTTTTTATAGTTCTTCTGGATGAATGGATTTCCACTTTCGCTTGAACCAATGCAGGCTTTCACATTAATACTACCTTGCTCGTTGGCTCTCCAATCGATTAATGGCAGAAGTGAGGCATTTGATTAGTTATTGGCATGCATTGGTTTTTAATTCAAACAAACAAAATCTTTGAAATCTCCCAGTGTTTGTCTGTCAGTTTACCCATGAACAGCTCCATTGGTCAATCCATTGAAGTTTACATCATTTAAATGTAAAATCTTGTTTCATGATCCTTGGTTTCTACTCTCACCCCTTTGAAGTCCAAGGACAAATTCTGCTTGGTATGGTTAGAATTTGTTTCAGTATCCTTTGCAATATGATTGGAAACTAATTCTAGTTCTTGAACAAGTCACTAAACTTAGTACAGCTGTATTGTTTGTCAGAAAAATGAGCTGAATACATTTCAATTGATTTTTTTCATCATTCCCAACTGATGTGAGTTACTATCTCCCTTTATAATCATGCTGGTTCTGCTACAGGTTTCTCTGATCTTCTGTTTATCTGTAACTCTGCTACGTAACTAATGCCATGGCTGCATTCAGCTCCCACCAAAGTCTTTCATTCTTCACTGTTCCTCTGTTCTGTACGTATTGTATCTCACATTCCTCCGATGGTGTCTTTTATCAGAATTGTGAATCTTTTGGAATTACCCTCTTCTTTCTGAGTATTTTATAAGCAAGAGTATTTAGCTCCTAGTCAACCCCAGTTTGTAGCCTCTGTAATGGTGAGAACATCATATCCTTTAAGCAAACTTTGTTCATCTAATTCATTTGTTTTGTCTCTCTGCTCTGTGCTTTCATGTATGTAGCTCTTATTTCAGTACAATCCCCATTCTGCTCAGATGGTCTATTTCCTGCGCTAGTTGAACCATCACACTTTTACTAACAGATGCACTTTAGCATGATATTCAGGAAATATGTTTTTATTTTTCATTGTTCCTGCTTTATTTTTAGCAGTTTTTTTTATTATGCCCTGTTACCATTTCTGTTCACCGAGTGACTGAGTGTTTGTGTTACCTAGATCTCCATTTGAACTCCAACGTTTGTCCTTCTCCTTCCTTCCTCTTCTGTTTGGATTACATGTTTAATCTAAATTCTGCCTTCTGCACTCCCTCATTGATTGAATGTCCTTTCTACAATCGATTGTATCTTTTCCATTAGGACATTGGACCCACTTCAGTTTACATGCAGCCAGCTGTATATCTACCTACTGTTCCCACACTGGTGCCAGTGCCACATGAATTAGAACCCATTGTTAAGATGCATTTAATTTTCTAACCTCTTTGTCCCTTTGACAATTAGCATGTAGCTTAGGTTAACATTCTGAAAATCATTACCTAATTTTCAATTCAATGCTTGACTCCTAATGTACTTATAGCGAGACCTAATTTCTATATTATTTCCACAAGCTTTTGGTTCTATCACCTCCTGGCTCTCATCCCACATGTTGCAAGCTCCTTTCTCTGTAGTGTTAGGTGCAGGGTTAAATGTAGGGGAATGGGTCTGGGTGGGTTGCTCTTCGAAGGGTCAGTGTGGACTTATTGGGCTGAAGGGCCTGTTTCCACACTGTAGGGAATCTAATCTAATACTATGATTTTCCTTCCATTGTCAATGGGAAGACTAGATTCTAGGCCACCGATCATGACTGCTGAGGAAACTATTGCCGTAATTATTGAATTCGAAATATTTCTATTCAGCTTCGTGTCTACACCTTCCCCAGCAGGACTATTGCTCTATGAGGAGAAAGTGTAGAGACTGTTATTGCTGGAAAAGCACAGCAGGTCAGGCAGCATCAGAGGACTAGGAGAATCGATGTTTCAGGCATAGTCCCTTCTTCAGGAATGAGGCTTGTGGGCCAGGATGGGAGGAGACTGAGAGATAAATGGGAGGGGTTGGGGTAGAGGGGAAGGTAACTGAGAATGCAATAGGTAGATGAAGGTGGGGGGAGAGGTGATAGGTCAGAGAGATATATTGAAAAGGTGATGGACCGGTCGAGAGGTGGTGTTGAGTTGGAGGCTTGGAACTGGGATAAGGTAGAGGGAGGGGAAATGAGAAAGCTGGGGAAATCCACATTGATCCTGTGTGGTTGCAGGGTCCAAAGGCAGGAGATGTGGCATTCTTCGTCCAGGCATCGGGTGGTTAGGGTTTGGCGATGGAGGAAGCCCAGGACCTGCATGTCATTGGAGATGTGGGAGGGGGAGTTGAAGTGTTCAGCCACGGGGTGGTGGGGTTGGTTGGTGCAGGTGTCCTCTGAAATGTTCTCTGAAATGATCTGCAAGTTGACATCCTGTCTTCCTGATGTAGAGGAGACCACATGGAGTGCAACAGATACAGTAGATGACATCAGTGGAGGTACAGGTAAAATACAGTCAGATGTGGAAGGATCCTTGGGCACCTTGAATGGAGGTGAGGGGGAAGTGTGGGCACAGCTTTTGCACTTCCTGCAGTGGCATGGGAAGGTGCCAGGAGTGGGATGTGGGCTCTTGGTGGGGCGTGGATCTGATGAGGAAGCCACAGAGGGAATGATCTCTCCAGAACACTGATAGGGATAGGGAAGGAAATATCCCTCATGGTGGGGTCTGTTTGTAGATGTCATAAGTGGCAGAGGATGATGCGGTGTATATGGAGGTTGGTGGGGTAGAAGGTGAGGACCAAGGAGGTTCTGTCCTTGTTGCATTGGGAGGGGTGGAGTTGAAGGGCGAAGGTGCAGGAAATGGAGGAGGTGTGCTGAAGGGCATCGTCGACCACTACTGCTCAATGAGATCTTACTTAGACTTCTAGCCATTCTTCCAAGCTGCCTTCTCCCTTATTCCCTTGGAGAGCTTGTCCTTGATGTGATGGATAGGACCTGTTACTCCAATATCTCCATTCCTGCCCCAGCTAGAAGCTTCTTCCTGAACCTGAGATGGAGTGACTCAAGATTTAACCGTTTCCTGTAGCTGTGGCCTCTGGGACAGTCAGTGACCATACATTCACACATTCCCCAGCCCCAGTTGCCTGTATTGCAATTATTACTCTATTTCATTTTCCAACAGTTATTCTGAGACAGAAACCATGTTCAGATGTGTTATGAGACACTGCTATGATAACTGCATCTTGAGGTGGGATCTTCTGATCCAGCGGCATGGACACTACCACCATGCTACAAAAACTATTTGCCGATGACTAGTGCAGATTTAATAGTAAATTATGGTCATCAGCTTAATTTGGATTAATTTGCACTTACTGTAACTAATTTTCAGTTCAACATATTTAAGATTTTAGAACAATTTACTGAATTCCGATAGATTGATTTTATTTTACCCATCGCTTCCTGTGCAGTTACTTTGCTTCATAGCCCTTTTACAATAGAACTACTTTCCTCAGAAGCAGACCATTCAGCCCTCTATGTTTGTGATTGTACTTGTACTAGCCCTTTGATAAAGCTATTCAATTAGTTTCAAAGCCTTTGTCTTTTCCTTGTATTTATTTTTTTTCCCTTGATATTTTCATATTCCAAATAGAAAAAGAACAGTTCCAAATAGTAATACTTGGAAATGAACAAATTGGTCATACTAAGCACAATTTTGAAGTACTGTATACAAAATAAGTCAGACCAGTATGTGACGTTCACAAGTTTTACTGGTTTTTATTTATTTGTTCAATTTAATATTAAAATGAGAATAAATAACCAGGTCTGTGTGTCTTGGGATTCTTCCTGTGTTTGGTATGATGACATACCTTTTGGATTCTCCATGCTGTTCCAATGCTATTGTCAATCTGATAGCCCCTTGCTCTTTTTAAATCCACTTGGAATTTTTCTTGTGATGATCCATTCTGAAATAACTTTTAGTTTCTTCATCAATACCATAACAAGATTGGATGTTAAGAATGTCAATACAATTCCAGACCAGCTGATGAAGGAGCAATGCTCCGAAAGCTAGTGCTTCCAAAAAAAAACCTGTTGGACTATAACCTGGTGTTGTGTGATTTTTAACTTTGTACACCTCAGTCCAACATCGGCACCTCCAAACCATGAATACCATTCCTGATATCGAGTGCTGCTGTGGAGCATTTACAGCTGTCACTCCAAGGTGGTGTAATCATTCACAGATGACCACATCTCTGCCCAGTAAATTTGGAGTTTCCTGAAGACTCTGTTTTCAGGTATTTGAAAAACTTTAAATGACAGAAACTGTCAACTATTCAGAGAAATAATAAAATCAAATCAGTTCTGATAGACTCCTCTAACAGGTAGATTGATACAAATAATCCCAGCTATAAGAGTTGAATTTTCTTGTAAAACACTGTCACATGCACTGAAAGACTAGTGTCCATTTAAAATGCAGATGTATAGTTAAACTAATCTGAATAAATTCAAGAAAGTGCAGACGCATTGGTGAGGTCTCACTAAACAACTAAATGTGTCCTCCAGCACAAGGGCATCACTTCAATTGCCAAATAATGAAAATTTCTGGCATAAGTGCTTGGAAATGCTGTCATCTGTGAGATGAAGTGGCAAGAAATTTCTGATTCTGTTTCAAAAGTGATGTTCATTTTCTTGCTCTGTGCATTTTTATGATTTTCTGAATTACCAGGTTGCTGCAGTGACCTTTAGGAGCTGAACACAATGGCACTAATTTTTCTTTTTGCCATCGTGCAGAGCATTTTTTTTTCACTGTTAGAGACTCCTGGTGAATCTTAGTATAAAAATTATTTGTTATCCAACCATTTTAAGCCAGCTCCTTTATTCCCAATGAATTTTACTTGTCCTTCTGTCATTTGCAGCCACAGTGGGATTGCACATTTTCATCCTGCCAAGCAACCTTTCTCATCTCAGAGCACAGCAGGAGATTTGTACAACCAGGTCCCACTGTGTAGGTCCATGCTGAAATAAAGATTATTGCTATGTTGCAAAGCCTGGCTATTGTTGAATGCCTGCAGGCTTGTTGATTTGCTGTTAAATTCTCATTGTTCCCCCAGGTCTACATTCCACTCATGTTATAAGTTTTTTTCTCACTGACTGGAGCTTTTTTAAACTGCCATGATTGCTGACTTCATCTGTTAAAATGTCAATTTTGCATCGACCGATCACAGTTTTTTCAGCTTTCTATGATGCTGAGTAACTTGGATCACATAATTTTAATTACTAATTCCTAATGTGTTTATACACTTATGTCATAAGGCTTCTCAAGGGAAAAGAATTACTTTTGATTGCACAGCAATTTGAAAAACAGTAGCCACTCGAGAAAAATCAAGTTTGTTTAGAAAGTGTAAGATTATAACACACTGCAAATCCACTTGATGAAGAGTCAATTGATTTATGCTATTCTTGACCAAAGAGAGGCTATCACAGTGGACATCAAAAAGATTGTGTTGATTGTAAAGAACATATTTAAATATCTCCAACACTTGCAGAGTGCTAAAAGAATAACTAATCTTACATCATAATGTATATTTACCATTATTTCTCTCCGCAATATATAATTGCCCTATGCAATGTAGGTATTTGAGTGTGATGCATGCATTTCACTATATTGTGTGGGAGCCTTTATTGTGTGATTCATGTGGCTGTACACTTTGAATTGTGAAGGTCCCAAGCAGTTCTTCATGTTGCACTTAGTTGCTGGCCTCTGTCTTGTCCTTGTGGATGTATTAAAATGAGTTAAAAGAGCCATGAAACATTTTTGCTCAAGTCAGTGTTTCAGAGGGGTGTAGAGTTTTGAAAATAGCACAAGAGAGAGGAGGAGCTGCAACAGTTTTGCGATGAATCTCTCGAGACGCTGAACACAACTGCAATGTTTTCCCTCAACCCGCAAAAATGTCTGACTCCTCGACTGAAATAAGTCACAGTTGGCAAAAAAACTCTGCAGCAACATTAAAGTCAGAAACAGCTTGACACAACCATAACTCTTTTGAAAACTGTCCATACTGTGTTGTCATTAAAATAGATTATTTTCGCTGAGGGTTGGGGGGAGTATTTGCAGGTCGACTGGTGGCTTGTTGTGACTGGAAATAATTTATTTCTGTCACAACTATTGTCCAAATGTTGTGGCAAGCCACAAATTAAAATATGCAAATTCGACCATGACAAGTTCATTCAAAACAAAAGAATCGGAGGTCATGGACTGTATTTGAAGTGAAGTAAATTTAAAACTAATCTGAAGAAACTTTATTTCAGTAAATGAGTTGCAAACTTATGGAACAGGCTATCCAGGGGAGATGAGGAAGGAGTTGGTACTGACTAATCCAAGTTGAATAATCTTTAAGGAGGTAAGAAAGTAACATTTTGACATACAGTATTTGAACAGTTTGGGACGTGATATGAGAGAGAGGATCAATTGATTTTGGACTCACCTCATATTTGGGCCTGTTAGGAACCAAGTGACTATGGTTTTACAGAACAGCGGTCAGCCCACCCACAGACCAGAAAGTCATGGCAACCACACCCTCATTGCTTCCAGGAGTCCCATTAGCTCTCTATCTTCAACAGATAATTAAATGCTTGGCATCGAGTTCTCCTTTTCCCTTTTAAAATGAGATCCCACTGCCAACAGATTTCAGTACTTGATGGGCTAACAACCCACTTTGAATCCCAACAGCACTGCTAAGAGGCATGGCTACTGCTGGTACTGCATCTGGTCCAGAGAAGCCGCATGGACGTGTCCCAGGAACCAAAGTTAGGCCCCAAAGTGGAGACTGCAAGAAAGGTTGGTGAAGCAAGGGAGCAGTGATATTTCAGAATGGGGGGCATTTCCTTGGGATTCTTTGGCAGGATCTCCTTCCAAGTCTCTCCAAGATATGGGCACGTGGATGGTCTCCTGATGTGGCAGAAGGCTCATTCACTTCTGCTAAAGTTATCCATACAATCTAAACTAACCAAAGCAATAAAGCATTAGCCTGCTTTATTTACATGATTCCTGATAACTTGCAAAGGCAAAGTAAAATAAGGCTGAGTCAGGGGAGATCATGCTTGACAAACCTGTTAGAATTCTTTGAGGCAATAACATGTAAGTTGGACACAGAAGAGCCAGTGAATATTTTCAATTTCCACAAGGCCTTTGACAAATGGCCAGACATGAGTCTGCTAAATAAGACAAGAGCACATGCTGTTAGAGGCAAGGCACTGGCATAGATAGAGAATTGGCTCGCTGACAGAAGGCGGAGAGTGGCAATAAAGGGGTCTTTATCAGTAGTTTGACACTCGTGGAGTTCCACAGGGGTCAGTGTTGGGACCATTACTATTCACGTTATAGTTGAGTGATCGAGACAAAGAAACTGAGTGTATTGACACAAAGATAGGTGGAGGGACAGGCAGTGTTGTGGAAGTGGGGAGGCTGCAGAAGGACTTGAACAGGCTAGAAGAGTGGGCAAAATTGTGGTAGATAGAATACAATGTGTGAAAGTGGAAACAGAGGAGACTTGATGGACCAAAAGCCTAATACTACCCATTTATTTTATGGTGTTATGGTTGTGCACATTGATAGGATGAATAGAGGTGTAAACTATATTCTACATGAGGAAAGGCTTCGGAAATCTGAAGCACACAGGGACTTAGGAGTCCGAGTTTTGAATTCTCTTAAAGTTGACATGCAGGTTCAGTTGATGTTTAGTAAGCTAAATGCAATATTAGCATTCATTTCAAAAGAACTAGAATACAAAAGGCAGGGATGTACTGTTGAGGCTGTATAAGGCTCTGGCAAAAGTGAGGACTGCAGATGCTGGAGATCAAAGTCAAACATGTGGTGTTGGAAATGCACAGCAGGTCAGGCAGCATCAGAGAAATAGGAAAATCAATGTTTTGGCCAAAAGCCCTTCATCAGGAATGAGACTGGGAGCCTTAGGAGTGGAGAGATAAATGGGAGGGGGTGGGGCTGGGGGGGATGGTAGTTGAGAGTGTAATAGGTGGATGGAAGTGGGGTTAAAGGATACAGGTCAGAGGGGAGGGTGGAGCGGATTGGTGGGAAGGAGGATGGACAGATAGGACAGGTCATGAGGCCGGTGCTGTGCTGGAAAGTTGGAACTGGAGTAAGGTGGGGGAGGGGAAATTAGGAAATTGGTGAAATCTACATTCATGCCATGGGTTTGGAGAGTTCTGAGGTGGAAAATGAGGCTTTCTTCCTCCAGGCATCGGATGGTAAGGGAATGGCGATGGAGGAGGCCCAGGACCTGCATGTCCTCGGCAGAGTGGGAGGGGGAGTTGAAGTGTTCAGCCATGCGGCAGTGGGATGGATTGGTGCCGGTGTCCCTGAGGTGTTCTCTGAAGTGCACTGCGAGTAGGTGCCCTGTCTTCCCAATGTAAAGGAGACCACATCGGGAGCAACGCATATAGTGAATGACATGTATGGAAGTGCAGGTGAAACTTTGATGGATGTGGAAGGCTCATTTGGAGCCTTGGGTGGAGGTGAGGGGGAGGTGTGAGCTCAGGTTTTGCAATTCCTGCGGTAGCAGGGGCAAGTGCCGGGAGGGGAGGGTGGGTTGTTGGGGCTCGTGGACCTGACAAAGTAGTCGCAGATGGAATGGTCTTTTCGGAAAGCAGATAGGGGTGGGGAGGGAAATATATCTCTGGTGGTGGGATCCATTTGTAGTGGCAGAAATGGTGAAGGATGATGCAATGTATATGGAGGTTGGTGGGGTGGAAGGTGACGACCATGAGGTTTCTGTTCTTGTTGCGGTTGGTGGGGTAGGATTCGTGGGTTGAGATGTGGCACATGGATAAGGTGTGTTGGAGAGCAGAATCAATCACATGGGAAGGAAAATTCCAGTCTGCCTGACCTGCTGTGCTTTTCCAGCACCACACTCTTGACTTTGCATAAGGCTCTGGTCAGACTGCATCTGGAATATTATGAGCAGTTTTGGGCTCTGTATCTAAGGAAGGATGTGCTGGCATTGGAGAGGATCCAGTGGAGGTTTATAAGAATGACTCTGGGGATGAAGGGCTTGTTATATGAGGAGCAGTTGAGGATTCTTGGACTGTACTGAATGGAGTTTGGAAGCATGAGGGAAAATCTCGTTGAACCTTACAGAGTATTGATTAGATTGGATTACTTACAGTGGGGAAACAGGCCCTTTGGCCCAACAAGTCCACACCGACCCACTGAAGCACAACCCACCCAGACCCATTCCCCTATATTTACCCCTTCACCTAACATGATGGGCAATTTACCATGGCCAATTCACCTAACCTGCACAATTTTGGACTGTGGGAGGAAACCAGAGCACCCAGAGGAAACCCACGCAGACATGGAGCGAATGTGCAAACTCCACACAGTCAGTCACCTGAGGCAGGAATTGAACCTGGGTCTCTGGTGCTGTGAGGCAACAATGCTAACCACTTTGCCACCGTGCCGTGAGAGGCTGGTATGATGTGAATATGGAGAAGATGTTTCTACTAGCAGGACAGACAACTGAAAGCACAGCCTCAGAGTGAAGGGATAACCCTTTATATCTGAGATGAAGAGGAATTTCTTCAGCTCAACTGTGAAGAATGTGTGGAAAGCATTGCCACAAAAGGCCATAGAGGCCTTTGAGTGTATTTAAGACCGAGATAGATAGATTTTTGATTAGTAAGGGGCTCAAAGGAGAAGGCAAGAGAATGGTGTTGAGAAATCAGTCGCGATCAAATGGTGGAGCAGACTTGTTGGGTTGAACGACCTAATTCTGCTCCGATATCTTGTGATCTTAAGGTCTTATGATCTGAATCCAATGATATAAACAATGGACAGAGGCCATGCATTCTCCGGGGAACATTTTAAACTGCTGTCTGTTGATTGCAGGGAGACAGTTCTCCTGCCATTGATGGGACTCAGTTTCCTAGGAGTTGACAATTCCAATATCATCAGAGACCCAGATTTTTTTGGGGTCTTGCAAGTTTTGCCACTGAACATTCAAATCAGCCCTTATGTTTCCCTGACAGGTTTTCAACCGAGTGAAGAGAAGTCATGTTCAAACAATAAAAAAGAAGATTGACAGGAGGAGCTTTATTCTGACTTTGTGTATCAATGATGTCTTACTTGGTCGTACCTTCATATTTAAGTTAGAAGGTTGTGGGTTCAAGTCCCCTTTGAGTTTGGACTGCAAGAATTAATGATGCAGTTTGATGCTATACAATCAGAGGTGCTGTCTTACAGAAGAGGCAAACAAATCGATGGTACCCTTTCAAGGAAGAGCACAAGAGCTATGCCTTGCATCCGAATGAATTTTTATTCCTCAACCAACAACAGCGGGAAAAAAAACAAGACTATCTGGTGATTAGTACTTTGCTGACTACGAGAGCATGTTGTGGGCAATCTGAGCGCCACATTTCTTACATGAGAATGGGCACATAACTGGAGTACTTTGGAATGTCAAGGGATCGTGCAAGATTCTATATAATTGCAGGTCTTCCTTTTTGTATTGCTCCATGAAAATGTAAAACAAAGGGGACGCACCATTAACATTGTTCAAGTATTGTCACATCAGTTTGTTGGCAAGCTCCATAAGACAGAGAAACAATTACTACCCTTGGAATCAGCCATCAAGTTAAGATAGAATACTAAGACCAAAAAATTATGTCTTTTGACTTTTAAATCATCAAGTAATTTGTGTCAACAAAATGATTTAAAACAGATTTTACATAATCACTATTAAGAATTATATAACAGGTAATTAAACATATTTTTTCTTAGAGAAAGAATTGATCTTGAGTTGGTTGTTACCTTAATGAACTTAATTGGGCTCCATGGAGTATTTACTTCAAATGATTAGCAATTGAACTAAATCATTTTCTAAAACTGTACAATAAAATGTTTTCAGCAACGGTGTATCTAACTGACCTAGTCGAATCACTCCTGTCTCATTTAACCAGTTATCACATGGTTCTGATGCAGCCAAAGGAGTAACACTGCATTCAGTTCTATGTCTATTCATCTTACTTAGTAAGAAACCTACTGTGTTGATTTCTTTTGCCTTTCCTATCCTGTGACTTATTTAGGAAAAGTGTGCTGACATTTAAGTCCCACAGCAAGTCATCACAAATGTGTAAATACCTAATTTAAACCACCCAGATGATCACTTTGCCTACTATTCGGGACAAAAGTTAATAACACCAGAAAAATAACCATTTGTGGAAAGCACATTTATACTTTAGCATATGACAGAGAAAGGAAAGGATTGCTAGTCTACTACCGAACAACTTAACTATACATCTCGAAAGTCCCTAAATATGCACACTCATGACAAATAAAACATGGAAAATTCAAATTGTTTGACACGAATATAGGTGGAAAAATATAAAACAAAACATTGAAGATTAAAAGTGCATATCATCAGGTGGCTTCAGTTGTCTCTCGCAGTTTCTTTGATTACAGGGATGAAGGCATGCTATTCTCTGTTGAGTGATGATTGCCGTTTAATTCAACATTGGCACGGGGAAGTGAATCCTGGAGCAGCAGCTGGTGTGGGCAAGCGAGTCCCAGAGCAGGGGCCGGTGAAAAGAGGCAGTCCCAGAGCAGTGGCCAGTGTGGGGAGCAAGTCATAGAGACATAGAGTCATAGAGATATACAGCACGGAAACAAGCCCATTATTCTAACTTGTCCATGCTGACCAGATATCCCAACCTAATCTAGCCCCATTTGCCAGCACTTAGCCCATATCCCTCTAAATCCTTCCTATTCATATACCCATCCAAATCCTTGTTAAATACTGTAATTGTACCAGCCTCCACCACTTCCTCTGGCAGCTCATTCCATACATGCACCACTCTCTGTGTGAAAAAGTTGACCTTTAGATCCCTTTTATATTTTTACCCTCTCACCCTAGTTCTGGACTCCCTGACACCAGGGAAAAGACTTTGTCTATTTATCCTATCCATGTCCCTCATATAACCCTCCATAAGGTCACTCGTCAGTCCCTGATGCTCCAGGGAAAACAGCCCCAGCCTATTCAGCTTCTCCCTATCGCTCAAATCCTCAACCCTGGCAGCATGCTTGTAAATCTTTTCTGAACATCTTTCCGATAGGAAGGAGACCAGAATTGCACACAATATTCCAAAGGTTGCTTAACCAATGTCCTGTACAGCTGCAACATGACCTCCCAACTCCTGTACTCGATACTCTGACCAATAAAGGAAAGCATACCAAACACATTCTTCACTATCCTGTCTACCTGCGACTCTACTTTCAAGGAACTATGAACCTGCACTCCAAGGTCTCCTTGTTCAGCAACACTCGCTGGGATATTACCATTAAGTGTATAAATCCTACCCTGATTTGCTTTTCCAAAATGCAGCACCTCGCATTTATCTAAATTTAACTCCATCTGCCATTCCTCAGCCCATTGGCCCAACTCATTAAGATTCCATTGTACCCTGAGGTAACCTTCTTCACTGTTGACCACACCTCCAATTTTGGTGTCATCTGCAAATTTACTAACTACACATCCTACGTTCACATCCAAATCCATTATATAAATGACGAAAAGCAGTGGACCCAGCACCAATCCTTGTGGCACACCACTGGTCACAGACCTCCAGTCTGAAAAGCAACCCTCCACCACCACCCTCGATCTTCTACGGTTGAGTCAGTTCTGTATCCAAATGACTAGTTCTCCCTGTATTCAATGAGATCTAACCTTGTTAACCAGTCTACCATAAGGAACCCTTGTTGAATGCCTTACTGAAGTCCATATAGATCACCTCTACCACTCTGCCCTCATCAATCTTCTTTGTTACTTCTTCAAAAAACTCAATCAATTTCGTGAGATATGATTTCCCACGCATAAAGCCATGCTGACTATGCCTAATCACTCCTTGCCTTTCCAAATACATGTAAATCCTGTCTCTCAGGATTCCCTCCACCGACGTCAGGCTCACCGGTCTATAGTTTCTTGGCTTTTCCTTACCACCTTTCTTAAAGAGTAGCACCATGTTAGCCAACCTCCAGTCTTCCAGCACCTCACCTACAAATATCAATGATACAAAGAAAACTTAGCTTGGAGCAGCTGAGAGCATGTGCAGAGCAGACTAGAGGCTTGGAATGGAACAGAGACAATTGTTGCACTGAGGTCTGGCGCATGGAGTCAGACCAGTTACGGAAGCCCCTATATTAAGCTGCTGCAATATAATGTTTATTTGTAATTTGTTTATTTGACTGTAATGTTTATCTTTCAAGCTATGTCATATTTCTAACTTATACTATGAATCACTGTGAAGTAATGCAAATACTTTTCTTTTTTATTCCTCTTTTTGTGTCGAAGATTTGTAACTAAGATGGTGCCACAAGAGGCGACATTGTAAAACCTTTCACTGTACTCCTGTACTTCAGTACACGTGACAATAAAAGATATTCTACTCTATTGTATTTGATCAGGTGGATCTAGGTCTTTTCCTGTACCACAATTCTTTCTTTTAAGTTCTTGACCTTTCCATCCTTTCATTCACACAAAAAGAAAGGGCAAAGATGTTTTCTGCTTGCCATCTTTGGTTAGTTCTAGCTGTACCATTCCCACCAGCATGGAATAAACCAATCTGAGGTCTGACATAAGCAGTCGTCCCATAACTCAAAACCTACCGGTGTCGCTCTGATTCAATGTAACAATCTCACCTCTCCAAAAGCAACATTGTCTTGGACAGCTAAACAAATGCACCACTTGATTTTGTTCAAGTTGTAAAACTCTCCTGGGGTATTTCATTTATGAAGTATCGTGTAATTTCCATCCAATGTATAATCAAAAAAGCAAAACAAGAATTGCCTCTTTATACCTGGCTGAAGGTTAAGCATCTCCTGGATGGAGGCAGAAATTTTGTGAAAAGGATTAGATGGCAACTACAGAATATCCCAATTTTCCATCAATTATGTCTAATAGAAAAATAGCTGAACTGGTTCCCAAATGCCTATTGTGCTTTCCACCAGATTCAGCTGACTGCTTAATGCTCATGGAGTTTTTACAGAGGTCCAGCCCATTGTTTTAACTACATTTATGGCGATGAACATGGATCTCATAGGTTTCAGTATAATGTGGACTCCACAGTTAAAGTCTATATAGAAAGTCAAATGTAAACTTGAGGTCCCTAAAGCTCTCAAAAAAGAGTTAGTTAAAGAAATAGAAATATTTTCATTCATATAGCACCTTTCACTACCACTTTACATCCCAGAGCACCATACAACCAATTTAGAAGTGTACTCACTTTCATAATGTAGCTGTAAGATTATGCACAGCCAGTTCCCACAAAAAGCAATGCTGTAGTGAACAGATAGTCTGTTTTTGTGATGTTGGCTGAGATTACATATCAGCCAGGACATCGAGGATATCTTTCCTGCTCCTCTTTGCAATAATTCCAACTGATTCTTTACATCTGCCTGAGTGGACAGATGGAGCCTCAATTTAACATTTCATTTGAAAGGCACCAACTCAGGCATTGCAGAATTCCTTCAGTACTGCACTGAGGTGTATCAGCCCTGTTATTTGTGGGAAACTTGGTTAAATCTGGAAAAATGTAAACCAGAGACAACAGTGATATCAATTGAGCCACAGCTGAGGAGTAAAAAACAGGTTAACTGCCTTTGTTTATCTCCCACAATTTTCTGTGAAGATCAAGCGATGTCTATTGGTGTGAGTTGATTTTAGCCAAAGTTAAAAATTACCCACAGGGTTTCATTCTGAAACACTTCCATATTCTTTCTGTTTTACTTGTCACAGTTTGTGTTAGCTCTGCCTCTGCCCTTTCTCGGAGTTAAATCTACTCTGGGCAATGAATATAGAACACATGGTGCTGAGAAATATTTTTGAAATGCTGACAGGAGTTGTGTGCAAATGAGTTTACTGTCATTTCGGATGTTTTACATTTATTCATTGGATGGGGACATTGTCAAGACCAGCATTTGTTGCCTCTCCCTTTCTGTCCTTGAGAAGGTGACAGTGAGTGACTGCCATAAACCAATGCAGTCCATCTGGTATAGGTGCACTGTTATAAAGGGAGTTCCAGGATTTCAATTCGGTGACAGTGAAGGAACAGCAAAACAATTCCAAGTCACAGTGGTGTGTGCCTCAGAGGGAACTCACAGGTGATGTGATGTTCAAATGATGATCATGGGAACCAAGCCCTTTAAAGTGCCATTATCCTTATTAAAAGACATTTGTCAAGTCAATTTCTTGAACACAACAGAAGCATTCTTCTTCAAAGTGTTGCATGCTAATTTTCCAATAAAAGAGAATTAGAACTTAAGAGAAAGGAACAGGAATAGGGGATATGGTTCCTCTGGCCTGTACCATCATTCAGTAAGTTCAGTGCTAAATTTCTACATCAATTCTGTTTTCCAGCTCTGTCCATTTATCTCTTGATGCCTTTAAATTTCTCCTCAACTCAGATCTTATATCCAACTCCTTATCTTGACCCATAATTCTAAACTCCATAGCCTCGGGGGAATATTCTCTGAACATCTGCCCTGTCTAGCACTCTGAGCATATTTAGTAGTTTTGCACTGGTTGTCTGTGAATGTGAAAAGGAACACAATTTGTCAGCGTTTTTTTCTGGTGTTCTTTTAATGAATGTGTTCTGCAACCATGCAAAGGATTTTGTTGTATTAAAGTCAATTACAGTAACTTTGAAATAATAGAGTTTTGTTGGAAGTTTCCTCATTTTTCAGTGTGAGGATTATGTGTGTGGTTTTGTAGAGCCTGCATTGCCAGAAGGGAGCTTCACCTGCCAGTGTAGCTGGAGATTTGGAATGCATACTGTGCATGATTTTTGGACAATTACTAGAAATCCCTAAAAGCGACATAGTAGTTGGGAGTGTGGTGGGCAGAATTTTATGCCATCATATTGTATTCAGAGTTGAGGAGGTCATTTAATCAGGTGTGAGGGTGGCATGTGGCCCTTCCTGGCTGTGTTGTGGGAAGGTCCATGAAAGGACTTCCCAGTCCCAATGTCAATTGAAAGCACTAAATGGGCAATTAATGATCATTTAAGAGACACATCCTGCAACCTTTTGTATTAAACTAACATCTAGTCACCCTTGGGGGTGGCATGGTGGCTCCGTGGTTAGCACTGCTGTCTCACAGTGCCAGGGACCTGCGTTCGATTCCAGCCTTGGGTGGTTGTCTGTGTGTTTGCGTGGATTTCCTCCAGTTTCCTCCTACAATCCAAAGATGTGCAATTTAGGTGAATTGGCTGTGCTAAATTGTCCATAGTGTTCAGGGATGTGTAGGTTAGGTGCATTAGTCAAGATAAATGTATTAAACTAACATCTAGTCACCCTTGGGGGTGGCACGGTGGCTCAGTGGTTAGCACTGCTGCATCACAGCACCAGGGTCCAAGGTTCGATTCCAGCCTCGGGCGACTGTCTACGTGGAGTTTGCACATTCTCCCCATGTCTGCGTGGGTTTCCTCCCACAGTCCAAAGATGTGCAGGTCAGGTGAATTGACCATGTTAAATTGTCCATAGTGTTAGGTGCATTAGTCAGAGTGAAATGGGTCTGGGTGGGTTACTCTTCGAAGGGTCGGTATGGACTTGTTGGGCCAAAGGGCCTGTTTCCACACTGTAGGGAATCTAATCTAATCAATTGTCACTCAGGGAGCATCACAAGCTTGTGGATTTGGGGGATGGGCAGGACATGTCGTGCTACTAATGTACAGGGTTTTGGTGAAACCACCCTCAGAGTGCTGCATGCGGTTTTGCTCTCCTTATCTGAGGAAGGATGTTTTGACTTTGGAGGGAGTGCAACAGTCTGGTTTTCCAGACTGATTCCTGGGATGGCAGAAATGATTTATGAAAAGAGATTGGTTCAGTTGGGGTTATATCCACTGGAGTTTGGAAGGAGAATCTCACTCCATGAAACCATCCTCCACATGCCTCAACCTCGAGCTTGTGTCATTCCTCAATCCAAGAGTTCATGGGCATGTTATTCCTGCAGGGGCCACCATCATCCCAGTGGTGCAAGTGAGCAAAAGGATTGCTGACTTTTGATTTAACTAGGAACTTTGAGTGGGTATGAAGTTTCCACTAACCGTGAAAATCTGGGATACCTGGGATGGCCTGTGTGGCCATTTAAATTCACTCTGCTCTGAGAGACTTGGTGAAATGATCAGGCTATCCAAACTCTGCAAGGTGTCCTGTATTTACGCATGGTTCAGATATTCAGGATCCTTCAATGCCAACTAGCAACTTAAAATTAATCTTGCTTTCTCGTCAAAAGTGCAATATTTTACAGCACATAAGGAGGCTATTCAGCCAGGCAATTAATAGCTTCAGGTACCCTCCAGCCAGAGCCCTTATGGTTGTATAAACACCCGACCTCCCCCAAGAAATTTCCAAGTTAAGTCTAGTTAGTTTAGGCAGCAGCAACAGAGGTTTCAATGCCAGGAGGTCTGTGTATTTTGCTTAAGTGGCTGTGTTTCTCATACACAGGAGGGAAGAGAGTGTAGAGTGGAACGAGCACAGAAAATGCTGGAGAAAATCAACAGGTTTATCGTCACCTGTGGAGAGAGAAACAAGGTTAATGATTCAAGACGTATGAGAACTGAAGAATAGAAGACTGTTCTGAAGAAAAGTCATGCTGGACTCAAAATGTTAACTGGGTTTCACTCTCCACATATGTTGCCAGGCATGCAGAGTTTCTCCAACACTTTCTGTACTTGTTTCAGATTTCCAGCTCCTGCAATATTTTGCTTTTATTTGAGTGGGTAATGGGATTGGTTTGGGAATGGCACCCACAGAGGACTGGCTGAATGGCCCCGTTTTGTGCTGTGAAATATTGCATCTTTGACAGAACAAAAAAGATTATTTTAAAGTTGCTAATAGGCATAATAAGACTCTGCATAGCTGAACCACATGTAAATACATGAGATACTTCTCTCTGAAGTACACCACACAAAACTAAACTTGGATAGACTGATCCCTTCACAGTTTTCCCCCCAGTTTAACCCAACCTTTAGCAGATTGAATTTATTCTCAGACTTCTGCTGACTGAATCCAATTTCCTGTGACATGTGACAAATACAGGTCACCTCACTTAAGGACAAGTCAGATAACAGCCAGCTCCACTTAACAGCAAATTTGATCCATGGGTGGCTTTATTTTGTTGCCACATTAATTTCTTTGCTGGTAAACTCCAGCAAAGAGCAAACACTTTCACTTAAAAACATGTTCGCTTTCCATCTGCAGCTTACTTCTCTAAAACACGTGACCCTGCACCCTTTGTACCATTTATCAGCCATTAACAACCCAGTCACATAAAGAGCCACAAAATCTATTAATTACTTATTCTTAACAGGAAAGAAAAAAAACGATTGTAATATTTTAAATCTTTTGTACCGACATGTCTTCTTCAATTTTATGTTCGCTAATACTACATAGAGTTGTGTGAAAAAAAGAACAAAGACGAAACACAGGCACATTTTCACAGGACAAGTGCAAGTGATTTAACACCTATATCACCATATACTAAACCAGGGAAAGTAAGGTGTACTAAAATTGGAAATTACTGTTTTCAAAAGCAAATAGAATCATAGAATTTTATAGTAGGAGACCATTCAAAGCAACGTATCTGTAACAGTTCCTGAAAAAGGTACCGAGTGAGTCCCATTCTCCTGCCCTAACTCTGTGACCATCTAAATTTCATCACTTTCAATATTGTTGGAGAGTCCAAATTGCCAAAAGGAACTGGAACTCAACTATAGTAAGATGTGGGTTTTTTTTTGTAAAAAGAATAAACTTTGTTTTGAAAAACTTGTATGGTGAAATCTACTTTCACTTCCTACATGTGAAAATAGGCCCTTCAGCCCAACAAGTCCACACTGACCCTCCAAAGCATAACCCACCCAGATCCATTCCCCTACCCTGTTATCCTATATTTACCACTGACTAATGCATCCAACCTACACATCCCTGAACACAAAGGCCAATAAGCATGGCCACTCCACCTAACCTGCGTATCTTTGGATTATGCAGGGGAAACTGGAACACCAGGAGGAATCCCATGCAGACACAGGCAGAATGTGGAACCTCCACACAGACAGCTACCGAGTTTGGAATCGAACCCAGGTCCCTAGTACTGTGAGGAAGCAGTGCGAACCACTGGGCCACTGTGGCATTCAACCATCTAAATCCACCATTGGCTGTAAAAAGAGATCAGGGTGAGGAATATGCTACAGGAATGAGAGTTCTTTTCTTTTCTCTTTTGCTTTATACTCTATAGAGTGCATTCTATCTGGGTGCATAATGGCCTGGTAAAGCAACTGCTCTGCCCTGGACTGTAAGAAAGTACAGAAAGTTGTGTACACAGCCCAGACCATCATGGAAGTCAACCTCCCATCCATGGACTTAATTTGCACTTCTCTTTGCCACAGAAAGGCTGCCAATATCAACAAACACCCATTACATCCTGGCAATGCTTTCTTCCAACCTCTTCTGTCAGAAGCTTGACACATGCACCAACAGGTTCTTCCCTGCCACTATTAACCTACTGAACAGCCCTCTCTAACTTCAAATAATGTTGATCTTGCTTTTCACACCTCCTGTGCAGTGTAAATTGTAAAACCTCTCTCTGTCTAAGCATCCTATGATGTGTATATCCTAGTTTGCTATGATCTGCCTGTACTACTCGCAAAACAACATTTTCCACTGTACTTAGGTACATGTGACTGCAATAAATCAAATCAAATCAAATTTAAAGGGGGGAGGGGGAGAAGACCAATTCACACTTCCTCTTCTCTTGAAATGTTGGTTGGCCTCTGCAGGACTATGTTTGGTGCCATTATTCATGTATCGAGTATGAGGTATATTTCAGCAATTTAGGCAAGAATGTGGATCAAGCGTTCTTTCAGTGATGAGGAGAGGGTGCTCTACTGCTGGGCCAGGGGAGGTGAAGTCCCATATCAGCATCGCCACAAGCACAGGGCCTTCTCCACAAAGTGGGGTATGTATTCCCCCTTGTCTGCCATGTTAAGTTCAAAATTCAGGAACCATGCAGGGCAGTTCTGAACTAACAGCTCCATAATAGCCAAGGATGCCATCAATTGCAGAATATCCACTGGGTGTTGAGTGGATTGCCTGGGAACAGCACAGAGTAATTTGGGACAGAAATCAGATCTACGAGATGCCACAGGACCATGATAAGTAGTTGATGAGGAGAGTTCAGTCAGACACAATGAAGGAACTCACTCAGCATCAAGGCAACCACCCTTCCCAAAATCATGATGCAAATAAAAAAAAGTCAAGTCCATTATCAATGCGCATTTAGTTAACTTTCTGATGGATGTCCAACATGACCAGATCCAGTCCTTCTACAGCTATCAAACTTTGGTTGAGAAAGCTTCACTCCGTCATTATAGAGAGATGTGTATTATTTGTCATAAATGGGTGGATCTTGTTTGGCCTGGTATCTTCATGATCTGAGTTGTTATCCTTTGTGATGGGTGGTTGATGATATACTCTTTGGCTATATCAACCATTTTGTTTCAGGGCTTGACCATTGCTCACTGTAACATATGGCCTTGTATGAATAGAAAAACGTTTCATGAAAATCTCACTTTTTAAAATCTTTGTCCTGGATTAAATTGGAATTACTGTCCGTATGCTTGTCATTAGGATCTTGCAGCATTTTCTTGCTTCTTTCCAACAATGTCCTTCAGCACTTTTTAAAACTCCCATTTTGTGAAACTGGATGTGAACTGGAGCATTCTTTTTAGAGAGTGTACTCACACTCTTGCTTTTCCAGCTTGTGGCACTTTACTCTTGATGTTAACTGTATGTTCAGTTTGAAAATCACTGTTAAATGTCCACTGCTGGTATCATGTTTTCAGCCTTGAATACCAACTAGTAACATCAGCTGATAGTGCCCGTGTTTGCCATCATGATGTCGCTTCTTGGGTCAAATATCACTGGGTGTATGATTTGGTCTGAGTACTGCCTTAGGTTAGTTCACACACCAAAGAAATTGAATTCTTGTTGAGGCAGACATCTTGAAGTTTATTGACAATACTGTTTACATGCAATAACATCACAGACAATTACTTTGGGTTTTAGGCTTTCTTTTGTTACTGTAAATTACATGCACATAACTTACTGACTTGACACACTACACTAAGTCCATTGTGCTGAATGTGTGATTGAAGTCAAGAATGGCACCTTTATAATAGAGCATCATACATCACAATGTCTTGCAATAATCTTAAAGGCACACTGCTTGGCTGGTATGGAACCATTGCAATAACACATGTTCTTTCTTTAAAGAGAACTTTACATTACAGCACTGTATTCCTTCATCTTTCCTGTAACAAATTCACATGTCTCCAACACTTATTTTGTTGCTGACTAAGCAGAGTTTATGCATAGACAACTTGTCGTCGTGAAATCTTTGTTCAATTCCTCGGTAGAATTCTAACTATCCTCATCAGGAATGACAGTGGTGTGAATTGCAGTGCACCAAGATACATAATTCTCTCCCAAATTCAAAAGAGAAAGTTTGGGAGAACTCCTGATGTCTGAATATATAATCTGAAAGTTGACGTGTTTAGCTATATGAGCATGAGGTGCAGCAAACACTCTGAGCACTTTATAAACCGGATTTCACATCATACTGGAATTTGTATTGCATTTAGGCTACAAGCTCATGTAAGTGCAACACAGTTATGGCTTTACAACAGTGCTAAACTGATGATATGTAAATCAGATACGTAGTTCCAAACAATTCCTCCGAACTGGAGTGATATTGGCTTCTGACTTACCTAGAATAGACTTTTTACGAAGGGAAAATTACTTTGCACCATTGCAAAACTTGCACTGATGACAAATATTAAGTGACAGTGTTGATTCTGGAATTTGTTCTAAAAGGTTTGAAGTTAGTAAATGTCATTCTGTTATTCAAGAAAAAAGGGAGGGAGAAAACAGGGACTACAGGCTTGACATCAATCACCATGATTGTGTTGGCATTTATAATTATTAACAATGTATATGGAATAATATGATTAGAACAGCTCAACATGATTTTATCAAAAACTCCATTTGATAATCTTATTAGATATTTTAAGGATGTAACTGTTGGAAGAGATTAAGTGGAGCCAGTTGATGTGGTCTACTTGGATTTCCAAAAGTCATTCAATGAAGTGAAACATAAAAATATACAGGTTAAACTGATATACTAGCATGGATAGGGGATTGGTTGTCAGAAAGGAAGCAAAGAGTTGGAATAAATAGGACATTTTCAATTTGGTAGAGTCCAATTAGTGGAATATCTCAAGGATCAGTGTTGGTACCTCAGCCATTTATAATCTATGTTAATGATTAGGAAAGACATTAAGAGTAATGTATCTAAAGTTGTTAATGATACAAAGCAAGGAGGGAGTGAGAACACAAAGAGTGAGAACACAAACAGTTTGAAAGAATAAGTCAGTAGACAAGAAGATGACAGGAGTATAAAGTAAAGAAGTGTTAAGGTAGTTCACTTTATTTGTAGGAATACAAAAGCAATTTATTTTTAATAGATGGGAAACTTATTAATTATACAACTATCACAAATAATAGCATGCTGGTATTGCAAGTGATGAGGAAAGCAAGTAGAATGTTGGCTACTTGTGTAAGGGGATTGGAGTACAAGAATAAAGAAGTCTAGGTATAAGTTAACTGGGCTTGGAGAGCTCCCATATAAAATGCACACTCAGTAACTTTCATTAGCTTGGTTTGAAGATTGGCTAATGATGGCAGGATAGGATAAGTGCAATTCTACAAAGGACAGTATTATCGCCTCAGCTTTTCATAATTCATATGACTAAATTAGATAAGTTAAAAAAGATGTGGTAGCTAAATTTGCAGATGATACAAAGAAAGGGAGGATACTATATTGCGAAACAGACATAATGAGAATGTAGACTAATATAAATAGGTTGAGTAATTGGGCAAAACATATTAGATGGAGTACACTATGGGAAAACACGAACGTGTTCACTTTGGCAATAAGAGTAACAAAAGCAGCATATTATCTAAATCGGAAATACCAACAGAATTCTGAGGTGCAGAGGGTTCAAGATGTTCTTGTGCAAGAATCACAGATGTTTTTTTCTCTCCAGGTGCAGGAGGTATTTATGATAAATGGAATGCTTTTCTTTCTGATAAGACAAATCGAATATGAAAGTAAAGATGGTGTATTCATTTATACAGGTCATTGGTGAGACTGCATCACAGACTCTGTATGCGGTTTTGGTCTGTTTATTTAAAGAAGGATGTAGAGCCCTTGGAGGCAGTTCAGAGGAGGTTTACTGGATTGATACCAGAAATGAATGGGTTGCATTATGAGGAAAGGTTGGACAAACTAGATTTGTTTCAACTGGTGTTTGGAAGAGTGATTGAGGAACGACTCAATTCAAGTGTAGAAAATCCTGATAAAGCAGACGTGGAAAGGACATACAGTAAATCCTCTGTATCCACAAACTCACAAATCACAAATTCGCCTCTCTGCACCAAAAGATAAACAACAGCAAAATTCAACATCGGTGGACAACACTCACATTTCTGTGATTTTTAACCAAGATCCAAACTCGCAAATTTCATAATTCACAGGGTTTCTCCGAAATATAACCCTCACAGATACAGAGGAATGACTATATCCTTTTGTCGTGTGTCCAAATCTAGGGGACACTGTTTTAAAATTAAAGATCACCTTTTTAGGAGTGAGATGAGGAGAAAATTTTCCTGTCAGTGAAGGTTGTATAACTTTGGAACTCTGTGCCTCAGAAGTCACTGAATATTTTTACGGCAAGGTTTTTCTTGTTAGTCACAGGAATCAACATTTATCGAGAGTGGAGTGGAAGGTAGAACTCAAAACAAAATCAGATTTAGCCATGACCTTATTGAACGGAGAAACAAATTCCAAAGGCCAAATAGACATCTTTTCCTGCATGTTATATGTATTAATTTTAGTCTCCATATTTATGGAAGGATATACTTAGATTGGTAATAGTTCAATAGATTGGTCCCTGTGATGACAAGGCTGAATAAATTGCATCGAAGTTCTCTGGAGTTTAAAATAATGAGAAGCGAATCTGATTGAAACATTCAAGATGGGGCTTGACAGGTAAGAACTGGAACATTGTTTCTTCCTCCTGGGAACAGGGGCTAAGGGCAGTTCATTTATGATTGAGATGAGGAGAGTATTTTCTTTTCACTCAAAGGATGTTAATCTTTGAAATTATCTACGCCAGAGGAAATTCACTATCATTGAATATACATAAGGCTGAGATAGACAGATATTTAACCTCTCAGGTAATCCAGGGAGACAGATTGGGGTTGGACATGAACCTAAAGCCCAAGAGCAGTCAGGATCACATTGAATGGTACAGCAGGATTGACGGGCTATTAGAAATTGTAGTCTGTTTCAAAATCTTTTTTGTGTTTTCTTTCTAGTCTGTCCTGAGTAGCATACAATTTTATAGAAGAGCTGTTTCATCAGTTATCTCCTTTGTCCAAACATAAATAACTTGTGACAAACAAGAACAAGAGGAATGTACAAGGCAAAAGGATCACCAAGGCCATCATGTTCCACTCTCTGGCTGCAAAGGTGTATCCTGATGTCAACAGTGTAAAGGGAAATAGACGTTTTATTCTCAAAAGGGGTGAAAACTAGATTTAATGGCAATGGCTTAGTAGTATTATTACTAGAATATTAATCCAGAGACCCAGGTAATGTTCGGGGGCTCCAGGTTTGAATCTTGCCATGGCAGGTGTTAGAATTTGAATTTGATAAATATCTGGAATTAAGAGTCAAATAATGACCACAAATCCATTCTTGATTGCTGGAAAGACCCATCTGGTTCACTCATGTTCTTTAAGGAAGGAAACTGCCTTATCGAGTCTGGCCTGCATGTGACTCCAGATCCACTGCAATGTGGTTGTCTCTAACTGCATTCTGGGTAATTAGAATGGACAATAAATGCTGGCCTAATCAATGACATCCTGATGCCATGAATTAATATTTAAAAAATGGGGAAGGGGACAGTAACTATTCTGATGTAAGCAGTTGTCCTGTTCCCTTCGGCTAAAAGGATCCAGACAAATGATTGATGCAGGATACATCAACAGGGGGCACCTCTTTAGATAGCAGTGCTTGCCAGGCAGCTGTCTCCTTTTGATGGAGGATGGACACAAAAGAAGACGATCTCGCAAAGGAATTCCAAACTCTTCCATTAGAAAACAGAATGCCAATTTTAACGAGATTGATTCACTCTATGCTAACTCCCTGTTTTTTTTTACCTTTGATAACCATGAATCATTCTCGATTGTCACGGATCTTACTCTTTTATTGTCTAATTAACAAATACATCATGTCTAAGCTGCTGCTCCTTAACAAATTTAATAAACTATATGGAAACTTCTGAATGATTCACTGCCTATATGAGGTTACTGTGGTCTTGAATATCAAAGCCTAACAAAGCTACGTGATATTCTCCTGTGCTTACTTACTTATGTTCTTAAGATTGTACAAACATACTTTTACATACTGTACAACATCTAATGGAGCATTCAACGTTTTTCATAATCCTTCGAAATAGTATTTGAATTGATACAAACACAACACCATCAGAATGCACAATTTAACTGGCAATTGTTTTAAAGAAGTTAAAACACAAAAATAAATTAATAAAATATAACTAAAATAACTGCATTATTACATGACAATATAAATCTATATTATAAGTTTGTATTAAAATTCAAGAAGACACTTATTTTGCTTCAAAAACATAAACTTTCAGACTTAAAGAGTGCAGCAAGATATTGAAACTTGCTCAATATTCAGTGGGTACAAATGACCTTCATACCTTCACTCAGAACTTCATTACTCATGAGTTACCAGGTCATGTGCAGAATATAAATGGTATTTCATGATTCCCCAGGAAATATCCTCTATTATGTATTTCCTGAAGTTAAAAATCAGAACAGGCTTTTTTCAATGATCAAACTGAAGTGTATATACACTGGAAGAAATTGAATTTCCACACAGTTTAGTGTCTTATTAATCAAAGGAACAACAAGTGCAAATTGTAATCTATCACACTTTTATCGTACCTACCTCCAGTTACTTGCCCACAGTCTTTGATGCACAGGTTATATGAACTGCCCATTAAGGTATTGAAAAAGAAGGTAGAATTGGATATGAGTATATTGTGTGAATTAGTATTGACAGTTTTTCATGAGACTCTGACATAATGACTGGCATTTTGAGTGGGAAAATTAGCCAACAGTAAATCCAAATCTCACGTACTTAGTTCTGAAGTGAGTTGTCAGTTTAGGTTATATGCGAGAAATCTGGAATTAGTGTTGAACTCACAACTTTGGCTTAAAGGCAAACTAATGCTTAATGAGCTTGTATTGGTGCCTCCAAGGACCAGGAGTGTCACCATGAGAGATAGAACCACCAGAGCCATTGTGTCATGACCAGCACAAGGGAGTATTTGCCTCTGGCATTGTTTTCTTGGGGACCATAGCTAAATATACAGAAACTCAATATAGAGTTAGAGAGCAGTAATGTGGTACGAATGTTCCTTGGCTCTCCCGATTGCCCCAACGTCCTTTTCTTTACGTCAGAGAAGATGCACAGCCAGAATCCTTAAGCAAAAGTTGCCATTTTAAATTGTGAATGCAGTAGTTTGTATGTTTTCCCTATGCTCTACAAGCTGTACTGGATTTCCAAAAGGGCAGATCACCAGAAGCTTCAACACATTGGAGAGCTCAGTTTATAGATACTTGCTGGTATGTTCTTCAAACCAATTCTCCACGTAACCGTTGATCCCCTTACTCATCAAGAACGCATCCATCGCTATCTTAAATACATCAACAACTTGGCCTCCACAGCTTTCTGTGGCAATGAATTCCACAGATTCACCCACTGGACGAAGAAGTTCCTCCTCATCTCAGTTCTAAAGGGTTGTCCCTTCACTCTGAGACTAAATCCTCAGATCCTAGAATCTCCTACAAATGGGAACATCTTCTCCATACCTGATATATTCAGATGTCTCACATTTCTTAAAGTTTCAATGGAATCCTGCCTCATAAATACCACTCTTTATATCATGGCCTTATTGATGTCAGTGGAACTAAACACAGAACAAAACATTCACTACATCACCTATTTTACACTGGCCCCAAGCTTTTCCAGTTTCACATCCACACCCCAGTGTCAAGTAATAAAGTATAATGACAATTGTTTCTGATCATTTCAATCCAAATGAATAGATATTAGAAAATAGGATTCATGTGTACCATTGTGGCTGTTATAAAGTGTTTCTTTGCTGCTATGATTAATAGAAGTGAATATTATAGTTGTTTGCGCTGCGCATGTTCTACTTTGGAGCAATAACTTATAAAAAAGTAAAACTTAACTTTTTAAAAAGTTGCACACCATCTCCTATCTCTTCCCAACAAAACCCATTGTAACTCTGTCTTTTTCTCCTTCATACATTCCCTTTAAATACATCCTTTATTTGCTTCAACCACTCCTTGCTATAAAATTTTGTATTTTTACCAATCTTTGGGTGAAGAGTTTGCTTCGGAATTCTCTATTAGCTTACTCAGTGTTCATCTTATGTCAACAACATTCCATCACACTCTTCCCAACATGAGAAAACATTCTCTCTGTACCCAATCCAACAAACCTTTCAGAATTTTAAAGACTTTGATTAAGTCACATCTCAGGTCTCTGTTCTCAGAGAAGAGAACAAGCCTTTCCTGATATGTTCATCCTCTCATTTTTTGGTATCATCTCTGTAGATCTTCTCGCTCTCCCCAATGATTCTATGTTTCTTTCATAATTCACTCAAACTGACCGAGCATTGTTGAAGGTTTTACCTGAATGATGACAGCATACTTTTTCAGTACCTCACTAAACTTTTTTTTCATTCACAGGATGAGGGCATCACAGGTTAGGCCAGCAATTACTGCCCATTCCTAATTGCCCAGAAGGCATTTGAGAATCAACTACATTGCTGGGCGGCACGGTGGCACAGTGGTTAGCACTGCTGCCTCACAGCGCCTGAGACCCGGGTTCAATTCCTGACTCAGGCGACAGACTGTGCGGAGTTTGCACGTTCTCCCCGTGTTTGCGTGGGTTTCCTCCGGGTGCGGGGCAGGTGAATTGGCCAGGCTAAATTGCCCGTAGTGTTAGGTAAGGGGTAAATGTAGGGGTATGGGTGGGTTGCGCTTCGGCGGGTCAGTGTGGACTTGTTGGGCCGAAGGGCCTGTTTCCACACTGTAAGTAATCTAATCTAATCTAATTGCTGTGGGTCTGGATTCACATGTGGGCCAGAGCCGCTAAGGATGCCAGTTTCCTTCTCTAAAGGACATTACTGAACCAAATGGGTTTTTAATGATAAATGGCAATGGTTTAATGACCATCAAGAGACTCTTAATTCCAAATGTTAAAAAAATTTAAATTCCACCTTCTGTGGTGAAATTCCAATCCCGGTCCCCAGAACATTCCCTGGATCTCTGGGTGAACAATTCAATGATAATACCACCACATCATTACCTCCTATTAGCTGCTTTACTCTGAGCCCTGGAACAAGGCTTCACTCGGTGATAGGAGAAAGTGAGGACTGCAGATGCTGGAGATCAGAGCTGAAAATTTGTTGCTGGAAAAGTGTAGCAGGTCAGGCAGCATCCAAGGAGCAAGAAAATCGGCGTTTCGGGCATAAGCCCTTCTTCAGGAATGAGGAGAGTGTGCCAAGCAGGCTAAGATAAAAGGTAGGGAGGATGGACTTGGGGAAGGGGCTTTGGAAATGCGATAGGTGGAAGGAGGTTATGGTGAGAGTCATAGGCCGGAGTGGGGTGGGGGCGGAGAGGTCAGGAAGAAGATTGCAGGTTAGGAAGGTGTTGCTGAGTTCGAAGGTTGGGATTGAGACAAGGTGGGGGGAGGGGAAATGAGGAAACTGGAGAAATCTGAGTTCATCCCTTGTGGTTGGAGGGTTCCTAGGCAGAAGATGATGCACTCTTCCTCCAGCCGTAGTGTTGCTATGGTCTGGTGATGGAGGAGTCCAAGGACCTGCAAGTCCTTGGTGGAGTAGGAGGGGGAGTTGAAGTGTTGAGCCACGGGGAGGTTGGGTTGGTTTGTCCGGGTGTCCCAGAGGTGTTCTCTGAAACGTTCCGCAAGGAGGCGGCGTGTCTCTCCAATATAGAGGAGGCCACATCGGGTGCAGCGGATGCAGTAAATGATATGTGTGGAGGTGCAGGTGAATTTGTGGCAGATATGAAAGGATCCCTCGGGGCCTTGGAGGGAAGTAAGGGAGGGGGAGGTGTGGGCGCAAGTTTTGCATTTCTTGCTGTTGCAGGGGAAGGTGCTGGGAGTGGAGGTTGGGTTGGTGGGATTGTGGACCAGACGAGGGAGTCACGGAGGGACTGGTCTTTTTGGAACACTGAAGGGGGGGGGTAGGGAAATATATCCCTGGTGGTGGGGTCCTATTGGAGGTGGCGGAAATGACGACAGATGATACGATATATATGGAGGTTGGTGGGGTGGTAGGTGAGGACCAGTGGGGTTCTGTCCTGGTAGTGATTGGAGAGGCGGGGCTCAAGGGCGGTGGAGCGGGAAGTGGAGGAAATGCAGTGGAGAACATCGTTGATCACGTCTGGGGGGAAATTGCGGTCTTTGAAGAAGGAGGCCATCTGGGTTGTTTAGTATTGGAACTGGTCCTTCTGTGAGCAGATGCTGCAGAGATGAAGGAATTGGGAATATGGGATGGAGTTTTTACAAGGGCTAGAGTGGGAGGAGGTGTAGTCCAGGTAGCTGTGGGAGTCAGTCAGTTTATAGTAAATGTCCATGTTGATTCGGTTGTCCGAGATAGAAATGGAGAGGTCTAGGAAGGGGAGGGAGGAGTCTGAGACGGTCCAGGTAAATTTGAGGTCAGGGTGGAAGGTGTTGGTAAAGTGGATGAACTATTCAACCTCCTCGTGGGAGCACGAGGCAGCACCGATACAGTCTTCGATGTAGCGGATGAAAAGGTGGGGGATGGTGCCAGTGTAGCTGCGGAAGATGGACTCGGTGATAAAGCACTTTGACCCCAGTTAACAGATATGTCTTTAATTCCTCCAAAATGTATAATACTCCTTCCTAAAATGATTGACATTATAAACAGATGGGGGTTACTTCCCAAATGAAAATCAGGAGAGCTGTATAACAAGTGGCTGATTTATTTTTACTCATTTTACAAAGTTACTTCCTTCAGATTAGAGTTAAAATTCCAAAAGCTAACTAAGTGAGAGTAACCTTCAAAAGGGCACCATGGAATGGAAACGTAAGTATCAAGAGGTAGCTGGTGACTCAGAGGTATATTGTTACTTATAGAGAAAAAGAGGTTGAGGTGCTGGTTGGATCAGTTGGCTAGCCAGTTAGTGTGTAGTACAGAATAACCATTCTGTACTACACAATGCCTGGTTATTTTGTCTGTTCTAGCAGAGGTAGACGTGGGACCTGCCTCTGAGAGTGGATAATAATGGTAAACCACCATAGCAAAACGTTTTCAAAGAACATTTGTGTATGAAATATCATAGAATCATAGAATCCCTACAGTGTGGAAGCAGGCCATTCAGCCCATTAAGTCTACACCAACTTTCCAAACTGTATCTGACTCAGACCCTCCCCCCTACCCTATCCCTATCACCCTGCATTTCCCATAGCCAATCCACCTAACCTGCACATCCCTCGACCGTATAGGCAATTTAGCATTGCCAATCCACCTAATCTCAACATCCCTAGACACTATGAGGTAATTTAGCATAGTCAATCTACCTAATTTGCACATTCCTGGACACTGTGGGGTAATTTAGCACTACCAATCCACCCAACCTGCACCCCACCTCCCCCCACCAACCAACACTATGAAGTAATTTAGATTAGATTCCCTGCAGTGTGGAAACAGGCCCTTCAGCCCAACCAGTCCACACAGACCCTCTGAAGAGTAACCCACCCAGACCCATTTCCCACTGACTGATGCACCTAATACTATGGGCAATTTAGCATTGCTAATCCACCTCACCTGCACATCCTTGGACCATGGAAGAAAACCAGAGCACCCCAGAGGAAATTCTGCAGACATGGGGAGAATGTGCAAACTCCAACCAGTCCCCCAAGGGTAGAATTGAACCGGTAGATGCTACAAAGAGAGGAGATCTGAACTGAGATAGAGCAAAATGAGATAAACAGACAAAGTATTTCTCACAAAGAAAAAATATAGTTCTTGAGTATTGCCTCGCTCCCTCCCAACAGATTGGCTGGATTGTGTCCAAAACAGATATTCCCACGCCATATCACCTGGTTTAGAACACAGATCCCACTTCCCATGGTCTCCAAGTGTTTTTTTTCTTATATCGAAACAACTGAAGATTCTCTCAAAACTAGCAAAGGTATAATCAAGCCTCCATAGTGACCTGAGCAGATTTACCCTTCCCACCTTCATAAAGAAAATACCAGCCCAACACAAGAGATTGCAGAATACAAGAAAGATTCAGAGATGGATACTTCCTGGCATAGCATATAGATCGAAGTTCTAAAGTGTGGTCATTCGATCATTGTAAATATTCGAATTGAATATATTCAAGGAGCAATTTTTATTCAGACTAGTACTGATTTTAAACATCCTTTGGACTTCATTTTGGAAACTGGTGGATGGTATCAAATACATTGTCTCATCATTTCAAAGGGGAACATTTTGTGGTGGATCCAAAGCATTTTTTAAAAGCATGAAATCAAAGAGGGAAAAAAAACCCTGTCATTTCCTACTGGTTTTCAGACCAGAAGGAGGAGTCATGCATTTAAAAATAACTTGCCAATTGACTCCCCCCAAATTGACTTGAGGTCAGACCTATTTATATAAATTAGACCTTGAGGTTTTAAAGGGATGGTCTGGGTTACATATAGTTCCATTTAAGTGGTAAAATAAATACACTGTGCATTAAATAGCTCAATACTTATAAGAAAGCAGATCCTGCAGTTCAGCATGAGTATTGTATTGGGAGATGAGCTAATATGAGTAAAGCCTGAACTAAGGACAGCTCCCAAGAGAAAAAATCTTAAAGAAACACCTTAACGTGCTTAATTAAGGTAAAGCAGGTGTTAACACATTTTGAATGCTGCTCAACTTTTGCACACCTCTTTACTATGTTCATTCATAAGGGGAAATTGAAAGTGTGGTTGTAATGATGAAAATATCGTGGCCTTTTTTTGATCATTTTATTCATAATGGAAAGAAATTTTATTAACTTTCCCCATCAGCCAGCACTATGTACATAATCAGGCCAATCTAATTTTTCATCCATGGCGAGGAGAAAAATAACATTGTTGGTCACAAAACATAAGAAAAAAAGATGCTTAGCATGAACAAAGCAATTAGAAGCATAAAATAGTATTTAGATCTAATAATTAAAAAGGTCTTTTTGATAGCATTTACTTCAGAAAGGTAAGACAGATCTCTTTGTGCTCTTACCTGAAATATTAGATTCTAATTCTAACTGTGTATTCCATTAATGTTCACTAGAAATGTTGATGCTACATTCAAATGTTAGTCTGCAATAAATATGAATTTGTAATTTGAATATTCATCCACAGATGTTTGAACATTATTATAAATATTCACAAACAAGTTCACTGCCATTTGCAGAGTTCATAGTATCCACTGTAACTTAATGAGAAGTGATGTTTCAATCTCTACCTGCATGGAGGCATCACAGATGGCCATTAGGAAATATCCAGAATTGTTTCCCTTATGATTAAAATGATCTTAAAATACACCACTATATTACTCTTATTAATATTGGGAAACTAGAGGTGCATTTGGAACAATGTTGTGACTGATCATTATTTTAGGATGCCACTAACAGATGTACACTGAAAGCATATTACTAAAATCTTTCATCTGCTGAATGCCTTCTTTTATCCAGCTCTATTGTACTCCATTCACATCCCTTGTGTGTCCTTTTGTTTATTATCTCCTGTTGTGTGCATAGCTCACAGCCTCGGCAATCAGTTTTAGAGGAAGTCCAATATCACTAGGTATACAGATTATGAAAAAAAAACAAACCCTTATCAAATGAAGAATAGTGGAGAGAGGTCAGGTGCAGATAAACAAGAACATAGCACTTCTGAAGGTCAGGACCCCTGTAAGGTGCCTCTTGTTATGCCTGACCTTCAGATTTTCATCATCACTGCTCCTGACAACTTAATAATGTTGAGGTGCAGGATTCATTTCTCCCGTCGGAGAGCTGGTGTTGGCCGCCCTTTCCTGATTATTTCCCTGCACTCCCAGCTGCCCTTTACAGGCCAACCATAACTCCATCAATCTTGCTCTTCTCACCCTGCCCATTCTCGGCTTCATGCTCTGCAGATAGATTTGACTCTTTTTTTTGCATGAAGCAGCTGTCAGTATTTGCTGAGAAAATGGCCTCCTACTGTCTTAACATCATGCTGAGATTAGCTGCTTCAGTAGTGGAGCTTATGGCAGCCTGTTATCTGTCTGACTTCCTTAGTACTCTATCGGCAAGGCGAAAATCTATGGTGGGTTTTTATATGCACACAGTGACTGAATGAGGGAAGGAAGGAAGGAGAGAGAAATAAAAAAAAGAAATAAAAGTGACAGTGTGGATATAAACAAAGAGACAGACAGGAGAAAGAGAAGGTAGAGAAGCGAGACGTATCGACAGAAACGTTTGCTTATTAAAATCAAGCAACGTGAAGCATATTCTTCTCACCTCAAACACCCTGAAATGCACAGTGAACTAACAAATGCTGCTTTGTGGGGTGGGCTATTAGAAAGAATAAAGAGGGATGAGTTTGATTCACAGAATGGATGATCTTTTCCACCAGTGTTCCTGGCAGGACTCATGCGACTGCAGTTTGCCCACTGAATGAGCACAATTTGTTACAAAGAATGCTGAAGTCACTGGAGAGGATAATGCGACTGGCACGCAATGACTAGATCTCCCTCAGCACCACCCGCCCCACCCCCCCCTCCCAATTAAGTCACTTTCGACTAATAAGATGATGCTCTGCCCTTTAGACACAGCCTTCCCTGTTCCTGGCCTCCCACTTTATTATTAAACACAAGATCAGCCAGCTTAAAAATTAACCATATGGCGCTGCTTGTAGTTCGTTGATTTAGATCCAAACCAGGACATGATCTAGTGGATGTATCTGCAGAGGTGCTTGTACTGATGACATAAAATGTGCACAGCATTTCCTTCATAGAGTGGCATTTACCATGGAAGAGTAATGGCATTTAAAACCGGACAGGCTGTATAAAAATTTCACTGCTTTCTTTCGCATTTTCTACCTCTCTCGTCTTACCCATTCCTTCAATTATTAAATGTTGTAAGGACATAAAATTGTAACCAACGTTCTACATCTAGAATAATGCTGATTTTGATCACCAAATCCAGAGTCCCGGAGTTTGCAGAGAAATTAATGGGCAAGTTTAATGGGCAAGCACATATTACCATGTAAATGATCCACCAGTTTGTGAGGAGGAAGAGACACTTGCTGAGAAGTCTATCTATTATACTGGCCGTGTACCACCATGTAACCCAAGGGATACCACAGAAGCCTTGCTCCCTGTTAAATATCACTCCAACAAGCAGCCGCACAGAAATATTTGAAGGAATTGCACATTCGAAAAGCAAAATTGACTACACAGCAGTGTTTTCAAGGGAATGTTGCCCATGTGTTGGCAATCACCACAAATTGCTGAACGATTTGTGTCATTCTGCTAATCAGTTCACAAAAAGCAACCAACTCATGGTAAATTCCCAGAAATTGCTGCATTTGCTCTGTTAAAAATGGTTAAGTTCCCACAGAAAGTTAGACCTAGTATCTAATGGTGACTTTTAACGGTATCTTTTAACACTGAGATTTAACAGTAAGAGCATAAATCTCTGACAATGCTAGTCAACCTCGCCAGCACAGAAATAGAACAGTTGAAGTTGTGGACAAAAACAGAAATTGCTGGAAAAGCTCAGCAGGTCTGGCAGCATCTGTGAAGAGAAACCAGAGCAAATATTCAGTTCGAGTTACCCTTCCTCAGAATTGATCTGAGGAAGGGTCACCTGACCTGAAACATTAACTCTGATTGCTGCCAGACCTGCTGAGCTTTTCTGTTTTGGTTTCTGATTTACAGCATTCACAGTTTTTTCGGTTTTTATTTGAAGTTATGGTGTGTACTCTTGCAGGAGTAAAATTGTTATTAAATTTAAAATACTTGGGAGTTTTTAACTTGAGTTTTTTTCTTCTCTCTCTCTCTCTCTCTCTCTCTGTCTTAATTCACCATAATCCTGTCAGATTTCCTTTCCATTCTTTATCCTTAAATCTTATTGGTTGAGGAGATAGACTGATATCACTCTCCAGATGGCCTGTTGCCATTATCATCTCTCACCTCCAGCAACTGATAGCATAAAATTTTACTCATCTGAAGGGTGAGGAAACAATGTCTGACAAAAAAGGAAATATTGAAGGATCTCATTCCAGTTCAATCTGGACCTGAAGGGCTTATGCCCGAAATGTCGAATTTCCTATTCCTTGGATGCTGCCTAACCTGCTGTGCTTTAACCAGCAACACATTTTCAACTGTGAGTGCAGAGACAGGTAAAAGTATAAAAGGAGATGACAGTGTATCTCACTGAGCAAGAAAACTTCCATTCATCTATTTTTATTAACAACTAACAATTGAGTGCTTATTTTAATATCAGTGTTTTCACAGTTTGTACCTGAATTCAGAGTCTTCCCTGTATTTTCGCCATTATTTTCGCCATTATTTAAATGAGTGAGTGTAATGCTTCATTCTGTAGCTAATGCTGCATGCAATTCTGGTCTCCCTGTGATAGAAAGGATGTTGTGAAACTTGAAAGGGTTCAGAAATGATTTACGAGAATGTTGCCAAGGTTGGAGGGTTTGAGTTGTAGGGGAAGCTGTGTAGGCCCAGGCTATTTTCCCTGGAGCATTAGAGACTAAGGGATGACCTTATAGAGGTTTATAAAATCATGAGGGGCATGGATAGGGTGAATAACCAAGGTCTTTTGCCCAGGGTGGTTGAGTCCAAAACTAGTGGGAATAGGTTTAAGGTGAGAGGGGTAAGATTTAAAAAGAACCCAGGAGGGTCACGTTTTCATGCAGAGGGTGATGTGTGTGTGGAACAAGCTGCCAGAGGAAGTGGTGGAGGCTGGTACAAATGCAACATTGAAAAGGCATCCAGATAGGTATATAAATATGAAGGGTTTAGAGGGATATAGGCCAACACTGGCAAATAGGACTGGATGGGGATGTCTGATCGTCGTGTACGAGTTGGACCAAAGAGTCTTTTTCTGTGCTGTATGACTCTGTGGCTCTAAAAGTGGCTAAGATTGACAGCTTAGCTTTTCTCCGATGGTTCTGTGGACTAGGAGAGCCCCACTGTAAATTTAGGCTTCTTGCCTTTTGGTTCTAAAACATGTGGCCAATTATTTTGGAAAAAAACAATCTGAAATAAAAAAAAGACTTCAGTACAAGCAATGCCACATTAGCATCCAATTTGACTCAATCAATATTGCTACCAACATACTCATCATGATGGAGCAACACTCTCAAGCCATCATCCTCAGAAATTTTGAAAATTGGCCTAATATATCCCTTTCTTTTTAAAAAAAATTCTTCAATTTTTTCGATTATTTTCTTCCTTGTAGGCTACTTTTGATCCATCATTCTCTACTGGAAAATCTTGGCAAGCATCTTGCTTTGAGCCTGTACCTATGCCACAATAAGAGAAAATGCAAGAGGATTCCATTGCATTTACCCTCTGATATCCCTGTGGTTGTGAAAAATTCTAGATAACGAATGCCTACAGAATACCCAGCTGATAGAAGAAGCTGTTCCTGTATCACTACATGGCATGGCAACTGTACCATTCAAGATCAGGGACGGTCACAGAGAGTGGTGAACTTGGCTCGGACAATCACAAAGGCCAACCTCCCATGTATAGAATCCATCTACCAGGCCCGCTGTCAAGGAAAGGCCAGCAGCATTCTCAAAGATCCATCCTACCCTGGCAATGCTTCTCTACAACCTCTGTCATCGGGGAGAAGATTCAGAAGCCTGAACACACACACCGGCCGGTTTCGAAACAGTTTCTACCCTACTATTGTTCGAATACTCAATGGACTCACGAACTCACAAAGCATTCGTCTATACCTGTGTTTTGGTTTTTGTCGCTGTTTACCTGTTATTTACTTATCTGTGCTACTTTACTCTGTGATCTGCCTGTATTGCTCGCAAGACAAAGCTTTTCACTGTGCCTCAGCACATGTGACAATAAATTCAATTCAATTCACTTCAAGCTAACGCAGTTGAACCTTGTCCTCTACTCACCCAATGCCAATATATTCACTTTCTCCGTGTTAATGGGTATGAATCAGGTGCAAGGTTCCATGATGTTTCATTTTCCCCTCCTTGGAATTCATAGATTACACTGATGGAATTGACCATCATTGTTGTCAGCTAGCCAGGGAATTAATATGGGGCTTTCCCACTTAATATGCCTCAATAGTTAACAATACATTATCGGATCAACTCCCATCTTTTTTATATTTGATCAGAAATATCCTCGAAGTCGTCATCACTTAGAAGAAGCCTCTTGGCATATCTAAATACAACAATGTAAAGAAAATCTCATTAAATCTGCAGGGAACTGCAGGATATTGAGGCGACAAGTTTCCTTTGATTATACTTTGGTGTGAATTATCTGTGGGCACACACAGAAGTGAATTTGATAGGAGTGATTATACTTATATATAATGGAGTCGAACTGCTTTTCCATCCACTGAATTAATGTTAGGCATTCAGATAGACTCTGTTATGGGCATTTAATTCCATCATCCAATTTCCATCTTTGTGCTGAACCTGAACCATGCTTTACACCAACTCCAGGAATAGTAAGTCACATGCTGCGAAATACCTGAAAAAAAGAGATCTCACACGAAAATGATATTTTAGAAGCAAAATATAAAGCAGTGAGCCTAATTTTTCTCACCAGAAAGACACAAGTTTTCATGAAACCCTGGCATTGAACCTACAAGACTAGAACTTACTCTGATGTGGAGGTGTTGGTATTGGACTGGAGTGGGCAAGATCAGAAGTCACACAACACCAGGCTATAGTCCAACCAGTTTATGTGAAATCACAAGCTTTCTGAATGCTGCTCCTTTGTCAGGTGAAGTCACTTATTGCCTTAGTGTACTTGATCCTAATGCTCCAAATTACTATTTTAAGGCAGTGTGTATTTGAATAACAGAGGAATCTTACCTGATTACATTAAGATTTATTATGATAATATTGTTGACAATAATTTCCATCCCACTTTGCATTGGGACGCTAAGGATTCGCTAAGTAATTCAGAGTCTTAACTTCCATAGAATAGAATCCTCGACAGTGCAGAATCAGGAAATTTGGCCGATCAAGTCCACACCAATCCTCCGAAGAATATCACACCCAGCTCCATTTCCCTACCCTGTTACACTACATTTCCCCTGATTAACACACCTAACCTACACATCCCTGGACACTATGGGCAATTTAGCCTGGTCAATTCACCTTACTTGCACATCTTTGGATTGCGGAAGGAAATTGGAGCACCCAGAGGAAACTCACACCCAGAGAGAATGTGCAAACTCCACACAGACAGTTGCCCAAGGCTGGGATTGAACCCAGGTCCCCTGGCACTGTGAGGCAGTAGTGCTCACCACTGACCCACCATGCTGCCCATCTACCTTTGGGATTACAGTTGCTGGCAGAGCTGGTATATAGGGTTAAAAGGGAAAGTTGAGGATTAAAATTAATAGTATTATATTTCTATTGGTGTTTGACCCATTAAAAAAGAATTGTAAAAGCTCTAATAAACAGGATGCCATTCCATCTCTTCTGCATGATTTTAAACAAAAATACAGGTTTTGAAAACATTCAATTTAATTGAGGTTGAACAGTTGGGTTCACTCTACACAGTTATCTAATGTGGATTAGAACTAACTACATCAATGATTCATTTAAATGGTGTTCATAGAATCCATACAGTGTAGAAACAGGCCATTCAGCCCAAGCCCACACCAAGCTTCTGAAGAGCATCCCATCTATCCCCACCCCACTACCCTGTTCCTGCACTTCCCATGTCTAACCCACCTAGCTTGCACATTGTTGGACTGTGGGAGGAAGCCAGAGCACCAGAGGAAACCCACACAGACATGGGGAATATGTGCAAACTCCACAGGTCCCTGGCTCTGTGCGGCAGCAGTCTAGCCACTGAGCCACTGTGCTTCCTAAGTAATTCAGAGTCTTACCTATCATAGAATAGAATCATAGAATCCCCTACAGTGTGGAAACAGGCTATTTGGCCCATCAAGTCCACATCAACCTTCCGAAGAGTATCCCACCCGAGTGTTGTTCAACTTACTGTTCTGGTCCATAGTTATCCTGTTTTCTCTCATAAATCATTAAGAGGTTCAAATAATATCGCGGAAATCTTACATAACTAAAGAAAGAAATACTTGCATTTATATAGTGCCTTCTGTAACCCTTAGACATTCTCAAAGTGCTTCATGGCCAACTTATTAGTTTTGAATCATGATCACTGCCGTACTGTAGTAAATATGACAGTTAATTTATGTACAGCAAGATTCCACAAAAAGCCATGTGGCAATGAACAGAAACTCTGTTCGTGCAACTTTGTGCTTATGCCTTTGACAATGAAGCATACTGGAATGTCCACCTTGAGTTTTGTGCCCAAATCCTGAAGCGAGATTTTAGTTGTTCTGACTCATGAATGAGAGTGCCAGGAACGCTGAATTGGAAAGAGATTTGAAAATCTCTCTGACTTAATTCAGTGCTTTACAAGCGAACAATGTGAAGGACACAGTGGCGCAGTGGTTAGCCTCAAATTCCAGGGATCCAGGTTCAACTGTCTGTGTGGAGTTTGTACATTCTCCCCGTATTTCCGTGGGTTTCTTCCAGATGCTCCGGTTTCCTACCACAGTCTAAAGGTGTGCAGGTCAGGTGAATTGGCTGAGCTAAGTTGTCCACAGTGTTAAGTGCATTAGTTAGAAGTATATGTAGGATCTGGGTGGGTTACTCTTCAGAGGATTGGTGTGGACTTGTTAGGCCGAAGGGCCTGTTTCCACACTGTAGGGAATCTAATCTATACACAACAATTTTTACTTGCTGTTTATACATAACATCATTTTCACTCAGGTTCAAATAAAAACCTGTGGCTACATTAACTTATGGTTTAATTATAATTTACAACTCTGGTTGCACGTATTTCATATTGCATTATTTGAAGGTCTCCTGACGTCTCTTCAAATTTGATTGAGCCATGCTTTTCTCGGTTAGAGCACGTTGATTTATAGCAAAGGTATTGGCAAATTGATCAAGCACGTCATGATTTAGTGATAAGTCTATTTGGTTTGGATCAAAAGTGGGATCTTTTTATGAGGTTTTCCCTATTGAATCCACATCAAGCTATATTTATTGTAAGACCATAAGAGATTTCAACATTCTGTTATTGCTATGTTGTACAACACATGCAGTATGATGCCTGGAGCCAGCACCTGCAAGCAGCAGCCACAAAACACAACCAGCATCATTTCTTTCTAACTAATTTATTGTGGTTATGGGTTGTTTCAGACTTTGTGATTTCATAATATTCTTTCAGGGACTAACTTTTGATGGCTTATCACCCACTACCACAGATTGTCCTCGGGCTACATACTACCAATTGTAAGGCAATATCTGCTTGCAGTTTTCACTCATTTTAAAATTGCTCTCCATTCCGAATAACTAACTAATTTCCAGTGCCAAATGTGTCAGACAATTGCATATCTATCACTGTCAATGAAGACATTAATCTGCTTTCTTGGTGTCCGAGTTATGATATTTCCTCCATCCTTGCAAAATAACAAAGATCTTTAATTTGACTTGAATGTGAATTATAATGGCTGTTGATCCTAACTTACCACAGCAGTCAAGTTGACCTAATAGCTAACATAGGGTTTAGATCAGAGTGGTGTTGGAAAAGCACAGCAGGTCAGACAGCATCCGAGGAGCAGGAAAATCGATGTTTCAGGCAAAAGCCCTTCTGATCTAAACTCTGGTTTTCAGCATCTGCAGTCCTCACTCTTGCCTAATAGCTAACACAGTCTGAAATTAAAATAACCACACCTAGAGCAGATAGTGGGTGGCACGGTGGCACAGTGGTTAGCACTGCTGCCTCACAGCGCCAGAGATCCGGGTTCAGTTCCTGCCTCAGGCGACTGACTGTGTGGAGTTTGCACGTTCTCCCCGTGTCTGCGTGGGTTTCCTCCGGGTGCTCCGGTTTCCTCCCACACTCCAAAGATATGCGGGTCAGGTGAGTTGGCTATGCTAAATTGCCCGTAGTGTTAGGTAGGGTGTAAAATGTAAGGGTATGGGTGGGTTGCGCTTCGGCGGGTCGGTGGGGACTTGTTGGGCCGAAGGGCCTGTTTCCACACTGTAAGTAATCTAATCATATAGGTTCAGAAAGGAATTAGACCATCTCAGACTAGAGTGGAGGTTGGCTATGATGTTGCCATTATTTAAGAAAGGTGGTAAGGAAAAGCCAGGGAACTATAGACTGGTGAGCCTGACATCAGTGTTGGGCAAGTTGTTGGAAGGAATCCTGAGGGACTGGATTTACATGCATTTGGAAAGGCAAAGATTGATTAGGGATAGTCAGCATGACTTTGTGCATGAGAAATCATGTCTCACTAACTTGATGGAGTTTTTTAAAGAAAGAGTGAAGAGAATTGATGAGGGCAGAGCAATGGACGTGCTCTATATGGATTTCAGTAAAGTGTTTCACAAGGTTCCTCATGATAGATTGGTTAGCAAGGTTTGATCACATGGAATTCAGGGACAACTAGCCATTTGGATACAAAACTAGCTTGAAAGTAGAAGTCAGAGGGTGGTGATGGTGTTGCTTTTCAGACTGGAGGCCTGTGACCAGTGGTGTGTCACAAGGATCGGTGTTGGGTCCACTGCTTTTCGTCATTTATATAAATGATTTGGATGCGAGCATAAGAGGTACAGTTAGTAAGTTTGCAGATAGCACCAAAATTGGAGGTGCAGTGGACAATGAAGAAAGTTATCTCAGATTACATTAGGATCTTGATCAGTTGGGCCAATGGGCTGAGGAGTGGCAGATGGAGTTTAATTTAGATAAATGTAAGGTGCTGCATTTTGAAAAAACAAATCAGAACAGGATTTATACACTTAATGGGGTTAGATTAGGTTAGGATATCTGATCAGCATGGACAAGTTGGACCAAAGGGTCTGTTTCCGTTATATACATCTCTATGACTCTATGACTTGAAGACTGAATGAAGGAACCATTCATTGTCTCAAAGTAACATAGAAAGTAGGATTAGGAGTCTTTGAGTCTGTTGGCCATTCAATATGATCATGGCTGATCATCCAACTCAGTTCTCCCTCCTGCTTTCTCCCCTTTCGATTCTTTTAGCCCTAAGAACTACAGAGGAACCTTGATTATCCAGTATTTGATTAATCGAACTTCAGACCACCCAAACAAGATCGCAAGGTACGGTGGATGGCTAACTATGTTATCTGGTATTGATTATGCTGCATTTGATTAACCAAGCAAAATACTCCCCACCTGTGTCCTTCGGATAATCGAGTTTCTTCTCTATATCTAAATCCTCCTTGAAAACATTCAATTTTTTGCCCTCACCCACCTTCTGTGGCAGAGAATTCCACAGGGCCCCCATTCTCTGCTGAAGAATTTCTCTTCACTTCTGTGCTAACTCACACACGGTGTAATGCTCTAACCAAATCAACATGCAATTCCACTGGAACAGACTCAGATATCCCATAATGCTAACACTATCTGTATTTCTTTTTAAACAATACGATGTCTACAAAGAAAGAAGTGAAGTCTCGAGGTGCTTTCCCTATCAAAGGATGTGGTTTATTTATTTCATTAATAACAAAATGGGGACAAGCCAACTTGGAATATGCTATCACAACCAAGAGTTGACATACCAAATCAGGTTTGTGTGGCTGTTATCATAGAATCCCAACAGTGTGGAAGCCGGCCACCCAGGCCATAAAGTCCACACTGACCTTCCAAAGAGCATCCCACCCAGACCCAACCCCTCTACCTTATCCATGCATTTCCCATGGCTAACCCACCTAGTCAGCATTTCTGGACTCGATGGGCAATTTAACATGGCCAACCCACCTAACCTGCACATCTTTGGACTGTGGGAGGAAACCGGAGCACCAGGAGGAAACCCACGCAGACACGGGGAGAATGTGCAAACTCCACACAGACAGTTGCCCAAGAATGGAATCGAAACAAGATCTCTAGTGCTGTGAGACAGCAGTACCAACCACTGAGCAGCTAATTATGGATAGGTAAAAAGGTAGGGGTAAAGTAGCCATACCAAATGCGCTAAATAGATCATAGAGCTGTTATCTCATTAAAGAGAGAGGTGGTTTAACCTGAGGGTTACCATACATCAAGTGAAGTGAGAGGTTGGGAAGGAGAGCCCTTCATGGTAACCTCAGAGGTCTATCAAACCCCTCAGGTATGCTTATTATATTTGAAAACTAAAGACAGACAAATCATGATAAAGAAAGCAAGTGTCCATGTTTTACTTGACAGCAGTATAATCTGGGTATATCTTTTCCAAGGATTAGATGTACATCTAAAGCAACCAGCATCAATAACCTTCCTCTCTCCTTCCCATCCCTTCCAACCTGATCAATGAAGCAACCGAGGTGGTCAGAGAACAAGGCCATACACCTACCATCAGACCACCAGGAAATAGACTAAAAATGGAATCATGTCAAAAAAAACAATAACTACATAAAAAGGCACAACCAACTCACAGTCCAATAGGGACTAATGTGGCAGGACATGAAAAATAGCTACACGTACTCAGAGGAACACAGGGGAAAGAGAAACATGAAAATGGTGTCATGTGTTTATTTTTAAAGTTACAGGCATATTTCATCGTGTCTGAACTGGGTCAAATTCAGATAAAATAGAATAATCCAGGGGTTGCCCAAATCAGCTTTGGGTTTGCAGTTTGTTTCAGTTCTCTTGCTCACTCGATGTAACAATATTTTTACATCATATTTATAGGAAGCAGTCGACATTGCATCAGACAGGCTTACCTGCATGGAACAGACAATATTAAATGTTTATATTAATAATCAAATCTATTTTTTATAAATGAAGGAACAAGGATTTAGTTACGTTGTCAATAATTCATTCAGAAGTCACCGAAAAGAAAATCTTGTTCTCCTTTACCTAACTTCTATTCAAATCCTTCCCATCCCAAACCCCAAACTCCAACTATGTGAGACACACTTGTAACAGAACATGCTATCAATATGTTCTCCAGAAGGGTCACTGGACCCAAAAGTTAACTTCTGCTTTCTCTCTGCCAGACCTGCTGAGTTTTTCCAGTGACTACTGTTTTCTTTCTGACTTCCAGCATCTGCAGTACTTTGGTGGGGGTGGTTTCCTTATATGCTTGAGCACATTCCTAATGAAGGGTTTATGTCTGAAATGTTGATTCTCCTGCTCCTCAGATGCTGCCTGACTTGCTGCGCTTTTCCAGCACCACACTTTTTGACTCTGATCCCCAGTTCCTGCAGTTCTCACTTTCTCCCTGTTTGAGTTTTTAATTGATTTGTATATTCAGAAATGTTTGGCTTTTTATTTCAGGAAGAATTAATTAGATTGAGGAAGATATAATGGAAAAGATCCAATTTTAACCAAACCCATCTCTCAGGGATGATTGCTTTTCACCTTAACATTGAGGATAGCCTCCATTGTGTTGGATATACGGCATTACCATGAATGGGAATTGTTTTGGACAGATCTGGTCAGCCAAGCTTGAATATCCATGAGTGTTGTGGGCCACCAGCAACAGTTGTCTACCATTATCATCAAGTCAGAGGATCGATTCTGTTTCAAGGGAGTTGACAGGATGGAATGCCAGGAGCCGCACCAGGCACAACTAAAAATGAGGAATCAAACTAGAGAAGCTGAAAGACAGAGTTACATGTTTGCCAGTGAGCATAAACAGCATGCAATAGACCAAGCTAAGTGATTCCTCATTCCTGATGAAGAGCCTTCGCCTGAAACATTGACTCTCTTGGTCCTCGGATGCTTCCTGACCTGCTGTGCTTTTCCAGCATTACACTCTTCGATTCTAATCTCGAGCATCTGCAGTCCTCACTTGTTCCTCAGTGATCCCACAACCAATGCATCAGATCTAAGCTCTGCAACCCTACCCCATAGTGTTGTGAATGATGGTGGACAATTAAACTACTTGCTGGAGGAAGGGACTCCACAAATATGGTCATCCTCAATGATGAAGAAGTCCAGCACATCAGTGCAAAAGATAAGGCTGAAGCACATACAATTATCTTCAGCCAGAAGTGTCAAGCGGACAATTCATCTTGGCCTTCTCCTAAGGTTCCCATCATCACTTGAGCCAATTTGATTCACTCCATGTAATATCAAGAAACAACAGAAAGCAATGAATACTGCAAAGGTTACGGACTGTGATAACATTCAAACAATAGTGCTCCAGAACTAGCTGTTCCCATAGAAAGCTGTTCCAATAACATAGGCATCTATCCAGTAATATCTTGTCTGCTAAAAAAAAAGACAGTTCCAACCCAGCCAATTACTAGTCCCTCCGTTCACTTTCAATGTTCAGCAAAATGGTGGAAGATGTCATCAACAATGTTATCAAGCACTGCTTACTCAACAATAACTTGGATTCTGCTAGGACCACTCAGCCAAATTCAGCCCCTGATCTCTTAGAGTTTTGGATCAATCCTAAATAAAATAGCATAACTGAAGAGGGAAAATGAATGTGACAGCCTTTGACATCAAGGGAGCAGATTAGGTAGCATCCTGAAGAAGGGCTTTTGCCCTAAACATCGATTTTCCTGCTCCTCAGATGCTGCCTGACCTGCTGTGCTTTTCCTGCACCACTCTAATCTTGACTCTGATCTCCAGCATCTGCAGTACTCACTTTCCCCTCCACCGGTGGGAGTCATATCTAGGTCAAAAGAGATATTTGTGGTATTAGCAGGTTATTTATCTCAATATCAGGGCATGACTGCAGGAGTTCCTCAAGGTGGTATTCCAGGCCCAACCATTTTCAGTAGCTTCATTCTTAACTTTTCTCCATCATTTGTTTAGAGGTTGAAATGTTTGTTTTTAATTACAGTGCACTTGTCCATTCATGACTCCTGAGATACTGAAGGAGGTTATGTTCAAAAGACTTTGATATCATTCAGGCTTGTAAATAACAAATGTATTACACAAGTGACAAGTAATGACCATCTCCAGCAAGAAGTAACCCTATCATGTCCCTTTGACATTGAATGGTATGGGCATCGCTAACCCCCTCCCCCCATCATCAACATACTGGTCATCCTGGGAACTATATCACAGTTCCTTCATTGTTACTGGGTCAAAGTCCTGGAACTCTCTTCTTAACAACAAGAAAAGCATTCCTTCATCACATGACTGCTGTGGTTCAAGTAGGCACATTGCCACCACCTTCTCAAGGATAATTAGATAAGGGCAAAAAAGCTGACTATCCAGCAATGCCTACATTCCAAAAATTAACTTGGAAAATGAGTATTCCACTAAATTCCTGACATTTGCTTTGGACAGGCAGACCGGCAGATAGGCTTTCTGGAGTCAGGAGGCAAATTAATCACTATGGAATTTCCAGCATCAGACCTGCTCTTGAAGCTACAGTATTTATAAGGCTAAACCAGTTCAGTTTCTGGTTAATGGTAACTCTCAGGATGTTGGTATTGAGAGAGTTAAGAAATGATATTGCATGAACATCAGGTGGAGATGATTAACTTCTCTCTTGTTGGAGATGATCAAAGGAAAATAGGAGAAAACTAGGTTGGAGACGGTCAATGCCTGGCACTTGGGTAACATTAATATAACTTGCCACTTATTATCCCAAGTCCGAATGTTGTCTGGGTATTCCTGCATATGAGACCTGGTTTGCTTCAGAATTGGAGGAGATGTGAATCCAAACATTGGTGCACATCCCCACATTAATGTCAATTTGTGAGCATGTTTACATTTAACGAGGACTGCTAATCATGGGGAGGGTCGAAGAGAGATGCTGTGAGTTGTGTCATGGTGATATAACATATAATGGCATTTCTAATTGTATTCTATGCAAATTACAACTTGTGACATAAATTGGATAGTTTTTTTTGTGGTTACCCAGAACAAGATTAGCCTTCTCATTTTTATGGCAATGATACTGTTTTACATGTATAGGAAATCACAATCATATGCCTGGGGATATAAGTTTTGACTTGCATGCTCGATTAAAACTTCCATTATTTATTTTGTTTGCCATCATTCACAAATCTATTAGGAATGCATTTTAGTTTCATATAAAGATAAAGCTCTGTGACCAACTCTGTTAGAAATATTACAAACTGATTTCATTTAATGAACACAAAAGGTTCCTTCTGCCTGCAGGAATGAAATTGGGAAGAAGTTGTATTAACATTTCTTATTGAATCACACCTCAATGACTCAATGTACATTTACACTTTTTGTGTCTTCTCATAATCTGAGAGGTGAAACGTATACAAGAGGACAACTTCGCCTTTGCAAGGTTCTTAACCCTGTTTCCGACAATAGATGCAAGTTAGGAGCTATTTGCTTCCCTTGTCTCAACATTTACTTCAATACAGCAAGACAGTGTAAGTATTCTGACGCATCATCACCAGTATGTGTCACGTAACCTCTTCATTGAAATAATAATTAATCTTTGGTTAAAATCCTAATTGGATTTGAGATGAATAGAACTTGTCTAAATGACAGTAACAGAAGGTTTTCACTTTTTATATCCTCTTTAAGGATCCAAACCTCAGTTAGATAAACTGTAAGCAGGCAGTCCTATGTGTCTGGGTGACGAGATGTATCTGTGTCACTGTAGGGTTTTAGTATGCAGAGAGCAAGTATAAGGAGATAAAAGGAGAAATGTCTATCTTTCAGTCCCAGGCAATGCAGAATAAGTTATCAACGAACGAACATATAAGTCTGAATAGACCCTTTTGCCAGCAGTAAGATGTTATCTGTCTCGACATGTGAATTCCTCCCTGATGTCAATCCGTGAAAGTGCTGAAGAAAAATCTCTAATAAAATCAACCAGACATACCACTGGGCTATGGACAGCCCTCTGTCTTTTTATTTCTCCCTCTGTGTCTCACTATCTTACTTGATGTAAGGCCATTGAGATGTGTTAATTGTTAAGCCCCTGCTTAAAAACTTTGCATCAGTTCTCCTTTGTGCTTGGCTCTTCTCTTCATTGAAGCATGCAAATTCTTCAACTTACACCAGAATATTAAAAAGGGGGATATCACTTGTCATTGTGAAGCCAGCAAATGCACTGGGTAGTGGTGTCACGCTGAGAGAGTTCCCCTATTCTCTATTTCTACTGAACACAGTTCCACATGAATCTAATTATAATTTCCTTTAGAATTCAGGATGGCTAACCATGCAGTTTTAGATTTCAGATGTTGTTGTGGTTTATGCTCAATTTGAGAATGCATTTCCTTCTTATTTTAATAGCATATACGTTCCCTTTTTTTCAAACTCCCTGGGCCCCAGTTGGGTCTGCTCCTGGGGTCTTGGTGTCAAATGTCAGGCCTTGTACTAAGCTGTCAAAGAGGAGAATAGGCTTAGATGATGGATGACTAGAGAGGCTGTAACCCAAACCTCTGTGCAACTGCTACCTACGAAAGCAGGCTACCCACAGTCCCTCCTCAAGGTCAGTGCACATACCATTACACCCACGGCTTTCTGCTTTGTAACAAGACTCTACATTCATTACTGCTTTTCTCCCTATATCTGAAAATCCACCCAAATTTTCAACCACTTAAACCCAATGAAAACACACGTTTTTTTTCTTACTCCAGCACTTGTCTCTCGGAGAATGAGCACATTGGAGGCAAAGAGCTGAAACTTTGCGCAAGTCAGATGACAAGATTATTAATGGACTGAGCACTGACACATCTAATCTCATGCATATTCATGCTGTAGCTGTGCAGATGGGACAGTGACTGTGAAAGTTTTGTTCTCTGCAGTAAAGAAATGAATTACATATATGTTTATAGTTTATTAATATTTAATTGAATTTATATCATTGGTATGTTCAATGGCCCATTTATGTAGTTTCATTAAGCTGTCTTATTTTTGGTCTCATCTGTGAGTATTTGTATCATTGTATTATATATGATTACAATTTGCACATGCAGTCCATAATTCTATTATTGATAAATCCTAACAAGGTAATCAACTTATAAATAGATGAGCTTATAAATAGAGTGTAATTGGAGCCTCAATGCTGGTGGTAAGTGATTTCATTTTCATTATTAGGGAACCTTAGCAATCAAAATATATTGAGAGAAAGCTATTCATATTTTAATTGGCTATATTGTGTCTTATTTCGTGGATCTGACACCTGTTCTAGTGTGTAATGATAAAGACAGCACAATTCTGTGCATTCTATGTATCCTTTAAAATAATTCAAAGATTTCAGAAGTTCAGAAGACAATATTTAAAGCTGAATATTGTTTTTACAATATAAACCTTGAAACATTATGAAATTTTTTTCAGACATAGTTTTTTTTTCTCTTTTAGTCTATAATGGAGTCTAAATACCACTTATTTAATTTAATTAACGTTAATCACCAGTGTAAGGCAATGGGGTTTTCTTTGATCTCATGTACAGGCAGTGATTTTTAAGCCCTGATAACATCTCTGCCTGTACTTCTGGCAAGCATGCCCTTTCTTCTGAAGAACTTGGGTCAAATTAAAGGTTAATTAATTCAGATGGAACTTGTGATTAACAGATCAGCTGGCAACAGGTTTGAATCTGTGGCTGAGAGTATAAAATACAGCTCTTGTGTAATTCAAATGCCCTGTGTTCTAGCAGTCTCAATAAAGACCTTTAAAGGTCTGAAGGATTAACAAGGAGCAAGACTGGGGGGCACAAGAGGGCAGTAGAGGCCAAATCAGTTTCAGTGAGCAAAAAACTGGTCAGCTTATCACTGACTCCTGCTAAAGAGTCACTAAGTTGGACCTGGAAGTGTTCTATAGATGTGGAAATGTATGAATGTACAAAGGTCAAGGATTTACAAACAGCCAACTATTTGAAGAACACGGCTTGTTTTGATGTTGTGGAGCTAATGAATGGTGTCTGAATGTTACTCTCTTTACTAGTATGTGTAACATAACATGGAATCTTACTGTACTCAGAGCGACGTGGATTGTGGTGAGCGGAATAGTCAAGTCGGTGAGATGGACCAAGAGCCCTATTCCAATGCCTAGATCATCTCCCCATATTTTGTGCCCTTTTCCAATTGGATTAGTGAGATTTGACAGCAGCAAGTTCTCAATTAGAGTCATAGAGTCATAGAGATGTACAGCACGGAAACAGACACTTCAGTGCAACTCGTCCATCCAACTAATCTAATCCCATTTGCCAGCACTTGGACCCTTTCTATTCATATACCCATTCAGATGCCTTTTAAATGTTGCAGTTGTACCAGCCTCCACCACTTCCTCTGGCAGCTCATTCCGTACACTCACCATGTGAAAAGTTGCCCCTTAGGTCTCTTTTATATCTTTCCCCTCTCACCCTAAACTCACGCCCCCTAGTTCTGGACTCACCCACCCCAGGGAAATGACTTTGTCTGTTTATCCTATCCATGCCTATCATGATTTTATAAACCTGTATAAGGTAACCCCTCAGCCTTCAACGCTCCAGGGAAAACAGCCCCAGCCTATTCAGCCTCTCCCTGTAACTCAAATTCTCCAACCTTGGCAACATCCTTATCCATCTTTTCTAAACCCTTTCAAGTTTCACAACATCTTTCCAATAGGAGGGAAACCATATTTGCATGAAATATTCCAAAAGTGGCCTAACCAATGTCTGGTATAGCCACAACATGACCTCCCAACTCTTATACTTAATATTCTGACCAATAAAGGAAAGCATACCAAATGCCTTCTTCACTATCCTATCTACTTGCAACTCCACTTTCAAGGAGCAATGAACCTGCACTCTAAGGTCTCTTTGTTCAGCAACACTCCCTAGAACCTTACCATTAAGTGTATGAGTTCTGGTAAGATTTTCTTTCCCAAAAATGTAGCACCTCACATTTATCTAAATTAAACTCCAACCCCATTCACTCCCAAGTTATCCTTTTGTCCTTAATGTATTTGTAAAAACCCTTTGGATTCTCCTTAATTCTATTTGCCAAACCTATTTCATGTCTCCTTTTTGCCCTCCTGATTTCCCTCTTAAGTATACTCCTACTGCCTTTATACTCTTCTAAGGATTCACTCGATCTTTCCTGTCTATACCTGACATATGCTTCCTTCTTTTCCTTAACCAAACCCTCAATTGCTCTCGTCATCCAGCATTCCTTATACCTACCAGCTTTTCCTTTCACCCAAACAGGAATATACTTTCTCTGGACTCTCATCTCATTTCTGAAGGCTTCCCATTTTCCAGCCATTCCTTTACCTGCGAACATCTGCACCCAATCAGCTTTTGAAAGTTCTTGCCTAATATCATCAAAATTAGCCTTCCTCCAACTTAGAACTTCAGCTTTTAGATCTGGTCTATCCTTTACCATCACTATTTTAAAACCAGTAGAATTATGGTCGCTGGCCCCAAAGTGCTCCTCCATTGACACCTCAGTCGCCTGCCCTGCCTTATTTCCCAAGAGTAGGTCGGGTTTTGCACCTTCTCTAGTAGGTACATTCACATATTGAATTAGAAAATTTTCTTGTCCACACTTAACAAATTCCTCTACATCTAAACCCTTAACACTATGGTAGTCCCAGTCTATGTTTGGAAAGTTAAAATCTCCTACCATAACAACCCTATTATTCTTACAGAAAGCTGAGATCTCCTTGCAAGTTTGTTTCTCAATTTCCCTCTGACTGTTGGGGCATCTATAATGCAATCCCAATAAGCGATCATCCCTTTCTTATTTCTCAGTTCCACCCAAATAACTTCCTTGAATGGATTTCCAGGAACATCCTCCCTGAATACAGCTATAATGCTATCCCTTATCAAAACACCACTCCCCCTCCTCTCTTGCCTCCCTTTCTATCCTTCCTTTAGCATTTGTATCCTGGGACATTAAGTTGCTAGTCCTGTCCATCCCTGAGCCACGGCACGGTGGGCGGCACGGTGGCACAGTGGTTAGCACTGCTGCCTCACAGCGCCTGAGACCCGGGTTCAATTCCCGACTCAGGCGACTGACTGTGTGGAGTTTGCACGTTCTCCCCGTGTCTGCGTGGGTTTCCTCCGGGTGCTCCGGTTTCCTTCCACAGTCCAAAGATGTGCAGGTCAGGTGAATTGCCCGTAGTGTTAGGTAAGGGGTAAATGTAAGGGTATGGGTGGGTTGCGCTTCGGCGGGTCGGTGTGGACTTGTTGGGCCGAAGGGCCTGTTTCCACACTGTAAGTAATCTAATCTAATTTCTGTAATTGCTATGGTATCCCAGTCCCATATGCTTAATCATGCCCTGAGTTCATCTGCTTCCCTGTTAGGCCTCTTGCATTGAAATAAATGCAATTTAATTTATCAATCCTACCTTGTTCTCTGCTTTGTACCTGCCTGCCCTGACTGTTTGACTGTTTGACTCACTTCTCTTCTTAACTGTTCCAGTCTTGATTGTTAAATACTTCGTTAATTGTCCAAGTCACCAGATGTTGAGATCTTCCCAAACTCACCCTACAAACAAGCTGGTCAAATAAAAACCCACATGGAAATCAGAGCTGGTTCTTGCTGGTTTCACCTCTCCACCTGCTCCAAAGGGCTTCCTTGTTGGACACTGGGCATTAACAACTTGGGCACACTCCATAGGCAAAGACCATACACACACTCTATATCCATGGATATTGGCACCTAACATGTGCCAGGCTTTGAGGATCCTTGGGATCCTTCTACGATCTACCTACGGGATGGTTCTGTACTTCAGTGATGCACCTTGGGCTGCAGCAACCTCTTTCATAGTAACGTTGTAGCAGGAATGCTGATCAATCCTGGAATCTCCAGTAAGCGTTGGATTGCTCTGGAAATGACACATGCTATGAAGGGGCAATAATCAGGTATGAGGGCTGCAACATCAAATGTAGGGCTGAAAATTGGTAAGATGTGGTGAGAAAACATGCTTGACCTTGGGGCTGAAATCACTCCTTGCAACTCAATGCAACTCATGCTCAGTCAAAACAAAAGTAAGATTCAGCCCATTGTTTTAGAAATATTGATTCAAATTATAGCAAAAATAGATGATCTCTTCTCAGGCTTTAAGAACAAGTTAATGGCAACTCTTTTTGGCCTGGTTTGCATCTTGCAATATTGATCTATATTTTAATGGCCACTTTTAAATGAAAGAGTAAAAAATGAGGTCTGCAGATGCTGGAGATCACAGCTGCAAATGTGTTGCTGGTCAAAGCACAGCAGGCCAGGCAGCATCTCAGGAATAGAGAATTCGACGTTTCGAGCATAAGCCCTTCATCAGGAATGGCTTATAAATGAAAGTTAAGCCTGCACATTGCTGGAAAAGCACAGCAAGTGAGGTAGCATCTGAGGAGCAGGAGAATTGACAGCATCCTGCTTTTTGGATGCTGCCTGACCGGCTGTGCTTTTTCAGCACCACATTCTCAATTCAGTTCTCCAGCAACTGCAGTCCTCACTTCATCCATGACTTTCAGACATTCCAGTAGGTTCCATGATCCAAGAGTAGCCTATACATCACTTATCCAAATTGACACAATCCACCATGACATATGATGATATTCTTATGTTGGGTGTTGAAATGCCCATCAGCCATGATTGAATGGCAGAGTGGACTCAATGGGCCGAATGGCCTTACTTCCACTTCTGTCCGATGGTTTTTTGTTGAATTTGGCCGCAAAAGACTTTCAGATATTTGCTAAGATTTTTGTTGTAAATCTATGGTTTAGCACAAACATCAGTTTCCACCTTTTCCTTTTTGGACAATTTCTCCGTCCAGAAGCTGACAGATGGGGGAATAACTCAGTTTGTTTTTTATAAACTTACTACGTCTCACTGAAAACTTCAAGAGTATAGAACTCAGCTCTTCTTTACTTTTATATCCAGAAATGCTCTTACCCACAGCTGAATGTCTTCTTTATCCCATCACCACATCACCCAAGGTATTTTTTATCTATTACCCACCACTGGTACATCACCTGTGTTTTCAATTGAATAATGTACACACAACAATAGCCCATTAAGTACAGTGCAAGCCACCAAAAGTGAGGGAGAAGTAGTGAGAGGGGGGAAGGGGAGTTGGAAAGGGAAGAACTCAAGTCATAAATACAAAATCTGATGAGCATCGTCTGCTCTCAATCAACTCTAGATCAGTTCTGGCTGAGCCTTGTGGTGCAGTGGTATTGTCCCTATCTCTGTGTCAGGAGATCCACATTAAGGTGCTGTCTGCTCCAGATGTGTGTCACAATATCTCTGAATAGATTGATTACAAGTGAAACAATCTTCCCTTGACCCTTCAAGGGACTAGTGTTTATAATTCTAGCGTTTACATCTTAGTTTAGATTAGATTCCCTACAGTTTGGAAACACGTCCACACTGACCCTCCAAAGAGTAACCCATCCCCTTTTGACTAATGCACCTAACACGACGGGCAATTTAGCCTAACCAATTCACCCGACCTGCACATCTTTGGACTGTGGGAGGAAACCAGACCACCTGGCAGAAACCCACACAGACATGGGGAGAATGTGCAAACCCCACACAGATAGTCGCCTGCAGTTGGAATTGAACCCAGGCCCCTGGTGTTGTGAGGCAACAGCATTAACCACTGAACCACCCGAAATTCTGATGTCCATGACTTTGTTTTGGGCATCGGGACTGTCACACTGTTGTGAAATATCTTTCTGTTACTGACAGGAGGCTGAAATCTTTCAGTTTGTTACACAGAATTTGCCTTGCAGCAGCATTGCTGGACATTACTGAGACAGAAATCAGTGAAGTGTGTCATTATTGATAATACCATGTGCAGGCAAGTTTCTGGATTCTGATTCCATAGTAAGCACATGCCTGGCCCTAACAATATTCTAACCCATGTTTTGTGGTCAGAGTTTCAACCGTCACAATTAAATCAAGCATCACACAATCTGAGCTCAAAATGTTGTGCAATGGTCCAGTTTGTAATGCTCAGAATGATAAATGCATTTAATTCACACTGACAGGAATAGCTTCAGAACTCAAATTACCTCTGTGTAAAAAAATATTTGTTTCAGAATTTCACGTGTGTTTGGGTTACTGAATTAATGAGTTCACTCATTTTACACAATCTTTGGCACAGATTCATAAGCTCAGAAGGTTAAATCAAAAGGGTGCTCAGTGGTCAGCACTCCTGACTCACAATGCCAGGGGCTTGGATTCAATTCCAGCCTTGGGCAAGTGTCTCAGCGGAGTTTGCATATTCTCCCCGTGTATGCATGGACTTCTTCCAGGTGCTCTGATTTCCTCCACAGTCCAAAGACATGAAGGCTATGTGGATTGGTCATGCTAAGTTGCTCATAGTGTTCAGGGATGAGCAGGCTAGGTGGATTTGTCGTGGGTCTGGGTGGGATGCTCTTTGGAGGTTCAATGTGGGCTGAATGGCCTGTTTTCACACTGTATAGATTCTGTGATTCTACAGAAACATGAACTCTGAAGCTAAAAGTTCTATGATAGATGCCACACATGTGTCGAATGACCTCAAGTAAGACTTAAAAACAAGTGAAAACTAATCCAAGTCAACATGACAATCTGATGCTTGAAAGACCATGGGCAGCGGACAAACCATGAATGGGCTAATGAAAACATGTAAGCTTTTCCATGATCAATATCAAAGAACTGACCTTGAGGAATATCAAAACAACAGCCTGGAATTCCCATTTGCACATGATCCTAGTCATGATGCGCACATTACACACATCATCACTTCCTATTATGAACTATGATAAGAAAATAACTAATCATTGCTTACCTTTAAGAGTGAAGGTAATTTGCTTATTAATGATTATTTTCCAAACACAAGCCATCCCAGTGTAGAAGGAAACTCTGAATAGTATGGAATGGGAGACCATAAAGGTTGGGAAATTGGGAAATAGGATGCATCTGTGGGATCAAGGCAACATGTTGCTTCTGCTATTTTATCCTGGATTAATAGTTAGTAATTCCGATCATGGAAACCGCATGTTTCTGAAAGTGGACCCATCTTAATTTCAGTATTTGACAAACTGTCCAATCATCTTTTTTTACCAGATGTGTGGCAGAAAAATATATCCAGATCCCTTGATAAAGGGATCTCCCATCATTTCCACACCCTTTGATTTTACTTTAGTGAGTCCCTTACTGTATATCTGGCAGCCATGTGAAGGGATTGAAAGTGAGTCTGAGGGAATGTACACTGGGTAACAAAAAAAATGGGTGCACAGGATAAGCGGATGGCAGCAGTTGAAGAGGATAATGTCACTAGCTGGAGAATCAGAGACAGTCAACTTTCATCCTATAAAAAGCCTGAATAACTTTTGCTGATAGCCATTGCATTTAGAAGGTCAGTATAAGCAATGGGCAAATATTGGCAAGAATGATGCAGATTACAGTTTAGAAGGAAGATTTCAGTAACAGATTGGGGCGTTATCATGGATGAGAGAAAGTTTAACATAACTTTGAATGGCATAATAGGATCTTCGAGAATATTTACAAGGAGATTCCCCATGACAGAAACACTAAAAGAATTTGGATTTGTAGGTGCCGGTGTTGGACTGGGGTGGACAAAGTGAAAAATCACACAACATCAGGTTACAGCCTAACAAGTTTATTTGGAAGCACTAGCTTTCAGAGTACTGCTGATGAGCCATCTGATGAAGGAGCAGTGCTCCGATAGATAGTGCTTCCAAATAAACCTGTTGGACTATAACCTGGTGTTGTGTGATTTTTAACTCAAAAAGGTCTGCACTGGCTCCATGAAATCTCAGATTACTGTGCTGTCAGTTAGCATTCAGAGCTAGTAGCCAGCACTTATGGCAGGCCTGGAATGGGTGTGAATTATGGTGTTACTTCTTATTGCAAGCACTTGGATGCTGTCTTGACACCTCTCCAATGGTAACACTTGGGACAGAAAATACAGAATGCCAGTCTATCCATGCAACTCACCACTATCCATAAACACTCACACACCACTGAAGTCTTGTACAGTCATTGCTGAAAGTTGGTTACATTAGGCTGCAGTTAGAAACTTGGCCAATTTTTGGGTACAGAGTAATCTCGGTGGAGAAAACCACAATTATGTGAAGAATGGGGAAAATGTCTATGACTTTGTAACTCTGCAGGAATCCTGCCATTCTGTGAAACCATAGTGCTTTGGCACGTTGCCATTGACTGCCCTCAGGGAACAAGATAAAATTACTTGCTTTAGTGAACAATGCACCCATAACATACTTAGTATATTAATGCTTAGCTGATTGGCTGGATATGTGCTGGTCCCTGTAGCAGCTTGTACTCACCTCATAGTATAAAAGTTAAAGGTGGCTATAACCTTTGCATTCACTTGCAGTGGAATGGCTGTGTTAGAGATTGATTATAAGTTATTTTGCAAGGTGAGACATCTTGACTCTAAGCTGGGTACCTTCGTAACGCAATTCATCCATTGATTTAAGATTGCATAGTATAATCATCAAATTGGTGTTCTGGTGGGGAGAGCTTTGAATTTCCTTTGGCCCTGAGGCTAATCTGCCTTTCTTTTATTTCTCCTTCTCCCTTTATTTCCAAATAAAACCCCAGAGTTACAGGAGAATTGTCGATGGGAAGCTCTTTGTGTACTAGCTGAATTGGATTGAAGGCAGAGGAGGCAGCCTTTGGGTCCAAGACGCAGGTAGGAACATCAAAGTAAGGAGAAATGCAACTTAAAATATGAATCACAAAACTGTGACAGAGTCATTATTTATGGTGTTAAAAATCACACAACACCAGGTTATAGTCCAACAGGTTTAATTGGAAGCACACGAGCTTTCGGAGCGCCACTCCTTCATCAGGTGGTTTTGGAGGACATAATTGTAAGGCACAGAATTTATAGCAAAGTTCTGTGTCTTACAATTGTGTCCTCCGCAATCACCTGATGAAGGAGCGGCGTGCCGAAAGCTAGTGCTTCCAATTAAACCTGTTGGACTATAACCTGGTGTTGTGTGATTTTTAACTTTGTACACCCCAATCCAACACCGGCATCTCCAAATTATTATTTATGGTGCTTGTTGGGGTGATGGTGACAATACATGCAATCCCAGCAGCAATATGGGTGAAAAGTAACCTTATGTGTTCTCTGATTTGCATTGAGCAATGGTACTATAGCATATTGAGGTGCTGGTAGTATTCCATATCCACTCTAAGTGGATGGTTTATTTTGTAACCTTTTCATTGAAATACAAATATGACAAATGATGATGCTGTATTTACAGCGCCATTGGTAGACAATAGTCAACTGATTCATGAAATAGGGTTTTAGTCATATTAGTTTATTGTTGATTTTGTTCTGTAGATATTGAAGTTGCGCCAATTTGAATTTCTGTGAAATGACCTCTTAGAAAGAGATATAGTTGGCATAATCCTGACAGGAATATTTCATTTGAAGAACAAGATTGCTTCATGACCAATTGTCTTAAGCTGCAATTATACAGTGAACGTTGGCATTTTTAAAAAAATCTGCACATTCAATGAAATGCATTATGTAATTGCTCCACAAACTCAGTGCAAATATGATGCAAAAGGATTTTGGTCAAATCTTGCCAGTGGTGGAAACAATTGAGCCAAAGCGTATTGCAGTTGCTTGACTGAAAGTTCACAGCAGAACATTTTCAACCTTGCAACTAGAAAAGCTTTAGGCTTCAAATCATATTGAAGAGAACAGTTGAAATGAATTACAAGGTGATAACTGTTACATAAAGCAAACATGAGAAAGGGACTTTTTTGTGGCACTCACTTTTCTTGTTATATTAGTTTTAAGATTCCTCCTAAAAATGAAGGTAGTGGTGTGTGACGTTAAACAAAGAACATTATTGATTTTATCATTTTAGCTCTTGAGTGATATCATATTTCATGCCAGGACTTGTTGTACCTTGAACAATTTTTTAGCAGTAAATTAGGAAAAATCAAACTTTTACATTTTATGGTTGGAATTTTACATTCTGTTCACTCCTTCCACTGCCCAGGAAGTCGACTTGCAGATGGGGTAGGCAAGATGTTCAGAACCTAACATCAGGTGCCACGGTGGTGCCAGTAAGCCTGTTCCATACTTGCCTCTCCTGGTTGTGGTAAAGGTGGCCCACTAATTCCTTGGGCCAAGACAAACCATCATGTTCTTATTCTGCCAATACTGGTCCTTTATTTTATCAAATAGGATGGCATGGTGGCTCAGCAGTTAGCGCTGCTGCCTCACAGTGCCAGGGACCGGGTTCCATTCCACCCTTGGGTGACAGTCTGTGCGGAATTTGCACATTCTCCCCATGTCTGTGTGGGTCTCTTCTGGGAGCTCCTGCCACTGTTCAAGGATTTGGAGGGTAGGTAGATTGGTCATGCTAAATTGCCCCATGGTGTCCAGGGATGTGAAGGTTGGGTGGACTAACTATGGGAAACGAAGGGTTACAGGAATAGGGTGGGATGCTCTTCAGCGGGTCAGTGTGGACCCAGTGGGCTGAATTCAACTAGAAGAAAGGGAGGACTGCAGATGCTGGAGATCAGCGTCGAGAGCGTGGTGCTTGAAAAACATATCAGGCCAGGTAGCATCTGAGGAGCAGGAGAATCGACGTTTTGAGCATAAACGACGTTTCCTGAGGAAGGGCTTGTGCCCAAATCATTGATTCTTCTACTCCTTAGCTGCTGCCTGGGCTGCTGTGCTTTTCCAGCACCACACTCTCGACTCAATGGGTTGAATAGCATGCTTCCACACTGTAAAGATTGTATAAATGTGGGGGAGGCCCAACTGACAGTTTTATCCTAGGCTGAGGTGGGGTGCCGTATCCGGTGCACAATGAAAGACTCTTGGCACAATATTCCCCACCCTGTCCTGAACGTATCCATGGTCCTGTCTGTTCCAGTCACTTATCTCTTCCCCACCACCACCCTTCTTCTTCTTGCTGGGGTCTGCCAATGTGGTCCTGTCAAAATGGCTCTTCTTCATCTAAATTCATGGCTTCCAGGCACGTGGGGCTGCCTGTGGTTCCAGTAGTGACCCCTTTTCCTGCAGAAACTAGAGAACACATCCTAGGCCAATAAATGGCCCAGTTATTTTATCAACTGCTGAGGTAAGCTCACCCTTTTAAGCTGGGGTAGTGGAACTGAACCAACACAATCAGGGATTGGTGAGAGAGTACATTAAGTAAACCTTCAAAATAATTTCAGTTTATAGCAGAGTTACTCTTCAAAGTGAACAAAATCTCTGTAAATCTAATCATTCAATCCGACATATCTGTAGGATGTTTGAGGCCCACCTGGCTTCTAGACTTCCTATATCATGTGCTTGTAGCATGTCTTTCTATTCCTTTCTCCCTCATGTAGTTATCCAAGATCCCTTTAAACAAATCTCTGGTGTTCACCTCAAGTATGCCACATGATCACAAATTTGACATTCTAACCATTGTCTTGGTAACCATGTTTCCCAGTGAATTCCTTGTTGGATTTATTGTGAAAACATTATCTTTACGTCAATGCTACTGAGGTGCTTCATAAATTAGAAAATCTCTTTTCTAAATAGAGCTGAATGCTTTTTGCAGTTTCCTGCACTTTGGTTTTAGCCCTTCCAGTCCGGAGCTGTATGTGTGCTGATGTTCAGTTATTATTATTGTACTTGATGGTTCTAAAGTACAAAGGAGATAGGCAAACAAAGGAGTGGTTTGGTTTTACTGCTTTGTCAGTTCTGAAGGTGTCAGGTCACGGGGACCTAGAAAATCTTTGTTGATGATATCAGCAAACGAATGCTTAGTAGGTTCATGTGACATTTCTTTCTCCACTTCTTTAAAGAGGTGATAAACCACTTTAAATTAAGGTAGATCACTAATACCACTAACAGTAATATTTGGTCTGTACAGCTGAAATGTGTTTGCTCCAAACACTCAATTAATATTTACTTCAATATGTGCCATGACATTAAGTATGTTATTGATGGAAACCAAAGAATTACCTTGAAATTGCAAGTATGATTTAAGAACATTTTAATGACTTAATTGTGCTTTTAATAGCTGTTAAGAATATTATTTGAATTTATCCATTCAAATAAGGTGTCCCTTGACTTTCAGATGCCTGTCTTGATAGCTTTAAGCAATATGATGCAAATTAAACTCTCTGTTTAGGAAACGTGAGTTTTTGTTCTAATTAAGCCAATGATTTCTAATCAATTGCAGATCCCAATTAATGGAAAGTTTTATTAATACCTTCACTTCTGTTCTAGTGTTTTAATGGCCCTGGTAAGCTCTTTAAAATGACACTAAAACAGTCAAACGCTGTTAATTTTTTTTTCCCTGGATATTGAAAATAAACAGTCAGGTTCCAATGTGTTCAGCATCTGCTGGATTTGTGTACCATGGGGAGGCATCACTTTGCTGGCCAGATGCATGCTGATAATAATCTCAACAGGAAAGAATGGGAAGAGTGTTTTTGCCCCTTTAGTCGACTTATTTATGAGTGACCCAGTAATGTGCTGGTGACCTTGAGAAGTTTAGTTGAAGCTGGAGTTATGTGCTGCCACTTGCAGTCTTATTTGCAATGACTGACGAATGCTTGCTGGTGGAACACTGAAGGAGTGTGTGCATGTGCTTGTGAAGGGGTTAGATGTTATATCCCGATCGGTTGGGGGGTTGGGCAACTATACGCCACTGGCTCTTTGTTATCTTTTTATCTTAATCTTTGAATGTGATATTTGGAATCAGCAGTGCCTCTCCCTAATTTGTAAGCTTTTCATTTCTTTCAGCCAAGAATGTTTCAAAATGGCCACACCATTGAAAAAAAAAGCAGCTTAAGGAAAAGAGGACTATTTAGATATGTTCATGTGTAGCAGAGGTAAAGTGACACTGCTTCGGTTATACCATCGATGTAAATTTCATTGTATCTTTTGGATTAGACTTTGGAATGCAAAAAAAGGTACCTTTTTTTGTTTATCTTTGCCCGCTCCTCCCCTGCCTCATATCAGACAATAAAAGATTTTCCTGAAAGTGGACCCCTTTAAAAGCAAAACATTTTGAAAAGCATTAAATTTTTAGGAAACCCAGAGGGGTGCTTCAGATTGGTGCTGTGGGCACTCAGGATGCTGTTAGATTTTAACATCTGTGCCCTGACTGCATGCACTGTCGAATTTATGGTACTGAAAGCAGAGGAAAGCTTTAACATGTGATTTCTGAGAGTATTAGCTTGGTGAAATCTGACATTAATGCATTTGCTGACCTAAACATTTCACTACAGGCAAGCTTTTCACGAGTTAGTTTCAGTGGGATCTAGCTCAAGAATAGTTCTTGCTGGCAGATTCCTGTCCTAAATGAATTTAACTAATGCTATTGATAGATTTGTCAATGGATTTAAAACACATGGCAGAAATCAGATCAAAATTCACACGTGACAGTGAACCTTCACTCCTGTTCTGTTGGCCCATTTATGTGGCATTGCATGAAGCACTACAATTCTGTGGTGTACGCTGATAAAGAAACTTACTTAAGCATGCTATTTCAAATTAAAATAAATAACAACAATGTCAACTTATTCACTGTTACCATAATACTCTTGGGTTTGAATATGGGTGAAATCCTAATTACTGCTCAGTTTCTCACCATTTAATTTTGTCATGTAACAGTCTAGGGATTTACACTGAACTTGATTTTACTTTAACCTTTCGTGAGATCTGAGAATTGTTGCATGTTGCCCATTCCCAACTGCTCTTGAACTGAATGGTCAATCCAAGTGCCAATAAGAGTCAAGCCCCACATTGAATTGGGTCCAAGCTGGATGAGGATGGCAGGACATGCACTTTTTTTTAACAGCAGTGAGTTCACAGTATCCTGAGGTTTAGGTGTCCACATGCAGAGCCAGTCACTGCCAGCTGCTGTGAAAGGTTATGTTTGTATGTTAAGTCGCAGCTGGCTCAGGAATTAGGGACCAGTTGAGTAAGGCATCAAGGTGCCTGATGTGTTGGGTACCAGGTAAGTAATGAAATGCTAAGGAACGTTTCAGGGAGGGTGGTTTGGTGCTGGAGGTACTGAGGTCAGCTGTGGATGAGGGTGTGTGAGCTGGGGTGTCAGCGCTAGGGACTAGAGGGATATCAGGTCTTCAGGATTCAGATGAGGGGAATATGGCATAGCAGGTATCAGGTTGGGAGATTATGGGAGAGGTGATGTTTTGGTGGTATAATCGCTGGACTATTAATCCAGAGACCCAGGTAATGTTCTGGGGACCTGGCTTCAAATCTCACCATGGCAGATGGTGAGTTTGTATTCAGTTTCAAAAAATCTGGAATTAAGGGAAATTAATTATGACTATGAGTCCATCGTCAATTGCTGGAAAAACCCCATCTGATTTGCTAATGTCCTTCAGGGAAGGAAATCTGAATTTCTTACCTGTCTCGTCTACATGTGACTCAAGACTCACAAGAATGTGGTTGACTCTTAACTACCTGCTGTGCAATTAGGGACAGGCAATAAATGCCAGCCTAGCCAGTGATGTCCTCATCCCATGAATGAATGAAAAAAAAACTCCACGGTGATGTGGAGGTTAGGGCATGTAATACTGTTGGGTGTGGGGGACTCTGGATGGGATGGTTGTCAGACATCTGGGCTGAGTATGGGTGATGTATTAAATTGCTGGAGCAGTGTGCAGGTGTCAACTTAATAGTTATCCTGGAGTTAGACAAGGTTTTTAATCATTCTACATTTCCTGGGCTACTGTTAAATTGACAGATGTGGAACTCTCCAATGTTAAAGATTTTGTATCAGAGAGTTCCAGACATGGGGTAATTGCCTTTCTGAATCTTTAATTTCCAAGGCAATTTCCGCACAGGCAACTGTGTCTGGGATTCTGCAGGATCCAACTCTGCAATTCCAGTCTGTATTACTCCAATGACTGTCCTGCCATTGGAATATCTGGATCTAGCTTTCAAATCCATATTCCATTAAATGAATTTAAACTCCACAGATTTTGCGGCATGGTGGCACAGTGGTTAGCGCTGCTGCCTCACAGCGCCAGAAACCCGGGTTCAATTCCCGCCTCAGGCGACTGACTGAGTGGAGTTTGCACGTTCTCCCCGTGTCTACGTGGGTTTCCTCCGGGTGCTCCGGTTTCCTCCCACAGTCCAAAGATGTGCGGGTCAGGTGAATTGGCCATGCTAAATTGCCCGCAGTAAAGGGGTAAATGTAGGGGAATGGGTGGGTTGCACTTCGGTGGGTGGCTGTGGACTTGTTGGGCCGAAGGGCCTGTTTCCACACTGTAAGTAATCAAATTTATTCTTGCATGGGATATGAACCAGTGACCAAGAGCCTGGATTATTATTCAAATATATGGGCTGAGGAGTGGCAGATGGAGTTTAATTTAGATAAATGTGAGGTGCTGCATTTTGGAAAGGCAAATTAGAGCAGGCCTTATGCACTTAATAATAAGGTACTGGGGAGTGTTGCTGAACAAGTAGATCTTGGAGTGCAGGTTCATAGCTCCTTGAAAGTGGAGTTGCAGGTAGATAGAATAGTTAAGAAGGCATTTGGTATGCTTTCTTTTATTGAATATAGGAGTTGGGAGGTCATGTTGCAGCTGTACACGACATTGGTTAGGCCACTTTTGGAATGTTGTGTACAATTCTGGTCTCCTTCCTATCGGAAGGATATTGTGAAACTTGAAAGGGATCAGAAAAGATTTACAAGGATGATGCCAGTGTTGGAGGATTTGAGCAAAAAGAGGAGGCTGAACAGGCTAGGGTTGTTTGCCCTGAAGCATTGGAGGCTGAGGGGTGACCTTAAAGAGGTTTATAAAAGCATAATGGGCATGGATAGGGTAAATAGACAAATTCTTTTTCCTGGTGTGGGGGAGTCCAGAACTAGAGGGCATGGGTTTAAGGTGAGAGGGGGAAAAATTAAAAGGCTCATAAGGAGCAACTTTTTCACATTGAGTGTGGTGCGTGTATGGAATAAACTGCCAGAGGAAATGGTGGAGACCAGTATAATTGCAGTATTTTAAAATACTGGTTGGATATATGAATAGGAAGGGTCCAGAGGCATATGGGCCAAGTGCTGGCAAATGGGACTACATTAGGTTAGGATATCTGATTGGCGTGGACAAGTTGGGCCTATGGGTCCGTTTCCATTGTCTACATCTCTATGACTCTAAGTAGAATGCTGCAAATGCTGAAAAAAAGCAGGAATTGAGGCCTGCTACGGTATTCCAATGAAACTCAATGTAACGTAGAAGAACAATACCTCATTTTCTAGTTAGGCACTTTATAGTCTCAAGGGCTCAACATTAATTTCCACAACTTCAGAATACACATCTGTCTTCCATTTTTCTTACATCCCCAACTGTCCTCTATTTTGTTAGCCTTGATCTCAGCAGAGTGCACTCATTTTCTCCTTTTCACATTGAAATAACCGCACAGAGGCCGATATCCCATCACCAAGTTATCCCTTATTCCCTTGTGCACAGTACACTGGTTGTGGCCAGCCTGTTCAGTGTCACTCTGAAATGAGGAGACTCTAAATCCCCTGTTTATATCTGTCAGCCAGGGATCCCTGATTGATCCAGGTTAACAACCCCATTCAGGGATCTCATACTCAATGGGATCTGGTTCCAATCACTACGCACATCTAACATTTGCACCTATTTTTCGTATACATCTTTCCTCTCCCACCATCATGCATACCTTTGATATTTGCTCTAAGTACTCTCCCAATCTATTCCACTTCTTCCTCCTCCTCCTTCTGTCTACAGCCAAAAAATGTCACCATTCTCCCGCTCTTTTCAGAACTGAAGAAGTCATACGAGATTCAAAATATTAACTCTGCGTTCCTCTCTACAGATGCAGCCAGATCTGTTGGCTTTCTCCAAAAATGTTTGTTTTTTTTTACTTCTGGATTACAATTTCAGTTAACCAAAGTGAAAAGGAGCCAAATTTGCAAATTGTTCAAATAAAACCCAAATGAGAGTAGCAACTGAATCAGTTTTTCATCAGAAAGCAACTGTTAATCCACATTCCTCACTAACTTCCAAAAGATTCGATGATATACTCCATCAGCAGAATGGACATCTTGAAGCATTTTACAGGTTAAGGACATTAGATATATGAAAGTTGTTGTCACATTCCAGTCAGGAGTCTGTAAAATTGAAATTACATTTGAGTATGTGTATTATCCTGATATATGTGAACACACTGGTTAATGTAGAAAAATTTCACCTTCATTTGTGCTGACTGCAACATGTACAGCAAGTGATATTTGCTTTTTGTTACACTGCTGCCTTATTCTGAATCAAAAAATAAAACAATCATGTTTTCCTAGTCTTCACACTTTCGAAGAATAACCTCAGATAGTGCCAGGATTTTAAAATTGTTAAACAGTTTGAGGCTTGAACATTCTGCAGTCACCAAAATCTCCTGGATAACAGCTGATAGGGTGGTTTGTCTCATTCAGACTGATGAGGTACACATATCTTATCTTATCTTTGGTTTCCAGTTGCTAAGATTCTTTCAAGTGCAATTTGAGTGCGACACCATCTACGCCAGGAGTGCTACCAGTACGCAAAAGCTCACTCCATTGAACATAGTTGAAAAGGTGCAAGATGTGAGCAAACAGCACAACAATGATCCAGCCTTCGATAAGGCTCCGCTATAAAATGCATGCCAAAAATGTTTTGAAGAAGGATCACTGGACCCGAAGCATTAATTCTGCTTTCTCTCCAGAGGCACTGCCAGACTCACTGAGTTTTTCTAGCCATTTCTGTATTTGTTTGATTTCCAGCATCCACAGTTATGTTTTTTTGCCAAAATGTCTGGTTGATTCTGCACATTGTGGTCTAAACTTACATTGAGAAGACATTATTTAACAACTTCTACTTGCAGAAGGGAGAAAAAGAGAATTACTGGTGAAGCAAAATTTTATTTATATTGTAAAAACCAAATTATTTCCACTTCAGTCACTTTCATTGTTGATATGTCACTCTTCCCTTGTTTTGAGTCACATGAACAATGATTGAGACTTTTTAAACATACAATTTTTCTTAAAAAATATTTAGCAAAATATTTAGTCATGGTTATTACATGTGGGACTTCAGTTACTTGGAAAGAAGCGAGATGCTGGGACGTTTCTATGAGCAGAGAAGGACAAGGAGAGATTTGTTAGAAGGTGTTCAAAACCAGAAAGGGTTTTAGTGGAGTAGCTAGGGTTCCATCAGGCAGACGCAGCATGGATTCAGGAAGGGAAGGTTGTGTTTGACAAACTTACTGGAGTTTTTTGAGCATGCAACAAGTGCGGTGGGTGGAGGGAAATAGGTGGATGATGTATATTTGGATTTCTAGAAGGCATTCGATAAGGTTCTGCATAAAAAGACTTATCCATAAAATAAGAATGCACAGAGTTGTGGGAGTGTACTAGCATGGATGGAGGACTGGTTAATCATTAAGAAGAGCAGAGTTGGGATAAATGAATGTTTCTCTGGTTGGAGGTCAGTGGTGAGAAGGGTTTCTCAGGGGGTTGTATTGGACCCGTAACTCTTTATAATTTATATAAATGATTTGGAAGAAGAGTCTTAATGTAAGATATCCAAGTTTGATGATAATATTAAATTGAGTGGAAAGGCAAACTGTGCAGAGGGTGTGGAGGGTCTGCAGAGAGATTTAGATAGGTTAAATGAGTAGGTAAGGGTCGGGCAGATGGAGTACAATGTTAGTAAATGTGAGGTTATCCAATTTGGAAGTAAAAATAGCACATCAGAGTATTATTTAAATGGTGAAAGATTGCAGCATACTGTTGTGCAGAGGGACTAAGGAGTGCTCACACATGAATCGCTAAAAGTTGATTCGCAGGTGCAACAGGTAATCGGGAAGGCAAATAGAATATTGGCTTTCATTGCTGAGGGATTGAATTTAAGAGCAGGGAGATTCTACTGCAATTGTACAAGGTGTTGATGAGGCCGCTTCTGGGATATTGCGCGCAGTTCTGGTCTCCTTACTCAAGGAAAGATACACTGACTTTGGACGTGGTGCAGAGGAGGTTCACTAGGATGATTCCGGAGATGAAGGGGTTACTCCTATGAGGAAAAGTTGAGCCGCTTGAGACTGTACTCACTAAAATTTAGAAGAATGAGAGGGGACCTTACAGAAACATATAAAATTATGAAAGAGTTAGATAAGATAGAGGCAGGCAAGTTGTTTCCACTGCTGGATGAGACCAGGACTAGGGGACATGACTGCAAGTTTAGGGGGAGTAGATTTAGGACAGAGATGAGGTGAAATTGCTTTTCCCAGAGAGTAGTGACCCTCTGGAATTCTCTGCCCAAGGAAACAGTAGAGGTAGCTTTATTAGATATTTTCAATACACAGTGGATGGGTTTTTGCATGGTGGGGGAATTAAGGGTTATGGGGATAATGCAGGTCAGAGGAGCTGAGACAATGGATAGATCAGCGATGATCTTAATGAATGGTGGTACAGGCTCGAAGTTCCAAATGGCCTACTCCCACTTCTATTGCTATGAAACTGTGAAACTGTTTCCACTGGTAGAATGGTCAATGATTAAAGGGCGTTAGTAATTGGCAAAAGAATCAGACTAAATGTTAAAACAAATATATGCAATCCCACTTGACAGACTCTTGGCAAGTGGAAACCAAAGATATAGTAAGTTGCTTGTATCTCATCAGTCTGAATAATACCAACTGCCCTATCAGCTGTTATAACGGAGGTTTTGGTCATGGCAGAATGTTCAAGCCCTAATCTGAAACGTACTGCTTGCAAGGGTGATGGAAGTCAATGCATCATAATGTTCAAAATGGAATGAAATAAATATTGGAATGATTTGCAGCAGATTGGAGAAAGAGTAGAGCTACTAGAAAAGCATGTCGGGAAAATCAGCAAAACGACTCCCACTGTGCAGTGTCATTCTGTGGTATCTGTTTGATATGTAATCTAGTTCAATTGCCCTTGACTTGGTGTACTGCAATCAAAGATGGGGTCTACATCACACATATGTCAGACAGAACAACAAACGTCTTTAGAAAATCTTACAGTTCAGATTCACCTGGAATGTGTCATCCAAGGTACAGTCAGGAAGAAGGTTTCAAACAATTGGGATGATTTACATTGTAACTAATTGGCCTCCTGTGGAGTGAATTCATTTTTTATTCTTTCAGGGATGTGGGCTTCTCGGAGTGGGCAGCTTTTATTGTTGATCCCTATTTGTCTTTGAATAGGTGGTCATGAGCTGCTTCATTGAACTACTCTAGTTGATATCGGTATACCCACAATATTGTTGGGGAGGGAATTCTAGGATTTTGGCCCAACAACAATGAAGGAACAGCAGTGTATTTCCTATTTAGGCTGATGAGTGACTTGGGGAGGAAGATGGAGGTGATGGCTTTCCCATGTATTTGCTGCCATTGGCCTCTTAAATTGTAATAGCCAGAGGTTTGGAAGGTTCTGTCTAAGAAGCGTCAGTTAATTTCTGTAATGCATTTTATAGATAGTACACACTACTGCTACCATGATAAAGGGAGTGAATGTTTGTGGATGTGAGGCCAATCAAGTGGCCTGTTTTGTCCTGGATGGTGGAGATCAGAGCTGAAAATGTGTTGCTGGAAAAGCTCAGCAGGTCAGGCAGCATCCAAGGAGAAGGAGAATTGATGTTTCAGGATTCCTGAAGAAGGGCTCATGCCCGAAACATCGATTCTCCTGCTCCTTGGATGCTGCCTGACCTGCTGTGCATTTCCAGCAACACATTTTCAGCTTTGTCCTGGATGGTGTCAAGTTTCTCGAGTGTTGTTGGAGCTATACATCCAGACAAGTGGGACTATTCCATCACAAAGTAGCATAGGAAATAGGAGCAGTGTAGGCCATCTGGCCCATCGAGCCTGCTCTGCCATTCAAAAAGATCATAGCTGATCCCTTCCTGGACTCGGCTCCACTTACCTGCCCACTCACCATAACTTATAATTCCTTTACTGTTCAAAAATCTATTTATCTTTGCCTTAGAAACATTCTATGAGCTCGTCTCAACTGCTTCACTGGGCAAGGAATTCCACAGATTCACAACCCTTTGGGTGAAGAAGTTCCTCCTCCACTCAATCACACTCCTGACTTACACATTGTTGGTGACGGTCAGCCTTTGGGGAGTCAGGAAGTGTGTTATTTGTTTCAGGATTCCTATGCTCTGACATACTCCTGTAGCTACGGTATTTACATGACTAGTTCAGTTCAGTTTCTGGACAGTGGTAACTGCCAGGATATTGATCATGTAGGATTAAGTGATTATAATGTTATTGAATGTCAAGAATAATGGTCAGGTTCTCTCATATTGGAAATGATTATTGCCTAGCATTTGTGTGGTGCAAATGTCACTTACTACTTGGTTCACCAGCTGAGAATGGGGTGGGGGTGCTAGTGGCCGTATGCAATAATCAACACAAGGTTTTCTTGCCTATGTTTGGCCTGACATCATTACAGTTTGTGGGGTCTAGAGTCAATATGAGGATTCTCTCCTTCCTACATACAATTGTGCTGCCACCTCTGATGTACTCTGTGCTCTGACATACAAACCTTGTGTTGATTATCACATACGGCCACCAGCACCTCCACCCCATTCTCAGCTGGTGAACCAAGTGACATTTGCACCAGACAAGTGCTAGGCAATAACCATTTCCAGTATGAGAGAACCTGACCATTATTCTTGACATTCAATAGCATTATAAACACGTAATCCTACGTGATCAACGTCCTGGCAGTTACCACTGTCCAGAAACTGAACTGAACTAGTCACGTAAATACCGTAGCTACAGGAGTATGTCAGAATATAGGAATCCTGAAACAAATAATACACCTCCTGACTCCCCAAAGTCTGACCATCACCAACAATGTGTAAGTCAGGAGTGTGATTGAGTGGAGGAGGAACTTTTTCACCCAGAGGGTTGTGAATCTGTGGAATGATGACGGTAGTATTTGTAAGAACCTATTCTGCGATTGTGTCTTTGAGAGAGGTCTTCCAATTTTGGCACTGGCCCACAAACGCTAATAAGGCACTCTTTTCTGGGTCAAGAGGGCTGGGTTTACCAATAATGGTGCTTCGGTGAACTGTCTGGTTTCATTCCTTTGAAACTTTGTAGCAGCTTGATACCACTGAATAAATTGCTAGGTTAGTTTGGAGGGCTGTTCAGAGTCAACAACATTACTATGGGTCTGCATTTATAATCTGTGGGAAGATTTGAAACCAACTTACCAGAATCATCAGCCCAGTAACAATGACATTATAGATATTAACTTTCCTAAAGCTGTTCTCCAGGCATGCTCTCCTATTAAAACCTAGCCCAAAAAGAAAGCTGTCAAAAAAAATTGCAAACTATGCATTAGTTAATATTGTGCCATTGCTGTTCTTATTTTGTTTCAGTTTTGTATTATATTCTTCAGTATTTATATTTTCCGAGCAGCTTTCAGACTTGAACTTCAGTCTTCATGTGCATTTCCATTTTTGCGTTGTTTGAAAATACTCCTTTGTAATTTAGCTATATTGTAATATAATAACCCAATGTGTATGCTGTGAGTCTTATAATAGTTATCAAAGATAATTGTATTGGTTATTATATTGTTATTATTTCTACTGCATCCCTCTCGACGTTAACACAACATGGGCAGGTTTTATGTCAAACTACAATTAACTGACAAAAACCAACACTTGCAACAGCAAATGTATGTCAAAACTTTATTGTTTATTGAACCATCAAAACCCTGCAGTCTTCCATCCTAAAGGCCTTTTACCTTGATGGATAGTTGAAGACGCACAGGATTAAGTTTTTGAAAACCATGTTGTGTCCTGGAGGAGGACTACATTTACCTACAAGATCTGATCAAGCTCTGGCATTGAGTAACAGTTACAGAGTCATAGAGTCATAGAGATATACAGCATGGAAACAGAACCTTCAGTCCAACTCATCCATGCCGACCAGATATCCCAAACTAATCTAGTCCCATTTGCTAGCACTTGGCCCATATCCCCCTAAACTCTTCCTATTCGTATACCCAAGCAGATGTCTTTTAAATGCTGCAGTTGTACCAGCCTCTACCACTTCCTCATGGCAGCTCATTCCATACACATACCACCCTCTACATGAAAACATTGCCCCTTAGGTCCCCTTCATATCTTTCCCCTCTCACCCTAAACCTATGCCCTCTTGTTCTGAACTCCCCCACCCCAGGGAAAAGACTTTGTCTATTTATCCTATCTATGCTCCTCATGATTTTTTAAACTTTGATGAGGTCACCCCTCAGCCTTTGACGTTCCAGGGAAAACCGTCCCAGCCTATTCAGTCTCCCCCAATAGTGCAAATCCTCCAACCCTGGCAATCTCCTTGTAAATCAAGAAATCGTTCTTTGTGCAGAATTTAAAGAGTTTTCTTTTTTCTTGCCACGGCATCATTCTAGATCCGCTCCAAGTCCATTAATTGCTGTTGCTTCTGATTTAAGGCTGCTACTTATTGCAAAGCATTAATTTAAAAAAAAGGTTCCAATCTGCAAGCTGTGCTTTTATATATCTTGTAGGTGCAGCTTCCACAAGATGTTGCTATAAGCAAGTATTTCAAAAAAAAAAGCAATGCACATTCTGCAAAAATATACATTGAAATCGGATGAGCAGTGAGTCACCTGCCACTCCTTAAATATTACATTAAATAATGACACTCATCAATTTTGAGGAGCTAAATTTTGTATCTCTGTCTCTTCTGTCTTTTACTCATGGATTTGGAGTAAAGTGTAAAGTCTGCTATATTTCATAGAATTTAATTTGAGAATACTGATAGAAAGGAAGGAAGACTTACATTGTTTTTAGTTGAGAGTGTGTTGCTGGAAAAACACAGCAGGTCAGGCAACGTCGATTCTCCTGCTACTTGGATGCTGCCTGACCTGCTGTGCTTTTCCAGCAACACACTCTCAACTCTGATCTCCAGCATCTGCAGACCTCACTGTCTGCTTACATTTTTCTTAGTGTACCTTAAGTTGTTCTTGAGTCGATGAAGCACAGTTAACATCTTGTCATCATCACTCAAATGTAAGAAATGGAGTATCCAATTTGCATCCAGCAAACTCCTACCAACAGCAAAGAGCTCATTCCCAGATCCTTTGTTTAGCATCGTTGGTGGAGTGATAAGTTTTTACCAGCATCCCTTCAAAATAGTGCTGATGGACTTTGTTTCACATATCCACCTCAGAAAGCAGCGAAGGTTTTAGTTAAACATCTCATCTGAAGATGGCTGCTCTGACAATGCAGTCCTGGCTCACTATTGGTTTGGAGGGTCCTCTGAGATGGAACTAAGGTTTGGTTACTTTCATCATACGGACAAATGTCTTTAGTGATGTTAAGTCAATTTGATTGACTTAAAAACAGGTCTTACAGAGGTTTGAACAATCAGGATAGGGTGAATAACATAGATTGTTTCCCTAAGGTGGGAGTTCATAGCGCCAGGGACATGAATTTAATTCCACCCTCGGGTGACTATCTGTGTGGAGTTTGCATATTGGCTGTGTGTGTTCCTCCAACAGCCCAGAGATGTGCATGTTAAGTGAATTGGCCATGCTAAATTGCTCATAGTGTCTAGAGTTGTACAGATAAAGTGATTAGCCATGGGAAATGCAAGGTTATAGGGTTACAGGTTGTTGTTGGTGGTGGGAACTAGATGGGATGCACTTTGGACGGTCATTATGGACTTGATGGGCGGAATAGCTTGCTTACACACTGCAGGGATTCCATGACCCCTAGTTCTAGATTTGGTCACAGATCCTTCCAACATCCATCAGGTCAGGTCACCTAAGGTTCTCATATGTTTCAATTCAGTCACCTCTGCCTCTTCTGACCTCCAAAGGTTACAAACCTAGCCTTTCTTCCTAACACAATCCACTCATTTCTGGTTTTTGTCTAGTAAGCCTTCTGTGAAATACTTCAAAAACATTAACATGCATTCCAGGTACAGTCTCACCAATGCCCTGTATAATTGAAGCATAACCTCCCTATTCTTACATTCAATTTCCCTTGCAACAAAACATAACATTCTACTAGCTCTCCTGATCATTTCCTGCATACTAACCTTCTGGAATAATGTACTGGGACACTCAGATCTCTCTGCATCACAGAGCTCTGCAACCTTTCAACATTTTGATAGTATGTTTCTTTTGTATTATTTCTATCAAAATATACAATTTAATGTTTTCTCACATCATTCTCCATTTGCTAGATCTTTGTCCACTCACTTAATCTATCTATTTCTCTTTGTCAGATCTTTATGTCCTCTTTGCATCTCACTTTACCATCTATCTTTGTGTCACCAGCAAATTTAGCTGCTGTATCTTCTATCACGTTATCCAAATCTTTGATCTAGATTGTAAAGAGCGGAGACCCCAGCACTGACCCCTGTGGCAAACCACTCATGATGTCCTCCCAGCCTGAAAAGGACCAGTTATTCCTACTGTCAGCTTCCTGTTAGTCAGCCAATCTTGTATCCATGTTAATATGTTACACTTGCAGCATGAGCTTTTATTGCTCGCAATAAATTTTGATGCGGCACCTTATCAAATGCTCTGCAAATCTAAGTACAATACATCCATTGATTCCCCTTTAACCCATGACGTTTTATGCCATCATCAAGGCCATCAAATTGCATCCCTGTAGCATCTTCAACTCACCTGCTAATGACAACCTGTACTACATCCTTGTTATTTCTAGTGCTGACTATTCAAAGCTGCATTTGGTTCATCTCCAACATCTCATTTTAAATTAATCTAAAAGCAATAAAACATGTGATAACATTACTCTAATTTGGTGCAAATTGCTTATTGAACCTATAGCTTTTCTACCTATTGAGTTCAACTCAAGGTATTAGAGATGGTTTTTGCGGTTCGTTCTATTACTGTTTGTAATTTGAACAAAAGCAGCTGGTTCCACTCATTACCTCTGCATCTTCAAGCTTTAGAAAACTAATATGTGTAGGTTTCAGAGGCAAGGAGATGGAGATTGAGCAATAAGGAACGGTGCAAGTTGCTGGATTTTTTTTTTATCCTGCCTGCTGAAAAATACAAGGATTAAGTCATGTACTTCTTTTCTTACATTAACCTTTTACAGTATCTGGGAAGAGCAACCCTGTGATAAAATGTCATCGTCATAATGTTGGCATAAGCATGTCACAACCACCTTCTGAAGTTTGTGCTGGACTAAAAGTGTGACTTTGCCAGTGATGTAGAAGATTTCAAGTGAAAACATAAAGGGTTTTTGAAAATAATATGCCATTAAGAAATCACTAATGCTTCCAAAGTTACTAGGATTGATTGGGGGATTTGGAAATGTGCAGTGCTGTTAAATTCACTCAGGGAACATGAACATCACTGGCTGGCTGGTATTTACTGCTCATCCCTAGCTGACCTTGAACTAAATAGCTTGCTAGGCCGTGTCAGAAGTCAGGTGAGAGTCATCCATGTTATTGTGGGTTCAGAGTTTTATGTAGGCCAGACAGGTCGGGATGGCAGATTTTACTTCCCTGAAGGATATGAGTGATAGTTTTTTTTATGGAAATAATTTCATGGTCGTTAGTAGATTCTTAATTTCAGAATTTCTAAAAATTTACTGCATGCGAGTTCCACCATCTTCCAAGGTGGAATTTGAACACAAGTCCCTGGAACATCAGTTGTCCTGGATTAAGAGTCGAGCAGCAATACCGCTCGGTCATCACCTCCCCGAACTTGATTAGTATTTTTGAGGAAGTAACTGAAAAGATTGATGAAGACATAGCAGTTGACATTGATCTCATGGACTTTAGTCAAGCCTTTGATGAGGTTCCGCATGGTAGGCTATTAAGAAGAGTTGGATCACATGGGATTCAGAAAGAGCTTGCCAATTGGATACAAAATTGGCTTGACGATAGGAGACAGAGGGTGATGGTAAAGGTTGTTTTCCAGATGTGAACAGTAGTATTCCACAGGGCTTGGTACTACGCCCACTTTTATTTGTCATTATAACAAACGATTTGGATGAGAATTTAGGAGACATCGCTAATAAGTTTGTGATGACATCAAAATCGATGGTGGAGTCAACAGTGAAGAAAATTATGGAAGATTACAAAGAGAACTTGATTAATTGGGTCAATGGGCTGAGGAGTGGCAGATGCAGTTTAATTTGGATAAATGTGATGTGTTGCATTTTTGTAAAACAAACAATTGTGGGATGTATATAATTAATGGTAGGGCCCTGGGTAGTGCTGTAGAACAGGGGACCTAGCAGTTTAGGTAAATAATTCTTTGAAATTTGCATCACATGTAGACAGGGTGGTTAACAAGACATTAAGCATGCTTACCTTCATTGCTCAGACCTTTGAGAATTGGAGTTGGGATGTCATGTTGAGTTTGCACAGGATATTGGTAAGACCTCTTCTGATGTACAGTGTACAGTTCTGTTCACTCTGTTGTAGGAGGGATATTATTAAATTGGAGAGAGTTCAGATAAGACTTACAAGGATGTTGTTGGGTATAGAAGGTTGGAGTTAGGAAAATAGGCTGTATAGGCTGGGACTTCTTTCAATGGAATGTAAGAGTTTTAGGGGTGACCTTATACATATTTATAAAATCATGAGGGGCATACATAAGGTGAAAAGCAAGGGGTTTTTTTCCCTAGGATGGGAGAGTTCGAAACTAGGGGTGCTATTTTTAAGGTGTGAGGCGGAAGATTTGGAAAGGACATGAGAGGCAACTTTTCACACAGGGAATGGTTTGTATGTGGAATGAACTGCCAGAGGAAGTGATAGATGCGGGTACAGTTACAACATTTAAAAGACGTTTGGATAATTACATGAAGAGGACAGATTTGGAGGGATCTAGGCCAAATGCAGGAAAATGGGGTTAGTTTGGTTTGGGGACATGGTTGGCATACACGAGTTGGACCAAAGGGTCTATTTCTGTGTTTTATGGCTTTATGGTTCGATGACTCTATGCCCCATGCTCTCCAACATGATAGTGTTGGTGCATGATGCATTCACAGACTCCAGAGGGAGCTCGGTACTCGAGGGGTTAAGATGCATACAAGAAATTTGCCATGCCCTTACATAAAAGTTTACTAAAATTGATTTCACTCCCAGCTGGAAATCTCGAAACAACAATAGAAAAGCTTGAAGGAAATAATAAAAAAAATCCTTATTCAACCCAGATGTTCCAGTTCCTTTTCCAAAAATTCCTTTCTTTTTTCAAATTTAGTGCCATTTTCTACAATGAAATAGAACATTGCATTATTTTCCTTCACATTTGTCTAGATCACTCAATTATATGATGGGCTTCAACAATTACCTTACAGCTTTCAAACAAATTACCTTTAAAGTTCAGAATAACTTAAATTGGTTTATATTTTCTTGAGGCAATTATAGAAGAAGTTATATTGGTTTACAGTTTTCTAAATGTTGACAAAGTTTACAAATCTCTTTTTAAGACAGGGCTCTATCTCCTGCCTTATTTGCATCAACATTGATACATTGTCCACGTAGGGTCCTTTATCTCTGTCGGAGGGACTTTTATGAACAGCTCCAATTCACAGCAGCTGCAAAATACCAAGACACACCTCATCAAACACCAGAAATCTTCAAATCCTCACCTGATGGTACATAACAGAGCAAAGATTTTGGGCCAGTTTTGTTAGAGATGGGGGAGCTGGAAAAAGGCTTATTTGGAAAATTCCGATTGATGGATTCTAAATGGTTGAATACTATCTAGCTTTGTTTTTTTTTCCCTATCTGCGTGGACCAAAAAGACAAATTTGAGCTTCTTTCTCTTTAATTTTCTCCACCACGGAGAATAAATGTGAAAATCATTCCCTGATTCTTTTGAAATAATTATAATAATAGATTCTAAACAAAACGAAATTTGGTCTCTTCCGAATCCTACTAACACCATGAAGCACTATCAGTCACACCTCAGATGCAATATTAAGGTCCTCTATAATTGCCCTGACAACATCACAGCTCTGTATGAGACTGGGAAATTACTACCATTTAATGCTGATTTTGAACATCGCTTTACGCTTTAAGAATGCAGCAGTTAGAAACTATACTGCAAGCATTGAAGTCTTGGAACCTCACCAGCAGTCAGAAATTTTAATAGGATGTACTGTTGACATCACTTGGTTTCACTAAGTTTCAAATTACTATCTAGTATGCTCCGAACATAAGGGGATAGGCATTATTTTATGAAGCTGCTTCAGCTGGGGCATGGTGCCCAGTTTTTCTTCCCATGTTTCCTGCCCTATATAAATAGTTGCCTTACAGCTGTGCACATGAACTGTATAAACAGATGCTGTTAGGTATTTCATAGACTCTCAGCTCATCGCCACGTTTGGCCGGCTCCATTTTGGCTTCCTACCTTCCTACCTTGATATTAGGGATACAAATAGGGTTTCGAGCACAGATCAGCAGAAAAGAGCCACCTACAGACCCGTGGCCACAGCCAAAGAGTCCACTTGTTGGCTCAACCTCTTTGTTCATCTGACAAAGATAAAAGACATTACTTTTTCCTTACATCTACATTGCTTCCAGCATAAATGCAACTCCTGCCAAGAAACCAGTGTATTCCTTTCGTACAAAGCCTGTAATTAAACTGTATCTGGGCTTCATAAATCATAAATATGAATACAAACTCTTGTAAAATGTGCAATTTTCTTCCAGATTCAATTTTTGCCTTCTGAGCTCTTAAAACGCAGGTGGATGCAAAAAGAAACTTGTAACGACCTACAACTTATAATGCAGAAGAAAGTGCCAAAGTGAGGCTCACAGAGGTGTAAGGGAAGCAAATGCTTGGATAATGGAGGAGAAATGAAAAGTGGGGCCTAAAGCCATGATCCTAATCACACCATTTGCTTGTGAGATACTCTTTGTATTAGTGGAGATTATAAAGCCATTTTTCTACTCCCCTTTCATGTTAATATGGTGGAAATAGTTATCTACCCAGATGCACATCACAAGTGATGAAAATGAAAAGAATAATAATTTTTAAAATCTCTCCTCTGTTGCCGTGGCATTTCCCAGAAGATAGCCATCACGCCCATTACACTTCTTAGGAGAGTAATAGCAGGATTTGTATTATGATGTGCACAGGGCCTCATGCTGTACAGATGCTGTGCCTTATGTCAAATGATCCAAAATATATAAAATCAGTCTAACTGCAACTTAACTCAAAGGGCCTCCTTTGATTCGTTCAGGATCAGTTTAACTCCGTAGATAGAACTCTTGCCTGCATGCTAGATATTTCTGGGATCAAACCCCAGCATGGAGTAGATCAAATAATCTAGCTCTCTTGTCAATGCTGTGCTGAGGGAGAGCTGTGCTGTTGGAATAATCATCTTGCAGATGAGACATTAAGCCAATTACAAGCAGCCTGCTTAGGTGTGCCTAAGAGACTCCATGATGTTATTTAAAGAGCAGCAAGAAGATTGCTGTCTGTTTGCCTTTAGCTTATCAAATCTAGTCAAGAAAGATGCACGGACACTGATTTACATTACAGCGTCCCTACTTCTTATAAAAGCTCATCGCTGCCCCAGTCTGAAACAAGTCCAGTTCGCTCTTGCAAAAAATTCTCAGTATTCACCACAAAAGTTGTCAACTATTTGGAAACATAGAATCCTCCAGGATAGAACAGGATATTCAGCCCATTGTATCAGCACTGGCTCTTTTGAAATGGTGGTCATGCGATAGGGTGCAGAACCCTGTGAGTTCCTTTTCCTCACGTACCTCCTCTATTCCCTTTAAAAATCAGCTTTCACCATCTTTTCAGGGAGAACATTCAAATTCTGATGGCTATTGAGAGCATTTGTCCTTACTTCCCCATAGATCATTGACCAATGATTTAATCTCTAATAATCTCTGGCTATTGACCCACTCACCTTGCTCCATCAAAAACTCAATATTTTTGAGATCACTGTTCTCTGATAAAGGAAGACAATATCGCATCCAATCTGATTTTGTCCTTCAAGAAAACACAATCATATGCATCATTAGCTGTACCTGACAATTTAAGGTCACCTTCAAATTTTTGACAACATGGGCTGAATCATGTCAGAAATCCACCAAATGTCCTTTATTGGTGAGCGTAATGGAGGAATTGTCTCCACAAGGCCTAATTTTAAAAATAATTGTTCATATGATGTGGGTATCAGTGATTAACCAGCATTTATTGCCCATCTACAATTTCCCAGAGGACAATTAAGAGTCGGACACATTACTGTGGGTCTGAAGTCACATGTAGCACATGTAAAGACATCAGATATCCCTCCCAAAAAGGACATTAGAGAAGCAGAATGTATTTTGTGCAAACTTGCCTCATTAATCATGCATCGCACCTCTGTGCCTTCTCACGCGTCCTAAATTCCCATTCTCCACAAGATGCCAGGAGACACCAAAATCCCTGGAGCTGGCAGGGATTGTGCTGTCAAAGTGGAGTTATTCTGCTCAGTTTGTTTTATTTGCCTTGGAATCATTAAATAAGAGAGAAATGGTGCCTTTGCTTTGTAGGCAGGGACCAGGAAATCCAAATGGAGATGGTGCTGCAGAGCAGGGCCATTGTCATCCTCCAGGACGGGTAGAGAAGGCCACAACACCAGATTCTGCCGGCCTTGTCTGAGGTGGCTACCCAGGTCAGTACAAACTTCACATTCTGGAAAAACAGCCATTAGTGAAGAAGGCCACTCCAGCAGTGTGACCAGACCAGACGCCAGATGCTTATTTCCCTTCTGCTGCACCAAGGTTTGTGGTCTACACACTATTGTGTGTAACATCTTCCCTCACTGGCTCTCACCCACCCGAACCAGACATCCTATATGACTAGTGAGAATCACATCTTGCCATCTAACACTTGGTAGGAAAATGGGACAGTTTACTGTCTATGCTAATATTCTCCTCATTGGTCATCTCACACAATTTTTGCAACTTTCTTGCAAATACACACATCATTTTACCCATACCTAAATCCTGAGTCCAAGGGTTCAATTTTGACAGGAATGGGTTATATAGATTTGTTTTAAGTATTATTCCTCATCGGATGTGACAGGCAAGACCAAGCATTTATTTTCAATTCTTAAGTGTCCTTGAACAGATGATGATGAGCTCCCTCCAGTATTATAACTTGCTAGCCCATCTCAAGGGGCAGTTAAGAATCGACTACCCTAAATGTGAGGAGTCAAAAGTAAGCTAAATCAGATAAAGATGGCAGATTTCCTTCTGTAAATGATATGAGTCAACCAGATGGGTTTTTAAACCCATGATAATCATTAACCACAGGTTCCAGGATTGCTAATGAATTGAGTTTCAGTTCTTCTCGCTGCCCTGCGTGAATTTGAATCCATCTCCTGGCAATTTACTCAGAGCCTCACAATTGCTAGTTCTATAACCTCATTGGCAGGCTACAACAGCTGGAAGGTCAGATTTATCGGCAGCTTTGATTCTGCTAGATATGTGGTACCTTTTGCTGTAAATTCCCAGAAGTCAGTCTGATTGACAGGCTTCACATACTGTCAGGCAGGAGTGAATCCAGGAGAAGCTGCTGAAAGCAGGCAGGGAGGTAACAGTCCCTCTTCAGAGCTTGGGGGAATCCAAACTCTGTTCCACCCCTTGGTTTTGCAGATTAAATCTCAGAGTATGATCCAATCCCTAAGTTTGGGCACTGTATAATGAAGGTGGAATGTGATGGATGGGAGCCTGGTTGTTTGGGTGGGGAGGGTAGAAGAAGGTGTGAGGTTGGAGGGAAGTCACTCCTATCCTAAGGTCGGAAACGCCAGCTGACCAGGGTTAAAGCTGACCCCATTCGCCTAACTGGAGCATTTAATATGCTTCCTTAGAATTGGTTGTCTCCAGTCTACGTAATTGGACAGATTAAAGCCAGGCTAGGGAAAGAGTTCAGATTTTTAAAGCCCTAAAATCTCACTCAATTCCAACTCACCCAATTTTGGAGGTTAGGATTCACCCCCAAATCATTTATGTAAGTAGTGAACAATATTGCACCCAACAAAGATATAGGACAGCACCTTCAACTTATTGCCAGCCTGAGAAACCTCTCTTAACATCCTTTTTTTTAATCTATCATTTATCCAGTGGTACCTGAGCCCTGATTCCACCCGCCTTGGAATATGATAAATATTACTAACAATCAACATTAAGTTATACTGAGCATACCTGCAATGTAATTTTTTTCTTCATTTCTCTATTCTGTAACTAAGGATTGTGCCTAGGTACTCTGTACCTAAGATGGTGCTGTATGTTGGAGACATTGTTACACTGCAACTACTCTGTCACTGGAGAATCTGTAGCAGGGTACCTTTGTACCTAAAATGGTGCCGTAAGTGGCAACTTATCAACTTTTCTCTGTACTCACTTGAGTAAACGTGACAATAAAGCTAATTCAACTAAATTCAGTTCAATGAACATGGAGGTCTATTGTAGCATAATAATAATAATAATATCCCTACCTGTGAATGAGAAAGTCTGGTACCACACCCTACCTATTCTAAAGTAACTCTTAACAGACTAATTAGGAAGATACCTAAATGAAACATGGACATGGTTCTAACTCAGTGTCTGCCTGGGTTTTGAAAGAGTTAAAATATAGATTTGGGCTTCATTTATTTTATGTTAGATTATCTTGCTGGCTTTTCAGTTACTTCACCCCCTCTACATTTCCACTGACTGTTCATATGCAATGAAAAATTATGAAATATAAATACTACATGACACCAGGATGGCAAAATCCATAGGTTCAGTTAGTTTTGCTTAGCTCATTTCCGCTACAACAATTATTTTAGCTATTGTGTTATGACAGAGCAGTAAAATATATGAAATAATAAGTATAAAGTGCCAGTGACAGTTATGACCTGTGGAGATTAGAGGACATGCAGTGTCATCAGCATTACTTCCAGGTCACAAAATAACTCATCAGATATTACTCATCGTACATCTGGTACAACAGTGTCTCAAAGTGCTTTGCTCTATTGCTGCTGACTTCTCGACCCACTTGCCGCAATCCCATGCTGTCTCTGCTGACTCAGGACATCTTTATCTGCGTTTCTAGCCTTCTGCATTTCTCCACTCCATCTTGATCTGCTTTTAACTGCTTTGTCTTCAGGGTCATGACCTCTTGTTTCTTGACTTCCCTGCAGTCTTTCTCTCTCTCGCTCTTTCCCACTTTGATTTTGCAAGTCAATGGGAAAAAAATTGAGGGAATACACAAATGAATAACTTTAAAAATGAGTATTTCACACACACACACACACACACACACACACACACACACACACACACACACACACACACACACACAAAAATGCCAACTCTTCAGGTCAAGATAGTGCAAACAAAAATTAAGGAAGACATTAGACAAACACATAGTAAAACAAAGAAAACCAAGAAATAGAGAAGAAAATAGACAATAAATTGAGATGAATGTGCAAATAAAATGCTAACAAAAAGCATTTACTGAACAATGAGTGAAAACCAAAATGGAAGGCAAAATATTTCAAAACCTGGTCAAACATCACACGACTCCAGGTGGTAGTACAACAGGTTTATTTGAAATCACAAGCTTTCAGAGCACTGATCCTTCATCAGGTAAAGTCCAAAAGCTTGTGATATCAAAGATACCTGTTGAACTATAACCTGGTGTCATATGATGTCTGAACGTTTCCAGCCCAGTCCAACACCAGCACCTCCACATCATCCCAAGACCTGTGTTGGCAGGGGCAAGAAACATAAAGAAAGCTAAAGACGAACCAGTATGATAAATTTGGAAAACAAATGCTGAGCTAACATTCATCAGAGCCAATCTGCACTATTCAAGAAGGATCCTTTGTATCCTGCTCAGCTGCTAAAAAGTGTAGGATAATAGTGGAATATGGTGGAATATGGCTGGAAGGCAATGGGATCAGAGGAGGTAAAATTATTTTAAATATGCCCAGGTCCCTGGCGCTGTGAGGCAGCAGTGCTAACCACTAAGACACTGTGCTGTTCTAAGAATATTGGAATTGGACAATTCTTTCATATCTCAGTCCGAAATGATCTGAGTCTAGAAGTCACATTGTCTTTATTTTCAGCATTAGCCAACTGAACAAAACAAACTACCAGAGGACCTGAGTATACTTACAAAATGGTTTGGTGAGATTCAATATAGAGAAATGCAGAATCCAGAATCTTTTATATAATTGAACAAGAATCTGTGTGGAGAGTCTGTTGAAGGTTCGGATTTATCAGTAAATTGAAGCCTTCACCATGTGGTTCAGTGAGAGTCTGATGTACCTAATATAAGAAATAAAAGCAGAAGGAGGCCACTTGGCCCTTTGAGCCTGCTCCACATTTGAGCCCTCTCTGACAATAACCTCAATCTTGACTGATCATCTTATTCAATGCCATTTTCCTGCACTATCCCCATTTCCCTCGATGCCTTTAATATCTAGAAATTTGTCCATCCCCATTGTGAATTAATTCAGTGGCTGAACATCCACAGCCCACACAAATAAAGCATTTGAAAGATTCAACACCCATCTCAGTCCTAAATGGCTTGCCCCTTATTCTGAGATACTGTCATCTGGTTCTAGACAACACCTCCCACTCTTATGCAGCTAGGGAAACATCCTTCTTGCATCCAACCTGTCAATACAACATTTAACATGTTTCAGTCAATTTTTATCCTTCTAACTATGGAGAATACAGTCTCACCTACCATTCTCCTTTCATTGGATGATCATGCCATCCCAGTCAGATGAACCTTTGTTGCACTTGTATAGGGATATATTAAATAGTCACTATTGAAATGAAATAACAAAATTAAAATATCATTGGTATGAGTGTGTACACTTATGGTTTGCAGAACACTGACAGGAAATTGCAGCAATTAACTGCAAGAACACAAAAAGAAGCAATTAGAATGGTTGAGGGAATGGGGTATTAGATTATGAGAAGTGATTATTTAAGACGAGCATGCTCTCACAAAACAAGAGAAGGTTGAAAGTTAATATGATTGCTATCTTTCGCATTCTAAAGGGACTAAATAATGCCAACCAAGACAATCTATTAAACAACAAAATCAGAGGAGATAGATTCATAGAGTCATAGAGATGTACAGTACGGAAACAGACCCTTCGGTCCAACCCGTCCACGCTAACCAGATATCCCAACCCAATCTAGTCCCACCTGCCAGCACCCGGCCCATATCCCTCCAAACCCTTCCTATTCATATGCCCATCCAAATGCCTCTTAAATATTGCAATTGTACCAACTTTCACAACTTCCTCTGGCAGCTCATTCTATACACGTACCACACTCTGTGTGAAAAGGTTGCCCCGTAGGTCTCTTTTATATCTTTCCCCTCTCACCCTAAACCTATGCCCTCTAGTTCTGGACTCTCTGACCCCAGGGAAAAGACTTTTCCTATTTACCCTATCCATGCCCCTCATAATTTTGTAAATCTCTATAAGATCAATGCTCCAGGGAAAACTGCCTCAGCCTGTTCAGCTTCTCCCTATAGCTCAAATCCTCCAACCCTGGCAACACCTTGTAAATTTTTTCTGGACCCTTTCAGGTTTCACAACATCCTTCTGTTAGGAAGGAGACCAGAATTGTACGCAATATTCCAACAGTAGACTAACCAATGTCCTGTATAGCCGCAACATGACCTCCCAACTCCTGTACTCAATACTCTGACCAATAAAGGTAAGCATACAAAACGCCTTCTTCACTATCCTATCTACCTGTGACTCCACTTTCAAGGAGCTATGAACCTGCATTCCAAGATCTCTTCGTTCAGCAACACTCCCTAGGACCTTACCATTGAGTGTATAAGTCCTGCTAAGATTTGCTTTCCCAAAATGCAGCACCTCGCATTTATCTGAATTAAACTCCATCTGCCACTTCTCAGCCCATTGGCCCATCTAGTCAAGATCCTGTTGTAATCTGAGGTAACTCTCTTCACTGTCCACTACACCTCTAATTTTGGTGTCATCTGCAAACTTACTAACTGTACACCTTATGCTCGCATTCAAATCATGGGAGTATAAATTCAAAATTGCTCTCCAAAAAGATCAGTGACCAAATGGTCAGTCTTTAGAGCAAGCTATGGATGAGGAGAGTATTAGTACCTCTGAATGCAAATGAGAACTTTTTTTTTAGTAATTAATAATTTGGGACCTATCATGCATCAAGTGTAGTATTCTTGAGAGAAACTATGGTTGTCAAATCCACTGTTCCTGGAACTGAAAACAACAAACGCTGGAGATCACAGCAGGTCTGGCAACATCTATGGACGTAAAACAAGCTAGCGTTTTCATTCTAGATGACTTTTCATCAGAACTGACCATGAAGTGTGAAGGGGTCCTTGGGATTTTGCTCACCTCAAGTCCATGCATTTGCATACGTGCTGATAGAGGACAACTGGTGCAATTAGTCAAGTATTTCCATCATCATTGCATCACTGCAACTGCTAGAATGGTAGAAGGCAAACTAGATGGAACTGAATCTCTTTGATCTTGAAATTCCCATGATTTAAATATGTGAGCTACCTATTCCTTTAATGAAATGGAATTCGATTCGGTTCATTTGATGCATGTTGGAAAAAAAATGTTGCGTGTATTCAGCAGACAGTCTATGTTGTGAAAGGATCTCCTGTAGAACTGGGTGGCATGGTGACTCAGTGGTTAGCACTGCTGCCTCACAGTGCCAGGGACCCGGCTTTAGTTCCAGCCTCAGGCAACTATCTGTATGAAGTTTGCATAGTGTCCCTGTGTCTAAGTGGATTTCCTCTGAGTGCTCCAGTTTCCTCCCACAGTACCAAGATGTGTAGGTTAGGTGGACTGGCCATGCTATAGTGTCCAGATGTGGAGTGTGGTGGATTAGGGTAGAGGGTTAGATCTGGGTAGGGTTCTTTTTGGAGGCTGGGTGTGGACTTGATGGGCTGAGTGGTCTACTTCCATACTATAGGGATTCTATGAACTGCTTAAGAGGACATTTGAATGCTGCGAGGGATGGAGTATTGATTCATGTGGTGCACCTTGTATATTTCCACAATTAAAACATAACTCTGTACTGATATGCCATCATCCAGTCAAAATATCCAGGTCTTCTTGAGATCATACTGATTTTTAAAATTTTTGTCTGACACAGAAATTTGTAAGTGTGACAGTTTGCCATTTCTCTCATAACATTTAAATTTAAATCAATCAACCATCAGAATGCCCAATTGTTATTTACCTGACCAACATACACTAATGTGCTATATTCCCTGCTTCTGAACTGAAGTCCAATCTTCCATTGTTTCCTTGAGAATCTATATTGTGGATATCTTTGTTTGTTTCAAAAGACGAATTAGTGCAATACTCCATTGTCAAACTGTAGTCTCTCTGATGTACGTCTTGAGTTATGGTTTAGCCAAGGGTGACCATTCCAGCCTGTAGTGCTTCAGACAGTTCAAACATCAGACCAGAACAAATAGATATTCACTGGCTTATCACAACCTTCATGTGGGAATTCTTCAAGACACAATTCTGTTTCTTGTCTTCATTATTGACCTGATGGATGTCATCAAAAATGACATTGTTTGTTTTGCTGATGACATCACCTGCTGAAAAGCAGTTCATTCTGTGTCTGAAAGTTGAGTGTAGCTGCAGGGGAGATATGAACCGAATTGGACAGAAAGCAGACTAATGTTATGTTATCTTCTGCACGAAGAAGGAGTCATTCACCCTGTTACAGAGCCAAACTGTGATAGTTCCCATCTAGCTCCAATTCTCTGAAAAAAAATCTATTGACTTGAAAGATTCATCTCCTTCGCTCTACTACAGAACGTTAAAAAAAAGCGAAAGAAAAAACTAGCACCAAATTGTGAAGAAACATGCCATATTTCCATCAGCAGCAATCTATATGCTCTATGAAATCAAAATCTCCACAGTTTGACAAATCGGAGCCAATTTAGAAGTCCAGTTTCATCTAAGAACATATGGGTGGTGGTAACTGTATCTCCTTACTCTGCATCAAAAGTTATGCAATAAACCAACATCTTTGCTGTGCACCTGCACCACTTGAGGAACACACTGCCTGGCCGTATCATTTCACGTGGCTTTTTACTTTGGAAGATTGAACGTAGACTGAATCTGCACTTGCTGAGGTAGGGCTGATGGAATATCCAGCCAATTATGGGAAATATATTGCTTGCTTGTTGCTATCACTGTTGACCTTCCCAGTGTTTGCTCGTTCCCACAGCCACCATGTACATTTGGTGAGATGTCTGTCCATTTCTTTTCAGTTATCCACTTCTTACCTCCAACAAGACATCTACATAACAAGCTACCAAGTTAGATAGACAGTGTGAGAAAAAGATTGTTATTACATATAGTTTATGAATCAATATGTACAAGTCACATTTCTCATCCAATACATCTGGACCTCATCAAATCTCTACAAATAGAGGAAAACAAACAATAGGAATTGGACTTGAGAGGGACGTTTTTCTTTCATAGGATGTGGGTATCACTGTTGTTTGTTGCCCAACCCAAATAGACCTTGAGAGTAAAGGGGTGCCAATTTAAGACTGAGTTGGGGAGGAATTTCTTCTCTCAGAGGGTTGTGAGTCTTTCGAACATCTTGCCACAGAGCGCTGAGGGGGAAGAGTCCTTTTGTATATTTAAGGTTGCGATAGAGATAGATTCTTGATCACTAGAGGACTCAAGGGTCCAGGGGAAAATGCAAGAAAGTGGACATGAGAGTGATGGATCAGCCTGATCCTATTGATTCATGGTGCATGTTCGAGGTGGGGAATAGCCTATTCTGGTTCATATTTCTTATGATATTATGAACAGTAGTTATGTCAAACATATTGTGGGTCTTGAGTCAGGTACAGACCAGATAAAGATGGTAACTTCCTTATTTAGAATACATCGATGAACTAGATAGTCCTTCACAACCATTAGTAATCATATCATGGTCATCATGACTGAGGCTAACCTTTGGTTCCAGATTTCTTTCTAAAGTTGAATATAAACGCCACTAGTGATGGTATTTGAACCCATATTGCAGGGTATTTTTTTCTAAGCTGCTCAGTTATTAGATTAATGACACTACCATGACATCACCATTTCCATTGCTCATGCTTTTGCAGTCTAGCATGCTGCTCTATCTGAAATTTAGGTCTGTTGAATATCTGTTAGGCAGAGGGTTAGTGCAACATCACCTGTTTTCTGCTATTGCCCATGACTAATTTTTCCCAGTGTTTTATGAATCACCCCTCCGCCTTTAAAGGTTGTAGGAATGTCCAAAGTCCAAAGGTGTGCAGGTGAGGTGGATTTGGCCATGCTTAATTGCCCCATGGTGAAAGGGATATGCAGGTTAGGTGATTAGCCATGGGAAATGTGGGGTAACAGGGATAGGGCAGGAGTCTGGGTCTGGGTCTGGATCTGGGTCTGGGTGGGATGCTGTTTGAAGCATTGGTGCAGACTCGATAAGCTGACAAGCCTCTTTCCACGCTATGGGTATTCTATGATTCTATGAATGTCAGCACCTGAAGAGGAATAGCTCACAGTTATAGCTGCTGGAATCAGATCAGACATTCTAAAGAGGTTTTGGCCTTATTGATTTGACTAAAACACTCCAAGAATGAGAATGATAGAGAGAGCCAATCCAGTTCTAAGAAGTGACAGGAGTTCAGTTTAATGGAAATCACTTGCATTTCCTTATGGCTCTCTGCCCAACCGTGCAATCAACAGTCCAAATGTGCATACCTCTCATTCCCCTCCTCCATACTTTTGCTCATTCTAATCAATATTGAAGAGAAAAGCAGCAAGGGTAAAGGGAAAGATCAAACAAAAATAAACTTAAAACATGAGGGAGCTGCAGATTTTGCCAGGTTGGGAGGAACAGCTTTTGATAAACAATTTGAATAATCTACCAGTTGGGGAGCCAAAACATTATTGTGCTTTCAAACTACAGCTAGATGTAGTAATGTTGTAAGTGTAGACGCAGGAGATTAGTGAGGCCAACTTGTCTTCTTACAACCTTCTTTCCTCTGATGTATCTCATATCTATCACATTTCTTTATGCTAAAAAGATTCTATGTTTATGAGAATGGTATTACGTTTTTAAGGAAGTAAAGAATTTGCTTTTCTTTTGACAGTGCCTTTCAGGATCTTAGAGGAGTCAGAGACAATGAAAAATTTTTAAAATTGTCATCACTGTTGCAACGTAAGGAATTGTCCATTTGTGCTGAGCGAGAGACCATGAACAGTGTTGAGATATGAAATCAGATACAGACTTCAAATAATTTTGCTGAAAATGTGTTGCTGGTTAAAGCACAGCAGGTCAGGCAGCATCCAAGGAACAGGAAATTCGACGTTTCGGGCCAGAGCCCTTTTTGGTCTTGTTAATGCTGATATTGTTCAGTGCACCTCCTGTGCAGTGTAACCAGTATGCCTTACTCTGTCTAAGCAACTTTTGACCTCTCTGTCCTTGTTTGCTATGATCTGCTTGTAGTGCTCACAAAACAAAGCTTTTCACTGTACCTAGATACATGTGACTACAATAAATTAAATCAAATCAAAATTTTTATTAGCTGGCACCCATGGGACCAGGAGTGTGCTGGTTGAGCAAATATTCTGGATAGCCAAGAGGTTCACCTAATGTGAATACACACATTAAGTAATCAAAACTGATTTCAGGGGAATACACATCACTGTCATATTTTATTTGCAGCATAAATTGCTTAAATAATACTACAACTTTGCCTTAAATAAAACTTATTGGCAGAGAGCCTTCTCAGTCACACCCTCAACTGACCACTTGGACTTTGAAGTAGATCATAGTATTTAAGGAGAAATTGACTCGAACTTGAATCAACTGTTGATATTTCAGAGAGGGTAAAAGCAATGACTGCAGATGCTGGAAACCAGATTCTGGTTCAGTGGTGCTGGAAGAGCACAGCAGTTCAAGCAGCATCTGAACTGCTGTGCTCTTCCAGCACCACTATTCCAGAATGTTGATATTTTAGGTGGCCATTCAATTGAATGACAAGTATATTTACATTGAAGTAAATAAATGAAAAACTGTAATAATTGGGCAGAATATTAAGGTAAACTTCAAGGTGTTTGAGATATATAATCTTTGCCGGTTTATTGAGAGTGCTGAATCATAAGGTGCCAGTTAAAACAAAGTTTCCAGTAATTTGTTTTAATTGAGGGATAAATATTGCCGATGACTTTCAGAAACTTTCCTGTCTTTGTTCTGCAGTTACTGATTTGCTCAATTGCATCCCATCCCTATACTGATACTCTTGTCACTAATGAAATCAGTACTCTCTCTCTCCTTGACAATTCATCCTAATATGACCCTCATCTCAACAACATAAGTTCAAGGGATGCGGATTTAAAATGATTTTTTGGGTCTGACTGGACTGTGGAAAGCATGATGGAGCCTATACTCATCTACTAAAACTGCTCATTATTCCAGGACCATCCAGAAAATACTACAGGAAACAATTTAACCTTTTTCTCTGTTGCAAAACCTCTTCCTAACCCTCCCGTGCCCTATCCCCTGAACCCTCACCTCCAACAATAAGCAAGGTGCTCTAGGATTTCAAGATCAATACCATACAAACAGCAATCTCTGAGCCATGTCCCTCCTTTCCACCAGAAAACTGAGCCAAAGTTCCTCTAAAGATGAAACAAACACAGAGAATGCTGGAGAAACTCAGCAGATCAGATAGTATCATTCGAGACAGAAACAACATTAACATTTTGAGTCTTTAGAACAGCTTTTTGCTTTTATTCCTTGAAAGATATTGTTCCGCATCACTGTCACCCACCCAAATGTCCTAACATTTCTCCCTTTATACACTTGTATTTCTCACAAGACCCACCTTCTGCTCCCTCAATGCTAATCCTAATGGCCTGTTGCCCCACCACTGCTTGTTGTATTTTCTGTGTTGTTGATAAAAAACAAAGATTAAGTTAAAAATCACAGAACACCAGGTTATAGACCAACAGGTTTACTTGGAGGCACTAGCTTTCAGAGCGCTGCTTCTTCATCAGGTGGTTGTGACCCGATGAAGACCACCCGATGAAGGAGCAGAGCTCTGAAAGCTAGTGCCTCTGAATAAATGGGTTGGACTATAACCTGGTGTTCTGTGATTTGTCCACCCCAGTCTAACACCGACACCTCCAAATCATAACGTGGATTCAGTGTACTTGAAAATTTTATATAGATTTATTTGAACAGTTAATATTACAACTTATATTTGTAAATGACTATATATTCAACTTCCTGCTAGCTTCCTTCTACGAGACCAACCAAGGAAGTTGGGCAGTAGTTTCATTCATTGTTAATAATTTCTGCTCATTAATATATCCAGTTCTTAAAGCAACACAGCTCTTAAAGCAATTAAACTCAGTTGCCATGTTAACCAATATTGTCAACAGGTTTGTTTAATCAGATGTTGTCCCTCTCCTTTTTAAACTTTGCCGTAAATTCCCTTTTCATACAAAACTGAGCCTTCCTACGCAACATCATTACAAACTACAATCCCATCTCAAACCTCCCTCGCCACACTAATATTCTTGAACGGAAACAGAATTGCTGGAAAAACTCAGCTGCTCTGGCAGCACCTGTGGAGAGAATCTGTTAACGTTTCAGGTTGAATGACCTTTCCCCTGAGCTTCTTATCGACAGCATCTGCGGTTCTTTTGGTTGTTATCGAAAATTCTTGAACATGTGTTCATCTCCCAAATCCACGTGCATCAATTTTAGAACTTTAGATCAATTAGTGGGCGGCACGGTGGCAAGGTGGTTAGCACTGCTGCCTCACAGCGCCAGAGACCTGGGTTCAGTTCCCGCCTCAGGCGACTGACTGTGTGGAGTTTGCACGTTCTCCCCGTGTCTGCGTGGGTTTCCTCCGGGTGCTCCGGTTTCCTCCCACAGTCCAAAGATGTGCGGGTCAGGTGAATTGGCCATGCTAAATTTCCCGTAGTGTTAAGTGAAGGGGTAAATGGAGGGGTCTGGGTGGGTTGCGCTTCGCGGGTCGGTGTGGACTTGTTGGGCCGAAGGGCCTGTTTCCACACTATAAGTAATCTAATTTAATCTAACTCCAAATATGAATCCCCTCCAACTGCCACTGTTTTTAAATGGCTTTTATTAAAGTCATGGATGTGTGCTCATCTGCCTCGATGTCTCTTTATGGGGCATGATGTTTTACTGTACTCCTTGGTATGATTTTATTACATTAAAGGCACTATAAATTTTAGATACTGTTGCTGTTGCTTTTCTTCGAATAATACCTTGTACATTTTTACAGTCACCCGTTCATTCAAAAGTTGACACCTCCAAGCCATAGCAAAATGAATTCAGTCATCAAGAATTTCAACTAGCAATGTAGCGTGTCAATATTTTAGTTCAGTCTTCTTTGAAGCAATTTGTTGTTTAGAATTATCAGCACCTTTAACAGATTGTCATTTATTTCCGCTACTTCACATTGTCTTTACTTAAAAGAATATCCTCAGAATTCATGCTTGGACTAATTGGGAAACACGTGGTTCTAAGGAATTGATTTAATTTGAAGAAAGGAGGTTGAAGTGCCTCATGGTTATGAATTTTGTCCAATTTGAAGATTTATATTGCACATTTCACAAGCTCAGGCTAGGCAATGTAGTACTTTTATATGCAGCTGCTGTCGTAGGAAAGCTCATGGCCAATTTAGTTCAGCTTCTTTGTTCATTTCAGTCTGTAAACTTAACACTTCCATCATTGGTTAACATGGAGAAAATGATCCTCAAAAATGTTGACCGAAACTTTAGACAGAAACAAAAGGCTGCTGCTATTAATGAGATTCCTTTTATAACATTGATTTATTTTTTAAACAGGTCACAGAAAGTGACATTAAGTCTTTAATTTTCTGGTATATTGTGAATAGCTTTTTATTAATCATTTTTATAACTCAGTGAAATTTTTCAACATCACTATATCCGCGTGACAAAATAGCCACTGAAAGGAAGAAAATGATAGCTGCTGAGGCAGGTCGACCTTTACAATGGCCAGTTTTACTGAGTATTACAGAGACACTGGTAGCTTTCTACATACTTTATAATGCTAGGAGTATTGCTTTACTGATGTTCCAGGAGATAATCTAAATTATGCAGTGATTTAATTGCAAACTAGTTTTCCATTCAAACATCTCTCAGGAATATTATATTCATTTGTGCACTGGACTGTTATACTTCCCTGATCTATAAACATCACTTTCAGCACTTATCATCTTCCTGAATTCCAACTTACTCCAGGCCAACATCCTCCCTAATACAGTTTCAGGGAAAGTACAATGACGTGGCCTCTTAAAATTGGGAAAACATTTTTTGGAAAGAACGACCTTATAGGTTGAGTGCATTAATGGTGATCTATACTCCTTCTAGTCTTTCACCCTTCTTTTGTTCTTGAACGTATCAACCCATAATGTTCGATGATGAAACAAAAACAGAAATTGGGAAAATCTCAATTGGTCTGGCAGCATCTGTGGGAAGAAAGCAGGGTTGATGTCTTGCGTCCAGTGACTTTTCATCTGAACAGAGGTTGAAGAGGTGGTCAGTGAGGATGAGGGGAACCCTATTGATATTGTGGAGGGAAGAGAAGAGGAGAGGGCAGGTGGATATTTCGATATTCCCCTGTGGAAGGCAATATAATTAGAAAGATGTGACAAAGACAGAGAGACTGGGAGAATGGGATGGTACTTTACAGGAAGCAGGGTGTGAGGACATATTGTTGGAAATTTGTGGATTTGTAGTGGATATTAGTGGCCAACCTATCCCCAAAAATGAAAACAGAGATGTTAAGACCGGGAAGGCAGGAGTCAGAGCAGGTGAGAGCAGGGTGAAAGTGAAATTGATACATTTCTCCAGTTCAGAATGAGAGAGGGAAGCAAACACTGATGATGTCATTGATGTACTGGAGAGAGAGTTATGGGAAGGGGCCTGTATAGGATTGATAGAAGGAATGTTTCACATGCCTCACAAAAAGTCAGGCATAACTGGGGGCCTTGAGAGTACCCATGTCTTCTCCTTTGATTTGAAGAAAGTGGGAAGAGTTAAAGGAGAGGTTGTCAAAGTGAGGACAAGGAGGGTGGTGGTGGATGAGGATAGTTCAGACTTTTTTCCAGGAAGAAGCGGGGAACCCTGAGACTGTCCCAGTGGAGGATGGATGTGTAAAGGGATTGCATGTCCATGGTGAAGACGAGGTGGCTGGAGCCCATGATCTGGAAATTCCGAAACTGATAGAAAAAGTCAAATGTAAGTAGGAAGGGACTGGACAAGGGGAGACAAAGAAGGAGTTGAGGTAGGAAACGATAAGTTCCGAGGGGCAGTCAGTTATTTTCCCGATTTTTAAGTGGTTCGAATCTCACATTTTGGATGTGAATGAAGAACAGTAGACAGATATTTAAGGGGCAAAAGAATCTCTATGTTTGTTTAAGGTAGACAGGGTAATTATAATACAAAAAGTAGGTAATGTGATAAATCAATGAATTTAACATAATTAATATACAGGAGAACTGTAATGCATTAAACAACACCTTTAGTGAGATTAAAAACCACACAACACAAGGTTATAGTCCAACAGGTTTATTTGGAGGCACTAGCTTTCGAAGCACTGCTTCAAGATGCTATCTTACGGACACACAGCAAACAACAGTATTAAATTTTAGAGTCTTCATCAGAATTCCCACCAATAGGTTCTAAATGCATATAACCTTCCTCCTACCCCTCCCTGCTAGCGAGGTCAGAAATTTAGGATCTCGGGAGTTTATGCCCACCACTCAGAACACGGTTTTGAAGTGTGCCTGGCTGTACTGGCTTGCCATACCGGGAGCTTGGATGAAGACTTCGGACTGCATGGGTATTTTAGTTTGGGTTGAGTCCACTGATGCAGTAAGACGGGTACTTGATCTATCGGGTAAGTACCTGGCTTCTCGACTTTTTCTGGTTTGCTGAACTCGGTTTTCACTTCAGGTTGTATCTGAGGACTTGTGGTATCTGTTGAGTTGGTTGTTGCTTTGAGTTGTTGGGTTTTACTTCTGATGATCGTGGTTGTTTGTTGAGGTTCTTTCCATCAGTGTTCCTGGTTTGGAGAGGCCCAAATTTGGATGCATTTGTTCAGAGTCCCTGTTGGTTTCCCACCCTCTCACATATCATTTCTTCCAATGAGGCCCTTGGTTTCTCTTCCCTCTTCCTGGTTCTGCCTCTCAATTTGGCTTCTTTTGGATCTTGCTTCAGAAGCTGCTTGTTGGGGCTGGAGGCCTGTGGGAAAGCTGCTTGTTGGAGGGTGGAAGCCTGTGGGAAGTTGCTTGCTGGGAGGTGGAAGTCTGTGGGGATGCTGCTTGTTGGGGAAGATACTTGTTGGGGAAGCTACTTGTTAGGGATGGAAGTCTGTGGGGGTGCTGCTTGTTGGAGGTGAAAGCCTGCAGGGAAGCGACTTGTTGAGGGTTGAAGTCTGTGGAGAAGTTGCTTGTTGGAGGTGGAAGTCTGTGGGGAAGCGGCTTGTTGGGGTGGAAATCTGTGGGGATGTTGCTTGTTGGGGATGGAAGTCTGTGGGTATGCTGCTTGTTGGAGGTGGAAGTCTGTGGGGAAGTAGCTTGTTGAGGGTGGAAGTCTGTGGGGAAGTAGCTTGTTGAGGGTGGAAGTCTGTGGGGATGCTGCTTGTTGGAGGGTGGAAGTGTGTGGGGAAGTAGCTTGTTGGAGGTGGAAGTCTGTGGGGAAGCTGATTGTTGGAGGGTGGAAACCTGTGGGGAAGCTGTTCTTGCAGAAGCTTGTTGTTGAAAAAGGCCACCCTGAAGTGAGATATTGACCATGGGTCCTGTTATCTCCGCTGAAATCTGTAGTTTTCATTGAGCTCTTGATGTTTTCTTCTGAAGTTAAGTGGCTTTCCGATGTGTGAATGGGTCTTGATTGAGGCTGAGTGTTCAGTGTCTCTGTAGGCCCCAAACTGCACTATGCAGCCTGAGATGTAAAAGCTGTCTAGAGATATGATCTGTTCATTTTGGTTGATTGTTCTTTTAGAGAGGAAGTGTCAATTGGGATTCCAGTGTGACCAATCGTTCCAGACAGCAATCTCCATTTTGGAGTAGTGTTGTGTATTTTCCATAGAACTCAGTCCAGCTGTCCCTTTCCTTTTCAAAATTTTGAAAGCCCCAGGTTCTTGCGCACAAATCCAGAGTTTCTTCCATATGTTTAATTTTGGGGAATTTTACTTAATCTTACAGATGCTGTCGGGGTGATCCCAGACGAGATGAGGTTGGTGACAGGCATGGACACAATGGCCTGGGTTTTGATGGTGGGGCTTATGGTCCAGGGGGAGACAGAAGGAGGTGCCTGAGAGTTGGCGCTCAGTCTCTGCATTGAAGAGGTCAGCATGTCAGACACCAACAGCACCACGGGTAAAAAGTGAGGTCTGCAGATGCTGGAGATCACAGTTGAAAATGTGTTGCTGGTTAAAGCACAGCAGGTCAGGCAGCATCCAAGGAATAGGAAATTCGACGTTTCGGGCATAAGCCCTTCATCAGGAATGCCCGAAACGTCGAATTTCCTATTCCTTGGATGCTGCCTGACCTGCTGTGCTTTAACCAGCAACACATTTTCAACCAACAGCACCACCCTTATCGGCAGGTTTAATGACAATGTCAAGCTTGGATTTTGGAGCACAGAGCGAGTGGGAAGTAGATTCAATCAGGTGGCGGGGGCAGGGAGCGGTGGTGCCGAGACATTAGGGCAACCGATGTCACATTGACAGTTCTGAATGACCAAGCCGAGTGCAGGTAAAAAGCAAGAGGGAAGGGTATAGGTAGAAGGAGACTGTTGGAGACAGGTGAAGCCATTTGTGAACTGAACTCAAAACATTAATTCTGCGTTCTCCCCACAGCTACTGCCAGACCTACTCAATTTCATCTGCAGTTTCTCTTTTTATTTGAGATCCCCTGCATCCGCTGTTCTTTTTCTCATGTTAGATTACGACTCTGATTCTTCCCCATGGTGAAAGTGGGTACTGCAGCTGCTGGAGATTAGAGTCAAGATTAGATTGGTGCTGGAAAAGCACAGCAGGTCAGGCAGCATCCGAGGAGAAGGAAAATCAACGTTTCCTGATGAAGGGCTTTTGCCCCAGACGTTCTCTTCTTCTCCCTGGTGATTGTTCTTCACAAACAAACCACAATAGAATGTTTTACTGGGCTAAGCAATCATAAAGCTCATCACAATGCAAGAGTGTCCAGTTTTACTTTGTTGTCTATGTCTTGGTCTTGTAAATTTTGCTTTCCAAAGGCAATAAAACTTCTTATCTCTGCATTTTTTGGAGTGTACTTGTTTCCCAAAGAATATACTTATATATAGTACATGAAAATTAATGTTGCAAAAGCTTAATTTTATAATTTATCAATTGAGTATAAAGGGTAACATTGCCACATTCCTCGAGAACCATAGGGCTGTTCTCCCATTACAGAGAGAGATGACCTGAGGGTCAGTGTGCCTCAGGCAATGGGAAAAGTTGAAATAGAGAATCCTTCATAATAGCCTCAGCCAGAGCGGGAACTAAGGCCACACTGTTAGTGTTAGTCTTCATCGCGAACTAGATGACTAACTATGTAAGCTAACCTTTATTCATTATCAGCTGAATATAACAAGATGAAAACATTCCTTTTGCACTATGTATCATTACATAGCAAATGCATTTGCGAAGTCATTCCCTCTTCATGTCAGCTAATGAAATGATCAACTCTGTCACAATTTTGTCGACAGTATGAAATAGTAGAAATCATCAGAAACAATGGAAGAAAATATTTGCATTCATAAGATATTTTATGACCATGTCACTTTACAACCAAGAAAATACTTTGTGAAGTGTAGTCACCAAATGACTGTGTGTAAGTAGTGATCAACCTATTGTTTGCTGGCTTCACACAATACCATCTCTTCAAGCAAAGGTATACCAGGCTGGAATACATTCTGGGAGTCGTGCAGCAAGTAAATCTGGCCTTGAACAAATGGAAGAATAGTACAACATGAGAAAGTGTAAGGTCCATGATTTTCAGACACTGCTGGAGGTTTTGATGAAGGTGTTGGAAAGAAGGAGAGATATTCTTTATTCATGGTTGGCTAAGAGACCTTCCAGACAAATTGTCAAAAGGCTATGGAAGCAGATAGGGGTGCAATCTATACCCGGAGGCCAGTTCAAAGGATCTTATTACAGTGCCACAAAGTATTTAACAACTTCGCATGAATGAAATCACTGAGCACTGTTTTTGATGCTATATTGCACCAGTAACCTCAGCATTCGTCAATTCACTTTACCCTATTCACTTGCCGACAAACAATCTATGATGGATACCTAACACACAAACGTTCAATTAAACCCTCATGCTCTAACATCTACTTTTCCTAGTTTGGACACTCTACTGATTATTTGAGGACACTTCTATAATGCAAAACTTTGTACAACTCTGAGGAATCCACTTCCTTCTGGATCTGGCTAAACAAGGTGCCATAGAATCTGAGACAGAGATAAGCAGGCATTCCTGATTGAAAGAAATGATGCTGGCTATAACTCAAATGATGGTAGCCGGTAGCTGGTTGAATTTTGAAGGTGTTTGTAGATTTGGAGTGACATTGAGCTGCACTTTTGGACATGTTTTCATTACAGACTAGGAGTTTGACTGCCAGGGCCTGATATTTAATGGTGTTACCATCGCCGAATCTCCCATTATCAATATTCTTAACCAGAAACTCAACTGGACTCATCACATAAACTCAGTGATCACAAGAGCTGTCCAGAGATTAAGAATCCTCCAGCACGTAACTCCCCAAAGCCTATACATGATCGACAAGGCACAAGTCAGTAGTGTGATGGAATATTCCCCACTTGCTTGGACGGGTGGTATTCCAACAACATTCAAGAAGCTCAGCACCAACCAGGACAAAGCAGCCTGCTTGATGGATACCACATCCATAAAAGTCCATTGCCTGCACCAATTTACAAGATGCACTACAGAAATTCACCAAAGATCCTTAGGCAGGAACTTCCAAACCCATGGCCACTTATATCTAAAAGGACAAGGGCAACAGACACATAACACCATCACCTGCAGGTTCCCCTCCAAGCCACTCACCATTCTGACTTAGAAATATATCATTCCTTCATCGCTGAGCCAAAATCCTGAATTCCCTCCCTAAGTGTAGTGTGGGTCAACCTACAGCTCATGGACTGTAGCGGTTCAAGAAGACAGCTCACCACCACCTTCTCAAGCGCAATTAGGGACAGGCAATAAATGCTGGCCAGCCAGAGATGCTCATGTCCCATGAGTGAATGAAGAAAAAGTAAAGTGTCTCACGAAGAGCTAAAGTGTGCCAGAGGCTCATTTGTGACATATCATGAGGCCTGAGCCATTTTAACTTCTGAGTTTCATTTAAACTCATCAATGCTACCTCCATTTCAGCCCCCATGGCAAGCATGTAGAAGTCACTGGGCAGGAGTGAGTTTTCGGGCCTTTGCACCTCACCATTGGTGGATGGTGGCAATAATCCCTCGTACTAAAATGTGCACGAGGCATTGGAATGGAGAGAGGTTGGGGGAGGTGAGAGCTCATGCCTGGGCAGGAAAGACTCAAGGTGTCCTTGTGCATCTTAAAGGAGCAATGTGATAAAAATAGTCAATTTTTAAAGAAATAAAAACCTAATGCACTAGATCTCTTCCATCATTGCTTTCAATTGCCACCAGTTTTGGGGGTGTGTCCAGCATTTAGAAAGAGTTTGGGAACCTGAGATTAAATATTTTTTGGTGTCTTAATGATGTCACTGGACTTCTGATCATTTATGAAGAACCTTTTACGCTGCTCAAAATGCATCTGTTGAAACAGTAATGGAGGAGGAGTATACCATGGAGTGGTAGCACATTTCTCTGTCTTGAACACTATGTACATACTGTTCTCACCAAACAGGGCAATAAATTTGGGACTGATGTGTTCAGCATCAGTGAAAAACAATTTCAGCTTTGAGTAATAGTAGTTAAGAAGTCAAGATCCTAACATCACACCAAAGCAGAGAGGAGCCATCAACGTCCCAGTTAATCCCCATTTTCTGTATTCAAGACAGGTTCCAATTTCTCTTGCTGCATTTTTACCATCACTTCCAAGTCACGTATCATTCCAATTTGGACATTTGTTGGTGTTCCAATCAAAATTCTATAACTAATTACCTTTGAGTTTAAAGTAAGCATCTTCACCACAAAGGCTGCAGCGATTCAAGAAGGAAGTCCACCACCACATTTGTAAGCACATTTAGGGATGCACAATAAATGCCTACCTTGCCAACAATGCCCACACCCTAATAAAGAATTAACTATTGAAACATTATTAGAGTAACAGCAATGTAGAGAGAATCAGCTTTGCTTTAGTGCTGGAGTTATAATTGCAAGTTAATGGACAGAAGGGAAGAGAGCTATCTTAAACTGCAGAATCTATGAAGCTCTACAGCTGCAGTAAATAGTATTGACATGGAGAGGATGTAAGTGACTTTAATGGGGTGTTATGAAGTGACAGTACTCTTGCTTTTAGCATTACTTTAGTCAATTACAATAGATATTATTAGAAGCTGCTTAGTTAAGTAAATAAACAGTCCATTCAGGTTTACAGTATTAGATTGATACAATTACATGAAGGTTCTTTTGCAAAATTTTAAATTGCTCATTGAAGAAGTTATACAAAAATTAAACAGCAGAAAATATTAAAAGGGGAAATCATAGGACACAAGCTTGTGTTCCTATGCCGACACTCTCACTTTTAGGGACTGAACAGGCACAGTAATAACTCAGCCACTATGTTCCGAAAGCACTCTACACTTTGGCACCTATGCCCTCAAACTAACAGGTTTATGGGGTGGGGAGTGGGGGTTGCGTGGGGGTGGGGGATTGTGGTGGCTGGGGTAAGAGAGTAGGAACCTGAAGGACTGTTCACATTATTTGAATTCATTAAGGAATGGTCAGTTCACTAATATGATCACTATCAAGACAATCGAGCTAATGGGAGAAAATTAGAGACAAAAGATATTAAAGATACTAAAAGTTTGATGTGGTGCTCACCATTTTTCGTATTAATTCAGTGATATTAACAAGCTGTCATCATAAAAAAAGTCTCAATCAGTTTAAAGGAAGTTTACCCTGTGAGAAAAGTCAACTTTATGATTTATACTGAGTCTTTTTAACCACACCAGCAATTGTTTGTCCGTTTTCCTTTGATTTCTGTCAGAATAAGCCATGATGGCTGATTAGAAAACAAGCCAATGCTTTGTTTTTAACTGCTGGTCAAATTCATTGATATTATCTCATGGGTAAAGACATTTTTTCTGGGCACTTGAAGTTCAACAAGGATTGTACCCTGAGACTTTGGTAGGGGACAGAGTTCCTGTTTAGTAACCAAACCAGACAGTGGTAAAAAAACAACATAAGGCACTTTGTTAGAATGGAGTTTTTCTTGTGCTCTCTCTAGTGGGTCTGAGATTTCCTCTTCATGTTAAAGATAACACAGAGGCTGTGAGCCAAGAAGTGGCAGCTCTCCCTCCAGTGCTGTCTTCAACTCCAGCTGATAGAAGCTTGTCAGTCTGGTAAGAGTAAGATGATGGCACATGACTATTTTTCGGAATGGATTCAGATGCATTGAGAGCTGTACTCTCTCACACGGGGTAGTACAGTTACGTGTGCAAGTGTTACCTGTCAGCATGATGTAGAGCTAGGCAGGTAGCTGGTCTGGAGAGGACAAGGAGGACAGTAGGCAACTCACTTACAAAATGATATAATGCTTTCTACTTATCACCCTGAGTTAATATCACACTGCTGGAGATTGGCATTGGTTCATGATTCCCCAAAGCCAAATATGCCACTTGCTGAGGCAGAAGACTCAATACTCTTTCGTTGAAAGAAATTCAGAGTAACGTGATTAAAACTAACTGGATGGTGAAAATAACATTAATGATTGTGTGTTTCTCTCCTTTCCCCAGCCAGAAAGCCATGAGCTCACATCGTGTTCCCATGATCTTGCCACATAAGTCAGGCTGACACTCCCAGTGCCCATCTTGAGGGAGTGCTGCAGTATCCGAGATGCAGAATGTTGAATGAGCCATTATACTCAGACCCTACCATCTCTCTCAGGTGCATATAAAAGATGTAATGGGCACTATTTCAAAGAAATATAGGGGAGAGGGATAGTGACAAATATTTATTCCTCAACTGCAGTCTCTAAAGGTACAGATTGCCAGGTCATTGTTGTCTGTGCACAATTTGTTGGCAATGCTGGATGATGAGAGAAATTGAGGTTTTGGTTAAGAAAAAGATGGAAGCATGTGACATGTATAGGCAGGAGTGATCAAGTAAATCCTGGTGGGCAAAGAGGGGACATGAGATAGCTTTGGCAATTAGGGTTAAGGAGAATCTGAAGGGATTTTATAAATACAGTAAAAACAAGCTGAAATAGCTCAGTTGGGAGAACATTAGACTGAAGATCTAAAGGTCCCTGATTCAATCCTGGGTTTTGGCAAAAGCAGCAGTGCTTGAGCACTCCCTTCTTTGTTTTCATGCTGCAAATACACAAAACGCTTGTGTGGCAGCACAGTTCTGGTCGCTATATTTTGGGAAGGATGTGGAAGCATTGGAAAAGGTGCAGAGGAGATTTACCAGAATGTTGCCTAGACTGAAGGGAAGGTCTTATGAGGAAAGGCTGAGAGACTTGAGTCTGTTCTCATTGGAAAGAAGAAGGCTAAGGGGGGATTTGATACAGACATACAAGATGATCAGAGGATTAGATAGGGTAGAGAGTGCAAGTCTTTTTCCGAGGATGATGAAGTCAGCTTATACTAGGGGGCATAACTACAAATTGAGGGGTGATAGATTTAAGACAGATGTCAGAGGCAGGTTCTTTACTCAGAGAGTGGTAAGGGCATGGAATGCCCTACCTGCCAATGTAGTTAACTCAGCCACATTAGGGAGATTTGAACAATCCTTAGATAAGCACATGGATGATGTTGGGATAGTGTAGGGGGATGAGCTGGGAATAGTTCACAGGTCAGGGCAACATTGAGGGTTGAAGGGCCTGTACTGCACTGTATTGTTCTATGTTCTAAGAGGGTAAGTAGGGATTGAATAGGGCCCCTCAGAGATCAGCAATGCAGCCTTTGTTTGGAGCTGCAGGAGATCGGGGAGATACTAACTGAGCATTTTGCATCAGTGTTTACTGTGGAGAAGAACATGGACGATATATAATGTAGGGAAATAGCTGGTGACATCTTGAAAAATGTAATTATTACAGAGGAGTTGGTGCTGGATGTCTTGAAACACATAAAAGTGGATAAATCACCTCTTCCCACTCTGTGAGAAGCTATGGAAGTGATTGCTGAGCCCCTTGCTGAGATATTTGTATCATTGATAGTCACAGGTGAGGTGCCAGAAGACTAGAGGTTGGCTAATATGGTGCCACTATTTAAGAATGATGGTAAGGAAAGTCCAGGGAACAATAGATCGGTGAGCCTGACATAGGTTGTGGGCAAGTTGTTGGAGGGAATTCTGAGGGACAGGATTTACATGTATGTGAAAAGGCTAGGACTGATTAGGGATAGTCAGCATGGTTTTCTGCATGGGAAATTATGTATTACAAACTTGATTGATTTCTTCAAGAAGTATCAAAGAGAATTGATGAAAGAATCAAAGAATCAAAGAGAATGGTGGACATGATCTATAGGGAGTTCGACAAGGTTCCCCATGGTAAACTGGTTAGTAAGGTTGGAGCTCATGGAATACAGGGAGAACTAGCCATTTGGATACAGAACTAGCTCAAAGATAAAAGACAGAGGGTGGCCGTGGAGGGTTGCTTTTCAGACTGACAGCCTGTGACCAGTGGTGTGCCACAAGGATCGGTGCTGGGTCCACTGCTTTTCATCATTTATACAAATTATTTGGATGAACATAGGAGGTATAGCTAGTAAGTTTGCAAAATGACACCAAAATTGGAAGTGCAGTGGACAACAAAGAAGGTTACCTCAGAGTACAATGGGATCTTGATCAGATGGGCCAATGGGCTGAGGAGTGGCAGATGGAGTTTAATTCAGATAAATGCGAGGTGCTGCATTTTGTGAAAGCAAATCTTAGCAGGACTTATACAGTTAATGGTAACGTCCAAGGGAGTGTTGTTGAACAAAGAGACTTCGGAGTGCAGGTTCATACCTCCTTGAAAGTGGAGTCACAGGTAGATAGGATAGTGAAAAGGCATTTGGTGTGCTTTTTCACTATTGGTCAGAAATTTGTCTATAGGAGTTGGCTGCACAGGACGTTGATTAGGCCACTTTTGCAATGTTTAGTGCAATTTTAGTCTCCCTCCTATTGGAAGGATGTTGTGAAAGGGTTCAGAAAAGATTTATAAGGATGTTGCTAGGGTTGAAAGATTTGAGCTACAGGGAGAGGCTGAATAGGCTGGCGCTGTTTTCCCTGGAGTATCAGAGGCTGAGGAGTGACCTTATAAAGGTTAATAAAATCATGAGGGGCATGGATAAGGTAAATAAACATGGTGTTTTCCCTGGGGTGGGGAAGTCCAGAACTGGAGGACATAGGTTTAGGGGAAGGGTTTTTACATGGAGAGTGGTGCGTGTATGGAATGAGCTGCCAGAGGAAGTGGCAGAGACTGGTACAATTACTATAGTTAAAAGGCATCTGGATGGGTTTATGAATAGGAAGGGTTTAGAGGGATATGGGCCAAGTGCTAGGAAATGGGACTAGATTAGGTTAGCATATCTGATCGGCATGGATGAGTTGGACGAAAGGGTCTGTTTCTGTACTGTACAACTCTATGATTCTATCTAAGGCACTGAAGTATCAGGTGTAGAAGTTATGCTGCAGTTATACAAAACCCTGGTTAGATCACACTTAGAGTGCTGTGAGCAGACCTGCACCACCCATAGTAAAGATACATTGGTGGTGTAGGGAATACAGTGCAAGTTTACAAGAATGATACCTGAACTTTAAGGAGAGATTATACAATTGAGGCCTGCTTTCTCTGGAATTGAAAGGATAAAGAGTGATCTGATCAAAGTCTTCAAGATATTAACAGGAAAAGACAGGGTAGACAAAGATAAAATATTCCCATTTTTTGTAGATTCTATAATTATAGAGAATAGCCTGAAACTTCGGGCCGGACCCTTCAGGAGAAATGTTAGGAAGCACTTCTATACACCAAGGATGAGAGATTTTTGGAACTCGCTTCCACAGCGAGAGTGGATGCTGGATCAATTGTTCACTTTAAATCTGAGATAAATTTTAAGCAAAATCTATTAAAGAATATGGGCTATAGGCCATACATGGAATTAGGTCACAGAGAAGCTATCATCTTATTGAATGGTGGAACAGGTTCTAGGGGCTGGAATGGCCTCCTCCTGATCCTACATTCCAACTGGTTTGATGTTGAAAAGAAAACTTCAATGGCTATAAAGCATTTTGGAATGTCTTGTTTTGAAAAAGTTGCTATATAAATGCAAATGTTTTTGTGACAAAAATTAATTTGGCCTTTATTTGCAAAAAATATTTTGCCAGACTTGTTTTGGATTTTATCAGAGTATTTTTCTTCTCTGTACTGGCTCTAATGCTATAAATGTTTCAATACAGGGAATAGGTCTGCAATTTCTAATTTACTGTCAGGGCACATCTTAAGGAACTGAACATCCTCAGAACACTTGTTCTCCAATGTACAATAATCACCCATCAAAATATATAAAAATACATTTAACTCTACAAAATATTGCATTCTTGTCAGAAGTAATATTTCTGTGTAAGAGTATATGCTGCTTGTGTCAGAGAATTAGCTTCTTTCACCATTCCACACATCTGAGGGAGTTGTTTATCTGTAACTGATAACAACTTTGAAATCGAACTGGAGAGGTAACCAAAATTCCTCTGAGATTTAAAAATTAATTTATGAAATCTTATTAACTCCTGAAAGAAGTAGTGAAGTGGAACTTCATAAAACCTCTGATTTAATTTCAAGTTTCACAGGCTTTATGTTAAATTCTTTATCCCATCCTCTTGTTCTGGTGCTTGCTGATGTGGACTGGCACCCTGTGCACCAACATCGTGTTCAAATTTGCACATGGTGCTTCCTACTTCCTTTCGCTGCCACCTCCTTCAGTCTAACAACCTCAAAAAACTCTTCACTAACCCAACTCTCCACTGTCAGCATCCGAAGCTGTCTAGGCTCTTAATGCTGAATGCTCTTCCCTAGACTTCTCTTGCTCTCCAAATCTATCTCTGCTTCTTTCACATGTTTTTTAATGCCTAACCCTAGACTGAGTTTGTCTTATCCCCTGTCCAAACCTACACAACAGAAAACCAAGTTAATGTTGGTATTTTGGACCACGCTTTCCAGGCAGCTGGGCTGATGTACAAATGAGAGAATTTCCTGTTGGGTGTATCGACCAGTAAGTATTGGGGGTGGAACGTCCACAGTCGGAGTGTTCTATTTGAGCTTCAATCTTTAAAAATCTATTTAACTTAGCCCTGTGGACTGCATTCAGTGAGTTGGTATCAACTGTGGAGCCCCCATCTTATCTAAACTTCTAAGAAATACAGATATAAGCGAACACTAATGTTACTAGAGATTTCAGTGAAGGAGACATTCATGTGATTGATAAAACTTTCCATCAGTAAGTATATGTAGGAACAAATTACTGCAGAATCGGGATTCGGTACTGAAAACACAACATATTGTAAATCACAGGAGGTCAGGCAGCATCTGTGAGAGAGAGAGAGAGAGAGAGAGAGAGAGAGAGAGAGAGAGAGAGAGAGAGAGAGAGAGAGAGAGAGCAAACTAACATTTTGAGTCTGGATGACTCTTGATCAGAGTCATCTAGCCGAAAAACATTAGTTTGCTCGCTCTCCACGGATGCTGCCTGACCTGTTATGATTTCCAGCATTTTTAGTTAATATATTTTCATATTTCATCCATTCATCCTATCACAATGAAAGCAGATTTGCAATGTTAGCAAAGAATTACATGTAGATCAAAGAACCTGCACAATTAGATTAGATTACTTACAGTGTGGAAACAGGCCCTTCGGCCCAACAAGTCCACACCGACCCGCCGAAGCGCAACCCACCCATACCCCTAACACTATTACCTAACACTACAGGCAATTTAGTATGGCCAATTCACCTGACCCGCACATCTTTGTGACTGTGGGAGGAAACCGGAGCACCCGGAGGAAACCCACGCAGACACGGGGAGAACGTGCAAACTCCACACAGTCAGTCACCTGAGGCGGGAATTGAACCCAGGTCCCTGGCGCTGTGAGGCAGCAGTGCTAACCACTGTGCCACCGTGCCGCCCTAAAGTAGTATTCACAACTACAGGTACGATCTCTCCAGACCTGCTGTCTGAAAACCAATGTTGCCCAAAAATTGGGCATTTTTGGAATGTGCCATTCATTAGTTCATTTTTATTTTACTCAATTAAAATAATTTGGCCAGTCACTGCATGTTACTTGTTCCATTGCTTGCAAGTTGGTCTATATTTACTCTCCAAGTGAACCCTGACCCGACCTCGCTTGGATTGCCCCAAATCAGCATCTGCCCAAAATTACCCAATTTGAATTCCGTCAAAACCCGACACCTGGCACAGTCTCAGCCCTCAGGCTGCCACGTTTGAGATGGTGTACCTGTCAATCAATTTATTTCTCTGTATGTGATGGTTATTCTGGCATTGGATTATCAAGGATTGTCTAAACCTTTTGACTTGCTACAGGGAAATGCCACACCTCTTACCACACACAATAAATCTTTACCCAAAAGGATTATTAGGTAACGATAAGAGTTGAGGGGACTTTTTAATCCCCCCTTTTCTCTCTTTTTAACTGTGAACTTTTTTTAAACACATGAGGAATTTGATCAGCTCCAACTTGGCGCACACTCATGAACTGATGCTGATGATGTGTTTCCAAATATATCATCCATATGTGCCAAACATACATTGCATAATGTGTTAGTTTTGCCAAGGCAATGCCAGACGCAGGTCTATGCTCAAATTTATGAGTATAAGCGCGTACCTAAAATCTCAGTAGATCAGTATAATTAAGCCAGCTATTATAATAAACTTGTGACTACAACAAAACATGACAAAGAGGACTGACATTGCTTCGGAAATGAAGTATTCTTTTACTGACTGATTTAATGCTCTGTGCCTTACTTTATAATTGGCTTCAATCCCCTGCTTTGATCTACCTTTAGTAAATAGGAAACAGGGCCAGCAGCCAATTGAAGCCACACAGGTGTGTCCTATTCTCCTGAATAAATTAGTCACTCATCGGATTGATCACTAAATTTGGGCTCGTTTAAATTGATTTTGAAGAAATTTAAAGTGACTACAACAGTAAGAGAAAGACAAACAGTATTGAGTTTCAATTATTGGAGGTATGATAAACGGTGAAATAACTTCACTGCCTGAGTGCTATGTGATTAAACACTCCACACTATCTCAGAGATAGACACAACAGCAGAACTTCATGTATTGCCAGTTTTTTTGAGCAGGGATAATCAAGGCAAATGGACTTCTGACACAACATGAAAACTTTCGGATACTTATTCATAAAGTTGGGTCATAACTTACTTATGATTAAAATGCCACCATGTTAAAAGATATTTTATTTGATGCAGCCTATATTCTAATCATATCTGAGGAAAGTTCAAATCGAAGTCACAGGCTATGATTTTCCTGCTAATTTTGTCCTCACTTCTGACTCCATAGTTTTTGTAACAGATATTTTTCCTCCTCAACCTGTTCAGAGATGTTGCTATGCTGCTCCGGAGTAGGTGGGACTTGAGCCCAGGCCTCCTGATTCAGAGTAGTTTCGTATTAGTGATTGATTTGCTTTTAAACCTCATCTGGAGTACTGTGTCCAGTTCTGGTCACCCTATTATAGGAAGGATATTATCACATTGGAGTGGGTTCAGAACAGACCTGTCAGGATGTTGCTTGGATTGGAGAGTTTGAGTTATGAGAATAGGCTGAGACTTTTATCACTGGAGGGTAGGGGTTTGAGGGGTGACCTTTACAAAAGTTTAGAAAATCTTGACAAGGATAGATAGAATGAATGGCAAGTGTCTTTTCCCTAGTTTGGGGGATTTCAAAACGAGGGGGAATATTTTTAGGGTGAGTTTTAAAAAAGACACAAGAGGTATCTTTTTTTAGTGAGTGGTTCAACTGTGGAATGAATTTTGAGAGGAAGTGGTAGAGGTGGGTATAATTACAATGCTTAAAAGTCATTGGAAAAGTATGTGAATAAGAAATATTTTTGGAGGGAGATGGGTCAAGCGCAGACAGGTGTGACTGGTTTGATTTGGGATTATGTTTGGCATGTACCAGTTGGACTGAAGCATCTGTTTCGGTGCTGTATGACTCTAAGTATACAAACATGGCTTGAAGAGATATTTTCAGATGCGGTCTTCTGCTGTGAGACATGCCATCTTTGCTTGCTATATGAGATCAGGAGCCTGGCAAAAGGGGCAAATCGGCACAAATCAGTGTTCAACATGGTAGACATTCAAGATAACTGGTTTTAATGGTTCATTTATAACTAACATCCCCTAACTTAAAAAAAATCCCATAAAATATACACTTTCATTTTAAAATAATGATCAGGATAGCGTATAACAGCTCAAATCAGGCTGAAGTCTTTTGAAAATGTTTCTCAAGTTCGTGATAATTCTAGTTGGGTCAGCATTAGTTATTTGGCTTTAATGTTTCAGTTTGCATTTCACATTGGAAAAACTAGTCACTGATAAACCCATTAATTATTAATGCGGTTGTTTGGCTTGTGCCTGTGTGTGCATGGACGCAGAGCCATTCTGATTTAATATTGAACACTTCCAGCAGCTAGCCCAGATGAGTGAGTTCGGACCCTGGGAGCGTCCTTCTGCTGTTTTTGCTAAAGTTTTTTTTTCTGTTAATTTGGAGAGTGAGGAGTTAAATGCTTTTTATTCCGAGTTGCTCGGGTCAAGGCCTTTTATGGTATTTATGTGAGTGATGGTACAAGTTAGAGCACAGGTGCAGCAGATAGCGAGTGGGAATGCAGACTGGGAGATAAAGAAGCAGGTGTGGAGAGGCAGGACTGCACCCTATATATAAGTGAAGGAACAAAATGTACTTGCACAACTGACGGCATTTGCAGTTTATTAAGGAAAGAAACATTGCCGGAATCACCATTTTGTTTTAAAGTGATTTGAGAGCAAAGAATTTGGTTTAGTTTGCATACTCTGCCTCAATGAATTCTTTTTTAAAACAAACATTTTTTTCCGTTCAAACCGTTTGCACTAATGAAACCAATTTTGAAATGCAACTGAATAATTTGCAATAAGGGTGGCTCAGTGGTTAGCACTGCTGCCTCACAGCACCAGGATTCCAGATTCAATTCTCGCCTTGGGTGACTGTCTGTGTGGAGTTTGGACGCTTTCCCGTGTCTGTGTGGGTTTCCTCCTGCAGGACAGGAGAATTCGCCCTGCTAAATTGTCCATAGTGTTAGGTGCATCAGTCAGAGGAAATGGGTCTGGTTGGGTTACTCTTCGGAGGGTTGGTATGGACTTGTTGGGCTGAAGGGCCCATTTCCACACTGTAGGGAATCTAGTCTAAACTTGTATTGTTTCTTCAATATGATTTTTGTCCAGTTCCGTTAAAATGTATGCTCATCTCCTTGAAATTTAGACTTGAGCTAAGGGAGGAAGAGAGAGTGTGATTGTTTCCTTTAACAGTGAATGATTGTTCTTGATGATTTATGAATAAAATGAATAGATAAACACCAAGGTTGCCTTGTGTTAACTTCTGGACTGACGATGCCTTATCTAATGATGATTCAGTTTGAACTGTGATTGGGCACGAGTCTGGAATTCAGTTCAAAACCATACACTTCTAATTCAAATATGCTATGTTGTTACTTGTAAAGGAATAGGAGCTATTTTTGGGGGTGTACATCCACATTTTATTGCTGCCTTGCAGTCATGTGTTGAGTGATTAATATATCTGTCCACCAACCACATGGAAAGCTCCAAGGATTACACTCAATGAAGCCACTTAAATCACAATTATTTCAAATTTGCAGGAACTAGAAAACTTAGCAAAATATAAAGGATGAAAGCGGGCTCTGTCATATTGCCATGCACTCGTCAGTACAAGGTCATGTTTCAAGTTTCATTTTTCATGTTAAAATTTAACCAGCAATCAGTCACATCTATGGAAAGTGGAAATATAAACAAAGATTTGTTTTCATTCACTCATGGTACATGGGTATTGCTGACTCGACCAGCATTTATTGCACATCCCTAATTGCCCTTGATAAGGTAATGATGAGCTGCCTTCTTGAACCATTGCAGTTCATTTGGTGTTGCTAGACTCACAATGCCATTAGAGTGGAAGTTCCAGAATTTTGACGCAGCAACTGTAGTAACAATGATATATTTCCAAGCCAGTATGTGAGGAGCTTGGAGGGGAATTTGTAGTGAGCCATGTTCCCATGCATCTGCTCTCCATGTCTTTTGACATGGGAGTGGTTGCAGGTTTGGAAGATGTTGCTCTAAGGAGCTGGTGAAGTGAGTATCAATGGCACATTATGCTTATGTTGACTATTTGAATCAATTTCCCTAAGCTTTCCCCGTGGCCTCTATCAATTTTTACAGTCCAATTCAACTTTGAAAGTTGTTCTCTTACAAACTATTCAGGCAGTACTTTTAAAATTGAAAAGGATGCAGAAAAGGTTTACATGGATGTGACTGTTACTAGAGGTTTTGAGTTATAAGGATATACTGGATAGGCTGGGACTATTTTCACTGGAAAGTAGGAGGTTCAGGTGTGACCTTACAGATGTTTATAGAATTCATGAGGTGAATGGCAGGTACTTTTCCCTAGGGTTGGGCAGTTCAAGTTGAGGGCATATTTTAAGGTGGAAGGAGCAAGATTCAGAAAAGTCATGAGGGGCAAACTTTTTACATGGACGGTGGTTTGTGTGTGGAATGAACTTCTAGAGGAAGTGGTGGATGCAGGTACAGCTGGAATGTTTAAAAGACATTTTAGATAAGTTCATGAATAAATAAATGTTTAGAGGGATATGGGCCAAGTGCCGACTAGTTTGGGATTATTGTCTGCATGGACTGGTTGGGCTGAAGAGTCTGTTTCCATGCTGTATGACTCTATGACTAACTGCTGAATATCATGTTTCCCCAAATCATGCCTGATTATTTAGCCAATTATTTTTAATAGGCTTAATGAAAGAAATTAAGAAACTCTTAAATATATCCAGCACCTTTAACGGAGATGGAAATATATTTGAGGAATAGTAAATATGTAAAATCCTAAGAGGCCTTGATGTGGTAGATGCCAGGAGGATGTTTCTCCTGCTTTGGATTTAGGAACTGGGACTCTCAGAATAAAGGATTCACAATTTACGATGCAGATGAAATTTTATTTTATTCGGAGAGTTGTAGGATGTGGCATTCTCTATTATTTAGATTGTGGATGCTCAGTAGTTAAATATGTTAAAGGCAGAGATGGACACTTTTTTTGGAATCAAATAGATTTAGGGACTAGTGAGGGTAGATGCAATGGAGGAAGAAACTCAGCCACGATCATCGAGAATGCTAGAGTGGAATGAAGGACTGGATGGCCTCCATGTGCTTCTATTTCTTAGGGTCTGCATGTAAAGATGCCACGAACAACAAATCTGTTCATGACAGCCTAATCTGTTTTATTGCTGTTGGTTGAGGGAATAAATATTGGCAAATAAACTAAGGAGAACTCAGCTGGATTTCTTGAAACAGTGTCTTGAAACAATAGAGCAAATAGGCCTTCAGTTTAAAATCTCCTCAGAAAAGTAACACTTTTGACCGTACAGCAAGTGTTTAACAAGAAATGCATTCTGCATTTTGCGCTCAAGTATTTGCATAGAACTTCAGTTCTGAGGCAACAGTATTAAGTAAATGGGCTAATTGATATCTAATGGCATTATATCTGAATCTTTACTTAAAGGGGATCTGCGCAATTCAACAGGCACATTTCATTGCTTGCTTCTGGTGTCACTTCACGTGACAGTTGGATTAAGTTTAAGATGACTATTTCCACATGTAGCACTCAAGTCATGAACTCGACCAGAATTGCAATTGTTATATCTGCAAAAATGTTGAGACTATCTTGCTTTGGGTCTTGACATTTAAAATATTGATTGAGAGGGCAGAGCCCTATTCCAATTCTACCTTGACCTATTGCATTATGTATTGGAAATGCACCAAGTTGCTTTAATTATTCATACAAGGCTCCAAGTAACTGGGTCAAGTAAATGGGGAAACAAGTAAAAGCAGAATAATATTCCAGAAAAATATAACATTTTCATGAATATTAAGTATGCAGAAAATTGCATCCCTGTCCGCCTTGCCCAATGCTGCTGAATTGGACCAGCTGTTGCCAGGAAGCCTTTATCCATCATAAGATCGAAAGTACTATTTTACAGGTGCATGATTAACCTGTAAAAGGATTTCTCACAAGGTCATGATTTGGAGATGCCGGTGTTGGACTGGGGTGGACATAGTTAAAATTCACACAACACCAGGTTATAGTCCAACAGGTTTATTTGGAAGCACTAGCTTTTGGAGTGCTGCTCCTGATCAGATGGTTGAAGGAGCGGTGCTCTGAAAGCTAGTGCTTCCAAATAAACCTGTTGGAATATAACCTGGTGTTGTGTGATTTTTAACTTGGTTCTCCCAAGGTGTGTGAGAGGCTTAACTCCAATGTGGTTGATTGACATAATATACATGTGAGCAATGTAGATTACTTCTAAGGTTTGCTTGTCAAGAATGTATTCTTCCCTAACATCAGCAGGGCCTCCACAAAAATGATGACAGTCAAACCACATATTGGTGGAATGTTCACTGATTTGACATCTGTTGATCTTCTAGTATTGCCTTAATGGACATTCTACCTAGAATGTCCTTTAATGACACTAACAGAGCTGTAAGAAAGCAAGTGCAGGTAAATGGGAGATGTTGCATTTTGGTCAGATGAATGGGCAGGACTTATACAGTTAATGGTAGAGGAAGTGTTGTCGAACAGAGAGACCGAAGGGTTCAGGTACATAGTTCTTTGAAAGTTGCATCACTGGTAGACAGGATAGGAAAGAAAGCGTTTGGCACGCTTGCCTTCATGGTCAGACTTTTGATATTGGAGTTGGGATGTCATGTTGCAGTTGTACAGGATGTTGGTGAGGCAACTTTTGGAATACTGCGTACAGTTCTGATCGTCCTGCTATAGAAAGGATATTATGAAATTGGAAAGGATGCAGTAAAGATTGACATAGGTGTTACTGGGACTGGAGGGTTTGAGTTATAAGGAGAGATTGGACAAGCTGGGACTGTTTTGCCTGGAGCATAGGATGCTGAAAGGTGATGTTAGAGAGTTTACACAACCATGAGGAGCATAGATAACCTGCATAGCAAGGATCTTTTCCCTAGGTTGGGGGTTTTCAAACCTTGAGGGCATATTCTTAAGATGGAAGGAGAAAGATTTAAAAGGGATCTGAGGAGCAACATTTTCATACAGAGGGTGGTTCGTGTGTGGAATAAACTACCAGAGGGAATAGTGGATGCAGGTACAGTTCGAAAGTTGAAAAGGCCTTGGGGCAGGAACATGAATAGGTAAGGTTTAGAGGGATATGGGCCAAATACAAGCAAGTGGGAAACATGTACAAGTTGGACCGAAGAGTCTGTTTCCGTGTTGTATGACGCTATGACTCTATCTGCACAACTCCCTCAGGCCCCCGTCATTATGCCGCACTAATTTTGACTGGAATGGTTTTCTAAATGGTGTTTGTGCGGTTTCCCTGCTTAGAAGCCAGCCTGGTTGACAGATGTGGCTGTCTGTTGGGTAAGGAATGGTTTGAAGAAGGTAGGAAACCTGCAGTTGGAGTAGTGGTGGTGTCGTGGAGGGATCCAAAGCTTTCTGAGGAGAAATAGATTTCTTTGGAGGTTTTAGGTGGAAACTCTAACCCCTTCGACACACCAGTCTTCACGTTTTTAAACGCTGGGGAAGCTGGCCAGCCAGGATTAAACCTAGCAAACAGAAAAAAAAATCTGTGTGGCTATAATATCATAAAGAACATATTCATCTCAGAGTGCCATGGTCCTTTAGCACCAAATATAGATAGGTAGGTTGCGGTTGGGTTTGATACCATTTAAATTTTGACTTTGCACTTGATCCAAACACATCCATTGAGGGTTTAAAAGGTACTTGCTGTGATTCAGGAGAATATATATGATTTTTTTTTCCACAATTTCAGAACATCGTAAAACACTGAAGTACTTTTTTGAAGTATAAAAATTAAGTACTTTTATCAAACAGTCACTTTGTGCAATCTAGAAAATGCAGCAGTTAATTTCACGACCAGATTATTTGTTTTTAATATTATCTAATGGATAAATATTGGCTAACAATCTTTACATCTCTTCATTCAAAAGTGGTGTAGGATCTCTTACGTCTACCATAGCGGGCAGGAGGATCTTGGTTTAATATGCCATCCTAAAGGTGATAGAGGGAATCATAGAATTTCATAGTTCAGAAGGAATCCATTTAAACCTTTGTATCTGTACCAACTCCCTGAAAGAGCTACCCAGCTCCAGCCCTATCTCTGTAGCCCTCGAAATTCATCACTATCATGATCCGTGATACAATATTTCTTTGGAATATCCACCTGCATTTTGTGCTCAATCTAGGTAGAATGAGTTCAAAACCGTCCCACTCAGTAATAAGCATTCCTCCAACTGAGCCACATGTACTAAATCTACAATGAGGTCTTGTGTAGAGCACTGATCAGGCCCACAAGCCACCCTGACAATTTTGTCCCTGGACCACCTCCCTCCCCCAACCTCCCTTGAAGTGCTGAATTGCCTACTCTGCTTCTAATTCCAATTTTCCCAACCTCTCTGAACCACTCACTTTAAACAGAGGCTGAATGTCTGATAGGCTGTGGGTTATATGACACATACATTATAAGCTTTTATAAACTTTCCATCAAGTGGAGATCCCAAGTGAGCCAGTACAAAACATTTCAAGTGATGCTCCACCTCATTATTAAACACCATACTCCTTGGGCCTGGACAAGGCCTCAGGCTTCTCCAGTGGAGTGTACACCCTTCCTGCATGCAAAACACTCCTGCATTGAAAGTTCCTAAAGGTATTTTTGAATTGGCACAGAGATTCCTTCGTAGTCAGTCATTATATCCCAAAATGCACATTGGCATGGCCTTTTCTATCCCAGCAGTAGTCATCCAAAGGCACATTTTGCTGGACTTCAGATAGTTGATATGGATGCTCATGTGGTGAAACTTTACTCCCAATGTGTTGGGCACATGACTATACTGCGATACCTCTCATCTAATCAAATCATCAGAAACATTTGTTTTTTCAATGGGATTTGGGTATCACTAGCAAAGTCTACAGCTGTTGCCCATCCTGAAGTGGCCTTGAATTGAGTGGCTTTGTTAGAACATTTTGGAGGCTGGTTAAGAGTGAACTATATCACTGTGAGTCTTGGTACCACATGGAGTTCAGAGTGGGTAATTACGGCAGATTTCCTTTCCCTAGGACATTGATGAAGCAGATGGGTTTTTACAACAAGCAATGATACTTTCACCATCACTGAGACCAGTTTTCAATTCCACATTGAATTAATTGAGTTTAATCTGCCACGGACTCATGTGCTTATCCTTTATGTAACGGTTTCCAATCTATAGGAATTAATTACTGTGATTAAGTTTCTCCTTGTTTACCCACATTCTTTGCTATGGGTTTTTCTCAGGCTTTCTCCACATTTGAGTGGACTTTCCCTCTCCACCATTTGATACCTATGTGGATCGTGATGTGCATGAACCCATTAACTCTCTGGGCCACCAAGGGCCATTGCCTCCTACATAGCTGCCCCCTGCTCCAATTCCTCCCTGATTACTGACACTGCCAGCTCCTTCCCTCCTTGGGGCTGAGCTGGTGCCTGGTCTCCAATGGTCCAATGCGCGTCAACGGCCCGGAGCATTTTGTCCTCGGCTCGCTGTAAGCTGCTCACCAGAACGTGGTCTCGAAGGCAAACACTCCCACAGAGGTATCCATATAAAAGCTGGCGGGAGGTGCAAGAGGCAACTTTAGCGATGCTTTGACTCAAGCCTTGGGATTTTCATCATCAGAAATCCAGGATCTGGCTTTTGGGAGATCCTGGCATTTCTCTGAAGAAGGTGTGATGCTGACTCTATCTATGAGACATGAGAAACATAGCATTGCAGGAGTGAAATGAATGACATCAACAATGGGGTTAATATGCAATTGCAGTGGCCTATAGCATAATATTTGGTTGGGGGGACATGGCTGTCTCAGCAGCTCCACAACAGCTGTCCCAGAATTCTACTGCAAGAGCCAGGATTCTCTCTTTGGAGGGAATGGCAAGTTAAATGTTGGGGCACATTCTGCCCTGCTTTGGGCCATCTTCTCCTGTAATGAGAGACAAGGAGGAATTGAATGAGATGGTAGTGGGTGGCACAGCTGTTGATGTTGGTGCAGGTGGTAGGAAGGTAGTGAGGTGTTCTGGGAGAGTGGGAAGACAGTAGAGACAGCAGGCAGATTTAGTTGTGTGGGATGTTTTGGGGTCAGTGACAGAGATTGGGGGATCACATTGCCTTCAATAGAACATGTGCCTTGGTGCAAGGTGGACGTAATAGATTTGCAGTGAATGTCAGCAGAGATTCAAGTGTGAAACTTATTATGAAACACTGGAGAAGGTTGTTCTTCATGTACTGCTGGCCATTCCTCCACAATTTGGAAATAGCACTGACCCAAATGGCAACGTGGGACCTGTTTGTCAGGGTCTGGTGCCATGGCTTCCTCTGCTTGTCCTCTGGGAAGAGAAGGCCTCTCCTTTGCATCACCCCCTCAACCATGACATCTACTTGCCACCAGAAAATCATGTGCCATCTTTCCCTGCTCTGACATGGTCAGCACCTGTCCTCCAGAATACCAGTGTGTGTCCAGATGGCATAGACACACAGTGTGCTGGTCTGTTGGAATATATCCACTGAGTGTTGAACTGTTCTGAGAATGTCACCTGGTAAGCTGGGGCAGGAATTGGGTGTGAGAAATATCATAGGAGCATGGTGGGTAATTGACGTGGCACATTTTGGTAAGATATGTTGCGGGAACTCACCAGACCTGATGGTGAAAATCACTCCAAAAAAAAAACCCAATCCATCTTGGACTTTGCCGGAAAATGTAAAACTCTGCCAATAAAAAGTCATTATACCCAAAGTGTTCAAATTGCAGGAGGTATTGGAAGCTTGGAAGAGCTAACAGAGAAAGGGAAGGACAAGAGATTTGAAATCAAATCTGGAGCTTCCTCTTCCCTACCATTGTCCATGCTTTTGGACACTTCGATCAGTTTGTCTACCAACAACATTTTACCCAAGTGCTCTTGTCAGTGAGATGACAAAGGTTCACAGAATTCAGTTTGCATTTAAACTCTATTTCACTAACAAAATGTTCCTTATTAAAACATGATGGGAATTCCCAAATTCCCACAATGTTTACTCTTTACCAAGCTCTGAGAAAGGACATTGCCCACAATGATCCAAGTGTTTGAGCTGAGCTGTTGGAATCTCCTTCCTCCCCAGTGTGAGGCTGGGGCTGTATTCCACGATGGTGGGCTTTGCAGGTCAGGGAGGGTTTTTCCAGTCACTGCACTTTTTTTCTAATTTTATAAACATACTTTATTCATAAAAATCATCAATAAGTACAGATAAAGTTACAAAGCAGGTCTGTACAACCCTTGCAGAGAGAAATAAAACATAACATTGGAATTTTGACATTTCTCAGAGCCTCTGTACAATTGCTAAAAAACCAAAGGTGTTTCCAACTTGTGCAGAAAGCTATTTATGTTCATTTTGAGGCACTGAGAGGGCTTGATCCCTCATTATAATTTGGTAGAAAGACCTTAAGCTGTGGTCTATCCCCACTGCACCTTGGCAAAAGCTGCCCCAAGCTTTAATGCACCCCTCAGCACATCGTCCTGGACCTTGGAATGTGCCAGCCTTGCAACACTCGATCAAGGGCAACTCTTCATACTGGAAAACTAATAGACTTTGGGCAGACCAAACATGTCTTTCGCCGAGTTGATGATCCTCCAGTTGATGCTTGTCTCGGTGTGCAACCTAAGGAACAAGCCGTAGACCACCGACTCCTGTGTCATGGAGCTGCTCAGGATGAACCTTGAGAAAAACCACTGCATCTCTCTCCAGACCTTCTTTGTCAATGCACAATCCAGAAGGAGATGTGTGACAATCTCAACCCCAGCACAGCCATTTCGAGTGCAGTGTGCGGTGACACTAAGAGACTGAAGGATCTCTTGATGTTTTTTTTTTGGAAGGTTCTGTGATGAAGCATTCTGCCAATGACTTTAACAATCTGCTCAGAGAACCACATGACAGCATCCGCCCTCTCCTTTTTCCTCAGTGTCTCGAGGATGCTGCATGCTGACTATTTTCCTGATTAACTTGTGGTCAAAGGTGTTTTTCTTTGCAATTTTTCCATGAAGGACAGGTGATACAGAACGGTCCAACTCTTTGGAGCATTTTGTGGCACTAAGGCTAGACCCATCCTTCCCAACGCTAAGGACAAGTAAATATGTAGTGACACTTGCCGATTGTGTACCAAGGGTTGATGCAGTCACAAAATTCTGTGCTGTCTTCTGCCATGAGTCTTACTGTGAGACTTTGCTGAGGGGGTAACTTTCTGATCATAGAGTCATGGAGCCATAGAGGTGCACAGCGCAGAAACAGACACTTCAGTCCAACTTGTCCATGCCAACCAGATATCCTGACCTAATCTTGTCTAATTTGCCAGTACTTTGCCCACATCCCTCTAAACCCTTCCTGTTCATAAACCCACCCAGATGCCCTTTAACTATTGTAATTGTACCAGTCTCCATCACTTCCTCTGGCAGCTCATTCTATACATGTACCACCTTTGTGCGAAAAAGTTGCTCCTTAGGTCTCTTTTTAATTTTTCCCCTCTCACCCTCACCCTCTAGTTCTGGACTCCCCCACATCAGGGAAAATACATTATCTATTTACCCTTTCCACGTGCCTCATGATTTCATAAACCTTTGTATGATCACCCCTCAGCCTCCAACACTTGAGGGAAAACAGCCCCAGCCTATTCAGCCTCTCCCGATAGCTCAAATCCTCCAATCCTGGCAACCTCCTTGTAAATCCTTTCTGAACATTTTCAAGTTTTACAACATCCTTCCGATAGGAGAGAGACCAGAATTGCGCGCAATATTCCAAAAGTGTCTGAACCAATGTCCTGTCCAGCTGCAACATGACCTCCCAGCTCCTATACTCAATGCTCTGGCCAATAAAGGAACGCATTCCAAAAGCCTTCTTCGCGATCCTGTCGACCTGCGACTCCACTTTCAAGGTGTGTGCTTTTATCACCCCTCACCTCAGATCTTACCAAATGTTCAGTGGCCCTTGGCCAATGGGGTCATGAGCAGAGTATAAAGCATCCAACTGGGTCCTGCTTACACCCTTCATTGTTGCCACGTCATGGAGTTGTTATGGGCACGTCCTCATGTGCTGGCTGAGATTCAAGGTCCCAGAAAGTCTGATCAATACTTCTCCATTAGTCAAGCCCTGAGTTCCCTCTGTACCTTTGTAAACTTGATTTCCATGATTGTCTGTATCCAATAATGGGGTTTAATTTATTTTGGCCAATTTCCTGTCCGTCCAATTTCTCCAGCTTTAGCATGTCCACTTTTGAGCCTTTGGTCACTTGACCACACATTCAATGGCCAATCTCATGCAAATTTTCTAAACAAGGTTCCACAGACCAATTTAGAATTGTCTTTAAAAAATTCCCACAAAGTGAGCCAACCAGTGATTTTGGCAAAGGCAGTAATTGATGGCGTTGCTATCGCCATTATCCCTATCCCCCAATCTAATGAAAAAAAACCTGAACTCTCAAATCCAATTTTGGGTATGGAAATGCCATTGGAGGAAACAGAAAAGAAACAATGAACTAATTAACGTTCTAAATGTTTTCTAAGCCAATGTTTTTCAGTTTGTTCTTGAGTCTCCTTTCCTGTGAGTAATGTGTCAATATTACTCATCTAATTTCACAACATAATAATGTTATACATATGGAAATGACATTTAATCTAGTCTCAGTCTGCTTCTAGTCTTTGTGTGTCAAACTGGGGACGTTTTGTCCAGATTTATGCCAGTACAAAGTCTGTAGTGTAAATGGCGCAACTGTTTTAGAAGCATATTTCTGACACATTACTGAATGCAGTTAAAAGATTTATAAAATACAAAGTGCAACTGCCAAAAAGAATGTAATGTGCAAAGATTATAATTAATGTGAGCTGTAAAGCTGATGAATGTATAATCTGGACAAAGAGTCTTCACTTAAAATGTTTATTGTTAAACTAGTTATTGATAAAATCACTGTAGGTTGAATTGGGTCTCGGAGTGATCGATTCACACGTCTCACTGTCAGCTGCTTGCAACAAATGAAAATGTTCAGACTTCACTGAACCTTGTATGTTCATATGACTGTTACACTGAGTAATGTTAGCTAAGTACAAAATAGTCTCTTTTTGTCAACTTTAAATGACTATCATTTAAATAATGCTTTCACAATCATTGGACATCTCCAAGAGCTTTACAGTTAACGTGGTATAGTCACTATTTTAAAGTAGGAAATGCAACAGTCAATTTTCACACTGCAAACTCCCACAAGCATCAATGTAAGAATGAACAGAATCTGCTTTGTGATGCTGGATGAGAATAACTATTTGCCAAGGTGTCTTGGTGATCGTTCAATAACTTTTCGCATGGTCTTTCTGATAGAAACTGTTCTGGAACAGATACAGCTGTTATTCTTAAAAATGGGTAACATATAAGCCTTTTCTGTACGACCTGCTACAAGACCAAAGTCCTTTTGTCTAAACACAATGGTGAGTTAGGTCAGTGACCATCCTATGTTGCAGCCTTTCACATCCTGTGGGTTTCAGACAGCCAAACTCTTGTCAGGCAAATGCAACTTAAAATGTCAATCTGAAGCACATGCAGAACACTTGGTAACTTGGTTTCCCTTCATATTTAACATAAACAAGTTTACTGCATTCAAAATTATAACAGTGCTTCATTAAAAGGTTAAACTTGTTTTAGCGAGTCAGCAGTTACAAAAGCAGATCTAATTTCTACCGATGTGTTTCTCAGTTTAATTCTAATGCTGAAGCAAAAATATTGCCCAGTCATGTAAAGATTTAACTTTCCTAACAAATCATAATATATTAACATGATATTCAAAATCAAGAAAAATCCATTAGTGTATAAGTACTTTCCTAAACTGTTTTAACAGAAATCATAATACCAACAGAAATTAGTCCCTTCAAACCCAGTAAAACCCTTTTCTCTCACTACCCCTGAAATCAAAGAACCAAACTTGCAACAAATGACATTTAAATACTTAATCACACAGTTTACATCGCCAAACTGAAAACATAATCCTTGATCTGTTTCAGATTTGCTGCGATATTGATTTTGAGTTGACTTACTGAATTTATGCAATCAACTCCTGATTTATACAATCTCGGAAAGTTGTACAAATTTGGCTAAGCAGAGTGGAGGAATAAAATTGAGGAAAGAATAGGTGAGTACTCAGGGTAAGAAGTTTTCAAGATGTTTCAAAAACCTCTTGAGTTACTGATAGTTGGTGATGTGCAGCATCTGTCAATCATTAATGGCAGGGGTCTTTGTACGAGTAAATCTCAATGATAAATGAATGATTCAACTCCAACCTAAAATCGGGAGATTACTTGCCTATAATTAAAACAATTGAAGCCAGTCCCTAAGTTGTTATAGATGAGTTTCTTTTTATAGTGTTTCTTGACTATTTACCATTTAATGGACCAATGCATTCAATGCTAAGCCTGTTGTGAACTTTTGTTGTGTTGATGTTTTTAAAAAGATTAGTCTGAAACTATTTTTTGAGAAGTATGTGCAGTTTAAATGAAAAACAATTCTCACATCCAATTAGCAGGCCATGCACACATATCTCAGTGATGCCTGTTACTCCATTGCACTTGTACTAACTGTCTGAGTTTCAGGAATTTGGAGATAAACCCAATGGATACTGTATCACCCTTGAACTGTCTGTGCTATCAGCAGCAGTGTTACCATTCTGTGAACAGTATGGAGAGGTCTTGAGATCAGCAGACTACATCTGCAACCAAGACAGTCTCAGCATGCTGGCTGCAGATCAAATGTGGTGGAGAGGCTTCACAAACGGTGAAAAATGAATTGGAAAAATATAAACATGCAGACCATTTTCTTTCTGATTATATTAAGTCAGCATTGGTCATCTTGAAGGTGTGCATATTTTCGAACATATTGTCACATTTTTATTACCATACAGCATTCTATTCTGGATGGCAAACTTCAGCAAATACCTGTTGGCGTTGTTGGAAATACAGTGCAGGTTCAACAGAATGATAACAGTGTGGAGTGTTTAAATTATGAGCACTGAAAGAGAGTTTGATGTAATATATAGAAATCTGCAATTGAAAGTCAGGATTTTATCTTACATAATCTCAGCACTGGTTTTGATGTCTGCCAACTGGTTAATTCAGAAGGTGTGATAGAAAAGGATTGTGATGGGAGCATGGGTTGCCATGAAAACAAAATTATTAGAATTCATATATTATGCAAAGCCTGGAAAGATAGCAAGTACTTCAGAGGAGTAAAAGGACAATCATGCCACGAAGCAAGCAAAGGTCACAAAGCCTTCCATATTGTTCAAAATAGTGGGACACTTACCTGAAAGGGTTCAGAAAAGATTTACAGGGATGTTGCCATGGTTGGAGAGTTCGTGCTCCAGGGAGAGATTGAATGGGCTGGGACTGTTTTCTTTGGAGCGTCAGAGGCTGAGAGGTAACCTTATAGAGATTTATAAAATCATGAGGGCCATGGATAGGATGAACAGATGAGATCTTTCCCTGGGTTGGAGGAGTCCAGAACTAGAGGGCATAGGTTTAGGGTGAGAGAGGAAAGATTTAAAAGGAACCTCAAGTGCAACTTTTTCACACAGAGGGTGATGCTTGTGTGAAATGAGCTGCCAGAGGAAGTGGTGGAGGCTGGTACGATTACATCATTAAAAGGCATGTGGATGGGCATATGAATAGGAATGGTTTAGAGGGATATGGACCAAATGCTGGCAAATGGAACTCGATTAATTTAGGATATCTGGTTGTAATGGACGAATTGGACCGAAGGGTCTGTTTCCGTGCTGTACATTTCTATGACTTTCCAAGAAGAAGCCGAATGGGTGGGAATCCTCTGATTCCTAAAACCAGGGTGATTATTATCCAGAGCATGACTTATAAATGCGATCAAATATCTAGAAAAATAGATAAAAGAATCATAAATTATTTATTAGAAGGGCATAGCTATAGTCCAGACTTTTAAAACTCTAAGCAACATTTAGTAATAGCAATGCTTTGTAAGAGAAAAAGATTTCAGCGCTGGTTTCAGTAAGTTCCTACACACTACCAGTAAATATAAAAACGGAAGTTACTGAAAAAGCACAGCCGGTCTGGCAGCATCTGTGAAGAGAAATCAGAGTTAATGTTTTGGGTGACCCTTCCTCAGAACCTTCCTCTTTCGGTTTTATTTACCAGTAAACGCAACTTAAAGCGTTATTTGACACAGTTGCAAGTAAAATTGCAATTGCATGTTATATATTACTTCACAGTAATAAGATTAATCAACACATTCAGGACAAATTGAAAAAGACCTAATGCTTCAGAGCAATTTCAACATCAGCAATGGTTCGAAAAGAGCATAACATTAGAAATCAGGAAGAAAATATTTCCCAGGATATAGAATAGTTTCAAAATTGAATACCAAGTCAGAAACAGAGTTTACTATACTTAATTGGTACTATAGCTGATGATGTTAAAAACTACCAAAAAAAGGTAATTTGTCGATGTTACAAAAGCAATCGACAATTACCTTGATGATGAAAGGTATGCAATTTATATAAATAATTTTCTTTTTCTTTAGAGGTTTGATTTTAAAGTCATGGCATGGGCCCTGCTCTATCTGTATGAATGGCTAGCATTTTCAGTATCATCGTTTTAAATGAGTATGCATCAGGGAGTGGACGACTGGAAGGATCTGGAGTATTAAATAAGTTTGCTTATATTATTTGGTTTAAAAGAGGAAAAAAATTACTTAAACGAAAGCTAGGTTGAACTAGATCTTTACGATTCAGTTGAAAGCTTTGTATTCAGTTTGAAAGAGACCTGGCTGAATTTACATGAAAGACTATTTGATCTGAGGAAAAGGATATTTTTCAGAGCAGTTGAGGGAATATGTTACTTCGGTGTGAAGGTTTCGGTTTGTGAAAACCTCCATACCAGGATTGTTTGATTAGAAATCCACACTGGTGATCCAAGCTCAGTTGTGACAGTCATGGGACCAGAACTAAAAAGCAGTACTAAAGTCAATCGATAGATCTGGTGGGGAAAGAAATTGCTCTTGATTTTGATTATCAGTAAAATGATGATGCTCAGGGGTTGATGCAGTTTTGTTTTGCTGGGTGTTATTGAAATTTTTTATACATAGCATAGTTTGTTTTATTTTATTTCATATTCCTCTGCATAATAAACTTCTGCTTTATTGTTGAAACCAAATCTACAGCCTCATCTGCTCATATTTTAGTGAAAAGCCACTGCATTGAATTGTTTTTATAAAATCTATGAAGCCAAATTTAATTCTGGGATCTGACATTGGTTGGGTTATAACAACAAATCTTAAATGCATTAAGGTGGATAAATCCCCAGAACCTGATCAGTTGTAGCCTAAAACTCTGTGGGAAGCTAGGGAGGTTAATTCTGGCCTGTTGTTGAATTATTTGTAGCATTGATAGTTGCCAGGAAGGTACTAGAAGACTGTAGGTTGGCTAACATGGTGCTACTACTTAAGAAAGGTAGTAAGGAAAAGCCAGGAAACTAAAGACCGGTGAGCTTGGCATTGACAGTGGGCAAGATGTTGGAGGGAATCCTGAGGGACTGCATTCATATATATTTGGAAAGGCAAAGACTAATTAGGGATAGTCAACATGGCTTTGTGCATTGGAAATCATGTTTCACTAATTTGGTGGAGTTTTGTTGAGGAAGTAATGAAAAGGATTGATAAGGGCAGTGTGGTTGACGTAATCTATATGGATTTCAATAAGGTGTTTGACAAGGTTCCCCATGGGAGACTAGTTAGCAAGGTTACATCACATGGAATACAGGAAGCATGAGCCATTTGGCACAGAACTGGCTCGAAGGTAGAAGACAGAGGGTGGTGGCAGATGGTTGCTTTTCAGACTGGAGGCCTGTGACCAGTGGTGTGCCACAAGGATTGGTGCGGGGTCCACTGCTTTTCATCATTTATATAAATGATTTGGATGTGAACATAGAAGATACGGTTAGTAAGTTTGCAGATGACACCAAAATTGGAGATGTAGTGGACAGCAAAGATGGTTACCTCAGAGAACAATGGGATATTGATCAGATGGATTAATAGGCTGAGGAGCAGCAGATGGAGTTTAGTTTAGGTAAATGCGAGGTGCTGCATTTTGGAAAGGCAAATCGTAGAAGGACTTATACACTTAATGGTAAGGTCCTAAGGAGTGTTAATGAACAGAGAGACTTTGGAGTGCAGCTTCATAGTTCCTTGAAAGTGGAGGCGCAGGTAAATAGGATAGTGAAGAAGGCGTTTGGTATTTATTGGACAGAGCATTGAGTACAGGAGTTTGGAGGGTACGTTGCAGCTGTACAGGACTTAGGTTAGGTCACTTTTGGAATATTTTGTACAATTCTGGTTTCCCTCCTATAGGAAGTATGTTATGAAAGGGTCCAGAGAAGATTTACAAAGATGTTCCTAGGGTTGGAGAATTTGAGCTATGGGAGAGGCTGAAAAGAATGTGTCTGTTTTCCCTGGAGCATCGGAGGTTAGGGGTGACCTTATAAAGGTTTATAAAATCAAGAGGGGCATGGATAGGATGAATAGACAATGTCCATTCTCTGGGGTGAGGGAGTTCAGAACTACAAGATATAAGTTTAGGTTGAGAGGGGAAGGATTTAAAAGGGACCTAAGGTGCTACCTTTTCATGCTAAGGGTGGTGCATATATGGAATGAGCTACTGGAGGAAGTGGTGGAGGCTGGTACATTTACAGGCATCTGGATGGGTATATGAATAGGAAGGGTTTACAGAGGACCCTCAATAATCCAAAGGCCACAGCCAGGGAGTATTTTGTTCGGTTAATAAAATGCCAGATTATTGAATGCTGGATAACATAGTTTAGCCATGGATCAGGATCTTGCAATCTTGTTCGGATAATCCAAAATTCGGATAATTGAATGCCGGATAATCAAGGTTCCTTTGTATAGGGATATGGGCCAAATGCTGGCAAATGGGACAAGATTAATTTAGGATATCTGATTGGCATGGATGAGTTGGACACACCTCTAACTTTAAAATATTGTTTTGTCCTAGTTTCTTTTAGAGAGAGATCAGGGGACAGACGCCCAAGCAATCTGAGAAGATAAACAACTTGTGAAGCATTGGGTGCTTTTTTAAAAAGTTGGAACAATACAAACAGCCTAATGGGTGTGGTCAAACACCCACAGCACAAGGGTCTTTAGTTGAACTTTAAACAGTTACTGTTGGTGTCTGGACAAAGTAGAAGTCATTTTTCCCTCTCTTGATTACTGTCAAAAGCTGGGGGTTCTCTACTGGTTACAGAAGTTGCATGTGAGACAATCCGTTTTCTAAATTTGCTCTTTGCCAAGGGTGTGTTTATGGGAGGTTACCATGTTGGAACAGTTACTGTGTAGTAGTTAAATAATTTATTATTCTGTTAAAATTTCCAATAGAGTTAAGTTATTCCAATTACCGCTTTTTTTTTGTTGTATTTTAACTATAGCGTTTAAATAAGTTGTTTTGCTTAATGTTGAGTAGTTAAACCAATTGAATTGTATCTGGAACACAGCACCTCACATTTGCCTTTAAAACTAGAAAAAGTTCCTTCTTAATATATTTTGACAGGGTCCTATCTGATCCATGACATACATGTGAAATTCCTTGAGGAAATGAGACACTTTCCACAAGCAGATATGCTGAATTTATATCAATGAACATCATACTCAATTTAAACTTGATGTCAGGACCACTGTCACTGTCTCATCCAACTTTGGCTAAAACACATACAATTGCAACTGACAGGTCTGGAGTTGCATAATGCAGGTGGAACACCACCACAGATCAACAAAATGTTCTGATCTCACAACAGCATAAAGAGTAATGACCGTTTGAGAACGTGTATGTGATCCATAACCAACAAAGCTCACTCTTGAATAAGGAAGTTTGCAGCTTAATAAACTCATAAATGTGCATATGAGCCAGGAAGCAAAACAGGCCACTTAGCCCTTTGATCTTCCTCCACTATTTAATACGAACTTGGCTGGTGTGATTTTAATGTCACGTCTACACTCCTGAATACCCTGATAATCTTTCGTCCTCTTGCTAATGAAGAAGCTATCTACCACTGCCATAACAATAGTTAATGATCCTGCATTCACTGCCTTTTAGGGAAGGAAGGGAATTCTAACCACTCTCAGCCCTCAGAGGAAAATTTCTCAACTCCATTTTAAATAGGTGAATCCCATTTGGTCCATCAAGTCCAGACTAACCCTCCAAAAAACATCCCACCATCCTTCACGATCCATGTAACCTGCATCTCCCATGCCTGATTCATCCCTGGACGCTATGGGCGATTTTGCATGACCAACCCACCTAACCTGCAGATCTTTGGTTGTGGGAGGAAACCAGAGCAGCCAGAGAAGCCCACACAGACATGGGGAGAATGTGCAAATGCCACACAGACAGTCGCCCAAGGGTAGAATTGAACCTGGGTCCCTGGCACTATGAGACAGCAGTATTAGCCACTGCGCTGAAGGCAAAATAGATTGAAGATCTCAAGAAATTATTTTTAAACTGTGATCCCAAGTTCTAGATTCTCCCAAAAGAGGAAACATCTTTTAAACATTCACCCAGTCAAATTGCCTCAGGATCTATATGTTTCAACTAGGTCACCTCTGACTCTTCTAAACTCCAGAGGATATAAGTCGAGCCTGTATACCCTCTTACAAAGGAAAACTATTATTGACCAAGCCAGGAAAACGCATCCACAGGAAGACATAATAGGACTCCTAAGATTAATAGCTGAACCTAAAAAGAAAACTGGCGGTGCAGAAATCCACTTTATTGGTAATAAAAACAGAAAGCACTGGAACAACTCAACAAGTCTTGATAGTGTCAGAAATCTGTTTCATCAAAAGAAGTTTCCGCCAGCAGAGACCACTTATTAGTGTAAAAGAAATCTCTGGACTCTATCAGCAGAGAAGAAGCCACAGATTTTGTTGGGCTGTAGGAAATGTTTTCCATTCATTGAAAAATCCTCCAGAGGATAACTATCAGCAAAACTTGAGACAACAACAAAATACTGCTGCCTCAATTGAACAAGACAGTCCCCCAGGGACTGTTGATGAACTTTGAGTCGATCCAGTGCTAACAGCACAACAAACTGATGCACCCAGTTGTCACCACAGAACAGTCAATGCCACTGGTGTGGAATAAAATCTACTACACCGGGCAAAAAAAAACACAAGACATGTTAGAAGATATGTCCAAATTCTTGAGAGAGATTGGCCACATGACCAGCACAGAGAGGTGGCATAGTGGCTCAGTGGTTAGCACTGCTGCCTCACAGCGCCAGCAACTTCGGTTTGGTTCCACCCTTGGGCGAATGTCTATGTGGAGTTTTCACATTTGCCCTGTGCAGATTTCCTCCGGGTGCTCCGATTTCCTCCTACAGTCCAAAGATATGCATATTAGGTGGTTTGGCCAATGTTAAATTATTCATTGTGTTCAAGGATGTGCAGACTAGGAGGATTAGATTAGATTAGATTACTTACAGTGTGGAAACAGGCCCTTCGGCCCAACGAGTCCACACCGACCCGCCGAAGCGTAACCCACCCATACCCCTACATTTACCCCTTACCTAACACTACGGGCAATTTAGCATGGCCAATTCACCTGAACCGCACATCTTTGGACTGTGGGAGGAAACCGGAGCACCCGGAGGAAACCCACGCAGACACGGGGAGAACGTGCAAACTCCACACAGTCAGTCGCCTGAGTCGGGAATTGAACCCGGGTCTCAGGCGCTGTGAGACAGCAGTGCTAACCACTGTGCCACCGTGCCGCCCCAATTAGCCACATGAAATGTAAGGGTGCACCTGGATGTGGTGCTTTTCAGAGGGTCAGTATGGAATAGATGGGCTGCGTGACCTGCCTCCGTACTGTAGGGATTCTATGAAATATTAAAGATAAAGCTGCTTTTTTCATCAGCACAATTGTCTTCCATGAAGGATATTAATGAAGTGAAGCATCCTCCAAAGAAGGCAACGTAGCACAAAAAGCAAAATCTTAATGGCCAGCCACCTCTTCAGTGAAAGAGATTGTGGTGCTGGAAAAGCACAACAGGTCAGGCAGCATCCAAGGAGCAGGAGAATCGACGTCTTGGGCATAAGCTCTTCATCAGCTGAAGAAGGGCTTATGCCCGCAATGTCAATTCTCCTGCTCCTCGGATGCTGCCTGACCTACTGTGCTTTTCCAGCACTGCACTCCCGACTCTGATGTCCAGCATCTGCAGTCCTCACTTTCTCCACATCCTCAGTGAAAGATAACAATTCCTGCAGAGTAGAAATAAAGAAGTGATCAACATCAAGGTTGACGATTTTCAAGCCAACGACCTATCAAACTTTCAAGACTGCTGTGAATATCTTGTGAAGGAATTCTGGAGCCATTTGTTTACTTCAATTTGTGAAGCCAGAGGTTTCAGAGGAAGAAGAGAAAGTGATGCCTGTAATGTAGCTCTTTATGCCATTGTATAATGGGTTAACTAAGAGAAAAATAGCTTGTGGGACAATGTTCAGTTGAAGATATGAGAGGGTTAATCTCTAAAGAATGCTGAAAATCTGCTCAATCTGATATATAACAGCCCCTACTTGGAGTATCAGACAGTATGGAAAGCCTTAGGCAGTTCTAGCAGCTAGCAGTTGGAACCTCTTCGATACTCATATGCTTTATCTACTTCTTGTTAGGAACAATTGATATGTCTCGGGGTTAATGCAATCTTTGTAGTTACTATTATGTGATAAACCTTGTGAAGATGGACAAGAGAGTCTTCTGCTGAGATTTACTCATGGTTCTCCGTTTACCATTACCTACTATAAATGCCCAGAATAGCACAGGAGAAGGATTGGCAACAGTCAATGTAAATTACCAAGGTCTTACCCTCAGGTTATAAGAGTCCATATTGGCTTCCAATCAAGATGCCTCAAATTTAAATTTTTTGTCATTGTTTACAAATTCCATTGCCCTGCCTATTTCTGTAATCCCTTCACCTTCACTGTCCTTTTGGATATTAAAACTCATCTAATAATGCCATCTACAACATCACCAATTTTAATGATTTCATCATTTTTGGCTGGACCATCAGCTGCCTAGAAAGGGCAGTGCAATGGCTCAGTCATTAGCACTATCACCTCACAGCACCAGGGACCTGGGGTTTGATCCCTGCCTGGGGGGACTGTCTGTGTGGAGTTTGCACATCCTCCCTCAGCCTGCATGGGTTTCCTCCGGGTGCTCTAGTTGCCTCCCACAATCCAAAGATGTGCAGGTTAGGTGAATTGGCTATACTAAATTGCCCATAGTTAATTGTATTAGTCAGGGGTAAATATAGGGAAGGGGTTTGGATGGGTTACTCTATTGAGTAGATTAGATTCCCAACAGTGTGGAAACAGGCCCTTTGGCCTAACCAGTCCACACTGACCCTCCAAAGAGTAATCCACCCAGATCCATTTTCCTCTGACTAATGCACCTAACACTATGGGCAATTTAGCATGGCCAATTCACCTAACCTGCCCATGTTGGGACTATGGGAGGAAACCCACGCAGACACGGGGAGAATGTGCAAACTCCACACAGTCACCCGAGGCTAGTATCGAACCTGAGACCCTGTTGCTGTGAGGCAGCAGTGCTAACCACTGAGTCACTGTGCTGCCACCACGGAGAGTAGATATGGATTTGTTGGGCCAAATTTTTATTTAAATATAAATACAGAATGATTAGGCCATTCAGCTCCCGAGCTCATTACAACCTGGACGAAGGAGCTAAATACCAGACACTCACTGCCCTTGACACTGAGGGCACATTTGACAGTGTGTTATATCAAAATGCCCTAGCAAATAGGAAGGCAATAGGAATTGCAAAATCTCTTAACTGGTTAATGTCATACCTGGCACATAGAAAGATGATTGTAGTTGTTGGAGGTCAGTTACTTCAGCCCAGGTCATCTCTGCAGAAGTTCTTCAGGGTAGTTTCCTAGGTCCAACTTCATCAATGACCTTCCTTCCATCGGAACGACAGAAGTGAAACATTCAATGATGATTGCATGAGGTTTGGCTCCATTCACAACTCCTCTATATATCTAGATTTGGGCTGACAAGTGGCAAGTAACATTCATGTCACACAAGTGCCAGACAATGACCATTTCCAACAAGAGAGAATCTATCTTCACATGACATTCAATGACATTATCATCACTGAATCCCCCACTATCAAAATCCTAGGGGTTAGCATTGATCATAGACTGAACTGGACCAGTCATATAAGTACTGTGACCACAAAGCACATCAGAGCTAGGAATCCTGCAGCAAGTAACTCATCTCCTGAATTCTCAAAGTCTGTCTCTGTCAACAAAGCACAAGTTAGGTATATGTTGGAATACTCTTCATTTGCCACGATGAGTACAGCTCCAACAATATTCAAGAACTTTACATCATTCAGGCCAAAGCAGCTTTCTTGATTGGAACTCATCGACAAATATTCACTGTCTTCACCACAAGCAATCACGAACAACAGTGTGTACCATCTACAGGATGCACTGCAGAAATGCATCAAAGATTCTGAGACGTGGGTGGCTAAGTGGTTAACACTGCTGCCTCACAGCACTAGTGACCTGGGTTTGGTTCCAGCCTCAGGTGACTGTCTGTGTGGAGTTTGCACATTCTCCCCGTATCTGTGTGGGTTTCCTCCTACAATCCAAAGATGTGCAGGTTAGATGTTTTGGCCATGCTAAATTGCTCATTGAGTTCAGGGATGTGTAGGTTAGGTGCATTAGTCAGGAGTAAATATAGACTAATACGGTTGTAGAATGGGTCTGGGTAGGTTACTCTTCGGAGGGTCGGTGTGGACTTATTGGGCCAAATGGCCTGTTTCCATGCTATAGGCAATTTAATGATTTAATGACCACCTGCAACTTCCCTTCCAAGCCACTCACCATCCTGACTTGGAAATATATCACTGTTCCTTCAGTGTCAATGGGTCAAAATCCTGGAACTATCTCCCAAACAGCATTATATACCTGCCTACAGTGAATAGGTTGCAGTGATTCAAGAAGGCAGCTCATTATCACTTCTCAAGGGCAACTAGAGATGGATGAGAAGTGTTGACCTGACCAGCAACACCCACATCCCATGTATGAGTAAAATAAATCGAGTGAAATGTTCACCTGATTGAGTAAGGGATTTTTCATTTACATAGACAACATAACCCCATAAACTCAAAGTACCTTGTTTCCTCAAAGTGATTCAGAATGAGCTTGGTTGTCAATATTCATCTGAGAAATAGGTTGCCATTTATGGAATGGTGTTACTGTGACATAATTAAATGCCAATGTTGCAAATTATAAATGCCCGTACATTTATATCAAGAACAGAGTAAAGAGTGTATCTCTACATCTTAATATATTGCCAACATATCTAGACCTTCAGTGAAATATGCTAAGTTACAGTGACTGTTGTGTGGCCACTCAATTAATTTCTGCACAGTATTTATCTCAAACTACAGATTCATGTAAGCAGGGCAACACTTCTCTTGCTGTACATTTCATACTTTATTAAACTCAACTGAACTCATCTCTTGACCTTGACCTTGAAAGAAAAGAAACAAAAGGGATATGAAAAGCAAAGGTTTTATATCTACTTTATATAACATGGCTGGTTTTCTGGGTTTTGCAGACCTACTGACTGTAGCTGACAGTGCACTGACCTCAATACCCAACCGAATCTGTCTGAACACATATTGAATGCACATTGTCCCAGAGGTTAGCAATGCGATGCAGCTGTTTTCCACTACATGCAAATAGTCATGCATTCCAGCTGCTACTGTCACCAGTACTGGGGTCCTTTTTAAAACTGCTATATTCTTTTTGATGACCTACTCTGGATATGCATCAAATCCCCCATTTTACCTCCTAGTGGCAAGATTTACATGCATTTTCAAACGATGACTGCACTGTACCGTAGGAAATCAAACGTTTTTGTTGTATAGCCTGAATTGGTAACCTCTTAATTGCACCATAAAACTGAACCATTCAGCAAGACCCTTTCGAATACCTCAGCACATAGGGTTGCTTGGGGCCTAGCAACATGCCATAGCAACAGCAAATGGATGTTTGACCCAGGGCTACTCGGAGGCCTAATGATATGCTGTAAAAATGACATCTTTTGACTGCATTTACTGAATATCATTCTGCCTCTGTGAATGTGAGTATTTCATTTTAAAAATAGTTGGTCGCACAATTAAAATGTATTAAAAGGTTGCAGTTTTATGATATTTGTACACCATAAAAGGAATGCATGATGACTTACCCATGACATAACCTGCTCATGACCTTGTTGATTGTAGGTTATGCAATCAGGTTTTAATGGAATATTTCCATTTATCAAAGTTAGCTGCCAAATATCCTTTATGGCTTCACTCGACTACTATAAAATAGAACTTCATCCATGAGTGTCAGTAAAGATATTGAAGTGTAGAGTTAGCAGAGTAGCTCTTGACTTTGTCTGACACTGGAATGAATCAGCAGCCTGTTTGACATCATTCCTTATTTTTATAGACAGTCAATTCAATAGATATAAAATTTAGATGAGATGTAAAATGGACTGCCAACATGGCGCCACTCATTTAACATGATCACACAAAGCCAAAGCCTATTCCATTAAATGGAAACAATGCTTTCATCAGAAAAGCAACCAGATTTGATTATACATTATAGAACATAAACAATACAGCACAGAACAGTCCCTTCGGCCCACGATGTTGTGCCGAACATTTGTCCTAGCTTAAGCACCTATCCATGTACCTATCCAATTGCCGCTTAAAGGTCACCAATGATTCTGACTCTGCCACTCCCACAGGCAGCGCATTCCACGCACCCACCACTCTCTGGGTAAAGAACCTACCCCTGACATCCCCCTTATACCTTCCACCTTTCACCTTAAATTTATGTTCCATTGTAACACTCTGTTGTACCCGGGGAAAACTCTCTGAGTGTCTACTCTATCTATTCCCCGATCATCTTATAAACCTCTATCAAGACACCTCTCAACCTTCGCCGTTCCAATGTGAAAAGGTCTAGCACTCTCAACTTACCCTCATATGACCTATTCTCCATTCCAGGCAACATCCTGGTAAATCTCCTCTGCACCCACTCCAAAGCTTCCACATCTTTCCTAAAATGAGGCGACCAGAATTGCACACAGTACTCCAAATGTGACCTTACCAAAGTCCTGTACAGCTGCAACATCACCTCATGACTCTTGAATTCAATCCCTTTGCTAATGAACGCTAATACACCATAGGCCTTCTTACAAGCTCTATCCATCTGAGTGGCAACTTTCAAAGAGCTATGAACATAGACCCCAAGATCCCTCTGCTCCTCCACCTTACTCAGAACCCTATCGTTAACCCTATATTCCGCATTCTTATTTGTCCTTCCAAGATGGACAACCTCACACTTGACAGGGTTGAACTCCATCTGCCATTCCTCAGGCCAGCTCTGCATCACATCTAAGTCCCTTTGCAGCTGACAACAGCCCTCCTCACTATCCACAACTCCACCAATCTTCGTATCGTCTGCAAATTTACTGACCCACCCTTCGACTCCCTCTTCCAAGTCATTAATAAACATTACAAACAGCAGAGGACGCAGAACTGATCCCTGCGGAACACCACTTGTAACTGGGCTCCAGGCTGAATATTTACCATCTCCCATCACTCTCTGACTTCAACGGGTTAGCCAGTTCTCTATCCAACTGGCCAAATTTGCCACTATCCCATGCCTCCTGACTTTCCACATAAGCCTACCATGGGGAACCTTATCAAATGCCTTACTAAAATCCATGTACACTACATCCACTGCTCTACCCTCATCTACATGCTTGGTCACCTCCTCAAAGAATTCAATAAGACTTGTAAGGCAAGACCTACCCCTTACAAATCCGTGCTGGCTGTCTCTAATCAAGCAGTGTCTTTCCAGATACTCATAAATCCTATCCTCAGTACCCTTTCTATTACTTTGCCTACCACCGAAGTAAGACTAACTGGCCTGTAATTCCCGGGGTTATCCCTATTCCCTTTTTTGAACAGGGGCACAACATTCGCCACTCTCCAGTCCCCTGGTACCATCCCCGTTGACAGTGAAGACAAAAAGATCATTGCGAACGGCTCTGCAATTTCCTTTCTTGCTTCCCACATAATCCCAGGATATATCCCGTCAGGCCCAGTGGACTTGTCTATCCTCAAGTTTTACAAAATGCCCAACACATCTTCCTTCCTAACAAGTATCTCCTCTAGCTTACCAATCAGTTTCATACTCTCCTCTTCAACAATACAGTCCCTCTCATTTGTAAATACTGAAGAAAAGTACTCATTCAAGACCTCTCCTATCTATTCCGACTCAATGCACAGTATCCCACTACTGTCCTTGATCGGACCTACCCTCGTTCTCATCATTCTCATGTTTCTCTTATACACGTAAAAGGCCTTGGGGTTATCCTTGATCCTACCTGCCAAAGATTTTTCATGCCCTCTCTTCCCTGTCCTAATCCCTTTCTTCAGCTCCCTCCTGGCTATCCTGTATCCCTCCAAGTTTGAACGACAGTTCAAACTTAATTAAGGCAAACTGTGAGATTGAAAGAATATAGCTGCAGAACAGCCAAATTGTGGCATATTATAATTTAAATGCTACAAAGTCATATTTTGCAAAAGGTTTGGGTAAATTTCATAGGTAGAATAGAATCTGGACAGTGTGCAAGCAGGGCATTCGGTCAATCGAGTCCACACCGATCCTCTGAAGAGCTGCCCACCTAGACCCATCCGCCTATCCTATAACCCTACATTTCCCATGGCTAATCCACCTAGCCCACACATCCTTGGACACTATAGACAAATTAGCATGGTCAATGCACCCAGTCTGCACATGTTTGGACTATGGCAGAAAACTGGAGCACCTGGAGGAAACCCATGTAGACACATGGAAAACGTGCAAACTCCACACAGACAGTCACCTGAGGGTGGAATTGAACCTGGTGCCCTGGTGCCACCCTACAAGCTGATAGTATGTATGTGCAGATACAAACACGAGTTGTTTTCTCTGGAGTGGTGGAGGCTGAGGGAGCCTCGATAGAAGCCTATAAAATTAGGAGATGCATAGACAGGGTTGACGGTCAGAATTCTATCGACTTCAACAATCTAAGTTGTCTCATTGTTTTGGATAAGTGAATACTATCCTTATATGAAATGGCTTTGCCACATTTTTTCGTATATACATATTCTAAATTAGAATTGTGATCTAAATACAAGACTTTTATCCCTTGATTCTACACAAACAAAGTTCAGCATTATTGAGAAAGTTCTGTGAAGCTAAATGATTTAAAGTTCGCAACTCAACAAGGCTTGCAGGTCTTCATGTATCGCTTAAGATAGAGGGCAAGAAATTTGTCCTTGAGTGACATGGCAGGATAACTGCTGTGGAATTCTACACCGTATGTCACCTATATTTCTGTCCAGGTACTGAAGTTTTGCATTTCAGATGTAGTGAACTGCTTGTGTTCCTTCAGGTATGAGAGATAACAAATCATCTGACACTATGGATCCCTTACAATAATGAATAAACATGTTGATTAAAAAATACCTGGAACTTCAAATGTCTTTAACAGTATCCTGACACAAAATGCATAAGAATAAAAACTGAAAGAACTGAAGATGCTGGAACTCAGAAACAGAAACAGAAAGTGTTGGAAAAGCTCAGCTGATCTGGCAGCACCTTTGGAGAGAAATCAGAGTTAACATTGTGGAAGAAGGGTCACTGGACCTGAAGTGTTAACCTTGATTTCTCTGCACAGATGCTGCCAGACCTGTTGAGTTTTTCCAGCAATTTATGTTTTTGTTTGTGAAAAAACATCTGACACTAACTTCAGGTGTGGAACAAACCTGCATGCAGTACAAATGTTCACCCTTTGCTCTGATATAACCATGATCTTCAAGGTCCACATCAGGGAATGTTATGAAAAGTTCTCCATTTGTCTGACAGCTCCAACAACATTCATCACCATCATGGAGTAAGCTGCCACTTAATTGAAGCCCCATGCATTGGCTTAAACATAACTTTCCCCCATCACGGGTATATCACATCTGTACTGTAGCTTATTATATTCATTCTGTTGTAGCCACAATTCAGTTGCTAATCCAGTTCAGTTCCTGATTAATGATAATCCCATTGATGTTGATGGCAAAGGACTTGGCGATTGTGAAACATCAAGGCAAAATAATTGGATACACTCTTATTTGAAATAATCTGTGACTGGCACTTGGGTGGCATGAATTAGATTAGATTAGATTACTTACAGTGGGGAAACAGGCCCTTCGGCCCAACAAGTCCACACCGACCCGCCGAAGCGCAACCCACCCATACCCCTACATCTACCCCTTACCTAACACTACGGGCAATTTTAGCATGGCCAATTCACCTGACCCGCACATCTTTGGACTGTGGGGGGAAACCGGAGCACCCGGAGGAAACCCACGCAGACACGGGGAGAATGTGCAAACTCCACACAGTCAGTCGCCTGAGGTGGGAATTGAACCCAGGTCTCTGGCGCTGTGAGGCAGCAGTGCTAACCACTGTGCCACCGTGCTGCCCAAAATGTTACTCAACACTTTAAAGCCCAAGGCTATATGTTGTCAATGACCTGCTGCATGTGGATACAGACTGCTTCAGTATCTGATGAATCATGGTTAATGCTAGATATTGTGTTGCACAGTGTGAATCTCCCCACTTCTGACCTTATGGTGGACAGAAGGTTATTGATGAAGCAGCTGAAGATGGTTGGGTCTAGGACACTCCCCTGCAAAAAGGTCCTGGAACTGAGGTGATCACAGCTACTTTCTTTGAGCTAGATGTGTCTCAAAATAGCCCTTTGACTCCAGATTTGTTTGGGCTATGTGATGGCATACTCAACTTTGATGTTAAGGGCAGTTATTTTCACTTCACTTTTAGAGTTCAGCACCTTTGCCCATGTTTGAATCTTTAATAAGGCACAATGGTTCGCATTGCTACCTCACAGTGCCAGAGACTTGGGTTCAACTCCCAACTCAGGCAACTATCTGTGTGGAGTTTGCACATTCTCCTGGTGTCTGGGTGGGTTTCCTCCGGGTGCTATGGTTTCCTCCCACAGTCCAAAAATGTGCAAGTTAGGTGAATTGGCCATGCTAAATTGCCAGTAGTGTTAGGTGAAGGGGTAAATGTAGGGGAATCAGTCTGGGTGGGTTGCTCTTCGGAGGGTTGGTGTGGACTTATTGGGCCTAAGGGCCTGTTTCCACACTGTAAGTAATCTAATCTAATCATAATGAAAATCTGTGCCTCAGAAGGTGGTGAAGGCAGGATCTTTAAATATTTTTAAGATAACAGTAGACAAATTCTTGTTAGTCAATGAATCAAAGGCTATTGGCAAATGTGGCATTCAAAGCAGTCATGATCTTATTAAATGGCAGAGCAGGCTCAAGGGGCTGAATGGAGAAAGTGAGGACTGCAGATGCTGGAGACCAGAGTCAAGAGTGTGTTGCTGGGAAAGCACAGCAGGTCAGGCAGCATCTGGGGAGCAGGAGAATCAACGTTTCGGGCAAAAGCCCTTCATCAGGAATGCTTATTAGCTCAGTTGGATTTGTCTAGCCTGCCATACATAGGATGTACCTGGGTATTTTCCCACATTGTTGGGGAGATGTCAATGATTTAGATCCACTGTGGAATAGCTTCATTTCAGGTACACAAGTTCTGGAGGAAAAATCTTTAGTAAAATTGCGGGAATGTTATCAAAGCCCACAGCTTCATTAGTCTCCAATGCCTTCAAATGTTTCTTGATTTTGCATGGTGTGAATCGAATTGGCTGAAGACTGGTTGGGAAGATATGGAAGAGGCTAAGGTGGATCATTCATTCAGTACGTCTGGATGAAAAGGGATAAAAATGTTTTGGCCTGACCTTTTGAATTGTTCTTCTGGGCTTTCCCATCATTTGAGGATTGGGATATTAATGGAGTCCTCTCCTCCTGTAAGTTGTTTAATCGTCCACCACCAACCATGTCTGAAAGTGACATAATTGCAGCGTTTCAATTTGATCCATTGGTTGTGGGATTGCTTCGCCCTGTCTATTGCATGATGCTTATGCTGTTTGGCATACAACCAGTCCTGTGCCTTAGCTTCAGAAGTGTGATACTTCATTGTCAAGTATGCACTCTCCACTGAACCAGGGTTGATCATCTGGCAATGGTAGAATAGGGATTATGTCAGACCATGAGGCTATAGATTGTGGTTAAATACAGTTTTGCTGTTATCGATGGCCCACAGCACCCAACGGACATCTGTGTTTTGAGTTGCTGGATCTATTTGAATCTGTCCCATTTAAGATGGCTGTGGTGCCATAAAGCTGAATGGTTGCTGTCCTCTGTTTGAAGATGAGAATTCATCTCCACAAGGACTGGGTGGTTGGCACACCTACTGGTTTTGTAATGGACAAACATATCTGTACTGAGTACATGGGTAAAGACCAGATTGTGTACCAGATTTTTTTCCCTCCTGTTGGTTTTCTTACTCCTAGCCACAGACCCAGTTTAACTAGGTATGTCCTTCAGGAATTGATGAGCTTGATCAGTAGCATGTGACTGAACCAATATTAGTGAAGGACATTGAAGTCCCTCAACAAGAATAAATTCTGTGTCCTTTCCACCCTCACCATTTCCAAATGATGTCCAACTTGGAGGAGCACTGACCCATCAACTGAGCTGGAATGAATAATAATCAACAGGAGATTGCCTCCCTGTGTTTGACTTGATGCCATAAGATTTCATGATGTCTGGAGTCAATGTTAAGGACTTAAAGGGCAACTCCCTCTTGACCTTATACCACTGTCCTATCACCACTAGAGATTTTGATGTTTTGGTGGGATGGGACGTACCCAGTGATGATGAATATGACTATGCTAGGCTGTTACTTGGCTAGTCTGTGGGACAGTTCTCCCAAATTTGGCATAGGTCTTCATATGTTTGTTGGGAGTACTTTAGGATGTTTTTGCTGGGGTGACACGGTAGGGTTAGCTCTTATTGTTTCCGGAGTCCATGCCGTGTGGTTCGTTTAGTTTCAGTCCTTTCTTTACTTCTTGTAGTCATTTCATACAACTCACTGGCTTGCCTGGCCATTTCAGAGGGCAGTTAAAAGTCAGTCACATTGCTGTGGGTCTAGAAACATGAGTTGGCCAATCAGATAAGGACAGTAGATTTATTTCCTGCAGGACATTAGTGAGCTACATGATCTTTCATAACAATCAACAATGGTTACATGGTCACCATAGTTTAAATTCTGGATGTTTGTCGGACTCAAATTTCACCTCCTGCTATGGTGGGATTTGAAACTGTGTCCCCAAGACATTAACCTGGGCTTCTGGTTGGCTCATCCATTGGTGTTACCATTATACTATTACTTCACCCATCTTCAAGTTACCAATATACCAATATAGGTCAACAGTATCTTTCAAATCCACAAAGTCTATTGCTTATTAGAACAGGGCAGAAGGTGCATGGGATGATCCATCACATGCAATATCACCTGCAAGTCACATTGCATCCTGATTTAGAACTATATCAACTATTCCTTCTTTGTTACTGCCTCAAAATCCTGTAACTAACTTTTTGATGGTTCTTTTCCATGTACTTATATGAAACGGTCTGCAAAGCTTCATGAAGATGGTTTAACATCAACTCATGAAAGGCATTGAAAATTGGACAATGAATGCTAGCCTTGTTGTGAGTTAATATGACTGAACTGTGAATCAGAATTTTGTATTGAGTTGGAGTATGGAATTTCAAGTGTATGTGATGAGGAAGGCAAATGGAATGTTAGTCTATTATAGAGGGAAAGCAGGGATATTTTGCTACAGTTGTAAGGGCCTTGGAGAGACAACATTACTATTTAAGAAAAGACTTCATTTCATTGGAAGCAGTTTAATTAAAGTTTACTTGACTGAAACTTTTAGGAGAAAGTGAGGACTGCAGATGCTGGAGATCAGAGCTGAAAATGTGTTACTGGGAAAGCGCAGCAGGTCAGGCAGCATCCAAGGGGCAGGAGAATCGTCATTTCAGGCATGACCCCTTCTTCAGGAATCATTCCTGAAGAAGGGCTCATGCCCAAAACGTCGATTCTCCTGCTCCTTGGATGCTGCCTGACCTGCTGCGCTTGTCCAGCAACACATATTCAGCTCTTGACTGAAACTTAGGCATGGGGATTATGTTATGAAGAAAGGGTATGCAATCTGGGGTTGTATTCATTGGAGTTGAGAAGATTGAGAGGTGATCCTATTACAACTTATAAACATCCTCAGTGAACTTGACACAGTGAATCACAGGTGAATGTTCAAAGGATGTTTCCTTTTGTTGGAGAGATTAAAACTGGATGACACAGTTTAAAATTAAGGGCTCTCCCATTTAATTGGAAATGCCAATTTTCTTTTAATCTCCGAGGGTCTTGAGTGTGTGGAATTCTCTCCTCCAGAGAGTGGTAGAGGCAGGTCTGCTGAGTATTTTTTCAGGCAGAGGTAGATTGATTTTTGACTAATAAGGCAATGACACAAAGGGGGAGACAAGAAAATGGAGTTAGGACCACAATCCGATCAGCTGTGCTCTTACAGAATGATGGAGTCGGCCTGAGGGGCCGAATGGTTAGATGGTACTCCTAATTCATATGTCCATACACCATATAGATGCATCAGTGTATTGTGTATAAATGCACCTTCTTCAGAAAAAAAGGCTTGCTCACTGATGCTGGCACAAATTCCTTTTTTGTGACTACACCAGGTGCAAAATGCATTCGCTTCAGTGCAGGCTTCCCTACTGTCAATACCTTGGGAATAAAACCATGTCCATAATGCATCTTAGACTGCTGTAAACTAAACATAGAAAAATAACTCTTTGCACTACTTGTCATCATTATTAACTAACGACTTACTCATGCTGGCATACACGGAAGGCACAGTTGAAAATGAATACTCCCTACCTCCTCCTCTCTGATGCAGTGCAGTGCACATCTGACAATTAAAAAACTGTTCTGCCTTTCTCAGTTTAAACAAGATGGGGCATAAATAAACAATACAGCATACACATTTCACTCAGGAAAGGTAATCGTGTACTTCTATGTTTTACATGATGCGTTTTGAGTTCAACTAGACAAAGTCATTGAACTACATCATTCTTCATTATTGTATCATTGCATACAAGATATGTAAATCCATTGTATGACTTACTAGATTTATGAAGAAAAGGAACTCAGTGACCCTAATGATTTAGTGTTTGGTCATTGATTATAATGCATTACGGTAACTATTTTGTGTGTAGATGTCAGAAATCATGAGTAAATGCAACTAATGAATTTATTTTGAGTCTTTTTCTCGCAATACAATGTTTAGGTTCCAGGTAAGAACAGTACTGAACAGAAATAGTGAGTCAGGGCATGTAGCCAGAAGTCAATGGGGAATGAAAGACTGTGCAGGTGTGTGTGTGTACACCAGACTGTCTTCTCACCCATATTTCACCACAATTGCCAAATATGAAGTCAACTTATAAATATAAGAAGTTTTTGTATGAGGTCATCATCTGCCTCTAGATACCCAAGGCATGCTTTGTCAATATGATACATAAATTATCAACACCAACAATAACTTGCCAAGTTTGCATTTACCACGTATACTCATGCAAAAGTCGACTCTCTGCATTTTGGCTAAAACCTTGAAACTCAACTTTTATACAAGTCTGACTTTGGAGGGGTTGAAACTGCATCCTCAGTGTTAGAGCTGTGAGGTTAGAACCTGTTCTCACCAATTCCACTCCCAAAAGTAGTACAAAATGAGCCATGGAGTATTTTATTAAGTCTGCCATTCCTTTTTGACACCACACTGCACAGCAGAGACTGGGAATAGTGGAAAGCAGCATGCAATAATGAGGTGATTGTATTTATATTGCATGTTGACATGGGCAGATAAGAGAAGCTGAATGGCTGCCTTCGGTATTCTATGACTCCATCGATGAATGGGTTTGTACTGGGGCCAGTTTGACCCCATTGACAAGATGATTTTTTGGCTCAAAGGTATACAACATATTATATGCAATATCCATGTAAAATGAAGGATTTTTGGGGATTGCTTTTACAGAAAACCTACTATTACATGAGTATACACAGTATTTACAACCAATTCCCTGGAAGACAGCACCCCTGAGAATGTTGTTTCATTTTATGTTTATTCTAACCGAATTCAGTCTATCCCATTTAGTTTTTAACCTGAATCTCATATTTGCAATTGTTTTGGGTTAACTATTTTACCATGGTAGAATTTAACCCTTCTGGTGATGATAGTTATAATAATTATTTATTACTAATTAGTCAGTGGCTTGAAATCACTTCAGAAGTTTGATTTTTTTTTGTTATTGCTTAGTCACCTTAACTTAACCTCATACAACTGTCAAACATGAAAGCATTCCTTGATCAAAGGGAACATTGCGCAACTTCCTACTTTTTGCTACGGATTCAATTTTATATCAATACTGAAGCTGACCAGCATCAATTACTGATGCTACATCCCAGAGTCTATATGGCCAGGTAGCATGCATATAAAATTAAAAATTTGTAATCACACAAAGTTTTATTTCACTGAATTGACCCACTTTATGAATTTCATGCCCTTTTTTTAGTTGTGCTGAGTTTTGGCTACCTTTTTTGATATTGTAAATGACTTTTACAATGGATAAAATACAACTAAAGAAAGAAAGAATTGGAATAACTTAACTCTCAGAGAAAACTTAATAGAATAATAAATACAGTCTCTACTAATTAGCTGTTCCAATTTAGTAACATCCCATAAACACATTCACTCACATTGCAGCTATTGAATGATTACACCATTTAAGTTTTGTCCTACTGCGACTTTTTGCTTTTTGTTCCTTCCAAGCAGAGCTCAAAGGCTCACGGTACTGCTATTCTGGCTTGGTTTTTAGAACTGACACAAAGCTAGGAAGATTGTCATGTTGGTCAGCACATGACAATCAAGAGTTTGCACATGTTGTATGACACCATGTCAACCTAATCCCATATCTGCATCACGTGCCGCCAGCACACACAGCAAACATACTGCATGTGAACCAAACAAATAGCCATGTCTTAACATCTAAGGGAAGTAGTCCTCAGTCAATTTGAGGGAGACCACTTTCACGAGTCCATTCATGTAAAATATGCACAAAGTAGTATCCAATATCAGTTTGGGGACTTCGGCACTGTCAATCAATTATTTGGAGGTAGTTAGGATTAGGATCGCCTTCTCATGGTGGCAGGGGTGGGGGAAGGAACCAAATCCTTGGCACCACACCACCCGGCTTGGATCTTCCTGCATGTTGTATGCTTCTTTCCTCCTGGACTGAAACAAAGGGATTGAGTGCGATAAAAGTACTCAGATTTCTCCAGTTTCCTCATTTCCCCTCTCCCCACCTTGTCTCAGTCCCTACCCTCAAACTCAGCGCCACCTTCCTAACCTGCAATCTTCTTCCTGACCTCTCCACCCCCACCCCCACTCCGGCCTATCACCCTCACCTTAAACTCCTTCCACCTATCGCATTTCCAACGCCCCTCCCCCAAATCCCTCCTCCCTACCTTTTATCTTAGCCTGCTTGGCACACTCTCCTCATTCCTGGGGAAGGGCTCATGCCCGAAACGTTGATTCTCCTGCTCCTTGGATGCTGCCTGACCTGCTGGGCTTTTTCAGCAACACATTTTCAGCTCTGATCTCCAGCATCTGCAGTCCTCACTTTCTCCTGAAACAAATATATTAAAGGCATTTTTCTCCCACCTACTGAGTTCAGAGGAATTTTGTAAAATCACTGAATGTTAGCAATCTCATCAAAAATGTCCAATTAATAACTGGTGACAACATAATAACTATGTGATGTTTCACGTGAATAGTTCTGATACATTTATACCACATCATATGTGACCATTTATATTGCAAAAGTTTCAGAAGAATACTTAATAGTGTGGCCCAGCAAAATAAAGTATTTCATTTTCAGCACAGCCATCTTAACCCTGAAATGAGGAATAAATATAACATTTTAAATTATAACTACCTCTCCCCCCTCCAACTTTGTGATAGATTAATCAAACTAAGCTATTTGCAAAGGTACGTACCTTTTCAATATTTTCTGTGGATCTTAAAGTGCAGTTGTAATAAATCTTTAATTATAATTACTTATCAATGTTGTAAAAGAAACTGAAAATGCACAGTAACTATGTTTTAACTTCTAAAACCTTCTGTATTAAGATGGATCTTTGTCAGGAAGGCATCTTAACCAGTTTAAAAAAGGCAGAAGAACAACTCTTGTACGTTTCACCATTTAATTTGCATATTTAATTCCAGCTTCTTTTCAGCCCCAAAGGTAATTTATCAACCTTTTATTCACCCTGGTGCTGGCCCACATCACTGTGTGTGCCCATTTAATGTTAGTTACCAGAAATAAAATATCAGATTTGTAAATAAACTTGTTGCAGATTGAGACAAAATGTGTGCGCTGATTCTGTGTCACAATCCTGAAAGCTAATGAATTTGTCCTGGAGCTTGAGGTCAGCTCTCATTGTCCTTCACTTCACTCTGCCATCCCACCTGGAGGGAACCTCCTGCACATAACATTGCTCTGTGCATTTTTCTAATGGGTATTTTTATCATTAGTCAGGTCGTGGGTACGTTCATCACCATAACTCAATTCCATGTAAACCCCTCCTTCTTAAAGTTGCCCTTTCTAAGTTGTCCTGTTTCTTCCATTCTTTAATACTTTAGTCACTGGATTAAGCACCACATTCACATTCAGAAGTACTCCATCATAAGTAATCCTCTTCTGTTCCCCTGGCCTGTAATCAGGACCCTGCTAACTGTCAGTCAATTGTATATTAGATGCCCTACAGTATGGAAACAGGCCCTTCAGCCCAACAAGTCCAGACCGACCCTCTGAAAGATAACTTACCCAGACCCATTCTCCTACATTTACTCCTGACTAATATACTTTACATTACGGGCAATTTAGCAAGGCTAATTCACCTGACCTGCATATCTTTGATTGTGGGAAGAAACCAAAACACCCAGAGTAAACCCACACTGACACAGAGGGAATGTGCAAACTCTACACAGGCAGTCACCCAAGGTTGGAATCGAACCTGTGTCCCTGGCATTATGAGTAGTAGCAGTGCTAACCACTGAGTCACCATACCACCCTAAATGCAGATATACTTTTGGTTTGACTAACAATACCATTTGTCCTTCAATAGTTAGTTAAGTATATATATATATATATATATATAAGTCCCTGCTGAAGTAGTATAATGGATCTTGCACTGTCACCTACGAGTGATGTTTAAGCTCTAACCTCCTGCCAGACCTGTGTGATATTTCTCATAATAACAGCCAATATACCTTTCTGCAGAAAATTATCATTTAGGTATCACAATTGTTTTCATTTGGATAAAACAAGCATTGAATATATTCCCAATCTTAACCAAATGTAAGAGATCAAGAATCAGGATTTGAGCTCACAACAAACCATTTGCACGGTGCTGACACACACACACACACACACACACACACACACACACACACACACACACACACACACACACACACACACACACCTGATACTTACTAAAAGGCAATTCTTAATTGTAATAGGAGATTGTTATCCTAAGGGATTAAATAGCTCATCAAAATGTGTGGTCTTGGCAAAGCAGCATTCTAACACAGGAACTAAGTTAATTGAGACATCACTCAGTTATTAAGACTTACACAGAAGTATTGCATCCATGAGAGTCAATTTGGCTGATTCATTTGCCCTTTTGGGTATTTAAAATTTGTATTTTTAGTGATTTGCTTAGCCATTTCCTCTCATGGAAACTCTCTTTTTGTGTTGTGCTCCTCTCCCAGCTGTGATCACAGGCCCCACAGGATAAAAAGTAAAAGAAACGATTGTTAATTGTACAAATTAAGGTTAATGATATGCAGGTATCAAGTATTCATTGATTGATTATGTGAGTACATATAAAACACTCCTATGACATAGTTCTAGTGTCCCTGCTTTGAAGCTAGGTAGCTCAGGGTCTCAGCTTACCAGCTCTTGTGGTGTCTGGTAGCATTTCTGAAGAGGTTTATTAGAAAATAAGGAGACACCTATTGACAATGATCAAAGGTAACCCCCAGGATGCTGATAGTGAATGCAGTGATTGTCTTTCCATTAAATGTCAGGACATGACAGCCAGATTTGCCTTTGTTTGAAATTGTTGAGTGGTTTGAGCACTACTTATCATTTATCATCTCATTCCTGGAAGTTGTCTAGTTTGAGCTGCACATAGACACTTCCAATATCTGAAGTTGTGAATGGGGCTGTGCATTGAGTAATCTTCTGAAAGTATAGCTATTTTAAGTGATGGAAGCAAGACCATCATTGAAATATCTGGGGATGCTTGAGCCTAGGATGCTACCTTAAGAAATCTCTGTAGCAATATCCTTGGGCTAAGATGTTTGACATCCAGTAGCCACAACCATTTCCATTGTACTAGGTATAATTCCAACCATTAGAGATGATCCTCCTTGTTTCCTATTGACCCTAGCTCTTTGAGATCATTCTCTGTCAAATGCTGCACTCATGTCAAAGGCAGTCAGTTCACCTCCACTCTGGAGGTGAGTTCTTTTGTTCATGTTTAGGCAATGTTGTATTGAGTTCCAGAGCTAAGCGTTCCTGATGGAACCAACCTGAGCGTCAGTGAATTGGCGATTACTGAACAAGAGCCACAAGTGGCCAGGTTGGATTTGTCCTTCTTTCTGTGAGCAGGATATAGCTGTCAACTTTTGAAACAGCCAGGCAGGAGTTGGTGTTGTAACTGTATGTGAAAAGCTTGACAAGAGACCTGGAGCACATGTTTTCAATATTAGAGTCATTGAGTACAGCACAGAAACAGACCCTTTAGTCCATGCTGACCAGATATCCTAAATTAATCTAGTCCCATTTGCCAGCATTTGGATATATCCCTCTAAACCTTTATTATTCACATTATCACCAAGATGCCTTTTATATGTTGTAATTGTACCAGCCTCCACTACTTCCTCTGACAGCTCATTCCATACTTGCATCACGCTCTGCATGAAAAAAGTTGCATGTTAAGTCCTTTTTAAATCTTTCCCCTCTTATCGTAAACCTATGTCCTCTACTTTTAGACTATCCTATCCATGTTCCTCATGATTTTCTAAATTTCTAGAAGGTCATCCCTCAGTCTCTGATGTGCCCCAGCCTATTCAGCCTCTCCCATGATCTCAAACCCTTCAACCCTGACAACATCCTTGTAAATCTTTTCTGATCCCTTTCAAATTTTACAACATCTTTCCTCAAGTAGGGAGACCAGAATTGAATGTAATTTCCCAAAAGTAGTCTAACCAATGTCCTGTACAGACATAACATGACCTCCTAACTCCTCTACTCAATGCACTGACCAATAAAGGCAAGTGTACAAACACTTTCTTCATGACCTTGTTGACCTGTGACTCCACTTTGAAGGAACCATGAATCTGCATGCCAAGGTCACTTTGTTTGTCAATACTCCCAGGACCTTACCGTTAAGCGTATAAGTCTTGCCCTGATTTGCCCTACCAAAATGTTGCACCTCAAATTTATCGAGACTAAACTCTACCTGCCACTCCTTGGCCTATTATTATTAAAAATTTGTCAGTACTCCTCACCTTGCCATTATCCAAGAACTCAGCTATTTCTTCATATCATGTGAAGTGAATTGAATTGGCTGAGGAATGGCAGTTGTGATGCTGTGGGCCTCAAGAAGTAGGCAAGATGGATCATACAATCTGGTGCGTCTGGCTAAAGATACAAGTGACATAGTTTTGTTGTTTGCATTGAAGTGCTGCACTTGTCCATGACTGATTACATCAATATCTGTGTAGCCCGACCAGTGGAGTGCCACAAGGATCAGTGCTGGCTACACTTCATCATTTATATAAATGATTTGAATATGAACATAGGAGGTATAGTTAGTAAGTTTGCAGATGACACCAAAATTGGAGATGTAGTGGACAGCGAAGAAGGTTACCTCAGATTACAACGAGATCTTGATCAGATGGACTGATGTCTGAGGAGTTGCAGTTGGAGTTTAATTTAGGTAAACTTGAGGTACTGCATTTGGGGAAAGCAAATTAGAGCAGGACTTATTCACTTAATGGCAAGGTCCTAGAGACTGTTGCTGAACAAAGAGACCTTGGAGTGCAGGTTCATAGCTCCTTGAAAGTAGAGTTGCAGGTAGATAGGATAGTAAAGAAGGTGTTTGGTTTATTGGTCAGAGCATTGACTATAGAAGTTGGGAGGTCATGTTTTGGCTGTACAGGACATTGGTTAGGCCACTTTTGAAATATTGTGTGCAATTCTGGTCTCCTTCCTATTGGAAGGATATTGTGAAACTTGAAAGGGTTCAGAAAGCATTTACAAGAATGTTGCCAGGATTGGAGGATTTGAGCTATAGGGAGATGCTGAATAGGCTGGGGTGTTTCCCTGGAGTGTCGAAGACTGAGCAGTGATCTCACAGAGATTTATAATATCAAGAGGGGCATGGATAGGATAAATACACAAGGTCTTTTCCCTGGGGTGGGTGAGTCCAGAACTAGAGGGCATAGGTTTAGCGTGAGAGGGGAAAGATTTAAAAAGACCTACTGGGCAACTTTTTCACATAGAGGGTGGTACATGTATGGAATGAGCTGCTAGAAGAAGTGGTGGAGGCTGGTACAAATGCATTATTTAAAAGGCATCTGGATGGATATATGAATCAGAAGAGTTTGAAGGGATATGGGCCAGATGCTGGCAAATGGGACTAGATTAGTTTGGAATATCTGATCGGCATGGACGAGTTGAACCAAAGGGTCTGCTTCTGTGCTATACATCTCTATGACTCTATGATTATGACTCTTGCACTCCCAACATTACTCATGCTTTATGCTGATGCTAATCTTAAAGTTATAGGTTATCTTTTAAAATTCCTCTACAGCCTTTGAATAGGAGTATCCAATTTTCATTGTGAGCACTTGATCCTTGCAGTCTTGAGGTTGTTAGGATGAAAGTCCAACACGCACAGAAGCATTTTTTTGTGAACTGAACAATGAACTAGGCACCAGGTAACATCGGCTGAGGGGATCTGATTTAATTGTGTTTGTATAACTCTCCTTTCTTGTGGTAAATTTATGCTGACTGGTCTGATCATTTTGCCATTATTGGAATCTAATCTAGATTTTGGGTGTGCAGAGTGGATAATTCATTTTGAACTCTTTGAAGCCGTACAAAATTAGTCACATTTTACTTCTGCCTCTTCAAACTACATCAGGTACTTACAGAAATAAATCCAGAGAGGAATGTTCATTATTCTTACTCAACAATGTTCTTGAGACTCAACTTGAAAAAACAATCTATAGTTAGATCCTTTTTGTGTACTAGTTGTGAAAATTCTTATACCCGAACATGAATGTTTTGAGAATGATTGCCAGTTAGGACAAATTATTGTACTTTTCAGCTGTAAATTTATTCCTTTAACCCAAAAACTATATCGAGACTAACCAAGCTGATATCACATGGAATCATCAGCTGCAAACAGAAAAGATTGCTTCAAAGCCAACCAGTAACAAATGGCAATCTCCTGGCAGAGATAGGGCTTCGTGTTTTTCTTATTACAGGGGGGTATGGATACCACTGGTGAGATGAGTATTGATTGCTCATCCCTAATTGCCCTCGAGATGATTGTGATGAGTTGCCCTCTGGAATCACTGCACTTCCCAGTCACTTAAACAAAGAAAAAATCAGTTTCAATATTTATTTAAAATCCTTAGAAATGTTCATGCCAAAACTTATCAAATTTGCTTCTTTCAGGTTTCCTCGGTCTCTCCTCAATAGCCTATTAATATTAGTCAATTACAATTTTGCCTATTAGAGGCTATGTGGGCTTTGTGAAACCAAAGTCCTTTGGATTTAAAATAATTTATTATTGTGAGCTGACAATTCTAAATATTTTAATGAATCCCACTTGTTCCACACTTCTCAATTAACCTGTTTTAATTTGGATATCCTGGCATTAGTCAGTGACAAATGACTGGCAAAGATGGCAACCCCTGATGATCTGCTCATTTGACAAATAATGCTAATGTGAATTCTAATGCAAAGATCCATCGAGTGGATAAGGGAAACTATTTCCTCTCAGAAAATCATAAAATTAAAGCAACAGAAAAGTCGAACATAATGTCAGGAAATGCTTCCTTTCAGGGCGCTGCGCCTTCCTGAGGTGAAGTACTGTGAAGTCACCTCATTTGACGAAGGAGCAATGCACAGAAAGTTTGTGATTCTAAATAAACCAGTTGGACTATAACCAGGTGTTGTGAGACTTCTGACTTTGTCTACCTCAGTCCAACACTGGCACCTCTTCATCAAGGAAACACTTCACACAAGCGTGTAATGGAAATCCTGAACTTGCCTCTTGTGGCTGGGTCATTGCAAAATTTCAAAACAGAGATTGCAAGATCTTTGATAGGAACTGGGAATAGAGTTACAACATCATTGTAGAGTTAAGATACAAATCAGCTATGATCTACTTGAATAACTGAATAGTTATGAAAGGCTGAATGGCCTCCTTCAGTTCTGATGTTCTATTCCAGTTAAGATATGATTTGTTAGCTTTCCTTTTGCAGGTCAACAGATTTTTAAAAATATAATAAAATGTAATACAATTCATGCAGGGGTCAGTATTTAACTTCCAGTAATGTACAGTTTCATATCTTTGGCTAGAGTTTCCCATTTTTATCATCATTCATGTTGAGCTGGAACCATAAGGTTTGGGTCAGGTCCAACCTCCTGAACCGCCAAACAATCCGATTCTCCTCAGTTTTGAGACCCAGTTTATTGCAAATGATCCAATTCAAATAAACAGGCAAATCTGAAGTCTTAAGTCATCAACAATTTAAAACAATCCAGGTCCTGCCTGAATTTCTTAAATAGCAAACATTCCTTTTAAATATTTACGGGGCCCAAGCTACAATCTTGAAGATGTTAAAGAGAGCTTCAGTGATCATGAAAGCTGCTGTTACTTATTGAAATATCAACACTCTCAGCATTGTTGTTTTTCTTTCTTTGTATTAATTCACACTGGGAACCTTGGAGGAAGTATTGCAGATGTTCTTATAATGGCAAACTCGTAACACACTCCTTTCAATGCATTTACAATAAAGAAGATCTTCCCACTATCCTCCTCCCTCCATTTGATCTGTCATGAGTCAAGAATGAAATAATTCTCTTTTAAACAGCAGTCCACGTTTTTCAATTGATAGTTTGACTTCTCCAATCCTTTTGTGCAGTACATTTTATTTTTCTTATGTCTTCTTTGCTGATCTAAGCCTTAAAAAAAGTTTTTCTTGGTTATTGATGATTATTGTATGAGCATGTTGAGACTCAAAAGAGATTTTGAGAAAAAAAAATTCAAAACTTGTGTGGGATGTAATTCCCTCATGCTTAAGACCACCAGTCAGTATTGATCCCCACGGTGTCTTAGTGCTGACAACATATCTGGAGACCATTTGACTTAAGTACAGATGAATGGTTAGAACTTGAAAGACAAGGAGCTAAAGCTGCGAAGTTCTGAGAAACAACAAATCCCCTTTTCACTCTTTGGAGCGACACTTTGTAGACTGGCCAACATTTTGCCTGTACTTAGCTCTTGTTGCTGAGAGGCAGAGGTGAGCTAACAACAATGGGATCAGGAATACTGGTGCAGAATAAATTTGGCTTATCGATTACCGTGGAGGATTGGGAAGGAAAAGGACCTATGGTTGTTGTCTTTGAAAGAGATATTACCTGGCACCAACACTGAAGGGATTTGTTAACACCATCAAAGACAACAGAGAGTTATTTTGTCCTGAGAACTGCCACAACAAATTGGACTTCTTTAGCTGTCACTTTCTCCACAATTTCTTTCTGTCCTTAAGTCTGGGTTTTAATAATTTCAGTGGCTCCACTTGGCATTAGCAATCAGAATTTACCTGCATTGGTTAGTTAAAACTTAGCCTTTCAATGAGGTGGTTTCTGTTATTTGGAAGTCAGATTGCACACTAGATGTGACTGAAAAGTGAAAATTCCAAATCAGCAGTCAAAGCAACTTCAGATTAAATTCTATGCAGGGATACAGCCCCACACATTGCAGCTGCAAAACCAACATATCAAACATTCATTTTAAAGTTCAGGATGTTCTTATGGAACCATCTTTAATTTCCATTTAACATTAAAAATTTATCTTGGATGCATCTAGCATTGTTTTACAGTTGTGTTTCATTTCTGATAGGTGATGCAGAACTCTTGGTGCAATTCAATGTTGCCAGCTTGTACCACTCTAATAACGATAGCATTTGCATCAGACTCCTCTCCTGAGGTTATTAGTGCAGTGCAGAGGGTAAGTGATTTGCTGGCTTATGTGCTGGTTTTACGTTTATATGGTTCCTTGAATGTGTTCCAGTTTCTGACATTTTCCAGATATTCTCAGATGTCTTGCTCCTAAAGAAATTAAACTGCTTTGTTCCCGTTTCTAAGGGCAAAGAGGTATCCCAAAAGATTCTGGGGAAAGGTCCTGAGGGTTCAAGCTGTTCAAAATTGCAGCATTCTAATTAAGCTGTGCTCATTACCATCAAAGTGACACAACAGTTAAAATGGAGAGCATCCCATTTGCGAGCCAGCCCTGCAGTATGTTAAATTATAGTTCATACTTTATTCTGTCTGAACATGATTTGACTAATTGTGCCCTCCATATAAAGATGCGCTGGATTCTATTTTGATTTAATCCCTGCCCTCCCCGTATTGTGCTCGGTAACAATAGTGAGAAAAACAATCTTTTAAAGATCTGTCCGCAAAGGAGCCCCAGCTAACCAGGACGTAGACAAATAGAAATCACCTGAAGTAATGAATTCCATGTAACATTGCTCGCTCTGGGTTTTGCTTGTCACTGCTTCCTTGGCCACATGGATGATTTTTCTGGTGGTGGAGTATTAATGAAGTTGTTTTCACTTGGTGATTACTTGCACCTCCACATACGCAAGATAGGTGCTGGAATGTGGCACTACTGCTGTACAGTAGTAGTGTGGGGGGATAACTAAAGAAAAAATAGATGCACTGGAAATTCTACCATGTGAATAAGAGCTACTTTTGTTAACTGAACTTCTTAAATGCAAAGGCCAGTGTGAGCTTCAGTTTCAGAAATTAACTGCCAGTATAACAAATGTATTATGCTTGATGAAGTTTTGCAGGAGTGCATTACAATTAGAGACACCATCTACATATAGAAGGCAAGCATACAAGGTAACAGAAAACTGCTTTACTTCTCCCTACACCAAATCCTGTTTGATGGAATTGGTGAGGACATGTTCCTCCAATCATAGGTTGGTGACATCCCTCCTCAATGCATATTGGTAACAATAGTGAGAAAAACAATCTTTTAAAGATCTGTCCGCAAAGGAGCCCCAGCTAACCAGGACATAAACAAATAGAAATCACCTGAAGTAATGAATTCCATGCAAATGAATGTGGATTCTCTCACATAACGCTGCATGTTTTCAGGAGCTGCTACATAGGGAGAAATCTAATAAATGGTATTGTATTGAGGACAGTCAATTGTTAAATTTAAATCTGAGATGAAGTTCTGAGATTCAATAGAAAAGGGTAATAACTGCCTGGTTAAAATATTCCAAATTTGTGCATATGCCATGGAAAAGCATTTGCTGTGACTTCATCAGTCTGAGGAAGGTATGTTTAAGATGATGGTTGCTTATGTGTAAAGGTGTGTCAAACATGTAGTGCTTGAAAAATACAGCAGGTCAGGTTGCATCCAAGGAGCAGGAAAATTGACTTTTTGAGCAAAAGCCCTACATCAGGAATGAGGCTGGGAGCCTCGGTGGTAGCGAGTGTCAATTATTTTGGGAAAAACACTTTCATTGTTAACTTGCGCCTGTTGTCTTGTAGCATTTTAAATACTGTGGTGTCTAGAAAGTGAATGCTTACCTCATGTATTTTGGCTTTACATTTAGAGGAGTCTTGATAATTATTGAAGATGTTGATGAATTCTTCTAATTCTGCCTTTACAAATACAAAAGTTACTGTAACCATGTGACTGCGTCATTTTATACATGAGTTAGTGAGAATCAAAAAGGAGTGATTAAAGCTAAAAATGGGCCCTGAAAGTCAAAGTTGTGACCCTTAAAAACCTGAGAACAGTCTAACAGTTGAAACAAAAAATATTTTGATCTCTAATCGAAATTATTCTGAATGTCAATGTTGATCACCTGACCATTCCCGAAAACATATTGGTAGCAATACCAGCTTCCTAAGCCTCCTCTTCTGATTATATTATCTGCTCTACCATTGTACAGTCTAGTTTCTCCTTGAAAGCCCTCCATTTTTTGCAGCTCTTTAGTTCAATAACAAAATGATGTAACATGAAGTAAAACTTAATGAATTTCCGTCTGATTAAGGGAGAATATGTCAATGTCCTTCCTCTCAGGCCTTTACTGGGAAAAACATCTGAATTGCCTGAAAAAAGAATACTTCATTTTAGTTGTATGCTGCATCCAAATGGGTTTCACCTCAGCAGTTTATTAGCAATGTCTTCAACACATATTCCACATTCATTTCCTCCTTCCAACCTCTTTGAATTACTGCCTCATGTCCTTGTCACAGATCATACATAATGCCTGAAAATCTGGCATTCACACACACTTGCCTTTTTGGTAGTACTGTGTACCATTTGCACTTACAAAGGAAGGTACATATGTTGATTGACATATGTATTGTGGATTATTGTTTGGTGCACAAATGTGTGCACTCAATTACGTTGTGCACCTTGGGGAAGTTTGCAAAGCAATAAAAGTGCAGCTGTCTCTATTGCTGATGTTAGGGTGGTTAATGAAGTTGATGCATCTCTCTGCATGGCAAAGCAGCATGTCAGTCACAGCTTTAATGTAGCAATTGACCGCATAGTGACTTCCCACTAATCTGTCTCCTGTGGGTGCCTGAAATTTACAAGCAGTTTAAAAATTTAAGGTAGCATCGACCTTTCACTTACAATGAAAAGGCAGAGTCGATACCCAAGTGTAATTGCAGATCACTGTAAACCAGGTGACAAAGTAGACTCATTACATTCTGGCTATGCCCAAACCTCATGAAGCACATTTTCTCCATCTGTTCCTGAGAGTTTCGCCTTGTTGAGACATGGGCTAACAGTAGGGGAATGGGATTAAATCGATCACTGTTTCAAAGAGCTGGCACAAGCATGAGAGGCTGAATGGACTTTTCAAATGCTTCAAGCTCTGTCATGTATAATCTGTTCCCTGTTCTTATAGGCAAGTTGTTGATATGGTTTGTCAAAGATACTGATGTCGGACTGCTGGTGGTGATGGAGACCTTTAAAGTCAAGGGCAATTATTTTGGATTACATCTGTTTGAGGTGGTCTTTACCTGGCAGTTATGTGGTATATTTGTTCCCTTTTCAGTCCAAGCTTAAATGCACACTGAAACTAGAACATCTGTGATGCTGGGAGCTCATGAGGATCACCCACTCTACACTTCTTGCTTGCAAAATGTTCGGCCTTATCTTTCATAATGATGTGCTGGGCTCTCCCATCTTTGAGGGTGTGGATGTTTGTGAACCTTCCCCCTCTTGTCATATCTTAAATTGTCCACCATCTTTTGCAATTGGATATGGCAGATCTGCAAAGCTAGGATCTGATTGCTAGTTGGCAGCTTGTTCAGTCACGTGCTCCTTAAACTGCTTGGTGGAGTGGGAAATATGCCATAAGATTGTGGTTGGATACATCTTGCTCCTGCTGATGGCCCACACACCTGATGGTCCCAGTTTTGACTTGCTAGGATCTGTTTAAAATCTGATCCGCAGAGCATGGTGAAAGGGCCACACAACACATTGGAATGTAACCTCAATGCGAAGACAACAGTGAATTTCCACAAGTGATCTCTCTTACCAATCCTCTTATGGAGTAACACATGTACTACTGGTGGATTGGTGAGAATGAGGCCAGATACCATTTCCTTTCTTACTGGTTCACCCTGCCACAGCCTGGTGAAGTAATTACATCCTTTAAGTCAGTACTGGTGGTACCTAGCATACATTGATGATCTCTGCCACCACCAACAACAACAACCGACCCCTTCCTCAGAACAAGAACATGCTGTGCTCTTGCCACCAATGGTGCATTTTTCAAGTGGAAAAACTTGAAAAACTAGAACTGATTCATCAGCTGAGTAGTGTTGGTAGATGATAATGAACAGGAGGTTTCCTTGTTAATGTTTGACCTGATGCCATGAGATTTCAAGGGGTCTGGAGTCAGTGTTCAGGATTCCTAGGGCAACGCCTTCCTGACCATGTAATATCATCTCTGGTAGATCTGTACTGTCAGTGGGACATAACCAGAGATGGTGATGGTGGTGTGTGGGACTTTGTCATTCTCATGGAGTACTACGTTACAGATAATGTCAGGCTGTTGCTTGACAAGTCTGTGTGACAAGTCTTTGCAGACTGTGTGTGCTGTTATCATCTCTGGTGTTTCCATCAAATTATATTATTTTTATTTGTGTAATTATAGGATACAACTCCATAGCTTGCTTGGCTATTTCAGACGACAATCGAGTCAATCACATTATTATTGATTTGGAGTCACGTATAAGCCAGAGCAGGTGAGAATGTCAGATTTTCTTCTCGAAAAGACATTAGTCAGCAGGTAGGAGTTTACAGCAATCGAGGATGTTTTGAGTAACACCATTAGACTAGATTTTAATTCCAGATTTTAATATTTGAATTAAAATTTCACCATTTAGCCAAATGGAATTTGAACCATGTCCATGGAATATTAGTGTGGGTTTCTGGTCTACTAGTTCAGTGAAAATACTATTCCAACAGATAGACAGAATAGAGCAACAGAAAGTAAATTGGAAGAATGCAGAGTTGGTGCAGTATTGTAGGGCTAATGGTAGTTGCAGAGAGAGCAACCAGGTCTCATCTCACCATACATTGGTTTTCTCCAAAACTTTCTAGTACTCTCCTCTGTCAAACACGGTCAGTTGCTCCTTGATTTCAAGGGGACTACTTCCATTTAAATTCTGACATTTACATTTTGATCCATAGCTGGCTCAGTATAGACTCCATTATATTGATGGGCAGGTTGTAGGAGTTAGTTAATAATTCTGTTGATAACTCCTTATAGCTCTTGATTGATGATTGGGAGCAGACTGAGAGGGTGGTAAATACCAGTTTAGATTTGTCTCCTTTTTAGCTGCAACACAGCTGATTACTATTTCTCATTGTTAGTTGGATGCCCATTCAGAGTGCTACTGGAATGACTTGGCTGAGGAACAGCTACTTCGATTGCAAAGATTTTCAACACTACAACTCATTTTGTAAGGGCTAACAGGTTTTGCTGTGATTTATCGACCTAGCTGTTTCTACATTTCATGTGGGGTGACCCTAATCTGCTGGATAACAGATTGTGGACAGTTTAACAAGAGGTCAATTCAAATCTTTTGCCTGAAGACACTTGGAAACAACTTAACCTTGACTCAGTTAGTCACAAATTGGGTTCCACTATGATAATTTCTGGTGTTGTTTATTTGTTGCCCACTCTTATTGGAAATTAGTTCTAGATCTGTCCAGTACTGCAAAGTTCTGTCCATCACCAGCTGCTTTGGCCTTTAGCATCCAGTAGCCTTGTGTTACAGCTTCATTAGAGTTGATAGACCATTGTAAGGTGTGCCTGATGCTACCCCTGGCATGCTGTGTTGTGCTTTGTATTGAAACTGGCCTGGTTTCTTGGCTTGACGGTGAGCAGGAAATAATATTAGGCTAAGCTATTGTCTCACAGCTGTTAGTAGATCTGTTCATCTTGATGCATGAAAGAGGTATTCAAACGAGGATGCTGCAGTGGTGGTTACAGGAATTAAAAACTGTTGTGAGATATCAACAATATTTGTATGCCAATAGGAGTATACTAATGTCCTACCCTGTAATATAATGTAGTAAGTGATTTACCGCTAAATATCACACAGACTTGGATGAAAATTCTTTTTAATCTCTTTGTTCTTTAGTACTTAAAGCTTTTTTTGGCCACATTTTGTATTAATCACTATAAACCTTGTTGTTTTGCCAAAATTAAAGCACTTTAACCTTCAAATTGTTATTCTCGTCCACAAAGACACAGAGTAAATCAAATATTGCTGATGATTGTGTTCGTCTCGGATATGAAATGCCAGCATGTAAACAACGGTCATTCATTTCTTGTATAAAAACTAGACATTTCCAGTGGATTTGTTATTTCAGCAATTGGTCAAGCATTTACAAAGTGGCTAGTTGAAATAATCCTTGTGCTGTATAAAATACTGCAATCCTAAATAGCGTCTTGCTAACACCTTATCCTTCCCTAAAGTAAATGCTTCTCTTTCGTGATAATCTTTACATATACACAAGTATTGCTTTCCTTTAAAATACGACAAACACCATTTATGGGGATAACAATTCCTGACAGTTTCTAGACCGCTATTTGGAGGTTGAAGCTAAGATCTTCAAAACAAACTTCTGTACAAAGTACGTGACGCGGATCTCGTGTGCATTGCCTGAGAGTATGGTGGACGCAGATTCAATTCTAAGAATTGGATGATTATCTAAACAGATAAAAAAAATTGCAGAGCTCCTCTGATATGCAGAGAGTGGGATTAGCTGAGTTACTCTTGTAGAGAGCTAGCTTTATAAAAGATCTTAAAGTAAGGGAACCCTTAGGAAGCAGCAATCATAATATGGTAGAGTTCAGTCTGAAGTTTGAAAGAGAGAAGACAAAATCAGATGTAATGGTGTTACAGTTAAATAAAGGTAATTACGAGGGCATGAGAGAGGTACTGACAAAAATAGACTGGAAGCAGAGCCTAGCAGGGAAGACATTAGAGCAAAAATGGCAGGAGTTTGTGGGTATAATTGAGGACACTGTACAGAGGTTCATCCCCAAGAAAAGAAAGATTATCCAGGGAGGGATTAGACAGCCATGGCTGACAAAGGAAGTCAGGAAATATATTAAAGAAAAAGAAAGATCCTATAAAGTGGCCAAGAGCAGTGGGAAATCAAAAGATTGGAAAGGCTACAAAAACAAACAGAGGATAACAAAGAGATTAATAAGAAAGGAGAGGATCAAATATGAAGGTAGGCTAGCCAGTAATATTAGAAATGATAGTAAAAGTTTCTTTCAATACATAAGAAACAAACAACAGGCAAAAGTAGACATTGGGCCACTTCAAACTGATGCTGGAAGCCTACTGATGGGAGATAAGGAAATAGCAGGAGAACTTTACAAATACTTTGCATCAGTTTTCATAGTGGAAGACATGAGTAATATCCCAACAATTAAAGGGAGTCAGGGGGCTGAGTTGAGTATGGTTGCCATTACAAAAAAGATAGTGCTAAAAAAGCTAAAAGGTCTTAAAATTGATAAATCTCCTGGCCCCGATGGGATACATCCTAGAGTTCTGAGAGAGGTGGCTGAGGAAATAGTGGAGGCATTGGTTGAGATCTTTCAAGAGTCACTGGAGTCAGGGAAAGTCCCGGATGATTGGAAGATCGCTGTTGTAACCCCCTTGTTCAAGAAAGGATCAAGACAAAAGATGGAAAATTATAGGCCAATTAGCCTAACCTCAGTTGTTGGTAAAATTCTAGAATCCATCATTGAGGATGAAGTTTCTAAATTCTTGGAAGAGCAGAGTCTGATTAGAACAAGTCAACATGGATTTAGTAAGGGGAGGTCATGCCTGACAAATCTGTTGGAATTCTTTGAAGAGGTGACAAGTAGGTTAGACCAGGGAAACCCAGTGGATGTGATCTATCTAGACTTCCAAAAGGCCTTTGATAAGGTGCCACACGGGAGGCTGCTGAGTAAGGTGAGGGCCCACGGTGTTCGAGGTGAGCTACTGGGATGGATTGAGGATTGGCTGTCTGACAGAAGGCAGAGAATTGGGATAAAAAGTTATTTTTCGGAATGGCAGCCGGTAACAAGCGGTGTCCCGCAGGGTTCAGTGTTGGGGCCACAGCTGTTCGCATTATATATTAATGATCTGGATGAAGGGACTGGGGGCATTCTAGCGAAGTTTGCAGATGATACAAAGTTAGGTGGACAGGCAGGTAGTACTGAGGAAGTGGGGAGGCTACAGAAGGATCTAGACAGTTTGGGAGAGTGGTCCAGGAAATGGCTGATGGAATTCAACATTAGCAAATAAAAGCAGAGACTACTTTCTAAACGGTGAGAAAATTCGTAAAGCCAAAGTACAAGGGGATCTGGGAGTGCTAGTCGAGGATTCTCTAAAGGTAGACATGCAGGTTGAGTCTGTGATTAAGAAAGCAAATGCAATGTTATCACTTATCTCAAGAGGATTGGAATATAAAAGCACCGTTGTGCTACTGAGACTTTATAAAGCTCTGGTTAGGCCCCATTTGGAGTACTGTGTCCAGTTTTGGTCCCCACACCTCAGGAAGGACATACTGGCACTGGAACGTGTCCAGAGGAGATTCACACGGATGATCCCTGGAATGGTTGGTCTAACATATGAGGAACGGCTGAGGATCCTGAGATTGTATTCATTGGAGTTTAGAAGATTAAGGGGAGACATAATAGAAACTTACAAGATTATACATGGCTTTGAAAGGGTGGACGCTAGGAATTTTTTTCCGTTAGGCGAGGAGACTAGGACCCATGGACACAGCCTTAAAATTAAAGAGGGTCAATTCAGAACAGAAATGCGGAGACATTTCTTCAGCTAGAGAGTGGTGGGCCTGTGGAATTCATTGCCGCAGAGTGCAGTGGAGGCCAGGTCGCTATATGTCTTCAAGGCAGAGATTGATAGATTCTTGATGTCACAAGGAATTAAGGGCAACGGGGAGAATGCAGGTAAGTGGAGTTGAAATGCCCATCAGCCATGATTGAATGGTGTAGTGGACTCGATGGGCCGAATGGCCTTACTTCCACTCCTATGTCTTATGGTCTTATGGTCTTATGGATATGATGGGCTAGATGAATTTCTTCAATGCTACAGTGCTTTTCCCTGGAGTATTGGAGGCTGAAAGATGACCTTATAGAGGTTTATAAAACCATGAGTGGCATGGATACGGTAAATAGACAAGGTCTTTTCCCTAGGGTGGGGGAGTCCTGAACTGGAGAATATATGTTTCGATGAGATGGGACCTAAGGGACCTAAGGAACAACCTTTTCAGGCAAAGGATGGTGTGTGCATGGTATGAGCTGCCAGAGGAAGTGGTGGAGGCTGGTACAATTACACCATTTAAAGGGCATCTGGATGGATACATGAATCGGAAGGGTTAAAAGCAATATGGGCCAAGTGCTGGCAAATAGGACCAGATTAGTTGGGATATCTGGCGAGTTGGACTGACGGGTCTGTTTCCATGCTGTGCATCTTCTATGACTATACAACCTATTCTTAGATTTGAAGAGAATGTTGGAAGTAGGATACAGCATGTTATCATTTGTTTCAATACTTTTTATTTAATACAATTATAATATACATCAATACAATTTGCAACATGTGAAATAGAATATGAATGTAAAATTAAAAGATTTAAAGTTAATGCATATATATATGTACAGTAGACATACATATTTATATATATATAAGGGATATGGTGGTGTAGAAATAATGTCACTGGACAAGTAATTCAAAAACCCAGGTTAATGCCAGGGTCGTGGGTTTGACTCAGTTATCTGGGATGGCCATGAAACAATCATCAACCAACTGAAAACTCATCTGGTTTACAAATACCCTTTAGGGATGTAAATCTTCCGTATTGACCCCCAACTATGTGGTTGACTCTTAGATGCCCGCATCCAAGCAGACCACTTGGTTTAAGGGTAATTCAGGACAACAAATGATGGTCATGCCAATCATGTCTGCATTCCATCAGAGAATTTTTGAGGATGGTTGGAAAGAGGGCGTTAAACAGAAAACGTGCAAGATATCTAAAGGAGATGCGGGGGAATGCAGGAAGCAATTGTGAAAAACAGTGGAATCAACAGGAATTATTGCCTTGAAAGAAGCAAAAAAAGAGTTCAGGGATGCCTGGTCGGAATTCAGCTCAGAGCACTTGTGGTACACACAGGCGTCAGTCTCAGATTTATTTGCCATTAAAAAATCATTGGTTTTAAAGATCAGATGTAGGAGTTGCTGATTTAGAAAATAAAGATTGTGTCAGTAACCTAGGTTAAAAAAGATAGCCAATTAATAATTTAGCAAACAAGTGCATTTAATAACATCTGTGAACACATAATCTAAATAAATAGATTACAAGAACTGTCACAAGACAGCAAGATAATAGATGTTTAAGTTCATGCGCCAATGCATCAACACATGCCTTCACAGATTTATATGTGAGAGCATGTACATTTCGATTAACATACTCTGGACAAGCCCAATTAAACCTCAATGCCACTGCATAAAGGTTTTACTTAAGGAGCATTGTCCTGTGCCCTGAGGAGGCTTGAAAAGGTCCAAGTGTTTAAACAGGAATTGGGTATCTAACATGCGTAAATGAGGAACCTATTTCCTAGCTTAGGTTCCCAGTAGTATTTTAGAAAATATTCTGACCCTTTGTAATTGACTTGCTTTTTATCACTGATTGTAGTTGGTTCCAAAAAGATTAATACACCAATTACAATTGGTAGCTGCAATGACGTTGCATTTTACTTTGGGATCGGCCTGAATACAATGGCTTTTTGGTCTTGGGCACTGGGCAATGTGCATTTTAACACCAAAAGTAGCTTGGGATTGATAACAACACTGAGAACCTCGGTGGTTTGCTCTAGAAATCATGTAATGAACTAATATCAAATGAATCTTTTTTTAAAAGGAAAACTTGGAGTGCAGAAATTACTCAGACGATCTCCTCGCTTATTTTGGGAGTACTAATGATTAGGCAGAATTGATGATCCCATTACTTTTACAGCTATGAAGTCTCACTAGCCATAGAAGGTTGCTGAAAAGCTCCAGAAGTTAGTTTGCATGACAGTGACTTTGCTTTCCTCACCAAAGACCAATAGACAGGATAGCGCTTAACTTCTGGATTCTGTTTCTCAGAAATGGGGCTGATTCGACACCACTTTTTGCAGTATAACACAAGTTTAAAAATAAACAGGGTAAAGCAGCATCTAATAAGGATGGGACATTTTCATACACACAGCAATTTTTTTAGATTTGATATAAGGATTTTCAAGACCTCGAGGAGTTTGGACCAAGGAGCTCAGGACAAACTGTTCGCACTCATGTAAGGACTGAGAATGAGAAGACACGGATTTAAAGTAATTGGCAAAAGAAGCAAAAGTGATATGACAGAAAACCTTTTCTATGCAGTAGTAGTTAAGATCTGGAATGCACTGCCTGCTAGTATGTTGGTAGCAAGTTCAATAAAAGGCAGTGTAACTGTTTTGTTTAAAAGGAACAATATGTAAGGCTAAGGGGAGAAAACAGGGGAATGACACAAGGTGAATTGCTTCTTCAAAAAGCTGGTGCTGATACGAAGGCCTTATTCTGCATTGTTGCAACTTTGTGGTCACTCATTCTGAACCACAATCAGGGTATTTTCAAAATGATCTAACTTAGAAAAGCTGAATAATTGCTTTAACCAAAATCTTATTTTGAGACTGATGGTAAATTTAGTGCATGTTTAAATCTACTCAATACCTTCCAGTGTCTTTAACAGTCCTAGAGTTTTACATCTTGATTGAAAATAACAGTTCATAATGGTATTAAGCAGTTTGTTAGTTTTAGTTTATCTGGGTTTTCTAAGCAGTTGTCTACACTTGAAGTGATTTGAACATGGAGCGCACTCTTATTGAGATCCTTTTCTTCCTGTTGAAAACTTCAGTCAGTCACATATCCTTGATCTGAGCTTTCTAGAACAAGCTATTCAATATTCTTCTGCATAAAGGTGAGAATTGCCCAGGGGGCACAATGGGCTCCAAAAACATTAATGGCATGTGGGATCTGAGTTCAGGTTGGTTTCATGCCTGCCTTCACAGGACTGTTCCTGGGTGCAGTTTTGGTCAGGGAAAAATCCCTGCCCTTCTGTGTTTCAGCAAGTCCAAGTCAGTGTGAAGTTCAGTCTTGTATTGCTTATCCATGAAGAAACAGGTTCAGATCTGGTGCTGCTGCCTTGTCCTAATCAGCACCAGTGACAAATCTTCTGTTCAAGATGGAACATTTGCTTTAGTCTTTATCCAGCATACATTACACAATGCTACCTAACCGTGACTTGGCCATTACATCACCTTCTTGCTCTTTCTTTTCAGCTTTATCTTATTCTTTGTGGGATTTGGGCTGATTATCCACTTGCAAGTTGGTCCGCCTTTGTGACTGAGTGTCTGAATATGATGATCCCTTTATGCAGCAGTTTTTTAAAGCTTCGGAAGTAGAGACTTGCTTTAATACCACAAGATTCCTGTTTGCTGTTGCTGTTCAGGCAGGTGTTCTAAGGAAACAAAGTATAATTACTTAATCCCTTGATCATTGCAAGTGTTGCCTGTGAGGTCTGCTCAAAACATAAAGGATTTTGAAGATTGAGCTTTCTGAAGTGAACTACATGCACTGAAGATGGGCACAGCAATCATACTAATTGCTACTGACAAAGTAACACTGAAGGCAGCTCAACCTTCTCTAAAGCTGGCAAAGTTATCAAAGATATTTGCTTATCTGATCTATATCTCTGTTGTAAAATGCATACCTGATTGAGCAATAATAAAGGATATAGCTAAATATTCACCTGCTCCTTCTCAATGTCCGCACCTCTTTAATTCTGGGTGAAGATCTCCACTGAATGACGAACAGTGAGATACATTGGCAACATCGAGTCATGAGTGAAGAAACTGAAAGTTGGCTAAGAAAGTGTCAGCTTCGGGGAGATTCGTGGTTACTTTTCCAGGAGGTTTAGCGAGTTATCTCGTGCAGTGCTCTGAAGTTTACCACACCATATGTGCACCACATTTCTACAGCACCACTCTTACAGTCACCAGCAACAGAGTTACTTTCCACAGCCGGATTCCTCTGAGCATTCCACCACTGGCATCACATTCAAAGCTCCACTATGCACCAGCTCAATCACCACCAGTCACAAAAGCTCTTTACAGGAAACACAGTGAGGGAGACATGGAAAAAGAAAAGCATTCAAGGTCATATGGGTGACAGTCTGTTGGAAATGACATGTTGCATTCATAAGTATTTTGCTGCTTTACATCATTGCCTGCCTGATGGAATGTCATTGTAACTGCAGCTACAAGAATGAAGCTATCCATCCTCAGCACTAGACCGTGTTAGAATCCTATCTAGAGGAAAGTGTGTCCTTCCCTAATTCTCAATGTTGCATAACATCTTGTCATTGCTCGTGGGTCACACCCCTCCGACTGACTTGGAAAGGCTAAGGAGTGACCAAACCCTTGACTGATCTCCCTGACTGTGAGTTATTGCTAATCTCTTAATTGTTTGCACTGGACCTGCAGGACTGACTATGTCCCACATCCAGACTTTAATGATAGGGAATCCCTGATCCTGACTACCCTAAGTAGTCGAATGACCGTATCCAAGGACCTGAACTGAAAGTAAACCCTACCCTTGACTTGTTATGCTGGGATGCCCTGGCTGATGACAGTTCCTTTTTAGTTGACTGAGGACTACTTCCATTAGAGGTAAGACCATTTCAGTGATGCAAATGTGTGTAAATGGCTGTGGGTGTCACATTGACGTAGCATGGTGCCGTTCAGGAACATGTCCCTCCTCTTAACTGATCACTGCTCCAGACATGATGAGCTGTCTATGTTCCCATCTGCACTAAACAACAAGGCATGCTACAGTACTGTCAGCCTTTCAGTTCTGAATGAGGCAGCAAAAAGGATAGGATAAGGCAAGATACTTTGAGCATCCAAATAGGCACAAATTGAGATAGCACAGAAAAAGTAAGCAAACAGTCCTGAGTTACACCATACTTCAATGTGTGACGTGAGTGTCTTTCCATGCACACAATGTACTCAGGCAGCAACATTACAATGAAACTGGCTGTGTGGTCCAAAGTATAGTATTCAGTGGAAAACTGTATTTGGAATGAATTGGCGATATGCCACAATGATCGTGGTGAGGCTGGTGCGTGTCTGATGTCAATCTTTGGACAGCTGGTCTTTAGTGAGATTCTCATCTTGCCATTCAAGCCTTGGGTGGAAAATTGGACTTTATGTTCCAACATCGGGAGTTTCTTTTTACTGATATCATCATTTTTTTTAACTGAGTCACCATTGCCCAAGTTGTTCAGGGGCTGGGAAAACTCAGCCCTATATCATGGTGTTTATGAATGATTGTGAGTTGGGGCTGTTCGGGTGCGTGCTTCATAAGCAAAGGTGAAAATAGCAAAATTGGTTATAGTACACTTGTAAGGAAAAGGTGAGGACAGCAGATGCCAGAGATCACAGTCAAAACATGTGGTGCTGGAAAAACACAGCTGGTCAGGCAACATCCTTGGTGCAAGAGAATCGACCTTTCAGGTATTAGTCCTTCATCAGGAATGAGTGCCTTTGTAAGCCAAGTTAATTGTTCTTTCGACTATAAAGATATGCTAACATTTTTCACTTTTTTTTGTACACAATTTGCTAGTGTTTCTATTGTAATTCTGTTGACTTGGCATTTGGAGAAGCAGTTGGGGGAACAGTCATGGGGGAGCTTTTTGTAATCCCAATATCTTATATCAGGAACACAGGAATATTAGCACAGGAGATCATCTAGTTTCTCAAGCCTGCTCTGCCATTCAGTTAGTTCATGTCTGATCTGAAAAACAATTCTGTATCCCTTGATAAACTTATCCAACAAAGACTCATCTCAGTCTTGAAAACTTCAAATGCCACAACATCTCTTGCTTTTTATAGGGACAGTGTTCCAAATTTTTGCCATGTTTGGTGTAAAAGAAATCCCTTCCCTGGTTCTTATCACATACAAGACTCACTTTCCAGCACCATTACTGAGTTTGCCTTTGTTTTGGGCTGGGAACCAATAATTCAGCAACTTTGGATGTGCTAAAACAGCTTAAAGGGACAGGGAGATAGTGCAATAACAAGAATAATGATTCCAAGGAGGATAACAATTATTTAGAACCAAATAAAGGAGGTCATAGAGTCACAGAGTCATAGCATCATGCAATTTCCAACACATCCATGCCTACCAGACATCCCAATCTGACCTAGTCCCATTTGCCAGCATTTGGCCCATATCGCTCTAAACCCTTCCTGTTTACATACCCACCCACATGCCTTTTAAATGTGGAAAACAGTGCCCTCCTCCACTACTTTCTCTGGCAGCTCATTCAATACTGGCACCATCCTCTAAAAAAAACTTACATCTCAGTACCTTTTCAAATCTATGTCCTCTAGTTTTGGGCTCCCCTAACCTGGGGAAAAGACCTCGGCTGTTCACTCTATAAACCTCTATAAAATCACCCCTCAGTCTCCGGCACTTCAAGGAAATAAAACCCCAGTCTATTCAGCCTCTCCCAATAGCTCAAACCCTCCTGACAACCAAACAAATCAGTTGTGCATGAAACTGGAGTTTAGGACTAGGGCGTGTGAGAGGATGTATGGCTGCAAACAAAAATAAGTGACAGGAGGTCGCTGAGAGCTCTATAATTTAATAGGCTGTTAGAACAGATGTTGTAATAGGAACCAGTTTTTGGCAAGACGGGAGAACACCTTGGAGAGTAACTTGTAAATTGTTTCCAAATCAGTAGACACGAGAGTTGTGTGGGAGAACCAAAAGTTTTTAAGTTGTGGTTACTTCAAAGGGAGTTTAGGGTGGCAAGGCACAGAGGCAACAGGTAGCACTTAAGAAAGTGTTTCCCTTACAAGCTGTACCCACAGGTATTTTGCAGCTCACAGAGGGTTGCCTTGTGCGACTGCCTCTTTCCTGATGGCCTAGCTGGACTGTGCTTTCCTTTTTCTTCTGAGGAGAGTTGAGGAGTCTCTTTCAAACAGCAGTATACAAAGCATTTGAGGTGCAGAAACACATCCATGGTCTTCAACTGTAGTGGACAGCCAAGCTCCTCAGGTTTGTCAAAGTAGCTGAAGCATGATTTCTGAAATGCCAACTCCAAATTCCATGATAATCAAGATTACGCTCCGTGCCTCATCCGATAGATGTTAACCTGGAGCTCTAGGCAATTGAACCAGGACCAAGACCTGTTTCACAATGGAGTCCAACATGCCAAGGAATCAACAGAAATATGTCTATGAGTTGTAAACAGCACTGGTATAGAGAATGTGCCGCAAAGCATGGTGACCTTTGTTGTTCCTTCACAGGATGTGGGCATTGCTTACAAGGCCCTTGTTTATTACCCATTAGAATTGCTCTTGAGAAAATAGATTGGCTTTGAAGGCCATTTCAGAGGAACCCGATTAGCATCAACCATATTATTACTCATCACTAGCAAGCACTTCCATCAATGAAAAGTATTTGTGATCATTGAGTACAAGCCCATTGTTGAGGAAATTTATTGCTTTGTAAAAAGGTGTATGTGTGGCGGTGTGGTATTCAGTCACTAACATCCTGTCACCCCCTAAAGGTGCATTACAAATCATGCTTCATAGGGAAGTGTATGCATTGGTCAACTACTGCATCAGTGTCATGGCTAATGTTGTAAATGTCATCAAGAGCAGGTTGAAATAACTCTCAGGCACAAAGGCCGAGGACTGCAGTAACTTTTATCGATACTGTCAAAACTGTGTGCCACTTAGAATCATAGAATCACTTGTACAACATCTATATCGTCTCACAGCATTCTTAAATATAGTGCATTCCTGAGCTCAAAGTGAAACGTTTTTATTAATTCATGGGACATGGGTGTTTCTGGCTATTTATTAGCCATCCCTAATAATCCCAGGGTCAAGCGCAATGCTGTGGCTGTGGATCCAATGGTAGGCCACACCAGATAAGGATAAGAGATTTCCTTCACTAAAGGACATTAAAGAAACAGATGGTTTTGACCACAACCGGTAATGGTTACATAGTCACCGTTATGCTAGGTTTTGAATCCAAATTTTTATTGAATTCAAATTTCATCATCCTATTCAAACCCTTGTCTCCGCAACGTTCCGCTTGGGTTCTGAATTATTAGTCTAGTGATGTTAACACTTCACCACTGTCCCTTAAAAAGCTATAAATCACACAAGACCAGGTTATAGTCCAACAGGTTTAATTGGAAGTACACTAGCTTTCGGAGCGTCGCTCCTTCATCAGGTGATAGTGGAGCAATGCTCCGAAAGCTAGTGTGCTTCCAATTAAATCTGTTGGACTATAACCTGGTCTTGTGTGATTTTTATCTTTGTACACCCCAGTCCAACACCAGCATCTCCAAATCTTAAAATACTATGTTTTTTTAAATTTGTATGGATGCTTGTATCTGTGAGGGGTTGCTGGATGCATCCACTGCTGTCTGATGGTCTGCAACACTCCACCACCACTCTCTGTCTTCTATCTTCGAGCTGAAGGAAGGACTCCTTCAGCTCAAAGGTAGAAGACAGATGGTGGTGGTAGAGTGTTGCCTTTCAGACTGAAGGCCTGTGACCAATGGTGTGCCACAAGGATTGGTGCTGGGTCCACTGCTTTTTGTCATTATATAAATGGTTTGGATGCAAATATAGGAGATATGGTTATAAGTTTGCAGATGACACCAAAATTGGAGATGTAGTGGACAGCGAAGAAGGTTACCTCAGATTACAACAGGACCTTGATCAGATGGGCCAACAGGCTGAGCAGTGGCAGATGGAATTTAATTCAGATAAATGTGAGGTGCTGCATTTTGAAAAGGCAAATCTTAGCAGGACTTGTACACTTAATGGTGAGGTCTTGGGGAGTGTTGCTGAACAAAGAAACCTTAGAGTGCAGGTTCATAATTTCTTGAAAGTTGTGTGGTAGGTAGATAAGACAATGAAGAAGGTGTTTGGAATGCTTTCCTTTCTTGGACAGAGCACTGAGTTTAGGAGTTGTGAGATCATGTTGTGGCTGTACAGGGCATTGGTTAGGCCACTTTTGAAATATTGGATAGGGTAAATAGACAAGGCCCTTTTCCTGGCATGGGGGAGTCCAGAACTAGAGGGAATAGGTTTAGGGTGAGAGGGGAAAAATTTAAAATGGACCTAAGAGGCAACCTTTTTCACGCAGAGTGTGGTGCATGTATGGAATGAGCTGCCAGAGGAAGTGATGGAGGCTGGTACAATTACAACATTTAAAAGGTGTCTGGATGGGTATATGAATAGGAAGGGTTTAGAGGGATATGGGTCAAGTGCTGGCAAATGGGGCTAGATTAGATTAGGATATCTGATTGGCATGGATGAGTTGGACCGGAGGGTCTCTTTCCGTGCTGTACATCTCTATGACTCTATTTCCCCTCCTCTTCCTCAATATAGAGAAAATGAAGGGAAATCCTGAATGGCCATTGCATTGTCTCTCCTGTGAAATGGTTTCAGGTAATAGACAGAAGCCAAAAACCCAGAGAATGACACTTAAACAAGCAGCGAGGTTTAGCTGAAAGTAATAACACCGAGTGAATGAATTGATTTGAGCAATTTCACGTTCCAAAGAAGACTCCCTTTAAGTTCATTCTCACTGCCTACAGCCAATCAATGATCATGGATATTCATTAAATGTACCAGTGTTGTTTGCAATCTGTAGGTCTCAAGCAGTGAGAGCAGGAAATGGAATAACTGTTAACAGGTAACTTCTGCAGGCAATTGCTAAAGACTGGACAAAGAGGCATTTTGGATGCACACATCTTATCAAGTTAGACTGAAAGTACCAAAAAGTGACATTTAAATTATGAGAAGTTCGAGTCCAGCATTCATCAGTTAGAAACTGAAGAATGGTGTTGAACATTTTTTCTCCAAATTAGTGCTTGATTATAGCTCTGAGTTGTGCAATTTCAGGCGACTATGGAATTATTCAAAATGATATGCTTTTTCCACCATAATTTATTAAGTGAAAAATGGGACTGAAAATTGTAGCAATCATAAATTACCCTTACAGATATGTATTAAGAGTCTAATAGAATAAAAGGATTGCTGGATCAGTCAAGTGTCTTAAAGTAGCTGTTAGTTTTAAACTTATGGGTCTTGCATAAAGACGTCCAAACCTGAACCAGTTGCAGAAGAAATGTATGTAATCATGGAATATATTGAACTTACAATACACCATTAATACTGAGTCAAGAAAAGCAACATAATAGTCACATAAATATTTATCAGCAAATAAAAGCCTAATGGAAAATATAGTCCCTACAAAAGCAAACTTTCACATCTTAATGCCACATGGTTCATGAATTGTTTAAGTTCTTATGGCTTTGTAAAATAGTCTATCTTTACTTTGATTTTGTGATCTATATTAACAAATTTTAGTAAGATGATATTTCAATAAATTTCTTTGATAGCCTGTTCTTTTGCAATCTTTTTACAAGAAGCATCAGGATGGTTCAGCAATGCAGAGATTATTACTTGTAAAGTTTGTCATTTTCTAAAATTACTGTAACTTCAGCTCATTTTCAATTAATTTAACCTTATGACAAACTTTTGTAAGTGGTTTGCTATATCCCCAGTGATATTCTAACTTAATTCACCCTCATCTTACTCCCATATTCACCTTTTCAACCTAAAGTTTTCTTAGGAATTATTGATTTACAAATAATGAATTGTAAATCATTTCTAAAAAAATACCTTAATGGATGGTTAGACCATTTGCTCTCCAAATCCTTTCAAGTCTGTGTTACTTAGACCTAAAGGATCAAAGATAATGGCTATGCTTGGGGAAAAACCTGAATGGGAAAGGGTAATATATCTTGTGGTCGGGGTCAGTATATCAGTGATACAAGTAAGAGTGTGGTTGAGTAAATCAGTAGCTACAGGAATATTGTGTTAAATAGAACACCAAAGACTAGATAGCTGCAATTATGGATGTGCAGATGTAAGATAATTTGACAATAGACTTTTTTCTTCCATTGGGCCAGATACATAAGGAGATAATGTTGGAAAGTGGAGACAAGCAGGTGAAGTGACAACCCCAGGACTGGAGGTCAGCACCATCAGGTGAAGTGGGAAATGTGCGGAACACAAGACATCCAATCGTCAGCACCAAGATGGGCAGGCAAGGTGAGAACATAGACAGAGCTAGATTCATTGGAGCTGATTGAAATTGGATCTTACTCTACGACAGAGATAAGAGCTCGCTGGTTGGTGACTTTAAGGTTTTCTTTATTTTTAAGTTTTAACATAGTATACAAAATAGTGGTAAAGGTAAGAAAAGCTAAAGAGGAACATAATAATAAAACTAATTAAAATTCATTAAGGATTGGAGTTTGGATGCTGTGCAGCATGTGGGAGCCCCTGGATACCATTGTGATCCAAAGGAATCACGGCTGCCATGTGCTAACAGAGTATGAAGATGTAACTGGAAGTGGGTACGTTCCTTGGATTCCTTGTGCCAGAAGCCAGTTACATTACTTGGGATAGAGTTTTCTAACTGGTCAGTGGTCAACAACAAGAGTGTGTGACTGTGAGTGAGGCAGATAAGGGGACCTAGAGGACAAAAGAGCAGAAGTGTCACTTTCTGCAATTGTCCAATAGGTTTGAAGTCATCTAAACCATTTGGGTGAAAGCCAGGCTGCAGGGTTGATGTGCAAACTGACATTGGCACTGTGGTCCTGCTCCTCAGATGCTGCCTGAACTGCTGTGCTTTTCCAGCACCACTCTAATCTAGAATCTGGTTTCCAGCATTTGCAGTCCTTGTTTTTACCACTGTAGTTCAAGGGGTGGTACGGTGGCTCAGTGATTAGCACTGCAGCCTCACAGCGCCAGTGACCCAGGTTCAACTCCAGTCTTGGGTGACTGTCTGTGTGGAGTTTGCATGTTCCCCCCGTGTCAGTGTGTGTTTTCTCAGGTGCTCTGGTTTCCTCCCACAGTCCAAAGATGTGCAGGTCAAGTGGATTGGTGCATTAGTCAGAGCGAAATGGGTCTGGGTGGGTTATTCTTCGGAGGGTTGGTGTGGACTTGTTGGGCTGAAAGGCCTGCTTCCACACTGTAGGGAATCTAATGTAAAGCTATTCAAGGTAGAGGGAGCAACAAGAAATATAGTAAAAATAGTATAGTGAAGGAGATTAACACCATTCTCTATAGCAAAGAGTAAGAGTCCAAATGACTGTGTTGCTAGCCATTGCAAATGGCAGGACACCTGCTCAGTGCTGGAAAGGAATTTGCAGTGAGATAGGAGGATACAATGGTCATGATCCACCTTGGTAGCCATGACATAGGTAGAAGTATGAATCAAGTTCTGCAGGGATGTCATAAGGATCTAGGCTCAAAATTGAAATTAAATTATTACCTGAGCTACATGCTAATTAGCATAGGGCACATAGTTAGAGGGCTAGATAGATGATAGATATGGGAAAATGGTTCCTTGTTCATGGGCCATTGGCACCCAAAATGGGGACTCTGTTGTTGGGCCAATGCTGGGGCTAATGTTCTTAAAAATTGCATAACTAAGGTTACTGATTTTCTTTTCATATGGGTGTAACTCCAAATTCAAGAGCCTGAGTAGAAAGTTCCTATGTTTACCCTGACAACAGTTATGGATATGGTTGAGTCATAGAGATGTATAGTGTGGAAACAGACCCTTCAGTCCAACTCATCCATGCTGACTAGATATCCTAACCTAATCTAGTCCCAATTGCCAGCACTTGACCCATTTCCATCTAAACCCTTCCTATTCATATACTCAACCAGATGGCTTTTAAAAGCTGCAATTGTACCAGCTTCCACCACTTCCTTGGCAGCTCATTCCATACACACACCAGCCTCTGAGTGAAAAAGTTGCCTCTTAGGTCCCTTTTAAATCTTTCCCCTCACCCTAAACCTATGCCCTCTTGTTATGGAGTCTCCCACTCCAGGGAAAAGATCTTGTCTATTTACTCTATCCATACCCCTATTGATTATATAAACCTCTCTAAGGTAACCCCTCAACTTCTGATGCTCCAGAGAAAACAGCCCCAGCCTATTCAGCCTCTACCTATAGCTCAAATTCTCCAACCCTGTCAACATCTGACAATCTTTTCTGAATTCTTTCAAGTTTCACTATATCCTTCCAATAGAAAGGAGACCAGAATTGCACAAAATATTCCAAACGTGACCTAACCAAAAGTGTCCTGTACAGTTGCAACTTGATGTCCTAACTCCTACCTCCCGATGCTCTGTCCAATAAAGTAAAGTATACCAAAAAACTTCTTCACGATCCTATTTACCTGTGACTCACTTTCAAGGAACTATGAAGCTGCAGTCCAAGGTGTCTTTGTTCAACAATACTCCCAGGGCCTTACCATTAAGTGCATAAATCTTGCCCTGATTTGTTTTTCCAAAATGCAGCACCTTACATTGATCTAAATTAAACTCCATCTGCCACTCCTCGACCTATTGACATATTTGATCAAGAACGCATTGTACTCTGAGGTAACTTTCTTCGCCATCCATTACACCTCCAATTTTGGTGTCATTTGCAAACTTACTGGTTTTATCTCCTATGTTCACATCCAAATGATGAAAAACAGTGGACCCAGCACCAATCTTTGTGGCACACTGCTGGTCACAAGCCTACAGTCTGAAAGGTAACCCTCCACCACTACCCTCTGTCTTCTACTTCACTAGTTTATCATGCACTCCATGTGATCTAATCTTGCTAACCAGTCTACCATGAGGAACCTTGTTGAATGCCTATCTGAAGTCCACATATATCATGTCCACTGCTCTGTCTTCTTCGTTACTTCTTCAAAAAACTCAATCAAATTTGTGAGATATGATTCCCCACGCACAAAGCCATGCCCACTATCCCTAATGAGTCCTTGCCTCTCCAAATTCATGTAAATCCTGTCCCTCAGGATTCCCTCCAACCATTTGCTCACCACTGATGTCAGGCTCACCGTACATCAGTGGAAGTATGTACATCAAGAAGGCAGCCTGAAACCTTCCTGCTGCCATCCCACGTAGCAGGCTGTGGCAAGGTTGGCAGCTCAGCCCATTAGGTCTCTTCAGGATTACTTACTGTGGTCTTGGGCACCTTACCTGCCTTGGGCCCACCATCACCTGGGAAGACAGCCAGATAAATCCATGTGACGTTTCAATGGGTTACACCCTGCCCTCCTTTTCGGGCATTCTCTAGCAACTGTCACTCTACCAGAAGTCTGCCAGTGTTCAATACCCACTCCAATCAAGGAGACCTGTCTGTTTTGCCTGGCTTCCCTCGATCACACTTTTCCCATTTGAGGGCATCCTACCAATGACAATCCTGTACTGTGGTCTTACAACCATAACATTAGCTTCCAGCAGCTCTGCTTCAGCTACTGACCTTGCCTCTGATATGGCAGGCAAGTCTTGGGGCAGCGTCCAAATTGACACCGTGAACTATATACCATCCTAGATCTTGTCACTGACTAAAGCAACGTTAGTTTCTGCTTTGTGACAAGGCCTCACCATCACTTGAAAAATCAGCCCATGGTGTCACCTTTATCAAGACCAATTTTGTCATGGGCTTTGTATTGTGTGCCTGCCTGGTTAACACAATGCACAAGTTTCAGTTGTGTTGAAGATTGGAAGGGTTTAGAGGGATATGGGCCAAATGCTAGCAAGTGGGATTGATTAATTTAGGATATCTGGTTGACATGAAAGTGTTAGACCAAAGGGTCTATTTCCATTCTGTACATCTCTATGACTATGATACTCTATCACTATAACATTATCATTGAAGATGAAATTTGAAGAAAGCTGGGCCCCCAGAAATATTTGGATAATAATTAACAATCTTGCAAATGGAAAAAGTGCAATTCTTACTGTGATAATCCAACAAGGCACACACAGAATCATTAATTCATCTCCTCATGGAGCTTGTTGAGTATGAGTTCCCATTGTAACAGGGGATCCCCTGTTAGATCCCCTCACATGAACCACTCTCACTTGTCCTCTTGTGGTGTAGTGGTAGTGTCCCTTCTCCTGGACCAGAAGGCCGGAGTCCAAGTCCCACTTGCTGAGGTGTGTCTCTGAACAGAAAAATAAGTAAATTTTAAAAAGCAGATCCAGCCCATAATGGGCATTGTTTGTAAATGCTCAACTGGATACGCCAGTGATTTTATTGGTGGTAGTTATTAGTTTAAAAAAGTCCTGGTGGTTTTGGTTGTGTGTTAATACATTTCTGGGAAAAGGTGAATAAAGGTCCAGAGTTGTTTGTCCCAGACTGGGACAAGCTGATATACGCCACAAGCAGTTGCTCCATTTTGGTGTTCAACAACAAAAGATGTTCCTTACTAGTCAGGCTTCCTGAGTTATTACACTTACATTACACAACATGCTTTATTCAAACCAAGCAAAGCAAACTAAATGTATCAAATATTCACAGGTAACCTTTCCTACTTTTTCTATTTTTCTACAGAGCCAATTCCGTTCCAGGAATAAAGCAGTCCACAATTGCTTGTCTAAATAATCTAATGTATATAATGACACTGGATTAAAAGCTGCTACTGCAACCTCATATATTTTTGATCTGAAGTTCTCCAATATCTGAGATACTGTGCTTTAAATTTTAAAGTCATTATCTCACAAAACTAATAATCTACCAATCACAAACATTTCAATACTTTCAATTCTTGTTGGAGGACCCAGGATTGCTCTTCCTCCACTTTCTATCTGTTCTAATCTTCAGTTCTGCTAACCCAAATCTATGATGTGGAGGTGTCTGTGTTGGATTGAGGGGGACAAGGTCAAAAGCCACATGACACCAGGTTATAGTCCAACAGGTTTGTTTGTAATCACAAAGCCCCTTTGTCACCTGATAAAGCACTCCGAATGCTTGTGATCGCAAATAAACCTGTTGGACTACATCATGATGTCTTGGCATTTTTGACTTTGCCCACCCCAGTCCAACACCACATCATGGCTGTCATCGACACCACAAATTGCCAGGTCAAAGTGGACAGGATCTTGAAGAATATTGTCCATATCGACACAGGCATCAAGTTTCTGCAACTCATCTGACAAAGGCAAAGCACTCCAAACACTTGTGATTTTAAATAAACCTGTTGGACTACAACATGGTGTCATGTGGCTTTTGGCCTAACCCAAATCTAGATGAATTATTTCAGTGTTCATAGTGTAGGCAGTTGGATTTGCCAGAAAAGATATTGCATCTGTGCTGACATCAGGTCAGACCATTTTATTGATTAAAGTCGGGCATTGCCTTAAGTGGACTGTTGCCCCAGCATACTTTGCATTATTCTACTCCATACCGTATCAAGATATGTTCGTGTCTCTTCATTCATTTTTCTCTTCCCATGCTATATTGTAAATGAAGTAGATGAAGCTTTTGCTTATATCTGGTCCTATAGCAATTTTTCTTCCTTCTGAAATATATTGCTAGTCTCTCACCAAAAGCCATAGTTTGAAGGGTACCACTCAAGTACGTATGGATTACCAAAGAACATTTGCACTGTTACCACCTGCCACAGAAAAGATTTACAGGTATTTGGCTACATTATTCACACACATTTCATGGTCCACAAGACCTGGAGAGGAACTGAAACACAGAAGTATTGGCTCCAAGGAAGAGATATTCACAGCGCAACATGGCCTTGCTGATGATCTTTAAGAGGTGGAATTTTTTTCACAATTTACTCAATGTTTTATTTGTTTATGTTCTCCTTCTCAAATAGCTCGTTACCAAGTACTAGGTTCATCAAAAAGATTATTACCTCTGTCTGAGTGAAGATGGGATTCTTGAGCTTGATTCCAAAATGGTTGTTAGAATGCTACATTACAGTTACAATAGTTGTGTCTGCCAAATGAGCTGTAATTATATCTTTGTGAAATTTCTGGTTCTTAATTCAATTGATCGTTGAATGACTGTGGCTTTTAGTTTCAAAATTAACACTCAAATTCTTATCATCTAGCAATGAATCCTGAATCTTAAAACTCTGATTGTGCTGAATTATGTTCAGCATATTTCAAAAAGCTTGCTTTATAAGTGGCGAAAACTGAAAATAAGGTAACATAAACAACCTCTACACCTAAACTGAGGTTCACCATCTCCTGCACACAGGTAGAACATTGTGTTTGCAAGCTAATGATCCAGATTTTTAAAAAATGAAATAAGTTCCAAATGTGCGGACTTGGCTTTTGATGCACTTGTTACTCAGAATGAGGGGAAATGAGAAAAGGATTTTATGTGCTTTCATGGAAATTATTAACAAAAAAAAATCATAATTTTCTAAATAGATTAGCACCTTTTATTCTCTTTAGAAGTTATTTACAATCAATTGTCATATAGATAATTCTGTTTGGAAATTAGACTGACTATTACACACCAAACAATTCAGGACATAGACAAAGACCCTTTTATCAAGAGTTAGAGGTGAATTGGTTGTAACACCCCATTAGTTTCAAATTTGTTTTTTGACATTATGCTGGAGACTTTCAGTGAAATGAGTTAGCTTGCAATCAAATCTTTATTGTATCTATCAGATATCTAGAACTGTGAGCTTCTTTTGACGAATACTAAAATCAATCAGTACATTTCCCTCTGGTCTTGTCAGTGAGAAGGTGGGTGTGAGTTTAAAGCAGGGAAAAGCGCTGCTTCCAACTCACTGAGACTATGCTGCAAACAGTTGAACCTGGCAGGAAATACATCCTTATTAATTATGAATGCCTGTTGACTAATGTGTTTCTATGTTCAAAGTTAAGCTTCTAAATCTTTGAAGCTATTTTACGTTGCTTTAACAATTGTTTTAGTCTTCTTTTGGTTGATCTTTAGATATGTTGTTAATTTTTGGACAGTGCTGTGATTGAAATTGTTTCCATTTATTTTTCCCCTATTTCTTGCCTGTGTCTAGTGACAGTCTTTATGCTCCCATGCTGTTATTTTCAGCAGGAAATCCCTACAAACTCATCCAAATTCTTACATATGGTCCTCAGCAGTAAGGGAGAAAGAGTCCACTAAAAGGCTGATCAACGTAGCTCTACGTCTCAGAAAGTATATTTGGATAGGGATCAATCGTAATAAAGTGGGGAGTATTATATGTCAGATGATCTTAAATAGATAGTATTAACCTGCTTTAGTCTCAAGAGGGAATCATTTTGTTTTTGTGACAGTGTTGTCGGCTGTGTGTAACCTGGCCAGACAAATGAGTGCAATCAATGCCAATCTCTGTTTTGTTTGTCATGATTTGTATCTGTAGCGATGCTTAGGAGTTCAGAAATTAAGGCTAGTATTTTCCCATTTTCAGACTAAATCTCAAAGTGGAATAGTTTGCAAAAGACAAAAACCCCCAGCCCACAAAGTTGGGAAAGCCTCCAGTAACCAAGTAGCTGATTGATTGCCTGTGGGTTTTCTATTGGCTTTTGGTCCCAGACAGGGAAATCCTGGCCACCAAGAGTTGCTGACCAATCAGAGGCCAGCAGTTCTAGAACTCAGCAGTGCCACAGTGGAGGCAGTGGCTGCTGTCAGTACAGCAGCCCCCGAACATCTAGGATGGAGGACCACCCACAGAAGATGTCAAACTATTGCTGGGGTACTGCAGGGTGTGACTTACAGTGGGACAGCCGCAGAGGGATGGAAAGCAAGGGCAGAAGGGGCTGGCTCTTAGCATTCACCACCCCTCCCTTCTGCCAAATCCTTCCTGATATCTGACAATCTAATGTAACTGTCATCTTTACAGCAATAGGATAGGATCTTCATCTATCCCGATGAAGGGCTTTTGCCCAAAACGTCGATTTTCCTGCTCCTCAGATGCTGCCTGATCTGCTGTGCTTTTCCAGCATCACTCTAATCTTGAGTCTTCATCTATCCCTTCAGTTTCATAGGTCCAGCTTAATTAGTTGGCATTGTTCCAGTGTCTCAGTGCATCCTCCATCTGTGGTCATCTAGAGGAAATAGCATTGAGAATGCATCCTGCCCATCCTGAGGGCTGTGTCGTCTTCATTTGGAAGCTGTTTGGCAGCTGTTTGAAGTTGTTGTTGGTCTTGGGCTAGAAGGGTTCAGAGGGCCAAGTGCTGGCAAGTGAGATATCTAGTTGGCTTGGACGAGTCTGGCCAAAGGGTCTGTTTCCATTTTGTACTTCTCTATGATTCTATGACTCTATATCGTGAAAAGATCAAGACCGCCCATAGTACCACTGCTCCTCTCCTCCAAAATGACTGTCTGGCCACACTGGTTGGGTAGCACACTACTTTGTTATCTGGTCCAGGAAGGATGAGGCCCTGACAATTATTCGTTGACTACTTAAGGGCCTGATTTTGGCAGCAGGTGGAGCTCGGCCCTTCCCACTCAGAACCTAATTTGGGTCAGGCAGGAAGATATCGAATTATGTCCCCTTCGTGCTTCAGGGCCTGCCATGTGACTGCAGCACTTGATGTAGAATGCTCCTTGGCCAATAGTCAACTGTTATGCATCTGGTTGCAGGCCAAAGGAGAAGAGTATCCAAGAAGACAGAAAACATTCAAATAAAAGAAAACTATTACAGATGCTGGAAACATGAAACAAAAATAGAAAATGCTGGAGAAACTCCAGCAGTATTCATGGAGGGAAAACCAGATTTAACGTTTCAAGATGAATATTGCTCTTAAACTCAATTCTGAAGAATAGTCATACTGGACTCAGAATGTGAACTCTGCTTCTCTCTCCACAGATGCTGTCAGACTGACTAAGATTTTTTAAAAATGATCTCAGTATTCATTTGGCAAGAGGTGGGAACTAAATTCAAAGACCAACTGTGCCATAAACAGTACTCAATGAAATGGATCATAAATAAATCAGGTTTTAGTTTTGACTGAAGATGTGAACTGCATCATCGAATTAGGCTCACTCTCCCTCACAATCACTATATTGTGATGCTTTTAAAAAAAGGTTATTCATGGAGACCCCTGACAATAATCACACAAGTGGAAATATGTTAATCCTATGTGGACTGATTTGTATCATTTATTATTCTTGTAGCTTACACTGCATCACTGATGCATTGCAGTGGTTGACCTGTGGTTAAATCTGAATACTTCTCTTTCCCTGTTCTGATATAAGAGGCTACAGATCATGTAATGTCTGGCAGGTGGTTAATTCTGAACTCTGGGGCAGCTCTTGCACTCTGGGCATGTGTAAAACAGTGTTCTATTAATGGAAACTTCCTTTATTGCCAGGAACATAAGATTACCTTACTAACCTTACTAAGAGTCTGTAAACTAGGTAAGTTTTCAGGTTTCTCTTTTTAAAATTCTCTTCCTTTGTTTAGTTCTGTGCGGGCTTTCAGAGTAGTGGGATATGGATGTCAGGGCAGTTGCGTGTTCCCCCTGCAGAATGTGGCAGGTGAGAGACACTTCACACGTCTCTGTCGACTACATCTGGGGAAGGTGGGACCTGTACATGAAGGACTGGTTGCACCTGAACTGGAGGGGTACAAATGTCCTAGGTGGGAGATTTGCTTGTGCAATTCAGGAGTTGGCCGGGGGTGGGAATCAGAGCCACATGTCTGAGAGGGGGTCAGTTGCAGACAGGACAGTGACAGGATATATTGAATCTATCAGGAAGGTTTCTCACGTGATGAATCAAAGGGATCGGTTAAAGTGTGTCTGCTTTAATACAAGGAGTGTCCGGAATAAGAGTGACGAACTTAGAGCATGGATCAGTACTTGGGGCTACGATGTTGTGGCCATAATGGAGACATGGGTTTCACAGGGGCAGGGATGGTTGCTTGATGTTCCAGAGTTTATAACATTTCAAAAGAACAGGGAGGGTGGAAAATGAGGAGGGGGTGTAGCATTGTTAATCAGAGCGTGCATCACAGCTACAGAAACCAAGATTGTTGAGGAAGGTTTGTCTACTGAGTCAGTATGGGTGGAAGTTAGAAACAGCAAGGGAACAGCCACCACATTGGGAGTTTACTGCAGACCACCTAATAGCAATAGAGAGATTGAAGATCTCATAAGAGAACAGATTCTGGAAAAATGCAAAAGTAGCAGGGTTGTTGTTATGGGTGATTTCAACTTTCCCAATATCAACTGGAACCTCCTAAATGCAGATGGTTTAGATGGAGCCATGTGTTTGGGAGGGTTTCCTTACTCAGTACATAGACAGACCGATGAGGGGAGAGGCCATTTTGGAATTGGTGCTCGGCAACGAGCCAAGGCAGGTGTCAGATCTCGCGATGGGAGAGCACTTTGGTGAAAGTGGTCACAACTGCCTCACATTTAGCATAGCCTTGGAGAGTGAAAGGTGCAGATACCGAGGGAAGTTTTTTAATTGGGGAAAAGGAAATTATGACGCTATCAGACAGGAGTTGGAAAGTACAGACTGTGAGCAATTGTTCCACAGAAAGGACACAGCAGACATGTGGAAATTATTTAAGGAGCAGCTATTGCGAGTGATGCACAAATTTGTTCCTCTGAGAAGGTAAGAAGGGGTCAGGTTAAGGAACCTTGGATGGTGAGAACAGAGGAGCTTCTCGTCAAAAGGAAGAAGGCAGCTAACGTAAAGTGGAGGAAGCAAGGATCTCGCACAACTTTAGAGGATTACAGGCTTGTTAGAAAGGAGCTCAGAAATGTCCTGAGGAGAGCCAGGAGGGGGCCCAAAAAAGGCTTGGCAAGAAGGATTAGGGAGAACCCAAAGGCGTTTTACTCATATGTGAGGAATAAGAAAATGATCAGGGAGAAGGTAGGGCCAATCAGGGAGAGTGGGGGAAACTTGTGCGTGGAGTCTGAGCAGATAGGGGAAGCACTAAATGAGTTTTTTGCTTCAGTTTTCACCAAGGAAAAGGAACTTGTTGTAAGTGAAAACTTAGAGGAGCTGGGATACAGTCTTGTCCGGATCAAGATTGATGAAGATGATGTGCTAGAAATTTTGGAAAACATTAAGATTGATAAGTCCCCATGGCCAGACCAGATTTATCCTAGGCTGCTCCGGGAAGCAAGAAAGGAGGTTGCTAAGCAGCTGGCGAGAATCTTTGCCTCCTCACTCTCCACGGGAGTCGTACCAGAGGATTGGAAAGAGGCGAATGTTGTTCCACTTTTCAAGAAGGATAATAGGGAAATCCCTGGCAATTACAGACCAGTCAGTTTCACGTCTGTGGTCAGCAAAGTTGTGGAAAGAATTCTGAGGGATCGGATTTATGACTATTTGGCAACGCATAGTGTGATTAGAGGTAGTCAGCATGGCTTTGTGAGGGGCAGGTCATGCCTCACAAATCTTATTGAGTTTTTGAGGAGGTGACAAGACAGGTTGACGATAGTCAAGAAGTGGATGTAGTGTATATGGACTTCAGCAAGGCATTTGATAGGGTTCTCCATGGTAGGCTCATTCATAAAATCAGGAAGAAGGGGGATTTGGCTATCTCGATTCAGAATTGGCTGGCTGACAGAAGGCAGAGAGTGGTTGTAGATGGAAAGTATTCTGCCTGGAAGACAGTGTTGCGTGGGGTCCCGCAGGGTTGTGTTCTTGGGCAGCTGCTCTTTATAGTTTTTATAAATGACTTGGATAAGGAGGTTCAGGGGTGGGTTAGTAAATTTGCAGATGACATAAAGGTTGGAGGTGTCATCGATAGTATTGAGGGCTACTGCAGGTTGCAGCGCGACGTATACAGGATGCAGAGCTGGGCTGAGAAATGGCAGATGGAGTTCAACCTGGATAAATGCGAAGTGATGCATTTGGAAGGTCGAACTTGAATGCTGAATATAGGATTAAAGACAGGATTCTTGACATTGTGGAGAAACAGAGGGATTTGGGTGTGCAAGTACATAGATCCCTCAAAGTTGCCACCCAAGTGGATAGGGTTGTTCAGAAAGCATTTGGTGTTTTGGCTTTCATTAACAGGGATATTGAGTTTAAGAGCCATGATGTTTTGCTGCAGCACTACAAGTCCCTGGTGAGACCACACTTGGAATATTGTGTCCAGTTCTGGTCACCCTATTATAGGAAAGATACAGAGGCTTTGGAGAGGGTGCAAAGAAGGTTTACCTGGATGCTACCTGGACTGGAGGGCTTGCCTTATGAAGAAAGTTTGAATAATCTCAGACCTTTTCTCTCTGGAGAGAAAGAGGAAAACAGGAGACCTGATCAAGGTGTACAAAATAATGAGAGGAATAGATAGAGTCAATAGCCAGAGACATTTCCCCAGAGCAGGATTGACTGGTACGAGAAGTCATAGTTTGAAGATATTAGGAAGGATTAGGGAGACAAGCCGCCTACTTGCGGAACGTTTCAGAGAACATCTCTGGGACACCCGGACCAACCAACCCAACTCCCCGTGGCTCAACACTTCAAATCCCCCTCCCACCCCACCAAGGACATGCAGGTCCTTGGACTGCTCCATTGCCAGACCATAGCAACACGACTGCTGGAGGAAGAGCGCCTCATCTTCCGCCCAGGAACCCTCCAACCACAAGGGATGAACTCAGATTTCTCCAGTTTCCTCATTTCCCCTCCCCCCCCACCTTGTCTCAGCCCCAACCCTTGAACTCAGCGCCACCTTCCTAACCTGCAATCTTCTTCCTGACCTCTTCGCTCCCACCCCCACTCTGGCCTATCATCCTCACCTTAATCTCCTTCCACCTATCGCATTTCCAATGCCCCTCCCCCAAGTACCTCCTCCGTACCTTATATCTTAGCCTCCTTGGCACACTCTCCTCATTCCTGAAGAGGGGCTAATGCCCGAAACATCAATTCTCCTGCTCCTTGGATGCTGTGCTTTTCCAGCAACACATTTTCAGCTCTACCTATTAGGAGGAAGGTATAAAGGAGACATCAGAGGTAGGTTCTTTACACAGAGAGTTGTGAATGTATGGAATGCGCTGCCAGCTGAGGTGGTGGAAGCAAAGTCATTGGGGACATTTAAGTGACTGCTGGACATGCACATGGATAGCAGTGAGTTGAGGGGTGTGTAGGTTAAGTTATGATATTTTACATTAGGATTAAGTCTCAGCACAACATCGTGGCCTGTTCTGTGCTGTACTTTTCTATGTTCTATAAAGCAAAATATATTGAGTGACAACCTGAAATACAGCGGCCTAGAGCTTCTTGATACTTACCTTTTGATACCTGAGTTTCTAGAATTAAAAATCACATAACACCAAGTTTTAGTCCAACAGGTTTAATTGGAAGCACTAGCTTTTGGAGCACCGCTCCTTCATCAGGTGGTTGTGGCGTACACAGTTGTAAGACACAGAGTTTATAGCAAAAGTTTACAGAGTGATGTAACTGAAATTATACATTGAAAATACCTTGATTGTTTGTTAAGTCTCTCATTTGTTAGAATGACCATGTTAGTTTCACTTCTTTCATCTGTAAATCGCAAAACATTTTTTAAAAAGTTACATTCACAGGTTAACTTTAACAATTGGTGTCAGCCGAGATAATGTGTTGAAGGTGTTAGCCCCTTGTGTGCTGTTGTCTGTGCCATACTGTTTTGACAGATTCTAATCTAAAAAATGAGTTAACAGATTCTTACATGGCTTCATGCAGTTTTTGAGCAAAGTAAAATGTAACTCTGCAAGTACAAATTCACCCGAAAAATGTACGTGTGTGTGTGCATCTGGGTTTATGATTGTGTGTATATAGGAGTGTCTGTGTGTGTGTATAGTGCAATGGTGGTAACCTGTAATGTGACATGAACCCAAGGTCCCGGTTGAGGCCCTCCCCATTTGTACCGAACTTAGCTATCAGTCTCTGCTCGGTCATTTTTCACTACTGTTTGTCCCGAAGTCTGCCTTGGATGATGGTCACCCGAAGGTCCAAGGTTGAATATCCTGGACCGCTAAAGTGTTCTCCAACTGGGAAGGAACACTCCTGTCTGTTGATTGTTGTGCGGTGCCCATTCATCCGTTGTCATAGCTTATGCTTGGTTTCACCAATGCACCATGTCTCAGGGCATCCTTGCCTTTAAATAACCACCAAACCTCAAACAGATCATTGTTCATAGCAAACTGTCCAACTTTAAGGACAACTCCATACAACCCTGCCACAGTAGGTGCTGCAAGATGTGTCAGAGTGTGGACATGGATAGCACCATTATGTGTGGGGACACCTCCCACCATGTACATGGCAGGTACTCATGTGACTCAGCCAACATTGACTATCTTATATGCTGTTGGCAAGAGTGTCCTGAGGCATGGTACATTGGTAAAACCGAGCAGAGGCTATGGCAACGGATGAATGGGCACCGCACAACAATCAACAGATAGTTCCCTCCCAGTTGGAGAACACTTCAGCGGTCCAGGATATTCAAACTTGGACCTTCGGGTGACCATCCCCTAAGGGAGACTTCGGGACAAGCAGCAGCAAAAAGTGGCCGGGCAGATGCTGATAGCTAAGCTCATAGAGAGGGCCTCAACCCAGACATTGGGTTGATGTCACACTACAGGTGACCACCATTGCACTATACAGACGCAAACACTCTTACACATACAGGCACTCCTACATACACAGACACACACACACATACACAGAGACACAAACACACAGACACTCCTATACACAGACACGTACACAGACACTCACATACACTCCTACAGACACACACACTCCCACACTCACAAATGCACCCTCTCACAGTCTTAGACCCTTTTACATTCATCCACACATATACACCCTCTCTCACAGACACTCACAACACCCCACCCCAAACACACATACACACACATACGCACACATACACATGTCGGTGAAGTTGTGCTTGCAGAGTTACATTTTACTTTAGCTCAATAACTACATGAATCCATGTAAGACTCTGTTAACTCATGTTTTTTTAATATTAGAATCAGTCTAAACAGTACACGTAAGATTCTAATAGTGGTAAATATCAGGCTGCCAGCCATGGATATGAGTTGAGGGTTGATATGAAGATTTTTCAATACTTCAACCTCTCACCAAATACAAACTCCCATTTTTTTGGTTGGTTAAAATTCCCACTATATTTTCCATGTTGGTAAAACATCTATGCTTATCCAATTTAAACATGCAGTGAAATAAACCCTAAATTGTGAAAATTGCCTACTTACTATCTATCGCTGATATTGTGTTATCTAATTCAATGCTATTTTAAAATAATCATAGTGATGTTTAGAAGAACACAAGGGGTGATCAATCTGTCCCACAACATGGATTATTTGTGTTATTTTGTCAAAGATTGTGCAAATATTAAAGCTGAGGTTATAACCTTTAAAAAGTACATGTGAATCTTCCTATGCATTAAGATGCAAAGTGAGCTTCTACAGCCACATTATTGCAATATGGCAAATGATTCCTCACTGTCCATCTTTATTTTTGTGACTTGAAAGAGTGTTCCAGTGTCACACTCCCAGATTAATATTGTTTTGAGATCACTTGGGTACCATGTCACAGACAGTCAATATAGGTTGTACAATGACTGCCTTTTGCTTCCCTTGCCTCTTGTTAAAGTAATTGCACCATTTGTAATAGCTGTTTGTTAATAGCTCCTGCATCCATTTTTAAAAATTGAAAAATAAATCAAATAGCTATTTAAAACTACAGTGGCCCTATAATCGCTCTTTAATTATTTTTTTCCCTGTACCAGTTTAAGTGGAGGAGTATCACATTGTTAATGCATTCCTTTCTGAGGCTTTCCTGGTCCGGATGGAAAACTGGGAAGAGCTGCTCAGTTGAGCAGGTGCTGACCTCAACACCCCATCCATAGTATCTGCCTCTGTGCATGTTTGGGATTCAACAGAAGAGCCCAACATAGTGGAACTATGCACAGATTATCTAGTCGTCATAGCCACGAGGAATTAAAATACAATTTTCCAGTTTGTACAGATGTGTAAGGGCTTTAGGAGCCTGGAGAAACCTTGCAATGATTTCACAGTTCGGCACAAATGGCACAGTATGGGGATGCTTTGTTTGGTATAAAATGGAAGATCAATACAGTTCAGGAGATAATCTCTTAATAACGTAACAGTAAGATTAGAGCTTGGATTATCTTAGATTACTATGTACAGTTGTGTTTGGTACTAATCTGCAAAAAAACAGAGTTCGAGAGAAAGCCAAGACTGAAGACAATTGCTGGCCTCATCTTCTTGACCAGTCCGTCTTGAGCCAAACTCTTCGATCTTTGCATAAAACCACAAGACAAAAAAATATATATTATAGAAATAAGTCAATTAAATAACGTTTGCTCAGAACTATAGCTTTATTGAAGAATCCGATAGTATTGAAATCCGAGCAATTGGTAACCTTGACCTCTCCAAATAAAATTTTGTGCCCTTACAGGGTTCAACGTCAGACACAATACATGTTCATGTACTTCCATTCAAGGATAAATATCTCTGATCTGGTGCAAATCACATGTGTACTTGTCACTGTTAAATACAGGAGAGTTGATAAATGATAATTCCATATCACAAGGGTAACATAGTGTGAACAAATACCTGTTCATTAGTAAGACAGCCTGTGTCTAATCGGTATAGTATGTGTTCCTGCTGCTAAAATTTTGGAAAGCTTTCGTTAGGGGCTTCACAGCTGTTGGAGAATATTAACCAGAATCTTCTAGAATAATCTTTGGGCTTGCTATACTCAAGATTCTTCATATAACCCTCAGCAGCTACCAAACAAATGAATTCCCTGAAAGAAAACCCTAGTAAAACTGGTAAATGACACATACTGGTCTGACTTGTATACCTCAAAATGGAGCACCAGTATGAGAAGTACATTCATTTCCAAGTTTTTTTTTGTTTTTCCCTTTAGGTTTATTAACATCCCTCTTTAAAAATGATCAGCTCTCCTGTGACTTACTTGGAAGCCAGAACCAGCAAGGTAACTGATTACCTGATTTTGTAAATTTTCTTGGGGAAATTGTGTTCAGTGCCTCCATTTGCTTTAAGAATGCTGACAAGTCCCAAGGGTTGATCTTCATCTGTGCGGATTGGAATGAGGTTGGTCAAGTGGATCTTGTTGAGTATGAGATCCTTGATTAGGCCAATCAGGGAGCCCTGGCAGACAGATGTAAAGAGAGGTTTCAGAGAGTTTCCTCACTTTGAGCTAGCTAGTAAGAGTCCATGCACAGTGCACATGATGTGATACTGGCCTCTGTGCAGTTATTTCATCATCGATCGTCTAGTCTCTAGATTCAAGCACACACTGATGGTCAAGGTAAAGTTTCAGCCCAGTATCTGCAAAGCTAAGACCAAAATTCACACTATTGAATTAAATGAAGATTATACAGAAGGGGCAAAAGTGGAAAATGGGTGATAAAATCTAAAGTGTCATGTTACTGGTGAAAGGATTACAAACTTTCTCTCCTTTCTCATTCCAGGCATTTTTAAATTTTCTTTTATATCTTTCTTAGTGCAAGTTGCAACATTTGGCAAAGGACATAAATTGCTGATGTGAATAGTGCATGGTGTTCAAAAAATGCAATTATTAGCCTTTTGGATGTAGTGTAATTAGAATTATCATGGATTCCTTCAAAAGCCTTGAAATTGATGCTGGTAAATGTGTAGTTGTGCTGAAAAATGTGTTGCTGGAAAAGCGCAGCAGGTCAGGCAGCATCAAAGGAGCAGGTGAATCGACATTTCGGGCATAAGCCCTTCTTCAGGATTCCTGAAGAAGGGCTTATGTACGATACGTCGATGTTGGCCAGCATTTATTGTCCAACTCTAATTGCCCAGAGGGTATCTAAGATTCAACCACATTGCTGTGGGTCCTAAGTCACATGTAGACCAAACCAGGTAAGGATGGCAGTTTCCTTCCCAAAAGGACCTTAGTGAAGCAGATGGGTTTTTTTTACAACAATGGACTCATGATCATCATTATACTCTTAATTCCAGTTTTTTTTTTAGTGAATTCAAATTCCACCATCTGCCGTTGCAGGATTCGAGCTCGTCCTCAGAACATTACCTGGATCTCTGGATTGACAGTCCCATGATAATACCATTAAGCTATCACCTACCCCAGATAAACCCATATTGGAAGTAGGAGGAGAATTTCGGGATTTTGAGCCAGCATCAGTGAAGGAATGACGGTATTGTTCCAAGTCAGGATGGTGTGTGGCTTGGAGGGAACTTGCAGGTGGTGTTCCCATAAGTCCACTGCCCTTATCCCTCGAGATGGTGGAGTTTGTGGGTTTAGGTGGTGTTTTTTAAAAGGGGCCATGATGCTTAGTTTCAGTGCAGTTTTCATTTGGATTTTTAAAAACATATTCACAGGATGTGGGGATCACTGCTAGTAATTATTACTCACCCTAATTGTCCAGGGGGTCGTTAAGAGTCAACCACATTGCTCTGCATGATTTCCTTCTCTAAGGAACATTAACAAACCAAATGGATTTTAATCACAATTGACAGGGCTTACATGGTCACCATTAATTCCAAATTCTTGCTGTCTGGTACATATTTAACAGTACAAACTGTTCATCAGTGATAGAGAGAAGGAAAACTTAGGTTAATAGTTGGGGTGTTGATCAAGCAATCTGCCTTGTCCAAGATGGCATTAAGCTTTGTTAATTTTGTTGGGGTTGAACTCATCCAGGCAAGTGCAGAGTATTTCACCACAGTCCTTACTTACATCTTTGAAGATGGTTATCAGGCTTCGGAGAGACAAGAGGTGACTTTCTTGCTTAGGATTCCCAACCACTGAATGGCTTTTGTAGTTACCATACTAACACACCTGGCTCAGTTCAGTTTATGGTCAGTGGAGTCACAATGATAATGTTATTAAATGCCACGTGACAATGGTTAGATTTGGTCTTGCTGGAGATTACCATTGCCTGGTACTCATCTGTTGCGAAAAATTAAGTTCCTACTTATCAGTTAAAATCAGAATATTATCCAGATTTTGCTGCATTTGGAAAGGGACTGCTTCCTTATCTGAGGAGTGCAAATGTTGTTGAAAGTTGTGCAATCATCAGTGAATATCCCCATTTCTGACTCATGATGGATGGAAGGTCATTAATGAAGCAGCTGAAGTCAATTGTGCCTCATACATCTGCAGGAGCTCCTGCAGTGATATCCAGGGATTGAGATGAGTAAAGTCTCACAGCCATAGCCTTATTCTTTTTTCTGAAGTATGATTGTCCCCAACTACCATAGTCTTTAATTTAGCCCGCGTCCCTTGTTGTCATATTCAGTTAAATGTGACATTGATAGCAAGGGCAGTCACTCTCATATCATCTGTGGAATTCAGCTGTTTTCTCCATGTTTGGTCAGGAACTGTTGGCCCTAGCAGAACCCAACCTGAGCGTCAATGAGCAGGTTATTGCGAAGTAAATGGTAGTTGACTGAACAATCAGGGTGACTTTCTTACACTTTGCTAGTGATCAATAGCAAGTTAATGGAATAGTAATTGGTCATAATAGGAGTGTCACAGACTTTTGTATGCAGAACATAGCCAGGCAAATCTGAACATTGTTGGGTAGATGCCAGTGTTATAATTGTAATGGAATATCTGGACCCAGGAGCACAGCTAGTTCTAGAGCACAAGTATTCAGTATGACTGTCAGGGCTGATAATTATTATACTCTCAAGCTCATTTAGCCTTTTCTTGATATCATTTGAAGTGAATCGAATTGGCTGAACTTTGGTGTGTGATGTGACGAATCTCAAAAGACCCTGAGATGGATCATTCACTGAGTACCTTTGTGTAAAGGTGGTTGTAAATGCTTCAGCCTTGTTAGTTGCTCTTGTTAGTTGTTTAACTGTCCACCAGCATTCACAATTAATGTGGCAGGACTGCAAAGATTTGATGTGATCCATTGGCTGTGCGATGGTCACTTAGTGCTGTTCATCACATGCGGCTTTGACATGAAAGTGGTCCTGCATTGTATCTTCACCAGTTTGACAGCTCTCATATGCCTGGTGATTGTCCTGGCTTCCTCTTTTTCATTCTTCATTGAGCCAGGAGTGGTCCTGGTCTTGATTAATGGTACAGTGGGTATATGCTGATCATGAAGTTAGAGACTGTGATGAATACAATTCTGGTGCTGTGATGGCCTATACTACCTCATTACCCAGTTTGGTTAGATCTATTGTGAACTTATCACAGTTAGAGGTGGTAGGACTGCACAACTCAATGGACAGTATGCTCAGTGTGATTATGGAACTTTGCACAAGGATTGTGCAGTGGAAATTACTATAAACATATAGAAAGGAGGCTCAGGCAGATTGGTTTAGATCTGGTAGGTCTCTCTTTGTTGGTTCTTCATCAAATTCCTCAGGCCCAGTGCAGCAACGTGGTCTTTCAGTATTCAGCCAGCTCAGTCAGTAATTGTAGCTACTGGGCTCCACTTGGTGATGGCCATTGAAGTTCCCACCCAGACTAGATTCAGTGCTTCTGTACTCACAGTGGTTCCTCCAAGTGTTTTATTAAGATGGAGTACTGATTCATCGGCTAGGGGCAGGCTGTTGGGTGCTAATCAGTAGAATGTTTCTTTGCCCATGTTTGATCTGATACCATTAGACTCCATGGCAGCCAGAGTCAATGCTGAGGCCCTACATGTGGCCACAGTGTATACACTGTGTCACCTCACATGGTGGATCTGGTCTGCTGGAGGAATCAAACATGCTAGAAATCAGCACTCACTGAGATTTTGTATGATTATGTCAAACTGTCACTTGCCATGTCTGTGGTACTGCCGCTCCTAAGTTTGACACAAGCCTCCCTGATTCGTAAAGAGGACTTCGCATGGCCCACAGTGTGAGATTTGCTCTATCATTACAAATGACTAAGTTGATACAGGGTGATCCCTGATGGTTTATTTCTGTCACATTTGGTACAACTGGATGGCTTGCTGCACCATCTCAGAGGACAGTTAAGAGTTAACCACATTTTTGTGGGTCTGCAGTCACATACAAGGAGAGTAGATTTTCCTCCCCAGGGGATATTGTTGAACCAGATGGGTTTTTGTGGCAAATAATTATGGTTTGCTGGCACCATCATTGATACTAAAATACAATTCCAGAATTTTTTGAAATAATTGAGCATATTAATTAATTATATTTAAATTCTGTTAGCTCCCATGTTTAATTTGAACCCACATCAGCAGGACATTGGCCTGGGCTTCTGGATTACCTCTTGAGTGCTTAAAAAGAAGTAAAATCATTGTAGCTTACTGGACCAGAGGACCATGAGTGAGAGAAGACTGACAGGTGGTTTAACCTGAGGGTCACCATGCCTCAGGTGAGACGAGAGGTTGAGAAGGAGAGTCCTTCATGGTATCCTCAGCTGGTGCAAGAATTGAACTCATACTATTGGCATTATTTGTCATCACAAACCAGGTGGCCAGCCAACAAAAGCAGCATGAATTAGATTTACATATCACCTCAGGGTGTCCCCACATATTGCATAAGTAGAACAAAGAATATAGAACATTCGAGCACAGTGCAGGCCCTCCAGCCGCCGATGTTGTGCTGACCTGTAAAACCAATCTGAAGTCCATCTTACCTATACTACTCCATTATCATCCATGTGTTTATCCAATGACCATTTAAATGCCCCTAAAGTTGATGAGTCTACTACTACTGCAGACAGGGTGTTCCATGCCCTTACTAATCTCTGAGTAAAGAAACTACCTCTGACATCTGTCCTATATCTATCACCCCTCAATTTAAAGCTATATTCCCTTGTGCTAGCCATCACCATCCAAGGAAAAAGGCTCTCACTGTCCACCCTTGTATGTCTCTATTAAGACACTTCTCAACCTTCTTCTCTCTAAGGAAAGCAGTCTCAAGTCCCTCAGTCTTTCCTCATAAGACCTTCCCTCCATACCAGGCAACATCCTGGAAAATCTCCTCTGCACCCTATCTAATGCTTCCACATCCTTCTTATCATGTGGTGAGCAGAACTATATGCAATACACCAAATGTGGCCACACCAAAGCTGCAACATGACCTCATGGCTCCGAAACTCAATCCCTCTACTAATAAAAGTTAACACACTGTATGCTTTCTTAACAATCCTATCAACCTGGGTGGCAACTTTCAGGGATCTATGCACATGTACACAAAGATCTTTCTACTCATCTATACTACCAAGAATCTTACCAATACCCAGTACTCTCTATTCCTGTTATTCCTTCCAAAGTGAATCAACTTACACTTTTCTGCATTAAATTCCATTTGCCACCTCTCGGCTCAGCTCTGGAACTTATCCATGTCCCTCTGTAACCTGCAACATCCTTCCGCACTGTCCACAACTCTATTGATCGCAGTGTCATTTGCAAATTTATTAACCCATCCTTCTATGCCCTCATCTAGGTTGCTTACAAAAATGACAAATAGAAGTGGACCCAAAACAGATCCTTGCGGTACCACTCGTAACTGAACTCTAGGATGAACACTTACTATCAACCACCACCCTCTGTCTTCTTTCAGCTATCCAATTTTTGATCCAAACCGTTAAGTCACCCTCAATCCCTTGCCTCCACATTTTCAATAATAGCCTACCATGGGGAACCTTATCATGTGCCTTACTGAAATCCATATATACCACATCCATCTCTTTACCCTCACCCACCTGTTTGGTCACCTTCTCAAAGAACTCAATAAGATTTGTGAGGCATGACCTACCTTTCTCAAAACCATGTTGACTATCCCTAATCTAGAGGATTATAAATCCAATCTCTTAAAATCTTTTGCAACAGTTTACCCACAACTGAAGTAAGGCTCACTGGTCTATAATCACCAGGATCATCTTTCCTCCCTTTCTTCATTTCCGCTAATGGAATCTTTTTTACGATCTAGTTACTGTCATAATGTAAGAAGTTAGTAATGAAAAAATGTCTAACAATATCCCACAGACAGCAATACGATTACAGCCAGAAGATTTATTTTAATACAGGTTGAGATATAAATATTGATCATCACCCACCAGCTCTTTTCTTCAAAATATTGCCGTGGTATCTTTCCATCCACTTGAGAGAATTTGGGCTCATAGCCTCACTTGGATTCCCAGCACAAAATTTACTCTGAACTGAGACAATGCTGGACACTTGTTACATTTGATCTATCATCTAAAATGTTGCTCTCAAATCAAGACATAAACTTCAGTTACAAGGACACGGCTGACTCCAAGTATGTATTTTCCCCTTTTCAAGTCTGTGGATGATGTCAATATATTCACAGAATCATAGAATGCCTGTGTGGAAGCAAGCCACTCGGCTGACCACGTTCACACTAACCCTCCGAAGAGCATCCTATTCAGACACCAACACCCCATCCTAGCCCTGTATCCTTGCATTTCCCAAGGCTAATCCACCTAGCCTACGCATCCCTGGACACTACGGATAATTTAGCATGGCCACTTCACCCAAGCTGCACATCTTTACAACAATATTTCTTGCTACTGTTGATAGAATGTAAGTGAAGTCAATAAATAATCTATTGTTCCTTCTATTTAATAATGCGAGCAAAAAGAAACTTACATTTACATAGCACCTTTCATAGCCAAGAGATGTCCCAAAGCATTTTAGACCCAGTGTGTACTGTTGTATTATGGGAAATGTGGGGGAGAATTTTCACACAGCAAGTTTTCACAAATAATTAATGACTAGATTATCTGTTTTTATATTGTTGATTGAAAGATAAGTATTTACCAGGACACTATTTCCCTTCTGTACTTTGAAGTAGTGTTGTTGGATTGTGACATGCATTTTAGAGAGGAGACATAGTCACGGTTTAACTTTTAATCCCAAAGACAACAGCTCCAATAGTGTGGCCTTAATTTTTATTCTCAAGTTCCTGGAGTGAGCTTTGAAGCTATAATTCTTTGATTCAGCAGTGAAGATGCTTCCGAATAAACTATGGTGAACAATTTGCAGAAAGGAAATGGCTGAGGAATAGCATTGAAAGATGGGTAAAATTCAATGGTCCTATTCCTCTTTGGTTTGGGACAACCATTCCTCCTTAGGCCATTTCGGCTGTTACTTTGATTAGCTCATTATGCAAACTTTAGAGCACGCAGCTTACTTCTGATTCAGAATCCAGCAAAATGTTGAACCAGCAATAGTAAATTCTCTGAGGAAACTCTAGTAACTCAGTTTAACCTCACAAAGTACGACGGCATTCTTGTAAGCAAAAGAGTCTGAGGCTTATGCAATCACGTCCCACCCCAGAGACTCGAGCACCAAGATTGAGGCTGTCATTCCAACAAAGTAGGGAGGGATGATGCACTGTTAGAGATGTTGTATTTATATGAGATGTTACGCCATCTGTTTTTCAGTTAGATGTAAAAGTGTAGGGTGTTAATGCCTGATGTCCTGGCCAATATTTATCCTTTAATCAGCATCTGGACATCATTGCTACTTGTGGGAATTTACTGTTCAGACATTGTCTTTCATTGGTTTCCTATAACTCACCAGTAACTAACTTCTGAAATACTTCCCTGACCCTGAATCTTTGAGCGATCCTGTGGAAGTGAAAGGTATTATTTAAATGCAAGGCTTCCAGATTCCACAGAATTGTTATTAATCTGTGACCTGGATCAGGTACAGTGCTGTCATATTAATGAATTTTTCAATTTGTACCTCCTTTACATTTAATGGAAATAAAACACAATAAAATGTCAATTGTAGATTCTCATAATCATAGTTATGCCGATGTCAATACAAAGCTGCTTTGAAAGGTTGCAGTTCTTTTGTTCAAATCAATCCTGTTCCCATTGTACCTGGAATATTGACATTCCCGCCTCGTTGTTATCCTGATGAAGATAGTGTGTTTTGTTTACTCAACTGCACCCTAAGCTGGACGTAATGGCCAACCATAAATACAAATCCATCACTAACTCCTAGTGAACTGTAACAGCTGAGAGGTCATGACTGATGTGAGGTTGTACCTGTACAGTTCATTGAGACAGGTATGGCAACTTGCAGCTTTAATGGTCTATATCTAATTGGCATTAAAAGAGAGAGCCTGAACAAACAAAATAAATCCAGTCAGGCTGCCTTGCCCAGATGTAGGCCTTTAAACAATGTTGCAATCAGCCTGAAATTAGCTTTGTGATGTATAGCTCCCTTTTAGTGACCGACTGTAAAGAAAACAAAACAGGCACATTATTAAAAAAACAGCTGTTGCTTCTGGGAAAGAGACAGAGACTCTGGTGCTTTTCCCTGACATACTTTTAGTCTGGAATCAATTCTTGAGCAACGTGCATAATTATATGTCATTACCAGAACTGGATATCTTCCAGAATATCTTACATTAATATGCCAGTGCTGGTCAGTGTTGTGTTACCATACCCAGAAGGGTAGTTCCATGGGATCAAGTAGAGCTAGATGGCAGATTATTGAAAATAAAACACAGAATTTCGATTTGCTTTTTGTTTGTTCATCAAGCAACCAAACTATATTTATCTCAAATAATATTCAGGTTAATATTTTGGTCACTTTGTTCACATAACAATAAAATACTTGAGGAATATATTTACTTAGAATCGTAGAGATGCAGGGAATAATTCTGTCATATATCTCTACCTCTCTGCACCTATAGGCAACATTGATACTTACTGTAAGCTCATGCATGACTGACATAAACCTGCAAAATGACAAAGTTCGAACACTTTGACATTGTTCCTGTATCCTCCCAGTGGGAGGATTTCTGACTCCCTATGCCCATATGTTCAGACACACATGTCCACAAATGTGCAATCAAGCTTATGTTTCTCTTTTTGAGCAATTTGTTTCTTCTTTCTTTTTATTCCAGTGCAAAGGATGCTCAGTGGCTTCTCATCTTTCAGTAGTGCCAACAAAATATCCGAGATAATGTGGCGAATATAAACATTGTGCAGTGATTTATAGCTTGTTTTAATCAGATGTCCATGGTCATTAGTCTCTACAGGGAATCCATATGGAGTGTCATTAGTGCCCTGGCACTTTACCACTGGACCACCCCAATTACAATTGAACCAAATATTGTAATTTTAACATAATCCTCATGATAATCATTTCTGCTTTCATGTAGTAGGATTTAAGAAGATCATCAAACAAGTTAATTCTTTTTTGTTTTCCTTTTTCTAGCAAGGTAAAGCAGAAAAAATTGCAATGTGTCACTGAGTACAGGAGACTAATAAAAAGCCTGTGTTGCTTGGCATTTCTTCTTGTGAGTAAAGTTGAGCTTGCAATATTTTTTGCTTCATCTTGGCAGCCTTTTGCACATTTTGATAGCCTTGTTTAATAAACTACTCCCCCATGCTTGCTTAAGGTTCACTTAGAGCCAACTGTTTGTTGCACCTTTGATAAATTCATTGACTTTTTTTTCCGCTTTTAACCACCTGGCTGTATATGCTTCTTGGGGTTTGCAGTGACTGGTAGCTTGCAGTATTGGCTCGGACTTAATCGGGTTAGGTCACTTGGCATTGATTCGAAAGATCAAGTGGGCAGATAGTGTGGCTATACCAAACAAAGTGCAGCCTCATCTGTGCCAGTTGTCACTCCTTGGAAGGTTGAGAATATCAGGCAACTTGGCAGGCTGTTCTGATCAGTTACCAGCATTCAAATGTTCATTGGAATGGACAGCATCACTGATTCTGCTGTACTTCTTAATATATGCACCTCAAACTTTAACCCTTTCAAAACAGATGCACAGGCAAATGTTTTGGAAGTTTTAAAGAAATTTAGATCGTGCTTTATCAAAAGTGACATTAGAAAGCTAATTTTTCAGGTGATCAGTTAAAAAGAATGCGCTCTAAGGTGAAAGAAAGATAACCACGAGAATTCTTAGAGACATGGCACTCTAACCAGAACTCCATCAATAAACACATCCACTTAGATTCTATCTACCTCCCCTTTAAAAAAAACCTGAAAATGGCGTCACTTTAAGAAACCAAGACGTATAAATAGAGAGGCGGGACATACCACCAACGCTTCACCTGAGACTCTCACTGATGATGTTACCTCATATGGTGGTGAAACATTTGAAAAACAAACCTTCAAACTCAGCAAGCAAACTTGCAAATTTAATGTTTAATATTCTAAAGGATTAACTAGCCATTCAGAGTTTATGAAATAATTTTAACATGATGAGAAAAGAGCTGTGATTAAATGTACTTCCAGTAATTAGATCATAAAAATATATGCTAATATTAACCAGTAGTTACTTACTTGGTTCATTACAGACCACATTCTAAACTTCGCAAATCTGACTTTCAATATTGCTGCTACATACTTTAATGTGTGCAGTAGGCAGAGTAACAGCATTTAGGTAGGTGGAGCAGGTAGTGTCTTGTATCAATTATCTTGAATGACATAGAATGATGCAGCACAAAGCAGGTCTTCCAGCTAATTGTACATTACAGGCTCTTACTTACAGCTATTCAATTAGTGTTCCTCCCTTGCACTTTCCCCATTGCACTGCAGTGCACCAATAGCAACTTGCGTTCATATAGCACCACTAATGTAATAACAAACCCAATTGCATTTCTAGAAAATACTTCTGCAATTTTCGCTTGTTTTTGTCCAATTTCCTTTCGGAAGTTACGAATGAATTTATTTCCATCACCCTTTCTGGCCACACATCAGAGCACATGTCGCTCAGTAAATAAAAACATCACATTCCCTCTGTTCCTTTCTTTACAAATTGTTCAACTAAGTTAAGTTCTAGTGATCCACCAGACAGGGCTGATTATTTCAATCTTTCATAATTTATTAGCTCAGCAAAAAGTGACAGACCAGCTCGATCACAATAAAAAAGATCTTTTATAACACAAAAGTTTAAAAACTTAAGGCAAGGCAATTACTCATTGAATAATTAGAATACCCTAAGCTCCTAATTTCAGTACTAATTCAGTAAGGTGCTGTAATCCTAAATTGCACACAGACTTTCCCTGGCAAAATACTAATTCAAGACTAATTTGGCTGCCTTTTCTGTCTAGCTGTTCTCAAGGTTCCCATGAGAAAGAAAGAGTCCAAAACAAACAGAGAGGACAATAAAACAAGCTCACCTCGCTGTGAAAGGTACAAATGAAATTAGCCTCTTGCGAAAAAGGGAAGATGTTTCAACTCACTGCAATAATGTCACGCCAGTAAGGAAATGTTGTCTTTTGGGATGAAAAATTGCACGTATGCATTCAGCTCAGCTCTATTCATCTTAAACTCTTGGCGAAGCCAGTCACAAAAGGATGCAACTGTTGGGCCAGCCCCTTTAGGCCTGTTATATAGAGCTGGACAGTGCCTGGCACTTTGAGGTGTCAGACCTTTTGTACCCTGTACTAGTTTATGATGCTCATGTCAAGCATCACAGTCAATGAGCACTTTGTCCAGGGCTCTGGCTGGGGCAGTGGGAAAACTGCCCACTCCTATCCCATCCTCATTCATCTTCCTCCAGCCTGTTGTCCACTTTTCCCCCCTTGGATATCAAGGATCCCCCAGTTAATGTACTGGAAAATTGCTCAGCATGTTTATGGGAGCCTGATAAATGAAAGAAAAATAAAATACACTTGCAGTGAAACTTTTTTTTCCCACTGAACTCACGGAGTAGCCCTCTGCTTGTCAGTTGTGACCCCTATTAAAAGTGTTTGAATGGGATTCCAGAGGTGTGTGCTACAATCTGTCGGAGCAGCACTTTCCAATTGATTATTTTTTACAATGGGAACTGCTTCAGGGATGTGTTTTCTTTGCTGAAATGTTCTGTGTCTACTTTGCAAAGGAGAATAATGAGATAGATTCATTAATACGAATGATAAAATGGGAAAATAAAACATGTTTGATCTTTAAAGAGATGCAGGTTACTCAAAATGAGCATTTATTGCTTGAAATACATTTTTATCTATTACTATTCTCTGAGGCGAACTAGACATTTGCTGGATCATTATTCCTAAAATGTTGGTTTTAGAAAGGCTTGTGTTAAGACCAAATTGTTATCATATTTTCCCTTTTTAAGAATGAAGCTTTTCTCAGTTTCAAGTGCGTACATGTTCACATAATCTTTTTGCCCTTAAACACAGAACAAATTATTAGGCAGACCTTTAGCTTCTTGAGGAGTGGGTGAAGAGTTTTGCACAAAAATAAATTGCGAGTCCCTCACCAATGACGCTGACTTATGGCCGTTCTTTTCTAAGTGTGAAAGAGCTAATAATTCACAAGTTGTGAGATGGAATTGAGTTATGGTGGCCTTTTTGAAAGAATAAATGATCACCAGTTACTCATCGGCAGTGAGATATTCCGTTTACTGCCAGAGCCAAGACACAATTGTGTCACTCTTTCGCTCAACTAAACTTGGTGAAAAAAATCTCATTGTCTTCTTTTTTAATATTCTTCTGCATCGGTCAGTCTTTGAATTCTCTCCACATGTATAACGCTACGGTTTCTCGAGGTAAATTTAAGAAACAGAAGTGAGTGGACAGAAAACAAAACTTCAGCATTTAACTCCCAGCAAGAAAGCTTTGGTCTTAGGGTCAGTGGCTGTCTGAAACTTAAATTCACTTTTCCTACTCGGGTGAGTTTATTCAATTCCTCACAGTGCCCCATGCCACGCGATAGTGGGGCATATCTTCTCTGGGGTGGGGAGGGGGGGGTTAACCTGCCTCTCTTCAGCTCGTGCCTCCTGCCAGCCATTGACAATTGTATTGATGATGCTTCGGGCGGAGTTAGAAATAGGCCCATCCCCCACAAACAGTTGGGCCAGCATGCACTGAATGCAAGATAAAAGAACACTTCGTGGGACAGGCAGGGAGTTATTTCCCCACTACACGTGAACAATAATTTACATCTACCTAATCCTGCACCTAGGTCCAAACTTATTTCTAGTGTGTGCATTATAAGTACTCGAGATGCACTGTGTGATACTCACACTTACTTATGGGATTGTGCTGTCCATGTAAATAAACACAAACTAGGCAGATTTTTCTCCTCCTTGGAAGTGGTGAGAGAGATTGTGAGAAGGGGATGAGATTAATTCACTCAATTATTTCCCCTTTTCAACACTTGTCAATGAACTACTGGTCTCAGACCTTCATGGAGGATGGTCCTGACATGGTTTATAATAGCCCCTAGCTTTGCCGCCATCTTCCCTATACCATCTCTCCCCATGACCTCACCTCCTGACAAGAAACAAAAGAAAACACCCAACCTTCTAATTCCTGAAGACTAAGACTTGATCGCCGGTCTTCAGGATCCTGAAACTGTGGTCTCTGATTGGATGGCAGCTTCTGGCAAGAAAACACTCCACCTTTGAGGTCTGCCAAAGATCAAGAGGTTCACCAGCCAAGTCAGAAGCCAGCCAGCGCATGATCCAGTGAGCTTCCTGAGTGCATCTGTCACCACTGAACATGTCCACCCCACAACCTATAAATCACAGACAGTGGGTCTCAAAACTTGAATGAATAACAGAGAAGAGAATTCAAACATGGATTTAAATCCTTCTACCCATGGAAATTAGGTCAGGCCTGTGCAAATACTGGGCCAAAGGACAATTAGAAAGTCAATACAGAACAGTAGGCGGTTACTCTGTACTGACATTCTGTGGAGCATGCAATCACATTCCACTACACATAGAGTAATAGAGATGCACAGCACAGAAACAGACACTTCAGTCCAACGTGCCCATACTGATCAGATATCCTGCATTAATCTAGTCCCACTTACCAGCACTTCGCCCGTATCCCTCTAAACCCTTTCTATCCATATACCCATCCAGATGCCTTTTAAATATTGTAATTGTATCAGCCTCCACCACTTCCTCAGGCAGCTCATTCTATATACCAACCGTCCTCTGCTGAAAAGGTTGCCCCTTCGATCCTTTTAAAATCTTTCCCCTCTCAACTTTAACCTATGCCTTCTAGTTCTGGACTCCCCAACCCAGGGAAAAGACCTTGTCCATTTACCGTACCCTAACCCTGAAGTTTATTTTCCCTCCAGTTCGAATCTAATTTCCTTTGAATTCATTCATTGTCACCATTACCACCATCCATGCAGGCAGTGAGTTCCAGGTCATTGCCACTCACTGTTTTAAAAAAACTACTTTCTTGTATTCATCTTTATCTCTTGCCCAAAACCTTGAGTTTGTGCCCATAGTCCCTTGATCCTAAAACCATCCACGAATGGGAGCTATGAACATTGAGACTGAATTTTAACAAATAAACAACCCCTTTGAAATAACAATTTTTAGATCAGAACACGTGTGAATTTCAAATCATGATTACTTAAATTAAATCAAACATTTTTCCAGTCATTAGCTGAAGGAAGTAATGTTAACTGCTGAGATGTGGAGTCATAGAGTCATATAGCATGGAAACCGACTCTTTGGCCTAACTAGTCCACACTAACCATGTTCTCAAACTAAACGAGTCAAACCTGCCTGCGCTTGGTCCATATCTCTGTGAAGCTTTCCTTTTCGTGCACTTATCCAAATGTCTTTTAAACATAACTGTGTCTGCATTCACCACATTGTCTGTTGGTTCTTCCACACACAAACCACTCTTTTTCCAAAAATAGATGCCCCTCATGTCCTTATCAAATCTTTTCTCCTCTCCTATTAAAAATATAACTGGTAGTCCTGAACTCCCCCACCCTAGGACAAAGACCTTTGCTGTTCACCTTATTAGATTAGACTTACAGTGTGGAAACAGGCCCTTCGGCCCAACAAGTCCACACCGACCCGCCGAAGCGCAACCCACCCATACCCCTACATTTACCCCTTACATAACACTACGGGCAATTTAGCATGGCCAATTCACCTGACCCGCACATCTTTGGAATGTGGGAGGAAACCGGAGCACCCGGAGGAAACCCACGCAGACACGGGGAGAACGTGCAAACTCCACACAGTCTGCCGCCTGAGTCGGGAATTGAACCCGGGTCTCAGGCGCTGTGAGGCAGCAGTGCTAACTACTGTGCCACCGTGCCGCCCACCATCTATGCCCCTAACCTCTGATGCTCCAGTGAGAAAAGTCCTAGCTGTCCAGCCTTGTTTTTATAACTCAAACCCTCCATTCCCAGCAACATCCTGGTAAATTTTTTGTAAACCCTCTCCACTTTAATATTACCCATCCGATAGCAGGGCAGCAGAACTGGACATAGTACTCCAGAAGAGGCCTCACCAATGCCCTGTGCATCCTCAACATGACATTCCAACTCCTATATTCAAAGATCTAAGCAAAGAAGGGAAGCATGCTTGAGGTTATCTCCCATAATTCTCTCAACTCCGGAACAGTTCTCAACCACCCCGCCACCTCCGATGTAAATTTCAAACACTTATCTACCTAATCTTCAAGAGTCTTATAATTTTTTATTTGTAATTGTAGTCAATTTACATGCAAGTTTTCTTAATGAAAATAATATTGGAATTAGATTCCTATGTATAATAAATTCTCTTCCCACTCTAAAGGTCTATGGAGTAGAAAATCAAGATTTTTAATAAAAGTTCTTTGAAATGAGCTTATTTACATGCTTCATATTCATGGTGAATTATGAGTTACATGGCAATAGGAAATAAATGAAAAATGCTTACTGTATTATAAAAACTGAAAATGCTGGAAGTAACCAGAAACTCAGTTTGCATTGTGAAGAGAAAGAGAGTTAGCACCTTTCATCATAAAAGTATCTCATCCAGTTGCATAGATATTGTTAGTAATACACAGTGAATATTGAATGAAATGAAGTTGTTCTTTGATTGAGTCAAGTAGATAAGAGGGCGACAAATGCCTTGGTTGTTCAAGTGTGCTACTTTCCATCCTTGAGGGTGGTTGGCGGTCACCCCAAACGTCCATAAAGACTCTTCCCAATTTTTATAGATGCACCATAGAAAGCACTCTATCTGGATGCACCACAGCTTGGTATGGCAACTGCTCTGTCCAGGACCATAAACAACTACAGAGAGCTGTGACCACAGCCCAGTACATCACGCAAACCAACCTCCCATCCACTGACTCCATGTATTCTTCTCCCTGTCTAAGAAAGGCAGCCAACATCATCAAAGACCCCTCTCACCCAGGTTTTAGTCTCTTCCAACCTCTTCCATCGGGCAAATGTTACAAAAGCTTAAACACACACACCAACAGAATCAAGAACAGCTTCTTCTCCACTGTTACTGGACTACTGAATGGATCTCTCAAATTTTAAATTGAATGTTAACCTCGCCTTTTGTGCACCTTCTCTGCAGCTGTAACATTGTATTCTTCCTTCTGTTCCATTACTCTGTGCACTTTGTGTGGTATCATCTGCCTGTTCAGCATACAAAATAAAACATTTCACTGTACCTAGGTACATGTGTCAATAATCAATCACATCAAAATATTGGCTGAAAATTCAGCTGTGGGCAATGGTGTGGCTTTTTGGAGTGAAATGGTGTATCTCAATAGAGCACAAACACATTGTTTTTGTTGATTTCCCACTACGCAGGGCAGAGTGAACATCATTAAAGTTCAGCAGGTAATGCTTGGCAAAAACAGATTTTAGTTTCTGTTAAATATCTAAAAATAATGCTACCAGATGCCATATTTCTCAACACTGGTCATCCCACAAATGCTTTATTTTGTACAAAAATACAAATCAATATGTTGTTTCCTCAAATTCCAAGTTAAAGAGAAGAGACTGTTCTGTTTTAACGCTGGGAGCAGGGTAATAAACACAGCAGCACAGTTTGCTGGAGGAAGATGATGAATTTCCAGGCTGAATCTATTTAACAGTGAGGTGACTAAATGAAAGCTTTGAGATGGTTAAACTTAAGTCAAACAGTGGTTGCAGTTATAATCTCCCACTTTACCCTTTTTGTATGTCTTCGGGTCAGAACTTTGGTCTTGGCAGTCTCTTAACACACAGATGTTACAGTAACACGCTCAGGAAATCAAGGCTAACTGTGGCCTTTAACCTGTGCCGTCAGCTGATCCACCGTGGCACTGTGAAATATGTACTCGACTTCTATAAATTAGCATTTTTTCCCACCGACTTCTTTCTTCTGTGAGGCGCCTTTTCTTCTGTTTCAGTGGTCTGTAGTCCTATCACTGGCGCTTGCACAGTTGCTCACAGTCTGACCCATTGCTCCTCAGAGGTCAAAGGCCACCAACCTCAGGGCATGACTTTTGCTGAAGGGTGCCTGACAGATCACCTCTGTCCCCACAAAAGGTCACGGAGACAAACAACTGCAGCCTATATATCAGCTTTTACACTTTCCTGACACTTTCCCAACTCACTTTCCTCACTGGGAACAAAGAGGCTCAAAGGTCTCCCTGCCCAGATGATGATGAATAGAGACTAGTCTCTGATACCAATCTTCAGGCCTGCAACATGAATCTTTTTTTTGCTGGAACAAGCATACACATTATTTTGCACTTTTGACTGAAGTATGCATTGTAGAACTGCTGTCTTCCTAACAAAGGACTGAGAGCTTTTGTGCAGGACAGAACAGAGATGCCATAGTTATACAACTATCAACTCCCAATTAAAGGATTGTTATTTTTATATCTGTGCAGTAAGTCTTTACAGAGGTATGCTCTCAATGTATGGATGTCCTTCACTCCAAATTATTTTGAAGTGAAACAATATGTAAAAGCATAGTGGCATGCAAAGACTTGCAATAAGTGAGTTAATTAATTGCAAAATTATTAAATGACTATTTTAAATTGTGGCCAGTATTTTGCTAGATCCGCAGTCAACATATTGTGAAACAGATGTTTTCTTACTTTGTTTAATTTTCCTGGAAACCTCTTACAGGTAAAGAAGGCCTCACTATAGTTGTCTTAACTACTTGATTTATCACAATTATCTTGATTGCCTTGGTTTACAATTATCACGGTAGGGGAAAACAGATTATAATGATTACCATGGGTTTTACATGTCACTATATATCAGTATGCCATAACATCATGGGATTCCTATTCATTAATGATGTTGGATTAAAGGTTTATAGGTTTTGTTAATTGTTGTATTTATGCTACACATGTATTGGTGGTTCCAGCAGTGGTTTAATTACCTGCACATGTTACTGCTGGAACCACTCTTTGCAAAGATCATGTAGTGAGGGCACAATGTCGGCTGCCAAGTATCACAGCCATATTATCCAGCCACACAATCTGGATTAACCTGGCTCAGGCAGGCTTCTTTAGGGCTGCAGGTCTCTTCAACTGGCGAAGCTTTTACACATTGAATTTTTTAAAAATCCACACAGAATTATCCTGGCCCAACCTGAAACACCTACTGGAACAGGCACCAAAAAAGTGATGTGTATTATGAGACTTCAATCTCTAGTATTGGTCACAATCAGTGTTTCATTGTAACCTTTCCATTGCCAGGATGAATAAAGTATTAGAATTTGATACGAGACTGGAGTTGGTACAACTATTCATAATGGCACTTTGCATTTTTAAATCTACTGAGAAAATGCATTAAAGTTGTTCTATAAATATAATAAAACAGATTATGAAAAATAAATTACTTGAGGGAATTCACTTACTTGATAGTTTATTTTTCATATTCTGCTATCCAATACTTATTGATTAAATAGAGTGTTATGGGACTGAGTCAGACTGTTTATTGTGGGTTTTAGCATCGTTCTCAGTCAATTAAACTTCATTTATATGAAGACCCATGATCTAGGATTAGAATAACTAGCTCTTATATTGGAAACAGGCTAATGACTTTGGCAGTACATCAGTAAAACTCATGAATAACTGCCAACAGATGATGTGAAAAATTATTGATGGAGAAAAGTCACAAACAACAAAATGAAATTGTACCTTAACGCTTAGTTGGGTAATATCCAGCTATCTATTGCATGATGTTTAAAATTACACCTGATGCACATGAATACAGGTGTGCATGACCCCTATATTAGCTGGATGAATATATTAACATGTGCAGAGCTCTTATCTCTATATCTAATTCATGAATCCATTTGTGTTTTCCCATTTGATTTATTTGATTTATTTATTGTCATGTGTAGTTTGTTACAAAATACAGTTAAATGTGTTGTACAGTGTCACAACTCTCCAGCACCATCATAAAACACAGAAAGATAAATTAAAACATAGAATGTAAAAGCAGAAAAACGAAGAAACAAAGAAAAAAAAGAGTTAATTTTACAATCCGGCATGTTAAGTGCTCCATCATGGGCATGGTGGCCAGGCATGAGGTCCATCAGTGGTGGCTCAGCGAAGGGAATGAAAGTTGCCCACCCTTCAGCATCATCTCATCTCCACCTACCCCGCTCACCACTCTGAGTCCTCAATGGATCTCACCAATGCAGATGGAACCAGGTACCCCACTGGCCCAAACTCAACTCCTCTACCACCATGAGTCCACCTCGGACCCACCTCATTGATGCAGCCGCTACTGATATCGTTGAGTCTTGTGCTATGCCCAAACTCATCTCTGTGAATCTGTGCAAGAAGCAGATGTCCTCTGGAATCCAAACTTGTCTTCAGGCTGCCTCTGTGAATCTGTGCTGGAAGCAGACACCCTCTGGAATCCAAACCCGTTTCCACCGCTGGTGCAGTGAATCTGCATTGCTGGTCCCATTCATGCTGACGTGGTTGCTGTGACCAGGCTCTTCAACAAGAGGTAAGTTAAAAGAAAATAAAGAATGTGCTACAGAGAAAGGAAAGTAAAAGAAATAAAAAGAAAAGTGGTTGGAGTGGACGAGTCCTGGGGTCAAAAGCCTACTCCACCGTCATCTTACCAGATTACAATGCTTCGATCTTTTCATTTGCCCTTTATCTAATAAACCAGTTTCTTCTTCTTACCCATAGTTGCATACACCTATACTTCACAATTGCATCAGTTTTGTCTGACTCCATGCCTGGAATTGGGCACCTGTCAGTTTGGAGAATTGAAAGACATAACCATTTCCTATCATCCAAACTACTGGCTTGTGAGATTGGATCCTGTATGTGCAACCAGAAAACCAATACCTGAATAAGTTCTGGGACCCACTCCATGGTATTTCCTTTAATGGTAAATGCCCTGAATTGGAGGCGCTGGAATACCATGAGGAACGGAGAGCTGAACGCATTGTGTAACAGGCAACCCCGATGGAAGCTACTCTCGCTCTCCCACAAAGAGTAGTCAGAACCTTCGAGGGTCAGCAAAGACAATACACCTGGCAAATGCCAAAGGCAGCAGATTCATGGGAGTATCACCACATGCAAATTCCTCTCTAAACCATCCTGAAATGGAACTATATTCCTTTGTTGTAGCTCAGTCAAATCTTTGAATTCCCTTCATAACAGCAATATGTATCTCATGTGAATGTAACCTCCCATGGACTACAGTGCTTCATAGAGACAGTTTGCCACGACCTTCTCAAAGGTAATTCAAGATGGGCAATAAATGCTGGCCTGTTCAGTCTGAGTCATCAACTTATTGCATAGTGTAGTTTCAGCTCATTCTTCATGCTCCAAATGATGCTCTTTCTCAAGCAATGATTTGACTCCCATTCTGCTTCAGTAATTTTAGGTTGCAAAAAGTTTCAAACTCTGACCTGACCACACTCTAGGAAGCTTTGTTCTGACCTCAACTTTAATTTGTTTATTATCCCACCTTACCAGCAAAACAAAAAAAAAGCCATCATCTTGAAGATCTCTTAGCTTTCCTAACTCAAGTTAAAAAGTTTCTAAAATTTGCAAGTCTGGATACAACTCTTCATTATTTCAATGAATCCTTATCTCATTTCTTGTCAGAGGAAGATGCATAGAATCATAGAGTCATAGAGACGTACAGCATGGAAACAGACTCTTTGGTCCAACCTGCCCATGCCGACCAGATATCCCAACCCAATCTAGTCCCACCTGCCAACACCTGGCCCATATCCCTCCAAACCCTTCCTATTCATATACCCATCCAAATGCCTCTTAAATGTTGCAAATGTACCAGCCTCCACCACTTCCTCTGGCAGTTCATTCCATACACAGACCATCCTCTGCGTGAAAAAGTTGCCCCTTAGGTCTCTTTTATATCTTTCCCCTCTCACCCTAAACCTATGCCCTCTAGTTCTGGACTCTCTGATGCCAGAGAAAAGACTTTGCCTATTTATCCTATCCATGACCCTCATAATTTTGTAAACCTCTATAAGGTCACTCCTTAGCCTCCGAAGCTTCAGGGAAAACAGCCCCAGCTTGTTCAGCCTCTCCCTATAGCTCAAATCCTCCAAACGTGGCAACATCCTTGTGAATTTTTTCTGAGCCTTTTCAAGTTTCACAACATCTTTCCAATAGGAAGGAGACCAGAATTGCATGCAATATTCCAGCAGTGGCCTAACCAATGTCCTGTACAGCCGCAACATGACCTCCCAATGCCTGTAACTCAATACTCTGTCCAATAAAGGAAAACAAAAGCAAAAGCCTTCTTCATCCTATCTACCTACGACTCCACTTTCAAGGAACTATGAACCTACACTCCAAGGTCTCTTTGTTCAGCAACACTCCCGAGGATCTTACCATTAAGTGTATAAGTCCTGCTAAGATTTGCTTTCCCAAAATGCAGCATTTCCCTCGCATTTATCTGAATTAAACTCCATCTGCCACTTCTCAGCCCATTGGCCCATCTGGTCCAGATCCTGTTACAATCTGAGGTAACCGTCTTCACTGTCCACTACACCTCCAATTTTGGTATCATCTACAAACTTACTAACTGCTCCTCTTATGCTCACATCCAAATCATTTATGTAAATGCCAAAAAGTAGAGGACCCAGCACTGATCATTGTGTCCCTCCACTGGTCACAGGCCTCCAATCTGAAAAACAACCCTCCACCACCACCCTCTGTCTTCTACGTTTGAGCCAGTTCTGTATCCAAATGGCTAGTTCTCCCTTTATTCAATGGGATCTAACCATACTAATCAGTCTCCCATGGGGAACCTTGTCGAACACCTTACTGAAGTCCATATAGATCACATCTACTGCTCTGCCCTCATCAATCCTCTTTGTTACTTCTTCAAAAAACTCAATCAAATTTGTGAGACATGATTTCCCACGCACAAAGCCATGTTGACTATCCCGAATCAGTCCCTGCCTTTCCAAATACATGTACATCCTGTACGTCAGGATTCCCTCCAACAACTTGCCCACCACCGAGGTCAGGCTCACCAGTCTATAGTTCCCTGGCTTGTCCTTACCACCCTTCTTAAACAGTGGCACCACGTTAGCCAACCTCCAGTCTTCCGGCACCTCACCTGTGACTATCGAGGATACAAATATCTCAGCAAGAGGCCCAGTAATCACTTCTCTAGCTTCCCACAGAGTTCTCGGGTACACCTGAACAGGTCCTGGGGATTTATCCACCTTTAACCATTTCAAGATATCCAGCACTTCCTCCTCTGTAATATGGACATTTTGCAAGATGTCACCATTTATTTCCCTACAGTCTATATCTTCCATATCCTTTTCCACAGTAAATATTGATGCAAAATATTCATTTAGTATCTCCCCCACACAAAGGCTGCCTTGCTGATCTTTGAGGGGCCCTATTCTCTCCCCAGTTACCCTTTTGTCCTTAATATATTTGTAAAAACCCTTTGGATTCTCCTTAATTCTATTTGCCAATGCTATCTCACATCCCCCTTTTGCCCTCCTGATTTCCCTCTTAAGTATACTCCTACTTCCTTTATACTCTTCTAAGGATTCACCCAATCTATCCTGTCTATACCTGACATATGCTTCCTTCTTTTTCTGAACCAAACCCTCAATTTCTTTAAAAATCACACAACGCCAGGTTATAGTCCAACAGGTTTTTAGATTAGGATCAATCTAAACATCATGGCATAGACAGAGAACACAACGGCTAACACCTTCAACATATTGTCTAGCTATCACCATTGTTAACAGCTAACCTGAGAATGCAACTTCTTAAAAAAAGGTTTTGTGATTTTCACATGAAAGAAGTGAAACTATAATAGTATTCTAACAGATGAAATGCTTAACAGACAATCAGTTTTTCAATGTATAATTTCAGTTACATCACACTGTAAATTTTTGCTATAAATTCTGTGTGTTAGGAATGAGGCCTCCACTACCACCTGATGAAGGAGCGATGCTCTGAAAGCTAGTGCTTCCAATTAAACCTGTTGGACTATAACCTGGTGTTCTGTGATTTTTAACTTTGTACACCCCAGTCCAGCACTTGCATCTCCAAATCATCTCAATTTCTTTAGTCATCCAGCATTCCCTATAACTACCAGCCTTCCCTTTCACCCTGACAGGAATATACTTTCTCTGGATTCATGTTATTTTCTGAAAGCTTCCCATTTTCCAGCTGTCCCTTTACCTGTGAACATCTGCCTCCAATCAGCTTTCGAAAGTTCTTGCCTAATACCATCAAAATTGGCCTTTCTCCAATTTAGGACTTCAACTTTTAGATCTGGTCTAAGCTTTTTCATCTTTTCATATTTGCCAAAATCATCTACGATGATGGTGTGATCAAGAAACCATCAGGTTAATTGATAATTTGATCATTTGGTACTGAACTTGATTGTTGCTGAAAATAAGACACACTTTGTGAAAGCTTTTATCTTACGCTGAACAAGCCAACGAGCAAAAATGCAAATTCAAGGGGAAACCAACATTTGTACAGACGATCGTATAGAAGTTTATAAAATAATGAGGGGTATCAATAGAGTTAATGGCAGTTGTCTTTTCCCTAGGATGGGGAATTTCAAAGACTAAAAGGCATATTTTTAAGGTGAGGGGAGAGTGATTTAAAATGGTTATGCAGAGCAAACTTTTTTCACAGAGAGTCGTTCATGTGTGGAATGAGCTTCCTGAGAAATTAGTGGATGTGGATATAATTACAACGTTTAAAATATATTTGGATAAGTACATGAATAGGAAGGGTTTGGCGGGATGTAGGCCAGGAGCAGTCAGGTGGGACTAGTTTAGTTTGGAATTACATTCAATATGGACTGGTTGCACCAAGGGTCTATTTCCTGCTGTAAAACTCTATGGGTGGAAAGTTGTCTCCATAGAAATGCCTTTTACTTTCAGAGTCCATTTGCCAACCATTCGGCATTCCCCTCTCATGCAGCATAGCCGTTTGTCTCCCCTTGAATTGATATTCTTGTGAACTGTCCTAATAAGTGAAAGATGAAAAAAAATTGACTGATATGATTTTTCTGGCAGACTCATTCCCCCCAATCTTCTTTTCCTTTAGATCAACACTTTCTCTTTAATCCAGACAGTAATCAGAAAACAGCAAGTTTCACACTGCCTCTCCTTGCACTAGGCCCAGAAATTCTCCATATTTCTGGTTGGAATTCTTTTGCTATGGAATGCTTTTTAAGCACTTCTTGTGCTGCATGTAGCAACATTGTAGAATCCTTACAGTTTGGAAGCAAGCCATTTGGTCCATCAAGCCCACACCAACCCTCTGAAAAGCAAACCACTCAGACCCACACCCTCCTATCCTTATAACCCTATGTTTCCCAATGGCTATTCCATCTAGCCTGCACATTTTAGGATTATGGGAGGAATCTAAAGCACCCAGACAGAGAGCATGCAAAGTCCACACAGACAGCCATCTGAGGGTGGAATTGAACCCAGATCCCAGGTACTGTGAGGCAGCAGTGCTCACCACTGAACCACCAAACCACCATGCCACCTTTGATCTACTAGTGTTATATTGAACTTATCACACTTCCAACCAATGTGGATGCAAGTTATCCCTTCTCCCAGAGTCTGCTTAAGAAGAAAAAGGATAACCTGTATAAAATTATCTTGTTTCAGATTAGGGTAAATATGTTGGTGGGAGTGCCTTTGTGTAACTTTAATGTTAATAAAAGGTCGGGGGATTCTCAACTTGAGTACTCATGGTATTTGAGCTGAAAATGTGTTGCTGGAAAAGCGCAGCAGGTCAGGCAGCATCCAAGGAATAGGAAATTCGATGTTTCGGGCACAAGCCCGATGAAGGGCTTGTGCCCGAAACGTCGAATTTCCTATTCCTTGGATGCTGCCTGACCTGCTGCGCTTTTCCAGCAACACATTTTCAGCTCTGATACTCCAGCATCTGCAGACGTCACTTTCTCCTCATGGTATTTACAAACCACATCTAAGTATTTTGTAGCTCTGTACAATTTGGAGAAACATGCTGCGTGAAATAAATTGGCTGCAGCTTGTAGTGAACCATATTGTACTCTTCCTCCTGTCACATATTTGAGACATTCTTTCATTCCCATTACACTCATTGTCGCAATCTTATATTCCGTACATCAGATCATGACCACAAACACATAACCGTAACACAATCTCTTTGGCTGTCACTATGCTATATTCACAGCTGCTGTGTTCCAACCACATATCAGAAATATCTTACATGGAATTTATTTTTCATCTAAATAAGGAAAACAAAGCATAAACTTTACTTCCGAATTGTTTCTATTGACGTAGCTTAATGACAAAATGAATGCAAATGGATTATTTAATTGTGGATCATCAATAAATAGAAAACAATTCTAATGTCAAGCAATATTCTCACTGTAATACCCTCAGGATTGTTTTACATAACTTTGAACAAGCTTCTGGAAATAGGTTTAATGTTTTTTTGTTTGAAATGGAAGGGATCAAAGGCTGGAACAGAGGACAGCCATGTGAAAGGCTAAATCACTTGAAGAGAAATACTTAAAGTTGCATGGATAAAGTTCAACAATTTGGTTGTGTTTTAAAACTTTGGCTGAAGACCAGATTACTGATGCATCGCCCATGTGTCTTCCGGCTCTAGTGTTCCATTTGCCCTAGCCTCTGGGGTTCTGAAACATTTTGATGAAGAGCTAATTATTTAACACATTAAGTACTGATTTTTGTTTTTGCCAATAAACATTGGCATAAGCAAATACCAACTGCACGTGGTGTTAATCCTCGATGGCAACATGATCCAGTGTATTTTCAAACTGATGGAATCACAATATAAATCACTGATCCTTGCTTGCATGTGCTCAGGAGACAAAAACTCAATAATTTAAATAAAAACAAAATACAATGAATGCTTGATATCTGGAATTCAGGAGCAATTCAGCAGATCTAGCAGCATCCAAGGAGAGAGAAAAAGTTACTGTTTCAAGTCTGTTATGACTTTCCTTTGAACCCAGAATAATTAAATGATTAATAAATTAAATGATTTAAAATTCAGGTTAATAATTTGTTCCTTTCCCAACTTAGTAAATTTGGTTGTCTCTAGGTAGCATTCTCATTTGGAGACTTTATAACTATAACAATGCAGTTGACTCTTTATCTGCAGTATGAAACAATTTAGCAAGCCATTCAGTTGGATCAACATCCAAAAAGCCTCAAAGTAGAAATGAAGCCAGTTGACCATTTATGAGAGGTTGGAAATGACAATGGCAAAAATAACCCTATTGATCCAGTAAAGTCATCTTTCTGAATATTGTTGGCTCATGCCAAAATTTGGAGACGTGTCTCACAGATTAGGCAAGCAACAGTCTGACATTATCTGTAAAATATTGTTCTATGAGTATGACAATATCCCAGATGCCACCATCACCATCCCTGAATATGTTCTGTCCCAGTGAGCAGGACACAAGGGGAGGCAGTGTAATGAGAAACTGCAGGCAGGAGGCCTTAATATTGACTCTGGAACCCACAAAGCCTGATGGCATCAGGTCAAAAATATAAGAATAGATCCTGCTCCATGTATTGCACCCCCTTTGCTGATGAATGAATACTACTCAATATTGAGCACCACTTGGAGGAAGCATTGAAAGTGGCAATAGTGCAAACTCTAATGGGTGGGGAACTTCAATGTCTATCATTAAGCATGGGTCCACAATATCGTTACTGACAGAGCTGGTCAGGTCCTAAATGATAGAGCTGTTAGACTGGAGGATCTGCAACAAGTGGTGAGGAAACCAACAAAAGATAAAAATGTACTTGACCTCATCCTCACAAATTTCCCTGTTTCAGATGTCTATGTCCATGACAATATTGGTAAGGGTGACCACAGCACTGCCCTTGTGAAGATGAAATCCTGCCTTTACACTGATAATACCTTACATCATGTGTGTGTCACTAGAATTTGATCTACTGACTCTAAACTGGGCATCCATGAGATGCTGTGCACCATTAGCAGTAGCAGAATTGTACACCAAAGCAATCTGTAACCTCATAGTTTGGCATATTCTCTCATTCTATAATTATCATCAAGGCAGTGGATCAGCCCTTGTTCAATGAAGAAGACAGAGAGCATGCTCAGAGCAGCACCAAGCATTTCTACAAATGATTCTGGATTAGTGGTGCTAGAAGAACACAGCAGTTCTTCATCAGTAAGGGCTTTTGCCCAAAACATCGATTTTACTGCTCCTCGGATGCTGCCTGAACTGTTGTGCTCTTCCAGCACCACTAATCCAGAATCTGGTTTCCAACATCTGCAGTCATTGTTTTTACCTTATTTCTACAAATGAGGCAATAACTCGGTGAAGCTACAACAAAAGACTGCTTGGAAGCAGCACTTGCATAGCCAGGTCATATCTAAACTCTGCAGTATTGCCACATGCAGTCACTAATGGTAGTGGACAATTACACTCACTGGAGGAAGAGATTCCACAAATATTTCCCATTAACAACAATGGGAGAGTGCAACATGTCAGTGCAAATGATAAATCTGAAGCATTTGCAACAATGTTCAGCCATAACCTCCTCCAGAGGTCCATAATATCACGTATGCCAGTTTCCAGGCAATTTCATTCACTCCAAACCGTACTAAGAAATGGTTAAAGGCCTAACAACATTCTAGCAATAGTTCTGAAAACATTTGCTCCAGAATTTGTTGTATCTGTAGCCATACTTTTCCAGTTAAAAAGTGAGGTCTGCAGATGCTGGAGATACAGAGCTGAAAATGTGTTGCTGGTTAAAGCGCAGCAGCTCAGGCAGCATCCAAGGAACAGGAAATTCGACGTTTCGGGCTTAAGCCCTTCATCAGGAATATCAGGAAGGTCCTGATGAAGGGCTTTAGCCCGAAATGTCGAATTTCCTGTTCCTTGGATGCTGCCTGACCTGCTGCGCTTTAACCAGCCATACTTTTCCAGTACAGTTACAACATTGGCATTGACCCAACAAGGTGGACAATTGCACAGATCTGTCCTCTACACAAAAAGATAATGTGGCCAATTCCTTGATCATCAATAAAGTGATAGAAGATGGTATCAATAGTGCTATCAAGTAGTACTTGCTTAGCAATAACGTACTCATTGACATTCAGTTTGGGGCCACTCAGCTCTTTGACCTCCTTACAACCTTGGCTCAAGCATGGACAAAGAGCTAAATACCAGAAGTGAGGTAGGAATGTCAACCCTTGACAGCAAGGCTACATTTGACTGAGTGTGGCATCAAGGAGTTCCAGCAAAAGTAGAGTTAATATGAATCGGAGGGGAGATTTGAGATTAAAAATGGGAAGTCACATTCACATCATACAAGTGCTAAGCAATGACCATCCCCATCAAGAGGGAATCTAACCATTGTTCCTTGACATTCATTAGCATTAACATAATAAAATTGCCTATTATCAACATTCTGAACCAAACTAGCTATATATATACTGTGGCTATCAGAATAACTCAGAGATTATGAATCCTGAAGCAAGTAACTCACCTCCTGACTCCCATCTACAAGGAAGAATTTCCAATTGCCTGGATAAATGTAGCTGCAACAACATTCAAGAAACTCAACACCATTTCTTTTGCCACTCACAGGGATGAAATGTCAAGTCCAGGCAAAGTTTAGATCTCACAAGGTTGTAGAGCCTTGACTGGCCCCAAAGTGGGGCAAATGGACACCCCACCCCTTTTCAAAATCCCAGCAGCAGAAGGCCTGCACCACTGAATTGGAAAGCAGCTAATTTTCTTCCTGCCAAAAAGCATGTAATGGGTTACAGGCACATTGAGCCCTTCATGTGGCAATTCATTCACTGCTTCATTACCTTAGAATCAAAGAATCCCTACGGCGTAGAAGCAGGCTATTTGGGCTATCAAGTCCACCAGATGATAGTCCCACCCTGGCCCAACCCCCTACCCTATCTCTGCATTTCCGATGGCTAATCCACCTAGCCAGCACATCCCTGGAAACTATGGACAATTTAGCGTGGCCAATCCACCTGACCTGCACATCATTGGAATGTGGGAGGAAACAGGAGCGTCCAGAGTAAACCTATACAAACATGGAGAGAACGCGCAAGCTCTGCACAATCACCTGAGGGTGAAATTGAGCCCAGGTCTCTGGCACTGTGAGGCAACAATGCTAACTGCTGAGTCACCATACCAACCTTAATTGTCAGCAATTTCAGAAAGTGTCCAAAGAGGTCTTTTGGCACAGTGGTAGCCAGGAGACTGGGTTCACGTCCCACTGCTCCAGAGGTTTTCAATAATATCTCTGAATAGGTTGGTGAGAAGTCTCCAACTTCTTGTCCATAATTAAGTGGTGACGTTATATGAATGGTGAAATATTCTCTCCAGGGCCAGCTCAGACAACTATTTCATTGTCTAGTCTCCTCCAGGGGAGAGAAAAATTCGATCCAATGTCTTACATTTATATGACAACAGGATTCTGGTCTCAGATGTTGTCTCATATTAGTTTTGTCGCGGTCATGAAATGTAATCTGATTATCACAAGACCAAATGTATGATACAGATTAAATGACTACTGTTGCATTTCCAGAAATTATCAATGGGGTTTGGCTCAATTGCCCCTTATACTTGGAACCTTCATATCCAGTGACAGTTGTTAATATAAAATAATTTTTTTGCCTGTTTTCAGCATGCCTTTATCATTTTTCTTGAAATTTCCAAATGCCATTCATAACCTTTAACTCAAGAAGATGAATGGAAGGTTCAGTCCCATTCTGCAATCTAATGCTGCCTGTCATGATTCGTGATCATGATGGGAAGTTTCTGACCTGTGCTCTCCCAACCACAAGGTTTACCTTAAGGATCTGCTATTTGGACTTTCAGAATATTCTCAAGCCCCATTTCACCGATCAAAGTCACAAAAGGGTCACCGGCATTCAGTAAGGAAGGAGCCTAGTGAAAGTCCTCTAGTGCCTAAACTGTAGTGAATACCCATAACTTTCCAGTGCATTGTCTCACCCTATTAAATATTTACGATTACTTGATTTTCAAGTCAAAGTGTAATAAAATACGCATGGTCTTCCAGCTATCATCTGTGATGAGAGGTCACATTGTTTGTTATGGGACACAGTCCAGCTGCTTGACCCTCATTTGACTAAGAGAAAAAAAGAGGAAAAAATTAGCCTTGGGCAGGCTGGTAACACAGGTGGTACAACACCTGCCTTCGAACCATATGGCTGTGTGTTCAAGTCGCAGAGCTTCCTGTCACATGAGCTCGCCTGGCATTGTTGACTGTAGTTTTGTCCATTCTAGTCCCAGTCATATGGAATGACAGTTTACCCTGACTGGGGGAGGTTAAGAAATGTCTGACAATCGTCTAACACGATGACAGCCAACCTTTTGTTGGATTAACACAAAGAAGCATTGACATGAAACATGCCAGAATATGTAGTCCAGGATATTGCTGCCCCATAGCGCTGTTTCTGCTCATTCATTGTTACATTTTAATGGTAACAATTAGTCATGATTATGGAGATTTCCTAGAAGAGATAACCATAATCTTACCCTTTGCTCTGACTAGAGAGGCGTTCTAAGTTTTATAGGGAAACTATGGCCTTCCAAAACTCTATGTTCTTTAAGTTGGTTGATACCAAGAACTACAGCTTGGTGAATTATAGATTACAATGCATCACTCACATGCAATATGTTTAGAATCCCTACAATGTGGAAGCAGGCCATTCAGCCCATCAAATCCACCCTGAGCTTCTGAAGAGCATTCCATCCTGAACCACACCCTGATGCTAAACCTGTAACCCTACATTTCCCATGGCTAATCCATTTAACCTCGACATCTTTGGACTGTGGGAGGAAACACATTCAGATATGGGGAGAATGTGTAAACTCCACACAGACAGTCGCCCGAGTTTGGAATTGAACCCAGGTCTCTCAAACTGTGAGGTAACACTGAGTCAATGGGCCACCCAAACTGATGCTCACCATCTAATTTGAAATCCATGAGATTAGATTGACTTGATGGACAACTGAAAATTTTCCTCTTGAGTTAGAACTCTAACCATGGGAGTAATTGAAATGAATATCACAGATGTATATAAGAGTAACCTAGTTAACCACACAAGGAATAAAGAAATAGAAGGTTATGCTGATTAGGTTAGATAAAATAGATTAGAAGAAATTGTGGTTGGGATATGATTCCTGCATGAATTAGTTGGGCTGAATAGCCATTTCTGCACTAAGCATCTGATGTGATTCTATTTGATTTAAATTATTGGCTTTAATCAGACAAAAGTATGAAATCTACAGTATTACCTGCTAAGTTTAGTATTTGATTGTTCAGGCTGCATCTGGCACTTATGTCACAGTGTGGGAGAAGCATCATTATGTATAATAAAGATAGTGATTGTTACAATATGCAAATGGTATGTTGTAGGAGTGAGCTAACAAGCTACTGATGAGGTAACTGGGAAAGAACTGAATTTAAGGCAGACATTTGAAGGATGGCTTGTTATAAAGAACAAAGAATGGTTTGAGTATTTACAAAGGGTGAAGTGGTCTGGGGCAATTTTGCTATCACATATAATATTGAGAGAGTGCCTCTTAGTCAAATTAGATGATAAATTAGATGATTTTGTCAAGATGTTATCCGTCGTCCACATGCAACCAACATAATGAATTGAGGAGAAGCAGTATCCACTCCTCACCTGAGTTATTCACTGGAAATTAATTGACAATCAGTTCTTACCTTTGTTATTTTATTGCATAGCTGCATTTTTATCAGGTTTAGAAATTGCTTGTTATCATATTTTATAAGGTTTTCCTACATTGGACAATGTTTAAGAGATTAGCTTCAATTTGAAGTGCAGTAGAAGCAATGCCAATTTAAATGTGTTTTAAAATATTTAGAAAATATTATACTGAAGTCTGTAGCCCACTGTAATAATGTTACTTATTTAACTCAGATTCATAAAAGTAAGTTTAAGTTAGACTAGTAAAGGTTTGTTTGAACTGATCATATGCACGAATTGGGGAATAACGTTACATTTTGAAATGCTTGAAAGAAACGTGTTGCAATTTGACATTAAACCTCATTTTTTATGTTCAATAAATCTTGTGTGGCTTGTCTTAATTTGTTCTTGAGTTTATCCTCTGTTATGTAGATGTGCATATGAACGCTATCTTTGTAATCTAGTATAATCTTTAAAGCATAATGTGTGCCCATCCATCATATGATCCCTTGCCTTCAAACACAATGCTTGGTCAAACAGCCAATTTCTCCTGTCTCCAATAATTTTGCATCAAATTAACATGTTGTTTTCAAAGAAACATCAAGAAACACACACTGACTTTTGATGCCCCTTTGATAGTTCTTCTGGGTTGCTAATAGAAACATCCAGGAAATTAATTCTAACGTGCTGGAGACATCAGGATGGTCCTGAATGTTGGCATTTCCAAAGTGCAAATGATCACAAAGGACGCAGCAGAGAAGGAGGTGATTGGGCCCATAAATCCTGTGTCAGCCAACCCTTTGAAGGAGATGTTGAATTAGCTCCACTCTGCATCTCCATGCCATTTACATGCCAGAATTCAACTTCCAACAATAAGTACATCTATAAGTGCAACATTTTTTTTTAATTCCCACTAAATCCACTAAATGTAGCCACTGGAGAAATGTTTCCAACAGGTTTGCTCCACTTTGGCCTTCTAATTTTTCTGAGGCCTGTGACTTGAGTTTCGTCCTGTTCTCGAGTTGTTGACTCTTCACCTGTGAATGAAGTTATATTTCAACCTGATGTATATGTATATGTGTGCACACATGAGGGAGATAGATACATCACATGAACGTTTGTTCTCTGTCCACCCCTGCAGAGCTACAATATCCAACATGCACCAGACACACCATATAGTGACTGGATGACAATGTGCAAAATGTTCAATTTTTTACATGAACTTTCAAAGCTTAAATAAGTTAAGGTGCTAGTGATGAAAAGATTTGTTTTTTGTTAAATGTTTAATTTTACTGTATGCAAATTGGCTGTTGTATTTCCTACATTATCATAGTGACTACAGTTCAAAAGTACACAATTAGTTATGATGTGCTTTTAGATATCTTGAGGTTATGATGTACAGTTAGGTCTTTCTTCATAGCATCAGTAGTTCTGCTAATCAGTCATGTGATAAATTTTGTAGGTCTTTAATTCAGTTATAGGATACCTTTGCATTGCAGAATGGGCTATTTTCAATTGGAAATCCTGTGTTTTTATTTTTCAAAACATGTTGGCCTGTCAATTTTGCACAGGCTGTTATTATTAATAAATAAATCTCTTGACATGTAAATGTTTCCATTGTAACATTTCTTTTTTGTTTTTATGCGTTAAGGTTGATGGTTCACAGAGAACCAAAAGAAAATGGGTTTTTTTGAATAGTTACAGCAGTCACCAATAGCCATGGACTACAAACTACAATTCAGGACATTTTTAGATCCAATGCCTGAAGGGAACCAGGCACCTTAATTTCAGTTTGAACTCTGCAGCTGGCCTTAAATGTGCTCTGTTAGTAATTATTTTGCACAAATGAAGATCTATTTGACCCAGCTGTGAAACAATATTTGCTTGTTATAGTTTCACTTTAAAATACTGAGCTAGTGTCAGCCCCATTTCACCCAGGGCTATTTCCTTTGGTAATTTCTTTGAGATTATGAGCTTGCAAATTCTTGATTTACTGATTAAAGCATCTTGGTTAAAGCCTTTCTTAAAAACCAAAGTTGGCATTCCTGAGGAGCTGGGGGAGTTTGTGTGCCTTGGAATGCAGTGAATGGCTTATAAATTGTGCCCACTAATTAAAACTCTCTGGAGTCCAACTGGAATAATCATCTGGTTAAAATCAACCAGTAATGCTCTAATTTCACTGCACCTTTCAGATCTCTCATTATCTAATTCGTAATGACTGGAAAAGTTAAAAATTCAGTTAAACATCTGCGTGTGTAACTCTTTCAGAAATCAAAAGACCTTCACCTGAAATCAGGCTACTCCACTGGAGTGTTAACCCTTTCTCTGCCATCGTGGAAAGAAAGCTACATACAGACTGGAAACATTAAGTTTTCCAAGCAACGTTAGAGTTATGAGGCTTAAATTGATCATACGTTTTCTAAAAAGCTACTTGAATGAAAAGTGTGGAAAGGAGCCGGGAAGAAGCAAACACTGGTTCATATTTAGCATTGATTCCCACAGTTAAGATTATCAAAATGATAGATACTAAACAGGGCATGATGAGATTCTAAAAAACACTGTTTACTTGTTATTGTCATTGATGAGGATCTCATGCAAGGTTCCTTAGCTGCATGGGTAAAATGAAAGTGACTGTCTTATTCCAGATCTGATCTAACAGTTTGTTTCATGAAGAAGATGCTTTTAAAGGATTAGCACTGCAGTGAAGTAGCAGATTGACATATCAGTTTGTGAATGGGGCTATGGTGGTCATCCATGAAATAGGGGATTGAATGGGCCAAAGGTACTGCGGAACTCTGAAGCACTAGCCTTGCTGGCCAGTCATTAGGATTCAGCCTCCTCTGCACAGCAATCATCTGGCAGGGACTGTAAATGACAAGAGAAGTCAATCAACCTTTAGTTCCCTGACATTTTGTGAGCATCCAGACATCAGGTTAACAATTGGATCATTTGCCTAATTGTACACAATGAGTTAATTCTAACTTTCTCAGGAATACTATATTTCTTAGCTGGTTCTCTCCACTATTTCATGTGAACCTACAACTATCTCTAAGTTTTCAGGCCACTTTATGGCTTCAACAATGGGCAAAAATTTCATCCAATTAAGTTTTGTGAAGACATTGTCTTCAGTCTCCTACCACAGCTTTTGTTGCCTTACTACATTCTCCATCATTCTGCTTGGCAATTGTCTGTGGCTGAATTGATCACAACTTGGTGTCATGCGAGATGAGCTTCCAACCACATATTTGCACCATCACTAAGACTGTTTATTTCCATCTTTGTAACATCATAAAGCTCTGTCCCTGCCTTAGCTCTTCTGCAATCATTTACCTCATCCACCCTTTTGTTCCCTCTAGACTTGAGTATTTTCATGAGCGCCTTATGCTAAACTCCCATATTCTGTTGAGGGTAAACTTGAAATCATCCAATGTATCCTAACCTGCTCCAAATTTCATCCACCCCTTACCCATATTATCATTACATTCACAAACATAGTGGCTTCCTCTTAACCCCCTCAATGTCTCGATATTAAAGTTCTCAATTTTGTTTTCCAGCCTCGACAAGGCCTCACCTCTCCCTATGTCTATAATCTCCGCCAACCCCATAACCCTGCATGATATCGGTTTTCCTGTAATTCCTACTTCTTGAACACCCCCAAATTCATTCACGCCACCAATCATGGCGATGTCTTTAGGCCCTAATCTGTTGTTATCTGCCTTTATGTCTCTTTCTGTGACTCCGAGTCTTATAACATAATGCCCCAGTGAAGTGTGTAGGGACATTTTGTTATCATAAAGGTATCATAAAGATAAAAGTAAAGTCACTATAGTCCTCGCAGATCACAGGGCTACTCTCTCATTAGTGAGAGGCAACTGGTGGTGGTTTAACCTGAGGGTCACTACACCTTGGGGGTCAGGGGGGGACTGGTTGAGAAGGAGGGACCTTCATGGTTACGTTAGCTGGTGCAGGAATTGATCACACGCTGTTGGTAGCACTCTGCATTAGAGTTGGTAAAATATGGAGCTGGGAAAAGCATAACAGGTCAAGCAGCATCAGAGGAGGCGGAAAGTTCCATTTCAGGTCGGAACTTTGGATTCGCAAATCAGGCATCCAGCCAACTGGCTGTATACATTTAATGCACAGGATGTGGTGTATCCATCAAATGTCATTGCCCATTTGTTTGTACATTGCTTAGTTTGCCTGCTGTTTATACATGCCCATTGGTATGATGTTCTCCATTAACTCACAGAAAAGTAGTTGGCAGGTTACTACTTAGCTGGTTAGTGAGCTATAGGGCTGAAGACTTCTTACCACTAGTATATAACCATGCCTTAGTGGATAGCCTTTGCAATAGCTAGTGTGAACTAATTTTATTAAGAATTAGTGTTTATTTAAACAAGGCTGATAATGTCACCAAGGTGTGACTAGCCTTCCATTCTTGTACTACACTTCACTGTGGGTGGCACGATGGCACAGTGGTTAACACTGCTGCCTCACAGCGCCAGAGACCCGGGTTCAATTCCCGCCTCAGGCGACTGACTGTGTGGAGTTTGCACGTTCTCCCGTGTCTGCGTGGGTTTCCTCCGGGTGCTCCGGTTTCCTCCCACATTCCAAAGATGTGCGGGTCAGGTGAATTGGCCATGCTAAATTGCCTGTAGTGTTAGGTAAGGGGGATATGTAGGGGTATGGGTGGGTTGCGCTTCGGCGGGTCGGTGTGGACTTGTTGGGCCGAAGGGCCTGTTTCCACACTGTAAGTAATCTAATCTAATCCATGCATGCCACAACTAGAGTCTATTAACCAGTCCATTAGTCCATGGCTGGAGTATTGCATACAGTTCTGGTTACCACACTATAGGATTGCATTTGAGAGGATATGGAAGAGATTCACCAGGATATTGCCTAGACTGGAGCAATTCAAAGTGAAGAGAGACTAGATAGACTGGGATTGTTTTCCTGAGAGCAGAGAAAGCTGAGGGGGCTATCGAATTGAGGTGCACAAAGTTAAGAGGAGCATAGATAAGGTACATAGTAGGGTGATCAATAAGCAGGTTTAAGGTAAGTAGGAGGAGGTTGAGAGGGTTTTTGAGGAAAAAATGTTTTCACATCGAGGGTGGTAGGTTTGAAACTCACAGCTGAAAGTGCAGCAGGGGAGGAACCCTCAAGACATTTAAGAAGTTTTCCAATAAGCACTTAAAACACCCGAGTGTACAAGGCTATGGGCAAAGAGCTGGAAAATAAGATTAGAAAGGATGAATGGTTGATGACTGGTGTGGACACAATGGACTGAAGGCCTTTTTCCATGCTGTAAAAAGTCAGTGACCGAAAGCTCCTTGAATATCTTTAAGAATGTAGCAATGTGTGTGAGTGAGACACAGAATATCTCAAGCAGGGTTGGTCTTTAGGTGAGTAATCTTCTTTAGCTGCACCTTAAAGTTCATTGAATCCTCTGTGAAAAAAGCAGATGAATCATTAAGTACAGAAGTGTTTTATCTATACATTTGGGTCATGTCATATTATTAGCGCTATTATATATTAGTTCACATTCACTATACTGTATATTATTTCAAATACTCCTGAGTGACTGATCATGAGAAAGATGAGGTAGTGATTTCTCTTGCTTGGAGAAGGAAATTAGTAGCACAAGGTAAAACCTAGAGATTGGTTTTGAAAAATAGAAGAATGATATTGGTATAACCGATCTATGCCATCATTTTAACTGTTGTTATTGTATGATGCATGTATGAACAATGAATAGAGATTTAAGAATGTAAAAAAAAGGAGCTGGAACATGTCACAGCTGCCCGTTTGACTGGAAGAAAGTTGAAGAATCTACCTTCTGATCCTTGCATCCTACCAATGTTGCAAAGACCATTCTAACAGACTGTCAAAAAGAATGATTTTATGATAAATGTGGAATCTGCCAAAAGTCCTCCAATAGTTCCGGTAATGCATTCTCTTTCTCACAGATTATAATAATGTAGTTTGCATAACCTTTTTATTTTCAAATTTACTGTTGCATCCTTAATAATATTCTCTCTGTCACTACAATGTGTTATATAGATGGCTTGAACAACTATAGCCTTCCTTCAGGTTTGACATTGAAATAACTACACGAAGAATAGTATCCTGTCAATGTCTCCCTTTATTTATACATGCATAGAACTTGACACTGACCCAGCAAGCATGGAACCAGCTCCTAGACCAAGCAGAACCCCTGATACTCCTGTTTATATTTGTCAGCCAGAATTCCCTGACTGGATCAGATTTACAGTCCCGATCAGGGAACTCATATTCTATAAGATCCACCTGGCTGACCTCGTTAAAATCACAACGGACATGTCCCCATATATCTGCACAGATATATTCATGCTTTATCTTCTGTTCTTAAATTTGTGGGAATTCATCAGATTATTTTTTAGATTTTCTGAACATTAACACCATGGTCATTTCTTTGATGACATTCAGGTATTATTGGCTGTTCATTTGCATCCCAACCCCATGATCCACCCTTAAGTGTCAGAGGCTTTCGTTATCTATCATGGTGGTCTCTGTCATGACTTCCAAGAGACTAGTCAAACCATTTTACTAAAGCCACCTTTTTTGTGTCTCCTCTGATTAGTGCTGAACCTGCTTATGCATCTGTGAAGAACTGAAGGACTTTTGACTACTTTATTGATGCCATAGAAATGAAAGTTGATCCATATTTGGACCCACTCACCCATCTAAACAATCTGCTGATAATTCTCCATAACAGCTTGCAGGGTCATTTCAGGTCTGGTCAAGCAAACTATTTGAACACAATTTTGAGAAATTTAGACAAATTATTGTACATTACACAATTGAATTAATGCACATGCACAAATTTGATTTGGTTAGGTGACTCATTAACTGCTTAAGAATTAATAAAGCTCATTAATTTTCGAAAAGGTTTTATTTAAAAAATAATTTGAATTTACATAGTTCTTTTCATAACATCAGGATGTCCCAAAGTTCTTTATAGCCATGAAAGTATTGTTGCATTGTCATCAGAATTGTAAAGTAGAAAATGAAGGAGTCCATTTACGCACAGCAAGGTCATAACCAGATCATTTATTTTGGTTACTTTTGAAGCCATCAAATCATGAATTATCCACATCAAGTGCAGTATGCTCAAAAATATGGTTGTGGAAGCTTTTTTTTAATATGGCATTTTTCTTGCCATAAAAAATATATTGAAAATGTTGTCAACTTCAGTAAGAATATTTTTTAATGTCTAAAAATGTCGATATAAAATGCCTGTAATACGGTCTTAGGTCATATTGTCTGTAAAACTGAGGATGGATATTTACATTCATTTAATGTCGTAAAGTATTTGTATTCTCTGGTCTTTATAATTGTGAAGGGTTATATTGACAAACTAACTGTAGCTTCAGTTGAGGAAGCGAAAGGAAAAGTCTGAAATAGACTATGAAACCTGATACTGGAAGTTAAGTCGCAGAGGATTTTCAGTTCAGAGATAGCAAGAAATCAAACCGATATGGTTAGCAATGTGCCAGAAAGAAAAGGTGAGAGAGGGTGCTTGAATAGGTCTGGAACATGGACTATATCAAATAAAAGATTGGATTAGCTAATACACTAATAACCTTCAATTTCATTGCCCAGTAAGAATATTTCTAGCTCCACCTTATTCAATCATCTTACCTCAATTATCTCCTGATGCAGAGAATTCCAAAGTTACATAGTATTCTGAGCAAAAAAATGCTTCATTTCAGTTCTTCAAGTGAAACTCCCAATTTTTAAACATGATACTGTAATTCTGGACTCACCCTCAAGATGAAACATCCTTTCCAAATCCATTTTGTTAAGGCCATTCAGGACTTATACACTTCAATCAACCACTTCTCAATCTTTGAAACTCCATTGGAAACAGGCCCCTGTCTGTCCAACTTTTCCTCACAGGATAAACTGTTCATGCCACTTATCAATCAAGTAAACTTTCTCTGAATTGCCTGCAATGCATTTATATCCTTCTTTAAATGAGTAAACCGAACATAGTATTTCTGGGTTAGTCTCACTAATGCCCTATATAACTGAAGCATAACATTTTCACTTGTATATATAATTCCTCTCACAATTAAGGGCAGCATTCATACATAATTGTTAATAATTTTGTTTTGTTAGTTATATTAGTAGATTAACAGGGAAGCTTAAGGTTCATGGAGAGAATGAAGTGTTTTTTAAGTAAGTTGAAAGATGGTTTTACAAACTGACTTGTAACACAAAATAAAAATATTGAAACTCATTATAAGTAGTAGGTAAGTCAGAAGCCATAATTTTCAAAGAACTGTAAGTACATCTCTTCATTCGAGAAAGATCATTGGTTATTGAGTGTAAGCATTCAACAAAAATGGTGCAAATTGATCAGGCTGGCCTTTATGAGCTACAACAGCAGGCAGAGAATTTCACATAGCACATAGGCTTTATTCTGCACCACAATCTAGTAATCTAACCAATTGGGATAATTAACGCCTGTTGCAAGCAATAGTGTTAAAGAAAATAAGAATAAAGTTCTCGTGTAATCTCAAAGACTAGATGAAGCATCCAGTGAAGATGGACCTCCAAAGAATGTGGGCCTAAACCAGTGTTGAAGGAAAATGGTTTGTTTAGATAAATTAAGATTGTTGGATGCTCTTGATTAAACTCAGGTCCACAAATATTTAAGATGTCTTTACAGAAGCAAAGAACAGGTCCAGAGATGGTGGACGTCCTGAAGTAGTGGCATGTAGGATACTGTAACAGTGACATCAACAGTACCATCCTCTCCTGTCTGGAGGGATGGAACAGTTAGCACAAGGGAGGGGGGGGGATGTCCTTACTTAGAAATGCAGAATGTACAGTGGTGTAAATAAAGTAATTTTGAAGAAAGCTACCAAAATCCAACCTTAGTCACTCATAAGCAGAGAGAATCTGGAGATAATCTAGAACAGGCACAGTTTCCTGAAGAAACATTCAAATATTCAGATGAGATCAGGCTCTTTCAGACTAGTAGGACCGTAGGTATTATTCAACATGGAACCAAACTACACACTAATGAAGAGGATAAAGGGCATATCCACAACCTTGAATGAGATCCAGCATTATAATTATTCCCATCATCCTTTTAATGGGCAGAAGACATTTTGCACAGAACTTAGAAAAAGTGGTGAACATTGTAGAGGTCTAAGCAGCATTCAAAATGTCTTGAGATATTTCTTTTGAAAACGATTATACAATCCAAAATTCTAAGCCCATCTTGCATGTTTTTCACTTCTACATGTGACCCAGTGATGATCCTTAAAGATGTTGTTGCCAAGGCTCTCACTACATTATAAATCTTGTTCGAACAACTGTTTTACAAGGAATTCAGATAGCCTGGATTGGGCCTTTTAAGGTGTAGCAGGTACCACCAGCTTACCATGGTTATTAAAATGAAGCCCAATTTCAGATGAGCACTGGGGCTTGAGCTTCCAGCATGCAATAAACCAGTTTATACTCACCCATCTATTGCCGAAAGGGTGTCTGGTTGTAAGAGTATCGGCTTGGATTTTCATTCTAGCTGGATAGAAGGAGTCAGGAAAATGCCTGTCAGCTTTGGAAAAGAGCCTCAGTAGGAAATCTTGGCTTTGAGCCCAGAGATCCATGAAACTATTGAAACACTGAGTGCAGAGAAAACTGTTTAATGAACAGCTCTGGCCCTCTGATTGCTTCTGATGATTGTTATGAATAAACATTGAACAGACTGAAAGGTTTCCAGTGCTTGCAGATTCTGCTATTGTTAGGTTAAAGGGGCTGGATGATATACACTTCTATTGTTTTGTGTTAAGGATTTCTTTTAATAAGAAAGTGGAGAGTAATAGATGAATCTTTAACCTTTTTTAATGCATCCTTTTGACACTGCAGCATTGATTTCTTCTCCATAAATGGACAGTGAGCAAATAGACAATGAAGGACCACAGTTTAGCATTTAGTATATGAGGGATTTTGGGAAGTAGGTGAGACAAATAGTTTGGCATGAGGTCCATGCAAAAAATTGTTTGAAATTAACTTTCAAAAGCTTGCCTCATGCAAACTATGTTTCTCAACAGTAAAGAATGACTCTTTGAAAAGCAGGTTGAACTCCTTAAAAATGGCAGAGCTGCAGACCATATCACAATGATTTCACCGCAATAAGATTCGATTGGATTACCTACTGTATGGAAACAGGCCCTCAGGCCCAACAAGTCCACACCGACCGTCTGAAGAGAAACCCACCCCCCTATATTTACCCTTGACTAATCCACCTAACACTATGGGCAATCTAACATGGCTAATTCACCTGACCTGCACATCTTTGGATTGTGAGAGGAAACCGGAGCACCTGGAGGAAACCCACACAGAGACAGGGAGAATGTGCACACAGACAGTTGCCTGAGGCGAGAATTGAACCTGGGTCTTTGGCACTGTGAGGCAGCAGTGCTAACCATGCCAATCCGAAAAATCAGCCAAGTCTGAAATTTAGGGTATGGGATTGCAACTCAAAACAAACTGCACCCTTAAAAAAGCTCTCTTGAAAATTGTGAACCTTGGGAATTGGGTTGGGGATTGACCTGTCTTTTTTCAATGGCTCAACCAAATAGTAGTGGACCCAGCACAATCCATGTGGCACTCCACTGGTCACAGGCCTCAAGTCTGAAAAACAACCCTCCACCACCACCCTCTGTCTTCTACCTTTGAGGCAGTTCTGTATCCAGTTCTCCCTGTATTCCATGAGATCTAACTGAGCTAACCAGTCTCTTGTCATTTATATAAATGATTTGGATGTGAGCATAAGAGGTATAGTCAGTAAGTTTGCAGATGACACCAAAATTGGTGGTGTAGTGGACAGCAAAGAAGGTTTAGTCAGATTACAATAAGATGGGCAATTGGGTTGAGAAGTGACAGATGAAGTTTAATTTAGATAAATGTGTGATGCTGCATTTTGGGAAAGCAAATCTTGGCAGGACTTATACACTTAATGGTAAGGTGGGAGGGAGTGTTGCTGAACAAAGAGACTTTGGAGTGCAAGTTCATAGCTCCTTGAAAGTGGAGTCGCAGGTGGATAGGATAGTGAAGAAGGAGTTTGATATGCTTTCCTTTATTGGTCAGATTATTAAGTACAGGAGTTGGGAGGTCATGTTGCAGTTGTACAGGACATTGATTAGTCCACTTTTGGAATATTGCATGCAATTCTGGTCTCCTTCCTATCAGAAACTTGTTGTGAAACTTGAAATGATTCAGAAAAGATTTACGAAGATTTTGCCAGGGTTGGAGGATTTGATATAGGGAGAGGTTGAATAGGCAGAGGCTGCTTTCCTTGCAGGTTGAGGGGTAACCTTATGGAGGTTTATAAAATCATGAGGGGCATGCATAGGATAAAAAGACAAAGTCTCTTCCCTGGTATGGATAAGTCCAGAACCAGAGGGCATAGGCTTAGGGTGAGAGGGTAAAGATATAAAAAAGGGGAAACTTTTTCATGCAGACGGTGGTACGTGTACAGAATGAGCTGCCAGAGGAAGTGGTGGAGGCTGGTACAATTATAACATTTAAAAGGCATCTGGATGGGTATACGAATAGGAGAGGTTTGGAGGGATAGGGGCTAGATGGGACTAGATTGAGTTGGGATATCTGCTTGGCATGGACAAGTGGACCAAAGGGTATGTTTCCATTCTGTATATCTCTATGACTCCATAACACTATAACTGCAGGCCATTTACACCAATGTCTAACTCTTACAATTAACACAAAATACTGTGGAAAATGGAAATCAAACCTAGGAAATGCTGTTGAAACTCAGCAGGTTTGGCAGCATTGGTAGAGAGAAAAACACTGTATGGGTTGGATCTTTATCTACAGGCCCTAAAACTGAAGGTTCTTTCAAAAGCAGACCTCAATGGACTTGTAGACATGTGGAGTTTGCGCCTTTCTGGGAAAAAAAACAGTGCTTGACCTGACTGGTTCTGAAAGCAAAGTATTTTTTTCAAAGGGCCAAAAGTCAGTGTGTCGACACGTCTGCTCAGGTCTGTTCGAGTCCCTTCGGGTTGAGTGAAATTTCTTTCCAACAGGCCCAAACAGACCTGCACAGGCCGATAGTGGATCTAAATGTATCCTGGTAAATGCAATTCGTTTGGTGATTGCATTGTACCTGATCCTTCTCCTCTGCAAATAATTATACAGACCTATGCACACAACATGACCGATAATAGTTAGGTGCAGCTATCGCAAGAGGTATTAGCCATTCTGACTGATTCGTCAGACAAGGTGACAAAGATTTCCCAACACAGTCGGCAGAACTTGACAGGTCCCAGAAAATCTTGCAAGATTCAAAACCTATTTCTTTGATCAATTAATCTGACACACACTCTGTTCTTTTCATTTCCTTAAGGTAAACATTGTAAAATTCACTGCAGTTTAATAAGTTCTGGAATTTGAACAGACACCGTGACCTTGATTTTAACCCTATTTGCCAAGTCAGAACAAGCGATTTCAACTGTGCAAATGTATTTACTGCCTGGTTTCCAAAAATAAAACACTTTAACCAAAGGCTATTGGATAAAGGATATGGGCCTGCAACCGCAACAAAATGTTCAGATGAAGAGCATTGGGTTTTCACAGCTTTTTGAGCTGCGACACCTTGGCTGTCCTTCAGCCCCTTTTGGGTGTGCCTAAACAGTTCTTAATTAAGCTGCTAGATGACGTGACGGGTGGAAGTCAAAGAAAACCTGGGGGCGAAAAATTGGTGCAGTTTGTCTCATTCCTTATTTACTGCAACCTTTTGCCTCATTACAAGGTCTAAAGCTGAGACTGTGCCACCTGGTAGGCCACATTGGGTGAAAATGAACATTCCTAATGGCAGAAAAACCAAAGAATGAGATTTTTTAAATAAGTGACTATCAGAAAACACTTAATGGATTTGAGAAAAGGCGGTGATGGTTCCAGATGTTTTAGATTCATGCGGGTGATATTATTACACCAAATTCCACACCTTTAGTCCATCTGCTTATGAAGGAGGAGATCTGACACACTACAGCAGTCGTTGCTTTGATGTTAATCTTGTTAAGGGGCTGTTGCCTGTTTTTACTTTCCTCCAGGTCTAATATTGAAGAAATGAGTTCTGCCTCGAGTAATGAATGAGTTAATATTCAAGCTATTAACCAGTGTTTTTATGTACTTTTCGGAGGTCAGGTCAAACAGTTTAACTCTAGTTAAAGACAGAAGGTTAAGCGCATTTTCGCTACAATGTTTGTTTACCCTGGAGTGTAACTCCCTGGCTGCCGGCTGCGTTTGTGATTTTTCTAATTCTCCTGAAATCTTGTCTAATGATCTTTTTGGCCAATCTATTCTAAGATACACAACATATCTAATATATCAAAAGCATGAAATGTCCATTTGATTTTAATATAGCTTTCTGAAGTATCAATTGCCATTATAAATAATACAACACCTTTTAGAAATGTGTCAATATTTACATGGCCACAACAAAATTAAACTTTTTTCAATAATGCTTTATCATTCATGAGCATTTATTATAAACGTTCAATATGAAGTAATGCTTTTCCTAATTAGTACGTATCGTGCCACTGTAATGTTTTCCTTTGAGTAACTTTTTTCCAATGATTGTTTTCTAATGTGATATTATTTCATTCGACTAGAAGGTTCAGAAACTTTGGTCAAGGAACTTTTCCTATCACTGTTCACATGTTGATCTATAAAAGCCTGTAGGACAGTTCTAGCCATCTTTTCAACCACTATGCTACTAAAAGAATGAGCAGAGTGTTATCAAATGAGGCTAAAGGTTTTAACACATGAGTCGGGCTTTGTTCAATCTACATAGGAGACATTTACTACAACTCTGTGGATCTCAGTACTAGCTCTCCAGTTCAGTAAAGGTGAAATCACCCTAATTCAAGCAGATCATAAGTCTGCTGTCTCATCAGAGAGAGAGAGAGAAGTGACTGGTGGTCTAATCTGATGGTCACCATGCCTCAAGCAAGGAGGAAGGAGGGATATGGGCCAGGTGCTGGCAGGTTGGACTAAATTGGGTTGGGATATCTGGTCAGCATGGACGAGTTGGAACAAAGGGTTTGTACATCTCTATGACTCTATTTGGGTCCAATAACTCTTCTTCAGAACTATTAGATATGCTGAAGACAGGGGTGGGATGTGGGGCTAGGGATGAAGAGAACAACTAGGTGGTGACAGAGCCCAGAGAGAGAGAAAGACAGTTAGGCAAACAAAAGGATGGATAATTGTAACAAAAAGAAAAGCTAATAACGAGGACCAAAGTACATGAAAATGAGCTAGTACAAAAAGCAGCCTATGAAAACAGCCAAGGTAGATCTGGGGTGTGGGGGGGGGTGGGTAAAGGACATGAGCAAAGGTATTCAGGTTCTAAAATTATTGAACTCGAAATTGTGTCCTGAAGGTTGCAGGGTTCACATGTGGAAAATGAGCTGCTGTTCTTTCAGCTTGCTGTGAGCCTCACTGGAGCACTGCAGATAGTCCGAGACAGAGATGTTGGCCAGAGAGCACAGTGGTGTGTTAAGATAGCAGGCAACTGGAAGCTCAGGGTCCTTTTTACAGATGGAATGTAGGTGATTCACAAAGTGGTAACCAGTCTGCATTTGGTCTGTGAGTGGTGTCCTCTATACTGGGGATCCTGTCGCCCTGTCATAACATGGACTGCTTTCAGCACACCCAACCCATTTCCACCCATTTTGTTCCCTGTCATCAGTTTTTTTTTTCTCCCTGGTTTCCTATTATCCATCCTTTTGTCCTTCTCTGTCTCAGGACATCATATCCACCAATTCTCTCACTTCATTCCCACCCCCCTAGTCCCCCATTCCCACAACATATCTACCACCTTTTCCTAGCAACTAATAGTTCCCAAATGGATCACAGGAGCTGCAGAGATCAACTCTGCTTTCTCTCCACAAATGCTGCCAGAACCAGAAAGTATATGAACTCTTCCTTTCATGGTTGTCCAGTATGCTTTCGTTAAAAGTGCTCCAAAACAACAGCCACAGAGCCCCCCCAAACCCCTCTGATCCACCTTATCCTTCTTCATTAGTCCTATGACAACAATATGAGTAACAATATACAGCGGAAGACTCAATACTCATAACTCAGTTAATAATTCACAATGAAATCACAAACTTCATGAGGATTGGTTAGCTGCACAAATGGATCACTAATAATCTAGCTTGATCAGGATTGAATATGGCTGGAAATGGTGATTTATTTGGCAGAGTTGTTTGTTTGAAGGTAAAAACTACATGTGAAAAGTAATCTTTTGAACACTGGTTTCACTGTGAAATTCCTCCTGCAGGATTTACTTATCTGTACAAAGCAGAGCACATGCTGCTCATTTCAAGCACTTACACCAGCAGGAACTCCTTCAAGTATCATGTAGAAAATGCTCTTCCCCCATTCAGATTACTGGTCTGTGTACACTGATGGTGTTAAGATTAAGTGTCCAACTGCAAATAGGAGCAAATGTGTGGAAGGAGCTGTGGACTGCAACACTATCTCAGGGTTGTGATGACCTTACAAACTGCTGGAGCTTCATTCTTGCTGTCGATAGCATTGCCAGGACCTTTCAAATTCTGTTACAACCCCGTGACACGCTCCCACTCATATTGCGTGTGTTTTCTGGCCTTTGACTTCATTTCAGCAGATGCAATAATATAATCCCAGCTCAAAGGAATCTCGACTTCAGTGTGGTACATTTAATTTGTAATCCATGTTTCAACTTCCGAATTCTGGGTGGGATAAAAGAGAATTGGAGTTAGGTTGAATGTAAAGATACAATCTGGAAAGGCTGCCCGTGCTTTTCACTCATGTGAAAGCAAACAAAAAGAACACAATTAGTAAAGGTGTATGGCTTCTTGTAAAGAGCTGAGTACATTTAACCTCATCCACACATCTGAGGTAGACCTGTAGGGAAATGAACTTTTAGAAGTCTTATTACTTCATGTAATTGTTTGCATGTGTCTGCTACCTCAAACTTGTTTCGTTTTTTTTCAAAGACTTTTGATTGTCTGAAAATGTCTGCACGGGGGAGGGGAATAAAGGGTCAGTCCTACGCAATGGCACATTTTTCCATTCATTCGATAAAAGTAACATTGACCATCGAGTGACCTTCTGTAGCCCACTGGCCCGAATTACAAGCAACAATCAAAACAGACAGCTGTAGGTCACAGAGGGCAAGCTCTGCTAAAATTGAAATCTAGCTTTAATTCTCCTGTATAATTAATCAAAATGAACCACCCTTATCTCACAGGCAACCACAGTCAATTTGTGAAGTACTTGAACAGGGGACTAGGTACAAATAGCACACCCTGATGTGTTTCGTGGAGGCATTCAACAGTGCAGGAATGGTCCAAATGCCTTTGAAGTTAGCAGATTGTTTTAACTAGTAGTTTTGAATATAATTCCATCAATCAAACCATAAGGCTAGCCAACGCAAAAGTGCTAGTTATATACCTATCACCCCTGTTCATAACAAAAAGGCTAAAAATCCATTTGTTAGGTTTGTTCTGTCAACATAAAATGGAAAAGCCTGTCAAGAGCCCTACCTGCCTACCAATGTGGAGGTTTATCAAATTGCAGGATAAGGTAAATGATTTGCAAAGACCAATATTATTCTTAAAAGGGCAACAGTAAATTAGAAGCCTATTCTAGTTAACACTAGGTGGAACTGGAGGCATTTTATTCCCCCACTTCACCCTTTAAGCACTAAGTCGTAAAACTGGGTAAATATTAATGGTTTTTTTTCCTGAAGACAGAGCTGAGAGACAAAACAGGCAAGGGGAAAAAAAGGTGAGTGGGTCAAGAATGACTGACTTCAAGAGGTTAAGATAACACAGAAAGATTACTTGCTCTGAACTGTGTCAAATTTATTTCTGTCATTAGGCTGAAGGCACTTCATTGAAGCGATGGTGATGCCATTCTCCTCACACCTACAGAAGTCTGACTGAGCTACCAGATGTTGGAACTCCAGGTCTGCTTTGTAGCAACAAGCATGACATGACTGGCCTCTTGGTCAGATTCTTGTGACATGACACCCTCGGGCATTTTATTGATCTCTTCTCACAGCAGATAAATGCTAATTGTACCCACACAACAAAACAATTTTATTATCATGTTAACTAGCAGTAGGATTCTTGGTCCTAAACAACTGTGGTTTTCCACTTCATTACCTACTAATTTAAAGATAAATGAATCTACAGTTACTAAGCAAATAAGGTCACCTATCAAGTACTTGTAAATTAATTTGCAAACAAGGAAGGGGGTATATTGTTCAAGTGGAATGAGAGGGGTGTTAGTCGTATTGGCTGAATTGGTACCTCATGCTGACTTACCTCACTTTCTCTCCAATTCACATGTAATTGGGAACTAATTAATGTGTACATTCTACCTGATGCCCTTCTGGTAGAACTGTGCATGCTGGTGCTCAGTGAAACTGTGGCTTTGTTTGCGACAAACTTGTTTATTTTCTAAAACAAACATTCTGATGAAGAGTCACTGAACTGGAAATGTTAACTCTGCTTTCTCCCCACTGATGCTGCTAGACCTTCTGAGTTTCGCCAACAATTTCTGTTTCTTTTCCCACCAATTATGATTTTGACCCCATACTTTTAGAATCCCTAAAGTATGGAAATAGGCCATTCAGCCCATTGAGTCCACACTGACCCTCTGAACCACATCCCACTCAGATCCACTGCATCCCTGTAACTTTACATTTCCCATGGCTAATTTACCGATCCTACACATCCCTGCACACTATGGGCAATTTAGCATGGCCAATCCACCTAACCTGCACATCTTTTGACTGTGGTAGGAACCCAGAGCACCTGGAGGAAACCCACGCAGACACAGGGAGATTGTGCGAATTCTGCACAGACAGTTGCCTGAGGGTGGAATCAAACCTGGCACTGTGAGGCAGCAGGGCTAAAGACACGTTCTGAAAACAGCTCAGGGGCCTTATTTAAGAATACAAACTGAAAAAGGCTGGAAGGACACAGCACAACAGCAACAGTTAAACCTGTTTCACAGTATTGGGTTAAGACTGCTCATCAGCAATAGGTTACTGATGATGAATGCAGACCCGTCAATTAGAAGCTGGCTAACTTAGTGATATGGGCATGTTTTATCAGCAAGAGGTAACTTAATGGATGGAGACCCTTTGTTCGTTCCAAGTTAATGTTACCATGTGGAAACTCTTCACAAGCAGCAAGTTAGCGTTGCAGAGTGCACACCCTTGATCTGAAACAGATTAATGATACCAGGTGAAAGCTCTTCATCAGATGCATTTCTGAGGTTAACATTCCTGACCAGAGATCTTTCATCAGGAACAGATGAATGTTACTGATTGGAGATTCTTCATTAGAAGCAGATCATTGTCACGAGGTGGAAACGCTTTATACAAAGTTTGCAATACAGAAAACAGGCTTGGGAATTAATCGGCTGAAATTTCAGTGTTGAGAGCGCATTCTTCATTTGAAAGTGTTCAGTCTGCAGCAGCATGAGGATGTGAACTGAGTCGCTATGTATGTTCTATTTTACATGTATAAGCTTTGCACCTGCCTATCAGAATAGCATGAATGGGATTATCTGGCTAAAATAAACTTTAAAGTAGCTGCCTTTTCATGCAGAATCTCTTCACTGCTACATTGACAATCTTCCCCACCCGACTCTGACCATCGGTTAAAATGTTTCTGGGATGCTGGCTCACTGCCTCTAGGTCTGGTTCCTATGAAACTTGACTGTGCTCGGTTCATGACCCATAATAAAGTGTATGTACTGCATCGAGGCTCCTAACGATAAAAAGAGCACTTCATTACCACCAATGAATATTCCATTTGTTACATTCTCAGAAACGGGTTTTGCAGTTAAAGGCCTGTCAAAAAGCTTTTATAAAACAAAGACTTCTTCTTGTATTGAAATTATAAATTGTTTTCAGATTGCCTCTCAATTTGTAACTGAGAAATGAATGACTACCCAGCAGTGAGTGCAATGCGGCACATGCTGTGTTAGAGTAAAGAAGTGTTTTTTTTATGTCATTTCAGCAAGATCTCAATCTTTCCAGTTTGTAAACAATTTGTCAGTGCTAACCCAGAGCTCTATCTTTAAAGTTCAGATCTTTTGAGTCTTGCAAAATACTAACTTGGGGATAATTTCAGTAGGTTACAGACCACTGTGTTTACAGCTTGCCTTTAAGTATTTTTTTATTTGTTTGTGGGATGTGCGCATCGTTGGATGGATGGTGTTTATTGCCCATCCCTCATTGCCCTTGAGAAGGTGGGGGTGAGCTGCCTTCATGAGTCACTGCAGTCGTTCTCCTGTGGGTTGACACATAATGCCAATGGGGAGGGAATTCCAGGATTTTGTCCAAGCAACAGCGAATGAATGATAATATATTTCCAAGTCAGGATGGCGGTGAGTGGTAGTTCAGCCATGACAGAAGGCGGCAGAACATTCCTAACTCTGGATGGATAAAAGTGCTGCCACCCCTAATTTGTAACTTTCTGAAAGTGCGCTTCATTGTTATAGCAGCCCTAGTACATACTAAGACATTCCTCAATTGTTATTCCGTCATGTTTATTTAGTTTCCCTTAAAAGCATCTATGCTATTTACCTATGCTTGTGGGAGTGAGTTTCACATTCTAGTGACTCCCTGGGTAGAACTGTTTCTCATGAATTCCCTATTAAATTTATTAGAATCTGTGCTATAATTACAGCTTCCAGTTTCGATCTTCCCTGCAAATGCAGACAACCTCTCCAAATCAACCCTATCAAACCATTTCATAATGTAAAGGAACTTCCTGGGTTTCTCTCCTCCAGAATAAAGGATCTCAACACACTAATGCTTCCTCATAAGTATAACCTCTGAGTTCTGATTATCATACTTCAAAATCATTTTCTTTCAAAACTGCTCCAAAACTTCTACACCCTTATTTTATGACGTGTGATTAGATTTAACAGACCACCCCCAATTCTCCCACCAAAGGGAATGAGAATGCTGGAGATTCATTCAGTCCAGAGGGCTACCTGCTCCCCTCCCACCTTACTGCAGACACCCACCACCCCATGCCCACCACAATTATACCAATAGGAATGGCATGGTCAGGTGGTTCACCTGCCAGTAAGATGATTGGGGCCCATGAGTGAGCAATTAATGCCAAATGAATGACCATTTAGTCCACTGCTGAGATGTAGCAGACAAAGGTCAAGTTGACCTGGTGGCAAAGACTGCCATCCCGACTGGCCTCAAAGAAAGACTGTCTACAGGGTGTTACTTGCTCCTGATTGCCCCTCTCAATGACCTCTCAAATGTCATTTGCTCATCAGGGCTGGGTACAAACAATATGTACAGCACATCTAAATTTTCTTCGTTCTTCCATGAGATATGAACATGATTAGGAAGGTTTGTTGCTCATCTCTCATCATTGGTGAACTGAGTAGCTTGCCAGGCTATTTCAGACATCATCAAGAATCATTGCTATGGGTCTCGTGAAATATGTAGGTCAGGCTGAGTAAACTTGGCAGATTTCCTTCTCTAAAATATGTTTGGGAAGAGATGGGTTTTTAACAACAATGGTGGCTGCCATGACTTATCGTTTGATTTTAAATTTCACCAGCTGTCATGGTGGCTTTCGATCTCATATCCCCAGGCATGATAGCCTATACTCCTGGATTATTCATCTAGCAACATGGGCGGCATGGTGGCTCAGTGGTTAGCTCTGCTGCCTCACTGCACCGGGGACCTGGGTTCGATTCCAGCCTTGGGTGACGGTCTGTGTGGAATTTGCACATTCTCCACGTGTCTGTGTGGGTTTCCTCCGGGTGCTCTAGTTTCCTCCCACATTTGAAAGATGTTCAGGTCAGGTGAATTGGCCATGCTAAATTACTCACAGTGTTAGGTGCATTAGTCAGAGGGAAGTGGGTTATTCTTCCGAGGGTTGGTGTGAACTTGTTGGGCTGAAGGGCCTGTTTCCACACAGTAGGGAATCTCATTAAAAAAAAATTACTGCTTTACCACCACTTTCCCAGTATCAGGTCCATTCCTAAGTCTGATTGCCAGTTGATTCAGAAGAAATTTAATTCCCCATGTAGCCTATTGACAGTCAATTGCCTATTGAATGGGCATGGGTAACTGGGCAAAAAACTGTTTATTTTCAGATGGCCAAATGTAGAATCTGGTACCTCAACCTAAGGAATCTGGAACAAGTCAAGTAATCTTACATATGAATGCATGACAATCTTACATATGAATGATGTAGCTTATATAATCTAAGTTATGTTCAGCTTCAAAACCTTTATCCTAGAGACTCTGGTATGTCCTGTTCAGAAGCGAACAATTCCCTTAGTTTATATTCCTCTCCCAATGTAGAGAAGACCCCTCCCCCTCTCTTCCATTCCTCCCTGCCACCATCCGGGTACATTCCTCCCATTGACCAAGTAGGTCATACCCTTTGCCTGTCTTCACTATCCCCACTTCACCACCCTGCCCCCACCACCCCCTTTATCTGCAGTTACCCCTACAACCAACCTATTCGTGCCCTCAGCATACATTTAGCCCTGCTTATACTTATTGGTGTGGAGGTGCTGGTGTTGGAGTGGGGTGGACAAAGTCAAAAATCACATGACACCAGCTTATAGTCCAACAAGTTTATTTGAAAGCACAAAACCTCTTGGGATATTTTTCTATATTAATGATGCTATGTCCATTCTAGTTATTATTGTTAATTGCAGAAATAAGTTGTTGCACTGTTACCTTTCATTCTGAATTGGCTGAGCATGTGGTGTTTTGAGGGTAAAGACTAGTTACCTGCAAATTATCCACCAGTAAATCACAGAAAATTCTGGTATTGAAATACATAATTAGCCATTAACTACACTTATTGTACAACAGCTCATACCTCAGTTCGAAGCATGAATGGCCTTGGAATCACAAGATTCCATGTTCATGTCCCACTTCAGAGCTTGAGTACAAAAAAATTGATGGTGACATTCTTGAATACCATTGAAGAAATGTTGCAGTGCCAGATGTACAGGCTTTTGGGTAAGATATTAGTAAAAGGCCTCTTCTGCCTCCCAGGATGGGTATTATTTCCCATGACATTACTTTGAAGAAAAGTGGCAGAGTTATCCCCCATGGTCTTCAACCAACTTCACTGGAGTATGGCGATTTCAACACCAGGGGACACACTTTTAAGGGGAGAGGAGAGAAATTTTAAAAAGGCATGAGGGGCAAATCTTTTCCACCAAAGGTGGTTCGCTTGTGAAATGAAGTTCCTGAGCAAGTAGTGGATATGGGTATAATTGAAATGTTTAAAAGATATTTGGATAAGTACATGAATAGGAAAGGATTGGAGGGATATGGGCCAGGAGCAGGCATGTGGACTAGTTTAGTGTGGGATTATATTGGATTGGTTGGACCGAAGAGTCTGTTTCTGTACTGTATGACTCTATGAGTCTATGATAGATCATCTGGTTGGAATCACATTGTTATTTATGTAAATGTGCTGCCACATTTCCTCCATTACAACAATTCACTTCAAAAGTACTTCTTTGACTGTCAGGAGCTTTGAGATTTGTGCCAGTTGGCAAAAGGTGTTATCATAAGCCCTGGGGAAACCAAAATTTAAAAAAAAAACTGCTTCTCCCTTGAATCTATTTATAGTTCAGGACATTAATCCATTTCTCACTGTGAAACCAATACTTTATCAGTTTCACCAGTGCTTAGTCTGCTAACATTGTCCCTTAGAAGATGATCATCTTCTGAGATTTTTGGCTTCCCTTGAAGCACTTGGAAATCCTTGGAGTGTTTAGGTATATGTTCATACATCCAGATATGTATCAATGCTGATGAAAACCTAACAATTTAACATGCTGTCCAGAAACAGTAAAGGCAGACAGCTAGACGATGAACATTTCTCCTGACATAAGCCTTCTAAACCAGCGTAACGTCCTTATTACCCCATAAAGGTCATTGTTTTCCTAAGGCTTACATTCTGAATTGTGAGTTCTGAAAACACTCAAAGTGAAATTTGTTATGATAATTATTTCTTTCATAGGTCAATTGCTAAAGATGCTGTCAGGCTTAAACCTTCTTCAGTGAAGCTTGTTGAGTATGGCATGATGGTGGTTATGTTATTGGGCCAGGGGTCCAGGGACTAGGCAATTAATCCACATTTCAAAACCCAGGTTGGGTATTTCAGAACTTAAATTCTGGAAATGAAATGCTTACATCAGGAAAGCTGACCATGAATTAGTCAGATTGTTGTAAAAATAGTCCTTCGATATCCAAATGTTCTCGCAGGGATGAATCTGGTGCTCTTACCCACTCTGACCTGTTCAACAAGGTTCCCAGTAATGGGTCCTCAAAAGGGTATTGAGAGCTCCACCAGTATGCCTTAATCAAATTTGGGGCTCTATTGTCAAATTGGAAGAGCTTCACAGTGTGTATGTGAAAAGTGGAAGGCACTTGGAAGTTCTCAGCAGAAGTTTGTAAAAGGTAAGCATTTATGAAACACAGAGAAGTGAACATCATCCCTGACCACAGACCCCCGTGCCATTTCTGTCCCTGTTTAGTCATCTGCAGCTGGCTGATTCAATAAGATATGAGGTAGGAAACCCATTGCCCAGCACCTCCTTAAAATTGAGAATTAATGTGGCGCAGACTCACAGATCAAAGCAATTTCTTTACGGGGAGCTCAAAGTTGGATTACTGTAAAAGGCCATATACTGGAAAATAACAGATCAGTCAACATCTACAGAACATCTTTAAACAATAATAAAAGTGGCTGTGGTAACTGATCCTTCACTCATCCATATGGGGTATCTATAGACATATATATCATTCACCCATTTGAAGTTATGGAATGATGTTTGATAGGGCTTTTAGGGAGAGGAGGCACCATTCATCAGTGGATATGGTCTATACTGGCATGCAAAGACTGATTTTGATGCATTGGATGGATGTGTCCATTCTAGATCCACAAGATCTAGGAGGGGCTTAACATCTAGCACAAAGAATAAACAAAAGGTCCCAGACACTGTCCGGACCTGGATCTATTTTGATCCATCTGAATTCACCTTGCCTCTGGAAAATGATCAGGATGAGAGAGGGAGGCCAGAGACACACAATTCTCCTTTGTTTCAAACGTATTCACTCACAGGACATGTTCATCATTGACCTATTATCTGTCAAAGAAAAACTTTCCAGGCACAGACCATCCTTCATACAGTCTCCTACGTATTCACTAGAATCTTGTTGAGTACTCTAGATGACGAAAATGACCATCTTTGCCCCAAAGAATAAACATCATTGTGCTTCAGTCTCCATTAAGGTGAGGGTAAGGAAATGTTTAAAATGTTTGTATCCTGGGGACATTGACAAGCCTTTAATTTATGTCCATCCTTAGTTGCTTGTTTTAACACAGGCTGAAAGTGCAGAAATTAGCACATTCTCTGGTTACAACAAACATTTGCTGATAACCCAAGTCTGGAGCCACTTCAATGGGAAAAAGATGAATTGCAAATAACGAGAAAAATCTTGGTGAACATGTACAATAAATATCAACTCAGGGTAAATGTTAAATTTCAAACAACAAAGACTCAGACAGTTATGATAGAGAACTTTATTGAAATCATTTAATTGGAAAAACTGAAGAACGTCAAAATTATGGAGGTTTTATTAACTTTGCAAAACTGAGAAAGGGCAGCGTCTGAATTTTGGTTTTATTTGTACTGAATGTAGCAACTTACTTCAATCTCAGCAGGCACCTTGTAATCTCCAATGAATCTTCAAAATGCTCCAATTCAAAGAGACTTACACACCAAGCACGAAAAATGGAAAGAGAAGGGGCATTTGTAATTCAGAAAATACATTTGTAATATAAAGATTTGAGGAGTTTTCATAACATGGGTGGGCAACCTCAGAAATAAAATAGTTGAGAACCCAGCTACATGTGATTCAACCCCATAGTAGCTGGGTATGAAATGTCCAACAAACTTACCACAATAATCTCAGGGCAAGTAGTGATGTGGAATAAATTTACCTTATGAGTGGTTGGCAAGTCCACAAAACCATTTGTAACTATTTTTAAGGGAAATTATAGCAATAGTTTGTTCAATCACAGAACGGTAACGCTTACCAAAGAGAGATTTAAAACAAAAAAAATGTTGTTGACAATATTCTTGACATTTGGGGGCTTTTTATGAATGTTTTGTTTGTAATTTAACTAACTGCTTCCAATAATTGTGGGCAGAAAGATTTATTGCAGCACATCCAGCACAAAAAAAAGTTTCCAAACTCATTAAGTCCAGAGATCTGATTACCAAATTTTTGAGCTCTCCAATTACCAGTCTGCAGCACACTGGGAAGTAAAGTTTCCAGAATCTATTAACATTACAGCTGTAGTTTTGTTCTGTAAGAAATTAACAAGGTCACAGAATGAATATAAAATTATTCACGTATTTACCTGATGAAAGCTTCACTTCTGAATGTGAGAATGATATACACAAAGCTTTCACTTGATTCAACTGCAAATTGAGATGTATCATATTTGGGAAATTTTCATCAACGTTAGGAACTTCCTTTGCAGCTTCAGAATTTTGTTTTAGTTACTACATCTGCACACGTTCATGTCTGCTGACTAATTGTAATAAATGAGTGACATTCAAAACTAGACAACATTCCTTGATTCACAGCTTCTTTCATCTAAACTAATACTGAGGATTAGCAACTTCACTACTTATCCTGGTCTGACTGGACTACTGCAGTGGTTAGGGGAATTAAAAGATGCCAAAAAGGTTAAAGAATGAAATGAGTTAATAAGATTTTAATGCTTCTACTTATTTTAATATAACTTTTATGCCTTTTATCTTCCACTGTTTTGTGTCTTCTGTTGTTACTAAGGTTGTCTTACCTCATAGACTCCAACCTCTGTGTGCTACCAGCTGTGAAATCTCATGAGTATAAGTGTTAGACAGATGGAAGTCTATTGACTATAAGGAGCTGGGTGTTTTCAAAGAGTGAGGCGCACATAAACAAGCAACTTTTGAACTAAAATGAATGATACCGTAGAATTGCTACATCTTCACAACTGTTGGTCAGTAAGATCAGCTGAACTCCACACATTTACATCAAGTATATGCTCAAAGCTCTTGACTTCAGCTTCCGGTAAGTTTTGTAGTGGCTGATAAAAGCTGAAGGAGAGTGAATCCCCTTTGTTTTAAGTTCTTAGAAATTGTACATTAGGCCAGCTGTGTTTATATTAAACTTTGAGAGGCAAGATCTTGAAATCAAGATGCACACACCTGCTACTATAATGTGGCAGCCAGTTTCCAGATCCAGTGTTGCCAGACTCTCCCTTCTTAAAAGGTGATCTGGGTGCCAGTGCCAAAACAGCACTTGAAGCATTAAACATAATATCAGTATGGTGTGAAAGGTCACATATAACCAAACACACTGTATAACTGAGGCGTTACTCACAGAACAGTGAAACTTGATAAACCACAGTGCATCATCTAATTCAGGTACATGTGTTAATGGAGAAAGTAAATCTTCTAGGTTCCAGACAGTTGTGTAACTTTCCTGACATAATATGTCAGTAATGGGTACAAGATGTAATTAATACTCTGCAAGGCTAAAAGCCATTGTGATTTATATTGAACTGTAAAATAATGCAATTGTTAATTATTAAAATAAAATCCACTTCTCTGTTTGACTCAGGCAAATGGTGGAAAGAATAGCAACATTTTAAGGTCCTTGTCATGAGCATCTGGATGCACACTTAAAGACAGTCACTTCAGAATCATGGCTGTGTACATATTAAATACACAAAGTGGTGGTCTCTGGGAAGTTAAATGATAACACTGCTACAGATTTGTTAGTGAATGGGTGGGGATGGTGAGGGTGGGGGGGTTTAGTTGGGGAGGATAACAATCTATGAGCCGGTGAAACAAGCCATTCAAGGGTTGAAAAGTAACAGCTGTGTTGTATCTTTCAGGAGAGGATCAAGTCATGCGGCTGAGATAGGCAAACGTTGGCTTAAAGTTTGCTCTGTCTTTGATTGTCCCTTGGATATCTGCCCCATCTCCTGTCAAAAGTGTTTGCCAGCTGTTTGTTCCCAAGATTGTCGCTCATTCCCATCCACAGACATTCAAAGAGAGTTAAGTACTTTTATTTGAAAATCGAATGTCGTTAGAATCAGATTGTAGTGGGGCCCTGGTGTTTCTGTCATTTTTTTCTTTGTGTTGTTGACTTATAAACCCATTTAGTAAAATGGTGAGATTTACAGATCTTTAAACAAAATAAAACCACCATTCCTTTTAGCAATGAGAAGACAGAATTTTGTTGGAATATCTGGAAACAGAGAAGATATTGGTATCAATTTTAATTGTGGATGGTTGGGTCATTAAAACTGAGCAGTTAATTACCTGGTTCTGCTGCCTCCAGAGAATCGAAAATAAAACACTTGTCTCATTTTTGCCCAAGACAAAAACGAGTGTAAAAAGGCAAACACCCTCGTTCGCACTGCATTTTACACTAGTTAGCTACAGTCTATTAACATGTTGTTCAGTGTTAATTTCAGCATTAAGATATCAACCTTTTTCTCTCTCTTCTTAATTTGTTCCTTGACCTTGCCAGTGGCATCCCCATCCAATGATAGCCGCCCTTCCCAAAAAGATTTTGAGAAAGTTGTGTGGTGATTTCATTTTCACGTTGCATTGTGCTGTTGTTGGGTAAGGCACTCCTGGATTTTGAATCTGCAACAATCACAATATGGTAAAGGATGCAAGCCGTTCCTTCTGCCATGCCCATGCTTGCTCTCTGCAAAAGCAAATCCCACTGCTTTGACTTCTCTGCATAGGCGCAGTTCTTCAGAAAGTAATGTAACAATTTCAGTTAATCGTTTCAGGAATTCACTGTTTTATGTAACATTAGCGTCATCGGCTTTTTGATTCTTCTGTCAATGGGAACAGTTTTTCCCTACCTGCTGTGTCCACCATCTCTTGTGATTTTAAATGTCTCTATCAATCACCTCTTAAATAGTTTCTTCTTCAAGGACAATGAGCTCTGGGTGATGGTGGCGAAGTAGTAATACTACAGTATATGTAATCCAGAAAATGAGGGTAACACCCTGGGGATAAGTTCCACTCACTGCTGTAGTGGGATTTAAACTCACAGGATGAAAATGAAGATTGCAGATGTTGGAGATTAGAATCCAGAGTGTGGTGCTGGAAAAGCACAGCAGGTCAGGCAGCATCCGAGAAGGAGAATTGACATTTCAGGCAAAAGGCAAAGGGCTTTTGCCCGAAACATCAATTCTCCTGCTCCTCGGATGCTACCTGACCTGCTGTGCTTTTCCAGCACCACACACTGGATTCTAATCTCCAGCATCTGCAATCTTCATTTTCATCCAGTGAGTTTAAATTCCACTACAGCAGTGAGTGGAATTTAAATCCAATTAATAAATCTGAAATTGAAAGGTGGTCTCAGTGATGGCACTCATGAAACTATAATCAGTTGTGGAAATCTAATTGGTTTAATAATGTCCTTTAGGGAAGGAAATCTGGCTGACAGGTGACTGCAGACCCACAGCAATATGATTGAATCCTATCTATTCTGTATTCCACCCTATAAGCCACTCTATTGTGAGGGGTGGCATAACAAATGTTGAACTCACTAGCGATACCCATTTCTCATGAAAGAATAAAGGCAAATCAATCTATCAATATAGTTCTGAAGTTTGTCATCCCAGGAATCTTTGTCATGGATCTTTTCTGCACCTTAATTAATGTCTTTGCATCCTTCCTAACATGTTGTGTCCTGAAGTGGTACATTACTTCCTACCTGAGGCTGAACCAATGATTTGTAATAATTTAACATAATAGCCTTGTCTTTGCACTTTGCGCCTCTACTTGTAAAACAAATAAAGGAAGCATGATATGAGTGTACAAAAGGCTGAATTGTAATGGCGGAGGAAACTCAAGGACGATGCTGTTCCTATGCATTTGCCGCTCTTGGTCATCTCAGAGTCAGAGTTGTGTGACTTCATAAAGCGCTATTGAAGAAACCTTGATGAGCTGTTGATTCCATCGATTATAGGCCAGTTTAAATTAAAAGTTCTTTTTGGTGTTTACTTTCATCCTTGTCATCAGGAACAACTCACTAACACTGCCATCACCCTGAATCCCCCACAAAATATCGCTGTTTTTGGAAAATCTCCACAGACACTGATATCCCGCCACCAAGTCATCTTTTATTTACACATGAACAGTCCTTGACTTTAGTATTGCCTAATTCAGAGTCAGCTTTCAGAATGGCAGTATCTCTGTTGCTTCCCTCTTTATCTGTCAGCCAGGGCTCCCTGACTGGACCAGGTTAACAGCTCCAGTCAGGGAACTCATATCCCAGCTGACTGATCTCATTATAAGCATTACAGGACTCTTCACTTTGGCTCCAATGAAAAATAAAATTACATCATTTTTGAAAATTATTTGATTATGCAAGAAGGCTGAAGAGTGGCCTAACAGAGGCCATTAATATTATGAAAAAATTTAATAGTTAAAAGGTAAAATTGCCCTAGTTTACCAAGACAAAGGGCTGCTCTCACATTTGGGAAAAACAGCTGCTGGTGATTTAACCTGAGGGTTACCATGTATCTGGTAAGGGGAGAGATTGAGAAGGAGGATTCTTTGTGGCAATCTCAGCCAGTACATGAATTGAACCCATGCTTTTGGCATCATCACATACCAGCCAACTAACCAGCCCCTACCTTTACTAAGTGAAGGATGTTTCCACTTCTGAGGTAGCCAAAAACTGATGGAAAATACCTCATAAATTCAATGAGGAATTTGGGGGAAATCCTTTCACCCAGAGAGTAGTTAGAAAGTTGGAATAGTTGGGGCAGATAACATAGTTAGGCAAAGGGAATCTACATAAATACAAGGCAAAGACAAGGATGGAAGGAAATGCTGACACAATAAGAAACAGTAGGATTAGACAACATCTTTTTTGGAGCATTAGCACTCACATAGAGTCATAGAGATGTACAGCATGGAAACAGATCCTTCGGTCCAATTGAACCATGCCAACCTGATATCCTGACTTAATATAGTCCCATTTGCCAGCATTTGGCCCACATCCCTCTCAACCCTTCCTATTCATATACCCGTCTGGATGCCTTTTAAATGTTGTAATTGTACCAACCTCTACCACTTCCTGTGGCAGCTCATTCCATACACGCACCACCCTCTGCATGAAAAAGTTGTCCCTTGTAAATCTTTCCCCTCTCATTTTAAACTTATACACTCTAGTTTTGGACTCCGCTACCTGGGGAGAAGACTGTAGCTATATTTACCCTATCTAAGCCCCTCATGATTTTATAAATTTGGGTAATGTCACCCCTCAGCCTTTGATACTCCATGGAAAACAGCCCCAGCCTGTTCAGCCTCTCCTGATAGCTCAAAACCTCCAATCCTGGCAACATCCTTGTCAACCTTTTCTTAGCTGGGAAACCAGAATTGAATGCAGTTCAACATAGATCATTTAGACCAGTGGCCTGTTTCTGTGCTGTCAATTTTGTGTAAAATGTGCTGCAGAAAATGTTAAATACAGCTGCATAAGGAAAAAAAAAAGTTTAAAACCGCATGGAGTATTTGCTGCTCATCCCTGGACAGGAAGGGTATGACCACACACATCACTCATCCTGTGGTGTCTTGCAGCATCACACCAGAGTGCCTCATGTACACATGCATTGATTTAAGAAATGAAACAAATCCAAGCAGTTGTTTTTAAAAAAATAAAGGCAAGGAATAAATATTTAACCCTGAAACCATTAAACGTGACTTACCAAGCATACATTAATTTCTACGCTGTAATTCATTCAAAACTGAGCTATGTGAATGTTTCTGGCCCTGCAGTTTCAGTTTTGGGTTTTCTGTATCTTATTTATTGGCAACAAAATAAGTTCCAGAGAAATTGTATGACAGCTGATAGCTTTGTTAAAATATGTAAGCTTTTCTCAAAAAATAATTATATCTGTGTGAATGCACATCAAGTTGCTGATATTATAGTCTGTGAACAATACCTAATTTACTCACTTTTGGTTTTGACACTCACAAGCAGGTGTTAAATTCTGCCAAATGGTGCTGAAGAAACAAAATTGCAAAGGCACTTGCACTTTATAGTATTATTAACGAAAATATCTAAAAGGGACAAAACTGAAATTTTTCTTTAGTCTTGATCTAGCACTAGGATTGTGTGAGTATCTCATGAGCTATAAAGCTGTATGGTTCGACTTGTCCAAAAGACTGAAGTTTGGAACCCAGTTTGAACCAAGCTTGACAGTTGGTGCTGTTCAGGTGAGGGTGCAGCTGTCAGGGAGACTGGAAGGACTAAACTGATGAGAGATTCCGTGTCACTCGTTCATTCTGTTCGTTGGATAAGGACTCACAGATATGGTTTTCTGCTGAGTCCCCTTCCTTTCTCCAAAAAGAACAGTAAAGGTAAGAGGACTGTAGTGGGGAAAGGGAGAAAGTGGAGGGAAAGGAGGGGAAAGAACATCATATTGAATTTGTTATTGTTAGGCATGGGGCTACAATCAAACGATGGCCAGTCAGTTTTCATGATTAAGACATGTTGGAAAAGTTGAAACTATTAATGGTCATCTATTCTACATATGTATTGTTACATTGTAATCATTGCATTCCCTATGGACAAAGATCTAAAATAAATACAGTATGGGGAAATTAAAGCCTGCAAAACATTTTCATTGAACTGAGCTAATGGAAGGATTACAGATGTAGGTAGTTTTTAATGTTGGAAACTTTGGCAAATCTACAAAACTGCTCCAACACAGAGTTGAATCTGGTGTCATTGTCTTTTCATTCAAAAGCTTGGCTTAGTGTAAGCTCAGAGATCATAAATTTAAATAACTCACTGAACAGGCAATGATGGAAAGCTGCAATGTTTTTTGATGCATGTCACATTTCATGAAGAACAATAGTACTCTTCAATTGAACAATAATAACAATGAAGATATTGCATTTGCTACATTCTTAGGATATCCCAAAACAACTAATTACCAATAAAGTCACTGTTTTTTTTTTACGAGTTAATACAACAATCAATTTTTGCCCAGCAAGAGTACAAAGACTGCAAATAGGATGCATGAACAGTTAGTTTGCTTTATTGTGGCTCAAGAAAAGCTTGGAAGACTACCATGGAAACGTTTATGCCTACAAGAACAGGCAGAGTAGGATGCGCTTTAACATCTTACTGAGAAAACTATTTTAGTGATCTTCAGAAGGGAAGAGGTAGGCAGTTGATTATAGGGACAAATGATGAAAGTGGAGCAAAGTTTTGCAGAAATTAGAAGTTAGGATTTTGAGCAGCTTTTGAAATCAGGGCGTGGAGCAGTAATGTGAAGTCAGTTTGGAGGATTGTTACAGAGTGCTTTGGTGTTGTGGTCATCCATTAGTTATCCTCTAGAGATAGAAAGGGAGAGTTACATTAAGTAATAATCTGGAGACAGAAGTATTGAGGACTTGGGATAAGGCATATGTCTCAAAGGATTTTTAATGTCCAGTTCTTCCTCTCAGAAATTCAAATTTTATATTCTTCACGTTAAGATCTCAGCTTTAATAGGAAATGCCGTCTATGTGTTCTTCGGTTTTACATGTTCTGCTAAAAAATAATCAAACCCAGAGACAACACCCATTTTAAATGATTCTTATCTTCCCACATGAACGTTTTTGTTATTGAGTTAGAAATTGTGTGTGTTGGTTGCAGTTTACTTGGCACTGAACACACTTTCTCTCAAAGCCCAGGTGGGGAATGACCCCCAGGCGATGAGGAGAGAAAAACTAAATGGAGAAATCCAGACCAAGAGGGTATGACCTTAAAATTAGCACTAATTCATTTTGGAGTGAAATCAGGAGGAACTTGACAAAGGTGAGCAAGAATTTGGAATTGTCACTCTCCAAAATGCTGTGCAGATTGGACCCATCAAAATGTTCAAGATTGATAGCAATAGATTTTTGTTAGAGAAAGGGAATAGACCAAAGGCTGGAAAATGGACTTAAGGAATAGCCAGACCTTTTTGTGAGGGTCTGGACTTCTGGTCTTATGATGAAGTTACGAGCAAGTTTGAGGATGGAGGCGGGAAGGGTTGCAGAGATAATGAAAACAATTAGCTATTGCCAGTGTGAAAAATCTTTCAAAGTTACAAAGAAGGTCACAACTCCTTAGATATTGGAATCACTATCATATCACTGACTCTAAAGTTCCTTGAGTCTAAGAACCCACAGCCCAGAGGTGGAACTCGGACAAGCACCGGAGGTTACAACAGAATTTGGATTCAACTGGATTGTATTGCTTTTGTCCAAACAAGTCCTAGGACTCTTCATCTTCAACAGTATCAGGTCACTCGAACTCAAAACATTCCTGGTCCATAATTTGTTTTCATGGCTGATGTTGTGTATTTTGAATCAGCCATTAATTTCAGATATTTTCCAAACAGTATTTCTTGAACTACTGTTCTCACCTCATCCTGCGATAAAAACATAATAATAAGAGTAGGTCATTCCGCCATTTGAGTTAGCTCTGCCATTCAATATGATCAATGCAAATCTTCTAACTAGGTCCCCTGTTCCCACTTTCTCCCCATACTCTTTGATCCCTTTAGCCCTTAGAACTATACCTAAGTCCTCTTGAAACCATTCAATGTTTTCCCCACATCTGTTTTCTGTGGCAGAGAATTCCATAGGCTCACCATGCTCTGAGTGAAGAAATTGCTCCTCATCTCAGTCCAAAATGGCCTACCTCATATGGTTAGATTGTAACTGCTGGTTCTGGACCGCCCAGTCACCAGGAACGTCCTTCCTGTGCTTACCATGTCTGGTCCTTTTAGGATTTTATAGGTTCATATGAGATTCACGCAGAGTGCCACACACTGCCAATATGCAGTCCTACCTCTCTCTTCAACAGTGCTGAGTAATACTATCTCAAAATGCCCTGTTTTGCAGTTTCGTCCACCAGCAGATGGATGCTCATCGCTAAGGTTGGTTGTGATTTTAGATTGCTTAGAATCAGTAGTTGCCATGGATGGAGGTGTAGGTTTCACTGGATTGGTAATGTTCACTGAATAATGATAGAAGAGTGCGATATTATGAACTATCGGTGACAATAACAGGAACCATGAATACTGATAAATGTCACAGCCTTCCTCACATGGGGCACTTCAACTGCACAGGTGCCCAATACTCACCCAACATATGCCAACTGGCCTGACCAAGGATGATTGCTGTCGGTAGGCTGAGGTTTCTTCTTTGCCCCCAAATCACATCCCACCTCCTTGCAGCCTCCCATGAACTTAAGAGGCTTTCAGAATTGAACAAGCTTACAAGCCTTTCCTTTGTAATGCTTTAGTTTTCTTGAATAATAATATGTTGATCTGCAGATTGCAAACTCTTTGACTTACCCATGTGTTTGGGTTCTTTGGAATAAGCCAGTGTAAGACTTTGTTGGAGGTCTAAAACGATAACAAAAGGATGTTGTATGATTTAACTTTAAATAGAAGACAGCATGAAATGCCAAATCTATTTTGCATTGTATGTTCTTTCAAATGAACTGTATTTTTTCCCACATAATTACAAGTAATTATATTGGTTTCAACAGAATGAAAATCAGTTATTCCAAATACTTCAGTGCAGTCCTTCTGTATCACATCCTGTGGCACCAATCGAGATTACAAAGGGTTCAGTAGCAAAACAAAGAAAATGAGAACCACAACTTGCAATCAGAAATGAGGATGTGACTTTAAAGACACAGTAAAGCCTTTGTCAACCTGCCAATTCTAAAATGATCAAAAATATAATTTCAACATTTCCATTAAGAACTTTCAGATGTCATTACAACAATTTAATACATTTAGCTCAAAAGGCAATGAAGCTAAATATTCTACTGTTAGAAAGATCGATGGAACAGTCACTTAACCAGTCATCCTGAAGAATATTGACTTATGTGGAGTTTCATTCAAATAATTTAAATTTTGTATCAATTTTAATGATATGACCATTTCAAGGTCTGTCTGATGCTTTTCATTGGCATAACATTATGTGAATGCAAATAGGCATTGCCAGTGCATAGGAACAGAGGACAGTCATACAGTGACATTGACAATATCTGTGGGCTAGGCCATCACATCGTACATTATGTTTGCGTATTATCAAATTGCAAGATCGCACTGATCCTATCCATTAGTGCCGTATGATCTTCTGACAATGTTACAAAGGCAAGATTATGTTGTACACTGAAGGGTGATTCAGATTGTTTGGTGAGACTGGAATGGGGGATCTTTGAAATAGAGGAAGGGGGGGTGCATTTGAAGAACAGTCAATGAAAGAACGAGGCAGGTACTAGGTCAATTATTATCTATTGTAGAAATTTGGGACAAGCTGTTTCTTCATTGCTGTGTCAGGAAAGCTAATTAGCAAATGTTTTACGATCTTCCTCATACACTCAAGTAAAAAATATTTGGTAAGGTGACAGAATTCAAATATCTCTCCAGTTCCAGATGTATGCCGTATATTACATTTTCCGGCAGGTATAGCCCGCACATATGTTATGTGCATATTTTATGGATTAGGTTCTGATATGCCAAAATTTGGAGAGGGACACCTTTGGACTGAATCTGTCAACCTTCACATCATGGAATCATTGGCAACAACACAAAGGAGGAGGAAGAGAAATATTACAAACTCAATTCCACTCTCATAATTGGATTGCTGTCCAAAACTATCGGACTTTGGGATAATTGTAGCAATGTGTCTTTCTAGGCATTGCCTTCTCATCACTAAACAGACACAAGATGGCAGAATACTTGAGGATGAGGAAGACCATTCAGCCCATCTTAATTCATCCATTGAGAAAGACTCTATGCTATCCCACTGCTACAGCTAATTGATTCTGGGAATCTTGCATTTTGCCTATTTAAACTGTTGATCAATTTCTGCATGAAGAACTTTCAGACTCTGGTCTGAAAGTTGCATCGAACCAGTCTAAACCTTTAATCCTACTCGTGCAGTTTAATTTAAGTTGTTATTCTGGATTAAGCGCTTCCTTTGCCTTAAAGGTATTATGTAAATCTGTTAGATCGCTTCTCATATGCTGATTTTGTAGGTTGAAAAGCCCACGTTTCTTCAGTGTTTTTAAGTTCATTATTACAGGTATTGGCATTGTTGCTCTTGCGTATTTATCAATGTCTCCCTGAATATTTGCCTTCCTGAATATCTCCCTTATTTTTCAATGTATAGAACAGTTTCCTGACTCAGGCGACTGACTGTGTGGAGTTTGCACGTTCTCCCCGTGTCTGTGTGGGTTTCCTCCGGGTGCTCCGGTTTCCTCCCACAGTCCAAAGATGTGCGGGTCAGGTGAATTGGCCATGCTAAATTGCCCATAGTGTTAGGTAAGGGGTAAATGTAGGGGTATGGGTGGGTTGCGCTTCGGCGGGTCGGTGTGGACTTGTTGGGCCGAAGGGCCTGTTTCCACACTGTAAGTAATCTAATCTAATCTAATTTTCTTTCAGTGCTTTCTACCAGTGCAGTGGATAATTTGATCAAGGCTTCCTTTTAAGATGCTTCTTGTGTTCTGGATATGTACAACAACAACCTATATTTATTGAACACTTTCAACATTGTAAAATATCCCAAGATGTTTCATGAGAGTGTTATCAATTGTAGTTTGAGCCAGAAAAGGAGATATTCGGACTGGTAACCAAAAGTTTGGTCAAAAACGTAGGTTTGAGTGAATTTCCTAAAGGGAAAGAGAGATTATCCAGAGACAGAAAGGTTTAGGAAGGACATTTCAGATGAGAGAAGAGCAAGTTATAGAGGAAGCTATGGAGGTTGGACACAAGGTGGTGCAGAAATAGTAAAACAAGGATGAGAAATGTAAAATTAAAGCTTTGTCAAAACTTCACCACTCTTGTGGTTTTGGTGAGTGCTGTTCTGAGTTGGTTGGACATGTTGAATATTGATTCTAAGGGATAATTTTAACACAAAAGGCAAATCAGTTGGTATAATGTGGATTCATTTAAAACAATTACCTCTAACTGTACCCAGTTCTCACTTATTTTGCATTGATTTGGAAACCTATTTCAAATGTTCACCTCTCTCTGCAAGAAGATCTACTGGATTCCAATCTGAAAATTGCATAAAACCAGTCAGGGATCTAAGGCTGAATTCTGAAAAGGATCCAGTTAAGAAAGAAAAAAAATGCAGCATCCACAATCAAAGCTACGAGGCATGTCGGGAAACCCAGGATTTTGGATTACCAGGACAAAACTCCTCCTTGCCACTTGACACCCACTGCCTCCCAACAATGTCATGGTGCAAGATGCCTAGATCTCTTTCACGTTCACCCATAGCTATTCTGAACAACATTTCTGGAGTACACATGTTCCTCATTTTTTTTCCTTCCTCTGTGCAATATTTTACACTTGTCAGCAGTAAATTTCATCTGCCATTGTTCAGCCCACTCACATATTGTGTTTAGTTCTTTCTGTCATTTCTGGCTTGCCTCCTACAAACCTACTCCTCTTCCAGTGCTTCTTCAAATTTGCACTGAGTTTCTGAATCTAAGTCATTGATGTCAATTAGAAACAGCAGTGATACCCACGCTAGTCTCTAGGGCACCCCACTCAATATTTCCTTTTGCTTGTCTTGCAAGTACCTGTTTTTTCCTACACTGCAGACTTTCTTTTAGATACTGTGGAATATGTGGACAATAATATGCTGTGAATATAGTCTTGGACTTCCTTTCACTCCTCCTCAGTATCAAGTGATGTAGTTATCATTCCCAACTTTATTTAGATTTTCATGATTGTATGATGACAAAATACATGAACTGGAGATTTGTTTATGGGACACTTAGGGCATACAACTGGAGTACAATTATTTAGCAGGCTGCACATTTCATGAAGATCATGAAATTGTTTGTGTGTTATTAAATAATACTTTGATTTTTTTTGTAAGATGGTCTTGACATCTTTTGTTCCTTAACTATTAAAAATCCCAAATTATTCTGAGAATAAAGTTCTTGAAAATTAACAAAAATATATATAGTTCCAGCATACACTGACCATTCAGTTTGAAATACTTTGTAAGTCTCTGAAGAATTTTAAGATTAAGTATCAGATTAAATACCAACTGATTAAATATCAATACATACTCAACTAGCAATGTATATCAACATAGTGATCAAATTGATAGAAGGAACATGGTAAAGGGGCTGAATAGCCTAATCCTGTTCCTGTTTCTGTTCATATGTTCTAGTGGGGATAGAATTACAACTGTTGTGTTGTTTAGTGATTAAACTTTGGGAAGAAATTCAGCAGAAACAAATGGTAATTAATCCCATGTCACATGGTGAAATATGAACAAGACCAAATCCCTTTGTTGATAACGTATCCATTTACAGAATGCAGTATTGTATAGGACCTGACACCATCCACCAACTCTATTGGCGCCATGCAGTTCCACATTATACATCTTCATAAACTAAATAAATAAATGGATGTCCCTTTAAAAGGATACTTTCATGTTATTGTGAAGAAAGAAAACACAACTGTGAATGGAAATCAGTCAAAATTGAATGCTATTCCGTGGGGTGAATCTGCAATCCAACCTCTTGGTTCCCACTGGTCATGAAAGGCCTTAAGTGTGCCACCTGCACTGAGCACTCCTGCTGGAGTGACATCCAGGCAGGGACATACCATAGCAGTCTCTCTTCTGACTGCACCATAACATAAAAGAATTAACTGATTGACAGACCCTTAAAGGGGTCAAAAACCAAAAACAAATCTTCAAAACAAACTGTTGACAGTAAGGACTGAAAATGCTGGATGTCAGAATCAATGTGAGTCTGAAAAAGCACAGCAGGTCAGACAGCATCCGAGCAGCAGAAAAGTCAACACTTCAGGCCAAAGCCCCACATCAGGACTGGGGAGCGAGAGAGGGCCCAGAAATATATAGAGGGATGGGGATGGGGATGGGCTAAGTGTTGGTGATGATGATAGATGGATGCAGGTAGAGGATTATTGTGATTGGTTAGTGGGAAGGGTGGAGTGGATAGGTGAGTAGGAAAATGGACAGGTTAGAACAAGCCAGGGAAGCAAGGAGGAGGGGTGGGGCTGGGTACGGGATAAGGTTGGGGATGAAGGGATGTTGAAGCTGGTGAAGTCATTATTGAGGCCATTTGGCAGCAAGCTTCCAAGGTGAAATATTAAGTTGTTCTTCTAGTTTCTGTTTGGCTCACTCTGTCAGTGGAGGAGGCCAGGGATGAACATGTTGCCGAGAGAATGGGAGCAGGAATTGAAATGCAGATTGCTGATGCTCTGCAAACCAATCCCTGAATCTGTGTTTGGTCTCCCCAGTAAACAGGAGACAACACTGGGAGCAAAGAATGCAATAGATGATTAAATCAAACCAGAATAAGATACCAAGAGCTGATGATGTGCCCCAACACCCAGTTCTTCTTTGAAGAAAACAAACACTGAATTAATCAAATTAATTGGTTGACGGCTCCTTAAAGGAATATTAAACATAATGGGTGGAATTTTCAAGGCCTGATGGTATTCCTGTGGAGCCGGTAGGACTCAAACTCTGGTGCAGAGTAGGGACACTATGACTGCATCACAAAAGCTGCTCATTAAGAAAAACCCAGTATCCTATAATAAAACAGAACTGTGAAGAAGGTCTCTGGACCTTTCTCTGCTCAGATGCTGATAAACCTGCTGAGTTTCTCTAGGAATTTCTGTTCTTGTTCAAGTATTTTATATACCAAATCTGTGTTGCTCTTCAACTAATATATATTTTTAATCACTCTGTTCAAGTTTATTACTTCTGGAATAAGTGGGACGTGAACTCAGGCCTCCTGACTTAGAGCTACAGATACTACCATTGTGGCACAAGAACCTCTCATCAGTGCTCAGGGAGTGATCTTCTAATCAACCTGTTCAAAGATGTTTTGACACACCTCTGGAGATGGGGTAGGGGGGACTGAACACAGGCCCTCTGTCTCAGGGTTAGGTAATCGACCACTGTGCCACATATGTGTTCAAGATATTTAGTCAAATGTGACCCAAGGGCCAACTTTTTCTAACAGAGGGTGGTGTGTGTATGGACCGAGCTACCAGAGGAATTGATGGAGGCTGGTAGAATTACAACCTTTAAAAAGTATTGGATGAGTATATAAATAGGCAGGGTTTAGAGGTATATGAGTCAAATGCTGGCAAATGGGACTAGATTAAATTGGGATAACTGGACAGCATGGACTAGTTGGACCAAAGGGTCTGTTTCCATGCTGTACACCTCTGTGACTCTGACTCTAAATGAAGCTGTAGCCTCGATACTACAAGAAAAATCAGATAACTCCAAGCTGAATATGTAATAAAATTGAAAATCCATTTATTATATTGGAATTATGTTGTCACTTATGAATGTTTAAAGGAAAACATCTGCTATGACATCAGAATGCATGTCCAGCATTTCCCTTCGCTATCTCATCCTTGGAGCTCTACACAGACTGGCTCAAATTAGTAGTTTTAAAATATAAAACATGTTATTAAGAGTTCACCGAGTGACTGGTATGTATTTCCTTTTTTTAAAAAAAAGCTTTACTTGCATCTTTTTCAGCCAATGCTCCTTTAAGGACTGCCAGTAACTGACCAACAAGTCAAAAGTAAAACGTTACTCACAAGCTTTCAATCTCCTGCAACGTTCCACATTGTCGCAGAGCACACCTCTTCAGTGAACTTTTTGTGAAGAGTATATCAAGATATTCAAAAATAATATGTCAGCGAGATGGCTTTTCTCCAAACTATTTATTATCCATCACATTCCTGTTGCTCCGCTGCTGAATTCAGGAACAGGCTGCCTGCTGGGCACCTGCTGGAAGTCAGGATTGTTCAGTGGGTTAAGCATTCCATACTTAACCTGCATTTGATACGTTGTTGCAGCTGATCTGGTCTATTTAACTACATCCAAATGCATGTCATCAGGGACCAGCTGAAAACATAAAGTGGGTTCTCAAATCACTAGGCACCCAGGTCAAAGCAAATGGAATAATAAAATCCAAATGATTTCATCTCATTTTCTATCAGCCTACCTCATACATAAATCCTGAGCTCTCAGTACCTTCAGGTTTTATCACATCCACTAAGGCACATTTTGCAAGGCAAGTGCTTTCCTTATTGTCTACCTCTTTAAAAGGTAAATATACAGGATACAGACTCCATATGTTCAAAAGCAAACTTCAATCTATTAAATGCTTCGTTGATTGTAGTGATAAATATTGAATCTTGTTCAAAGCAAACACTTGTCTTTTCTCCACATTAGATCTTTATTGAAATTTGCAATCACTAAAAGTAAAACAACACGGATTCATTGATATTCATTTAAAAGATATATAGTCTCTGGTATGATTTACCAATGTTGTGGGTCATAATGGCAGTTCAGGATTTAAGAAGCAGGATATTTCTAAAGCAATTTCAGTTCGTTGTTTCATCTGTACTGCATCACACATTAGGATTATCTTTGCTAATGTGCACTGGGGATCAACATACATGTAATCATTTTGTTCTTTCCCAGAAAGCATGTCTGGTTGGAGTAAACAGCAGATATGGCTAAACATTTAATCCATGGCTCAGTGAAAGCAGAACTATTGTTTAGAAGGACTGGATTTCACAAAGGCAATGTTTACTCACATTTTCACCCACCAAATACCGGCAAAAACAGCAACATGAGAAGATACTTACAAAAATAAAAATGAAATCTTCTGTGAAGTTGCAGACAGGACTTTTTGACAATGTAAGTCAATGTTGAAGTTTTGGGGAAACTGTATCTTCAGAACTCAAAAATTGTTGCTGTCTGAAGGTAACCAGAAATACGCCAGAGATTTATCACAGTAATTCCTTTGATTTACACTGGCAATTACCTGTGTGGCCTTGTCACTTCTGTTCCTTCAAAGATTTTTTTTAATCTTATCAACAACTAGCTCCATTCATTTTGAGAAGTCTGGTGATTGTTGGAGATGACAAAGGGCATAGGAATACCGCATTGCATGTATTCCAACAACTGAGCAAAGATTAAACCCTTCAAGTGGAACCAAGATATGCTAGAATCTTTGCCCCTGCTCATAATACACAATGAACTGGGATAGACATACATTATACTGCACAATCAGAATAAGTGATTAGATTGTGAAGTGTATGAATTTGTGCATTTTCTTTACATGTTCTGGCTTATTCACTTTAAGTATTAATTATTGATGTAAAATGTATAGAATTTTACATTATAGTAAATTCACATCCAATTTCTTCATATCTGACATTCAGCCAAAATCCATCCCCTACTAGTCAGATTAAAAATCTCTGTACGTGTGAGTCTCCCTCTGCTTTGCACGGGTGCTAAACAAAATAATTTTAAGGACTCTCTAGTCAATTCCTATTGACTGTGAGTCAGCAGCATGGAATCTTCATAACTCATTACTAGTTGGCACTAAATTGTAAACCTCACTCAGAGAGGCCACAAAAATGGCTGCCGTGGGAAATGGAATTGTCGGATGGCAGATTGACAGTGTATTGGCTCGTCTTTTGAGCTTTAGGATCAAGGACAGGGCAGTGAGAGGAAGTTATCTACCCCATGTGATCTCAAAGTGGTTCATGCTAAAACTAGGGACATTAAAAAGAGAGAAGCATTTGATTCCAACATTGAGATCTCTTAACTGGACAAAGCAACTGCAATGCTACAAGAAAGTTCCCAACCACTATTTTCTGGGATAGATTCATTGAAACTATTGATTAGCTAACTATCAGATACCACACTTTGATAACTAAATTTAAGCAAAAGTCATGCAAGTATAGGATTTGTTACAGTAAATGATACTAACGTAAATAGTCCAACAAGAAAATTAGTCCTAATCAGGGAATTATCATCCATATTTCTAAGGCGTTGATTATTTGATATTTTGATGAATTCAAATAGGTACTTTTTGTACTAATTTAAAATGCAGCAAGCATTACAAAATGACCTGAGTAACAACCGACTGAATCTGTGGTATGTTTGAACAGCATTAAGCAGAGTGTAATTTTATGGGCAGCCAAGATAAGAGAGCGAAAAAGCAAACTCGAGCTTCGAATCCAAATTGGTGGATTGTTGTACGGGATTAGAAATGGTTAATCTTCAATGCATTCCAAGAAAATGGATTAATTCATGCTGGTGATCCCTCTGCTTCTGATTGCATTAGTCGTGAATTAAAAACATTTACTTTTCTGAACTTTCCTTTATTTTGTTTATTGGTAGAGTCACAGCTGTTTCCTCAGGCCATAATACTTTCCTCAAATATGTACTGTTCTCATGCCCCAAATCCTAAAGGGTTCTCTCCATTTGATCGTTTCTGAAAAATGATAATTTGCGCTATAGTTTAAACTGTTAAAACTCCCACTTTCCCAGCAGACCGTCATAAGCATTTCCATCTCCCAAGAACATTGTCTGCTTTCTTCTAAAGCGCACTTCCGCAAGAATGTTGTCTTGGGCCTGTTGAGGTACAGCTAGCAATGATCATTTCTGTGAGGCAACCTTAACTTTAGTTCCTTGTTCAGACAGTATTAGATTTTGAATGCGTATGAGGGAGAGGGTCATGTCAATTCAGTTCCCTTTATGTGGTTCAAATAGATATTTGTGCTTTGTAAGGTGATGCAAATAGAACTGGTTAAAATGGTAGTCTTATTCTTAAAAAACAAAGCATATATGCACAGGAATTTTATTTTATCTTTTATAACTTAGCTTTTAAGCTTGTATGCATTAATTACAGATCTTAAATGCAAATCTGGAAATGGGTCTTAGTGCATGGAGGTGCAAAGCATTTAGCTGACAGTTTTTTGAAGCTCTATTTTAACAAAAAATATTTAACCCATTTAAAATAAACAGGTTGATGGCTTTGTTGAAACAGTTGGCACAGGAATGTCATACAAAGTGTCATATGTTCATATACTAACATTGAAAACTGTCAGTTCTGGATTAAGTATTAAAATTGAAGACAATAGAGGTGTTTCTACTATTAAATATTCCCAGTGGGGGTATCTAGAGCCTTTAGAGCCATTGCTAAGTTTATCTGTGACCAAATTAGAGGTGCCAGGATTGGTTACAATTCTAATGTTGGACCCTGGTAGTTTTTGTGCCCTACAATGTAAAAGAGGGCACAAAGTTGTCCAGATGTTTTGCTCTGATACTAATAATCCTGGGAAACACATTATTCTTTTTAAAAGAAAAAGAAATTATTCACATTAATTGAATTCATAGAATGGATCTGGTCTCCTTTGAAAAGGAAAATAGCATTGTTCACACATTTTAGTAATTCCTCAGGCAATATTATTATGATTCCAGTTGATGTTATTACTGGATGAGTCTGATCCCAGACTGAAATCTGGCTGGATTGATGGTATTTTGCTGATTGTTTTGTTTCAATAAGGTGGTCTTTCATTGGAACAGAAGCATGGAATGCTGTAGATTCAGTATTAACAATAACACAGAAGTTTATTACACAGAAGAAATTAAGATAACACCTGGTATAAGCCAGGTGATTTACATATAACACAAGAGTAAAGACATCAGATGGTAAAATACAATCATATTAATCTCAACAGCACTCCTTTACTGTACTTAAACAAAACATTATTCCTTTCTCTATCATGTCTGTAGGGTTTATCTTTTAATAGATGTTTCAATTTCCTCTCTTAAGTATTCCTCGTGTTTTCATCCAACTGAGCTGAGATATTTTTCAGCTTCATGTAGACCCTTTAAGGTTTAGCCAATCACTTCAGTTCTGTAATTTTTACACTAAACTTCTAATACTGAGATAACCTGCTTATTAGCAGTTCTGAAATATGTACATTCTATAGAAGCAACAGTCTCCACACAGCTTCAACCAAAGCTTCTACAAATCAAAACCAAAATGGCTTTCTTCAAGGAATCAAAACAGGTATTAGATGATTATTTGAACAGAAATAGTTTGGAAAGATATGGGCAAACAGCACTAAGTCATAATCCTAATTGAAGAACGGATGCAGAGATGATGGACTGAATGGCTTCCTTCACTGCCATAGCATTTCTGTGATCGTAGAATTCTGACAGTCTGGAAGCAGGCCATTCAGCCCATCGCATCCACATTGACCCTCTGAAGAGCATCCCTCCCAGACCCACACCGCATCTCTGTAATCCTGCATTCTGCATGGTTAACCCACTTAGCCTGCGCATCTCTGGACAATTTAACATGGCCAATCTATCTAGCCTGCACGTCTTTGGACTGTAGGAGAAAACCAGAGCACATGCAGGAAACCCACACAGGCACAGGGAGAATGTGCAATCTCCACACAGACAGTCACCCACGGGTGAAATTGAATCCAGGTCCCTGACATTGTGAGGTAGCAGTACTAACCATTGAGCCACCATACCACCCAATGATGTTATAATCCATTGCTTACTGTTTTAAGAACAGGCAGTAAAAATTGTAGGATACATTGCTGCTCATGTGCCTACCTTTAAGCATTTGAGTACCATTAATATTTATTATTTCAAATGGGATACTGGCCTTCTACATTTATTTGAAGGAAAATGCACATATTTTCAGCTGAAGTTATGATATTCAATACTATTTGCATTGCAACAGTTATATTCCTATTACAACCAATTAACGATAGATAACTTTTCAAATACTGTGGAGTCACAATACTTTAAAATTCAGAAATATGTCACTCAAATTTGTACTGACATTTATCCCCACCCAAACCATTTACAGCCATTTTATATTTTGTATCTTATGCCCTTTTGCATTTACTATTTTAAACAGCTGTTAATGTTTTTCTTTCTGATGACATTTGACCCAGAAGCAGCACAGTAAGGAAATTTTGTAATTTATTTGAAATGTCTAGGGAATCCGTAATTGCTTGTAGAAATGATTGAAAAGAAATTTTTTTAAAGTTTCCATCAAATGTAAAAGGATCATTTGTAATTTTCCTTGACAATAAGAAATATTGGTCCATGTGATGAGATGACTTTTGACCTTGAGGCCACAATAGGAAGGAAACTAAGATACAGATGTCATGTGGCCAGAGAACAAGAAGCTACAACAGAGGACAAGCAGAAATGGCATATTTGTAAGGAACTGTGTGGAACATAGTTAAAAGAGACTAAAAGCGGAAGATAGGATTAGAACCAGGATTGTAAACTGCACAATTCCACTGCAATGCTTCCGTTTTCATGAAGTTGACCAGAACTTTCTAACAGGGTCATTAGAGGAGTCAGCTGAAGAAGTCTTTGGAAAATGTGTGCCATCAAGGCTGTCTTAAACGTAACTAAAGGGGTTCTGCAGCAGTATGCTATTTTGGTGGCTACATCCTCCAGGGAACTCAGAAAGAGTGAATCTATATTTGCAAGTGATCTGAAAATCAAATCCATTGCATAAGAACCACAAAAGAACCAACATTACCAGTGGCTGAGTTGGAAATGCTGTCTGATATGATTCCATGCAATGCCAGATTTGTGTAATGAGTAATCGGAATGTCTGTAATCTTGTGTGATAGTTTTTAATGCACTTGTGATTCCATGTGCAACTACAGTTCACACCAACTGTAATTTGCTTGTTAATTCGTACTTAATTTATGTTAGGTCGAATTCATGTCACAGCAAAAGTTGCAAGAAGGTAAAATTTTGCTAGCAATTCTTAGTATGAGCATCATTTGGTACATTTGGTTATTTTGATGCAAGGCTCCTCCGAAAGGATTGTAACATTTTATAAAATAGTCATGGGTTCTATTGAACAATGCTGCAGTTCACGTCAGAGAGTTTCCTTCGAACAGCAAATCTCCCCTACAATTCTTTTTGAGCTGCATTTTGAGATACATTCACTTGTAACTGCCTAACTGACCAATGAAAGTGATCCATCACCATGCATCTTTATAATCTTGAAGACCAATCAGGTCACCCCTTAACCTTCTCAGCTCAAGCACAAAAGCCATAACTTCTTATCCTGGAATCCAAACCTCAGGGTTCACAGTGACAAATACTAAAATGTTCCATTGCTTTAGTCACTTCCATTGTAAGTAAGTAATATAATACCCAAGCAATTCTCAAACTGTCAATATTACAGCAAAGCCATGCATTGTTGCTTTTTCTTGTAAAGAATGCATATGAATTCTGCTCTTTCAATCGCCTGTTTGGCAGAAAGAAGGACTGTGAGTTTATATTGTTCACTTGGTTGGAGGAATGTGTGTTAGAATGTATAGAGAAACTTGAAACATGCTGACATTTGATTTTAGTATCATCTCTGGGCCCTACATGGAAGAAGCCAGCATGCTGCATGGTACAGAAAGGTCACTAGACACTAATTCTTTGTTCAGTCCTCTGGAGTATTGCTCAAGGAAGTCTGTGCCTGTATAATTTGCTGCTAATCAATATGTTTGGATATTGTTATGAGGGTCCACTAGTTGCTACAATTGAAACTCAGTGAGATTATTGCTGAATTCTGCATTGAAATATTCAACTTTGTCTCATCAACTATTTAATGCAAAATGACTGTCATTTTTCCACTCATGCGGAGTGTTTGAATACATGGATAAACTTACTCAAATTACACAGTGCATGTAATAGGATACTTTGTTAATAACACATTATAGTAACCAAGGTATAAACTCAACAACCATAATTCAGCTTTTCCACTAATTCAGAAAGCAACAATTATTCAAGAAGCAATTAGTAGCAATACAGTTTAATTTTTCTCTAAGGTAATAGTCACTTGACAGTCTCAGTATCCTGTTCCCAGAAGTTTATATTAATCCAAAAATACGTTTAAATCAAGAACATTTCTAGAAAATAAAGTTAATTAGATTTTTGACTACTGGAGTGGCAGCTAATTATATTTTACAATTGCTGAATCAGAAAAAAAAGCATCATAATTGTTAAACCCATATAATGGTATCAAAATCCTCAGGCCTAAATAAAATGAAGTTGCAACATATTAATACTTAAGCTTCAGAGCGTATCATTTCTGAGAGAGTTGTACAACTTAAAGGCAGATGTAAAACCGTCATTTACATCTGATGAAGCTTCTAATTAACTGAACTATTTACAGCACTGTGGTCCTCTGCAACCAGTTTCTCCATTATCTTGACAGTCAACAAACTAGTCCCATTACAGCACAGCAGATCTTATGCCTGAGGCAAAGCTGTTTGCAACCACAAATTGTCTTGGTATAAAAGTCAGTGCAATAATCAGCTGCTCTCAGCATTATCAAAACATTGCATTTTTCAGACCGTACCTACATCAAATTACAAAGAATTACATAAGTCTCTGATTTTATCCTTGGTTTACACTGTAATGCTTTAACTGGGTAAGCTTTGACCTCAAACAGAGAGCTGGAGTCCTGGACATTTGACCAGTCTATTTGATTTCTGCCTTCGCAGAAGAAGGTTAAAATTCTCCGAACGAATCTATCTTTAACAACCACTTTCACATAACCCAGATGATCTTACTGCACAACATGGGTGGTGTGATGTGAGTTTCTTTTAAACCAGATGGGTGCCGTTTCCTGCGCACTTATCTTTATGCCTTCTTGAGATGCAGGCTTTGCTGGCATTTGTTGCCAATGTCTAATTGCCATTGATACGAGTGGCTTTTTTCGAGAACAATTATGAGTCAACACTATTGCTGTAGGTCTGGGGTCACATGGAGGCCAGATGAGACCAGACCAGGAAAGCACAGCAGATTTCCTTTCTCAGAAGACATTAGTGAACCAAAAGATTCTTAATGATAATCGTTGGTTGTTCCATGGTCACTTTGATTGAGAATAGTTTTCATAGCTCCATTTTTTTTTTGTTTCCCTTTCGTTCACCAGTTGAACTTAAATTCCACCAGTTTCTTTCATGGGATTTGAACACATATAGAGAAAGTGAGGTCTGCAGATGCTGGAGATCAGAGCTGAAAATGTGTTGCTGGAAAAGCGCAGCAGGTCAGGCAGCATCCAAGGAACAGGAAATTCAACGTTTTGGGCATAAGCCCTTCATCAGGAATCCTGATGAAGGGCTTATGCCCGAAACGTCGAATTTCCTGTTCCGTGGATGCTGCCTGACCTGCTGCGCTTTTCCAGCAACACATTTTCAGATTTGAACACATATCCCAAGAACCATAACTTGAGTCTCTAGATTGCTGTGAAAGCAAAATATAGCAAATGTAAAGTTGCTATAGGGTTGCTCTGTCATTAGAGAGAGACAACTGGGGGTACTTTAGCCTGAGGGTTATCATGCCTCATGTGAAGAGTCCTTCATGATAACCTCAGCCAGTACAAGAATCGAACCCATGCTATTAATATCACTCCACAACACAAGCCAACCATCTCAGTGGGAGATAACTAGTCCCCACTGGAGAGCTAAAACAGAGGCAAATACTGAGAATGCTGGGGAAAAAAAAGCCAGCAGATCTGACAACATCTGTAGTGAGAGAAACAAAGTTAATGCTTCGGTTCTGGTATGACACTTCTTAGGAACTCAGAGAATTTGAGTCTTACTCGAGTACTTTGCTTTAATTTGAGTGTTTAATTCACTGCAACTTCTCCTTCAAGTATGTCCACCTGCTTGTCTCTCTGACAGGATTTCTATTTTAATCGTTTGGCTTGTTCATCTGATTGTTTTCAATCTCCATCTTGGCTTTGGATAAATTGTATGCAAATTCTATAGAAGAGTCATATCAGACTTGAAATTTTAGTCGTCTTTCTTTTTCCATGACTTTCTCCAGCATTCTCTGTGTTAGTTTCCAGGTTACTAATCCAGGATATCACCACTTTCCAGTCAATTTGATATTGAATTTTTAAGATATTACATTCATAAGTGCCCCATAAATATCTACAAGTGGTAGACATGTCCAAAACCATAGTTGGATGACCTCTGAAAATCAAGGAAGAGGGTTATATAACTCTAATAAATTAGTGGCCCATTTTTGTAAAAGCAATTCTGCTTTACCTCTGCGATTGTTTATTGTTCTGTACATAAACTTTGTAGAACAGTCCTGATTTCCTGTTTCTCATGCTTTTCCAACACTCTCTACCCCAACTTTACTTCCAGCAATCAGGTAAGTAAAAATTACTTCTAATTTGTCATAAACCAAAGGTGCTGTGTTATTCAACTCAATTTTGGTGATGCTTTCTTGAATCAGCAGTTACAATAGCTCCATGGAATTATTTCTTAGTAAGCTGCCTGAGAATCGGAGTTCAAAAGAAAAGTATGATTTTACTGAAGAGAGATTGTGCGATTCAGGACATTTGGCCCAAAAAGTTCACACTGACCCTCTAAAGAGTAACCCACCCAGACCCAATTCCCTCCAACTAATGCACCTAACACAGTGGGCAATTTACCATGGCCAATCCATCTGACCTGCACATCTTTGACTGTGGGAGGAAACCCACACAGACAAGAGCAGAATGTGCAAACTCCACACAGACAGTTACCTGAGGCTAGAATCAAACCCAGGTCCCTGGCACTGTAAGACTGCAGTACTAACCACTGAGCCGCTGTGCCACCCTAATTATCAGGGATTCTCATATTTGAGTCCTGCTGTATGAGTATTTAATGGTATAGTGGCAATGTCACTGGACTAGCAACCCTTGGGGGGAGGAAATGGCCTTAATCCAGAGACCCAGGGAATGCTCTGAGGACCAGGTTTGGATCCTGTTGTGGCAAATGGTGGAATTTGAATTCAATAAAATTCTGGAATTAAGAGCCTAATGATGACTATGAATCGATTGTTGGGGGAAAAACACATCTGGTTCACTAATGTGGTTGACTCTCAGCTGCCTCTGGGCAATTAGGGATGGGCAATAAATGCTGGCACAGCCAGCAATGCCCTCATCTGATGAATTAATTTAAAAAAAGGGTTTGAACCCTACCATTTAAGATCATGGGATTTGAATTCACTAACATTCTGGGATTAATTGCTGGTCTAATGGTGACCTTGTCAATTGTTATAAATACACATCTAGTTTGCTGATGCTCTTAGAAATCCCTACATTGTGGAAACAGGCCCTTCAGCCCAGCAAGTCCACAGCAACCAGTAACCCACCTCCTTAATTCTCTACATTTCCCCTGAATGATGCACCTAACATTATGGGCAACTCACCTGACCTGCACATCTTTGGATTGTGGGAGGAAACCAAACCACTCAAAGGAAACCCATGCAGGCATGGGGAGAATGTGCAAACTCCACACAGACAGTTGTCTGAGGCTGGAATCGAAGCCAGGTCCCTGGCATTGTGAGACTGTAATGCCAACCACTGAGCCAACGTGCTGCCATTTCCTTTCGGGAAGGAAAGCTACTATCCTTACTCTTCTGGCCTAAATGTGACTCCAGACACATCAATCTATAGTTGACATCTAACTCCCCTCTGAAATGTTCTAGCAACCCACTCAGTTCAAGGACAATTAGAAAATGGCAATAAATGCTGGCCCAGCCAGAGATGCCCACATCTCACGAATGAATAAATAAAAAGAATGCTTTTAATAAGTGAGAATATTTTTGGTAATAGGTAAAGATATTATGTGTTGGAGCATCTTTTGTTCTCACCATTTCCCCGCTTAATGTCTTATTTCCTACATTTTGCAAACCTTGATGTTCCTATTATTTTAAATAACATGACAATATAGATGGGCTTTCATACGTTTCAGCTTTCCTCATTGTTTAAGCATGTCATTGTACTGCTACTTTTGTGCCAGTGCAAAGTGTTTTCAGATTCTTGAACACAAACAAATACTTGTTCTAAGAGCAATAGTTGCCATATATTGGCAGCCTAAGGTTCATGTTTGTGCCTGCTATTATTCATCTTGTTAATCCTTCCTGCCTTGGCATCAAATCCATTTGTACAATTTCTAGTTAGCATGGAATTTCAACATTGATAGGAAAAAGACAAGATGTTATAGCTTTTCTTCTTGCACTCATCAGAAGTAGGACACAAGACTTGAACAAAGGGTTACTAGTTTATACCAAATGAGGTGCTGATTGTTTGGGCCAGCATTGGGATAGAATTGCAAAATAAACAGTTGCCTGTCAATCTTAATTCTCAGGTAGATCCTGGATTGGAGCTTCAGCAGAGATTGAGTTTGTCCATGACTACTTTTTTTGGGAAAAACGCAATGAATGTACAAATTCCTATTGCCCACAGGTTCCAGTGTATTCATATATATGTAGCTCCTAGTACGCTCAAATACATTCCTTTTGCCAATGTTTAAATCCATACACCTCAATTCTGATTAGTTGGAAACTTGTCCTTTTTCTAATGTTGTAGTTAAGTTATAACTCCTCACACTTGGTGATATCAGAAATGTCTATACATTGTATAATCCCCTGTTTGGTTTGTGGCGTCCTTTACTCATCATTTGGACCTTACCTCAATTTTTCTCCAATTTATTCTGTACAAAGACTGTCATTATAACAACTTTCTTGATTCCATTCATGATTTTGAAACTTAGATCATGTTGTTTTACCAGTTACTCTTGTGTACTCTAATAAGGATAAACAAACTTCATTTCAAAAAGCATACCTTTGTATTCTTAGTTACCACTGAAACTGGAGGAGTGCCCCATTACTTAGTCCTACTACTCTGTGAGTCACAATAAAAAAATAAAAATAAGTTTTCCAGTTAACAAAACAACCATTTAACTGTCTTATCCACATAAGGTTTTAAACAAAAGATCAATTGATCAGGTTTCTTAATAAATACAACTATTGATTTATTATCAAAATAAAGCCTAGTCAATAAAAATGCAATAATTAGTTAACATATGCAGTTAGTAGTATCGAATTATAAATGCTTATCCCTTTGAAATATTGTCAAACACACATGTATATATGCTGAAAAATGTGTTGTTGGAAAAGCGCAGCAGGTCAGGCAGCATCCAAGGAGCAGGAGAATCGACGTTTCGGGCATAAGCCCTTCTTCAGGAATCCTGAAACGTCGATTCTCCTGCTCCTTGGATGCTGCCTGTCCTGATGCGCTTTTCCAGCAACACATTTTTCAGCTCTGATCTCCAGCAAGTGCAGTCCTCACTTTCTCCACACATGTATATATACACACGACAGGGAAAGAGAATTAAATACAGATTTCTCTGGCATTCTGACAAAAAAAAATCTTTGGCCAATGGATTATTCTTGAAAGCAAAATGATAAAGAATATGATTTTCTGAAGTTGTTTGCTCTAATGTTCTGACATGTGCAGTTGAGTCACACTGTTATCTCTGAAATATTGCAGACACTGTTGGCTCAGGAATTGCAACCTTATCTTGAGAGTTTCTTTCAATCACTCTTTCAAAAGAGCAATAGGTTTCACCTTGAATAAATGCAGGACTATTCCTTTTCAGAAATGGGAGAGATCAGCTAGGCAGCTGGTTCTCATCAGGCTTCCCTCCAACTCAGCCAGATAAACCATCCTCAAGCTAGTCATATTTTAGAACAGCCATCTTGGGATCTACCACATCTCAAACAGTTAGCACTAGTCATGTGATTTCTAGGAAGCCTTGCTAAAAAAAATGCCTAAAATCTACCAAGAACTTTCAATGATCTCTTTTCAAGAAACTACTCCAAGTAGATCCACAAAATTTGGAATAAATTCTTTACTCCACAGTCCTTCACAATAAAAAGTCACCAATGTTAAATATAGAGTATATTTGAAGCACTTTCATCATTGTGGCTCATATTGTGGTAGTCTCTTTATGTACTTATTTATACCTCATATATTTCATGAATGTTGAAATGAAACATTAACCACAACTCTGCAGTCTCATTAATTGTTTATTGGATATTACTACCTTCTTTTATTTATCAGGGTGTCAAGACTAAATGGTGAGGAGAGGGAAACCGCAACAAGTTATACTCTCAGTTACATTTTCAGAAAGACAATTTGCCTTTGGCTTTAATTACAGGTTTTACACTCACTAAGTGTTACATGTTTTCATTGATCTGATCATAAGATGGATGCCTGTGGTGAGTGCTTCCTGGTGGCAATCATGTGACTTCCGCAAGGCAAGAGGTATTTCTATCCGAAAAGATATGATACAGAATTGCTTCTTTACATTGGATTCCATTGTAAAAGATAGATACCAGCAAATAATTTTCAGAGTCAGTGACTGACCACTCGTGTTACATATATTTATATTCACCTTCACAGTGCTAAACTCCCACATTTCATTTGCCTTTGAACTGCATCAGAGTCCTTCAAAAATAGAAAAACAGCAATTATACACCATACAATGTGACTCTGAAGTTTCTTATATGTAAAACTACTTACTAAACCTTGTTAAATGTTGTGATGATTATTCCAAAAGTTAGAAAATAGTCTGTAGCATTGCATGCAACATTTTATCCTTTACATTGGATAATGAACTGGTTGCATAAAACAAAGGTAAAGATGATAAAAATTAATTTTATTGGAGAAATGACTACCTGGAATACTCAACAGCTCTTCAAATTGCAAATGATGCACTTTAACTATATTCAATCAATCAATAATGTTTTCCAGGGACAAAATAATTTGAAAATTATTTTTGCCATAAAATTCAAACCAGTTGTGGTACTCTGACCTCCTTCAAATAGTTTTTAATCTTTTTTTACATGCATTTAAATATTTTGCCTGGGTTTGTATTTAGATTAGCTGTTGAAATTCTGAGATCTGTTCCTTCACATTTGACTTCAAATTGCAACCTATCTAGATGAGTTCATTTGTCTTGCTTCCTTTAATTCTTCACAGTGATGAAAGCCCATGACCAACTAATTTTACTGAAATGAAGGAATACCTCGCTCCTTTCATTACTGGTATTTTATTCTATGAAAGATTTTATTTCGGTGTCTACCAAGATCAGCGCTGTTCCATTTTGAGCACAATGCCAGAATCATCCACTCCATAAATATCAGTCAGATGTAGATCAAAAGCTCTTCAGCGTTGTTGTAACAACATCACAGATGAATATCCCAAATTGCATCAGGAACTTCTCTGAGGGCTATGAATCTATGTTATTCTTTATCACAGAGTGCTGTAAAAGGGTGGTTAAAATGAATAAGTACAATCAAGGCTGAGATAAACAAGTTTTTTAATAAGCATTGGCACTGACTGTTATTGGGGAAAGTGAGGAAGTGGAGCTGAGGATTACCAGGTCAGGCATCATCTCATTGAATGGCAAACCAGACTCAGTGGGCTAAATGGCCTATATCTGATCCCACGTTTTATGATCTTGTGTCACATGCTTATTTTCCTCTCCCAGTGGCTCTCTGTGTGAAGTGGCTGACACAATATCAGTTGATGCTGAAGTTTGCCTGTGGGCTTGAGCCCACAAGGTATTAGATTCAGACTACTGGAGCTCATTTCACAAAAGGAGTCTTTCAGCTGTAGCAGAGAGGGAGAGATTTCTCACTGTGTTCATCTCAGCTGGTTTTTTTTTACAAGGTCCCAGGGAAACTAGGCAAGCTCATCCACAGCAACAGCCTTGTCTTTTGCAAAGAATTGAACTGCACCTTACACCATGTGATACTGGCCATTACGTCTTTCTTAGACGTTAGAGCTACGTACCAGCCCTATAGGCAGTTAAATTGGCATTCATGAGCATAAGATAGATGTGATTATCAGATGTGTAAATTAAAACTTGGTCAATTTATTACTAGTTATAGTTGACCAAATTATCAAAGGAAAACTTGTATTTTTATAAAGCTTTTCATGATCTCAGCATGCCCCAAAGCACATTACAACCAAAGAAGTACCTCCAGTAGCAAAGTGTGCTACAAAATTATCCTATTTGGCTTATCCTATTTGGACCAAAAAAGAATAACCTCGCACTTACATCAAACTCTATCTGTCGCAGTTTTGCCTATTAGTTTATCAATATCCCTTTTGTAATTTTATGCTATTATCTACATTGACTACAATGCTGCCTCACTTTTTGTCATCGGCACATTTGGATATATGACTTTCTATGCCATTATCCAAGTCAGTCAATAGTGTGAATGATTGATTGATTGAAACTCCAACAGAACCTATATGGTGACATCCTACCAATCTTTATCCCTATTTTCTGTCACCTACCACTTGACCAATTTCCCAGCCGTGTCATAATTCTCCCAAACTTCCATGGGCTTCTGTCTTAGCTTAACAGTCTTATGTGAAATTTTATCAAATGCCATTTGGAAGTCCATATAAACAACAGCCATAGGCATTCTCTTCCTGCTATCTTAGTCACCTCTTCAAAAAGTTTCAATGAGGCTTGACTGACCTGGTTCACCTGATTAACGGAACATTTTCAAGTCATTCAGTTACTCTGTTATTAATTGTAGACCGCATCAGAGATGTTCGGCTAACTGGTCTGTAATTCCCTGGATTTCTTCTTCAGTCTGTCTTTAACCCCTTTAATGTTCAGTTTAAAAGCCTTAACTGTTTTCAGGGGCAAAAAATTCCACAGGCTCCCCACAATCTAGGTGAAGAAATGTCTCCTCATCACATAGTGGTCCAACACCAAGGTTGAAGCATGTAAATTTCGAGGTGACTGCACAGAGTTGACCGCTGTGTTGTCAGATATGCCATCCACCTGGTTGAGCAGATTTTGAAGATCCCATGGCCAAATCCAAAGAGCAAGAATTTATCCTGTTAACTCTCCCCACTATTCTACCATCAGTCACACCAAAAACATAAGATGGATCTTAATTTTGATGTAGAATCAACTGCGTAATGACCACTGCATCTAACGGCACTGTCCCAGAGTTGGGGATCTCATGAAGATTGCGTAACATTCATTTTATTAATCAATAAGTTTATTTTGTAGGATAGTAATGTGTGAATCAATGTTGTCTTACAAAGGATGAGACTGACTTACAGTGGGTGGTGGAGGAATTGGTAATGTTATTGGCATATTGTCAGTTACCAGGAAATTTCTGGGCTTATGACTAGGAAATCTGAGAGATTTAAATGAGGGGGTTTGATTGGAGTAGTGTGCTTTGAAAAGGCAGATCTAATCCATATGCACAAATTCTGCAGACTGGAATGCTGAGGTCTCCCAATTCAAGAGCAGTGGAGCTCCATTTGAATACATACTTTCTCTCTGCAAAAACTGTTCCTAATATTGTACCTCTTTGTGCAGCTTGGGCAAGATGCTAATTTTCTAAAAGATATTCTAATGGGGAGACACTCATTACATTTAAGTGTCAGTTCATAAGCATTAGCTATTCATTTTGAAAAGGGTGGCACGGTGGCACAGTGGAGGGTGGCACGGTGGCACAGTGGAGGGTGGCACGGTGGCACAGTGGAGGGTGGCACGATGGCACAGTGGTTAGCACTGCTGCCTCACAGCGCCAGGGACCTGGGTTCAATTCCCGCCTCAGGCGACTGACTGTGTGGAGTTTGCACATTCTCCCCGTGTCTGCGTGGGTTTCCTCCGGGTGCTCCGGTTTCCTCCCACAGTCCAAAGATGTGCGGGTCAGGTGAATTGGCCGTGCTAAATTGCCCGTAGTGTTAGGTAAGGGGTATGGGTGGGTTGCCCTTCGGTGGGTCGGTGTGGACTTGTTGGGCCGAAGGGCCTGTTTCCACACTGTAAGTAATCTAATCTAAAATTCTAAAAACTGCATTATCATTATGATGTGATAATCGATTCAATTCTGTTGAGATATTTTCAAATATAAATATTTAAAATCACACAATACCAGATTATAGTCCAACAAATTTGTTTGGAAGTAGAGACAGTCTGACTCAGGATTGGGATACAGACAGACACTAACCTCACACCTCATGCCTTGACTGCATTGTCTGAGCTAAGATGTCATCTTCTTTTATAAAACCTTAAATTATCTCGAGAATGTGATTTGAAAGAAGGTCTGGAATTTAGGTATTAATGAACTGAAACCTGCAACCCACTGTAACAGCAATCTAGGTTTGTTCAATATATCATATCAGTTGCATGCATGAAACTGTGACCCTTTGCTAAAAATTCTGTTTCTATGATCATGCTCCACAGCTACCTGATGAAGGACCAGCGCTCCGAAAGCGAGTGCTTCCAATTAAACCTGTTGGGCCATAACCTGGTGTGTGATTTTTAACTTTGTCGACCCCAGTCCAACACCAGCATCTCCACATCACAAATACGAAAGATATATCATTGCTGGGTATAGGCTGAAATGCTGGCTTCTTATGTGCACTGGAGGTTGGATCCATATGCTCATTAAGGGCCACATTTGTGTTCCTTCTGAAGAGACGTGATTTTCTGTATCTGTCTGGATTGACTGATGGAGGACATTTTTCTTGCAGTGCCAAATGGCTTTATATTATGAAAAATGTAAGAGCTTGAGTTATTATTGTCACATGTACCAAGTTACAGTGAAAAGTATTGTTTTGAGTTGAAATGCTTCTCAATGGATGACGTTGCTTTTCCAGCACTACTTTAATCTTGACACAAAAAAAGTAGGGAAAGCTGGTTTCCATCAATTACATAATAACACTTATGTTTTTCCACGTTAAAATGTTTATTACTTTGAGGAAATAGACTTTACCAGGCAATTAATTATTCTAGTAGCTTGCTCTGTATCGCAATTTATTATGTTCAGGATATTACTGTTAAGTTGTTTTTTACTGTTACACAAATGTAACATTGTACACTATTTTTGTGACTTTCAAACTGTACGTGGGCCATTATTGACACCTGCAAACAGCAGCTGAGCAATAGGAAGAAATCTCTTGAGGTACTCATGCTGTTCTACAGTGTTTTCTTCTCTATACTGTGAAGAACAAATGTAAGCGGAAGAGATAATACATTGAGATCAGATTGTTAACTTTAAAACATGTGGAGAATTTGATTTGATTCCAATTAGACAAGAGGCGCTTTCATATAAATTCTTTGTATCCATCTTTGATATAACACAACAAACATTTGGTTAGTATTAGTTATCTCCAAATAAACAGAACATTTCCAACCATGTAATTTTGTTTTTAAAGCGGTGTGAAAATTCTTCCATAGACTACAGAGTTAATAAATAACTGCTGTAAAGAAAAGGTTATTAATTGAATGCAGGATTGAACTAATTATAAAACTGATCCTCCAGGCTTTAATAAACCTGTTGCACTATCACTTTTTTTTCCTGATTGAGAAAAGGCATACTGATTTGGCATCATAGGATCGGTAAAACTGGGCCTTGTTTACTTTTCTCTGAAGTGGTTGTGACAGCACACTATGAAACTTGAAGCAGGAACTAATGTGTTGAAAACCCTTGAGGAGCCCCTTAGGCCAAGCTAATGTCGCCAGCTACACTGTATACAGCAATTGAGTCTGCCATAGCATTCATTGTCTAGCATGTTTAAATTCTGTTTGCTTTATGCAAAAATGATTCCTATTTGCATAATTCATCTTAAAGAGGCAGTTTGTGCTTTAACTCTTCGATAATTTTGATTTACTTTTTAACAAACCTCATTCAAATCTATTTCAGTGATTGCATGTTTTCTTAGAGGTGAGGAATTCCTTTTGAAAGCGTCAAATTTTGCATTTGCCTTCTTCGACTAACAGCTTTATTAATTACTCGCTAAGTCAGCACAGTGTATGCATGAACAGCAAGTTCAGTTTCTGGGTTTAGTTAAAGGATCCATATCAATGGTGGGAATCAGCAGAATGTGTAGTTAGTATCCAAATAAACTGCTTCAGGCCTACACCTGCTCCCAGTTGGAATTGGTTACATTTTCATTGAGGAGTTAGACTATGTAAACAAGCCATTCAAAGTGAAAGATATCCTGTGGTTCTGTACAGTGGGCACTGGGTATTGAACACGTGGGAATGTTGGGATGTGCATGACGTGATCAGCATGTACATAATGTGCGTGTTGTCATGAAATCTAACACCAATCTGGACTCCCAAATATTTCCTGGGTAGAGGAAAATAAATGAGGTTGGGGTAATCCAACCTCACATCAGATAACTAGTATAAATATGATTAATCTTATCTGAATTTTTGAAAGCCAGACATTATCTTTACTAACAAGCATGAATGATTTAAAATTGCTTTCCACACGAAAGCTTATGCAGGTCTGACCAAGCCTTATCTGGACTCTTGTGTCCAGGTTTTTTGGGGGAAATCAAAAGCCAGTAAAAGGTTGAGAGAAGTTCACTCCTTAGCTATTGCACTTAAGAGACTCTGGTTATAACAGAAAATGGTGGCGCTTTCATTTTGGAAAGCACAGAGTTCCAGAGGTTTAACTGTGGGTTTGAAAAGAAGAAGGGAATGTTACAGACAGGGCAGGAGAGATAAATCAAATCTCTCAATTCTCTTCGCTTCTATCCATAATCAGTATGGTTTAATTTTTTTTCAAAAAGGTGTGTGTTTCTAATCTAATTTGTGTGGTCAATTTAAAAGTCACCAGCAGCAGATACACCCGAAATATTAACGTTATGTAATATCGTTATAAAAAGCAGCTCAAAATGAAAGACGATAGTGAATGTCACAAGTTTTAATTCAACAGAATATTTAACCATCTTTGAGACTGCTTTGAAGAAGGGAGCTTTCTCCCCATTAGAGTTGTAGTTCAGATGGCTGGGGTGAGGTCAAGTTAACTGCAGGGTCCTTTCAAAGTGAAATCTGTTCAGCAGGTCATGCAGACAGGCACTTGTAGCTGCTGTATGAAAAGGACCAACCTCTTCACAGGTGATCTCAGAGTTTTCAGAATCTGGCTGACGATGCTTTGAAAGTTTTTTTTATTTCTTGCAGCTCTTTGTAAGGCAAGTGTGTTAGAGTATTTCACTGCAGCTCTTGTATTGTGAAGTCTGCCAGCTCTCTTCATTTTAGATAATGTATTTCAATAGCGAAAAACCAGTATCTATCACATGATTAATGGCCATTGATGCACAACAAAAGGTAGGTGGTGGACTTGCAGTACCAACAAATCAGTTTCAGTCACATGATTAAATGTAATTGATATTCAATAGAAGGTCAATTGTTAAAAAAAACAAAAGAGCTGCCGAAGCTGGAAATCAGAAGCACAAACAGAAATTGCTGGAAAAACTCAGCAGGTCTGGCAACATTGGTGGAGAGAAATCAGAGTTAATGTTTTGGATCCAGTCACCCTTCTTCAGGAAGTCAATGGTGGTCTTTTGCACCTAAACTGTGGATAACCGCACTGAATAGCTTTCTGTTCTTATATCATAAACTTGAAGATGTAACATCTAGAAGCCCATTATCTTGTGCTTTGGGATAGACCTTAACAATGGCAGGCATGAAATTCTACAGATAAGTGCTGTTTGGCTTATCCATTCAAGGTAAAGACCTCCCATCTTCCCAGCATCCACCCATTATAAATCAAGTCAGGACTCACCAGAAGCTTGCTAGTTATTTTGAAGTTATAAAATTTACCGAGATCCTTGGCAGCCATCTTAAAGATTTCATCAGTGCATATTTTTAATAAAACAAAGCTTTTGAAATTGGTACTTTCTCTTGGTCTGTTTTAGCATGACAGGATTATACTCTGGTCAGGTAGGTAGAATGCACAATGTGGTGGGGCACAAGTTGGGCTGGTTGAGTTAACTAGCACAATGATGGTAGAATAAAGTAGACAGATGATTGTCAATAACCTTTTCTTGACTTGGTTCAATCTGCATGAGATTACCACTTGTTTGAGATGTGGCCCAATGTTTTTATTTGAATCTTAAATCAAAATCTATCTATTGTACTATTTACTGACTCCCAAAGTTAGAGTGGACCATTGGACTGAAGATGGAAGAAAACCTAAGAGTTTATTTAGGCCTGAATACTTGCTCCAAGGTTAGAATTGCAGAGTCAGGGCAATTTTTGGCTCTTCAAACCTGAGTCAGAAGGAAGTGCCCTGGGACTTCTGATTTTCATTCTTGGCCACTAGATTTCCTGGGTGTCATAGCAGGTGACCCTCAACAATAGTGAAGAGTCTACCAGGTATAGAGACACACTGAGCAGATGGCATGCTTTGTCATTCTGGCATTGCGTCAAAAAGAAAGAGTAAAACATTAGACAGTTTCTGTCCTCAAGCCCCAATGCACACTCCCCATGTCCAATCCATGACAACATATATCAACTCCTATCCCTACACACGTCTTGCCCTCTAGTATTTTCTATGTCAATTTATATCAATAAACCCACCTCCACATCTCCCTACTCTCCATTCCAACCTATCCTTCCGTGCACACTCCACATAGCCCTTCCTAGCCTCTATGCCAACTTAGTGCAAATCTAATTTCTCCCACCCATTACCCTTTGTTCTTGCAGCTATCAAGTCAACTCACCCAGAATCCACCATAGGCAGACCTCAGGATTCAAGTAAACATGAGATAAAATGAAGTTCTTAACTGACTATTAAGGATTTTGTTATTTTGCTTTATCAAAAGTCATTGACAATAGAACAATTGCATTTAACTTGCAACCACTTGGAGCTGAAATTTACACTGATTATCCCAATAGGGTTATGGAGGGTTGTTTAAATCAGACAACTAGGCAAACATGAGGACTGCAGATGCTGGAAACCAGAGTTTAGATCAGAATGGTGCTGGAAAAGCACAGCAAGTCAGGCAGCATCCGAGGAGCAGAAAAATCGCTGTTTTGGGCAAAAGCCCTTCATCAGGAATAGAGGCAGGAAGGGCTTTTACCCGAATCGTCGATTTTCCTGCTCCTCGGATGCTGCCTGACCTGCCGTGCTTTTCCAGCACCATTCCAATCTAAATCAGACATGTGCTGACTATTGTATCCACTCAGGCTTATGTCATCAGACAGTGAAATATCAAGTATAGGCAGTTCTCAAATAAGCCACATTCCAGCAGTGCAATTTGCTTATAATGTCGCTGAGGAATTAAGGATTGGTATTTTTTCATAATTGTGTAATTCTAGCAGCGATCATTTTGCATGCTTCATTCTGCACATGCACCGATGTCAGCTGCCAACAGAGCAACCTTCTGTGAGAGGTACAGCTTCCCATGAAAAGTACAGTACTCCTAGATTATCCATTTTTTTTAAACAAATGGAGAAGCATAGTGACAAGATTGTGAACAAAATACAAACGAAAAGCTTTGACACTGGAAGAGAAACCATATGTTATAAAGTATTTTGAGTGTAAGGAGAGAATATGTATTATTGCTCCCTTGACAGGAATGAATGAGTCTACCTTATGCACTCTGATGACCCACTGTCCCTGCCTTAACAATATTTTTAAATTTACTGTATCAGTACTTTGTGTTAGCCTTTTGGTGATTTTTGAGCAATTGTGAGTGATATTTTTTCCTGGTCTGCCACACTTTTCCCATAGACCCCGTTATTTATATTAAGCGATTTTCTATTAAGCGAGGTTTCACTGGAACACAACTACAGCGTTACAGGAAGACAACCTGTATCAATTTTGTTTGAACAGGATTTTCAATTATTTACGAGGCAAGTGTCTCAAATGCCTTTATATGTGGCCATTCCCTTAAACAGTTCCATTGATAGTTCCAATGCTTTTGTGCATTTTTCATACACATTCATGTCTACTTTTAACAATTCCACAAGGTACTTTACCTTGACAAAAAAAACATATTATTTCTCCTCAAGGATAGCTAACCTAATGGGCAACATGGTGGCTCAGTGGTTAGCATGCTGCCTTACGATGCCAGGGACCCGGGTTTGATTCCACCCTCAGACGAATGTTTGTATGGAATGTACATATTCTCCCCATATCTGTGTGGGTTTCCGCTGGGTGATCTAGTTTCTTCCCACAGTCCATAGATGTGTAGATTAGGTGAATTGACTGTGCTAAAATTGCCCTGTAGTGTCCAGGGATGTGTAGACTAAGTGGGTTAGCCATGGTAACTGTGAGGTTATGAGGGTTGGGTCTGGGTGGGATGCTCTTCAGAGAGTCCGTGTGGACTTGATGGGAACTTTCTGCACTGTATGGATTTCATGAAATTCTACCCTGAACATGATTGAAACCCATTTCCAAAAGTTGTAGGTTACCTCTCACAAGGTTTCTGACTGCTTTAGACTTTTTCTTACCAGATCAAAGGTGCGCAAGTCATGTTTTGGATATCCCACTCGTGAAATTCAGATTCACCTGAGGCGGCTGAACTTTAACCTGACAGCAGACACCTGATTTAGATCCTGCCCATGCCTTCCCCAGGCCAGGACATTGTGTTCAAGACTGGGTCTTCCTATTCAGGCTTTATATTTTGGCTAGAGGGTTACTGGATCATAATGGTGTATCCCATCAGTCAGTGCGCAGGATGTGCTCAAGTGCTCGGCTAAATAACTTCCCCCCACAACAACTTTGTCAGTGAATATTTCACATCAGTATTTATTGTGGAGAAAGATGTGGAAGATAGTGATCTTCGGGAAATAAATAGTGATGTCTTGAAAAAAGTCCACATTACAGAAGAGGAGGTGCTGGAAGTCTTGAAAAATGCATAAAGGCAGATAAATATTCAGGACCTAATCAAATGTAGCCCAAGACATTGTGTGAAGCTAGGGAAGAAATTGCGAGGCACCTAGCAGAGTTATTTGTATCATCTGCAGTCATGGGTGAGGTGTCAGAGGACTGGAGGGTGGCTAATGTTGAGCCATTATTTAAGAAAGGGTGCAAGGAAATCCAATGAAGCTACACACTGGTGAGCCTAATGTCAGTAATGAGTAAGATTTTGGAGGGGATTCTGAGAGACAGGTCCCACATGCATCCTTTGGAAAGGCAAGGACTGATTATGAATAGTTAACATGGCTTTGTGCATGGAAGGTCGTGTCTCACAAATTTGACTGAGTTTTCTGAAGAGGTAACCAACATGAAGGCAGAGTGGTAGATGTTGTCTACATGGATTTTAGCAAGGCCTTCGACAGGGTTCCGCATGGTAGACTAGTTAGTAAGGTTAGATCACGTGGAATCCAAGGAGAACTAGCCAATTGGATACAAAATTCACTTGATGGTTAGAGAGACAGATGATAATGGTAGAGAGTTGTTGTTCAGACTGGAGCCCTGTGTCCAGTGGTGTGGCACAAAGACTAGTGTTGGGTCTGCTGTTGTTCATTGTTTATATAAATCATTTGGATGAGGATACAGGAGACATGGTTAGTAAGTTTGTGGATGACATAAAAACTGGCGATATGGTGGACAGTGAAGAAGGTTATCTAATAGTACAATGAGATTTTGATCAACTGGGCCAGTGGACCAAGAATGGCAGATGAATTTTAATTCAGACAAATGCGAGGTGTTGCATTTTGGTGAGATAAACCAGGACAGGACTTACACAGTTAATGCTAGGATTTGGGGAAGGTTGTCGAAAAGAGAGAACTAGGGATGCAGGTACACAGCTCCTTAAAAGTGTCACACTTGCCTTCATCAGTCAGAACACTGAGTAAAGGAGTTGAGATGTCATGTTACAGTTGTTCAAGGCATTGGTAAGGCCACATTTGGAATACTGCATAAAATTCTGGCCACCCTGCTGTAGGAAAGATTTCATTAAACTTGAAAGGGTGCAAAAAAGATTTATAAGGATGTTACCTAGACTGGAAAGTTTAAGTTATAAGAAGAGGATGTATAGGCTGGGATGTTTTTGAGGGGTAATCTTATCAAAATTTATGAAATCATGATATCTTTTCCTATGGTAGGGGAGTCCAAGACTAGAAGGCATAGTTTAAAGATGAGAGGGGAAAGATTTAAAAAAGGACCTGAGGAGCAGTTTTTTTCACACAGATGATGGTAGGTATATGGAACGAGATGCTGGAGGAAGTAGTAGAGGTGAGTACAATTACGATGTTTAAAAGAAATTTAGACAGGTACATGGATAGGCAAGGATAAGAGGGATAAAGGCCAAAAACAGGCAAATGCGACTGGTTATATTTCGGAAACCTGGTCAACATGGACGAGTTGGGCCGAAGGGTCTGTTTCCCTTCAGTATGGATGGCTCTTGGGTATTCTTGGGTATATTCATAACATGTTGAAAATGTGTTGCTGGAAAAGCGCAGCAGGTCATGCAGCATCCAAGGAACAGGAGATTCAACGTTTCGGGCATAAGCCCTTCTTCAGGAACCTTCAGGGCTTATGCCCGAAACATCGAATCTTCTGTTCCTTGGATGCTGCCTAACCTGCTGCGCTTTTCCAGCAACATATTTTCAGCTCTGATCTCCAGCATCTGCACACCTCACTTTCTCCTCCTAGATTCATAACATCCATGGTGTCCACACAGATTGTGCTCCAGAGTGTGAGAGAGTGGAATTTATATCTAACACCATTTACTCAAGAGCACTCAGAGACTCAGGGAGCAATTTTAACTTTAAGTGATGTTGCAAAATGGGCAATATTGGATAAACCACGTTTCTTCTTTCCCCATTCTGCTGAAGAAAAGAGCTGGAAAACCGAGAACTGGGCGGGTCATTCAATCCTCTTCATTTTACTCAACAGCAGAATTCAAAATCACCCTCACCACTCTACTCACCTGTTCAAAACAAAAACACTGTGACTTCCCATATTGAATTTTTACACCAAAATAATATTATCTGTTTGTGTTGACACTTACAGAGAGGAGTTTGCTGTTTTATTATTTATTCATGTGATGTGAGCATTGCTCATCACATCCTTAATTGAACATGAACGGAGTCGTCTGCATGACCACTTCTGTGGGCAGTTAGGACTGAACTATAGTATTGATTGCTGCTTTTTTTCTTAACACACTCTCCGTCCTTGTCCCTGTAGCTGCAGTTACTGGAAAAGAGCAGCATCTATAGTTCAAATCCAGAGTAACAGAGTTACAGGGGATTCAAGAAAAATGACATAAATCTGTTTAAAGACCATGACAAGCATAAAGATTTGATTTTAATCCCAGCCAGCAGGCTATAGAGTCAGGTAGGTAAAGTGTTAAAATATTATGATTGAGAAGCCCAATCCTGTGAAGACTGACCGAGCCCCTATGACTCCTGTCTTTCTCACCTTCTCATTAAAACTGGGGCCAAAAGAATTGGCACGTATCAATGGAGATTTGGTCTGTTTCCAACACGAAGAGGGGGTACTGCAATTTTAAATCAAATTTTAAAAATCTATTGCCTCAAGACATTTGTTTTTTTATGAACACCTAGAATGGTGCTTACGCCAACTCACTCCATGCCTTTTGTTCTCTTTCAGTTCAACTACTTTTACAATTACAGTTTATTTATACTAAACGTGTCTTTAATCATTAAATGAAAGATTGACAGAGGAGGGCTGTGTGCCCTGCTGATGCTATCAGGAAGCACACAGTTGTGATTAAATTAGAAATATGTACCTACTAGCACTGAGGGCTAAATAAGTAAAACTTGAGAGTGATCAAATTGGTAGGGAAAAGCTTTTCGATTTGGTTTTGTAATGGCTGGTGCGACTTCACATGATCCAATGTGTTAAAGAGGATTCAACTGATTACCGGCATACTTTCGGCCATCATTAAGTTAATTTACCAATGCTACTAACCCTCAAAGATTCACTCCAGCAATGTGTTGGAAAGAAATAGAATCAGAAGCTGTGACAGAAGATAATTAGTATCTGGAGAGAGCAATAATCTGTACAGAGTTCTTTACATAACAAATTTTCATTTCAACTTGAAATATTATCCTTTTATTTACTTTTTAAAATAATACATTGAGAACCATTTTTGTGTGATGATAGGATTTAATTAAAATGTAAATGAGCCTCTGAAGTAAGCTTTGAAGTCACCGTGACATCAATCGTCATGTGTTAGTGTACTGCTGGTGCGCTTGAATCGTGCATTGCTTGGAGCATGATGCACTGTAGCTCACTATCTGGTACAGTGTAACAACACTTTCCAAGGTCCAGGACTACGTGCTGAGGGACGCACTAAAGTTTGGGGCAGTTGCTGCCAAAATTCAGTGGAGAAGGCCACTGTCTCAGGCCTTTCTGCCAAAATATAATGGGGCGGCACGGTGGCACAGTGGTTAGCACTGCTGCCTCACAGCGCCAGGGACCTGGGTTCAATTCCCGCCTCAGGCGACTGACTGTGTGGAGTTTGCACGTTCTCCCCGTGTCTGCGTGGGTTTCCTCCGGGTGCTCCGGTTTCTTCCCACAGTCCAAAGATGTGCGGGTCAGGTGAATTGGCCATGCTAAATTGCCCGTAGTGTTAGGTAAGGGGTATATGTACGGAAATGGGTGGATTGCGCTTCGGCGGGTCGGTGTGGACTTGTTGGGCCGAAGGGCCTGTTTCCACACTGTAATCTAATCTAATCGAAATCCATTTTAAATCTAATCGAAATTCTGTTATGTTTCGAGATGCCCTCATAGCCTGAATGGGAATGTAAATAGTTTCCTTTCATGTTGAGAAAGTGACTTTTTGTTGCAACTGGATTGAAGTTCTAATGAGGAATGTCAAAATCCCACTGTATTTTCTGTTAGAACATAGAACATAGAAAAATACAGCACAGAACAGGCCCTTAGGTCCACGATGTTGTGCCGAGACTTAATCCTAATGTAAAATATTACATTACCTACGCACCCTTCACCTCACTGCTATCCATGTGCATGTCCAGCAGTCGCTTAAATGTCCCCAATGATTCTGCTTCCACCACCTCAGCTGGCAACGCATTCCATGTAAAAAGCCTACCTCAGATGTCTCCTTTATACCTTCTTCCTAATATCTTCAAACTATGACTTCTTGTACCAGTTAATCCTGCCTCGGGAAAAAGTCTCTGGCTATTGACTATCCATTCCTTTCATTATTTTGTACACCTCGATCAGGTCTCCTCTCTTTCTCTTTCTCTCCAGAAGGAAAAGTCTGAGCTTATTCAACCTTTTTTCATAAGACAAGCCCTCCAGTCCAGGCAGCATCTAGGTAAACCTTCTTTGCACCCTCTCCAAAGCCTCTGTATCTTTCCTATAATAGGGCGACCAGAACTGGACACAATATTCCAAGTGTGGCCTCACCAGGGACTTGTAGGGCTGCAGCAAAACCTCACAGCTCTTAAACTCAATCCCCCGTTAATGAAAGCCAAAACATCATATACTTTCTTAACAACCCTATCCACTTGGGTGGCAACTTTGAGGGATGTATGTACTTGCACACCCAGATCCCTCTGTTCCTTCTCACTGCCAAGAATCCTGTCTTTAATCCTATATTCAGCATTCAAGTTCTACCTTCCAAAATGCATCACTTCGCATTTATCCAGGTTGAACTCCATCTGCCATTTCTCCGCCCAGCTCTGCATCCTGTCTATGTCGTGCTGCAGCCTGCAGTAGCTCTCTATACTATCGACAACACCTCCAACCTTTGTATCATCTGCAAATTTACTAACCCACCCTTCAACCTCCTCATCCAAGTCATTTATAAAAACTACAAAGAGCAGAGGCACAAGAACACAGCCCTGTGGGACCCCACGCAACACTGTCTTCCAGGCAGAATACTTTCCATCTACAACCACTTTCTGCCTTCTGTCAGCCAACCAATTCTGAATCCAGATAGCCAAATCTCCCTGTATCCCATACTTCCTGGCTTTATGAATGAGCCTACCATGGGGAACCCTATCAAATGCCTTGCTGAAGTCCATATACACCACATCCACTGCTCGACTGTCGTCGACCTGTCTTGACACCTCCACAAAGCACTCAGTAAGATTTGTGAGGCATGACCTGCCCCTCACAAAGCCATGCTGACTGCCTTTAATCACACTATGCTTTGCCAAATAGTCATAAATCCTATCCCTCAGAATTCTTTCCACAACTTTTCTGACCACAGACGTGAGACTGACTGGTCTGTAATTGCCAGGGATTTTCCTATTACCCTTTTTGAAAAGTGGAACAACATTTGCCTCCTTCTAATCCTCCGGTATGACTCCTGTGGAGAGTGAGGAGGCAAAGATCCTCGCCAGCGGCTTACCAACCTTCTTTCTCGCTTCCCAGAGCAGCCTAGGATAAATCTGTCTGGCCCTGGGGACTTAGCAATCCTAATGTTTTCCGAAATTTCGAGCACATCATCTTGATCTGGTCAAGACTATATCCCGGCTCCTCTAAGTTTTTATTTACAACAAGTTCCCTTTCCTTGGTGTAAACTGAAGTAAAAAACTCATTTAGTGCTTCCCCACTCTGCTTAGACTCCACATGTAAGTTCCCTCCGCTATCCCTGATCGGCGCTACCTTCTCCCTGATCATTCTTTTATTCCTCGTGTATGAGTAAAACGCCTTTGGGTTCTCCCTAATCCTTCTCGTGCCCCTTTTCCATTTCTGAGCTCCTTTCTAACAAGCCTGTAATCCTCTAAAGCTGGGCTAGATCCTTGCTTCCTCCACTTTACATTAACTGCCTTCTTCCTTTTGACAAGAAGCTCCTCTGTTCTCGTCATCTAAGGTTCCTTAATCTTACCCCTTCTTACCTGTCTCAGAGGAACAAATTTGTGCATCATTCACAACAATTCTCCTTAAATAGTCTCCATATGTCTGCTGTGCCCTTTCTGTGGAATAATTGCTCCCAGTCTGTACTTCCCAACTCCTGCCTGATAGCATCATAATTTCCTTTTCTCCAATTAAATAACTTCCCTCAGTGTCTGCAACTTTCACTCTCCAAGGCTAAGCTAAATGTGAAGCAGTTGTGATCACTTTCACCAAAGTGCTCTCCCAGCGCGAGATCTGGCACCTGTCCTGGCTCGTTGCCGAGCACCAATTCCAAAATGGCCTCTCCCTTCGTCGGTCTAAGTACTGAGTAAGGAAACCCTCCTGTTCCTAGTCTGTTTAGTGAACCAGGAGCCCATTTTAATGGCTACTGATTGTATCCATGAAATTGGATATAAAATCAGCTGTTAATTCATATTTTATATTATCCACGTGTTGCACTATTTACCAAATTGTGGTTTGGCGGGTCTGCAAAGTGAAAGAGACTGAGAGATCCATAAAGGAGAGACTTACATGGAGAAGCAATTGTGAAGAGACATGATGAGAGTAAAATGGAACTTTGATAGTTTAAAAATCAGCAGTTCATGTCACAGCTTGATTTCCTTTTCTATTGACATGAACAACAGAATCTTCCCATTGGTGAGATACTTGGAAGATTCTGGTGTGGTCTCAAGTGAGGCCCTTCTCAAGTTAGCAGTCGAAAGGTCTACTTATTTAATCAAGTCCTTGAAAACAAGATGAGATTCTTGCTCGCGAGAAGCACAAGATCCATTACCGTGGATGATTGCTCATTATAACCTTCATTATTATCCAATGTCTGCTCATTAATATCCACACATCGGATAGAACTTAAATGCTGAGAATTCCTGTCTGATTCCTCTCATTAAATTCTCAGCAGGTACCTAGCGACTCCAGCTCATCACATACTCCTCCACAATCTGCATCCTGGACACTCAGCAACACATCTTAGTGCATGGTCCATGTACAGCATCTGCACATGTCCTATGTCCATGACATTTACACCTAACATGTACCAGCCTCACCATGTAATCATGCCACATCTCCAGTCCACCTCGGGTATACCACAGCATTTTGGTGTTGCAATGTGGAGTGTACTGGCATCTCTCATGACCATGCTGCTGTGTGGACACTGGGCTACACATGGCACACATTGTGCACATGGACTGGCACACAGCTCATAGACTGGACCAGTCTGCAACTCAGGGCTGCTCATTGGCCCTCAATGCACATGTACACCTTCTGCTGCCTTGGATGCCCTTTGCATCCTGACGTTAGTTTTCTCTTGGCCCTTTTGTACTTTACCTCCTCATTCTGACATTAAAAATTGCCAGTATCTTTGTCTTGTCTTGCTGTTTAACTCAAACATGAAACCAGGCAGTTTGAATGGGTTGCCAGCAGTAATCAATCAATCAAGGGTGTGAACATGATGCTATACGGCATTGTGCTGTATCAATTTCACATGTACAAAGGTGCCACAAAGCATACATGGTGAACATGTGTGTCAACCAAATAGCCATGTCTCAAAGTTGAAAGGGAATAGTGCTTACTCAAGTCAAGGCGGCTGGGCTGTCATCAGTCAGGGGTCCTAGTCCACTCAGTCAAGTGAAGTGTCAACTCAGAGTCCAGAGGCTTGGTAACAGTCAATAGTCTGCTTGCACTGTCTAGGTCAGGGACTCTGTCTCACTACAGTCTGGGACCAGGGTACAATCAGTCCAGTAGGTCCAGCTAACTGGTTGGATCATTGATGGATCATCAGTCAGGGATCTGAATGGACAGTAGTCAGGGTTCTGGTCAGTCATGAGTTGGGGATGTGCAAGTTGATCAAGGGTGTGGACCTCAGTCAGTCCTGGGAACTCAGAGAATGAACATTAAGAGGGGGTTTATCAGGAAACGCTGTTGTGACAGGGAAATGGAGATGGGACTCAACACTGGGGATTAGAAGCAGCTCCCTGAGATATTGGGCGGACAAGGACGGAGAGGCTGAACAGGCTGGTGCTGTTTTCCCTGGAGCGTCGGAGGCTGAGGGGTGATCTTATAGAGGTTTACAAAATTATGAGGGGCATGGATAGGATAAATAGGCACAGTCTTTTCCCTGGGATCGGGGAGTACAGAACTCGAGGGCATAGATTTAGTGTGAGAGGGGAAAGATATGAAAGAGACCTAAGGGGCAACTTTTTCATGCAGAGGGTGGTACTTGTATGGAATGAGCTGCCAGAGGATGTGGTGAAGGCTGGTACAATTGCAACATTTAAGAGGCATTTGAATGGGTATATGAATAGGAAGGGTTTGGAGGGATATGGGCTGGGTGCTCGCAGGTGGGACTAGATTGGGTTGGGATATCTCTTTGATTCTATGAAGATCAGTGGAGGGGTGAAAGGTGACATATAACGAGGGAGCCAGTAACACAGGGAGGACATGCTGTCAGGGTGGGGGGAGTGGGTGGAGGTTCTAGGTTGTCGCATCCAGTATATCCCTGACAGGGGAAATGAGTGTGGTGATGATGGGCAGGACTGGACCAGACTGACAGGGCTCAGGGTTGGGAATGAGAGTTGGAGTCGTACTCCAGGGAGCAGGTGGGAACATGGATGGGATCAATAGTGAGGGACTGACCAGGATTGCCAGGTGGAAATGGGCGTGGAGGTTTTAGAAGGAAATCTGAAAACCAGACGGAGTTTGGGATTTAAAATGCTTAATGCAATCTGTATTATCCTTCATGATCTTTCAATTCCAAAAGGCTGTATATGGACAATGACTGCAACCATGCCCAGCATAGATGATGTTTCCTGGGCCAACATATGGCTGGCCTCCTCAGTAATGGGCAGGTGTCAAGGAATAATTGCATCAACCATGCACTAGCAGAGTTGGAGATTGAAATCTTGTGAAACATCAGAATAATGTGTGTAAAATGCATGTAGCATACAACTGTGTAGGGTGCAAATGTTAATAAGAAGCAATCTTTACCATGTCATTGATCCTTGCAGAGGCACCTCTGTGAAGCAGAAGTCATTCCAGGAGACCTTGAAAGAATTCCGACTGTATCGATGCAATATGACGGTTGGGTTCTGATGTCAATATTCTGTGTCGAATTATTTCATGGCACTCCTTGGCAGAATGCTCCATTGCTTGCATTACAAAACACCTGTTCTCTTTCTTCTGTTCCCCCAAACAGGTTCAATGCAAGTGTGACTGGTAACTCCAGCCTGAGCAGGTGTTCTCCTCACAGCTGCTGAAGAAAAATGCAGCAGGAACAGATGCTGCACTAGCATAGAACCAGAAGCAATCTTTAGCAGATACTGAATAGCCTCCACATGAAGATATGTGGGAAATACAGGAAAGCTCGAGGTTATTTCTCTTGATGTTCTTCCCTTCAGATGAGTGAGGCAGAATGTCACTGCAGACTAAGGATGCCCTGGGACACGGCCAAGTGCCAATGCTGGGATAATACCTGAGACCTGAAGTGGTGGGTGGTCTTTTTATCCCGCTAACCATCAGCATGACAGTGTCAATGAGTTTTTATACAACTGGATCCTTCCAAGGAGTTACTGAGGGCCTATGTGAGATCTCACAATCATCCAGCTACAAATATATCAAAGCTGTTACCAATGACTTTTGCATCAGATCACAACACTTTATCTCATTGCCTGTCTGTAGGCTTTGGCGATAACTGGTTCTCCCAGATACATGGCACTATAAACGGTATACAGATCATGTTGAGAGGTTCATATCATAAGGGCGCTGACTTCATCAATCAATAAAGCTTCCATCCCATCAATGTGCAAGTAATTGTGATCATCGTTACTTTGTGCCCAGTGGTCAGGATATGCCAAATGCTTATATCTTTGAGAACTCTAATATTCCTGCTGTGCATTCTTCATCAGAGGGTTTGCTGACAATGGGGCTTCGCTGGAGTTTGGAAGACTTTGCAGTACATTCTGGACTGATTGTAGCACATAATTCCAGTGTTCAATTCTCTGCACAACTGAAACTGGCAAGGAGGGGATTTGATGCAGGCTGATGAGCTGAAGACTTGGAGCAGTCTCTTGAGGAAGAAGATAAGAACACTGAGCATCTGGCACTACAAACCATTAATTGACACCTGGGTCTAGAAGAGTAAGAGTTGGTTGTGGTAGTCATTCATAGAGAGTAAAATTCTTGGTGTTCAGCATGCAAGCAGTTCATTTCTGTACCAAGAGGCAATGAAGCTTCTGTTTGGTTGACTTTTGTTCACTTTGGCTGTGGACAAATAAAGGTTAAAGTTTGGAAACATTTCCTGTATGCAACGGCCCCACAAAAAAAAATCAATCAAGTTTGTGAGACAAGACCTTCCCTGCATAAAGCCATGCTGAATATCCCTAAAAATTTTTTTTTTTCCAAAGTGTGTAAATCCTGTCCCAAAGACTCTTCTCCATTAACTTTCCTAACACTGATCTTGCCAAGGACATTTTCATTGCCCCTTTCAACCTTCCTAGTTCATTGCTAAAATCCTTTCCTGCTTCCATGATATTCCTCAAGGTTCTTGTCTGATTTCAGTTTCCTAAACCTTACACATGGTTGTTTTTTTCTTTCGGACTAATTTTTCAGTATCTCTCCTCATCTAGGGTTCCCAAATCTTGCCATCCTTACATTTCATTCATAGAGGAATATGTTGATCTGAATTTTGATCAATTGGCCTTTTAAAGACTCCCACATGCCAGATGTGGATTTACCCTCAAACAGCCTTCCCCATTCTGCTATTGAATTTCCCCCAACAACCAGCCATATCCTTATCCATAACTATGTTAAAGTTTATGAAATTATATCACTCTTCTAAAAATGATCCTCTACTGATACTTACTCCACCTGGCCAGGCTCATTCCCAAAACAGGGTTGATTACACCCCTTTCCTAGATTGACTATCGACATTGTTTCAAGAAGTTAAAAATCACACAACACCAGGTTATAGTCCAACAGTTTTATTTGGAAGCACTAACTTTCGAAGCGCTGCTCCTTCATCAGGTGCTCCTGCTGAAGGAGCAGCGCTCCAAATGCTAGTGCTTCCAAATAAACCTGTTGCACTATAACCTGATATTGTGTGATTTTTAACTTTGTACACCCCTGTCCAACACCAGCATCTCCAAATCATGACTACCATTGTTTCAAGAAACCCTCCTTTCTCCTGATGGCTATTGGGAGGATTCATGTTTAACCCTATTATAACGATTACACTGTTCTTATTCCTTAGTTCTACCTATATGAACTCGCTGGATTAGCCTTACAGATAACTTCTCTTAGCACACCCTCCTTAATCAGTTCTGCAACTCCCCACCACTTTTACATCTATCTCTATCAGACCTGAGCCATAAAATCCCCGGAACAGTGAGCTGCCAGTCCTGCCCTTCTCAACCAAGTTTCTGTAATGTCTATAGCATTGTAGCTCCATGTACTAATCCAGGATCTAAGCATTAAGATGCTCCATGCATTAAAATAAATATATGTCAGACTGCCAGTTCCGCCTTCATCATTAAAGTGCCTGTTCTTCTTATTAAACATACTGACTTAATCTCTATATTCTCCATAATTGTTCCACATGCTGATCCCACTACTTTAGTTTAAACCCTCACAAGTGACACTAGTAAATCTTCTTCCAAGATATTGGTGCCCCTCTGGGCAATCCGTCCTTTTGTATTGATTCCTCCTGCCCTGGAAGAGATCCCAACTTATGCCTAACTCTTTCCGCTCAATAAACTAATTACCTTACAGTCTTAATGTTTGAATGTCAGGCAGCCTGTGCTCCCTTTGTTATTAATACTATTAATTTTCAGAAAATTAACATTTTTGACTTTTTGGTGCCTTTTTCAGTAATTTGGAGCATAGTGAAGGTATCAGATATTCAAATGATGAAAATAGAATCAGTTGCAGGAATTTCCATCCAAAGATGCAAGGTCCAGTTACTGCCACTGGCAAATTAATTCCAGATGTAATATGTTAACTCAGGGAATTTAAAGCTTCATGCAATGAAAACCGAATGTAAGTCCAACCACCAACGCATTCTACATTCACAAAGAGAATTTGACCATTGTATCCATTCCTGTCCTCAGCTCCATGACAGCCCAAGTATGGCTGAAGGAAGTTAATCTTCAATTTCTGTTGACTCTCGGATGATCCTGAAGGTTTGGCAATTCCACACTGTCAGCAAAGAGGGAGGCCTGAAATTTGATCTGACAGAAAGTTGAAGTGTCTGTGGAGGCATGACAGGTATTGGCAGTTTTCCCAGATAATAACTCTGTGATTCCACTTTGATTGCACCACGAATGGGCTTGATAACGTTTTCAGGAGTCTTGATTGTTGGCCAACATTGCCTTTTATTTAATCATGATAGACACAAACTGAGTACAGGTAAAAACAATGACTGCAGATGCTGGAAACTAGATTCTGGATTAGTAGTGCTGGAAGTGCACAGCAGTTCAGGCTGCATCCGAGGAGCAGTAAAAATCAATGTTTCGGGCAAAAGCCCTTATTCCTAATGAAGGGATTTTTGCCCAAAACATCGATTTTACTGCTCCTCAGATGCTGCCTGAACTGCTGTGCTCTTTCAGCATCACTAATCCACAAACTGAGTACAGGTTAAGCCTACCCCTTAACCACGATGCTACTCTTCAACTTCATTGCCCAGTTATAAATGTAGGCAAACTTATTTATATGGAGAAAGTGAGGACTGCAGATGCTGGAGATCAGAGCTGATAATGTGTAGCTGGAAAAGCGCAGCAGGCCAGGCAGCATCCAAGGAGCAGGAGAATCGATGTTTCGGACATAAGCCCTTCTTCAGGAATCATTCCATTGCTCTTCTCTGGAAATAGGAGGAGAAAGTGAGGACTGCAGATGCTGGAGATCAGAGCTGAAAATGTGTTGCTGGAAAAGTGCAGCAGGTCAGGCAGCATCCAAGTAACGTTGATTCTCCTGCTTCGGGCATAAGCCCTTCTTCAGGAATGAGGAAAGTGTGTCCAGCAGGCCAAGATAAAAGGTAGGGAGGAGGGACTTGGGGGAGGGGCGTTGGAAATGCGATAGGTGGAAGGAGGTCAAGGTGAGGCTGATAGGCCGGAGTGGGGGTGGGGTGGAGAGGTCAGGAAGAAGATTGCAGGTTAGGAAGGTGGTGCTGAGTTTGAGGGTAGGGACTGAGACAAGGTGGGGGGAGGGGAAATAAGGAAACTGGAGAAATCTGAGTTCATCCCTTGTGGTTGGAGGGTTCCTAGGCAGAAGATAAGGCACTCTTCCTCCAACCATCATGTTGCTATGGTCTGGCGATGGAGGAGTCCAAGGACCTACATGTCCTTGGTAGAGTGGGAGGGGGAGTTGAAGTGTTGAGCCATGGGGTGGTTGAGTTGGTTGGTCCGGGTATCCCAGAGGTGTTCTCTGAAACGTTCCGCAAGTAGGCGACCTGTCTCCCCAATATAGAGGAGGCCACATCGGGTGCAGCAGATGCAGTTAATGATATGAGAGGAGGTGCGGGTGAATTTGTGGTGGATATGGAAGGATCCCTTGGAGCTTGGAGGGAAGTAAGGGGGGAGGTGTGGGCGCAAGTTTTGCATTTCTTGCGGTTGCAGGGGAAGGTGCCAGGACTGGAGGTTGGGTTGGTGGGGGGTGTGGACCTGACATGGGAGTCACTGAGGGAGTGGTCTTTTCGGAACACTGACAGGGAAGGGGACGGAAATATATCTCTGGTGGTGGGGTCCACTGTAACTCTTTGCACTACAGTGCCACTGAGATCCTAGCTAGCCTCCAGCTCCCTGGTTTCAAGTGTGTGTTGAAGCAACATTAACATTCTTGAAGTGAAGCTGTGGTAGATATTTGTACTTCAGAGAATGAGAGAGCAAGAAAGAGGCTTGGAATGGAGTCATAAATGAGGAGGCAATGAACTACTGATATAATGGCCAGATTATTAATCCAGAAATTTACCTAATGCTCTGGGGAACTGTGTTCAAATCCTACCTTCCATGCAGATAGTAGAATTTGAACTCAATAAAAGAATCTGGAATTAGGAGTCTAATGATGACCATGAATCCATTGTTGACTTTTGAGGAAAACCCATCTGATTCGCTAGTGTCCTTTAGGGAAGGAAACTGCCGTCCTTTCCTAGTCTGGCCTCCATGTGACTGCAGACGCACAGCAATGTGGTTGACTCTTAACTGGGCAGTTAGGGATGCACGGCCTAGGCAGTGACACTGTAATCCCGTGAATGCATAAAGGGTAAAGTTAAGAGAAGAAATTCAGAAGCAACACAATGTCAGAATAAATTACTGCAGATACTGGAATATGTACTGTAAAGAACAAATGCTGGACATGAGAGCAGGTCAAGCAGCATCTTTCAAGAAAGAGTTGGATAGAGCTCTTAAGGATAGTGGAATCAAGGGTTATGGAGTTAAAGCAGGAACAGGATACGGATTGAGGATGATCAGCCATGATCATAATGAATGGTGGTGCTGGCTCAAAGGGCAGAATGGCCTACTCTTGCACCTATTGTCTATTGTCTATATTGTCTATTGTCATCCATGGAAAGGGATAGCAAGCTAATGTTTCAAGTCTAGATGACTCTTTGGTCTGATCAATTTAGTTTGCTCTCTCTCCATGGATGCTGACTGACCTGCGAGATCTCCATTCTTTGTTGTTTTCAGTCAATTTAGTAAGAAAGTTCTGTCATATTTAAAATAGTTCTGTCTGCTTCCTAACCCTCTGGGAGACCTGCTTGGTCAAAAGGCCTTCATAGCTGATGGGTGGATTTGTTTATGTTCTTGGCATAAATCCTCAACCATAGACAATAAATTTGCAAAAAGGATACACCGTAAATACTTGTCATAGACATTTAACAAGGGACAAACAGGATCCTGGCACACTGATCACTCATTTAAGTGTTCTGGCCCAGTTTTATCATCAGATAACGATTAAAAACAGATTTTAATGAGCAGCATGGTAAAATAATTAACTTCAATGGTTCAAATAATGCTTTCTAATTTGTTTTGAAACTGTGCATTTAAATATTAGTCACCGATCATTTTTCTTTCATTTAATTTATTTTTGGATCAATAAGCATCACATACTGATAATACTATACACTATTACTCTTGTAAATATTCTTTACTTATACTGATTCGTTTGATGAAAACATTTCTCAGTTCGTCTCTCTTCGATGCAGTTTAGAAATTGAACTCTTATCTGTTGGAAAAGGAAATTGCATTTATATGTGCCTTTCATGACCTCAGGACATGCCAAAGTGCTTTTTAGCCAGTGTTGGTCAATGTTGTAAAGTGGGAAAGGCAATAATTACACAGCAAGGTCCCACAAATAAAAGTTTGAACGTGACTAGATGTTCTGTTAGAGAAAAAAAAAATTGAGAATCAGCAGAATTTAATTCCTGACCGCAAGCTGCGTTTGGAGTTAGGGAAGCAGGGGATGTAGTCAAACAGGAGGGTAGAGGGTCAGAACCCCAGCATTTCCTTGGTACTGCCTCAGCTAAGTACAGGACAGGGAGGCTGATGAATGGCATTCCTTCTTTGTCACCATTTGTTTTATTCATTCACAGGATGAGGATGTCACTGGCTAGGGCAGAATTTATTGCCGATCCCTAATTGACCAGAGGGAAGTTAAGAGTCAACCATATTGCCTTGGGTCTGGAGTCACATGTAGGCCAGACTAGGAGGGCAGATTACTTCCCTCATTAGTGAACCAGATCTTTTTTTTTCTGACTATCACCAATGGATTTGTGGTCATCGTTAGACTCCTAATCCCAGATTTTTATGTAATTTGAATTCCACTATCTGCTGTGGCAGGATGCAAACCAGGATCCCCAGAACATGACCTAGCTCTCTGGATTAATATCCAGTGATAAAACCACTAGACCATCACCTCCCCTATATCATTGAGATCTTTAAACAAGCAATTAATGCTCAATTAAAAGCCTCAACCCAGCACCCTTAACACACTCAATGGTAGGCTTGGCTATCACCACATGAGATTCCGAGGCTAGTTTTATTTTCTGGCTCCCTAGAGCAATAGCGTGGTCTCCCACTCAATGCCTAATGAGGGATTGAAAAGGGAGAGTCTACTAAAACCAATCCTTGCCATTGCTACCATTTCCCCTCCCTCTCCCACTAACACTCATTCTCCAATCCTCATTCCACCTTTGGCCTTGTGTCCCTCACAACTGTAGGCCTCTCTCTCAGCTGCATTGCAAGTAGTGTCCACTGAACTCCCACTTCTGCCGTTTGCAATGAACAGTTGCAAACCTCGTTCTGGATTAGTGGTGCTGGAAAAGCACAGTAGTTCAGGCAGCATCCGAGGAGCAGTAAAATTTGACGTTTCGGGCAAAAGCCCTTCATCAAGAATACAGGCAGAGTGCCTGAAGGGTGGAGAGATAAATGAGAGGATGGTGGGAATGGGGAGAAAGTAGCACAGAGTACAATAGGTGAGTGGGGGTGGGGATGAAGGTGATAGGCCAGGGAGGAGGGTGGGGGAAGGTAGCAAAGAGTACAATGGGTGGATGGGGGTGGGATGAAGGTGATAGGTCAGAGAGGAGTGTGGAATGGATAGGTGGAAAAGAAGATAAGCGGGTAGGACAAATCATGGGGACAGTGCTGAGCTGGAAGCTTGGAACTGGGGTGAGGTGGGGGAAGGGGAAATGAGGAAACTGGTGAAGTCCACATTGATGCCCTGGGGTTGAAGTGTTCCGATGCGGAAGATGAGGTGTTCTTTCTCCAGGCGTCGGGTGGTGAGGGAGTGGCAGTGAAGGAGGTCCAGGACATCCATGTCCTTGGCAGAGTGGGAGGGGGAGTTGAAATGTTGGGCCACGGGGCTGTGGGGTTGATTGGTGCGGGTGTCCAGAGATGTTCCCTAAAGCACTCTGCTAGGAGGCATCCAGTCTCCCCAATGTAGAGGAGACTGCATCGGGAGCAACGGATACAATAAATGATATGCAGGTAAAACTTTGATGGATGCGGAAGGCTCCTTTAGGGCCTTTGATAGAGGTGAGGGAGGAGGTGTGGGCGCAGGTTTTGCAATTCCTGCAGTGCCAGGACGGGAGGGTGGGTTGTTGGGGGCGTAGACCTGACCAGGTAGTTACGGAGGGAATGGTCTTTGCTGAAGGCAGAAAGGGGTGGGGAGGGAAACATATCCCTGGTGGTGGGATCCATTTGGAGGTGGCAGAAATGTCAGCGGATGGTGTGGTTTATGCGAAGATTGGTAGGGTAGAAGGTGAGCAGCGCGGGGTTCTGTCCTTATTACGGTTGGAGGGGTGGGGTGTGAGTGAGGAGGTGCGGGATGTGGATGACATGCGTTGGAGGGCATCTTTAACCACATGGGAAGGGAAATTGCGGTCTCTAAAGAAGAAGGCCATCTGCTGTGTTCTGTGGTGAAACTGGACCTCCTGGGAGCAGATACGGCGGAGGTGGAGGAATTGAGAATACGGGATGGCATTTTTGCAGGAGGTAGGGTGGGAAGAGGTGTAATCCAGGTAGCTGTGGGAGTCGGTAGGCTTGTAACAAATGTCGGTGTCAAGTCGGTCGTCATTAATAGCGATGCAGAGGTCCAGGAAGGCGAGTGAGGTGTCAGAGATGGTCCAGGTAAATTTACGGTCAGGGTGGAATATGTTGGTGAAGTTGATGAACTGCTCAACCTCCTCGTGGGAACACTAGGTGGCGCCAATGCAGTCATCAATGCAGCGGAGGAAGAGGTGGGGAGTGGTGCCGGTGTAATTACGTCACGGTGTGTATTAAATTCATTGATTCGTGGACGGAGGGGGATGAAGGGGAGTCCTTTGCTGAGGACTAATCGTTCGTCCTCAGTGAGGGGGAGGTCTGGAGGGATGGTGAAAACTCGGCAGGGCTGGGAGCTGGGATCTGGTGTGGGTGTGGAGCAAACCTCGGAAGGGCTGACATTTCTTGGGCATGGGTGGCCGATTTCCAATCTCCATGTTCTTGATCCCAGGGATAGAGTCCCTCTGAAAACTTTGTCGCCCAATGCTGGGTACTCAATATAGCTTGCGATCCCCACAGAAGATAAACGTGTCGCTCTTACTGACTCCCCAGCTGCTGGAGGAAACCCCAGTTGACTTCATTTAATATTGCCCACTGATTAGGTTTCTCCTCTTCAAAATGGTGCCTGGGAGCCTTATATGCCATCTAGGCTGACAGGGCTTTGGTTCAGTACCTTATCTTAAAGACTGCGCCTCTGACAGAGAGGCACTCCCTCAGCAGCACACTGGAAGGTCAACTTAGATTTTGTGTTTGAGCCTCTGAACTGAAATTTGAACTGGCAATCTTGTGACTCCAAGGCGAGGTATAATTATTAAGACAACTTGGAACATTCTTGAATGATGCGGATACATTGTACTCACAAAGAAACTTGGGATCTTTGTGTTGGAGGCAAGTACAGGAACTGTGAGTCATGGCTTCATTCAGTGCTCAGTTCAAGTGGCTGCATGTTGATTAGTATCGTATTAATCATACAAGCCCAGTGTCAGCACCAGTTAAGTGAATACAATGTTAGATTCATTGAAGGAATAGTGTACCCTGCAGTGATATAGAGCAGAAGTTTCTTACCCAGTCTTGTAAGACTGACAGTGACAAGAGAGGCAAAAAAAAAACCTGAAGAGTGAATATATGGGATTCTATAAGAAGCTCACAAAATGGATGAGTCACACAATGGGCTAGCACAATATGTTCCAAAAGAGAAAAGCAGACAGTAAGTACTCCCTGTGTGGAATTGGCTAAAACAGCTGGATGATCTGACACATCACTAAATTATTGTGATCTGACACTGTTGTTTTAAATGACTGCTGGTGTATTCTAAATTTATGAAGGCCCTGAAGTTTTGGATTAAGCTGAAGATACATGACATTTTGGCAGACACAAATATAACATTGCAGTTTAAAATTGTCAATGCCAAAGAACTGAAATAAAAAAAACATAGAAAATGGGCTCGTTAAGGGAGAGAACAGGCAAATAATTCAAAGTTTAAAAACAACAATTCAGCTATGTTACACCAAAAATGTTGGCCTTTCCTCTATACAGCCACACCGTGTACCTCCAGCAATACCTGTTTATTTTAGAATATTGCAATGATTTGGAAATTCAGGTAAGCTAATGGGCCTGCACTTTATCCTTCATTATATGAAGATGTTCCCATTTACAGAATTGCTTATAGCTTTAGATGGTGGCACCAACTGTGACAGAAGCATATTACTGAGTGCTTTGAAACTAATATTTATTATGAAGTGAGATGCCACTACATTGCAAAATATTTGTAAATTGCTTTGAACTTCACATTTATGAATGAACTAAAACAATACATATTAATATAAGCGAGGCAATGTCTTTATTTGAACATGTACTCAATAGTATTAAATTTCTGTGATTTTTACAGTTGAAATATTACTGTATTAAGCAACAAATTGCATTTACAGTAAGGGTAAAGCAAAATACTACCGATGCCTGTAAACTGAAATAAAAGCAATATGTTGGAGAAACTGGCAACATCTGTGGAGGGTGAAGCAGAGTTGTTTTTCAGACCCAAAATGCCTGTTCTTCTGAACACCACCTAAGAGGTGAGAAGGCTGGCTAATATATATTCCAATCTGTTGCATGAGAGAAGGGAGGAAATAACAGCAGCTTTGGCAATAACTTGCAATTCCTCTCTGGCCACAGGAGAGGTGCCACAGCACAGTTGATGTGGTACCATTATTCAAGAAGGGAGCAAAGGATAAACCAGGAAACTACAGGCCTGATAGTCTAACCTCAGTGGTAGAGAAAGTATTGGAAGCAATTCTGCGGGATAGAATTAAGCAAGAACATGGTTTTGTTCAGAGGAGGCCACCTCTGGCCAACTTGATTAAAATTAATGAAGAGGTAACCAGTTATGTAGATGAGGGCAATGCATTTGACATAGTTCATTTGGACTTCAGCAAGGCTTTTGGTAAGATCCTGCATGGGAGACTGATAGTGAAGGTAAGAGTCCATGGGATCCAAGGAAATTTGGCAAATTGGATACAGGATTGCTAAAGTGGCAGGAAGCAGAGAGTGATGATTAAAGGATGTTATGTAATTGGAAGCTTGTGTCCAATGGAGTTCTGCAGGGATCAGTGATGGGACCCTTGCAGTTGGTGGGATATATAACTGATTTGGACTTGAATGTAGGAGGGTTTATTAGCAACTTCACAGATGATGCAAACTTGTTGGTATGTTAGATGGTGAGGAGGATGTCCTTAGATTGTTGGTCAGGTGGGCTGATCAGTGGCAAATAGAATTTAATCCAGATAAGCATGAGGTGATGTGCTTGTGCATGAGAAACAAGACAAAGGAATATGTGATGAGCATAGAACCCAAGGAAGCACCAAGGATCGGAGACACCATTGTGCATGCCCACTGATCCCTAAGAAAATGGGATAGACAGATGGGAGAGCAGGGAAGTAATTATGGAACTGTATAGGAAGTTGGTTAGAATATAGCTAAAGCATTGTTTGCAGTTCTGGAATCTATATTACAGGAGGGATGTGATAGCCATGGAGAGGGTGCAGAGGAGATTTACCAGGGCATTACTTGGGCCGCAGAGTTTCCGTTCTCAAGAGAGATTGGGCAAATTGGGGTTGTTTTCCATGGAGCAGAGAAGACTGTGGAGTGACATGTTTGAAAGGTATTAAATTATGAGAGGCATAGATAGGGTGGGCAGAAAAACATTTGTTCTTTTGGTGGAAGAATCAATGACCTGGGCAAAGATTTAAGACAAAGGACAGGAAGTTCAGAGGGGAAATGAGGAAATGAGGAAAGAAATATTTACTCAGAAAATGGTGGGAATCTGAAATTCACTGCCTGTAAGGATGGCAGAGATAGAAACCCTTATACCATTTAAGAAGTATTGAGATGTACATTTGCGATGCAAAGTACACAAGGCTACGGTCCAAGTGCTGGTAAATGGGATTAGAACAGTTAGGTGTTCTATTTGATTGGCATAGACTCGAAGGAGTGAAGGGTCTTTTCTCTGTGCTGCAGTTCTCTGTGACTCTGTGACTCTATTCTGGATTAGTGGTGCTGGAAGAGCACAGCAGTTCAGATGGCATGATTTTACTGCTAAAGAACCCCGGCCTCTGTGACTCTATGACTAAGGCAAGTCATATTGGACCTGAGACATTAACTCAGTTTCTCTCTCCATAGATGATGCCATGCCTATTGGATTTACCCAGCACTTTCTGCAGTTATACAAGGCCTTTCAAATAATAAACAATCCAAGCAGAAATGGGCGTAACAACAAAAGAGGAATGAGCAGATTTGTTATGAGGGATGAAGTATTGAGAAGGCTTCTAAAGTCAGAAAAAGAATAGGTGTAAAGAGGAAATTTATAAGGTGTTCTTGGTGCAGTGATGGGAGGATGGTATGCTTAATTAGGCAAAGCAAAAGACCACAGGTGGACATGCAGGAATGGCCCAGGTTCAGAGACAGGGAAGAAATAAATCATTAACCAATTTCTACACAAGGATGAGGATTTTGAATTTAGGGAATTTAGGTTAAGGAAGAGATGGATAATGAATGAATGAATGGGTAAGATGTAAACAGTAGAGTTTTGGTTGGGCATGGCTCGGAGTCAATTGGATTTTAGAAATCTCTGAGAAGAACTCACGTTAAAAAAATACAGTTGCCAAAAATTGAAGTACACTAAAATCTTTTGTAGAAAGGTCAAAGACATACGAGGCAAATATTTTACACAGAGGGTGGTTCGAGTGTGGAATGAACATCCTGAGGAAGTGGGAGGGTTTAGAAGGATACGGACCAAGCGCTGACAAATGGGACTAGGTTATGATTTGGAGATGCCGGTGTTGGACTGGGGTGTTCAAAGTTAAAAATCACATAACACTAGATTATAGTCCAATAGGTTTAATTGGAAACACTAGCTTTCTGAGCACCGCTCCTTCATCAGGTGGTTTAGATTAGTTCAGGATACTTGGTCAGCATGGACAAGTTGGACTGAAGGGTTTGTTTCAGTGCCTATGACTCTATGACTCTATAACTCCATAGTGGATGTGGGTACAATTACAACATTTAAAAGAAATTTGGATAGATACATAAATAGTGAAGAACTGAAATCAACATTCCCATTCTAAAAGATGAGAGACTTAACAAATAATCCAGGTCTTTTTCAATGTATAATTTCAGTTACACCTCACTGTAAACTTTTGCAATAAATTCTCTCAAAAGAATGATCTTATACTCTACAACCACCTGATGAAGGCGCAGCCCTCCGAAAGCTAGTGCTTTCAAATAAGCCTGTTAGACTATTGCCTGGTTTTGTGTAATTTTTAACTTTGTACACCCCAGTCCAACACCAACACTTCCAAATCAGGAAAGATTTGGAGGGAGATGTGCCAGGCAGGCGGAACTAATTTAGTGTGGGATTATGTTCAGCATGGGCTAGTTGGAACAAAGGATCTCTTTTCATGCTGCATCACTCTATGTTTCAATGACTATTCCCTCATCACCACCATGGAGATGCCATCCATTAATGAATCCAAGACCATTCCAGAATTCCAAGGTTTTGTCACATTAGCAATGGGATTTGGCCACAGTGACAAAGATGTGATATTTCTTGAAATGGTGGAGTCAGATCCAGTGGTGGACTATTGGCTAGTCCAGCACAATATTCACTTGAAGTTCTGAGGAAGGGTCACTCGACCCGAAACGTTAACTCTGATTTTTCTCCACAGATGCTGACAGATCTGCCAAGCATTTCCAACAATTTCTGTTCCTGTTTCTATTTCTGATTTACACTATCCTCAGTTCTTCAGTTTTTATGCACTTCAGTCTACAAATTGGAGGCTCAGAGATGGGAATAGTACAAGGAGAGATATATATGATGAGGAAATTAATTCAACTGTGTTCCAGCCTACTATATTATATGAGTTGTTCAAAGGTGAAGGTTTCTGCCATCTTCATGTTAGAGCATAGGAAACTACAGGGCCTGCTGTATTCTGGGACATCTCCTAGTCTAACGATAAACATCACTTCTCGTTGACAAGATATAGTTCACTGGAACAAATTACAGGTTATATTGATACACAAGACATTGTTAGAGAGACTTTGATTTTGGGTTCTTGTAGCACAGTGGTAGTATCCTGACCTCTGAGCCAGGAGGCTTGCATTCAGATCTTACTGCTCCAGAGGTGTGTAATATCATCTCTGAAAAGGTCAATTAGAAAATATAGAGAAACTTTGAAGAAGACCAGACTTTAGGTCTCACTCCTTTAAATCCTAACTTGTTCCGCCCACAAGTCCACATGACATGGTCATTGCAGGTGGTGCTTTTAGCTATCCTCAGCATTAACCCTTCCAGACCCATATATAACATTAATGTAACAGGCACTTTGCTCAGTCAGCTGTTAAATTGCCTTTGGGATCCTCATAGCATTGCAAGACCCAGAACCCAGCCTCTGTCAAGTGAGCACATTGGCCATCTGAACAGAAGGTCTAGTTTAAAAAAGCAACCTGGAATGTGAGATCTTACAAAGCATTAGTTTTGTCCTGCAATTTTAACCGTACATTAACCTAACCCTATTGCAGGAATATAGAAAAGTGTATCTAACTGTACAGTTGCTGACTGTACTCAGTGACAAAGGTTTTACAAATACATTTTACGCATTCCTCCTCATGAGAGAAGCAGAAAATTAATTGCTCACAGAAGTGAGCAATTGGTGTTCACTTTTCTATACTATCCTTCTGCAGATATAAATTGCTCTTAAATAGCTGTGTGAATCCTTTATTGAGTAAAAAGTGAGGTCTGCAGATGCTGGAGATCAGAGCTGAAAATGTGTTGCTGGTTAAAGCACAGCAGGTCAGGCAGCATCCAAGGAACAGGAAATTCGACGTTTCGGGCCAGAGCCCTTCATCAGGAGCCCATTTTCAGCTCTGAATCCTTTATTGAACCTAATCTCTTCTATGCTGAGGGAAGGAGTAAGATATATGTTAAATCCCCATATATGAGGGCTTTAAAAGATCAGATTACCACACAGTTTTAAAAGTCATTTTCTTATTTCCTCTCTGGTGTTGCAAGTGAAAGTTTCCTCTTTAATCGTGAACTTTATTTGCTGCTATTACGAAACTAGGGTGAAAGGTCAAGGTTCTATATCAGGACAACACCAACGTGGTTGATTAAAAAAAAGAGATAAATCCGGAAGTGCTGATTAAATGATGCCAAACCTAGGTTTCAAAAGCTTATGTGATATCAGAGAAAAGAAAAATGGAGGGAGGAAAGACTGAGGTTTGAGGATCAAGAGACGATGTCACAGTGGAACGCTCTGTAGTAAGTCTTTAGTTGAACACAATGAGGATACTATGAGGATGAAAAGAATGTGGAGAGACAAATATGTAGCTCAGTCGAGGAAAGATTAAAGGTAACATTAATCATGAGAAGTCAGTTTGGAACAAATAAGGGCATTAATAAACTTGCAAAATGAGTATTAAATTTACAGACAATGAGAAATTTTTGAAAAGTACTCATTGCTTTAATGTTAGAAACACCACAACCAACTTGTACACTGCGAGATCACACAAACAGCAAGACAATAATAACCAGACAGTCTGCTGATTTTACAATGCTGGTTGAAGGCTAGGTTTGGCGAGGACATGGGGGTAACTTCCTGTTTCTCTTCACCATTTTGCCATGGAATCGTTTGTGTCCACCTGAGAGAGCAGATGATACATGATTGATCCACACTACATCACTTCGATGAAAGTTACATCAAGTAGATTAGTTGCCACCATCCTTCATTTATCTTGAAATCTAAAGAACCTGACTAGTCTGTGGTAGGGGAAAACTGGGTTATTGAACAGGAAGAGGCTTTTGTCTTAAACAGAATGTAATTTATTATATGATAGCAATCAGGTGTAAGTGAATAGACATTGTTATTCAAATTATTGTAGAGGTTCTGATGGTAAGTCTATCTCCTTTAAGAATCAGAGCTGTTCTCCTCTAAGCCCTATGCGATCATCAAATTGGGTAGAGCTTAATACATTTCTCAGCATTAACTCTTTCAAACCCAAACATCTTAGACAACACTGCACCGCTAAATTTTTTCCCTTTATTAATGTTAACGATTTTGTGCATATAATTATGTTTATTACTAACTTATCTCCTTCCAAGTCTCTGACTCCACAAGTTCAGGGATCTGGAGGTTTCACTTTTCCTCCAGAAAAAGTTCTCCTTGGATTTGGAAGATTGACAGGTCTTTGGTTTGAGGACCTTCTTTCTATTCTTGACTGTGTAAGGTCTATAAGTCCCTTTTAAATCCCTTTATTTCCTGGGTATCTTGCGAAAGGTTGTTGATCCTGCTGAACCAAGCAATCACTCTAAAGCAATGGCTGGAAGATCTTGAACCTCTTGAATTTCCTTTCCAGGGGACCTCTTTTGTGCTGGCACAAGTAATTGCCCTGTACCATCATCTGGACACCTTTAATCTCACACACGTCCGACATGGAGGGTAGCTGCTCTGATGATGTAGATATTTTCCTCTTGACAATGTTCTGGATCCGAGAATCAGGCAATTTTTTTTATGTTGTCTTCAAACTGAGGTCATTCCTTATATAATTCCTTATCCCATGGAGTCAGATGTAGCTCACCTTCAATCAGTTTAAGCAAATTGTATTCCCAATGTGCTGGCAAACCTCTGCTGAAGTAAATAAACACTAAACTTCAACTTGTTAATGAGGTTGGATGCATGCATACAAAGCCTTTTGTTGACTTACTGGTGAATCATCACATTCACTTGCTCAGACATGCGACTTGAGGATTGCTGCTTACTTAGTGTCAAAACTGTGGCCTGGAAAAGCACAGGAGGTCAGGCAGGAGCAGGAGGATCGACTTTTCGGGCATAAGCCCTTCGTCAGGAACGAGAGCTCTCATTCCTGATGAAGGGCTTATGCCCGAAAAGTCGACTCTCTTGCTCCTCGGATGCTGCCTGACCTGCTGTGCTTTTCCAGCATCACACTCCTGACTCTGATCTCCAGCATCTGCAGTCCTCACTTTCTCTTTGCTGCATGATCCCTGCCACAAGTACTTACTGATAGTTATTCCTTCGAAGATGAGTAATTGACAAGTTCTTCTTGAACTTGTGGCACTTCAGCATCTGACATTAAATTCAAAGCTGCTGTAATAATTCGTTCACGAGGTTGCATTCTTATCTGAGCAACTTCAGTTAAAGATTCTTCAATCAACTCAGATGGGTCCTACAACTCATTTTCATCCTCATTATGTGCAGCTTCTCACAAATTTTGCTGATTTATTTTTCGCCTGAGCTCTTTTCAGTGTTAACGCTAATGGTAAACATTTCTGAGAATTCTGTAGAGTCAAATGAAACTATTCTCTCATGCCAACAGTGATCATGTCAATGTATTCTATCATTTTTGGAGGATTCTGCCATGGGTATAGAAAGGCCAGTGTAACCTTCCATTGCTTGTCCTCTGGCTGTTCAACAACTACCATTTCCTTGCAGTCTAAGGTTCATGATGCAGTTCCATGGTTGCTTATTGACCAGTTTTTCTCTGACTAATATCGGTTTGAACTGTCATGTCATGGCTGGCTGCCTCTTGGATATTCACTGCCAATTGTTCAGTTCAAAAATAAGCATTTATCCTTGTGAGTGCCTGGTTGTGAAGAGATTATGAACACACTATTTTTCCCTCATGTTGCAGAATTTCTTGTAGCATAACTTTAAATTTGAAGTCTGTTTTTTCTGGAACACTTATTTCCCTGTGGTAGGCTTCCTTCTTTCTTCACCAATCGCACACCATGTGATTATATAGTGACACTTGTTCCTGTATTGAACTTAAAATTGATAAGTTGTCCATTGTCATGAACCTCTTCATGGCAAAACATTTGCTTGGATCAGCAATTTTCCCTCAGAATCCATTTCATTTCTCATATGTTGTAGTTATCTCTACCTTATGAATGTCTTTGTGTGGAAAGCTATTTGGCTTTCTTATGCTCTGTAACTGTGTTGTACTTCAGTAAACCTGGAAAAGACTCAGATTTGAATCTTACTTCTTTTGTCAAAGTGTGACTTGTATTGAATTTTTCTAAGGTATTCTTCCCAAAGCTTACCAAATACTTTTCATACCTATCTACTCAGTCCCTATTGTATCCCCACGTCCAACTCTAGCCCCATCTCATCACACACTATTCCCAGAATAACTTGTAGCACAGAAGATGGCCATGCCATTTTTGAAGTACTGCTGTGAACACAGATAGGTATTGGCAATCTGTGATGTAAACTCTGGCAATATAAAAGCACAGAAGCTATAAAGTCACTCTGTATAGAACATAACCAGCATGGCTGCTACTCCCTCAATCGTAGAGCTCCATTCTCTCACCTCAAATCAATGTGTAACATTTGTCTTTATTTTTGTTTTCTTAAGCAGCAGATATAGGTCCTGTGTTTTCACCCATCAAAGTGACACAGACTTAGTCCACATTGGATGTTGTTCCTGCCATTTTCTATTTGCATTTTGCATTGAGCGAATGGCAAGTGATAGCTGGCAATGCAGCTCACAGTGGACACTGTCAGCATCGGGCTCCTTCTTTTGCACAGGTACTGAGTCTATTTCTATCCATCCTCCCAGATGGAGGCCCAGCGCATTGGACCTTGCCTCCAGAAGCCCTTCATACCTAATGAATCCTGATGCTACACTTTAGTGATAGCTGCCCTTGTCCTCAACACTCCAGTGGACACCAGTCACTCTCCCCTCCAGTCTAACATGCCCTCCAGTGCTGTACTGCATAGAACCATAGAAATCAGACAGCAAAGAAGGTGGCTATTTGGCCCACCTTGTCCATGCCAACCCGAAGACACCCAGGTAGCCATTGTAATCCCATCTTCCTGCACACAGTATGTAGCCCCGCAACTTACAGCACTTAACATGCAGATCAAGGTACTTTTAAAAAGAGCTTAGCGTTTTTACCTCCACCACCAAATCAGGTAGTGAACTCACTTCCTTTCAAATCCTTCTGCCACTTAGCTTGAACCTATGACTTGTGGTTTTTGAATTTCCTGCCAGTGGAAACAGGTTCCTCCTGTCTACTTTCTCCCTACCTGACACAATTTTACATAAATCATGCCACTCCTCAGCCTCCTCCATTCCAAGGAAAACAAGCCAAACCTCTCCAATCTCTCCTTGTAGCTACAATTCTCCAGGCCTGGCAAAGTTTTAGTAAATCTTCTCTGCACTCTATCCAGAGAAAGAACAAAGAACAAAGAAAATTTACAGCCCAGGAACAAGCCCTTCGGCCCTCCAAGCCTGAGCGATCCAAATCTACTGTCTAAACCTGTTGCCCAATTCCTAAGCATCTGTATCCCTCAGCTCCCCACCTGCTCATGCATCTGTCCAGACGCATCTTAAATGAATCCACCGTGCCTGCCTCTACCACCTCTGTTGGCAACGTGTTACACACATCCACCACCCTCTGTGTGAAGTACTTGCCGCGTGTATCCCCCTTAAACATTTCACCTCTCACCTTGAAAACGTGACCTCTCGTTATTGAATCCTTCACCCTGGGAAAAAACTTATCTCTATCCATGCTGTCTACACCCTTCATGATTTTGTAAACCTCAATCAGATCCCCCTCAATCTCCTTTTTTCTAATGAAAACAAATCTAACCTACTTGACCTCTCTTCATAGCTAGCATCTTCCATACCAGGCAATATCCTCGTACACTTTCTCTGCACTCTCTTTAAAGTGTCCACATCCTTTTGGTAATGTGGTGACCAGAACTGTACACAGTATTCTAAATGCGGCCAAACCAACGTTGTGTACAATTTTAACATGACCTGCCAGCTCTAATACTCAATACCCAATCCAATGAAGACAAGCATACTATATGCCTTCTTGACCACTCTATCCATCTGTGCAGCAACCTTCATGGTACAATGGACCTGCACTCCCAGATCCTTCTGTCTATCAACTTTTCCCAAGGCTCTTCCGTTAATTGTATAATTCGCTCTAGAATTAGTCTTGCCTAAATGCATCACCTCATATTTGTCTTGATTGAACACCATCTGTCACATTTCCACCCAACTCTCCAGTCTATATATATTTTCCTGCATTCTTTGACAGTCCCTTATGCTTTCTGCTACTCCACCAATCTTTGTGTCATCTGCAAACTTGCTGATCATACCAACCGTGCCCTCTTCCAGATCATTTATGTATATCATAAACAACAGTGGCCCAACACTGACCCCTGTGGAACACCACTGGTCACCTATCTCTATTTCAAGACACTCCCTTCAACTACTACTCTCTGTCTCCTGTTGCTCAACCAGTTCCTTATCCACCTAACTAGAATACCCTGCACACCATGTGACTTCACTTTCTCTATTAGTTTACCATGGAGGACCTTATTAAACACCTTACTAAAGTCCATGTGTATGACATCAACAGCCTTTCTTCATCTGTCAACTTGGTCACTTCTTCAAAGAACTCTATTAAGTTGGTAAGGCACGATCTCCCCTGCACAAAACCATGTTGTCTATCACTGATAAGCCCATTCTTTCCCACATATAAATAAATCCTTTCCTTCAGTACCTTCTCCAGCAACTTTTCCACCACTGACGTCAGGCTCACTGGTCTGTAGTTACCTGGAATATCCCTGCTACCCTTCTTGGACAGGGGGACAACATGAGCAACCTTCTAGTCCTTTGGCACCTCACCTGTGTTTAAGGATGCCACAAAGATATCTGTCAGGGCCCCAGCTACTTCCTCTGTCACCTTCCTCAGCAACCTGGGATAGATCCCATCTTGTCCTGGTTATTTGTCCACCTTAATAACCTCTAGCCTATCCAACACACATCTTCCCTACTTATGTCAACGTGATCCAGACTAATCAAACTTCTATCTCTAATCTCAACATTCATGATGTTCCTCTCCTCAGTGAACACTGATGCAAAGTAATCATTCAGAATCTCACCCATTCTCTCAGGTTCGACACACAGCCTTCCTTCATTACCCTTTAGTGGATCAATCCTTTCTCTAGTTACCCGCTTGCTTCTTATATAAGAATAAAATGCTTTGGGATTCTCCTTAATTCTGCTCACTAAAGCTATTTCATGACCCCTTTTAGCCTGCTGGATTCCTCATTTAAGACAGTTCCTACTCCTCTGATATTCCTCCAGGGCCCATTCTGTTCTTAGCTGCCTAGACTTCCCTTTTCCTCTTGGCTTGTTGTGCAATTTCTCCTGACATCCATAGTTCATGAATCTTGCCTTTCCCATCCTTTGCCTTCAACAGGACATGCATATACTGCACTACCTTTAACCCGTCTTTGAAAGCCTCCCACATATCAAATGTGGACTTCCCTTCAAATAACTGTGTCCAATCCACATTTCCCAGCTCCTGCCTAATTTTGATATAACTGGCCTTGGCCCAGTTTAGTATTCTTCCCTTAGGACCACTCTCACCTTTGTCTATGAGTATTCTAAAACTTACAGAATTGTGGTCACTGTGGAGCATTTAAGTCCTTCCGTACACCCTGTCCCCCCCCGATCCTATACACCTTAATGTTTCCTCCATCATTTTCTTTGTCTCTCACCCCTATAAATTTCTCTGCTTCGCCTGCAGCCTGATTCCCCACATGCTTTTGGAAATGCTACCCCCTCCAAAGCTTTTAACTGTGCAATCCAGCAATGCTGCTTCTTTCTACTGCTCTATTGGAGGCTTCTCCCAAACTTTTGCAGTCAAACCAAAGGATTTTCACCTTTTGCAGTACAACAAATGATTCCCATCCTCTCAAATGATTTCACTAGATGAATCCTACTGCCTATGGTTTGAAAACTATGTTCCATTCCTGCAACAGCTTTCCCTAGATTTATCACTTAGGTCTCGAAAAGCATGAACTTACAGTTTTGATACGAATTCCTGTTCTCTTTAATGGTTTCACAGAATGAATTATGCTATCAGCAGCTTTAATAATATTCTTCCTGCCTTAACTGTAGTTTCAACTTTGGGTCTTCCACTTTTACTGTGGCCTCAGTTGACTACTTACTACCTTCTTCTGTTGGACTCTGTCTGTCTGTCTGTCTGTTGATACTTTTTTATTACCGCTTTATTTCTTTAATTCTGGCTTTTCTGCATTCCCAGTGCTGTGACCTCATTTTTAAATTACTTCAGTGGCCTTTGATTTCCCTTGCTGTAGCCATGCATCATGGTGCCTGCCTGCTGTGGTGGCAATGCTTGCTCTGAGCTGTAAGTACTTCTTGTTAATTCTAGCCTTTTCAGCCTCTTAACTACATTATAATTTTCAATGTTTTACCTTTGCACACCAAGGATTTCAACTTTACACATGCAGCCTGTGAAGCACATTTGTTGTCTGGCTCAAAGCTCCATCAGCATCTGAGACAAGTATTCCAGCTCCATGGAACTCATCGCTGTGTATTTTTGAAATGCTTTTTAATGACTCTTGAATCTGCCTTGTCAAACTTGGTACAAGCTTGTCTTCCCCTGGATTCTTGAAAATCCAATTCTTTTGGATGCAGTCTTTTGCATAAGCACCCTTCTTAAAACCCCATGTTAAAGATTCTTCTGAGTTCCATGGAGTGTGTGTAGTGCTGCCTACCCTTTGGCGTGGTGCAGCTAAATCTGATACCAATCCACAGCACTGCTCACCACATTTAATGGTGGATCCTCATCATTGTCACCTCGCTGAAAGATATAAAAGTAGATTTGTTGCCACCATCCTCCTTTTTAGGACCTAACTGCTCGAGTATAGAGGAATGCCATTTAGTTGTTTAATGATAAGAGGCTCTTGTCTTAAACAAGACATATTTTAAGGCATGATAGCAATTAGGTACAACTTAAATTGGTATGATAAACATTGTTACTAAGAAGACCTCAGTAATAGGTCTGCTTTAATTGAGATTAGAGCTTTTCTCTCTATATAGATTCATGTGAATTCTTCATGTTGGGTAGACTTAATACAGTCCTCCACCTTAACTGCTTCAAAGCCAGACACCTTATACAACCGCGGGTACTTTAATTTTAACATTTGAAAATTGCCATATCTGACAGCGGAGTGTAAATTTTAGTTATGAGTTAAGATGAACATTTATAAAATGCTGGTTCAGTTCTGGACACCACATGTTGGTATTTGTGAATGTAAGTCAGCTGTCACAAATGCTCCTTCCTTTGATTGAATCTGACGATCTCTTTATTGTAGTCAAAGAACAATCACGACTGATTCTCAATAAAAGACTTTTGTCTTAACAAGCCATAATTTATTGCATGATAGCAATTAGATAAAAGTTGCACCAGTTGATATTCATTGTTACAAGGCCAATGAAGAGATCTAGATTATACATCAACACTCCCACGATTCTAAATTGTTCCACATTGTTCCCACCCAAGCCAATACGATCTCCCCAGATTGGGTCAAGCTTCATGCTGTCACCTGATAGAATATACACTTGGGAAAGAGGTCAAGGCTTTAAGATTTGCAAGAGTGACTCAAGAGCTGAAGAACTTCTGTTGCAGGATAGAATGCAGTTGTTCTTCTGACAGACAGAAGATTGAGAGGACACTTGATAGAGGTGTTCATCAAAAGCCCATGCAGAATAGATAGAGAGAAATAGTTTCCTTTGGTAAATTGGGTTGTGAATTAGAGAACACTGATGTAAAGTGTTGACAAGTGAACCAAAGGTGAAATGAGGTAAACACTTTTCTATAGTGAGTGGTTTGGATCTGAAATTCACCTTTCTGAGATTGTGGTGAGATATAGATTCAAACAAGGTTTTCTAAAGAAGAGTTGCTTAAGTGCCAAAGGTTAGAAATGTGCAAGGCTCCAGTGAAAAGGTGAAAGAGTGGAAGCAAGTGAACTGCTCTGCTCTAGAGCCATCATAGACATGGCAGACTGAAAGTCCTTTAACCATTTTATTATTCTATGATTAAATCAAGACAGGGATGATGAAATGGTGACTGGGATTCTCATCCAGTGAGATTGTGAACCCTGCTAGAACAATGACCTTAAATCATTGCCATTTGGAAGGGGACGGTATTTCTGATGGGAACTTCACCAACCGGAGACTAACCATTGTTGCTGGGTGTGAAATCCCATAGTGCTTTAAGAGAACCAAGTGTACCGATAAAGGAGTAAATACATAGGAGGATCGGATCAAAAGGGTTGGGGCTTTCAGCAGATCTGGGTTGGGCATGAAACAAAAGGAGAGGAAGTCATGAAAAGTCTCATTACCTCTATGCTGCCATCTTGCTAAAATGATTCAGGGGCCCACTGCTTTGGTCCTTCAGACCTTCCCAAGAAGCAGAGACAACAGTCTAGGCCAGAAGCAAATTCTACCAGAAAAATTAATATTGGTTCCAGCAGAGTAGATTAATTCAAATAAAAGACCAAGTGAAAATACAGCAGTAGACTTTACGACTCACATTTACTCCAGTTCTCTACCAGATCTTTTTATCTGATGCTTCCATTGACAAACTATTCTCATGCACCTCACTCCACATATATGTTATCAAATGTACCTAATTAACAGTGATTGTTCCACAGACATAATTAATTGGATCTGTAGCACTTTGGGATATCTCAATGATGTGATACAGTGTTATGCAAATAGACATTCCATGTATTGATCAGCTGCAAATTCAAATGCTTTGCATTGATTTTCTGAACCCAAGTTGTTGATGGCAATTAGAATTGCTAGGCATCCCAGGAGGAATCTCTATTACCACCCACACTGTAAAATCAGTCTCTTCACAAGTGCCTATTGCTTTCTTTCCATTTATTATTGTTTTTCTCTTGACTTTCTTTTGTTGGGTAAATGTTGAAGCAACAGTCCTTTATTTGCTACTTTGTCTTTGTCTCTTCATGTAAACAAGTGCAGAAATACTGGCGCACAGTTTTAACATTGTGGATTGATTGGGTGCTAAGGTTTTCCAGTCATTTTGAGCACACCATTTGATAGAAGGGCAGCTCTTTCATGAAATATAGTTTTCACTGGATTGCTTTTGAGGCAACTGGGCCAACAATTTCTCCAAAACATATCCATTTTTTGATCCTCATTTGGATTAGTATCTTAAAATAAAACTAATGGAAAGCGCAAGCTGGCTGGGGGAGGGTTTGTACTACCTTTTCCTGACTGGAACTCGAAAAAGCAGGAATTAGAATCAAACCTGTTACCCTTGACATTCTTTATCATCTCGCAGCCATTTTTAAGATGACAAAACATGGATGGACAGCAAACATCCAATACAACCCACCTATTAAAATGGATGGGGCTTTCTGTCACACTCCTGGTGTTTTCTGTCCAAAACTTACAACTTCTTCTCTATCCTCACATTTGGGTAGCTAGATTCGGAGAAATATTAGCATTAGGCCTTGGATTTTGGCTAACCTTCTCACATGTGTGGTTTGGCTTATGGTTTTGCACAGGTGTGATGTGAGGTCACCCTTCTCAGGAGAAGATGGAACTAAGCCCAGTCTTGGCACCGAGGTTTGACTAGTGATTGTAAGACTTTGTGAATCATACATCTTAAATGATTGTTCCAGATTAGCAGGCTTAACAAGTCGATGATGAAATCTCTTTGACTGGTTGACTGAATTGTTTATTGACACTTTATAGTTGGAAATTTTCCAACTTTTCACCAGTAATGCAATGTAGCTTTTACTTACACAGGGATATGTAGGTTTGCAAATAGTGCATGTTGTCTTTAAGTATTGGATCCAATGCCCCTTGGTCTAGCCTGAGAAAGAGTTTGGCTATTTTTTGGTGTCCATTAAAGACAGAGCATTTCTATTTTTCCATTTGAACCGTTATAAACATGAGCCTTGTACTGATATTCCTTTACAGACATCATAAAAAATATTCTCACAGAAGTAAATCGATCAGTTATTGAGCAAATGTGAATGCAGCAAAGCCTCTTAGTAACATGGCAGTAATTTAGTAACACAGTGGCTCAGTGGTTAGCACTGCTGCCTCACAATGCCAGAAGTCCCAGGTTCGATTGCAGCCTCGGGCGACTGTCTGTGTAGAGTTTGCACATTCTCCTGTGTCTGTGTGGGTTTCCTCTGGATGCTCCAGTTTCCTCCCACAGTCCAAAGATGTGCAAGTCAGGTGAATTGGCCATGCTAAATTGCCCGTAGTGTTAGGTGCATTCGTCAGAGGGAAATGGGTCTGGGTGGATTACTCTTTGGAGGGTCAGTGTGGACTTGTTGGGCCGAAGGGTCTGTTTCCAGACTGCAGTTCCACACTCTAATCCATTTCTGTAAAAGCTGTAGTTTGAAATGGATGAAATCCTCCTGTGTTCCTTCAAAGTGACACAAATTAAACATCACGAGCAAAGGCTATAAAGGTTTTGTATGTTCCTTGGGAAAGGAACTGAATTCCTATCCTCCCTTCCTGTGCAAGCTGCCACTCAGTAATTGTGGAAATCACCCTGCTTTGCAAAAGCCATGGCAGAGTTGCTTGCAATCAGTCCTTTGGCAGATATGTGGAGGTGAAATTCATAGATGCCAGTGATATAAAATCTACCTTACCTCGGACCTGACTCAACACCTCCCCTTCTACCCCACAGCACCCCATATACACACACACACAAATACATTCATTCTCAACAAAATATTCCACCAATCTGTAAGCCTAAAATTAACAGAATGATAGCTCAGGATCTTCTGTTTGTTTTTATGCCAGACTTAAAAATACATTTTCACTGATGCGTGAAATGTTTAAAACCAATGTGCCAAGGTAAACATTCCATGCCACAAGTTTTGATACATTCTATGTGATAAACTTCTTTGATTGCACTCAACTGTGAGACTGAATTAATTATAAATGTCCTGTGTGACAGTGATCTGCAACATTCATATATTTTACACCATTCATATTAGCCATCCCGACTGCAACCATTAGTTGAATAGCCAGAGAGACTTCTGCCTCAATGTTAAATTGCAGAGAGTTGGGAAAACCACATTGTGATCTGAGCTCAAGGCCCAGTCCCTTTTTAACTCTCTGGACCTGATTACAATCATGTATAAGCTATTGTGGTTCTCCAGATTTCCTGCAGAACTGGCAACCCCTGTTGGATGGGACCCAACCATAAATAGAAAGTTATTGAGATTACACATCTAGTCCTAGGAAGGTCTTGCACCACAATAACTGATAATATGGAGTGCACTACGGTCTATTACTCGATTATCACTTCGCTTGGCATCAGGCCTGTGTGATTTATCATGGAGATATGGACACCTGCGTGGTCACTGCAGCCAGGCTAGCACAACTATAACATTAATTTGCAGCATGGGTAGAATGCCCGATAAAGCCTGTGCCCCAGTATCAAAAGGCCATGATCGATCTGTGCATACACAAATAGTAATGTGGAAGGTAGCCTCTGTGTTGCAGTCCCCTTTCCTGCCAATCCATGGAATGGATGAACACACTGTGTGGCCTACTCTTGAACTTATTTCTTAGTTTTTGAAAGCAACAGTGGATGTTTGTCCTTCCCAGGACATCTCCACCCCTTCCCCATTCTGCCACTCTGTTAGTTATGGAACCAACAAGTGGCTCAGTGGTTGGCACTGCCAAGGGCCCAGGTTCGATACCAGCCTCAGTGACTGCCTCTGTGGATTTTGCACACTCTCCCTGTGTCTATGTGGGTTTCCTCTCGCTGCTCCAGTTTCCTCCCACAGCCCAAAGATATGCAGGTTAGATGGTTAGGCCATTCTAAATTGCCCATTGTGTAAAGGGATGTGCAGGCTAGGTGCATTAGCTGTGGGAAATGCAGAGTTATAGAGATAGGGTTGGGGGGGTAGGTCTAGGAGGATGCTGTTCAGAAGGTCAGTGTGGACTCGATGGGACAAAAGGCCTGCCACCACATTGCAGTGATTCTATGAAGTCAACTGGTCAGACTGCCCCTGCAACATTCCAGGAGCAGCAGTCTGTGGTTGGGTCTTTCCAAATTTAGATCATAGAATCACAGAGTGCAGAAAGAGGGTTTCTAATTTGCTTTGTCTGTCCTTGACCAAATTATCCACTTATTCCAACTGAACCCATTTCCTAATGGCCCTGGAACTTTCTCCTGTCCAAGAAATTGAAGTAACCACCATTCACCTTTGCAAACAAGATAAATGTAATCCAAGTGTCATGATTGAGTTCATTACAGTATTTTTTATAGTTTAATCTTCCATTAAATAAATAAAAATTCAAATGCCTTCATTTTTAATGGAAGTCACTGATGGAATTTGAAAACAATGATCAAACCTGGTCTTGAAGCTAATCTCAGCAATGGTGCCATGGAGCATTTGTCAGTTGTCCTAAACCCCATCTGTTTCACTAATGTTCTTCAGGGAAGGAAAGCTGCCATTCCTGCCTGGACTGGCCTACATACAACAATGTGGTTATCTTTTAACTGCCCACTGAAAAGGTCAAAGAAGGCACTGATTTCCAGGAAAATTAGGGACAGGAAGGATTCCTCATGAAGGGCTTATGCCAAAAACATTGACTCTCCTGCTCCTTGGATGCTGCCTGACCTGCTGTGCTTTTCCAGCACCAGCCTTTTCGATACAGGAAAATAAATGCTGATCTTGCTGGTGACAACATATTTTATGGAAGAATAAAGAGACAAAAAATACAATGAGATTAGTAAAAATTCCTCTTTGTTTTAATCTTGGGAAAGCCTTTACGTGACTACAATTGGTAAGTGAAGGCTTTCCTTCAAGAGCCAGGATTATTTAAGGTTGAGATTCAGTCAACAGTGACTTGAACAGACATGAAACGAAAGCTGAAGTTCAAATGTTAAAGCCCAGGTATACAAAGATCAATTAATATTCAACACCTTTTAACATCATGTGCCTTGCTCTTTTGGAACATTATTGCCAGTTTTTAATCAACCTTTTATTTGGGAATTCCTCTCCTTGGGGATTCCGAGCTATTCATTTTGGCTTGTGGGTGAAAGATCATTTTTACACTGGTTGTTTTGAGCATGCTCCATCTATTTATATCATTACAGCTACCACCTCTGAACTCCAGTAACAAAAGTCATTTGCTCTTTTAAATATTTTAGTACGATTTATGTTATTTTAAGTAATGAACAAGCTTAAACCGCTCTTGGTTATTCGTAGCTTTAAATTAAAGAGATTAGAATTAAGTTCTTGCCCAAGGCAGAAATTATATTTCAAAGTTATTATTGCACGGGAAAATGGTTGAACCACAGGCTTAAGCAAAAAGTAAGTGCTCAGAGGATTAATGGACATCTTAAAGCAAGTCTCAATTTGCATAAGCCTGACTGGAACATAACTATTTTCCTGAATAAAGTCAGTTTCCTTCCTTGTAGCTTTTTAATAACCAACTTTGTCAGCTCCGAGCTCCACTAGCCTTTTCATTTCAACTGTGTTACCTACAACCCCAAACATCTTCAGTTGTTCAACACATTAATGCGTCTCTTTCTGTGTTGAATCATTTCATTGCTGTTTCATTGACTGGGTGGTGTTTTATTACAGTGGGATCTATAGCAAAGTGCTCTCAGCTCACCGATTAGTTTGTCACTCAGAATCAGGGAGGAGAGGCACTAATCTCAGAACATCACAGCCCACCAGCAAGGAAATAGCAAACACACAGGTGGCACGATAGCTCAGCGGTGAGCACTCATGCCTCACAGTGCTAGGAACCTAGGTTCAATTCCCACCTTGGGCAACTGTCTCTGTGGAGTTAGCACATTTTCCCCATGTCTGTATGGGCTTGCTCCAATTTCCTCCCACAATCCAAAGGTGTACAGGTCAGGTGAATTGCCCATACCCAATTGCCCATTGACGTTTGACGCATTCGTCAGGGGTAAATATAGGATGGGGGAATGTGTCTGGGTGGGTTGTTCTTCAGAGGGTTGGTGTGGACTTGTTGGGCCAAAGGGCCTGTTTCCATACTGTAGGTAATCTAAAAGAAACCTGAGGCTTCACTTGTAATTTTAAAATCCTTATTGCAAATCTTGTAGTGATGATTTTGGGGGCTGTCTTGATTAATGTGTCAGCTAGCTTGGAGGGGAAGATGATATTGAGCTGACCTGGAATTCAGGTGGGATTCCAACTTGCATGCTATTTCCCAATTAACCATGGATAACACATTTTGCTTCCCACTGTTATGATGAAGAAATGATTGATCTTACATCTTTTAAGGAATCATTGTATTGTTTCCTAGCTGCCTCTATCCTGCCCTCATAGACGTTTATAAAATAATGAGGGGCATGAATAGGATAACTAGACAATCCCTCTTCCCTGGGGTGGGGAGTTCAAAATTAGAGGGCATAGGTTTAGGGTGAGAGGGGGAAGATATAAAAGGGACCTAAGGGGCAACTTTTTCACACACAGGGTATTGCATGTAAGGAATGAGCTACCAGAGGAAGTGGTGAGGCTGGTATAATTACAACATTTAAAAGGTATCTAGGTGGGTATATGAATAGGAGGGTTTCGAGGGACATGGGCCAAGTGCTGGCAAATGGGACTAAATTATTGAGATATCCAGTTGGCATGGACGAGTTGGACCAAAGGGTCTGTTTCTGTGCTGTACGTTTCCATGACTATGACTCTATGATACAAAGCGACAAACAAGGCTATAATTGTGTATTCAATAAAATAGAGCAAATTATGTTAAAATATTTTAATCAATTACTGCTGTTTGTTCATGGTGTTCAGAGATATTAATTATGATGGGATTATTGGGATAGCATTTTGAGTCTAATATGATTCTTCTTTGGAAGTGAAGGGTGGGAAAAGAGTGTTTTCATATTTTTAACAAAGGAGCAGGAAGTGCTGAGAGGTTAGAAGGTGTGGAGACACAGTAAAAAGACAAAAAGGTTGCTAATTGGAGTGAAAAATAAATTGAGAAGTGGATGTAAATTAAGCTGTGGAAGGGTGAAAATGAGTTCAGAATAAACAAAACACAAATGAGACAAACCCATGGAAGAATGTAAGCAAAATGTCATCGGGTCTGAAGTTGTGGTATTCAATATTGAATCCGAGAGACTAAAGTGGAAAATGGGGTGGGGGGGAGGATGGCGGGGTTGAGTGTTCTGGGGAGGGGTGTCACCTGAGCTCATGTTGTGCTCTGTTGGAACATTGCAGCAAAGCCAGTACAGAAAAGATAGCATGTGAGCTGGGTGGTTTATTGAAATGGCAAGCAACTGGAAAATCAGGGTCATTCCTACACATGGAGCAGACATATTCCACAAAGTGGTCACCCAGTCTGCATTTTGTCTTGCCAATGTGAAAAAGACGGCAAAATGACCATCAATTGTGCATCTATCTTCACTGTAGAGATACAAGTAACCTCTTTGGATCAATTGTGAATGAAGAGTTGAAAAAGAGGAAGGAAATTAAAACGATTATAACCATGAGGGAAAAGATTAAAAGCTGCCAAGTCCATAGATAGAGAGATAAGTTTCATCCTCGGGTTTGAAAAGAAGTAACTGCTGATATAGCAGATGCACTGGTTTAATTTTCAAAACTTCCTCGATTCTGGATAAGTCCCATTAGATTTGGAAATCATAAACATAACTCCTTTATTCAAGAAAGGAAAGAAGAAAAGAAGCAGAATACTGCATGCTCATTAGCTTAACATCTGAAAATGATGGAATCTATTTGGAAAGATTGGAAAATCTCAAGCAATCAGGCCAATTCAACATGGTTCAGTGAAAGTCAAATTATGTTTAACTAATTTCGAGTTCTTTGACAAAACAATGAGTAATGTTTTTGAAGGGGGTGGGGAGTTGTGGATGTTATGTATTTAGATTTCTAAAAGACAATAGTCAAGGTACATGTAAATGATCCCAAACCAGACACCCAAATTATGATGATCATGGACGAGATTATTAAATTATGTTACAATCTGCTGAGGAACAAATAACCTTTTTTATTATAGTAGGCAAAATTTGAGATCTATTAAAGAATAAAGCCTCAAAATTCCATGATTTTAAATAAACAATACTTTACTGTACAAGTTAAAACAGTAGTACAATCTACAATGCATATGTAACTTGTTTCAAACACACATTGTGATAAACAAGGGTAATATTCTGTGACTGAACACCCACAGTGCACATCAAATAGCAAAAGCGACCAAGATACATCCCATGGTTTTCTCAGCATCCACCCCGGATGTTAATGATGCAGTGGGTCATCAACTCTCATTTAACTTCACAAGAGATCAGAATTTTTCACTTTTATGGATCGAATTCCTTTCCAAGAGCCACACCATCATGGACTGTTTCCATGATAGCTCCCACTCAGGTCAAAAAACTTCCTTTCCTCAGTCCAAGCTCCACTGGACTCCAAAACTGCATTCCAGTGATCATTTATATGCATAGCTCCAGCCCTTTACTGGCATGTAAGCTCAATGAGTGATAAACTTATTTGTTGGATTTGCAGAGCTCTAGAATTGCAAATTTGCATGACACATATAGTACTTAAGGATGTTTCAAACCTCTATCGCAACTGTACTGACTTACTGGCACCCTAATTCTTGTGAACTTCCACAACTTCTAGGAATTCTCCTAATCCCTGACAACACACCTCTCTGCCTAATAGCTCTGAGAACATGGCCTGAGTTCGAGCAGCACAGAGATCCAACTGTTCTTGACTCCTCATTCTACACAGAGTCAGTTTAGTTTAGCTGTCCTTTTAGTGATACCCAACAATGAATTGAGGCACAGTGAAAACCTTTGACTTGCAAACAATACAGGCAGATCACAGAGTTAAGTCGCATAGATAAGTAAATATTAGGTTAACAGTGGCAAAAACAAAAACCACAGGCATAGTCAAAAGTTAAGAATTTGTGAGTCCTTTCAGTATTCTAACAACAGGAGGGTAGAAACTGTTATGAAACCGGCTGGTGTGTGTGTTCAGGCTTCTGTACCTTCTCCCCAATGGTAGCGATTGCAGAAAGACATTGCCAGGGTGGGATGCTGGCCGCCTTTTCTTGACAACGGGCCTGGTAGGTGGATTCTGTAGATGGGAGGTTGGCCTTTGTGATTATCCGGGCCAAGTTCACCACTCTCTGTAACTGTCTCCGATCTTGAATGGTACAGTTGCCATACCAGGTACTGATACATCCAGACGGAATGCTCTCGATGGCAAACCAATTAAAATTGGCAAGGGTATTTGCCATCATGCCAAACTTCCTCAGCTGCTTGAGGAAGAAGAGATGTTGTTCGGCCTTTGTAGCCAATGTGTCCACATGAAGAGTCCAAGAAAACTCTTTTGTGGATGATCACCCCCAGGAGATTGACACTCTCCACTTGTTCCACCTGTATGCTGTTAATGTGTATGAGGACATGAGTAACATCCCACCGAAAGTCAATAATGAGTTCCTTGGTTTCACTGGCATTGAAAGCAAGGTTGTTCTCGGTGTACCATTTTTCCAGGTATTCCACCTCCCGTCTGTAGTCTGTTTCGTCACCATCTGAGATTCGACCGACTATGGTGGTGTCATCAGTGGACTTGTAAATGGCATTCATCTGGTATTTGGTAATGCAGTCATGGGTATACAGTGAGTACAGTAGGGGGCTGAGTATGCACCCCTGGGGGGCTCCGGTGTTGAGAGTTAGTGAGGATGAAATCTTGTCCCTAATCATCACTGATAGTGACTTATTCAGCATGGTGATTGCTTCTCATTCTCCTTGGGCTTCCATAAGCCTTAGCTATTAAAGTACTCTTGGACTTTAACTGAGTATCCAACTACATAAAACCCGTGTAGTTCAGTTATTTTCTCTTCAGTACAGCGAAAATTCAGCATACCTAACATAGAAATAAAAGGAAAATACTGCAAACATTTAAAATCTAAAACAAAAACACAAAAAATGTAGAAATCAGCAGCTCTGTCAACAACTGTGGAGAGAGAAGCCAAATTAACATTTCAAGTCCAATGGCTTCCGTTCCAAAGATGCCACTGAGTTTCTCCAACATTTTCTGTTTCCAATCTTTACATGGAGCTGCCTCTATTTCCTTCACATATTTACCAACCTTCAGTCTTTCTGTCTGGCTCCTTTGAACTTCACAACAATGACATATTGAAAATCTTGTAAAAATCCCATCTTCTATTACTGGAATGCATTGAAGTTACCAGCTAGCAATTCTAGATGTGCAATAAATAATGTGCTTTTCAGAGAGCACTGGCTTTGTAGGCACAAAACAAATGAATTGATCTAGAGGATTTCATCACACTAATAAAATGAAGTTCCACAGTGTACATAGTAACCTATCATAGAGTCGTAGAATCATAGAGATGTACAGCATGGAAACAGAACCTTTGGTCCAGCCCATCCATGCCGACTAGATATCCCAATCCAATCTAGTCCTACCTGCTAGCACCCTGCCCATATCCCTCCAAACCCTTCCTAATCATATACCCATCCAAATGCCTTTTAAATGTTGCAATTATACCAGCCTCCACCACTTCCTCTGACAGCTCATTCCATACATGTACCACCCTCTGTGTGAAAAAGTTGCCCCTTATGTCTCTTTTATATCTTTCCCTTCTCACCCTCAACCTATGCCCTCTAGTCCTGGACTCCCCCACCCCAGGGAAAAGATTTTGTCTATTTATCATATCCATGCCCCTCATAATTTTGTAAACCTCTATAACATCACCCCTCAGCCTCCGACGCTCCAGGGAAAACAGCCCTAGCTTGTTCAGCCTCTCCCTATAGCTCAAATCCTTCAACCCTGGCAAAATCTCTGTAAATCTTTTCTGAACCTTTTCAAGTTTCACAACATCTTTCCAATAGGAAGGAGACCAGAATTGCACGCAATATTTCAACAGTGGTCTAACAGTCCTATACAGCCGCAACATAACCTCCCAATATAGAGGATTGGTTTGGAACTAGGGTGAGGTGGGGGAAGGGGAAATGAGGAAACTGTTGAAGTCCGCATTGCAATTTCCTTTCCTACGTGGTTAAAGATGCCCTCCAATGCATCTCGTCCACATCCCACACCTCTGCCCTCAGACCCCACCCCTCCAACCGTAACAAGGACAGAACGCCCCTGGTGCTCATCTTCCACCCTACTAACCTTCGCATAAACCAAATCATCTGCCGACATTTCCGCCACCCCCAAAAAGACCCCACCACCAGGGATATATTTCCCTCCCCACCCCTTTCCGCCTTCCGCAAAGACCGTTCCCTCCGTGACTACCTGGTCAGGTCCACGCCCCCCTACGACCCACTCTCCCATCCTGGCACCTTCCCCTGCCACCGCAGGAACTGCAAAACCTGCGCCCTCACTTCCAGCCAATGCCCTAAAGGAGACTTCCATATCCAGCAAAGTTTTATCTGCACATCCACTAATATCATTTATTCCATCCGTTGCTGCCGATGCAGTCTCCCCTACATTGGGGAAACTGGACGCCTCCTAGCAGAGCGCTTTAGGGAACATCTTTGGGACACCCGCACCAATCAACCACACTGCCCTGTGGCCCAACATTTCAACTCCCCCCCACCCCCCCCCCCCCCATTCTGCCGAGGACATGGAGGTCCTGGGCCTCCTTCACTACCGTTCCTTCACCAGCAGACGCCTGGAGGAAGAACGCCTCATCTTCCGCCTCAGAACACTTCAACCCCAGGGCATCAATGTGGACTTCAACAGTTTCCTCATTTCCCCTTCCCCCATCTCACCCTAGTTCCAAACTTCCAGCTCAGCACAGTCCCCATGACTTGTCCTACCTGCCTATCTTCTTTTCCACCTATCCACTCCACCCTCCTCCCTGACCTATCACCTTCATCCCCTCCCCCACTTACCTATTGTACTCCATGCTACTTTCTCCCCACCCCCACCCTCCTCTAGCTTATCTCTCCACACTTCAGGCTCTCTACCTTTATTCCTGATGAAGGGATTTTGCTGCTCCTTGGATGCTGCCTGAACTGCAGTGCTCTTCCAGCACCACTAATCCAAAATCTGGTTTCCAGCATCTGCATTCATTGTTTTTACTTTGATAGGCTGAATGGTCCGCTTTCACAATGTAGTGATTCTATGGAAAGGTTATGACATGATTGCTCAATTGCTGATGACACACAGAAAGGCGGGAAAGTAAATAATGACATCAGCAATTTGAATTGATAGGTTAAGTGGTCAAGCAGATATTTATCAGATGGGGCATAATTTGAGAATGCGTGAACTTGTCTACTTTGGCAAAAAGAACATAAAAGCAGCCTATTATTTAAATAGAAAGAGATTTCAGAACTCTGAGGTAGATGAATCATCAAAGGTTAGTGTGGATGTACAAGTGATGAAGAAGACAATTGGAATGTTGTTGTTTATTGCAAGGACAATGAAATATAAAGTTGAAATGTTTAGCCACAGTTGTGCAGGGAATTATTAATATCACACCTTGTCTCCTGAATAAGATTTCGGTCTCTTTATTTAAGAAGGAACATAATTACATTAGAAGCAATTCAGAGAATGTTTATTCGAAAGTTTACTTGATGACGAAGTGTTGGACAGGTTCAGCCTGTATCCATTGGATTTATATTTGTCATTCATCATTGATCAACAAATACTCAATATTCCATACAAGTGCTTATTCTTTTTAACTAACTCTTTAATGAACCAGAAGTATTTATTGGTTTTAAACAAGCTACTACAATACATGATGAACAAACTTTGTGTTCCTACATCACATGCTTTTCAGATATGATTTTTATAATTAGGGATTAAGTAACAAACAAATGAGACAGCCTAAATAAGTAATTATTGTACCGTTGAAAGCTTGGAATTTGTTCAAAGGGACAAGACGTTTAAGGAGACATGGCTATTTGATTATTCCAAGCAAATTATGTATTCTATTATTATACAATATCATCTGATACCTACTTCACTGTTTTTACAGTCTCATCAATTAAAAATAATTGCTTTAAAGTTATACCTCATAGATATTTACTTAAAAGAATGCAAAACACATGCCTGTGGCTTGTAACCACAAAATAAGTTTTTTATTAAAATCAGACATGCTAGACTGCCTAGCCAACTGCTTTCAACAGCAAATTGGACCTGTATTAAAATAGTGCAAACGCTAATAAGTGTAAAGTTAGACTAGATTCCTTCTTTGCAGGTAGAGTTTGGACTCCACCACATCAGAAAAACTTAGAATTGGACTGTTGAATGATTTTGCAACAGGTTAAAGCTGAGCTTATCAAGGAGCTGCACGCCTAATTGATCAGTGTTTAAATGTACACAACATTTTTTTTAAGATGCAGACTAAAATATATAAGTGGAACCAGTTCAGTGTGCTGAAATCAACCGCATTGTTTAAAGTTTACATTAGATGATACTGGGAACATGGAGGGGAGGGGAGATAGTTCCGTTACCTAGATGGTTAGCATGTGGTTCAAAATCATGCCTATGGCACAGATTCTTATTCCAGTAGACATATACTTGGAGCACACCTCATTCTAGCCCTGAGAACTGGAGGTAATGGGAAACCAACACAATGAAAGACAGGACAAGAGGTGTTGGGTAGTTTGTTGGAGGTAATTCTGAAAGATAGGATTTACATGCATTTGGAGAGGCAAGGACTGATGAGTTTTGTGGAAGGGAAGTTGTGTCTCACAAACTTGATTAAGTTTTTTGAGGAAGTAATCAAAAAGATTGATGAGGGCAGAGTAGTAGACATTGTTTGCATGGACTTTAATAAAGCTTTTGACAAGGTTCTGCAAGGTAGACTAATTAGAAAAGCTAGATCATATGGGATTCAGCGTGAAGGAGACAGAGGTTGGTGGTGGAGGGTTGCTGTTTAGACTGGAGGTCTGTGACCAGTGGTGTTCCACAGTGATCAGTACAAGGTCCATTTTCTTTTTGTCATTTATATAAACAATTTGGATCACAACATAGGAAGCACGGTTAGCAAGTTGAGACCAACATTGGTGGTACAGGTCGTTCTGCTATAATGTGTGTTTCATTAATGCGGATTTGCTATAATTTGATCAATGAGTTGGGGACACTTACTATCACGCAAACTTTTAAAGCATTGTACTGGTTATAATGCAGTTCTGACGCCATTAGTTTAAATGATGTTGCTATTACGCAATTTTCGTATAACATGGGATTGCATGAGAACGGAACTACCACATTATAGCAGAGCAGACAGTATAGTGGACAAGGAAGAAGGTTATCTAAGATTTTAAGGAGATCTTGATCAATGGGGACATTGGGCTAAGAAGTACCAGATGGAGTTTAATTTCGATAAATATAAGGAATTGCATTTTAGTTAAGGGTAGGACTTATACAGTTAATGGTAAGGCTCTGAATCCTGCAACCCAGGGATTTAGGAGCATAATTCTTTTCAATTTGCCTCTCAGTTAGACATAGTGGTTAAGAAGGCATTTAGGACACTTGCCTTCATTGCTCAGACCTTTGAGTATAGGAATTCGGATGTAATGTTATGGCTGTGCAGGGTATTGATGAGGTCTCTTCCAAAGTATTGTGGATAGTTCTGGTCACTCTGCTGTAGTAGAGACCTAGGGTAGAGAATAAAAAATTAAGAGGAATATTTTTAAGGTGAGAGGAAAAATTTAAAAAGGAAATGAAGGGCAACTTTTTTACACAGAAAGTGTTTAGTGTGTGGAATGAGCTGCGAGAAGAAGTGATGGATGCAAGTACAATTATAACATTTAAAAGACATATGGATAAGTATATGAATAGGAAAGTTTTTGAGAGATATTGGTAAAATGCAGAAAAGTGGGATTAGTTTAGTTTTGGAGCACAGTTGGTGTGGACTACCCCCTGTAGTTGGACAGAAGGATCTGTTTCCATGCTGTATGACTATATGACTCTATGACTTTACCAGCTTCATTGAACTAAGGACAGGCCATCAGGCAAAGAGGACAAAGTGTTGGACAATACAATTTTTAAGAAGCATGTATCAGTGGGATTAAGATACAAAATATTTTGCTAAGTTAAGCAGGAAAATTAGTCGTGATTGAACAAAGAGTAATGGTGGAAAGACAAGATGGGATAAGGTTGGGGGGGGTTTATGGTGGCGACAAAATCTCAGTTCCTAACCAAAGAGCAAGTGAGAGGTCTGTGTGCCCCCTTTGGGTGAAGGGCTACTGAACTACCAGCCAATCATGCAATTAACATATCACTGCTGGGTCTGAGAACATAGAACATAGAACATTACAGCACAGTGCAGACCCTTTGACCCTCAATGTTGCGGTGACCTGTGAAACCAATCTAAAGCCTATCTCTCCTATACTATTCCATTTTCATCCATATGTTTATCCAAAGACCATTTAAATGCCCTTAATGTTGGCAAGCCTACTACTGTTGTAGGCAAGATGTTCCATGCCCCTACTACTCTCTGAGTAAAGAAACTACCTCTGACAACTGTCCTATATCTATCACCTCTCAAATTAAAGCTATGCCCCCTTGTGCTAGCCATCACCATCTGAGGAAAAAGGCTCTAACTGTTCACATTATCTAACCTGATTATCTTATATGGCTCAATTAAGTCACCTCTCAACCTTCTTCTCTCTAATGAAAACAAGTCCCTCAGCCTTTCATCATAAGACCTTCCTTCCATACCAGGCAACCTCCGAGTAAATTGCCTCTGAACCATGTCCAAAGCTTCCACACCCTTCCTATAATGCGGTGACCAGAACTATACGCAATACCCCAAAAGTGGCCGCACCAGAGTTTTATACAGCTGCAATGTGACCTCATGGCTCCTAAACTCAATCCCTCTACCAATAAAAGCTAACACACCGTATGCCTTCTGAACAACCCTATCAACCTGGTCTCAACTTTCAGGAATCTATGCACATGGACACCGAGATCTCTCTGCTCTTCTACACTGCCAAGAATCTTACCATTAGCCCAGTATTCTATTCCTGTTGCTCCTCCCAAAGTACATTACCTCACACTTTTCCACATTAAACTCCATTTTCCACCACTCAGCCCAGCTCTGCAGCTTATCTATGCCCCTCTGTAACCTACAACATCCTTTGACACTATTCACAACTCCATTGACCTGTGTCATCCACAAATTTAGTAACCCATCCTTCTATGCCCTCATCCAGGTCATTTATAAAAATGACAATCAGCAGTAGACCCAAACAAGATCCTTGCGGGACACCACTAGTAACTGAACTCCAGGATGAACATTTCCCATCAACCACCACTCTCTGTCTTCTCTCAGCTAGCCAATTTCTGATTCAAACTGCTGAATCACGCTCAATCCCATGCCTCCGTATTTTGTGCAATAGCCTACCATAGGGAACCTTATCATACCCTTTACTGAAATCCATACATAATGTCTTCTATATGATTAGGATCCTAGAAAAGAAAGAGGCAAAAACACTTTTGCTCAACTATGCCAACAGTGGCTGCTGTCAGAATAATACCATAGGCCCAAGATTATGAACTGACCCAGATTACAGTGACTAAAGAAGGCAGGAGTGGTTTTGTGGGATGTGAGTCACAGCAGAGTGGTGGGGACAGCAGCAAGGGAAGGGGGTACCTCTCAATGGGGTGATTCCTGTTCTTTGAGAGAAATTGAATATAGAAGTAGAATATTTTACTTGAGTTCTACAAGACATTGTTGAAACTACAGCTGAAATACTGCATATTGTCTTAATTTCCTTTAGTCAAAATGAATGTAAATACTTCAGAGACAGTTCCGCAGAGGTTTACCAGATTATTACCTGGAAGGACTATATTGTCTTCTGGGGAGAGGTTAGACAATCTGTGGTTGTTTCCAGTGGAGACTGGAGTTTAGAACAATGAGAAGGAACTTGATTGAAGTGTACAAATCGTAAATGACCATGAGAAAATGGATGAATCCAGAATGAGATGGGACTGTTTAAAATGAGGGATTGTCCTTTTTGGACAGAAATGAGCTTACTTTTCAGAGTGTTGTGTGACTTTGGAACTCTCTGCTTCAGAAGGTAGTGGAAGGGGAGTTAGCAAGTGTGTTTAAGTGGAGGGAGATAAATTCTTGTTAAGCAAAGGGTTGAAGGTTATCTGGATAGATAAACAGATGAGCTGTCATCTTATTGAATGGCAGAGCGAGATTGAGCAACCACATGACCTACTTCTATTCAAATTTCATGCATCTGTATGAATAGATGGATGAGAAATGGATGATATATATCCACACTGTAACATCAAAGATACATTGGAAGATTAGCAGGTCTGCAGTTAGTGATTTCCACCATTACTCGTTGTTCCTCAGGAGAGTAATGGCTGTCATAGTCTTGTACTCATCATCATTGGCGGTCCCTCACAGATGAGGATGACTCTCTCCCACTCTCAGGGTGAGTCCGTAGGTGGCTGTACTGACCAATGAGGCTACCGCAGGCTCTGTCGCACTTGGGACAGAAGTTGGTCATGGAGCATTGGCAAGGCAGCGTGCTCCTTTTGCTGTTTTTGCCTGGCTTTAGAGTTTTCCTGACAGCAAGTGCTCAATGGCTTCCCGGACGCTCCTCCTCCACTTTGGACAGTGTTGGGCCAGTGATTCCCATGTGTCAGTGGGAATGCCTCACTTCACCAGTTCTCTGTCCATCTACGGCTCATCTACCATTTTGAATATGGGAGTACTTGAAACATACAGATAACAAAGTGAATGGATATTAAGCTTCCCTTAAGTGACAGTCTCAGTTAAGGGATATTACCAGTTTGGTAATAGTTCGTTTTAGATCTGGGTAGAGTTTCTCTGCTGTTACTGGACAAGGAGAAGAATTTGTGTATCTCTAATATTTTACATTGTTTGTTTATAATATTCTTTACTGGGTTGTCAAAATAGTCCAGAATCCTGATGAAAGGTTCTGACCTGAAACATCGACTCTGCTGCTCTTCTCATGTTGCTTGACCTGCCATGTTTTTTTTCCAGCTCCATATTGTATCTACTCTGTCAAAACAGTGCATGCATCATGCTTTACATTTTGTCAGAATATATTATAAAGTGGATTTTATTTTGCTTCTCTGCAATGTGCATTTTGTTAACATGAGGAGAATTAGGAATTTAACAATGATAAAATAAACACTATTCCCTAGAACTGGACAGCATGGTTTGAATCTATTCTCTGAAAGTACTTAAATCAGTTCTGCTACATAAGACGCATGCAAAATGAACACAGATTTTCAAGTTCCTTAGCTCCTTCATGTATTTTCAGATTCTGTTTTTTTGAAAACTTACCCTTTGGAAGTAATTTGTCAGGTTTGTTAGCAAAGTAAGTACAACATCAACATTATATTTAAATGCTGTCAGTAAATGCAATAGATAAATTGACCAAAGTGAACAGAAGACCAGTTTATTTTATACCAGATGAATTGTGAATAGCAATCGAACACAGGTCAATATGACACATCACACTCTTCCGTCTGACATTTTTATTTGTGGTTTTCTAATGTTGTGTCACTTAACTTTATCAAATGCCATGTTGTTTACAATTCTGAAGATTATGGAGAAGAGACACGTTAAACAACTGGAATAATATTACTAAAATTAGATCAATTAATGCTTCAACACAAAATTACTAGAAAGTTTCTTCTGAGAAAAGCCTGTTTATAATTCATTTCTATAGATATTTTGAAGGTGCTTTCACCAGAACTGTATACTAAACAACAGTTCATCTTTCTGGACCACTTATACAACATTTTTAAATAGAAAATCGTCAGAACTTTTTTAAACAAAAGGTGTCAGGCAGATTAAAACAAAATATAAATACAGAATTCTTTTCTATAGTAATGCCATAGCTTTGATTATATATGGGACCTCTTTTATTGAGGAAAACAGTGCATCAATGAACTCAGTGAGGCAAGCAATTCTGTATCTCCTCAGTCAACCTGACTTAAGAATTGTGAAGTTAACAAACTAAGATGAAAATAAAAGTTTTATTTAAAGTTATTGAATTCAGGGCCAGAACAGATTCAGTAGAGAAGCAATAAGAAGGGAAGATATATTGGATGAAAAAAAGAGAAAGAAAAAGGGTTTAATAAACACTAATTTGATCGTTTTAAGATCTCCAACTATAATTAGTACCTGATTGAATGAGTTTCTGCAACTTGCAAGATAAAACACTGATTAGATCAGTGAGCAGGTACTTAGACTGCAATGAAAAGGTCTTAAATTTCTGTGGTGAATTTAGTTCCTAACTAATCACAAATGCAGCAATTTCAGTGCCTGTCAATGATGAGGTAACTCGTGAGATATCATTTTTGAGAGGGTAGCAGCAGAGAAGTGCAAATTAAATGTCATCTTTTGGATGTTTGAGTATATCTGTTGTTGATCTGAAGTTGCTGCACCATCAATCATACAAATTACTGTCTCCATACTGTGATTTGACTGGCAGTCAGGGTGCCAATCAAGTGACTGCATTGACTCGATCGCATCAACATTATAGAAACCAGAGTTAGATAAGTAATGTCAAGTATTCCATCACAGTTTTGACCTGTATGGTGTAGATGAACTGGCTTTGGCCTATCAGTCATTCACCACAGAAGATTCGGCCTCTGAACTGCTCGTGTACTCAAGTATTATGCGGCTCGTCCAGTTAGGCCAATGACCACCAGGTTCAATGATAGTAATGTGTTAAATCTCATGTGGAAATGGCCAAAATCTCATTTTAGAAATGGTAATTTCCTGGCATTTGTAGGGTGTAAATGTTCCTTGCCACTTATCAACTTAGGTTTGAATTTGACCAGCTGTTTTTTGATATAAGCCAAGGACTGCTTAATTATCTGAGAGTTGTGTACTCAACGAAATCCTATACAATCATTAGTGACATTCCACTTCTGTTTTATGATGGAGAAGAGGCAATTGGTGAAGCAGTACATTGCTGTGAGGAATTGTAGACACATTATACGATGAGAGATGATTGGTTTCTAACAACTATAACCATCTTTATTTTCATTAGGTTTGACTCCCACCATTGGAGATTTTCCTTTTGACTTCCACTGGCTTGAATTCTATTTTGCTTCTTTTATGTACAGTGTGGAAACAGGCCCTTCGGCCCAACCAGTCCACACTGACCCTCCGAAGAGTAACCCATCCAGACCCATTTCCCTCTGACTAAAGCCCCTAACAATATGGGCAATTCAGCATGGCCAATTCACCCGACCTGTACATCTTTGTGACTGTGGGGGGAAACCGGAGCAACCAGAGGAAACCCACAAGTAATGGGGAGATTGTGCAAACTCCACACAGACAGAGACCTGAGGCTGGAATCGAACCTGGGACCCTGGTGCTGTGAGGCGGCAGTGCTAACCACGGAGCCACAGTGCCGGTTATTAATAAGTAGGTTATTAATACTTGTGTTTCCTCCAGTTATTCGTAATTACCTAAATTTAAATGGCCCAGCCTCCATGGTAGAATTTGAAGTTGTGCGTTCAAATCATTGGGCTAGGCCTTTGGATTCCTATCCTTCATGCTACCATACCATTTTGTGCACTATGCCATCATACCAGACTCTGACCATTATGTAACTGATGCATCTTAAATTATGAGTATGATTGCCACTGATAAAAGTCATATTTAAAAAAGGGATATCCAAGAGGCTAAATGTGCAGGAGATTTTATTTTGGTTGATACATATTTACCTGGACTCTAATTTAAACCAGTCGTTGTACGTCAAAATCTGTGGGTGAGACCTTGGAAAGAAAAACAGTTTGAAAGCCTGTTTCTTCTTCTCCCGAGTCTTCTGAATCGCTGTGGAGGGAAGGAGAGCGATGATTCACTGCTCAGTTTTTCTCGCTGCAGGGTGAAAGGCCAGGCTTCTGCTCCCTGTCTCCTTTTAGGTTACAGTTAAGATTAAGAATTTTCAAATCATAGTCACAACCTCCAGTCACCTAATGGCACATGGCAGTGATATGCCAGTCTGCTTCACATACGTGAGATACTATTTTCAACAAATAAGTAAAACTGCTTCCAACCCTTTCCCCTTAATGCCACCCCCAACCTTAAGGACGACATTTTTTGAACATTTCAACTTTCTGTGACCTTTCCAGCAAATTGGTTTAATAGTGGAAGCCGCACATTTAAAGTGATAAATGACTGTTTATTAATCAATTAGTCAAATATTTTGACAAATGTTGCAATTGTCGGAGCAGAAGTTTTTTGAACCATTTTAATAGTTCTGAAACATAGTTCAAGTGTTCTGCTCACAAGGGATGTATGTAGTTAAAAATTGCTTTCTTATTTGATTTAAGTCTGCGTGTGAATGCAAAGAGCAGTACATATGGTATTAATTAGGAGTCTAAATCTGGAAAGTCTGAATGGTGGAAGGAGGTGATCATTCTTTTGGTACCTAATTTATTGTCCTTCCATGTTACACTTAACTAGGCTACGCATGTTGGGCATATGAGCCACATAATTCAGTGCTGAAGGGGAAATGTTGCTCACTTCGGAAGGAGAGGCTTGTAATAGTTTGATGGTAGCCTTCGAGACTCCTTAAAATCTTTTGTTTGTAAAACGTTATTGTGCAGGGTGTGAGGAAGGAGGGGTTAAAAAACTCAAGCTGAAAGTACCATTAGCAGCAATTCGAAACCTGCCCTCTAGAGTGCTTCCTTGTAATGGAATGAATCTCCTCTTTCATGAACAGCTGCATTTCAATGGGTAGGGTGGATTCTTAAAAAGAGCCAGAAAGCGCCAGGGGAGCATTCTTTAGCTGACAAAGAGAAGGCTTCTAAAGAGCACTGATATGCTAACATGCTACGTTATTGGATTGAGTCACTCTTGTATATCTGTGTGAAACCAGCTCTCAACATGCTACTCAGAAGCTTGTAAACTACTTTACAGTCCACAGTCCCCTCCTTTGGTTCACTTCCAGGTAGGGGAGCTAAAGGTCACTCTCTCAGTGGATAGGCTTCCTCTGCCAATTATAGTGCTGTGGTGGTCAAATTATAGCAACAAACCCTTTTAGCAAATGAACAAAGAGACCTCACACATTGAACTGTAAAGGAATTGAAAAAAGATTCTTCTCAAACACCGCTAATTCATATAAAATATATAGGCTTCAGAACAAACGAGGATTAACAAATGTAACTTTCTAGCAACGCTGAAAATTCTGCAAGCCTTGTTCAGACAACTCAAGTACAGCAACCCATTGGCATTGCAGAGAAATATTGCTAAACGAACAATTTGCTTGAAGTAAATGTCCCACAGGAACTTATGGATCTTCTACTTTCTGAGCCCCCAGATCTGCACAGGCTTTACCCTAAACAAGGGGCCACTGCAATGCCAAATTGTTTGACTCCATGGAGTGATTGGAGTAATCCCCAGAGAAATGCCAGATTTCTGAGTAAAACTGCCCTGCCCAACTACGAAGACTGGGCAGGTCAGGACCAGAAGCCAGTACCGGTGCATAGAACTTAATAGAAAGCCAGAATGAATGGCTGGGATGAAGACTAACTGAGTGCTCAATTTCTGCTGCTCATATCCCAGCAGGTATTGGACAGTCTAAGTCAGTTCCAATATGGATGCAGTAGGCCTTGCCATAAAAGTGACTATATTCACTGGAAAGAAAGAAATTCAGCGAGTCTTTATTCAGGTTATATGGAGAATTCTTCTAGACCAACAAGATTGCCAGAAAGTGCAACACACTGACTGAGCCAGTTGGATCAGAGGGTGAAATATACCAATTTGTCATTGCTTCTTAGACAGCTCAGACACAAAAAAAAATAATCAGTGCAGTCATTTGAGTAGCATAATTAATCAATTTTTTTTTGGCAATCAGTGGTTAGCACTGCTGCCTCACAGCACAGGGGTCCCAGGTTCGATTCCAGCTTCGGGTGACTGTCTGTGTGGAGTTTGCACATTCTCCCTGTGTCTGTGTGGGTTTCCTCCAGGGCTCTGGTTTCCTCCCACAATCCAAAGATGTGCAGAACAGGTGAATTGGCCATGCTAAATTGCCCCCTGGGTGGGTTACGCTTTGGAGGGTCGGTGTGGATTGGTTGGGCCGAAGGACCTGTTTCCACACTGTAGGGAATCTAATCTAAAACATATTTTATATTATGTCAACAACGACCCAGAATTTGCAGTCAGTGGTGAAGGAAGAGCAGTCATTGTTCATGATATTGACAACTGCCTACGGATACCTTGTGAATTGTTTGAATGGTGATCAATGGTGCCTGGAAGCCATTTTCACTGTGGTATCTTCTATAGGATGAGTGAGGAAGAAAACAACTTCCTGTCTCCAAACTCAGTCCCTGGGAGATGCAAGGCTGGGTCTATCAGCTCCCACTGGGGCAGAATGAGACTTACTGCTTCAGCCAGCTCCCACTTACCCGCACAGGCTACTTTCCCAGAGATGGAATGTAAGGGTGCAGAACCACTTACCTGCATGCACCACATAGCCAATTCAGCTTAAGACCAACTTACAGGAAGTCAAATGTCTACTTCAGCTACTGCCGTGGAAAGACTGATTGAATATTTTGAAATAAATGCAAGTATTGGAGTGCTAATATCGATGTTTGTATTAAATTACAGATTCTGGAGCATAATAAGGCTCTGGTTAGGGTTTGAATTGACAGCAGAAGACCTGCCTAGGGATGGAAGCTCAAAATTGATTCACTCCGCCATTGTCAACTTGAAAATCCAAGAGCTGAGCAAGCAAATTCAGAGTACTGCAGGGCATTAGAGGTGATTCATCAAGCAATCTAGCTCAAGGATGGATTTGGGTTACGGTGGCTCAACATGTCTTGAAGGGACTAGCATAATACTGCCAAATGGGCAGGTTGGTTCTGGGTTAGTTAGTTGCATGGTTTGGGCTAGTTCAATTTCATCAGTACCCCAAGTTACATTCAGGCCCCTTGATTATTGTTCTGGACTGAGATTTTTAGATCCAGAGAACAATGTGCTGCATGCATCATGCAAATAGAAACCCTGCAAATGGCTCAGTTGTTTGATATGCTCTCTGCTGTGTCAATTGCCTGTTTTCCTTGTGTGAAGATCATCTGCTTCCACCTCAAGGAATGCTCCCACCACCTTAATCCCCATACTTCCCCCAAACCACTTCCATCTCCCACACCCACCACACCACCACCAACCCAGCAAAATGCTGAAGGAAGAGGATATTCAAGAGCAAAACAGTGACAACTGAGTGAGTGGAGAAAGGTCAACAAATTATGATTTCATAAAATGAGACAGTACCAAAATTATTTTCTTTTCCGTTTCTGCTAATGCAACAATAAACTTAACAGCAATTTGATCACATCAGATAATGTTGATTTTTAATAAGAACTGGAATGCAGAAATCTACAGTTATGCTTAGGCTTGCCACACTCACAGCCTCTGGGAAAACAAAATCACAGTCAATAAAACTTACTTTAAACATTAAGTGGTGTAATTCTAAGCACTTAAAATAGCATGAAATCAGTGTAGATTTTTTGGGGATCTTCTGAATGTAATTTTACAATCCAACAGCTGATAGTTGCAGTTTTGGAAAAGGATTAGTGGCTTCAAACAACTATCCCACTTTTCTGAGAATGGTTTCATTCAACATGAGCACTGATTCATGAGACAACATTGATGTTTGGGAACTTTGTAACCAGCAGAGAGTTAATACTAAATAGACTTTTAGACTGCATAGATCAAAAGTTGCCTTTTCCCATTTTCTTAAAGTGGTTGTCTATATACTTTTCGTAAGGCTGTAACTATAAGACTTTGCACAAGTTGACATTGGCAAGGATGAAGCAAATAGGAAACGTCAATGGTGACCTTACATGTGCTTCAGTGTATAACACAAAATATTTACCTTTTGGAGTATTAGAACACAAAGTGTGTTGCAGCTAAACAACAGCTATTGAGGTCATTGCTCTGGGGTTTAGAATGTAACATTTCATATAGACATTTCCCATCATTAGAACTAATGACACTGGAGGTTAGATCAATGGCCAATGATAAAGCTAAACCTTGGAACATGTACAGTTCAAGTTTATGAACCTTGCTTGCCTACTGAATGCAACGTAGCTGCAATTCACTGGGATCATTCACTGAAAAGTGTGCATCAAATTTATGCCCAATTCCACTTCACTTTGGCCACTGTCATATACTCATCATACACATATTTGCACATCAAAAGTTTGTAGTATTTGATCATAGCACAGTGTTGCAATATAACATTAGTTTAACTCAATATAAATCACCCTTTGGTCTGTTTGTCATTGTATATTATGATTTGCCTGTACTGCACACAAAACAAAACTTTTCACTGAACCTAGGTACATGTGACAATCATAAATCAATTCAAGTTACTGCTGATTGCACTGTCATGACAATAAGAAAGATTACTGATTTTTAAATTTCATCATTTTATTTTAATGTATGTGATTCATGGGCTAAAATGCTTTTCTAAAGGAAAAATAATACTGACTTGAAATGATTCTGCAACAGCCCACCCAGTCAGTTCGGAAGAAACCTGAATCTCCTATTTTGATTTACACAGTATGATATATTTCAGATAATGGAGCTGAAAGGCATTGCCTGTAATTATCAAACTAGGAAACAAGGAACTCAGACATTGGAATATGCAACACAAGTGTATTTCAAGGAGCTTATTCTGGCAGAGTAGGGGAAATGGATTTTCAACAAGAACAACCTGGAGAAAACACTCTGAAGAAAGAAACTGCTGAATGATAGAGCTCATCAGCAAGAAATATGACAACACTGAGATCTTAAAGGCAAGTGAAATAATTTGCCACTGCTAAGGATACAAGATATCACATAAATTTCTCACCTCAAAGAAAACCTTACAAACTTTGCAAATACTTCCAACTTCCTTTTGTACGGTGTTCTATTTGTCTTTATTTCTATATTGTGTGTATGCCTGCTTGTGCCTGTATTATTTTCCTCAGAGTTAACAGATAATAAAATTGCTTTTCCTTTCACTCAAGAAAGCCTTGTAATTGGCTCCTTATTGTTTCTGGTGAACTAGTTAATTACATTTTAAATGTGAGGGAGGTATAACTTCATGCTAAATAGAAGTTTTAGTTTTCGTTGCGGCCAACTGAGAAAAGAGAGGAGCTGATTCACCCTTCCTCACTTTGTCATAACAACTGAAGTAAAGATGTGTATCAGCTCCAGCATTTTGTACTCGGATATAATGTTCCCTCAAGGATGCTAATGTGTGATCACACAGGAATCGGAAACGCACTTTGCATTGAAACCTTTCACAACTTCTTTGGGAGAAATTTCCACCGTATTGCAAGGCAACATGTTTAAACTACAAACTACCCATGGACAACAACGTGGTGTGTACAAATGTTTGAAGCTATCCTGTATAAATAATGTTCAGAGGGAACTTTAGGGAGACTGTACGTGGCGTTCAGGCCTGTGACAGTATAGCTCCTACTTACTCTTTATAACATTTCAAGCGGTCTGCTCAGGGAGAGCAGCACCATCTTTGTGCTAAACACACATGCACAAAGTTCAGTTATCACTTCCTGTGACCTGCAGAGAGGTGCAGCTGGCAATGTCACTAGGGGTCTACCAGCTGCACATTTCATTACACAGATAGCAGTCTGGGTCCAGTATCAATAGTTTCACAGGAGCCGTAAACGTGACTTTTAGACCAAATTAATCTAAGTTTAAAAGCACGCAGATCATCAACAAAGAAAGCTCCTTTCTATGCACCACTAACATTCTAACAGGACATTTCCCATGAAATCTTAACTCGATTCTTATTTCATGACATTGCCTGCATTTTAATCCGTGGATTAACCAGAGCTATTTATGAGATTTTCAGCAGACACATTTGGATGTTGCTGAAAACATGTTGCTACTCAAGTGCTAAGGGAAATGAAAGATGTATTTGTGCTTGCGAGGCAGGTGAAGGGAGCAGCCAAGGTCACTGGCTGTCACCAGGTGCTGTATTTGAGTAGCAATGCCCTTGTTTCCACAACACCACCCATAAGCAACAGCGCAGTAAATCTATTGTCATTAAACAGTGGGAAGCCAGTTTCTGCTGGCAGTGTGCCCGCATTGTGAACTCAGTTGGCATTATACAGAACTCACAAAGCTGGCCAGTGCTTAAGCCAATACTCCTGGCAACCCCCAGATGACGAATTACAGTTTTGTTTTAACCTTATTAATACAGTGCTTCTTTCAGTGAGCTAACGACAGGTAATTTAAAACTGTATTCACTGCCATGACCCTGCCACATTTCCAGCTATCTAATTATTAATTAAATATTTAACTAATCATTGCTCTCTGCAGTTTGACCCTTTCAATGGCATATTTTTGATAAAGGGTTCGAGTGCCTGAAGGTTCAGGGAAATAGATGATATCACAATGGGATCATTTGAGTGAATACTGAGCTCGTGCCGTTCTGGTCAAAAGAAAATGTTAATGTTTCCAGTTTTGGGCTAATAAATGCCTTTGTCTTTGTTTTGTTGTAATACCTGTTTCTGCACTGCACCTGTTTTGTTTGTGGGAAATGTGATTTTTCATAGAAAAGAAAAAACTGGTGAGTGGGGCAGAAGGCCTGTTCTGCAACTAAAGCATTCGACTGGAGGCCTCAGGATTATCAATCTGAACCCTCGGCCTTCATTGACAGTCTATTTCAGCTCCCTTCAACGGGAGAATTCCTCTACTTCCTCAGTTCCATCCTACTCTTTTCAGTGGGTTATGGGAGGGGTCGGGTATTGGTAGTGGTGAGAGGTTAAAAGTGAAAAGAAACTTGTGAGGGCAATATCAGAATCACTCCTCCTGTTGGTGGAAAGGAGCCTTTAGCAAATGTGGAACAAGACGAATCTGTGAGGTGAAATACTAAAATTCCAATAGAGATTAATCACTATTAGAGATGTATCCCCTTTGTGAACAAGTTCAGCTTACTACAATTAATATTGTATTGCATGGTATTGAAGGTGAATACAGAGATAGCTGAAGAGTCAAGCCAATTTAATTATTACTCCATTAATTAAATCTGGCATAAAATAACATATTTATTTGATTCTTGTGCCATTATTTCTAATCGAGTCTAACAGATAGAAATATTAAGAAACAATAAGACGCATAAGACAACTTATGTCCTAAATTTCTGAATAAGCGGTATCAGGCTTGCCAGCATACGTATGATTCCATCCTATGAAAGCAAACTTCAGTCAGTTACTGAAGTAAGGTACATTATTGCCAGTCAGAAAGTGATTGCTTCTGTCTCATACGTATGAGCTTTTGTTTTTGGTGATGGGATTGTATGTACATTTTTGTAGCAAGGTGCCTTTGTCCATAAAAACAAACATTTTAAAAATGCACATTGTTTTAAGGATATCAAAACAAAAAAGAACTTTTAAAATGATTCAAAACACAGCTCTGCAACAGTATTTCCTAAATATTACTCTATTGGGCTTATAGACTCCAATGAGTTTTCTGGAGATTGTGGAAAATAAGAAGATGATGGGGGAGTGAACGTGAGATAAAATCCCCCTTCACTGGGGAAAAGAACTGAGACTTGAGGCATCTGTTTGAAGAGAGGAAGCAGATTAACATTAACAAAAATCCTGCTGGTTTATTTTGTAAACTGATACGTCCCCAATAAGTCTGTGACTGTGGTAAGTGCAGTAATATTGTGAGCTAGTTCATATATCATGTTTATTCTTCACTAACATCAGTAAAGCAACTAAAATTAGCAAAGACAAGTTTCATCTGTCTTTAGAGATAAGGGTGTGCCATTTATTTTTTAGTTGAAAGCAATCACTTATTAATATTCTTGAAGAAACAAATGTGTCTTCCTTGTTTATTAAATCCATTTTATAAGAAGATAGTAATTACTGCAGCCACATTCTTCAGGTATAGTTGTTACCATGGTATTTTGTCAGGATCTTAATGAAAACACAAAACATGCACACCTGCAATACACCAAACCATGCTTTTAAATGATCACTTCAGTTCCAGAGGTATCTTTCACCTATTTTTAATAAATAAAAACATTATGGGCACTAAATAGAATACAACATTAGCAGCAGTACATTGCAATGGTATTTCTTTTGGGAGAATTGTCTCATAATAGATTTATAACATTGTCACCAATAAATATATGAAAGATTCACAATGTATGAAATAACTTTCTTAACTTAAAGATCCCACTGGAATATTTCCAGTAGAGTTGCTACTCTGAGTTCTTAAGGGTACATTGATAATGAATTTTATGAATATCTTGTTTCACTCTCCACCTACTCTACTTTAGCAAGCTGCCTTCAGGATACACACCATTAGTGATGGTCAGAATGTTTTCACTAAACACCTGGAGAACTAAGATTCCCTTCCAACTAGTGCCCACAGCTCAACATCTCCCATTGATTAAGATCAACTGTAAGATCCTTGAAAATGTGAACTAATTTACAGAGTTTGGGCCCTCCTCTTGACAACTGCCAAAATTGACAATGAAACTTATCATCATCTCCGATATGCCAGCTCAGTCTTTGGCATACTGAGGAAAGAGTACTTGTGAATATCAGGATCTCATTCCAAAATGAAGTTCAGTGTAGATCCCTGTGCTCCTATATGCACTGAGGACTTGGTCACCCTACAGCAGCATCTCAAAGCACTAGAGAAGTACCACCAACACTGCCTTCACAAGTTCCTCCAAATCCAGTTGCGAGAAATGCAGTTCAACAGCAGCATCTTCTTCTCAGCCAACTTGCCCTGCATGGAGGTATAAATCACTCAAATCAGAATCATTAGGCAGAGCAAATCACAATATGCCTGGACACCAGAATCCCAATGCAACCAATCAACTCTGAACTTGGTCATGGCAGGAGACTTCTACACTGACAGACGAAACACATTGGGATGTCCTCATAGTCTCCTGAGGGGGCCAATCATCTCAACCAAGTCAAAGAAGTCCTTGGAAGATTCATTCAGGAATCGATTTTACTACACATCAATAGACTTTCATCAGGAATATGCAGAAGTGATGTTGAGGCATTGGATTGAACACACAAAATTCCAAAACTCTAAGCATCAACAACTTCTCATGTAGCAGAATTGACAATTCAGCGATGTGTTAAGGCCTAATAGTCCATGAATGGAAGCAAGACATATAGTCATCGAGCCATTGAGATGCACAACACAGAATAGATCCTTCGGTCCAACTCGTCCATGCCAACCAGATATCCTAAAGTAATCTAGTCCCATTTGCCAGCATTCGACCTCTGTCCCTCTAAACGCTTCCCATACCCATCCACATGCCTTTTAAATGTTGTAATTGTACCATCCTTCACCACTTCCTCTGGCAGCTCATTCCAAATACATGCCTCACTCTGTATGAAAACATTGTCCCTTCAGTCCCTTTTAAATCGTTCCCTTCTCACCTTAAACCTATGCCTCTAGTTTTAGACTCCCCTACCCTGGGGAAAAGATGTTGGCTATTCACCCTACCCGTATCTCTCATGATTTTATAAACTTCTATCAGGTCACCCCTCAGCCTCCAACGCTCCAATGAAAATCATCCTGCCTATTCATCCTCTCCCTATCAGTCAAAATCTCCATCCCTGGCAACATTCTTCTGTGATCATGATGAATAGCTGAGTCAAGATGGTTACACTACAAACTTCAATTTGAATCTGAAAGTTAGTTTCCAGAGCACGTACTCCCTGTGAGGAAATTGCACCAGTTATTTATCAAGTTGAAACAAACACCAAGAATGCTAGTAAAACTCAGCAGGTCTGGCAGCATCTGTGGAGAAAGAGTAAATGTTTCAGTCTCAAATGACTACTCTTCAATTCTGATTGAAAACCTTAACTCTATTTCTCTCCTCAGATGCTTTGATTATCCTCACAATTCTCTGTGTTGTTTCAGATTTACAGCATCTGCAGTATTTTGCTTTGCTTTTCAAAGTCAGTACCTGCTTAGAGTTGTGTATGACATAGTGAAGGTGGAGAGACATACGGGAAAGAAAACATTGCAGGCTGGCATTATTGCCGGATGACATTACCAATTGACAAAGTACACCTTCTATCATCTCAGTGAGAATGTCATTGATGACAGTCATTAACAAATCTCCTTAAAACTTGCATGTCCAGTAGCAGAAAGAGCTTTATATCAAATGGGGAAAGTTTTTTTTCAAAATAAAAAGTTTATACTATGAATTAAAGTATTGATATCCATGATAAATGCATCTTTCACACTTTGGTGGTGGATTTTGAGCATAAAATCAGATGGGCAGATAATTAACAGTGCATTATTATACTGGCTATGTTAAGGAAATCAAACTGCCTTTTTCTTCTACTGTCAGTTGTTAATCTCTTATAAAATGTAGCTGCAGGGCAGAAGGTGGTATAAGCAAGTGAGACAAAGACATGTTGCAATGTAGACAGTAAGCAGCTGCTCCATTGTGCTAATTTAGTCAAAATGACATCAAAATATTATTCTGCACTCAGCAAATTCTCACAATATGAAAAGTGACCAGCACAGATAATTTATAACGACATGTTTATCTTGTGGATAAATAAATAATGTTTGATGATAGTAAAGGTGGCATTCCCCTATATGAATTGTAACTAATTAATCTTGTTGACATCACCTCGTGATCTCTATATTCCAGCTTTTGTTTTGGTTATTGATCGTTTATATCTGACACCTATCAAACCACAATCTACCCCATATCACAATCACCTGTAGATTTCTGATCTGGGAATGTATCGTTCCATTCTCTAATAAGTGTATTAAATACAGAAATTGGATCATGCAATACATGAGGCAATAGACTAGACACAGGTACAAATATAAAGACGGTCTGCACTGCAAGTGTCTGCTTTCTGTTGGCTTTGTGGGGATCATGTAACATAAAGTGGGATTATATCAATTTCTACCTGGTAAGCATCAATTTAAACCACAGCTGGAATACTGTGAACAGTTTCTTTACCTAAGGAAAGATATATTGGCATTGGAGGCAGTCCAGAGAATGTTCAGTCAGGTGATTCCAGAACTAAAGGGACTGTCTTGTGAGGAGTAATTGTTGAGGACTTACTGGGGTTTAAATGAATGAGGGAAGACTTTATTGAAAAGTATAAGATTTCTTAGGGAACTTGGCAGGTTAGATGTGGAAAGGTTATTTCCTCTTTTTCAGGGAGAGTCCAGAACCAAAGGGTACAATCACTGAATAAGCGGTCACCTATTCAATAGGAAGGAATTTCTTCTCTCAGAGGGTCATGAGGTTGTGAAATATTCTACCACAAAAGGGTTGATAAATATATTCAAGACTAAGATAGATCTTTAGCTGTAAGGGTATCAAGAGTTATGGAGAACAGGCAGAAATGTGGACTTGAGGATTTTCAGATCAGCCATGATCTCATTGAATAGCAGAGCTGCTTCAATGGGCTTAAAGACCTACTTCTGCTTTTGTATCTTATAGTCTAAACTTTGGCCAATTTTGTGATATCACTTAAAGGATGACATGTATAGGAAGCATTCTGCTCATTGAATTGGGACATTTTTCTGATATTAATGCTAAGACAAAACAGTTTATTTTTTGCCTGATTTCTCTTCCCAGATACTGCCAGACCTGCTCAGCTTTTCCAACAGCTTCTGTTTTTATTTTTTGTCTGTACCTGACCAAATTGTATCTGGCATATGATCCCGTCTGATACTGACGCTGGACTGAAATTGAAATTGGTTCGTTCCTCAACACTAATGTTTCTCGCCTTGATGAGAAAATAAATATTGCATTCACATTATGCATTGCATGATCACAGGGCAACACAGTGTGCTTTACAAATAAGCAAATTCAATCATTGTTTTAAAATAGGAAATGCAGCAGCCAATTTTCGCACAGCATGCTCCCTCAAAAAGCAGTGTGATAATGATCAGATAATTGTTTTTGCAAACTTTACTGAGGAATAAATACTAGTCAGGGCATTAGGATACCTCTCCTCCTCTGCTTCATTAGACTACCATGGTACTACTGTACTTACACCCGAGAGAGCAGATAGGTCTTGGATTAATGCATCATGTGAAACTTGACACTCTGGTAGTGAAACACTCTCTCAGCTCTGCACTGGAGTGTTAACATTGAATTTTGTGCTAAGTCCTGCTATTGGACGTGAATAGACAACTTTCCGACTCAGAGGCAAGAGTATTACTAACTGAGACACAGCAGATGCAAAATGGAATGAATGGAATTACACAAGCAAAATTGTATTAGTTTTTGCTGATCTGAATTTACAAGTTATAGAATCTGAATTAATAAGTTACTATTGGATCCATTTAACCTCAGGTATAAAAGTATTGAGGAGTCAGTAATGGTGTTGCATTCAGTCCACTAACTCTCTATTGAGTCCTGTTGCAGTTGGCACTGAGCTGACTCTTCTCCCAAGGTAACTAAAGCTTTTGACATGGGGATTATAGTAAGTAGATGTGTGGTTTGATTCAATGTTGATTGAAGTGTCATCACAGCACTGTAACTATAAAATCTGTAAAAGAAAAATGACAAAACATTGACTATTACACAATCAGAGTGATGCTGGAAAAGCACAGCAGGTCAGGCAGCATCAGAGGAGCAGGAAAATTGATGTTTCAGGCAAAAGCCCCTCATCAGGAATAGAGGCAGGAAGCCTCCAGGGTGGAGAGATAAATGGGGTGGTGGGGAGGGGAACTGGGGAGAAGGTAGCAAAGAGTACAATAGGAGAATGAGGATGGGGATGGAGGTGATAGGTCAGAAGGGAGGGTGGGGGAAGGTAGCAAAGAGTACAATGTGTGAATGGGGGTGGGGATGGAGGTGATAGATCAGAGGGGAGACTAGAGCGGATAGATGGGAAGGTAGGTTGGCAGGTAGGACAGATCATGAAGATGGTGCTGAGCTGGAAGGTTGGAACTGGGGTGAGGTGGGGGAAGGGGAAATGAGGAAACTGTTGAAGTCCACATTGATGCCCTGGGGTTGAAGTGTTCTGAGGCGGAAGATGAGGCGTTCTTCCTCCAGGTGTCGAGTGGTGAGGGATCGACGGTGGAGGAGGCCCAGAACCTGCAAGTCCTCAGTAGAGTGCAAGGGGAAGTTGAAATGTTGGGCCACAGGGCGGTGGGGTTGATTGGTGCGTGTGTCCTGGAGATGTTTCCTGAAGTGCACTGCAAGGAGGCGTTCAGTCTCCCCAATGTAGAGGAGACCGCATCGGGAGCAACAGATACAATAAATGGCATTGGTGGATGTGCAACTGTTAAGTCACTCACTAGCTACTTGATATGGAAATGTTCAGGGTGTGACTCTGCACAACAGATTCCCAGAGCTTTTTCATGAAGCCGCAGACAACTCGACAATACCTTGCTCTGAGATATTTCATGTGTATCATTTTAGAAGATTTATCCATATAGAGCAATGAGATTCAAAGTGCAGGGAGGCAATATTCGCAATTAAAGAATTTCAGAATATTTACAAGTCTCCAGAGCTGTCCCATTTGCCAAACAAAGTCACAAATGCTGCCTAGGAGACCAAAAAAGAAATCAGGAAGAAAAAGTTTGTATTTATATTGCATTGTTCATGCCCTTAGGATTCCTGATGAAATTTGCAGCCAATAAAACACACCTGATCTGTTGTCACTGTCATAATGTAAGAAAAGTGACGGCCAATTGTATTCATCAATCTCTCGCAAACAGCAGACAGCTAACCAGAACATCTGTTCTACATGTGTCAATTGAAAGATAATTATTCACCAAAACAAAAAGCAGGAATTTCCCTCTCTTCTTTGAATAATGTCATTAGGTGTTTTGTATCTACCTGAGAGCAAAGATGAGGTCCTAGCTTAATATTTCTCTCAGAAAACTGCATCTAACAGTGAGGCATTCCACAGTATTGCACTAACACACCACTGTGGTTTAATTGCTATCATTCCTGGAGTGCACTTGAAGACTTTCTCACTTTGTGGCAAAAGTACCTCAGTTCAGTTAAGGTTGTCATCTAACAAAGGAGTACTTTTAAAAATATTATTGGATAATCACTCCAGTTATTTTGCTTCTGTTGTATCCAATGCCAATCTAGACAGAAAACTCCTGTATTTCAGAAGTATTTAACAATAAGCATCATTCTATCTTTCCATATAATTTTTAATTTGGCTCTGGTGGAGCATGAATGCCTAAAAAGTAGGACAGATATCTAACAATGACGAGTCAAAATACAGAAGGGAGATAGCGGGCTTGGTAATGTGGTGCAGTGAAGACAACTTCTCTCTCAATGTCCGCAAAACTAAAGAATTGATCATTGACTTCAGAAAGAAAGGAGGAGACTACTCCCCCCATTACATCAACAGAACTGAGGTTGAGAGGGCTGAGAGCGTCAAGTTCCTCAGAATGATGATAACCAACAACCTGTCCTGGATTTCCCATATGGATGTGATGGTCAAGAAGGCACAACAATGCCTCTTCTTCCTCAGTCAGCTCAGGAAATTTGGCATGTTCATAAGAACCCTCACCAACCTTTACCAATGCACATTGAAAGCATACTGTTTGGGTGCGTAACAGCCTGGTATGGCAACTGCCATGGCCCGGACCATAAGCGTTAGTCTCAAATAATGCTAATCTTGCTAACGCTGATCTTGCCCAGTGCACGCCCTGTCCAATGTAACCTGTATGCCTCTAAGTTTTTTTAACAACCTTTGATCTGTACATCCTTGTTTACTATGATCTGCCTGTACTGCTCACAAAAAGCTTTTCTCTGTACTTAGGTACACTTGAAAATAAATCAATCAAAATTGGTCTTGGATGATAAAATTATATGTTCATTTCTTTATTGTCTTTTGTTATGTCTTCAGCCAGTGCACTGTCTTTATTTGAACTGATTTAAGATGGCAGCTTGCAGTGAGTGCCTCATAATAAAAGTCACATGATATGGCAAGCCAAGAAAGACATTTGTACATGATTGCATTTCAATCCAGACATCCCCTTTTCATGACGAACAAAGAAATATCTTTGTGTGCACTATTATTTATAACAATGAGTAACCCAGGATATGCAGAATGCCAACAACAGTTCTTTTGCATGAACAACTGTTGTTATTCTACTTAGTCCCACTTTTGATGGTTTCTTTACATACACAGCATTAGGATATTTACTGTGATTGGGATTTGTAATGGTATACATGCTAGATGTCAACTTTATCTCCAACATCTGCTGGTTGCAATAAGGTATTGGTTCTGTTCCTAAATCTTCTTAGCTGAATGCTGATTTACACTACTGCCTTAGACACATGTTTCTTTTAGCTTCTCTCTCACTCTGTTTGCTTGCCTGTTTAGCAGCATAGCCTGTGAAACACTATAAATCTTGACTGACACATTTTATTATTGCAAGCTTTTGACTTAATTCTGTGGCGATGTGTAGTTTTAGTTTTGTATTTAACATTATTTGCCATAACATTAGACTTTCAGATTCATTTGTCCTCTTGGGGTGAGCTGCGTTCCATGACAGAGCCCGATCTGTCTGTTTCGTTTTGTTTCGTTTTGGATCGGCATCTGGTATAAAGTTTATAAAGGTCTATGAAGCTCACAGGAAACAGCACTGTCTGTCTGGTGTTCCATGTTCATTGCTTTCATTCTGCTGTCTTCATTGCAAATGTTATGAGCCATTGTTCTACTTTAGATTTTACATTGTCATCCTGCTGTAAGTGCAGGTTGAACCATTGGAATGTTCATTTGACCTATTTCTGGTTCGATGCTTGATTTGTCAGAATTGTCTTCTGAAATTTCTCTGGCAATTGACTCCAAAGGCTTTCTAGGTTGAATGTTTCCTTCCTAGCTATTCACTTATATGCAAAATAAGCTATTTCTGCAGCCATGACATTGTATGTCTCATTTTGTCCTATTATCCTTGTGCACTTTGTACTGCACACAAAACAAAACTTTTCACTGTACCTAGGTACTTGCGACAATAATAAAACAAATCGAATCAATTCAAAAAGATGTTAAGCTTCTGATAGCTAAAACATGGTTTTCTCCACCCTGTGTGTGTTTTCTTTTATTTAATCTAATGACTTTTGCAATTTTTACAAATTGTCTTTTGGCCTTGATCCAAATACTGGCCTTTCTTCAGACACTTGTGTTTTTTTTTCCACATTGTTGCACTTGAAAGTCTCAGCTGCTTTTCACAAAAAATGGATAGATCTGAGCTCCTTCTCCATATTATGGACAAACTCATCTGTCCTCCTATGCATGTGATGCAGCTGTTAATTTACAAACTCAGAGCTTTTCTTTCGCAGTTGTGTTGTCATAGTAGGATCACTTATGTGTAAAATATCTATCTTTGACAAGATCATTCTTTTGGATATTCAAATTCACAGAATTCTGTGAGCTGCATTAATCAATCAAAATGTTTTTTTCACATTATGCTTAAAACTGAACATGTACTATGTTATATTCATTATGTACATATGCTATGTTCAATTAAGGTTCAAAACATGCCTTCAAAATACTTGCTTCTGTTCCTTTGAGAGGTTCAGTGTGGAATACAGTTTCTGACAATCTCTGTTCAATGGTGATAAAAATGTAACTACGCACAGCTGCTCTGGCTTGTTAATTATATCAGCTGCATTTTTTTGTGTGATTTTTGAGTGGAAATCCTTATTGGCTTTCATTTCAAATGAGGAGATAAATGAGAGAGGAAAGTTTTTCACCTAGTAATTCAGCTGTCTGCTGTTTCTTTGTTTATTTTACTTTTTAATTGGCTTCTAGCTACTTTCAGCTCCTGTGAACATCTCTGTGTTCTTATTTTATTAACCTTGAATCTAAGTATTTGAGGATTATACTATAACTGTGCTATGATCTATGAGAACATAGATAAGATGGCTGCCAACAGTGAGTGCCTCATGGCAGAGGTTCCAAGTCAATGGCAAGCTAAGAAGGACATTTTTTAAATTAAAGCATCTTAATCCAAACAACAATGGAAATGAAATAGGGCAGATGTGAAATTTCACTGCCAAGTTGCTATTGCAGGCTTCATGTATCACTGGATATCATTTTTAATCCCTTGTATAGCTCCCAATAACAATATACAATACATTTGCACTTTATCATACTTACAGTGTCTGTTTGCCTTTCTTCTTTCTCTGTTCCCTTTTTTTTCTCCAGGGCAGGATCTCTTGACTTTAGTTAGACAGTGAAGACTCAATAATAAATGTACATTTTTTAAAAAAAACACCAGATTAGGTGAATTGGCCATGTTAAATTGCCAATTGTGTTAGGGTGCATTAGTCAGGGGTAAATATAGGGTGAGGGAATGGGTCTGTCTAGGTTACTCTTCAGAGGGGTGGTGTGGACTCGTTGGGCAGAAGGGTCTATTTCCATACTGTAGGGCATCTAATCTGATCTGGGGTGGCCTGGAAGGGATGATCCCTGTGAGATGCAGACAGGGGGAGTGCGGGGAAGATGTGTTTTGGTGGTGGTGTTCTGCTGGAGTTGTCTGAAATGGCAGAGAATGATCCTTTGAATGGGGAAGCTGGTGGAATGAAAAGTGAGGACAAGGGGAACCCAGTCACACTGTTATGAGTGATGGGAAGGGGCTAAGGCGGAAGCACAAGTGATAGATCAGGTGTAGTTGGGGGCCCTGTCAACCAAAGTGGGTGGGAAACCATGGTCATGGAAGAAGCAAGCTGCGTCAGCAGTATTGTTTAGGAAGGTGGTATCAGCTAAGGAGATGCTTCATAAGCAAAGGAACTGGGAGAATGGGATCGTGTCCTTGTAGGACGTGGAGTGCGACAAACTGTAGTGAAGGTAGCTAAGGGAGTGGATGCAGTGGACAGTTTGTTCCTTGAAATGGAGACAGAAAGTTCAAGGAAAAGAAGAGGAGTACCAAAAATGGGCAATAAGTAAGTTATTGAGAGGTGGAAATTGGAGGCAAAATGAACGAAGCATGAAGTGGCACCAATGTAGTTGTCAATGTACTGAAGAAAGAGTTGTGGGATTGGAACAATGGTCTGCATTAAGATCAACCTATAGATGCTGTTACCTTTACAATGCTCAAATACGTAATTCCAACACAAACGTTTTGATAGATGTATGATTTGAACAAAGTGCATCTCGCGACACAAATCTTAGTTCCTAAAATACATATGGAATTAATTAGAAAAACACATTTTCTCATATAGAGCAATACATTTTGATGTTAACTGATGTTCAGAACAATGTCTGAATTAAGTAATACATAAATACTGATACTTGGTCAAATTTAATCTATTAGCATTGGATCCGGAAGTGGAACTTGTTTTGATAACAATGATGTTTTATTTAAACTTCAATTATTAAAATAAACTTGCTTTAAAAGGTGTGGTTTCACAATATTAATAAAGTAATTCAATATGGGAAGCAACATGCATTATAAATCTCCATAGCCAGTTGGAATATTGTCATTTCTCTCAAGAGATAGGACTTAGAGTTTAACTTAAATTGCTAATTGTCTATTGTCCCTGCAAAGGTTGCCTCTAAGGATCTCGCATGAAATGAATTTGGACAGCCTCAACACAGTTATTAATGAGCATTTGTCTAGTGTACCAAAAAGCTGAAAATTTGACATTAGATTAGTACTCATTCAGAGGTCACACAAAATATTGAAGCAGGAATTGGAACTTCTAAGACAATGCAGCTGGGAGCGTCTCTTTTTACTCAGGCTCCAAATATGTTGCTGAGGCAAAATACACAGAGCATTACCATGTATCTAACCTTGCTATATTTAAACAGCAACATTGTCAATGCTCATTACTCTCAAAACATAGCAAAGATAAACTCCATCCAGAAGTCTCAAGGTGTGGAGATGCAGAGTCAAGGGGATAGATGAATAATCCCTTTGGGATTAGCTCCAACTCATAGTTGAATATTGTATCGAGATTTATTTCATAATTGAAAGTATTGAGAACACTGAATGGCTTGACCCAGCGCAGAAAAGTTGAAATTGGTTATGTTCTTAAATATTAATAATTAACCCTGATAAGCATCCACCATGTTTCAAAAAAATACCTCATGTTAAAAGCAAATTCAAAACGATGCTGTGAATAAAATGGGCAACGATCACCAGTATTTACACTAATGTATCAGTGTTTTCATAGTGTGCACTATTTGCAAAATATTATAATGCATGGGTGTGTTTTGCGCCATTGTGCATATGCTCTAAAATGTCTGAGTCTGTTGTTCATTTAATACGTGATGTTCAGTTCAATTTCTATAAACTAATTGTGTTTGTACCTGTTTTTTTACACAGGCAGATCACAGCATTCTATATTTATTTATCACAGATATTGTCAGGCAAGTGATAGTTAATCAGAAGGAACAAAATCAAAGGCTTACTGTTACTTAGTGCTTTTCATAACCTTAGTATGTCCTGAGACAACTTACAACTGAGGAAGTGTTTTTGTTGTCTAATCATTGTGCTAATGTAGGAACATGGTCGCCCATTTGCACACATCATGATCCCATGAACAGTCATGTGATAACCACAAAGATATTCTTTTTCAGTGATATTAGAATATTGGTCAAGAAACAAATATTGGTCCAGATTTTGAGAATTCCTCTGCTTTTTTTGAACCAGTTTGCAAGATCTTTACATCCATCTGAGAGAGCAAGTTGGATTGATAATAATTCCTCTGGCATGAAACTACAGCCACTGTCTTTCAATTCAAAGGCAAAAAGACCATTACAAAGCCATGACTCAATCTGAGTCAGCATTATTTTATAATTAATTTGTGTTCTCATTTTAAAGAACATGTGAAAATGGTTTTAAATACAATTTCAGATTCTGTGCCTTCTGTGTGTTGCATTTAACGGACATGAGATTAAAACACACAATAACAACTTCATTTAAATGCTACATATTCCAACTAACAAAGAAGTCATAGGATGCTTTACTCTGAGAGCGATGGCACGAAGGATGAAGATTTTACATGTTTAATTACTATTACTTCAACACTGATAGTTAATGGAAAGAAAGGTTGAGGAATTTGGTTTTAAGGAGGATTTTGAATAAGAGAGATCAAAGGCAACAGGGATTAGAGAGAGCATAGAAGCAAAGGAGACCAGAGTTCAAACAGCAGAGAACAAAAACAGAACATGCTGAAAATGTTGGCAATGCTGAGTGGCATGGTGTCACAGTGGTTGCACTGCTGCCTCACAGTACTTGAGACCTGGGTTCGATTCTGGTCTTGGGTGACTGTCTATGTGGAGTTTACAAGTTTTCTCTATGTCTGCCTGAGTTTCTCTCTGATGGTCCAGTTTCCTCTCACAGTCCAAACATGTGCAGGTTAGATGGATTGGCCCACAGTATCCAGGTATATGCAGGCTAGGTGGGATAGCCATGTTAAGTACAGGGTTATGGAGATGAGCTGGGTCGAGGTAGAATGTTCATTAGAGGGTCAGTGCAGCCATGGTGGCCAATTGGCCTCTTTCTGCACTGTAGGGATTCTATATTATGTATTTAGATTGCTTGATTGGTACAACATCCAGAAACATTCAAGCAACTCACCATCCCCTCTTGGAAATATATCACCATTCCTTCAGTGCCACTAGGTTAAAATCCTGGAACTCACTCTCTCATTGTTGGCGTACCTACACCAAATGGAATGCAATGGTTCAAGAAGGTGGTGAACTACATTCTCAAGGATACTAGTGATGGCCAAGAAATGCCAATGTTGCTCACGTCCTGTGATTGCATAAACTAAACCTATTCAGACAGAGACCAATCAAACCATTGAACACAACAGCTTTTCCCTTTAAATAAAAACATTATTTTCAATTAATCATTTCAAACAAGAAATATATGCATCAAGTCATTTTTTAGAGTTCAACTTGTGTATTTTCCCCATTTTCTGATATAGTCTTTGAGATATGCTTGTGATGTCGTTGAAAAAATAAAAATATGATTATAAATGCCACCGCAAACCATTATATCTTATTAGGGCATCAGACAGAAATGACACTGAATTATCCCCAGAAGTTAAAAAAGTAATTACTTTTTTTTTGTTCTAGAATAGAAACAACATACAATGGAAGCTGAAAATCTATGGTGAAAGTCGAAAATGCTGAAATTACTCAACAATTCCGACAATACCTATGTTGTGAGAGTTAGAGGCTGAGGGGTGACCTTAGAGGAGTTTCTAAAATCATGAGGGACATGGATATGATAAATAACCAAGGTCTTTTTGCGAGGGTGAGGGAGTCCAAAATTAGACGATGCAGGTTTAAGGTGAGAGGGGAAAGATTTAAAAAGAAACTGAGGGGTAACTTTTTTACAAAGAGGGTGGTGCATGTACGGAAAGAGCTGCCAGAGGAAGTGGTGGAAGCTGGTACGATTACAACATTTAAAAGGCATGTAGATGAGTATATGAATAAGAAGGTTTAGTGGGATATGTGCCAAATGCTGGCAAATGGGACCAGGTAAGATTGGGATGTCTGGTCAGCATGGACAAGTTGGACTGAAGGGTCTGTTTATGAATCTATGAATTTGATGTAAAATATGTTTCTCTCTACACAGATGTTGTTTGATTTACTGAGTGTTTCAAGCATTTTATTGTTTTAATACTCGTCTCTGTGTTCATTTTTAGTCATGATGTGGAGGTACTGGTGTTGGACTGGAGGGGACAATGTCAGAAGTTGCACCAGGTCATAGTCCAACAGATTCATTTGAAATCACAAGCTTTCAGAGTGCTTCCGTTTGTCGGGTGAAATTGACATCACCTGATGAAGGGGCAGCACTTCAAATGCTTGTGATTTCAAATAAACCTTTTGGACAATAACCTGGCATCATGTGACTTCTGATACTTTCTTGTTGAAAAGCACAGCAGATCAGGTAGCATCCGAGGAACAGGAGAATCAATGTTTCAGACATAAGCCTTTCATCAGGAATGTGTTTTCAGGCTTATGCCTGAAACATTGATTCTCTTGCTTCTCCGATGCTGCTGACCTGCTGTGCCTCTCCAGAGCCACACTTTTCCACTCTGATCTCCAGCATCTGCAGGCCACATGTTGTCCTTTATTTAGTGTCAACCTTAACTTGTTCACCTGTTGAGCTTTGAATATCACCAAATACCTACAGATAAAAAATTGTGGATTAATTATTTTAGACCCTAAAATCTGAAAAATAATTATCAAGAGGCGATATAAATGAAGTGTGCTTGCGTGCTGATGTACAGTTTGCTTTGCAGCCATTGCTTAAGAAGATGAAAACATGTAAATCTTATTTATAAAATCAGTGTGTTATTTTTTGTGCAATGACCATGCATTCTTATAGACCACCTTGTCCCTTTGATATGGCTTGGCATGTTTTGAAACTGAGAAAACTTGAAATCTTTTTGACATTAACCGGAAAACAAAAGAAGTAACTATAGCATATTTAAATGTTGATTTATTCATATCAAGATAAACTTTATAAACTTTATGGAAAGTCTTTTCTTTCATAAACATATAAAAAGTCTGAGGACGATATGCATATTATCTTAAGTTTTCAAGAAGACATGGCTGTCTGTGGTAGGTCCTGATATAGAGCCCCTTGTTAGCCCCTGAAAAACAGCAACAGTAAAATGATTAGAAAATGGAAACAACGTCTGGTCTGTGTTCAGATATACAAGGATGCAACCTTGGATGAACAGACCAACCATTCCTTTTAAATATGAGACCATTTCTAATAGTTGCTGTACACTAACACACTAAAAGTTACAAGAAGGAAAATGGGGGCCCTGGAGTGACATAGGAGATGAATGGGAAATCCCTGTTTACTGTGGCAGTTTTCCTGACATCTGTGATGTTTACAAGCAGCTGTCTCTGCTAATGACATACCGATAACTGACACTCCTCAGCACACCGAGGGAACTGGAGTCCCTCAAAGTTCTGCTAACTATGCAAAGTTGGAATGTTTTGTTGCTGGGTGTACATGTTGCAATGCCTTACAGGTTTTACATCGGCCCTTCAGGGATTTTACATGGAAAGTATAATTAATTCCTCCCCATGTGCTGCAATTCTATGAGTAAATAATCCTGCACATTTTGGGGACACACCAAAGTGTGAAAATGATAGAACAGGTTTAAACGAGCAAAGAAAAGTCAGTTGTAGAAGTTAAATTTATTAAGGAAACACAGGGCTGTTGATTTTTTTCCCAGTTTCTATGATACATTGATCTCTTTGTTGTTTTCTGCATGGGTATAGCTCGCAGAACTTTCTGTAGTGTGCTCAAAAGAAAATATGAAAGTGTTTTTTGTTTTCTTATTTTAAGGTCTTGCTTGAGCACACAAGACTACAGCAAACACAAAGGGCCAAAACATGAGACAAGGATGACAGAGCAGTCATATCCTTGATGCCAATTGGCGATATTTCAGATCTTTGAGACTCATAGTACCATAACAGCTAACTGTTGTCAAAGAGCAAGCAAGTGGCACTAGTTCATTACCAGGGCTACTAAGTACCAGACAGAATTACTTATATAAATGCTCCATGAAGGAGTCACATAGGATGCAATTCAAAAATTAAACATTGTTTGATTTCTGTAGTGATCAACTTAAATTACTTTAAGACAGAAAAAGAGAACTAATCACTAATTAGTAGATAAAGGTATTTAGAGTTAGCTTGTTGCTTTACAGAGAATATGTTAATTATGGTATAACAACTCTGCTGCATGTATCTGTAAAAGAAAATTAGAGATCTTTTTTGGTCTTTCATTGTTTTAAAACTTAATTGGTTCTAAAGTATAGCCCTACTAAGTCACACACAGTGGGACAAAATCTTAGCCAAGTTACCTCTCTTATTGCAAACTTTCGTAGTGGAAAGAATTCACAGGATATTCTTAGACAGCTGCAGTTTCTAATGCTTATAGCATTATCATTCAGAAGACAAAGAGTTGTCAGTTTAGGGATGCAAGCTTTTCTCTCGTGTAAACATCATGTGATATGTCAAGTGCATGCCCAGAGTTTATATTAAAGACTCCTGTTTCCAAAATATATTTGGAATGCTGAGTTCATTGAATGCTGAGAGTTAATGGTTTGTTTTTCATATATCACATTAAAAAATGATTGCTGGATAAAAGATAGAATATATCCACCTTTAACTAAAATTTAAAAAGTGACTTATTTATGAGCCACAGCTACATTGGAACTGTTGCTTTATTGGAGATATGATCTGAATAACAACAGCCTGTTTGCTCATGTGACATTGGAACCTGGCTTTGCTAAGTTATCAGTGAGTTACACCAAAATGTAAGGTAGTCACATAACCTGTTGCGTTTAGTTAGTCCTGAATTTCAGTTGTTACGAGTTTCAGGAAAGATAGAGGCATGATTGCTGAGAAGTCATTTTGTCATGCTCTTTTTGGAGTCTGGAAATGAAGAAGGGTCAGGACTCAGAGATGTTACATTATAGCTCAGGATCTCTTGCCCCCACTCCCACTTAGCAAGGCTCACAACATTATCCCTCCAGGCTAGTGCTAACATGGCTGATGCCTGTTCTACAGAGCTGTTTAGCTGAGCAAACAGTCATTGACAAAAGCATGTACCAAAGTAGGGACAGAGATTCGGTGTGGTGTAACCAGTTTATCTGAACTGCTTAGAAGCCAAAAACTGGGAACCTGATGATATACCTACAAAACTAAATGTTGATAGAGAAGAGGGATGCCAAGGATATGTAGTGAAAGAAAAGAGCTGGAGTCGAGAGACAAGGCACAGTTGGGCAGGCATTGAGACAAAAAAAAGGGAGTACTGTTCATTTTTTAAAAATGCAGAAATTGAGGTGAAAGATGACATTGAGGGAATGTAAAACAATTGTGATTACTTGAGAGGCTCTAGGAAAATAAATCTGGCCACCTGTACCAGAATTGTGGAATTCATTGCCGCAGAGCGCAGTGGAGGCCGGGACGCTAGATGTCTTCAAGGCAGAGATTGATAGATTCTTGTTGTCTCGAGGAATTAAGGGGTACAGGGAGAATGCGGGTAAGTGGAGTTGAAATGCCCATGATTGAATGGCGGAGTGGACTCGATGGGCCGAATGGCCTTACTTCCACTCCTATGTCTTATGGTCTTAAGTAGCGCTCAAAAAGCACTTGAGTTCGAAAGAGGAGTCAGAATGGACGCAAAACATTAATTCTGCTTCTTTCTCCACCGACACTGCCAGATTTGCTGTGTTTTTCCAACATGTTTCCTTTTTATTTCAGATTTCTGTGTTCATGGTGTTTCCCTGTTATTTATAGGGAAGCAACACTTTATATGGAAGCAACACTTTATATAGATGACAGTCCTCATCCTCTTTTTGGTTTTGGGTTTCCTGAGCTCTGGGAACCCCTGCTCACAGCCATTAAATTAAAAATGTTGACAAAATCAGAGGAATCTCATTTTGAATGTTATAATAATCTTGCCCATCTCTCCAGAGTTCAGTTCTCATCCAACACTAAAACCATCTTGATTTAAACTAGAAGTTGACATATTTGCAGCAGATTTGGATCAGGTTTCTCTTGTACTTAATTGTTCCCAACTTTCTTCCACTTTCTATGGAATGGGCTAATTTAATGTTGAGATCAATGTCTTTGAAATATTCTCCCATATAATTTTATGAATCTTCCTTCATAAGCAATTTGTTTGAGAGATTCATACCTATTTGGCAATACTTCATACATGTAGCACAATTTATTCCCCTTCAATCTCCTTTAAGATCAGCCACAATCTTTCTCAATGAAAAGAGCTGACCTAAAGGGCTTATTTTTGCCCTTAATTGGCATGTATGCTCGAAAACAGAAGGGTAAGGCATCTTGAAAACCAGTGTTTTGGCCAATGGAAATTATTTCTGAGCTACATCCCTCCTAATTGGGCATGTAATGCATTAATTATTAATGGCACACCCTGCAGTTTTGATTTTTAATATTCCTTTTGCAACATTCTCTTTCTTGTAATTCTCTGATTTTTTTTGGCATTGTTTTTATGTTGGGAATGTTAACCCAGCTTCTCCCAATTGCAACTATATGCTCGAAACTGCATCCATTTTGACAATGTCAGAAAATGTGCATGTATCTTTTCAAACTTACTTGACAATGCCACACTGAAAATGGTGCAAATTGGCACAAATTAGTGGAAACAAATAGGACCCAAACAAGTCACCAGACACTTGTGTAATTCCTCGCCAGGTCTCACAATTTAAATCTCAGTGCATTTAACCATTGTTCATAAAAATCAGGCCAAGCAGCTTTAGGAAGATGTCATTGGTTTTATTGCAAAAATGCATTGAGAGATGTAAATAATACAAAACTTAGATAAGAAGGATAGAAGCATGGACTATTTTCTAAATGGGGAGAAAATTCAAAAGTCTGAAGTGCAAAAAGGTTTGGGAGTTCGAGTCCAGGATTCGCTCAAGATGAAGTTGCACGTTGAGTCAGGAGTTGGGAAGATAAATGCAATTTTGGCATTTATTTTGAGCGGACTTGAATACAAAGGCAGGGATGTACTTCTGGTCAGGTCACATTTGGATTATTGCGCACAATTTTGGGCCCCATATCTCAGGAAGGATGTACTGGCCCTGGAGCGGATTTAGAGGAGGTTTATGAGAATGATTCCAGAAATGAAAAGCTTAATATATGAAGAACAGTTGAGGACGCTGGGTTTGTACTTGATGGATTTTAGAAGGATGAGATGGAATCTACTTGAAATTTGCAGAATACTGAATGACCTGGGCAGAGTGGATATTGGGAAGATGTTTCCATTGGTGGGAGAGACCAGGAGCCATGGGCACAACCTTAGAGTAAAGGTTAGACCTTTTAAAACAGAGATAAGTAGAAACTTTTTTCGGCCAGACAGTGGTAAATCTATGGAATTCACTGCCACAGAAGGCTATGGAGGCCAGGTCATTGAGATTATTTAAGTCAAAGATAGATATTTTTTGAATGTCAAGGGGATCAAGCATTATGGGGAGAAACTTATCAGCCATGACTGAATGGTAGAGAAGGCTCAATGAGCTGAAATGGTCTAATTTCTGCTCCTATGTCTTAATGTGTTATCATGAAATCCCTACAGTGTGGAAACATTTGACCCATCAAGTCCACGCCGACACTCCAAAGAGTAACCCATCCAAATGCATGCCCCTATTCTATTACTTTTCATTTACCCATGACTAATGCACCTAATCTACACATCCCTGAACACTATGCGCAATTTAGCATGGCCAATTCACCTAACCCGTGCATCATTGGATTGTGGGAGGAAACCTACGCATACACGGAGAGAATGTACAAACTCCACACAGACAGCTGGCCAAGGCTGGAATTGAACCCACATCCCTAGTGCTCTGAGACAGCAGTGCTAACCATTGAGCCACCATGCTGCCCAAATGCAAATCTCAGCAAGGATAAGTTTTTTTTGACAACGGGCCAATGGACTGAGGAGTTGCAGATGAAGTTTAATTTAGATAAATGTGAGATGTTGCGTTTTGGAAAAGCAAATCAGAGCAGAACTTATACAGTTAATGGTAAGGTCCTGGGGAGTGTTGTTGAACAAAGAGACCTTGAAGTGCAGCTCCATAGTTTCTTGAAAGTGAAGTTGCGGGTAGATAGAATAGTAAAGAAGGTGTCTTCCTTAATTGGGCAGAGCATCAAGTACAGGAGTTGGGAGGTCATGTTGTGGCTGTACAGGGCACTAGATAGGCCATTACTGGAATTTGCATTTAATTCTGGTCTCCTTGATATTGGAAAGATGTTGTGAAACTTGAAAGGTTTCAGAAAAGACTTACAAGAATGTTGCCAGGGTTTGGAGGAGATTTGAACTGCAGGGAGAGTCTGAATAGGCTGGGATTGTTTTCCCAGAAGCATCAGAGGCTGAGGGGTGACCTTATAGAGTTTTATAAAATCATGAGGGGCATGGGTAGGATAAATAGGTAAGATTATTAATGAAGGGCTTTTATCTGCAATGTTGATTCTCCTGCTCCTTGGATGCTGACTGACTTGCTGTGGTTTTCTCGACTCTGATCTCCAGCATCTGCAGTCCTCACTTTCTCCTAAATAGACAAGATCTTTTCCCTGGAATGGGGGAGTCCAGAATTAAAGAGCATAGGTTTAGGGTGAGTGGGGAAAAATTTAAAAGGGGCATAAGGAGCAACTTTTTCACACAGAAGGAGCTGCCAGACAAAGGGCAGATGGGCTTTTCTGACAATGGTTTCATGGCTGTCACTAAACTCTTAATTCCACATTTTTATTGAATTCAAAATCCATCATCTGCCATGGCAGGATTCGAACTCGGGTTCTCAGAACATTACTTGGGTCATCAAGTTAACAGTCCAGTGGCTCCAATTACAACATTTAAAAAGCATCTGGATGGGTACATGATTAGGAAGGGTTTAAAACGATATAGGCCAAGTGCCGACAAAGGGGACTAGATTAGTTTAGGATATGTGGTCGGCATGGACATGTTGGACTGAAGGGTCTGTTTCCGGGTTACATAACTGGTACACTAACGTTCTCAGAGAAGGAAACTGCCATCCTTACCGGGTCTGGCCTAATTGTGATTCCAGACCCACAGTCATGTGGTTGACTCTCAACTGCTCTCTGGGATGGGCAATAAATGCTGACCTAACCAGCTAGGTTCTCAATGAATTTGACAAAAAGATGTGTGACCTTCCATCAGCTCGTGCTATCATGTACTGAGAATGGGCAGCTCATTTCTGTTGCATGTGCTGCAGAATCAAGCACTGCCGGTTCATCATTGGGGAGAAAGCTGCCACCAATCCTCTCTTCAGTGCAGGGTGTAAGGTCTGTTTGGCTGACAATGGTACAAAATGAATCACCAGAGAGTCTTAATGAGGAGAGGCACTTGTCTGAACAAGATGTAGTTTACTGCATGACAGCAATATATGTAAATTTTATTGTCATATTTGTAGTTATTAATTCCAACTAGGCAATCAGGAGTCAATGATAACACATCTTCTTTATTGGAATCTCAAACTTGCTCTTATCCCCATGCAAGACTGTAACGTCAGATTACGTGAAGCTTAATGCAACTTGATCATTTACTCTTTTAGAACAATTATCTTATACAACAATTTCTGCAGCAAACTTCAACAATTCTGAAATGCATACCTTCAGTAACTCCTCAGAGGTTTCTGTTACTGTTATTATTAGAGCATCTTTCAAGTTATGCCTGAAAACCCCTGATAACTCCATTCATTGATGTTTTGATACACATGAGCTCTTAATCTTCTATGTCCTTTGCTTTGTGACTAGGAGAAAGTCAACATCCTTCACCAGCCCACCCTCCACACCCAGCACCTTCCCTTCTGCCACAAGAGGTGCAAACATGGAGGGGAAGTAATGGCCTAATGATATTATCACTGGAATGTTAATCCAGAGACCCAGATAATGTTCTGGGGACCTAGGTTCAAATCCTGCCATGGTGGATGGTGGAATTTGAATTCAATTAAAAGAAAATCTGGAATTAAGAGTCTAAGATTCCCTACACTGAGGCAGTAGTGCTAACCACTGAGCTACTGTGCCACACTCTCAACTCTGATGTCCAGCATCTACAGTCCTCACTTTCTCCTGGATGTCTGTAATGCTGACATCTAAAGATGTGCAGATTAGGTGAATTGACCATGCTAAACTGCCCATAGTGTTGAGGATTGTGCAGGCTAGGTGGCTTAGCCATAGTAACTGCAGGGTTACAGGCACAGTGTAGGAGGTCTGGGTGGGATGCTCTTTGGAGGATCAGCGCGGACGTGAGAGGCTGAATAGCCTGCGCCCACACTGTAAGGAATCTATGATTCTTTGAATTAATGTAGGGGACTTCAGACAGTCCTGTGGCATTCTCCTGAATAATGAGCCAAGGAACATCGAACAGAAAAAAACGTAGTCTAATATCCACATCTCCAGGACCAATCCTCTAATCACCAGCTACAATCTCCTTTGTCATTCTGAACTCTGAAATAACTCTCTAACCCAAACCCAAATTGACCAGACTCTCCACTCCTTGACCTGACTATCTTCGAATCCAACCCATTTACCTTTCCATTCACATACTCAGCTTAAACCAAGATCCTCTTTTAACTCCCCTAGACCTGACTATCCTCCAAACCACCCAATTAACCTCTAACTCAATTTAATACTGCACCCCCCAACCACACCTGAGGAACAGACCGAGAATGTCTGTCACCTATTTTGTTGAGTTGAAACAGGCGTAGTTTGTCTATGTGTTCTTTTTGTCTACAAAGAACAGGGCTCTACCTGTTGTTACATTAAATATTATTTAGTCATTATTTCCTTTTTAGAGATAAGTTGAATCAGAGTGAGACTTTTGTAGACTACATAAATTCTGCCCTCCTTGACCCTATCATCTGAGGTGATAGTCCCGGGGTGGGGGGGGTGGTTGTTCAGTGTAAGCTTCCAATGTGATTCCTGACACCAAGTTGGAATCAAGCACTGACCCAGTGATAAGTACATTTCGTGATGCTGGAGATACAATGCGGGGGATGGAAGGCCTCTTCAAGGTTCTCTCCATCAAGAGGCTGCAGGGTCCTTTCCTTGCTACTTCCAGGAGCTATTACCTCAATTCATTTGACTGCTTCTGGATGCAGTGAGAAAGAAGATAGAGAAGTCTACCAGGACTTGGGGCTTTGCCTACCCATTAACATTTATATTATGGGTGAGCAAAGACCAGGAAATAGTCTACCATCATTGGCAATGACCAGTAATGAAGGGAAATCAAATTGGGATGATCCAGTGGGAAAATGTTGGTACCTGATATTTAACACTATCTCAACTGCTATCCTGCCCAATGTGAAATGAGATAAGGAAGGACATCAGCAACTGAGTAGATCATTTACTTTTAGTACATTAATTGAGGTGTAAGGATTGACCAAATGTTTGTGGAGATCTCTCTTTCTCTTCTAAAAAATAAGAATGATGTGGAGATGCCTACTGTGGCGGGCAAAGTCAGAAGTCACACAACACCAGGTTATAGTCCAACAGGTGACGTGACTTCACCTGGTGAAGGAACAGCATTCCCAAAGCTTACAATTTCAAATAAACCTGTTGGATTCTAACTTGGTGTCATGGAAAATTAAAGATACAGTCAGCTCTGCTATAACACGGTAGTTCCATTCTAGTGCAATCCCGTGTTATAATAAAATCACTTAATAGAACCACCATTTAAACTAATGGGGATGGAATCGCGTTATAACGAACCCATGTTTTAAAAATTTGTACTATAGAAACAGTGTCCGCAATTAGTGATCATGTTACAGCAAATTCACATTAACGAAACACACATTACAGCAGATGACCTATATAAGAATTAGTCATGGCATCTACATATAGTGTCCCATTTAAAGGATGGAACCTCTGACTGTACAGCACTCCCTCACTAGATTTAGCCTTGTTTCTGTGCTTGAGCTTTTGATTCAGAGAGAGGGCTGACAACTGAACTGCAGCTGACATTCCCATTTATTTCTAAAGGTCTCGAGTTGCAAATTGTAATGGGTCATCGTGCCCTGAACTCAGACTTTCAACTAATGAGGTGACAGTCTTATTTTTATGTCGTTGAGCTATTTGCTAATGTGCCAGGTCACAGAGGAAAACAAGCAGCCAATATGAGATAGCATCAATATGACTTGGTCACCTGATGAAAAACACCAAAATCTTTAGGTTCAGTAGTCTCACAACCCTCCTTTCAAAGAGGTATTTATTATTCAGGCATATTTTTAGATAAAGACTTCATGGTTTAGTGCTAAAGGAAGACTGCCTGTTCTGTACATCAGTTAAAAAAAGGCAATATTATTGAGTTCTACCAACTTACCTAGATAAAACCGTGTCAATATAATAAGTGTTAGTCATTACTGATCCACTCCTGGTTATTACAACAGAACAAGAAACTTCCAACTGACATAATTATCAGGAAACGGAGAATGTTATGGTGTTGTGATGTACTGGATCTGTCCTGTGTTGATTATTCGATGACAAGACAGGCAAGTAAGCTATACATAATCTGGCACAGTACAGCCATTCAACAAGTCATCATTTCTGAACTCTACCTTGACAAATCCACAAAATATTTTAACTGCACTCTGACCTTATGGCAAGGGCTTTCAGACAGAATGATGGGAAGCTAACAATTTCCCTGCCTGCATCAATGCAAAGTGTGAATGTCTCATTAATGTGCTGCTTTCCCTTTGGGTTTTAGAATGGCAGCCAGTTTATCCCCACACTGGAGTGCCATGTACAAATTGAACAGCCTTGGTTACAAACAAGACAGCTGTTCTAATCAGCTGTTAACCTTCAGGACACAAATTAAAGAGCGTGATATAGAAGTGGTCTTTGTTGCATTTCTGAGAGTTTTTTTTACCTACCAGTTGGGATTAGTTAAGCACTATGTTGTTGTTGTATAACCAATCTACTACACAGACGTCACATTTGCATTAACTTTTGATTGAACTTTGGTGTAAAATGCCAAGAGCAAAGCCTCATTCAGCAGAGTTTCCATTCCAGCTGTTTCACTTTGGAGTGAATCCAAAGACACTCCTTCTGAATTCACCATTTGAAGTCTAAAGCTTGTGTTGAAGTAACAAGGGCTCAATGTTGGTGGTGCCAGTGATGTGACTTGAGAGTTACTCCATGATCTTTGAAGTGTGCATGCTCATTGGGTAGTTAAAACCTGTTGATGCTGGAGATGCATCTTTTATCAAAGTGAAATTTGGGATGAGCAGTGGGCAGGGGAAAAGGTTTCATGGATCCTATTGGCCAATTTACAGCTCACCATCTCAGCCCATTCCACTCTGCACCCCACCCCCCCCCCCGCCCCCCCACCTCCCCAACCTCTCCCCCAACCATAGAGTACCCAATTCCTTCCTAAACAAAAGCCCTGGACTTTCAGCCTGGTGTCCATGATCCAAGTGTACTGACCAGTACTGAGCTCTGGTCCTGTGAGGTCTACTCAGCAATTAGATGGGCTGGTAACTTTCAGGAGCTGGGCTTCCATCTCCGATGGGTTGTGGGGTTGGGGGGTGGTGGAGGGAGAGGGTTGGTGTGTAATCTGATCGAATGGTAGTCTTAGCTACTCCACAATTCAGCAGTGGGCACTACTGCACTATAAGACGATGCCAGAAGGGAGTGTTTGCTACTGTAGGGAAGGATCAGAAGGGTGGGGTGAGGTGGTATTTAGGGGCCAGGTTTGGATGGCAGGAGGGTAGGGACTAATAATCTGAGGTTAGGGTGCATTTAATGAGCACAGGATACCCCATGATCAATGAGACTCCCTCCCTTATTTATTTTTCAAGGGGCAGCCATTATACTCTGCCCGAAACGTCGATTTTCCTGCTCCTCAAATACTGCCTGAACTACTGTGCTTTTCAAGCACCACTCTAATCCAGAATATAAAATTCAGTCCCACACTTCTAAAGAGACCAACAGGTCAGTTGCTGATCTAGCTCTTTCTGTAGCCCATAGTGGGCTTTGCCACCATAAAAAGTGTAGACATTTCTAGTAGTGCCTCATCAGAATCAATAAGACAAATGGCTTTGCAGTCCCTCTCCTGCCTTTACAAACCTTACTTCCTGCTCTTGGCCTCCAATTTGCCAGCAGTCGCGATGGTCAGTTGTTAATTAGCAGCCCCAGCATATCATGGGGTTGGGCAAAAGCATTTACACTTCCAAAAATCACAAAACCTCACAGATTGTAAAACAACCCCCTCCAAATTGTCTTTCTTTGAGACCACTCCCAGTACTGTGTTTTATTTAACTCATTCACATTGAGATTATAGAATCCCTACATTGTGTAAGCAGGCCATTCAGTTCATCAAGCCACACTAACCACTGAAGAGTATCCCACCCAGACCCACTCCCCAACCATGTTATCCTGTAACCCTGTATTTCCTAGTTTCAACAACCTGACTAATTGTTCAGAAACCAAGACTGCCAATGCTGGACATTTCAATTAAAAACGCAAAACACTGGAAAATTTCATCAGGTCCGGTACGGTACAAGGAGACAGAAACAGAGTTTATTGTTTCAGGTTGAATGTGACTCTGCTTCAGAGTGGTTCTTTGGTTTAAAGAACTCATATTCAGCCTGAAACATTGGACTTGATGGATTAAGGTGGGTACCGAGAGTCAGGAGATTTCCTCAGAACATGAGGCCACAAAATATTGGAGCAGCTGTAGACCATTCAGCCCATCAAGTCTGCTCTGCCATTCAATTAGATCATGATTGATCTGACAATCCTCAACTCGACCTTGTGGTTTCTTCCCATAACCTTTGATTTCCTTAATGATTAAAAACCTATCCATCTCAGCCTTGAGTATACTTAATGCCCCAGCCTCTCCAGCCCTCTACAGCTTGGTGCATCCACTTTGGGAGAAAGTGACAGCAAGAGGCAGGATTTTCATTCTGTAGGGGGAGATTGGACAGGTGGTAAGAGGAGATGGGGCACCAGTTCAATGGTCAAGGGGTGAGGAGGGTCTGCAACAACTAGGAGGATCAGGGAGCAGGATCATCAGAGTGAACGGGGTACTTTAAGTTACATTTTCCTTCCATATTTTTTAAAAATACTTTATTTTAACTCATACAATACCAAATTATAGTCCAACAGGTTTATTTGGAAGTACAAGCTTTTGGAGTGCTGCTCCTTCATCAAGTAACTAGTGGGGCTGGATCACAGAACACAGAATTTATAGTAAAACATCAAAATGTCATACACTGATACGATGTACTAAACAAACCTACATTGCTTTTCAGTCTATAAGCACTTAGAATGGGTTGCAGGTTTCGATTCAATAACATGTAAATCCCAGAACTTCTTTCAAGTCACATTCCCGAGATAACTTAAGGTTTTATAAAAAATAGGAGATATCTCAGCTCAGACAGTGCATTAAACGTGTGAGGTTAGAGTCTGTCTATATTTCAACCTTGAATCAGAATTGTTTTATTTCCAAAGTTGGAATTTATAAAATGTCACATGGACTGATTGACTACAGATTGTGTGCTTTTTAAACAATGTAGAATGTATCTGCAAACGCAAATTCACCCCAAAGACTTATATGTCTGTGCATGTGTGTGAGGGAGAGCAAGAGAGAGAGTTATTTTAACTGTTATCCAGTCATCAGTCTTCCGTCACCTGAGGTCTGGTGGCCCTCAGGTTAAATCACCAATAGTTGGTCCTCTCAAATAAGAGAGCAGCCCCTATGGTCTAGTAAGACTATGGCAACACAAGTCATCAATGTTGAAATTTAGCAATGTAAAAGATTTCAACTTAGAGTAGAGTGTTTCAATATTAGTGTTTTTCTGATAAAGGCTGAGGCTGTGGGCGGCTCGGTGGCACAGTGGTTAGCACTGCTGCCTCACAGCGCCTGAAGACCCGGGTTCAATTCCCGACTCAGGCGACTGACTGTGTGGAGTTTGCACGTTCTCCCCGTGTCTGCGTGGGTTTCCTCCGGGTGCTCCGGTTTCCTCCCACAGTCCAAAGATGTGCGGGTCAGGTGAATTGGCCATGCTAAATTGCCCGTAGTGTTAGATAAGGGGTAATGTAGAGGTATGGGTGGGTTTCGCTTCGGCAGGTCGGTGTGGACTTGTTGGGCCGAAGGGCCTGTTTCCACACTGTAAGTCTAATCTAATGCCTGACAGAATTCCATTAAAAGTTGTGATTTTTAGAAACACAGTAACAACTTTAAGCGAAGGCTGGCTACATCTCACATCTGTCACCGTGACCTCCTGTTATTTGTAGCTGACCTGACATGGTCTTCTGCAGGTAAGTCAAGACCATCAGAACTAGTGGCTCCATGACCCCGTGATGGGGCTGCAAGGTTGAAAGGCTGAAATCCAGTACTTGATTTGGCCAGTTGGCAGCTTGTGTCAACATCAGGTCTCTTTACCTGATGGTCAATGTTGAGACAACTTCAGCTGTCTGCCTCAGCAGATCTCCCAGTGTGTCAGACTGATGTCACTGAGGTCCCCTCTTACTGGGTCTGCCCCATTGGGTGCCTGCCTACCATCTTTAAATGTTATTTCTTTTAATTTTTTACTGACACAGATGTGGCCAGTTATGAAGCCTTGGTCCGTTAGGGTGACAATGTCTGTTGATTTGGGATCCCTAAATGGGGCTGACATTGGTATCCCAACACCTGCCAGAAAATCCAATCTATTTTTTTCAGAAAGCTAACATTTCACCTGATGTAATAAAGATAAAGATGTGATAGATCTTTAGCATGGAGCAGCGCTGGCCTTGTGATATTAGCGATGGGCTGTTAATCCAGAAACTCAGGTAATGTATGGGGATCTGAATTCGAATCTCACCACAGCAGATTGTGGAGTTTGAGTTCAATAATAATTGGAAATTAAGAATCTACTGATGAGTGCCAGAAACCCGGGTTCAATTCCCGCCTCAGGCTACTGACTGCGTGGAGTTTACACATTCTCCCAGTGTCTGCCTGGTTTCCTCCGGGTGCTATGCTAAATTGCCCGTTGTGTTAGGTGAAGAGGTAAATGTAGGGGAATGGGTCTGGATGGGTTGTGCTTCAGCGGGTCGGTGTGGACTTGTTGGACCGAAGGGCCTGTTTCCACACTGTAAGTAATCTAATTATGGTATTGGCGATTGCTGGTAAAAACCCTTCTAGTTCACTAATGTCCTTCAGGGAAGGAAGCTCTCACCCATACCTGGTCTGGCCTATCTGTGACTCCAGAGACACAGCAATGTGGTCGACTCTCAGCTGCTGTTTGAAATGGCCTAGCAAACCATTTCGTTCAAAGGCAACTGGGGATGGGCAATAAATGCTGGCCAGCCAATGACACCCACATCCTACGAGTGAATTAAAAAAAGCAGAGAGGCATGGGAAGGGAACAGAACTGAAAAGAAATACAGGAAGGTCTGTTATAGGGTGAAAGGCTTGATTGCTTTCTGTTAACTCATGAGATGGTACTTTTCTTTCAAAATAAATTGCTTAATATAAGTATGTCACAAATATGAATGCTAAAATTGAATAACACCCACACATGTCTGATTAAATCGAATTTTCAACATAAATGTTGTTGGCTTAGTGGGAATGTCTCTAATATTAGAATGACCAATTAGAAGGACTACTTTTGTTAATAATTTAGCATGATTTTTAATGTAGCAATGGTTCAACAGAGTCCACTGATATTGAACTTTGCACCGCCTTATATTTTTGTACTGGATTTCACCTGGTGCTGTGGCTATTTCAAGGCTGAGCTGATATTAAATACATAAATTATACTTTACTTTGTGAGACAAGGCATTACTTGAACACTCTTTCTTTTCGATCAGGTACTTGGCACAAACCACAGTCATTTCCCTGGAGGAGGTGGGAGGATTTCAGAAGGTACTTTGAAATGAAAGGAGTTGGGGGAAGGTGGTGGTGGTTGGTGGGGGGGGGGATGCGGCTGAGGAAGAGACAAATCTAAATCAAGCCATCGTTAATAATGGGAAGGAACGGAAGTTTGCAACACAGCAAGTAGGTGATGCCTTTCGAAAAGGGCAGGGTCCAAAACTAAGCAGGCATTAAAAACAGGAAATCACTGCAAATAATGCTTGAGAGAAACGATTCACGGGAAGCTTAAATCATCAGCTTACCTCCCCCCAGGTGACATCAATGATGTCAGGAAACATAAATAAAGATTTGCAACACTTTTTTGTCAGCTCTGATTTATCAGGTTTGATTTGTTCCTCTAGTTTAGTTATTAAACTACGTCAATCCAGATTACTTTGCAAAAAGTCAGCTTGGCGGTGTAGTTTGTATAAATTGTCGTTGATTTATTACTGAAAATGAACGTGTTAAAGTTACAAATAAGTAGTGTAACAGTAAGGAAAAGCAAAATGGAAAAGCAACTTTATATATATATTATGTATATATTTGCAAACATTTCCCTCTGCCCTACATCTTGCTGCCGGCCCACACCAAATCATGATTCCAGTAGTTGTCCAAAATTTTCTGTAAGAAAACTCTACTTCATGATCTACTGTGTGCGAGTTGTACGATCAATCTTTTGAGGTAAACGTGTGGAGGAATACTCAGCTTGATGAAGTGAATCAGTCACATCACACCTTTACCAATCTGAGGAACGTGACTGACCCAGATGTTATTTTCATACGTGCTTATTTATTTTCACTATTAACGTATCGTAAATATGTGGAGCTGCATGCCATGATACTAGGGGCAGGAGGATTTACAGCTTTCCTGGTCATAATTTTACAGCCTATTCTACTTAATTATAGTGCTGAGTTTTAATCGTCAAGAAAAAATGATTTAGAATATGCTTGTTATAACATGATAACAATTATAAATACCAGTGAACCTTCCCAAAGTTGTTAGACTCAGAACAAAAACCCATCAAGCTAGCAAAGTGAATTTGTAGAATTCTTAAGGCTAAAGTCACTTCAATCTAATCTGATGTTTACACACTAAAGCTACTTTTGCCTTGAAATCACATAGAGGATAAAGGAATTTCATCTGGACGTGGCAATGCGCCCATTACAAATATTACACGGTGTGATTTCAAGGCATTTTACTGCTAACCTCTGTGGTAGTTCTTCCTTTGTGGCCTGCCTAACAGGATTTATTGGTATTCTTACCCACTCCAAAGATGGCTCCTCGACTGAGCCATGAAATCTCCTTGCTGGCTAATGCGCAGCACAATAGCAGACCTGCCATTTTAGCTTTGTTAATGCTGGTACTTTATTTTTAAAGTCTTTCAGCAATAGCTTTGCCACAGACTGGGATGTTTCAGTGAGTTGTTACAGCATCAGCAATCCGTGGAAATTGAAGCTGGCAGATGTGCAGCAAGCCTAGCATTTCTCCTAATTGTTGCTGTGTTCTCTATACCCTGCAACTCATGCCAGCTGCACTTCACTTCTTCGGAAGCAGTATTTTCAAATCTTTGACAATTTTTGGGCAAGGCAGTGGTCAATTGGAAACTTCAAAGCTGAGATACAGAGATTTTTTTGTTTGACAGGGGTAAGAACACTAACAGAACCACAATGTGTCGATGACGTTAATAGTTAATTGTCAAATTCTGCTTTATAATACTCCAGTGAAACATGATACTAAAGGCACTATATAACTGCAAGCTGTTGTGGCTAAATGGAAGCTTTTGAAGGGCTGAATGTCCTTCTCTTATTTTTATGGAACAAATGTTCTTGCATTTTAGCCTCAGACTTTGCAGTTCTAGTCCAGAATGTAAAACATTCTCAGGGCAAATTTATTAATAAAGGATTTACAATCTACAGCCTTCACCTTGTTCATTCAATGTGCTAACCTTGATAAGGTTCTTTCAAGGCACTAATCTTGATAAGCACTGCAACTGGAATTTTCCATGTGTTGGTATTGGGAAAGACAAATCATAAATATTGGGCTTAAAGCACGACTCTGAGTGGAACTTTGTGGGTGTTTTGATCACTGTTTCTGAAAGTAAAGAGTGAGGTCTGCAGATGCTGGAGATCAGAGCTGAAAATGTGTTGCTGGTTAAAGCACAGCAGGTCAGGCAGCATCCAAGGAACGGGAAATTCGACGTTTCAGGCCAGGATGAAGGGTTCTGGCCCGAAACGTCGAATTTCCTGTTCCTTGGATGCTGCCTGACCTGCTGTGCTTTAACCAGCAACACATTTTCAGCACTGTTTCTGAAACACTGGTGTAACTTATATTTATAGTGGATGTCCAAGCAGTAATCCTGGCCATTCAGCTTATGTTGAGTGTTTTGTCTCTTCTGATTTAGTGGAAAAACTCTGCTAAAGCAGCCATGCTGCCATCATTTGAATGGATTGAAGCTGAGTTATGGAGTACTGGATGGTTTGGCTGAGTGCCATTGGATGATCAAACTTCTGCTAACTAGTTGACCTGCCAGAGAATCCAACAGCACGCACCGCTGGCTGGACAAACCGAGGTGTGTAGCTGCTCACCACTGCACTTACAGTAAATGGTTTTAGACTTGGCAGTGAATCTGCACATCTGGTTTAACTTAGGTGGCTTATACTTTATAAGACAGTGCAAGCTTCGCCCTTGGAGCCAACAGTCCATGGTTCTGTACCGACACACGCCTACACTTTCCTCTGTTTGCTCCACACCTGCCCAAATACATTGGTTTCCAAGTCATAATTATTCTTGGTGGGGGGGAGGGGGGAAGTACATAATGTATATGTGCTGCTTTATTTTGATTGTAATTGAACTATCCCTTGGATGTGCATTCAAAGTAATTCGGTAATTCCTTCACAGAGTACTCAGCTCTGATTTGTTTTTTTTACATTTTGTTGAATCCTGCAAGACACTGAAGCAGGCCGAAGGCTGAATATCCATTAGGTACAGAAACCTGAACTTCCTGTGGGCTTTGGGAGCTGAGTATTCTGACCATAGACTTGTCTAAGGGTGGGAGCTGGGCGGAAGTGAAGGCAGAGCGCAAAGCCAGTCGGGAAGGTAAGTGATTGTTATTTGAGTGGGTGTGTTCTAGGCCCCAGGTCCTACAAAGTAGGGCCTCCCTCCCTCCCTCCTCCTCTAACCTAAATTAAAAGTCCACAGACTTACCCCAAAAAAGAGGGTCCAAGGAAGTTCCTGTGGATTGAAGAGTGAGGCTTTAGCTCAGGAGTCTTTGAAAAGGGGGTTGAGTGAAGTAATTATGCCACAGTTGAAGAGGGTGAAGACATGACTGCCAAGCTGGTTCAGTGTGCTACGTGCTTGATGTGGGAGGTCAACGACTCTAGTGTGTCTGGCTCGTATAAGTCTGGAAAGTGTGTGCACGTTCAGCTACTGATAGAGCATATTGCAGCACTGATGAAAGAACTCGAGGACCTTAGGCTCATCCGAGAGAACGAGATCTTTCTGGACAAGACCTTCAGCGAGGTTATTACACCAAGCATACCAGAAGAGAGCAGATGATGAGGAAGGCAGAGAGGAGACAGGTGCAAGAGACCCCGGGGAAGTACCTGTCAGGAATAAGTTGAATCTTTTGGAAACAGTAGAGACAGATGACACTGCCAGTCCGCGAGGCAGCCAGGTCTGTCAATCAAAAGTAGGTGTGGAGACAGAGCAGAAGAGAAGGACATCGCACAGAGCAGTGGTAATAGGGGACTTCATAGTGAGAGGAACTGACCAGGGATTTTGTGGCAGCAGACGGGACTTAAGGATGGTGTGTTGCCTTCCTGGTGCCAGGGTTAAAGACATCACAGGCAGAGTGCAAGAAATCCAAAAGGACGAAGATGAAGAGCCAGAGGTGATAGTACATGTTAGCACAAATGATGTTGGGAAGAAGAGGAGGAACATACTACAGCGGGACTTCGGAGAACTAGGAAGAAGGCTGAAAAGCAGGACGTCCAAGGTGGCTCCGGTTTGCTTCCAGTTCCTCAGGCTGGTGATGCCAGAAACGGGAAGATAATGGTCTTGAACATGTGACTGGGGAACTGGTGCAGGAAGCAAGGATTTACTGGGGTATGTTTTGTGGTAAGCATAAATTCTACAAGAAAGATGGTTTGCACCTTAATAGGTTAGGGACCTGCATTCTGGCAGGCAGGTTTGCTACTGCAACACAGCTACATTTCAACTAAGTAGCGGGAGAGGAGTGGGGGGGTGGTGTGTGGAGGAGACAAACTGGATGTTTAAGAACGAAATTGAAGGGAAAGCTAGAACAAGGGAAGTCAAGAAAGACAGCTGTGTCAATGAGGCAGAAAACTCAGAAAGGGATCATGCTGTAAGGTTGAGTGAAATTGGGGTTGATGGGAAGGGTGAGGGCAGTAACAAATTAAAAATACTATACATGAATGCACAAAGCATTAGAAATAAGATGGATGAGCTTGAGGCTCTTTTGGAATTTGGCAGATACAATATTGTGGGGATAACTGAAACGTGGCTTCAAGTGGACAGGGCCTGGGAAATGAATATTCAAGGCTACACGTGCTATCATAAGGACAGTCTGACAGGCAGAGGGGGTGGGGTGGCCATGTTGGTAAGGGATGATATTCAGTCCCTTACACGGGGGGACCTAGAATCAGGGGATGTAGAGTCAGTGTGGATAGAGCTGAGAAATACTAAAGGTAAAAAGACCCTCTTGGGAGTTATCGACAGGCCCCCAAACAGTAGTCTGGATGTCGGATGTAAGTTAAATCAGGAGCTGAAATTGGCCTGTCGCAAAGATGTTATACAGTTGTTATGGGGGATTTCAACACGTAGGTAGACTGGGAGAATCAGGATGGTATTGGACCTCAAGAAAGAGACTTTGTGGAGTGCCTCCGAGATGGATTCTTCGAATAGCTGGTGCAGGAGCCGACCAGGGAGAATGCAATTCTGGATCTGGTATTGTGCAACAAACCAGAATTGGTCAGGGACCTTGAAGTGAAGGAGCGATTGGGAAGTAGTGAGCATAATACAATAAGTTTCAATCTGCAATTTGAGAGGGAGAGGGTACAATCGGAAGTGACAATTTTTCAGTTGAATAAAGGAAACTATGGAGCTATGAGGGAGGAGCTGGCCAAAGTTCAATGGTACAATACCTTAGCAGGGATGACAATGGAGGAACAATGGCAGATATTTCTGTGTATAATGCAGAAGTTGCAGGATCAGTTCATTCCAAAAAGGAAGAAAGATCCTTGGAGGAGGCATGGGTGGCCATGGCTGACAAGGGACGTTAAGAAACATATAAAGTTAAAAGAGAAAAAGTATAACATAGCGAAGATAAGTGGGAAAATGGAGGACTGGGAAGCTTTTAAAGAACAACTAAGAAGGAAATATGCAGAGAAAAAAATGAGGTACGAAGGTAAACTGGCCAAAAATATAAGGAGGATAGTAAAAGCTTTTTTAGGTACGTGAAAGGCAAAAAATGGTTAAGACTAAAATTGGGCCCTTGAAGACAGAAATATATTACGGGGAACAAAGAAATGGCAGAAGAATTGAATTGGTACTTCAGATCTGTGTTCACTGGGGAAGACACGAGCAATCTCCCTGAGGTAACAGTGGCTGAAGGACCTGAACTGAAAAGAATTTATGTTTGCCAGGAATTGGTGTTGGAGAGACTGTTAGGTCTGAAGGTTGATAAGTCCCCAGGGCCTGATGGTCTACATCCCAGGGTACTGAAGGAGGTGGCTCGAGAAATCGTGGATGCGTTGGTGATTATTTTCCAGAGTTCAATAGATTCGGGATCAGTTCCTGTGGATCGGAGCGTGACTAATGTTATACCACTTTTTAAGAAAGGTGGGAGAGAGAAAGCAGGAAATTATAGACCAGTTAGTCTGACCTCAGTGGTGGGAAAGATGCTGGAGTCTATTATAAAGGATGAAATTATGGCACATCTGGATAGTAGTAACAGGATAGGTCAGAGTCAGCATGGATTTATGAAGGGGAAATTGTGCTTGGCAAATCTTCTTGAATTTTTTGAGGATGTAACTCTGAAGATGAACGAGGGAGATTCAGTAGATGTAGTGTACTTGGACTTTCAGAAAGCTTTTGATAACATAGGAGGTTAGTGAGCAAAATTAGGGCGCATGGTATTGGGGGAAAAGTACTAACTTGGATTGAAAGTTGGTTGGCTGATAGGAAACAAAAAGTAGTGATAAATGGCTCCAGTTTGGAATGGCAGGCAGTGACCAGTGGGGTACCACAGGGATCATTTCTGGGACTGCAGCTTTTTACAATATATTTTAATGATATAGAAGATGGTATTAGTAATAACATTAGCAAATTTGATGATGATACTAAGCTGGGTGGCAGGGTGAAATGTGATGAGGATGTTAGGAGATTACAGGGTGACCTGGACAAGTTAGGTGAGTGGTCAGATGCATGGCAAATACAGTTTAATGTGGATAAATGTATGGTTATCCACTTTGGTGGCAAGAACAGGAAGGCAGATTACTATCTAAATGGAATCAATTTAGGTAAAGGGGCAGTACAGAGAGATCTGGGTGTTTTTGTACACCAGTCAATGAAGGTAAGCATGCAGGTACAGCAGGTAGTGAAGAAGGCTAATAGCATGCTGGCCTTCATTACAAAAGGGATTGAGTATAGAAGCAAAGAGGCTCTTCTGCAGCTGTACAGGGCCCTGGTGAGACCACACCTGGAGTACTGTGTGCAATTCTGGTCTCCAAATTTGAGGAAAGACATTCTGGCTATTGAAGGAGTGCAGCGTAGGCTCACAAGGTCAATTCCTGGAATGGCGGGATTACCTTACACTGAAAGACTGGAGCGACTGGGCTTGTATACCCTTGAGTTTAGAAGACTGAGACAGGATATGATTGAGACATATAAGATTATTAAAGGATTGGACACTCTGGAGGCAGGAAACATGTTTCCGCTGATGGGGGAGTGCTGAACCAGAGGACACAGCTTAAAAATACGGGGTAGACTATTTAGGACAGAGATGAGGAGAAACCTCTTCACCCAGAGAGAGGTGGCTGTGTGGAATGCTCTGCTCCAGAGGGCAGTGGAGGCCCAGTCTCTGGATTCATTTAAGAAAGAGTTAGATAGAGCTCTCAAGGATTGTGGAATCAAGGGTTATGGAGATAAGGCAGGAACAGGATACTGATTAAGGATGATCAACCATGATCATATTAAATGGTGGTGCAGGCTCGAAGGGCAAAATGGCCTACTCCTGCACCTATTGTCTATTGTCTAACAGCAGAAACAATTCTGGAACATGCCAGAGGCGAACTTTTAATCTGCCTCCTCCAAGCTTGTCATCCAATCCATAGGGGGAAGCAGTGGCCTAGTGGTATTATTTCTGGACTGTTAATTGAGAGAAATGGGTAATTTTCTGGGATTGAATCCCACCATGGCCGAGAGTGAAATTTGAGTTCAATAAAAATCTGGAATTAAGAGTCTGATAATGACTATGAATCCATTGTCACTTTTTAGATTAGATTCCCTACAGTGTGGAAATATGCCCTTTGGCCCAACCAGTCCACACCAACCCTCCAGAGAGTAACTCACCCAGACCCATTTCCCTCTGACTAATGCACTAACACTATGGGCAATTTAGCATGGTCAATTCACCTGACCTGCACATCTTTGGACTGTGGGGGGAAACTGACACAGACACAGGGGAGAATATGCAAACTCCACAGAGACAGTTGCCCAAGGCTGGAATTAAACCTGGGACTCTAGAGCTGTGAGGCAGCAGTGCTAACCACTGACCTATCATGCCACCCTTTGAAAAGACTCATCTGGTTCACTCGTGTCCTTTAGGGAAGGAAACTGCCATCCTTACCTGGTCTGGCCTACAGTAATATGGCTCACTCTTAACTGCCCTCTGGGCAATTAGGGATGGGCAATAAATGCTAGCCTCACCAACAATATCTTCATCCATTGAATGAATAAAAAGAATTCAAGGGTATTAGATTGCATGGTGGCTCAGTAGTTTGCACTGCTGCATTACAGCACTAGAGGCCTAGATTCAAATCCTGCATTGGATGACTGTCTGTGTGGAGTTTGCACATTCTTCCTATGTCTGTGTGGCTCCCTCTGGGTGTTCTGCCTTCCTCACACACTCTGAAGATGTGTAGGCTAGGTGGATTAGCCATGGGAAATGCAGGGTTGGTTGGGTGGGATGCTGTTCGGAGGATCGGTGTGGATTCAATGGGCTGAATGGCCTGTTTCTGCAATGTGGAAAAGCAGCTGGATGAAATTTTAACTGAATATTCCAGATGGCCAAGCAACAAAAGCTCTGTGGAAAGAATGGCAAACCCTTCCAATGGATGACAAGGGAGGCCTTTCCTCCCTGCTGTTCCCTCTTTGGGACATAGAGACCCCACTCCCCCCACTTGAACTCTCCATAGGGGTAGGCTTGACCCGCCAATGGCTTAACATGGCTCCTCACCATTTCACCAGCCCTGTGCCTCCTCCTGTTCTTGCTACACTAGCCATGGGAAAACTCTGCTGAAATTCTTCAATGCTATGTAAAAGTGAGGTCTATTCACCCTCAGTGGTTGTGTTATTAAATGCAAAGGAAAACAAAATAGTCATAGAGATTGCCTTTCATCATTCAGATTCTCATTCATGGCATGTTTTTTCTATGGCATGTTCCCAACTGAACCATTTGCCTGCCTTTTATACTCCCAGGCTAGAAGAGCATTCTAATTTGCATAAATTATCTTAAAAGATTACTTTAAGCTATACCATTCTAGAATTTTCAGCAAGTTCTTAAATTTGTGTACCACTGGCAATACAGGTTTCTCAAAAGTCTGTAAGTCACAGATAGCCACTCTCTCGCTCTATCACGGCCTTTATCCTTTTGTAGGTTTATAGACATTTTGAGTGCTGTGTAGGTCGGACCTGGACAAACTACAGCCTGTGGGAGGTAGCGATCTAGCCTGCAGCTGCACCAGTTTCCAACAGAAGTACTTCAAAGTAAGTTTTTGTTGGCCCACGGTGGAGCCTTGGATGTGGTTGTTTCTCAGGGACCATGTGGAAATGCATGGAAGAGCAGCACAAGTCAAGTGTGCCTTCAAGACCGTTGCAGTTCAGTTTTCTAAGTATAAAATACCGATAAAGAAAAGTTTCAATTTATATTCCATCTTGGTTTTAAAAGTTAACTCTCAAGGCACTTTGTTTCCCTATTTTCTTATTTGTCACTTGAATGTGTTGAAGAGTTCCTTATCCTAGTCCTCTTTGTCATGATTAAATATAAATGTAGATTTTATTGTCACATGTACTCAAGTGCAGGAATATAGGACTACTGTATACCGTATGCTTTGTTGTCCATGTATGTAACCCATTCTGCCATTTTCTATGACTTATTGCAACATACTCTCAAGTCCCATTGCTCCACCATTTTAGACGGGGCACAGAAAGGGAGTACACTTGGTTTATTTATTGTAATGCCTCATTTTGATGTTCTAAACTCATGTAGTTTTGTTTCCACATTTTTCTCATTTCAACTGATTCTTATTAAGGGCTGGTTCTATGAGAGCTTGCAGTTCTTTTAGTATGTTTAATGAGCAGTCACTCTCCCTCAGCACACTGAATATTGCCAGGCTATTTGGTACTGGAGCTAACCATGCCTTCGCCAAAACCAGTGCAGACTTTCAAAACAGTGTATCTGCAATTCTTTTTGTCCCTGCCCCCTCATGATGTTTAGGAAAGAAATACAGCACTTGCTGCTGTCCTGATTTAGATTAGCTGCCTGACAGCGCAGATCTGAAACTGAACCTGGGATCTTCAGGTCTGCGTTTGCATAATAATACATAACAGAGTTCCTGCAACCACTAGAATGGTTATATATCTACAATATGATAAACGGTTTTGCATCTGCATGTATGTCCTGTCAATGTTTTGCATTGTAAATTTTCATAGTCACATATATAATTGTAAAAAGGATGAGATAGTGCAATTAAGTGATGAGATGAGAGAATTGATCTCTATAGAACAGAGAAATGTGTGGGTAGATTTGATGGACGTTTTCAAAATCATGATGGGTATTGATTTGGCAAATAAGAGGGAACTGTTTCCAGTAGTTGGAACCAAAAAGTAAAAGATTAATAGTGATTGGCAAAATAACCAGAGAGTTATAGATTCGTAGCCTCAACCAAATCTGATCTATAATTCTGTCTGTGAAAATGACATTGAAATACAGTCACAGAAATGCTACAATATCTGCAGTGAGTTCCAAAATGTGTATGACTGAAGGTCTCCACAAGAAATCTTGGCTATCTCTCAATCAGTAATTTCATTTCAGTGAAAAGATCCTGGGAAACAGTGCTTTTTAAAATACTGGTGTACACCCTCAAAGGTGAATGGAGAAATAGGAATCTGGTGACAGCTGAGAGTCAGTCCTTAGTATATTTGCCTCTGAGTGAGATGGTTCTGGCTCCAACTCCTACTGCAGGACTTATGCACAAAAGTTAAGGGTGACAAGGCATTGCTGTGCTGGCGAGATGTTGACTTTCAGATGAGATACAGATTCAAATGCAACATTAGGTCAGAATATCAAATGGTAACTTGGCTGTTATGAGGAGGCCAGATCTCTAATTCAATCCAATTCCCTGGCTGCCATCCACTAAACCTTTGACAACTCATACTGATATAGTAAGAGACAGGTATTCATCAGTATAACATTGTAAGAATGTTGGAGATTTACAGAATGCAGGAGTATAACAGAAAGAAACAACCTAACAGAACATTTTCCAACATTCAGTTAGCACCTTCAAGGAAAAATACAATGTGAAGAAACTTGAGAATATTTTGCTTCTTTATATGAATCTAACTCCTTAAATATCTGCAAGGTGGCAGGAGGAATTCCTAGTTTTATTTGCAAACAAACATTTTCCCTGCTGAAATACAACAGATCTTGTTATATCTCAGTGAGCTGATCAGCTCCTTGTTATGTACTTCCAGAAAAATGACACTAGATTTGATGTCACTGTAAAGAGGACTCGTCAACTGTATAGTACACATCAACGTTCACAGAAATACTACAAAAAGGAGGCCATTCAGCCTTTTGTCTGTGCCAGCTCTCCAAATGAGGATCTCAGGAAATTCTACTCTTCTGCCTTCCCCCATATCTCTATGCATCGTTCCTTTCCAAATAACCATCTTATTCCCTTCTGAATGCTTCGATTCAAGCTGTCTCTATCAGACACTACATTCCACAACCTAATGACTTGTTAACGAGAGTTCTGTACACCTGTTTAGCTGCTTTTACGAATCACTTTAAACCTTTGCCTTACTGACCTTGATCCTTTCATGAAATGGGAACCCTTTCTCCTTGCTTACTTCAGACCTCTTATAACTTTGAAAACTGCAATCTTCTCAACCTTCTCCTATCCAAAGAGAACATTTCCATCTTCTCAAAACTATAAACATCTCATCCCTACAACTATTCTCATCAACCATTGTACTCTGTGTATTGTTCACACATCCTTCCTAAAGTGTGGTACTCAGAACTGGTTGCACTACTCCCGCTGATACTGACCTAGTGTCTTATGTAAACTCAATGTAATCTACTTGTCCTTGAATCCAAGTCATTTTTAGGAAACCATATGCTTTACTATCTATGTCCTCAACCTGTATGACTTATGTACATAAAATCATAGAATCATCATGTCATGTAGCACGGAAACAGACCCTTTGGTCCAACCAGTCCATGTCGAACATAATCTCAAACTAAACAAGTCCCACCTGCCTGCACCTGGCCGATATCCCTCCAAACCTTTCTTCTACATGTATTATCTGAGTGCATTTTAAACATTTTAGCTATGTCTGCATCCATCACTTCCTCAGGAAGTTCATCCCACCTGCAAATCAACTTCCCTGTAAATAATTTGCTCCTCGTGTCTTTTTCAAGCCTTTCTCCTCTGCCTTTAAAAATATGTCTCCAAGTCTTGTAATCCTTCACCCTAGGGAAAAGACACCTCCCATTAACTTTACCTATACCCCTCACGATTTATAAACATCAATAAGGTCACCTCTCAACATTTTATACTCCAGAGAAAAACATTCCCAGCCTATGCACACCAGTTACCATTGGTCCTACATGAAAAGTGGGACATTTAGATTCATTATTGTAATGCTTCATTATGATGGCATAACTATAATAATAAAGACATTATGCTTATTTGTACCAGCATTTTTCTTTGTTTCAATTGTTTGATTTTTGAACATTTATGATGTTCCTACCCCCATGTTATTTCCAAATGCAGATGTGGCCAGCTGGCTAGAGATTTTGCCCACTCCTAAGAATGGATTGACATGGGTCAGAGAGAGATACTGTTGATTGCCAGCTCAGATTTTCTTGGAATAAAATTCATTTCCCCCTTGTTCTTACTTTATTTTCATTCTCTGCTGGTTATGTTTTATTGAAGGTCCCTGAAGAGCTTGCTCTATTTTCATTGCGTTGTCCAGTTTCCTTGTGATGTCTTCCCAGCTGCTAATCTGTGAATTTTCAAGTTTTGATTCTGATTACCTCCCAAATTATTCTTTGACAGCAATTATTTTACAGTACCAGTCAGGAGAATCGTTATAAAGTATGATGAGTTATTTCTTGTCTGCAACCTACTCTTTCTTCAATAGGAGGCTTTTATATTCATGTATTTACATACATTTTTGTAACATGGAACAAAGCAAATCGTAGGGTTAATTTTCTCATTTTCTGAGAAAATCTCAGAACTATTATTTACAAAATTTCCAAAAAAATTCAATTGAATGATGATTTCTGTCACACTTTGGTGACTGCAAAACTACAATGTTGAATATTTATAGAGTTTCCTATTTTAACAAGAATCTCTACTTTATCTTGGTGGCTCAATGGTTAGCACTGCTACTTCACAGCACCAGGGACCTGGGTTCAATTCTACCCTTAGGCAACTGTCTGTATAGAGTTGTGGGTCTGTGTGGGTTTCCTCAGGGCATTCTGGTTTCTTCCTACAGTCCAAAGATGTCCAGATTAGGCTGATTAGCCATGCTAAATTGCCTATAGTATCCAGGGATGTACAGGCTCGGTGGATTAGCCATGGGAAAAGCAGGGTTACAGGCATCGGGTGGGATGCCCTTCAGAGAGTTGGTGTAGACTTAAATGTGAAATGACCTACTTCCATACTCTAGGGATTTTATAAATATGTACATCAGAGACCTTATCTTAATAGCCAAAGTTTCAATTGGCCATACACTTTAATGTTGTTTACATGATGCAAAGTACTCAAAAATTATGTTTGATGGAAGAGGTCAAACTGGAACTAATATTCACATATAATGGTGTTCCAAAGAATCTTCAATAAAGTTGAAGATGAGACTGTAGCTATAATAAGTCTGGAGAATAGTGACAGATGGCCTTCCATAACAACAATCATCCTCCATTTTAAACAATGGACACTGAGGCTCCAAATTTTGCAGTTTGAATTCATTGCTTCATACTTAAATAATTTTCACTTCCTCTTACTATCTGAGGTCTCAGAGTGTCTCAATAACAATATGTTCATCACTGTATAGGAGAACATGACATTCAAAATGCTGTAGAAGAGGTTTTGAGATCTGTAGTAGTTTCGCTCTCTAAGTAAATATATTTGTGAAAATTGCGATTATAAAATTCACAAAGCAGAAAACAGCCATTGAGTGCATTTGTGTAGGTTCTTTGTGTTGGATCTTTGCTAGAATAATTCAAAGCAATTCTGCTGTCTTACTCTTTCTCTATAGCTGATATTATCCTTTGTTTTAAATACTTGTTTGATACTCAATCAAAAGATATAATGGTCTCACCTTAACCATTTTAAGTGACAAAGCTTTAGCTGTTGTGGTTTGTATATTGATATGTTTTGTAATATTGAGGCTGTGCCATTTCTTCAGTCAATCCACATATCTCAAAGCATTTAAGAAGATCTAGTGGATCTGCAATCCACTAGTAACAACTTCAAGCTGTAGTTGCTATATTCCTTGTGTTATTGGATTAAAAGTCTGTTGGATGTCTATTGACTAGGACATTTTCGGTAATTTAAGGGGCTGGCAATGGCCTAGTGGCTTTATCTGTTAATCCAGGGACCCAGATAATGCTCTGGGGACCCAGGAATCCTGTCATGGCAGATGGTCGAATTTGAATTCATTTTTAAAAAGATTGATTTGGAGATGCCGGTGTTAGACTGGGGTGTACAAAGTTAAAAATAACACAACACCAGCTTATAGTCCAACAGGTTTAATTGGAAGCACACTAGCTTTCGGAGCACTTCATCAACTGATTGTGGAGGTGATCGTCTGTAGACAGTCAAGGTATTTTTCAATGTATAATTTCAGTTACATCACACTGTAAATCTTTGCTATAAATTCTGTGCCTTAGATTTGTGCCCTTCACAATCACCTGATGAAGGAGCGGCGCTCAGGAAGCTAGTGCTTCCAATTATACCTTTGGACTATAACCTGGTGTTGTGTGATTTTTAACGATAAAAAGTTTGGAATTAAGAGTCTCACGATGACCACAAATCCATTGATTATTGGAAAAAATGCATCTGGTTCACTAATGTCTTTTAGGGAAGGAGACTGCCATCTTTACCTGGACTGGTCTACATGTGACTCTCGACCCACAGCAATGTGGTTGACTCTTAACTACCCTCTGGGCAATTAGGGATGTGCAATAAATACTGGCATAGCCAGTAATGCCCTCAAAATAACAAGCACATTTGTACTACATATTCATTATTCAGGTCCAGTTGGATATACAAACTACACACAATGTTTTCAATGTTTAGACACACAATTGTCTTTCATGAATGCCTGATAGTTGTTTTTAACTTGTGCACGTGACCCAATTTTACAACTGTGCTCTCAATTTCCCCTGCTATGCTTTTTTTCACACTAGTTAGTTAATCCCTTGAATGAATGGAAAGATAAGCATCAAGGATGAATAAAGTTCTCTGCGTGATAATGTTAGCTTGACGGATTTGACTCAACGGCCTTTGAGGATCAGGAGAAAACCTATAAAATGTTGCCTCGCCGAGGAGATTAAATAAATGAGAAAGAGTCAGTGACAAGGCCAATTATACAAGTTTTTTTTTGTTTGGAAGGATAGCCTTGGTGATCTAAGGGAACTTCCTGAGTTTGTGATGCTGACAGGGAGCCTTGCCTGCTGGCCACACATACTACAGAACTGTGGCTGGAAAATAGTGGGTATCATGCCAGTGTTTTCTTGGTATGTGTGGTTGGTAGACAAGTTTCTGTGCCAGCTACGTGAACTCAAAAAACTGTCCTTAATGTGCCAATAGACAAGAGATTAGTGAAAGAATTGTGTCTGTTTTGAGTTTTCATCTTTATTACTTTTGGTTGTGGGGGATAGGTTTTGACGTAGGTGGAGACAAGTATATATTTCTCCTGAGGAAACTGGATGCAATTTGGAAGTTCACTGATTTACAGTAAAGAAATTAAATAAGGTAGTTATAATGCAAAGATTTGTTTTAATAGACACTTCGGAGTTATAATAAAAACATTGCTACATTGTTATTTGCCTTAATGTTTGTTAGGACTCCTATTGTCACAAACGTAAAAGGAAACACTGGGATCCACCTCCATCTTCCTCAGTTGTGAATTTAATTGTGTATCTTTCATTAACTTTATTGTGGAAATGGCTTATATTCGGATGAATGACCACATGCGTGCCACTCTTTTGCAGCTGTCAACTTTTTGGGAACAGTTTTCCTGATGCTTCCATATTGCTGGAAGTACTGGAGTTAAGTTTTGCAAACCCATTCTTAAAGCATTAACTTTGTTCATAACTGTCATTGCTAAAAGAGATGTGGTTAGGAGACAGGCGAAGGCTTTTACAGTGGCACTGAGAGGGAAGTGAACATTTGTTGGAATTCCTGTGCATGTTTTGTGTATTGCTTCTATCACTGAAATGGTTTCCTGTGCTGGATTGTTTACATACATGGATGTAATATCAAAAGAGATTATTGCTTCATCCTCTCCAATACTTAGGCTTGTGATGTGTTCAGCAAAGCAGGAGGAAGCTGTGGCCATGCTTTCACTTCCTGACAATATGGTCTAGGAATCACTGTAAGATATTTGGCAGCAACAGATGATGCTGTGCCAGCACATGAAATGATAGATCAAGCTGGAATAGCTTTTTTCAAAAAAAAGCCTACACTGATGCAAAACAATCTGAACCTAATATACACTGCAAAAAAAGCACTGTTTAAAGCAAACAAAATGATCATGAAAATTATAGCACATGGGCGTATCCTTTTTATTTATTTCTATTTGTAACCTTCAAAAAAGAGAAAACAAAGTTGTCAGAAATTGGAGACTCAGTTATACTTCTGCCAGTTCCAACTTCCATAGATTGACGGTGTGATAACAACAATACAGAACTTATATACAATCACTATAGAGTGTAAACAAGCCCTTCAGCCCAACAAGTCCACACTGACCCAGATCCTTTACTACTCTGCATTTATCCCACACTAATGCATCTAACTCACACATCCCTGAACACTGTAGGCAATTTAGCATGGCTAGTTCACCTAACCTGCACATCTTTGGGCTGTGGGAGAAAACCAGAGGAAACCCACACAGACACAGCAAGAATGTGCAAACTCCACACAGACAGTCACCCGAGGGTGGAATTGAAGCCAGGTGCCTGGCCCTGTGAGGCAACAGTGCTAACCACTAAGCCACCATACCACCCAGGACTGTGCCAGGATGAAATGTAAAACAGTGTCTCAATAAGTTTTCAAATCTTCATTCCATTGCAGTTAACAAAACAAAATTATATCATGCTCCCCATCTGAAGAAAATGGCAAAAAAGCACTTTTTCAAGAAGGAGGAAATGTACATTTTGGAGCCTGAGCATGCAGAGAGATGAGAGGATTGGAAGTGTTAAGGTAGTGTACTGAAGGGATAGGATAACTAGTATTTTGAAAGCTAGCTTACTTTACATTGCACCAAACTGGTGAATAATTCCAGAAGCAAGAATATAATGGCTGAACACAGCAATTTTAAATCATGGGGTGGATAAAGCAAGGATTGAGGAGAAGTCCAGTTTTGGGGACGAAGTAGATTTGAGCAAAGGTATACGTACATTCAAAAGACATAATCAAATATGGGGAAATTATTTGAAAACAAAATTTTAAGTTGAAATATTAGTGTGCTGTTTGATTAAACTTGCCTGATCACAGATCTTTTTACAGTGCTTGATTGTTTCTTCATATTTTTCTCCTTTTGAAACATGGAAGCAAACAAGTTGAACTCTAAAACAAGCTTTGATGTATATTGGTTTGTTATTGAGAATTAGTTAATTAAAAATAAAGCATTTGTTTAAGAGGCACAAATGTATGTTTGATTATACTTTTCTGATCACAGATCCTCATACAATGCTTGATCACTTTAGCCTGTAGATAGAGCAAAGGAACCAAGAGATTGGCTGCTGACTCTCAGAAAGAAAATTTTGGAGATAGGTAAGGCATGTTGCACTTAGGTGTGACTATATGTGCATTGAAAGTCCTGCAAAATTCTAAAATTTTCAAGTCAAATGCGTAAACTGTTTGTGTTTAGGACTATCTCTGTATTACTCTGAGCTAAATGAGACACAGAGAGACTTCACCCAAACATAACAAATAAGGCACAGAGAGACAGAAAATCTAGAAAGGAGTCAGGTAAAGTTTTGAATGTGTCGTTTTGGAAGGCTGGTATAAGGATTACACATCAAATGATGTTCAATTTGTAATGAGTGTTTGATTTATGAAAATATTCCGGAGACGATAGTATCTTCCAAACAGAGCCTAATATTTTATATTAGCATTTTGTCTGTAAAGACTCTTGAAAAAAAAATCTATATTTGTTGGTACTTACTTGAGAGTTCTCTGACATTGTTGCACATGTTCTAACAATACATGGTCAGGCAGATCTTGGTGACATGATGACTTCAACCTCCAGGATCATTGATCCTGGGAAGTGCCTGATTGACACTCCTATAGCACATGACTCTTACCAACACTTCAGCTAATGGACAAGATAGATTAAATCACTTCCATTAAATACCATGCACCACAACTATTGTTGCACCTATTGAGACTCTTGGTAGTCTGTATGGAACATGTTTCAAGTTAGTCAGATCAGTATTCGAGATTTTCATTTGAAGGCAAATAAAAGGGTTCATTTTATCAAATTGCAGCATTTAACATCCAATATTCCAGATAACTTTTTTAGGTCAAGCTAAAGTGTACAGACACAACAGTGTAATTTTAACCCTAATTACTAGGCAGAAACTCGTGAGATTGGGTGAATCATTCATCTTATACCACATCCAATATTATTCTATTACTATAAACGGAAAGTAAAACCAGGTGTGGTGTAAATCTGACACTGCAGCTGATTCTCTTCTGAATGTTCTCTGTTTAAAATGCTCCCAAAGTGTGCAAGAGCTTCATTTCAAAACAATGTATTATAAAATGTGTTAAAGTTATGTAAGGCAACATCCTTTTTGTCCAGAATGAGATAATGATATCAGTTGCTCATTCATTCAGAATAGCTAACAGAAACTAAATTGTTAATGAATTTCTTAAAGACAATTTAAGGGTATTTTTCAGAATCGATTTATTAGGTACAGCCCAATAGGAAAGAAAACGTCTAAGCGGGACACCCATCATCTGTGGTTAACTAAAAATGTTAAAGCTAATATGAAACTTAAAGAAAAGCATACAATTGCTCATAGGCAACAAGTCAGAAGATAGGACAGAATGTAACAAACAGCAATGAATGTTGAAAAGATTAAGGCAGACAGAAAATTAAGAATATAAAGGAAAGCCAGCTAGAAACATAAAAATAGGTAGTAGGAGTTTCGATGAATATTTTAAAAATGAAGGAGTTGATACACTAAGTTCATCCTAAAGAAAGTGAGCAAACAGAATTAATAACAGCAAATAGGAAATGGAAGATGTATTGAACAGAGATTTCACACTGGTCTCCTTCCTATCAGAAAGATGTTGTGAAACTTGAAAGGGTTCAGAAAAGATGTACAATGATGTTGCCAGGTTTGGAGGATTTGAGCTATAGGGAGAAGCTGAATAGGCTGAGGTTGTTTTCTCTGGAGCATTGGAGGCTGAGAGGGTGACCTTATAGAGGTTTATAAAATTATGAGAGACATGGATAGAATAAATAGACAAAGTCATTTCCCTGGGGTTGGGGAGTCCAGAACTAGAGGGTATAGGTTTAGGGTGAGAGGGGAAAGATATAAAAGAGACCTTAGGGGCAACTTTTTCATACAGAGGGTGGTACATGTATGGAATGAACTGCCAGAGTATATGGTGGAGGCTAGTACAATTGGAACATTTAAAAGGCATTTGGATGGGCATATGAATAGGAAGAGTTTGGAGGGATATGGGCTGGGTGCTGGCAGGTAGAATTTGATTGGGTTGGGATATCTGGTTGGCATGGACAGGTTGGACTGAAGGGTCTGTTTCCATGCTGTACATCCCTATGACTCTATGACTGTAAAGGTACAAGAAAGATCCCAGAAAAGAACTTTGCATCAGAAAATGAAGGAAAAGTAGAACTGAAGAAGATTATAGCTTCTAATGAATTAGTACTAAGTAAATTGATGGAACTGTACGATGGTGAGTCCACAGGCCTGGGTAGCTTTCATCTTAAGATCTGAAAAGACATGGCTTGTAAGTTAGTAGATCAGTTGATTTTAATTTTCCAAAACTCTTTGGATTGAAGGAAGCTTCCATTGGATTGGAAAATGGCAAATGTAACATCATTCAAAAAGGGGGAGAGACAGACATCAGTAAACTTCAGGCCAGTTAGCTTTACATCTGTCATCAGGAAAATGTTAAAAGGTATTATTAAAGACAAATAGAAGCAATGAGGAATTTGCAACAGCTACAGTATGTGATGGATGATAGTTATAGAAAGGGGGGGGGGGAAGTCTCAGATACAGTCACATAGATGGGTTAACTCCAGGAAGAGTAAGAGAGGTAGGCAGCTAGAGCAGCAGTCTTTTGTGGATATACTCATTTCAAACAGGTATGCTGTTTTGGAAAATGTAGGGGGTGATGGATTCTCAGGTGAACGTAGCACGAACAGCAAAGTTTCTGATATTGAGACTGACTCTAATGCAACGAGGGGTACGTTGGCTTCCAAGAGATCAATTGTGTTAAGGGATTCTGTAGTCTGAGGTACAGACAGACGTTTCTGGGACCAGCAGAAAAAATGCAGAATAGTGTGTTGTTTCCCTGGTGCCAGGATCAAGGATGTCTCAGAGAGGACGCAGAATGTTCTCACGAGGGAGAGGGGCCAGCAGGAGGTCATTGTCCACATTGGAACCAACGACATAGGAAGGGAAAAGGTTGAGACTCTGAAGGGAGATTACAGAGAGTTAGGTAAAATTTCAAAAATGAGGTCCTCAAGGATAGTAATATCTGGATTACTCCCAGTGCTACGAGCTAGTGAGGGCAGGAAGAGGAGGATAGAGCAGATGAATGCATGGCCGAGGACCTGGTGTATGGGAGAAGGATTCACATTTTTGGATCATTGGAATCTCTTTTGGGGTAGAAGTGACCTGTACAAGAAGGACGGATTGCACCTAAATTGGAAAAGGACTAATATACTAGCAGGGAAATTTGCTAGAACTGCTTGGGAGGATTTTAACAAGTAAGGTGGGGGGGTGGGACCCAGGGAGATAGTGAGGAAAGAGATCGATCTGAGACGGGTACAGGAACGATAGAAAGGGAGGCAAAAGAGGAGGGGGAGTGGCATTTTTGATAAGGGATAGCATTACAGGTGTGCTAAGGGAGGATATTCCCAGAAATACATCCAGGGAAGTTATTTGAGTGGAACTGAGAAATAAGAAAGGGATGATCACCTTATTGGGATTGTATTATAGACCCCTCAATAGTCAGAAGGAAATTGAGAAACAAACTTGTCAGGAGATCTCAGCTATCTGTAAGAATAATGGGGTAGTTATGGTAGGGGATTTCAACTTTCCAAACATCAACTGGGACTGCCATTGTGTTAAAGGTTTAGATGGAGAGGAATCTCTTAAGTGCGTACAAGACAATTTTCTGATTCAGTATGTGGATGTATCTACTAGAGAAGGTGCAAAACTTGACCTACTCTTAGGAAACAAGGCAGGGCAGGTGACGGAGGTGTCAGTGGGGGAGCACTTTGGGGCCAGTGACCATAATTCTATTCATTTTAAAATAGTGATGGAAAAGGATAGACCAGATCCAAAAGTTGAAATTCTAAATTGGAGAAAGGCCAATTTTGATTGTATTCGGCAAGAACTTTCAAAAGCTGATTGAAGGCAGATGTTCGCAGGTAAAGGGACGGCTGGAAAATGGGAAGCCTTCAGAAATGAGATAACAAGAATCCAGAGAAAGTATATTCCTGTCAGGGTGAAAGGGAAGGCTGGTAACTATAGGGAGTGCTGGATGACTAAAGAAATTGAAGGTTTGGTTAAGAAAAAGAAGGAAGCATATATCAGGTACAGACAGGATAGATCAAGTGAATCCTTAGAAGAGAATAAAGAAAGTAGGAGTATACTTAAGAGGGAAATAAGGAGGGCAAAATGGGGACATGAGATAGCTTTGGCAAATAGAATTAAGGAGAATCCAAAGAGTGTTTACAAATATATGAAGGACAAAAGGTAACTAGGGGAGAATAGGGTCCCTCAAAGATTAGCAAGGCGGCCTTTGTGTGGAGCCACAGAAAATAGGGGAGATACTAAATGAATATTTTGCATCAGTATTTACTGTGGAAAAGGATATGGAAGATATAGACTGTAGGGAAATAGATGCTGATATCTTGCAAAATATCCAGATTACAGAGGAGGAAGTGCTGGATGTCTTGAAATGGTTAAAGGTGGATAAATCCCCAGGACCTGATCAGGTGAACCCGAGAACTCTGAGGGAAACTAGACAAGTGATTGCTGGGCCTTTGGCTGAGATATTTGTATCATCGATAGTCACAGGTGAGGTGCCGGAAGACTGGAGGTTGGCAAACGTGGTGCCACTGTTTAAGAAGGGCGGTAAGGACAAGCCAGGGAACTGTAGACTGGTGAACCTGACCTCGGTGGTGGGCAGGTTGTTGGAGGGAATCCTGAGGGACAGGATGTACATGTATTTGGAAAGGCATGGACTGATTAGGGATAGTCAACATGGCTTTGTGCGTGGGAAATAATGCATCACAAACTTCATTGAGTTTTTTGATGAAGTAACAAAGAAGATTGATGAGGGCAGAGCAGTAGATGTGATCTATATGGACTTCAGTAAGGCGTTTGACAAGATTCCCCATGGGAGACTGATTAGTAAGATTAGATCTCATGGAATACAGGGAGAACTGGCCATTTGGATACAGAACTAGCTCAAAGGTAGAAGACAGAGGGTAGTGGTGGAGGGTTGTTTTTCAGACTGGAGGCCTGTGACCAGTGGAGTGCCACAAGGATTGGTGTTGGGTCCTCTACGTTTTGTCATTTACATAAATGATTTGGATGCGAGCATAAGAGGTGCAGTTAGTAAGTTTGCAGATGACACCAAAATTGGAGGTGTAGTGGACAGCGAAGAGGGTTACCTCAGATTACAACAGGATCTTGACCAGATAGGCCAATGGGCTGAGAAGTGGCAGATGGAGTTTAATTCAGATAAATGCGAGGTGCTGCATTTTGGGAAAGCAAATCTTAGCAGGACTTATACACTTAAAGGTAAGGTCCTAGGGAGTGCTGCTGAACAAAGAGACCTTGGAGTGCAGGTTCATAGCTCCTTGAAAGTGGAGTCACAGGTAGACAGAATAGTGAAGAAGGTGTTTGGTATGCTTTCCTTTATTGGTCAGAGCATTGAGTACAGGAGTTTGGAGGTCATGTTGTGGCTGTACAGGACATTGGTTAGGTGACTATTGGAATATTGCGTGCAATTCTGGTCTCCTTCCTATTGGAAAGATGTTGTGAAACTTGAAAGGGTTCAGAAAAGATCTATAAGGATGTTGCCAGGGTTGGAGGATCTGAGCTATAGGGAGAGGCTGAACAGGCTGGGGTTGTTTTCCCTGGAGTGTTGGAGGCTGTGGAGTGACCTTATAGAGGTGTACAAAATTATGAGGGGCATGGATAGGATAAATAGGCAAAGTTATTTCCCTGGGGTTGGGGAGTCCAGAACTAGAGAACATAGGTTTAGGGTGAGAGGGAAAAGATATAAAAGAGACCCTAAGGGCAACTTTTTCACACAGCATGTGGTACGTGTGTGGAATGAGCTGCCAGAGGATGCGGTAGAGGCTGGTACAATTGCAACATTTAAGAGGCATTTGGATGTGTATATGAATAGGAAGGGTTTGGAGGGATATGGGCCGGGTGCTGGCACGTGGGACTAGATTGGGTTGGGATATCTGGTTGGCATGGACAGGTTAAACCAAAGGGTCTATTTCCATGCTGTATGTCTCTATGACAAATGTTAAAATCAGACCTTTTGGTAAATTCAGGATAATCAGGCACAGTCAACATGGTTTTGAGAATGATAAATTATGTTTAACCAACGTGTTGTATTCTTTAAAAAGATAATGTGCTTTGAATTAAATGGAATTATACTTAGTTTTCCAGAAAATATTTGATAAGTTTCCACATCAAAGATGATTGTGTAAAATAAAAGCTTTGTAGCTTTACAAATTGGCATGGAATAAAGATTGGCTAGCCAGCAAGAAACTGTGATTGGCATAAACGTGACATTTTCTGAGGAGCAAAATGTAATGCATGGTGTGCCACAAGGATCATTGTTAGATTCTTGGCATTTTACAATTTCTATAAATAACTTTGAAGGCACTGAAGGTATGGTTCTGAAATTTGCTGACAAGACAAAAATAAATCGGAAAATAAGTGCGTAAAGGATATCAGGAAACTACAAAATGATTCAAATAGCTTAAGTAAATTGGTAAAGATCTTGCAGAAGGAGTATAATGTAGGAAAATGTGAAATTGTCTACTTTGGCAAGAAAGTATAAAACTGCGAATAATCTAAATGATTAGTGATTGCAGAGCTCTAAGTTGCAGAGAGATCTGGGTGTCCTAGTGCATGAATTGTAAAAGGTTAGGAGCAAGTACAGCAAGTAATCATAAAAAAACTAACAATGCTCTTTTTTATCACAAGGAAAAGATTAATTACAAAATTTTGGAGGTTATGCTTCAATTACACAGGGCACTGAAGTACTGTGTACTGTTTTGGTCTTTATTTAAGGAAGATTATTTATGCGTTAGATCAGTTCAGAGAGAGTTAATTAGTGAGATACTTAGAATGGGCAGGTTGTCTTAAGAAGAAAACTGGACAGGTTAGTCTTCTAAACAATGAACTTCAAAAGCACAAGCGGTGATTTGTTTTAAATATATAAATTCCAAAGGGATCTTGACAGTAAACACGTTAAAAGAACTCGTGTAGGTTCATCAGGAACTAATGGTCACTGTTTAAAAATCAGGAGACACTTATATAAGACATTGACAAGGAGATGTTTTTTCTCACAAAGCTTTGTGAGTCTTTGAACTCTATCTGAAAATATGGTGGAAGCTTTAAGACAGAGTTAGATAGATTTTAGAGAAACAAAGGGCTGAAAGTTCATGAGGTGCAGAATGAAATGTGGAGTGGTTCAATATACCACTGTCTTATTCGGGGAGCAGATTTAACAGCAAATTGTCCTACTTTGATTTGTTTTCTTTTTTTTTGGATGTAGCTCTTCCTTTATAAACTGTAATTTCCATTACAGAATTTTAATTTCCTTTTGAACATTTTTTTCTGGTCTTTGTTTGGCTCATTAGAAATATTTACGTTGTAAAGGAAAAATCAAAAATATCCAGATATTCTTTGACAAACCCAAATGCAATTGTAGATTGACAAAAAAGCATGCAATATGCAAACTGGCCATAACTCATGTGTACAACTAGCTTAAGGGAATTGTGGCAGTTGTTCAGTGAAGTTATAATTAATGTAATCTGGAATCTTCAAAATGCCCCATGTAGAGTGACACGAAAGGGAATACCAGGATGAACAGTGTACCCGCAGAACCAGACTACCTGCATTTATCATTATACCACCAACAGTATTTGCTGTTCCAAGCATATCTACCAGCTGATGACTAAGGTCAAGTGTCACTGCAAGCTTCAGATCAGCATGGAGCCAGTTGCAGAACGCTGTCATCTGTTATAAAGTTACCTCCAGGCAATCTGTCTTTATACAGGTAGCATTGACAATGTCAATGAAGGTTATAGGGGTAAGATTTGACATGGAAAGAGATGAGAAACAAGTGGTCCTGCATTTGTCACAAGATATATCTTCCACCAAATGTTCAGGTCCATTGACTTCAACAGAACCAAGCACGTTGTGTGTTCTACAGCAGATAGCAAATTGTCTCTCTGTCTATGTTGCATTCACACTCGTGTTCAATTTCAACTCCGTATCACTTCTTGTAACTTTTATGTATTCGTTTTCCATGATTCAAATATTAGTAATCAGTCCACATGTGTACAAAAGAACTGACTGATGCCTATACCTGCAAGGCCATCACTTTTTCTTTCTATTTATTCTGTTCCCTTCAAGTAACATCAGCAAAACACAAAAATCTCAATGTTTTTGTACTGCTTCATCCTTCCAAATGTACAAGTCAATTATACATGCATGAAAATGCGTTGCTGGAAAAGCGCAGCAGGTCAGGCAGCATCCAAGGAACAGGAGATTTGATGTTTCGGGCATAAGCCCTTCCTCAGGAAGGGCTCCTAACCTAACCTTTTACAATTCATGCACTAGGACACCCAGATCTCTCTGCAACTTAGAGCTCTGCAACCACTAATCATTTAGATCATTTGCGGTTTTATATTCTTCTTGCCAAAGTAGACAATTTCACATTTTCCTACATTGTACTCCTTCTGCAAGATCTTTACCAATTTACTTAAGCTGTTCATATCATTTTGTAGTTTCCTGATATCCTTTACGCACTTATTTTCCGATTTATTTTTGTCTTGTCAGCAAATTTCAGAACCATACCTTCAGTACTTTCAAAGTTATTTATAGAAATTGTAAAATGCCAAGAATCTAACAATGATCCTTGTGGCACACCATGTATTACATTTTGCTCATCAGAAAATGTCACATTTATGCCAATCACAGTTTCTTGCTGGCTAGCCAATCTTTATTCCATGCCAATTTGTAAAGCTACAAAGCTTTTATTTTACACAATCATCTTTGATGTGGAAACTTATCAAATATTTTCTGGAAATCTAATTATAATTCCATTTAATCTAATGCACGTATTTCAAAGAATACAACACGTTGGTTAAACATAATTTATCATTCTTAAAACCATGTTGACTGTGTCTGATTATCCTGAATTTACTAAAGGGTCTGATTTTAACATTTGTCATCGAGTCATAGAGACGTACAGCATGGAAACAGACCCTTCGTTTCAACCTGTCCATGCCAACCAGATATCCCAACCAATATAGTCCCACTTGCCAGTACACGGCCCATATCCCTCCAAACCCTTCCTATTCATATACCCATCCAAATGCCTCTTAAATGTTGTAATTGTACCAGCCTCTACCACATCCTCTGGCAGCTCATTCCATACATGTACCACCCTCTGCTAGAAAAAGTTTCTTTTATATCTTTCCACTCTCACCCTAAACCTATGCTCTCTAGTTCTGGACTCCCCAACCCCAGGGAAAAGTCTTTGTCTATTTATCCTATCCATGCCCCTCATAATTTTGTAAACCTCAATAAGGTCACTCCTCAGCCTCCGACACTCCAGGGAAAACAGCCCCAGCCTGTTCAGCCTCTCCCTGTAGCTCAGATCCTCCAACCCTGGCAACATCCTTATAGATTTTTTCTGAACCCTTTCAAGTTTCACAACATCTTTCCAATAGGAAGGAGACCAGAATTGCACGCAATATTCCAACAGTGACCTAACCAATGTCCTGTACAGCTACAACATGACCTCCCAATTTCTGTACTCAATGCTCTGACCAATAAAGAAAGCATGCCAAATGCCTTCGTCACTATCCTATCTACCTGCGATTCCACTTTCAAGGAGCTATGAACCTGCACTCCAAGGTCACTTTGTTCAACATGACTCCCTAGGACCTTACCATTAAGTGTATAAGTCCTGCTAAGATTTACTTTCCCAAAATGACAAGTGGCAGCCCATTGGCCCATCTGGTCAAGATCCTGTTGTAATCTGAGGTAACCCTTTTCGCTGTCCACTACACCTCCAATTCTGGTGTCATCTGCAAACTTAATAACTATACCTCTTATGCTCGCAACCTGAGGAAGGGCTTATGCCCGAAACGTCGTATCTCCTGTTCCTTGGATGCTGCCTGACCTGCTGCGCTTTTCCAGCAACACATTTTCAGCTCTGATCTCCAGCATCTACAGACCTCACTTTCTCCTCGAAGAATTATACATGCATGCTCCAACATGATAAGCGGAAGGACAACACTTTACATACATATTTTAATCATTCTCTTTGTGTATGGCATGATTACATAGGTTTCTTAAGATCTGCTGTCAGAATTGGCCCACGTTGCTATCTCCTTTCCATCTTCCAACTCTGCTGACTCTGAGGATAAAGACACTGGAATGCCAAGGAGAACAGCAAGGAAGAGGATTGACATTGTGTCATGACACCAATGGGCTGAGATGCTGTGCCATATTTTCATTAACCAAAAGTCTCACTTTACTATCTTTATACTGATTTTGCCACTGTATGGCTTCTGAACATCATTTCCTTTGCACCACATGCCCTCCAGCACAGGCTTCCAAAAATGGTATCCTTATATGCAGCCATTTGCTTTTAAATGGACAGATACTTCTAAATCTCTGCTACATTCAAAGTTTTGGAATGTTACAGATAATCCATCATCCTTTACCCCATTCCTTGAGAAATTCTCAGCGTGGCGCCCCACTCTATCCAGGGAGATCAGCATGGTTATAAGAAATCAGATGACTTGACAGTAGCTCTCATTCTCATTTTTGTAAGGTGAAGCTAGCTGCACAATGGTCCCTCTGCCCAAGAACCAGAACTTGGAAATGTCACTTTTAACATAGATAACATACAATGGTCTCATCGGGATTGAAAAGATCCCTAATTCAGATGTCCAGAAAAGGCAGATCAATGAATGACCTGAGAGAAGTGAGCAATCACACATCCATCTGGATGGATATGTGAATAGGAAAGCTTTAGAGGGGTATGGGTCAATGGTACTAGATCAATTTAGGATATCTGGTCAGCATGAATGAGTTGGACTGAAGGGTCTGTTTCTGTGCTGCACATGTTTATGATTCAATGACTACCCAGCGTAGACAAGATGAAAATGACATTCAGTCCCGTCTTAAGAGAGAAAACAGGACACATCCTGGAAATATTAGCTCAAAGACACTTTTGGTTGATCAATTAATTCAGTTTGAATAAAAATTACAACAGGTGACTGTCACTGTTATTTGCAAACTTGCAGAAAGTGCCTATGTATAATAAATTGACAGTTTGAGAGAAAAGATGTAGGAAAGATGTAGGAAGCTGCATCCAATATTGTATAGATCGCATTGTAAATGTCATCTTGTTAAAGATATTGCAAAAAGCTGACTTATCTGTTTAGTGCTGGAGTTTGCAAGTGAACAAGCTGTGTCTTGTCAACATGTCTACTTGTCAATGTTTCTTTAATCTGGCAAGAGTCCATATTGCTGTATTCTCGTCTTGTCCATTTTCTCTAGAGTTTATAATTTAACAGCTGTGCTGTAATGAGAAAAAAGGGGAAAACATTTGAAATTGGATAAATATGAGTTCAAGTGCTGTGTGTGCCAACCTTCTCCCACTTGTATAATAAAATTTCAGAGTTGCAAATAAGGCTGAGCAGGCCATGAAGAGTTAGACCCAACTTTTCATATCAAAGTATTACAAACAACTGGTCAAATTTCTTTACATGCAATTGGCTAATCCAATATATTATCTACCAGACATCCACATTGTGACTCCAATAAAACCTTTGGATAACCTTTTAATACATTTGATACAACAAATGTAATCTATATTCAATCTCAGAAGTTGGGCATTTTACATAACAGAGCAATGTAGAGATGACACTCATTATTATATTTGCAAGCACTTTCAAATATGTCTACAATCCCAAAATGCCTGGACTCATGCTTACATGTCAGCTTCTTGAAGATTCTGTGGTGTCCATTCTTTTGCTCTACATCCATACCTAGTCAAGATCAACAGTAAACAGACTCTCATAAGTAAACATGGAGCAATTCAATAAATGACCACCATATGTGCCACTGACAAGACTGCCTGCATTTCTCCGAGTGGTGGAGCTGGAAAAAGCACAACAGATCAAGCTGCATCAAAGGTGCAGGGGAGTCGATGTTTCAGGTCAGAACCTTTCATTGGTCTACATTTCCCCGAGAAGGTGGCAATAAGCATTGTCATCGATTGCCTTTCTAATCGAGTGGTTGGATGGATAATTTTGGAGGTAATAGGGGGAAATTGCACAATTGGAGTAAAATCACGTGTGGGGTAGACTAGATCAGAGGAGTGTGACACTGGGGGAGAACTCTGGAGGCTACCTCTGCAGCTGTACCTGGTTTTCTATCAGGTGTCAAGAGCTATGACTGGAAGGGATTATCCACTTGTAGTAACATAATAGACAGCCTGTGAGCTGATGATCTGTTTGGATTAAAGGCACAAAATGCTAGTAAGGGACAAATGAATTATGACTGCTGCTAGGAAACCAAGCATTGGCTTGCAATGATGCTCTACCTGTAATCTCAGCCAAAGTGGACAATAAGGAGCTGGTGTGTTTATTTAAAATGATGATAGAGAGCATGGAGTGCAGGCAATATTGAACCAGTCTATAAGTTTTCTTGTGGTGTGGTGGTAGAGTATCTACCTGTGAGCCAGGAGACCCAGGTCCATGTACTACCCTGCTCCAGAGGCAAGTAATATCACCCCTTGACAAGGTGATTAATAAATATCTGTTGATCCAGTCAAAAGCAACTTGCAATCTTGGGTTTACCTGCAATTTAATTCAACAAGAATAACTTAGAGTTATATAACCTCTTTAATGTATTGCAATAATTGTTGTAGTTAATGCTCAGAGATATGCAGACATGACACATTCTAGGTTCTGTGTGCACTGAAGCTCTCCTATGTTTAGAATGGATTTGAAAATGTGTTGCTGGAAAAGCGCAGCAGGTCAGGCAGCATCCAAAGAGCAGGAGAATCGACGTTTCGGGCATGAGCCCTTCTTCAGGAAAGGGCTCATGTCCGAAATGTCGATTCTCCTGCTCTTTGGATGCTGCCTGACCTGCTGCGCTTTTCCAGCAACACGTTTTCAGCTCTGATCTCCAGCATCTGCAGTCCTCACTTTCTCCTTAGAATAGATTTTCCAGACTTACAGCAGCTGATTTAGTTCAGTCTTTCTCCCTTAGTGACCACTATAAGGCTTAACTAATCATATACAGTGAACAGTGAACGCTCAGCAAATATGCACAATCAAATTGTAATATCATATATAATATTTATATTAATAATAATGTACTAATGAATAATTTAACAAACTAACACTATAATAAATTTCACAGTAGCAAATAGAAAGAGAAGTTCACGATGAATTAGTTAAGACAGTTAAAGTTTAAGGATCTGAAGCAGGAGTTGATTTCTTCATAGAATCCCTACAGCATGGAAACAGGCCATCAAGCCCACACCAACTCTCCAAAGAGTATCCCAACCAGACTTATCCCACCGCACCTTATAACTTTGCATTTCCTATAGCTAATCTGCCTAGCCTGCATATCCCTGGACACTATGGGCAGTTTAGCATGGCTAACCCACACATCTTTGTTCTGTAGGAAGAAACCAGAGCAGACCCATACAGATAGGGGGGAGAATACTCAAACTTCACACATGGTGGCCTGAGAGTACAATCGAACCTAGGTCCCTGGCACCGTGAGACAGCAGTGTTAATCACTTAGCCATGTGAATTTGCATGTATTAGAGGGACGAAAAAGAGGCCATAGAGTCATAAAGATTTTACAGCATGAGAAGAGGCCCTTCAGCCCACTCTGTTTGCACCAGTTTTCAAACATCCATCTATTCTAAATCCATTTTCCAGCAATTGGTTTGCAGCTTGTATGCTATGCTATTTCATGTATACATCCAGATACTTTTAAAATGACCTGAGGGTTCCTACCTCCACCATCCTTCTAGGTAGTGAGTTCCAGACATCACAGTCCTCAGGTTGAAATCAATTTTCCTCAAATTTCCTCTAAACTTCTGCTACTTAACTCAAAATTGTGCCTCTTGGTTACTGACCCCCTCTATAAAGGGGAAACATTTCTCCCTATCTACCCTGTCTATGCCCAACAGAACTTTACCTCAATAAAACTCATTTTCTGATGAAGATCTGGGTCAGGAGCTCACCTTGAGATCAAGCATGATCCCAGTGTTGCAACCAGACTATTTACACTTCATAAGCTGCCAGGAGGAGGGAGAATGTTTTATTTTTTTCCATTCACAGGATGAGGGCATCACTGGCTAGGTCAGCATTTATTGCCCATCCCTAATTGCCCAGAGGATTCCTGGGTCGGGAATCATATGTAGACCAGATCATGTAAGGATAACAATTTCCTTCCTTAATGGACATTAGTGAACCAGATTTTTTTTTCTCCTCAAGAATGAATTCATGGTCTTAATACAGATTTTTTTAAAAGTTGAATTCAAATTCTACCATCTGCCATGGCAGGATTTGAACCCAAGTCCCCAGAATATTTCCCCTATATTAACAGTTCAGCAATATTATAACTAACCTATCGCGTCCCCTTGACTCCCTTTGGGGATATCACATAATGCATCCTGGAAAGAACCTATTACAGAGAAACTAAGGACCAGTTTGACAATGACCATCGTCAATAGTGCTGTTATTTCAGCAGATCAAAGCTGAGGTTGTAATAGATGACAAAGTTTGGTGATTGCGTCCTTTATTGGTAAAACACTGGTGCAGTGGTAATATCACTGAACTTGTCATCTGGAACTCCAGGTTCACGTTCTGGGGGCATGAGTTCAAAATCCCACCATGGCAGGTGGCATAATTTAAACTCAATAAAGAAATGGCAACCACTGTCAATTGTCATTTTAAAAAAATGATCACTCAGGTCCTTTAGGGAAGGAAAATTCTTTCCTGGTCTTGTCTATATGTGAATCTTGGTCCATAGCAATGTAGTTGGCTCTTAATTGCCCTCTGGAAAAATTAGGGATGAACAACAAATATCCATCTAGTCAGCGATGCCAACATCCTATAAACGAATAAAGAAATGATGCCACCTGTGACAATGCTCTGTGTAAAGTTTGGGGAGGAGAAATGTCACCTGAAGATCAACAGAGAGTGCTGCACAGTGCCTTCCTAACCCTTTGCTCCCAAAGCCTCCTTCTCCCTTCTGTTTTCCAAACTGGTCTTCCTTATCTCCCAAAGGTGGACCTAAAAATTCACATGTATCTGCTCTCTAACTGCATTGAAGACAACCTAATGCAGTCTGGACCTAATGGAACATTGAAGCAAAAGTCAGAAGTAATTGTCAAGGTTTTCAAATGGAAAATGTCATTTTCATTTAAATTGCATATTTTATCACCACCATTCATTGCATTTTACCACCAATGAAGCATTTTTTTTCAACTGTAGTCACTGTTGTAACATAGGAAATATATTAGCCAATTTAAGCACAGCAAGATTCTGAAAGCAGCAATGTGATAATTATCAGATAATCTGTTTTAGTGATGTCGATTGAAAGATAAACATTGGTAGTACACCAGAAGTAATGTCTTCTTTAACATAATGCCATGGCATCTTCTACATCTATGTGAGTCTATTAACCCTCAGTTTAACATTTTTTGAAAGATTACACTTCCAACAGTGCAACAACCTCTCAGTATTGTGCATGGAGTATCAACCTCAGCCTCTTTTGTACACAAGTCATGGAGTAGAACTTAAATGTACAATGTTTTGACTTAGAGGCTAAATGCTAACAACTGAGTCAAAACTGACACTGTAGTAGTCCTAATGATGCCCAGACTTAATGACCAGCAGTGTAAAAAAGAAAAATCAGCAACAATCCCCTGTGTAATGAAGAAGCTCTACAAATAACACTGCCAAAGGGTACTCGCTATTTATTCACAGCATGAGTTACTCAGTGAGTTAACCACATGGCAAGTCATGCACCGGTGCAGCCAATTTCACAACAAGTTCTACAACAAGTGCATGGACCCTTACATAAGCATTAAATCAAGATTCCTGAATAGGACCGTGCACAAATATCTCGTTATGCTGACAAACATGATGAAAAGACCTCACTCCCTATTTGAATGGAATTTTCTGAGCTTACTTCAGCTTCTCTCCAAGCAAGGAATAGACCCTGTAAAACAAAACCCACAGCAACAGAGTTTGAGATCTAGTTTCCTACCATTGTTTTAAGCAGTGGTAATAAACTCTGACAGTTACTATCATATTGTCCATGTCACCCTTTGCTCCAACTATCTGATTTGAGTTTTAACTGTATCATTCCATGTATAACAATATATAACCTCTTGCACAGAACTGCAAAAATTGCTTGAACAATAATATTAAGAACAAAGAGCAAAGTCTTTTGATTCATTACTCTCTAAGTTATGCCCTGCTTTTATTTTTAACATGTTATATTCAAACAATGGTAAATCCCGTCTACAGATAAATGTGACTAATTTTTCTGCTTCTTGTCAAATATTTAATAAAGTGCATAAATTAGAACTGAATGAAAAATGTACTTTCTGCCACAAGTATTTTACAGATTTAATAGTCTATACCTCTTGCCTGGATAGAAGCTGAAGCAAGCTCAGAAAATTCCATTCAAATAGAGAGTGAAGTCTTTTCATTATCAATACCACTTCAATACCAGATAATAGGCCATTAGAGCTCCTGTATGATTGTTGCATTACAAAGCTGTTGGAGAATGTTGCAAGCTTGCAGCTGTAACATAATGGAGATCAAAATCCATTCATACTTATAATTATTAAAAGAGGTGTGAAATTATTCAAATATTAGGAAAGATGCTTTACCTTCTGGAGTGTTATTCATTCATCATGAGTAAATAGTGTATGATATATTGCAAAACTGCCTGAGAGAAACATTTTCAAAGCTAGTTGATGGCATCAAATTTGTCTATATCTAACAAAGGCAACTGTTTGAAATTGTCTTGCATAAGAACTGCAATATAAATGCAGTTTGTCTCATTCTATCTGTAGGTAAAGTGATGGGACAACTCGCAGAATAACATTGCTGAACTAATTTTCTTCCATCTGTGGAAATGGAGGTCACTTTAATCTGACCCGATGGAGGGTAATCAGATGGATTTTATTTGGACGTCCATTTCACATCTTGCCTAATTTTACTGTCAATTGACCTCAATGGAAGTCAGATATATTAGGGTAAAATTGCATTCAATAATAATTTTGCTGACCAGCATCTCCCCTCTTTAAATAACAAGCCTTGTTCTGGAGTCCTTTAACTTATTAAGAAGGAAGCAGGAAGGAACAGGCTATAATATTCTCTACTCCATGTCTCTTTATTCTGCCACTGATGCTGCCTCACTCCCCTTTTCTATACTCTTCCCTTCTCCTTCCCAACATGCCTCATCTAAGCCATGTGACCTTGTTGTGTTTCTTTTGTTTTTCCAGATGTCTGAATGAACAACCCTGCCATGAAATGAACAATCAATATACAAAAATATCAAAAGTTATTGACGGCACCAATGATTTTGACATATGAGGACAATAAATAGTAAACTAAGACTCAGTCAACAATTTCGTACTGAATCTTCTTCAGAGTCTATTTATGATTATTGTCTTCTGAAACTCTTGGAATGATACTAACTAGAATATTTCAATGTTGATGGATTTTTGGTGCTTTTTACACACTTGCCCCTTTAGTAATAAGAATATAGAATTATTTCACCCACAAGAAGTAGTAATAATCTTTGTCATTGTTACTACTGGTGGGGGTTAAGATAAAATTATATGTTCTTCATTGCTATTAGAATAAAGGGAGCAGCATATTAACTGCCCCCAAGACTATATACCTTTAATGGAATACGAACAATATCGCACCGGCCAATGTTTAGTAACACACAAACATGAGTGAAGAGCAGGAGTCAGGGAATCAAGCCCTTGACTCTACTCCACCATTTAACAAAATCATGGATGTTTGGATTTTAACTTTAAATCCATAATCCCACTACCTGTCAACTTGTCCCTTTGCTTACCAAGAATGTATCCACTTCTGCCTTAATAATATTTGAAACTTTAGCTTCCATGACATTTTTAGCAAGAAAATTCCAAAGATTCTTGACCCCAAAAATTTACCTCAGTTGTCTCAAATAAGCAATCCCTTATGTTTAAACTGTGACCCCTAGTTCTAAATTTTCACATAATCTTACATCCACTCCACAATGACCCTATCAAAACCCCTGTGTTTGTATCAAATCACCTCTTACACTTCTAAACTCTAGCAGATAGAGGCCTAGACTGTCCAGCCCTTCCTCATACAACAACATGTCCATTCCAGGTATTAGCGTTCCGAAAAGACCACTCCCTACGTGACTCCCTCATCAGGTCCACACCCCCCACCAACCCAACCTCCACTCCCGGCACCTTCCCCTGCAACCACAAGAAATGCAAAACTTGTGCCCACAACTCCTCCCTTATTTCCTTCCAAGGCCGCAAGGGATCCTTCCATATCCGCCACAAATTCACCTGCACCTCCACACACATCATCTATTGCATCTGCTGCACTCAATGTGCCCTCCTCTATATTGGGGAGACAGGCCGCCTACTTGCGGAACGTTTCAGAGAACACCTCTGGGACACCCAGACCAACCAACCCAACCACCCCATGGCTCAACACTTTAACTCCCCCTCCCACTCCACCACGGACATGCAGGTCCTTGGACTCCTCCATCGCCAGACCATAACAACACGACGGTTGGAGGAAAAGCGCATCATCTTCAGCCTGGGAACCCTCCAACGACAAGGGATGAACTCAGATTTCTCCAGTTTCCTCATTTCCCCTCCCCCCACCTTGTCTCAGTCGAATCCCTCGAACTCAGCACCGCCCTCCTAACCTGCAATCTTCTTCCTGACTTCTCCGCCCCCACCCCACTCCGGCCTATCACCCTCACCTTGACCTCCTTCCACCTATCACATCTCCATCGCCCCTCCCCCAAGTCCCTCCTCCCTACCTTTTATCTTAGCCTGCTGGACACACTTTCCTCATTCCTGATGAAGGGCTTATGCCCGAAATGTCGAATCTCCTGCTCCTTGAATGCTGCCTGACCTGCTGCGCTTTTCCAGCAACACATTTTCAGCTCATTCCAGGTATTAGTCTGGTTTATTGGTGACACAGTGGTTAGCACTACTGCCTCAAAGTGCCAGAGACCCGGGTTCAGTTCCCCCCTCAGGTGACTGTGTGGAGTTTGCTCATTCTCCCCATGTCTGCGTGGGTTTCCTCCGGGTGCTCCAGTTTCCTCCCACAGTCCAAAAATGTGCAAATTAGGTGAATTCGGCGGGTCAGTGTGGACTTGTTGGGCTGAAGGGCCTGTTTCCACACTGTAATTAATCTAAAAAAAACTTCTCTGAACTATTTCCAATGCAGTTCCATCCTTACTTAAATAAGGTAACTAATACTGTATGCAGTACTCCAGATAGCTCACTAGTGCCCTATGACACAGGACACTGAAACCTAATCTCTCCACATTTTATTTCATTTGCCAAATCTTTGTTCACATACTTAAATAATTAATACCTTTTTGCATCTTTCTGATGTCCTCTTTGAAACATAGTTTCCGATCTACCTTTGTGTCATTTACAAATTTGGCACCTACCATTCTTTTATCCAAGATATTCACAGAAGTTTTAAAATGTTGAGATCCCAGTAGCAATCCCAGCAGCATATCATTGCTAACCAGAAATGAGCCATTTATCCCTAATACGTTTTCTGCTAATTAGCCAATCTTCTGTCTATGCCAGTGTGTTACTCTATGCCATGAGCATTTAGATTCCATGTGGTACCTTATGAAATGCCTTTTGAAAATCTAAATACAGTACATTCACCAGCTCCTGACTATCCACAGCACATGTTATTTCCTCAAAGAGCTCAAATAGATTGTTTGACATGATTTCCCTTAACACCAAACGAACATTATTTTCTTTCAATCAAGGCTTCTAATAAGCTATGATCCATGGAAATTTGGTACACTTTCTTCAGGGCTAACTTTTGTGACAAGTTATTTAATTCAGCTACAGAAGGAAAAAATGCCACATTACTTAACATGCACTGGAGGAGTAAAAGCAAAGTTTTCTCTCAAAGGCAAAAGAACCTTTCCATTACAAGCTGAAATCCTTCGATATATTAATTAAAATATTTCAGTCGTTATTTTATTTTATATTAATATTTAAAAGATATTTTAAATAACATTGTTTCCAGATTGCATATGATAGTTTTTAGTCTTTAGTTTTTAACTTAAAGTATAATTTAAATTTAAGTTATATTAATTAAATTTATATAAATTTAAATTATATATTTAAATTTAAATATAATTAAATTTAAATTTAAATTTCTTCAATTATTAAATTACCTGACCAAATATTGTTCTCAGTTGAAATCTATAGTTCTTAGCCGTCTGATAACTATTATTGTGATTTGCTGCATTACAACTTTATCTCTTTTTTTCTCCAGAGACTTTGACTCTTTACTGGGCTACAATTCTGTGGGTGCTAACCACCACTTGGAACCTACACCATACACCGATTATTCATCTGTGAGGCTATGGCGGTAAATATTGGCAGGCTATTACTGTACATCATCAGCATCATTGCCAACCTTGATCCTGCCTTTAACTGATCTTCACTCACAGACACTTCAAACAGCCAGCATTGAATAGGTGCTGGGAGGCTGCCAATCATTCCTTTCCCAGAGCCAATTGCAGCAACCTTACTGCTGCCTTAGCTCAGTTGGGCTAACCTATTATTGAGCATGCTACATCGGCCTTCCTTGCCTGTGCTGTATAGTTAGCCATTGAGAGGAAATCAAGAAAGATTTGCATTTTAAGAATGCTTTTCAAAACTGTGGGTTGGTTTCAAGTACTTTAAGACCAATAACATATTTTTGAAGTGTAGTTACTGTTGTAATACAGCAGCCAATTTCTGAACAGCAAGTTCCCACAAACAACTTATCACAAAATCACCAATGTTGCAGTGCAGAATCAGGCCATTGGGCCATTTACATTCATGCCATGTCTTCAACACAGCATTGTGACTTAATGCCATTATCCTGCCTTTTCTCCATACCTTTGTACATTGTTTCTATTCAAATAATCATTCAATGCCCTGTTAAATGCCTCAATTGACTCTACCTCTAACACATTTCCAGACCCAAACCACTCGTTATGTGAAACAGTTTTATTTTGCACATTACATTTTCTATGTTTGTAAATCACTTCAAATCTGTGTATCTTGTTCTCAATCATTTTACAAATAGAAGCAGTTTCTCCCTATTACTCTGTCCAAACCTCTTATAATTTTGAAAATTTCTCTCAGACCTCCTCTTAGCTTTCTTCTCTCCAAGAAGAACAGTCCCAACTTCTCCAATCAACCTCATAACTGACGTTTCTCATCCCTGGAACGACTCTTTGTCACACTCTCCAATTCATTCACATCCTTCTTGTGGTGTGGCACCCTGAAATGTACACAATACTCCAGCTGAGGGCTAACAAGTGTACTGTATAAGATCTGTACAGCTCTTATACTTGATGCCTTATTGAATAAAACCTGGGACACTGGATTCTTTATTTACTGTTCTCTCTACCTGTCCTGCTACCTTCAGTGAATCGGGTACTAAACTTTTAGTTGCTTCTGCTTCTGTACTCCCTTAAGTACTCTTCCTCCTATTTTCTCCTGTTCCTCCATGTTTTTCCTGACCAGGTGCATTACTTCACATTTCTCCATATTGAAATTCATTTGCACCCAGCTGTTTTCACTACCAACCTTTCTATGTCGTTTTGAAGTTCTGCATTGTTCTGCCCACAGTTTGTAATGTTCCCAAGCTTTCTGTCATCTGCAAACTTTGAAATATCCCCCTGTGCACCATGTTCTCGACCGCTAATGTATATCAAGAAAAGCAAGGGTCATAATACCTACCCTTGGGGAGCTTTATAATTGAAATAATGATTAGACAATCTGTTTTAGTGATGCTGGTTTGGTGAAAAACATTGATCAAGACACCATGGAGAACATCAACGCTCTTGCTCAAATAGCACTATGGGAACTTTTACATCCATTTAACTGTGTAGATTGGTTCTTGATTTAATGACTAATCTAAAAGACAGAATTGCTGATAGTGCACAGTGCTAGAGTGCCAGCTTAGCTTATGTGCTCAAATTTATGGAGTGATACTACAGACAGAAATGTTCTACGTTGAGACAAAATTGTCAGCAATTATGCCAACACTGGCATCTAACTATCATGTAGTCCTGTGCAATGTCAATGTAGTGGATAAGTGTTGGAAACGTGTAGATTTACAGCACTTAATAAGTCTTGGAAGCATAATATTGGACAACATCTGCACGTTGTCCATCGGTTGTAATATTAGGGTGCAGTCCCTGTGCAGTAGTTTAGATCATTGTTGTAGGATTACATGGTATTTCACAGGAAGAACAAGCCATTCCTCTGTGCAGTATTCTCACACTAATCAAGACCACTGACATCAGATGATATTGTCATCCACAACATTGCTGCTCATGGGAAATTGCTGATGTATAAAGAAAAAGCTAACTTTGATTTGTACAGCATCTATTACAGCATACCGTACGATGAGGTTAGGAACAGGAGAAGAAATGTCACACTGCTTGGAGGTTTTTATAGGCCTCTACAGAGTTCCAGGGAGGTGGAAGAGAGGATTGGCAAAATTATTCTGGGTAGGAGTGAAAGGAACAGGGTGGTCATTATGGGGAATTTTAACTTCCCCAACATTGACTGGAAATGCTATAACTCTCGTACATCGGATGGATCAGTTTTTGTCCAATGTGTACAGGAGGATTTCCTGACACAGTAGGTCCAAGGGTCAAAAGAGGGGAGGCCACACTGGATTGGTGCTTGGTAATGAACCAGGCCAGGTGTTTGATTTAGTTGTAGGTGAGCACTTTGGAGAGAGTGGCCATAATTCAGTTACGATTAGTTTAGCGATGGAAAGGGATAGGTACATGCCACAGGTCAAGAGTTATTGATGGGGCAAGGACAATTATAATGCGATTAGGCAAGAATTAGGATGCATAGAATGGGGTAGCAAAATGCTGGGGATGCAGACAATGGAAATGTGTAGGTTTAAGGAACAGATATTGCATGTCTTTGATAGGTATGGCCCTGTGAGGCAGGGAGGAAGTGATAATGTAAGGGAACCATGGTTTAGGACAGAACTTGCATCTATTGTTAAGCAGAAGAAGGAGGCATATGTGTTGATGAGGCAAGATGGTTCAGATGAGGTGATGAAGAGTTACAGATCAGCTAGGAAGGATTTAAAGAGAGAGTTAAGAAGAGCAAAGAGAGGACACGAGCAGTATTTAGCAAATAGAATAAAGGAGAACCCAAAAGCTTTCTATATGTATGTGAGGAATAAAAGGACAATTAGGGTAGGAATAGGGCCAGTCAAAGACAGAAGTAGGAATTTGAGTATGGACCCTGTGGAGATCGGAGAAGTGCTAAACAAACATTTCTCATCAGTTTTCACTCAGGAAAAGGAGAATATTGTAGAGGAGAAGAATGAGGTACGAGATATTAAACTAGAAAGGATTGAGATCAGTTACAAACAGATGTTATCAATTCTAGAAAGAGTGAAAGTAGACAAGTCCCCTGGGCCGGATGGGATTTATCCAAGGATTCTCTGGGAAGCTAGGGAGGAGATAGCAGAGCCTTTGGCTTTGGTAGTTGAGTCATCATTGTCTACACGTTTAGTAACAGGGGACTGCAAATGTTGTGCCCTTGTTCCAGAAGGGCAGTAGAGATGACCTAGGTAATTATAGACTAGTGAGTCTTACTTCTGTTGTAGGAAAGGTTTTGGAAAGGATTATAAGAGATAAGATTTATAATCATCTAGCAAGCAACAATTTGATTTCAGATAGTCAACACGATTTGGATGCTGCCTAAACAGCTGTGCTCTTCCAGCACCACTAATCCAGAATCTGGTTTCCAGCATCTGTAGTCATATAATCAAGGGCAGGTCGTGTCTCATAAACCTCATTGAGTTTTTTGAGAAGGTGACCAAGCATGTAGATGAAGGTAGGGCAATTGACATGGTATACATAGACTTCAGTAAAGCCTTTGATAAGGTTCCACATGGTAGGCTGTTGGAGAAAATGCAGAGGCATGGAATCGAGGGTGATTTAGCAGCTTGGATTAGAAACTGGCTTTCTGGAAGAAGGCAGCAAATGTTGTTGATAGAAAATATTCAGCCTGGATTCCGGTTACTAGTGGTGTGCCACAAGGATCTGTTTGGGACCATGCTGTTTGTTATTTTTATAAATGACTTAGACGCAGGCATAGGTGGATGGATTAGTAAATTTGCAGGTGACACTAAAGTTGTTGGAGGAGTGGACAGTTTGCAAGAATGTTACAGGTTGCGGGGGGACTTGGATAAACTGCAAATTTAGGCTGACAGGTGGCAAATGGAGTTCAATGCAACTAAATGTGAGGTGATGCACTTTGGGAAGAATAACAGGAAGGCAGAGTACTGGGTCAATGGAAAGCTTCTTGGTAGTGTGATGTGCAGAAGGATCTTGGAGTCTATGTACATAGATCCCTGAAAGTTGCTACCCATGTTGATAGTGCTGTTAAGAAGGCATACGGTGTGTTAGGTTTCATTGGTAGAGGGATTGAGTTCCAGAGCTGCAATATCATGCTGCAACTATACAAAATGCTAGTGCAGCCACTCTTGGAATATTGTGTACAGTTCTGGTCACCATATTTCGGGAAGGATGTGGAAGCATTGAAAAAGGTACAGAGAATACTTACCAGGATGTTGCCTGGTCTGGAAGGAAGGTCTTATGAAGAAAGGCTGAGAGACTTGGATCTGTTCTCATTGGAAAGAAGAAGGCTAAGAGGGGATTTGATAGACACATACAAGATGATTAGAGGAGTAGATAGGGTAGAGAGTGAAAGTCCTTTTCCTAGGATGATGATGTCAACTTGTACGAGGGGGCATAAATACAAATTGAGGGGTGATAGATTTAAGATACATGTCAGAGGCAGGTAGTGGTAAGGGCGTGGAATGCCCTTCCTGCCAATGTAGTCAACTCAGCCACATTTAAACAATCTTGGATAAGTACATGGATGATGATGGGATAGTGTAGGGGATGAGCTGAGAATATTCACAGGTCAGCACAACATCGAGGGCCGAAGGGCCTGTTCTGCACTGTATTGTTGTATGTTCTATGTTCTTTATAAGGATATCCCAAAATGCTTTGCAATCAAGGAAATACTTTAAAAGTGTACCCATTGTTTTAAAGTGTGCCATATTTGTCCACTATATGACAAACATTACTGTGATATTATAGAGAAAGTTCCCAGTGGTGCCAACATTTCAGGTGTATTGCTGCATTATTGACAGCTGAAAATGTGTTGCTGGTTAAAGCACAGCAGGTCAGGCAGCATCCAAGGAACAGGAAATTCAACATTTCGGGCCAGAGCCCGACAGTCAAGACTTCAGCTGCCCAGATCCTATGACCTGAATTTCCATCTTTTAACCTCTCTACATTTCTACCTGTCTCTTATCCTTTAAATGTTTCTTAAACTTTTTTTGTTATCTTGTAATATTTCATTATGTGTCGTTGTGTCAATTTAGCAATGCTTTGGGGGTATTTAACTATATTAAAAAGTCCTACATAAATGTAAATTTTTATTGTTGCTGATGTCATGAAGTATAAAATCACTTCTAGCTTACATAATTTACAATATAAACTTTACTAGTTAGACAGTGAAACGCTATGAGACTACAGTACCTGCTTAAAATATCAATCAGCTATTTGACAAGGTATATTGCCAAATGATAATGCTTCTTTTAGTTGTTCAGATGACTGTTGTACTGACCAGATTAACTATTTGGTATGCTGGAAATTATATGATTTCTTAAAATATGGACACTCAAAAGATTTTCATTATTTATAAATTGCACAATTGTGGAGAACAAGGAGGCTGTCTCTTTTGTTTTGGAAAAAAAATCACTAAATTGGTTGTCATTTTCTGACAGCACAGCTTGTAGGATCAGTTCCTTAAGAGTAAAGTCTACTAGTGAAAGTTTGTTGCAGCAGAAGCTCTGTTTAGTCCAATATATTTTTTTTTCTTCAAAATCTGAATTCATCATAATTAGATTGCTGAAAACGATCCTCATTTGCACTGTTGGTGACACAATTACATCATTCCAGTCAGCCTGATACAAACAGGACAGCGTAGGAAGTTGACAGTATCCCTTTAATACAGCTGCACATTCATATGAAAGCTTCATACTTGAACAGTTATTAATGAAGTGTGTTCTTTCCACTATAGGCATGTATCTTCCTATGATTACTATTGTAATCATGATTCACAGCTGCTGATGATACTTTGAGGTCAGTCACTTCTGTGAGCTTCAGTCATCTTCATTCCTGGAACACAGCCTAATTAGTCGAATTACATTCTTCAGCTATTATTTTGACCACAAAACAACGCTAAAGTTCATCCCTTTGCCATGAACCAGTGTGAGATTTTGCCAAAGTTTGTAAGTAATCACTGGGCAAAGAGAGCACCACATATTAGAACAAACCATGCAGTAAATACTCTCCTTGATAAACATGTAGCAAGTGATGTCACCCTGAGTTCTTCTATCCAAAACCACAGTTCCAAACACAACAATGACAGTCTCTGATAGTGAAAAGGAGCAGTACAATATGGAGCTTATCTAATACATAATGTCATTCTTCATGCATGTGTCACCTGTGGAATGTTCATTCATGTTTGAATAATGTGTGCTCTAGTGTTCAATTAATATCCCAAGATTTCATCGAATTTCTTGTGGCACTTTTACTCATTGTTTTGTCTCCTCGAAAACAGAAGTATTTTGCACAGATCATGGGAACTAAGTTTGATTGCTTCTTAATGTAAGGGTGGGGATTGTGAGCAAGGTGAACCAATGCCCATTCAAGTAGATAACATGCCAACTTCTGGCTGCCTGCAGTTTTGAATGGTTTCTGGTCTCAGTCAGACTCTGTGTTCTCTGCATGGATGCTGCCAGACCTGATGAGTTCATAGAATCCCTACAGTGTAGAAGCAGGACATTCTGCCCATTAAGTTCACAATGATCATCCAAGCAGCATCCCAGCCAGACACACCCCAGTACCCTATCCCTGTAACCCTGCATTTCCAATGGCTAACCAGCCCTAGCCTGTACATTCCTGCACACTATGGGCAATTTAGCATGCCCATTCCACCTGACCTGCACATCTTTGGACTGTGGGAAGAAACCAGACCACCCAGAGGAAACCCACCCAGACACGGGGAAAATATGCAAACTCCATACAGACAGTTGCCCAAAGGTGAAATTGAACATGGATCCCTGGTTTTGTGAGGCAGCAATGCTAACCACTGAGCCACCATTCATCCCACAGGAGTTTCTCCAACAATTTCTGTTTTGTTTCAGATTCCCAACATCCATAGATCTTTGCTTGGATTTTTGTGCTAACTGTGCTATTGAGTAGTTACCATGATTTCAAGCCACCTTTGTCCTGCTTGACGCTAGTCTGCACTGCTCAAAGAGGAGCTGCTCTGTGCCTGCAACAGATGGTGGGAGCCATCCAAAAAGTGAAACTGACCTGTGAAACATTGAACAATGTTAAATTGTGGGCGAGATCGAGCTTCAAAGGTTTGCGATGCTGCAGGTGGAGGAGATATCCTATGTTTGTGGGATGGGTGAGTGGGTGGAAGTCAGAAGACCATTCAGTCATAAGTTTGTCTTTCTGCAAAATCAGAAGAACTTTGGAACAAATTTAAAATGGAAATGGGACCAGATTTCAGGATTCCTTTCCTTAACTCTGGTGCCCCAGTTCTTTTGTTTGCGTGAGATAAAGATGCAGGGAGCGATCCTGCAGTCTGGCTCCACTGTAGGGATGAGCATCTCCAAGCTCAGTGCAATTCTCATAGAGCTGCAACAGCTTTTAGCATGAATGGGAGTCATAAGTCATAGTTGGATTTGGAAACCTTTCAATAGGTACGTTCAGAACATCTTCCACATCACATACCCGTTCCATGCAAACTAATGTCTTACTTCCCTGTATACTCTAAGTGCAGAACCAGATAACCACCGGTATGGAACTGCTCAGAAAAAGGACACTATTCAAACTTCTTCTGCTCATCAGCGTACCACGTTGATGGTTGATGGCTTGACTGCACCCTTTAATGGTCAGGATGGCTACGGGCTACACATCATGAGAAATCATGACATTTGCCCTGTCAAAATTTGAAGGAATCCTCCAAGATATTCTAAGCAGCTGACATGTAATTCCAGACAGCCAGTGGAATGTGTTTACAGCAGATTGGCTTTCAGAGGGCAGTGGAGGCCCAGTTTCTGGATTCATTTAAGAAAGAATTGGATAGAGCTCTCAAAGATAGTAGTATCAAGGGTTATGGAGATAAGGCAGGAATAGGATACTGATTAAGGATGATCAGCCATGATCATATTGAATGGTGGAGCAGGCTTGAAGAGCACAATGGCCTCCTCCTGCACCTATTGTCTATTGCCTACTTTACATCTTGCATTTATGCATGTCTTGTGCATCTAAACCAGTTGCTGTGTCATTGATGGATACTTGTAGTCATATAAATGCCATGCTTTAGTTGGCTGGAATGGCTCAACTGCAGCTGAACATCAAATAGATACAGAATCCTGGCATTACACCTGCTGCTTGTATACCCAGCAATGACCTACACTACCATCTGTTTGTAGTCATGCACCAAATAGACTTTGAGGGAACGGAATCTCTTTCCATTTCTCAAAAGAATACAGTTACAGCTAATGCCTCCTGCATGATGTGTGAGTAGTCAGTAATATCCTGCACCATGGAGAAAGGTGCAATCCTAATGAAGCCCCACATTCACTAGTCTCTGGCAAGAGGAAATGAAGGTTGATTGACTCTGAATGACCTTTAAGAGGGCAGCAGTGACCTCTCCGATGCAAAAGTGAAAAGCAATCGGTGAGATGTCTCATATATCTCTGGGTTCTCCTGGAAGAAAACAGATGCACAAAGCTTGTCTCCGTGGTCACCTTCAGTGATAAGCACTGCGATCCTTCTCCTGCTCTAAACTTGCACTTGTGACTGCAGCAGACTTCAGTAAGGAAATATTTCTTGAGGTTATTATTCCTCACTGAGGTCCAGGTAGGAGAATTGGTCTCTGACCATCCTGGCTGCATCTACTAAAGTCCTTCATGTGCTACTCCTCCTCCTCTTTGCAACAATATGACCTGTTTTGCATTCTCTCTGTTCATTCTCCAGATCGTGTTGTATTCCAAGGAGGATTACCCCTTGCACAGTACATATGGAACAAATAAGTTTATGGGGAGGTCAGTGTAAATCCCTCAGCACCTGCTGTCCTGTAGATATCACCAATCACTTGTAGAAGTATTGAAACAACCAGATTAAATCAACCTGCAACTGATCTGGAAGTAGTTGCTAGCTGTTTAAGCAATGTCGGTGGGGGGTTGTTGCCAACCAATGACAACTTCTTCAGTTGTGTGAGGATGAGAGGTACTGAGCTGGCTCACTGAGCTTCTAATTGGCAGAACTGTTATCACATCAGCTTGACATGCTGACTGAGATGCACTGTCAACTTGCTGCAACCTCTTGCATACTGAACTTCATGAAGGCGTAATCAAAGGATGAATAATGAGCCATAGATGGAAATGTTCTGTCTTTGCTTCCAAACTCAATTTCAAGGATTGGACCATGGACTTTCATTGGATTGCTGCCCACTAATGGGCAAAGTACAGCAAGGTTTGCCATGCTCTTCTGCATGATGGCTGACCAGGAATTCTCCTGCACTTACCATGTGCCATCAGACATACTAACACACAAGCCTATAGTCAACTTGTTTGCATGCATCATGAACATATCCTCCGTAGCTAAAATGTCAGAGCCCGGCACTTGATCCTGGAGGTTGATGTGCTGTTATTGTATCTCCAGAAGAAGATATTATTTGACAGCATCTTGGGACTTTAAGCAGGTTTGAAGAGGACAAAAAAGGCTAACAGAGGAAACTTCAAATGGTATGACTTATGTAGCAGAAGCTTTAGACAGTGTTAAGTGAGTTGAGAATTCACACACACAAGATCTCAGTCACAGCAATGAGAGTGTGTAAAAGAAGGATTGTAGTGAAAGAAGTTAGAGAAATGAGAAAGAGCCAGATCTGACAGGGATTTGCAGAAGAAATTTTCTATTTGACACATTGGGAGTACAAAAATTAACATCATTCAGTGACATCAGAGACGTTGGGTCACCAGGAGCTGACGTGGGAAAAGATCTGTGAATTAGGATTCCTAATGAGCTGTGAATTAGGATTCCTAATCCTTGTGGAAGGTTTAAGGAAAGAATGCTGGCCAGAGGAGTACCAGAATGGTCAAATCTCGAGATGGTTTTAGAAGTTAATAAGGACATTTATCAAAAAGAAATCACAGAAAATCTTACAGGTGAAATTGGTCCTAGCCAAGCAGCATAAGAAAACAGCAACTTGAAAGAGTCTGTTTTACAATGGGCCCAATTTCAACTGAAAATTGAAAACAAACTTCAGTCACATTCCCCCTGGCTGGAGCAATGACCAGAACTCTGGGATAAGTCAATTATCATATCAATCATGTTGAAACAGCTAGGCATACTCAATGATTTTCATGAGGTAAAGTCACTGAGGAGTGTCCAAGCAGATTAAGTCCCTAAAATTACCAGAAGAAACAATCTGCAAAAATATCCATTAAAGTTAGTGTACAATGCATCAGATAAACTGAGCATGATTTAGGTACACATAAAATAAATACACCCTCTTTATTTTCAGTTGAATGTCTTTCAGTTTGTATGACTTCTGATATAATGGCACCATGTCACTCACAGCAGCCTAAAAGACACTTCCTAAAACTTCAGTGGCCCTTTATCTTTAATCTTTAAGCAATTTTAAATAAAAACTGCAACAGCTGCTCTGCTTGTTCTACTGTAATAAAGCAATTAAGGCAATCACCACACAAAGATATCAGCTTCCACCACTATCATTAGTAAAAGGTATTTATACAGTTCAGCCCTTTAAATCGCACAGAGTTATCTCCGTTAACATTTTTCCCAGTTCTGGAAATGATGATGGAGAATCACTAACTCTGAGGAGAAATATTTGGCTAAATAAAGGCCCTGGAATGGAGTACTTCAGGACCGATCCCCTGCTGTCTCTGTTCATAGATCACACAGAGTAAGTTATGAATACCAGAAGAGGTGCGGGAAAGTCAATCTCTCACCACATGGATTCCTGCCAGCCTAATGTGCTATGTCTATAAGTTTAACTGTCATTGACTAATAGTTAAAGTGCAGATGTGAATATTGAGTGAAACAACTCCCTGAGTGTTATGAAGCTGTATTCCAGTTCAACAAACAATGTTAAACACAATATAATTTTTGACTCTTTTCCCCTGATATGATTGAGTTGACATCCTCTATGTCAGAAGAAACTGTCTGTTGAACATGCCCAATACATGATTTGAACAGAACACCTCCTCCTCTCACTCTGTACCAGCTGTGAGTCATTCCTTTAATGTGCAAATTTCCAATCCATACAACTGCACAATGAAAGCTGGCACTTCTCCAGCATAAAGTTGACCCACAGCTTCCAAAATGTGACATCAATGGCATTCAGTGTTTCCACACTCCTGGCAATGTCAGACACAGCAGATTATGTGTATCCTTGCTCAGGGTTTTATAATGTTAAATTTAGTAGAAATAAAATACTTTACTGACTCTAGTGATCATTGTCTGGTGCAATCAATTAAAATTTTGTTTCTCATATGACGTCCAATTTTTATCAGTAATCCTCCTATGCACACTTAACTTCCCAAGTACTAAGTTTTGTAATGTTTTTACAACCACTTGGATTTCACACCCTGATTTTTATTTTGTAGGCTGCGTACAGTAATTTGGTTGGATGTGTGAAGTGCATGACATTTACTCTTATCTCAAGCAATCTTATTGAAGAGTGCAGGACGACATTTTGGCTCAGCAAACTGGGAATATTGTTTAAAATGCCCAGCAAAGAGTTTGACATATTTACCACAGTTTTTTATGCCATTACAAGCATATAAGTCGAACCCCATTTTAAGTCTGTATAAATGACTTTGATTGGGTTGAAATTGGGCTATTCTTTGAATAGTAGTATATTATAGCAGGACCTTGATTCATAAATTTTGAGACAGCTTTTAACAAAATAAAATGTTCTTTTCATTCAAAAATATAACCTTAAATGTTGATCTAGAAATGTAGATCAGTAAAAGGATACATAGTCTTTCATAGGTTGTGGATTGCATTGTTAGGACCAATGTTTATTGCCCGCCCATAGTTGCCCTGGAGAAGGTGATGATGCCTTCTTGAACTGTAACAGTATTTTGACCCAGCGACACCGAAGGAACATCAATATAACTCCAAATCAGGATGATGAGTGACTTGAAGAGGAACTTGCAGGATATGGTATTCCTGGGTGTCTGTTGCACTTATCTTTCTGAATGGTAATGGTGATGGATTTGCAAGATCCTGTCTAAGGAATCTTAGTGAATTTCTACAGCAGATCGTGTAGGTGGTACATACTGCAGCTGCTGAGAATCAGTGGTGGGGGGACTTATTGTTTGTTGACATGGTGCCAATCAAACAGACTGCCTTGTCCTGGATGGTAGACAAGCAGGAGGCTGGAAGAACACAGCAAGCCAGGCAACATCAGGAGATGGAGAAATCAACATTTTGGATGTAACCCCTCTTCCTTGGATTCCAGAGTCTGCAGGTTTTTTTTGTCTCGAACCAAGCTTGTCCTGGTTGGTGTCAAACATCTTATTTGTTGAAAAGGCACTCATCCAGACAAGAGGGGAGTATTTCATTACACTCCTGACTTTTGCTTTGTAGACGATGGACAGGCTTTTGGGAGTCAGGAGATGAGATATTCACTGCAGTGTTCCTAGCCTCTGACATACTATTTAATCACAATACTTGGGTGACTCGTCCAGTTTAATTTCTGGTCCATGGTAACCCCCAGCAGGTTGATAGGGGGGATTTGGTAATAGTGATGACATTGAATTCCAAAATTCTATTTTGATGAAGATTGTTATTGATACAGGCTGCAAATGTTACCAAACCTGGATATTGTCCAGATCTTGCTGCATTTAGACATGGACTAATGTTCCTGGGGCCTGAAGTGTTCAGGAGCTGATTGGCCTTGACAAGCCCCAAAAAGGGTATCAATGAGCAAAGTATTGCACAACAAGTGTTACTTGTTAGTCCCACCCATGACACCTTCCATTATTTTGCTGATCAAGTGTACATTAACGTAGCAGTATTCGTGTACAGGAAATACTTGGGCAGTTTTTGACATTGTCAAGTTGATACCAATATTGTAACTGTGCCAAAGCAGCTTGGCTAATGATGCACAGATTTTAGACCACATGCCATTAATACTATTGCCATAATTTTATTAGGGCCTGTAACTTATTCATGGTTCAGTGCCTTCAGTCAAGCTCATGATGTCATGTAGGTTGGCTCAAATTGGCTGAAAATTGGTATCTATGATGCTGGGAACCTCTGGCACAGACTAAGATGGATCAAACAATGAGTACCTTCTGGTTGAAAGATTGTCACAAGTGCTTCAGCCTTCTGCGGAGTTGCCCGATCATTGAGGATAGGGATTTCCAGTGAGAATTTGAATTGTCCAACATTGGATGTGCAGAACTGAGGAGCTTAGTTCTGATCTATTGGTTGTGGCCTTACTTAACCCTATCACATATTGCTTATGCTCTTTGGCAAACAAGTAGTCTTGTGATGTTGCTTCACCAGGTTGACACCTCATTGTCTGATCCTGCTCCTGGCATTGCCCTTCAAATCAGAATTAATCCACTGGCCTGAAGGTATCAGTAGAGTGGGGAATATGCCAGGTCATGAAGTTACAGAGAATTTTGGAATACAATTCTGCTACTGCTGGTGGCTCACTCTGCCTTAGGGTTGCCCTGTCTTGAGTTGGTAGATTTGTTCCAAGTAAGTGTTATTAAGCATGGTGATTTAGCAATGTCACAATGTACAGTAATTTCAATGGGACCTCATCCCCACAAGAACTGTGCAGTAGTCTATACTATCATGGACAGAAGATCCTGGGACAGAGAAATTGGCCATGATGAGATCAAATATGCTCATCCTTTTTGTTGGTTGCCCCCAGCACCTGGCATGGACAGTTATTGGGATAACTAAGCCTCTTTTCTTCCAAGAAGGTTCTTTTTCTGTTCATTATGATGTATTGGTGTAGGATTGTAATGAGGTCAGCCAGGTGGACCTCAGAGAATATGAGCTCCCTGATTGGGGCTGTTAAGCTGGCCAATCAGGGAGCTTTGGCTGACAGATAAGAACAGGTTTGTCAGAGGTTCTATTCACTCTGAGAGCTGGCTCTGAGGGAGCTGGATCAGTGTCAAGGACTCTCCACATGTAAAAATACACTGATCTGGTGATGGAATACCTACTTCTGTGGAATTATTTCAATTGGATTATTACATGGTACAAAGTGTGGTGTAAAGGATTAAAGGATTAAGTATACCTTTCAGAATAACTCCAGTGCAGCATTCCCTCTCAGTGTGGAAGCTGTATATAAACCTTGGAGGTCTGCACAACGATGAAAATAATGAGAGGGCATGTTGCTTCTCAGCATCTGTGAGAGGATCTATGAGATAATGTCAATCAATGTGAAGCTAGAAAAGCACAGCATGTTAGACTTGCTGAGTTGCAAGAAAGTCAACGTTTCGTGTCAATACCCTTTGTGACCCCATTGTGGCCTGAAACATAGAGTTTCCTGCTCATCAGATGCTCTCTGACCTGCTGTGCTCTTCCAGCTTCACATGTATTAACTTTGACTTCCAGCATCTGCAGTCCTTACTGTCTCATAACCTATGAGATAATGTCTGATCACATGTAACTGAAGCTTGAGATTGTAGGCTTTTACAAGATGTGTTCTGCTGTCACACCTTTTTAGAGAATTAGAAGTAGCATATGCTTACATGAGTGCAGTGAAAAGTTTACAAAATCGCCACTAGGCACCATCTTATGGCCAAAATTACCTAGGTACAGGATTTTAGGAATAAGTTAGAAAACAAAGAAATAAGAAGTTCAGCATTACACTTCATGCTATCTTATGTACAAAGCGACTGAGGTACAAAATCTTTGAAATAAATCAGAAAAATAACAAAATACAAAATAAACAATGTCACAGTCCTTCAAGCAGACCACATTCAGCCTCACCTCCAGACCAAACCGCGCCTCATCTCCAGACCAAACCGGGCCTCATCTCCACAACAAACCGGGCCTCACCTCCAAACCAAACCGGGCCTCACCTCCAGAGCAAATTGGGCTTCACTTCCAAACCACACTGGGCCACACCTCCAGAACAAACCCAACCTCACCTCCAGACTGCAACAGGCCTCACCTCCAGACCAAACTGGCCCACACCTCCAGACTGCACCGGGCCTCACCTCCAGACCAAACCGGGCCTCACATCCAGACCAAACTGAGCCACACCTCCAGACCAAACCAGGCCTCATATCCAGACCAAACTGGGCCACACCTCCAGACCAAACCAGGCCTCACCTCCAGACTGCACAGGGCCACACCTCCAGACCAAACCGGCCACACCTCCAGACCAAACCAGGCCTCACGTCCAGACCAAACCGGCCCACACCTCCAGACCAAACCAGGCCTCACCTCCAGACTGCACAGGGCCACACCTCCAGACCAAACCGGCCACACCTCCAGACCAAACCAGGCCTCACCTCCAGACCAAACCGGGACACACCTCCAGACCAAAACGGGCCTCACTTCCAGACCAAACCGGCCTTAGCTCCGATCTGCAAATGTTCATTCACCTGCGTATAGATTTTGGAAGGCATAAAGTGGTGCCACCTTTGGATACATCTGTCTGGCAGATAGAGGACACTTTTTCACTTGAAGCCCAGAAGCAATTTTTTGTTATTCTTCCTATGTGACTACTGTAAAAATGCAAACAGCTTTAAAGCAACAAATATCACTTTCAGGCCCAGAAAGGTCATTTGTCTTATTGTATCCAACACATTTTTTATCCTGTAACTCAAACAACAAATTTATGGCATCGTGTAATATGTAAAGCGATTATTTGTTAATGCTAGTTACATAGTTCAACAAGTTCATTATCATAACAAAAAAAATGATTAATTTCCTTTACTTTTTCCTTCTTTCTTGCTTTTTTTTCATTATGTCATTATAGTGCATCAATAACAAGTGTATGAGTGCTTTAATTTTCAGTTGTAGTTCTTAAATAATGAGCTGTTTGTACAATGTTATACTATGTCTGCAACAAATAGCAACAAACCTTTAAAGAAATGGATTTGCTTATGATCACACATTTGCGTTGATAGCTTTAGATTCACACAAATTGCAGCCTTTGTAAAGAAGACAGGTGTTACTTCTCAGGAGATGTGGTAACCCAAAGGAAATCGAAGGCAGTGGGGATGAGTCACAAATGGGTTCTTTTAATGTGAACTAAAGGCAAATAATTCAAGTTTGTAACCTGGGAAAAATGTGTATATTTCAAAGAGCCTAGCACTCTATTGTTAGTGTCCTGAGCACTGAGACGAGCTTTTAACATCATAATGAAGGATGTTCCCTGATGGATTATCTGGAGATAGGATTAATTCCTTCACAGCTTCTCTGGAGGCCAGACATTTTAGTCCTGAGTACACAAGAAATGGAGCTGCCAACACTTTATCTCATTTTCAAACTCTGGTGTGTGAATCAAATTCCTTTCCCCGAATCTCCATTTAGTTTTGTTGTGAAATACCGTCCTGGCTTTAAGTGAAAAAGACGACTGAAGATCCAAACTAAGTTGATTTGGAGGATTTAAATGCAGGCCTAAATGCTTCAAAAGTGACAAGAGATTATACTTTTAAAAGGGAATGGTGCTTTTTTTAGGATAAGGAGGTAGGCGATTGGGGGGTGGAGGGGGAAAGATGGGGAGGGGAAGGTTATTAAAATTTGCCAAAGTCAAAAGTGCAAAATGTACTTTAATCAGGTAGGACCAAAGATAGTGAACTGTATAAACCTCTTGCAATTGCCACAGGACTTTCACCACGCCCCTTCCCCTGATCCACTGAAATGTGTTCATGTTCTTTGAGAATTGATGTATTTCAATATATTTTTATGGGAATTCCAGGCATTTGTGCCACAAGATGACCTGTTGACAAGTCTTGATACTTCAATGGCTATGAAATCTGTGGTTTGTTTTCATGGCGAGTCTAATAATGTGTCAATTAGTATTTCCCAGTGCTCCTTTCATCTGTGAGTTAAGGCTTTTGGGTAATACTTTGCTGCAGTCAACAATCTTTGCACTAAAGGGCTCTGAGCAAAATGAGTTATACTGTCAGTAGAAAATGCTAACATCCTTGGTCAGTACTGACATTTACCTGCCACAAAACTGGATTTACAGTCATTAGCAAAAAAAGATGTAATTGAAAAATAATTCTTTTTTTTAATGTCTTAAAGTTGAGTCAGGTCACAGCTAGTGAATCTATATGGTACATCTACTGCTCCAAAGTCAAGTGGCAGGGTGACATTTTACTTTCAGTCAGATCTAGCCTGAGGGAGTTTAATAAATAGAATGATTTAGAAGGGCCACTGGGAAAAGATGATAGTATACAGAGTTTTTTTGTTGTCTACAAGAAGGGCATTAGTGGATACATCAAAAAGGAGTGCAGAAATGGTGCAAGACTGCAGAGCACAGGAGGTAGATGATTTATAACTGGGTTCGACAACAAGTAGGAAGTATCCTGCAACATGCATTTCAGGAGCAATCCTTGAGGAGGTGTTTGTTAATCTGATCGTTTATGACTGAGGTGTTTCCCTTGGCCCACTATAAACATACAGTGACAATTGACAAGGAAGAATATGTTAACCTGGTCATTTTCCATACCTTTCATCATGGAGGAGTTAACTGATCTGTATACAGTGTCACCCTTTTTCCCTTTATTCAAGGTTGAAGGTGAACAATTACTCCTCCGCAATCTCACCCTTACAATAATAACTGTAATTTTTAAGAATGTAACCTGATTGAACATCCTTTACTTATGTCCAACACTTCTCCAGCCACTTGAGTGCTGAGGTTTCTCACAGTCCTTACTGTGCACAGCAAGCAAAATCAAAATTCCTTTACTATCTCTTCACTGTCAATTCTGCTCAGCATGCGTCAAGTTGATTGTTCAGTCACAGGGCCTGTGGAGTATCTTGCTACTATCACAGTTGATACAGGACACTTCCAACCAAAGTATCATAATGACTACTATTTTCTCCAGAACTGCCACCCCTGTAATTTTCACCGTGTTGTCAGTTAACCCTAGGCATTAGAGCAGCGTTAGGTAGAAATGCCTATCTATAGGGTATTCGATCCATTATCTGTCTTCATAGGGATACTAAGAACCTCTATTTTCTTAAAGTTTTTTTTAACTGAGCACAAAGATAAATTCAAGGCAATATGTTAGCACATTTTAAGCGTGCTATTGATGGAATAACTATAAAGTTAATCTGTGAATTTGTACAACAAGATACTATTCATCTAAGAACACTTGTATCAATCAATTGTGCATTACAGTAAGGATGAAGCATTGTGACTAAAGAGTCTGTTGAAAACTGGCTTTAGTACTAATGGTATCCTATGATTTGGAGATGCCGGTGTTGGACTGGGGTGTACAAATTTAAAATCACACAACACCAGGTTATAGTCCTGTAGGTTTAATTGGAAGCACTAGTTCATTTTTGACTGGTGTTATTATACTTGCAATAGAGTGACCCTAATAATGCCCGATAATTCAATGGACTAGTGCTTCTTTGGGGAAAACATGTTCACAGGAAAACTGTAGGAGTGGTAAGGTGCTGCTTCACAGCAGCAGGGACCCGTATTCAATTTTCAGCCTTAAGTGACTGTTTCTGTGGATTTTGCACATTCTCCCTGAGTCTGCATGGGTTTCCTCCCACAGTCCAAAGATGTGCAGTTAGGCGGATTAACCATAGGAAATGCAAAGTTGCAGGGATAGAGTAGAGGGGGGGGGTGGGATGCTGTTCAGAGAGTCGGTGTGGACTCGATGGTCTGAATGGCCTGCTTCTGCACTGTAGGGATTCAATTATTATAGTAATCTTCTATCCATAGCTTTCAATACATGGCAATTCCAAGAGTTGACTCCCTGCCAGTGCCTTCTGTATTGTGTATTAAGACAGTGAGAGCAAGCCCATCATTATTAACTAATTTCTCCTACATATACCACACTTGAGCATCATGCAATAGTTGTGTTACAATAAATTGCAAAGATTGTAATCCCATCAGACTTGAACCTCAGCTTTTCTTTCTTCTAAGATGCTTTGCTGAACTATTTCAGATTACTAAGGATATGTTATGAAGATACATCACTCTCACTGTTTTTGCCTGAATCCAATAGATTCCATGCCATCGCCTTTCAATCTAGCCTATGATTCTTTCTCTGTGCCATGCCTCACCAGTACTTTGGGCCTTATCCAACATTTATAAAGTGGCCAAAATTCTGTGCATTCATAATTTATGGTGATTGAAGAGCTATAATTTGTTTCTCCTCATAGTGGATACTCTGTTTTTTTTTCTGGACTTTTAGAGGTACCTCTTCTAGGATTACATATTTTTCCATGAAAATTGAAAGCAAGTAGCTTTGAGAGTGGTTATGGAGGCTTCCACAATAGAGTTTGAGGTCAAAAAAACCCCACATGTAAACCACAAGATGCATGGCATAAATATTTATTACGTATGTATAAACAATATGTACTGTACACACAGGAATGTTGGATAGTAGAGCCTTTTTAGATTAAATAAAAGTTTGACCTTTTTTTCCTGCAGTGCAATGAGTTAGTCCATTTAAATTGGGGTCAGTGAAAATAAGTGGCGAAAATATCACAGTGCTGGCAATTTTACAAAACTGTTCTTTAACACTGTTTATGAAGGAAACCCAGTTCTCTGTTTGTACACTACGTCCATTCAGAAGTGAAACAATGGATGCCTTTACCCATGTAAATAACGATTCTGAATCTGTCAATACTGCCAGAAGTTCTTAAAAACATAAGGACTTAATTTTACATTCTTAACTAATCCCTGTCACCTCTTCAGCCAATTCCATTGCTGAAGATTCTCACTGAATTCCAGATGTGCACATTTTCAAACAACTACTTTTCCAACATATTTTCAACAGCACTAAGAGTTTAAAACCAAGGCTCAGGTTTTGTGATCAACAGGGAGGAAACTGCTCTCAAAGTTTTCGTGATCTATGTGATGTGGATTTCATCTTTACTGATGTCAGTTGCCTTCTGCCAATGATTATAAAAGTATTCAGCAACAATGATGTCAACAAGGAGATTTAGAAGTTAATTGAACATGAATTAATTAATTAATCTGATGACAGGTCAAACTCTGTCTGTCTCCACAGATGCTGCCAGACCTGTTGCTTATTTGCAGCAATCCTTGATTTTATTTTGCATTTCCAACATCCCCAGTATTCAATAAAAAACAACCAAAAGATCTGCAGATGCTGTAAATCCAAAACAAAAACAGAAATTGCCTGGAAAATCTCAGTAGGTCTGGCAGCCTCTACAGAGAGAAATCAGAGTTAATGTTTTGGATCGAGTGACCCTTCATCAGAACTGGGGTCAGAGTTTTTCCAGTAATTTCTGGTTTTGATTCTCAGTATTCAACTTGTTGATGAAGCAATTAATTACATTGTAGAATTCTTGCAGATAGTGAGCCAAGACATTAAAGGCACTGATTATCCTGAACTTTATAATAATTTCACAGAGAGAAAGAATAAAGTTTGATATCGTCCAGGACAAGGCAGCCTGCTTCACTGGCACCATCTTCTCAAACATTTACTGCCTCCATCACTGATGCAGCGTAACAGTAAATGCCATCTACAGAATGCACTGCAGAAATTCACCACCTTCTAAACCCAGGACCACTACTATTCAGAAAAACAAGGGCGGATGATACATGGGAACATCATTGCTTGGGAGTTTCTTCCAAGACACATCCTGACTTGGAACTCGACAGTCTTTCAATGGCACTGGGTCAAAACAGCATTGTGAGTCTAACTACAGCAAGTGGATTGTATGAGTTCCAAAAAAAGGTAGCTCATCATTCACCTTTTCAAAAGCAACTAAAGACAGGCAATAGATCCTGATCCAACCTGCGTCACCTGCATCACATGGATGAATTGTCAAAAAAGGTAGACTCTGAAATATAATTCTTTTTAAATAAATATTTCTATTATTTTCAAAATCTTTGGATTTTTTAATATCATAATGAAGAAATTTGGTGCTGCACAAGTACAAAATTGGCCCCTTATGGTCAGAATGATTATTAAGTAGCTTAATAGTAGTTTAATAGTACAAGTTTACTTAATTCCAAGCGATTACTAAGATTTTTGTCTGGGAGAACTTGGACAGAACATGCTGTGGAGAAGCAGGGAATCTCTCTTACAGGCAGTTTCAGATTTTTGTGGTTAACAGTATAGGCACAAGACATTGTACTCAGTTTCAGTGTTGCAATGATGAATCTTATAGCACCTTTCACCTGAATTTTGTGGGTACTACCTTTATACATAGAGTCATTTTCCTAATCAGCCTGTTGAGATGAACAGATGGGATTTTATTCCTGGCCTCCTATCATAGAAGTAGAGACATTACCACTGTGCTGTAAGAGTTCCACGACTTATGCACAGATATTTTCAAATCAACCATTTCAGCAATGTTATGACGCACCTCTGGAGCAGGTGGGACTTGAACTTAGGTCACTTGGTTCAGAGATAGGACACTACCACTGCACCAGTAGAGCCCTGCTTTAAGTTTTTTTTGTTTGACCGATTTTTATAATCAGCAGTTCAGTGACATTATGACACACCTCTGGAGCAGGTGGGACTGAGTCCTGGGGTAGGGACAATTTCATTATATCACAAGAGCCCTGCTTTAAGTTCACTTATTTTAATAGATTAACACTGCCATTAAAACAACAGGTGTTAGACAAGCTCTTTAAGCATTCATCAGTTCTCATAACTAATAACGTACCATTATAAATGACTGAAATGCACAGCAAACTGACCTCCATCTAAATGAAAAGTACATAGATTAATGTCTGAAATAACCATCAGTAATTAGCCAAAGGTTTTACTTCAATGAATCAGTTATTTTTATTTCTCCTGAAAGTAATTAAAGTTATTTATATTAACAGTTAAACCATCCTATCCTCAACATGTGTAAGGTTACACCTGTCAGTGGGCAACCAGAGCAATTGGGACTGGGACAGATGGTAACTGGACAATTTTGGTTTCATGCACTTAGAATGCGTTGCGATTTTTGTCAATTTTCACTGTCAAGCTGCTGGATCACAAATTAACTTGATGGCTGTAAAAAATTAATGATTTCATCACCTCCTAATAGTTAGAGCAGGAGTCACTTCAGAAATACACCATTGACCAGAAGATGTCTGTCATCATAGGAGCAGAAAGCTGAATGTTCACCACAGAGGTGAGAACAAGGACTCTGGATTTGTTCTGGGCTCGGGAATCCTCTTCTGTGTGAAACCAATTAGAGCTAAGAATTTCACTTGGGTATGTCCCCACATGACATGTAAAGGTGTTCCCAATTCCAGTCCCAAAGTTGAAAGGTCTTTCAGTGGTTTCCAGCTTCAGAAAGCCACCCAGCTGCATAAATGGATAGTAAGTGGAAGGAGTGTGCTTCAACAAGGTCTCAGCTATATTCTTTTTTAAACTTAGATTAAAATGCATTAAAGTAAATTAAGATGGAGGGACCTTTCTAGAGTTTGGACTTTGACTTTCAGCTGCACAGTCCTCCCTCCTCCCCCATCCAGCAGCAAGTAGGAGGGCCTGTAAGCTGCCAGAAGCCACTTTGTCCTCACCTCCAGATAGCTGCTCTGACCCAGTAATGTCAGGAAAATCCCACTCAGCCTTTTAAGCCGATCTTCAATAAATCTCTCAACAAGGAAATATTCACTCTGTGGCATCTTAGTCCATTCCTCAGGCACCCCAAAACCCTCTGCTGTTCACTACTACACCTTTCCACGTCAATGTAGAGATGCACATCTGCACATCCACTTCCTCCATCCCCACTGCCGAAGGTCCCAAACAATCCTTTGAACTGAATTGTTTGGACATCTTGCAATTGAACACATTGCATTCACTGCCTACAATGTGGTTTTGTTTATATTGGAGGAGAACACACACAGACGGGATGGCTATTTTAAAGAACACCTCCATTTAATCTTCAAGGTTCTGGCCACTTATCAATCATAGAATCCCTCCAGTATGGGAGCAGATCCATCAGCCCATCTTGACCACCTCAAGGACACCCATCCTATCTATTCCTTTCCCATGGCCAATCCACCTAGCTTGCACATCTTTGGACTGCGGGAGGAAACTAAAGCACCCGGAGGAATCCCATGCAGACGTAGGGAGAATGTACAAGCTCCACAAAGAGAGTCACTTGAGGGTGGAATTGAACCCAAGTTCCTGGCTCCTAGGCAACAGTGCTGACCATGAGCTCCCGTGCCACCCTTTGTCATCTTAATTTGTTACCTTGCTCCTACTCTGACCTGCTGCAGTGTCCCAGTGATATGCAACATAAGTTTGATAAACATAACCTCATCTTTGGATTCGGCACTTCCTAGTCATTTGAACTCAACATTGGGTTCAACATCTATTAGGTCTTAAGCATTGCTTCAGGCTTGTTCCCTGTGTTTTTGTTTGCTTTTTCCTTGTGTTATTGGGTTGGTCTTTATTTCTTTTCTTGCTTTATCCCTTATGATGCATTCAGATGGTTTGTATGTGGCAATTCAAGCTTTGTTTGAAAACAACCTTTTTTTTACACTATATCCATTGCCCTGCGGTGTGGTAGTCCAGAAGTAGAGGACATGGGTTTAGGGTGAGAGCAGAAAGATTTGAAAGGGACCTAAGAAGCAACTTTTTCAAGCAGAGGGTGGTGGGTGCCAGAGGAAGTGGTGGAGCTGCCAGAGGAAATGGTGGAGGCTGGTACAATTACAGCATTTAAAAGGCACGGATGGGTATATGAATAGGAAGGGTTTAGAGGGATATACGCCAAGTGCTGGCAATAGGACTAGATTAAGTTAGGATCTGGTCAGCATGGATGGGTTGGACCAAAGGGTCTGTTTGTCTGTTGCTGTACAATTCTATGATTCTATTTACAATATTTACAGAGACATGGTTCAGTAAGACTCTTCCCTTATGTGCCAGTTTCATGTGATCTGACATCACCGAACATCACTGATGATACACCCTATCTACTATCTTATTTATTTTGCACAGTGGTGGGAGGTGTCAGTGACAACATAAACCTGACATCCCTATAATGGGTAATACTGACAGCAACGTCCCAAAACTGGCACACCATTTGACATCAATATCTTTGGGTCCTCTGTCCCCCAACCTTTGTTTCCAACATTGGAAGCAGATTGGAAGGTCAGCCTTCCATGCATGTCTGCCAATCAAAAATCCCGGAAACTCCAAATAGAGGTAGTTGCACCAGGGATTCGCCCAAGAAAGGTTAAGTGATTCAATCATGGCTGGACATTTGTAAAAAAGATTAGTGCCTGACCCTAGCATCAGCAGTCCAGGCAGCAAAGCTGACCTTGGCAGCCCAACTCACTTGAAATCTTGATGGGCCAATAAGCTTCCTTTTGTGGGCCAATAGGCTCTACCCACTTCCTTGGATAGACAGTCATAAGTCATAGATTTGTATAGCACGGAAACAGACACTTGGTCCAATCGTCCATGTCAACCAAATTAATCTCGTCCCATTTGCCAGCATTTGGGCCATATCCCACTTAACCCTTTCTATTCATATGTCTTTTAAATGTTTTAATTGTACCAGCCTCCACCACTTCCTCTGGCAGCTCATTGCATGTAAAATTCACTCCTTAGGTACCTTTTATTTCTTTCCCATCTCACCTCAAACCTATGCCTTCTAGTTTTGGACTCATCTTCCCTGGGACAAAGACTTTGACTATTCACCCAATCCGTGCCCCTTAAAGTTTGATAAAGTAAGGTCACCACTCAACCTCTGACTCCAGGGAAAATAGCCCCAGCCTATTCAGCCTCTCCCTTTAGCTCAAACCCTCCAACCCCGGCAATGTCCTTATGAACCTTTTCTGCATCCTTTCAAGTATAACCACATCTTTCTGACTGCAGAGAGACAGGAATTGAATGCAGTGTTCCAAAAAAGGCCAAACCAATATCCTGTGCAGCTGTAACATGCCACCACAAGTCCTATACTCAGTGCACTGACATATATAAGATCGTATGGTACAATTATGAAGAGGAGCAGAAATTTCCCTCTTCTGTCCTTGTCAACAACTAGCTCACAAGCTTTTCTTCTTTGGCAGTCTTCAAGCTTGAAGATGACTTGTTTCCACTCTGATGGTGATGGTGGGGGGGCATTAAGGGGTATATGTGTGTGGCTGGGTGGATTCTGCAGTGGTTGGATACTCAAGAGCTTGAGCTGCAAACTTTGTGACAGGTAAGGCAGGTAATGTTTGAGGAGGCAGGTAGGTGGGTGGGAGGGTGTCTCCGAATTCAGCACGGACTCTTTCCACTGCTTGTGCCTGGCCTCCACATGCTCCACTCAGTGACACTCAATATGTTGGCACCTTTACAGGTGCCTCCTCTCTGCTTTGTGCATTTTAGGGCGAGCGATTCCCAAGTGTCAGTGCGAGTGTTGCATTTGTTTAATGAACCTTTTAAGGTTCTAGATCCTTATATTGTTTCCTCTAGTGATTGCTTACCATTGCAGAGCCATTAGATTGGGGAGTCTTGTATCTGGCAAACTAATAACTTCAAAGCATCTTTCCAATCATTGTGTTATTGCTGTTTATGGGGTATTACTGGTACAAATTAGTTGCCGCATTTCTTAAAAATCTGGCCAAAGTATTTCATTTGTGTTAAAGCTGTTGTGAAAGGTGCCACATAAATGCAAATCCTTTTTGAATTACAATTGCACCACTTCACTGATGAAGTAGTGGTAGTTTAAAGTTCAATGCTAACCATCCCTTTTGAAGCACCAATAATCACTTTTATTTTAAGGTTTAAAGCAACTGTAACCTTCTAATAGAAATGGCTTTTGTCTTTCAAGGTAAAAATAACAGAAGACTTCACATTGTTTCCAAATTAGTAAAAGAAAATGTCAAAATCATAATCATTAAGAGAATAGCCTGGCTCTTCTTTGAAATGGATATCGTTGCTTCAGATTGGGATCTTCCTTTACTCAGTTCTAAATATGCAACTGTTGAATACTACATAGAAGTGCATTTCTGTTTCTGTGCTTCAGTAAAAATGATTCAGTTTTGTGTATGCCTGCAGAATGAGCGACAAGAAGTCAATATCATGTTGCACTTTCAGCCTAACGACTGGTTTTGAAGTGTTAGTAAGTTTATGTTCTGAATCACTATTATATCAGTTGCTTAGTGCCATCTCAGCTTTTTAAGAAACTGCCCATTAGCTTCAGTCAGCTCGATAGGTTGGCATGCGTGGACTTGACTCGCAGGATGGAAAACAGGATATAATTTGAATTACGCCCCCACATTAATTGTCTCATCTCCTGAGGAATTTTCTTGTGGGCTCTGGAAAGCTTTGTCTGTCTTTTTGGCTTTTGGAACAATAAGTACGTGGTACTAACCATTTCCTGGTTCATTTTTGATGTCTTGTGTAGGCTTTTGAATCACTTGAAATCATACAGCATTAATGACCATTGCTTTGTTACCAGCAGATTCAAAAGAATGAATAATTGAAGAAAAATCTGTTGACGACATTAACTAGGCCATTTCTCCATCCACAGTAAGTTAATATCATCTTTGCATCATGCACAGCTGTCACATGTCCCTGGTTTAAGAAGTGACATGGTCTAATTCTATGTGGATCCGTTCTCACCATGGAACAGAACAGCTAGTTTGCCAAAAACTCCTCACATTTCTGTTTCGCTGCACGTCAGATCACCACAGTGCAGTAGGAATTCCTCCACCTCAACTAAGATATTTTGTCTCTTCAACTTTGCTTTAGTTGTTTCCCTGTCTCCTGGTCAGCACTTCTCTTGCCCCTTGCAGCAGGAACACACAAACATCATCTTCTCCATTGACAGCTGGTGCATAAATATAGGTTGTTGAATTTTTGGCACCAGTCCCAACAGCAGTATGTTAAGCTTATAAAATTACTCATGTGCACACTCCATGTTGATCAATGGGCAAGGATCTTGCTTTTCAGGATAGAGGAATGAAACAATCCTAAATTGTCTCGCCAGTGTCCTTTTTTTCACAGTTTATTGGAATGGGTTTGCTATCATAGCTGAGCTAGTAGTGGAAGGGGGGCTTGTTTAAGGATTGAAGCAATTTACTTTGGGTTGATCCCTGGAATTCATTTGGGCTGGGAGACAACAAAGAGCACAAACAAATTGGGGATGGAAATTTGTGAGTGGTGCCATTAGGTGACTGACTAAATAGGCAGAGCTCCATTTGAATGAATTCTGTTGCATTAAATATGGTGATATACTGATGGTAAGATTAAAGCAGGGATACGTAACATCAGAATGATATATATGACTTTTGACCTGCTATTTATTAACACCAAATGTAATTTCTTTCTAGGTGCCAGCTTCTCCGAATGGGACTCTTCAATTAATAAATTTCAATAAACACAATGTGTCTATTTTTGAAGTGTCAGTAAATTATTCGCTCAAAATCTGCCAGATGGAAAATTGGGATTTTGGCAGTGAACTCCTTTGGCCAATTTTCCGATAGGCTCAAAAGTTAATTTTTTTTCCGAATGGGCAATATCTACTTCTTGGTGCCTAAAAGTATAAATTTGGCTTTAAGCAGAATGAAATTTCATTTATTTAGTGACAAAGACCATTGAGCTTCCAGCAATTAGTGCAAAACATAGATCGGCCATCCGTTGTAGATATTTCCTAAACAAACTATTCATTACTCCCCTTCTGGAATAGGGGAGATTTGAATGCACTACCACTGTACCATTAGAGTCCACCCAGCCATCCATTGCAGAATACATCTGATTGTTTCTTATCATTAAATTCAACAGTTACTAAAAATTGGGCAGTGTAGGCTAATGTTACAAATATTGTATCAATTGAGTGTGTATATGTGCGTGGTCTAGTGATGATTTAAGGGCAGTTGACACTAACTGAAGAGAGATCTGAATGCTTACATGAGAATCAGTTTCCATCTTGTTGGGGCTGGTCTGTGGAAGGAAACATTAGTCTGCTGGACCAGCTAGTAAAACTAAACCTACGGGAAAGACTGACCAGCTCCTGCTTCATCCTGTGCCATATGGATATTTACCAGATTGACCACGCTGTTAATCTCATATTACCCAGTTTGCACCATGACTGAAAGTTAAAATGACCTCTATTATATGTTAAATTAAGAGTTTGATTTGAACTCTGTTTTTCTTTGTAAATGTATTTATTAATTAGCAAATTTTTTAAAGTTTACAAACATATAAAATTATTGAAAAAATAATCACTAACAAATATAAGTATAATAAAAAGAAAAAAAACAAATTACAATACAACTACTATCTATTAAATACTAACCTACCCTCTAATACAAAGCAAACCCTATCACTGTATAAAGCAATACCAAAAAAAAGCAAAAAAAAACAAAAAAAACCCACAGAATACAGAACAGCTATGCTCAGCGTAAAGCTCCGAAACAAAGGAACGGGAGCATTGTATCTAGACCCGTATTAACTCAGGAGACCTCCTTCCAGAGCCCAGGGCTTGACAAATCTAATCATCCTGATTAAACAAATGTCTAGTTAAGATAACTGGCAAATCTGTATCTAAATAATTCAAGTAGGGCTGCCATGTCTTATAAAAATTGTTTGTTGTGTGGTGCACCATGTTTGTAAAAAAGTCCAAGGGAATGTGCTCCATAATTAATTTCTGTCATCCCAGCAAGCCTGGCGGGTTCTCAGACGCCCAATTCATCAGAATATTTTTCCTTGCACAGTGTGCAAGAATATTAAATAGTTTCTTCCCATGCCCGTCTAAAGCTGGTAAATTCGGTAGTCCTAAGAGGAGAGATATCTGGTCTACTTTGACTTCAGTCCTCAGTACCCTCCCTATCTCTCCCTCCACAGCGCTCCAATAAACACGGAGCCTGTGGCATGACCAGAAGCAATGGGTAAGAGTACCTACACTTATTTTACATTTGGGGCACACTGAAGATGCCCCTTTTTTAAACTTCGCCAGATGGTCTGGTGCCAGATGAGCCCTGTGCAGAACTTTTAACTGCATAGCGCATGTCCTATTACAGATTGAGATCTTTCGAGTATTCTCCCATATATTCTCCCATGTTTCAGAAGAGGTCTCCACTCCCAGCTCTTGCTCTCAGACCGCACACAACCGGTTAATATCCTACCAGGCCCTGCCACCCAGCAGGTGATTGAGGGCACTAACCGAAACGGTCCTTGTGGAGCGTAGCAACAACCTCTCTGTATTGGGCTGATAGGGCTTAGTGAGAACCTCTCTGGATGAAATCCCTAACCTGAAAAAAATGGAAAAGTCTTTGCTGGGCAACCCATATTTGCAGCTCAGTTGATCAAAAGACATCATCACCTTCCCCTCAAACAAGTCTCTGAAACTAGAAACTCCTCTCGCCGCCCATAGTTTGAACCCTGAGTCCATCATCCCCGGTCTGAACCCTGGTATGCCGACTATAGGCATAAGTGGTGAAGTCTTGGATAAACAACCCTCACTCTGACGCATTGCCCTCCTTGCCTTGACTGTACTAATGACAATGGGGTTCTGGCAGTGGACCATACCTGTCCTCATCTAATCCATGAACAATAGGTTAATAAGAGGGCACTTTGCTTGGGAGGCCTCAATATCCAGCCATATTGAGTTTGGATTGTTACCTACCCAATCGCAGACAAAGGACAGCAGGGAACTCAATTGATACCTCCTGATGTCTAGGAAATCTACTCCTCCCCCTCCTTGAGGCAACTGCAATTTAGTAAGTTTGATGAAGGGCCGCCCAAGATGCCAGACAAAGGAACCAAACCACCCCATAAGCTTCTGCAGCGTTGACATGGGAAACATTATGGGGAGCATACACAATGGATAAAACAAACGAGGAAGAACATTCATCTTAATGAGAGATATTCAGCCCAGCCATGAGATCTCCAGATCTCGCCTAATATTGTCTAGCAAGTGAGCAAAGTTAGTCCGAAATAACAGATCAAATTTGGGGCAAATAAAAATGCCGAGGTATCAGAACCCTGCCTGTGACCACTTCAAAGGGAACTTAGGGCCACCTTCAACTTCTGGCACATCCTTAAGGTTCCCCAAAGGCATAGCCTCCAATTTTGCAAAGTTAATCTTATATCTGAAATAACCACAATTGAAATGATACATTGTATCAAATGGGGTACGGAGATCATCGGGTTCGATAAAAACAGTAGGACATCATCCGTGTACAGTGTAATCTTGTGTGCCCTTGATCACTTCCGGAACGGTTATGTGAACGTTCTGACGAATGGCCTCTGCCAGCGGCTCTATCACCAACATAAACAACAACGGTGAGAGGGGGCAGCCTTGCCAACTACCCCTACCAATCGTAAAATTCCCAGACTTCACCCCGTTAGTGATGACTGCGGCCAGAGGGTGGCGATATAAAACCTCCACCCACCTAGCAAAGACTCCACCCAACCCAAACTGTTCTAAGACATAAAAAAGATACGGCCATTCCACCCGGTCAAATGTTTTCTCTGCATCGAGGGAAATCACCAACCCCTGAATCGATCGTTGCTGACAAACTTGGACCACATTCAGCAACCTTCTAATATTATTAGAGGACCTACGGCCCCTTATAAACCCTTTCCAATCTCAGCGCCAGGATCTTGAACAGAATCTTGAAATCTGAATTTCTAGAGAGATAGGCCTCTATGAGGCCCAATCCTCAGGAACCTTCCCCTTCTTAAGAATTAAGGAAATATTAGCTTCTCTCAAAGATAGTGGCAGGCATTCATGCATATAGGAGTAATTGTACATCTCCAACATCGGCCTTGACAGAATCCCTATAAACTTCTTATAAAACTAGACCATCAGGAACAGGAGGACAGAGCAGATGAATGCATGGCTGAGGAGTTGGTGTATGGGAGAAGGATTCACATTTTTGGATCATTGGAATCTCTTTTGGGGTAGAAGTGACCTGTACAAGAAGGAATGATTGCACCTAAATTGGAAAAGGACTAATATACTGGCAGGGAAATTTGCTAGAACTGCTTGGGAAGATTTAAACTAGTAAGGTGGGGAGTTGGGACCCAGGGAGATAGTGACGAAAGAGATCAATCTGAGACTAGTACAGTTGAGAACAGAAGTGAATAAAACAGTCAGGACAGGCAGGGACAAGGTAGGACTAATAAATTAAACCGCATTTATTTCAATGCAAGGGGCCTAACAGGGAAGGCAGATGAACTCAGGGCATGGTTAGGAACATGGGACTGGGATATCATAGCAATTACAGAAACATGCCTCAGGGATGGGCAGGACTGGCAGTTTAATATTCCAGGATACAAATGCTACAGGAAGGATAGAAAGGGAGGCAAGACAGGAGGGGGAGTGGCATTTTTGATAAGGAATAACATTATAGCTGTGCTGAGGGAAGATATTCCTGGAAATACATCCAGGGAAGTTATTTGGGTGGAACTGAGAAATAAGAAAGGGATGATCACCTTATTGGGATTGTATTATAGACCCCCTAATGGTCAGAGGGAAATTGCGAAACAAACTTGTAAGGAGATCTCAGCTATCTGTAAGAATAATAGGGTAGTTATGGTAGGGGATTTTGACTTTCCAAACATTGACTGGATCTGCCATAGTGTTAAAGGTTTAGATGGAAAGGAATTTCTTAAGTGCGTACAAGACAATTTTCTGATTCAGTATGCGGATGTACCTATTAGAGAAGGTGCAAAACTTGACCTACTCTTGGGAAATAAGGCAGGGCAGGTGACGGAGGTGTTAGTGGGGGAGCACTTTGGGGCCAGCGACCATAATTCTATTTGTTTTAAAATCGTGATGGAAAAGGATAGACCAAATCTAAAAGTTGAAGTTCTAAATTGGAGAAAGGCCAATTTTGACGGTATTCGGCAAGAACTTTCAAAAGCTGATTGGAGGCAGATGTTCGCATGTAAAGGGACAGCAGGAAAATGGGAAGTCTTTAGAAATGAGATAACAAGAGTCCAGAGAAAGTATATTCCTGTCATGGTGAAAGGAAAGGCTGGGAGGTGTAGGGAATGCTGGATAACTAAAGAAATTGAGGGTTTGGTTAAGAAAAAGAAAGAAGCATATGTCAGTATAGACAGGATAGATCGAGTGAATCCTTAGAAGAGTACAAAGGAAGTAGGAGTATACTTAAGAGGGAAATCAGGAGGGTAAAATGGGGACATGAGATAGCTTTGGCAAATAGAATTAAGGAGAATCCAAAGAGTGTTTACAAATATATTAAGGACAAAAGGGTAACTATGGAGAGAGTAGGGCCCCTCAAAGATCAGCAAGGTGGCCTTTGTGTGGAGCCACAGAAAATGAGGGAGATATTAAATGAACATTTTGCATCAGTATTTACTGCGGAAAAGGATATGGAAGATTTAGACTGTAGGGAAATAGATGCTGACATCTTGCAAAATGTCCAGATTACAGAGGACGAAATGCTGGATGTCTTGGAACGGTTAAAAGTGGATAAATCCACAGGACCTGATCAGGCTTACCCAAGAACTCTGTGGGAAGCTAGAGAAGTGATTACTAGGCCTCTTGCTGAGATATTTGTATCATCAATAGTCACAGGTGAGATGCTGGAAGACTGGAGGTTGGCAAACATGGTGCTACTGTTTAAGAAGGGCGGTAAAGACAAGCCAGGGAACTATAGACTGGTGGGCCTGACCTCAGTGGTGGGCAAGTTGTTGGAGGGAATTCTGAGGGACAGGAAGTACATGTATTTGGAAAGCCAAGGACTGATTCGGGATAGTCAACATGGCTTTGTGCATGGGAAATCATGTCTCACAAACTTGATTTGAGTTTTTTGAAGAAGTAACAAAGAAGATTGACGAGGGCAGAGCAGTAGATGTGATCTATATGGACAGTAAAGTATACGACAAGATTCCTCATGGGAGACTGATTAGCAAGGTTAGATCTCATGGAATACAGGGAGAACTAGCCATTTGGATACAGAACTGGCTCAAAGGTAGAAGACAGGGTGGTGGTGGAGGGTTGTTTTTTCAGATTGAAGTGCCACAAGGATCGGTGCTGGGTCCTCGTCCTTTTGTCATTTACATAAATGATTTGGATGCGAGCATAAGAGGTACAGTTAGTAAGTTTGCAGACGACACCAAAATTGGAGGTGTAGTGGACAGCAAAGAGGGTTACCTCAGATTACAACAGGATCTGGACCAAATGGGCCAATGGACTGAGAGGTGGCTAATGGAGTTTAATTCAGATAAATGCGAGGCACTGCATTTTGGGAAAGCAAATCTTAGCAGGACTTATACGCTCAATGGTAAGGTCCTAGGGAGTGTTGCTGAACAAAGTGACCTTGGAGTGCAGGTTCATAGCTCCTTGAAAGTGAAGTTGAAGGATAGTGAAGAAGGCGTTTGGTATGCTTTCCTTTATTGGTCAGAGTATTGAGTACAGGGGTTGGGAGGTCATGCTGTGGCTGTACAGGACATTGGTTAGGCCGCTGGTGGAATATTGCATGCAATTCTGGTCTCCTTCATGTCAGAAAATTGTTGTGAAACTTGAAAGAGTTCAGAAAAGATTTACGAGGATGTTGCCAGGGTTGGAGGATTCGAGTTATAGGGAGAGGCTGAACAGGCTGGGGCTGTTTATGAGGGGCATAGATAGGATAAATAGGCAAAGTCTTTTCCCTGGGATCGGGGAGTCCAGAACGAGAGGGCATAGGTTTAGGGTGAAAGGGGAAAGATATAAAAGAGACCTAAGGGACACCTTTTTCATGCAGAGGGTGGTATGTGCATGGAATGAGCTGCCAGAGGATATGGTGGAGGCTGGTACAATTACAACATTTAAGAGGCATTTTGGATGGGTATATGAATAGGAAGGGCTTAGAGGGGTATGACAGTTGGGACTAGGTTGGATTGGAATATCTGGTCAGCGTGGACAGGTTGGAGCAAAGGGTCTATTTCTATGCTGTACATCTCTATGACTCTATGACTCTGAGTACTCCACCCATCTCTGGCTTCATGTCACCCTTACTTGTGACTAAAAGAGAAGCTGAACAAACAAAAAACAAAGGGAGAGAGACAACAAAGAACATCCACAAGGACCCAGTTTATACATTTGACTCAGCGGATAAGGCTAAAAACTTTGTGGACACTTTAAAATAGACAGATTGGCTTGAAAAATATGGTTAATGTTTGTTCTCTTTTCTATCTTTCTCCATGTTTTCCCTTCCTTTTTTTATTCCTTTCTTTCTCCCGAACAATTTCCTTTTGGGAAAGGGGGGAAAAGACTTTGTGAAAATTGACTACTACATTTCTGACACAATTTACCATCCCTTTCAATTAGCCACAGGCAATCCTCTTTCTCCTAAACTTGGACAACCTACAGCAGGCATTGCATATAGTCCCTGATTCCAAGGCACTGCCTCAGACAAGGAAGAAAATTAAAATAGTGACTATATGCTTGAGAAATACTCACTCGGTTGTTCAGTACTTTGGGTCAACCTGTATTCATGAAATGTTCTGTGCAATTGCAAGAATATTTGATGGACTCCTGGAAGCAAGGACATTCCTTCAAGAGATCTGTTTAGTTGTTAAATTACAATCAGTGCCCAACTGAGCAATGATCCTTCACCTGCAAAATGATTGAAACTCAATCTTCTTATTCCTCTTATGCAAGTAATTTCAGACACTTTTAATCAACCTGACAATTTCTAGAACAGGTAGGGCTTGTACCTTCTAGCCCAGAGTTAGTGTCACTACCACTGTGACACAAAAACTCCCTATGCAAGTACTTTTTAAAGAATGCTCTTCGATTCAAAGCAACTGAATAATGTTCAAACTTGGGTACTCAAAGACAGACAAAGCCAAGTAGATTCACAAAAGCCCTGCTTCACAGTTGTGGTCCAAACACACAATAGTCAGCTTCTGAGGGAATACCTAAATTCCGTTTATAGTTTGAAGAGGCCACTTTTTTATACTCAACACAGAGACCTGGAATGAGGTTGAACAAGCACTTACATCAGAAGTAAATATAGTATTCACTCACTGTCACACTTTGAGGGCTGTGCAAAAGACAATCTCCAATTTGAAGAATGCCATAGGATGGGGATTCAGTAATATAGATGGAGTATTTCCATATCAAAGGCTCCTGCTCCGGTTTGGAAAGAGCAGTGATGCAGAAATTTAGATTAGTGGTCACTCAATAAGAGTGTAATTTGTTCTTTTGTTGCAGTTCCAGTTTCAGAAGCTGTTTAGAAATTGCATCGTTGTCAAAGCACAATCTCTTACTTATAGAGCTATCTTGATATTCGCATTCCTCCATTGTTGCTAGGAAGCTTAATTGTTATGTTACAGTTTTTCTGCACTGTTTCCCAAACTACTACACCAACTACTTACCTTAAAATGTGCTTCCTTTTCTTTTAAATCAACATGTTATGACAAATGAGTTCCATAGTCCCAATTTGTGCAGAGTGGGACTTGAACCTGGATTTTCCCTGAACCCAGAAGCAACATCAGTGTACCATATGGCTCTTCTGCGTCTTTTCTAATACATCAACTCCAATTGTATGCAACTAACAACAGTGGCAAATTATGTGAGGCTGTGTGTTTAGCTGCTTAACAAGCACTTAATGATGAGTTAATGCATGTTTGGAAGTAGAAGTACCTCCATTTACTAAGGCTACACAGAGCTCGCTTGATGATGTAGAAGATGTGAAAGAAATATGTGCACCCAATTTATAACATTTCTGATTTTACAAGAATGAATTTATCTCTGATGTACACTCCTGTGAGTGAAGTTTGGGGTTTTGGGTGGGGGAAGGCGGAGGTGGGACACCTAACCTTGTTGGATATACCCTTGCACCTGATTAGCCCAAGAGCTGATTTCAGAAGGGTAGCTAAAAGTTGGCACCCATCGTATGAATGCAAACACAATTGCAACACCTGAACCCATAATTGGTGCATGTGTTCACTGTGAAACTCAGAGAAAACAAACCCCAGCATGATCTTTGAATACATCTACAGACCTGCACCAGGTGCCAAATTAAAGCTCAATTAGACTCAGTCTGAAAATGCACAGTCTGTGAAACACTTTGAAATTGAACGCAAGATTTATGATGCAAAATGCCACATTATTTTTCCATTCTAAACAATTATAGTGAGAAACCAATCACCCTTTCATGCAATGCTGAGTGCTACAATTTCATAACATAAATCTTGTCAGTATAATTATATCACTGCTCTCGTTGGAATGTACATCGACAAAAAACAAGCAAGTGGAAATTTACAGGTGAAATAAATAATTTATATTTATGAAATGGTAACATCGAAAATTGCCTGTTGCAAGCCATATTAATGAGGTTTCACAAGTGTGACACAGTAGGTGGATAAAGGTAGGGGTGGGAATTAGATCTCATTGAAGCAAATATCTCGATGTAGAACGTGAGCCTATATTTTGAATGCCAAGGATGGTTGAAGGATATCTGACCTGACAGTAGGTTAAGCTGCATTTGGAGATCAAGGGAAGCCATTGAAAATAGACATTAGGTTTCATGTGAGATTTATTTACCTTATTCTGTGCTTTCATGGAATGGGAGGGGAGCTGGTACCATTTGTTGCCAATGTGCATATTAATTGTAACAGTCATGGAATTCCTGCCTCTCTATTTTACATCACGCTTCTGAATATGATACCTTCAAGTTATTCAAAATCACTTTCTTTTTCAAATGGAGCAAGAGATGCCTTTGTGGATTATATCTCCTTATCAATTTTCTGGAAAAAGGAGGCATAATCTTAGGTTCCTTGTCTAGGATGTTCAAAGGTGCTGTCAAATAGCACATCCCCCCAGGCATGAGTGGAAATCTGGATTTCTCTTGCTCCAAAAGATTGTCAGGCTCAGCCATTTGGAATTTTTGGAAGCTGACATTTAGCAAACACATTACGGGGTCCAGAGTAAAGGTGGATAAATGTAATTGAGACAGGTTAGCCATGATTTAACTGAAATAGATAACCTTGTGTTCATGCATTTCCATAGCATTTTGAGAACCTTTCCAAGAAATTATCTGCCCTCATCAGCTTTTTCTTGATAAGAATGTAACCAAAAGGAAGGTTTTTCTTCTTTGCTATGAAGCACGAATGAGCTCCTAGGTCCCTCAGCACTTCTTTTGGCTTATGGTTTTGCCACATCCAGATTTACTTTTACATCTGAGTTTTAACCTAGGCTGACAGTACAAGTTATCTGGTTTAATCTTTATTAAAATGAGTGAGTTCTCTATGGGGGATAGCCAGATGCCATTGGATGTTCCAAACAATTTTAATGAGGCCTAGTGTTAAAGTTTGGGATAGCCAGGACTCTGCGTGCACACCCCTTTTCAGGACTGAAGTCAAGTCTAAAGGAATTTGCACAGAATTGTTTGGAGATAGATGCAGTCAAATACAACAGTTGCTAAATTTTACTGGTCTTGTAGCATTGAAGTTGTGTCTCTAACCCTGGACTGAGAAGACCAGGACCAACTCTCAGCTGCTTTAGCAGTTTGTAATAATATCTCTGACCAGATGATTAGAAAAATAGGTTAAATTTTAAAAAAAGTTGTTAAATTATGGTCACTGGATGTAGGTTTGCTCGCTGAGCTGGAAGGTTCATTTTCAGATGTTTTGTCACCATACTAGGTAACATCTTCAGTGAGCCTCCGGACTTGTCCAAAACATCTGAAAACAAACCTTCCTGCTCAGCGAACAAACTTACATCCAGAACCTCAACCTGAGCTACAAATCTTCTCAAAACTCGCCAACATTGTGGTCACGTCACTGTGATAGTAAACTAGAGGTCCCTGGCTAATGCTTATGGAGTGTGGATACCTTGGTAGCTCCCATGACGGCAATTCAATTCATAAATTTGGGATTAAAAGCCGGTCTCAAGAACAAACTTCAAACCAATCATCGATTATCATCAAAGTCTACTGGTTCACTAATGTCTTTTAGGCAAGGAAATCTGCTATCTTCATCTGGTCTGGCCGATGTGTAATTCCAGATCCACAGCAATATACTTAACAGACTTGTGAAATAGTCCAGCTAGCCACACAATTCAAGGGCAATTGGGAATAAATTTAGCCTTGCCAATATAGTGAAACCCAAATTCCATGAAAAAAGAAAACAGGGTGATTAAAGGGCACTGATAATCGATGTAAAAAATAATTTAAGATGGTTTTAAAAACTAACCCTTTTTTAATGATAAATCACATGTTCAGAAGGGATGACGTACTGGTGAGGTACCAGGGGAAGCTATGTTGAATCCAATTCAGATGAATAATTCAGTTTCATAAACGCATTGAACATTAGCTAAATATGACAAAGAAGTATTCAGCACCAAAGAATGAGAAAGAGGCTATCTTGTGCAGATTGTTTAAAAAAATCAGCATAAGCAAAACATACCAATTGAACTCTTCAGTCCAATAAATACTATGATTTGGAAAAGACAAGTCAGAAAAGACAGAATAAAGAAGATGGTAGATTTGAAATAAAACTGTTGAATGGATAAATGTAAAGCATTGCAGATAGAAAGGGAAAACCCTCAATGCATAATGGCATTTGTGAACTGTTTCTCCCTGCTTTCTTCTTTCAAAATCTCTCATAATTTTTAACATCTCTATCAAATCTCCCTTGAAGGAGAACAATTTCAACTTTTCTTGTCTTTTCACCGAACAGAAGTCTCTCATCCTCAGCACCGTTCTGGTGACCTTTTGATACCTTTGCGAAAGTTTAAGTTTCTGAATTAGGCAAAACATCTAAACTAAAGCCTGAACTATAATCCCACAAAGGTTCAGCATATCTTTCCTATTTCAAGTTGTGGTAAGTATCCCAATAGTTCTTCAGTGGCAAATATTATTGCATACATTTTAGTAGTTCTGTTTCAAATCATTTCATCGATCAACATTATATAGAGCAGGGTATTTTCTATTTAGAAATATCTAATTTATTTTATAGTACTGTTTCATCAAAACTTTTAAATACACTATATGTGCTTTTAGTTTCCACATTATTTTGTTTCAAAGACATCTACTGTCTGAAAAAGTACAATAAATACCAATTGTAAAGAGTTATTTGAGTGAGAACGTGAATTTGAATAACTATAAAGGAAGGCAGTGAAAATGCTGAATTTTCCTGGACAAAATTGTTCAATTTTGTTTGTCCCTCAAAGTGTCTAAACTCTTTCAGCTCAACACCTGGAAGTAGCTTCCGTCTTCAGTCTGTTATGTGAATATAGAGCATTGTGTATTTTCAATGGCTTTTGCATTCATCATTTTTCTTCAAATAATCTTCAGATTGGAACCAATGGTTCATTGAAACTCTTATCAGTCAAATGACTGAAAACCTTTCTTCATTTTAACAATATAAGGGAGCTCTAATTGTTAATCTATTGTTGCAAGAAGATAAAACATATGAAATGTTTCTAGATAAGTGGAAGTGAGCTGAACTGTTTTAAATATGGGTTTTGCCACTGTTGTATAAGATTAGTGTTTAGCAGGCTTTTACTTTGTTAAGATTACATGTATGTTTCAAGGCAAAAGCTGAAAGAGTCAATCACAATTGCTTCTTTAACTGGTAATTGCCATCTTCTATTGAAATTTGAGTTAAGTTTATATTAGTTATACATGATGGATGGAGTTTGCACTTTGAGTGCCATGGGAAATCCAGAGGAAAATTGCAGTAGCAATGTTATGGTTCAAGTTTTCATTCAAGCTTATTTGCATAAAATAGATTATTGATTTGCAGAGATATGTTTGGAGGGAGGGTAGAGCTGTCCGATTGAGTGGGAGGGTGCAAGATGGAAACTCCATCACATTCCCACTCACCTCCCCTCTCAATCAATTATGTCTAGTATGGGAAGGCTTTGCAGGTGACCATCACACCTTGAGGCCATTTGAATCTCCTAAATGTTCCCTTCAGGACCATAATGGCCTCATCTTGTGGCAAGGATGCCATCATAGTTTATTAGAATGACAGGTTCAAATGAAATTCCATCCTACATGATGTAGTAATGTCTATTTGAAGTTGAATTCCTAGCAATCTTCACACTATCCCATATCATCTATGAAGGTGAAACATTAACAATCTTTCTGAGATGGTATTGTTGAATGTGCATCCTCCCCAACAGGGAAAACCTTTATTTCAAGGGTTCGGAGAATGAGGGCCCATAAACCTCAATATGACAACAAGAAGAATGACTTTATTCAGAGGGTGTTTAGAGCATGGAACCAATTCTGCAGGATATGGATGAGATAAATAGTTTAAATACTTTTAAAAGGAACCTGGCAGCGTACATGATACAAAGGTAATGGGAAGTTAGGCTGAAGGGCTGAGATTCAGCAGATAGAATTTGTATGTTACATACAGTGCCAGGGACCTGGGTTTGATTCCACACTCAGCTGACTGTCTGTGTGGAGTTTGCACATTCTTCCCGTGTCTATGTGTGTTTTCTCTGGATGCTCCAGTTTCCTCCCACAGACCAAAGATGTGCAGGTCAGGTGAATTGGCCATGCTAAATTGCCCATAGTTTTCACAGATGTGTAGTTGAGGTGCATTAGTCAGGGCAAATGTAGAGTAATAGAGTAGGGGGAATAGTTTTGGGTGGGATACTCTTTAGAGGATCGGTGTGGACTTGTTGAGCCACTGTAGGGACTCTATGATAAACACCAGCACAGACTAGTTGAGCAAAATGGCCTGATTCAATATGATATATTCTGTGCAATCCAGAGCATTGCAAAATGGGAATAGAACAGTTTACTATGGTTGTCCACTTAAAAGAAAAACTGATTCTCAATCTACCATCTATGTACCAGCTCAACTCATTCATCTTCATTGAATCTACGATTCCTATGTCACAGATTATGTGCAGTAATTACATCTAGAACAAAATCTCGTTTTTGACTTTGAAACATATCCTGACAATTAGATGGTTACAGTGACCATTACTCCACCAGCTTTGTCTTTATTCTCAGGGGTTGTTTTTCCTTCTGCTGTGTGGCCTGATTATTGATCCACTGGCAAAATGTCTGGGCATTTAAGAATTTGCAATTGTCATGAATTATAGGAACTCACTACGCTATGACAGTGCCCAGCTCTAGTTGATAACGTTCTGAATGTTGCACACTTATACATAAGTGATGATGTCTGGCATGTCAAGACACAAAATCAGTTAGATTTAAACAGAAAATGACAACATCAGGACATTTCAACTGCTTCAAGACTTATATTTGTGTTCTTTTGTTTTAAGTACATCTCTGAAAGCTGTACTCTTTGTACTGTGAATAATATTCTCTTGTTGAGATGGAGCTTATTGTCAATGTCCGATATTTGTCTCACAGTCAACATCAACCAAATGGATTGACTCGTCATTATCACAATGGTATCTATGAAACTTTGCAATGTACAAAATGGAATACAATGTTTGTAACATTATAACAAAGTCTGCACTTCAAGTATATTTCATTGGTTTGGAGACCTTTAGGATATCCTGAAATCATGAAAGAGATGATATACATGCAAGTCTTTCTTTCATGGATTTACACACCTCATTGAACCCAGCCATCTCAACTATGAGTGAATACAGCTAGAACTCTTTGCTACTATATGCCTTGTCCCTCTAAACCAAACTTGATTATATTACTCACAGTGCACAGGCAGCTATGGCAACAAACTTTAGGATGCTTTCCACTGGCAACTAAGTAAAGGATAAAACTCTAGAAAGTTACAACAATTAAAACAGAACTTGAGTTGAATGCAAACTCGCAGTTATGTAGATTTCAGATGCACTTCATGTGTGACCTTTGAAATTCTATCAAGCAACTTCATCAGCACAGTGTTTGGTTCATAAGGAGGGACAAGATTTAAATATTACACAGTCCTAACAAGCCAGGGTTGGATAACCTTGGAGAAGAAATCCTTATAATGTCACATGATGGCTCACAACCTTTGAAACAATCAAGTATTATAAATTCAGAGTGGATCATAGATAAAACCTTGAGCTGATTTATTTTTTCATTAAATGCTTTCTTAGACTTTTGGCACAGCATCAAAAGACCACAATTGTTTCATTAGAAACTCAAACTTCTAAATCAGCTGCACTGACTAATTCAATCAACAATATTAACACATTTCTATGAAGATTTGAATCTCGTTATTTTGATTTCATTTGAAAACAAAGCTAGCACTTTTCTACTTCTGCTTTAGAAGAGTCTAGTATTTTATTCATACATTTCCCTCTTAAAAGTCCTTTGTGCATAGAAGGCTTGTTTGTTGTCTTATTCACCGTGGTGTACGCTCCTTTAAAAATCCCCCCTCTGCTAAAGGAATTGGACAATGAACAAGAGAACAATATTCTTTAAGCCCTGTTTTGTCTGAAGGGATATGTTTGACATTTCTGGTGAGAGGTGTTTAGATTGGATTCATTAAGTCTCGGGGTCTCCTCTTTCCTGCCTTTTAAGTCTGTGTCAGTGTTATTGTGTGTACATTGGACGGAAGACAGTAAGATGCAGGGATGCCACTATTTGTAACTCAGACCCTATATTCACATGACAAAAGAGCAGTTGGGCGTTTAGTAGGCGGTCCTGGCATTCCTCTTCTCAGCAGGCCTACCAGTGGACCACAGGTTTGGCATGTCAGTCATCCTGGGCAAACAAAGGCAGTGCAAAAAAAAAGACACAAAGGCAAAAGTAGAAATCTATGTAGCAAATAACATCTCATTACCAGGCATTGTACTTTATATCAGTCTTGTTTTATTTCATGTTATAAACACTTCACTAATTATAATAAACATAAACACCCACTAGAACATCCTTTACTTTAGCAAACCCACAGGCTGTGCTGAAGAAGTCTAATTTTATTACTTGATCAGAACAATTTAAAAATGGTGAAGATGTAGTTTCAGTCCTCATTCTACTGGCATTAGCGCAAAATGATAAAAATTTTCCCTTTGTTTATAAATACAATGAAAAAATTGTAATTCCACTTCTTTTCATATACTTTGGTCTCAGACAAGAAAATGGTCCAGCAATTCATCAGTGCACACTTTTGGCTACCTCATCTACAGATACTAATGGTCGCTGTTCAAATGCTGAAAAATGTGTTGCTGGAAAAGCGCAGCAGGTCAGGCAGCATCCAAGGAGCAGGAGAATCGACGTTTCGGACATAAGCCCTTCTTCAGGAATGAGGAGGGTGTGCCAAGCAGGCTAAGATAAAAGGTAGGGAGGAGGGACTTGGGGGAGAGGCGTTGGGAAAGTGATAGGTGGAATGAGGTTAAGGTGAGGGTGATAGGCCGGAGTGGGGGTGGGGGCGGAGAGGTGAGGAAGGAGATTGCAGGTCAAGAAAGCGGTGCTGAGTCCGAGGGTTGGGACTGAGATAAGGTGGGGGGAGGGGAAATGAGGAAGCTGGAGAAATCTGCACTCATCCCTTGTGGTTGGAGGGTTCCTAGGCGGAAGATGAGGCGCTCTTCCTCCAGGCGTCATGTTACCATGGTCTGGCGATAGACGAGGCCAAGGACCTGCATGTCCTTGGTGGAATGGGAGGGGGAGTTAAAGTGTTGAGCCACGTGGCAATTGGATTGGTTGGTGCAGGTGTCCCAGAGGTGTTCTCTAAAACGTTCTGCAAATAGGTGGCCTGTCTCCCCAATGTACAGGAGGCCGCATCAGGTGCAGCGGATGCAGTAAATGATGTGTGTGGAGGTGCAGGTGAATTTGTGATGGATATGGAAGGATCCCTTGGGGCCTTGGAAGGAAGTGAGGGGGAAGGTGTATGCACAAGTTTTGCATTTCTTGCAGTTGCAGGGGAAGGTGCTGGGAGTGGAGGTTGGGTTGGTGGGGGGTGTGGACATGACGAGGGTGTCGCGGAGGGAGTGGTCTTTCTGGAATGCTGATAGGGAAGGGAGGGAAATATATCCTTGGTGGTGGGGTCTGTTTGGAGGTGGCGGAAATGACGAAGGATGATACAATGTATCTGGAGGTTGGTGGGGTGGTAGGTGAGGACCAATGGGGTTCTGTCCTGGTGGCAATTGGAGAGGTGGGGTTCAAGGGCGGAGGAGCGGGAAGTGGAGGAGATGGGGTGGAGAGCATCGTCAACCACGTCTGAGGTGAAATTGCGGTCTTTGAAGAAGGAGGCCATCTGGGTTGTTCGGTAATGGAATTGGTCCTCCTGGGAGCAGATGCGGCAGAGGCGAAGGAATTGGGAATATGGGATGGTGTTTTTACAGGGGGCAGGGTGGGAGGAGGTATAATCTAGGTAGCTGTGGGAGTTGTTCGGTTTATAGTAAATGTCCATGTTGAGTCAGTCGCCCCAGATAGAAATGGAGAGGTCTAGGAAGGGGAAGGAGGAGTCTGAGATGGTCCAGATAAATTTGAGATTCAGGTGAAAGTTGTTAGTAAAGTGGATGAACTGTTCAACCTCCTCGTGGGAGCACGAGGTAGCGCCGATACAGTCATCGATGTAGCAGAGGAAAAGGTGGAGGGTGGTGTCAATGTAGCTGCGGAAGATGGACTGTTCCACATATCCAACGAAGAGGCAGGCATAGCTGGGGCCCATGCGGGTGCCCATGGCTACTCCTTTGGTTTGGAGGAAGTGGGAGGATTGGAAAGAGAAGTTGTTCAGAGAGAGGACCAGTTCAGTCAGTCGAAGGAGGGTGTCAGTGGAAGGATACTGGTTGATTCGGCAGGAAAGGAAGAAGCAGAGGGCTTTGAGGCCTTCGTGATGGGGGATGGAGGTGTATAGGGACTGGATGTCCATGGTGATGATAAGGTGTTGGGGACCGGGGAAGCGAAAATCATGGAGGTGGTGGAGGACGTGGGTGGTGTCCTGAACGTAGGTGGGGATTCTTGGACTAATGGGGACAGGACCGTGTTGAGGTATGCAGAGATGAGTTTGGTGAGGCAGGAGCAGGCTGAGACAATGGGTCGGCCGGGGCAGTCAGGTATGTGAATTTTGGGCAGGAGGTAGAAACGGGCGGTGTGGGGACTATGAGGTTGGAGGCAGTGGATGGGAGATCCCCTGAGGTGATGAAGCTATGGATGGTCTGGGAGATGATGGTTTGGTGTTGGGAGGTGGGGTCATGGTCAAGGGGGCAGTAGGAGGAGGTGTCTGCGAGCTGGTGTTTAGCCTCAGCAATGTAAAGATCCCTGTTCAAATGGAAGATCTAGGAAATGCAGAATTTTACTCGTATTATCATCTAGAAGGCATAGTGGCAGGAATTGGCACAGCCTCTTGCTTGTTGGTCAGGAAAGATCCCAAAGATCTAGGGGGAGGACTAGCTATACTCAGAGTGAGACTGGAGGTGGAGAGCTCGGAGGTCAAACATCAAGGAGGTGCGCTGTGTTGTTGGTTGGTCTTGGACTAAAGTTGGGATTGGGGTGGACAGTGCTATGAAATCAGAACTGGAGGGGGAAGGGAGATTGCGCAGTCACTCAGAGATCTCACAAATGGGAGTGATGATGATTAAGGAAACTGTGCAAATCGTGTCTTCATTCCATGCTGATCAGCCCTAGTTTTTTTCTGGAGGCAAATAGCATGACATAGCCTCAAATGCAAATCAAAATTGCAAGACAAAGCGAAAACCAATGTTGGGCCATTTATGTCAATCGTTTAACAGCAGCTTTTGATGAGGGGAAATGATATCCATTGTATTGCCCTTACAAGAAGGCAGTCTGGTGTGACCTGCATCAGAATTATTCTAGTGTGTAGCTTGGGCATCTTTATTATCAAAAAATAAAACCCTTAATGCCCAAACTCTGGCTCTACTGAGTCAAATTTCTAGTCCAAAGAAAAGTCAGAAAGTGCTGAAGAAACTCAACTGGTCTGGCAGCTGAGTAGAGAGAAAAAGAAAGTTAACATTTTGAATGCAGTGTCCCATCATCTGTTGGCTTTGTCTGACCCTTTAGATTTCCAGCATCTGCAGTTCTTTGTTTTATTCATATTTCTAGTCCAGTTCGTTTCCAACTCATCTCAGCAAAAAAACTTTCACTGAAATAATCAAGATTCGTTAAAAGTAATACCTCAATTGTTATCTCCAGATGAAAATTGTTTTGAATCCTGGAAGTACGCAAAGATATCTCTTGTTGCAGCTGTGGTCAAAATATTGTTGGACAAATCAGAAGATTTTTACAGTTGAAAGTTCACGAGTCAAGCATTAATTAGTGTTCACAAGTTATTTGTAATTATCATGGTTTCTCAATGTCCACAATGAACAATCGAGAACAACATTAAGTATCATTTCAATTGAATAAAATGTTCAGTTAATGAAGCTCAACTTTGCTTCAATACTATTGTCCTATATTTCATTTCAAGTAATTATGAAAACGGTAACTTTCCAAAGTGAGGCATAGCCTGCAATGCTCCTTAAATGCACTGTGTTAACTTTTGACTAAAGCAATCTTGTTCTGTCCTCATGAAGCAGGAATAGAAATACAATGATACATTACAATCCCTCAAGCATGTTCAGCCATTTGATTAAATCATTGCTGATGTTCATTTACTCCTCTTCATTCTATATCACAATCAGAAATGGTGAAAATCAATGTGAAATATGAAATAAGAAACAAATATTCAGCAGGTCATCTAACAACTATAAAAATAAATGCAGTTTAAATTTTTTGAATGCACACAAGTCTTTTCCTTTTTTTTCAAGATGGTGATGGATGATAAAGCTTGAGTCCCAGTTCTGGATGCCAGAAAAAAAAAGACTACTTTCCTTTCTCAAATACAAAGATATAATGGTTAAATTTATATGAACATGCATTTATGTCAGCTGGGGAAAATTGCATTTGCATCCTCATACTGTAATTCTCCATGGAGTTTGCTTAAAAGGCCTGAATGAACTAGTTTCAAAGCTGCCTGAGTTAAACTGGAAAGCTTTAAGCCTCTATCATTATTTTTAGGTTTTACTTGTACATGTAACTTGATACTTGTGCCACATAAAATTTGAGAAAACATGGCAGTCTGTTCTGGTTCGACGTCAGAATGGTTAGTGGTGTATAAGTTATGTGAAACATATGCCCTACAAATAAGCACATCTTAGAAATAAGTTAAATTCTGTATTTTTCCCACTACCATTGAGGCAAATTCCATCTGTTTAACAACTAGAAAAACAATAGGTATAACTACTTTTTAATTGCAGCAACTGGAACGAATTTATCAACGACATGGCCCAGTAAGCATTGGCATATGCAATCTTCTGGAAGATTTAAACAAAAGTGAAGCTGCTAGTGATGAAGAAAGGGCAATATAGCTGAGCTCTGATTTCAGTTCAGGATTCAGATACAGAGCAGCTAAAATTAGGTTGACCAATAACAAAAAAATTACTCATAATTTCATTTTAAAAGAATTGCATGTCATATTATGAACATTGAAGCAATACTTTTAAAAATTGTACATGCAAATAAATTATTAAGGTTTTTGCGCAAATTGTGACTTTTGGTGATTTTATCTACAACTGTATCAAGTCTTTTGCGAATACTGAGTTAAACATGGACATCAGTGATGATACCTTACAGCCACCTATGAAATTCAAACACCTCATTTTCTTGAGATGGGTGAGCAGCTTTAAAAGCTGTTGAGTTTCCAGATTGCCTGTCTCCGTCTTTCATACTGGACAGAAGGGAATTTGAAAATTCCATACTCACAATTTTCCATAGTATCATATTGGTTTTCCCTACTCAAATTAAACTCGGTATTTTTAGATTAGATTAGATTACTTACAGTGTGGAAACAGGCCCTTCGGCCCAACAAGTCCACACCGACCCGCCGAAGCGCAACCCACCCATACCCCTACATTGACCCCTTACCTAACACTACGGGCAATTTAGCATGGCCAATTCACCTGACCCACACATCTTTGTGACTGTGGGAGGAAACCGGAGCACCCGGAGGAAACCCACGCCGACACGGGGAGAACGTGCAAACTCCACACAGTCGCCTGAGTCGGGAATTGAACCCGGGTCTCAGGCGCTGTGAGGCAGCAGTGCTAACCACTGTGCTACCGTGCCACCCATAAAGGTATCTCAAACTTTAACCCAGCCATCAGGTGACCGCAACCCAATTAATCCAAGACAACAGCAGAACAATCAGTTATTAGCTAGTCTCTGAAATGACAAGTCGTCAAGCTGACAAAGTACTTGAGGTTAACAAAGAATGGTGGAGATCTCAAACAAAAACAGAAATTGTTGGAGAAACTCAGCTGCACTAGCAGCATCTGTGGGGAGAATTCAGAGTTAACTTTTTGAGTCTGATGACTTGAAAGTACTCAAAACTTGAGAACATGAAAGACACCAGAAAGACGTTAACCTGAGCTGGTGTCAAAATTCACCTTTGAAACCAATTATATGTTTGACAACAAAGCACCTTACAGCCTGTTGTAAATGCTTCACGTCACAGGAACCTCACGTTCACTATAAACTCCATTCAAGAAACTATAGCTTGTGTTCTGGGAGACTGGAGATGGTGACTCAAAAACTAAATTATCAATAATCTATATGCAATCTTTATGCGTGTGCATTTTCCGCTCTCCCCACCTTACCTAGTTCCAACCTTCTAGCTCAGCACCATCCTCATGATCTGTCCTACCTGACAATCTTCCTTCCCACCTATCCGCTCCACCCTCTTCTCTGACCTATCACCTTCATCCCCACCTCCATCCACCTATTGTATTCTTGGCTACCTTCTCTCCAGCCCCACCCCTCCCATTTATCTCTCCACTCTGGAGGCTCCCTGCCTTCAATCCTGGTGAAAGGTTTTTGCCAGAAACATCAATTTTCCTGCTCCTTGGATGTTGCCTGATGCGCTGTGCTTTTCCAGCACCACTCTAATCTAGACACTGATTATATGACCTTATGTTACTCCTGGGTAAGTGTATTGGAATAAATAACACGCTTTAATTTAAAACTCGGAGAAGTTTGCTGCTGAAATGGGAGGTACTGCATGTTGGAAAGGCAAATCAGGACAGGACTTAGACACTTAATGGTAAGGTCCTGGAGAGTGCTGCTAAACAAAAGGTCATAGTTCCTTGAAAGTGGGGTCACAGATAGACAGTGAAGAAGGCAATCGGTATGCCTTCCTTTATTAGTCAGAGCATTGAGTATAGGAGTTGGGAGGTCACGTTGCGGCTGTACAGGGCATTGTTTAAGCCACTTCTGGAATATTGTGTGCAATTCTGTTCTCCCTAGTATAGGAAGGATGTTGTGAAACTTGAAAGAGTTCAGAAAAGATTTAGAGAGTCATAGAGATGCCGAGCACAGAAACAGACCCTTTGGTCATATTCGAGTATGCCGACCAGATATCCCAACCCAATCTAGTCCCACCTGCCAGCACCTGGCCCATATCCCTCCAAACCCTTCCTATTCATATACCCATCCAGGTGCCTTTTAAATGTTGCAATTGTACTAGCCTCCACCACTTCCTCAGGCAGCTCATTCCACACACACACACACACACACACACACACACACACACACACACACACACACACACACACACACACACACACACACACACACACACACACACACACCACCCTCTGCCTGAAAATGTTTCCCCTTAGGTCTCTTTTATATCTCTCCCCTCTCACCTTAAACCTATGGCCTCTAGTCCTGGACTCCCCTACCAGGGAAAAGACCTTGTCTATTTACTCTATCTAGCTTAATTATGGGCAGTGAGACAGCCCACACATTCCACCTATGACATTAAAGTGTTGGAAAAAAATTGCTAAAACCTATAACCTCAGTAGCATAACCTCATAACATAAGATGGGTAGCTTCTGTGACCAACATTTTTTGTTCAAAAGAAGAAATATTCCCTCCGTCTTCTTTACATTTGAAATATTCTCGGATCTCTAAATCGCCACAAAGGCATAAATAGGTTTTTAAAAGCAGTTCAAAAACTGTGAATCCTTCTGGTAAGATGGATATAATAACACAACATAAAAAGAAGAAGCATTACATGCTACCAGCCATTCATTCAACCTACAAAAGCAAGAACCTTCAAAGCAGTCCAGACAAGCAAAATTGCAGTTTTGTCAGCAGCCCCACTATAACTGTGATTTATCCAAAGTTCAGATTTTATTTTTGAGAAATATGGTACTAACTGAGTTCACAATTGATCCCAATTCCGAATGTCACTTTCAAGATGTCCTAAATAGATACTGTTTCGTTGTTTAATGCAGACCATGAAAATGGGATTGATTCTCAACTGCCCTCTGAAATGGCCCAGCAAGTCATTCAGTTGTATTAAATGTGACAAAGACTCAAGAAAGAAATGAAACCAGAAGGACCACCTGACATCAACATAGGCACTGGAAAAGACAGCGGCAGAAACAACCCCGTCGACCCTGCACAGTCCTCCTTGCAAACATCTGGGGGCTGGTGCCAAAATTTGGGCAATTGTCTCATAGACTAGTCAAGCTACAGTCGGACATGGTCATGCTTGCAGAATCAAGCCTGACACACTTTAACCCTGATATCAATATCACCATCTGGATATGTCCTGTCCCATTGGCAGGACAGACCCAGCAGAGGTGGAAGCACACTGGTTTATATTGGAAGAGAGTAGCCTTGGGACACTTGAGCATTGACTTCAGACCCCCACAAACTCTGATGGCTTCAGGTTAAACATGGGCAGGGAAATAGCCTGCTGATTACCATGTTCTGTCTTCTCTCTGTTGATAAATCAACACTTCTCCATGTTTAATAACATTTGGAGGAAACACTGAGGGTGGCAAGGGTACAAAATGTACTCTGAGTGAAGGATTTTAATGTCCACCACCAAGGATGGCTCAGCAGCAGCACTACTGATTGAGCTGGTCAGGTCCGAAAGAACCTAACTATTGGAATGGGTCTACAACAAGTGGAGAGGGAACTAACAAAAGGGAGAAACATACCTGACTTCATCCTTACCAATCTGCTCACTGCGGCTGCATCTATCCATGTCAGTATCGGTAAGAGTGACCACTTGCACAGTCCTTGTGGAAACAAAATCCTGTCTTCACATTGAGAATACCCTCTTTTTTATTGTTTGGCAATGTCAAATGGGACAGACTTTGACAGACCTAGATCTACCACTCAAGCCTGGCCATCTGTAAGCCATCAGCAGCAGCAGAATTGTACTCCAGCCCAATCCACAAACTCGTGGTTCAGCATTTCCCTCACTCAACTAGTATCATCAAACCTGATGATCAACCTGATTTCAATGGACAGTGTAGGAGGGCATGCCATGAGCAGTACCAGGCATACCTGAAAATGGGGTGTCAACTTGGTGAAACAGGGCTACGTGCATATCAAACAGCAGAAGTAGAAAGTGATAGACACAGCTAAATGATTCCACAACCAACGGATCAGATCTAAGCTCTGTAGTCCTGCCACATCTAGTTATAAATTGTGGTGGATTATTAAACAACTCACTGGAAGATGAGGCTCCATAAATATCCCCATCCTCCATGATAGAAGAGGCCAGCATATCAGTGCAAAAGATGAGGCTAAAGCATTTGCGTCAATCCAAAGCCAGAAATGCCAACTGGTTGATACATCTCAGCCTCCTCCAATGGTCCCCAGTATTACAGATACCACTGTACAACCAATTAAATTCATTCCATATGATATCAAGAAACAGCTGGATATGACTAAGGCTATGGGTCCTGACAACATTCCGGTAAGAATACTGAAAGCTTGTGCTCCAGAACGTGCTGCTCCCTTGGCAAAACTCTTCCAGTACAGTTACAACATTGGCATCGACCCAACAGTGTGGAAAATACCCTAGGCATATTCTGTACACAAAAGGCAGGACAGTTCTAATCCAGCCAATTACCACTCCAATCATCAGGAGACTGATGGAAGATGTCATCAACAGTGCTATCAAGCAGCACCTACTAAGCAATAACCTGCTCAGTGATGCCCAGCTTGGGTTCTGCCAGGGCCTCTCAGCTCCTGAGCTCATTACAGCCTTTGTTCAAATGTGAACCAGAAAACTGAATTCCAGTGGGGAGATGAGAATGACAGTATTTGACATCAAGGTTACATTTGATTAAATGTGGCATCAAGAAGACCTAGCAGAACTGGAATGAATGGGTATCAGGGGACAAACTTTCTGCTGGTTGGAGTCATACCAGGGATGTAGGAATATTCTTTTGGTTGTTGATTGTCAGCTATCTCAGTTCCAGGATAGCTCTTCAGGAGTTCCTTAGGGTAGTGTCCTTAGCCCAACAATCTTCAATTGCTTCATCAATGACCTTCTCACCATCATTAGGTCCAAAGTGGGAATGTTCATCAATGATTGCACAATGTTCAGCACTATTTGTGATTCTTTAGGTGCTGAAGCAGTCCATGTTCACATGTAACAAAATCTGAACAATATTCAGGCTTTGGTGACAAGTGGCAAATAATATTCATGCTACACAAATACCAGGCAGTACCATCTCTAATAAAAAACAATCCAATCACTGCCCCTTGACCTTCAATAGTGCCACCATAGCTGCGTACCCCACTATCAATAACCTTGGGGTTACCATTGAAAAGAAACTGAACTGGGCTCGCCACATCAACACAATGTTTAAAACAGCAGGTCAGAAACTTGGAATGTAGCCCTTTTGATTGGCATAACACCTATAAGCATCCATTCCCTCCACCACTGATTCTAAGTTGCAACAGTGTGCATTACAGAAATTCTCCAATGATCCTTAAACAGAACCTTCCAAACCCATAACCACTTCCATCTAGAAGGACAAGGGGCCGCAGTTACACGGGAACACTGCCACCTGCAAGTTCCTCTCCAAGTCACATACTATCCCGATTTAGAAATATATATCACTGTTCCTTCACTATCGCTGGGTCAAATGCTGGAATTCCCTCAAAGGTATTGTGGGTTAACTTACAACATATGGACTGCAGCAACTCAAAAAAGCATCTCATCGCCACCTTCTTAAGGGAAACTAGGGACAGGCAATAAATGCTGGCCCAGAACAAGAAATAAATTTGGTCCCGTTGAGTTACCAGGGAGCCCACTTTTTATCAATGGATATGTTGAAAAACACAGGTTCCATTTGAAATACTATTACATGGAGCTCTCATTTTTGAAAGCTGAGTGAATTGCATTGAAAGTAATTGCTCTTTTTAAACTTTTGGAGGCAGCAAATAGAATTAATCAAATGCATTATATTTTTATTGTTTGGTTTGCTTACTTTCCTCCCTTCTACCTTAGACTCTGTGATGCAACGCAACCACATCAATGGAAAATAGAGACTGAAGCTACCTATGGAACCCCAAGGAACTTCTAATTCTAGCTCTGAATCTGTCACAGGAAAGCATTACAAATGTGTCTGGGGTGATTTTCTTCCCAAGCTCACTTTGTATTCATGTGAAGATGCAAAAGACCACTCAATGCTGACATTACCAACGATCCTTAAACAGAATCTTCCAAACCTATAACCACTTCCATCCAGAAGGACAAGGGGCCACAGTTACTTGGGAACACTGCCACCTGCAAGTTCCCCGCCAGGTCACATACTATCCCGACTGAGGTATTATTTCCTTTAATGTAAAGATTAGTGAGAACATATCAATCTGTTCTCTCTTCTTGGGCTGAATCTTAGAAATTAGCTCGAGTGATTTTGCTTACACTGTCTTTCCAAACTCATCTTACTAACTTTGCACCGTGCCATTATGGTGCCTTATTTGTCCTATTCTCTCACTTGCCACAGGCAGGTGTACTGTCCACTGCTAGCACTTCATGAGGTTCCTGGTGCTGGATGTATGGTTAAAGCCAAGCTGTTCACCTGGTCAAGCACAGGCAGTCCACAGCCACTCTGCTCAGTTTGCACTTTCATCCCAATCATAAGACCATGAGATATAGGTATGGAAGTAAGGCCATTCAGCCCATCGAGTCCACTCCACCATTCAATCATGGCTGATGGGCATTTCAACTCCACTTACCTGCATTCTCCCCATAGTCCTTAATTCCTGGCGAGATCAAGAATTTATCAATCTCTGCCTTGAAGACATTCAATGTACCAACACCCACTGCGCTCCGTGGCAATGAATTCCACAGGCCCACCTCTCTCTGGCTGACGAAATGTCTTCTCATTTCTGTTCTAAATTGACCTCTCTAATTCTAAGGCTGTGCCCACGGGTCCTCATCTCCCCACCTAACGGAAACAAATTCCCAGCGTCCACCCTTTCTAAGCTATGTCACCCTTTCTAGGTCATGTCAGACAGAGGGTACTTGCCACCTCACTTTTTTGGCAGAGTCCTGGGAGGTTCTGCTAGCAAGGAGGTGTAAGCAATCACTGCCAACAGAAGCTGCCCTGAGATCTTGGTGACCTAAAGAGGTCAGGAGGAACAAATGATGAAATGGAGTCAGCAGATAGGCGCTCTCTCTTTTATGTCGGGAATTGTCAGTGCCAAGTTTCTATCCAGTGGATGGGTGAGTGGGAAACTGCCAATGAATGAGGCTTCACAATGTAATAATACACACTAATGCATGCAAATAATCCTCTAAATGCTCACTAGTGAGAATCTCATCTCATTCAACACTTGGTTGGAAAATGGGACCTTTCCAATCACAATAGTGTGAAGCTCTTCACTGCCCTTCTCACTCAATTTGAGGGCGGCACGGTGGCACAGTGGTTAGCACTGCTGGCTCACAGCGCCTGTAGACCCGGGTTCAATTCCCGACTCAGGCGACTGACTGTGTGGAGTTTGCACGTTCTCCCCGTGTCTGCGTGGGTTTCCTCCGGGTGCTCCGGTTTCCTCCCACAGTCCAAAGATGTGCGGGTCAGGTGAATTGGCCATGCTAAATTGCCTGTAGTGTTAGGTAAGGGGTAAATGTAGGGGTATGGGTGGGTTGCGCTTCGGCGGGTCGGTGTGGACTTGTTGGGCCGAAGGGCCTGTTTCCACACTGTAAGTCTAATCTAAAAAAATTCTTCCAACTTTCTTGACAATGTCCACACTGTTCAGAAGCTGAGAAGATACCGTCCCAAATTTCCCGATTTGAGAGACGTGAGGGGTAGAAAGTGAAAGGAAAGCCTTCGAACAATGACATTTCATAAATGAGGGTGAGGATAACCTTTAGCCGTACAAGCATTGTTTTTAAAGATAATATTTTATTATGTAAATATATATTCTGCCATTTATGCTGGTCAAGCAGTATAAATGGCAGAATATATATTTACATAATTCAAGGCCTCTATTTTTCAATTAAATCCTCCAGTCCTTTTGAATTCTGACAATAATAACACCTTAAATATCTAATCAAATTTAAAAATATAATCCAATTTGATTCTGTACAATTTTATCAAGAGGAGCAGTTTAAAATTGAAAGTATAAGCAGATTTTGAGAGGTCTTTGCCTTAAAATAGTTTGCCCGTGTTGCTTTATGACATTAGTAACTAACTTTGTTATCTTACCGGACTGTTCCTGGTAAAACATTTGATGCATTTAATTAAATATTGAATGCAGAATTACCATCCTTCTGACCTTTTTATTAAAACTGAATTCGGATAAAAGTCAGATTTCATAATAAAAGAACCATAACATGCTTTTCTTAAACTTCCAGATGTAGAAGTAAAGTAAAACAGCATGTCTAAATTCTTAGAGTGGCTGGATGACACTATGAAATGATGTCACATATGTTGCTCAGCTTTTTAGATGCAGTTACTGCTGTGTGATTTCAAAATGCATTGTTCAGCCTCAAAATACAATTCTTCCTTTCTGTGCTTATATGGATTAAAATCTTCATCAAAACTGATTAGTGTTGCTTTTTACAGCATAAACAAAGCCCCAGGATAGAGCTTTAAAATATATATACACAAGTTGTTCAGTAGCCTTGTATCAAACTGTGAAATAAAACTTGCTTTGACTCATGGGGCACACCTGTGGTTCATAGTTTTCTGTGTCAATTCACCATTGTTTCATCTGCAGTGTAGCAGGGTGACACAGCGACTCAGTGGTGAGCAATGCTGCTTCACAGCTCCAGGGACTCAGGTTTGATTCCACCCTCGGGTTACTGTCTGTATGGAGTTTGCATGTCCTCCCCGTGCCTGTGTGAGTTTCCTCTGAATGATCTGTTTCCTCCCACAATCCTAAAATCTGCAGGTTGCGTGGATTGGCCATGCTAAATTTCCCATAGTGTTTCACAATGTGTAGGTTAGGTGGATGGGCCATGGGGAATTCTGGTTTACAAGGGTAGAGTCAGAAATGTGTCTGGGTAGGATGGTCTTTGGTGTGTCACTGTGGACTCAATAAGCTGAATGTCCCGCTTCCAAATTGTAGGGATTCTTGCATCTATTTGTTTACCTGGTTTTTATACATATGTGTATATAATGTTATTATGACCATAGTGAAACAAGAATACCTGGCACCACTGATCTGAGACCTGTAGTCAGAAAAACACTCCTCCACAACCACCTTCTATCTTCTATGACCAAGCCAATTTTATATCTGACATGCCAATTCACCATGGATTCCATGCAAATTCATATTCTGGACCAGCCCACTATGAGGTATCTTGTCAAATGCTTGAGTAAAGTCCATGTAGACATAATTCACTGCCATACCCTCATCAATCATCTTTGTCACTTCCTCAGAAAAGTCAATCAAGTTTGTGAGGCAAGACCTCGCAATAAAGCCATGCTGACTATCCCAAAAAAGTCCATTCTTCTCCAAATATGACCAAACTCTATCCCTAAGAATCTTCTCCAATAATTTCCCAACCATCGATGTCAGGCTCACCATCTTGTAATTCCCTAGATTATCCCTGTTGTCTTTCACTTCTCACTCTGAACCACCTCCCAAATGCTTAACTGAATTCCTCTCTATAACAGGTTAATTTATTTGCCCTTACCCTTGATTTCTTCCACAAACATACATTGGAGCCAGTGTTTTCAGAAATATTGTTATAACGATGAGGCTAATAAAATGGCTATGCTTTGAGACAGTGCCTATAATTTAAGTGAAAATTAAGGGAGTTATGTGATCTGCTTTGAAGTCTGCCTGACAGCAAGCCTGAGTAGTTTGATTGCTGGAGCATAAAAGCAGCCTGGATTGGTTTATTGGAAAGAACGTGCCAGATGATTATACTTTCAGAGACAATAACAGCTGTCTATGTGTGAAGAATTGTGAGTCTTCAATGTCCCAAAAGAGTGTTGAAAATGTCAGGTTGTAAACAATTGTGCCTTCAAATGCCCATTTACATCCAAGGTGGAAGAAAGTTGTGATCTCTAGAATGCTGATGAGCATCGCTACCTCGATACAAGGCCCATGTGAATCACAATGCCATGGGAATAGTTAGTACGAGTGAAAGAGTTTTTTTACAGCCATTTACAGACAAACATAATCTGCCAATATCCAGGAGTGGGAGAGTAGCTTTAGGCAGTGGTTTAGCTGTGGTTTAGCATCCAGGAAAGCAGGTGGGTCTTGATGTTCAGACTAAAATGATCAAAGTCATGAGGAATTAAACTAAAGTTAAAAGATTGTCTAGATTGCACTAGAGGAAAAATCTCTTGAAGGGGAGAAACCTCACTGTGAAAGATAATCATGTGAATAAAAGATTCCTGTCTGAGAAAGGTAAAGAACGGGAATTAACTCTCAGAAGCTAAGTCATCTTGGACAGGTTCCACGAAAATAGAATGTCATTTTAAAGGAGAGTGTAAAATAAATCTGTGAAATCTAGTTAAACGTTTTATTAATGCTGCAACTCGCCTCATTAATATTCAGCTTCCCACCTTACCAAGGTCAGAAGTCACACAACACCAGGTTATAGTCCAACAGGTTTATTTGAAATCACAAGCTTTTGGATGCTGCTCCTTTGTCAGACCTGATGAAGGGACAAGGCTCTGAAAGCTTGTGATTTCAAACAAACCTGTTGGAATATAAGCCAGAGTTGTGTGACTTCTGACCTTGTTCACTCCAGTCCAACACCAGCACCTCCACATCATATTTTACCAAATGCACCGAGCAAGCCAGACGTTGAGAGTTCTCTATATGGAAGGTGGAACATATACCTAGCTGGCTGTGACCAGCCTCCTTATTGGTTAGCAGCAAACAGCATCTCAGAGTCACAATCCACGGGCACCAGCCCATCACAAACCTCATCACGACACCTGGTGTGTGCCAACCTCTCAGGGCCATTATGATACTTCTCCAATATGTTCGCAGGCCAGGCAAGAAGAACAGATAAGATCACAGATTGCAGGGTGCACAAGCAAACAACATTGATTGGTTGTTACTAGAACACTTTGTGCACACAGGGAGCGGTGCCCAAATCACCATTGGACCAGGCTGCATCTCAGGACTGCCTGTGTATTCTCGCAGTACTCACTTTTCTAGTGCCTTACCTGCATGCTCACAGCCTCCGTGCCTTGTCTTGCCATGCCATGTTGTACCAAGCTAGATAGCATGTGGAGCTTTGGCAAGAACCAAAAGCTGTTCATATTGCTGAATTGACATGCTCTTTTGTGCAGACACACAGCCAGGCTTCTTGTCACACTTTCCATTAGAGCTCTGTATACAGTAGGATGAGAACACATTTAGAATCCAGTGTACCTTCCATAGCATGTGCCATCAACCTGTGCATGAAATAGGCTTCATGTTTATTTAATAAAATTACCATGTTGGGAACTGGATACAGGCTAGACTTCAGTCCAGACATGTAAGAGCTGTTGTCAGTGAAGCACAATCATAAGCGCAGTCCACACGTATCGACAAGAGACTTAGCCACAGTCAGTCATCACTCAGGCCGGGTCAGTGGATCAGTCTGGGGAGTAGGAAATGGTCAGTCCTCAGCCCCAACAGTCAGCAGAATCATGTTTATCAGTCAGGAAGTTCCAAACACAATTTGACAATAAAATAAATGGAAAAGACTATCATTAATTCACCTGGATGTTACCATAGATTTGGGGTGACCGTTTTAAAAGAGACTTAGTTTAAAAGAGGCATTTTTCACTTGACTGAGTGAAGATCACTGAGAAGATGAGGAAGTAACCTAAGAGGGATTTTCAAACCTTAACAAATTTTTCTAATATTGATTATAATTGATTTTTTTTCCTATTGGTCAGTACAGCAGCTACAAAATTGCTTGGATTTAAGATAAATGGCCATAAAGTAATAAATGGGCAGATTAGAAAAAAAGATCTTTATTCTGGTGATGATAAAAGTGATAATAATCTGCCACCAACCATTGTTATGAAAAAATGACCATATTTCAGAAGGAAATGAAATACTTGTATATAAAAGCAAAATAGCAAAGGGTTCAGAAAGGCAAGCAAAAGAACAGGAATTGACTTTGTGGTTAATGAAAGAACAAAAACAGCAGAGAGACGATAAGGCAAATGGTTTGCTTCTACAATGTATTATTCTGCAATTACATCCAGTGATCCAAACTGAGAACTCCTGTTAATTGAGTAAAGTACTGTGCATGTTTGTAATGTCATTTGCATTTGGATAGCGAACTGAAATTCAGTGATTAATCTTACAAATCAAGAAAGTTCCCTTAAATGAGTTATTGGATGACTTCCAAAAACTATGGGATCATTGTCCATCAAAGGTTAATGTCACCAAGACAGAAATGGAAGCAAGAGAAAAACATCAAGTCCAGGAGAACCAGAGACCACATGCCATTAACAAGAGAAGTCCAGGAGTTATAGGGCTATGGTAAGGGTTCCATGGCGGCCCATAGTCACTTCCTGGAACTGCAGAAATCAAACAATAATAATGAAGCTAATGTTGGGAAGCCCTGAAGTCTAAGTGCAGAGGGAAGATCTGTAGGCTATATAGTTGCTACTCATCTCTTTCCATATTAGATTATTGCACTCACTGAACGTTTGTACAAAAATTTGCATTCATCTCTCTAAAAACTACATCTGGTCCTTCAGCATCAATCCCACCTCCATAGTAAACTTTCGATCTGAAAATTGGTAGGGTCAAGTGAGAAGTGAACTTGCTATCTTGACCCCTCCAGTGAGAAGGGGAGAACTGAGGTCTGAAAGTCATTGTGCATGAAAAATGGAACTTATCGACAATAATAGTTTGCACAAGTTGAACTAAAACTTTTCTTTCACAACATGTCTAAATGAATATGTATTTGATACAAATGTATTGACCAATGCGTAATATATAAACAAAGGAATGAATGCATTTTTTATTTAAAATTATGATAAACACCATATAATATCTATATTCAGATCGTGAAATTTGGATGAATTCATGGCATTGTCTAAATCCCCCAAGTTTCCTATAAATACTTCCAGCCGTCCATTATTCTCTGTTCAGGACACTCCAAGGAAACAATTAACTGTTTGCATAATATCGAACAAGAAAAGTTCATGGAAATAGTTAACACATGTTTTTGTTTTTTTTAATATGAACTGGACAAATCAACCAGTAATAAAGGGAGCTATAATTGTAAAATTATTCATTTATGTTTCAACGGTTACTGAATTATTACGAAATACTATGCTTTACTTTGTGGAATAAGCTTTTTAATTTCAACACAAATATTTTATGGGTTTGTTTAATGTCACATTTGAAAATTTAGTTGGAAAATATTGCCAGCTTTGTTATTTTTGTAAAACAGTTTAATCAAGAAAATATTTTACCAAGCAATCTAAATTGTTTCAATTGCGGAGCAAACCTATGTTTGAAACTATCCTACAGCTAATTTACTGGCACCTTCCGCACAGCTTGAAGTTGAACTTGGTCAACCAGTTTGCATAAACAAAACATTCCTCATATAGTTGGTGGGAGAAATACATTAGGAAAGGAATTTAGACAATGCACACGGTTTGATCTGTTGCGAATGACAAATAGGTGAAAACATGCCTCATTTGCAAACACAACAGCCTTTATGGCTATGTCATGATTCTGGCATCAATTTATGTAATGGACCTTTTTAATCATTGGCCAATTTTCCTTTCCCAAATGTCTCCCCAAGAGGTGTTCACACTGTCTTGGTGGACAGTTCTAAGGTGGAGACCCTTGCCCAAGTGCATGAAGCATTTACATGCTTTGGGGGCAGGAGCAGATTCAAACAAAGATAGATGTCAGATGAAGACTAGCTGTCTTCATCTGACATCTATCAAAAACACATTCCATCAGGTGTTTCTGAATAGTAATTAGATTTCCCCCTTGCAAATCCAAACGTGCTATCGCCATCAGAGCTGACATCAACTAAGTTGAATTCAGCCAGGTAATCAAATGTTGAATTTTTCAAGCCTGTGTGGTCCATTTGTTCACAAAATAGTAATAGCTGAGGAAATCAATTCAGCCCATCTTAGTTTATCTCTCCCTGATGAGTCCCAAGCTATAGTTGTACTTGAGAAGAGGTTGAATGCTCTAATTGATTTAAATCAGCAAGCCATATCACTTCATCATAATGTTACTCAATAGATGTAAAAATATCACAGTTTTACCTGATTTTCACCATTATGTGATCACTGAAGTATATAAAGGGTCAATGATAAGTTTGTTTGAAGCATTTTTTCCTGCTTATCTTCACCAGTGTTTACATCTGAAACCTGCTATCTGTTTTTGCCACCCAAATTGTACAAAGTTCAGCTGTTAGCTGTGAAATGTGTTTGGACTTTTCCACTCAGTCCTGTCCCTAATTTGAACATCTGGTTAGACTGCAGAATGTCAGCAACTTTTACTGATATGAATTGGTAAAATGGAGGACACTTAATTACCAAACCAGCTATTAAATCAGTTCCGGGTTATGAAAGCTTTGAGACAGTGAGGATGTTACATGGTCCTTTAGAAATGTATAGGCATTGAATATTAACCACCAAAACCTAACTGCCTCACACTCACTTACTGTCTATATAGGCACCCAAACTCTGCAGGATCAGTAAGTCTTCTTCCACCGCTAGCCTGTAACACTACTCCCCAAGATCTCTCCCACTTCCTCAGTGCATCTAATTGCTCTTGTGGGTTTTGACCTTGCAAAGTAGATAGAATTGTAGAACCCTGACAGTGTGGAAAAAGACTAACTGCCGCACCAAGTCCACACCAACCGCTCCAAGAGCATCCCACACCCCAGAGCATCCCACATCCCAGACCCACACCCCTACTCGATATTTCCCATGGCCAAACCACCTAACTTACACGTCTTTTGACTGTGGGAGGAAACCAGAGCACCCGGAGGAAACCCACACAGACACAGAGAGAATGTGCAAACTCCAAATAGATAATAGCCTGAGGGTGGAATCAAACCCGGCTCCCTGGCGCTCTGAGTCAGCAGTGCTAACTACTGAGCCATTATGCTGCCAATCTCCTGCTGAAAAAGGCCTTGAGTTTGTTAATCAAGATGCCTATGAGTGGGAATTTTGCTTTAATGAACATTATATTTACATTTTGTAGGACATTCATGATTTCCAGCCTTATTACAGCACCCCCAGTTGTAGACCTCGGCTGCAGGCTAAAATCCAGGACAAAATCATAAAATACTCATGTGAAATGACTAGTTTGCTATTATTTGCACAGATTAAGGGACAATGTGCAGGTTTATTGATTTAGATAAAAAAATTCAATTTTTGGATGAAAACCTTCAATCACGATAAGTAGTTGAGTTAATCAAATTTTTTGATTTACATTCAAATAACCTTTTTAAGTTAGTTTAGCAGTTAGAAGCATACTGTAACAGTAACAGTCACACTCTGCATATTTTAATACCTCCTAAGTATGGAAAGGTAACTTGCATTGGTTTTCACAGTAGTCCCTAAACCTAAGTGTAAAGTAACGGTCAAAAACTAAGGGTTAATACTTTAAATATGTGATGCCAAAATTTGTCATTTGCACTAACTATTAATGCAGAATTTAAAAATGATGACTTTTGATTAGCTCTGCACTGATTGTAGTGCATTGCTCCTACTTTATACTGTTTTGTACATTTTTGTTTAGCATGGTTTGACAGCCCATCATCATTTTACCATGCAGAGCATAAATACAGACAACTGTCTTTATTTCAATGTAGACCAATGATGCGAAGCTTGGTTCAAGTACCTGTTCCATGAGCTGATCATTAGCATGTAAATTAACATCAATGTGTTTAACATGGAGGTGTTCATTTTAACTTTAAAAATCACACAACACCAGGTTATAGTTCAACAGGTTCAGTTGGAAGTACTAGCTTTCAGAGCACCGCTCTTTCATCAGGTGGTTGTCATGAAGGAGCGGCACTCCGAAAGCTAGTGTGCTTCCAATTAAACCTGTTGGACTATAACTTGGTGTTGTGTGATTTTTAACTTTGTACACCCCAGTCCAACACCGGCATCTCCAAATCATTTTAATTTTGATTTCAACAATGTAAAATTACCCAATGGAAGAAAAAAGTTGAATATGGTATATAATCAGAAACTACACTGTTATCTCCCATTTTAGATTATTACCTGTCATTAAAACTACCTCCAGAAGATGTAAGAATGAATCAACAGATAACTTGCTAACCACAAGGGTCACTGCCTGCTTTTTTGAAGTTAATATTTAATGTATATCAAGTTGAACTAAGTCCATAGCATAGATTGATATATTTCTCTGCTTCATATCACCTATGTACAGTGCAAATGCTCTCAGCACTGAGTACAAGCACCATAAAAGCTTACCTACTATAAGTGGAGCAATGCAGTTCAACATTTATTAATGTGGTTTTTCATTTCCCACACCATCCACTCTGATAACTTTTTCTGAGCCATTAATGATCGAGCACCAATTTTAATGCCATGCCGTAGAGAGTAGTATGTTCAGCATTTATACCTGCCAAATCATTGATTGAAGCCAATTTTCAGACCCAGTACTTGATTTGGAAGAAAATAGTTAGCATTCTCTGAATATGTGGCTTTCCTGATGAAGGGCTTTTGCCCAAAACCTCGATTTTCCTGCTCCTCGGATGCTGCCTGACCCGCTGTGCTTTTCCAGCACCACTCTAATCTTGACCATAATCTCCAGCATCTTCAGTACCCACTTCTGCCTATTCTCTGACCATGGGCTGTTATGGGCCAAACTGGGAAAGAGTAGCAATTTACTCTCTTTTATCTCTGGTGGCAGGTCATAGAGTCATAGTGTCATACAGCACCGAAACAGATTCTTCAGTCCAACCAATCTATATTCCCAAACTAAACTACTTCCGCCTTCCTGTGATTGGCCCATATCCCTCCAAACTGCCCCAATTCAAGAATTTATTCAAATGTCTTTTAAATGTTGTAACTGTCCCGCATTCACTAGTTTCTCTGGCAATTTATTCCATACACAAACCACTCTATGTAAAACAAAATTGTCTCTCATGTCTTTTTAAGTCTTTCTCCTCTCACCTTAAAGAAGATGCTCCTTAGTTTTGAGCTTTCCCACCCGAGGGGAAAGATCCTTGTCACTACAGCAAAAATGACAGAGATCTATTGGCTCCTGTTTAAAACAATACAGAATACAAAATTAAGTGATGTTTCCTTTTAGATTAGACTGAATTTCTTAATTAAGATGACAAAGTGAGAAATATAGAGACCTACTCTAGCTCAAATTGCCACATAAAGTGAAATCTAGTCTATTAGATTAGCCACATTGAAAGAGCTGGAAGCAGCAAGCATTTTTTTTCTTTAAATTGGAAAAATACATACCAACTTTAACTCATTTAGACAGAACTCACTGCAGGAAATGTTATGAAGTGGCAATCTCATTAGTTGGCTTTATCCCGCCTTCTGAATGTAAACAATGTTCCAGCCAGGGAGGTAACCTTGAGCTTTTTATCACAAACTAGGGCAAGCACACTGCAACAAGGCGCCTCTCGTATCGGCTGCTAAACCATCTTGTGATACTGAAATCTGTTACTCATAGGGCTCAGTAAATTATATCTAAAGTTAAGCCTAGTGTGCCTAATGACCAATGTGTTTGCTTAGTGTCTTGACAAATGCATGTATTTTAGTCCACAACATAGACTTATTCAAATATGATTGCAATATTGTGACCGATTATAGCAACAGGCTTCAGTATTCCTGTTTAAATCAAATTGTACCGTTTAATGCAGTTTATACTTCAAAATCAATGCTTCTAAAAAGCTCCTTCTTTTAAATATCAGGGGAATAACATAAGACCTCTGAGGTCTGAGGTTTCAACAAAATAAATATGTTGTGAACAAAACTTCAGATGGACGTTGTAGCTCACACATTTAAGCTGTTTGCAAACATGTCACTTCTCCCAGAATGCATTGCATGAAGAAGAGCCAATGGCATCACCTGGTGGTGAAAATATTCAGTATTACAATATTTCTTACAACGTAACCAGCCAGGTCTCTTTTAGCATTATGATCTAAGTAATGTGTTACTTTAATTAAATTGTTTTAAGCACATTGTTAAATAAAATAATCTACATAGAAAGTGAAATACATCTTATTGCAACAAAGAGAAGCATTTTGACAAAGCTTTGCTTTGCACTCCTCAGGACAAATGCAAGAAAGCAAAATTTCAAGCCTTTATAACCGTTTGTATTGGAGAAGAAAAGTCTGCTGATTGGTTGGCAAGTCGAAACTGAGACGGCAAGGTGTTGCTGTGAAGAATGTGAGATTAATGGCTTCCCAACTTCCTGTGTAATATAAAACAAAAATGCAGGCTTGAACACATTCCTTTTACTTGCAGAGAACAAGTACTTGTATATAAATGTGTGCCTCATACTGAAACGGTGCTTGGAAGAGACCCATGGGTGATTTATCTTTGACCTTGACTTACTTCTATTGAGGTAATATCTGGCCATTAACATCCCTTTCTCTCAGATAACTGAAGGAGCAGTTTCAACTGAGAGTTCAGTTTGACATTAGTGCATCAACCTACTGCACAGTGACCTATGCCTACTCCTTAACGTTAACATCCTTAACCTTAACTTTAACATACGGCAATGTGAATTTCAAATGCAGGTCCAGATTTCAGTTTCCATGCATTGTGTGGATTTTCACTCCAAATGATCTGACTTCCAGGCATGCAAGTCCCCACCCAGAACCTGAATAATTGGCTTGGCTTTCAGTTAGGCAATGAGGGCTTTGAAGCAGATACAGAATTAATTTTGTCCAGTCCATGATCTGGAGAACAAATTTGTGGTGGAAGAGTGTCAGAAAGACTCAACACTGACCAAGGGCATATGATCTTGAGGTAAAAATGAGGTGTAGTGGGGAGAACTGATCCCACACCTTGTGGGAATCTCGTGACAGATAACTATAATTCTATTTAGAGTACTACTGGAATAATGGATTACTAAAGTAGGTATGGTTAGCAAATTTGCAGATGACAGCAAAACAGGTGATGCAGTGGACAGTGAGGAAGGTTACCTCAGAGTACAATAGGACCTTGATCAGATGGGCTGAGGAGTGAAAGTGAGGTGCTGTATTTTGGAAAGGCAAATTAGGGCAGCATTCAAACACTTAGTAGTAAGGTTCTGGGAGTGTTGCTGAGCAAAGAAACCTTGGAGTGCAAGATCATAGTTTCTTGATAGTGGAGTCACAGGTAGACAGGATAGTGAGAAAAGCATTTGGTATGCTTGCCTTTACTGGTCATTGTGTACAAGAGTTTGAAAAACATGTTGCGGCTGCACGGGACATTGGTTAGACCACTTTTGGAATACTGATGATTTGGAGATGCTGGGTTGGACTGGGGTGTATTTGGAAGTACACTCGCTTTCGGAGCGTCGTTATCACCTGATGAAGGAGCATTGCTCCGAAAGCTAGTGCTTCCAATTAAACCTGTTGGATTATAATCTAGTGTTGTGTGATTTTTAACTTTGGAATACTGCTCTCCTTGTTATAGGAAGCATGCTGTTACACTTGAAAGAGTTCAGAAAAGATTTACAAGGATGTTGCCAGGGTTGGAGGGTTTGTGCTATAGGGAAAGGCTGAACAGCCTGGGGCTGTTTTCCCTGGAGTGTCGGAGGCTGAGGGGTGGCCATATAGAGATTTATAAAATCATGAGGGCAAAAACAGGTTGAATCATCAAGGTCTTTTCCCCAGGTAGGGGAGTCCAAAACTAGTGAGGGGGTAAGATTTAAAAGGGACTTAAGGAGTAACTTTTTCACACAGAGGGTGGTGTATGTATGGAATGAGCTGCCGGAAGAAGTGGTAGAGGCTGATGCAATTATAACATTTAAAAGGCACCTGGATAGTTATATGAATTATAAGGGTTTAAATGGATATGGGCAAAATGCTAGTAGATGTGACTTGATTACTTTATGATATCTGGTCAGTATGGACAAGTTGGACTTGAAAGATCTGTTTCCGTGTTGTACCTCTCAAAGACTCTATGACTCTAAAACTACCCCCAACCCCTGAAGGAGAAGCTCTGATCCTTGACATTACAGCTCATGAACACAGCACACTGGAAATCAAGCTTTGTATTGCAAGAGTTGTTCAAAATTTGAAGATTTTAAAAAGCATGCCAAGTTCCCCAATTTACTTTCACAATAATATAAAGCATGGACCAGGTTTCTGTTCTGATCAAGAATCAATATTAATTACAAGTAATGATACTCTCGCTACAGATAAACAATTATAAACTATTGGCACATATCACTACTAATTATAAGTCTAATCCCCTGATGAATTCTTTCTTGAACACATCGACACAGATCAATAGACATGATAAAAAGATTATACTCAGTGGGGAAAAATTGGATAGATAACTCAGTCATCTTTGTTTCCTCGTTTTATTGTTGAAATTAAAAGCAAAATACTGCAGATACTGGAAATTTGAAATAAACTCAGAGAATGCTGCAGAAATTCAGCAAATCTGGTAGCATCTATGGAGAATAAAATAGAGTTAATATTTCATGTCTAATCTGACCCTTTTCAGTTTCTGACTTATCAATTAAATGTCACTGCATACAACAACTGTTGTAGGAAAGATAAACAAGTTTTCTCCAGGTTTACAGTGAGTTTTTACTGCAGAGAACAGAAACATCACTCCTGAGCCAGGGAATAATTGAACACTTTACAATCTCTTTGACCAGTTCCAAGTACGTGAGAATCAATCATGCAATCTTTGGTAGTCAAAACAAGTTCTCTGATATTGATAGCTGGTTACCAGTCCATTGACCAACCAACTTCTTGTTGCCAGCAAAACTGCATGTGTTCACCTTTTTGACACCAAATCATCTACAATTCAAAATACAATTACTGCTTGTTTGAATAGTTCATTTAATGACTTTGATGAATTTCAGGTTATTTGCTTTAAAATGACAGCCACTCTTTAAAATATTGGTTCTTAAAACAACTGTTTCTCATTTTAGTTTAAATAAAAGCACAAAATTAAAAAAAAAACGACCTTTGCACGGACTTCTAAGTAGATGTGTGATCTTGCATCTTGGGAGCTTTCTGGCAGAATAGTCTGATATGAAGGGAAGATTTTGGGGTATTTTTTTGAAACAACAACAGGGCTGTGCAGGGACTTAGCTGGTCCCTAAAGTTATCCTCACATTTCTTTTTCTGCCAGGTTTCCCAGCAGCTCAATATGAAACCTCCAGAGCTGGTTCAAACACATTCAATAAAATGTTAAAATTGCCAACCTACCAACTGTAGGCATTGTTTGCCTACATTTCACCCAGCCCTCTGTAAAACCCAGAACTAGGTGTCTTGAGGGTGATTTGGAGCCAGGATTCAGATTTTTAAAGCTTTTATGATCTGTCCCAGCTGCAACTCACACACATGTATGCACTATAACTCAGTACATGGTTTCTTTGACGATTCCTCCTTTTCATATGGCTCCCTATGGCTCTTTTATTCATAATTTACAAGGATTTTTTTCAACTGAGAAGAGTTTAAAGAAGTGAGCGCATAAAATATAATGTGGTGAATAGAGGTATCCCTTAGATCTATAAAAGGGTTGGCAGACCTAAGTAAGGCAAGTTGAAATCCAGCTTGAGCTCTTTTTGTGATTTTTGCATACAATCCAGATGTGCAGGAACTTGCTATCAGACAACGAATTGCTTTCATGTCTCATACAAATATATATTTTAAATGAAAACTAGAAATTTATCATATGAAGAATATGCTTGCATCATACACTTAAGAATTTGAATGTAGGAATTTGTAAAAAAATAAAAAAAAGAAAGTTTTGGACTTCAGATATCTTTATAAAGCAAAGTAATCACGGTGGATGTAAATCTATGGCTTGAGGATAAATGGCACAACCAGATTTTTTTTTCAGTTGCACTGAATTAAAACTGAAACATAACTTTAAAGCTTTAACAAATTTGTGGAGGTCACATTTTTAAAAAATATGTAGTTTTTCTAATCTGTTGTTGTAATATAAAATACTCACAATGAGTATAACTGAACAGAGATGGGAAGACCAAAAAATAACACACTATCATATTTACATATTTATTAAAAAAAAGTTGATGAATTCTTACTTTGATTAAAATCAGTGAGATTGAAATTGAACTGGGGGTACAACAAGTGACCATATCATGCATGTTACATACCCATCTTACCATCAAGCCACTCCAGATCTACCTGTGCCAGCGTGGGTGGCATGGTGGCACAGTGGTTAGCACTGCTGCCTCACAGCGCCTGAGATCCGGGTTCAATTCCCGACTCAGGCGACTGACTGTGTGGAGTTTGCACGTTCTCCCCGTGTCTGCGTGGGTTTCCTCCGGGTGCTCCGGTTTCCTCCCACAGTCCAAAGATGTGCGGGCCAGGTGAATTGTCCATGCTAAATTGCCCGTAGTGTTAGGTTAGGGGAATGGGTGGGTTGCGCTTCAGCAGGTCGGTGTGGACTTGTTGGGCCGAAGGGCCTGTTTTCACACTGTAAGTAATCTAATCATGACTTTTTAAATACATGAATGTATTTGGATAAATGCGCAATACATTTATTTGAGATTCTTCTTCCCATTATTTTAGCAGAAATGTTCAACTATTGAAGATAAATGTGTAATGCTGGCATTAAAGTAACTGAGTAAAACATTTCAAGTCAATGCATTGAGTTTCATTCTCCAATAAGCCAGGATTATTTTCCTGTCTCAATTGTGATTTACTTTAGTTTTCTTCATTGAAAATGAACATTTGATGCTTGTTCAATGTATTAGAAACTTTTCTGTTAAGAGATTGTGTTACATTGATTATGACTTGGTTAAAAATTACACAATACCAGATTATAGTCCAACAGGTTTACTTGGAACCACACTAGCTTTTGGAGCGCCACGCCTTCATCAGGTGATTCAATACCTGATGAAGGAGCACCGCTCCAAAAGCTAGTGTGCTTCCAATCAAACCTGCTGGACTATAATCTGGTATTGTGTAATTTTTAACTTTGTACACCCCAGTCCAACACCGCATCTCTAAATTATGATGCATTAAGTTGTGATTTGTGGTCTACTCTGACTTATGGAAGGATGGTAAATAACTCTTACCCAAATAAAGAGTTGAGAATTAGTTACTTTCAAAACAGAGATTGATGAATTCCAATAACCTAAAACATTAGCTCTATTTCTCTCTCCACAGATGCTACCTTACCTACTAAGTACTTTCAGAATTTCATTTTTACTTCAGATGTCCTTCATCTGCAATAGTTTGACTTTGTTTTGATATATATCTATTAGGCAAGGCTATTAATTAATATGGAGCCAAAACTAATAAGTTGAATTAAGATGTAGGTCAACCATGATCTAATTAAATGATGGAACAGATAAGAATGATCTTTTTCAATTCCTGTATTCTTTACTTGCTTTTACTTGATTGTACTTGAGGAAGATGGGATTTGCTTTGTTCAATGAGCTTACCCACAAGATGACATTGTGGAAATGTGCCCCAGGATGGCTAATGTGGTCAAGGGAAGGAACAATTATTGGGAAAATATTAGATAAAAAAAGGACCCCATATTCAATTCTTTCATCTAATTATATTTTTCTACATGGGGCACAATGATGGAGCTTCCTTCGTTGATGAAGGTGTAAAACTAACATCCAGATTGGTTGTCTTTTCTACTCTCCACCCAGAAATGGAAAATCAGGTGGGGTGTAAATGGTTGGCTGTTCGATAACATGTGTGTTCCATTCCATTTGTCAACCCCAGTGACATTGCAAGTTCTGCCCATTTATTTAAAATTAGAAAATATATAGCATGATAGACACAGCAAATGTCCAAATTGCAAGTCATCTATTGCTGTTTGAAAGAACAGTTGAGTATTTGGACAGAAAATGGAGCTGTACTACATCACTCAGTTGCCGAAACTCAAACATTTGAGACTTTTTTGATTGTTATGACAACATGGGCTATGAGTCGATGAAGGATATTTACAGTGCATATATCACAACTAAAAGTGCCCGGTTGGAAATAAAATGAAACTAGCAAGGTGCTGTAAACTGTGTAGATTGTAGCTAACCCATTTCCTTGCTGAGGAATTTGTTGTTTAATTTTTAGCTAACAAGCTCAAATTGTTTGAAGTCAACCAGTTCTCATATCTCTGATATAACAAAATGCACTATTGCAAAGTCCAAATGTCAGGTTCACCAAGGTCATTCTAAGAAAATTCGGTTCAATATTAGCAAGAACATGCAAAAGTAGTTATGCTCTAAATTAAACACGGTGAGAAGTTGGCTGTAACATTCCTGAATGTTGGAGATATGAATGACACAAGGTCAGAATAACCCAAACACAGAAAGGGCACAACAACTTTTTGTCAGATTCTTTTCTCCAAACAAAAGGCAAACAAACAATTGACTTTTGACCTTCGCATGTTCAGCAATTGGTGTAAAACTGTTAAATGTACATCAGTACGTGCAGGTGTAGTCATCCAATCTAATTAGTTGCACAGACTCTTTCACGATGTTTAAGACAGTCTGCTTTTGTCATCAATGACAATAAATAGATAACAATGGAAACACTGAGCAGGAAATAATGCAAGTCCATCAATTTTCTGGACCAGAAAATAGACTGGGAAATGATTGCTATTGCCATGCACTTTCTTTACCTTGGTGTTGCAATCACATTTAGCTGCACTTGATTTCCAATTCCAAGAACTTGATCTTGGAACCTAAATCTTTTCAGCTGCAAAGTTCCACCTTTCATTAATTGCAGTTGTAATGGATATTTTTCCTTGAAACATTCTTCTGCAAATCATAGACAAATATTGAACCAAAGTTTGTGGAGGCAAGCATTCATGACATCTGCCATGAGATTTGTTCTAACTTATTTAGGCCTTTCATATCTTTGCATCAAAAGTTGCTGGAGTGCAAGCTACTAACTTGGTCATGAAGAAAGCTGGACATCTGTGACCTAAATGAACAGCACCCACAAATGAGTATCTCCCTGCCCATCAGATCAAGAGATTATGAGATTGCCAGTGCAAGAACAGAGAAAATGGTATAAATTGTAGAATGTAAGCTGCAGGTAGATAGATAAATAGAGAGCAAGTTAAGAAATAAACAAGGTGACAGCAACATTTAAATCATAAAATTTTACTTCTTCATGATTTTCAAATATAATTAAACCTGAAGGATGAGACTCAATACTATAATTGTTATTTTTCAATGCTAGAGATGGAATTAACACCTACCTCATCATTTCGAGTCTACTGATACTAATGTGGGCAAGTCCTAATTTTCTGTGGGGCATTTAGTTCACATCTACTACACAGTACCAAACCTTACATTATATTTTAATAGTGACCCAGATGACAAGATGTTGGTTCTGTGGAAGAATTATGGCAGGATAACACTACATCCTGCATTCTGTTCAACTACCCTGATGTACTTAGGTAAGATATGATTTGTTCGTTTAGCACGCAAAACAATACTTGTCACTGTATCTCGGTACATGCGGCAATAAGTTATCAAATCAAATCAAATCAAGGATGGGCAGATTCAGCTTGGACTGTTTAGTCATCTCAGGACCCACAGCTCCAGAGTTGAAGAAAGTTGTCCTTATTTCTGAGGAATTATCAAAGAGAAGAGAGAATGGGGTTGTAGCACATTGTAGACAGTGAAAAGGCACACAACACCAAGTTATAGTCCAACAGGTTCATTTGGAAGCACGAGCTTTTGGAGCGCTGTTGAAGGAGCAGCACTCTTAAAGCTCGTGCTTCCAAAGTTGTTGGACTATAATCGGGAGTTGTGTGATTTTTAACTTTCTACACCCCAGTACAATCCTGGCACCTCCAAGTTATTGTAGACAGTAACATTTATTGGGATATCTGTGTTTAACCTCACATCTGCCCTTACTTGAAGTGCCACAAAGTCTAGAGATTTGCATTATTCTGACTGCATATTTTATGCATTTTCTTTCCAAACTTTTGAAATATTTCTTTGTTGATGTATGCCATGTTTTTTGATGGGATTCTTTCCATAAGGCCAAGCAAGTTTTCTGACTGCATCTTACCAAATCTGTCATGTTAATGGCTGTTTGTGCCTTATGGCATGTGTCATGTCTCATTCCCACGTCAGTTTACCAGATGCCATCTTTACAACAACTTGCCACTTACTGGAAATCCCAAAATAGATTGGCTTGCCTGGCGTAGGTGTTATTTTTAAAAGATTGCTGTGCATTGTCAGTCCAGAGTTGCTCTGTGCAATTGCTGACATTTGTCCTGGGCACAGCAGGTAGGATGAAATCAGTGCCTGGTTTTGCAGAAAGGATTGTGAAGGTTCTGCATCAGCGAGACTTCCTTTTCCTCAGTACCAGCAGAGGATTCCATGCTAAGGCAACAAAATGAAGGCAGGGTTGCTGTGAGCATCCAGGTAAATCCCAGAGTGAGTGAGTGGTATGACAGCAAGTAAAGAGCCTGGAGACAGATCCTAGTCAGTCCATGAGCTGAACGCATGTCTCTAAGGGCACAGTGACATTGTAGCAGCATTGAGATGATAGTTGCTGATGCAGCCGAGGTTTATAAAATCATGGATAGGGCACGGATAGGGTAAATAGCCAAGGTCTGTTTCCTAGGATGAGCGAGTCCCAAACTAGAGGGCATAGGTTTTAGGTGAAAGGGAAAATACTTAAAAAGCATCTGAGGGATAACTTTTTCATGCATCGGGTGGTACGTGTCTGGAACCAGCTGCCAGAGGAAGTGGTAGAGACTGGTACAATTACAACATTTAAAAAGCATCTGGATGGGTATATAAATAGGAAGGGTTTTGTGGAATACGGGCCAAATGCTGGAAAATGGGACTAGGTCAGATTGGGATGTTTGGTCAGCAGAGTTTGACCTAAAGGTATGTTTCTGTGCTGTATGACTCCACTTACCTTTAATTTCCTGGGTAAAGACAAATAAGTGTGGTCCTGACACAGAGGGTGGTTTACATTACTCTAGATTATTACAGCCACATGAAGTCACTAGTTCCACAACAACAATTATCCAGCCTACCTCCATAAGTAGAGTTGAAGCACTGACTGGCCATAATAGCTTGGAGGCCTTGTTCCTATTTAGTCTGTGCAGCATCAGTTGATGCTTCATTTTTGAAACTTTGGGGATTTCATGATAGCAAAGCATGGTAGTCATGGGATGTGATACATCATATGGATATGGCAGTTATGAAGATGGCATCAGGGTGTAATAGGACATGGGATATGAGTGAAGATGGTAAGGAGTCAGAGCCAGAGGTTCTAACATCCTCTTTGTAAAACTGGGCTAATGTCTCAGAGGTGTCTTCTAACCATCTTCCCCCATCTCTTGCCTCTTTCTGTGAGGGTTACCTCTTAATTGCCTCTGCAGGCAGCAGGCCCAACTTGATCAGGGCACACCCCCACCCCACCCGGCATGGGCAAAAATCATACACGCGGAGTCGAGTCCATCTCCATGGAGATGGGTCTGTCACATCAGTCACTTCCTGCCCCCATGGCAAAAATCCAGCCTTTTATCTTCCTGTTAGTTGACCACTAAGATACTACCTTATCTTGCTGCCAAGCTTGCTTTCTTCTTATAAACATTTGAAGATGACTGAGTCATTCATGCCCTCAAATTCATACTTAACTGGTACCTCAACCGACCTTTACATCCTGTCAGGTGGTACACTTTGGGAGCAATCAAGATGGAGGTGTTCCTCTCAGTCACCTGGTAATTACCTGTACCTCAGTGATTGATACTGGTCAGGAAATAACAATGAGGCAAGTGTCTGTCAAGAACATGTAAGCCACCTGACCAGATAACTGGTGGTAATCATGAAAAATCTCGCCCAATGGTTTGGTGGGGACCATTAATCTGAATAAAAGGGAATCTTTGCATTTGGTCATTGTCCAAAAGGAAAAATTCAAAAGGGCAAGCAGTACAAACAACAGAGAATCAAAAAAAGAAAGATATGTGAATGTGTTCAGGGTTAAAACTCTCATATGCTTCAATGCCATTCTTGAACTTTCTCTTATCAGCTAAATACCTAAAAGTGAGATATGCCCTGTGACACATTTACATTGATCATTCATTCTGTAGATAATAGAGTGGACAATGTGGAGATAATTCCTGGGAAACAAACAGCAGATTCATTTTCAAACTAAATTTGTGTTAAGAACATTGCAGTTGTTAACCTCCGTATGAGAGCTTCGATATGGACCCAAACCAAGATTTACAATAATATTGGTGACTATAGACACTCCTTTGCTGTCACTAGGGATGGATCAGTAAGAGACATTCTCAAACAAATTAAATATGGTACGGATATATGATTGCATAGATACATACTTAAAAGTACTAAAAGACTAGTTTATTACTTTAGAATACCATCGAATCCTGCATTGAGATGTCTGATATGATACTTTCAAATGAGACATGAAACCAATACACTTTTAGAGGATCACAGTAGTGTCAGTTTACCTCTGAGGTAGTAAGTTGTAGTCTCATCCGCCAAAATTCAGATCATAAAAATCTAAGCTGACTCTTCAGGTCAAGACTGAGGGAATTCTGCCACTTTGCATTGGGAATTCTATAATTTCGATGAACAATTAAATTAAGGTCCTATTGGCTCTACAAAGTGGACGCCAAAGATTTCATAATTTTATAGAGAGCAGGGGAGTCTTCCCTGGTGACTTGACTAATTATTTGGTGACTATTGCATTTCAGTTTGTGGGAGCTAGTTATGCACAAACTGATTGCAGCAAGTCAACACTTCAGAAATGCATCATACAAATAAAACAATGTTGGATGTCATGATTGGATATCCTGATGTCATGAAAAGTGCTGTATAAATGCAACTTCTTATTTTCTTTCCTTACTTTGTGCAGCAACCAACTCTTCAGTGTGAAACAGTGAGGTGACAGGGTTTTGACAGGATGAATCTAGGAAAATGGCCCCAGCTGATGTCAGAAGAAAGTGGGGTGAAGCTGTCTGGGGATATAATTCATTCCCTCTTCAGTTCAGAACCAGTTTGTGGTCAAACCTCGCAGTTAGTGTTGGGCTGAAGCTGAAAGCATTGACTTACAGACTCTGAGCTTCTATGGCAAATGTTGAAGTGAAAATTCATTGGGAGCTTGGTGGAAACTTCGGAGATATAAACATTCCAACTGTATGCATGACTCCACTGAGAATTCTGCCTGTCTCCTTTTGCACAATTATGAAATATTTCTGAGGTGTCAATATTAGGGCAGACGCGCATTTCATTTGAGATCCAAACTTTATTGTCTACAACATTCCCTGAATGTTGTTTATTAGACACTTTTATGTATCTTTCATTGCTAATTTAGCACACATTGCTTTTGCCATGTTGATTGTACCTCCCATTAGTTCTTGCCTTTGTGAAGAAGCCATTCTCAATTAGAAATAAAATGTCCTTATCCCTGTTTTCACTGATGACCGCCCTCTTCATAGGCACTCAGAGATTATGATGAATTTGATATGCTTGAAACTTTGACAAGGTCTGGTTAAGTCCTAAACCATAACACCAAGAAAAACAAAACAAAACTAACTTGAGATATTTGCTATAGCAATGTTAATTTCTCAATTGTTAGAGTAAATTCACTAATTACAGGTTTTTTGTTTAGTCTTTTATGAAATGTAGGCATCACTGGCTAGGCCAACTCTTCTTGCCCATCACTAATTGCCCGATAAGTAGTTAAGAGTAAACCATATTGTTGTGGGTCAGGAGTTATATGCAGGCCAAGCCAGGTAAAGGTAATAAATTTCCTTCCCTAAAGCACATTTATTGTTTTTTTTTCCTACAGGTCTTTCTAGTATAACACACATTTCATTCACATGAATTGGCTCTAACACGATTGACAAATTGTAGACACTGTTTGGATAACGTAAACTTATAGCAATTTTCTATTAGCGATCTTCTACAGTGCAATTTTCTTTTGCAGTTTGCCGTAACTTGATTTTCTATAGCACGAGGTTGCAGAGAAACCTAACTGTTGCTTTATAACAGAACGACCAATCTGTGCAATCACCAATGTTTACATGGTCATCAGTAGACTTTTTTTTTAAATTTGATATATTTACTGAATTTTATTTCCATAAGCTGCCATAGTGAGATTTAAGCCCATATCCCCAGAACATTAGCCTTTGGTTCTGAATTACTAGCTGAAAATGTGTTGCTGGTTAAAGCACAGCAGGTCAGGCAGCATCCAAGGAACAGGAAATTCGACGTTTCGGGCCAGAGCCCTTCATCAGGAATGAGGAGAGTGTGCCAGGCAGGCTAAGATAAAAGGTAGGGAGGAGGGACTTGGGGGAGGAGCGATGGAGATGTGATAGGTGGAAGGAGGTCAAGGTGAGGGTGATAGGCCGGAGTGGGGTGGGGGCGGAGAGGTTAGGAAGAAGATTGCAGGTTAGGAGGGTGGTGCTGAGTTCGAGGGAATCGACTGAGACAATGAGGAAACTGGAGAAATCTGAGTTCATCCCTTATGGTTGGAGGGTTCCCAGGCGGAAGATGAGGCGCTCTTCCTCCAACCGTTGTGTTGTTATGGTCTGGCGATGGAGAAGTCCAAGGACCTGCATGTCCTCGGTGGAGTGGGAGGGAGAGTTAAAGTGTTGAGCCACGGGGTGGTTGGGTAGGTTGGTCCGGGCGTCCCAGAGGTGTTCCCTAAAGCGTTCCGCAAGTAGGCGGCCCGTCTCCCCAATATAGAGGAGGCCACATCGGGTGCAGCGGATGCAATAGATGATGTGTGCGGAGGTGCAGGTGAATTTGTGGCGGATATGGAAGGATCCCTTGGGGCCTTGGAGTGAAGTGAGGGAGGAGGTGTGGGCGCAAGTTTTGCATTTCCTGCAGTTGCAGGGGAAGGTGCGGGGAGTGGAGGTTGGGTTGGTAGGGGGTGTGGACCTGACGAGGGAGTCATGAAGGGAGTGGTCTTTGCGGAACGCTGATAGGGGAGGGAAGGGAAATATATCCCTGGTGGTGGGGTCCGTTTGGAGGTGGCGGAAATGACGGCGGATGATACGCTGTATACGGAGGTTGGTGGGGTGGTAGGTGAGAACCAGTGGGGTTCTGTCTTGGTGGCGGTCGGAGGGGCGGGGCTCAAGGGCGGAGGAGCGGGAAGTGGAGGAGATGCGCTGGAGGGCATCGTCGATCACGTCTGGGGGGAATCTGCGGTCCTTGAAGAAGGAGGCCATCTGGACTGTAAGGTATTGGAACTGGTCCTCCTGGGAGCAGATGAGGTGGAGACGAAGGATTTGGGAATATGGGATGGCGTTTTTACAGGGGGCAGGGTGGGAGGAGGTGTAGTCCAGGTAGCTGTGGGAGTCAGTCGGTTTATAGTAGATGTCTGTGTTGAGTCGGTCGCCCGAGATAGAAATGGAAAGGTCTAGGAAGGGGAGGGAGGAGTCTGAGACAGTCCAGGTGAATTTGAGGTCGGGATGGAAGGTGTTGGTAAAGTTGATGAACTGTTCAACCTCCTCGTGGGAGCACGAGTCTGAATTACTAGTCCAGCGGCATTATCATTACCCCAATGCCCCTCCACGTTTCTTCATGGTCACTGCAATGAGATTGACATAAAGAGCTGTTGGGATTGGTTAGCTCAGTTGGCTAGCCAATTGGGTTGTGATGCAGAGTGGCACCACGCAATTTCAATTCTCACACAAGCTGAGGTCTCCATGAAAACCCCATATTCTCAAACCTGCTGGAGTCATGGTGACTCACAGGTTGAATCAGTATCAATGGCCTCTCTGTAATGAGAGAGGTCTGATTTTACCTTTACAAAACTGTAATGTTGACTGTTGGCGAGCACCATCCATTTGTATTTCAATGCCAAATGGTGACATGAGACTAGTGAATTTGCACCTATTAAATAGCCAAAGAAGACGAACCTTAAGAAACTAAGACTTATAAATAAAGATTTGGGACATACCACCAACGCTTTACTGGACACTCTCACTGATGATGTTACCTGGTCATGGAGATGAAATGTCTGAAAACAAACCTTCCAGCTCAGCGAACTAACTTACATACTTATCATCAACCTGAGCAACAAATATTCGCAAAAATCACGATCCACAGTAATCATCAAAGTGGTCCATAAAGACAAAATATATGAGCACTTAAGCATAAGAAAAGTATCTTTTCAAATTATGATATTTTCTCATCTCTTTAACTTTGTATTCAAATATGCAACTGGTCAGACAGGAAGTGGCTATATATTAAGTCCTGGCAATTTTGCCAGACTTTTTGTTTCTTTAATACAGCTGTCAATAAAATAAACTTACGTGACATTAAACTTTTAAAAAGTTTCACACTCAAAGTACCTAAGTGGTGAGATTTTAATCAGCATTGCAAATAAGTTTACAACATTTCCACAGATATATGAAAGGAATTGTAAACACGATTAATTCAGTTTCATTACAATAAAATGAATTTTAAAAAATCAGCAGGTTTATCTATTTGTCATTTGCATGATTTTTTAAAATGCTATTTCACTGGGATTTTATTGCTTAAACCTTGTTGAATGCAAATGTTTCTGGGCTCATTTTGACAGAATATGCCGTGTTCCAAATGTTTGAACATTGAGTTGCAGCAATATTTCCCAAAATACAATTGGGATTACTTACAAATAAGTTGATTCATTGAAGTTATTTGATAATTTACTTTCTTTTAAGTTCTCACTTTGTTGTGTTTCATGAACTGCTTAGTTCCGGTCCTGGCGCAAAAAATAAGTGACTTTGAGATTGCAACTTTCATTGGCTGTAAAGTGCTTTGGGACTTCCTGAGGTCAAAAATGGCAGTTGAGAAATGCACATTTGTTCTTTATTGAGCTGACCATTACAAAAGAGGACAAACCCCTGTCCTACAGATGAATCTGTTTTAGAAAATTCTTGGATAATATGGTTTTCTACGAATTAATTTGATGAATACAGTTGTACAAAACAGTAATGTTCACACGCATCAGAAGAGATTGCTCATCATTACAGACTCAGACTCATCAATTTTTCAGTGGGGGTGGATGTTTCTAAAGTTTCCAAAGTGCCCTGCAAGGACGCTTACACAATTATTCATTGAAAAGACTTTCAGAGAGGCATACAACTCTAACTTTACTTTTAATACAGTCTTCCATAGAGATGACCTGTTACAGATTTTTTTTCCTTTCACATAATATCTAAGCAAAGAATTTTGGGATCAGGCTGCTCAAGTAGTTCAAAGTTTAATAAGAAACATTTTTGGCTGGAACTAACCATCCCAACACATGTTGCCATTTGCTGCCAAACAGTTCCTTAATTAAGAACAACACTAAATCTTAGCTGACTGTGACCTCTACATCTCTTCAGTGCATTTTTTGATCAGATTCACATTAACTTGCATTTATCTTTTTTGAGTGTATTCATGCATCCTTTTTCCTGTCCCTGCTTCACATTTCCTTTGCTTTTTCCTAATCTATTTATCACTTGTTTTCTTTGGCTTTGTAGAACTTACCATTTTTCATTTTTTTTTAAGCTATTCTTTGTTTTCCCATCAGTCATGGCTGCCTTCCCACCAGTCCTCCCCTCAGCTGACGTTTCCCATTCTTAATGAAGCTGTGCTGCCCGGCCTCCCCTGAATTTATATCCAGCTGTTTCCTCTTTTACTGTAAACCCTTTTTTTTTAAAACTCTGCTAGGATCCTACAACTGGCCTGTTTTCATACCCCAGATTATGTCCACAACAATCAATGATTTCTGGTAAATTGCAAGGCAGAAATCCAGCTGTGGTTCATCAACCAATTTTTTTTTTGTTATATTTACTTCGGTTACACCCCTTCCTTTTTTATGATCACTATACAATACTTTGAGGTAGCGTTTTTTTCTCCAGCCTTCCATATCCTAAAAAGGTTTCACATAGCTAGGTCTGAGAGAATGTATCATTCTGCCACCACCTTGAATCTCCATGACTTGTCAGTAAAAGCCTGCCAATACTGAATGTTGCCTGCCAATTTATGTCACTGTGTTACAGGCACAGAATGTGCGAGCAAGGCCTAATGCACATTTAATCATTAATGTGCCCTTGACATCATGGAAATTACTCTACAAGTTCCTATCATCATTTTCAGGTGCCTTAACTGTTTACTGATGATTTTTGAAAATGAAAACCTCCAAGTTACTTTCTTATACTTTAAATTCTGACACATGTCAAAACTTTAGGAAGCAAAGTTTGTCCAATGTTCAACATCTGAGGAAAGCATCTTCAGTGACTGCTGTCAAAATGCCATACATATTTGCACTCAAAAGAAATGTTCCAGTGGAACTTAAGGATTAGTGTCCAGAATGCCGTTGTGATTATTTTTATGTATGTTGCAAGATTGGATAGCTCTTGAAGTAATGTGTGAGGTATTTTGGAAGTACGATATGAGACATTTCAAGCCGAAGATCATTGTTTGAAGTATGTTTTATGAGTTTTTCAAAGGATATAAGGAGTACTGGCAATGCTAGTTTATTTTCCCCACCCCCAATTATACATAAGAAGGTGATGGTCACCAACCATCACTCTTAAGTAAAAATAAATAGCTTGCTTGGCCATTTTGGTGGACTGTGAAAAATCAACCGGTGTGAAATAGAGTCATATAAAGGCCAGACCAGGTAAGGATGGCAGATTTCCTTTTCTTAAGGACATTAGCAAACCAGACAGGTTTCAAAAATAATCCTGTAATTTCATGGCCACCATTGCTGAGATTAATCTTTATTTCCACTATTTTAAAATTAATTCAATTTAAATTCCCCAGCTGGTTAATGGGATTTGAACTTTCGTCTCCAGATCAAAAGTCAAGTTACATAGCTGCTGCATAAATCTGAACATAGAATTTGCCTGCTGTTGTATTGGAGCTTTAGTTATTATCTTTACCCTATCTTCCAGATGCAGTATCAAATCTGTTTTCACCCTGAAGTTTCAAATGCATTCTTGTTTTCCCAACCATTCCACTCATGCAACATTCAATTGGTTATTACATGTTCTTCAGATTCGACATATAGAGTGGAATGCTAATGGAGTCTGACTGATGTGATTTATGGCAAGGTGCTGCAAGCCCAACTCCATGTCAAGACCATCTCAGCCCCATTGTTTATGCTGCTCACAAGGGAGGTGATGAGATTCTCAGTAAGCCATGGCATGATGTCATTTGGCTCTGATTATTGAATGTTACAGGCCTTGTTAATGCCACAACTCACCTCTTTAACATTTCAAAGTCCATTTTACTAAGCTAGCCAAGCAAGTTCATTGTCAGGAAAAGCATACAAGGAAAAATCAAAGCATGTGCCTGGCAGGTTCAGCTCACTTATTGTGCTAAACCATCTCCATACTGGAAACCAGACAGCAACATCAATATTTTCCATTATCTGATAAATTCCAGTGTTGTAGCTACACTGGAACAGTTTAGCTATATTGCAGAAAGAACTGGATCAAAAATTGGGTTGTCATCAGTGTTCATATCCTTTGCAGTATCCATTGCCTCCAACTGTTTCTTGATGTTATGTGAAGTGAATTGAATTGGCTGAAGATTGGTCAGTGATGCTGGAGGAGGCCAAGGTGCCAGTTGTTTAATTGTCCACCACCATTCACAACTAAGCCTAGATCTAATCCAGCCATGCTCTATCCTTCTATTCTTATCCTCATTACTACATGACACAGGAGTAATTTGTACAATGCTACCTTTGAAGTCCTGTTTTTCAATTCCCTCCTAATTCCCTGAAGTCTTCTTGCAAGATTCTTTTTCTCTTTCTTCCTGTCATTTGGTCCCAACGTAGATCATGAACTCTGGAGTTTCATCTCCCCCCCCCCCCCCTCAGAATGCCCTGACATTCTAGACCTTGACACAAGGAAACTGCTAGGTGACAGTTTTCAGCTGCAAAAGTGCCTGACTTGTTCCTTACTAATGAATCCCTTCTTACAATTACCCTTCCACAATTCTTCCTTCCAACTTGAGGAGCCGAACTATCCAAAGCAGCTGAACCATTGACTCTGGATATTCTCCATAGAGGAACTGCCACCCTCACCGTTTTACGAGATTAAGAACTGGTTTGCATTTTTGGGGTTCTCCAGTACTTGTCTAGTCCCTTTCTTCCTACTGGAGGTCACCCATTCCCTCTCTGGCTCCACTTTCCCAAGCTGCAAGGAAACCCTCATCCTGAAACACATTGTCTACTATCTCTGATCCTTGTTAATACCACTAGCTGGAATGCTCAAGCCTCAAACCTCAGAGCTTAAGTGCTCAAGTCAGAGATACTTTCTGAACACATGACCATCCAGCCTGGCAGGAGCGTTTCAGGTTTCTAACATAGTGCAGGATGTGCAAGTCACAGGCCTGACCTCCTCAAACATATCTGAACTAAAGACAATATGGGCTATTGTTTTACTATATGTTTGCTCCTAATTGAGTACAGACGACAAAAAAATTTCTTTGTTAGGTCCAGATTCCCATTTAGATCCGTCGTCAGTCTGTCTGCTTCTCTACAAGGGTTTACAATGGAACAAATTGCATCTTAGGTTGAAGACAAATTGTTCTAATACAGATGTGGGAGTGCACCAGCCTTCAAGTGGAGGACCTCCTTCTTGAACCACTGAAGTCCTTGTGGTAATGGATTTCCCATAGTAATATAAAGTAGGGAGTCATAGAGTCATAGAGATGTACAGCATGGAAACCGACCCTTTGGTCCAAGCCGTCCATGCTGACCAGATGTCCCAACCCAATCTAGTTACACCTGCCAGCACCCGACCCATATCCCTCCAAACCTTTCCTATTCATATACCCATCCAAATGCCTCTTAAATGTTGCAGTTGTACCAGCCTCCACCACATCCTCTGGCAGCTCATTCCATACACGTACCACTCTCTGCGTGAAAAAGTTGCCCCGTAGGTCTCTTTTATATCTTTCCCCTCTCACTCTAAACCTATGCCCTCTAGTTCTGGACTCCCCAACCCCAGGGAAAAGACTTTGCCTATTTGCCCTATCCATGCCCCTCATAATTTTGTAAACCTCTATAAGGTCACCCCTCAGCCTCTGATGCTCCAAGGAAAATAGCCCCAGCCTGTTCAGCCTTTCCCCATAGCTCAAATCCTCCAACCCTGGCAGCATCCTTGTAAATCTTTTCTGAACCCTTTCAAGTTTCACAACATCTTTCCAGAATTGCACACAATATTCCAACAGTGGTCTAACCAATGTCCTGTACAGCCCAACTCCTTTACTCAATACTCTGACCAATAAAAGAAAGCATACCAAACGCCTTCTTCACATCCTATCTACCTGTGACTCCATTTTCAAGGAGCTATGAACCTGCACTCCAAGGTCTCTTTGTTTAGCAACACTCCCTAGGACCTTACCATTAAGTGTATAAGTCCTGCTAAGATTTGCTTTCCCAATATGCAGCACCTAGCATTTATCTCAAGAATTTGATTGAATGATAATGAATGATTAATAATATAAGTCCAAGTCAGGATATTCTCATGATGTTGCTATCTTCATCTTTTTTCGTGATAAAGATGTAAAGCAGAGAGATGTTTCTGATTTTGACTGGATATGTTGCTTTACCCTAAAGGTATCTTTTTTTATATATACTTTGGATGAGGATGTTGCTAACCAGGTGGCATTTATTGCCCATTGGGCAATTAAGTGTCAAATCAATCTTGTGGGTATGGAGTCACATGTAGGCCAGACCAGGTTAGGATGGCAGCTTCCTTCCCTACAGGGCATTAGTGAACCAGATGGATTTTTCCCAACAATTGGTTCATGGTCATCAATAGACTCCCAATTCCAGATATATTTATTGACTTCAAATTCCACCATTGCCAAGATGGGATTCAAACCTAAGTCCCCAGACATCATCTGTGTCTCTGATAGACAAGCAATAATATCACTATGCCATTGCTTCATACTATATACTTATTCATATGCTGTGAGGTAAGATGAGGTAGAATTGAGGGGTGAAAATACTTCAAGGAGGCCAGCAACCTAATCATTACATGAAGCTGATGGCAAAATTTGAAAGAAAAAGGGAAAAAAAACACAAACATTTGCCAGTTGACTCATTTCCCCAGAGTCCCTAGCCTGGACCTTGCTCCTCAGTGAGATGAAAGATGATAAAAATTGTTTGCTTTGTCCCTGCCACAGTTCTCTAATCTTGCACCAAAAAGCCAAAACCACATGAGATTTTTGACATTCTGAAGAAATTAATCCTTAAAATTGCTGCAAAAAATACTGGGTCCCTGGAAACAATTTGTCAACTCAGGGTTTTATGAAGGTTTGTGCAATAATGGTTGAAGCTAAAGAGCACTCTTCAGAGGCTGGAGTTGGAATAATTATCGGGAAAATGAAGATGGCACAGCTGTTGCCCTGTGCCACACTCACATCATTGTATCAACACTGGGTGCAAACTCAAAATGTTTTCATCGTCATTCTGAAAAGAAATTGTAGAAAGCACTAAACAAGCATATGGGGAGAGCACTTGATAGTTACACAACTGGAAGGCTCCAATTAAACTATAAATAAATCCAAATCATTTGAATCCAGGGTTCAGAATGCAGACTGCCTCCTTCTATACATCCTGAACAGAGGAGTCTGCTTTTTGTTTATTAGTGTTTACAATGGAATAAAATGAATCTGACAGAATTGCATATTTTAAACATTGACATAAGTGTTATAAAACTGGATTCTTATTACTGCGTTTGAATTATCATTTGTTCATGGGCTTTATGCTTTGAAACTGCTGCTCAGAGACAGTTTAGGTACAGACCATGTGTAGAAAAATCCCTGGCAGTAACACCAGGAAATTACACTCGAATTACATCATAAAATGGGAATTGTTGCCAGAGCCCACTGTCTCCTGGGTGGCAGAGAAAAAAGTGATTACAACATTTAGCATCCATCAAATAAATAAGGTCCTTTTTAAACAGCATTTAATCGTAATTGATTTTCAGAAATTTTGTGTAGCCACATTGAATGTAAAGGGGAGAATTGCTGATTCTTGTGTTCTTCCACTTAATGAAATTGATGGCATCTAAAGGGACCTGGACAAATTATGCAGTTAGTCTAAGGACAGCAGATGGATATCAATCTGGATAAATGTAAGGTAATGCACATTGGTGCTGGAAACATAAAACGTGCGTGCACAATGAATGGATCCTATTTTGTAGTCGGCTGGTAAATGTGGAATTAGACTAAATGCAGATCCATCTGGATACATCTGTCACCTTCCCTTACAGCAAAAACAATCAAGTTTCTTTTGGTATACCAAATTGATTGGATAGTGCTTGAAACTGGAAGATGCATTGTGGACAAGGTAGTGCCCAATACATTAGGAAAATATCTGCCATGATAACTAGTGACCTATCATAAAAGGAGAAACGGAAAAAGATTTAAGTGGGATTTACACAGGAACAGGGTTTAGCATCAAGCATGCTCTTACATGCCTTTACTTTTTTTACCATTGACACCCTTACTTAACACAAGTCTTAGAAGCTTCAACTGATCCAGAATCCACATTGGGATGTTATGGAAGAGAGTTCCCATTTCTGTTCTCCTTTGTATGAAATGTGCTTATGGATTTCATCCTGAATGATTGTTCACTCTTCATAGAAATTGGAATTTCTCAATAAAGTGACACTAATGCTCAAATCCACCTTGAGTACCATTTGATTTCAAGTCAAATCATTATTACAAAACTTTGTCAATGTCACTTTTAGAACATTTTATGGTGTAGTGTACAACCTACTTCCCAAAGATTGCAGATATATTACATTTATTCAAAGAAACTAAAATGATTCCTGGAGATAGGGCTGAAGGTGATATAAAATCACTTGCGCAAAATAAGTTTACATGTGAATGTAGTTTGAGATAAAAATTGCAGAAGGGAAAGGAATATCTTAAATTGGAATTATTGAGTGATTTACTTCTTTATGTCGTAAATATGTATAAATACACACACACACACATGTCTATTGCATGTTTCAAATCTCTGTATTAACAACAGTTCATTCGTCATCTTAACATTAAAATAAAACATGTGAATTGTTGGGAGTTGGATTGAATGATGAGAGGTTGGTTTTGGTTCACAGAATAGACTTCAGAAGCATTGTGAACTTGCAACATTTTTGTTGCTTTATGACTCATTGTACATCTGGATTTAAAGTATTTTGATCAGTTTTCCTGGTAAAGTGCCAATTTAGGTGATTGAGATGTGTGAAAACAAATCACAATTAGCTACTTGTCTGCTGACAATCTTATTAAATCCATGTATCACAAATTACATACAATGAAAATATCTGCCAGTTGCTTTTACGGCTGGCAAGTATTGATGTAACAAAATAATAATACTTAGGAGGAAAATATGTTCGCCATTCTTTAATCTAAACAAAAGCTAAATAATAAAACACAATGTAATAACTATAGTTTCAGAATAAAATTTGAGAATTTCAAAAAGAGACTTATTCTTGCAAAATCAACTTTTACCATATAATGGTGCATTTGGGTATTTCTGATGGTGAGTTGAATTTGCTGTTCATTGTCCATTTCTGTTTTTTGTAAAGTACTTTGTGTATTTGTTTCTGTTGATCTATAATTAGAAATAAAATTCAGATCGATGAAAAACTGCCTCCAATCATTTGAGGCTGTGAATCTGATGTAAGTGCCTGTAAATGTCAGCTGCAGCTCAGTTACAGAATTCTCATCTTTGAATCAGAAGGCTAGCGGTTCGAATTCCATTACAGGGACTTGAGTATGAAATCACGCGTAGTGTACCAGTGCAGTACTGCGTGAGTGCCATGCTGTCAGAAATGCAGTTTTGGATGAAAGAGTCATAGAGTTACACAACACAAATATAAACCCTTTGGCCCAGCTCTTCCATGCCGACCAGATATTGTAACTGATTAAGTCACGTTTGCCAGCGTTTGGCCTATATCCTTCTAAAGATTTCAAATTGATGTACCCATTCAGATACAATGTTAAACAAGAACACAACCTGCTGGATGAATGCAAAAGATTCCAATACTATTCTGAAGAAGAAAGGAGGAGATCCCGTGGTGTGCGATAAAAACACTAGTTCTTTTAGAGATGTAGCTGGTGCACTTCACATATTACACACTTTAGAAGTATTAAACCTGAGATCATGCAAGGTATTACATAAAACCAATACTTATATTTTATGATGTTGGTTGTGATTGATAAATTGATATTACTACTTAAAACATTGTAGTCATTCTCTTTTCCCCTTCCCATTCCATTTCCCTATCCGCCCACTATAACTTAGGAAAGTAATGGCATGAGAGAGAAAATAAAATCTCAAGTTCATGTAATCAAGAAATTAAATGGATCTATTTTAAGTCACAAAGGTGAAGGTCCATTTAGGATCTAACCCAATGCTTCTGAAGCCCTTTCACTTCTCAGTCATCCAAGACCACTTTTAAGAGGCTATTTAACCCATCGAGCCCTGCTGTGTATTGACAAACCACACAATTCCCTGAATAATTTAAATCCTTTCTTCTCCTAAAAAACGCATGTGATCATTTGCAAAGGGGAAAAAAACAATACATACTGATGTTATACTTTGGGGATAACCACTGAGGTTTTCTACATGTGATACAGTTACCAACGAACAATACAAGTTCATTTGTGCTCTCTCTAGAGCAGGTGATGCCTTCCTCTAATTTGTGAGGCCCATCAGTTTTTCAGTATTGGCTTATTTTCTGTAGTACATGGTCTGCTTTCAACATATCTAATACAACAAGGTTCACAGCCTTGCATATAATCACTGTGATTATGTAGTTTAAATGTTGCAAGTTGCTTTGCTTTTGTTAATGCTGACTACAATAATATTCAGCACAGAATGGGAGCTGCATGTTTCTGTGATCCCATGTGATACTTGAGCTCAAAGTTATATCAATGAAGACCATCTTCATTGCAAAGCAAAGCAATGACCAGATCTTGAAGTGACGAACAATATAGTCAATGCTTGGTGTTATCAGTGTGAAGTGTGAATGTTATATTGGAGAGATGCAAGTGCCAAATGTTCACAAGGCAATACAACTGAATGCTTCACGCTCTCCAATATAGTACAAGTGATAGCTTGTTCACTTCCTTCAATATGTACTGTGAAAGTACAGCTCCCACTGCCATTTCTTCATTGAAAACAGGTAACTATAGGCCAGTTGGCTTAACATCTGTGATTGCAAAAATGCTAGAGAAATATTCAACATAAGCAAAAGTGTACATTGTTGGATTAGGTATTTTAGCATGGATAAAAGATTGGATCACTAAAGAAAACAGAGAATTTGGAAAATAGGGATGACGTTGGCATTTTCAGCATAGCAATCTGCAATTCATGGAATGCCACAGGGATCAGTGCAAGATCCACAATTCTTGAGAATATATATTAATGAATTGGATAAGGAAAATGAATGCACTATCACAAATTTACAGATGAGAAAAATAGCTAGGAACATAAGTGGTGAGGAGTCTGCTGAGGGATAAAGATGGTTTAAGCATGTGGGCAAAATTATAGCAGATGGAATGTAATGGTGCCATGTGTTAGTGACATTGTACAGTTTTCACTCTACTCCTGTTCTTTTGTAACTTGAGTAAACACAATAATAAACATTTTTCTAATAATATGAGAAAATTTGAGATTATGCATTTTGACAGGAAAAATAGAAGAGCTGAATATTATTTAAATGGAATAAGTTTGGAGAAAGTTGGAGAACAGAGGGATTTGGAAGCCGTGTCTGCATAGATCACAAATAGCAAATCTTTACACAGTAGCTTTCAAAACGCTCCATGATCTCTACAAACTTAGGAACAAATTTGTGATTAACTTCAATAGTACCGAGGAACAGTGAGACAGAATGTGATGCAAATGAATGGCCTTGTCATTCTAAGATTTCCTTCAGTACTGTTACTTTTTTTACCCAGAATCAAGGAAACGACAAAAGGGCATATATCCTTGTTAAGCATCAAATTGTATAGTTTGAGATGAGTGAATACTATTGACAATGACTGATTGTGTTCTGCTTTGTTCCTGCCATGGATAGAAACATCACTGAGTTGGTTATTCATTCCTTCAATCATTCACAAGAAACAATTTGAAATGCACAAGAGGGCATAGCTTTGTGAGTAACACAATCTTTAAGATATTGGCATTCTCTTTGTGGCATCTAAAGGTAGTTCTATCATATGTTAAACTTTGTGAAGACATTACAGCCATGGTTCTTGGGATTTTGTAATTGGATCCTAATGTGGAATGATACATTTGTTCACTACTTTAATGTCAACATTTCGAGTGGAATCTTCCCAGGCACTGAATGATGTGGACATCGGAGAGAAAGTTGGAAGAACTGTACGCAATGGGAGTGAGGAGATTCTTGATGTCAAAAGCAAAATGCCCCAATTTCCAATGGAGTGCTGAATGGGGAGAGGAATTCTCTCTAGTAGACAGTCAGTGGCTATTTGTATTAGCATGCGTTAACATCTCAATTTCAATTAATTTCAATCACATGCTGCTTCCCATTCTTCCACTCACCCGATTGAAATTAGATAATGACTTAGAAGTCACAGCAGTTACCTGTTGACTCCAACAACCTGACACTCTGTCAAGGCCAGCACTTAGCAGTATCTCAGGGCAACAATCCACAGGCAGTTACTGTCCAGAGCTCCCTATACACAGTTATTGACAACAAACACATACCCTAGCATTGCCACATCCTCACGGCTCATTTTGTTTTATACTTCAGTGATACATCTTGGACCACTCCAGCACTTAATACTTTAATGCAACTATCAGAACACAGAGGGACAAGGACCCTGATTCCAACAGAGTGCATCTCAGGGCTCCTCACTTGCTCTCTTAATGCTTCCTTACTTTGCTCCTACATGGATGGTTCGGGCATCTTTGACAGACCTTACCTTGCTTTGCTGTGCTCTGCCACCTAAACAAAGCTCACAACATTTCAGTTGTGACTTGCCTTTTAATGCACATACAGATACAGCATCTTGCAAGCAACCACCCTTTCAAGAGGGTGGACATTCTCCTGTGCTTCATTGTGCTGCATCAATATCCTACCCACACTGTGTACCAGGAGCTTATGCAGCAAACGTACTGCTCATTTATCAAAAAAATTACCATATCTCATAGTCTAACTTCAACCAAGTCCAGAAAAATACCCTTCATTTAGAGGGTACTGACACAATAAATCAGGGCCAGCCTCCACTATCACTACAGGGGTTTGGGCATTATTAATTGGCCACTTGGGGTGATCAGGATCAAAGACCTCTCCTTGTTGGGGTGGGGAACTGTTGAGCCAGTGCACTGCCACCCATTTTGGCACTTTATGCCCTATTGTGGGCCTTTTCCTCCTCAAATGAGACAAAGAAAAGGACTAAATGAGACAGAAGTGTCTATCATAACTGTTATTGCTGGTCCAGGTGGAGGAAAGGCATTGTGGTATCCTGAGCGAGTAAGTCAGCAATGTAGAGGCCATACTAGGATAATAGTTTTGGGAGATTATATGCGTGAGAGAGGGAAGATGATGCATACAGCAGTGAGGTTGGTAGACCATAAGCCTTGGTGGGGGGCATGTGCAGTAGAAAAGACAGAGTAAGGGAGAGGTAGCACAGAGAAAATATGGCATTTGCCCTCACAAATCAGAGAAGGTCATCTTGGGCATTGCAGTGCATTCCTCGAAACAAAGGAACAGCACTGACCTGGATAGCAACTTCAGATCAGCCTGGCAGCATCTGATAGTGTGATCTCCTTTGCCAGTCTTCAGCAAAGAGGACAGCCCTCCTTTGCACCATCCCATCTACCAGGACCTCATGGTCCCTGTTGGCAAAGCCAGGTGTCAATTTCCCCCTGGGCCAGCATGCCTGGGGTAATTTATATGAACTGTGCTGGCCAGCTCTGGACAAACAGCATTTGACCAGGTCAATGGCTAGGCTTTAAAGATGGAACCAGCACACCAGGAAATCCATGAGGTACTGAGAACGATGAGTACGTCTGCCCTTGGCAAGTGGGAGATACAATGGAGAGATATAATCAGAGATATACCAATTTTGGAGAGATATAATCAGAAGTTTCACTTGTTCTCACAGAGGGAAATCCTTGATAAAACCTGCCTAAATTTTTGGTAAAGTTCAGTCAATAGTCTAAGATCAATATTTTGCATTGGTCAGTGATGTCACTCTAAGGAAATGAATGCTTCATCTTCTTGTGTATTGCCCCTCTAATACAAAAATAATCTTGAACCCCAAAGTTCATTATCTAACTGTAAAGATGGATCTCCAAGTGAAGAATGAAAAGGCGTGGAGCTAGTAAATTCAAACTCTTCTCCACTTAATTGGCCATTTTGATATTTTTATGCTTCAGAGATCATACCCTGGTTTCTGTGCCTGGTCAGGAGTCCTTTTACTGTTTTAGCATGTGTGCAGCATGACCTTCTGGCTTACTTTCTCAACAATCAAACCTAGTTATGACTAATAGCACATAGTGAATAGTCGACAGACATGCCAAAACACCAAACAATTTAACTGTACTTTATCAACAAGTTAAATAAATTCCAAACTTTGACAATGATCTTTCCTAATTCATTAATAAGTCTGGATGGTAAACAACAATTACCTAAAAAAATTATAAGATTCAGGAAGGGTGTTATTGGGTCCAATAAGAGTACAGATTGATTCTGTTAGCTGTGTTTTTTTAGAGCCAGCTTGAATTCTAAATAATCCTGTTTACTACTTTCTAAGAATTAATAGACTTCAATTGGACACTGGACAACTAGTACATGTGAGTGTCAGCTCTTGCTGAACTGACTTCTGAACTGACAAATTGACACCTGGCTTTGACTTATTCATGAACTAAATAAGTCGTAGCATTTCCCAACAAGAAATGAAAGAGTGCATTGCTTTAGCTTGATGACTATGTTATGGGGCATACAATATTTACCAGTTGGGTTTATGTAGCTTTAATGCCAAGTGTTTGGTACAGAGGGTTCTAGTTAATGCGTTTGAAATCCTTCTTTGAGCTGTCAAAAGTGCAATAGTTCAAAATACCTTCCACCTTGTTCAATTGGTTATCTCCATTATTTGTACTAGAACTTAGTGTGTGTTCTACCTCCAGGTGAGTACAATATGAATAAAACCTTATCTGCCAGAATAAAGAAACATTTGAAACAGCCACTTGGAAACAGTCTCTTATGATGTCACCCTTTTAATCATTCATTAAATTTTTTGGCCATAAATCTCACTCCGTTAGTCTTTCTCCTATCCACAATTACACTAGTCCTGTAGCTGAAGTCTATATCTTGGATTAAAACCTGAATTTGACCATATCACCCTTGTCTGCAAATGAGGGTTGCGCAAAACACAGACTATTAACCTAACGAGCCCATTAAAATCAATGGGAAGTAAAATGAGGAAATATTTAAAACAGGCAGCTGAACCCATTTTGTGAGTTCCTTCATGAGCAGGTTTTCTTAAAACCGTCTGCAGGATTTTAGACAAAACATACAGACTTGTCATTATTTAAACTTACTTAAACTTTGCCCAAAATTATTAACTTTTATTCTCAGGAGAATAATGTACAAATAGCTTGCTTTTGCATAATGCCTTGAAATGAGCAAAATACCTAATGATACTTCACAAAAACATAAAGTAAAAATCGGAGACAGACATTTGTAATGAGATACTTGGGTCAAAAAAGGTAGTTGTTCTGCATACACACAAAATTATGATTTGAAGCAAGTTGGTGACTTAAGAAATTACTGGAGTCTGAGGAATGAAAGACATTTTCCCACAAGACAGTGGGCACGACTGCCCCCAATCTATCCCATATCTAGAAGATCCAATTTTGGTGGATTTAAACATTCATGCTGCTGGTACTGATATCTTGTGGAGTGGGGGAGCTCCTTGGGAACAGACAACTTACTCATTGACTTCCTGCGATCACCAAACTGGCTGTTACCAAATTGCAACATTGAGAGCACTTGCTCAAGGCTGATGACACTCTTTCTTAAACCTGTGAATGAAAGCACTGTCAATCGGCAATCGCCCAAGGCCTTCACGTGTGTGAAATCAATGGTGGTTTTTCCATCTGGTCAAATTCCACCGGAAGAGGCCCAGCAAGATTCTTTTTTTCCCATTAATTACTTCTTTAAAAGTTTCTTTTCAGGCCGAGAGGAGCAGGAATTCTCCTGTAAAACCCACTCAGGGCCCTCCACTGTGCTACGCTTTAACTCCCCCATGGCCACAACCACCACTGACCCCTGAAATTCCCCAGCCAATTTATGGAGTGATCTGGCCCTCAAAGAGAAAGCAAGGAATGGTCCTGGCACTTTCAGTTCCTGCTTGAAGGCATACCAGCTGCAAAGTCTTTTTAGAGATTGAATTTACATAGCAGGATGGTGAAAAAGCTTTGGACTTTCTCTTCAATTATATAGATAAAATTAATCAGATTGATGACTTCTAGAATGCCTATTAGATTTGACTGGACTTTCACAAATTCATAAAACTGAAAGATTCTTGCATTCAAGAATGCATCATAGAGATCAGTCAGTTATATGTTGCAGCAATGTTACTTGGAAACCCCAAACATTTGTACCTTTCTTCAAATTGTTGATTTCTGGCAGAATATCGAACACACATAGGCCAAAGAGGAAGGTGCATTTCGAGATCAGAAGTCTTAAACTCTGACTTTTTTTGTGGGGTTACCTTCATTTCCAGAAGCTTCTATGGGCCAAGGGGTTGTCAACAACAGAGGCACCAACAATACAGCATTTTGATAGCATTCAAATTTGGAACCCAAATGGTTAAACAAAAGAAGATTCAGAAATAAGCAGAATGCGAATAAAAACACTGAAATTCTGTTGACAGCTCGATCAGGCATTGTGGGTTGGGCAATTATAGAAGAAAGAAGAAATCTAGGAATAACCAAACAATTAACAAATGCTTCAAATGTGACTTCAAATATTATTACACGTCAAATTGTCCAAAAGGTGTGCAGTCATCTCTCTGACATCTGATACACATGGGGAATGGAGTGCCGGTAACATGAATCTGTAGACTGCATGCAAAATACTAATCAGGTGAGGGATCCCAAAATTATCGGTGATGTGGTTACTACAGGTTTATCCAGCCAGTAGAGCACAGACACTAAATTTTTCCCATGTAACTGAGTCCAGGCTTAAAATCAATAAAACATGTCTTTGTTTTGTGTGCACGGCCCATCTTTCCAACGCCCTGTTTGATCACTGAACTGGAGGATTCTGAAACTACTGGACTGATCATCTTAAAAATCAGTTTAACGCTCTGCATACAAATGCCAAGGATTGAAATCCCAGCCTGGTAGCTAGTGAAAATTAAAGTCAGTTAATGAAATATAGCCTCCATAATATTATTTCAGAACCCATCTGGTTTGCTAATAGCCTTTTAAGGAAAGAAATCTGCCATCCTTACCTGGTCAGACTTACATATAACACTAAACCCACAGCAATATGGTTGACTTTTAGCTGCCCCCGAAAAGGTCTAGAGAACCAATCAGTTCAAAGGAAGTTGGGGACAGGTAACAAATTCTAATTCCCATATCCTATTAGCAATTTTTTTTAAAAAACTTCCATTAAACACCTCCCATTAAATAAGTTCCATTGATATGTTATCCTGCCATATATTTCTTGGCTCCAAGATTAGCTGCAGGCTGCCACTGCACAACTGATGATCTGTTTAACTTACTCCATCTCCCTGAAAGATCTACATTTCAACAAAATATTTAATTGGGAATTTAATTTGATGTAAAATACTTTCTCATTGTAGCATTGAAATAACTGTACTGGAGCCGTTATTCTGTCACCAAGTCACTCTTTATTTAGACGTGCACAGTACATGGGTTCTGACCAGTCAGGTCAAAGCCATGTGAAAGTCCCTAGAGTGAGGAGACCTTCTGTATCTCCTGTTTATAGCTGGACCAGGTTAACAACCCCAATCAAAGATTTCATAGTCAATGACATCCACCTAGCCCTAGTTCTAATCACAGCAAGTACATAAAATTCTGACAGCACTGGACAGACAGTACACAGTCTTAATGTTCCCCATAGCTGGGATCACTTGCTGGTCACAGTCTCAGCAGACAGGCCAGATCATCTAGGACAGAGATGAGGAGATATTTCTTCCCTCAGTGCAGGGTAAACCTGTGGAGTTCTCTGCCACAGAGGCCAAGTCACTGAACACATTTAAGGAAGAAATAGATTTTGCAACACCAAGAGGTATGAGATGAGAGTGAGAGTTGAATTAGAGGATTAGCCAAGATGTTCATATTGAATGGCTGAGCAGACTTGAATGACCTATTCTAATTCCCAATTTATGTGTTTCACAGTTTAAATTTCTTAAGCATACATGAAGATTCAGGAGAATGGAAGGGCTGAGTTGGCCTGTGCATTGGAACACTGGGTAAAACAATGGCCCGAAACTACAAATGTACAGGGCAAATTTTGCAAGAGGGTATGTTCCCCCCACCCCCACCCCAGGAGAAAAGCTTGCTCATTTTTAAATAGGTTGATCCACTATGGTATTGGACTAGGGACTGTTTTAACAAGGAGAGAGTGGAACTTAACTTTCCAAAGAAAGGAAATTCTGCCTTCCTAGGAATACCCAACAATCTGATTAACTGGCATCTGAGCAGACCCAGAAGCACTGGAATGCAATAATGACCATTCCTGAACCTACAGGAATGTCCCAAGAAAGAAAAACATGGGTGCCAGATACAAAGATAAGTCCAGGGATCGTTGGGAGGCTTGGGGATAAGGAGATGGAATCAGGGACCTTAATGAATAGTGGAGGGTGGATGGTGAGTGGAGGTTGGGATCCATGAGGTGGAGGCACATAGTATATGGTATCTCCTTGGAGAGTTGTCCTAGAAGCCACACGAGACCCCTCAAAAGTGATACCCCTTCCATTCACTTACTTCACCTGAGGAGGCGATCCTGGTGTGCTGGATTTGTTCATTCTGCCTTTTCCAGCCAGGCATGTTTTTCTGAACATATCTAGAAGGGTTAGCACACACAACTGAATGTTTATTTATTTCCCTATCACCAAACTACTGTGAACTCGTCTGTTTTTAACAACTGAGAATGACGAGTAATCACCCATGTAGCCAGTTAGATATTTACATGCAAAACCCATGACTGGCAATGCAAAGCTTCAAAGGTGAGGTGAGGGTAAGGAGAGCAAGAAAGGGCTCAATCCAAACAGAAGGAGAAATAATGCACCCCTTCTGTGCCGATCCTCTCTCTAAATCACACACATTTTGGTTTCTTTTATATATTTCCAGAGGTAATATTACACACAATCTATTTATTTTCCCACCATTAAAATCACTGTGACTTTTTTTTGGTAAAATACTAACTACCACCAATAATGGCCTGTGTAGCCAATTAAATATTTATTTACAAAACCTGTTTCAGGAAATGCAAATGACCAGAAGTGAAGTGCAAGTTGGCAAAGAAGCAAACAACTAAATCAAAATGGAGTTGGAAGGGTAAATAAAGTACTGTATCCCCACATCTCTCTGAAGACATCAAGAGCATTGATAGACGCTGCATGTTTTTGCTCCAAGGACACCTGGGTGTCGTAAGTGTGGAAGAGAGGCAGACAGTCTGCAGAGATCACTTCTTCATCGTCCATTACCTGGCCAGTCTGGCCAGCCCCAGGAGCAGGCCCATGAGGAGCTCCTCCAATCTGCCTACAACTCTCTGCACCAGATGCCCAAAGATCAGGAGTGTGGGGCTAAAATGCAACCAAAAACACAACAAAAGATTTCTCAAATAGTTAAAACGGTGGTGCAAATGCCCACAACCCATATAAACATAGTCCATGGACTCCACAGTGCTACAAAATAAATAGGTTACCACACACATTATTGACACAGAAATTAATTATGCCATTTATTGATTATTAACACGCTTATTAACAGCCTCAATCAGCCTCAGGACAGGTGAGCTGTAAATTAGACTGGGGCATAGTGCTGGAGAAAGGGTCTCAGATAACATAAGATGTACAAATGCCCTTGCTGTACATCCTACATATTATTATTTCAAATCTTTCAGTTCTTAGATCACTGGATCATGGAGGAGAGAAGCAACAAGCAGAAAGATACCTGCATCATTTTTTAGATTTTCTTTTAGATTCCCTACAGTGTGGAAACAGGCCCTTCAGTCCAACAAGTCCACACTGGCCCTTCAAAGAGTAACCCACCCAGACCCATTCCCTCTGAATGATGTACCTAACACTACGGGCAATTTAGCACAGCCACTTCACTTGACCTGCACATCTTTGGATTGTGGGAGGAAACCGGAGCACCCGGAGGAAACCCACGCAGACACAGGAGAATGTGCAAACTCCACACAGATAGTCGCCCAAGGTTGGAATTGAACCTGAGACCCTAGTGCTGTGAGGCAGCAGTGCTAACCCTGGCATGAGATCAAATAAATTTGAATCGCAGCATTAATCAGTACCCACTGTTTAATGAAAGCTCATGGAGGGACTGAGAGGCCAAAATAAGTTCATTTTGAAATAAAATAGAGACAAGTCTGAAATAAATGCAACAAGTTCTTGTTTTATCAGCATTTATTACATTGCAATTACTTTACAACATGTACACTTTATTCTAGTTATTCAACTGTTAAAAGGGCTTCATTTAATTTCACTTTTAAATCATATGATCTGCCACAACCTAAGATTAAGTCACCATGACATACAGAACTGGATTCTCCTGACCTTTGTCCCTGGAGAATTGCCGATTCTCAGGCATTAAGGTTAAGGAAAAGGGGAAGTGACTAAACATTGCAGTAACCCGCACTCTTCTCCCCATTTACAGTCTACCAGAATTTCCAGGCTTCAACCTAGGATTGATCAGCAACATAGAAAAATCCCAAGTTTCTTGCCTCTTGCCAAGTACTTATCTTTGAGAGAACTCCCAAAGACAAGGCCATGAAGAAATTGGTAATAGTGAGATTGATACGAGGTTCCCCTCAATATCAAACAAAATAAAAGGCAAGCTGAAGAGTAACCTACAGGTTTTACTAATGCTGAGTTAGCTGTTCCACTCCTGTGTGGCATAATGGGCAGCAGGGCTTCACAACAAGGCACCCTTTTCAGAAAATTAAAGTATCATTAAAGCCCAGGTGATATCCCGTTTTGAAGATCTTTCTATGTGCATTTTGCCAAGTGTCCTTTGGCCAGCACTATTTACATGCAGTAGCACACATTTAAGGTGACATTCCTGACAGCGCAGAATAGATGCATTATATTAAATAAGAAGAATTCTAATGGACAGACCTGCCTTCTGTAGGTAACTAGAAAAGCTATGAACCTGTACCCCTTAGATTGCTTTATCTTATTAATCTCCCTGTAATTGTAGGGCAAAGAGATCTAGGGATACAGCTTCACAGCTCCTTGAAAGTGAAATCACAGGTGGGGTGGTGAATCGGGCTTCCGGGTTGCTTGTTTTCATCATCAGAGTGTTGAGTATAGGAGTTGGATGTCTTGGTGCAGCTGGACAAGATGTTGGTGAGGCCACATTTGGAGTACTACTTGGAGTGCTGATCACCCTACTGCACAAAGGATATTAGAAAAGTAGAAAGAGTGCAGAAAAGATTTACTAAGATGCTACCTGGGCTGAAAGGACTGAAGTAAATTCAGTGCAGGAAGTGTTCAAATTGTATCTTACCATGTTTAAAGAATAAATGAACAAATTAATTTCAAAGCAGAGTTAAGCTGATTTGATAAGCTACTTAGGTTTGGAAAATGTAATTCATATGGTGGGAATTCTTCAATCTATTGTTGACTTCCAATACACTCTTAATTACTATCATGTATTTAAAGACTGACTCCTAAACTGAACATGTTTTATAATATTGCTATTTGCATGTATCATTGAAATTTAGAACAATATGCTATAAGCACCTATATTTGGTAAGTATTTTACACCCCAATATAATTCTCTACTAAAGGTCTCTGCTCAACACAACCACTGAACATTGAACTAAGAAAGATAAATGTTAAAGAATGAAATCATTAAAAATGTATAATATACACATATTTATAAAAGTACTCCATTAATAGTTTCTTTTCTGAATATGCTCTTTCTTGAACTAAAATGTTTCTGTCCAGACATCAGCATTAGGTTGTAACAAACTGTAGGAGACACAAGGACAGCTCAATGAAAATAATACAATGTGTTAATTTTCATCTTTAACCCGACAGAGCATTTTTCATGAAGTCATTCCTTTGCTAGTTTGTCTTTCCTGATAAATTCACATCAGTGCCTTCCTGTGAGTGTCTCCTCTTTCCAGATGTGACATTCTGGACTCCATTCACGGCTGAGGATTGGTGACTGCTGGCCACGTGTTTCAAGTAACAAATGAAACTGTCACTGGTCTGTTCTTTCTGTTCCATGACCTCCTTGTGATGTTTTCCAGCTCCAGGCTGTTTAGAGAAATGATTGGAGGTGGGAGGGAAGGGAGGAGGTGGGGGAAGACACAGGGCTTTTCAGTTTTTTGCCTTATTTTTTATTTTAACTTTTTTGTTACCAACCCTATACTGGCAAATTTGAACACACCTCACTATCTGCTTCCATTAACTGCAAAGATTGCTCTCAAGTTGTGACTTCATTTACTGTTGGGAAGCTAGAATTGGAAGGCATTTATTAAAATCAAATGCATTGATCTTTCTGTATCTAACTGCATTAAAAGAAAAACAACTCATAATGGTATGAATAAAAAATATTCTCTGACCTATGCAGTATTGTAAATTGGATTAAACATTTATGCTTGAGGTTTATATTAACTGGATGAATATCAATATAGTAGGCAGGAGGAACTAGTGAATTTTTGTGTACATGAGTTTAAGATCATTTGCTATGAATGCCAATTAAAAAATAGCAGGCGAGAGACAAAAAAGGTTCCTTAACCATTTTGTTACAAACATTTTTCAATATCAAACATAGTTGCCAATTTCAAATTCTAACAGGAGCTTTGGTGAAAGATGAGGGAAAAATATCAATGTGCATCATATATAAGAGATACAAGGAGAGAAAGGGAGATGAGAGGTTCGTCAAAAAGTAGTACATCACCAAAAATAGACAATATTGCTATTTACGGTTTCTGACAGATGCTCCAAATGAAAGAAAATTGGTCTCCTACATTCGCCCATAACAACCTTTGACTTTATACGTGCGTGTCCCAGTGTGAGACCAGCAGTTATTTATCACTGGAGTTTCGTTGTATTTGACAATCAGTGGATACACTGACATTGTAATTGAGTCTAGTTGTCTTTTCTAGGACACAGAAAGATCTAACTAAGTCAAGACATCTCACTTCTAACAGAGATCTCTATAAATGATCTATCACTGAAAGGAGCAGAGCAAGTAATCAATCAATGCAGAAATACTGAAGACCATGTTTGTATCATCTAGGGCACCATACTTTTAAGTTCCTACTTTCTTTCAGATAGGCAGCTCAGATAGCAATAGAGCATTGATAAAAATGTTGACTTTTATGGGATGCCAGACTGGTACATGAGGGCCATCAGTCAGTAAACTGATATTAATGGTTAGCAGGATAACTGATAGATAAACAAGCCAGGTTAAATATTAATTGAAACATATAGTGTAAAGACAAATCTTACAAATTTCAGTCTCTGTAAAGCATTACTACGAGTGAACACCTATTGGGAAATAAAAGAGAGATCAATTTGAATTGAGTTACAGAAACTAGATTTTGAAAACATTGTTCAAATCACTTACTCTGCACATATACATCCGCTTTCAGCTAGATCTCAGCACTCAAGACCTGGTTCAACAGCCTCAATTTTGATAAACCAGTTTCCTTGGACCTCACACAATCTATTGTGTACCAATGGGTTAACACTTCTGATACAAATCAATTCAGCTTCATTGAAGGCAAAAAGAAATTGATATGAGGCATTGACTGCTTCGTATCTGAAAGAGAATGGGAGATTCATCAGTGAATCTCTTAACTAATAGAAAGAAAAAAAAGTATTTCTAATTTTCAATATGTTACTTGCACAAACAAATGTAGTTCCTTTCCTAATGCACTCTAGATGTGACCCCTGATGTATTGGAGTGAGAAACATATAAAGTCTGGTAATTGGGAGTTGTGCCTTCCCAGTGATAATCAGTCGGAATGTTTTTCTTTTCTGAATGATATGAAAGAAGACTGATTTTGCACATCATCAGAATAACTTCAAACTCCTGTGTGAAACATTCATTCAGTTAATGATGATGCTGGAGCAAAATATACTTATGTATTTGCAGATTCAATTCAGCTGTCCATTGCTGCAGAGGAGTATTCACACAGCATATCCCCTCACTACAAATGTTTCTGATTTGGTTTGCATTCTAATCCATGTTCTCATGCATATAAATTCACTTTTAATTGTTAACATCTTGGGGAAAGTATTAATTATTTAATTTTAACATGGTTTTGATTTAATCTATAGCAGTATGAATGTCTCCTAGCATTCATGCAATAATTCTGAGAATAACAATGATTTGGAGATGCCGGTGTTGGACTGGGGTGTACAAAGTTAAAAATCACACAACACCAGATGAATCACCTGATGAAGGAGCGTCGCTCCGAAAGCTAGTGTGCTTCCAATTATAGTCCAACCTGTTGGACTATAACCTGGTGTTGTGTGATTTTTAACCGAGAATAACAATCTTGAGGATGAATTGCAATGAGCTGACCCCTTGAAAAGTACTAACTGTGTTTGTGCTCGAGTATGTTTGAAGCAATGACCTTGAGGCTTAACTGTGCCTCTGCCAGACATAAATTAACCAATGCTCAGATGCTCTTCCTAAGAGAAGAATTTCGGAAAGATCCTAAGACCCGTAGTAATGGCTCAAAATACAATTCCTGCAGGCTGAACAATAGCAATGCTGTTAAGTTATGACATTATTTAGAACTGATGAAATAGCATGCTAATGAAAGAAAAAAAAACACCAGATAAGAAGTGAGAACCAACCCTGTTAAATGTAAATAATGCATTTTACTTTATATACATAAGCACTGAAATTACATTATTGACTGCAGGTAAGTCAGATAGCAATGGAACTGTGAATAAAATTTCCCTTTTCCACATTTTCTTTCTGCTGAGAAGATGAGATGCTTAAAGAGCATACAGCTCAATTATGTGCATTAAGTCATCATGCTGATTTTCTTCTGTCCCTCCCTCTGTTCCTCTGACTGTTACCCTCTTTGTTCAATCTTTGGGAACAACTCCATTGGTCACCTCACACCTGTTCATAGAATTTGTCACCACAGATGAAGATCTTTCAACTCATCAAAACTATTCTCAGGAATTCCAAACCAAAATGATTTCATCAATGACTTCCTGTCTTTATAACTTTCCTAACAAATTCTCTCATGTAGTTTGTCTTTACTTCCTGTTCACTTCCATGTCCTTTCCCAAACCTTTTCGATTTGTAAGCTGCACAGATATTTATTGAACATGGGCAGAGCATTAATAATTCTCACAATAGTAGTAATAGTAGTTATTCATAAAACCATCCTCCTCCTCATGTCATCTAATCCTATCAGTATATTGTTCTATCCATGTCTCCTTTATGTACTTATCCAGCCTTCCCTTAAATACATCAATGCTTTTCACCTCAACAACTTACGGTAGTAAAAACTGAAAGAACTGCAGATGCTGTAAATCACAAACAAAAACAGAAGTTTATGGAAAATCTCCGCAAGGTCTGTGAAGAGTAGTCAAAGTTAATGTTTCAGGTCCACTGACCCTTCCTCAGGGTAGTAGTTCTGCACTTTAACCAGTCTCTAGTTAGGAAAAACCTAGGTAAAAACAATGACTGCAGATGCTGGAAACCAGAGTCTAGATTAGAGTGGTGCTGGAAAAGCATAGCAGTTTAGGCAGCATCGAAGAGCAGTAAAATCGACGTTTCGGGCAAAAGCCCTTCATCAGGAATACAGGCAGAGAGCCTGAAGGGTCCTAGACTTTGGTTAGGAAGGTTGTTTCTGAATTGCTTAGTTCATTTATTAGTGATTTATATGTCACATATAATTGCTTATAGGTCAAAAGCATTCATTAGAGGAAACTGGTCTCTGCGCAATCAAACTTCACAATTGTGAAGACTACACTCTGAATTTCCTACCTTTACAGTGCCTATTTTCATAGCTACAAACAGGCTACTTCCTTGCACTCCAGTGGAGAGAGCAACTCACATAAACTGAGTTATTGAAAATTGTGGACAAGCAGCTGTGATCTTCTATTGTTTAAAATGAATAGATGTCTGCAATATCAGCTTTTCAGCCCTCTGAATCATGGAATGACACCTTAAAATATTGCCATCCTATGACACTATTTTCCCTGTAGATAGATATGAAAATCAGAGCTTATCAAAGATAACTGTTACCATACTGATTAACTCTTTTAGAAAGGAGCTTGATTAAGATCTAATTAAGAGGTACTAAAGGCTATGTCAGTAAGTACAGGAACAAATGATGAAAAACATTCTAATAGACTATGGAATCTGCACTATTCTGATCATGAATGTACTCTGGAATGTAATTGGTCAGGGCTGAATAAACATATTAAATCAATATCATGCAGTTTCATTCAATGACCTTGGGAGCTAAAGGGAAATTTTACGCAGCTTTATCATCTCTGAAGTTTTACCTATGGTTAGTTACTTGCCTCAAGAGATCAAATAAGTAGGATGGAATCCAAACTGTACATGATCTGTGGAAGAAACAAGTTTGATGAGCCAATTAACCTTTTCTTGTTCCATACCTGCCTATGTTCTTGCGCTGAAAACCTCATTTTCCTTGAATGCTACATCTAGAAGCCCAGCTGGGAACTGGTAAAACTCACTCAAATTAGCGAGATAGATCCGAGTGACAGTTTGTTCAGTTCCTTGAAATCACAGCGTTCTTATCAAGAGAGAAGCATTTACTATTGGCAGAGCATGCCGTCCACAACATTTGTTTACAGTTCCTTTTAAATACATTTGTGATATTTTTCATTTTCCTGGAACTAGCACTGTTTGTGCTTGATCAGTGCTACAAAGGTTGCATGAATTTTTATTTATTTGACATTTAGTCTGACTTACTTCCTTCAAAATGGTGCGGAAAAAAAATCCCAAAACAGCACAGGTATTTCTGAAGAAGTAACATTTTGTCTGGCTGCGCGGTAATGGACAGGAACATTAAACAGCAAAAGGCTACAGCCGTTAAAGTAATGAGTGGGCCTTTTGACCTGACCTTTCTGCTGTTCAAAAATGACATCATGGACGAGGCATGACATTATCCATGTTCAATTTACATGAAGATTTAATAGGGCATAAATGGTCTCTGGTATTTTAGTTTGGGTATTCGGTAGTGTGGCAAACATTTAGAAAACTCCAGTGTTAACAGGTAAAACTATTAAATGGTTAAAACTGAAGGTTCATGCTTGAGCAGCTGTGCTGATAAGTGATTAAAAAGGAGTAAAGGATTGCCAACTGGTTTTCATTAGGGTGATAAAATGGTTCTCTTTTCACTTGAAACGGTTTACTAGCCAGTTCATTACTGGGGTGCCTGCATGCTTTACTCCATCACAGGCAATTTGACCTAACATAAAAGGCTGAAAGGACCACGGATGGGTCTTAATCAAATGCTAATTGTAAGATATACTGGGGAGTATTAACACCCTGAGTGGAGGGCTGTGCCTATTATGGATCATATCTATTATGTCATAAACCAGACATGAACATTAAATACAACACTAAGCTGATAGAGAAGGTTCTGCTGGCCTGTAGAGAGGATCTGTGGTTAAAGCAATGCTGCCTTTTTGCTACATGATAACTTTGGAGGTATTAGATTACACGAGCAAATACGTGACAATGTATCAATTGAACCCAGCCTGCTACCTCACTAGTATGGCGACCTCAGTGCTAATTTTATTATTTTTGAGTCTCTTTCATTTCTTTAATAAAGCCTAATTCAAGGTTTCTTCTGTAAATAACATGCAATAAAGTACTGTTATTTCATTTTGAACGGGGTGGACTGGATAAAAACCAAAAGAACAGTGTATGCTGTAAATCAGAAATTTAAGAAATGAAATTGATGGAAAAGCTCAGCAGGTCTGGCAGCATTTGTGGAGAGAAAGCAGAGTTAACGTTTTGGGTCCATTGATCCTTTCGCAGGACCAGATGTCCAGCTATTTTCAACAGTGATTGCTTGGTGAAAACATATCAGTGAACAGATCAGATCCTAGCTCTGCAGTCCCACCACATCTTGAATTGTGCTGAAGAATTAACAAAACTACAAGGGAGACATCAAGCCCATCCCAGTTCTCAACATGGGTGGAACCCAGCATATCAGCACAAAGTAGGTTATTCCTGATGAAGGGCTTTTGCCCGAAACGTCGAATTTCTTGTTCCTTGGATGCTGCCTGACCTGCTGCGCTTTAACCAGCAACACATTTTCAGCTCTCAGCACAAAGAACAAGACGGAGCAGATGGTGGAATTTAAATTCAATAACAAAATCTGGCATTAACAGTCTAATGATGACCATGGAATCATTGCCAATTGTCAGGAAAAAAACCCAACTGGTTCACTGATGCCCTTTAGGGAAGAAAATGGTGGTTGTTACCTGGTCTGGCCTACATGCGACTCCAGCCTGAAGGCAGTGTAGTTGACTTTTAACTGCCCTCTGAACAATTCCGGATGGGCAATAAATGTTGGCCCAACTGGTGATACCCACGTCTCATGTTTGGAATTTTTTTTAAGAAGTTAGTGAGACACAAAGTCTCAATTTACATTGGACTCAAATTGAGAGGAAATAAGCTTCTAAAAATGGGATAGGCTGAAGTTTCATAATGTTTTTCAAGTATGCCAATATTTATCAATAAAATATGACTTTAGGATATTCTAGGCAACTCTGGGCAAATGGGGAAGTATTCTGGCATTGAACTGAGTTGATTCGGATTTATCAACATGCATTTGTCTTGTGCATCTTTTATTTCTCATGTGTCTTAGCACATGGAAGCTTGTTATTGAAATAAAAACAAGTTTCATTACAGACTGCCGCAACATGTTCACTGTGCTGTCTGATTAAGACAGTAGATACATGACATTCCCATTTCCATGCTTTAAAATGTTTTCTTAATTTGTCGTAAAGCAACGATTTTCCAACCTGACAATGGAGCTGTCCTGTACTCTAGATGTTCTCCAGTTATAGCATTTGTATTAGGATCACACAGCTTTGGTAGCTGTGAGGCTGGAGCCCTCAACTGGGATTGAAGTTCAGATTCCAGTCTCGACTGCCATTTGCACTTCGGCTTCCCATAGAGGGCGAGTTTAGACGGTTATGTGGAGGAGGGAAGAATTTATTCTTGTGCCACTCAATTGAAGCTCTTGGCATCCCTGGAGATGTCAGTGGGCTGAACTGTCCCACCCTCTAGACTGTGGAGGTTAGTATGGATGCAGGGAATTAAACAGGGGGGAGGGGAGAGCAGAGAGAAGAAATTAAGCTAACAGAATTGCAGCAACTGCTGATAGGCACCATTCCCTTAACTCTTAATTCCCAAGGAATCAGTAACCATCAGAATTTCTATCTAAAGGCCTGGTTGAGACTGATTCCCTCTTAGGTTTGCCCAGCATATTAAATAGCTATTTAACTGAGACCCATAAATGTCTCTGCACAGAAAAGATTTCCCACAAAATTGACATTCCAAAGTTTATTCAAAAGAAATACGGTTGGAAAGTTTTGGAACTGGTGAAAAGAAAATAAATTTGTGTCCAGGAAACAATGCATAGATGTGATTTTCTACAGCTAAATATAGCCAAGAACTAAATACAATTATCTTTCTTACATTAATGTTTAGAAGTCACCATGACTTTCATGACACTAACATTGCATGTTATGCTACTGTTTGATTGCAGTAATGGATTTTAATGGATTATAGCCTCCTAACAAAAGCCTGCTGAATAACTGGTACATTTCTAATTGAAAGTTTCAGTCACTTTCATATAGTCTCCTGCCTACATGAAAAAGTTTTCTGTAGTGTTTAAAGCTTGGTTGTTTCTTTGCATCCACATGTCTTGTCAGCAGTCTCATTCATTGAGCTCTGCATCTGTGACAGTGAAATCATCTCACCCTCAAATCTCTCAAGCGTGTAATCACTTTGACTTGAGAAGCACAGTTTTTTTTCAAAGGGAAATTACTGGGTGGCTTCCTCCAATACTCCAACATTTTCTTTTCCTTTTTTGCCTGTGAAGGTTTCCGCAGTGGAAATATTTTTCAAACCTCCACCTGGATTTCACACTGTATAGCGAGGAAGTGGATGTCTTAGCTTAATTGTGCATCTTTTAAAATGTTTATTTTGTATACACATTGTGCAGGCCTTCACTAACCAGCTAAGAGTCTGCAACTATACTCCCAAGACAAAGGACACTGTATATTCCAACTGCGCACTCAGCACTCCTTTGACCATGTCTTACTTTGAATAATTATGAAGGGATTTATTTAAATTAAGACATACCAACTATTCAGGTTCAAACCTTGGCACAGGGTGAGATAATCATGTCCATGAGTGTTGGATTAGCAGTGTGAAGGCAAAGGACTTCAATTCCTTGGGCACAAGAGCAATAGAGAACCTGCCCCTCCTTTTTAGAGACTTTAGTTTAAGACCCATAATTGCTTCAAGTGTTCTCAAGAGTCCCTTAAGCTAGATACAAGTGTAAAAAAAGTCAGGACAGAAAATTTTAGTGTTGCATTAAGACAGATAGGGCCAGAGAGCATCCCTTCCTCATTACTCAATTTTGTAGCAGACACTGTTTTAAATAGTCAGAGATTTAATTAAACTAATTGATTCCCTTGCATTTTATTAGTCATTGTCATAACGAAAATTTGACCCTGCGGTTACTCACTTAGATTAGAGTCTATGAGGGATGTTCTGTGTGAAACAATGATGTAAATTGTGGTGGGGCTTATATGTTCACTCAGTGTTAAGGACATTCATATTGTTCCACAAGTTAGCTTAAAAGTAGAAACAAACTAAAGCTTTAGTTTTTTCATGATACACTAAACAATATAAAAAGTTTCTGTCATAACTTTTAAAATCAAGTTTTTTTAAAGAGTTTCAAAACAAGTTTTTTTTTGCTGGTATATTGCACCTGAAAAGTATGAGCGATTTATATTTTTATTGCTCCCTTTTACAATTATCAGATATGATTTGCACTTTTCTGTTTGAAGTGAGTGCAGATGGATATTTCCCTTAGGAGTCAAAATTTGTCCTCTTTGGAGAAATCGTTAATACTTCCAACTACACCAATCCCAGTTGACCTGCGGTTATGCCAGTTTCATGCTTTTGCTTTGCCAGTTAATTAGGAAAGCAATTGCCCACAGATAGAGGGCCAGCTTGGAGCATGAAACAGAAAATCTGTATTTAGCATTAAGGCCTGCTTAAAAGAATGAAGTGAAGCAGCTTTTGGATATTTATGGGCATTCAATTTTTCAAAGTAAGATGACTGCCCCATCTGAAAATATGTCAGAGCATCAGGAAAAGATGCAAGAGGTTCAGCAACGTAGATTTAGAACAGAGATCAGAAAATGTCTCTCTGCATGGACAGTTGTTGCAAAGCAGATCCAGGAAGCAAAGCTGAGCCCAAGACATTAGACTTACGTGAAAAGGAGACAGATTCTGGATTAGTTTTTTATAGACAAAGGAAATGGAATTGAACAAAGAATTTTCTCCAACTGAAGCAATTTTGTGATTCATATGAATTGCCCACCCTACTCATGTTCAAAGGTCATTCATGAATAAGAGCTAAATAGTCTAGAGCAGCCATATAAGTATATCCTATCACACAACTATTATCCTCACAGGAGGCAAATGGAAAACTATACATGAGTAAATTGGAAGGGGAAAGATGAACAGATTGGGTTTACAATAACGAATTTGATTGGTCAAAGATATTCAAATTAATTTTTGTCAATGTTTCTGGTGATGGCTTTGATACTGGCGGTGTTGATGGTCAGTTTTTTAGTTATGAAAGTTGTATTAGTGATATCGATGGTATTGCTGGTGGGTTTTTAAATAGTGATGGTCTTATTGGTGGCATTTGTGGTGGTATTGGTGGCAGGGGTGATGGTGCTATTGGTGATAGGGTTTTATGCTAGTGGTGGTCATAATGGTGGTATTGGTGGTAGGTTTTTTTGGGTGACAGTGGTATTTGTAGTGATAGTGATACCAGTGGTAGGGTATTTTGGTATGGTGGTGGTGATGGTGTTGGTGCTAGATTTTTTTGGTAGTGGCAGTTGTATCAGCCATAGATTTTCTGGTGGTGGTGTTTGTGTTTGTGGCATTTAGAACAAATTCATAGAATGAAGTAGGCTGTGCTGTGAAAATCACGTCATCATTTTAGTGGTTTTCTGACAATGTTCAAGATGGTCACCAGGTTCCTGTTCACTATTATTATTTCTCTGTTGCCTTACATTGCTTCTTGTTGTTATCGTAAAGTATCTCAAAGGAACTTTTTTTTTATCAGAATGATGACTGTTAATATGGATGACAAAAAAACTTACTGAATTTTTAAAATTTTGTTTTACTCTTCATTTATTATGATGATTCCAGATACTGTCATATCATAATAATGGAAACAAAAATGATTAGGAATTATTAATGTATAGAAATACTATACAATGAAAGTGATTTTATCTCCCACTTTCCCTTAAAAGACTTGAATTGAACACTTGCACCAAGATTTTTCACCTGATTGTCCAGAAAAAAATAGTTTAGGGAAGAGCTGTATCTCTCAACGTATTTATTGTAATAAAATGAATATATCGTAGCCCACAAATGGAAAGTCTAATATATTCTAATTTCCTGAGCATATTATATCTGGATTTCTTCACACAATGCTGGAGCACACATATTTTGAATTACTGGCAATGATAAACTATGTTTCTGACCTGAGCACAACTTTAATATTTCTGCTAGTTTTAGCTGTATTAAAGCTGTGTATATGCAGATCTCTATGCTTATTCATTTGGCACTCCAGATTAAAATTCGCTTATGATAAGTTGACTGGTAACCTGAGCAGGAAAGCATTGGTCTCCCATTCTGAGACCTTGGCCTTATCATACATTTGAACTTTTGTTTTTACAGATATGGTTTTCTATCCAGTTCTTGGCCAGCATTCTAGATTGCATCACTTTAAGAAGCAGAAATTGCCAAAAAAAAATTCAAAACCATCCCTTCCAATGCCCATGGTCCATGAACTGTTATAAGATGATCTACAGCTCATAATACACTACCTTCTTAAGGCCTCGGTGAAGAGGACAGTGGTTAGGCAGGATAAACAAGAATAAAGATTTTTTTTAAAATATCATTGTGATGACAGCATAATAACATAATCAGCAATATATTGTAGTTTCTATTTAACTGTTATGTTTAAAGTTCATTGTCTATACACTATAATGACAGCCGAACAAAATTCTTTAATTACAGAAAACATCAAAACATAGAAACTTGAAAAGTAAATATAAAAATAGGTTAATAAGAAATCTAATAGTAAAAACATTATTTATTTTTAATTCGTAGTTATTTATAATGAAGCATATAAAGAGACAAATGTTTAATATTTACATATGTAATGACATGCTTCCTAAAAAGAAAATACATTTCTTTTACCAGTGATTAAACTCAGATACCATTTTTGGGTTTTCAGTCTTCCGTTTCATCGGTCTCTTTTTTTGAGATCGCTGAATCTTTTTGAAAACTGTTAAGAGGGTGATCTTTCAATTTTGATCTGGTTTCAAAAAGAGACCATGAGATGAATTAAAAGGAAATCCTGACACTTTAACTCTGCAGAAAAGCAGTTAGCTCTTGCAGCTTTATTACCAGTTGTAACTAATAACTGAAGGCAGTTATCTCAGCTGTTAAAAAGGGTGTGTACATCTGTTGGCTACAGCTTAGTATGTTAATAAAAAGGTCACAAAGTAAAAACTTAATGGTTGTCTTTTTTTCACTTTTCAGATTATAGTTCTCATCATGCTGTTCATGCATAGATGCTGTTTCATATAACCTTGGGTGATTAAATACAGAATAAAACTAGACCTCTGAGGGAGCTATTACAGCCCTCTACAGGCGTGATGTAAGCCCGGCCACCTGCAACTTTAAGCATCCCCTTCAAGCTATAAAAAGGGGCATCTGTTTGAGAGATGTGTTATCACTTTATCCTTCCTGCTATCTGTGCACTCCATTCACGAGCCCCACTTGATGTGAATTACTGTCAAATATCTTACAAATGGCTCATACAGGAAGTTCATGGTTATCAGTCTCTGTACAAAGGGCAGAGCAGAGAGTTTCTGAAAACCTTTGACACTATGAAAAACATGTTGCTGGGTTATAGCTGACCTCTGAGTTAATGAGCAGTTGAGTAAGATTTTGGCTTAGCAGTAAGCGCTTTTAGTTAGGGGATTATTTTGGTCCTTTTTAGTTGCCATTTTCTGTGCCTAATTTAAAATGTTTATGTCATTAACATAAAGATGTCAATATTCACTAACTTCACTTCTATTAGCAGTCAGTTTGGAATCTGTTAAACTGTATTCAGGCTAAACCTGGAAGGCAAAAATAAAAGTGCCATGCAAAAATGCCACTTGCTTCTGATCATCATTACTTAAGTTGAAAATACATCTTCCTACACTATTTAAAGACCCATATTATTAACATTTATATAAAAAAGTCCTCGAAATATGTTAACATGAGAAAATTCTACTCTCTCTTGGCATTTGCTGTTAAAGGGGTTCTCATGTATTTCATGATACATGTATTTAATATCAAACTTCAACTCTCTTAGTCCTGGCCTTGAGTCAGTAGCAAAATTCCTGAAGTAGAGTTAGAAGGTTGAGAGTTCAAACACCACTCTTGAGACTTGAGCACATAATCTATGCTGATATTCCACTAAGCACTGAATGATCTGGGCTGTTGAAAGTGAAATCTTTGAAAGAAATGTTAGACCATTCTTTAGAGGTTATTATGTAGACATAAACATTCACATGTACCACACAAAGAAAAGCAGAGGAGCTTTTTTTGGGGCCAAAAACAGAAAATACTGGAAATACCCAGCAGATCAGGCAGAGCACATGGAATGAGAAGCAAAAGTTACAGTTTCAGATCTCTCACCACTCAGTAGAACCAGAAAAACTGAAAAATAGGAAAAATACAGCAAACGGTGAGAGTTGAAGATGGGAAAGAATTAAAGGATAGTGAATGGAAACAGAACAGGGGAGAGGTTCAGGACTCAATATTGAGTTCAATAATTTTAGAGCTTGAACATGTTCCTCCATGTCCTTTTCCCATACCCCAGGTCATTAACTGACTTGGCTGCTTTCAGCACAGCCAATCCATTTTCAATTACCTATGGTCGTCATTTTCTTTCTTCCTGCTTTACTATTATTTATCCCTTTGTCTGCCTGACTGTCATCCTCTCTCTCTCTGGACTCTATATCTGCCTATTCACTCACTCTTTTAGTCCTTCCCATCCAGTTCTACCCCCAGACTTCAACATGTACATGGCATTTTTCTAGCTTCTACCAGTTCTGAAGGGTCACTGGACTCGAAATGTAAACTCTGCTTTCCTTCCAAGTTGTTGCTAGACCTGCTGAATCTCTGCAACAATTTCTGTTTGAGAGCAGAGAGAGGTATTGGTGTGCAAATATTCATGAAACCACTTTTCCAATGCTGTATTCCACTTCAATCATTTCTCATTCTTTGGCCTTGATCCCCTTCATCACACATGTTCACTCCTGTCTATCCCATTCTCTAAATTCCTCCGCCACTATCGCAACACTGCTGGGATCTTATCCATTCTGATAGATGTCCATACAAAGTGAGCACTTGCTACCTCGGGGTGATCTGGTTGCAGGAGTGGGGGAGTGGGTTCAGAAGAGGTCTGAAGGGTGAGTTCAGGTAGGATCTGAGGGGAAAGGATCTCAACTTTCACTGCTCTATCAAAGGATTTGGAGTGGGGCATTGTACTTCCTTTAAGGAAACCCTCTGTTGTATGCCCATCCTGGCAGCACCCTTCCCCACAAGCTCTTTCCTACCTCTGTGTTTTCCCCTCCCCACAATTTTGTCCATCTCAGCCTCCACTCACCTCACACATCCCTTGTCAATGGGCTCTGTCAGCCCAACCCTGGTGAAAGCCTTTCCTTTCCTTATCCCACATCCAGTTCCATCCATGATCGCAACTGGGACCTTGTCTTTAAATGCGATTGATAGCCCTAGTCATTGGACCAACAGCAGCCCCTTGCTTTCATATAATTCAGCCCATTAATTCTGTTTCTTTCAGCACACATACTGATTGGCCTTCTGTGTATTGTCACTATCTTTTGTGTTTATGTCAGATTTTCTGCAGTGTCATAATTTTGCTTTTGTGTTAGAGTTTACATTGTGTTCTTGCCAACATTACAAAAGCAAATTAACTTGCCATTAATTTTATTGTCTATGGAATTCTGGTGCTCTGAATTCATAAAAGGTGCTATATCAATGTAAGTTATTTCTTTTGCAGTGAACAACATAAAAGCGATAAAGCACTTTGTTCATAAAAGTTAATAGTTGCTATTATCGACCTTCCAAATGCATTGCACATGGCAACTAATAACAATCTTATGTTTTGAATGTTTACTCATTCACATTCCATTTTCGACTAGAAAGTACTTTATAGTTATTAAATAAATAGAAACATGTTAGAATTCCTATTCGCCCCTTGTATTAATATGGGACTGCATTGATTGTAACTTTATGTCCTCAGAATCAATGAAAGGCACTTTTTAGGAAGATCAAGGCAGCCTTGGCAGCTACAGGAATGTACCTTAGCAAGGGCCACTCCCACCATAGATAAAATCCCAGCAATGCAGAGACAGAGATAGAGAAGCTGGGAGAGTGGAGTCCAGTTCTTACAGGAGGTAGGGTAATAGTCAGTGTGATTCTAGGTTGTAAATTGGTTATGAATTTATATTAATACATCACTACTTCTTTCCTTAGGGCTCATTAATGATATATTGCAAGAGGTGGGTAGTTAATGTGCTCTGGCATGACCTAGTGAAAATGTTGTACTATGTCAGGCAATGTAAAATGCTGTATGTAAACCTGCAAATCTATGTACTTCTGTACTCCAATATTACATTAATGGTGAAGGATTGAATATGAGTGGTTGTGTATGCAAATTAAAGAGTTGTTCTTCTTGTATTGATTCACAAATTGTTTGGAACAACTTAATAACTTGGAGAAATATCTTCTAGATTCCAGCATTTTTGGGAACTGAAGTCCTTTCATTGATTGTTTTTCCTGGATTTATAAGTGGAACTTGATGAATGAGTCCATTATTCCACCATCATGATGGCCTTACCACAACTGGCAACGATACAGCTCATTGGAGATCCAACAAACTGTGGCACAGAATGATAGAGTTGGGTTTCTCTCTCACTCTTTATACAGCCACTTACTGATCTTAAACAAGTACAAACTAAATGCTTCTTGTCAACTAACAGTAAATTTAAGAGTCAGTCCCTCTTTCCTGCATTTACAGACCTTTATACAGTAAGTTATGCAATTTCCTTGCCTGTCACTTCAAAAACAGGAAAAAGTTTGAGACGGGAAATTGCAAAAAAGATTGATTTCCAATTCATACATCATTAATGAGCAATGGTGATCTGAATTAACACATCGCAAAATCCTAATATCTATGTCCTCAGTCCTCAATATTAACTTCTAAGTGAAATGATGTTGCTACTTTTCCCTTATTCTGGTTGCTATTTTTTTTCCCTATCACCCTCCTTACCTCACATGTGTCACCTCCACAATCGATCATAAACCAAAGTGGATGGGTTCAGTATTTTCTTGTATCATAATTTATTCCTGGAATCTGAGAATCACTGGCAAGATCAGCATTTGTTGTGCATCCCTAATTGCTCTTGGGAGGATGATAGTGAACTGCTTTCTTGAATCACTGTAATTTCTGTCCCATACTTACACCCACAGTATTGTTAAGGAGGGATAGCCAAGATTTTGTCCCCCTGCCAGGAAAGGAACAGTGGTAGAGTTCCAAATCAAGGTGCTGTGGAGCTTGGAGGGAAAATTGCCAATGTTGTTTTCATCTGCCATTGCCCTTTTGAGTAGATCCTCAAGTATGTAAGTTCTGCATCAAAATGATTTCCCAAACCTTTGCTGTACATTTGATAAAAAGGAACTGCTGGCAGTAATTGACCACCAAGTCAAGTTCAATTTCCACAATCAATATTTTGGGCTCAAACTGCCTCTAATTTCTAACTGCAGATGATCATACACCATTGAAGCTACATATTGCTCAGTGACTATTCCACTTTCATTAAAGTACAAACCATTTATTTTATACACATACAAATGGGACTCTAAATAGTACAAAGCTGCTGCCTCAACAAACAATTAATACCTCTGTGACTACATAGGTTGCCATCTTACATGATTGAGGCACCCATAGATCCCTGCTAAAATTATTATTTTATCCAAAAGAAAGAAACAATCACATGAGTTAGGACACATTGGAAATGACTGACTATTTCTTCACAAGTAACCAGCATTATAACACAAAGAAGTACAGTCATCTATACCTTACAGAACAGATCTTCTGATTGGAGCTGATCGGTGAATATGAGGAGTTACAAAATTCAGGTGGTTAGCTCAGACATCTGCTTTTCCCTGATTTGTGAATTGCATGTTGTCCCATTGGCAGAAGAAGTATGGGAGGCCCTCATTACGGCCCCAAAATGAATGCAAATTTATGTAAATAGTTGTCAGTCATGGTTTCCTGTGCTATTCACAGTGGATGAGTTGGCAGTTCTGCATGTAAAATGGGAGTTGAAAGAAATATATTTTCTTTAAGCATTGAAATTGTAAAGGCATACTGTATCACTTCCAGTTGGTGCTAAAGTCAGTTTCTTAGGAAATTCTGGATTTGTTTCATTCAATTTTTGCTATGGCATTACATGCATGTTTTCCATTAACCTTTCTTATTAGCATTTTTAAAAAAAATTTACTGATATTTCACCATAACTTTGCCCCAAGCAGCAATTTTAGTTGGCAGCGACTAATTACTGAGGATTGGAATTCCACAGAGCATTTCTGTTTCAACTTGGAGATTTCAAGGCAAAAGATGTGTCTCTGTCAAGGGATAAGAAGTAGGAAGGATTGCACCATAAACTTTCTGAAAAAAACCTACCTTTGATTGGAAAATGAGTGTAGCAAAAAGCATAATCAGAAATAATCTACACTTAGCATGTAGTCTTCAAGAGGGAGTAAAGTGACCGAGTGATACTCATGTTTTGGTTCAATTCTTTCAGAACTGCTTTAAACATCTAGCACAGGCATATTTCCAGTAAAGTAATGATACATTTCATTTTTGCACCATCTAACATTGATGGCAACCCTCCAGGGATAATTCGAGGAGAAAGTGAGGTCTGCAGATGCTGGAGTATCAGAGCTGAAAATGTGTTGCTGGAAAAGCGCAGCAGGTCAGGCAGCATCCAAGGAACAGGAAATTCGATGTTTCGGGCATAAGCCTGATGAAGGGCTTATGCCCAAAACGTCGAATTTCCTGTTCCTTGGATGCTGCCTGACCTGCTGCACTTTTCCAGCAACACATTTTCAGCTCCAGTGATAATTGTCCATTAATGCATTCTTTCTATGGTCTCCAGAACTAGAGTTTAAAGTAAGCCAGGACCAGTAGTTTTTTTGTTGTAACTTATATATGGATGTTAGAATTTTGAAGGGTAGCAACACTGAGGAAGATCAGTTTATTGGGGATAATTCAAAGCATCATTATTACATCAGCTGCTGGTTAAATTCCCAGCTCCAACATAGTGTTGAATCATGGGAAGGATATAATACAAGAAACTAATTTAATACTCAACTCCACCATGCTCTCACCCCTCTCCCAACATGGCCACTAAAGAATTTGACCGTATCGCCTACCACTATCCCCACTCCACCCCACCACACACAAACACAAATACATGCTGACACGCTCACACACACACGCAAACACATGAGCAGGCACACACAGACTTCTGTATCCATCTGAGACAAATTGCACAGCAATGACACTTAAGTATACGATTTACATACAACTTGCTTTGAGCTCACAAAAGCACAACTAAACATCAACTTGTATTTCAATGGTAACTTACAAGATTAATGTGTTCTGGATATAGGTTTGCTAGCTGAGCTGGAAGATTCATTTCCAGATGTTTCATCACTCCACTAGGTAACATCTTCAGTGGACCTCCGGGTGAAGCACTGTTGATAATTCCTGCTTTCTATTTATATGTTTGGGTTTCTTTGGGTTGGTGATGTCATTTCCTGTGGTGGTTTAATTTCCTGTTCTTGACAATATTAATGAGACAAGAATGAGAGTAGTCCATGGTGAGTTTGATGCTGGGATGAAACTTGTTGATGTCACTGTGTAGTTTTATCAGTCACTGATAAAACTACACAGTGACATCTACAAGTTTCATCCCACCATCAAACTCACCATGGACTACTCTAGACTATCTGTCTCATTCTTGGACACATGTGTCTCCATCAAGGATGGACACCTCATCACCACACTCTATCGCAAACCCACAGACAACCTCACAATGCTACACTTCTCCAGCTTCCACCCAAAACATATTAAAACAGCCATTCCCGATGGACAAGCCCTACGCATACACTGGATCTGCTCAGATGAGGAGGAACGTGACGGACACCTGGAAGTACTCAAGGATGCCCTCACAAGAACGGGGTACGATGCTCAACTCATCGACCGCCAGTTCTGACGTGCCACAGCAAGGAACCGTAATGACCTCCTCAGGAGACAGACACGTGCTGCAGCTGACAGGGTACCCTTTATTGTTCAGTACTTCCCAGGAGTTGAAATATTACGCAATGTTCTTCGTGACCTGCACACATTATCAATGAGGATGAGCACCTCACCAAGACCTTCCCCACACCTCCACTACTTGCCTTTAAACAACCGCCAACCTCAAACAGATCATTATTCGTAGCAAACTGCCCGGCTCTCAGGCCAACTACATACAACCCTGTCACGGTAGACGCTACAAGACGTGTCAGATTGTGGACATAGATACCACTATTACACATGGGAACACCTCCCACCTTGTACATGGCAGGTACTCATGTGACTCAGCCAACGTTGTCTATCTTATATGTTGCAGGCAAGGATGCCCGGAGGCATGGTACATTGGGGAAACCGAGCAAAAGCTACAACAATGGATGAATGGGCACCGCACAACAAACAACAGACAGGAGGGTTCCCTCCCAATTGGGGAACACTTCAGGTGGTCCAAGACATTCAGCCTCGGACCTTCGAGTGACCATCCTCCAAGGTGGACTTCAGGACAGGCAGCAGAGAAAAGTGGCCGAGCAGAGGCTGATAGCTTAGTTCGATACCCATAGGGAGGGCCTCAACCGGGACCTTGGGTTCATGTCACATTACAGGTAATCACCATTGCACTACACACGCACAGATATTCCTACACACATATGCTCTCACATACACATGGACACAGGTGCACACAGACACCCACACACACCCTTATAGACACACACACACTCCCACACTCACACATGCACCCCCTCACAGACTTAAGACACTCTGCACTCATCACACACACACACACACACACTTTCTCACACTCACAATCCCCACCCCAGACAGACACACACACACAGAGACAAAGACCCACATGCACACATATATTTTGTGGGGTGAAATTGGATTGACATTGTACTTTGCTCAAAAACTGCATGCATTCATGTAGAACTCTGAGCTCAAAAACTGCATGAATTTATGTAAAACTCTATTATCTCACTTTTTAGATTAGAATCAATCTAAACATCATGGCATAGACAGAGAACACAGGGGGCCAACACCTTCAACATATTGTCTAGCTACCACCATTGTTAACAGCTAACCCAAGAATGCAACTTTATATAAAAAGATTTTGTGATTTACACATGAAAGAAGTGAAACTATCACTGTATTCTAACGGATGAAAGGCTTAACAGACAATTAGTTTTTCAATGTATAATTTCAGTTACATCACACTGTAAATTTTTGCTATAAATTCTGTGTTATGATCAAGCCCTTCACTATCACCTGATAAAGGAGCGTCGCTCCGAAAGCTAGTGTACTTCCAATTAAACCTGTTGGACTATAACCTGGTGTTGTGTGATTTTTAACTTTGTTGATAGAGTTCTGGTTGGAATGCCATGCTTCTAGGAATTCTTAAGCCTGTTTCTATTTGGCTTGCCCTAGGATGGATGCGTTGTCCCAGTCAAAGTGGTGTCCTTCCTCATCCGTATGTAAGGATACTAGTGAGAGAGGGTCATCTCTTTTTGTGGCTAGTTAGTGTTCATGTATCCTGGTGGATAGTTTTCTGCCTGTTTGTCCAATGTAGTATTTGTTACAGTCCTTGCATGGTATTTTGTAAATGACATTAGTTTTGTTTGCTGTCTGTATAGGGTCTTTCAAGTTCATTAACTGCTGTTTTAGTGTGTTGGTAGGTTTGTGGGCTACCATGATGCCAAGGGATCTGAGTAGTCTGGCGGTCATTTCTGAGATGTCTTCGATGTCGGGGAGACTGGTGAGGGTTTCTGGACATGTTTTGTCTTATTGTTTGGGTTTGTTGTTGAGAAATCAACGGACTGTGTTCATTGGGTTCCCAACAGACAGAAAATTAGCCACCAGGATACATGAACATCAACTAGCCACAAACGACATGACCCTCTCTCACTAGAATCCTTACATACAGATAAGGAAGGACACCACTTTGACTGGGACAACACATCCATCCTAGGACAAGCCAATCAGAGACATGCACGAGAATTCCTAGAAGCATGGCATTCCAACTGGAACTCTATCAACAAACATATTGTGTTAGACCCCATCTACCACCCCTGAAAAAAAACAGGAAATTACATCACCACCGGAAATTACATCATCAACCCAAGGAAACCCAAACATATAAATAGAAAGCAGGAATTATCAGTAGTGTTTCGCCCAGAGGCCTACTGAAGATGTTACCAAGTAAGGTGATGAAACATCTGGAAATGAACCTTCTAGCTCAGCGAGCAAACCTACTTCCAGAACCTCAACCTGAGCTACAAATCTTCTCGAAACTCGCTAAGATTAATATGTGACATGAGAGGCGTATTTTTACTCCTACCAGAAATGTTGTTTTAGTCTGAGGTTGGCATTAACATGCATTAGGGAAAGTGTTGAAAATTAGAGAAAAATTATTTTAAAATCCATCATTTGGTCATTTGCTTTGAATTAAAACAGTCTGTGTAATTTGACTGTGACTAACTATCTGTCTTTTGATTGGAAAATAAATATTGCAGCAATATATCTTGAAAGGTGTGCTGAAGAACACCTCCAATGTCCAATGTACTCAAGGTTTGCTTAGGAAATACAAACTTCCAATGTGCAGTTATCTGTTATCCGATATCCTCCAAAAACATTCACAACTCTGTGGTGGAGACCCAGTCTCTGGAGAGTCCTGACTCACTTACCTGAATAATTACCAAGGAACGCTTTGAGGAATTAAAATCTACAATAATTCCTGAGTAACTCAAATCTGATATCCCTCCAACCAACATGTCAATACGTCCCTTTAAGTTTTAGAAGCATAGAAACATAGAAGATACGAGCAAGATGAGGCCTTTCAGCCCATCGAGCCTGCTCCACCATTCATCACAATCATGGCTGATCATCCAATTCGGTAGTTCTAGTCATGCTTTCTCCCCATAATCTTTGATCCCATTCACCCCAAGTGCTATATCTAGCTGCCCCATGAACACATTCAATGTTTTGGCATCAACTACTTTCTGTGTAAGTGAATTCCACAGGCCCACCAGTCTTTGGTTGAAGAAACATCTCCTCATCTCTATCCTAAGTGGTCCACCCCAAATCCTTAGACTGTGACCCCTGATTCTGGACACATGTCTGCCTGGATTTCCTTTGGGTTTGCTTCGGTTTCCTCCCACTGTCCAAAGATGTGCAGGCTCGGTGGATTGGCTGTAGCAAATTGCCCATAGTGTCCAGGCATGTGCAGGTTAGGTGGATCAACCACGTTAAATGCAGGTCACTGGGATAGGTTCATGAAGACTCTAAGATTCTACACTACATAGTAGCTTATTGCATTACATTTGAGATATGGGATTGTCTGTTGTGAGACACTATGCTCAATGTCAGTTTTTATTACTATTATTGAAACATTCTGATAGAGCTTTAGTAACAAACACAGAATTGCTTCAGTGACCTGGTGACACATTAGAAACACTGGCTATCACCTCTCAGAAACAATCCATAGACTGAGCTTATGCTGTGATGTCAGTGAACACTTTCAGGGGTGATACTGTTTTATACAACAGAATATATATAATACCTTTGCCAGTATTGTGCTCTGTAGCAGACAGGGGTGGAAAAAAATACCTTTTGCAGGAAGCAGCAAGTTAAGGTTGATTTCAAAACAATATCCTGTTCATAGAAATCCCACAATGCAGAAAGAAGCCATTCGGTCCATTAAGTCTGCACCAACCTCCGAAGAGCATCCAATCCAGCCCCATCTCCCCACCCTACTCTTGTAATCCCACACTTACCATGGCTAACCCACCTAGCAGCCTGACATTTCTGAACACTATGGAGAAACTTTGCATGACCAATCCACCTAATCTGCAGTTCTTTAGACTTGGGGAAGATAGCAGCGCACCCAGAGGGAACGCACGCAGACACGGGGAGAGCATGCAAACGCCAAACAGTCACCCAAGGGACAGCAGTGCTAACTATCATTATGCAATAAACCTTATATCATCAATCAAGATTAAGCCTACTTCTGCCATTGAAATTATGTGAGCATGCTTCCTCATTGGGTATCAGTAATGTAGATAAATTACTGGAAGAATTAGTGGCAGCAAATCTACCCAAAACATTTCAGATGGCATCCAATATTATAAAATATTCTGCTTATACAATGGAGAAGTATTATTCAGATTAGGGTTTAATAATCTCTATTATTTATAATGATGCCATTCATATAGTGAGTTATTCAGATTCTGAAGTTAAGTCACTAACTATGTGGACTAGCCAGAATTTCTGTTACGCTGTCCAAATGTCCTTGGTAATATTGTTGGAAAAGCAGTGGAATTCCAGGAATGATGACAGAAACTGATGCATTTGGCCACTTATAGCCTCACTACATGAATTCCACTAGTCTCCCACTGGTGAACCCCTTCATAGACTTTTAGTCATTGGCAGAAATTCCACAGGAATGCATAATAAGTTAAAGAGGCAATATATGAAAAAGGATTTGGCAAGCTTTATCCCTGCATCACTGAATCTCCTGGATATTATAAAATAAATATTACTAACATAAAAAAGGGTGCTGCCCAAATACCATACATGACATGTGATATCGCTGGAAATGAAGAGTATACAGCTGTTCCATTCTTCTCCAAGAACAAATCAGTGCCCCATTGAACCATTGCTCAATGTTGAAATCTCGAGTCAGTTTGCAATAAGCTTTCTGAGGAGAATGAAGGAGCAGACGCAATTCTTATCCATATGTGCAGAAGGTAGCAGAGAGTCTATGTCACCATCAGTTCTTCACCCAGCAACTGTTCTAAACTCAGTTGCAATAAGTATGAAAGGATCTTCTGTCAACAATTTTAGGGCCTTCCGATGCCTTCAGCAATAGAAATGCTCTCACTTTCAGAATCAGACTTCTCATTCTACCTTTCCCCCTGCACTAAACTTTAAAAGGAGTAGCATAACTGTTCAACTCAAAATAAAAGCCTTTGGAATCATGAACTTTAGTCTAATGATCTCTGTGAGCAGCATTTTGTTGGAGTCTTGCAATAAGATGTTTGACAGGACTTGCACACAGCTGGAGAGATTAGGCAATAGGGCAAGATGAGCTGTCCCAGTATGTATCTGCCGTGGTGTCGAACCACTGCAACAGACCCATTCCTCCTTGGCTTCTAATTCCCCAGTTGGCCAGATGAATGTTGCCTGTCAAACCTTCTCTTGATGATATTCTGAGTTGCACTGTACGTAAGGGATCATCAACTCAGGCACTCGCTGCCCTGGTGCCTCCCAGTGATATTCTGTCACGGCCTGTCTGTCTGGTAGCAGAAACTCCAACACAAGAGAATTCTTCCTCAGGCAGGCTGACAGCAGAGACTGGTGGATGTCCTTGCCAGGAGAAGTGGGATTGAAGCAGCTGCCCCCACCCCTCCCCTGTCAAACCCCAAAATCATCATGAAAAAGGAAACCAGAAAAAGAAATAAAACCATAAGACAGGCATACAACTATTTGAAATGTAAGTAAATAATTCTTTGAAACTGATTCTAAAATTAAAATCTAGAAAAGAAGCTGTAATAATGTGAATGAAACCTCAACATTAAACCAGGTAAATTAAACATGAATTTTTCTCCTAAAAGATGCAACAATTTTTTTTTGCCAGTGAACGACATACCTCAGCAACTTCATGCTGGTGCAGCCAACATCAACATTTGTGACTTTGGTTTAATTAAATAAAGGTAGTATTGATTTCTAAGCCTAAAATAATAGCTTTCATGTAAGACAATTAATATTATTCACACTCATATGTCTGAATGCACTGCTCAATGCTTCTGACCCTTTTCACCTTGGCCTTTTCAGAGGCTTGCCCTGCTCTTGCCTGCAAATCTGTCCATGGCATGTTATTGACATAAACAGAATTTAATCTGTCTCCTGCAAATGTGAGCCGTACACTACGTCAGGTGATAACTCTGTGTGCCACAGAACAATGCCAAGTGCTGTTCGAATGAACTCTGCAGCCAGACACAAGAAAATTGAAATACCTTCCTTCCCCCACCTGAGTTTTGTATCTTGTTGCGTATTTCTATTTGCCAGGAGTGATTGATATAATTACTTTGATATCTGTCCACAAACAGTGTCAGCTAAAAATAAAGAACACAGAAAACATGAGAGTCAGGAGTGAATAAAAGATCACTGCAAAACAAATTCCCATACCTCTCTTTGAAACAGTGTCAGGAGAGGTTTGACCCTTGAATTTCAGTGCCAATGGGTTTCCAATAGGAAAATCCCGCAGGCGGGTTAATAGATCACTTTCCGAAGGCAAAATGAGAACTAGAGGATTACTAAACCTCATTTCAATCCCATCCTGAGAGGGAGGCTGATGGGAAATGGTGCAGCCTACAGTCTACCCTCCAAAAACACAGCGAAAGCCCTGATGGACCTGGCTGCAGGGCCCTCTCACAATTAAGGACTGGAGGTCGCCACACCAGTGCTGCATTAAGGGGATGGCTAAGTTTTCTGTGTCAGCCCAAACCCTGGACTCCTGCCCCTTCAAGCATCACAAGGGTGTAAAGGAATTCTAAAATCTATGTCTCTTTTTACCTATCTGACCCCAATCCACTTTGTCATTGGGTTGGTCTGGCTAGATACCAGCTTCAGATATCTCAATAATATAATTAGGAATCTGAAATGCATGTATGAAATATGGACCTTCCTGTCCATCTTTGGGTAGTTGGCCTTCTTACCTTCTCAGTTGAACAAATTAAATACTGGAGCAACTGGTTCTGAATGGTTTCAGGGGAATCAAGTAACTTGGCTGATTTTAACAGCCAACCCTTCCAAGAATAAAGGATTGATTTCACTCTAATGTTAATTCCAGAAATATTTTTATTGCCTTCATGCTCAATATTAATATGAAGCAAAAGAGTTTGAAGTTATTTTAATGTGCTAACATATAATTCGTCCGATAATATTGGTCCATCTTTTCTCAGTGATTTGCACAAACATTTAGACAGAAGAGGGAGCAATGAATGACACAAAAGGAAGAGGAATTAAGGAATTAAGTCACTTGTGCCATTAATTATGATGTGCTAGAATTTCCTGCAGCTTTTTTTCCCACTCAGCTGTTGCACCTGGTGAAATCATTTTGTGGCTAATTATCATGGCACCACCCCCAATTAAATCAATGGGATCTTTCCTGTTAAGTCAATTTTCACTCTGTTGCCACTTAGTTTAAGGCATAATAGTGCTGGTGGTCTAGGAGCACTGTGATTTATTGACTTTATAATGCATTCACTGATTGCTTTTAAACAACGTCCTAAATGTGTTTGCTGATTGGGACTAGTTGTTACTGATCAGTTACGGGAGATCATTCACACCCACAGGGGAACCTAAACCTCTGCATTCGTTAATAATGCAAGGTCTGAATTTATCAATGAGAAAGTTGTTCCCGAAAATAAACATTAGCAGTTGTTGAACATGAGGTATATGTGGTTTATTTAAATTTATATTTAAACTGGAATGGAAGGATCTCCATCATCCATTCAATGCCATTACCATCAATGAATCCTCCTTGTCCTCCAAATCCATCATTGACCAGCATTCCAACTGGATCAGCTATATAAATACTTTAAATACAAAGCAGGTCAGAGTCTGGGACCTCTGAGCTGTACAACGCAATACCTGACTCCTCAAAGCCTGTCCATCATTAACGCTCAAATCAGGACTGATTACGTTTCACTTGCCTGGATGAGTGCAGCTCTAACAACACACAAAAAGAAGGAGGTCATGCAGGACAAATCAACTTTCTACTCCATCCTTAATATTCATTCCATACACCATTGACAAATCAGTGAAAGCATTGTGTACTACACACAAAGTACACTGCAGTAAGTCACCAATATCGCAGGCCGAATGGCCTGTTCCTGTGCTGTACTGTTTTATGTTCTGTGTAACACTCTATCAACACCATCCCTCAATCCAATGACCTCTCCCATGCAGAAAGAGAATAACAGCAAAGAAGTACCATTTCCTTCACCTTTCTCTCTAAGCTACACACTATCCTTACTTGGAATTATATCATTGTTTCTTCACTTTTGTGAGATCCAAACCCTGGAGCTCTTTTACTAACAGCGTGTCTAAGCGTGAAAGTGAACCTGACAGATACAATTGTTCAAGAAGGTGGCTCACTGCCATCTTCTCAAGGACAATTATGGAAGGGAAACAAATGCAGACCTTTCCAGCAATGCTAACATTCCGTGAAAGAAAAATATATTAAGCACCAAAACTGAATGTCGAACCAGTTCTACGTCATGGTGTAAAAGAATGCATTAGTGCATGTTTATTGATTGGGTAGGGTAGAAACCCTCTGTGGCAAAGCAATTTAATAATTTCTGAAATTGAAGAAGATACATTTGGCAGCTGATGCATTTGAGAACATCCATTTGGCAGTGAGGAGTCTGCAAATGAGAAAGATCTGGCTACTCAACCACTAAGCAGGAGAATCCACTTACTAAGTTACTAAGAGATATCCATTCTTCAAGCCACTAAGGACACACAGTCTCCATGTCACTAATTAGAGACAATCCATTCACTGAGGTACTTACTTAAGCAGAGTCTGCTGACCCTGTTTATTTACAATGGCATGTGTGGGATTGCAGTTTATATTAAAACCTTGTTTACAAAGGACAGATTTCAGCAGGGCACTGCACATTAATGAACATAATAACGAATCATACGATTAGAAACAAGATTTTTATGTTGATAGCGCTGGAGAGGGTGCAGACGAGATTTACTAGGATGTTGCCTGTGCTAAAGAGTTTTAGTTATGAAGAGAAATTGGACAGACTGGAGTTGTTTTCCTAAGAATAGAGAAGATTGAGAGGGAACATTGTTGGAATATATAAAATTATGAGAGGCATAGATAGGGTGGATAAGAAGAAACTTTTTCCCTTGATGGACAGATAAATGACCAATGGCCAGAGATTTAAAATCAAGGGCAGCAGGTTTTGAAGATCTGTGAGGAAAGAAATTACATCCAGATAGCAGTGGGAATCTGGAACTCACTGCCTGTAAGGATGATAGAGGCAGAATCCCCTCACCACATTTAAGACATATTTAGTTATACACTTGCGCTACCAAGGGTTAGAAGACTGTGGGCCAAGTGCAGAAAAATAGGATCAGAATAGTTAGGTGGTTGTTTTTGATTGATGTGGATGTGAAGGACCAAAGGATCTTTTTGGGTGCTGTAGATGTCTCTGATTGTATGATTCCAATGGGTGCATTTCATCTGCCTCCTCCAAATTATGTTGAAGAGAAATGTAGGAATGCATCAGCAGCACATTTGATCAGGGTACTGAGTTGGATGATTAGACCACTACCATATTGAATGGTAGAGCAGGCCTAAAGGGCTGAATGGCCTCCTCCTGCTTCTATCTTCGATATTTCCATAAGTCTCAATGGTGAACTTTATGGTGTACTTTACTGAACTTGCTAGCACTAAAACAACTCAAGCATTAATAAAATTAGTCAGTTAGTGAAACAAGAACAATGAAAATACAAGCTTTATGGGTGATTCCTTGGCAAAACTTTTTTTAAAATTGCTTATGGAATTGTAATAGCCCACTACATCACCAGGAAACTCAGTGGGAGGCTGGAGAAGGAGAGGGAGAGATTGAAAGGGAGAAAGCTGGCTAATATTCCAGGGTCATGCTGAAAAGCATCATCGCTTTGAAAGTGAAATTGTTATGAGAAAAGTAATGTAAACCCCTTCCCTGACCTGTTTCCTCCACAAAAAGAAGTTGACTAGAAGTTGTACTAGAAAACTGTACACCTTTAAGTCTATGCAGCTTCTTGTACATCATTTCCTGTGACTTCCTTTGTCACTGAAATTGTTATGTGTGTTACTGTTGTGTCTCTTGTTCTCAATATGCAACCTATAGGGTGCTGGTCTTTCGAACTAAGATTCCCATTTTTGACTGACTAAGAGGCAGAGCGTGAAGAGGATAGCGTTGAATCCTGATCTTTACTTCTTTTTTTTGCTTGTGAAAATTAGCTCACAAACTCAAGTAATGGCAACCATTACAATCAGGAAGCAAAGCAGAAAAATAGTAGGAATCTAATTTACACTTGTCAGACTTCTGATGGCCTATTTTAATGTAGGACTATCTAAGTCCAGTGCCAAGCAAAACCTGTTTGGGAATAGCTTCGAATGTAACCTTATCCCACATGGGTGACGAGTGTGAAGAGAGTACTATTATTATGGCTGCTAATTTAATCTGCTTTGTTACATGAACACACATTAACTCTGCTGTGTCCATTTCTGGTATGTCCATACATGGCTACACTCGCAAAACTACGTTTTACTGCAGCTGCTCGCAGAAGATTGAGTCTGAACCGTTGCCACATTCCAAAGCATGAGCATTCAAGTCTTGAGTGTACCTAACCTGAACCTGCGATGCTTAGTAACATCATCAAATGCTTACTGCAGAGCTGAAGTGTTGTGGGAGTATAGCAGCCCTAATGAGTCACACCTCCAGCTGACAAAATGTGGCAGTGCAACATCTGAATCTCTGGAATGAATCGAGGTACAAAGGAATGATTCCACGGAAGACGATTGCTGCATGTGCTGTGAATTTTAACCATTCATTACACCATTTTTGAATAATAAAAAAAAATCTTAAGTAGATTTTGGCATGCAGCAAATGTTTGCCAGCGTTTCTGAGAGAATTCAATGTTGAATTATTTAATTTAGACCTGTATTTGAACATGCAAGTGTTTCTGCAGGCTGCAGAGAATTGTAATAACCATTTTCAAAGGTACTGACTGTGTTAAGCAAATCAAAATGATCAGGCATTGATTTAGCCAGCTGGGACCTTAGAAATGCTTGTCAGGCATTTAGCTAGACATCTGTGATGTTATTATATAAGCCACAGGGCCTTCTTTGAAGTTGATATACATATTTGAGAGGCACTTAAAGGACTGATTAAGAACAATGACAATGTTACAGTATCAGAAAGCAGCATTACTCCCATTTTTTAAAAATTTATCTATCATTTCAGTGTATTGGACTCAGAACAGTTTTCAGCTTCAAGATGCCTTTTATGACAAAACTTTTAATTAATAACTATTTGGCAATCACAGAAACAGCAATATTAATCAAATTATTATTAATAAGGGCTGGAGCTAAATAAAATGCTATTAGAAGTTGGGTTAGCTTATACACTTTACTATATTTGCATCAGAACAGAATATTGACAAAATTAAATTGTCAAGTCATTTTGCACAGAATCATCAAACAACCTCATGCTCATTATATGATTTGAACTAATGCACATTTTTAATGAACATTTTGATCCAAATTCCTTCTGAAAACGTTATGCTTAAAAAGTTTATGGCGGGCTAAATAACAGAATGAATGCCCTCATAAACATATACAGTGCCATTTTGGTTCTGATGACCCTGTCAGGTGTGATCAATATATTTCAGCCAGCTTTGATAGGTGGCCCTCTTGTGGAACAATGGTAGTGTCCCTAACCCTGGACTGGGAGGCCTAGGTGCAAGTGCCACATGCTCCAGAGGTGTGTAGTCACATCTCTGAATAGTTGATTAGGAAAAATAGGTTTTTAAAAAAATCTATATTCTTTGATGGATTCTTGTGGCGAAATGATAGTGTCTCTACATCTGAACCAGAAGATCCTGGTTCAAGTCCTGCCTGGTCCAGAAATGTATCACAACTTCCTTCAATAGGGTAATTAAAAATACATCAAGATCCTGTGAGAGCTGTTGTAGTGCAATGGTAGTGTCTCTATCTCTAAAGGCAGGAGGCTCTTGTTCAAGTCTCACTTACATCAGAGGTGTGCAATACCATCTCTGAATGGATAGATTTTAAAAATTCAAGATCCTTTGATCAGGTGAACCTGTGGAAAATTTGTGTGTTTTAAAAAAAAATTCATATCCACAGATCTATTTAAAAATCACTAAAAGGAAATGTGAATAAGATCGTAATGAATATGGACTGTCAAAGACTGCAAAGAAAAAAAACAAACTATTAGCTAGCCATGTTATCAGGAGCTTCCTACTTCAAGATCTTCAACTAGGTTTGACAAGTAGAGGTCTGTCCTTTCAGATTTAACTATTATATGAAGTATCACCTCTGAGACGATTAATATTGAAGAGTGCATTAAGTTCCTTCCAATCAGGTGATGTCATATAGTCTCAAGTAAGGAAAGAAGTCCAGGTCAATATTATGATGGAGTTGGATATGTCATCCCAGGTTCTTAATAGTCTTAGTAGTTATTTCTGACTGAATTCTATTTAAATGGGGAAAGACTGCAGAAAGCTGAAGCAGAGAGGGATTTGGCAGTCACTAACACATGAATCACAAAAAGCTAGCATACAAGCTCAGCAGGTAATAGGGAATTGATTATTCGGTTAATTGATTAAATGCCTTTCCTCTTTGCCTCAGAATTGTCTGTTAAGTGAGTCTCCAACTAGGACAATATTGGAGAGATTATCTGGAGAAGGGGGATTTAGGGTACATCCCTGTGCAGAACTCCAGGGAAAGTGTGGAGAGAAAGAGAGAGGGCAGGCAGTTTATCATTTGGAGACAGTGCCTGAGCTCCTAGTGATGTCCAGGACTGTTCTCTGCAGCATTTCAGTAAGCCAAGTTCACTTTTAATTATTGTAACAAAAGACATGATCAGCGTTTGATATAATGTTTTTATCGGGACCTTGAGATCTCCTTTGGATAATCTAATATTCGGATAATTGATATTTGGATAATTAAGGTTCCTCTGTATTAGCTTCAAATTTAAAAGGAATAGAGCATAAAACAGGGAAGTCTTGCTAAAACTATGCAAATTATTAGTCAGATCATAACTGAAATACAGTGAACAATTTTGCTCTGCCTATTGCAGGAAAGATATACAGTACTGGCATTGGATGAAGTCTGGAAAAGGTTCACTAGGTTGATTCCAAATAAGAAGACATTGAGTAGGTTTGGTCTGCACTCACTGGACTTTAGAAGAATGAGAGGTGATCTTACTGAAATATATAAGATTCTTAGGGGACTTGACTGGGTAAATACAGAGGTGTTATTTCCTCTTGTGGGAGAGTCTAGGACCTATGGGCATAATCTAAGTAGACGATTGCACATTCAAGACAGAAATGAGAAGGATTTCTTTTGTCTCTCCATGAGTTGTCAATCTGTGGAATTTTCTCCTCAGTGGGCAATAGATGCTAGGCCATTAAGTATATTCAGTGCTGAGATAGACAGATTTTTAATCAGTGAAAGAATTAAGGATTGTGGGGGGTAAGGCAGGAAAATGGATTTGAGGGTTATCAAATCAGTTTAATCTTGTTGAATGATGGAGCAGATATGATGGGCCAAACTTCTGCTTCTACATCTTACATTTGTATAACGAGCCAAAGGTATCCATCACTATCATGCTGTAGAGTACGTCTTACTGTTAAGAAAAGTGTAAAACTTCTTGTAAAACTCACGAGTAGCACATCCTCTAGCACTGTTAAACTAACAGGTCGTTAGACTCAGATATATATATGTTGCAGTAGCAATCTACCCCAACTATTAGTTGATAGTAGTTGGATCTGCTACACAAATGACAGTAAATGGATAGATCATGAGGTTTTTGAACAGAAGCTATAGGAGTGTGCTGTGGCCAAATCTGGAAGGTTAAATTGCAACATTTTAATGGGGTGTTATTTTCTCTAAATAACGGTGGCTCAGTTGGGGCGGCATGGTGGGTCAGTGGTTAGCACTGCTGCCTCACAGTGCCAGGGACTCGGGTAACTGTCTGTGTGGAGTTTGCACATTCTCCCCTTGTCTGGGTGGGTTTCCTCCGGGTGCTCTGGTTTTCTCCCACAGTCCAAAGATGTGCAGGTCAGGTGAATTGGACATGCTAAATTGCCTGTAGTGTTAGGTGCAGGGGTAAATGTAGGGGAATGGGTCTGGGTGGGTTGCTCTTCAGAGGGTCGGTGTGGACTTGTTGGGTTTTCACATTGTAGGGAATCTAACCAAACAAAGGTGGCCTACTCATGTGAGGAGCTATAGCATTATTAAGTCAAGTTATTCTGATTGAATTAAATGCATCCAAGCATAACATGCTTTTTTCTACCTCGTTATTTACTGCCTGGGAAATAAAGCAGTTTCACAATTCATACCAGGTCTTATAACAAGGTTTCTTAGTCCTCCTTCAAAAATTTTGAGGACAAATGTAAGGAGTTGCATTTTCAAAGAAAGGCTTGGGAACCTGATACCTGGATGCGTTCCAGATCCTGGCCTTGTGTTTGAATGCGTGTCACTCCTGTGTTGCTATTTTTAAATGTAAATTGGCTGATTGGGTGAGCCCTGCAACCAATTTGAGGCAGCATAACACCTCCAGGTTGCAAGAATGGCCTGCCTATTGCCAAAAGTAGACTACAGCCATATTGACAGGATATCACTTTGCCAATGAGAGCCAGAAGCTCTGGAGCAGGCCAGGAGCATAACAATGGCACAAAGTGACTGGATCTCATAGTTCAGCACTTACTCAGCATTAGTTTATGACTCAAATCTCACAAAAACACACACAGATGAGTAAAAACTTTCTTTAGACACAGCAGATGTCCACTCATGAGCATCAGAATGTTTGGCTTCATCTGCAAAATGGATTTAAAAACCCTACTCTGTTCCAGACAGGACCCTCAGCAAGCTCCTTCAGGAGCATTTGGGGCCATTAACAGATAACAACTGAGTCTTCCATTCCTTAGCCCTTCCAGGCCTTTTGAAAATTGTGAACTCCTCCAGAGATTGGGGTATTCACTGGTGTCTCATGGGAATGAAATGTTTGGATTACACCCATACGCACTCCCATCCCCACCGGCTATTGAAAAACCAGGCAAAGATTTATATAATATTCAATTAATCTGATACATCCCCTGTGTTACTCCATTGTGTACAGAGGTTATGGGCAATGTGGGTTAAGTTCAGCACTTAAGGGGCACATGATGCTCGCATTCATTGCAGCCAGTGTCATCAACAACTTGCAATAAGTTCAGTGGCAGATCTGAATGAGTATTAATACTGAAAGATTAATTTTCTCATACATGTGACAATTTTTACCTGATGTTATCAGTCAGCCCCTGTACTCTGAACTCTGGAATGGATATAATTTGCACAATGTAAGGGGTTAATAAGTGTTTGGCTAATAGTTGTGTGCATCATCAGTGATATCAAAAGATGGCAGATAACACGGAACTGGGACCTCAGGGAAGAAGGTTCAAATGGAGTCCTGCTGAATCATGTCTGTGTGACTTCTATAATTACGTAATAAGTGTTCATTATATTGCACATGTGTGGTTTCCAGTCTTCATTTGTCAGAAAAATCCAGAACCCGGTTACATTTGTACAATCTGCGGTAGTTTATTTGTATACTGTTGAAAATAAGCTTATTTCATTTGCATACTGTGAGTGAGTTCTATAGGTATTCTCACTGAGAAGTATCATATCATGTAGGGCAGAGAAACATGTTTGGCTGGGAGATATGGGCAGATGGCTGATATATACTGCTGATTTGTACATTGGTGTTGTCTGCATTTCTACGTGACAATTTACCACCAGCAGTAACAAGCCCTTCAATGGGATAGTGGATGAAATTATGCTAATTTACCACCTTAATGACCACTAATGAGCCACTTAACCTTTGTTAATGATGTGGCTTAAAGCACTCAGACATTAACGTGCAAAAAATAGCATCTAAACTTACCAGAATGTCACATTGTGCAAAGAACAGTGCAATAAAGTCCAACAATTTCAGAGAAGAAATGACAAATTGGATTCGTCCAGCAAAAATGTCAGTAAATTTTGGCCATTGGAATTGATTAATCAAGATCAACTCAAAATGAACAGAAGCTTTAATTTTTCTCAGATCACTGTGGAATATGTAACAATTGAATGACCTTAAAAGGGTACTGCATAATGATGTACCAAAAAAACAAGGTAGTTATGTTTACAAAAGTGGAAAGTTGACTATCATTGATTAGAGAATGATAATAACATTGAATGCACTAAACCTAGTGGCAGCCCCAACAGAGGTCAAACAGGGAAAAGTCACTATCTAAGGCCTTTCAATATATGCCAAAGGCTGGAAACTCTGGAACACCTCAGGCTGTATGTCTAACAAGGAATGTACATTGTGCAAATCACAGCTATTGAAGTTTTATTGAGGCACCTTATTATGAAGTATGCTGCATGAAGAACAATTTACTGCACTTTCTGTAATTTTCAAATTGAACTGTTTTGCCCTTAGGCTGCATGCTTAACATGGAATATATATAGTAAATATTAGGTATACAACACTTATATTGAGGTACCTCAGTGAATCATACTATACAGAGACAAGTTATTGTACATTCTGTAATTTTCAAACAGAAATGTTTTTAATATACTTTTTAAAAATATTCTCCCTGTTGGAGAAAAGAACATTTAACACCAGCAAGACAGCATAGAACATTGATTATTTCTTCCATTCATTGAGAAGTTTTTGTATATGATCCTATTGATTTCTTGCAGTAGTTCATCACAAGTTAGTTCCCATTGCATTTTCTTCATGTGATGTTTTGTGTGTTATCTGTCTGTTCTTTTATGCATTGTTGCTGGTTTATGAATACAAAGATCGAACCAATGAACATACAGAAATAGATTCCCACAGCTGAATAAGTAAATGATTCCATATGAACAGTCTTTTTTTTATTAATTCTCAAAGTTAACAAAAATGACAGCTGTATAACCATTCACAAAATGAAGCAAATATATGAAATGTGATCTTGTTTTAAAAGGCCTTGGAAACAGCAACTTAATTCTTTTCTCAGCAAGATGTTCTAAAACAGTTGAAAAGTTCATGGTTTACCTCAGGATTTATTGGGGAGATTAATAATAAACAGACAAACGGCTACTGTGATAAACGTAAGTTGCATTGATGTTCAAACCTAATATTCACTTTGTTTTCTTTGACAAAAGGTTGTTTTCAAAGGGCAGAATCTCCCATCTTAGGCTCTGAGAATTTCTGGCTACCACCCTGATCTGCCTGACAAGGTGGCTGCTTGCGAGATCTGCTGAGAATAGCCAATTAAGAGTCAGGTCCTGGTCCATCATCCAATTAAAGAAATGCGGGTGTGTCTCTAAGTCAGTGGGGCCATAACATTGCAAGCAACAACAGTCCCATTCTTGGCATTGACACTGTGGAGGGGCTGACCCATCTCCCAAAAGGTTGCCTCAAGGCTGGAATGTGTTATATCCCTGACCTGATGCAATTTCCTCAGAAGTTCCAGCCATCCCAATTAAGTCCTGTCATGAAATTCTCAAGAAATAGTTTGAGCTCTAAGTCCACTAGATGGTTTCTTGCCTTTTGGCCTATCTGTGACTTTTTATGATCTTAAAAAGTCAGAAAACGATGGCATAAAAAGGGAGAGGTGGCCTTTCTGTGAATAGTGAGCCTTTTCCTGAACAATTTCTAACATGAACATAATTTACCTCATATAATGTCTGAAAGTTCATGGCCTATGCTGTCTTGAGATTCTTAATGCAGAAAATGACTTTATTTCAGAGCATTTTAGATTTTTTCATCATTTCCAAGCAAAGGGCAAGGCTTTAAAGAAATAAATGCCGGCAAAGACTGTATTCATTTGATTCATCAAGTGTGCACAGAGGGTAAAGAGACGAGGGGAAGTATTTAGCGAGATTGGCTTGTAAAATAGCATGAAAAGAGTGTCCATGCAGCAAAATAGAAATAGTTGGGAAAGCCCAATGCAATAACATAAGAAATAAAAAAAACTAACAATGTTAGAAATACTTTGTAGCTCTAGCAGCTCACATTTGTGCAGCCAAAATCATACTTAACATCGCAGTTCTTGATCTCCAGTTTACAGATTTCCTATATCCAAAGTGATTTATTTTTGTTCAATACAAGCATACAAACTAGAAGCTGAAGTAAGCCATTTGGCCTTTTAACTCTGCTCCACCATTCAGTAGTATCATGCCTGATCTGTTTGTGTTTGCATATTCCCATACACCTCAGTTACCTTTGATTCCAATCCTACACAAGAACCTATCTACCTCCGCCTTACAAATATTCCTGCCTCCACCTTCATCTCAACCACAGAGTTGCAAATTTGTCTAAGTAAAAAACATTGTGTTAATTCCTCTCATAATAAATGATAGCAATCCATTAATCTTCTTAATTACTTGCTGTACCTGCAACTATCTCATCTGGTCAACATGGACGAGTTGGATTGAAGGGTCTGTTCCTAAGACATCTCTGAGACCCAGCTTCCTCTTCACGTCAGAATTCTGCATTCATTCTCCATTTTTTTAAAAATGCTCTTTATTCTTCCCATTAAACTGAACATTCTTATATTTTCCCATATTATACTCAATGTACCAATTTTTATGCCTTCTCACTCAATCTATCTGTATCGATCTGCAACCTCCTCATGTTCTCTTCGCAAAGTCCTTATGTCCTGTTCCTATCCGTCTTTGTATTGTTTACAAATGTAATTACTGGTATGGTTTTTTTGGGTCAGACATCACTGCCAGCATTGTATCGTCACAGTGCTTCCGTATGTGTCAGCAGGTGACATATATCACAAAGACCAGATTCTTGTTGAGGCATATAGACACACAAATATTTGTACCATTGTGACATTTCAGTCTAATGTATGATCTGGGCTCTGTGCTCACTAATTATTACTTATTTTAATTTTAAAAATATAAATTATTCATTAAAAATATAGTTGTATATATACATAGTCACAAATGTAGTTCAGTTCTAGACAGCAACATATTAAGGAAAGAAACAAACACACACAGTTATAGCTGAGGTGTGTATTCCATTTAGTTGGGGCATACAGTATATTCCTCCCAATGCAAGTGCTAAGCAGGCACTCTGTGGAGTTGATGGGACTATTTGCGGATTGCAGAAAGCACACCCTGTCTGACTGTTTATTGTTGCTGGAGATTTCAACCATGCAAACCTCAAGGCTGTGCTCCCTAACTTCCATCAGCATGTGGACACGTGCGACAAGAGGGGAGAACATGCTGAATCTGGCTTATACAAACATCCCCAACACAAACAGGGCAGAGCTCTGGCCCCACCTTGGCTCCTCAGACCACATCTCTATTATGTTAATCCCAGTATACAGACCGCTCATCAGACATGTCAAACTGGTTCTGAAGCAGGTGAAAACCTAGCCGGCTCTTCAAGACTGTTTTGAGCACTGACTGGCGTGTGTTCAGGGAGGCGGAAACCAATGGTGATTCTATCAACTTAGAGGAGTACACAGTATTGGTGGTTTCCTACATTGGCAAGTGCATTGACAATGTCACTGTGTCCAAGACCATTACTTCTCGCCGCAATCAAAAGCCATGGATGACTGCAAAGGTGTGTGCGCTTGAGGACCCGTGATTCCGCCCTCAGAGCAGATGACATGGTAGCCCTAATAATAGTGAGGGCCAACCTGACTGGGGCCATCAAAGTAAGCAAAGCGTGCACATGCACAGAGAATACACAGCCACTTTCAGGATAGCAACGATACATGGAGTGTGTGGAATGGCATCCAAGCTATCACCAACCAAAAAACAGCATCGCCTGCTTGTGCTGGTGATGCCTCCCTCCCAGATGAGTTGAACAACTTCTATGCATGATTTGAGGCACAAAATGATCTGGCAGTGAGGAAGTGCACCCCCACCCCCCAATTACCAGCTGCTGTGTCTTACCACGGCCAATGTGAGGAAAAGCCTATGCAGAGTCAACCCATAGAAGGCTGCTGGACCAAATAACATCCCTGGCAGAGTGCTCAGAGGATGCTCTGACATGCATTTTGGATGTTCTCACGGAGATCTTCAACATCTCCCTGGGCAGTGTCATAATTCCAATGTGCTTCAAGGCTGCTAACACCATCCCTTCAACGTCCTGCCTCAATGACTACTGCCCCATTGTGCTAAGAGCCATCATCATGAATTGCTTTGAGAGGCTTGTGATGAGGCACATTAAGACCTTGTTGCCCGCCTCACTGGACACCCTGCAGTTCATGCATCGACTCAACTGCTCAAACAGATGATGCCATTTCCACCACCCTCCATCTGGCCCTCACCCACCTGGACAAGAAGGACTCCTACATCAGATTACTGTTCATAAACTTCAGAACTGCTGTTAACAATATCATTCCTCAGCTCCTAATTGGAAAGCTGAGTCTGCTGGACCTAATACCTCCCTTTGTAACTGGATCCTGGACTTCCCGGTTAAGAGACCTCAGTCAGTCTGGATTGGAAACAGCATCTCCAACACCATCACACTAAGCACGTTTTTCCCATTGTGCTTTGGCGGCAGTTGCCCCAAGCTTTGTTGCAACCCGAAGCATGTAGTCCTGGACCTTGGAATTTGCCAGTCTGCATCATTCAGTTGAGGTCAACTCCTGGTTCTGCAAAACCAAGAAGTTCGAGGCAGACCAAAGAGAACTGAGTTGATGTTCCTCTTGGTGCAGTTGATGTTTGTTTTGGTTTTTGCTCACTAATTATTACTATATATATATAGTCAAACTGACTGACTGAACATCCCTCACTCTCTGCATTCCAACTAGCAGGAGTGACGGAAAGCAAGTACCTTTATATTGTGATGACTATTTTAAAGGTACACTGTCTGTCCAACATGGAATCTGTGCAATAATACGACGTCTCTTAATTTTCCTCATCCAAGTCATGAATGTAAACTATAAGAGGCCCCAGTAAATACTCATTTGTTACTTCACTCGCTACATCCTGCCAATCAGACAAATACCTATATAGCAATTTTCTCTGATTCCTGATAGGCAGCCAATCTTTCATCATGCTCATAAATTACCACTTCCACCATGTGCTCATATTTTGTACAATAGCCTTTTATGTGGCATCTTGGTCAAATGCTATCTGGAAATTCAAGTGCAGTTTGTCTACACATAGTACTTTATCCACTGAGTATAGTTTTCTTTTAGAATGCCAAAATATTGATTAACCATGATTTCCCTTTCATAAGACCATGTTGACTTTTCCTCATTATCTAGAAGTTTTCTAAGTACACAGGTGTAACTTCCTCAATGATCAATTTAACACCTTCCCAAAACAAATGTCATGCTAAATTACCTGTAATTTGTTTTATTCTGTCTCCTTACCATCTTGAATCTATCCAGAATCTATAGCATTTTGGAAAATTGACACCCATGTATCTATATTATCTCATTACTCACCTGTTCCATAGAATCACTACAGTGTGGAAACAGGCCCTTCAGCCCAACAAGTCCACACCAACCCTACAAAAAGTAACCCACTCAGACCCATTCCTGCTTCCCTATATTTAGCCCTGACTAATGCACATAACCCACACATCCCTGAACACTATGGGCAATTTATCATGACCAATTCACCTAACCTGCACATCTTTGAACTTTGGGAGGAAACAAGAGTACCCAGAGGAAATCCATGCAGACATAAGGTAAATGTGCAAACTCCACACAGACAGTTGCTGGAATCAAACCGAAACCCTGGCACTGTGAGGCAGCAGTGCTAACCACTGAGCCACCGCGCTATTTTTGGACCTTTGAATGAAGTCCATCAGGAGTCACAGACCTGTCAGCCTGCTGCTCTATTTAGATGTTCAGTGCCTCCTCCCTAGGGACTGTAATCTCACGGAGTTCCTCTCTTACTTCCATCTTCTGATTTACAACTATTATTGGAATGTTTCTTAATAGTAAAGACAGAAACAAAATAGTTATTAATTTCATCTGCCATTCCTTTATTCTCTGCAATTAACCCCCATTCTCACTCTCTGGCGGCCCAACACTCACCTTCTCTTATCTTCTTAAAATATCTGTTGTAACTCCTGTGATCCGTTTTTACATTCTGAGCTAGTTTCCATTGATTCTTGAATTTCTTTCTCCTGATTAACTTTTTTGGCATTCTCGGTCATTCTTTATATGCTGTCCAATTATTTGACCTACCAATCGTCTCGGCACAATAGCACGCTTTTTCCTCACATTTGGTGTTTTCTTTCGGTTTTTGAGTTAGCCATGGATGATGGGTCGAGGGTTTAGTCAAATGCTGGGAATTAAGTCTCAGGCTTACCGTACAAGAATGGGCCTTCCTGAGAAAACATTGTCTGATGATTTATGGCACAGTAACTCTGAGTACAATTAATCATTGGGTAAGTCCAATTTGTTTTTTGGCTTTCTCCTATTAACAAATGTTGTCTTAACTGTCATGTTGTAAACTGGAGAAAGTTACAATCTGGCAACTCAAACCAACTTGTTTTCATTTTTAGTTGCTTTCCCATGCCCAGATTTAACACAGAAAAATCAGGAATGAGCATAATTATTATGTATAGAATGGTAAAGAAGATGTTCATGTACTTCTGATGAGCAATCAGCTTGAAGGGAATATCCAACAGTCGGTGGTAATGGTGAAGGGAAAGTATCAATAGGGGAAAAGCCAAAGAAAAATTACAATGGGTAACATGATGGGGAATCATAGAGCTAGCCTTCTCTGAAGCCCATAATCCTCAAAGCAAAAAAAGCATTACAAAAAGATTTGATTTGATTTATTATTGACACATGTACCGGGGTACAATGAAAAGTGTTGTCTTGCATGCTAAATAGGAAGATTGTGCTATACAGGTGCATTAAGGTAACAGAACCAAGTGAAGGATACAAGGTTACAGCTGCTAAGAAGATGCAGAGAGAGATCGATATTAATATTAAAGAGGTCAATTTAAAAGTCTGATAAAAGCAGGGGAGAAGCTGTTCTTGAATGTGTTTGTAAGTGTAAATAAACTTTTATATCTTCTGCCCAATGGAAGAGAGTATAACGGGGATGAGGGAGGGCCTTTGATTATCTTGGTTGCTTTCCTAAGGCAGCAGGAAGTATAGATGAAGTCAATGGATGGGAGACTGGCATTTTTGAGGGGAAACAAGAATTGTGAGTTTAAATGCTGTGATTGTTTTTTAGCAGTTTTGTTTATGACATTAAGATTCAATTTAGGATATTGCAGGAGAAAATGAGGACTGCAGATGCTGGAGATCAGGCTGGAAAAGCACAGCAGGTCAAGCAGCATCCAAGGAGCAGGAGAATCGATGTTTCAGGCAAGAGCCCTACATCAGGAATGGGCCATTCCTGATGAAGGGCCCTTGCCCGAAACATCAATTCTCCTGCTCCTTGGATGCTGCCTGACCTGCTGTGTTTTTCCAACACCTCACTTTCGACTTAGTATATTGCAGTCACATCAAATACATTAAACAGTTTCTCAGAACTTTGAATGTTATGATGTGTGAAGTTTCTGTGACCTATTTAATTCTGTTGTACTTGATAAGACTGTTATGGAATAGTGATAGAAGTGTGAAGGTGTTTGTATAATAGATGTAGATTAACAATGTGCTGCTCTGTTGTATCATGCATGTACTTTAAATCTTCATGTAAGCTCAGGCCAGACCTCTAGGTTACTGTTAATTCACATTATTGATAGACTGTACATGATGGTACTGTACGTAGACTGTACATCCAATGCTGCTTGACCTGCTGTGCTTTTCCAGCACCACTCTAATCTCCAGCATCTGCAGTCCTCACTTTTTCCCTGTACATGATGATAAAGCTACTGAGCAGCAGGTTCTGTTCTGTACAGGTTCCAGCCTCCTGGCAGAATATTAGCTGTTTATGACTAAGGTCACAGTTACATCACAACTTACCTCAGAGACTCCTCTGTGAATTCTGCAAAACCTGTCAGTACATGCTCCACTTGTTGAATTCCTGTATCCGTAACATTTTTACTTGCCTGTTAGGAGGTAATTCCTACCTCTATCCTGTGCCATTGTGTGGTGTTCAGGCAAATGATGCGTTTACTCTGGTTGCACAGCACTACCCTCAAGGAGGATTGCTTCATGGAACAAGTTACTGAACAATTCCTATGGAAGGCAGGATAGGGAGGAAAACACATGTTTGATGATGTCATGACATTATTGGCAGTGAAAATAGTACCAACTGTATTGTGAGAGACAAAGACTACTTGGTTAGTTTGATTCCTGAAGAAGGGCTCATGCCCGAAACGTCGATTCTCCTGCTCCTTGGATGCTGCCTGACCTGCTGCACCTTTCCAGCAACACATTTTCAGCTCTGATCTCCAGCATCTGCAGTCCTCACTTTCTCCTACTTGGTTAGTTTGTCCTGCTCATAACAGAGGAGGAGGAAATTTGATTTGATTTGATTTATTATTGTCACATGTACCTAAGTATATTGAAAAGTTTGTTTTGCATGTAGTACAGGCAGATCATAGCACATTAAATTCAGAGGATGATTCAACAGAGTGAGGAATACAAAGTTAGAGCTGTAAGGACAGTGCTCAAAAAGCAAGATCAACATTAGATATGAAATTTGACAAGTAGGAGATCCTATGTTTCTCAGACCTTATTGTAAAATGGCTGTTGTATTTTAAACCCATGTAAAATGTTTGTATTTTATATTTAGTATACTTTTAAGAGATATGCTCATGATATCATCATTGCATCATAGCATGTAAACTGAGAGTATACAGATTTCACACTCCATCTTACCTTGGATCACTGGAGCATGATATTCTGTTGCTCTGTAGTAACTTAATAGCTTCATGTTAGCTCAGGTGCTCATGTACCTGAGGAATGTAATATTTGTACATAATAATTAGTTATCATAAATGTAAGGTATATTCTTCAATGACGCAACATCCATACCTGGTTTCTTACATGATAAGAGATAACAAAAGGCATTGCAGCATCAAGTAAAACATCCTGCTGGAGGCAACCTTACATCAAAGGCTGCTATGTAGGCTTGTTTTATGATTTTCTTCTGAATATCGAAATGTCTTACCACTTTATTACAAACCTTATTTCCAATGCTTCCTCAGTAAATAAGAATCAAATGTGGTGATCAAAACGTTTGCAGAAAATACTTGCATGATTGGATTGAATCTTCTTTACTTCATTGATGTTAGATTTGTGATTGAAAGTTTTCACGTCACCGGATATTTTCATTGGCAGCTTGTGCCCCTTCTTTACCTGATTTTGATTTGTGTATTCCTTACCTTTCCAGTTGTGAATTGTCATTGTGTCATGTGATTGAAAGCATGTTAAATGTATGATGCCACAGCAATGACAGATGGTGCGCGCCACAAGTATGTTCCATTTTCATTTCAAATGTGTACAATGGACTTTCAGTACTTTCAATGTATCCTATATCCTCACCTACTTATGTTAAAGTGAAGGCCTTTATAATGTTGTGGCAGCCTTCTGCCTCCTAAAACAATGGATATAACATGCAGGTAACTTTCTGTTGAGTTACATTGAAACATTATTTGTTTCTCTTATGTCTTTAATTAATGTTTCCTTTGAATGCTTTACTTCAAATGTCATTTGCAACAACTAGGGATCATTCCACCAATTCTTTCTCTCAGTCTCTTTTGCTTCTTTACTCTTTTTATCTATTAATATACACATCCTCACTCATTTTCCAGACAGTTTGCGCTGAACATTTTCTGTTTTAGTATTGGAAGGTCGGAGAGCTACTGTCATGTGGTTTGATAATATTTGCACTTTGGCCATTGCTTCTATTTTGGAGTTGAGTTATCCATTATAAAATAATTAATAGAATGACAGATGCAGGCGTAGTTAGCTTTTATGATTTGATTTCTTTCACCATTTGTCATCAGCCTCCGTGGATGAGAAATTTTGACCAGTAGTGATAATTGGGGGTCTGTGACAAAGGAAATGAGGAGGGGAAATAGGAGATAACTGAACCTGACACCTCAAGGAAAGGTTTTAGTCCCATGTGTACAACAGGAAGCTTTGCCTATTCTCCAGTGGTACCCAATGGTTGTTCATTTGAACACAAGGGAAAAGAAGGTGCACACTATGCTTTATTGTGTACAAAGATCAGCCATCTGAGTTGAGAAAATAGTTGGTTTCATGTGAAAAGGTACAATATTTATTCAGCTGCTAGACTATATATGCAAAGCCTATGTAATGATAATGGTAATAAATGGACTATTGATTTTACAGTTCTATCTTCTGATTTTAATATCTGCAACATTCATGGGCTGACATGGTTTTTAAAACAGACAAAACAGTGCCCCAAACCAAACACAGTAACCATCCAATCACAGAGGTAAACCAAGCCTCAGGCAATTGATTCAGAATGAAAGAAACTATCTGAACTGAAATTAATACTTTTTCAAAAGACTAAAACCAGCAACTCTGACAGATGTGTTAAGGCTCTTGTCTCCTGTCTTAATTTACACCTGCATAAGAAAGTTCAAATATTAGTGGAGGAAATCATCACATTTATTTGAAAAACATGAATACAGTCAACTCATAAATGGAAATACTCAGACCTGGTTATATTTCAAACAAAAATAGAAAATAAAGGAGAACCTAAGCAGATCTGTCAGCATCTATGTGGAGCAAAACAAAATTTATGTTTCAAGTCAAATATGGCTCTTCTTCAGAATAGTATTTCAAACAGTTGCTTTCAGCAGAGCAGGAGAGCTGGATTTTTGTTTGCAGAAGCAGAGGAAAAAGCAGCTTGAGAAAATGTTTTCAAGAAAAGAAATGCCAATTGACAATACTAATTAAAAATGTATCGCAGGGCACTGAAGAATTATATCTGCAATATTGAAGACTGATAATGATTGAAGACATCAACCATGGTTTCAGGTTAAAGCCTTGATACCAAGGACTTCAAACTGGAAATGTGTATCACCTCACTTTTGAACCACCCTTTTGTAACTTTGTCCTTGTGTGAGTGTCTATGCTTGACATCTTTATTATTTTTCTTGGTGTGAGCAATTGCTCTATCTTTCCCTCAGTAAAATCTTGTAATTTGCTCCTTACTAGTACAATTGGTATCCACTGACTGCAAACTCAATAAGGAAAAATGCAGCCTCATGTTAAAAATGATGTAAATTTTAGTTCGGGCTAACCTGGTGAGGTTGAAAAGAGGGGGGCTGATTCATCCCCCGCTACTCATTCATAATAGCTGTTAAGGTGAAAAGATATATTTACAGCATATTGACTAGTTGTGATGAAGTTTTAATGCCAGTATGCGTGACAATAAAATCTAAATCTCATAAAAAAATCTAATACAAAGCCAGTGAGTCTGGTTGGGTCAGAGTATTGACTTCTAAGTCGTGCTTAATGACCAGCTCCCTGTTGTGAAACTGGCATGTTCCTTTTATTATTTCTGCTACCTAAAACCATGCAAATGTAATGAAATATCCAGTGAATTAGTAGTTGTTGGCTATTTATGGTTTTCTTCCCATATTGCAAATGTGTTGCTGGTCAAAGCACAGCAGGTTAGGCAGCATCTCAGGAATAGAGAATTCGACGTTTCGAGCATAAGCCCTTCAAAGCATGATGACAACAATCTAAGTGGAAGATAGTCATAATCAACATGATCTTGTTAAAGATTTATTTTCTATTATTTCATTCATTTATTCTACCAAGATTATTCTTCCTTGTTCTGGGGAGCAATTTATGATTGCATTAGTAAGAAAAAGTTCTAATAACTCTGTTTTTGAATTTGTTAACAAGAAGTTTTTTTTAATTTAGTTGATATTATAAGAAGGAAATTATTTGGCAATGCCACTTGCCACTGAGTTTATGTGGGGTCACATACAACAGATTCCTTGCATTCTCAACAGAAATATGAAAATCCCATCAAGGCCGTTGCATAGAGAGTTCTGGAAAATACCATGAAATGACTGATTCTTTCCATGGCAAAATCTAGTTGATTATAGTATGTCTGACATACCTCTTCACCTGAGTGTTTAATCTTGTCCTTTCACAAACATATAGCAGTGCTTCTTGGTCAGCTTGACTGTGAACTGAACTGCTTTTTACATTTGAAAGAAAAAAGTTCCTATCTGTTGTCTTCTGTGTGCAAACTAGTTTACAATGTGGCTGAAATATGCACCTTTTACATTGTTACCAATCATTAACCAAAGACCTTTTTCAATAGAATGATAAGGTTTGCATTAATATTTTATAAATCAATACTTTTGCTTGCTGTTCCGAGGGAGGCTGATTCTTTTGTGAATATTTGGTGCAATAATATTCATAGTGTGAATAACCAGCTGTCAAGTCATTGTGCACGAGTGTTGTGCACAAATCTGTCAACCAGCTGATAATTTCTCATATGTTCAATGACTACATAAATAACATACTAGTATAATGTCAAACTACGATTTTATTTTAAAAATGCATGAAAATAATTATATATTCCTTTTCCCTTCAGAGACAAAACAATTTTTTAACCTGCACTAAAGAATGCAAATTTCCTAAGCAGTTACTTTCGACCAGTTGTTCCTTCATTTTACAACTCCTAGATTTGAATTTTACAGAATCAAAACTTTATTGGAAAACTTGAAGGTTGCTTTTTAACACTGACAGAATGCACTGTCTTCTGGAGGTCTAATTGTTCAGATAAGATGTTAAATTCAGGCTGGCGACCTATTCTAATTCATAATAAAGATTTCAAGGCACACACTTTAATGTCTTTGCGTGTTTAGGGTTGTAGCCAGCTTTACTATTCCCTGACATCCTTTTTTAAACAAAAGATCAACTGGACATGAGCTGCATCTTCATTTCCAAATCAAATGAAAATGAACCCTACTCTAACAAGTTCTTTATTACTGCAATTTCTACAAACAAGGAGGATCAGTAAGAACTCCAGAAATACTTAATGCTTTATTATTTTCTGGATTAGCCAGAAAGTATGTTAGGCGATAAAGTTTATTTAAAGGATCTGAGAGAAGGATTTTTTTAAATAGGTTAACCCCTAATAGGCTTTGTGCTACCAGTGCTTTTGCATATTGCACCTCATGTAATTAACAGAATGAGGCCTGAGCTCTTTATTATGTAATATACCAGGATCATTTAACTCAAGAGTCATTTTATTAAATGGGTGTTGACATGATTGGGAGAGAAAGACTAAATGCTAATCCTTCTCTATAAGACTTTCTTTGCAACCAATGACCTAGTAGTTGTAACAGTTGCCCATGTCCTATTCTATCTTAGGCTACAGCCTAAAGTGCTGATTCTCATTGTACAACATGACAATGCCTTTTGGCTTCAGTTTTAAATAGTCTAACCAGACAGCTGCTCGCACAAAGAACATATTTCTTTTCAGTAAGTACTGTTCTTTCTTTCTCCAAACTCTTGATTAAACTCACTATAAGGTTTGCATTCAAATCACTGCCATTTATTTCATTCAATCCTTAGAACCCTTGATTTATCTGATAAGTGGCTGACTTTGATGAAGTATAACTCTTCCTTAATTAAGTCACAAACTATATATGTTTTAATAAAAGGCATCAAATTTAAGGCATGTTCACACATGCACCAGATTTTAGATACTGCAATTCCCGATGGACTGTGATGCATTATGGGAATTAATTACTAATAAAATGTAGAAATTTGTGGGAAATGTAGTTCTGTTTACACTTCCTGTTAAAAGAATCAATGAGGTAATGTTGTTTGCTGTCATTTCCCCTCTGTAACAGAGAAACTATAAATCTTCAATACCAAAAATTCATAAAGGGCAACAAACAATAGGACCAAAATGGTTCATTGCCCAAATCCCATTTTAAAGTTACCTTGATTATATAGGCTTTGAAATACAGCAAGAATTTGAATTTTGTTGAAATGCTGTTCAGAACACAGGAACAGGAGTAGGGCATTCAGACCATTCAAGTCTGTCTCGGCACTAAATGTGATCATGGCTGATTGAACATTTCAATGCATTTTACCCACCCTATCCCAACAACCCTGCACATAATTGGTAATTAGAAAGCTATCAGTCTTTACCTTGAACATACTCAAAGACTGATCTTCCACAGTCCTCTAAGTCGAGAATTCCATAGATTCGCAACCATCTGAGTAAAATACTTTATTTATCTTGGACCTAAGTGGTGTGAAGCTTATTTTTAAGTTGTGCCCCATTGTTTTATGCTCCCCAACCATCTTATCTGAACCCACACTGTTTATTCCTTTCAGTATTTTGCAAATTTCAATGTAATCACAGCTCATTCTTTAAAACTCCAGAGAATACAGACCAGGTTTGCCCAACCTCTCTTCATTGGACAGATCCCACCCTTCCCCACCCCCCAACTATCCATCAAGGGAACAATCTAGTGAACCTTCATTTCATTTCCTTTATAAAAATAGTATATTTCCTGAGCTCAAAACTGCACATAATAGCCTAGATTCAGTCTAACCAAGCTAACCAAGTTCCTGATGAAGGGCTTTTGCCTGAAACATCGATTTTCCTGCTCCTCGGATGCTGCCTGACCTGCTGTGCTTTTCCTGCACCACTCTAATCTTGACTCTAATCTCCAGGATCTGCAGTACCCACTTTCACCAAGCTCCTAGATAGTTGAAGCAAGACTTCATTACTTTCATATTCAAATCCTCCTGTGATAAAAGCTAATGTAGCTGGTACAGACACAATCAGTCAAATGGCCTCCTTGTGTATTGTAAAACTCAGGATGCTGGAGGGAGACAGCAGATCAGGAAATTTGTGGGCAGTGAGAAAGTTAATGTCTAAGTCTGATCTAATTCTTATTCTGAACTAAAGCTTTTTTTTTAATGTTATAGATAGTAGATCATGAGAGTGCCCAGAGCCAAAGGCAGAGTTGCTAACGTTCATCAAGGAGCTTACATGGAGTTTTCTTCCATTCCAATTTTTCCAATCCATGAGCCTATCAGCCGGGTGGAAATGAATATGTGAAAGGGAGAAAATCTCTGCACTGTTCAGAACAATGTCAACTACACTGTGGGCAAATGGAAGAAAACTGGAGAAGACAAACCAGGGCAGGACTTGCACATTTAATGGTAGGACCCTGGGGAGTGCTGTTCAATGAAGAGTCATAGTGGTGCAGTTGCATTGTTCCTTGAAAGTAGAGTCACAGGATGGTGAAGGAGATATTTAGCATGCTCATCTTCATTAGTTAGAACATTGAGTATGAGAGATGAGATGTCATGTTGTGGCTGTAAAGTCATTAATGAGGCCATTTATGGTCATCTAATGATGACACAAAAACCATTGATCATCAGGGAAAAATATTCTGGACATTGGTGAGGGCACTTTTAGAATGCTGCATTCAATTCTAGTTTCCCTTCTATAGGAAGGATGTTGGGAAGGTGCAGAAAAGATATACAAGAACATTACTGGGACTGGAGGGAGAGGCCAAATGGGCTAGGTTTTTTTCCCTGGAAAGTCAGAGGTTAAAGGATGACTTCATTGAGGTTATTTTAGTTATGAGTGGCACAGATAGGGGGAACACCAACATAATTTTCCTCAGGTGGGGGAGTCCAAAATTAGAAGGGCTAGAAGGGGAGAGTGGAAATATTTAAAAGGGAACTGAGCAGCAATCTTTTCACGCAGAGGGTGGTGCATGCATATAATGTGCTGCCAGAGGAAGTGGTGGAGGCTGGTACAATTACAACTTTTAAAAGACATCTGAATAGGTACATGGATAGAAACAGTTGAGAGAGATATGGGCCAAACGGCCCTAGATCGGTTTGGGATGTCTGGTCGGTATGGGCAAATTGGACTGAAGTATCTGTTTCCGTGCTGTATGACGCTATGACTCGATAAAACTCTATGCTTATACAACATACCATTAACCTTCCAAACAGACCGTCCGCATTTGCACGTTAGTGACTAACCTCAATCTCATTGCACATCCTCACTTCCCAACCTCTTGCCATTTGAGAAATTCTCTGCACATTTGTTTCTCCTACCAAAGTATACAACCTCAATTTTTTCCATATTAGATCCCATGTAAAGGTTGCCTGTCAAGGATGCCAGTAAAACATAGTCCTGCTTTCAACTGGAGACGGCTCAACATTAATAAGACAGAACTTACTGTACAGTACCAAACTCAAGAGGAATCTTACAGGCCATATACACATTTATTTAACTTCCATAGATCCCCCAGTTCATTTGGTGCCTCTTTTCAAGGGCAAAAAAAATTAATCATAGCATATTTCAAGAGGTATGTTTACTCCTAGAGCTACTGTCTCAGCTTACACTAAGTGTTCTTGCATTCCATTTTTGTACTTTATAAATCCAATCCATGAGCCTAATAGCTGGTCTCTCATCCTGTATATTGCAGCAGTTGTTATATTTTTGAGAGGCCACCTATAATAGATACATTTCCCCATTGACTATCCCCTTCTGATAAATATTTCCTTTCAGTATGCACTTTGAGATTAGATTAGATTAGATTCCCTACAGTGTGGAAACAGGCCCTTCGGCCCAACAAGTCCACACCGACCCTCCGAAGAGTAGCCCAGCCACCCAGATCCATTTCTCTCTGCCGAATGTACCTAACACTATGGACAATTTAGCATGGTCAATTCACCTGACCTGCACACCTTTGGACTGTGGGAGGAAACCAGAACACCCGGAGGAATCCCACGCAGACACGGTGAGAATGTGCAAACTCCACACAGACAATCGCCCCAAGGCTGGAAACAAACTTTGGTAGGTTTTTGTTGGGTACAATGATCCTACTTTGATTACCAGAACTGACTATTTTTCTTCAGTCAAACCCAATTGCAACACTCCAACTTTCATTCTGAACACAGCACAGAGACGAGGTGGCAGGTTTAAAAAGAAGGCAGAGATTGGGGATCTGCTTCATTCTGAACGCAGCACTGAGAGAAAAAGCAGCGAGTTTAAAAAAAGTTAATTGTGGTCCCTTCCCAAGCTGGGAGCTGATCACTTATTACTGATGGAACTTTATGATTTCTACTAAGAGTTGCCCAATATGGACTTTATGCATTGAACATCTGGACAGACAGCTTATGCCAGTGCAAATGATAATTTACAGTTTGGCTGATCTGCCAAGATTTTGTGAATCATTTTGTCTATCACTGTGTGGTTCCTTTCAAATACGCCATTGCAAAAGGTTTTCTGCTGACATCTTCATAATGGGTATGTTCATAATCAGACACACATCTTGAAATTCATTGTTGCGAACACCTCCCATTATCAGTGAAAGATTTTGCTGGACTCTGGGCTGGTCCTATTCACTTTTCCATTAATTCATCAATAATTAAATTCTTATGTTTAGTATGTGTTAAGCACTAGACTAAACCCCCTCAAAATATATCAAGGTAGCCTAGACCCTAACTTTTTCTTATTTTACAGGTCAGTGTATGGTGTTAGCGGAATCTTTTTGAGGACAGGTGGCTAAATTCCCTATATAATTTTCAGACAAGCAACGTATTTTCATCTAAATGTCTGCCATCTGATATCAATAAGACATCTTTAATTTCTTTAGTGGCATGGTTATGTTCCATTAATCAATACAATAGAGTCTCAGCTGTATAAATTGCAAATACTTACATTTTTAAAATTTTCATTTTCCATATTCAGTTTTATCTTTATCATCAATAATGAATTTAACAGCAACAATCTTTTACTGGATATCACATCCATACTGATTAAGTGTTTGATTCTGGCTATTTTACAAGGAACAAACACAGGTATGTCTTCTCTAATGAATGGTTGCGTTCTTGTGCAACCCCACATTATAGAAAAATTGCACATTAAAAACAAAGTGTCAAGTGTTGGTGATGCAATCGCATTACAACCAATACACATTTAGAAGTTTGCACTTTAGAAACAGCGTCCCTTATTCATCAATTGCAGCAAATTTGCTTTACCAAAATGTGCATTATAGCAGAATGAACTGTATTCTTTAAAAACATTTTTTGTGTGTTATCATCGCCAAATCTGAAATTAATGTAAATCTCAAATTCCTTAGCATTGTTCTGATTCTTAGTACTCAGAGAGTCGACCTAGTATTTAAGTTAATCTATTTTACACAGAGTATATGTGTGTTAACTGTCAATTGTGTACTGTTGCCAATACATTCACCACTGGCCTGAAACTTCTTAGAAGTGATGCATTCCCCTTTCTTGGTCTACAAATTAATCTTCTTCCTCTGATTCTCCTTTTCATGTTCAGTATTGAGTACCATACCATTTTGGATAGTGCATGAAGTAATGGTACTTTGAATCACACCTGAAAATTTGATGTACTAAACCTTGAGCATTTTGGGAGATTCAATCTCATTTTGTAAGTCCCAAATAATCTTCACTACTGATACTTTTCAAAAACATTTCTGTCCTCCTTCCTCTTAGCTAAAATTCTTTTTTTCACATTGTAACCAGTGAAAATGTATCTAGATGGTCTCACCAGCCCACTAACATAGTGTCTTCCATTTTCTGTCATTTGGCTGATTGCTCCGTTTGTGTCATACGAACACGACTGGAAAGGCATTCTTCTGGCATTTATTCTAGCAGTGCACATCTACTTGCAAATGTAACTCCCATGAAAACCAGAAATTTAGCTAAAGTTGATACTTTGGTGTAGTCTAATAACTCAAATGCCAGCACAAATTGGGGAATTTCCAAGAGGAATTTCTGAAATATTTCACACTGAATTCCATTATGTATTCTCCCATGGCATGCACTTCACTCTTTCTGAATTTGTCAAAAGCAGTTGGTAAATCATCTGTTTAACATGTTTTATCCATGAAAATTATGAAATTGTCCAGCCCTTCATCTATGTCCAATTCTATAAAAAAAATTACTGTAGAAAAACAAGATAAAAAGTAATGTAAGAGCAAAGCCTTGTTTCTTCTTAAGTTAAAAAAAGTAACATACATCTACATTGTCACTTCTTTCTACCACTGATCATAAGGTTCAGATGTCAAGGGTGGGGAATCATACCGCCATACTTTAGATTTTAATTCAAACATCCCTTTGAAATTCTCTTTAAACTACTCATTGCTTTGAGTAATGCTTAGCTTTCAATCTTTGACTTACAAACAACTAACCATCCTCTGCTACCACTGATAGATACCAGAGATTGACATTTGGCTAGACAGAATTCAGACATGTACTTTCCAAATTAGAGTTGTATTCCTACTCACACATCATAAAATGCCAAATGATTACTTGTTTCCCCATAGCTCAGTTGGATGAACAGCTGGAGGGGAATGCTGAATTATATGATCAGTGGCTGGGGTTTCAGTTTCTGTATTGACTGAGATTACCTTGAAGGTCTCACTTCTCAGTATTGCCCCATGCCTGGTGTGGTGATCCTCCAGGTCAACACACTGCCATTCATCCCTATCTAATAAAAGAGCAACCCTCTGAGGCTATGGTGACTAAACCTTCACCCATATGTATATTTAAACACACCCAGCTCTAACCCAATTATCCTCTAAATAATGTATAACCATGACCTATTCCCTCATTCCATAAGGTCCCAGACATTCCTGCCAGACTCTACTGAATGATAACAATCTTATTTTCTTAAGCATGTCTCACCTTTTTGACATTTTCCTTCAGGTTACTGAATAAGTAAAACTTAGTCTGTTGTTTGTTCTTCACTCAATCTGTTTTAATTAAAATGTCTTCACCTTTCAGTGCAGGCGTTGATGTGCTTGAAATTCAGAAAACAGAATTTTGATTCCCTAAACCGAATGCAAGGTGAAAATTAGTGCTATGATATCAATTAGATATAATGCAACGTTGTTTTTTGCATTGTTTTGAGTATTTTTAGAAATTATAACCTTTGCTGGTTACCAGAATATTTCCAAAATCTACCATTTTCCCTGCATTTTATCCCAGTTCTGGAAACCATTTTCGTGAAATATGACAAAATGTGGGTTAATGATTATTTTTGATTGTTACAAAATCCAGAAAGTGTACTTTGGAAAATATGATATTGGAACCTTAACCTTCAAGTTACCAGGTCCTGCTTGTCAAAAAGTGACCTTGCAGACCATAGAGACTCTTACCACCACACAGTGCACCATCTTCACCAGTCTGCTATCACTGTTGATACAGTTTTCATGTACTGGTAACTATCAGTTAGCATTACAGTTTCTTGTTTGTCAAGTGAAAAATTTACAGATACTTTGCTTTAACCAATATCATCTGTGAATTCATGTTAGTAATTTTACTACTGATCTTTACCTGTAAACAAAAGGACTTTCTCAAGATAGACATTAATGGTGATGCTTACAATGTGTCTGGACTCACTCCTATGGAAATACTGGCAGTGTATTGTGTCAGTAAGAGCTCCTGGGAGCTCAGGAGTGGCAGTAAGAAATCCTCTGGTGTATTCATCAGCCCTTGTTTATAGATTTACCTTTATTAATTATATTGTAAAGAGGACCATAAATTTCTAATTACCATATGAGACTTGTATGGCTGCATTGACTGATGGTTCGTAAACACTAAATCAGTATACAGGCCAATCCAGAGTAATCAAATGGACTATCTTTCTGTGAATGGTATAGCACGACATGGCTCATTTTTAAATGAGAAACATTTGGAACTATAACAGAGGCACTGTTTGACTCACCGATGATTGACAGGATGAAGATAAGCTGCTAAAATGTTCAATGTTTTGATGAACTAGTACACATTGTCTCAAAAATTCAAGCCAATCTGTTTATCATATTGAAACATAGAAGCGGTATTTATGTCTCATTTAACTAGGACTGACAATTCTCCACTTTTTAACATTTAGCTTTTATTATCACAGTGCAAGCCCAATTGAACATTTACTTAAGAAATTTTAAAGATCTGATTTCTGTGCTTATTCAGATGGAAGAGTTTGACTTAAACCTTTATTCAACTGTAACATGTAGCAATACGATTTGCTTTAAAGTAGTTAACCATATTCTAAAAACATTGTCAATCAGGCAATTGATGCTGTATTAAGATTTATTGAAAATATTGTATTTTGAGGATCTGTCATTTTTGTGACTGCCACAAACAAAAGCACCAAAAACATATGATCAGAAACACAAATCAGAACATTTCACTTGCGCCTACAGAAAGTATGCACTTAAAATGAATGCATACAAAAGATGAAATGGAAGAAAACCCCTTTTAAAAAATGCTGTTGTAGAGTCATAGTGTCTCTATTGGAATAAAATAAAAATAGAACTATTCAGCACTTCATAAAGAGTGCAGCATATGACATTTATACTGCCTACAGTCTCGCAGTTACTAAAAAATTGATGTAAAAGTCATCCTATTAGCTGAACAATTAACAGATTAACATTTGAAAAGGTGAAAATTGGGTATGCATTGAATGTAGTCAAATGAAAGTTATGATTATTGCCATACACTAAGCATAAAGAATTTGACAGTAATCAACAGAAAAATAGAAACTTATTTGGTAAAAAAGAGATGTGTTTAAAATGTGTAGATTATAGGCTGCAAACTCATGACATAGATTAATGGTGCAATTGCTTTATTAGGCCAGGTAAAGCTACATCCATGTGGATAGCAAAGTGTTGTGAATCTAGATAATAAACTCACCTTTTGTAATGATCATACAACAAGCATTTGATATACCTTGTTAAGCCAAAGATGTTATCATATTCCAATAGGATATAAAATTTGTTACATCAGTTGATAACATTACAAAGCAAATCACTCCACCCTCATTGAGAACTGTCATAAATCTGTTGTGTGCACGTACGTTGTCACAGCAATAACATAATTTTGGTCTACTGTATTAAACAGAAGTGGCAAGAAGCAGACGCGATGGCAATGCACTTTTTTTATAGTCATTCACACATGCCAGCCATGACTGGAAAGATATAATAGCAGGACTATTAAAGTAAACATCATGTTGCAGTAAGCACAAATGAAATGAAGTAGATATTTTATTTTTCTCTAGTTCACATTATCTACAGAGTGGTAGAGATATTAAATAATAATGGCTTGTATTTAAAACAGTATAGTATATTAAATGATGATCATTTTATCCCTTGAAAACGTGAACAGCTTTTGTATTTGCAATCCCCCTCCTCCAAATCTGTGTGGCAATTTTGTGAATAACAAGCAAACAAACATATAAATAATTTTGGGAATCTAATGGAAGGGCTTTTCCTGTAATTGGTACACTGGCTAATGTCACCATATTTTAAGCAATAAGTGCATAACTCTATCATATAGTCATCAGTGCTCCAAAAGGTCATTGTTCATTCACTGTAGCACAAAATTAGTTCATGTCTGATTTGTGCTTGAGGCCGACCATGATAACAATCACAAGATGATTGGATGCACACATTCTTAACACGGATGACCCATGACATCAGGGATGCAGAGGATTCTGTCATTAGGTGCACAATGCTCCTCTGTCTTGTCTTATCTCACCAGATGACTTTGAGATTTTTATTCTTGTGCACAATTAGAGTCAGAGTCCAGCATCATAACAACGTTCCCTGCGCTAGGTTCAAAAGTGCTAACAGACACACTAATTTCTATGCCAGCTTTTTCCAAGAGAATAAAATGGTATTACTTAAATATTAAATGACCTATATAAACAACCATTAACCTTAGTAGTCCTGTGCTTCAGTGGTACTGCGTTGAATTTGTTGCTATCAAACTGCTTCACAGTCATGAGATGGATAACTGTGTCCAATTAGACTCTATAGTTCAAAATAAGTGACACCCAAAATGTGTCCAAAAGGCTCATTTGCTGTTTGAAACAGCTTGCAAGTTGTATAGTCTATACTTACATTTCTATGAATCAATACTGAGGTGTCTAGAAATTAATATGGTGTTTTTTTTGGAGATTTTGACATATCATATTAAGAGCAATCCACATAATAAAATTGCTAAAAAATTTCTTTGGTGTCACAGTCATTTTTGTACAAAAATGTTGGGTTAAAATTATTGCTGACAGATGTGTAGAATGTTTTTAATGTATTGTTATATAACTGTATTTGGGAACTTGTGCTCAGAAGTTGAGGCAAATAGGTTTTGCCTCTGTTTAAGCAATTCTTTGAAAGGTCTGAAACTTTCTTCTCTTTAGCAGTAGATTAAAACTTCATTTTTAAGAAATCATGTGACTTAAACTCAGTGACTAGCCAAACTACCTGGTGAGATAACTGATGGGCATTAAATTGCAGTTTAATGACTCAGATAAAGAGAGACTAGGAGCAGGTTAAGTTCAGGAGAAAAAAATCATACCAACAAATACAGATTTCTTTTTTAATTGCAGCCTCAACTTGATCAAAGTAACTAGCCAAAGCTTGCAGCATTTTACTAGAGTTAAGACAAAAATGTCAATGAGTTAACCTATGCATGTTTGCCTCAGAGACAAACAGTAACAGAGGGAATCAGATCTGTTAACATATAGAATATGACCGAAAGGAAATGTTTGTGACTTCATCAGCTGAAAAACCAAATTAAAGAGTCAGGAGAGAAGTGATACATCATTTGAGCTGATTGTCTTTAAAGGATACAGGTCTGTTATTATTCTTTGCTTTTGTGCAAAAATCTTACGTCCTTTTGTTCAAAGTACATTGGAAGGCTCTTGTGAGTGAGTGATTGAGCATCACAGTAACAAAGTTGCAAAAATAATTCATGGTCTATCAAGCCAGATTTTATCCGAGCATCTGACTTGGTCAGTATGATAAGTATGGACTCTTAAAACTAATAAATAAAAAGCAAGGCTGGAATTTATCCAACCCTTTTTCAGGATCTCCATCTATTACAAAGCACATTGCAGCTGATAAAGTACAATTGATTTGTAGTTACTTCTTTTGGAAGAAATAGAAGCACAATTGGAAAAATAATAAAATCCTAGAAAAAGGGGGAAGCAAATTGAGACCTAGTAAAAATATGATTTCCACTACATGCCATGAAATGTCTGGTATCAGTAATATGCACCATATTGATGCGATATCTGAAGTGATTTCCATACAACAAAAATGTGCAAACATATAGCACTTTATAGTATCTATTATCTACTCATGTCCTAAAGTGTTTCAAGCGAATGGAACTGGACAAAACTAAACATAAAAATGAACAAGACCTTAGAACAGGATCTAAAGCTTGGATAAATTTCAGCTGGTCAATGACGTTGGTATGAAAGAACATCATAAGTAAGGAGAGATCTCAGAAGAGAATTCCAGATTTTGGAGTCTTAATGGCTGAGGGGGCATGACCTAAAACTTTGCATTGAATTCTAATTCAATGATATAAATCTCACCCCCACATGACATTTTCCAGACATGTCCAACATTATTTAGAGAGGTGCAGCCAATTGAAGGTCATAGGGAAGCTAGATGGACCTCTGAAGTTGGAAAGTCAATGGGAGAGTCAACAACACTGACAGAAAGGCAGTTCCACTAGCAAAGATGAGACTCCAATCTGAACATGGACAAAAAGAGATAGAGAAGAAGATTAAGACAGTTTTCTTTTCACTTTAAGTAGCAAAAACACTATAGATCAACCTCTCCAGGGCATGGCCAGAAACCACAGCCATTACAGGTACTGGGGGTGTTCCCTCACTGGATTAATTGTGGTTCTTCTCTGCCCATCCTGAACCCACCACATTGACAACACAAACATGTTTCATGTCAACATGAGCTTTAAGTGTGCTGACTGTAAAACCTTGTTCACATGGAAACAAGGCCATATTTGTCCTTTGAATCATATTTAAATTCATTTCCTGTCCCTTGCAGGGGTAGTTGTCCAAATCCTGACCTCCTCTCTCTGAATATGGAAGAGAAAAAGTAGCTGGACTAAATATAAAGTTCTTCTGTTAAATGTTGTTGTATATTTAATTATGAGAGTGTAAATGATTGAAATGAGAAATTGCATTGAAATAATCATATACAATATATTGCATTCATTATACAAGTAGAGTGATAGTACAGATTTGCCAGATAAAACAGGATAAAGAGGACAATGGGCTGAACGGCCTGTTGTTGCTCCTATTATCCGATAAATTAATGCAATTTTTAAAGAACACTTTGGAATATTCACATAAGAGTCAGAGTTGGACCAAGGAGTATTTTTCCTTGGGAGTATTTGACATCTGAGCTGATTCTAGCCAGCTGATTTAATCCACAACTGAATCATAGAAATTAAAGAGTTGTGGTCCAGCAGTCAACTTGTATTTCTTATTAAGCGTAACCTATCAACTGGGAGGAAGTGAGGACTACAGATGCTGGAGATCAGAGTCACACATGTGGTGCTGGAAAAGCACAGCAGGTCAGGCAGCATCCGAGAAGCCCTTCATCAGGAATGAGACTTGTGGGCCAAGGGAGTGGAGAAATAAATCTGAGGGGGGGGGGGTGGGACTGGGGGCGAAGATGGATGGGAGTGTGATAGGTAGATGGAGGTGGGGCTAATGGTAACAGGTCAGAGAGGAGGGTGGAGTGGCTAGTTGAAGAGGAAGATGGACAGGTAGGACAGATCATGAGAGTGGTGCTGAGTAGGAAGGTTGGATCTGGGATAAGGTGGGGGGAGGGGAAGTGAGGAAATTGGTGAAATCCACATTGATGCCGTGTGGTTGGAGAGTCCCAAGGTGAAAGATGAGGCATCCTTCCTCTGGGCATCAGTTTGTAAGGGTGTGGCGATGGAGGAGGTCCATGACCTGCATGTCCTTGGCAAAATGGGATGGGGAGTTGAAGTGGTGGGCCACGGGGTGGTGGGGTTGGTTGGTGCGGGTGTCCCAGAGATGTTCTTTGAAGTGCTCTGCAAACATACATCCTGTCTCCCCAATGTAGAGGAGACTGCATCGGGAGCAATGGATACAGTAAATGACATGTGTGGAAGTCAAGGTAAAACTCTGATGGATGTCGAAGGCTCCTTCGGGGCCTTGGACGGAAGTAATGGGGGAGGTATGGGTGCAGGTTTTGCAATTCCTGCAGTGGCAGGAGAAGGTACCAAGACAGGAGGGTCAGTTGGTGGGGGGCATGGACCTGACAAGAGAGTTGCAGAGTGAATGGTCTTTATGGAAAGCAGATAGGGGTGGGGATGGAAATATATCCCTGGTGGTGGGGTCCGTTTGTAAGTTGTGGAAATGACGGAGAGTGATGCGATGTATATGGAAGTTGGAGGGGTGGAAGGTGAGGACCAAGGGGGTTCTGTCCTTGTTGTGGTTGGAGGGGTTGGGTGCTAGGGCCGAGATGTGGCAAGTGGATGAGATGCGCTGGAGGGCATCATCGACCACGCGGAAGGGAAAATTGTTGTCTTTGAAGAAGGAGGCCATCTGGTATATTCTGTGGGTGGAACTGGTCCTCCTGGGAGCAGCTGGGAGGCGGAGGAATTAGGAATAAGGGATTGTGTTTTTGCAAGAGGCAGAATGGGAGGAGGTGTAGTCCAGGTAGCTGTGGGAGTCGGTGGGTTTGTAAAGGTTGTCCATGTTGAGTCAGTCACCATTGATGGAGATGGAAAGGTCCAGGAAAGGGATGGAGGTGTCTAATATGGTCCAGGTGAACTTAAGATCAGGGTGGAATGTGTTGGTGAAGTTGATGAATTGTTCAACCCCCTCGTGGGAGCACGAGGTGGCGTCAACACTGTCATCAATGTAACAGAGGAAAAGGTGGGGAATGGTGCCAGTGTAACTGCGGAAGATGGACTGTTCCATGTAGCTGACAAAGAGACAGGCATAGCTGAGGCCCATGCAGGTTTCCATGGCTATCCCTTGTGTCTGGAAGAAGTGGGAGGATTCAAAGGAGAAATTATTGAGGGTGAGGACCAGTTCAGCCAAATGAATGAAAGTGTCTGTGGAGGGGTACTGCTGGGGACACCGGGAGAGGAAGAAACAGTGGGCTAGGAGGCCCTTGTAAAGGTGGACAAAGGCGTATAGGCACTGGATGAGGCATTGGGGGCCAGTGAAATAAAAGCCTTGGAGGAGATGGAGGACATGGGTGGTGTCCTGAACGTATGTGGGGAGTTCCTGGACCAGGGGGGATAGCACAGTATTGAAGTATTTGAAGATGAGTTCGGTGGGGCAGGAGCAGGTCAGCTGGGGTAGTCAGGCTTATAAATCTTCGGTAGGAGGTAGAACCAGGTGATGCGGGGTACCCAGACTATGAATTTGGAAGCTGTTGGGGTAGGAGATCCCCTGAGGTGATGAGGTTGTGTACAGTCTGGGAGACAATGGTTTGGTGATGGGAGGGTGAGGTCATGGTCGATGGGGCAGTACGAGGAGGTGTCTTTGGGTTGGCACCTGGCTTCAGCAATGTAGAGGTCAGTGTGCCAAACTACCACAGCAGCCCCTTTGTCTGCTGTTTGATGGTGAGGTTGGAGTTGGAGCAGAGGGAGTGGAAGGCTGCACATTGCGAGGATGAGAGGTTGGAGTGGGTGAGAGGGATGGACAGGTTGAGGTGGTCAATGTCACGGCAGCAGTTTGAAATAAAGAGATCGAGAGTGGGTAACAGACCAGCATGGGGTCTCCAGGTGGATGTGGTGTGTTGGTGGTGGGAGAAGGCATCCTCAGAAGGTGGGCAGAAGTCTTGGTGGAAAAAGTAAGCTCGGAGGCGAAAGCAGCGAATGAGATGTTTGATGTCACAACGCATGTTGAATTTGTTGATCCAGGAGCGAAGAGAGATGAAGGTAAGGCCTTTGCGGAGGACTAATTGTCCTCAGTGAGAGGGAGGTCTGGGGGTATGGTGAAAACACAGCAAGACTGAAAGCTCGGGCCTCATGTAGGGTTGGAGCTGGAGTGGAGTGGAGACTGTAATTGGAATATGAGTGGTAGTAGAGGGACCGTGGAGGGTGATGTCATTTATGGAAATGATACTCACCCTGGGTGCAGAGGGGCGGAGGTGGTGACTGTGGGATCCACGGGGGCAGAAGTGGCATAACATGTGTCGCAGGCGATTCTGTCAGCTGTCATAGAGTCAGAGATGTACAGCATAGAAACAGACCCTTCGGTCCAACTCATCCATGCCAACCAGATATCCCAACCCAATCTAGTCCCACCTGCCAGCACCCGGTCCATATCCCTCCAAACCCTTCCTATTCATATACCCATCCTCTTAAATGTTGCAACTGTACCAGCCTCCACCACTTCCTCTGGCAGCTCATTCCATACACGCACCATCCTCTGTGTGAAAAAGTTGCCCCGTAGGTCTCTTTTATATCTTTCCCCTCTCACCCTAAACCTATGCCCTCTAGCTCTGGACTCCCCGACCCCAGGGAACCGACTTTGTCTATTTATCCTATCCATGCCCCTCATAATTTTGTAAATTATATAAGGACCTCGATAAGGTCACCCCTCAGCCTCTGGCGCTCCAGGGAAAACAGCCCCAGCCTATTCAGCCTCTCCCGATAGCTCAAATCTTCCAACACTGTCAACATCCTTGTAAATCTTTTCTGAATCCTTTCAAATTTCACAACATCTTTCTGATAGGAAGGAGACCAGAATTGCATGCAATATTCCAGTGTTCATGTGACCAATCAACTGCTTGTACCCAATTTTATTTGACCGGGTGACCATTTCATATTTGTGACCATCTGATTTCTTGTGCCTTATTGCCCAATAACCAATGAACTTGTGGGCTGGGATCACCTAGCTACTAAAGTAGAAGGACACCAATTCATGCCCACCTGTATGCCCAGCGGGTGAGGGTCACTTCCCTGTAGAGTGGCAGTAGAACTCTATGGCTGAGTTGAATATCACTCACTCTCCTGTATCAGACAGATTAAAGCGACAAATGTCTGGAGACTGCTGATGAATGGTGTCTAATGCAGGTGGGGTTAGAGAATAGGGATTTACAAAATAAAGAGAGGAGAAATGTAATAGAATCATTCCTATTCTATTGAAGTGAGCCCTGGCTGGTGTACTCTGGGTGGGATTTAGCGCACCAGTTAACAGGTGAAATGTGTGATAAAATGATGGAGCTGCACTCTCCACCTGGAACGAAATGCATTGTATTTCATCTGTCAAGTGTGACTTTCTCAGACAGAAGCTTGCCTCTCTTTTCCTTCTGCCAATCTAATACCACAACACTTAAAATTGCAGCTCACAGGTCATGTGTGCCTTTGCCTTTATTTATCTGCAGAATGTCTTTTTTTACATTTGCTCCACCTAGATCTACCCTTGCTGCAACCACCCCAAACCAGTTTTCAGTCAAAACATAAGAGTCAGTAAACTATCACATCCCTTCAATTCTGAATGGCAATGTTCCCTGGTGTTCTGGATTACCCAGGGCTTTTCCACTGCTGCAAAAATCTATGACAATGTAAATTTCTCTACTGTGGGCTTATCATGTTTTCTTGTTGCAAGATCTCTACAATTCCGGAGTGTCTGAGACCAAGGAACCAGCAACATATCTATCGGTCTCATATACTTAACCACTAGACCCCTTGCACTTAGTTCAGTTATCACCTTTATTTATGTGAAGCAATGGAGTAGCAGAAACAATTACAACAGGAAACATTTGTACTGTTTCGAGAGAACAAACTTGTGCAGTGATGTATAAAATGTGCGACTTGCTGTCTGTTTCACACAGCAAACAGAGAAAGGATGGCTACAACATGGAGGACAAATGCAAAAATAATTAAAGGCTTTTTTTCCAGTCCATGGGGCAGCCAGGCGAATAAAATATTGAACTTATGAAAACAAATTGATGAACATCTGGGGAAAGTTGGTATGACAGCGCAAAGTGTACAGAAAAGCTTGGAAATTAATGAATGAAGAAAGCAAAATTAACAAGGGAAAGGAGATAAGCTAAAGAATTTTCATGGCTTTTTGGGTTAGGTCATGCCTCTATACTAATTGCTTGTTCCATGTATCTATCATGTTCTTTTATTCAAGTTTTCTATTTGATAATTTTAATTTGTTAGCATTGCCAAGAGTTGCACTACTCAGTTTTAAAACGTGTACTCAAGTCCTTCGTGTAACTGGTGCTTTCTTTTGCAATTTTGCATTTTATTATGACTTTTGACGAATGCAAACTGCCTTTGAACATCTTACTCCATGAGGAAGGTGCTATACGAATGCAAGCTTCTGTTGTTCTTGTGCCAGTCCAAAATCACTGGCACGAATGCAAGTGAGTTGATTCCTGTAATGGGTGTTGTTAGGAAAATTTGGTCAAGCAGCAGAAGTGTGAGCAGCCTATGACCATTTGGCCCTTAGCAAAAAAATTGGTGATGAATCCTCAATCAGCTCGCATCATTATTCTACCCATTAGCTCAGATACTATAATTGCTGTTTTGTCCAAGCATGGAAGCAGTGTGGGATACTCTCACAGGGCCATTGTATAAGTCTATATGAGTCTCAATAAAAGCAGTAAAATGCGTAATGTTGATAAACTTTACAAACATAATCAGAATACTGTTGAATATACCTGCATAATCAAACTCACTGAGGAATACTTCAAATTATTTTCTCTTAAATTACATTGGACATATTTGACAGCTATTTCAGAAAAAAAATGTGCTATACAGATGTCGTATATGGGATTATGACTAAAATGTCCTGAGAAAAATTGTATACACTTTAGTTAAATGTACTTCCTAATATGCACTTCAAATGCTTTTAAGACCAATAATTCAAGAATATTTTAGAATTAACCTAGTGCTTTACTGATGTGATGGTGGTAGTTTAATGTACTGTTTTTTTGGGTGAAAAAGTGCATTAAAATCACATCTCTCTCTCCATTTCCATTAGGAGAATGTGAAAAAAATCTTAAACGGAACGCACATAACCCGTCTCTAATGCAGCTTAAAGTAGATATTTAAGAGCTCTCACTCAGAAGGCAATTGTAACATTTGAAAAGCTCCTCCAGTTTTTGGCAGCTGTCTTCTGTGAGAGTCTATGGAAGTCATTGTGAAGTAATAAAATTGATCTTCGAATGCAAGGCTACACGAAACATGTTTAATTGTCTCTTAGTCTGTTAACAAGAGTCCTCTGAAAGTTTTTAATTTCTAAATGCAGTCTTGAAGAGGTCACTAATGTGATCCATTGTATCAACTGGAGAGATAACGTCATAAATCAAAGTAGACTACATCTGACAAAATGTGCTTGATACTGATTTTTTTTTTGAAAACATGATTTTGAGAATTATTTGCATTCAAATTAATTGGTATTCCATTCAGGCTTGTTTCTTAGTGGAATTCGCTAAAGTTGTACTTCTCTAAAGGCAACAGAGAAGTTAAGAGAATGAATTACAGTCAGAGAAGGAGATAAAGAGGGATAGTGAGTTGTTGATAAAGCAGAAATGGGAGAGGTGAGAGGTAAGAAAGTAAAGAACATGTTGACATGTGGTGAAATATGACTCATTATAAAATTCATGTTTAGGCCATATCGGTCTAGGGACACCATCCGTCACAGCATCACTCTGCTACTAATGAGCCCTCATTGAATATTCATACCATTGGAGCATGGCTACTCACACCCTAGGCTAATTCCTGGTAAATATCTCCACCTCAATCCCCGACTCTGCCCGAGTGACTTTTTGTTATGTCACAGCAATTACAGTGTAAAAGTGCTGCAAAAGATTGATTACTTTGGTCTGTGGTTCAATTGTAAATTAGAATATACTGCCCCTGGGGAAACAGAGGCCTATTTGTGATTAAGAAAAGCTCCATAATAGACTAATAGATAAAGTTCTTTCTCTACTTTCAGGCAATTAGCTTGATGAAATAGCCTTTTTGTGCTTCCTGGATATGTAAACTGATACAGTAATGAAGTGCAAGATGTTTATTTCTCTTTTCCACCTTTCAGTACAGGAAAACACTTCTTTAATGTTCTCTTGATCTTCAAATTAGATAAGAAAGGATGCAGTTTTCTAGTGACATCAGCTCTTTTAGGAGAATGGTACCTCAGTGGAATCTCTGAGACACAATGTTAAATGAGAATCAGCTGTTCATATGTTAAAATCATGCAGAAACTGATTACAACATTGAGAGATATTGCATAGCATACACTTTCGGGTCCCACCCGTCATCCAATATTATACTTGCTTTGACAGTACTGTTGAATAAAATCTTCATAGGGCTGAGATTATTTAAAAAGACATCTACATTTAATTATAGGTGAGTATTTATTTTCTCTCTATTCTTGCATGGCATGCAGATTTTCCTGGTAAGATCAGCCTTTGTTGCCCACCCTTAATAGCTCTTGAACTGAGTGGCTTGATAAAGCCACCTGGCCCTTTGAGTCTGCTCCGCCATTCAATAAGATCATGGCTGACTGAACCTGATACCAACTTAAACATATTGCACTTTCTTTCTTTTTACAAATTTCCAGCAACTGCAGTAGTTTGCTTTATTCACATGGTAGGGCAGACAGGGTAAAGATGGCAGTTTTCCTTCCCAAAAGGAACAGCAGTGAAGCAGATGGGTTTTTTTTATGACAATCAATGACCCTGTAGTTTCACAGTCACCATCACTGAGACAAACTTGCATTTTGGACTTTATTAATTGAATTTAAAATCCACTAGTTGGCATGGTGGGATTCGAAACCCTGTCCCAACCTTGGATGTCTGGAATTATAGGACCAGTGATAATACCACTAGATGTCCCTGAATGTGTGAAGATAATAACATGATAATCTGATAATGCTTTCGGGAAATCAAATTAATTTCCTGAGGGAAGACGTGTTAAAAAAATGTTAATTATTTAATATCTATCACAAGTTGCTTCCTGACAACTTTTTTTCTGTTGATATTTTACAATGTTTGCTGCAATAATGTTTAACTTTTTTTAAAAAATCACACTTAGGTAGCATCTTCAACAACTTCATGAGCATCCAAAGCACCTTTATAGCTTTTGAAGTGTTACCATAGTTATCATATAAGGAAATAATATGGTCACGACATATATGTAAATTATTCCGAAAAATAATGGGACTTATTTGAGAAAGGGCTGGCGTAGGAGAAGTAATTGTCAGTTGACTTTATAACTCAGCAAAAGGAACAGAATCAGTTCCAAACAAGGGTACAACTGAGGAGATTGTCATCACATATAATGATGTATAGAAGGAACACCAGTTGAGAAATTGTGGGTCCTGAACACTCACTTCATCAATCACCATAACATTGCCTCTTATAACTAAAACTTGAAAGGTATATCCTGAAAGTACATGAAACTTGTCCATTTTCTATCCTCATTTCATTAATTAGTTGTGTGAGATATCCTGAGGCTGTTAAAGGAACTACTTAAATTAAAATTCCCCTTATCTTTTCCTCCTCCTATTATGCACCTCATTGAAAGATTTTCCATCCCCGAATTACAAATCTTCTAAAAAATCCATATTGCTACTTTGAGCAGGAATTAGCTGAACCTGAGAACATTTGATACAGTCTCCAATCTGCTTTGTGATTCTAATCTGTCAAAATAGCAAAACCTGTTTCAATATACTAATTTCCTGCTTCATGAGTATATGTTCTCAAAACCATCGCCTCCACCATCTAGAAGGACAAAGGAAACATTTGCTTGGGAATACTATCATTTACAAGCCATATGCAATATGAATTTCAACATACATTACTCTTCATTCACTATCACCAAGAAAAAATGTGCGCAGAATAAAGTTGTAAGCAAATATTTATCACATCAATTACAGCAGTTCAAGAAAGTTTTCACAATTGGATTCTCAAGAGCAACTAGGGATAGGCAATAAATGCCACTAGTATACATATTTCCAGAGCTAAAGGAGGCAAGAGCTTCATTTCCTTATTGGAATGGTTTGTTCTATTATTTTAATTGAGAATATGACAGTTTGAGAACTGTAGTTTTAACTCATACTTAATTGTCCCTTGAGAAACTGTCTTGTTGAACTGCTAGTTTCTCTGAAGTTAAGATACTGTTAGTGTTTTTGTGTAGATATTGACCCAGTTAGTGATGTTCATATTGCTTGCTGCCCTTGTCCTTCTAAGTGTTAGAACTCACGGATTTGGTGTCAGGGAACGGCAATATCTGTGCAACATCACAACAATCTATTTCCACAATCACATGAAAAAGAAATGTCTACACTCAACGACTTAATGTTTAAGATACTTTCAGATCTTAGATTTGGAAAGGTAATTTACAAATTTTATATTGATCACTGGATAACAGAAAATAGCTCCTACCTACAAATCTACCTACAAACTGCATTAATCTGTAAATTGAGAACACATCAAATCATGGCAATGTCTGTCCATTATTGCTAGGCCATCTTAACTGTATTTGTCTCAGATGGATCTTCATTTTCCCCATCATATACCCATCTGTTTGAAGACCTGGAAAGTGGAAATTCTGTGGATTTTCGCTAGCAAGTACTGGTACCATTCTAGTGAGTAAAAGTAGCACAGTATAGGCAATCCCTGGGTGGCAAATGGGTTCCGCTGTCAAGTTCGTTCAAATTGTATGCAAGTCTGAGCCCAATGCAGGACAAAATGAACAGCCATTTGTAAGTCTGGGAAACATTTATGTATTGCATCTTTAAAATTATACCTGTGTATGGGATCATTTGTATGTTGGATATTCAGAAATTGGGGAGCCCTGTATAAATAGATGACATTTAATTATTCATTTTGTGTTCCTCCAAGTGTAATATTACTCTGTAAGGCAGATATGATTTTCAATTTTCTAGACCCATTTAGCTCTTAGAGCCTGTTTGGGCACTCAATATGATCATGGTTGATCATCCAATTCAGGACCCTGTTACATTTTCTCCCAATACTTTTGGATCCCTTTGGCCCAAAGAACTGTGTCTAACTCTCTGTCTAAACATTCAATGTTTTAGCCTCAACTGTTTATTTGTTGCAGAAATTCCAAAGGCTCACCACTCTACGAGTGAAGAAATTTCCTCTCATTTCAGTCATAAATAGCCAATCTTGTATCTTTAGAGTGTGATCCCTGATTCTGGACTATCCAGTCATAAGAAATATCTTTCCTGTGTTTACCTTGCTGTCGTATTAGAATGTTATAAGTTGTTATGCAACCCTGATTCTTATAAACTCTAATATGTACAGTCCCAACTCCAGTGAATATAGTCCAATAACCCAAATTATGAAAGTTAGAGATCACAGCCAAAAGAAAATAGTTTAGATAGACATTATTCCCATAGATTTCCCATGACCATTCCTGTGTCAGAGATTAAGAGAACCAGGTAGAAAATTAAATTGAGCGATTCATGCCTTACCTTGCATTTTGACCTATAAACACACAATAATGATAGACAGGAAAAGAATAAGCAAACAAAGCACCTTCTACAAGTATTTGGAAAGGAGAAGAGTAGCTAAAGTAAACAATATCTCCTTAGAGGATGACAGCAGAGAAATAATATTGGATACAAGTAAATTCAAAACATTTGAAAAAGTATTTTGTTTCTATTTCACGATCATAGAAACTAAAAGTATCCCAATAATAGTAGAAAATCAAGGAGCAAAAAGGAGGGAGGAAATGAAAACATTTACTGTCTCTAGGGGATCGTATTAGGAAACCTAATGGGGCTAAAATCTGTCAATGTCCCTCAGGTCTTAAAAGAAATGGCTGTGGAGATAATGGCTATATTCACTGTAATCTTTCAAAATTCCTTGATTCTGAAAAGGTTTTAGCAGATTGAGAAATTGTCGATGTGACAGACCTATTGAGGAAATGAGGGACTCGGAAAACAAGGAACTATAAGCCAGTAAGCCTGCCCCTTGTCATTGGGACAACACTGCAAGCCATTATTAAGGGAATAAGAAAGTCTCATCATATCAAACATAGAAAACCATAATGTAATCAAGCAGTCAGCATAGTTTTATGAAAGGGAAGTTGTATTTGACAATTAAGGTGAGAAAGGAATGATTTAAAAGGGACATAAGGGGCAACTTTTTCACATGGAGGGTGGTAAATATATGAAATGAGCTGCCAGAGGAGATGGTGGAAGCTGGTATAATTACAACATTTAAAAGACATCTGAATGGGTATATGAATAGGAAGGGTTTGGAAAGATATGGGCCAAATGCTGGCAAATAAGACTCCATTAATTTAGGATATCTGGTTGGCATGGAATAGTTGGACCGAATGGTCTGTTTCTGTGCTGTACATCTCCGTGACTCAATTTCTCTTTAAGACCTTCTTGAAAATGTAATGAGTAGGGTGGATAATGGAAAACTAATAGATTGGAGAGTATTTGGATTTCTGAAGGACATTTGATGAGGTGCTCCATAAAATGTTACCGTCCAAAGTAAGAACACATAATGTTAGGATAATATATGAGCATGTATAGAAGACTGAGCAGGAAAATGAGAATCGGGGTAATTAGATTATTTTCAGTTTGGCAAATTGTAATTAATGGGTTGCCACAAGGAATCAGGGCTGAGGCTTCAACTAAGTGTGAACTATATTAATGGTTTAGATGAAGGGACAGAGTGTACTGCAGCAACATTTGTTGATGACTCAAAGATAGGCAAGAAAGGGAGGAGCACACAAACAGTCAGCAAAGGGAGATAGCAATATCAGGTCAGTTGGCTTAAACTTGACTAAACGGAGTATATTTTGATAAAATGTATAAGATGTCTCCTTTGGTAAGAAGAATGGAGAAGCTGAATATGTAAATAGAGAGAGACTGTAGAATGTAGTAGCACTGAGTGGTCTGGGCATCCACATACATAAATCATAAAATGTCAACAAATAATTAGGAATGTAATTGAAATATTAGTCTTTATTGCAAGTGGAATGGTATATACATATAGATAAGTCTTGCCACACCTGTATAGAGCATTGATGAGATTATTCCAAGAGCATTGTTGACAGTTTTTTGCTGTATTTTCACATCAGGCATAAGCATGAGTTGTTATTTGTCAAATTCCAAAGCACACACCCAATTCATGATCCGTTTTATTAAGAGTTTCACTTTTTCTCACATGGAGTCTACAGATGTTGTGCAGCTTGCAAGCCACGTTGAAGTATAGGAGGAATAAGAGACTTGAGAAGAACCAGTTAGAAGTCCTCCCTAGGTTCTCAGAGACTGTAGTCTAGTTACCAGTATTATTTACCCCTTATCCCTATCATTCCCATATCCTTGCACTTCCTTACCCACGCCCATTCAAGTCCTTCACGACACCCCATCTCATCACCACACCTCCTTAGATCCTCATAACACCAAAGCCATCCCCAGACCCCATTGGAGTCCTCATGCGACCCAATGCCCTTTCCATGCCCTCCATGTATCTACCATAGGCATTCATTCAAAATGTACAACCCCCTCAGGTTCCATGCAAAGCAATGAAAATTCATTCAAATTCAGTTGTAAAAGAAATAAACCTGTAAAAATCTAGTAAAATTCTCAATGTAGCCTCATACTTTGATATTGCCAAAAAAAAAGGAGGTCTACAGATAAGAATCCCCAGAGCAGTTTCCCAGCCTGAGTTATAGCCTGTGTGCTCTGTAGTCAAGGCCTGGTGTGGACTAGAGACTCGACACTGGCATGTACTGGGTCGGAACTTTTTATTCAAAAGATCTGTAATGCTGGAGTTTCTTATTTCTTTATTTTTCTAAGTTTTCCCCTTAAGAATTTGTACCTAGTTACAGATGGCACCATGAGTGGCAACTCGTAAATTTTTCACTATTTATTTGAGTACGTGACAATAATGTTAATTCTAAACTCAAAATTCTTAATGCATTAAGTGGTCATTAATTTATGTAAACAGAAACCACATCAAAGGCAGAATTTGGTCTTTTGATGGGTGTGTTTTTGTTGGGGGTTGGGAAATGGCATTAAATATGTAGGATGATTAATCCATCACCATATGAGCAAGCCTAACCTGCTCTCCAGCTTATGGAAATGGCAAAGGTTGAAGGGGATGGGGAAACCTGGATAAGGTGGACATTAAACTAAGCATCTTTAGACCTAATGAGACCTTTAACATACCTGTTTTTGCTCACGTAAAGTCCTCACTCCAGAGGAAGATGGAGTTCAGAAAACACTTTTTTCACTTAATATTGATGAAAAGGCTGGGACAAAGAAGGATAAACCTATGCATATTTAGGGTGTACTGCTGATAAACACCCGCTTCCCATCTGACCTTAATGTCCACTAACCAACCTTACTTGCCTCACTCCCTCAGCTGCTTGAAACCTCCTTATCCAAATTCCCACATTGAAAAGTAAAGGTAAAGTCTGAGCAGACCATAAGGCTACTCTGTCATCACAGACAGAGAACGGGTGGCGGTTGAATCCAAGGATCACTACTCTACCAGTGAGTGCAGAGGTTGAGGACAAGGGTCTTTAACAGTAAGTCCCCCAGGATTACCTGAATCTGGAAGCCATATCTTTGGGACATGTTACAGTTCCAGAAGCACTTGTCACTCAGTTTAGGGTGTGTGAGAAAATTAGAGTTAATGGACAAACAGTCAAGCCAGCAGTTCTTCAGGATAGGACTTCCTCCCACTGAGGACCAGAACTCCAACCCTCACCTCATTGAGGCTGCCTCAAGTCTGCTATGGATGCCGGATAGCCGTGATTAAAGACACTCAATTTAAGATCACCTTGTCTTCTTGTAAAATTTGGCCAGATGTCATTGAAAGTTCTTTAAACTGTTCATTCTTCCAATGGGAAGCTGTATCATTGGATCACCTGCATTCCACATTTGGAATGTAGCCCAGAAGTCACTACAGCTACAGCTGTAAACTATTATCTTGCAGCAATAAGAACCAGAATTTACAAGAACAGGTTCAGGCAGTAGGCAGTGTAAGGGGCCAGAGTTGCTGACTCTCTGCCCCTCTTCTACGGCTAGATTTGTGCCCAGTATTCTTGGAGAGGATGTACACATAGTGTCCATCAATACTCTTGATGCTTTTAGAGAAATGTGGGTCGAGTGCCTTATTTCCCCCTCCAGCAATGTTTTAATTTATTCCCTTGCTCCCTACATTTTCCCTCACCTTTTATGTTATTGTATTGGCCTTACTGGGCTTTACACATCAATTGATTAATCGAAAACACAAGTGATTTAGTGGTGGCAGATAATAAGTAAAAACTACCACAGATAATTTGGCGATGTGAAAAATCCATTCAGCCGTGTATAATAACACCTACACAATACAAAAAAATTAAAATCTCTGATAAGAGCTTGAAACAAAGGATGGTGTCACTCATCCATTTTAAAGCAGATTGCTGTCAATCAAAGCTGCTAAGACTGTTGATAATTTAAACAACAAAGGATAAAATCAGAATTGTCTCTAAATTTAATTCATAATGCCAAAAATGGCAGGACATATTATCAATGCATTTTTCTGCATTTTCTAATGCATTATGGTATTTTCAATGCATGTCAATACTAATGCAACACTGGCTAAAATAATGGCCTTCTTAAATTTGCGGGGCATTCTCCTATGATGAGTTGTTTTATTACAGCATATTTAGATTGTAGTGCAGCATCTATTTGTAACATTTGAATGCGGATTAACCACCTGCCAGAATTTTCTTGATTCTTTAGCAATTATTCCTCAGTAGTCAGAAACTGACCAAAGAGATATATTTATGTTGTGGGTTCTTCTCAAGATTTCATTTGCAGTCTCAAAAATGGCAAGTAAGATTACAAACATTTTTTTCTGCATTTTCTCCAATGGCAAAAGTACTATAATGCATGTCAACACTAACACAGTGCTGGTCAATGCAAGTGAACTTTGCAGGGGATTCTTCTTTGATGAATCACAACACTAACATAAATTTAGTTTGTAAAGCAGTACCAGCAGATGCAACTAACGTCAGGGAGGAAGTACAGTTCATTCTCTTAATGAGGTCATTTATTATGGAAAAGTTGTATGTGAATTTTATATCCAAACTCTCCTGACAGGTGCAAGGGCCACTCAGGAAAATCTGCCTCACCCCTTGACCCTTGATTCCTTCATCTGCCTATCTTAGCCTTGAAGGTAGCTAATGGCTCATCCTTGACAGCCCTCTGCAGTAATCAATTCCACAGATGCATTACCATCTGAGAGAATAAATTCCTCTTTGCCTCTGTTTTAAATGGGATATCCCTTACTCTGTGATTATGCCCTGTGTTCCTGGATTCTCCCCAAGGAGAAATAACTTCACCATATCTACCCTCAAATATGCTAAACTTTTCATATGTTCCAATCAGATCTCCTCTCATTCTTGTAAGCTCTAACAAGTATAAGCCCAACCATAAAAACATCCTTCTATACCTGGAATAACCTTCTAAACCTTCTCTGGACAGCCACCAATGTAAATGTATCTTTCCTTAGATAAGTGGACCAAAACTGTTCACAGTGTTCCAAATGTGGTCTAATTAATGCTTTGTATAGTTTAGCAAGACCTCCCTATGTTTATGGTTCATTCCATTTGAAACAAAGGGCAACATGCCATATGTCTTCACTAATGCCCACTGAAAATGGATGCCAGCTTTTTTGTGACTCGTACATGAGGACTGAATGTATTGCGGTTTTCTACATTCTTTCCCTATTTAAATAATATTCAGCTCTTCCATTCTTTCTGAAAAAGAGCATAACCTTACATTTCCCTAAATAGTGTACCAGTCCATTATTCAAATTCTGCCTCCTTCAATTCAGCCAGTTTCCTAATCAGGTCAGTAATTTATCACAACCCTCCCCCCCTCCACTTAATATCCTTCTCCCTGTCACTTTTGAGGTCTATGCATGAGGAATTTATGATGCCACTGAGATAAGATGTCAAAGAGAAGACAGTATCCAAGCAATCATATTTCAGTTGTATCATTCCTTCAGGGAATAAGAGCAGAAAGTTGCTCAAACATTTTTTTCACTGCAGAAAAATATGTTCTGTGTTTTGCCAGCCAATTCCTTTCTCTGCGTCACAATGAGTATGCGGCCCTTGATTTCCTTATTTGAAGATAATATACTGCTTTTGGAAGCAATTCATGGAATTGTGGATGAAGTGGTTGTCTTGTGGGAATGGTTGACTAGGATGAAATCATACACTATTTGAGTTTAGAAGGTTAGAAGGTTAAAACAAACATTATTGAAAAATACCAAATTCTGAGGGTGCTTGACTGTGTAGATGTTAAGAGTATTAATCTAGTCTAAGGACAGTTTTAGAATATAGCAAGTACAGATGGAATGGTTTCTCAGTGGTTAGCACTGCTGCCTCCTAGTGCCAGAGATCTGGGTTTGATTTCAACCTTGGACAACTGTCTGTCCGAAGTTTGTACATTCTCCCTGTGTCCGTACGGGTTTCCTCCCACAGTCCAATGATTTACAAGTTAACTGGATTGGCCATTCTAAGTTGTCCAGGATGTACAAGCTAAGTGAATTAGCTATGGGAAATGCAGGGATAGAGTGGGATGCTCTTTTGAGGGGCAGCATGGACTCGATGAACTGAATGGCCTGCTTCCACACTGTAAGGGTTTTATTCTATGAGACCCATTACATTTATTTTCAGTGTCCACTTGCTGACTAAATAGTACTCTCACTCCTTGCAATCTAAAAATTGATTTACTCCTTGAATTGGCATTCTTGTGAATTGTCCTGATGAGTGCAAGTAGATAAGTTTATAAACTATGTTCAGTTTTAGAATGAAGAGTCTCACGTTCAAGATGGAGGTGGAAGAGAATTTGTTTGTCAGATGGTCATTAATCTTTATAATCTCTAGTGCAGAAGGCATCGGTTTGTAGGATGCATTCATGGCTAAGTTAGACAAAGTTTTGATTCAGCAGGAAGTCAAAGGTGACAGATGGAAGCAGGAAAATTGAGTTCAGGTTGTGATCAATCTAGCCGTGATGTTCTGGAACCAGGGAGTAGTCTCAGTGAGCCAAACAGTCAACTTTGGCACCTAATTCTTATGAAAATTCCATCAAGTCTGACTCATATTGCTAATGCCAGTATCATACTGTTTATTCCTATCCTGCTCAGTCCCCATCCTCTGACCTTGAAAATATCCAAAGAGGCACAAAAGGAATATATTAACAAAAACCAGAGGCAATAAAGGGAGAATAATTGCAAAAATTCCTTTCTAATTCCTTCATGCATTTGAATACCAGTATTGCAGATCACATGTGACTCAGTGAGGTTTCAAGTTACTACTTACTAATTAATTGCTGAGATTCAGAGAGATTTGAACATCCTTATGTGTGATGTGGAGGTACCAGTGGTGGACTGGGTGGACAAGGTCAAAATCACGTTGTTATAGTCCAACAGATTTATTTGAAATCACAAGTTTTCGGAGCGCTGCATCTTCACCTGTATATCAGGAAAAGTAAACAATTGTGATAGCAAATGTTACATTGACTTTTGTTATAAAATATTTGGACTATAAGAGGAAATCATGCTGCTAATTGTATAAAGTACTGCTGAGAACACACATGGAGAATTGTGTACAATGTTAGTCTCCTTATTAAAGGAAGAATATACATGCCTTAGTCAGCTGTTACCACCATATGAGGAAGGGTGCTGAAAATGTGTTGCTGGAAAAGCGCAGCAGGGCAGGCAACAGCAACACATTTTCAGCTCTGATCTCCAGCATCTACAGTCCTCACTTTCTCATATGAGGAAGGGTGTTTGACTTCTCTCTTTTTAAAACTCTCCCTGTCGATTACTGCATTTTTTTTAACAATGCAGCTATTTAACTTAAATTAAAAGTTAGTTCAATCAGTCAAAATGAAGCAGTCAATTCCAATGTTTTCTTGAGTGCAAGAAAGAGGAATTTTAATATCTGCTACGTTGGAAAAAAACCCAAAAAATATATAATCAAACATACTCACAAACAGAGGTAAATGGTTAGAAACTAAAATGAATAGTGTCCACACATAGAGGAAGGAAAAGTCCACTGTGATTTCATGTCTTTAGAATCCTAGAGTTGTGCAAGTGAAATCTGAGTCCCAAATATTTCATTGTTGTCCTGCTTCCTCAGAAGAGATGAAGTTTGTAAATAACCATGGTGTCCAGTGGATTTTGCAAATAGCTGTTTTGCTGGTGCTGTTTTCTGAGAATGAGAGAGAGAGAGAGAGAGAGAGAGACAGAGGGAGAGAACAGCTTTCAGTATCCTTGCTGCTATTAGATCATGTTGCTTTTTAATTCCCTCTCTCTTGTTCCAAAAAATGTTTCGTCTGTATATTCCAAGTCTAACTCTTCTGTTTTCTGAACACTCCAGAAGTGATTGTTTTTATTTTCCAATAAATCAATTTATCATTTAAGTGTAAGTAAAACAAGATGAGTTTCAGTACATCTCAAACAAAATTTATAGTTTTGATGCAACCAGTGTTTATGTGATGTGGAGGTGCTGGTGTTGGACTAGGCGATACAAAGTTAAAAATCACACAACACCAGGTTATAGTCCAACAGGTCTATTTGGAAGCACTAGCTTTCAGAGTGCTGCTCCTTCAGCAGGTGGTTGTGGAGTATAAGGTCATAAGACACAGAATTTAAAGCAAAAGTCTACAGTGAAATTATATATTTAAAATGACCTGGATTGTTTGTTAAGTCTCTCATCTTTTAGAATGACCATGTTTGTCTCAGTTTTTTATGTAGATTGTCTGGGCTTGTCATGTGATTATAGTAACCATTTTAGATCAGTATCTTTTGTAAAAATAACTACATTGAAAGTCCAGTATTAAAGTCAAATGATGACAATTAGATATTAATTGTCCATTTTGACTACCATCATAGCAAGGATTTCAACAAAGGTTCACTTGATTGATTCCTGGGATGAGAGTATTGTCTGTGAGAAGAGATTGAGTAGAATCAACTTATATTCTTTCGATGGTAGAAAATGGAAAGTGGTCACCTTGAAATGTATGGAATTCTTCACAGGATCGATAGATTAGATGTGAGATGATCTTTCCCTTGCTAGATCTAGCAGTGAGATAAGGCCAAATTTCACCACAGATACACGAATCTTTTGAATTCTCTCTTCCAAATAGCTGTGCATGCACACTTGTTGAATATAGTAAAGACCAACATTGGTCTATATTTGGGCAATATATGATTTATGAAATACTAGAAAAGCACAAGAATTTAAAGTTTGCTGAATAGTTTGCAATCTATAATCTTTGTAGATGGTGGAGTAGAGTTCAAAGACCTGTATAGACTGTTTCTTGCATTCTTAATTCAAGATGCTGACTACTGAATTAATTCAGAAGTAGAATACACTATATTGATCATGCAGTTAGATAACTTTCATGGAAGATTTACAAGCCCCCTGTTCTGTCCAAAGATAAGTAAAGCTTGTTACACATATAGATTCCCAGAGAGGTATGTAAGCACACAGATCAAAGAAAGAAAAGCAACCAGCCCATCAAAAACACAATTTCCATGGAAGCTGCTCAATGCACCTTGTTGTGGACAGAACCACACCTATTTAATCAGTTGCAAGAACATATTTCTGGTCAGATAAACTACCCAATATTTATCCATCGTTATAACACGCATAAGCCACACTTATCCCAAGGCAACATTCTTCTCCTGACACTTAAGGATTTTTTTACTCTGTGGAATATTTGATGATGTCAGTCTGCACTTAACCCTATAATCACCAATGCTAATTCTTATGAGAAACATATTCATCTCCTTCTCAAATAAATCAATCAACACTACAATGACCACTTTCACTGGGAATCCATTCCATACAATAATAATTCCACACGTAAATGCTGCTTAATGCATAAAACAAGTTTCATCACATAAATCAGAAAGTGCTAGAAATGCTTTGCAAGTGTGGCTATTAAGGACCTTATTTGCTTTGAAATGATATATCAGTTTCTCTTTCCATTGATGCTGCTGGGACTGCTGAATATTTCCAGTACTTCCGGTATTTATCTCAAATTTGCTGTAACAGAGAATATTACTTTTATTATGTCTCTTCTCAATTTTAGTGTTGAAGTTGGCTAATTTTAAACTGCTTTTTTTTATATTTTGTAGAACATCATGGCTTTGTACACTCTCAGTGAGATCCTTATCCCAACTTCTAGATCTCCTCACAGCACAGTACGCACTATCTTCTTCTCTCCATACTCTAACCAGTCACTTATTATTCTATTAGACAGGTAATAGTAATAAGGTCACTAGACTGCTAGTACAGTGAGTTCAAATCCACCATGGCAGCTAGTAGAATTGAAATTATTTAACCCAGAATTGAAAGCAAATCTCATAAATAGCGAACATAAAACTGTCATTGATTATTGTAAAAGCCCATCTGGGTCACTAATGTGATTTAGGGAAGGAAATCTATCTGGCCTACACATAACTCTAAACCCACAGCAATAGGGTTGACTTTTAAATGACCTCTGCAATGGTAGTAAACTATACACTAGGTAAAAACAATGACGGCAGATGCTGGAGTAGTGTGGTGCTGGAAAAGCACAGCAGTTCAGGCAGCACCCGAGGAGCAGGAAAATCAACGTTTCGGGCAAAAGCCCTTAATTAGGAATGCCTGAAGGATGGAGAGATAAATGAGAGGAAGGCAGGGGTCAGGAGAAATTAGCAGAGAGTACAATAGGTGAGTCAGGATGGGGATGAAGGTGATAGGTCAGGGAGGAGGGTGGGGGAAAGTAACAAAGCGTACAATGGGTAGATGGGGGTGGGATGAAAGTGATAGGTCAGAGAGGGGTGTGGAGTGGATAGGTGGAAAAGAAGATAGGCAGGTAGGACAAGTCATGGGGACTGCTGAGCTGGAAGTTTGGAACTAGGGTGAGGTGGGGAAGGGGAAATGAGGAAACTGGTGAAGTCCACATTGATGCCCTGAGGTTGAAGTATTCCAATGCAGAAGATGAGGCATTCTCCCTCCAGGCATCGGGTGATGAGGGAGTGGCAGTGAAGGAGGCCCAGGACACCCATGTCCTCGGCTGAGTAGGAGGGGGTGTTGAAATGTTGGGCCACAGGATGGTGTGGATGATTGATGTGGGTGTCCCGGAGATGTTCCCTCAAGCGCTCTGCTAGGAGGCGTCCAGTCTCCCCAATGTAGAGGAGACCGCATCGGCAATAACAGATACAATAAATGATATTGGTGGATGTGCAGCAAAACTTTGGATATGGAATGGCCTTGGATGGAGGTGAGGGAGGAGGTGTGAACGCAGGTTTTGCAATTCCTGCGGTGGCAGGGGAAGGTGCCAGGATGGGAGGGTGGGTTGTTGGGGGGTGTGGACCTGACCAGGTAGTCATGGAGGGAACGGTCTTTGCAGAAGATGGAAGGTGGAAAGGGGTGGGGAGGGAAATATATCCCCAGTGGTGAGGTCCGTTTGGAGGTGGTGGAAATGTCGGCTGATGATTTGGTTTATGCGAAGGTTGATAAGGTGGAAGGTGAGCACCAGAGGAGTTCTGTCCTTGTTACGGTTGGAGGAGTGGGGTCTGAGGGCGGAGGTGAGGGATGTGGATGAGATGCGTTGGAGGGCATCTTTAACCATGTGGGAAGGGAAATTGCCGTCTTTAAAGAAGGAGGCCATCTGGTGTGTTCTGTGGTGGAACTGGTCCTCCACAGCAGAGGCAGAAGAATTGGGACTATGGGATGGCATTTTTGCAGGAGATAGGGTGGGAAGAGGTGTAATCCAGGTAGCTGTAGGAGTCGATGGGTTTGTAAAAAATGTCGGTCGTCATTAATGGAGATGCAGAGGTCCAGGAAGGGGAGGGTGGTGTCAGAGATGGTCCAGGTAAATTTAAGGTCAGGGTGGAATGCGTTGATGAAGTTGATGAATTGCTCAACCTCCTCACGGGAGCACGAGGTGGCGCCAAAGCAGTCATCAATGTAGTGGAGGAAGAGGTGGGGAGTGGTGCCAGTGTAATTATGGAAGATGGACTGTTCTACGTAGCCAAGAAAGAGACAGGCATAGCTGGAGCCCATACAGGTACCCATGGCTACCCCTTTTGTCTGGAGGAAGTGGGAGGATTCAAAGGTGAAATTGTTACGGGTGAGGACCAGTTCGGCCAAACGAATGAGAGTGTTGGTGGAAGGGTACTTTTGGGGATGTCGGGAGAGGAAGAAACAGAAGCCTTGGAGGCCCTGGCCATGGCGGATGGAGGTGTAGAGGGATTGGATATCCATGGTGAAGATGAGGTGTTAGGGTCCGGGGAAACAGATGTCTTAGAAGAGGTGGAGGGCATGGGTGGTGTCTTGAACATGTGTGGAGAGTTCCTGGACTAGGGGGAAATAGGACAGTGTCAAGGTAGGAAGAGATGATTTAGTGGAGCAGGAGCATGCTGAGACAATGGGTTGGCCAGGGTGGTCAGGCTTGTGGATCTTACAAAGGAGGTAGAACCGGGCAGTGCAGGGTTCCCGGACTATGAGATTGGAAGCTGTCGGTGGGAGATCTCCTGAGGTGATGAGGTTCTGTATGGTCTGGGAGATGATGGTTTGGTGATGGGGGGATGGTGCATTGGTCGAGGGGGTGGTAGGAGGAGGTGTCCTTGGGTTAGCATCTGGCTTCAGCAGTGTAGAGGTCAGTGCGCCAAACTACCACTGCACCCCCTTTATCTGCTGGCTTGATGGTGAGGTCGGGATTAGAGCAGAGGGAGTGGAGGGCAGCGCTCTGTGTGAGTGAGAGGTTGGAGTGGGGGAGGGGGGTAGACAGATTGAGGTGGTTAATGTCCCGGTTGACAGTTGGAAATGAAGAGGTCGCGGGCGGTTAATAGGCCAGTGAGTGGTGTCCAGGTGGATGGAGTGTGCTGGAGGCGAGTGAAGGGGTCCTCGGAAGGTGGATGGGAGTCCTGATTGTAAAAGAGGCGGCGGAAGAATGTTTGACATCGTGGCATGTATTAAATTCATTGATGCGTGGGCGGAGAGGGATGAAGGTGAGTCCTTTGCTGAGGACTGATCATTTGTCCTCAGTGAGGGGGAGGTCTGGAGGGATGGTGAAAACTCGGCAGGGCTGGGAGCTGGGATCTGGTATTGGTGTGGATCTGGGAGTAGGGGCGGAGCCTGTAATTGGAGTGGGTGTGGTGGTGGGGGGAATGGGGGTAGAGTCATGAGCAGGGGTGGTGTTCCCCTCAGGGTTCTGGGGGTCGGGGATGGTGACAGTGGAATCTGTGGGGGGGGGGGTGTCAGCAGAATGCAGGTGAGTGGTATTGGTGGGGTAGAAGTGGTGGCAAATATGGCAGTAGGGGTTGCAGAAGTTACTGAGCGTGTAACATCAGCGATGATATGAGGAGCGGAAGTGATGATACGTGTGGTGCATGAGGAATTGTGAGGGGTGGAAGAGGCTGTGGGAGCGGCCATGATGGGGGTGGAAGTGACGTCATCAATCAGTGTGGGGATGGTGGCTGCAATAACTGCATGGCTAATGGCGTCCAAGCAGTTCCAGAGGCCGGGGGAATCTACTGGAATGTTTGAGGAGTGCTGGTTATGGAGGTGATGGATAAAGGTTTGTTGTACTTATCGCTTTTGATGTTTGAGACGGCATACACTTCAAGGACATTGAAGACTGGGCAATAACTGTGGAACAAATGTTCATAACCTTGTTCCTACTGAATTGATGATAAAAAAAATCTGATTCACTAATATTCTTTAAGGAAGGGAATCTGCTTCCATGACATTTTTCTCTATCCATAACTCCAAACCAACAGTAATTGGATTGATTCTGTTTAACAAATCTATTTAAAACTAATGGTCTAATAAAGAGAGTGATTGTCAAGGACAATAATAACCACTGTTGCAATTAATTCCCACTTGTTGTGAAAGATATTAAATAGACCTTGGACTTGAAGTTGATGTTGCTCTTCTCTGTCCAAGAACAACTTTTCAATTGCCCTGGCCATAAATTCTGCAATTATTTCTTGAAACCACTTTCCTTTCTTAATTCTCTCCCTACTTTCAATAGCCTACTTGAAAGCATGTGCTTTTTCATGTCACCTGTGGTATTATCAAAATAAGATAAAACGTAACAAGCAGTGCTAAAATTGTGGTGTGGCAGTACTTGGTCATTGCCCATATTATCACATAATTACTCTGGTGATGATTTGGATGCACAGGAAACAACATTGTGGTAACTCATGAGTAAATTTCCTGTACATAGAATTTGGACAGTGTAGAAGCAGGCCATTCAGCCCATTGAGTCCACACTGATCCTCAAAAGTACATCCCAGATCCACTCCCTCCACTATAACCCCCAATTTTCCATTGCTAATCCACCCAGCCTGCACACTACAGACATTTTAGCATGGCCAATCCACCTAATCTGCACATCTTTAGATCGTGGAAGGAAACCCAGACAGACACAGAGAGAATGTCCAAACTTCACACATACAGTCACCCAAGGCTGGGATCAAACCTGGGTCCCTGATGCTGTGGGGCACTAGTGCTAACCACTGAGCCACCATGCCCACTGTCCTTGCCATATTCTTGACACTAGTCTTAGTAAGTGGTTCCTGAAGAAGGGCTCATGCCCGAAACGTCAATTCTCCTGCTCCTTGAATGCTGCCTGACCTGCTGCGCTTTTCCAGCAACACATTTTCAGCACCAGTCTTAGTAAGAACAATGTGAGCTTGATTTTTAACTTTATACAATAGTGCAAAAGAAGTTATAATTAGTGATAGCTCATTTTACATTCCTCCTAATTTTGATGTCTGTTGAAATCAACAATAAAAAAATATGGGAGCGGTACCATAGATATCGGAACTGCTATCGCTAATATTAAATTCAAATTTATTGAGCAATAACACTGTATGCCTGTAGCATAGTCTCTGTAACATGATGGATGGTACAATATCTGTCTTTACTGGTTGCACATCTAAAACATGAGAGCCTAAATTAGTATTTTACCCTTTCTCAAGCAATTACTTAACCGTATAACTTTGTCATCTGGAACCTGCTTTCATGCATTGGCCTAATGCTTGACAATGTTAATTGCATACCTTTATACTTTGGTCACAGTCAGAATGCTTTTGTGCACTTCCTGACAGATCAGTATAACACCATAACGATACTCTCTATTATATTCTTCAATGACTGTGAACCTTCTGCACTGTCGGTCAGTGCCACAAAGATGGCATTTCACCATCTCATTAGCCAAAAACAATGTAAGGTGGTCACTAATAAATTCAATTAGGAATTCAAGAGAAACCTCTTTATGGAGAGAGTGGGTTGATTGTGGAACTCACTATTATAATGAGTAGTTGAGGTAAATAAGCGGAAGGTATACAAACACGGGAGGGAGAAAAGAATGAAAGGTTGCACTGACACTGTTACACAATGTGGGTTAACAGAGTACTCATGTGGTGTATAAATGCTGGCATAATAACCAAATGGTCTGCTTCTCTGCATACTCTGTGTGAATCTATATATTAAAACTAAAACCTGCAGGTCTATTCACTAAATCTTTATCTGCTACGTTGAACACTTCTGTGTACTTCACAGAGAGATTAGTGAAACATAAGTGTTTAATACTGATTACGTGGCTTGTTTGATGACTAAAGAGTAGCTAAGCAGCACTGTTGCAGTTACCTTTTCATTGCTTATCAGGTGTGTACATATCTCACTACCAACAATCTTGGATGAATATGACTTTTCAGATACATTCCTTTGAGCTTGCAGCAAAATGAAAGTGCTCTTTTAATATATTTTCTGTGACCAATGATGATTTTTACTCCATCAGATCTCTGTTTGATTGTAAACAGATCTACATTATGTTTTGTTCATTGAGAGAGTGCATCAACAATGCCAGTCTTGAACTGGAATAGATGGAGGGGGTAAGTATCCTATATGGGATGATTGCAATGTAGGGATTATTCATTCATCTCCTACTGGATAGCTGTCTCACCAACTCTTCTGAAAAGCAACATATCTAATCAGGTACAGGAAAATGATGACAAAGAAACATTAATCGGGGCAAAGCCACCAATCAATTTTGACTCATTACTGAAAAAAAATGCTATTTGATAACTTATATGCGTCCTGTTGAATATAAGATGCAAGTTTCAAATCCACAATCCAAAAGACCCAGCAATTAATATGGAATCTCACAAAATTAGAAGGCAGCAAGGACACTATTTCAAGAAGGTATTTGTAAGTTTAGAATATGATAACTTGGTTGCAGTGTGTTTTGGCGTGTTGCAGTATTTGCGATACAAAACCGCATGAAGAGCACAACTGCAGTTTATAACAGGAGCCCTTAATGCTTCCTTGCAACGTACTTCAACCCCAATTTTTGTTCTGAATGTGATTACTGAAGCATTCACTTTAATATTTTTCAGTCTGAATCATAGTTCACATCAATATCTAACATGAGTGCAGCTGCAGTAAAACTAAATTTAGAGCAAAATGACACCAGAAGAGAGGCAACTCAAAGTGTTCTTATACCACGTCTGTGGTGTCAGTTGAGATTTAACAATGCTGATTCAGCTTTCTAAACTTAAACAGGTAGAAGTCTGCTGGACCATTGCCTCCCATTTAAAGTTAAATGATGAAACAGATTTGGAGCAGATCCCAGTTTTGTTGATTTGCTCACATACAGAAATATTCATTTATTGAACTTAATAACAAGTGGTAACATTACAAATTCCTTCATGGAGGATTTCCAGAAATATTTTCTGTCCCACTGAACAGGATCTGCAGAATTCTTTTATTTTCCAATTTCAGACTTTCTACAAACTCTTATAAGATTGTTTATGCATGATAGCAATGTAAAATTGACTTTGCTTTCAGATAATTGTGGTTGTATTGTGGTTATGGAAGGTTTGAGGCTGACATAGTTTGCTTGAGTGAAAAGATAGGGAAAGTTCTCCTTGTTTGATTGGAAGACAAGGCATTGAAACCAAAGGCATTCATAAATCTTTTATCATGTTATATCTCTCTTATTTATGTTCCATGAGTTGATGTTTGCTGCATTGTGGCAAATCGTTGTGTGGCAGTCACATTAATAATGTGCTGCATGGATGTTTGTGAACAGTTACAGAGGATATTTTTGTAACAATTGATGTTAAGTGGCTAAAAAAAGGGATTGAACACAATGTCTAAGCTGACCCTCCAGTGCAATGCTTAGAGAAAGCTACACTGACTGATAAATTTAATAAATTTCCAGTCTTTCCTCCAAAAATATATAAAAGCTAAGTCAGCAAGCAGCTGTGCTTGAAGGTGTGTTTTCAGACGTTTCATCACCATACAAGGTAACATCATCAATGAGAGTCTCCAGTGAAATGGTATGTTCCACCTCTCTATTTATAGGCCATGGTTTCTTAAGGTGAGTAATGTCATTTCCTGTTTTTATTTCAAGGGATAGGATCTAAATCAATGTGTTTATTGATGGAGTTCTGGTTAGAACGCCATGCTCCTAAGAACTCTCGTGCATCTCTTTGTTTCATCTGTCCTATGATGTGTATGTTGTCCCAATCAAAATGACGTCCTTCTTTATCTGTATGTATAGAAACTAGTGATAATGGATTGTATCTTTTGGTGGCCAATTGGTGTTCAAATATCCTGGACACGCACAAGAATTCTTAGAAGCATGGCATTCTAACCAGAACTCCATCAATAAACACAGCAATTTAGATCCTATCTACCTTCCCTTGAGAAAAAGAACCAGAAATGACATCACCTACCTTAAGAAGCCAAGGCCTATAAATAGAGAGGTAGATAATACCACCAACGTTTCATGAGGGAGACTTTCACTGATGATGTAACCTAGTATAGTGATAAAACATCTGAAAACAAACCTTCAAGCTCAGAGAGCTAACTTACAGACTTATCAGCAACCTGAACTACAAATCTTCTCAAAAATTGTTAAGATATAAAATCCTGTAAAAGTTATATAGGATTATAATATACATGTTCAACATGAATTTGAAAAGGAGCCGGGAAAATGTTCCAATGGTTCTAACCATTCATAAGCAAATAATTGTGGCAGTATGAACTTGCTGTGCCTAAATTGGTTGCTATGTTATCTGTGTTTCAAAAGCACTTAATTGGCTGTAAAGTACCTTGTGACAAATGTTTCATTTCACTCATTCATGGGATGCGATCATTGCTGCCAAAGTCAGCAATTTTTGCCTCTCATTAACTCCGCTTGAGAATGTAGAGGTGCTCTACCTTCCAGGATCACTGCAGACTATGTTGTGCAGCTGATGTGAGGGAGGGAGTTCTATGATTTTGACATAGGGATAGTGAAGGAATGGTGATTTAGTTTCAAGACAGAATGGTGTGTAGCTTGGAGAGGAGCTTATAGGTGGTGGTCCTTCTCTGTGTATGCTGTCCTTGTCCTTCTAGGTAGAATGGTCATGATTTTGAAAGTCTTGTTGAAGGACCATTAGTGATTTGTTGCTGGGCATCTTATAGATGGTATTTACTGTTCCCATTGGTGGTGGAGGGATTGATTGTTGAAGGTGTTAGATGGGATGCTGATGATGCAGTTGTTGTTTCCTGGATAATGTCAAACTTCTTAGATGTTGTTTGTGGTATCAGTCAATTATTGAGTATTCCACCACACTCCTGACTTCTGCAATGTAAAATGTGGTAAGGCATTTGGAAGTCAGGAGATGATTACTCACTTCAAGTAGTTGGTAACGTCTTCTAGCCACAGTATTTATATGAATGGTCAAGTTCAGGTACTGGTCAATGGTATCCCCTGGATGCTGAAACTGGGGGATTCAGTGATGGCTATGGCCATTAAATGGCAAGGTATGATGAATTCTCACTTGTCAGAGATTGTCATTACTTGACACTTATGTAATGCAAACGTTATTTGCCAATTTTAAACCAAACCTGAATGTTCTCCAGGTTTTCCTGTATTTGAACATGAGCTGCCTCTCTGTGAGTGGCACAAATAGTTCTGAACATTGTGAAATCAACAGCAAATTCCCCACTTCCAACCTCAATGTGAAATGAAGATAATTGATATAACAGCTGAAGTTGGACATGACCCTGAGCAAATCCAGCAGTAATGTCCCCTGGCTGAATTGATTGATCTCCAAAAACCACAATCATCTTTTTTCTTGTGCCAGGTATGATTACAACCAGCACAGAGTTTCTCCCTGACTGCAGTTTTTTTTCTGGAGGATTCATTAATGCTACACTCTGCTCAAAAGCTGACTTGATATCAAAGGCAGTCACCTGTCATTGCCTTCAGAGTTCAGCTTTTCTGTTCATGTTTGGACCAAGGCTGCAGTATGGTCTGGAGCTGAATGGCCCTTGTATAATTAAAATAGTGAGCAGGTTATTGTTGAGTAAGTGGCAATTGATAGGACTATCAATGATACCTTCTATTCCCTCAATAATGATTGAAAGTTGACTGATGGGCTAGAAATTTGTTGGGTTTGATTTTTTTCCTAACTTTTTGCAGACATAACAGGTCTGAGCAATTTTTCTCTGTTGTTGGTGGATGCTATTGTTATAACTGTACTGTATTGCTTGGTCAGTCTTCAGTACTAATGTCAGGATATTGTCAGGGCCCATAAAATTCGCAGTATCCAGAGCCTTTAGCCATTGCATGATATCACAAAAGTGAATCAAATGGGCTGAAGAATGGCATCTGTGATGATGGGAACTCAGGACAAGGCTGAGATTAATCATCTACTCAGCACTTCTGCCTAAAGATGGATGCAAATGCTTTGACCTTGACTGTTGCACCAATTTGTTTGGCTCCTCAATCATTGTGTGGGAGATATTTGTGGAGCCTTTTCCTCCAATGAGATGTTCAATTGGTTCCACAACCATTTATGACTAGTTGTGGCAGAACTGCAACTGCAATTTATAATCAATTGGTTATAGGATCATTTAATTTTCTCATTCTTCTTAGCATTCAAGTAGTCCCTGTTTTGTAGTTTTACCAGGTTGACACCTCAGTTTTAAGCATGCCTGGTACTGCTGCTTTTGTGTGCACTCCTATAATCAGGGTCAATCTGCCAGCTTGTTGGTAATAGTCCAGTGTGAGATGAGCTAGGCCAATAGACAGAATGTGATTGAACACAATTCACTGCAGCTGCCTCATAGATGCCCAGATTTGAATAATTAGGTCTGTTTAAAAGCTATGTCATGCAGCACAGTGATAGTGATGGAACACAATGGAGAGTATCCTCACTGTGAAGGTGGAACTTTGTCTCCATAAGGACTGTACAGTGCTTATTGCTCCTGATACTGAAAGAAAATAATTCTTTCTTGTGACAGATTTCCAAAGCTTTGAGCAAACAAAGCTGAGTACAAAACACAAGGTGCTATCTAGTCAGAACTCAGTCCCTGAGTTATATTTGTTGTGTTGGTTACGTAGTTTCAGATTGTCTTGGCCTTTCTTAAAATTTGAAGGTATTGATCCAACTTATTGGATATTTCTGCATAGTCTTTGACAAGGCCACCATACTTTTTTTTAAGCAGCTGTTAATTATGCTGCTTAATTAGTCATTGGATAATTCAAATTACTTAAAACAAATAAAATGATTTTCAATTATTAGGAGTAGACCATATTTGTCTTCTGTTAATTTTAACCAATAATTCAGTAATTCAACTGATTATACTTTCTCCTTTCCTCTCCTGAGCAATACTTGTTTTATCGACAGTAGATCACAAACCAGGACATTATCAGCAAGGGTCTGAATTGTTCACACGGGGAAAGCTGTAGATTTACTTGAAAGTCTTGTGCCAACAATTAGACAAACATATTTGTAACTAAGACACATTGTGAAAATTATTGCATTCATGTGCTCAGTTCCTGTACAGGGAGTGACTGAGCAAGCAAAGAAATCAGACTCACATTGGTTCATCATAGCCATAATGAGCAGATGGGAAGATTCTGAACCTTGGACTGTGATGTGTAGCTTGGCTGGAGGTTAAGAAATAAAAAGGGTATTAAGAAGTCCGACTGTAAAACCAATTTGACAGCTTGTCTGCAAAGTGATACGTTTTGTGGAAAATTACCATGCCTCAGCTTTAAAAAAGTACACAGTTAATGGGCATATAAATTGCAGTTGACTGAATAAATAACTTTCACTTTGTTTTGCATTTATTAAGTGCATTGATGTCAAGGAAAGCTCTTTTCTCACAAAGCTCTGTACAAGTTTAGTTAAAAGCGCAGGTCTTTTTTTAACTTAATCTTATTCAATGTCATGCATTTATGTAACATCTTCAATGTAGTAATGCAGAAGTATTTCATTTCAGCACTCATTCATTATCATTATGGATCACTCGATTTCCTTGTCCTCTAATCTATCATAGATATCTTACAATCATTTTATAATCAAGATATTCAATTTAAGCAAATTAACAAATTGGCCCATATTTTGTCATCAGAAGAATATGACTATATTCACATTTGACCATGAAAACGCTTCCCAGAAGGATCTCAGAGATACAATTCCACCATCCCTGATGTTACGTTCATTCCACATCAAGTGGATACCTGACACATAGCAACAGTGATCTCCTTCAGCAAGGTACATAAACAATCATATTAAAGATTTCTCACATACAATAAAATCAGAAGTAAACTGCCTGAATAATCTTCACTTTTTAGTGATTTCATAGAGTGGAGTAAGTATTGAGGCTTACACATGGTCTTGAGATAGAAGCTGCTAAATCTTTACCAAACTTGAAAATTTTATTTTTTTATTGTTTTGAATTCCTGTGAAACACTTTTTTTAAAACCAGAATAAAGTGATATGAGATTCCAGATTTTTTTTTACCAGAACCAGAGAGGTTGTTCAGAAATAAGCATTAATTTAGTACTCTGTTGAAAGCCCAGCAACACATTACAGGCATAATTTCAAGTATTTTTTTTCAGTAACACTAAAAACTAAAAAGAGGAACTCAACATTGATTCACATGATTTCTAAAGATTTCTAACTTTAGGCTCTTCAACTGATCAGCCTATGGAGAAGCAGGCAAATCCTGACACAGCTTCCAGATTTCTATGCTTAAAACTGAATGTGCAATGGTCAGGTTTTGCTGTCAGTTTCACAATTGCAATAACGGTAAATGCTGACAATTTCGCCGTCATTATAGCCATTAAATTGATGAGGAACATTTCATATTTTGGCTGCGTTTTGAGCATTTAAGCTATTATATATAAGGCAAGGAACAGAAATGCCTCAATATTTGCCCCACATTTCTACAATCTACTAACCAGTAACATTTGCTCTGCTATGGTCTAGGAGTCCAGAACTAGAGGGCATAGGTTTAGTGTGAGAGGGGAAAGATATAAAAGAGACCTAAGGGGCAACTTTTTCACACAGAGGGTGGTGTGTGTATGGAATGAGCTGCCAGAGAAAGTCATGGAGGCTGGTACAATTGCAACATTTAAAAGGCATTTGAATGGGTATATGAATAGGAAGGGTTTGGAGGGATATGGGCCAGGTGCTGGCAGGTGGGACTAGATTGGGTTGGGATATCTGGTCGGCATGGACAGGTTGGACATCTTTATGACTCTATGACTATGGTGATGATTAGAACAGTTCTTCTTTAAACCTGACAATATGGTAACTCACACTTTATATTTTAATGATGCATGATTTCCTTATCATCATCTTCATTTGGGCCAAGGTATTCCTTAACAAGCAAGACTATTTTCCTGATTTTTTGTTTCAAAAGTTTAATAAAGAAACAAAGATAAGGATTGATGTGTCTGTAAGATTATGAAAGTGTACAATGCAGCAGATCTACAGATGATGTGGAAAAAATAAAAACGGGTGGCCATAGTATCGGAATAGTAGAATTAATAGATCTAATAAATTATTCAGGAGAGATGTATTTACTTATAGAATGTAGAACTCATTATCGCATGGAGTAATTGAGACAAATAGTATAGATGAATTTAAAGGAAATCTGAAGTGATGAGGAAGTGAAAACAATATCCTGATGGGATGAGATGGAGAAGAATGGGAGAAAGCTTGCATAAAGCATGAACTCCACACAGGCCAATTGGCCCAAATGCTTTTTCTGTTCTTTAAATTCTTAGCAGACAGTGCAAACAAATAAAATGTTGGTTTAATCAAAGTAACTTGCTCAAATACTTAATTAAATCTACATCTTAATTTTGAATAACTTACAAAGAAAGTGATTCCCCGATCTACTAGCCTGTGGCTTGAATGGACTCTAAAAGTTGTGATAAAGCTTCAAGTGCAGAACTTGAAACTAAAGGAACATTCTTGCTTATATACTAAGGCATACACTTCTGTACCCTTGGAACCATGACTGTTCAGCTGTTTGTTTGTGAAACCAAATATTTACTTTGTAGTAATAATGGCTAATGTATTGTGTGTTGACATAATTTGGTAAAGGATTCTGGATCAGTGGTGCTGGAAAAGCACAGCAGTTCAGGCAGCATCCAACGAGCAGCGAAATCGGCATTTCGTGCAAAAGCCCTTCATCAGGAATAAAGGCAGTGAGCTGGAAGCAATGAGAGATAAGCTAGAGGAAGGTGGGGGTGGGGAGAGAGTAGCATAGAGTACAATGGGTGAGTGGGGGAGGAGATGAAGGTGATAGGTCAGGGAGGAGAGGGTGGAGTGGATAGGTGGAAAAGGAGCTAGGCAGGTCGGACAAGTCCGGACAAGTCATGGAGACAGTGCTGAACTGGAAGTTTGAAACTAGGATGAGGTGGGGGAAGGGGAAATGAGGAAGCTGTTGAAGTCCACATTGATGCCGTGAAGTTGAAGTGTTCCAAGGTGGAAGATGAGGCGTTCTTCCTCCAGGCGTCTGGTGGTGAGGGAGCGGCGGTGAAGGAGGCCCAGGACCTCCATGTCCTTGGCAGAGTGGGAGGGGGAGTTGAAATGTTGGGCCACGGGGCGGTGTGGTTGATGGGTGCGGGTGTCTCGGAGATGTTCCCTAAAGCGCTCTGCTAGGAGGCGCCCAGTCTCCTAGAGGAGACTGCATCAGGAGCAATGGATACAATAAATGATATTAGTGGATGTGCAGGTAAAACTTTGGATGTGGAAGGATCCTTTAGGGCCTTGGATAGAGGTGAGGGAGGAAGTGTGGGCACAGGTTTTACAGTTCCTGTGGTGGCAGGGGAAAGTGCCAGGATGGGAGGGTGGGTTGTAGGGGTGCGTGAACCTGACCAGGTAGTCACGGAGGGAACGGTCTTTGCGGAAGGCGGAAAGGGGTGGGGAGGGAAATATATCCCTGGTGGTGGGGTCTTTTTGGAGGTGGCGGAAATATCAGCGGATGATTTGATTTATGCGAAGGTTGGTAGGGTGGAAGGTGAGCACCAGGGGCGTTCTGTCCTTGTCATGGTTGGAGGGGTGTGGTCTGAGGGCGGAGGTGCAAGATGTGGTCGAGATGCGTTGGAGGGCATCTTTAACCATGTGGGAAGGGAAATTGCAGTCTCTAAAGAAGGAGGCCATCTGGTGTGTTTTATGCTGGAACTGGTCCTCCTGGGAGCAGATATGGCGGAAGCGGAGGAATTGGGAATACTCTGTGGTGGAACTGATCACACTGTTAATGTTAGACATGAAATAATGCCTTTATATGGAACTTTTGATTGATAATCTGGATTTCTTTTGCCACAAGGAATCTTAAATTCATATAAAAACTTTCACAATTTCAAGACATTCCAAAGTACTTTACAGCCAATGAAGTTTTGTTGAAGTATAGTTACCATTCTACTGCAAAAAATGTAGCAGTCATTTGCACACAGCAATGTCCCACAGTTAGCAATGCCATTGCAAACTGTGTAAAAGAATATTAGGAAACTAAAGTTATGTTTGTTTCATGTTTTTTTCTGGTCTTGTTTTTAAAAAACACTCTCTTCTTTGAAATGGGAAACAAACAAAGGGCTGAATCTTCAGTTTTTAATGGCTAAGTGTGAGTTATATTGGGTTTTTTGGAGGGGTTCTCATCAGGAGGACACAACGAGATTGGTCACGATAGGACAAGCAATGTTCCTCATTAACAACCTAGCCCATGCTGTGCGTTCCTCATGCTGATTTCAGACACATCTTACCATATGCTGTTCCCAAAATGACTATTCATTCGAAGGCCAGCATCTCTTGCACCCATGTCAGTTATGAACGACTACTGTGCACCCGTGCAAGCATCGGCAATTTGGCATTGACCTTGCCAGTGATGTAATACCACAGGAACTATGCTGCTCATGGCACATAGCCAGTACAGCATAATGCTCACTCCTCACTCACACAACCCAGCATGCCCAGATAGTGCAGTACACTCCATCTGGACTATATAGGAACTTTCGTCCAGACCACACCAAAGTGTGGAATTGCATACTCAGCAACACTATTGTCTGCTCCATCACAGCCCTGGGTCACAGCATGTGCACTAACTTGATGAGGTTACTGCATTGGCTGAAGAGATCACACATTAAATCGAAAAGGAAGTGCCTACCACATTTGCCATCCTTGTTCCCACTTCTGTAATTGTGCTTGCCCCCTCTCCACTTTTGCTTCTTTTAACATTTTGGCTGTTATCCCCCTGTGCCCTTCCAGGCCCTCTCTTTATCAATGAAGGGATAAACTCCAGCATTGTAATCACCCCAAACCTCAACAAGCAATCCCTAGGAATGACTGACTAGACTCCTGGCTGCTGCCTTTGCACCACCTACATGACAGTATACAATGTGACTGACTTCTGGTGCTGTTCCTACAAGATGGACCATTGAGATCACCTAGGATTGAGGTCAGACAGATCCTCTCACCTTGAGTATCCCAAGTTGACCATGGTAAAGGCACTGGATTATATGCAGACAGTGCTCCTGATGGTTATGAATGATATCCCCTTGACACAATTGAAAACTAAGTCCCCATTTCATTGAATAAAGGTGTGTTTGCCGTGTAGAGTTTGCAGCTGACACATGCTGTTGATGTTAACCTTTGATGTACCACGCAACAAAATGCAACACCATCTCGGCACAGAGATTTCTATGGACATGCAGCCTGTCTAAGTGTCTGCTTTCAAAAGCACATCAATACAGCATATCAAAAGCTTTTAGATCTGGCTGAAGAGCCAATGCACAGCATGGCAAGGCAAAACATAGAAGGGGATGGGTGTGGCGAGTATGCAGGAAGACATTAAATGAACAAGCACTTAAGAGGAAGCAAGCAGCCCTGAGATGCTAGTTGCCTGATCCAAGCCATAAGCTGGGCAACCACTTATGTGTCCAAGTGTCCTTGCTAAAGCCTTTCAATGCTAGATGCCCATGCTTCCTGCTATGCAAGTCCATGGTTCCTCAGTGGCATGTAAGTGAATCAGAAAGGGCCCATGATAGTGGTCAGGGATTGGGAAATTTCAGGTGCTAATATCCATTGATGAGGGATGTATGTAGCTGGTGCCCATGGATCATGCCCAGAGATGCTGTTAAATACTGAGCAGCATGAAGCTGATTGCAGACATCGGGTTGACAGCAAATTTTCTCAACAACTAGCTTTTTCATACATTTACTGAGTTATGAAGCTGATCATTAATAAGGCAAGTTATGGTGTTAACCAGCATTTGAAAAGCTATCATTATCCTTAATTAGCAACTCACTGCTACCTATGAGAAATACATCTCACTGCTTGGCACATACAGAAAGGATGCAGCAAGTTCATCCTCTACATTAAGATAGACTTTGCTGGATTTCTTGCCACCAATCTCACCATAGATTACATTAATTAAACTCCTGTAAGATTCTGCTCAAGATGTGAGTTCTTAGCTCAACCTGCCATAGTATTGGTGTTAGTCAACAGGTAAATATTGCCCAACAACATAGCAAAATTTCATGCCCTTCCTCAATTTCTGTTAAAGGGCCCACATACGAGGTTCCTTAGCATTCTATCTAAAAAATGGCACAATGAAAAGTGAGTCAAATAGTCAAAAGGCACCCTATAGAATGGCTCTCCCTCCAGCAGTAGTGATCTGACTATTTTTTGTCATTGTTTTTTAAGTGCATGGCAGTTTCTTGCTGAAGTTCCCTACCAGTTTATAACTGGAGCAGAGTGTGGCTCTGAAGATGAAAGTCATCTAAATGACCCTTTAGCTTCAGAAGCTTGCCTATCACCATTAGCTGGACTTTCAAGTCTCCATGTTAATTACAACCTCAACCACATTGAAAATCATTCATCAGTTTCCTGACAGAGCTAAGTCCTAGGTGCAAAATAGTCCCAACATCTGTTTCCCCACCTCCATGAGGTGGATTCAGCTTCAAATCACAAGAGTGAGTCTGTAATTGCACGAGTTACTGTCTTAAAGGAAACGGAACTATCGTGGACCCACATTTTTACATAAATTTGTCCTTTGCCTTGGCCTTTAAAAATGCCTTAAAATGTATACATTCTTTAAACTATCTGCGAAGATGTCAAGTTGTATGTCTCCAATGAATTAAGTTAAATTAGGTTCTGGTATTAGAATAAGGTAAGAATGTTATAAATGTTCAAATACATACACAATTAAAAAGAAAATGCTCAGGATGTTGTACTTGTAATAACCACAGGAATTTGATGAGACTCATAATTTTACCCTCTTGTTCCAACAGAATAAGGAGTTACCAGATAAATTTATTTCCCTAGTGGCACCTGGATCTTAAGCACTCCCTCCTATGTGAGTAGAAAGGGTCAAACTATGATCTAGATTTCATTGTTTTATAATTCATTTTTTAAATATGATTAGCAGTGATAAGGATAAATTAACACACTGCACCGCACTGTACTCTATACTTGACTATTGTACAATTGGCTACCAGCTGTGCCTTTTAATGATTGTCATTGCAAAATATCACTGGAAGTCACGCCAGAAAATTTAAATGCTGCCTTTCATCTGGATGCAATGTTAGTGCTGATTTGATAGTAGCCAGAATCTTAAAATATGAAAATAGATACATTGTAAGTTGTATTATTCGGATGCTTTCATTTTCATCTGCTTACTTAGCTCAGGGTTAACTTTGTAGATTGATTCTTTGCCACATTTGCAAAAAGGTTTTTGGCAGCATGCATTCAAGAGCATGGAGCAATGATGTGACTATGAATTTCAAATAATTAAATAATCTGGACAGTTAATTTTTCATACATAACAAAATATTTAGTTTATTTAACTGGATTAATATTAGTCGTAAAAATTCAAAAACCATATATACATCAGAAATTCCTTCCTTGGTAACATTCCTGGAATAAAACAAATTTTACAACTTTGCAGTGAGAATGGTGCTGCATTTGTCACAGAATTAAATAGACTATAATTAGATGTAAGACCTAAAACAATACTGATAAGTAAAGCAAATATATGTACCATAAATATAAATTCAGCAAAGGCCAACTTTCATTCTTTAAACGTTTGCCCTGGTGCCATTGGGGAACTCCAGTACTGCCAATAATTCAAGTGTTGATCAGGCAAACCACTTTAAAGATTCTTGCAAGTTTGCAATAACAAGGTTTGACTGTATGTAATTAAAGAATTGAATGCATCTTCATTAATGTACATTTTGGAATCTTCTGGCAACAGTGGAAGTAAAATCAATTGAAATCATATCTGCTACTTCTGCAGCACTTCTCATTTATACAATATACTTGATGAGTTTTGAACTCACTGGAGTCTCAATGCCTGTAAGGATGGAAGAGGTATCTTTAGAGAATCCCTCATAACATTTAAGAGGTATTTAGAGGTGCACTTGTGATGCCAAGGCTAAGTGGGCCACGTGCTGAAAAATGAGATCAGAATAGTCAAGTGGTCATTTTTGACCAGACAGACACAGTGGGCCGAAGGGCCTTTTTCTGTGCTGTGTATCTCTGTGCTTTTGTGACTATATAAATATTACATACCTTAGGTCATAACTGAATACGTTTACATGTTTTATGTTATGTCTGTTCAGGTCAAATGCTCTACTTCATGTATTACTTGTTACCTTTTGATCCACTTTACTCATTTAAAAGGAGATATTACAGTGTAGCAGAAAGCATATAACATTTTTCATGATTTGATACTGAATATTTGATATTGGAGTATAAATACATGAATAACAACCAGTTTGTATGGCAGGGTCTTAGCAACTTCTTTTTATTTGATTGCAAGGTGTGGTTGTCACTGGCTAGATCAGCATTTATTGCACATCCCTAATTGCCCAGAGGGCAGTAACGAGTCAACCAGATTGCTGATGGTCTGGAGTCACATCTAGACCTGACCAGGTAAGGATGATAGATTTAGTGAACAAGTTGGATTTTTTTTTATTCTGACTATTGTCAGTAATTTTACAGTTCACCATTTGACTCTTTATTCCAGATTTCCTTTTCCCAAATTTCATCCTCTGCCTTGGCAGGATTTGAACTCAGATCTGCAGAACATTATCTGGGTCTCTGGATTAATAGCTTATGATAATACCATTACATCGTTGCCTCCCCAGATTATAACAAATCCTTTTCACTCAATAGAAACAGTCTTGGACTACTTAGAAAACAGTAGAATCAGGCACAGCCAGCATGGATTTACAAAGGAGAAATGATCCTAGAGAAGCCTGCTAGAATTCTTTGAGAATGTAACTAATAGCGTTGTTCAGGGGAGCAGGTGGGTGTAGTTTTTTTCTTTCAAAACGCTTTCGACAAAGTCCCATTGAAGAGATAAATGTATAAAAGCACATGGGATTGGGGATAATATATTGAGATGGATGAACAAATTGGTTAGCAGGCAGGAAAGGAAGAGTAGGAATAAATGGATCTTCTTCTGAATGACAGGCAGCGACTACTGGGTCACTTGACTACCATAGGAATTGGTTCTTGGTCCATAGCTATCTACAAAATCTGTTAATGATTCAGATGAGGAAACATGACACGAAGCTGGGAGTATAGAAGATGCGGAAATGTTGCAATTTGATTTGGACAAGCTGAGTGATGGGCAGTATAATGAGGATAATGGTGAGCCAACCCCTTTGGTAGCAAAGATATGAAGGCAGATTATTATTTAAATAGCAGTAAATTGAGAGAGGAAAATATTCAATGTGACCAGGGTGTCCTCTTGCTCCAGTCACTGAAAGTAAGTACGCAAGTACAGCAGGCAGGACAGAAGCCAAACTGTATGTTGGCCTTCATAGCGAGAGATTTTGAGTAAAAGAAAAAAGATGGGCAGTAATTATACGAAGCATTGGTGATGCCACACCTGGAATACTGTGTGTACACCTGGAGTCCTTTTGGTCTCCTTACCTGAGGAAGGATATTCTTGCTATAGAAGGAATGCAGCAATGGTTTACCAGATTGATTCCTGGGATGGCAGGACTGATGTATAAGAGAAGAGAACTGGTTAGGATTAATTCACTGGAGTTTACAAGAATGAAGGGGGTTCTCGCAGAAACCCAGAAAATTCTAATAGGATAGACCGGTCAGATGCAGGGTGGATGTTCCCAATAGTGGTGGTGGTAGTGGTGGTGGCCGGGGTAGGGGGTGCAGACATGTCCGGAACCGGTGTCATAGATTAAGGATAATCAATACACTTTTAGGATTGAGATGATGAGATGTTTCTCCACACAGAAAGTGATCAGCCTATGGAATTCATTCCCACAGAAACTAGTTGAGCCCATTATGTCTTTTCAAAAAGGAGGTTGTGGCTAAAGGGAAATGTGGGGAGTGCAGGGTTAGGATGTGGAGCTCAATGATCAGACATGATCATATTGAATGGTGGATCAGGCTCAAGGAGGTTGAATAGTCTACTTCTGACCTATTTTCAAAGTTTCTATGTCATGGAAATGAACGATTCACCCCTTACAGCTCTCTGCAATATTTCACCATTGCCTTGCTGATTGAGTTGATATTGAATGCCAACTGGCAAGTAAGACAAGGATTCAATTGTAAGGCAGTGTGCTCAAGTCTGCTCTAATATAGTACTTTGTGACTGTAGCAGACAGTACGAGCTGGCAGTGACTCATGACATGATTACTAACTAATGTGATCTGAATTAACAAGCCAGAGATATTTTCTAACTTACATTGAATGTATTGCCAACAGAATAGAAAGGAAGTACTGAGTAGCATATGCAAAGTAGAAAATTACTGTTATTTAAATGGAAGGAACATGAGATGGTCAGTTGAGGAGGAACACCATCATGTAGGTATTACTCAGTTGTTCTTTTCAGTTTCAACCAGCTCTCATGGATTTATTTATTTTTGTTGAAATTCCTGTGACATTACCAATGTTGCACAACTGTAAAGGAATGTATCAAATGCAATCCAATGAGATCAACTGCAGCATAGAATCAGAATCATGTGATCCATATGAAACAAAGTGATTTAAGGGAGCACATCACCCGACATGAACACTTAGGGCAGCAAGCATGTTGGGCTCGGTTTTCTGTCTCAAGAAAACAGTCACTGATTGGGATTTTAATGGCAGCATGAAAGTGGAGCAGATACAAGTTGTCCATCCAAATAAAGGGGAGGGGTGTGTTCTCAAAGCTGGGATCCCATTCCAGAGTCTTTCCAGTTTGAGAGAAACAGCAGACAGTAATGGAAGGCAAATGACAGACAGGGTGCTTTAACATGGGACTTTTTTCCACTGGAGTGTAGGAGGTTGAGGCTTATAGAGGTTTATAAAATCATGAGGGATATGGATAGGCTTAATGGTAGGTGTCTTTACCTTAGGATGGGGTATTTCAAGATGACAGAGCACATTATTAAGGTGAGAGGAGAGCAATTTCAAAAATACCTGAGGGGCAAATCTTTTACAGAGGTTGGTTCGCATGTGGAATGAACTTCCTGAGGAAGTGGTGGATGTGAGTACAATTACAATGTTTAAAAGACACTTCGATAAGTACATGAATAGCGAAGGTTTGGAGAGATATCGGCCAGGAGCAGGCAGGTGGGACTTATTTAGTTTGGGATTAGGTTCAACATGGATGGTTGGACCGAAGGATCTGTTTCTGTGCTATATGACTCTACGATAGAACATTTTGTGCAAGTTTTGAAAACTTTAACCAGAAGTTAGAATCAGCAGACACACCAATGCTATGGCAATTCAGGGAAGGGCAGGCAGTGATCACTGTAGAGGATGGCCTGTAACTGCTCTTGCAACATGGAGAGCCCCCTAGAGATCCCTGGAGCATTGGACCAAGCTGGCCCTGGCTCACTGCTGGGAAATGAGAGGCTGATTGGAAAATCCCAATTTGTCTTCTTTAGTTGGACTTAAATAATGCTTAATGAAGTAAATTGGCTACCCACAACATGCCTGGAAACAGGAATATCAGCTAGCAAATTACAGACCCATCTGCCTACAGGCCTGGCCCCAATGGTCTCCAATAATCCAACCCATTGATTGTTGGTGTGTGGGGACAATGTTTTGCTCAGAGCACCTTGCATTATTATATATCTTTGGGACAAATGTATTTCCCTTGCATATAATTCAGAGCTGTCTGTGTCTTGCCTATCTCTAAAAATAGTACTATTGCCCAAAATGTGGAGCAGCAAGTTTCAAAAGGTCTATTATTTTGATTGAAAAAGATTCAAGTGGCAACCTGTTGTTTGCTGGACCCAACATAATGGTATCATTTATTTCCAAACATCATTATATTGTTAGAACCACAGTGGCAATATGCTCACAGTGTTCTAAATTTGCATACCTCTTTTATAGCTCCCTTTTAGTTTTTGAGTGTTTTAATTTAAATAAATCAGCAGCAAAGCTTTAATCTTAAACGAGATTAAGGTTTGTTTATTACTAAAGTATTGCAGAACATTGTACAGTTGAGAAAAAACAATAAAGGTATGCCCTAAAATAGAGATGCAAAACTTTTAAGTAATTAAAGATAATAGTTGCATATGATGATTAATGCTATTGGGAAACCTCTATTTCATGGAGTCTCCTAGAGTTCTTCCTTGTAGATTCTGCCCAAAATGGTTACTCATAGCCTGTCTTATACAGATCAAAGTTAAAATGGCTGATATCCCAGAACTGTTGTCATGTGTTTGCATATTAAATATTGTCTACTGGTTGAGATAATTAATCTTTCTAACTGTCTTAGCCATTATTTGAACTGCTTTCATTATCAGGTCATGGTGAACAAGGCAGAACTATTCACACCTCCAGGGGAGCTATTGTTAGGGAGTTCCTGTTTACCCTTCGAAATGTTCATTGAATTTCAAAAGACCTGTTGTGATTTCTTCCGAAGAGAAGAACCGTCTAGTTCCAATACCAGCTGAAATCCGTAAGGGCACTCATTGGATGGCTGGGAGCCATTCTACAAAATTCTACGTCTATTTGAAAATAAAACAGATTAACTTTTTTTACGAAATATATATAATATTATAATTACACAGTCATGATGGTATCGTGGAAGAATAACTGTATTGCTTTTATGTGATCTCCCAAGGAAAATGCCAAAATTCTGGCTCTTCCAATTTCCTGCCAGAAGTAACTAATCTTGGCAGACAGACTGCCTCTGATTGAAGATCTTGTTAACTTACAGTAAAGTAAATAAGTCAGATGAACCTCAGAAAAAAAACTCACCCATGACAACTCATAACTTTCCATCAGTTTGAAAGTGCTGTTAACTATACTATGCATGCATATATTGCAATAAAAGTCGACTGTGAAAGACGTGACTGCATGGATTCAAATTTTTAAAAAACTAAATTGATGATAATCAATCAATACACTTTTTTTTAACATGACTCACACCCACTGCAATAGTATATATTTGTTTATTGAGTTGTTCGTTTCTGTTTTTCCTTTTGTACCCAACATCTTTGCTCAAGAAACTTCACGAACAGTCACAGGTGTTCAAGTGTGATGGAACTTGAATTTGATGTCAGCTCATAGTGTTTCATGATTTAATGTGCTGGCAGATTGGCTGACTTCTCACCAGCAGATGTAATGGAGATTCCTTGAGGAATCCAAGTTTTATTTCAAATTTCACAGTGCATGTCCTTTATCCAACAGTCCTTAAGTCCCTAGCTACTCATTATTAAACTGGCATTGAAATTCTGAAACCAAAAGAGAAAATGCTGGAAAATCTCAGCAGATCTGGAAGCATCTGTAAGGAGAGAAAAGAGCTGACGTTTCGAGTCTAACTGACTCAAATCTAGACAATGAGTCAGTTAGACTCAAAACTTCAGCTCTTTTCTCTCCTTACAGATGCTGCCAGACCTGCTGAGATTTCCCAGCATTTTCTCTTTTGGTTTCAGATTCCAGCATCCACAGTAATTTGCTTTTATTTTAGGCATTGAAATTCTCCTTGACTTCAAGACATAAGTTATTGGTTGTTCCTACTACTAGCCAATTTGGTGCACTATATTCATACTGTTGCCTTCTAATCAGTTTGATTTTTATTCAGTTTGATTTCAAATGCATGATAATTTCTTGCATCTCTTTTATTAGGACACAAATTTAAATAAAGTTGCTTCCATGCTTATCAAAGTTAAAGCCATGCATAAGCACAATAGTTTTGGAAAAAGAAGGCTATTTGTTTGATATTAATCTATCTGGGCTAACCCTACATTCCCAATTATTGCCTTTAATTACCTTTTTAATGATTCCAACACTCTTTCCAGAAGACCATTCAAAGTCTTGAACACATTTTATGTGGAGAATAGCCTCATAGTATTAATCCTCAAGTTCAACTTTGCTACTTTGAACTTCTGTCTCTTTTGTTCTAACCTGTAGCATAATATCAGGTGAAGCTCAGCATCAACATTTCCCATAACATTTTATTATCTGACTTACTTCTACTTTTTCACCATTTGGTTGTTTTCTTTCCAGACTGACAACTTCAGTTGTCTCCAGTCCTTTCTCATAAGGTAGACCCAGATTATGAGGATTAACCTTGTCAGACTTCTGTGCGTCATCTTCATTGGGTCTCTCCTATGTTTCTTAACAAACATAAATTCTCACAGTTGATCTGGCCAGATCACTATATTAATTGGTGTGGCACAGTGGCTCAGTGGTTAGCACTGCTATCTCACAGCACCAGGGTCCCAGGTTAGAGTCCAACCTTGGACAAGTCTGTGTGGAGTTTGCACGTCCTCCCCGTGTCTGCGTGGGTTTACTCCGGGTGCTACGGTTTCCTCCCACAATCCAAAGATGTGCAAGTCAGGTGTATTAGCCATGCTAAATTGTCCATAGTGTTAGGTGCATTAGTCAGAGGGAAATGGGTCTGGGTGGGATACTCTTCGGAGGGTCGGTGTGGACTGGTTGGGCTGAAGGGCTTGTGTCCACACTGTGGGGAATCTAATTTAAATTGATTAGGTATTCCAAAGAATTGAATAATCCTTTGACTTGTGGTCCAATGTTTTGGGCTATGTAGACTATTGCTGGACATATTGAGCTTATAGTTTACTATAGTCTTACACATTTTTAAATGTTAGCTATTTCAGCTCTGTTTGCTGCATAAGCTTGTTTCCCTTTTCCCTTCCAATGGTCTTACTTTACTTCTGCCTACATTAACTTTCACTTTCACATTTTGCTTGCTTCATCCTATAATTCCTGAGATAGGCACTTCATTTCTAAATTGGTATTACGAACAAATTTAATCAACTTGCATTAAGTAACAAATACTGGGCCATTGAAATAAATTATAAATACTTCTGACTTCAATAATGAACTATTGAGCACCGCATTCTATACTTTGCATCTGTATGCTAACCCTCAACCTGTGTCAACTGTTTCTCCACTCTTCAGTCACTTTTGTCTCCAGAGCCTAAGGTTTGAATGCTGCAGCATAAAGTTTAGTTAGTGACCTTTAAAACTTCATCGTATGTCTTGCAGTACGTGCAAACCATCTCCTGTGTTTGATCTTCCTATCAATGCTGGGGTCGGCTTTTACTGTTGATTTTGATGGACAGATGAACACAGGAACAATGCAATGCCAGAGAGGTTATTAATGTAAATGCAAAATATTTGTAACAGATGGCAAGAGTTTCCACTTGCTGGTGCATTGGAAGTTTTGGGGGAAAGTGGAGTGTAGATTATGGTAACAAACACAGAAATCTGTCTTTCTCCACTCACTGTAGAATTGTAATTCCGTGCATTGCAATTTGTTGGTCCTAATGGGTTCCTTGTCCAGAATGCAGGTTTCACAGAAAGAAAGTACATATGAATAAGTTGCAGGTTTATGTAGGTCCTGTTTGGAAATGTGAGACAAACCACCAACATGGGGTGGAACAGATCTAAGTTTAGGAAGGTGTCCAGTACTGATATCTGGTGAAGGGGTGGAGGAGTTTCTCTTGTGGAGATTGGGTTGCAAACAGAAATGATGCCTGGCTGACAAGCAACATGGTGGAGAGGCTGACTTTCTTCTTGAACCTGTCTGTACTTCACTATTGTTGCCCAGTTTCAAAGGCCCACAAGACATGAGGTGGCTCAGTGGTCAGCACACTGCTGCCCCACAGCACCAGGGACCCGGGCTACTGTCTGTGTGGACTCTGCACATTCACCCTGTGTCTGTGTGGGTTTCCCCTGGTGCTTCGCTTTCCTCCCACAGTCTAAAGATGGGCAGGCTCATTGGATTAGCCATGGGAAATACAGGTTTATGGTGATCGGGTAGGGGGTGGGTTTGAACAGGTTGCTGCTTGGAGGGTCAGTATGGATCCGATAGGCCAGATGGCCTGCTTCCATACTGTAGGGATTCTATACTTTTATGGTGCATTACACTCTTTAGAGTGATGTCCTTTTATGGGATCAATGTGGTAATGAGTGAAATACCCAAACAATAGGCCACTGGTTATCTGCTCTGTAGCACTCAAGGCACAGGATGTGCCTGGAGATTATTCTGTACTGTATATATTAGTTACCTCAAATAAACCCACACAAAATTTCCAATTGAACATGAACCATGAACTTAATTTGTATCATATTTAGGTCATACAAGAATATTCTTACATTGTGGGCCCTTTTTTTATTACATGGCTATTCATAGTTAAATCTGCAAAATAGGTTCAATCCGAGGTTTTCAGGCACATTAGCATACTTAAAGTGCCAGCCTGAATCCTGAGACTGTCTGCCTGTACCTCGTTCCACTCGATTAAAGTTAAAAATTGGCAGTTGCAACCTGTTTCCTGAAGCAGTCAGAATTTTAGTTGACCTGACACCTTCATTCAGGACCACTACTTTCCCAAGTTAAAATTCTTCCATTACTTAATTTGTGTACCACCAGATAACGAGAGGATTATTGTTTCCAAGTTAAGTCAGGGCTTCCCAAAGTGGACACCCCCCAGAGTTCTGCAGCTACAACAACAACCATGGGGCATTGACCACATTATAACAGCTGTCCTCCCAGTCGAACAGGATCTTGCTCTCACTGTTACCCCACTTCACTTCCAGTTCTTACCAAAGGGCTGCAATAATTTTTAAGCCTCAATATGGCATCACAGTGGGAAAAGCTTAAGAAGCACCAGGTTGAATCTTATATTGTAGCCTATCCTGTGAAGCAATTAAATGCTAACTTGAATTTTTGCAGCCACGGCAGAAGTACTGAATTTGCTTGATATATTTCAAGAGAACAGCTGCTATGTTTATTTATTATTGTAATCATACATTGTATTTTTGGTGAACATACTTTGAGATTAATAAAATATGCCAAAGCATATTTTTTAAAATAAAGGTTTTATGACCCAGTTGAGCAGACCAATAGTAACAATGTGAGACACGAGGATCTTCTTCTTCTGTTCTTACTCCAAAAGCACACTATCCTTTAATGGAATTATATTGTTGCTCCTTTATTTATGCTGAATCAAAATCCTGTAACTCCATCTTGCACAGTACTGTAACTGTACCTACATCATGTGGACTGCAGTGACTCAAGAAGATAGCTCAACATTAACTTCTTGATGCTTGTTAAAGACAAGCAATACATATTGGACTTGCCTGTGGAACCCATGTTCCATAAATGAATAAGTAAAAGTACTGCAATACAATTATTTTAATTGAATTTGTACAAAGGTTCTTGGAATACAGCAATTGCAATTTGCATATGTGTGTGGCATATGTACGTATAATTTATTAAAGCACATTTTTAAATCTCCCATCAGATATGCATCAAGGTAATTTTACAGAGCTAGGGCAATGCTCTTAATAATAGAGATTTCCTTATGTCACAAAATTGAGTAATTGATCTTCCCTGAAATTTCTAAAATCAAGTCGAAGAAACTTTATCTCGGAGTTAGTTTGAAAGTTGAAATCAAATTTCAATCTGGAAGGCATGTAGGGAAAAGTTGTGAGCTGTATTAATGTGCATAAAAATGTTGTGCAATGTGTCAGTATTTCAAATGAATTCCTTCTTTGGCGACAAAAGGAAAAGATAATATTCCAACAGAACACAAATATAGCAGCACCACTGAGAGCAGTCATTGAAATATGATGCAAATACTTTTTATTATTTAACTTATTAACCATTTGATTCTTTTGTAACATTTGTCTAATATTCCTCACCTTGTCAGTCATGGACTAGGAATCAATAATACCATTAAACAAAGTGTAGTCTCACTGCTGTAGCTGCCTGAACTCATCCACAAAGTCCCTTCGACTGCGTATGTTCTTTAAACAGTCCGACCGTGAGGGTATAAAAATATTAATGCTTGTCAACCTGCTGGTTATAAATTTTATTTTTAAAACAATTTTTTAATATGACCATTAAATTGATGCTTTTAAAAGGGCACTAGTTATCTTGCTAAAGGACTTTCCATTTTAATAGACCTGTTTCCTACCAGTAAACATAAATAATCTCAGCATGAATATCATAGTCCATAAACTCATGTCTATGCATTTTGAAATTGTGCACAAAATCTTATTGCAGGGGTTTCTCTATGTTCTAACATTGAGCTTTCATATATTTGTCATCATCAAAGAACAAAGAACAAAGAAAATTTACAGTACAGGAACAGGCCCTTTGGCTTCCCAAGCCTGTACCAATCCAGATCCTCTATTGAAACCTGTTGCTTATTTTCGAAAGGTCTGTATCCCTCTGATCCCTGCCCACTCATGTATCTATCTAGATACATCTTAAATGATGCTATCGTGCCCACCCCTACCACCTCCACTGGTAATACATTCCAAGCACCCACCACCCTCTGTGTAAAGAACCTTCCATGCATATCTCCCTTAAACTTTTCCCCTCTCACTTTGAGCTCGTGACCCCTAAAAATTGAGTCCCCCACTCTGGGAAATAGCTTCTTGCTATCTATTCTGTCTATGCCTCTCATGATTTTGTAGATCTCAGACCTCCTCAAGCTCCGTCTTTCTAATGGAAATAATCCTAATCTACTCAACCTCTCTTCACAGCTAGTATCTCCATATCAGGCAACACTTTTGTGAACCTCCTCTGCACCCTTTCTAAAACATCCACAACCTTTTGATAATTTGGCAACCAGAACTGTATGCAGTAATTCAAATGTGGCTGAACCAAAGTCTTGTGAACTGGAACATGACCTGCCAATTCTTATACTCAATACCCCATCCGATGAAGGAAAGCATGCCATATGCCTTCTTGACCACTCTATTAACTTGCATTGCCACCATCAGGGAACAAAGGACCTGAACACCCAGATCTCTCTGTACATCAATTTTCCGCAGGACTTTTCCATTTACCATATAGTATGCTTTTGAATTGGATCTTTCAGAATGCATCACCTCACATTTGCCCAGATTGAACTCCATCCGGCATTTCTCCGTCAACTCTCCAATCTATCCGTATTCTGCTGCATTCTCTGACAGTCCCCTTCACTATCTCCTACTCCAGCAATCTTAGTGTCATCTGCAAACTTGCTAATCAGACCACTTATGTCTTCCTCCAGATCATTTAGGTACATCACAAGCAATAGTGGTCCCAACACAGTTCCCTGTGGAGCACCATTGGTCAAAGGTCTCCATTTTGAGAAACTCCCTTCCACTTCTACTTTCTGTCTCCTGCTGCCCAGCCAGTTCTCTACCCATCTAGCTAGTACACCCTGGACCCCATGCGACTTCACTTTCTCCATCAGCCTACCATGGGGAACTTTATCAAATGCCTTACTGAAGTCCATGTATATGACATCTACAGCCCTTCCCTCATCAATTCCTCAAAGAGTTCCAATAAGTTGGTAAGACCATGTCGCCTATCACTTAGAAGCCCATTTTCTTCCAAATCTAAATAAGTCCTCTCCAGCATCTTCTCCAGCAGCTTCCCTACCACTAACGTCAGGTTCACCGGTCTGTAGTTACCTGGATCATCCCTGCCCACCTTCTTAAACAAGGGAACTACATTAGCAATTCTCCAGTCCCCCAGGACCTCACCTGTATTCAAGAATGCCGCAAAGATATCTGTTAAGGCCCCAGTTTTTCCTCTCTCACTTCCCTCAGTAGCCTGGGATGGATCCCAACTGGATCAGGGGACTTGTCGAACCTTATTGTCTTTTAGAATGCCCAACATTTCCTCCCTCCTTATGCTAACTTAACCTAGAGTAATCAAACATCTATCCCTAACCTCAACATCTGTCATGTCCCTCTCCTCGGTGAATACCGATGAAAAGTACTCGTTAAGAATCTCACCCATTTTCTCTGACTCCACACATAACTTTCCTCCTTTGTCCTTGAGTGGGCCAACCCTTTCTCTAGTTACTCTCTTGCTCCTTATATTCAAATAAAGGCTTTGGGATTTTTCTTAACCCTGTTTGCTCAAGGTATCTCATGGCCCCTTTTAGCCTTCTTAATTCCACATTTCAGATTGGTCCAACTTTCCCGATATTCTTCCAAAGCTTCATGTGAGGATCCTCACAAATCAGTGTGAGGATTAACAGTATTGCAGAAATGAAATATTTTGACTTTGCACCTGGTGACAGCATCAAGCATAATCAAGAAAGGTTAAAGAAAGAACTTAGTGCAATTAGCAGTTCTTTCTATATTGTTATGACAGAGCACTTAGATCTCTCTCTCTCTCTCTCTCTCTCTCTCTCTCTCTCTCTTGCACACATTTGCATCTCCTTCACTACTTGTCATCATGGCCTTTCTAATTCATAAATTTAAGCACAATTGTGACAGATCTGAGAATCATTTTCTGCTGTGGACTTATAGCCATTTCATATAGATTAATACTGACCAACGTCATATTACTTAGGACTCAGAAAAAATAAATATTCATCCCTTCTAATTAGGATCATTTGGAGGTTAAGAAACCACTTTTATTGTAAAAACTTTGTTCCAATATTTTAAGAATTAATATAATGTAACCAGGACTCTACTAATTGCACTGATTCCCCAAATGTTATGTTTATTAGACAGGAATAATTTTAGGTAGAGCCAAAACACTGTCTGAAACTAATTCATTGTTTTATTTTTACAGTCCATTCCAAATGTAGGGATGATTTACTGATTTCTGACTTTGCTGGTCACTGTCCTCAGACCTTGGACTGTTCTGTGACTATAACCACAGATCAAGGCAAGGAATGTGTAAGCAAGAAACTTCAACATTCCATTCAGATCCCAAATGCTGTATTACATTGACTACCAGCACATAGACTGTTTTCCCACTTATTTATTTGTTTTTCATGATAAACTTTCTCAACAGCATTTGCAGAATTCTGCATTTCTTGGTGTTACCCAGACATACATCCAAAAATGTCAGAAAAAGCAATAAAGAGGATCATCAATGCTTTTTTTCTCTCTGTACCTGATCCCAGATTAATATTCTACTCATCAATCTAGTAGTTGAACCACAGAAGCATTGACACATGAAAGCACAGAGACATATAAGTTTGCCAACTTCACCTGGATGTATTCTTGATGGACTCATTGCATAACCTCCTGCCTTTTGCGACCATACTCAGTTCGTTTTTTAAAAAGTACTTTTCTTTAGCTAATAGACCAAAGTGAAAAATCCACATGTTCTTAACACTTCAGAATTTTTATCCCTGGATTTATAGAGATTAATATTCAATTCCTGGAGTCTCCCGAGGAATATAGGATGGTTGGCAAACCTGGAGACACGTAAAGGTTGAAATAACTGACTTCAGTTTAAAGCAGTGAAAATAAACAGTTAAAAACATTTAAGTAGTGATAATCTTATGCAAAATCTCAGGAATATCTAATTGATTTTCTGGTTCCAGATAAATGCTTATACATAAACTGATATAGTCATATATACATATACATATATATTTATATATCCAGAAATTTATCTGGATGTACTTACAGGCTTGGCATAACTTCTGGATTGGTGGTCATTGCTTCTGTATCCCCGAAGTCTTCATTAGAATTAGACTGTTGCAAATTAGATCCATAAGCTGAACCAACCTTTCAACTCTTTAGAATGCTTATGAAAATATTTTATTTCCTGGTGCTTTCCATTGCATCCAGTATTCTGTGACTAAACTTCAGAAAGACCAGCTACATTTTTCTATCATGTTCTAAAAGAAAAAAAACTGACAACTAAAGCTGTAAAAGTTATTTTACCATAAATAAAGATTTATGTTTGATTTTGACTAAATAGGAATGTTCTAGTTAATTGACTCTGTGATCTACACATGGAGTTCTAAGATGTATAGTTAAGAACTAAGGAAACCACAAATGATTTAGTTGTGGCTTAAAACATATTATCTAAACCATTTTGTCCGTTATAGTTATGAAGACAAATTTCTTTTACCAGTATGAATTCAGGTCATCAGTTCCCATCTGTATACATTCATACTTTAACATTTTCAACATAACACAGGGAAGTAAATCATTGCTGCATCAAAACGACAGCTTCTAATAAGAAGACAACTTGCAACTAATAGCAAAAGAGTGTATAATTTGAAACGTTGTGAACAAAATAGCCCAAAGCTACTTGCATGGAGGAACATTCATAAAATGTATGTTTATCTGCTTTTACTACAGATGATTTCTGTAAAAGTATAGGATAATGGAGTATTATATTAACTTCTCATACAAAGGGTTGTTCCTGGCTAGCTAGGAGATTGAAGGACTTACTCCAGTGGCTTCTAGTTTTGATGAGCATGGAACAAAAATTCACATTTCTGCTCATAATTTTATCTAATTGTGTTTTGTATTCTGTGTGATACTTCAGCTTCACCTCTCACCCAGAATATTTCTTCAGTTTTGGGATCTCCCATTCTAAAAATGTGACCTTTTAAAAAATCTAAGCTACTGGAAACCTGTTAACTTATAGTTAAACCTTTGTTAACTAACTATTTTGATTACATTTTCACAATACAGTATCCATCCAATGTAGCTTGACAGTTCAAAGCTACAAAGGAATCCAGAGCTCATAATGCAAAAGAACTGCAGGAGGTTTGAAAAAGCCAGCATCTAATACCCTTAAACAATCAAATTAGTTTGTTTGTGTTAGAACTCAAATTATCTGGAACATTTGCCAAACAAGCCCTTCAGACTCAAAACATTATCACATTGTTTTTTGAAATATCTCAATCGTGTAGACAATTGCATATGAAAATTTAATTGCTTAAAGGCATGATGGTTAACTGATGTTTAATCTTTATCTTTGCTGTTTGAAGACAGCAGCAATAATCTGACAACCTAAAACAGGAATACTGTAAATAATGCCTTGTGCTTCCTACCTCTGGCAGTTCACCATGGCTATCCCTATTATGAGACTTTGAATTTCAGCATTCGGTAATAATTTGTTACATCTGGTATATAGGAATATTCTAACGTTAATGTGGAGGAATTCATTATCTTTAACTTTAAGCACTAACTGTGATCTAATTTTGATTAGACATCATTCACCATTGTTAGCAGCTGTATTTCCAACTGCCTAGGCACAAAACTCCAGAATTATCTCCCTATGTCTCACAGCTTCTCCACTGCTCTTTGTCCTCCTTTAACACCAACCAAACTTTAGGTCACCTGTCTCAATACGTCGATGTGACTGAGGACCAAGTTTTATCTGATAGCATTTTTCTATAGTACTTTGGGAAGCCTGCTACTTTCAAGACATTATATAATACAAGTTGATCAGAAGAGATTTAACAGAATATTGCTGTATTTGGGATTATAATGTGTTTGAGTTATAATGAAAGACTGGGTGGGCTGGGACTTTTTTCACTGGAGATTAAGAGGTTGAGAGGTGAACTTTCAGAGGTTTATAAAATTATGAGGGGTATTCATAGGGTTAATAGTGTATTTTCCCTAGAATGGGGGATTTCAAGGCTAGAGGGCATTTTGTAAAGGTGAGAGAAGAGAGATTTACAAAAAAACATGAGGGGTTTTTTTTTACAAAGAGTGTGGTTTGTGAGTGGATGAACTTCCAGAGGAATGGTGGATGTGGGCATAGTTGCAACATTTAAAAGACAGTTAGATAAATACATGAATAAGTAAGGTTTGGTGGGATATGGGCCAAGCCAAAGCAGGTGAGACTGGTTTAGTTTGGGATTATGCTTGCCATGGACAAAAGGACCTGTTTCAGTGTTGTATGACTCAATGACTCTATGACTCCAAGTTGTTGTTGTTGTTAGTAAACTTCTGTGAAAAGCACCTCAGCCTAATTATAAGCGGTCCCTGGACACACGAAGCAAAACTGTCAACATTTAATACAACTGCTATCAAGTGCTATGAAGAAACTTCAGCATAACTTCAGTGAAACATGGGAAAATGTTACATTGGTACTGAAAGTGTTTTTCTAAATTGGATCCTGAAACACATGATTAAAAGACTGAAAGAAGCCATCATTTTCCATCCCAACACATTGGCTCCTTGTACTTAGTTTGATAATGGAAATGAAAATATGTTCTCTAAGCTAACGTTTTGTGATTCGTAATCACAAAATAGTTGGAGGATAAGTCGCTGAACATTTCCCAGGGTAACTTTTGAGGTCCTTACAGTGATGGATGTAATGACCATAACTTTGGAGCAATGGACAATGTTCAGAAATGAGAAAATGAATTGATATCAAAAGTACAGGTACAATAAATCTGAGACATGTTGCATGATGATTCTGAGGTGAACGGAGAGTACAAAAAAAGATGAATGAGTTCAAAGGCAATATGTTAAACAAACTAAGGGACAACAAAAGCTCCAGAAACATATACTTGAGCATCTGTTAAAATGAACAAGCAAATTCAGCTGGAATGAAGTCAATGTTGAACATTCAAAATGTTACATTTGTTTAAAACCCTCATCTTCTTTGATAATTACTGTTCCTTTCTGTAATAATGATGGCAACTATTTCATTCCAGATACAATAAAGTATATATGTCAATAGATTTAATTGCCCATGATGTTTTCACCAAGAATTTAAAATGATATTTTCTGATCCATTGAGATAGAAATCAGTTCATAATAACACTACTCCTACCTTTTTAAAAAATATTTTTATTAGTATACAGTGACAAGCAATGTTATATTAATTCCTGAATAGCAGTTGAAATGTTCAAAATATCTTTTGCATAAGAAATCTCAGCAAAAACTATCAGTGCTTAAACTGCAATTTCAATTACTGATGTTACCAGGAACAAGGATTTTTTTTCAATGAAATGTCAACTGCTAACTCTTCACTAGCTTTGCTCATGATGGAATTCTGGCAAAACACTCATGAAGAGCAGGCTGATAACTGATGTAGGAGAAAGTGAAGACTGCAGATGCTGGAGATCAGAGCTGAACATGTGTTGCTGGAAAAGCGCAGCAGTCAGGCAACATCCAAAGAGCAGGAGAATCGACATTTCGGGCATGAACCCTTCTTCAGGAATGCCTGAAACGTGGATTCTCCTGCTCCTTGGATGCTGCCTGACCTGCTGCACTTTTCCAGCAACATATTTTCAGCTCTGATAACCAATGTACACATCTTTAAGGGTTTTCAAAACTGCAAAGCAATAGATGTGCAATTCAAATCAAAGTAATACAATATTCCGATCAGCAGTTCCAAAGAAAAGACTTTGTCCTTAAAACATGCTGTTGATCTCAGGATCTGTTGTGCTGTCCAAACATTGCATATCTACGAGAATCAGCATCTTTTAAATTGGTTAAGAGTAGTGCTATTCCACACAGCCAGGGTTTGTAATATGTCACATTATTTTCATATAATGCCAGATTATCAATGCAAGTCACTAAAAGAAAGTTTGTTCTTGGCTTCCAATTATGTATAACTTATGATTTCACAATTTGCGGTTACATACACTTTGCATATAAAGCTGATGAGCTGGAAGGCTCATTATCAGAAATTGGAACATTACTTTTTGCAAGAGGTGCTGCACTATCATTAAACAACATTGTATGATGTAAAGATGCAGCTTTAAACATAATTTAATTGTATTCTAATTCATGCTTTTGTATTTGGCTGAAAAAAAGTTTGTTTGTAAGTTAGTCATTATATGCAGAATATAAACAAATGTGTTATTTCACACATATGATAAATATGATTGCAAAGTTAATATTCATAGATTTTTGAGGGATACATTCAGCTTGTAACTCAGACCAGGAATGGGCGGCATGTTAAACCAATTTTAGGTGAGCATTGTTATAGTAATTACTGCAGGTATCTTTCAAATTAAAAAGATTGCATGATGATTAGACTATCCCTGAGTGAATTTTCCTAACTGAAGTTCAACAATTTAAGAGAACATATTGAATCTTCTGCCTCCAGTGACAGATTGACATTGACCCTACCTTGCCAGGATAAGAATGGAAAGAATTTTCACAGGTGTGACATTCTCTGATGTTTTATGTGAGAAAATGGGTCAGTGTGCGCAGTATGACCAATTTCATTACTGTATCCAAATTGACTCAAGTTGGTCTGAGACTCTGAGATGGGACAGGAAGTCGATTGTTAAAGTAAGGAAATACATGGTGCTGTTTCTGAAATAATCAAACTACCGTCAGATTTGATTAATTAGATTAAAACTGTAGCTTTTCAGGGAAAATACACTTGGCATTTTAACCATGCTCGGTGTAGTTTCGGATGGTTAGTCTTCTTCAGGGAATTGGATGTAGAATCCTGGAAAGACATTTAAAACAAAAGTTAGTTTTCAAGTTCATTTCATGATCCTATGATATAATCGTTGATTCTCGGATTGCTGTAAAAAAAGGTCAATATTGTTATAATGAAGCAATGCAAATATCCTTGTGGAACAGGGAAAAAGTGGGGACTCCAGATGCTGGAGATCAGAGTCGAGAGTTTGATATGGAAAAGCACAGCAGGTCAGACAGCATCCGAGGAGCAGGAGAAACTTTCGGGCATAAGTCCTTCGTCAGGAATTCCTAATAAAGGGTTCATACCCGAAACGTCGATTCTCCTGCTCCTCGCATACTGCCTGACCTGCTGTGCTTTTCCAGCACCACACTCTCGATCCTTGTGGAACAACTTTCTTGGGTTTTTCTGCTTGTGTTTAAGCACCAACATTGTTTTAAGTTTATCAACTTGCAACTTGAAAAAAAATACAAATTTGTGTAAAAATATACAAAAATGTTACAATGGGATTCTTCCAATTTAGCAGTAAATGTTAGCGTGTATAGACAATGGACGCTTTTTTTTGTTCTAAAGTAGCTACCTTTTGTGCTATTAACTAATAGGTTGCCTTTATAAACACTAAGGGTAATGCATTTTACTCCGACCTAAAACTTGTTAGTCATAGGAGCTGTGACTAACAACAACTGACTAATAGGTAATTGTAACTGACAATACTGTCCAAATATCACTCAACATTGGCGTTCAGGATCGTTTGACTTGGTTAAGAAAGTTATAAAAAATAGTTTCAAATTGATCGTTGTAAATGATCGGATTGTTATTTTAGTTTCTTCTGGCAACATTTTACATTTTCATTTCCAAAGAAGAAAAAGTACATGGGGTGTTCAAACGGGTTGACCGGATGTCGCTCATGACGAAGCGGGCTTGCTCGAGAAAGGGTATATTTAACAACTTTTAGCATTTTAATAAAATAAAACGTACCCCACTGTTGTCAACTGAATTCGCTTCTTTCCAGCTTTTGTCATAATAAAGTCACGAATTAATTAGAAACAAAGCAGATGTGTGTGCCAGATTTAAATGAAGCATGGTCAAAATGATATTTAAGTCAACATATTTGAAAAACACTGTCCATTTCGTACTGAAGACTTAGATGTGCGTGTAATGAATGCGAGTATTGTGAAATGATTATTTTCCCTTTCCAAGGCTGCGTATCTTAAAAAAAAGTCCCACCTTCACACAATTGTTTCATAATTTCCCATTTTAATCACTAATCTAAACAGGTGAGATGCGAGAATTGATTTTATTTGCGTCCAGTTGCAAAGTGCAAAAGGTCTCAAAATGTTTCCAGACGAAATGATGTGCCAAAATGTAACTATATGTTTTCTCGCCTGTTCTGTTCACTTGCTAAGTCAATAGCTTCAAAGTTGGAGGGACGAGCAGACGGATTTGAAAGCAGCAGATCGTAATGGAACTCAGACCTAATTCACTACTTGTCAGGGATTCCCAATACTTCTGGCTAAATTCATAACACAACTACATTGAAGGGACTTTTACTTCTCTCTGTTCTCTCTTTCTCCCAAGTCATACCTTCTCCAAGTGGTTTGCGTCCCGCCTCCTGTCAAACTTCACACGTTAATCTCAAGAGATCGTAATTGCCACGCAATATCAAAATTTTCACCTGACTTGGAACTTCTGAAATAGGTACTCTGGTGAAAAGCTGTTGATGGAGCATATGCACGTAAGTTTGCCGCCACTGTTTTGAGACCGGCGGATCTGACAGTACATATGCAAAGTTATTATTCTATTACACTCTTTACCGCCGGCTTCTATTGTAGTCTCTAAACTCCCTGGCATGAAGGATATGCTGTACTTTCTCCTTACAGCCATTTCCATCACTGGAGAAGGAGGTAGTTAAATAATACACACATTTCTGTCGGTTGCTATTGATCATAAATCAGCGATTTGAATAATGCCTGCTTAGAATTAAAGGGTCAGCATGATATTTCAAATAAAGCAACGTAAAATGGGGAGGCTGTTCATCCATTAGTCTGAAATGCTAGGCTAGCCCGAACAAGAAAGTCAAAAGGAGCTCTGTTTAAAATGCTTTAATGATCCTACGAAGCTGATTTGTGCACTACGTAATTTCAGATTTTGGTATGAAAAAAAATCTAATTAAATCTAGTAGTGGAGGACTGGAGATGTTTGATAACTAAAATCTTCATCAGCAATTTATCTTCCTGTAGCATAAATTTACTGCAAAGCTGTGCTTTCATAGCTCTGACGAGTCCTATTAATCTTCTTCAGCAAGTTTTCGATGGGAGTCTACAGCTATTTGCGCCATGTGATCTAGTAATATCTAAATTGTCATCTAGAAGGGCAGAAGGGAGTTTCCAGCCTCAACCACTCCGTCTGTGGCAGCATAAGTAAAATCGAATAGCTAACCTATTTTCATCCGAAATGATCAATTGTTTAATATCTTACACCGAAATATTCATATGTAATGTAAATCCAAATGGAGGGGGGGGGGGGGGGGATGCTGTTGGTGGTTTTGGATGTTGGCAGGCTGTGGAATCTTCGGCCCAGGCCACTCGATGTGCACGACATTAGAGAAATATAGAAACAACGCTTATCTGTATACATTACGGAGTCTTATTGATTAACTCGTCCGTTTAAGAGAAACGAGAAGACCAACTCATTAGCCGAAATAATTAGGAAGAAACAAGATTTCAGCAAGTAATTGTGCACAATGGAATCAAGTAATCAAGTTACATGCATTAGGCAAGGATGTGTGGTGGGGTGGGAAGGAGGTGTGGGGGGTAGCGGTAGTGTTGATTGTGGATGGAGACTTGCTAATAGCCATTCATGTGAGATAGCAGATCATCTAAGCCATTATTTTATAAAGAGCAAAATTGGGGTTTGATAAATTTGCCTGCATCAGACAATGCCATGTCCAGAATCCCCTCTGGTTTAGTAGTTCTTGGGAAATTACTTGATCGTCAACGTTTTTATGCAGAACTTTAAAATGACAGTTTTTGCTTTTGGCATTGAAATGGTGCTGAGGATTAAAAAAAAGCATCGCGCAGAAATTGTTCTGTGGTGAATTATAAACAAGCATCCACAGACATAATAAATGTGATTGTAAAGTTCAGATCAGATAGCTAGCAGTCATTTTAAGGAGATAGAACATCACTGTGTAGCCCTATTGCAATGTCATGCCACGGCAGAGTCAAACTTATCTCTTACTATTATCACCCTTACAAACTACATCTACTTTGGTTGTAAAGAGGAGAGAGAAGGGGAAAGGAAGAGATAGAAAAATGCTGGCGTTCTGCCTAAAGAGAAATCATTGAAACAAATTAATCCTTCGCCGGTTAAATTGACATGGCAATCCATCATCGCAGAGCCTGCCTCTGAAAGCAATCTACTGGCTGCATGTTCTCAGATTGGCCCTGAGGGCACAGAGACAGATAGAGAAGGGAAAGGGGGGGGGGGGGGCGGGGAGGTGGGGGGAAGAACGCGCCTGTAACCTGCACCTTTAAATGAACAACAAAGTGTTCATGGACGAAATGTAAAAACAATACAAGAAACCGGAAAGTTAAAGCAGCAGCCAACTCACTGATTAATGAAAGTTAAAACGAGCTCTGATCTGACTGTTCACAGAGAAAGACAAGACAGGCAGCAGGTGAAGCGGGCCACTGCATGTTCCCATCTCTTAAATAAACAGTACGGTGCTATGGTTTAAAAAAGATACCGTGCTAGAACCGGCAGTTATAAGTAAAACCGAATTTAAACTCGGCAGCTGTATATGTGTGTACCTTTAGCACATGACAAAATAAACATTGCTTATTTTAAATGACGCATAAGAGGCTGCCTTATCTTAACCATGAAGAGGAACCAGTTGCAAACAACAGAACTCCTACTGATTCATAAATAGGAGGGAGAGGGATGCAATGCTAATAGTGTATCTGCATTAACGATGATCTTGGTGAGATTGGGGGCCATGGTGTTATAGGCGTGGGGATAGACTACTCATTTGCTTATAATGCTTCATTGAGACTTGAACTCACATTGAGAACAAACTTGGTCTCAAGAAAGCGTTGCGTGAGAGACGGCCGAAATCACGAGATGGGTGAAGGGATGTGGCGAAAGGCTGTTCAGGGTGGCGAGTGAAACCTTTAAACAATATATTAAGAAGAAAGGCTGCTGAACACTGGCGTTTCCCCAATAATTAAAGCGGACAGTGACAAATTGGTTTACATCGGTAACACAAATCCTGTCCGCAGCAGTCTGAAAGCAACTTCCAAAGTTATATAAAAACAGTTTTTCTTTTTAAGTAATTATCTCTTTTTTTCCAAAAGAAGTTAATTTCGCAGCTCTAAATAAACACGATTGTTCCCAGTTCCCAGACAGGAGCATTCAGGACACAATTTATTTCATTCATTTATTTTAAGCACTCAGTTTCTAACTCTATTTTGGGAGCATATCACGACATGCATAAGTTTGTTAACCAAACTTTCACTCTTTTTTTGTCGCAAATCATCTTTCTGACACCCCCTATTGACAGCTCCGGTTTATTGTTTGCTTCTTGGGTCTATGTGTATCGATCATAGCTCCTCGCTACGTTTCAACATCATTTATGGAGAAGTGTAAGTGGATTCAAAGTGCGTCGCAAGTTTGACCGGCCTAAGAATGTGGGGTTGTCTGAAGGAACCAATTGTTGCCAATTATCATTTGTCGCAAAATGTAATTTATAATCCATGCACAGTCTATGGGGAAGGTCACTTATAAAATATGATTAAAAATATACCATACTTTTCTTTTTAAAAAGCAGAATTACTAACCTGGCATTTCACAAGAAATCAACTGTTTCTGAACATTTGCTAGCTCAATCGCTATACAGTTTGGAACTAGCCTGGTCATTTACTCCTCCTTTTTCATATCTTCATATTAGACAATACCTTAGAGAAGTTTATGACAAGGGAACAATTCTAATCCTCTACTCTCTAGCAAACGCAAAACATCAGGGAGTTCCTATCAGCATTCTTGTCTATTTTGCATCTTTCCGCCTCGCTTTCAAACTCCATCAGATTTATTTTACGTGTTCATTAGCCTGGTTAACCTTTGCTAGATCTTGGGCCGGCATGGGTTAATCAGGGCAGCACCGTGAGGCCTGGGGTCAGAGGCGCCCCGTCTTGCCCTTGGAGTGCTGGGCTTTTTTTTGTTGGTGGTGCTGGAAGGTGAGGGTGAGCGCGCTTTCTCTTTTTCTCTCTCATCCTCTCGAGCAGCACCATCCTCTCCACCTGCAGCTCTCAGTTTATCTCTGGGGAGTGCAAAACAGGAGATGACACTCTACAAATCGCTAATTAGACTTTCCCAGATAGCCCGGGATGCGGTTTGCCTTTTCGCTTCTATGCAGCTTTACAGCTAAATATAGACGGAAGCTTAATTTATTTAAAATGTTAACATGCAGCTTTGCTTCGGTATCCTGCAGGGATTTTTTTTCCAAAAGTATATCCATTTGCATCAATGTTATGACACCTAGCATTATCTGTGTGTACATGCATTGGAATGTATAGATATACTGTATTTATATAGGGAGACGAACTGTATCTTTCCATACACCTGCCTTTAACGTATTTACACTTCAGTCAAATGAAATTTAGTAGTGTGAAACTTACACAGACATCCCTCATACTGATTATTTCCGTTTCTTCTCTGTTCCCCCCTATAAGTCGGCAGCCTGCTTTTTAAATTCCTCAACATGACACTTTCGCCCACTGTCAGAAATCACCTCCTAATCAGCGTCTATCGATTTCCGCATTTTTTTTTCGCCTGTTTCTCCACACCTGAAACACATCCTTTAAACCTCTCTCTTTACACACAATGATTTACCCCTTTGCTCTCTGCTCACCAACGAAAAACCAATCGATATGCCCGTGTTATTTGTGTGTGATCAGTAAATATTTGGCCTAGTGACATCTTCAGCTTCCCTCCCAATCGATACAGGACCCAACAGGCGGCGTGCCGTAATTTGTAGACAACTACCGTCTCCATGTTGTACCTTTTTCTCGTTTTATTCTGCCTGCTCTTCTGTTAAGCTCAATTTCTTCTTGACTCAACCTCGGAGTCACGCCCAGTATCCTTTTAATGCGACAGGATTCTTAATAAGCTAGACGTCTAGTTATCAGCAACTTTCCATTCATGAAACAAGGTGAATCTTCTTACGGCTAGACTGTACATAATAGCTGTATAACACAGAATGATTAATGTCAACCGGATTTTTGTTTTGTAATGCCGTGCATTCAAAAAGACAATATCTCCGGCAATCCATGAATTGTGGCTATCTTCCACGATACGATATACTTCGCCTTGCTAAAGTGTTATTTCTGAGAAAATTATTTTTTTCAGCTTTCAAACCGGCAAATGCAGTACAGTCCGTACATGACGGTTATTTGAGTGGGGACGCTTGCTAAAAGAGAACTTGGAAATCAAGGAAACATTTCATTTTGGAACGCAATGCTATAATGTCAACTTTTCTATTGGCGAGGCCAGAGGGTTAGCAATACGTTTGATCCCTACGTTCCTACTCAATTAGACCATAATGTTATTTGCTTTCACTTCAAACATACACCACTGGATGCAATCACTCTCAACTTTAAATATATTTCTCAACATTATAATAAAATGTGTGAAGCCAAAAGAAGCGGTTGCCCCCCCATCTCCAAAATCAGCTTTGCGCAGAAATTACTTCGCTTGGTAGTCAGCTTCCCTACAACTGAACTTGCTCGTGCCTTTTGAGAAATCGTAAAACAAAACAGCTAGCTAGCTGGGGTTAGGCTGCACCTGAAACATATCCAGTCAGTTGGGCATCCTTAACAATTGAAAATACGCTAAGATATAGGTATGTTCAAAGATCTTTATATTGGATTCCCATTTTACTTGCAGATTTGCTTATTTTATTTCCTCCTAAAACACAAAAGCATCAAGAAATCGCCTCTGGACAAGCGGCGTATTTTGTTTCTGCAAATGTATATGTAAGGCCAGTAGAAATATCTATATCATGTTTAGGCTCTCATATCTTTTGTGTCATTAGAAATGGCTGTATGGAAACGTAGTGGAGCGGCTAATACTGGCAAGATTTGGAAGTGCACATGTACTTAATGATTTAATTGCGGCAGATTCCTAGCCCAGAAACCGGAGGGTGAGCAGTATTTAGCTGCAATCAGGCCAGAAATGTTGCACAAGATTTTTCTCTTGAAAGAGCGCCTATGTGTCCATTGAAGGGCACTGATCCGAAAAGACAGAGGGGACAAATAAAAATCGATCTGCAGCGACCCTGGCCGTCCTTTTCACACGATTCACACACAATCCCCTCTCCACTCTGCCAAGACAAAGGCCTGAGGCTGGGAGATTCTCCATCAGCCACAGATAGCCTTTCGAAAACGCGCAGATAATTTTACACAGGGCACAAACCGCATTCTATGTCAACAATTCATCTCAAAACCTCAAAGTAATCTTCGCTCTTCCACGGGAGCGTTGATGGGGTAAGGACTGAGGTTGTGAAGGAGGGAAGGGGTGAGGGGGTGGGGAGCGGTTAAACGTTGGGGCAAATCATTACCTTTGTGTTCCGAAGCTCAAACAACTTTATAGAAGGAATATACTGAAACCAGATATACTTGGACCTAACAAAGTTCCCTAAACTCCTGTTACCAAATCAGCCACCATTTCGAAGGGCGGGGATGGTAAAAAGGGTTGTAATTCAATTTTTCTATATCTCTGTCTAGTCCTAACTGAGCGGTAAAGTGTCTGTGATTAGCTTATGATTTGAACCGTTTTCCTGTACTTTTGCTTTTGCAATGAGAAAGATTGATTGGGAATTTTAGTAAAGGCTGTGAAACTGATCACAGCAAAGGGGACGAAAATTGCCCAGGACAGGGCAGCCTTTGGGTGGGGGGGGGGGGGGTCGGTGGTTCTGGTAGGGTTTGGGGCGGGGTGGGGGGGTGTTGTTTAGATAACGCGGCTCGCATTCCGCTACACTTTCACTAGCTTCAGCGGCCGCGGGACTCCCAGAAAGTGCACCAAAAGATTGGGCGAAAGTTGAAATGGCAAATCGAAAGTGCTTCCCTGCTTTCTGAATATTTATGCAAAGCCTCTCGCTTCTCGCCAAAGGCATAGCCTTCTATCAGTTTATACTATCGGTCGCGCAAACAGATGACGGCCGATGGAATGAATGATTCTCTTCAATAGATAAATAGATCAGGTGAGGAGGAGACGGAGCCCTCCTTTAGTTCACCTGCCAGAAAAAAAAGAGATTCATCTCACTCAGTACTTTCCAACTCAGTTCCGCCAAGATTCACAACTTCCTGTGTCCAGAGGAGATTCGAACCCATCACGACGCAAATAATTTCGGACACTGAACAAAGACAATTGCGGGCGATGATGTTTGGTATGTTTTTTTTAAAATAAATATATGTGTTTTACTTAGGGGAGCGAAGGTGCGTTTTTCTTGGTCAAGACATGATCGTTCTTAAACACCTATATTTATTAACCCATCTCTATAATTTTGACATCAGGCAGGTTTTGAATTTCAACACATGTTCTAATTCGGAAGATATTGAATATCCGTTAAGACAATTAGGGTTTTTTTTGCTTTATTTAAGGTTGCATCTTTTTTTAAGAAAAGACATTAAATCAGGCTTGTGCTTTTCTATCGTTCTCTCCTTCCCTCTCTCTCTCTCTCTCTCCCTCTACGTTTGGATGTTTTGACAATAAACCACCGGATTATTGTGTGCATTGTCTCCTAAGTAATAGCGATCAGCCCCCGGACTTTCGTACCTCGGAACGGGTCGCTGTCTCGCACCCGCGATGCAATAATGGAGATATACACCCTTACGACCAGAAATATGACAAATCTCGACAACTTAGAATTAAAATGAACTTCGATTTTTTCCCCCTCCTCAAGATGGGACTCGTAGTAAGCGCAGAAATCCAACGGCTCTTTGCCTTGCAAAGTAGATTTAGTTAAATTTTAGTTGTTGGTTAAACTGCAGTATAATGGTGATTTGATTTATATCACGAGATCATTTTTAAAACTTTCTTCCTAAAAAAACAAATAAAATACCGAATCATCTCAGGAGAGAAAATAACCGTGTTTACAATCAACAGATTTTGTTTTTTGTAATTTCATAATAAATTGGTACTCACCACCTTTATCTAGATCCTCGGACGCGTCTGATGATTTGAGGGTTTTAAAAATAGTATATTTACTTACTGGGAAAGGAAGCGCCCGGTTTCGATTTGGCTCTGCTGCGTTAGGAGAGCCGCTTTTTGAAGGGGGGGAGAAAAAGCAAATCTGTTACCAATCGTTTGTTTTGGAAATAAGACACATGCCTAGTCACCTAAGTCAAGCCAGCGTCCAGGCAGATCTAGAGGGGAAGAAGCACAAAGCGACCGAGATCAGCAGTTCCGCTCGGTAACGTCCGAGTCAATTAGAGAAAAAATCCTAAAGAATTAATCACATTAAAAGTGCAGAAGTTTTTTTTGTTGGGGGGGGGGGGTTGTATAAAAACGCGTTGTGAGCGAGCAGGCGCCGCGCTCCCTGTGAATGGCTTGTCTCCTCTGGAGTTCTACAGCGACACTCCGTACGCTAGGTGGCAGCCAGATACTGTACAAGATTTTGACAAATTCTCCAGCATATGCTGCGATTTAGCACTGTAAATTTTTCAGAAGCCCGCTGCACTGACAGCTCCCGGCGGTTATCAAAGTGCCACAAGTCACCGCTTAAAAACTGCAATGACTTTGAGATCACCGGAACACAATGGGAATCACTTTCTCCATTCATTGTGTTGTAATGCACTTTTTTGAAGGGGGGGGGGGGGTGAACGGCGGGGGAGAGAGACAGAGAGAGAAACAGGGCAAATTCATAGGGGCCACAAATTCAATAGATCTAACTGGTTATCAGGGAACAACTGGGAAGGAAGTGGCATCCAGTCCGTCTTATAAATAGGTTACTTTGGCAATGCCATGGTTGTACCCATTGCAATAGTCAATTTAGCAAATCCTATATTTTCGATCAGCCCTTTACCAAGCACTTAAATTGCAAGTAACTGACTTCCAACTAACACGCTGTTTTGAGTCGCAGTAAACTAAAGTAACTTCTGAAATTAATCAAGTGCAACCTGTCCATTTGAAATAAAGAAAGCAAGGATTACATTCACTAATAACAAATCCAAACTTTTGGATACATCTCGAAAAAAGTTATTAGCAGGAATCACTAGTCGTCTGATAACACTGATATCATGGCACGGTAGTTTAATTAATAACAAGAGACATTCACTTCATATTTCTCAAAATTAACTGCATGTTGCATTTAAGACAGTTGAATGTCAAGACTTCATACAAGTCTTTTGTTTGGTCTTTTACCAACGGTTAAATTTGAAAAGATGCATGCAATTTGCAGATTATGAAATATCACTGTAGATGCTATGCTGAAGATGCTGTCCAGTCTTTGCTGATGTGTGTGTGGTTTCTGTGTCAAATGAACATCAAGACGAAATTGAATTTGTTTACCTTCAAGTAACCAGACCATAGTGGGTTATACTTTTTGATCACTTTATTGAATTGTAAGCACTTTGCGAAGAGACTGGTGTCAATTAGTATATGCGTTCAAGTAGGTTTTTGAAAGAAAGTCGACACGGCAGAGGGAAATATTTCTTCTCAGGTAACGGTATTTCAGATACTAGCTACTACACCTCAAACGGAACACCTGTTTCATGCAATGTATCCTCGATCGTGTGCCATATACCTGAATGTTTGTAATTTCACATTGTATATGTTAACTGGGGAATTGCACAATCATCGTTTTAGCACGTAAATATTTGAACATTACTAGTAACACGTACTTTGTATTTTCAAGACTTATTTGTCAAATATACAGAATTCCTTCTAAAATGCGTACGGAAGTGTGTATAGCATGTGAAATGCGCATTTAGAACCGAGCGCCAGAGAACTCTCACACATTGAAATTTCCTTCTATGATATAATTCTCGTTATTTTTCTCTCCATGCGATTTATTTGACAGACATATTTCGCAAACTCTCCATTACTACAATTAAAGATAAACTACAATGCGGCCAGAGCTTTCAAAACCACTGAGTTTACCTGAATGTATATATTTCTCACGAACATAATATTTGCCAATTTTGTTCAGTTGAAACGTCAATTTCTTAGTTAATGCTGGTAGCGCTACCAATGAACTAACCCCATGCAACCCGAATAACCAAAAAAAAGGTATAAATAGAGTTGTCTTTCTTCCAAAACAAAGACAGTGGAAATTCGAATCCATTGTTACAGAAGGGCAGGGAGAGCAAGTGACATCGGGGTATCTCCGCTCCAAAGATTCGCCGCTCTTCCGCAGAATTTTGGGTATTTTATTTCGAAATTATTTATTAATCTGCACGCATCTCTATATGTCTATCTGTGTACCTTACTAACTATCTGTACACTTCAAAGCTCTTTTTACTTTTAAGTATTTCAAAGTAATCGTGATAGTTATCCGTATTAATAATGGTTCATCAGATGAATAAGACCCTCTCGAGTATTCTTGTTTTTTTTCTCAGGCTACACACCTTCTGCAATGTAAAGGGACAATTATTCTTCATAAAGCAGCTGTAGCTGATTTCTGACATAGCGGTCCTTAATTTCATTTGGGTACTTCCATAAAATCTCTAGTAATCCTCGTCACACTTCTAACAGCTCCCGTTAGGATGTCTCAATCAATGGGAAATCATCTCCGTCAATGCTGCATCTTCAATGTTAACTTTTTTTTGCTCGAAGTTGACTTGTGAATAGCATGGGTTTCCTGGTATTAACTGTGCATTGGTATTCGGGAATATGATTAGTGCAGAAGCGTTGGAAATTATATAATGAAAATACTATAGAACAACAATATATAATGCAGCTATAGCCTTGCAAGCTTTACCGTGGATTTTTAAAATTAATATCAAGTAAGGTTTTCATAATGCAAGGTTCCACCTCAAATAAAGGACATATTTAACAGTAACCTGAATTGGGTTTGTTCAATGTTGCTGTATTCCTAGCCTTTTTTGTACAGTATTATATTAGATTATTTAATCCCTATATAATGTTAATCTCTGATAGTCAAGTTTAAAATATTTCATTCTGTCTCGTACCCAATTTCTTGCAGATTTTTTTTTAAAGAAAATCTGGGTGTATGTGTTGTATGGGGGTAGGGAAGTGGGTGGCTGGTTGGGAGAGGGAGGTGGATGTAAGAAATAAAAAACTTATTTTTTCGAAGTAGACCTCTGCGCATGGATGTAATGTAAATTTGTTGCCGGCCAGGACGTGCTGGATAATAAGTAAGGTGCCTATCCAATGCGGTGCAGGGGGCGGGCCAGATGTCCCAGCCCCTCGAACCTAAAGCTCTGACCAGTCGCCTTTGATTGTCAGTCGCCAGCAGCCGCCGCTTGGCTCCGTCACTCGGCAGCGCCATATAAGGAAAGCATCTCCATAGAAACGTGTCAGTTTCAATAGTCGTGTCAAAGTTCACTATATACAGCCATCCGCGCAGATTTCCCCTTTCAGAAAAATTACTCCGCAAGCCCGCTCGTTCAAATCGGATTCACTTCCAACCCCCTTTTGCATATTTGATCAGTTTGATTCTCTCTCTCTTCCCTTATTTTGCCTCCTCTCGCATGAGAGAGGTTCTATAGCTCCCTTTTTTTCCACGACGTCGACTCCTTTTTTTTGTAGTCTCTCTCTCTCTCTCTCTCTCTTTTTGCTGGCGAGTTGTTGACTCTCTTCGCGTGTATGTGTGTGCAGTTCAACCAGTACCAGTACGGCGGAGAATTTATGATCAGTTGATGTTCGGGCACTTCTACTCCGGATCGTACATCTGCCTTCAAGAGTCGATTCTCTCTCTCTCGCTCTCTCTTTTTTTTGTTTTTTAATCTTTAACCTTTCATCCCCCTTCGTCCTTTTTTTTAATGGGATTTCTGAATGGCTGACTGCGTGCTGCCCTGGTCCTGGCCCCCCGACACTCGCTTCTTCTCTGCCGATCGGGTTTGAACTGCTACTCTCTCTCTCTCTTTCTCTCCCTCTCTCCCTCCCTCTCTTTTTTTTCTGTTGTCAGCTAATCGACTCTTCTTTCTTCATTCTTCCCCCAACACCACCCCCACCTCCCCCCTCCCCAACACCACCTCATCTGCCGATTCAAAAGACAAGACATTTTTTTTTGTCTGATAATACTCTGCCCGAGATATGGCAATGGTAGTCAGTACGTGGCGAGACCCGCAGGACGACGTGGCCGGAGCACAGGGCACACAGCCACCCCCGCCTCAGCAAGGACCGCAGCCGCCTTCTGGAGCACCTCTTACCCCGCAGACCCCAGGCCAGCCGGGAGCTCCGGGAACCCCGGCCCAGCCTAACCAACAGAGCCAGCAACAAGGCGAGAAGCAGCAGCAACACATCGAGTGTGTGGTGTGCGGGGACAAATCGAGCGGCAAACACTACGGCCAGTTCACCTGCGAGGGCTGTAAGAGTTTCTTTAAGAGAAGTGTGCGCAGAAACTTGACGTACACATGTCGTGCCAACAGGAACTGCCCCATAGACCAACACCATCGCAATCAGTGTCAGTACTGTCGCCTGAAAAAATGCCTCAAAGTCGGCATGAGACGGGAAGGTATTGAGAATTCATTTATTTAAAATGTTTGAGCTACTATAGCCAGCCCCTTACTTCCCACTCCCCCCAACCCCCACCCTGCAGAAAAGAGCTCTCACTTCCATTCCATAAAGTTGTTCTGTGTTGTTGAACGCCAGTTAAAATGAATTGCTGGTGCCTCTCTGTACTTTGCAGAGTGCTTGGGGCCGAGAAAGTCGTATAAGTGTTCTTGTAAACGTTATTTTTTTTCTCTTTGATTTCAGTGTGTGTGTGTGTTTGAGAGAGAGAGAGAAAGACAGTATGTGTGTGTGTGTGTCTGTTTGAAAATAGTCAGATGAGGACTAACCGTAGAAAGCGTGCTTTGATTGCAATCTAATTTGAAAAATGTGTTATGCTACACATGAAACTTCTCATGAAAAGAGGGGAGGGTATTGAGAATGCACGGTGCAAGTTGGAGCAGTTTGCAGAGTAAAGTCCAGATAGTAAAATAAATCAGCCATTGTTGTAAAATATTCAATCAGTTTTTGCATGCTTTAGGGAAATGACATAGTAAAATGGTATAGCAGTAATGGGTTTAAAATGTGCAGTCTGGCTTTAAAACATGTTGTACAGTCGGTGGGAATTAAAATTAAAATTATAGTGTATGCACAAGCTATTGTTGTTTGTAAATGGCTAGGGGTGTGTATTGTATGCAAACTGTCTGAAAATGTGGTAAGATTCAGGTTTCAATATCTGTAGTCTGTTCTTTTCGCACTGCAGCAGTCCAAAGGGGAAGAATGCCACCTACACAACCGACTCCAGGCCAATTCGCCTTGACAAACGGAGATCCACTCAACTGCCATTCCTATTTATCGGGATATATCTCCCTGTTACTGCGGGCCGAGCCCTACCCGACCTCCCGCTACGGCAGTCAGTGCATGCAACCGAACAATATCATGGGCATTGAGAACATTTGTGAACTGGCCGCTCGGCTGCTCTTCAGCGCCGTGGAATGGGCGAGGAATATTCCTTTCTTCCCGGATCTGCAGATCACGGACCAGGTAGCCCTGCTGAGGCTGACCTGGAGCGAGTTGTTTGTTCTGAACGCTGCCCAGTGCTCCATGCCTCTTCATGTGGCTCCTCTCTTAGCCGCCGCTGGGCTGCACGCGTCCCCTATGTCTGCAGACAGGGTCGTTGCTTTCATGGATCACATAAGGATCTTCCAGGAGCAGGTCGAGAAACTCAAAGCTTTGCATGTCGACTCGGCAGAGTACAGCTGCTTAAAGGCTATCGTCCTCTTCACTTCAGGTAGGAATATATTCATTCCAGAATATGGCTGATCTGTAATCAGAACAGCCATGATATCAGATCTGAGTAAGCATGCAGTCATATACTCAGCTCTCATCTAAATGTAGTGTCATGTATGCTTTCTATAATATCGACATTAAAATAGACAGGGCGAGAATGCCTTCATATTTTAGCACAATGTTAGTTTTAAAATATGAAAATATTTAGTGAAAAAATACATTTAGTCACTAGTGATGATTTTGTCTTAAAGGCGGTTACTGCACATTTTACATGCCTAACGCAACATTTATGTAAAATTACGTGTAAATGAAAATCTGGGGAGCGATTAAAATATAGCTATGTTTTGACATTTTACAAACATTATAGGCTCTGTGGAATGTCCCTCATACTATGTGCAGAATTGCTGCATTTAAGTTGCAACAGGAGCGCAAGCATTCATCTGGGCTGAGTATAAAGCTTTCAGGGATTGATATCAGGAAACAGAAATTTTCAGTTTATGTGGGAAAGCGGTTCACAATCCTTTCCTTGTTGTCTTAGGGTGATCTGGGTATCCAGAGGACTCCCTGGACCCCTTCCAATGCTTGGGTCGTGACCCAAGCTTCCTTTTCTATATTATTACTTCACACATTAAAAAAAAGATGCTTTTCCATCACGTCCTTTTCAAAAAAAATTTTTTTAAAAAACTAATCAAATTAGAAGCGAACATTTTGTTAGTGGGAAAAATCCAGGCATTTGAGTTTAAGTGGGGGTGACGTGTTGTGTGTTTGCTTTAAGTTATCACATGCCAGTTTTTATGAAGTAGTATTTTTCTTAGACTTTTTTTTATACTTGAATTACTAACCGACTTGGAAATACTTTTAAATATTGTGCGGTTTATTTTGTTTGTTCAGTCTACTTGATCCTACTCAACCAAGAGCAATCGATGACATTACCATAGCAGTTAATTTATTACTATTTGTAAAATGTCAGGCCTTGTGTGCAGCGAAGCAAACTCACTGTTTTGTGAGCACTTTGGTGTTACACGCTATTGGAAGGAAAATATATACGCATAGATGTATAACGTTGCTCGCCGAAGATGGCCAAACCTGATTTAAGTTTAGAAAACCCAAAAGTATTATATAAAATGTGGTTGCGAATGGTTGCTATATCTATGCTTTGTGTTTGCTTTGATGCCTATAATAATATGCGTCTGTTGGGCTGGGTTTAGAGCATTGCAAGATGCAATGGCTAGGTCAGGTCACAACCTATGCTCTCTAATTAAAGGTCCTATGCAAGTATGGGTGTAGTTTATTTAATCCTACACTTTTTTTTCTAATATATTTCTTTTTTCACTCTTTTCTTTGTGCCCATTTCCTTAATGAAGATGCTTGTGGCTTGTCTGATGTGGCCCATATAGAAAGCTTACAGGAGAAATCGCAATGTGCTCTGGAGGAATATGTTCGCAGCCAGTATCCGAACCAACCGACCCGCTTTGGGAAGCTTTTACTTCGTCTCCCTTCTCTTCGCACCGTCTCATCTTCTGTCATCGAGCAATTATTCTTCGTCCGTTTGGTAGGTAAAACCCCCATAGAAACTCTGATCCGTGATATGTTGCTATCTGGGAGCAGCTTCAACTGGCCTTACATGTCGATTCAATAAATAGAAGGGGGAGGAAAAAGGCAAGTGACATTATTTTGCAAATTCCTTCTGTAATGGGAGGAAATAAAAGGCTGTTACAAGTTTACCTATGTGACACAAAAAAAATGAAGAGAGGGAAGAAAAAAGAGGACTGTGGATTTCAATGACTGTACACGAACTTAGAAAAAACGCGTTCAAAAACTCTCCTGTGTCGTTCAGAACAACTTGCTACTTATCATTTTTGTAACAAAAGGAAATTAGTCTTTTATTTTGGTTTATTTTGTAAACTTTTGAGAAATATCGATATAAAGATAAGTGCATTTAAACAAGAATTTCAAAATTAGGAGGAAAGAAAATAACATTTTCCAAATTATTATAAATTGTCCTGTGTCTATGTATCTATAGCTGTTTTGTATTTTTCCTGGTTTCAAACCAGTCTCCTCTGTGATTCTCTACTAATAATTTTGATATAACCATTGCTTCTTATCAGATACGGTGTATCACGTAAATATGTTCTGCAAGAATTAAAACTGAATCCACTAAAACGTTAGACGAAAGGTTTTATTGACAGGATTGAAACTTAATGCTGGAAACGCACTTATAGTGTTAACTCATAAGACGTTTAATTTTGGGGAAATGGACGGCAGACTTATATTAAATGATACACACTTGTAATTTAAAAATCCATTGTTGAAAACTCGTTAATATTGACATGTGGAGGGGGGCGGGGTGGGGGGGAAGGACTACATTGTTCGTATATTTCTGAAGCAGAAATATTTTATGTGTCCAAGACACAGAACAATTTTGTTTCATTAAATTTAAGAACATTTTAGTGATCTGAATGTGGCTCCATTTAGTTCCTGTTGCAGTATAGAGTCCGACCAGGCTCCAAAAAGAACGCCTGTTTGTATATTTCCGACCCATTTGTAACAATTATCAACCCGTTGCCCTTTTAAAGGAAAAATAACGCCACAATTTCTTTTCTTGGATTCAGCATGGAACTCTATGTCGGCACTTACTATTTGACATGTGGTTAATTAAGTATCTAGAGTTTACAGTCGTGTGTACAAACTGAAGGTTTTTTTTAAAAGTGCAACATTTCTGTACTGTAAGAGTTATGATTGGATTGTTTGGTCAGTCCTGTGTGTTATATTCAAGAAAAATGAAAGTGTTCGGAGATTATAATATTATTTGATATATGGAACTTTTTCGCTGTTACAACTGTATGTTCACCCAAGGAAAAAAAATCTCATTACAATGGTCAAACACCGCAGTTTACTGGAGTCATTACAACTCGTGGATTATTTGTCTTATTTACTCAATATACCTGTATAGTTTACTACCACTGTCTGTAGTAGTGGGCAAACCACATGCTCTTTCAATGAAAGGATAAACCGTGGACTCATGCTGCTCCTTGTCTTTTGGGTTTAGCAGTGACACCTTAAAGAAACAGTCGAACAACCCCAATATGAGACGCCGTTCTCCTCCCCTTTTAAATTCAAAATGCCATAGGGATTTTGACCACCGACCCTTATTTAGTTCTAACTTAAGTGCCTGTGCAACCAATGTACATTAGACAGGTGTTAGGAAGCATGGATCATTATGTGTTTTAATGGTCAAGTTTTTGTTTTGAAGCTTATTGTGTCTAAAGTTCACGCACAGAACACACTTAAACAAGCAATTGCTACTAGGAACAGTGTTGATTGTAAATAAAATATATTAAATGAGATTTATTCAAAAAGTATGTCTGGAAAAATGTGGTTGCCAATTTTTGTTATTGGAAGTTCTTCAAACTGAGGATGATGTGACTGACGTTTGATGTGTAGCACTATAAGTGAGCCTGATTTAATGTATATAAATATAAATTCATTTGATTTTTTTATATATGGGAATAGACTGTGAGAGCATGGCCACAGGTCGCTAACACATTTTACATTTGTTACATACATGTAAATGTTGGATTGTATAGAGGTTATACATTTTGGCGATTGTTTGCCTTCAGTGCTCCCATATTACCCTTGTACTAAAAGCAAAACACAAAAAAAACAGAGCGAGCTGGTTTGAGTTGGCCAAGCCATTTGTTCCAAGCTTTTCTGGTAGTGCTGCTACCTACACTGCAGTGTGAAAACTTGCATTTTTGTCCCTTTTACAAAAAAAAGACAAAAAAAACTTTTTTTGTGTGTGTGGCTATCTAGCCACATACTACATCATGTTGTGGTCGCACACAAAAAAGAATCATTTTGTATAGTTGATGGAACAGTGATCTTTACCTGTTGTAGAGACAGATCTGGACCAGAAATGATGTATGGTTGTGATTATTAACACGTTTGCAGCTGACCCACGTTTTTTTTACTTCAGGGTATTGCTACGCTGTTCTAACTTATAGATCGAGCCTTTTCAGATGTTTTTTTTATTGCAAGTAATATGTGTATGGAGTTACTACGCCAGACTCCTGTTTGTGTTAGCTATTGTATACAGCGTTTTTGTTGTAAATTGTTCTTGGTATTAAATTATAATTTATGGCTTTGAATCGAAGGCTCTCACTGTTTTATTCCCAATTTTCTCAATTTAAATATTGATGAACCGAGGCCTTGGTCATAACCAACTGCTATACATAATGTTGTGAATACATAGTATGAAACTATCACTGTGTAGCAAAGTTTGATTGCAGGATTAAAATGTTTTACGTTTAGTTTAGGTTAGTTTATAAATACTAACACCCGTTCTCCTCCCCCTCCCCGCCCCCCACCCACTCCAAAAGTTGCCCCCATTCTAGCTGCGTTAGAACAATAAAATTAACCCGGGGGTGAAACTGACAAAAGGGATTGAAATTGACGAGCTTGTCCTTTAACTGGCGAGATCTGAGGCTGTTGAAATATGGTGACGCTCGCCTGAAGTGTCCATTTATTTTTCCTGCGGCTTTTTTTTATCTGATCTTACTTCGCATTTCTGTGCTAGGGGTTAAAAGAAACCAGTCAAACATGATCTGCAAGCTTGCATGGCTCCGGCGTGCCGCCCAATCTTTCTCTCTCTCTTTCTCTCAAACACTTTTTTTTCTCTCGCAGCGAGTGAAGGGAGGTCTGTGCAATATGACTTCACTCGGCATTCTCAGCAACCCAAGTGTGATTGCCTTTCACCGCTAATGACCAAATTCTGAGGTGGGGGGGGGGGGGGGGGGGAGCTATCAGATCATGTTTTACAACGCGGCTTGGCGATGTTTAAACAGCAACAATAACAAAACAGAAAGCCCAGTTGAGAGGGTATAATTCAATATTGCGCGATCTGCACTGCACCAAATCCAGTGCGATTTCTGAAGGTGCCTTTATTTTCTCTGAAAGGGAAGGACGCGGTTGCTATGTTGCAGAAAGTTTTGTGCATTCGGTGTGTCTTTAATGGGAGTTTTATTTTGGGGAGAGGAGGGTTGGAGGTTGATGTGGGGTGCAGTTGTAACCAGAGACCGTGTGTGTGAAAGTATGTGTTCAGCCGGCTGGGTTGAGTGTCCTGTTAGCGAGCCAACATGGCGGCGTGTAATATGTTGCCGAGCCCAAGCAAGCTGTAATAGGAAACACATTTCAAACCCTTTTTTTTGCCATTCGTCTACAGAGCGGCTACAATAAAACGATTAGCAGCAGGATCTATGTAGCGGTTTATTTATTTATTCCTTTGCAATCGCAGGCGAGGGCGATCCAAGGGGAAGGGGCTAGGGGTGGGGGGTGGGAGGTAGAGTGTTGGTAGTGGTGAAGGAGGAATCTCGGGTCTGAAAGTGCAGTTGTCTTTTTTTTCCCGCTGAAGCCACTACATTTTATTCCTCGACACACATACACACGCACACAGAGAGAGAGAGGGAGAGAGAGAGAGGCCTCGGCGTTTCACGCAATCCCATTGTGGTTTGTTATTTAAATATGCAAAAAACAACAACTCGCCCATCCTCTGAAGGCAATCGCCTTTTGCAGGGGGGCCGCTTATTAGCCGCAACACACACTGTTACAAAATAGCAAGTGTCTCTTTGCAAAGGCAGTTGTCTCCCTACCAAATCTATTTACATTGCTCCGCTCCACACAACATGCTCCCTTTCCCTTGCCCCTGTTTCAAAATCGGGTTTGGTGGCGAAGAGCGAATGGGTTAAATTCAGGCCGGTGCTGCTCAGCTTTCCTGGTGTGAGGGCAAAACTCAGACCCCAAAGTGCGAGTGATTTAAACAAAGTTTGCATTCGCCGTGCTATCGACTTCGGTAACGAGGGCGGGAGGGTGTGTGTGTGTGTGTGTGTGTTGGGGGGGGGGGGGGGCGTTGAATGTATTTACAGCTTTCGAGACGCAGACACGCTCAGAATCTTAAAACCCTGCACGCATTTATTTATTTAAACTAGGCTGAAAGTTGCTTCAGACGATTCTCTCACCACCCCCCTCCTCCCACCACCCCATTTTCTCGAATTTCAAAGCCTCCCTACTGCGCTGTTACCTAATTAATGGTGAAACGCAACTAAAGCTAATTACTCAATAATTTTAAAGCAGTTAAGGCTGGGCGTTGGTTGTAACAGGATTCGAGTTGGTGAAGAAAAAAAGTTTGTGCGGCTGTTAAGCTCATTCAATATAATATGTATATATTTTAAAAGGTATCGCTTGAATATTCTTTAAAGATCAGGTCTCGAAAAGGGTTTTCTTTAATTTAATTTTAAAACACCTAAACGCAGGAGAATATGTGTGGTGTCTTTCAAAATTTGAGTTTACATATAAATTCCAATGCAAAATTAATTTTAATGCAGCTTTCAACTCAAAGATGATTGCCATTATATTCTCAACCTCAAAGGGACTGGGGATGCAATTTTGCAACAATTTGTATCATGGTTCTCGTGGGCTGATTTCAGTTGACAACGCGTGTGCTGGGTTTGAACTCTATAATTTGCTCTTATGTCCCCGCATTAGGAGCGTACAGCGAACTAATGAGCGCTTGCTTCTCCGAATGTCACATTTATTTATTTTCTTCTGCAGAAAGTTTTTGAGGAAAAGCGATGGGCTTACACCAAGTCCCAAACCTTCCTGGTAAAGCACCGGACACATCCACACACACACACACACTCGAGGAAGAATTTTTCAAAAAGGTGTAATCTGGAATGGTATTGCGTTCTGCCAATTTTTATAAAAATGGAAGTTTGACCAATAATCGTGTAAGCATGGAACTACACCACACACACACACACACACACACACACTTGCAGGCAGTCTTCATATGTGTAGACTTTTAATACTGACATTGCAACAAGAGGAACGAAACATGGACAAACAGAGCTGTCTGGATATTAAATAAAGTGCAATTCTTCAAGAAATCTTCTGTTTCGGCTTGCAGCGATGGCAACATACCGCTAGCTAGGATTCAGTACATCTTGTACAAGTTCTTTTTTTCTCGCTTTGCTTCCTTCCCCTCCCCGACCCAACCCCAAACCCCTTTCCCTCCATCCCGGGAGGTTGCCCATCTTCAGCAGTTTTACCTTTTGAGAGGAGATGGCATAGATCTCTTGGCAATGGAAGTGTTGTGGATTCCATTATTAAGACGCAAGCAGACACACGCATTTTGCGTCCTTTGCAGACTAAAGAACTGGCGTTAAGTTTATTCTATTTTAAGTTGAGAGTCGTAAACTGCTGTAGAAGGGGAACATTGGGCGCTACAAATCTCGGCCTTTATTAAAAATCTGAGCACTCAGATGCTATCCCACCTAAGGTGTGTGATTGAAAACGACTCTTCCGTCGTGCCAAAAGAGGCTGTTATATCCCTATATATATCTGTTAGCAGTTTGATGCGGTGAAGCACTTTTTGGAAGCAAGATAACCCGATTACCACTGACCTGTGCCTTTGATACTCCAATTCTAAGTTTATGTAATCAGACTCCCCACGCTCTTTCTAAAGTCTTTTAATAAATGTCTATTAAAACGCCACAAAAACGGGATAAATTTACTGTAGCTGCCGCTTTACAGGAAATAAATGCTAATGATGGATTTACCACCAGGGATTCGCCTTTAACTCCACCAGACTGCTGTTCGCGGCCCAGTCCTCTCCAACTCAAAGCTTCCTCACTATTTATTTTCAGTTCAAATTGACATTTCTTCGGAGGGGAATTAATTTATTGACAGCCCCGCGAAATAATGTTTCCCCTCTCTACTCCTCCGATTTTTTTTTCTTCTTCATAAACGAGTGATTTGCGAATCCCTTTGTGCAAACTTTTTTTGCAGGCTTCATTGAGATGTCTCTGTTCTGCTTGTCTGTCAAGTTATCTCTGTGCACACAAAGAAAGTGCTTCTAAATGGACTTAGTGCTCAGTGTGTGTGCTCTCTAAATGTTAGAAAATTGTGCCATCTACCCGTTATCCACAGAATTGTCACTTAAGGACCTACTTCGAGTTTCAACTACAAGTTAAACACGACAGGAACAGGACTGATTCAAAGTGAAGGAAGGCTATATTATCTTAATACTTGCATTCAGACAGAAGTTAACTGGTTCACTTTATGTCCTCCTGTTTACCATATTAATAATTTGCAGTTGGATGAAACCCGTCCTATCTTACCCACCTGTTAGCCTGAAATTTAGCAACCAATGTTTGAGAACAGTGTAAATTCCATAGATACTTGAACACCACTAAAGGCCCAAAGAAGCAACACACTTAATACCGCATTTTGCCCCATTATTTTTACGACGGGGCATCACTGATTTGTTTCCTAGGGGACAAACAGGCCCCTGCCTTAAAAAAAATAAGTCTGGTGTCTTCTGACAGTGAGTAAGGTGGGCACGCACTAACGGAATTATGCACAGTTGCACACACAGGAATACAGTTTGCAGATGTGAGGGGATAAAATCTCCCTTCCCACTAAACGAGAATTTAAACAAACATATATTATCAGAAGCATTTCCCCATTCCTTTGAATTATAAAATATTTGCTCGGGCACTTAGTTATTCATTCCTCTGATGAGAGGAACTCTCCGACGTAGATTGAATGGTGTCAGACACCAACATCGTTTTGTTTCGCGTAGGAACTGATGTCAGTGCATGGACAAGTGCACTGAGCCGAGTACATTAATAAGCTTTGTAACTTCGGTGCCCCGGTTTGAGAATTTCGTTGCAAACACCTAGCCACTCGCAGGTTTTCCCCAAGACTGGCTCGAGGGTTTAGGAACTGTTCCTCCGAATTTCACTCGTTATTCCCAACACTTAACTGAAATAACTCAAAAGTTAACAATGAAACAGACACACGGGTTTGGACGGGACTTTACAATCAAACAAGCATTTTTTTTTCCCTAATTGCTCGACGAGATTATGTGAATGGTTCGGAAAGACAGCCTAGGTTGCTAACAAAAGTTGCTGGTTGGTGGGTAGCTGCGTGCTAGAGATGAGGCTGATTATATCATTGCAACGCACCACAAATGAGACGTTCTGGGATCTGAGGGTCAACCATCGATCCCTTCCTATGTAACGAAAGGACGGGTTAATTTTCTCTCATTAGCATTCCCATTGCACCAACCTACAGATTGACAACTAACACATCTGCTCTATGCTTATTTTTTTTTAAATAACGCCTTTCCCAAATTACAAAACATGAGTCTTATCTGTTTTGTGTGTCTTTTATATCGTGGAAAAAAAAACGCACTAAAACACCCGATCATTCCCCCTCTTTCCAGTCAAGCATTTGTCTCAATTCCACCTTTTTTTTTGTTTTATTATTTCTTTTTCGCCCCTTTTCTCTGCCCTCCATCTTCGACGTCCAACCACATTCTGTCTTCTCCTCACACCCTCACCCTTCCTCTCTCTCTCTCTATAACCCAGCGCCTTGATGTTTTGTTTGCCCTGTGCAATAGACGAGGTTTCGTCGGCACCAAAGTGGCAAAGTTCAGATTGAGGGAGAGGGTGAGAGAGAGAGAGAAAAAAAATCTCCATCCAGCCGAACAAAAGGATGCCTGGGATTGGAAACTATAGCATGGATATGAAAACCGCAGTTTCGACTGGTGTGTGTATGCGTGTGTGCGTGTGTCTGTGTGTGTCTGTATGTGTGTGTGTGTCTGCGTGTATTTTAAAGGTTTCTTTGAACTGCCTTTGTGCTGAGTCGGCGCTGCTTCTTGCCAATGCAAGTCACGGTCGTACGAACTTTGTGTTAACCTTTTATGTCGAATGAATCTTTTCATTTGGAAAGCCATAAATCTCATTCCGTAGCTCCTTTTGTGCAGCGCACTACGACTTAGTAAGCCAAGTGTGCGTTCAACAACAACAACAAAAAAAGTAGGAAAACAAAAAAAAAAGTTGCAAGCCGATAGAAAGTATAACTTTAAAAGCAAACAAACAAAATCAGATTCCAATGTAAAGTGCGGGACTGGCTGTTCACAGGAGACGTCGTGGAAGCAATCGAAGTGGAAACGGAGCGCGCACAGTCACAGTAAGCAAGCTATTTTCTAAAAACCTCCTTCAAGGTTTACATGGAGACGATGATTTATCGTTTCGAAACGGTCATTATTTTGGTGAATTTCAAGTAGTTAGGACCTGCTGTGAATTGAGCCGAGTGGTTAGGAACGGGACGAAGGACTGTGAGGATGTGAGAGAGAGTTACAGCAAATAGGAAATACTTAAATAAATGGTCATTTGAAAAGCATGCTTGTAAGCCAGGTGAACAGCTACACGCACACGCCAAAAAAAAGGGAATCTTTTAGCTGAAGTTTATGGCGAACTGTCAGCAATTGGGGAGGGGGGTGGATTGGGGGAAGAGCCTGTAAATGCTGTGCATGCGCGAGACGGGATGAGTAGATAGAGAGAGAGAGAGAGCTGGGGAGAGAAAGTTTTATCATTAAAGGTCTGGCCTGCAAAACTCTCCGACTCCAAATGGAAATATCAGGATCCCATTAAACCATGACTGTTAGATTGGTTATTCCCGTACTGTGATGAGTTTGTGTGTTTTACTCTTGTAAGTGAGTCTTTTTTTGTGTGTGGGGCGGGTTTGGTTTTATTTTAAAACTTATCATTGAGTTAATGGTGTGTGATTGCCCGTTCGTTTGGAACCTTTTGTAATACTTTTAAGCATAAAAAAGTGTTCTTTAGACTGCGTGTGGACTATCCGTTGCTTCGTCCGGTATTCCAATCACTATTTGTTCCCCTTTCCCTCTTTTTTTTCCCTCTCTCTCCTCCTTAAATTTCTTCTCTTTCTTTTCCTACCTGCGAACGTTTCATTATTAATAAGTTCTCCCAGTCCCCAGTTACAACACCTCCCCCCACCCCCCATCCCTCCTCCCACCACCAACACTCCCGCCCTAGTTGAATCTTTCTATCATTGGGCATCATTGCGGGACAGCTGTGTTTATCACTATCGGTACAGGAGGGATCATTCGTCTCTCAGTCTTCCGCTCAGAGCGTTATTAATTGCCACTACAATGCTGGTGATTTTTAACTAATAACAAAGTTGTAAATTAACGCGTTCCCTCAAATATTACTAATTTGTCAACACTGATTGATTTGACTCATACTCCGCTGGTGTGGATAGTGTTGCAACCACGATATTGACTGTGTGACTATTAATGCAGACTGGCAGCTTTCTGTGAGGGCAAACTTAATGAAACATTTTTTTTGTTATTGCTGTTGTTAGTGGAATTATCACTGCAACCTTTACTTAAAAAGCAATCGCTGAGTTTTAAAAATGCTGTTGCAACTAAATGTAAAATGTCAGTGTGTTCTGCCTGTCTGTCCACTACAGTGAGTGGTACAGTACAGCATCTATTAGAGTCCCATATTTATTTGTCCAAGTCAACATTTTCATCTTCACACGTCACTCGCCTTGATCAACGTACCTTCCAATCTGTTTATTATTTTAAGAAATCACCCGAGGTGCAGTGCCGAGGTGCTGATGCTTCAATACGGCATGTAGAACACCTGGAAGTCAAGAGAATACTGTTAAACTTCGACCTCTGGTCCTCTGGTTTTTTTTCTCTCTCTTTCGGGATAAAGCCGGAGAGAGAGCGATTTCAATCGTCTCAAAGGATGGTTAAAAAGCCTGAATGAATAGCTCGCTCTGATGATGAACTTACTGCCAGCGTTAAGCCTTTAAGCCCTTTGGTGGATTCTGACACTTTTCTATTGGAAAACAGTAACTAAGATTTGCAAAGTTCCCTCGTTCTATGAACATCTATTGTTTCATCCTGTTTCCAGCGGCCTCACTAGGTTCTGACAATCTATTATTTATATACATATGTAGTGCATCCATTTTTATTCCAGATTGCTTCAAAACTAAATATAGGAATTCCAGCTCACACGAATTTGGTGCTCCTGCCGTATTGAGTAGAAACAAGCAGCAGTCTATTTTATTTACTTTGTCAATCTCCAGATTAAAAGTACAAACATGCTGTGTGAAACTAACTTTCTGCAGAAATTAAATTTAAATGGAAGTTGCAACCTCAATGGGACCTATATATATATGAGGAATTCAATCTACCGAGCATTGTGACTCGTCTTTAAATAGGTTGTATTTGTGTGCATGAAACCTTTGTCTGGGTTTAGGAGCAAAGCTTTTCAAGCAGACCTAGCGATAGTTCAGGGTCACTGGCAATTTACTGTCCCATTACTTTAAAGCCTGGCACCCCGAAACTATTCAAGAAATAAGAAAATTGGAACGACTTCTAAATACTACCTTGACGATCTTCTCTCACATAACCTGCTGAAGAATTCGGTTCATTTGAACGGAAATTATATCGAGACATTTCAGAGACACAAATGGCGTTTATTGGGCGTTCACAGTATGAATGGAATATCTGGCTATGTCATGTAGCAGAACTCACACAAAGTGCACTTCAACAGTAAACATTTTTTTTCAAAGGCATGAATCAGGGGAACATGTTTAAGTCTTTGTAATAAAGGTGCTATAAAATGTATTTCAGCGAGTTGCTGTTGCATTATTTGCACTTCATGTGCAACTGGCTATATAATAACACCAAGGGAAAGTCGGCTTCACAAACATGTATTGGTCTAAATGATGTCCTGATTTATCGAGGCAAATTTATTTATTATTAAAACCATAATCCTTAAGCACAAGAACAGCTTTAAAGGACTCGTCTACTTCTGAATGATCTGGTTCGTTTTTCCGTCTTGGTTTAGTACTGAGGAGTTAAAAAAAAATCCTGCATCAGACCCAGCAGAAAGTTTAGACTTCTATTATCATTCGCCTGAGAGTCAGAATAAGGAATCACATGGTGAAGTAGCAAGGAGTTAATCCTTATATCATCAACTCAAATTTGGTTATTAAATCGGTGGCCAGCAATAATTTATTTACAGAGTGAGTCACATATCTTGTCTCTTGATGACATCTTCTTCGCCCACATCTGTTTACTGCCTCCCAATAACAAGCAGAATCTGTAAAACGGTTTTTTTCCCCCTCCAAATAAGTCACACTGAAGTCTTCGCGGATTTCTGTTTTACAGATTATGTACAATATAATCTTCAGTAAAATCATTGCCAAAATATGCAGAATACTTATTAGAAAGTGTGACAAGCCGTGAAAGTGTGGAAGTGCATCTGCTGGTGCCTTGATTGTAGAATCACAATTAAATACATTTCATATTTCCAAGTTCTAATTGAAAATTGCACGTTAACTACAGCAACCAAATGGGGCTGAAATTATATCTGTAATCCTCCCGAAATATAAAAAAAGGGGTTATGTTACAATGAAGTACCAAATTAATTTGGTACAGTTAACCGATACTAATTCCCAAAAATAGCCATTACTACAGATCTTGATAAATATTGCAGAATAGGAAAGAAAAACAGGCGGTCATTGAAATCACTGAATGCCCTTTCTAATTAGAACCAGTGCTATAAGGTTATATTTAAAACATTTAGCCCCCAGTACAGTATTAATTATCGTAGCTTTAGACTGACACGCTGGCTTTTAACGCTCAAGCAGAGACTAATATTTACGTGTATATTTGTAGTCATTTATTTGGCAATTCAAAATCTGATTCGATTGTTAGGCAGATCATTTTATTGTATCAATACCTCACCAGGCACGATTTCTAAGCGATTAAAAAATGGCGCTCTGTGGCAGGTTATCAACTGCCGCCATTCTGTGGACGCGGATAAGTGGGACTGTTTATTAGAAGTATTAATAAATAATTCCGGCTAGCATTGTTCGGTGTTTTTATCGTTATTCTCAGATTTTATTAAGACGAAACAAAAAGAAAACTGCGTTGGAATTAAAGCTGGTGGAACGACATGTATCTGCCGAGCAGTTAAAAACAATTTCATTTATTGGGTATTATGCCACTCTGCCGATATATCAAGGAAATAGTCAGGGCAGGTTATTTGCTTTGATAAATTGACCGCGCTGAGCAGCTACCCCAGTAGACTGGCCTACATAGTTTCAGCATAATCAATGATAGCGGAGATATATTTAATATCCCACAACATATTGATCTTAGATACTGCATGCATTATATTTGTTCCTGTAGAATGATTTTTTTTAGTGCTATGCATTGATGCACGTACTCTATGTATATCTGGAATCTCGGTTCATCTTCTAGATGTCCATTGGATTGACCCCACAGCTCCGATCCTTCTCCAATATGACGTTCAAATAGACACATGCACCTTAGTGCTTTGTCTGTTTGTGTTTTAATATGGATCCCTTTTTAATTTATGATCTGCCCCCTCTCCCCAAAGATCCGAAGATTAAACCGCGCTCAGAGTGAGTAGATTAAAGCGGATCTGAGATTGGAATCCTGGCCCAACACGTGACTCTGAACAATTGAATTCATTACAATATCAAGACAATCAAACATAAACCAAGTCTTATTAAAATATCGAACATACTGCATTTATTTGAATAGGTAAAGAACAAATGACTGAGATCGGGCTGCTATATTGTGTGATTAATATTTCATATCATTATAGTACATTGTTCAATATATTAATGAAATAACATGCTTAGATATTTGTTTTAGAACTAGATACCACGGCATTGTGTTTATTAATCAGCACACGCATGATAAAAAAAATAGGGTGGATGGGAGTCAGGAAATTTGCAACATATTTGGTACAGCAGGGGGAACAGTGATGGCAAAGTTCTGACGCTTGCATCTTCTGAAACTGTACGGTGAGAAAACTGATTTGTACAAAGATTATTGTATAAAAAATGTCCTCCGAAATGGACTTAATGCACTTTGCTGTTGTAGTCTCTCCAAGAACAATGATACACACGCATAACCGCAGTGGGTCAAATTCGCTAGATTATTCCATTAAATACTTCACGAATTAGAAATAGACTTCAGGAGCGTTCCTAGAATGAATCCCAAGGCTAAATATATATAGGTTTATCAGAAAAAGAACTCCAATATAATTTGCATTAATACAACAGAGGGATTTTTATCAGTATGATAAAGAATTGGAACAGAGTCCTCATTTCCTCTCAGATAAACAACACCTGAAGAGATGTCCAGAAAGTAGTTCCGCCCTCTGTTCATTATTACAAATGTTTCCATACTCTCCAACACCTAGAAATGAATTCAAATGCTCCTTTCCAATAAAACGATGGTCGGTGATTTACAACCTACGCAACCATGTCCGGCTAGATTTAATAAGTCCCCAACTCTAATAAGTGTCGATTTTGCAATGAATTCGGTTCTGCCTTTTTAATTTTGCACTGTCAAAATATAAAATCTCTTGATTCTACTGTATTAAATATCGTATGAATTGTTCGGAAACTTGATGCACAAAAAGGGCCTGACTGATATTCTGTATCTGGTACTTTAAAAATGACAAATGTCTTGTCAAATGTAGAAAATCTATTCCATCTGGATCTCCACAATTACTCATTCAGTGAAATGCGGCTGGAAAGGTCTGACGGCGCGTCACATAAAATAAATTTGTAATGTAATAGCAAAAACGTAGGGATAATTTGCTGCTAATCGTCTTGTAGCATGGTGCTGGAGAGGAAATCAGCTGGATAAAGAGTGCGACAGGGTTTGAAAAGAAGAGGAAAAAGTTTATAATTAGTGTTGAGACAAAAAGCATCATATTTAAAAAATCTTTATGTTGGAGTGCTATATGTTTCTTGCTTTATAGTCCAGGGAGAGTTGGATAAGTGCCTGACCACTGAATTAATAATGGCCAGTTTCTCGGCTGCCTGTTCTATTGGAGCCGGGTTTTATACTGTAATCATTAGCAGCCCCTCTGGCTACATGTTTTGCATCGGTGTAACACTATGACACAGTTGTAATACAAACTCCTCAGTCTTGCTTTGCATTTTGTGGCAGGAAGTTTAACAGCAGTAGAATTCATCCTCACTCTCTAGTTTAAATTGTAATCGTAAAAACTCCGACCGACTGTAATACTCATATATGAAAAATAAAATATGGTATATTCATCAAACATTTTTGTCCTATCATCCTTCAATTTGGATTGAGGGATAGAGTGAATTTACGATTCAATGCGATGTGTATTTTTCGTATTCATTTTTATATCATTTAACATATATTGCTAATGGAATTAATTGGCATTATGTAACTTTGCCATTAGCAGATAAACTACTGAGTGTCCAAGTAAAGCAATATTTTAATGTGAGCGGTTCAGGATCAGCACGTCAAAAAAAGATGCTGTTGTCGGTCTCTAATAAAAGGTTCAATAATTTAATGAAAAGTTACAAAGGGTAACGATGTTTGTGTCATGTTTGAGAGACTGTTTGATCTGCTCACTGCTTTTGGTGTGCACATCCCACTAATGACAGCGGGGTGGCGCTAATATCTGTAGTTTCTCTCCTGTACTTTCAAAATGGTGCAGTACAATCAAGCACAAAAGAATTTTACATGATTGAATTTGTTTGGGGAGGGGGGGGGGGGGGAGGGGGTCCATAAAATGTGACAAAATTCCACACAGATTTTGTGGATTTTTAATAAAATAAAATTGTCCCGAGCTACAGACAATTTCAGTACTAACATTTCAGACGGTGACTGCTGCAGAAGAGTTTTGCAGAGTAAAAGTTTTTTTTATATTTAAAAAAAACAATTGTTGAAATAAATACTGCAGCTCAGCGAAACCGATGTGTTGCACGAAGGGGTTCCCTGAATATGATACTGTTTGTCAACTATCTTTACTTCAAATGCGGAGTAACTGACAAACTATGGCGCTTCCGAATTTAGGTTAGATTATAATTTTGATTTTGCTTTAAAAAAGAATACAAAACTTTCTTTAATAACTGTGCAGAACCCTTACGTGTAATGATTGACTTTGCTTATTTGCCCCTTTCAGTTCACAGAATCAAGTCAGCTATAAGGTATTGGAGAAAATAAACATATGTTGAACTGTAGAACAAACCATACATTTAAAAGTATTCTTTGATTAGATTCATTGCGATATATTTTTTTGTTTCATGACATTTGTCATATAAGAAAGCATCTAAATATCAAATAAAAGCGATTAACCCAAACGTATTGATTAATTGCGCCCCACAAAGTATCTTTTAAGATCTAATGGTTTACCTCCTTCTTGGCATTCCACTTAGCAACAAACGATTATTTGGTATTTTTGTGTTATTCTAGAGAAGGTGAGGAAAGTCGGGCAGGTGAAGTTTGGTGATTGGAACTTGTAGCAGCTGCCCACAATTAAATACGATTGAGTTCGACTACAGTGTTGATAGCATTTAATTCTGAGTTAACATGAAATCTTGGAATATTCATTCATGCCACTCAGGTAAAAGCACATGATAAAGAAAAAACGGACTTTGTCACAGCTAGTATTTATTTAATTCTTTTATTGGTGCAACTTCGTCAATCGTCAACAAACGTGAAACACTTTAATTATGAGCATAGTTTCTCTCAATGGAGAATCGTTTTATTTCAGACTGAGTTCGTGGCATCGCACAAAGACTCCGAATTCGTTTTATTTTGCGGTATAATTATGAAGTTCGAATTTTGCAGTAAATTGACGCTAGCATACGTACAGTTGTCGCCCGTCCACTTTATTCAAAATCCTAATCTTTTGATTATGTTAGTTTCTTTTATTTTGTGAGATATTATGGATTTGCAGAATAAATTGTTAAGAGTTATTACTCAGTCAGGTACTAGGAGGCGCTGGTTCCTATTCAAAATTATGTACTAAAAAAGCACAGTTCTTTGTCTAGGTAGAGTGCTTTGAAGGTGACATCAAATCCTAGGATTAAATTCTTGGAAACGAAAGCCAATGTACCTCTAATTATTTTTAAAAAAACGCATCGTCCAGTGTTATTTTAAACCTTATTGGTTGCAGAATTAAATTGTCTGTTTTAAAGGGCGTCTTATCAAAATGGCTATGCTGAATTATCTGCGCATCCTTTCGAAATGCATAAGTAAAATCTAGCTTTAATTTAAAGGATATATTCGCTGCTATGAATTAAAAGCGAGAAAGATAGTGTTTTTTTGTTTTTAAGTGAAAAATAAAATGAATCATATGCATCGGTGTGCTAGTTTCGTTCAATATTATATGTCGAGGATGTTGTTTGTCTTGTGAAATTAAAAGTGACATTCCAACATTAAAATCTCTTAAATGTAATAAGTGAAGTCATACCACGGATTTGTTCGGGGTCCTGATAAATAAACCGGCAAAAGACTCAAAGGCTAATCAATGCAACTATATTTTGTCCACGATGGTTGGGGAACTGATAGATTGTAATTGAAAAGAGCAGATATAAAAGTGGGCGCCATTCTAACCGTATCAAACGAGTAACAGGCAATAACCTATTAACACATGCTATCGTCAAACTTTTGAACATTTCACATTAAGATCCTCAAATTGTTAAATTAAATGCTTCTTTCTTTGTTGAAACAATGAGAAAAGCACCAACAACTGTTCTACACGTTAAAAGTAAAAGATAATGGATGAACTTGCGCAATTTGGTACTGACTTGAAAATCACAACTATTCAACTAGATGTTATGTCGAAAAAAAATGTTCGCAGAAATAACATGCGGGAAATGTATTGTCCAAACGTATTGCATATTTGTAAACCCACAAACATAATAGTTTACCGAAAAAAAAGCCTGATCTTCGAATTAACTTCCAACTTGTCGATTTAAAATAATTTGTAGGTATATACCAAGGATGGGACCGTTGTCATAAATTACAAATCAATACACTTGTGGTCCGTTATGGGTATGTGTTCCCAGCATAAATTTCATTGAGACTCATAGCCCTCGGTGATTTTTCTAATTTCCTGTTTTCTTATAATCTTTGCAATCGTCAGGTTGTCACCTTCCCCGCATCAATATAATAACGTCCAAAGCAAATCAATTTGTTCTTTGCGTTTTGATCCTTTTTGGAAGCTGATTTCAGGTTATAAAACAGGTTATTTTCTTTGCAGATTTCAAGAAAGTGGACATACGGAGAGTCTGCATGTTTTCTCCGTGAAATTATGTCTCACTCTAGTTAATTTTACATCACTAATGTGCAACAAGGTAGTGCTCAGAAAAACATTTTTAATCATCACGTTACAGACTTAGATTTAAGTTCCAGAATCCAGTGCTGGTAACATTTCTTAAGAATCGATCCAAGACTTAAAAGCAAAATCGCCCCTTTTTTTTGCAATGAATGTTTTTGTAATATTATTTACAATAAAATGAATGGCCTGATGAAACGTTTTAAAATATTTCAGCAGTGTGATGCAATCTTTGTATTTATTATAAAACTATTATTGTGCAGAATTATGATCGTTCACTTGAAGCGTACATCTCGCGCTAGCTATAATGAAATAAAGTCATCAAGATCAAATTCGCAACTTTCATTTTGTATTTCATTTTAAAATGATAAACGTGCGGCCATGAATATGATAGATGTGCAAGAGTTATTTCTTGAAGTTATCTGAACTCATTTATCTGTTGATATTGCTTTCAAAAATGGTCTTGACGGTAAGGTCAATTGGATGACGGCATGGGAAATCATTTTGCACATTGACAATTAAAACAAGGAAGTTATCATGCAGGGCATAGTATTTCCCCCCCCCCCCCCCCCCATTCTTTCCTTCTGTGTTGTGATCAACTGATGTGATGTTCACAACAAATCTATATTATCCAAACAACAATATTGCTTGGAATACATATGATATTAACTATTAATAAAATTCTCTAATCTAAACTTCTGCACACACGCTAATTGGACTCTAGGAACCTATATGTTCGGTGTTCTTTGTTTGATTGCATCGAGTTTCTGAACACAGCATGAAAATTGGCATTTGTTTTGCTGCGTATGAATGGTTAATTTGCAGATCTATAAAATAGTATTCACGGAGAGTGGGATGTTATGAAAAGTTAGTGTCTGCTCATGAAACCCCTCCAAATCCATTTATGAAATATTTCGTTGTTTTCAGTCCTGTAGCGTCGTACTAAGGCTAGTGAATTGGCATTATCGAAGAACACACGTTTCAAATCAGGTTTCATGAGTAGGTTTTAAAGTTTATTGTGGCAGAATCGAAAGTTGTGGTAGAGGAAGAAACACTTTGTTTAAGGGAGACTTAAAGGGTTTCAGAAACATGCAATTGGCATACGTCAGAGCTGCTTAGGACAAGAGTTTCTACAAAGCACCTGTTGAAGAACCATCTTTGACAAGTTCACTGTTGAATGTATCAGGCAATCTCCATATTTAGATATATGAAGTCCTTTAAATGATCCCATATCTGTCTATGCAGAAAATTAACGCATTTTTATTGTCTATAGCTGTTAACAGTTAGGTTGCGAACTTAGATCTACGTTAACTGAAATTTTGTACGATAGTTACTTATTTTAAGTAAAAAAGAACTCTACTCATCTCGAACGAAAGCATGGAGCATAACTAGCGAAAGTTGCCCCGTATTTTCCACAAATCTATCACGGAACAAATGAACGTATAACTGCAATGGCATCGAACTAAATATTTCAGCCACTTGATAACTTTCTTGATGTTCCTGGCATTTTATTTCGCAGGTTACCGTTTATGTACCCCCGCCTCCTCCCTTCTCCAGTGGTCTAAAATCTAGCAGCCACTTTTAAATGTCAACATTGCGGAAGAGCTGTCAAGATCGACACGACAACTACCTCCTGCTGATTTTTAAGCGAAATTCGAACCTAATCAACATTTCACATCGCTAACTGTTCAATCTCTCTTTTTTTAAAGAAAAAGCAATAACACCCCACAGATGGCACTGTTACAGGTGCTGGAAGCTTCAGTGTACTCCGCTTGGGAGGAGAAGTTTCAAATGGGACAGGTACAATAATCCCCCTAAAAAGAGTTTTCTATGAGCTTTGGGCGATGGAAATAGCTCGACAGCTTCCTCCTGCATATAGAAAAAAACTCAAGAAATTTCCATCAGAATATCCAACACACTTGCTTTAGGAATAAACAGCAAGGAAGATACGGCTGCAACTGATGTATTGCAGCATCGATTTACTGACCAATTTTCCTTATTCCCGCCGGTCCCCCCATCCCTTCCCAACATACCCCTATTTCCCAATAGAGAACCCTAGAGGGAATGAATTTGGGGTTTTCTTTGCACTGTTCAAGTGAATTCAGCCCAATTAGACCCCACGAAAAATCCATCACTTTCGCAAGACCCGAATGGCTAAAATGGAAGATTAACATAGAAAAACAAACACATGTGAATGAGGTATGATCATCTCAACCTTAAAAAAAACCCCACAATACAGGATTGCTATGATGTTTTGCATGATAATTCCAATATGGTTCGGTTCATAATAGCATGGTTTCTGCACCACACACAGATCTTGAGGACTTATAAAGGATCTAGGGTACAATAAGTATTAATATAATGCGAATTCCTCTGCCCTGAGAGAGAAAAAAATGTTTGGAAATATAGGATTGTAAGAATCGAAATAATTTTTTAAAATTAAGCAATTCATATAATTTAATACCCTACATCAAACCACATAAAAAGAAGACGAATTTGCGCCCATGGCAAGTCTACTGAATCATTGCTTTGCCTAATTCTTACTTGAATAATTTTCGTAAAATCTAACAGCAGAAATCAGGGTAAATTGTTCAACCTGATGCAATATCTGTCAAAAGTTTACATCAAAGACACAATATTATTCAGTTACCAGAGAAACTGTCTCCTCAGATAAGAATATCTTAATTACAGCGACACAAAGGTAACGATTGTAAAAAAAAATAAGATTTGAAAGAGAAGCTTTTCGGTCTGTTTCTTTGATGGTTTTCTGTATCGGATCACGATGAAGTTCTGAATCGGGGGAGCCTGAAGTTCGCTGAACTCGGTAGCTATAAGTAAACAAGTTGTCAGATTGGAATAATCTCTCTTCTTTGGGTTCTGAGAAAATTTCGGCCTCACATTCTTAGATGTAGCTAAATCTACTTTCTCCTCGAGCCGATAGTGGCGTACTTCGTGTCTTGGACAATAATGTGGCAATTGTTAAAGTTTTGTGACCCATAAAATTTCGGGGTTAGTATTCTGGCTATGGCATGTAATTATGCAAAACACTTTTCATAAAGACTTGCCATTCGATCTAATGGCATAGTCTACGGTCCAAAACTATGTGTATGTGTGTGTGCGTTGGGGTTGGGTGGGAGGGGATAGTGATGGTGGCGGGGGGTCATGGCGGTCATGGTGTGTGGGGGGAGGGGGGGAGGATGTGGGTGGGGAGTGGCGCGGGGCTCACTGATTGCATTCACATAGACTCTTACAGTACATCTACCTGCAAAGTTGCAGGTTACAGTGAAGGTACCGATTCCCAGTCTGACTACTTTCATTTTAAGTTCATACTGAATGCACTATATCAGTCTGTCCAAATATGCATCTGAGAGCAATTCCTGCTTATTTTGATTTCATGACAGTTATTGATAGCTGTGAGTGATTAGTGATGTCTATGTCCCTCTCTGGCCTGACGGGACATTGACAAGCGCATTGTAAAAGGGACTGACAGCTGAGATTGAATTAGTTGCATTTGTACAAATTTGAGGAACCGATAATCAGGAAATCAAAGGAGAGCTATGACATCCGACAGAAATATGGCTGGAAATCACTGATTACTTGGTAGAACTTTCTTTCATCATCAAGGCAAAAAAAAACAAAGGCTAACGTGTTAAATGCAACCCGACAAGCTGACACATGGACAAAAAAAAGCTATAGCTTATTGACTTTGTGCAGGGAGAGAGAGCGCGCGAGAAGCATTCCAGTATTTTAAAAGGTTTTATAATTATTATCTAAACAGCGACAAATAAGCACAGACATGGGCTCACTCGAAATACTTTGTGATCGATTTTCCATTTTACTGTTTCAATGTCCTTTTTTCCGTCTTAAGGAAAGATTTATATGGCTTCTGCAGAGTATGCTTCAGCGTTTTATTGATTAGAATTTTAACGAAAGCCTAGCAGGTAGTTACATCGCAGATTTTGCATTTCAGAGGGAGCACTCTACAGTAGGTGCCTTTATTGATGAAGGCTAGTTGACTAAATTGGTAGGTTTATTTAAATATTTAACTTTTAACAGAGAAAAATACATCATTTATTGAACAGCGTTTAATAAGATTTATCATATATAGTTAGCATGTCGGAATTATGATAGAAGCACCACATGTTACTGTGTAACACTGACACTCTGCCACTGAACTGATTGACCTGCCCCACGGAACTTCCCTGACAGCAAGTGATTTAATTCCACCTTACTTAGTCAGACGCGATAAAAACTAAAATCAAAAAAAGCTCATGCGATATTTTAGAAGTCCCCATGTTTCCTTTCAATTGCGTGATGGAATACCCATCAATTTCTAGGTGCATAATGATTTAGCTGACAGATCCTAATTTTGCGCAATAATGAAGATTTGCCAAGCGCTGTGATGACCATTCATGGATGTTCAATGTAGACGCTTCTCTAACAGATTTTGTAGCAAGGAAGCACTGGCAGAGAGAGAGAGAGAAGAGAGAGAGGCAGAAGAGACTGGTTGTCAGGGGTCAGGCAGTCGGAGATTGCTTCTTGAGATCTTTCAAATTTTGCACGTTTGAAGGCTTATAGGCTTACTGATTCGTATTTCAAAACAAGATCAGTGGATTCATAATCAAAAAATTGAGGTCTGTAACTGGGCTGCATTTTGATGCACAGAGATGTCTTGTAGGGTGAGTGAATTTGGAAAGCACTGTTCTGACACGTCTCTGATCGCTGGTATGACGGGTCTCGCTGAGAAAAGAGGAACTTGCTGTCTGTCTTGTTGCCTCTCGACCATCAAAGCCGGAGTTAGCGGAAATTGGGAATCAAATTAAGTGGTGGTCCAAAATAAATGCCAAATGAGTGCTTTCATTTTTTTTGAGCACGTGTTGCTTGCGAGACTGGCCCCGCGGTTCCCCCCACAGTCGTATGTCATTTTTTTTTAAAGAAAAAGATATTTCCACACGCTGAGGAAAAGGGGGTGCAACCAACGGGGAACACTGAACAGCCAGGACAGTTCTAAAGAAGTCATGGTGAGTGACGTTGAAAGCAGCATCTTTGTTTTCAAGCAGCATTCTGCTGGCTCGATCAATGACGTCACATGCTGGAAGCTGCTGCAAGAAAAGTTTGATACAAAAGTGAATTACCCAAATAATTATACCCAGAATATTAAAAATGGATGTCCTCTGCCAAGTTACAAAATTAATACCACATTATAATGAAAAGATAATTATCAGTTGGAAATCTTAAGATGCCTGCAGCTCGAAACTATCAAACCAGATACTGTCATTTGCTAATGCTAACGAAAATAGTTGGCTGTATACTAACCATTGACAGTACTTTCGCTGAGTACTGAAGAGAAAACAAAAACGGTTCGAAGCCAGGCAATCCACAATAGTATATAAAAGAAACGTTAATACCCTATTAAAACATGACAATTTTCTATTTGTTTTATCATTCTCCAACAACCAAATTTCATGTGAAAGTATCATTTCGGGGACACTGAATATTGGAGCATCAGTTAATCTTTCATGCATCTCTATTAGTGATGGAGATCTATTGCTATTGCAATCTTAATGACTTATTGTGAAATCAAATTGTATGGGGCATTGCTATATATGAAGGATTTAATCCAGCTTCACAAATACACCAAACTAACGACGCGTTTTGGGAAAAGGAAAGAAACGAGATTCATTGTCTTAATTAGTGCTAGGCCATAAGTCAAGTAAGTTGGCCGGGGGCGGGGGTTGATGGTGGGGTGGGGAGGGGGGGGGGGGGTAATAGTTGTTTGGAATCGAACGTCTCTTTTTGTAACATTTCATGCGGCAACATGGTATTGTAACAGGGGTGCGGAATTAATAGATAAAAGAACAAGGACCACAGTAGAAACTCCCTTTGAATAGATTTATTAGTTTTGTTTTGTTTGTAGTTTGGTAAATCAATGAAACTGTAATTAAATGTACATCCTCCCATGTGTGAGGGAAAAAAACACTTAGCTCAAATGGGCATTTTGTTTAAAAATGACATGAATACTGATGGAAAATGAAATCCAGATTAAAGAAAGCAAGTGTGATATAAAGGGTATGGAAGCAATAAAGGTATATTGAAACAAGGCAATGTGCGGTATGTAGTGGGCAGTAGGAAAGGAGGACCAAGGAGCATTGGGCACCAGCATTAGCACAGAACAGTTACGAAAATAATAAGTGATTGCAAACCCGCCAGATAATAAAAGCTGAAGAAGAAAAATCGTTTTAAAAATGCAGCACAACGAACAAGAAGAAGAGAAAGCAAGATTGACAATTTTTGCAATAAGCAAAAATGGAGGGGAGGGGAAGAGTTGGCAGAGAAGAGGAAGTGTGAGTCTGAGAAAAGTAAGATAGAAGGGGGCCAGAGATAAAGCTCTGTCCTGATTGATGACCAGTTTTTTGTTGCTGACATTACCATTAAATTATTGCCCAGTATCCTAGTTGTGTTGTCTGCGGCGAACCTCTACCACAAGCTGTTTAATTTTTTTCTAATAGTCTCACGCCTGGCTGCCTTTAGCTGCTCGCTATTAATCAGCAAGAGGCTGTACGTTCAGGAAGAAAAGCGTTTGCACTGCACGTGTTCGACAGTGCAGTATAGTCTGCACTCAACCATTTATACAACAAATTATTCTTATTAGGTACACTTTATATTTCAATAAAATTTCACGCACAAAATACACTGCTTTGGAGTTCAAAGAATAAACAGCCTGCTGAAGAGAAAAAAACGCAAATCGGCCTGTCTCTCGCGTTCTTGTGTACGATCACAGCCAATCAAACCTGTGAGGCTAAAGCTAACGGAGCGTATTCATCTAGAGTAACCTCTGTGATATCAGTTCACTCATATTCACCTCGGAAGGAAAGTGGTTTGTTCTCTGACTAGCAGGCAGAAATTTTGTCATAGTACATTAACACTACTAAGTTTCCAGCATGGCTGGTGCAGTCAAATGAATATCGCAAAGTTTTTTTCCCAATATATTTTGCAGGGTGCATGGCACCTGTTAGTGTATATCAGCAGCATGTTCAGCCTCATTGAGGCTAATAGTTAAATATTCATTTTAAAGCTCTCCAGTCGAAATAAAGGCGCACTGTTTGAAATCCTCCAGCTTTGTTTTACTTGCACCAATTTATCTATTTCGAATCAGTGTTGTTGAATTACCCCAACACGTTGTAATGGGATTGACATTGGATTTTAAGGTGAATCAGATGTACTACCGCCTCCCGATGAGCCATCAAAAATGAATTCAGTTATGTCATTCAGTGGCAACTTTGGGAAACCTTCAAATTTACACAAAATATGAAGCAAATGCCAAAAGGGCTGTTTCCTTTTAAGCGAACACTTCTTTCAAATAAATGGTTGGTTCCAAAGGTAATGAAATTGGAATTTCTCAGGGAGTGGAACATAAATTCTGCATTAAAACGGCTGTTGATTTATGTATTAAAAAAACGAACAATTTATAAGGATATTTGTTTCAAACATGCCTCATTTTTAATTTTCATGGTATTGCATTGACTTGACTATCCAGTCCCAACCTTGCAGTGCCACGACCGTGTCACATTTAGATATTCCAGTAATTTTCATCCTTTGGACCAGAGCATGGATTGGACAAGTTACTCCCAACTAAGACTTCAGAACGCCCTGGTTTGAACAGCAGTGGTGTTAGTCCATCTCGAGGGCCTGGCCTCACGCTAATTACATATTGTACTTGTTGCAGCTTAACTCCAACCTCAAACGAAGGCACTGACGAGCTGATCTGATCAGCACGCCAGAGGTAAAAGGCATCTTGTTTCTTGAAGGAAACAGAAAATCTCCTCTGAGTTAATACTTCCTGGAACTTGGACAAAGAAGAAAGGAGCAACAAGAACCAACAGGGAGCGTGGCGCAAAGATTAATAACGTCATGAGATTATATAACAAGGTAAAACAATTAAAAATACAATAAATACCTCTGAGAGAGACCAGAAAGACCAGAAAAAAACCCAACAAGAAAAAAGTGGGCAACTGTACATTCTACCTCAGTAAAACAGTTGAAATATGAATGGTTCATCACAGAAGACAGATAGTTTAATGGGACACGTGCAATCAAAAACGTAACATTTCTGCTTCATTGCATGGCTTCTCTTTTGCTTATTTGACACTATTAAGCCCAAACCAACAGGACGACAGAGTAAAATGTATCAGATTTTCCTTGCCCAATATGCCGTGGAAAGTGGGCCCCTTTCAGATTAACACTACAATTTAGTCATGAAGGCGAACTCATAGATCGAAACAAAAACATGAATTGCTGGAAAAGCTCGGCAGGTCTCACAGCACCAGTGGAGAGAAATCAGACTTAACGATTCCCGTCCAATGGACCTTCCTCGGAACCCGTAGGTCCATGCCTGATTTGTTTGGAGGTGGGGGGTGGGGGAGGGGGTGTGGGGGTGGGGGGCGTGGGCTGGTGGTTAGCACCTTGCAATTTCGTAGCGGGCGTGAGATTTGGCTCAACCTGAGCTTGGCGATAGAATGATAGGAGTGTTGGGCATCTATTGGCCCTGTCCCTTGTTCATCATTGAGAAATGAAAACAGATACCGATGCGAATTGTAGACTGGTTGATTGGAGGAGTTTGGTGATTTCCAATCCAGCTTGGCGGGAGTAGAGGCCATGAAATCTGAGTGGGGTGGGTGGATGGACAATGGCCTTGGGCAAAGCAACATGTCACATAGCTACATGGGTTTAAACATAACAGCACTAGCGATTGGAAAATCTCAGATAAACAAATAATGGTGCATCGCACTGTGAAGTGAGTGCAACAATTAAACAGAATCTTCATTTGCGTCTTTTGGGGATGACATGCATCCATTACCAGATTCAATCTTCTCAGCATGAAGTTTTCATCTTTCGGTTGTTGTAGCACTTATATTAATAAAATTATGACCAGCCGACAATGTCAACAGTATGCTAACTGTGAGATAAAACTTCAAAAGTTGGAGCAGTTTCAACGTGAACTGCAACACATGAATATTCACCAGTTGCAATGCTTTGATTGAAATGTCACTGCAGTCAACTGACATCCACCCAAGACTGAAGCGAGTTTGTGCATTGTCAAGAGTTTGTAAGGTTAAAGACAAGGATGGTTCAATTCTAGATTCTAACAACAGTGCACGCAATAGTTGATGCGATTTAAATACAAATTAAAGCGGGAAAAGTGGACAATCTTTCTTCTCCACAACGGCAGAAACAAGACGTGCTGGAAATGAAATGAGGAGCAGAAAGGAGAAAAAGATATAAAAGTGCAGTTGATGCTCGAAGCAGTGATTCATAGAACTGCCATTTATTACTTTTAGATTAGATTACTTACAGTATGGAAACAGGCCATTCGGCCCAACAAGTCCACACCGACCCGCCAAAGCGAAACCCACTCATACCCCTACATTTACCCCTTACCTAACACTATCGGCAATTTAGCATGGCCAATTCACCTGACCTGCACATCTTTGGACTGTGGGAGGAAACCGGAGCACCCGGAGGAAACCCACGCAGACACGGGGAGAATGTGCAAACTCCACACAGTCAGTCGCCTGAGTCGGGAATTGAACCCGGGTCTCTGGCGCTGTGAGGCAGCAGTGCTAACCACTGTGCCACCGTGCCGCCCGTTTATTGTTTAAAAAGGCATTAATTCGGAAAGCGATTTAGATTTTGTATTTCAAACTGTAAGGTGCAATTGGTAATTTGATTAGAGAAAGGAAAATGTATAAGTAGAACTGTCGGAGAGGCAGTAAGAGTTAATTTTATACTTGGTGAAGTTCCAAATCGTTCTTGACATGTAACACACCTGTACAGATTGGGAGACGCGCAGTACCCTGAGGGGAAATTAAGGGCGTGTAAGCGCCACATGTTAATTTTTGCCGTCTTCCGGTGCCGATTTCATGATGTCACCCACTGAGCAAGAAGTGGATTTCCAACAGCAAGTTGTTACCTAAAATAGCACACACCAAATCTTTGATGGGAAAGGTTAGGGAAGGTTAGGAAAGGTTCTTACAGGCTTGAATTCTATTCGGGTCCAGTTTGAGGTCGGAACAAGTTCAGGTGACAGGCCTGAGATGTACTGAGACCGATAGTACGTTGTCCTTTTGTGAATTGCTTTATTTCGGGCCAGTTTCCTTTTATTCAAAACTTTGAAAATTACCGCATTTTTAGACTGAGTCGCAGATTCTAAGCGCAGTATGTTTTCTGGTAAATATCATTTTGAGACCCTATCTTTTTTGGAAGTGAATTCTTGCCATCTGGGAGTTTTGGAAATCAACATTTTAAGGTTCCATCAGTTGCCTTTAGGACCTGAACCAAGACTGTCTAGGCCAGTGGTGCGGACGCTACCACAGCGCATCAAAAAGCTTCACCAACACGGATATGCTGTGATAGCATTCACAGTTAATTATTGCATGTTGGCAACATCGTGAAGTACTTACTGTTGTTGCGCAAGCAAACATTTGAGCTTCAATACGCAAGGAGGACACATAGAAACGAGAAACCGGATTAAAGCAGTTAAACCACACTCAAAACAGACTCAGACTAATATAGCTGTCAGTACACTAGCCCTTTAGTTCGTAGTGGGAGCGTTAGTGGCACTAACAGGTAGCGATATCAGACATCATGCGCAGCTAGCACACTGACAGTGCCAATGCAGCCAGACATAGGATCTGACACTCAGGAGATCATTGCAAATCCTCATGGACTCACAACTAGAACAGTGTGAGGGGAGCACACCTTTTCGCTAACACTAACAATGTTGGGGGAAAGTAATCGTTTCGAGAAAATATTTGAAGGATCTTGCAGTTTGCACAGGAACGACGTTATACTGGATCCAATTGGATGGAGCAAGCAATTGTGCAACCAGTGTGCAATTGCTGTCTTTGGGCTGACAGTTCTGGGTTCAAACCCAACCTGCCTGGCAGTATTCCTTAATTATTACCATCAGCATCCAGGGTGGTGCGGAGATAGTTCCCCAACTTCTGGGGTTGTCCGGAATCAAGTCCTATCTGCCCCGGTGGTTTGTCATAAAATGCCCGAACGGTTGGCTTCCTGAGTGTCAGTGTATTGAGGTATCAGAGCGTTGCCCTACCTCCAGTCTATGTCGACACATTCCAATTTTAATTTGTGATGCAAATGCGGCAGTTGACCCAAATTGTTGAGATGGCAAGTCTATTTGCTGAAGATCCCACAATACCTTCATAAGATGTCGAACAAACAAACAAACAAACAGTCAAAGATGAGCTCAATATTTAGTCAGTACGGCGCAGGGGAACCACTGGGCAAGTTGGACATGCAACAAACCCTACAATGCATGACATCGTTTAGTTACGTGACTCATAGAAGTAAGAGTCCAGTGGTCAACGAAAAGAGAAAGTCATTGATGTGCATTGGTTAACCATTTATAGATTGTTGTTGAATTCTCACTTCAACACTTTTAGACATCTCCTTCACACACTTTTGCCTATGAAGCTTGACTCAGTGATGAGATGCTTGCCGTTGTTTCAAAGTATCTGTTCAAATTGTACTCCCGGGCTAGAGGATATGATTAAAGAAGATGCCCTAGGGCAGTGGTGAGAGAAGATGTTTTGCTGCAGAATCGAGAATTGGTCTGAATCTCCACCTGCCTACTCGGGTGGATGTAAAAATTCCCATTCACGACTTGAAGATGAAGAGGGAGATTTTTTTTAACCCCTGGTGACCCGGTCAACACGCGGCCTTTCGTCAAATCGGATGAACCGACCATCCTCTTATTTGGTGATTCCGGGATATTGCTGCATACAAATTGCTGATTGCAATTGTATCCGTAATAATAGACACTGCGCTTATCCGACTAATTAATTGGCTATAAAACTGTACGAGACAAACCAAAAATCAGGACAAGGTTGTTTACATTTTTTTTTCTAGTTTCATTTCAGTTAGCATTTAAGTGGCCCGTATGGAATCGGGTAACAGCAGTTTGTAAAGTTGCTGACAAGAATAAAAAGGTTTTTTTTGTTTCTCTCGATTCAAAGAATGATGTTTGCCAATGAACCTCAAATACCGCCTGGTGTAGGATGATTTGCAGCTGAACTGTGGGTTTCGCATTGTAACCCAAGATGAATCCTTCAACTAGGATACACTTCTGTGCATGCGCTATAATTATTTTTATTGTGAAGGTGTAACCCAAAGCTTTCACAAAAGGAACTCCTTGCCCGTCAAGTCTGGGACAGCGCTTAGGTGTGTATTGAGGCACAGGATGGATGTGTACCTATGTAAAGCTTGTTGTTTCAAGCCCATATCACATCAGAAACATGTTGAATATGCGTAACTTCTGTATCAATGAAGCATCTATTAAATCTCATTTTAGCAATGCACTTCAAAACTATAATAACGTGAACATATGCATAGTGCACAAGGACAGATCAGACATTGGATGTGCTAAACGTAATGTTTCAGGTCAATGAAAACGTTAAAGTTGCTGCTCTCTGCACGGATGCTGCCTGACCAACTGTGTATTTCAATAACTTCAGATTTACAGCAACGGCGGTATTTTGTTTTTGTGTTACTGTTTCTGAATCGTAGATCGTTTTGAAAGTATGCCTTTTTTTTGCTATCTTAAATTGCAGCCAGATTGCTGAAGGAAGCGGAAATAAATGGCCCAGCATTAGGGATTTTTAAAAATCAATTTAGGACCAATGGATAGATTGTAAAATCCACTTCACTCTGGATTAGAATCTAATATGTGAAGTCCAAAGAATATCAGACTACTCGCTGGTATTTGGAATTAGCTCAACTACTTCATAGCCCTACCCTTGAATTAGGTCAATGCCTGGTCCAAATTATGCTGCTGGTTTCATGTGGGTGCACATTCAAACCAGATCGAATTGATCTGAAAGTGACTCTATAATGGTCATAGAAATATTATTTTGCGTGCGTTCTAGCTTCTATTTTCGATTTCTAATACTTAAGTCACATTGCTTAAGTGATTTGGGGGCTCGGTTTACTTATACCTCTTGTAGTCCCGTTCACAGGAGTATGACATTCGCAGCTGTAGTGTTGTGTGGAAAGCGGCTCTGGTCTCCCATACTGCTGAAACCGGCGCGTAAATTAGTGCAAATAATAGTTTGCACCAATGCCGAGTTATGCAGCATTTTATAGTTTCACACTTTAACTGTCGAATCCAGAGTGTAATACTCAATTTATTCGCTGCAATTTTCTTTTAAAGGATAAGGGAGGGAAAACAACGTGTGAGATATTTACTGAAGTTGCCCCCCTCCCCCCCCCACCACCACCACCACCCCACAAGCCCTTTCTTTGCAGAATATATTCCATGATTACAAAATTAGCAAAATAATTAGTGTGAATGCCTCATGATCTCCTGGCATCGCCATAGAAACATTAGGATGCTATACCGCAATGAATCTCTACGAAGATATTAGAGATGCTCTCAAGATGTTAGTCTCTCAAACCCGTAGTGATTCAGAAGTTATTCAGTCCAGATTCAATTATCTGAATGTGAACTGTCAGAGTTTTTTTCGGAAATTAGAAACTTGAACTTCTTTTTTTCCCTGTGCACTTTAGTGCCAGTGCACGACATTACTCCGCACTTCACGTTTATTGACTATTCTTAATGTTTTCGATTGAATAAAAGCTGCATGGTTATATCATTCTGAAAATTCAGTGTAATTCCTGCAAGACTATTGGTCTAGTGAGTGTCAACAAGGATGTGCCAACATTAGTCAGCACCAAAGCCAATCAGCATTCGTTTTAATGGCTAAAGAAATCCAAATTTCAAGGCTGCATGACTATACTTTATAAGCATACATCTCTTTTATAGCTGTTATAATAATGCCATTTTCATGCTGGCAAGCACACCGCATGAGAGAAACTTCAGTGAAAATAAGCAGTTTTCACAGAAACATCCACAGAATCGGGGAATGAGGTTTAGCCAAAGCAATGAAATTTTATATTATGAAACTGTAATTTTCTTTGTTAAGGCATTGTAAATCACTGTTGTCCTTTGCTGACTATAGCATTCCACATTCTCCATCTAAATTACCTTTCTTTTAAACAAGAAATGAATGCCTGATGTATTAAAATATAATGTCTTATTTAACCATGCTTAATTAATAGCCTTGAAAATAGCTTGCTCCGTTTTAATAATATATTTTGAGTTGCATCTAACTATTTTTGGGGTTACAAAATGGAACCGATCATTTACAGCAGTTCTAATGGTGCAAATTACGCACACAGGAGAAGGGGATATACGTAGTACAGATGCACAAGGAAACTGTCTTGCATTAGCCGTTCACAGCTGTGTTAGTGATACGGATGTTACACTTGGATATAGGAGGGATGCATCATATTATTGATCGCTATCCAAGGGCGCATGTATGGATGCTGGGTGACGGCTTAGCCTGGCGCGATTGCCCTGAGGTTGTGTGGAATGTCAACTAACCCCTACAGGTCCAGGTTTGAATTCCGGCCACTGGGTGAAATGATGAGGGGAAACGTGATGGTCACAGAGTCATATCCCTACAGTAAGGTTTTCCTCAGTGGAAACAATTAGCGAGTAACGGAGGTTTAAAATGTATCGCTGTTTTCGACCCGAAACAATTAATGTTTGCACTGCAACATTCTTCATGTGCGTGCCTCTTCGGCACAGTCCTCTGAAAAGTATGGAAAATCACTTCTAGAGTTACCATGCGTGCACCACAGTACCGAGAAGATAACTGAAGCTGCAAAATAATTTATGCAATAATGACAAGAGGATGATTGACAGCTTAGGGGTATTCACCTCTCACTCAATTAAAATATGTACATTTTTCACATGATTTATTTTGCAGTAACTACCTCTCGTTCAAACTTGTCAGTTTTTTTTAAGTGGCAGTATTATGCAACAGCTTACTGTAATGCTGTGGTAGTCTTTTCCTCAAGTGCATTTCACCATTTTTTTTATGGAACCCATTTACAAATTGTTTACTAAAGATGGTACTTCTGAAACCAAAAGTTAACTTTGAAAAGTCCAAAGATGTGCATCTTTGATTGACCATGGTAAATTGCCTATAGTGTTCAGGGATGTGCAGGCTAGGTGGATTAGCCATGGGAAAAGCGGAGTTCCGGGAAAAGGGTAGGGGCGTGGGTCTGAGTGAGGTGCTCTTCGGACGGTCTGTGGGGACTCAATAGGCCTGTGTAGGGATTCTACCATACTATGAAAAATGGGAAATGAACGCTCCAATACTCAGTAGAATGTCTGTGCACTGATTTTAATTTTCTTTCATTCACATATGGCCACGGTAACACTTATTGCCTAACCCTAGTTGCTCTTGACGAGATGGTGGTGAGCTGCCTTCTTGAACATGTGCTGCAGGTAGACCCACAATGCACCCAGGGATGGAATTAAAGCCTTATGTACAAACCTAACTACAAAAACACCAATGGAAGTTGCGCTAATGGGGATGTTTATTTCATGTATAGGTGCCACGGCATTGTCCACGTCTGACAACACCTGATGTTAAACTTGTTTTTTTGTTTCTCCTCCGCCCCCGCCCCCCACCCCCTGCTGTTTGTTGCACTAGACCTTGAGGATATCGAAAGGCCAAACTTCAACTCGAGTCAACAGATGTGAAGCTGGGAGAGCACAGCAGGTGACACAGCCTCCGAGGAGCAAAAAAAGCAATGTTTCCGACCGAAACTCTTCTTCAGGGCTCAGTGTTCGTTTTCTCAAATTAGAAGGAAATTTGTTCACCAATTAATGTCCTGCAAAGTGTCCTCACTCGTCGTTCGAAGCGTCCTGGCACCGAATGGACGCTGGGGAAGGACTAGTAAGTCAAGGAGTCTGGCAACCTAGAATCCATGCTGAAATAACACTATACAAAGGCGGCATATTTTCACTCGTTTTATTAAACAATCCTTCTTTAATAAGTTGTTAAACTGAAGAGAACGATGAAAATGGGAGCGAGAAAAAAAACATTTTGATGAAAGGAGAGATAGAAAACGTTGCATATAAATAAAACGCCTTTTGCAAACAATTCTTTATGTCATTCACAGAATATCTGGAAAGGAAAACAAAATTGTCAATGCAAATATTTGCCTTCAATATAATCTCGGCAGTTAACTAACCTCTTTGAGCAACTTTTGAGGGATTGGTGACAGGGCAGTCAGTAAGATTGGGCATTCGAGTGCGGGACAGTTGAATGATGCAAGGCAACAAATGAGACGCATTTATTTAGTCAATAAACGTTCCCCCCCCCCCCCCACCCCCTTCACGTCACCATTAATTGCCACATGTTCAACTAAGTTTGCGGTTCTTTGCTTCAGCGCTTCCTCAAGACTGGTAGTATCTCTACCAGGCACCGGGGACATGGAGACAGTCGAAGGCTGTGATCTGAGATCTGTGCCATGACAGAAAGCTATAACAATATAAGTCTGTTGGACATGCCGGCTGGGCTGTCAGTTTTAATTTGTGCATGACCTAGTGGCCGAAAAATGGGAAAGAAGTGGCAGAAAGTGGGACTGAAGGCTAGTATTATTGCTTTGACAGCTTCACTCATCTAGAAGTAACGCAAAATGCAATTTATATTTATACTCCCTGACCTTCTGCTCCAAAAGGAAAGTATCTAATGAAGGGGCATGAAGGCAGAGTAGAAGCAGACTTAAGTTCAGCTGGAATTTGTCTACATTGTTATTCTTCAACTGTTTAATTACAGACGAAATGTAAATCAAACACCAAAGAAGACAACGGAGCCTGAAGTCTTCGCTTTGTTTTATTTTTGGGAAGGGGGTATGTGTACGGGGGAGGGAATAGGCTAGGTAGAACAGGAAGGAATAGGGAGTCCCAGGGATGTTCTGCAGGACGTCTATTGCAACTCCATTATATCGAAAAAAAATCAAGAAACACTCCCGACGTTTGTTTTTTCTTGTTTCATCCCCCGAGACCCTGTCACTGAACTGTGCTGACTTTTCACCGCGCACCAATGGCCAAATATTAGATATTCTGGAAGAACGCCAAAGACAGGCCTGGGTTCACACCAAAAGTAAACACCATCGTGTCTTCTACTTTCATACACACTGAACGCGATTTGCAAGATATGTATTTGCTGACATCATATGTCTCTCTCTCTCCTTAATTCTATCTTCCTTTTAATCCACAGACCCGTGCTTCTGCCGGTCCTGTAATCCTGTGGCATGTGCTGATGACATCACATGATGTCCATTGCCGGCAACATCCAGTTCCCTGCAACTGTCATTTAATGTTGCAAGCAAATGAAAAATGACTGTGAGACTCACTGGCTCCCAGAAGTGACCTTGAGTATTATTAGAATGACCTCCCATCGGTTTGACCAGAAGACCTTTGATATCTGCATGAAGAAAATATACGAGTGAGATGCCTCGTCTACAGATAGAAAGGACAACGATCAGCGAGAATAGCACAAAGCTGAAGCTAAGTTGCAGCTCATTGCTGCCAACATTAAAAAGTAATCACCGTACATAACTTGACTCCCTGCATCCACTGCTCTAAGAATTGTATTTTTTTATGCAAACCATTAGATTTTTGTTTAAGAAACACATTCATTTAAAAGGCCCCGGACTTGTACAGGATGCACACACACAGACACACACACACATCGAGACATACATACACACACACACACACACACAGACACACACACACATAGAGACATACATACACACACACACAGACACACACACATAGAGACATACATACACACACACACACACACACAGACACACACACACATAGAGACATACGTATCGCCCCTGTTAGTTGGAAATGAATCTGACAGTCAATAGAGTTCCATGCATCTCAACGGGCATGCTATTACCAACGTCGTAAAGCCGTAGCCAGGAAAAAGACTGTAAGGGGAAATCACATGTTTTGAGAGGTTAGTTCATTGAGTAGACCAAAGCTTTTCTTAACCAAAAATAGGGTAAGCCGAATTCTGTGATGTAATCAGCTGTTCTCCATTCAATCACGCAGTCTCTTCCTTCCCTAAACAAACTGTTACTACTCTGTTGCAATCAGCTCACACACTCTAACCACGTTCCATGACCAATACGATATCCCGAAAACAAATTCATGAGGATTGATTACGGGAAGGACGGTTAGCGTTACTGCTCTATTTTCACACCCCTGCATCGTCCATCTATGCCCGTCAGTCTCCCCTTCCCTTCACATTTCATACTATTTTTAAAAAAATCTCCCCGCCCGCTTTACCAGATTCCAATCTCTTTCTTCATCTTTAATTCCCCTTTCCTCATGCTTCTGGACTTCTTCTTGGTTTCTTTGCCTTATCCACCAACCGGAAGCGCACCTTACTTTATTTATGCCTTTTGAGGGGATTAAGGAGCCCTCTCCCATTGTCTGTTCTCCTCCAGCGGTGCACCCTGTTAGTAACAATGCAAAGTGCTTGTGGTCTTATGTGAGTTGGTGTTTGTACACAAACGCAGATACCCCTACCTCCAAAATGCACCTATTCGGGATATTTGACACCAGCAAAGTTCTCAATCGCAAGATGAATCTGCGATTGTTCAAATAAAAACAACCATTCCGTTGATTCAGCCAGGGGCTAGCAATTCCCTATAACTGGTGTTTACAGTAACAGTAACGCCAGTTCAACACAATGCATTTTGGTCCGCACGTAGTTATAATTAGCTACATATATGAAGCAAGCATTGGCAGCAGTAAAGGGTCTCTCTTTCTTCTCCTATCCCCACCCACCTCTACATCGGCATCCTACCTCATCCCACTCCCATCCTCCCATTCCCTCCCTCAATATTAGACAAGCTGTTCACTTTCAATCCATATTGAAATGAATACGGATATTGCCATGTACAGATTGCGACCGTGGGATACTTGAGTTGAGCTAATGCCTTTTCCCCAATGTGCATTCGTCAGTATGACAAAATGTTTCCTTTGCATATAGAACGGTGCTACATCGAGATTGTAGTGTGCTGAATTACATGTGTTACAAAGTTGGAAAGAGAGATCTTTCAAAAGGCATTAGATTCAATCCAATCAAATAACATTGTGATTTTCTAAGACCTTCTGTGACAAAATTGAAATCTTAATAAATGAAAACATCAGAACCGTCTATTCATTGGTTTTATAGCTGTTTATTTATTGTTTTTTAATGTTCATTGTTCACATTCATTGTATATAGGGTTCACATTGAGCATAGAGGATGTATATATAGAGAGAGGGAACGGTAAAATGCATACCCTCTATGCATATAGACAGTCAGGTTGTGCAGACTGGCCAGTATAATTTGAAAATTATATTAATCGAAAGTCACCAAATACTTTGAGTCTTAAGCAAGAGGAGCAAGGACATGTATTCCACAATAATTGGGATCAAAGCAACGCTGCTTCTCTGCTTCAGATATTACGAAAACTTTTCAACCAAGAGGCTCGTTAACACCTTAAGGTTCACCTTGGTCCTTATGGTCAATCCGCCAGAAATTGGTAGAATGGGTTCCACAGAAAGTGGCTTGAAAACTATTTTTTTTTGCTTGTCTCAGCGATCTTTTCATCACGTGCCACATCTTTCCAAACAGAAGGTAAAACTCACGTGAAAAGACCAATAAAATATGTACACGAGGATAAGTACCACAACGTAGAGTTGCAACAACTTTCTTGCTTTACTTTTATGAGCATTCTCTGCGGGGGGGGACAAAACTAAAACACCCGCGGATATAAATTGAACTAAAGTGTGCTTGACTGAAGGGTGGACATCGCAGGGATGCTTGGTTGAGCACAGTCGTCCCTTTCTGCATTCTAATGTGTGATCTGGGAAACCTATCAATTTATTTCTGTGCACTTGGAACAGAGTGAAGGCTTTGCTCAGTCAAGGCGAAGGTGACAAACCTTTTGGGGTAACAGAATGGAATGATTCGCTTCTTTTCCATTAGACTGTGGGTCAGAAAGACTGTCGATAATGGGTGCTCCCGGTGAGCGATTAAAAAAGGTTCCGAGAGGGCAGTGAGTGACTATTTAAATAGGAACAATGTACAAGATTTGGGGGAAGCCAGGAGTTTAACACTGAGTCAAAACGCTCACAGAGGGCCGGCACAGACACGATCGACAGGATAACCTCCACGTACGGTTACAATCTGTGAATTTTTTATTCTGTGAATTAAAAAAACCCCACAAATTAGTTAAATCTAAAGTTCAGTGCAGCTGTCACCTTGTGTTTAAAGTACAAAAGGCCAAGACACATTACTGGTGAACTGCACAACTTTTGTATCCAATGAGTGCACTTTCTGTGGATTTTTCGTTCACTGATCCAGATCAGTTAATCCTCCCTCTGCCGTGAACATTCTCTCTCTGTAAATTTTCTCCCCCACCCCCCATCAATAAAATGAAACCTGCTTTCAGTAACTAATTGGGTCCGTTATTGTCTGTGTTAAATGTTTTCTTTTTCGCCAGGACTTGAGTAAAGAAGGTATTTCTTGATCTTCGTATTGCATACTTCACGTGACATTCCCAACCCGTGTTCGACCTTATCTATTAACTACCACAGGAATCAAAGCTCAAAAAAACATTCTTTTTTGTTTTGATTTGATGACTGTAAAAATGGCAGATTGGAATAACAGACGTGGTTATAAGTTGTGTCTGCTTTTGCGGCTTCCATACTTGCACTGACGACTGATTCCAATGGTTATTGTTTTATTTTAATCCCATTCGCTTGTGTTCAAGTGAACACTCGATACCAGCATAAACTACAGCATCAACCAACAGATTGTGTGTGTTTTTTTGTGTAATAAATACAACCAGCGCCTTCGAGATTACATGTGTGGGTATGCAGTCAAGCATGAACACAAATGACTATTTTTTCCGTATAAGTGGATCTGTGATAACTTTCAGGATAGAATTGCTTTATTCTGGTTACCTACTGGGAGACGATAACCTTCGTCTTTTAAAATGCTGAGAGATGAGCTGTTAGCCCCCTTCCAATGTTCTAACTGTAAAATTATATACTCCAGATTACAGTCTCACCGACTCTCACACTCGACTGCCCATACTCTGCATATTTTGTATTCAAACAAATTGAAACGTTTTCCTTAATTTGAGGTTTATCAGACATGGTTTATTACAGAATCGAAAGAATTTTTTTTTGTCTAATTCACGGGTTAGCAGACGACCCCTTTCACGAACAACTCGAAGTAGTTCAAGGTGATTGATGACAATGTTTACTCTGGCTGAGATTTATTGCAGCGACTTGTTAGCATGGGGACGTAAGGTAACATTCAGTAGGAAGCCCAGGAGGAAGTTCTAGAGGACAGAAGTTGAATTAAAGACCCGTGCCTTTTGCCTAATTCTGTATGGAGTTTACACCCACTGCAAGGTCATTTGACACTACACCCTAATGCAGCTCTGAAACCTTAAGCTCCCGCGAGCTCTTGTAATAACTGGCAATAAAGAAGTCGTATGTTATCAATAGTTGACACAAATATTTATTGGAGGCACAGGCAGACTGTAATCCTTATTGTTATCCATATTCTATACTCACTATTTTCTTAAAGTCAAACTTGTGGATCAGAACTTGCGTGTTTATTAAACCAGAGAATCAAATGATCATTATTATGGCATCTCTTTCCAAGTATACCGCTTTCTTTTACAGTTCTGAAGAAGGATTCGTATCGTTAACCTAGCTTTTTCTACACGGACATTGCCAGTCCTGCTGAGTTTCTCCAGCAATTTTTGTTTATCTTTCGCATTTTTGATACTGTTCTGATGCACGACCTACACTCTCTTTAATCTGTGAAATATGCACCCGGAAATCTCAACAGCTTTGATTAAAGTTACATAAACCGCCTTAAAAAGGAATTCCTGAGGCATGCTCAATTAGAACCAGGCAAATAATCAATGAGAATGCCCATCTTTCGGCCCTAATCATAGATCAAAGAAATATGAATTTATTTTAAGTTGCACATTAGGATGTCGCGCTTGTAAAATCTATTACGGAGCCCAAACATGACCAAGGTGCATCAAATTGTTGCATCCTCTTTAGCAAACTTGACAAAATAGAAGAAATATGACATGTGAATTATTAAACAGAGCCCATTTGACTTTTAACCCCGCTGTTTTCAGGAAGCTAAATTTCCGGTATATTTATCTTGATACGTATTACAAGGGCTGCGGGCCATTGAGTTGAAAAAAAAATCAGCGGCAGAACGAACAGCCGGGCTCGAGCGAAGGTCTGCATGAGAAACGGGTCATTTGTCAGTGAAAAGAAGTCAATAAATTAGATAGAATGATGGATAAAAAGGCTCGAAATGGATGCAAAGGACAGCAGACAGCGAGTTGGGTCTGGCTTAGCGAAACCGGCCCAAGAGGCAACTAACCCTTTCAATATGGATTGGCTCTATTAACAGCAGGAAAGCATTTGGGGAGTTACCTACTATCTAACAGGTGTTATTCTGTAATAAAGTTTCAAATTTGACTATACATCAAATAATGCAGCAACTTCTATCACTTAATGATATATTCTGCCATATTACCAATTTACACGTTTCCCCTTTGTTTTCCAACGATTTCATGTCTAATTTTAGGTTGAATATGATGAATCGTACATTATTCCTCAAGAAATAATGACAGCTAACCGAAATGTTTTGAGGTCCAGGGTTGACCTGAAATAATTGGCACACATCATATTGTCCTCATCTGCAACGATGCTCAAAATGCAGTTAATCACAAACGATGCTTTTTCTTCGAATTCACACTGTAATTTCTTATGAAGTTGTTCTATAATGCAATGTGTCTCAGTCGTTACATTGTGTATTACCCCACGTAGTCTGATAGAAGGTGTCAGTTTGCATATGTATTTGCACTATGGTATAGAAATGTACTCAATTCTTTCCTTTAATGTGCCCCATTAAAATGAGAAATCTTACACTTTTACTCAGGTATATACCAATTCAAGCTATAGAGAAATCATATTTACGAGTATGGCAATTTTTCTGTTTAAAGTTTCAACTCAATTGATTTATCAGCCTGCAGTCTGGTTGACTGCAAACTACATCCGGTACTTGTTGGCCAGGTGTGTCAGCCATGAGAATGCCTGGATTTGTTTAAGTGTCTTTAAAAATCCAGAAGAAACGGGCGAGCTAGATATTTCCACAATATTACTGACAATTATTAAGAAACAGTTTCACTATTAGCGATGCGAAAATTAGCGAATGGGCACGTAACGGAGGGAAAATCCTGGGTAATTGAATAAACCAAAATCTGGGTGATAGAGCAGTCAAAAGTGGCCGCGATGACAGGAGAGCTATGAGGCAAGTGATGGATACTATTGTCCTAATTTGACCCTCCATTAACACCAGTTCTCAGCAGCTGTATTATGTCAGAAATTCCCATCGACATACAGAGGTTGTCACCGATTTTCTCAGCTCTCCCAGTCTTCGATGCAGCGCTCAATCCTATCTCAAATAAATGGGTGGAGGATATGACCCAAAACTGCTCTCCAATCTCAGCAGCCCTATTACCGCCTCCAAAATGCATTGTTGTGCAGGTGCCAGTAATTTGGTCCTTATCTCTAAAATGTTTATGCAGCTCCGTCCATTAATACTGGAAATGTTATTAATATTAATTAACAAATAAAACGAACCATTTTGGGCCCAGTGAATAGCTCATCTTCTAATTGGACTTAAAAGAAGAAAAAAGTTGACCTACTAGTGACAGACACAGGTTTCAGGGTGACATTTCATTGTGTAGCACCATGTGAGAGAAATAAAAAGAGACCCGTCAATTTAATGCAAGGACCAAAAGTGCATATTGTTGCTAAGAGACGGGGATGCCGCTGAACTTCCATCAGAAGCTCTTCTCCGACCTTATGCAAATAGAACTGAAAACTCTTTGTGGATGGCAGCGAATTCCACCCACCATGTCAGGAATACCTGGCAGAGGCTTTTATTTAAATGTTCAGTAAAAACACACAAGATGTGATAAAGCATGACACATTCAGCTCTGGGGAGAAAGAGAGAGAGAGAGACAGGGAGGAGAGAGAAAGAGAGAGACAGAGAGAGCCTCACCATCCAAAATGCCATCAATCCAACATCCAGAACTGTCATTTTCTCCCCCTTCAGTCTCATAGAAGATTGGTCCAAAATAGTAAAGTGTCTCCTTACATCACTAAAAGGTCTATTAAGGCACATTAATGTAAGTAATAAAGCAAACTACCGCAATACACATGAAGGCAAGGGGAACGGAATCTGAGGAACGGTCAGACCATTTCACTTTAATGTCCTTTCGAAATTATCTATACTGAAAAACACACAGAGTAACCCCATTAACGCAAATGAAGTAGAAATGTACAGTTTAAGAAATCATTCAGAGATTGGTTATTACTACATTTGGAATTGCAAACAAACTGAAGTTCAAAAATACGATTTCTTGAGGGAACTGCTTGACGATAGTGTAGGATTGAATTAACAATAGTAATGAACAAACGGATTTTGTTTGAATATTAATTCATACAAGGTATAATATTGCGCATTTAATTCTCTCAGGAAACAATACTATTACAAGTCATGTACTTTTACAAGGAGGAAATCTAATGTTTGCTGCCTACCTAGATAAATTGTGTGGTTACTATCTTTAAAAAAAGATAATTCACATAGTTTTATCTTGTGTAAGAGCAGCATCTATATTTATTTGGAAATGATACGCATAGGTAATTGGAGAAAATTAAACTTTATGAAATCCAGAATGCCATACATGTCGAATTATTCGCCACAAATTTTGTATCATGAACAAGTATTTAAACATAATTTAAAATATACTTTGGAATTATCGGGGAAGCGCTCACATTTGCGCAAATGCATTTTTTGTTTAATATCAATTCTAAGTGAAAGTTTAAATATTTCATTTTAAAGGAGGTCTCAAAATGGATATATGATGATTTGTCTTAGGATTTGTAATGGTCGATGACGTTTCAACATTTATTCAAATTTCAGTGGAATCTGGTTAGTAAGCTAAAACAGTGAAGGGTATAAAACCACTTGAAGAATTTCTTAAAGTCTTGTTCAATTAACATGCACGTTAAGTCTTTTTTAAAATCAATCTACTGAAATCTATGAACAGCACTTTTCCAATTAGGCTCGAGGTCCTTTTCCAGTACCCGCGTTTTTTAAGAAAATGCATTTCTACATCCCCACCCAAGAAATGTGTGGAGCACGGTGAGCAAACTCATATAAACTGAAATCTCAGAGGTCAGATGCTCTGCTGGCTATATTGGATGGAAGCGGTTAATAATCAAAGTTACTTCGCACACTTCATATCATCAAATTAATACAGCGAGGAAAAATAGGTTTAATCCAGTAATTTGAATAAATTTAAAAAGAAACCAACGCAATTGTGTAAAGAATCGAAAGTTTGAGTTTTCTTGCAGCAAACTCTGCAGGCAACGCTTTTTTTTCGTGGCAATATTAACCATCCTGACTTTTGTTTTATTAAAGAAAGTGTGATCAATCTTAAACTTATGTTACACCAATCGACTTTCAGAAGTAGTCAAGTTTGTTCTTATAGACATTTTTTAAAAAAAGTGGATGTTGCAAGGTGCAAAGTAAACTATTTCACTATTTCCAGCACTTCCCCACTCACGTTCCCCTCCTTCACCTGTATCTTAAGTAATAGGTTCGCACTCCCTTGTAACAAATCAGACGCTGTGGTTTCGTGTGGCTACAGTTTAGCACAAACGAAGTTCGCCTCATGTGGAAATGCAGTAAATTCCGCAAGAAAACTAATTCGCTCCGTGGTGGATGTTGAAGTTGAAACAAGTAATAGGGTTGGATAAATAGCAAGTGAAAATTGCGCTCTCGGAGTTATGTTGGGGTGAAAAAAAGGTCATTATATTTCCAATATTGCAAAGGACACCCTAGACTAAAATCAGAACTGTCCCACTTTGTTTGACAATACTATCTTAAACAAGCAGTTAAATTACCCTGAAATTGCTACTGAAATAGTGGCGAGATTTCCAAATAGCAAACCGATTTTCGTAATGTGTATAAAAAAAGCTAGATATTTAAACAACCTCGGCGTATGTGCAGGTAGCGTTTTAATGGGGAACTCAGTAGATGCTGCAAATATTAATAGGATTGGAATCGCTCGGTTTCTGGCGGCAGCCCATGGATCAACTAGCAGTAATACATGCAAAACATATGGAGGCCCTGGACTAAGATGCAGTTGTTTTCCCGCCTGTTCACACCAACCCAGGTGTTTCAGTACGGTCCAGTTCAGGACATCAAGTTCACGAGTTAGCCATGATCAATGTCCTCAATCCAAGCCAAATAAGACTCGCCATTAAAATGTTCAACAGCGATCCCCGGAAACCTTTCATGGTCTCCTTTACAGGTCGATGTCATTAGAAGCCTCTTAAACACAGACCCTGGAGTCAAATCTGTTTGCCTGCCCTCATCTTATGGTCATATGTAGGTAACCTCTGGGCGTTTAGAGATAGAGGCGGTGGCTACTGAAAGTCAGGCACATGACACCCACCCCAGGAGTGCACATCGATTTTCCACAAAATGGAGAGGGTCCCTTAATTTAACCCAGCACGGTTTTTTTGGGAAATTGATCCCAGGTCATGTTGTCAGAAGCTTCCTATGGTGAAGGTTGCTGCTAACTGTATGGGACCAAGCAATACCATTAAAGACTGCAACTGTCAGGTGTATCTTTCTTAAGCGCTTCCCCACCAATTTAAGGTCAGTATTAACAAGTCCAAATCAACCCAGGAACATTCGAGAATTTCGTGCCAAATAGTAGTGAAGCAATGCAGGATGTATCAGTTGTACACCAGAACCATGCTGGTGCAATCTATTTTATTCAGAGCCTGATACCAGCAATTTCAGTTTCGGAATACAGAAATGTATCAATTTACTCCGCCCCTGATGCTTTTCTTTCCAAGCTGGCTTAATATTAAATGTACAGATAAAGTCTTTTTTGAACAATGTCAGTGAAAAAAAATGAAGATCTCACAAATGTTCGTTAAGCCAGACGAATAGATTCTGCTCTACATAGATGGCAATAGGGCAGAAGGACCCAAATGGAAATCCTTCTCAACAGTGTGCACTCGAATTGCTTTTTGCAGTTAGTTTGCATAATGCATTGAGGCTGCCATAATTATATTTTACAGGGCGCCACTTCTTCTCGAGATAAATGTGGGCTAACAAAATACAGCATTTCCGCATAATCACAAGTTTAAAGACGGATACAGATATGATTGTCTGTTTCATAGACTCGCTGATTGAACTATTATTAACTACATTTCAAATGTAAATGTGCACAATAGCCCATCAACAACTAGCTCCATACCAAAGCTCGAGGGAATAATGCAGGACTGTTGATTGGGTTTTACCTATACCTGATACACGAGATCGCCAGCCCTGATTCCGTCATAGCAGAGAACTCACACAGCCAAACATTCACATGTTGTCTCCCGGGCGCTGAGTCCAAAACGAGCCATCTACACAATAATGAAGTAGCCAGTTCCATCAAGTGCTCCCATTAAGACTGGGAGAGGTCTGATGAGAAGGTTGCACGGGTTGGATAAAGCTATTATTCCACACCTTTAGTATAGTCCTAGATTTCTTCCTTTATTTTTTGCATAATGACATTTTTTTTCAACGCCAAACATATAAAAATGCTAATGCATTGGGGTACCAGATAGAGAACCAGCGTGCGCCCAGAGAAGTAACGTGCACTGAACCATGCCAAAACACTGTTACCCTTCTGTAATTAATATATGCATCACAAGGATAGAATTTTAATGTATAGCTATTGATTTCGGAGTAGAATATTCCATTCATATATTTAACTGTAACAGTAAATCGCATAGACTATGAATTAAATGTTAATAAAGATACAAGACAATCTTCTAAGGTTAAAACAATATAACCAGTGTCATTACTGACTTACATCTGGAATGGGAGCATAAATCAAACCAATGTCATGACTTCATTGAATAAAGACAGGGCTGAGCACCACGTACCATTTTATGGTTTTCTATTAATGACAGGACTTAAGTACAGTTAAATTATATTCCATGCAGATTTCCGGTTAATACAAACTATAACTATTGTGGATATGATTACTTCTAAAACTCTGCCCTGGCAATGATTATAGTGCCCTGAAATCTGTTAGGTTTTAATAGCGAAAGGCAGAATGGATTGCTACAAGGTGGACTGTTTTATAAACAATCGGTACGCTATTTAACGCTCTCCCTGTCATTGCAATGGAAATACTTGTCCACTGGAAGCGACTCAGTCTTGCATCCATGTGTAACTGATTCCATATCCAACCTTGGCTTAGAAAAGTCAAGGGGCGTAACATCAGAGGATAATAAACTTACTCACATGTCACTTCCTCCTAAACAGGTTAGATTATCAGGGCTCGATATGTGCATACGGGTCTGGCTCAGGCGACTGATTACTGAGCCAATACATTTTCTGTGACTTACATTTGTTGCCACAGGACTGATAAACTACCGTCTGTTAACAGCACTGCGTAACCTCATCTTACTTTCAGAAACATGCTGAGAACGAAATAAGATCAATTGTGTCCATTGATGTTCAGTTGCATCGCACCAGTTGATCAACGTGGCAATATTCTTCCTCGTCAGTAAATAGGGACACGCGGGAAACTTCTTGAGGCACCCATTCTCAACGTGCTCTAGATAATATTCGTCAAGAAGTTTTGCATTTTACAGTTTTTTTTTCTCTCGCCAAGTTATCCGATAGGTCAGTTGTCATCGGAAGCTAAATCACCTTTTGCATTCTCAGTGCTCACTGTGACACGTCCTTTGACTGATAACGCTATGTACTGCCATCTAGGTACAGTAATTCACACACAGATCTGGTGTTTGTCTTTCGATGTTTTTTCATGACAAGAATGTTTGAAAGGCTCCAGGAGGTCCATAAGTTCACCGGGAAAACATATCTATCAGCCTAAGTACACACCGCTCAGAGAAGGCGTCATGGCATGTATAATATTGACGTATGACTCAGTGTAGACAGGGTGCAAAGTCGTACCAAGGTGAACAAAGGGGCAGGTATAGATCTGATACAGTCAACTAGGTCAACGAATGTTGTTTAACACAATTATAGAATTAGCTATTAATAATTTTGATAATAATTAGGAGATAAAAGAGAAAGGACAACAAGTCTAATCAGACTTTACCCACCTGAAGATAGTTATGAAGTATTTTAACGAGGTTCTGGTTCTGTTTGTTGATGGCTTTGTGTTTGCATTTTCTCATTATGAATCAAAGTACTGTATTTGGTAGATAACACAGGCTGTTAAAAGCAAGAAAAAGGTTATGGGGGTATGTGAGGACAAGGGCATGGGCATGGTTATCTCTTAGTTAAAGCAGCATAGAAATATGGTTAAAGTCAGAATCTAACAACAACAGTTCAATTAACTTTTGAGTGCAATTGAGTTTTTTATATATGATTCATACATAAACATATATAACAACAAATCACTCATGAATAGGTCTGTTGAACCAAAGATATGGTCAGCCTTTCATGCTTTATATGGAATTACTACTGATGACACATGGAACAGTAATGTTGGCAACCATTGGCAGACCAGGTTTTGTTAACAGAAGTTTTTTTTTATCAGTAATATAGGCTGCAGAGGTATGTAGTTGTTACATGAAGCTGAAATGACAGTTGATACTAAGGCAGTAAAGTGGTTTCTTGCTCTCATCATTATGTCTGCTTGTAACAATTACATCTGTTCCACACGTGTCAGCTACTAAGAACATGTTTTTCTAATGGGGATTGATGGGCATTATCCAAAGTTTAATTTAGTTTTAAAAGTACTTCTCCCCTGACCACCGTGAGAAAAACAGCTGCTATAGCAGATTAGAGTCAGCACCCCTAGTGCTGAATTGTTTTTATTGACTGTGCCAACAGAAGGCACAAAAACCACATTCAAAAGAAATAATCATTAAGTTTTTGTAAGATTGATCCACCAGAAGAATGTATAATAAAGCTAAAGTTGCCACAATCCCACTGGACTACAGGCTGCTCTGTCATTAGAGTGGTGGTTTAAACTGAGGGTCACATTACCTCAAACAGGGGGAGAGGTTGTGAGGAAGAGTTCTGCATGGTAACCTCAGTGCATACAGGACTTGGACCCATGTTGTTTTGTATCACTTGGTGGTGCAAAACAGTCACTCAGCCAACTGAGTTTATTATAAGGCTAGATTTGCCACAAGCAAGAACACCAGATGACCCTCAAGAAATATAGCAAAGAGTAGCAAAAGCAAAGTGACAGAAACAGAAAACTGGGATAGAATCTGCTATAAATCTCACAAACCTTTACATTTGAATGTAGAAGGTCTCTTTCGAAATCATGTTCAAAATATTATGTTTTCCTAATATATTTTCGAAGACCAAATAAATACAGTTCAACTAGATGGTATTATTTGCCGTGTTTCATTCTTAACTGTCGAATTATGGAGAGATAAACACTAGGAATCATTTCTCTTCTTTCTCCATCATCATTGTCTCTGGTGTTCCCCAAGCATCTATTCTTAATCCCCTCCTATTTCTCATCTGTGCCATCATCTGAAATCACACCTGTTGTATACAATATTTGCCAATACCCAACTCTACCTCAACACTATCTTTCTTTTACTATGATAAAGTATCATATTGCTGATCTAATGACCTGAGTGAATAAGCAGAAATTACACTAACTAAGTATTAAGAAGACTAAAGTCATTATTCTAACTTGCCTCTCTACACTTCATTCTGTGCCTACCAAATGCATCCATCTCCCTGTCAACTGTCTGAGAATAAACAAACTTCTTTGTAACTAACTGTCATTTGATACCAAATGAGCTTTTCGGCACAGATTCAGGTATCACAATAACTGCTTATTGTCAGCTATTTAATATCACCAAGATTGTGGAAAAGGATATGGAAGATATAGACTGTAGAGAAATAGATGGTGACATCTATTACAGAGGAAGAAGTGCTGGATCTCTTGAAACGGTTAAAGGTGGAAAAGCCCCCAGGACCTGATCAGGTGTACCCAAGAACTCTGTGGGAAGCTAGAGAAGTGATTGCTGAGCCTCTTGCTGAGATATTTGTATCATCGATAGTCACAGGTGAAGTGCCAGAAGACTGGAGGTTGGCAAACGTGGTGCCACTGTTTAAGAAGGGTGGTAAGTTTAAGCCAGGGAACTATAGATCAGTGAGCCTGACCTCGGTGGTGGGCAAGTTGTTGGAGGGAGTCCTGAGGGATAGGATTTACACGTATTTGGAAAGGCAAGGACTGATTCGGGATAGTCAAAATGGCTTTGTGCGTGGGAAATCATGTCTCACAAACTTGATTGAGTTTTTTGATGAAGTAACAAAGAAGATTAATGAGGGCAGAGCAGTCGATGTGATCTATATGGACTTCAGTAAGGCGTTCAACAAGGTTCCCCATGGGAAACTGATTAGCAAGGTTAGGTCTCATGAATACAGGGAATCTTGCCATTTGGATACAGAACTGGCTCAAAGGTAGAAGACAGAGGGTGGTGGTGGGGGGTTGTTTTTCAGACTGGAGTCCTGTGACCAGTGGAGTGCCACAATGATCGGTGTTGGGTCCTCTACTTTTTGTCATTTACATAAATGATTTGGATGCGAGCATAAGAGGTACAGTTAGTAAGTTTGCAGATGACACCAAAGTTGGAGGTGTAGTGGATAGCGAAGAGGGTTACCTCAGATTACAACAGGATCTGGACCAGATGGGCCAATGGGCTGAGAAGTGGCAGATAAAGTTTAATTCAGATAAATGCGAGGTGCTGCATTTTGGGAAAGCAAATCTTAGCAGGACTTATACACTTAATGGTAAGGTCCTAGGGAGTGTTGCTGAACAAAGAGACCTTGGAGTACACGTTCATAGCTCCTTGAAAGTGGAGTCACAGGTAGATAGGATAGTGAAGAAGGCGTTTAGTATGCTTTCCTTTATTGGTCAGAGTATTGAGTACAGGAGTTAGGAGGTCATGTTGCGGCTGCACAGGACATTGGTTAGGCCACTGTGGAATATTGCATGCGATTCTGTCTCCTTCCTATTGAAAAGATGTTGTGAAACCTTAAAGGGTTCAGAAAAGATTTACAAGGATGCTGCCAGGGTTGGAGGATCTGAGCTACAGGGAGAGGCTGAACAGGCTGGGGCTGTTTTCCCTGGAGCATCGGAGGCTGAGGGGTGACCTTATAGAGGTTTACAAAATTATGAGGGGCATGGATAGGATAAATAAGCAAAGTCTTATCCCTGGCATCAGGGAGTCCAGAACTAGAGGGCATAAGTTTACGGTGAGAGGGGAAAGATATGAAAGAGACCTAAGGGGCAACTTTTTCACGCAGAGGGTGGTACGTGTATGGAATGAGCTGCCAGAGAAAGTCGTGGAGGCTAGTACAAATGCAACATTTAAGAGGCATTTGGATGGGTCGGGTTTGGAGAGATATGGGTGCTGGCAGGTGGGACTAGAATGGGTTGGGATATCTGGTCGGCATGAGCAGGTTGGACCGAAGGATCTGTTTCCATGCTGTATATCTCTATGACTCTATGACTCTATTCGTTCCTGCTTCACATAATCTACTGGTGAAAACCTTAATCATCCTTTTGTTCACTCTAGACTTGTTTATTGCAATGTATTTCTGGCTGTCCTCCCATATTCAGACCACCATTTTTTATTTACTTATAAGATGTGAACATCACAATGTTTATTTCCCATCTCTAGTTGCTGTTTAGTAGTGAGCTGCCTTCTTGTGGGCGGCACAGTGGCACAGTGGTTAGCACTGCTGCCTCACAGTGCCAGAGACCCGGGTTCAATTCCCACCTCAGGCGACTCTCTGTGTGGAGTTTGCGTATTCTCCCCGTGTCTGCATGGGTTTCCTCTGGGTGCTCTGGTTTCCTCCCACAGTCCAAAAATGTGCAGCTTAGGTGAATTGGCCAGGCTAAATTGCCCGTAGTATTAGGTGAAGGGGTAAGTGTAGGGGAATGGGTCTGGGTGGGTTGCGGGTCGGTGTGGACTTGTTGGGACGAAGGGCCTGTTTCCACACTGTAAGTAATCTAATCATTACAGTTGATTTGCTGTAGGGAGGGCCACAATGCCATTAAGGAGGGAGTTCTAGTATCCATATTTACTAAATGAACAGTGACATATTTCTAAGTTAGGAGAATTCCAAGAGTGGCTTGGAAGGGAAACAGTACCTGGTGTTCTTGTTCTCCTAGATTTCTACAGTGCCTCTTGTAGATGGCACATATTGCCCATTACATTTGAAAATTTGATCTAATTTCTCCTTATTTTGTATTATATTTTGTTTCATATTTTTCCTGTGTGTGCCTTGGGACATTTATTACTTTAAAGTTACTACATAAACACAAGTTATTGTCGTGTCATCTTTTAGCATTTTCTTTGAAGTCAATAACTATTTGCCATCAATGCAAGATATCAGCAACTGAGTATATCACTGTTAATCCTAAATCATCCTGATGGCTTATCTAATATGCCAATCATGGATAAAATGTAATATCTAAATGAATAGTGCATTTCTCACAAACTGCAGTTTGTTACATTAATTCCCCTGATATATGAAAGTGGCAAGAACATAAGAAATAGGAACATGAAAACGTCATTCAACGTTTCCATCCTGCTTGCTCTATTCAGTCAGCTCATGGCTGGTCTTAATATTGTCCACACCCCTGCTTGATCCTCACAAATCTTGATTCTCCTTTAGCTCAACAATCTGACTATCTCAGTTTTCAATATATTCAATGACTAAGCATCTACAGATCACTGAAGTAGAAAATTTGAAAGATTTATGACTGTCTGAGAGAACAACTTCTTTCTCATCTTTATGTTAAATTATTCTAAAATTCTGCCTTCCAAGTACTAGATTCCTCCTCTGGAGAAAACATCCTTTCAATATCTGTCAAGCCCTACATTTAATTATTCAGTCCGCAGATGCAATAAGTTGTTCTGCTCCGATATCAAACTGTTAGGAGGTTCTTGTGGTGCAGTGGTTGCATCCCTACATCTGGCCTAGGATGCCCAGATCAATGTCCCACATGCTCCAGAAGTGTATAATAACATTTCTGAATTGGTTGATCAGGAAGAGCCAAGTCTGTCTGTCTGTCTGTCTGTCTCTCTCTCTAACTCTCTTCAAACCATTAGGCATAGATAAGAATACTGGTTTAATCATCAAAGTTGACCTGATGGAGTCAAAATGTTCCTGTTTTGCTTTGTTTTTATGTTTTACCATAATAATGTTCAAACAAAGTTCAATTACTTCTCTGGCTTTTGGCACTCTAAGTTCTCAGACATTTTCAGTCCTGGCGGATAGGTAGTGTGAGAGAAGAGGAGCAGGATTTACATCCAGCAAGGTCCGATACACTTTGTGAACAGCAAATATTGCTGTCTATTACAAGAAAAAACAAAATCTGCATGAGGAATGCATCCCAACTGTTGATTAGACTAAGATATGAAATAGACTTTAGTATATTCTTGGAATTTTGACCAAAGATTATTGTAAATATTTGATCATGACCTTCTGGTTCATTTAGCACATTTCACACAATAGTGATATCACAAGATATCACTATTACATATCGTAAGATGCAAATTCTCCTGCCAAAAAATAGTAACAAAAACACTGGTCAGCGTGTGGTAGAACATATGGGGCATTCCTCTCATACTCATCCAGATGATCAAACTAGTCCAAATGATCTCTCTGTCCATAATTTCCTGAAGTGTGTGTGTTTTCTAAGAGCAAATGTCTATACAAACCAAGAACAGGTCCAGAAGTTGCATGAAGGAATTGGCTTCCATTGCATAACAGATCACCTTGTTCCTGAGGTCCAATGTTATTCTGGTAAAAAGGCACTTTCTACATTAAACATAGATCTTTTCTTCGGCAACTACAACTCTGGTTCTTCATAACATGTTTGGGAGAACAAATTGCCAGCTAGAATGCAATATATTTTCAGTATCATCTTTGAGATCTCAATCAGATTACTTTGCAACTCTTTTAGGCTGGGAAGTTCTGCAGTTTAGTTAGTGGAAATTACAAAAGACTCACCTTCAAGCCTAAAATGTGTGTAGCGCATAGAATACCCACCCCCACTAACTTAATCCAATATTGGCTCAGACGCCATATTATTGTTTGACTGAGTTGCCAGTGTACATTATACTTCTATGGGGATCTTGTCTATCTTCTTAAAGTTTTTCATTTTACGTTTAATTCTGTTTTTCATAGAGTACTAATAAATTAATGGAGCAACTGGAAAAATTTCAAAATACTTCTAAATTGTTCAATAAGTTTCTGTTTCCATAAGAGACTGCTTCCATGCTGTATGTTTCTCTGACTCTATGTCTCTATTTTCAGAGGTTCCGTTTTCCTTGTTACTAATTCTATGCCTGGTTTTTATTTTACTGTTGATTTCTGAATCATATCTATTACTTGTGTTGTTAAATAATATTCCCTTCCTTCATTCCTTTCTTCTGGAGGACAATAATTTACCCTGTTGCTAAAATTAGTCCAGGATCTATTTATTTGATTCTGGTTCATTTTTACTTTTCCTGAGAAGTCAGAGGTAGGTAGATAGGATAGTGAAGAAAACATTTGGTATGCTTGCCTTTACTGATCAGTGGTTTGAGTACAAGAGTTGGGAGGTTCATGTTGTGACTATATAGGACATTGGTGAGGCCACTTTTGGAATATTTCATACAATTCTGGGATCCCTGCTATAGGAATGATGTTGTGAAACTTGAAAGGATTCAGAAAAGATTCACAAGAATATTGACAAGTTTGGAAGGTTTGAGCTATAGGGACAAGCTGAATAGGCTGGGACTATTTTCCCTGGAGTGTCGGAGATTGTGGGATGACCTTATAGAGGTTTATACAATCATGAGGGGCATGGATAGGGTACATAAACAAGATCTTTTGGGTGGGGAGTCCAAAACTAGAGGGCACAGGTTTAAGCTGAGAGGGGAAAGATTTAGAACGGACCTAAGGGGCAATGTTGTCATGCAGAGGGTGGTGCATGTATGGAATGAACTGCCCGAGGAAGTGGTAGAGGCTGGTACAATTACAACATTTTAAAAGCACCTAGTCGGGTATATGAATAGATAGTGTTTAGAGAGATATGGGCCAAATGCTGGCAAATAGAACTAGATTTATTTAGGATATATGGTTAGCATGGATGAGTTGGACAGAAGAGACTGCTTCCATGTTGTACGTTTCTATGACTCTATGCCTCTATTCCCAGAGCTTCACCTATTATAGTCATAGTGCAGAGTAGGCCAAAACAGTTGAGATTAAACATGCCAAGCTTTGTAGCTAATTTTCCTGGGAGAACATTTGCTGAATAGTTCAGTACAAGGATATGATGACATGGTCTGTTTCCAACTAAGGAGACTCAAAGCATAGCAAAGATCCTTAATTTTCTCCTACTTTCAACTTTCTCTTCCCTTAAAGAAATTTGTACAAGATTGGAATTGAGTTCTGAAAAATGTTTTAGTTTAGGTAGCTGAGCTATATGTTGATGAGACCTGCTAATGACCATAGCATGACTTTTTAAGGAATACATATAAAAGGGAATTGTTGGCACAATATCAAGGCCCACACATCTATTCCGTTCTGGACCAAAGGTCAGAATGGTAAAGAGTATTTAGCAGGAGTAAAGTGGAAAGAGATATCCCATATCATTGCAGTTTGTGAACTATATGGAGAACAATGATAGGTTTCTAGGATTTAGGATTATGAGAACAAGAATAGCATGTCCATCCTCTCATGTAAATTAGATCTCCCTTCCATTTAACAACTTTGATCCATGCCTCTTGAGATAGTACTTACTTTATAAAAATCTGACAATTTCAGTTTTGAAGACTTCAATTGACCAGGCATCCATTATGTTAGCTAGATTAGTAGAACAGCTGCAAATGTGTTGCTGGTCAAAGCACAGCAGGTTAGGCAGCATCTCAGGAATAGAGAATTCGACGTTTCGAACAGACATGTACATAACTTATCTCACATGAACTGAAAGCTAAGTGATTTGATTGCAGGTACCATGCTGCTGAGATATAGTACAATTGACACTTCATGAACTGGTCACAATAAGAATTTAACAAAAGGCTTTCTACAGCAGTGAAGCTTGACCCTCGTATCTTATTCATAAGTGGGCTAACCTGTGAATCATTATTGTATCATTTTCATCTTTCCTACTCATCTGGTCCATTTTGTAAAACATTTTTCCATATATATTTACGCTTTTGAATATATGTATTACATTTCTTCTTCTGTTTTTTGTCTGAATGTAGGTCTAACCCACAGTGTCACAACAAAACACAGTGACGAGTCATCAATCTATCTCAGCCAGAATGGAGATCAGACCACATTCTCTTGACACCAGCTTGATCCAACTGTCCAACATCCAAGATTGGTGAGTTTCTGTGACACATGCATGTTGTACGTTGGAGCAACAAATAGTGATGATAGAAGTTCCAAATTTCCTTATATTAAATTCTATTGTTCAGGAATCTTTCCTAGTAGACCACCAATGATGCATGAAAGAAGGATTTGCAGATTGCTGCTCAATTGCATTATCAACGCACCTTCCTTGGTTATTAAGTCTTGATGTCGGTCATGATCCCACAGCATCTGGTTCACAGGTAATGGTGTTACTCAATCTGCCACAAGACAATGTACTTTTTAAAATTTGCTTGTCACCGTTTTCAAATGCTGTTCTCCACTTTCTATTTTCTCGTTTCTTGGATTATTCTGGATTTAATTATATCATTTAAAATCATAAATAACTGCACAGTCCTTCACAATTAACATGAATTTATCTTTCTTTTTGTCATAATTCACATCAGTTGCACATTTAATATGTTATGTTGCTCTTCTCTGTGCTCTTTCCAAAGCATACATTGAATATCTTTTATGTGACATGGTATTCAGAACTGAACACTGTACTTCAGATGTGCCCTGATCTGTTCATTGTTAAACCTTACAGTGGATTTGCACTGCCCTTCAGTATTACTGCAAAGTGCTTTCCACTTTACATCAAAGCTAAAGATACAGTGCAAAACTGAAGTAGAGCTTAATCACCAGTCAGGCAACATCAATGTGTGCTCCTTAGCTGGAAGTCATCTCACATTTTTCAAGTTTGGCATTGAATAGAATTGTGGTCCAATGTAATGTTAATCTTGACTTAAGATGTATATATGACAGTGGTCCTTTGGTGCCAAGAACACCTTATAACAATCCAGAATTGATGAAGAATTGTATGGCTCAGACCTCAAATCTTGCCTATGTGCTGGCATATGCAAGGTCCCATGTGGACAGAGAACTGGGAACTCCTAACATTGAGAGATTCCATTCCTGCCAGCCTACCTCCCTCCCCAGTCCACCACAGCAGTTGTAGATTGTAAAATAGGGGAGAGACTCAAACACTTACATGACTGAGTAGTAGTTTCTAGATCAGATTTGGAGTTAATATATCTTGATCTTGGTCTCATTCCAAAATATTGCCTTGGATTTCCTTTGCAATATATTTAGTTCAGTGTGTTCATATCCATCTCCTCAAAACCTCAGCCATTGTTATTTAATTGCCTTCAAAAATACAATTTCACAAATTTCTCCTCATTCTTCCTTAACATCCTCAAGTGTATAATATCAGGGTCACACCCAAAGTAAATTATGCAACTTTGTGATCCTGGTCTCGATACTGGACACTTTAAATCCTTTATTCTTTTGTGGAATGGAGGTGTCACTGGTAAGGCCAGTATTTGTTGCCTGTCCCTAATTGACTTGTCCTCAGTCGCTTTCTAGGCGATATCGGAGGGCAGTTCAGAGTCAAACACATTGCTATGAACCTGTAGTCACGTGTCCAGGAAAGATTTCCTTCCCTAAAGGACATTAGAATATTTTTTCACAATGTTATCAACATGCTTTCTAATAAATCCAGTTATAGTATCTTCACTGACTATGTAGGCCTTTCTTTTCTCTTTAACTTTTCCATCACTTTAAGAACTTCGAATTGACCTCCAACAACTTTAACTATTGAGATTCTGAAGAACGTTTTTTGTGTAACTGATCCATTTCATGAATCTTTTTGCTGCAACACTACCTTTCAAACCCTATTGTAACTAATTTATATACCTTTTCCAAAGGCCCTCTTTCCTCATTTTTCAGGAGCTTTGAATTCACTTCTAATTTCATTTTAACTGACCTATTATCATATTTAAAGAACAATTGTTTTATGATGTTTCATAACTTGCATTGTCTATTCAATACCTGAATTAAATCATATGTTATTTCACCTCAATACATATTCTGAGTTTATTTCTTTTTCAGATTGTAACTCATTTTAAAATCCTGTTCTTTTAATCTGTGAGTTATAGAATCTCGAATGATGTAAGGTGTTCTAAGAGGCAAAGGACCACCATTGTATATACATCTTAAATCAAGATGAACATCACACTGGACTTAGACTTTTCTTTTAATAATTTAGACTTTTTAAACTATTTTAAGTGTTGGATAATTTAAAATTAATCAAATTGTGGTTAGTAGTCCATAAGGGGTGTCACTATGACCATCTCATGAATACAACTTTCTCCCTGTAGAGTTTTGAATACAATAAATTTTAAAAAAATCTGTCATTACATTCACTAGTTCTCATTCTGTGGCTATACTTCGAATTGCCTTCCCAAATTATATTGAGTTGAATAAGATCACATACTGGCATACCTTGCCATCTGTTCATTGTCTTCATGTTTGAAGAGACTGAATATTGTTGTATTATTTATAACTCTTAATTCCTATCTACTTAGCTCCCCAATAAGAGCTTAGAGATTTTGGTTTTGCCCTAATATACTGTCACAGTCTTTCTTGCTGTGGTTCTGTGGGTAATATGCTCATCTCTCGGTCAGCGATTAGTTTGTTCAATCCTGCTCCAAAGACTGGAGCACAAATCCGTTTGGATACCTCAGTGAGATACACTGTTGGAGGTGTAATCTTTCAAATGAATATTGAACCTATTTGCCCTGCCAGGTGGTGAGCAGCAATGTTTTCCATGGTATCCCAGACAGTATTTAAGCCTCAATATGTAAGTCAACAACAGTCTGTCATGTCACTATTTCATTGTAATCTCTGAGATCATGCTGTATACAATCTGACCTACCCCTCTTATTATGTATGTTATATTTAGTATAAATCATTGAGGATATTTTCTTTCTGTTCTCTCACACATTTCCACACTCTCAGCTAAAGACTTCATCTGTCATTGCATTTATTTCAAACAGTGCATAGTAGATTACTTTTTAAAGGTTTATTCTTGCTATAACTTTGCCACAAATATGCCCAAGGAATAGAATACTGCTTGCTCAAATGTGTTGATTCCATGACCACCTCAGGACAAACAGTGACAAACAACAGTAAAGGAAGATTCACATGATTCTACTTAAGATCTGGAGCTAAGCTCAGAGCAAGGAGCACCAAGTGTAATGCAGATCACGAGTGAAGAAAAATACACACCAGTGGCAAAGAAACCTTTTCTAGAAGGTGGTTTCACATGCAGGTCTTGCTGACTAATAAAGAATGCTGCTTTCAGAATGCCTCTAATTCATGCAAACATTTGAGAGAGTGCTTATTATATTTTCTGGACTATCAATGGCTAAATCTCTTTAAAATAGATCCCAGCACGGGCTCTTTGAAAAATGCTGGAGCTATGGAGATGTTAGAGATCGCTGTTCATAGATGTTTAATGTTTGGATATATTTTGCTGTGAAGTTGGTTGGAAAGCATCCTGACACAGACCTTCACTTACCTTACTGTGGTCATTGCTCTTGCTGTGGATTGAAAGTTATTGCCTAACAATGAGAGATGATCAGAGTTACTCCAGGCCAATTAGCTGGTGACTCTTCTTGGCATGTAGCTAGTCCAGTTGAAACTTATTAGCAGGTTTCAAGCACAGATCAGGTAAGGGTAATTAGTTGCAGATGTTTCGTCCCCTGTCTAGGTGACATCCTCAGTGCTTGCGAGACTCTGTGAAGCGTTTCTGTGATGTTTCCTCCGGCATTTATAGTGGTTTGTCTCTGCTGCTTCCGGTTGAATGCCAGAGGAAACATCACAGAAGCGCTTCATAGGAGGCTCCCAAGCACTGAGGATGTCACCTAGACAGGGCACGAAACGTCTGCAACACAAATTCCCAGCTCGGCGAACAGAACCACAACAACGAGCACCCGAGCTACAAATCTTCTCACAAACTTTGAAGGGTAATGCTGGTGCCAGAGGTTGCCTGCTGCCAGAGGTTTGGTAGAATTGTCCCTTTCACCTACAAAATCCAGAGGTTGATGCTGACGAAGATGATGGGGCAAATATCACAAAAATATCAAGTCCTAAATTCCAGTTTAAAGCAAAAGTGGAAATGCGAGCAGGTCCCTCAAGTCTTCTCCACCACTCAATATGAATGCATCTGATCTTTGGCTTCAATTCCACTTTCCTGTCTGTTGCCCAAGCCTTGTCAAACCTTGAGAGGTCAAAAGCCTGTCTCAACATTAAATATGTTCAGCGATGGAGCATCTCCAACCCTCTGGGGCTGAGTATTCCAAAGAGTCAAGATGCTCTGAGTGACAAAATGCCTCTTCATCTTAGTCCCAAATGATTGCTCCCTTATAAACCCATGCTAAAGTAGATCCACAAAATAGGTAGACTTACTTATTGCAAAATACATACTAGAATTATATAGTTCAGATCCACTATTGGATTTCAGGATTTTTTTTGATCTCAGATAACATTTCCAATCCATTGATCTTCTGAAAATATTGACCATGCATCAATTGGTTCAAACAGTTGAGGAGTAGTTTTCACGCCAGTTGTTGAACTGATCGATGTTCATATATTTCGGATATCTCTGATATGTTAACAAAGGGTTGAGAAATATCTAAGTGGGAGGGAAAAATCCTCATAGATTAATATGATTAATGGCTTGCTCTTAGGAACCTCCAACTCAGGCAGAATTCTGTGGTTTGCATCCTACTTTGTGCTGCACACTCATCATTTCTGTCCTTTATGACCTTCTGTGATTCAATAGACAATAGACAATAGAAGCGAGAGTAGGTCATTCTGCTGATCATCCTTAATCAGTATCCTTTTCCTGCCTTATCTCCATAACCCTTGATTCCACTATCCTTGAGAGCTCTATCCAACTCTTTCTTAAACGAATCCAGAGATTGGGCCTCCACTGCCCTTTGGGGCAGAGCATTCCACACAGCCACCACTCTCTGGGTGAAGAAATTTCACCTCATCTCTGTCCTAAATGGTCTACCCCATATTTTTAAGCTGTGTCCTCTGGTTCATTGTTCATCAGTGCATTGATTTCAAAATCCTCATCCTTATCGATAAAATCCTCCATTATCTTGAAGAGTTCAGCCTTTCTAGCCCAATGTTTTGACATACTCTTGTGTACACCTCCCATTTTAAGCAACCTTTAAATACCACTGTCTGTCACTCTGAAAATATCTTCCTAACCCTTTCAACAGGCTAGTTTCAAGAACTTCATGAAAATATGCCTCATTGAGTGAATCTTCAATCTCTTCTCTGAACTTCACACTCATTCCTCCATGATACCCTTGGCTCCTCCTATAAAATGCAATGGGACGTTTGATATTAGATTTTTTTTATATAGGTGCAAGTGTTTGTTTCAAGGGTGATTTTGTGTGATAGTGTAAAATGGGTAATAAGAAACTGACAACATGGTTAATGCTTGGTCTGATTTCCAATTCTTTTACCCTGAATCAAAACTAAATTCACTGACAATGTAAAGCAGTGACAACTCACTATCACCCAATTTTCATGATGCCAACTAGCCAAGATTGACCCTAATATATTTTACAGTCAAACAAAGAAAAGTTCTTCCATTGTAGTTAAAATTTGGAGTGCTTAAGGATAAGGTTGGTAAAATATTACAGCATGAGATTTTACAATACTTGGAGAAGATACTGATGCTGATCATAATCATCAACGATGTCAGGATCAGAATAAGCTGCAGTAGTGATAGAGGGCTATCCTGCTGTAAGGCCTTTCAGTACAATTTCCCCAATAGTAAATATACAACCTGAATGCTGCATTTATATGAGGAAACATGCAATCTGATTGTAATGATGAATCACTGAGTACTGAACAAACTTCCATGACCATTTATTGATAGCTAGGAGTTTCCCATTAATGTGTAGTAATATTGTACAATTATTGTCTTTCTATGCCCTGATGTTTTTAAGGTGGCTGTGTTATGGTGTAATATTTGGTATCCAGGAGTTGAAAAGTCAAAGTAATTGGAAGGTCAGAGTAAAAATAAAGGAGTGGAGTAATAAAGAAAGGATAGAAAAGAAATGATTGAAATTTATGAATCAGATGAAGGAACAGAGTGATGAATAAATACATAATCATGAAGAGATGGATTGCTACTAGGGAAAAATATATTTTTACTATCTGCTTCAGCTTTTTAACTGACAGTTTTATTATTCTGTAATAAATATACATGGGTTATGTAAAAGCAGTGTTCTTTAAATGTTCCATTCTAGTCAGAAAAATTTATGAAAACCCTCAATTTTGATTTACGGTTGAGGGCTATTCTAATGCCGTGTTTTCCTTCAAGCACCACTGATTAAATCTTAAAACATTAAATGCTGATGGATGTGAAATAGTGCACCTGCACTGTTAAGTGATGGGAGGTTAGAAGCCTGCACTCACCAGGCTGAGTCACTGACTCCTAAGACCTCATCTGTCTCAATCTCTGCTGCCTCTGACATTGTACAAGCAGGCACAATTAATAATGGTGTTATCCACTAACACCACTATAGACATCCTGATGAAGAGATTCTAACCCTTACTACAAAAGCACTTCAGTGAAGGCCAGACAGTCACCTCCCCGCCTTTAAATTCAGGACTCCACCTTTGCCACTAAGTCTCATCAGACCACATTCTCACAGCAAAAATAAAAGATCAAGTGCTACTGGTTATTATGTTATTTTTCCTCCTTGTCCACGAGGGAAGGCTGAGACCAGTTATGGATTAACAAATGATCAATAGTTCCTTGCTGCCTTTCTCGGCAGGGGAAAATGAACTCCAAACACAGTCAAACTCTTATTGATCAGAAGATAGCTTTCACTTTCATTACCACTGTCTCCTGATAACCCACAAATAATGTGATGAGCTGGTAATCTCTCTGATTTTCAATGGACCCTTCACCCTCTCATCTCTGGCAGGGCTTTCATTTTTTTTTCCCTGATAAATCCTTTCACATAATTTATGCAGGAGCTCTTCACCAGTTTTATCAGACTGTGCCACTCAGAAAACACTAATTTTGGCCCGGCGACCATCTATGATTTGCAAATGTACTTATATTTTTCATTTTGAATGTCTTCACACTGTCATCGCTCTACACTAATAAACAGTGATTGATTAACAAGTCAATAATCAATCAGGTTGTCATGAAGCATGTGAAGCAGATTTGACTTTACACATGAGAAATGCAAACACTGTTAAATTATTCAAAAGTAAGGCACTAAAAGTCACAATTATTGTTGCACAGCCTGATTATAAGTACTTTTTTTGGAAGACTATTTTATATTTTGGATATACCACCATCTTTGCAACAGCCCAGGCATATTTGCAGTTTAAGAATGAGCCCAATGAAATACATTATATTTTGTTTTATTCAGTTTTTTTTAACTGCTTTATAAAGCAAATACATCTTCCTCATAACATGAAACTTCACTGAAGGAAGGAGCATTCTTAAAATAACTGGGCGTGTTTGTTTGTGTATGTAAAAAAACGGAATGTGTGTGTGCACACATTGACATGTATAAGGCAACTTGTCAGTGGCCTATTAAAGTACTTACATATGCTACAGATATCTCCAATATTTTACAGCATGTCAGCGAGGAGCAGTAAAATCTTACCAGTAGTGTTGAGTGTTTGCTTTTATGGAATTTTAGTGCAGTAAAAGTATAGAGAATTGAGGACTGCATCAGCATATAAACTTGATGATTGGCACTTTGATGCACTCATAATAGTAACAATATTTCTCAGCATGAATCTTTACAGCACTCTGAAGCTAGTATTGCCATGGATAGTGAAAAAATCAGCAGAGGTTTCTGAGTCAAGAACTGCTCGGGACTTATCACTTGCAATCACAATTGGATGTTTTAATATTTACTCCTTACATCTCAAAGTTCTTTGCTGGTGTCATTTCATTAAAATGTTATTAAAGGTATTGACATTCTTAACATAAAGTGCATAAGGGTCCCACATAATTGCTGTAATTGTTAATTAGATTTATGATAAGAGGAAGGACTATGGTGTCATAATTGCTTTTCAGATGTTGGTAATGGTGGTGGTCCTAATCCCCAATGCCTAGTTTATGTGGTGGGACTGCAGCTGAAAGACATATAAGATAACTGTGTCCATTGCCAAACATCTGTTTGTTGCAGCTATTTAAAATGGCTAAATAGAAAAACAGGCAGGAGGTTTGAAGCACAACCAGGAGGGGTACATGCCCTTATCAGCACATACTTTATTAGTTCACTTTAAGGATTACATTTTAATGAAATGTTCCTCTGCTGCTTCAGCTGAAAAAAAACCCATCATTTTTGAAATATTATTACCTACTTGCAGCATAACAAAGAATATAAATTCAAATTGTTATGACTTAACCATTGCATTGCATGTGCACTTAGCAAGTGCCATGTTTAATAACAATCCATTGACCAATCAGATTCTAGCATTTGTTTAATCCATACGATTATATTCAGTTAATGTATTCATATATTTCTGCTCAGTCTAACTATTGTTTTAAGTTCTATTTAAAGACGTTGGATGTGTTGTAATAACTCACCTCAGTGATACTAATCAGACCATTCTATTTCATTTTTTTTCCCATGAGTGAAGCTTCAGAAAAAGTTATAAGTCACAATTTTAAAAGTAAAACCTCATGACTGGATTTATTATGGACCAATTGCACCTGGTCAGTACTGTTTAAGTCTTAACAACAAAGGATTTAATTAATTCTGTGAGTCAGTAGAAAAATACTGATTAAGCACATATTATTGAGGACTACATTTGAGAGTTTGTGGAAAAGTATTGAGACATTTGAACTTTCTAATAAAACCAGTTTGACAACATGAAGCTTTCAATATCATAGGTGTCACGTAGAATGACAATGGATGCGGACAATAAAAAACCATATCCAAGGATGTCCATGGCTTAGAAAGCAGATCTTTCAGGCTCTGCACTTCATCTGGCTCCAAGCAGGCTACACACATCTCAGTTATGTTGGCGTCACCATTGATTAAGGTGTGAGGTATTTCTGTTTCAACAAAAATGAAGCCTTTGGTTGGCGTCAGTTTTTGGCAAGTTCACTTGCTTTGTATAAAAGGCATCCGTAAGTGAAAGTTACCACTGCATGGGGAGGCTGGGCTACTAATCCAGAAACTCAGCTAATATTCTGTAGAGCCGGGTTCAAATCCCACCATGACAGCTCCTCCAAGATTGATACTCAACTATCCTCTGAAATGACCTAGCAAGCCATTCAGTTCAAGAGCAGCGAGGGATGGGCAATAAATGCTGGCCAGCCAGCCACGCCCATGTCCCATGAATGAACAAAAAAGATTAACCACCTTCCAAACACCAGCTGGGGACATCAATGGAATTGCTCACCATAGCATTAAAGAGACAACAGGCCTCTTATAAGAAAAGGTAGCAGTACTCTTACTGATGATGAGAAGGCCAGTTTTAAATCCCTCAATCATTTTTGTTTGCTTTCTGCACACATAAACACAGAAAGCAGAAAATAATGTCTGAAGTTAGCAATCTATCATCACATAGACATTGAATGCATCTAAAATATAATTTCCAATTATATTATGTATGTTGACAACCCAGAGCTAGCATGTGGCTTGCAACTCAGTCAGTTTCTACAAATGGAAGGAGAAGCTGAAAGGTTTATCAATGACATCTGTTAGACTATTGCTGGCTTACTTTCTGGAAAATTCACATTACACTGAGGCAGTTGAATCACACGAAAATCTTAGGGTGGATGGGGAAGTATGGCTTTTCAGGAATTCACTACCTCAGTCCCTTCAACAAGAACATTGATGCAACACAGATTAGGGGTAAAGAGAGAACAACAATGTATCATAATCACAATTTGCTCTCATTGTACATACACAATTTCAAAGAAATGAATACAATGAAGGTTACGAACATTGTGTTATATACTTATGCTGATGAGTTGCACCTTATTATGTAATTAAACTCCAGTGCAGCCTATAAAATGGATGCTGGAAGTATTAATAACAAAATGATGTATTTACTTCAGTTTGTAGACAGGAATAGGTGTCAATGCAATCGCCATCAGAGATATTTGAAGCAAGTCTGGACTCAGGATGAAGATCATCCTAACACTTCCTTCCACTTCACCTTTTCTTATGACCTGTCTGGCTCTGGATCCTCTTTTCCAAATCTGTTGTTATAATAATCTACATATTACATTATCTACACTACTAACCTGAATCAATTCAATGTATTAGGCACTCCTCCAACAATCAACATTCTTTTAATAATCCAAAGCTCTACTCCATTTTATTTTTTCTCCTTCAGTGGTATGATCAAAATCTCTCACAAAAGGGGTGGTTTTGGCAGTCCATTGTGCAATCAGTCTACATTCCAGAATAGTTATTAAATTCCTGACTACATACAAAATGAACATGTGAAAGCTATTGCCTGAAAGCATACATTCATATGCTTCTACCCAATGTACATTAAGCAAGCATCAGTTTTTTTCTATTCACCAAATACGTGGAATTGATGTTTTGCTCACAGAGAGCTACAAGAGTATCATTGTCACACTTGAATAAAATGTATCTGTTTCTGCAACTCTTGTTGCATGAAGTTTCTGAACTGCCACCATATGAAATGTCATTACCCCTAATCTGTGTTACATCAATGTTCTTGTTGAAGGGACAGAGGTGGTGAATTCCTGAAAAGCCACACTTCCCCATCCACCCCAAGACTTCCTTGTGATTCAACTGCCTCAGTGTAATGTGGATTTTCCAGAAAGTAAGCCAGAAATAGTCTAACAGATGTCATAGATAAACCTTTCAGCTTCTCCTTCCATTTATAGAAACCGACTGACTTGTAAGCCACATGCTAGATCTGGGTTGTCAACATGCATAATATAATTGGAAATTATATTTTAGATGCATTCACTGTCTATGTGATGATAGACTGCTAACTTCAGTCATTACTTTCTGCTTTCTGTGTTTATGTGTTGGCATAGAATATTCTATGATGTTATCATTGCGAACTTCAGCACACATAAACACAGAAAGCAAAAAATAATAATTGAGGGATTTAAAACTGGCCTTCTCAACATCAGAGTACAACTACCTTTTCAGTCACCATGCCAGAATCCATTGACCATATTAATTGTTCAGTGGTAATCTGCACAGTAAACAACACCAAAATGACAAACTGTGTGGTGGAATCTGATGTGGTAGCCATCCTGGCTTACTTTGAGGTGAGAGACTGGTTCATGTCCATGAAGATCAGTAGGTTTTATGACGGTTCTGCACATTTAGATTTACAAAGCAAAGCAGGAAGGTGTTAAATATCCTGAAAGGCAAAGCAGAGCTGCTGTGAACATCAATATAGGCACAAACTGTGTAGGCAGTAAGAAAGCAAGTGAAGATACATTGAGATGCAGTTTGTCCAATGCATGAGATGGGGATGTGCAAAGCAGTCTATCATCAGCATTGCAATGAAAGGTCTTGATGCACTCCAAAGTACATTATTAAAGTAGTGAACTGTTTTCTAAGTTAGTTCGGGATTTGCCATGGTGAGATGGTGAGGCTGGTATTTGTCAGATGCCAACCTCTATGGACAAGAGTTGAACATGAGCATGCCTGGAAATGTCAAAGACTGCTGGTCCAGATGGAGACCTGGATTAGTGGGCTGCAACAGCTAGGTACCTACTCTGACTTTCATGTTGGTAATTATCTCTGTCTAGCTTCTCTCCACCACAGGGAATAATAGCAAATTGTATATAAATGAAGCTCAAACAGACAGTTATGAGAACTTATTGCCACCAAGGTAGACCTCTTCCCACTCACTAGTAAGTTTCTTACCTCGTTGTTAAAACATTAGGTGAAAAATCAGACTTTTGTTTCTTATCCTCGGAAATCTCATTTGTCCAATCCCACCACATTTTCCCAGTTGACTCACCATTGCCACTTTGAGAAAGTTCAGCCTACTGTCATTTCTCCTCTTTCTTTACTTCATGGTTGAGGCAGGATAGAATGTATAACAAGTGGACCATGCAATGCCACCCAAGATGAAGTCTTAACTCATTATTTTCAACTGGCTGGATGTTTCTTTTTTCCTTGCAACAAGGCAAGAAGATTGTCAAGGGTATCTGCATTCCTCAGAATTACAACATGGATCACAATATACTCCATCACCCACTTTACCAGAAATTATAATGGCCCTGCAATAGGTACTGCAGAAGATAAAGTAAATTTAATGAGAGTAAGTAATTGATCATGAGGAAAGAGAAAAAAAAATGGGAAAAAGGGCAAACTTTTACAATGAAAAGGTCAAAATGTCCCTAATTATTACAGGCTGAAGAGTGGGCTGCAGTTAGGCCTGCAGGGACTCGGGAGTGGTGGTAAGTCAGTCATGGAACTGCATAAAGATCAGTCAGGAGTCTGGGCACTCTCCAGTCAGAGCTGTCCTTCCAAATTAGTGAGGGGGTGGGTGCCCTGAAAGTCAACATGAGTTAGTAGGGATCGCTACTGTGCTTGACAGTTTAGGAAGTAATTTGGAGGCAGCATATTGGGACACAGAGGGGATAATAATTGTGATGGAAAGACAAGCCAACTCATAAGGATGATCATGCTTTGGAGGGAATGAGTGGAGGCGGATCATCAATGGTTGCTACCACCCTGATTCTGATGGGACAACAGTGCAACATGAGGGTTGGCGTGACTAAGTTGTAGGCTCAAGGCTCAATGCTAATGTTCAGAGATGAAGAATTGAAAAAATATATTTGGGTGGGAATGTGTGGAAGCTCATAACTTTTTATATCAAGGACGAAAGGAAGGTGAAGATTTGAGCAGTCACCTTCTTTCGTAGACTGGGCCTGCTGCTCAATCCACAATGTGTGATCAGTGCTACCTTCTATTTTTATCCAAATCACAAATGCACAATGTAAATGAGAAATGGGTGCCACCCCACCGGGCATGGACGAATAAGTAAGTTCATTTCTGCATGAGGAATACCTCGAGTAATATGAAGACCTTCAAGAAGCAATTGCATTAATTAGGCATTTACACAATACAGGTTAAAAGCATTGATTTGAATAGAATTTTGCATTTGTAATTCAAATCCTGACCACAAGAAAACTTGATCATTACAAGCTGACCATCACCACCTCTTTGAAACAGAAAGAATCACAGATGACCTTAAAAAGTGTCAACTATAGATCAATAAGACAATTTAAGATCTCATAAGCTGCATAAGGGAGCAAAACTGCTTTTTCTCATACTGAACTGTTAATTACTAGACAGTGTGCTCTTATATGCATTTCTGCCTTTATCTGGGGATGTGGGATGGTGCAGGTGAATGTGGGAAAGGTTTCAGTAATCCTGCCACACTTACAATCTCCTACTCTATTGTGGAGCATGGCTTGAGCTACATACATCAGAATAAAGTCCACTATATCAAATGTCCATATACAAGCATTCCACATGTCTCTTTGTCAGAGTGCTCCATGCCCACTTCATCAAGGACTCTGCTAATCTGTCATTTGCAGGTGATGTCAATGCTGATTGCTCATATTATTAGTGATCTGTTCTGTTCCTGATTTTTGCCAGAGTGGTTCATTGGAACTCCGACCAGTGGATCCAGCCACTGGATCCGGTCATTGTCACAGTGGCTGTCGTGCAATGAAGGTGCAAAGAAGTGAAAGAAGGACAAATGTGCCAGCAAGCCCTGGACCAGCAGCAACCCCTAAAAGCTGCCAAGCACCTCCACATTTAGAAACCGCAACTGAAGATGCTGTCAGGAAATGGAGCAGGTATAGAAGGCCCAGAGTTGGTTGTCTTTCATGCCATGCTATCCAGAGGAGCAAGGAGCATTGACACTGCAGCTGAGGATGGTCCAGGACACTTCACAGAACTGCATCATTTACTGGAGCAGAGCTGCAGTACTGGGAATGGCAGGACATAGTAGTTTAGATTTGATTCATTAATTGTGTGAATGTTTGGCATTTTTTGTTGCATGCTGATTCCACTGTGTGGCATTGATGTGGCCCCGTGTTGCTGTTTCACCAGGTTGACATCTCATTTATAGCCAGGTCTGCACCCTTCATTAAACCAGATTGGACTTTCCAGTAATGGCAGATATGAGGTTTTCAAATTACATATTGTGCTTGCGTCTTGTTCTGATGCTGCTGATGGCCCACACCACCTCACAAAGGTTCAGGTTTGAGTGGTGAGATTTGTTTGTTCAAACAATAGACTACACAACACAACCTCAATGTAGAGGCATCCTTGTTTCCTCTGTGACTGTGCAGTGACCACTCTCAACAGTACTGTTATGGATGGATGCCTCTGAGACAGGAGATTGGTGAGTATGAGGCCATTTAGATTTTTCCTTATGGGTGGACATTGTGTGTGCATGTGAAGCTTTGTTGCTCTACATTACTAATAATGATTGTTATTGTTTGTTGCTTGCCTTCTTCTCTGTGGAGTGCTTATATGTTATATAGTGAATAGGGCTGTGTTGCTTTCCCGAGAGAAAGATGTTCTTCTCCTCTCAATATCTATTTGTGAGTTTTTCTAGTTTCTGATTCTTCACAATTTGTATAGATTTCTCCAAAGTTAAGTTGCTCTTGAACTGTAAGATTCATCAATAATTGTAGCAACAATTCTGTCTTTTATGAATTTTGCTTTCATTTTCAAAGCATCACAACCACAGCTTTCCACAAATCTGTTAAGGTCATTCCTCTGGTAGCTGAACTCTCCTGTTGCCCACTCAAGAATTTTTATTTGTTCTCACATTTAAATAATTATTAAAGGCATTTAAAATGTAAAAAATGTATTTGCCCCCTCCTTAGATATTGCTGCAGTTTATAATGTCATTAATAGGAACCATTGAATTCAATAGTTTATTAACTTTTTCAGTTTCAGATTTAGTGTTTAGTTGTGAAGCAATTCTTTATCTTAAGAATTGTCTTCTTCAAGATGTCAAATCTTGTGCTCTCTTTGGCCACACACTGACATTAAATTGCTTTGTGAATACTTATTCACTTGACATTTTTTTCTTTAATGCTGTTTTAAATATATAGCATTGATATTCTACTCTTTCTTTATGTTTGTATTCATTAAATCGATGCTGTTTCAACTTCTGCTGTTTTTAAGCTTCTTCAAAGTTTTGAACTTTGATTAGATTATACTTAGACTACTTACAGTATGGAAACAAACCCACCCAAACCCATCCCCTTACATGTACCCCTTCACCTAATAATACAGGCAATTTAGCATGGCCAATTCACCTAACCTGCACATCTTTGGAGTGTGGGAGGAAACTCACACAGACATGAGGAGAATGTGCAAACTCCACACAGACAGTTGCCTAAGGTGGGATTTGAGGCATCAGTGCTAACCACTGTGTCACTGTGCCACCCTTTTTTTAATGCACCTAACACTGTGGGCAATTTAGCATGGCCAATTCACCTGAATTCACCTGACCTGCACGCCTTTGGCTTGTGGGAGGAAACCCACTCAGACACATGTGCAAGTGGGAATCTAACCCAGGACCTTGGTGCTGTGAGGCAGCAGTGCTAACCTCTGAGCCATTGTGGTGCCCATGCATTCAGACTTTTCAACTCCATGATAGCAATGTTGCAGTGTCTTCCTTTTCTACAAATTTTCAAGTTTTCTATTATGACAGTAATCTGTTAATTTCCCAATGTGGTGTTAAATTTTGCCAGTGAGCAAACTGCCTTCCATTTCTTCCTTAAGCATCCAGCTGTATTAAATATCAGTTCTCTACCTTTGCGTAGATAATTGAATTTTTTCTTCCAGTTTTAACAATTAAAATGGTGGCCTCCCATGTTATGGAGTGTTTTCCTGCCTTCTGCAGCCAAGATGGAGGCTTTCCATTTCTTCACCAGCAAACTGGATGGTTTCCACCCTTTCACAGCTCAAAACAGAACACATCCCCTTGCAAAGTTCTTTAAATAAACTTCTGTGATTGCATCCTTAATAAGTCTTTCTGCCAACATTTCAGTTTAAATTATGAGTGTTCCAGTCTTCAAAAAGTCTTAAAATTCTTCCATTTTTTCTATTTCTGTTAAATTTAGTCTTTCACATTTGCATCTCCTTAAATTTATTCAATGAATTTTCAAATATTGTAGCCTCAGTTTAATTTTTGGACCCTTACTCTATCTGCTGTAGCATTGCCTCATGGACCCTACTTGAAATGGTAGGAATGCTGGTTTTGAACGGTGAGGATTCTGATTAATTTATTTTGTCCTAGTCTGGTCTTTTGTGCTTTAGTTTAAAAAAGGCCTGTCACTTTGCACTGTGAAATCTCTCAATTAACTCCCAGTTCTTCCCAAAGAGCCATCTTCTCTAAGACCTCTAAGTCTTCCCAGTATGGCTAGCATTTACTCTCTTTCTAGCCTTCTCTATTTCTCCTGCACTTCTTGCCAGCTCTCAGGTGAAAATTTTCTTTTGGAATGTTGTTTTCATATTGCTGCTGTTCCCAGGAATTTTGGATTTGGTTTATGCATTTCAGCTTCTGACTGACTATATTGTTTTAAAGTCGCAATGTTCTTAAAGTAGTAAACTCACTTTTGTAAATTTTCTTTCCCCTGGGCCGAATGGATTCTCTCCATTATTGTTACCTTAACAGCAATGGCGTCCACTGCAGGTCAGCATGTCCTTTTGAACTCTTGCACTAACCATTAGTGGCTTCTGGCTAGAGTAGAGTAGTACCACTAGTTTCCTAAGTCGAGAGGACTGTCTAATTATCAGTGGTAGAGGATAAATTACTTAGAGGATTTTAGCAAGGAAAGCCTTTGTTTTGCATGATAGCAATGTGTACAAATAACACTAATGAGTTAGGTATAATGAGAACTATTAGGAGACAGAGATGGCATTTCAGTCTGCATTGGGAAATCATGCTAGACTGCCTGATTCTCCACCCAAAGACTATTTTTTTTTGAATGAATTAGATTCGATTCTCTGCAGACTCTTCAACCTAACAAATCCACACCTACCCTCTGAAGGGTAACCCACCCAGACCCATTTCCCTTTGACTAATGCCCCTACCATTATGGTCAATTTGCCTGACCTGCATGATATTTTGGACTGTAGAAAGAAACTAAAGCACCCAAAGGAAACCCACACAGACATGGGAGAACATGCAAACTCCACACAGACAGTCATCCGGGGCTAGAATTGAACCTGGATCCCTGGCGGTGTCAAGTAGTAGTGCTAACCTCTGAGCCACCCTAATCATCTTTCTTAGATCTTGTGGAGTAAATGCAACTTTGCAGAACCAGTATCCTATGCAACAATGAACTTCCCACCTCATTCTTGTGCCATCTTTAAGATTACTTATTTCTATCTCTGTAACGTCACTTCACTTCGCCCCGTCTTAATTTATCTGCTGCTGAAACTTTCATCTAAGCCTTCTTTACTTCTTAGATCCAATGATGGCAATGCGGTCTTGGCCAATCTCCCACATGCTCCCCTGTGTAAACTTGAGGTTATTCATAACTCTGCTGCCTGTGTCTGAACTTGCATTGAATCTCATTCCTCTGTCACAGCTGTGCTTGTTGACCTACATTGGTTTGCAGCCAAACTACATTGTGATCTTAAAATTCTCATCATCATTTTCAAATCCTCCTGTGGCTTTACTCCTCTCTATCTTTGCAATATTTTCCAACCAAAACTTTTCTGAGATATATTTTATCTTCTAATTCTGCTGTCAGTGCACTCCCAATGAGAACTGCTCTAAAACTGGTTTGACACAATTCTAATCTCCAGCATTTTCTTGCTACACCACTGTACTCTCCACTTCACTTTCCTCATTTAAGATACATCTTATCTCCTCCCCGACAATGCACATTCTCCCCGTGTCTGCGTGGATTTCCTCTGGGTGGTCCAGTTTCCTCCCACAGTCCAAAAATGTGCAGGTTAGGTGAATTGGCCATGCATTAGTGTTAGGTGCATTAGTCAGAGGGAAATGGGTCTGGATGGGTTGCTCTTCGAAGGGTGGTGTGGACTTGTTGGGCTGAAGGGCCTGTTTTCACACTGTAAGTAATCTAATCTAATCTAATCTTACAATGAAGCTCTTTGACTAAGCTTTCAACCATCTACCTAACATCTTCTTCCACGACTCAATGTCACACTTTGGTATACAATGCTCCTGTGAAGTGCCTTGACTGATATTATAATGTTAAAGGTGCTATATAAATACAAATATGCTGTTCTAATTGTGAGTTCAGATTCTTATAGGCCAAATGGTGTAGCTACTGAAGGATGAAGCATTTTTGAATCTAGGGTGATTACAATGCATGCTGAGTTCCAGGGTCATGCTGGACAAAGGAACCTTGAATGAGGCCAAGCAGTAAAGTTCCTCTGATCCTTGAGTTTACCAAAAAACAGCTATGTAGAGCTCCTGCTTAATATCCTCTTGATTATCAAAATTACTCTTTAAAGGATGTAAATGTCTGATATATTCCTACGAAACGTATTTATATGATACTTTAGCAGAGTTATTTCACATCTCCCTAGGATAAGGGTAAGATAGATCTCAGTGCCTCCTGAGAAACTTTAATGTAGTATAGGATATCTTTCACAAATGTGCTTTTAACTGCAGAACCTGGCTTCTGTTGGCTAATGTATGGGGGACTAGCCAGCTTATGAAATGAGTTTTAAGAAACATTGAAATCACATCAACAAAATAGTCTAGGTGCTCACCGGCTGTCAAGAGGAACAAGTGAGTAAACAAAGTCTCCATTACAGCTGATTGCAGGGTCAAAGGTGAAACTTGCCCTTATTGAAATACAATGGCAGCGTTAACCTACTGTCCCTATTTTGTTTGCCTGTTGACTTTGCTTTCTCCTTTAGACATGCGAAGGAGATACAGAGACAGTTTTATGCTGCATTGACTTTTAACACTGCATCTGAAGTTGAAACCCTGACCCAAATTCTATGTATACAAAGGGCTCTATGTGTTGGTATTAGGACAGGTTTTGAGAATCCTAACCAGTATTTGTATTATTTGTGGGATTTTAAATTCACAATGAAATCAAAGAGCAATGATTTATGAAAGATTAAGAATTATTGAACTGAGAATCTGATGAGGGCAAAATAGAAGTTTTGATCATATCTGTCTCAGCTGTTAAAAAAAAGCGTGTAAGGTCTTAAGATGAATGGTTACTTGAGAAACCAAAACAGAATGTGAGCAAGCTTTTTGTTATCTAACCCTTTGTGTTGCTGACAGACCAAGTGAATTCTGATTTTCAAGCAGTTCTGAGCATAATGAGCTTCTGATATAAACCTTAATACTAATGTTTTACCTATTCATAACATGACATTAATGTTCTTCAAATAGTAATGACATATTCAAAGTTGAGGTCAAACAAAACAACTGCAGCTAAAATAAGTGTTCCTGCATTGAAATTGAGCCTGTATTCTTTCAAGTTTTGAAGAATGAGGGGTGATCTCATTAAATCTACAAAATACTTAAGGGGAGAGACAGGGCAGATGTAGGTAAAATGTTTCCCCTGGTTGACGAGACAAGAACCCAGTGACACAATTTCAAAATAAGGTGCAAGTTGGGGAGTTTATTTTCACTCAGAGCTGTGAAGCATGGATGTTTTCTAAAGGGCTGTGGAAACTCAGTTATTCTAAATGTCAATGATGTATATCGATAAGGGGATAACCTGGAGAAAGTAGTATTGAAGTGGGTGATCAGATATGATTGTGTTGAATGATGCAACCGGGTTTGATGGGCTGAATGGCTTTCTTCAGTTCCTAGCTTACTAATTGTTTATTTTTTAAAGAAGTTAGACTTTTAAAATGTATTACAGCATATTATACTAATCTGTTTTGTTTTGTCACTATTTCTTCTACAGTTTCCTGAAAACTTTAACTTTAATTTTACTGAATTTAACTTTTTTTTTTGTTCTTTTAGTTTAAACTTAAAGCACTTGTTTATTTTTCTGTGTCTCTATTGGTGGTGGAGCCCGGATTCACTTTTGAGTTTCAAAATTAATGGTTTGCTCATGGGTTGCAATCAGAATTGGCCCACCCACTGAAATAACATTCCATGAGAAAATAATTGACTTCAAGCCTATAAGATTTACCTAGTTACCACTAGACTGACTCAGGTCCCTAAAAGACCAGCCGTTGGTTGGTAGATTTCCTACTTCTGAATCAGAAGATTGGAATTCAGAAATGAACATATAACATGATGCTTACATGCAATGCTGAGAGAGGGCTGTACTGATAGAGGTACCAATTTTTGGATAAGACATTAAACTGAGGGCCCACCTACCACACATCCTTATATGAATGAATCCATCACGCTATTTGTAGAATCTCAAAGGATGTCTCCCAATCTTTAACCCTTAGCAAATATCACTGAAAATAGATAAACAAATCACTATTTCATTGCTGTGTTCAGATTAGCTTTCACATTTACAAAAGTGAACTATGCAATCTGGTCGGATATAACATGATAGCTCTGTGCCTATGTGATCCCACATTATAAGGAAACTGCATAAGAACAGCACCATTTAAACCAATAGGACATGAATCCCATTGTATTCAATACAGGTATGTAAAGTTCGTGTTCTACAAGTACTAAATAAATTCTTCAATAGTGTTATAGCTAATTCAGGTTGAAGAAGTGCGTGTTATAGTAGAACCGACTGTACTTCAAAGTATTTCATTGGTGGTAATTCCTTTGAGATGCCATGAAAGGCATTTTATAAATTAAAATGTTCTCTATTTCTTTATAACCAAGAGGCAAATGGCAGACAAGTTGGGGATGATTTAAAACATCCAGGAGACAATTGGGTGGAGCTGAATCACTTTTGGGAGAGGCCTTGCCATTCTTTTGATTCGTGTCACTGGTGAGTGGCTTGTGCACTTGGAGGTTTTGAGCATTCAATGTTTGGATCTCACCCATGAAAGATTAAGTGAGCAATCTGTGAAGAGACAGGGGCCACCAGGGATTGGGTGTTGCCGAGGTCAATCTTTGACAGATTCCTCCCGATCTTTCAACGAGCACTGCTACCCTAAAACCTATCCATTTATGTGTGACATAGTACGTTTCTTTTAAGGCAGAAAGGCCCCTGCATGCTCTTTAGACCGAATAACAAACAGGTGCCAGATATAGCTCAGGAGAAATTGGATTTCATTGTGCAGGAATCTAGCCTGCAGTCTGTGAGAAAAGGAAAAAAATGCAAAATCTTCTCTCACACTTCTGAAATTACTTTGAACTTTCAGCTTCTCTTTGAATGATTTTATGACAATCAATCTGCCAGTTTAATAGCTAATGGATATCTTACATCCACGAACATTACGAGCATTAACCACAAGTGACATTGATGTGGCTGAGCATTTCAGGCTCGTTTTAAATCAGTCAGAAGTGCAAGTACTGGAATGGCAGTGGAACAGAAATGGGAATTGAATCCCAGTACAGCAGAACTACAGTTAAGAACCAGAGCCAGAATCTGAGCATGTGTCCAGCATGGATTATTGAATGCTTTCTCAAGACCTAGAGGTTAAAAAGGATCATGCAGCTTTCTGGATAAGAAAGCTTGAGTCAATGACAGTGATCTTTCTTTCACCGTGGTTTATGTACAACATACATGGTGCTTTCAAAAACCCATTGCTCCAAATTATAGCATGCAATGCCCACACTGGACTTTCGAAAATTCCATCCATTTGTGTGAAATTCTTCCATGGACTATAGAACTGACTCGTTGCTATCTTTTCATTAAATGAGTTAACAAATATGTTGAAATAGAACAGAGAGCAATTTCACACAGATAATGAAGCTTTTGTTCAAATATGTTTAAGTTTCTTTTTTATAATAAATAAAAGCTGCAGAACCTACTGTAAAATGAATCTTGTTAGGCATTGTGTCTTTTTGGATTATTTCCTTTGCCTGCACCTCCTATCCAAGAAGTTCCGGGATGTGGAATTACAGAATCATTATTTGCAAAAGGAGGCCATTCAGCCAATCACACCTGCACATGAGGACAAAACTTATTTTACTGCAAAACTAGAAAGCATCTTTTTAAACACTGTCCCTCTTTAAGATACATAAATACCAGTGGGCATCTGTGTGTTTGTAACTGCTCCCATTTTCCTGCTGAAACTTTAATGGAAAGCCTGCAAAATCTTTAACTGGCTATGCCTTTGGAACTTCCATTGCACATCCAATGAAGTCATGATGGAGGAGGGAGATCAACTCCAAGAAAATTCCAAACCCAATCTGACACTTAAAAGTGGATGCTATTTTCCATTGTGATCAACATTCATAGGAGCAGTTCTAATAGACAATAATGAATTAAGCACTTGGTCAACAGATAACTAAAAATAATTGTAAGCTTAGAAGAAAATCTTGCAAGTAAGTAGTTTACCATCCAGGGTTAGTTATCCTATTCCAATAGTTGAGACAATATTTTCTCTTGGAGTTTTGTACAACTTTAAACATAATGATTAGGATATATTTGTGTTGCTCACAATCCGCAGAATGTAAAGGTTCTTGTTAAATGGTAAACCAAATAAACTATTATCCCTCAAAAGGATTGAGTTTTGCATCAATGTGTGATTCTGTCACAATAAATGAGGTTACATTCCATCTGATTGGGTGTGTCACTCTCATACTGGATAGATTTACAATTGCATTATGTTGACAGGAAGTCACATTTGTATGAACCCCTTATTCCAAAGACTTCTTCACTTTCCTTTTGTTCATCAAACCTTTATATGCCTGCACAGTATTTTTGGCATTTTCTGAACTTGTTTAGGTTTCCCAGCCTCCGATATTTACTTTTCCATTTGCTTCATATGCCATTGTCCCATTTTGAATCACGTTTGATGCATAATTACTGTAGCACTGACATAAGGAAAATGTGTGAATATATTATGCACTGGTGCGTGTCGACTTCTCACATCTGCAGGTTGAAATCCACAATATGCTAGATGTTCCAATACGTCTGTACGTCTGATGATTCTCTTCAGCTCTTGGGTCGGTAGGTGGGGTGTTTGACCTTGAGCAAATCCTTCATTCACTTTAGCAGGTTGGATGCAAGGAGTCAGACTCAGGAGCATTGAGATATTATTGTCTGCTCTAAACAGAAACAGTTTTTAGTAGGAATTTGTAGGTAATCTGCAGAGACTTTGGTTTTCATTTTGTACAGAGGGATGCTGCAAAAGAGACAGATGTGAAGACAAAATGTGAATTTTGCAAGAAATATTTTTTCATTTTGCTATATTCTATTTCTATACATTTGAAACCTGATAATTTCTATTGTGTGGCTGCCTGCTCTTTCTGGACGAGCTCACAACACCATCAATTTCATAAACAGGCAACCATGTCGCTCAAAATGGCTCAGTCCTTATGATATTAAAAAACTAACATTTCTCAAAGAATTACTCATCAGGCATCTTATCAAATGTCTTAGAAACCTGAATGAAATTGTATGTTGTCACATGTCCACAGCCCACAATGCTTTAAGCATGCAGACAAAAGAGCTTGAAAATGAAAGGATTAGGGCCTCTTGTTAAAACAGCGGACAAAGGCATGTCAATCAAACTTGCTGAGCATCTGACCACTAATATCGAAAAATAATTATTAGGCAGCAATAGAGCATCCTACAGATTGCAAAGGTATCATGCAGTTTTTGTTTTGTTTAGTATTTTTCTCATTTTCATGGAATCTTAAAATCATAGACTGAGTTCTGTAGAGAAAGAGGTCATTCAGCCTGTTGTGTTTTTGACACTGTCTGGAAGAGCAATTCATTTCATCCTACTCCCCAACTCTTTTCCATAGGCCTGCTATTTTTTTTGTATTCAGATAATTATCCAATTCCCTTTGAATGCCATGATTGAATCAAACTCCACCACATGCTCATGCAATACATTCCAAATTCCAACTAAGCGCTATGTGAAAATAATTTCCTTATGTCATTGTTGTTTTTTTCTGTAAATCACTTTAAATTAGCCCCTTTTGGTTCTCAACCGTTTTGCCAATGGAAACAGTTTCTCCCTCTCTACTCTATCTAGACCCCTTATGATTTCATGCAGCTCTATCAAATCTCCTCAAAACCTCCCTCTCTCTAAACAGCGCCAGCTTTTCAAATCTATCCATATTACTGACTTCTCTCATCCCTAAAACCATTCTCATTCTCGTAAATCTTTGCTGTAATTTGTCTTCACATCCTTTCAAAAACATAGTCTGCAGTATTGGACAAAATACTCTACTCGAGGCTGACCTAGCATTTTATAAATGTTCAGCAAAATTTCTTCTCTTTCGTTTGTACTTTATGCCTCCATTTATAAAGCCCAGAATCTCAAATGCCTTACAAAGCCTCGTATATCCCTTTTTCAATCCTGTACCTCCTTCAACATATACATGTACATTTGCACATTTACCCCAGATCTGTTTGCTCCTGCACCCTCTTTAGAATTGTATCCTTTATTTTATATGATCTCTTTACAATCTTCTTATGAAAAGGTATCACTTCATACCTTAGATTATTTCATTTTCCACATGCATCTGAACAGACCAATCCATGTCCTCATAAAGTCTATCATTAGACTCATCAGATCTCACAATATTTCTAAATTCTGTTCCATCAGTAAAGTTTTGTCTTTTTTTTACCCATTTTGTCTTAGTTATCCTTATTTTTCTTGCTGAGTTCAGACATGTTAGGCATATGACGATATATTTTGCAAATTTTGACTGCAGCTTTATGAGGAGAAGGTATCAAGATTTCAAAAATTGAGGTGACAAAATCTACAGGACTTTCTGTCCGTGGACAGAAACTTACAGATGCCTCACTCAATGTCAGGATAAACTCGCTGAATCTTTTAATTAAGTTCCAGATGCCAAGGCCAGATTCTCAGTAGGCAGCAGCAAGTTGCTTGTTAAGGGGGATAATTGCTTGTGAATAAGCTTTTTAATGGTAAACCTTGCCTTGGTAATATATAGCTTCTTATTGTACCATATAGTACAATCAAAATAAATGGTGAGGTACAAGTCAGTGAGACATACAAGTCAGAGCAGTTACCTGGTGATGTGAGCTCATCATTTTCTTCAAAGGACGTCCATGCTAGACACCAGGCACCAATTTCTCAGGGTATACTTGACTGGCATCAGTCATAAGCTTCCCATGTCCATAAGATCATAAGACCATAAGACATAGGAGCGGAAGTAAGGCCATTTGGCCCATCGAGTCCACTCCACCATTTAATCATGGCTGATGGGCATTTCAACTCCACTTACCCGCATTCTCCCCGTAGCCCTTAATTCCTTGTGACTTCAAGAATTTATCAATGTCTGCCTTGAAGACATTTAGCGTCCCAGCCTCCACTGCACTCCACGGCAATGAATTCCATAGGCCCACCACTCTCTGGCTGAAGAAATGTCTCCGCATTTCTGTTCTGAATTGACCCCTTCTAATTCTAAGGCTGTGCCCATGGGTCCTAGTCTCCTCGCCTAACGGAAACAATTTCTTAGCGTCCACCCTTTCCAAGCCATGTATTATCTTGTAAGTTTCTATTAGATCTCCCTTTAACCTTCTAAACTCCAATGAGTACAATCCCAGGATCCTCAGCCGTTCTTTGTATGTTAGACCTACCATTCCAGGGATCATCTGTGTGAATCTCCGCTGGACACGCTCCAGAGCCAGTATGTCCTTCCTGAGGTGTGGGGACCAAAACTGGACACAGTACTCCAAATGGGGCTTAACCAGAGCTTCATAAAGTCTCAGTAGCACATCGCTGCTTTTATATTCCAACCCTCTTGAGATAAATGACAACATTGCATTCGCTTTCTTAATCATGGATTCAACCTGCATGTTTACCTTTAGAGAATCCTCGACTAGCACTCCCAGATCCCTTTATACTTTGGCTTCATGAATTTTCTCACCATTTAGAAAGTAGTCCATGCTTGTATTCTTTTTTCCAAAGTGCAAGACCTCGCATTTGCTCACATTGAACTTCATCAGCCATTTCCTGGACCACTGTCCCAAACTGTCTTGATCCTTCTGCAGCCTCCCCACTTCCTCAGTGCTACCTCCTGTCCACCTATCTTTGTATCATCGGCAAACTTCGCTAGAATGCCCCCAGTCCCTTCATCCAGATCATTAACATATAACGTGAACAGCTGCGGCCCCAACACTGAACCCTGTGGGACACCGCATGTCACCGCCTGCCATTCTGAAAAAGAACCTCTTATCCCAACTCTCTGCCTTCTGTCAGACAGCCAATCCTCAATCCATGCCAGTAGCTCACCTCAAACACCATGGGTCCTCACCTTACTCAGCAGCCTCCCGTGTGGAATCTTATCAAAGGTCTTTTGGAAATCTAGATAGACCACATCCACTGGGTTTTCCTGGTCTAACCTACTTGTCACCTCTTCAAAGAATTCTAACAGGTTTGTCAGGCATGACCTCCCCTTACTAAATCCATGTTGACTTGTTCTAATCTGACCCTGCTCTTCCAAGGATTTAGAAACCTCATCCTTAATGATGGATTCTAGAATTTTACCAACAACCGAGGTTAGGCGAATTGGTCTATAATTTTCCATCTTTTGTCTCGATTCTTTCTTGAACAATAGGGTTACAACAGCGGTCTTCCAATCATCCGGGACTTTCCCTGACTCCAGTGACTTTTGAAAGATCTCAACCAACGCCTCCGCTATTTCCTCAGCCACCTCCCTCAGAACTCTAGGAAGTAGCCCATTGGGGCCAGGAGATTTGTCAATTTTAAGACCTTTTAGCTTTTCTAGCACTATCTCTTTTGTAATGGCAACCATACTGAACTCAGCCCCCTGACTCCCTTTAATTGTTGGAATATTACTCATGTCTTCCACTGCGAAGACTGACGCAAAGTACTTATTAAGTTCTCCAGCTATTTCCTTATCTCCCATCACTAGGCTTCCAGCATCAGTTTGAAGTGGCTCAATGTCTACTTTTGCCTGCCATTTGTTTCTTGTGTATTGAAAGAAACTTTTACTAGCATTTCTAATATTACTGGCTAGCCTACCTTCATATTTGATCTTCTCCTTCCTTATTTCTCTCTTCGTTATCCTCTGTTTGTTTTTGTAGCCTTCCCAATCTTCTGATTTCCCAGTGCTCTTGGCCACTTTATAGGATCTCTCTTTTTCTTTGATATATTTCCTGACTTCCTTTGTCAGCCACGGCTGTCTAATCCCTCCCCGGATAATCCTTCTTTTCTTGAGGATGAACCTCTGTACTGTGTCCTCAATTATACCCACAAACTCCTGCCATTTTTGCTCTACTGTCTTCCCTGGTAGGCTCTGCTTCCAGTCAATCTTTGACAGTTCCTCTCTCATGCCCTCGCAATTACCTTTATTTAACTGTAACACCATCACATCTGATTTTGCCTTCTCTCTTTCAAACTGCAGACTGAACTCTACCATATTATGATGGCTACTTCCTAAGTGTTCTCTTACTTTAAGACCTTTTATAAAGTCTGGTTCATTACATAGCACTAGGTCCAAAATAGCCTGCTCCCTTGTGGGCTCCATGACAAGCTGTTCCAAAAAGCCATCCTGTAAGCATTCCAAGATTTCCCTTTCTTTCGATCCACTGGCAACATTATTTACCCAGTACACCTGCATATTGAAGTCCCCCATGATCACCGTGACCTTACCTTTCTGACATGCCTTTTCTATTTCCCAGTACATGTGGCGCCTCTGGTCCTGACCACGGTTAGGAGGTCTGTACATAACTCCCATTATAGTTTTTTTGCCTTTGTGGTTCTTCAATTCCACCCACACAGACTCCACATCATCCGACCCTATGTCATTCAGTGCCATAGATTTAATTTTTTTCTTAACTAACAAGGCCACCCCGCCCCCTCTGCCCACCTCTCTGACTTTTCAATAAGTTGTAAATCCTTGGATGTTTAACTGCCAGTCCTGAACCCCCTGCAACCATGTCTCTGTGATGCCTACCACATCATAATCATTCACGATGATCTGTGCCGTTAGTTCATCTACTTTGTTACGAATGCTACGAGCATTCAGGTAAAGTGCCTTCATGCTAACATTCTTATCATTAGAGATATTGGAAGTCATAAGATGTCCTAAGTTATCCTTTCTTTTAGTTGCATTCCTAATCTGCCTCAAGGTTAAATCCATCTGCATACATGCTATCCTCCTGCTTATCTTTCCATTTAACTCCATATTTCACTTTCCCTTCCCCCCAACTCAGAAGTTTGAAGTCCTACTGACAACCCTATTTATCCTCTTCGCTAGAACATTGGTACCAGATGGGTTCAGGTGGAGACCGTCCCAATGGTACAGATCCCCCCGGTTCCAAAACTGATGCCAATGCCCCATGAAATGGAATCCCTCTTTCCCACACCAATCCCTTAGCCACGTGTTTACTTCCCTAATTTTCTTATCCCTATGCCAATTGGCATGTGGCTCGGGCAGTAATCCGGAGATTATGACCCTTGGGGACCTGTACTTCAATTTCCTTCTTAGTGCTTGATAATCCCCAAACAGGTCCTCCACCCTAGCTTTGCCTATGTTGTTAGTCCCAACGTGGACCACAACAAGTGGATCCTCCCCCTCCCGCTCCAATATCCTTTCAAGCTGGTCGGAGATGTCCCACACCCTGGCACCGGGCAGGCAACACACCATGTGAGACTCCCGATCCGGCTTGCATAGGATACTATCTGTCCCCCTAATTATAGAATCTCCTATAACAACTACTTGACTTTTTGCTCCCCCTCTTGAATGGCCTTCTGCACCATGATGCCGTGGTCAGCTGGTTCATCCTGCCCAGTGCCCTTTTCCTCATCTGTATAGAGACCAAGAATCTCATACTGTTGGACAAGGTCAAGGGCTGAGGCTCCTGCACTCCTGAACTCAAGTTCCCCCTGCCTACCTCACTTCCAGTCACACTCTGATATCCCTGATCGCAAACTGAATGTGAATTAATTAATCTCCCAGGTGTGACTGCCTCCTGAAACAAAGTGTCCAGGTAACTCTCCCCCTCCCGGATGTGCCGCAGTGTTTGAAGCTCAGATTCCAGATCATCAACTCGGAGCTGGAGTTCTTCCAGCAACCAACACTTGCTGCAGATGTGGTCACTACCATTCACAATGGGATCAGCCAGTTCCCACATCATACAGCTACAGCACATCACCTGCCCAGCCATCTCTGCTTAGTTAATTACTTTACTACTTTGTATAGGTTTGATTTAAAATACTTCTGATACGTCTCTGCTATAGTCTTTTTCTAAAAACCAATTAATAGTTAAACCATAAAAAGTAAATTTTTAACCATTCACCGATAAAGAAATAGAAAATCCTTATCTTAACAAACCAGAGTCCTATTTTTGGTTAGAGGAGGCGGGGTGGGGGGGGGCGGTGGAAGGGGTGGGATACATAACACGTGTAGTGTCTCGCGTTCAGCCAGCCACTGCCCAGATATATTACCAGCAGACCCATGGTTATCACTCCCGCTCTTTCTACTTATTAATTAGGTTAGAAGAGGAGGGCGGGTGGGAGACAATACAGTAGTAGAGTCTCGAGTTTAGCCGCCTTGCTGATATATGTGGTCACTGCTTTCCTTCCTGACTGCCCCTCCGGTCCACGTCACTTCCTCCGCTGCTCCCGCTCCTTTTCTGCAGCTGCTCGCACTTAAAATGGCCGTTGGTGTCGAAGGTGAGTATTTATACTCACTGCTTACCTTCCCGGCTCCCCCTCTGGTCCCGTCACTTCCTCCGCTGCTCCTGCTCCTTCTGTGAAAGAGAAAAACACCGCTGCCCACTACCAGTAAGTAATTTTAATAAAAACTGCCTTACCTTATCTGCAGTCTTCCGAATTCATCCTATCTCCGCTGCTGCTCGCACTTTCAATGTCTATTGACATTGAAATCTGACATGTGCCAGATTCTAAGAAGTATCATGGTACATCTTCAATTTACTCAGGTTGTGCTTCTGCTGTAGTGAGGACACTGTGCAGTAAGGGACACATACCCAGCTCATGGACAGGACTAGGTTGCATCTCTGGGCTGTTTAAATGCTCACTCAGTACTCATTCACTTTAAGCTGGATGCTTACAGCTACCCTGCCTTGGTTTGCTTTGCATTGCCATCTTGGACCTTACTCCTCAACTGAAGTAACCAGGCTCACAGTAATTGGTGTTGCTTTATAGTTAAGTGCAGAACAAAGCCAGAAAGCTGGGCATGACTGTCAGCAGTCCTTCAGTGAAGGGAGATAGTATTCTGTCAGTGTCCTAATGCAGTAAATCAAGTGCAACCTTCAATACAAGTCCCAGTGAGTTGAACATAGTCAGTCAATCACTCAAAAAACGGATACCCGCGCAACTTTATCACCAGATGCCTAAGAGATAGACCACGGAACGAGGACATGCCACAACCAAAAGGACTAGCCACACTACCATACGTCAGGAGCATCTCAGAACTAACAGCCAGACTACTGCGACCCTTAGGACTCATAACAGCACACAAGCCAACTTCCACACTCAGACAACAACTCACTAGAACAAAGGACCCAATAGCCAGCATGAGCCAAACTAATGTAGTTTACAAAATACCATGCAAGGACTGCACAAAACACTATATAGGACAAACAGGAAGACAGCTAACAATCCGCATCCATGAACATCAGCTAGCCACAAAACGACATGACCAGCTATCCCTAGTAGCCATACACTCAGACAACCAGGAACATGAATTTGACTGGGAAAACACTACCATCATAGGACAAGCCAGACAGAGAACAGCCAGGGAATTCCTAGAGGCATGGCATTCATCCACAAACTCCATTAACAGACACATGGACCTGGACCCCATATACAAACCACTACAGCTGAAACTGACACCCGGAAGCGGCAAGAACATCCATCAACAGACACATCGACCTGGACCCCACATACAAACTACTACAGCTGAAACTGACACCCGGAAGCGGCAAGAACAAACCACTATAAATACCGGAAGAAACATCAAAGCAGCGCTTCACAGGAGGCTCCAATAGCACTGATGATGTTCCCTAGCCAGGGAACGAAACGTTTGCAGCAAAAACTTCCAGCTCGGCGAACAGAACCACAACAACGGACACCCGAGCTACAAATCTTCAACCAGACTTTAGTCAATCACTCTGTTGTTGGACTAGGGGCCAGTGCAGGCAGTCTAGCTTGTGAGCCCAGTCAGACTACATGTGGAAGCCCCTTGCAATGATCTAATGCAGGCCTTTTATAGAAAGATTGTAATGTTTATCTTTTTACTTTTATTTCTTATTTTTCTAACTTATACAATGAATAGCTGTAAGGTAACACAACTTATTTTCTTTATTTCTTTATTCTGTATCTAAGATTTGTGATTAGGCACCTTGTACCTAAGGTGGCATGGTGTGGGGCAACATTGTAAACTTTTCACTGTACTCCTGTAATTGAGTACATGTGACAATAAACCTAATCCTAATTCTAATTCTGATTCTGATTCTATTCAGGGCAGTAGAGTCAGGATGTTGTCCTCATAATGGGTGATCAGCTGAATGCCAGACAGCTCACCATACATTTTGACTCTTACTGCCCTATTGTGAACTGTTTTCCTCCTGGAATGAGAAAGGCAGATATTAAGGAAGGTGAACTTGGGTGAGCGCTTGGCTGCAGGTGGGAATGTGTACCAGGCGAGTGAGTAGGCAGTAGGAAGAGCGAGCAGGATAGCAGTGTTGGGGGTTGAAGTGGATTGGAGCAAGTGAACAAAAAATGTTATAGGAATTAGCAAAATCAAGTGCCTCAGTGGAAGGTGGATACAGCAACAGACGTACAGTGAATGTGAGTTATCAGAGAGAAGATGGCGGTACTTATACTTATGAAATGAAAAACTGTCATTGATCTTCTTCCTACATTGCTGGTCATTCCTTCAGATGGCTGAGACTGCACTGACCCAAGTGGCAACTTCAGACCAGATTTGTTTGGTCTGATGTCATGGCCTCCTCTGCTGTCCATGGGAGAAGTGGACATCCTACTGTACAGCAGGGCATCCAGGTGCCTGTCCGTAAAGTGTGACAGTAATTATTTTCTTCTCTGTCATGCCTGTAACAAATGTCAGGAAGCTTGCAGGGCAGCTCTGACCCCGACAGAGCTTATCGGGCTTTGTAAAGATGGTGCCAGAGGTGTCCAGGTAGTGGCAAGTTGTTCTGGATGCAGCATTAGTGGAATGGTGCTGGAATCAGCCGAGACTGATAGCATGGGAATGGAGTAAATAGTCAATGAGGCAAATTTGGTAAGTTGTGGCAACAAAACCTATTAGGCTTCATGGAGAGAAATTATCCATCAAATTTGATAAAAGTGAGATCTTCTTGTGGCACAGTGGTAGTGTTCTTACCCTTGGACCAGGGGGCTTGCTTTTAAGTCCCATCTGGTGTAGAGGTGTGTAACAACATCACTGAACAGGTTGATTAGAAAAATAGGTAGTTAAAAAAAAGTAACATTCAACCATTTGTGGATCTACAAGAATCTCTATTCAACCAACACTTGCAGGGCTCTATACATATGGACTGTGTTGGACTCTCTCTCCATGTGAAGGTGGAACATCTTGTGTTCTCTTGAAATTTTCTCACTTTCTTGATTATATTAAAATACAACCATGAAGGCTAGGAGCAGAAGCAGGCCATTGAGTCTGCTCCAACATTCAATGAGATCATGGCTGATCTGATAATTCTCAACTCCATTTCCCCTTACTGATTAAAAATCTATCTGTCTCAGCTTTCAAAATACTAAGCAACACAGCCTCTACATCCTCCTGTGGTAAAGAATTCCACAGATTCACAACTGTGAATTCCTCCTCATCTCTGTCCTAACTAGGTGATTCCCTTGTCCTGAGATTGTGCCCTCTGGTCCTAGAGTCTCCCACAGTGGGAAACAATACCTCTACTTCTAACCTCTGAAGCCCCCCAACAATCTTACACATTTCAATAAGGTCACCTTTCAGTCTTCTAAACTCTAATGCATACAAGCCCAGTCTACTCAGCCTCTCATAAGAAAATCCCTCCATACCTGAGATCAAACTGGTGGACCTTCTCTAACTGCGTCCAAAATCAGTCTCAGAGATAAAGGGACTAAGATTATTCTCAGTGTTCGAGGTGTAGTCGAACATTGAACTAGTGTCTTGTATTGTTTTGGCATGACTTCCCTATTTTTATGCTAATTTCCTTTGAAATAAAGGTTTACATTCCATCTGCCTTCCCAATCACCTGGAGAGTTAGCTTTTTGGGATTCATACACTAGGTCTCCCAAATCCTTATGTGTTGCAGTTTTCTGCAATCTTTCTCCATTTAAGTAACATTCAGCTCCTCTATTCTTCCCACCAAACTGTATTCCATCTAACAAGTTTTTGCACGCTCTGCTGTCAATACACAGACCCACCATATAATGAACTGCACTGAAAACATGGATTGCAGACTTCATCCTGTATTTTAAATTGTTTTGATAATCATCAAGAGCATGGGAACTCAGTGAAATGGATAAAGAGAACATAGAACAATTTTCATGAACTGACACCTGCCTTTGGATTGATAGGCAGAATTCTTACTCCAGGAACAAATGGAGATTGGACGTTCAATTGAATTTGGCATTGCTATCCAAAAAGTAGTCACATCAGTTTGGATTCCCACTGGCTTCGCTGAATGGGCTGTGGGAGTCCATCAGGCTGTCTTTCCATAAGGATGAAGAACTATTGGCTGCTAAACAAAAGTGAATAATTCCATTCAATATTGCCTATTAATTCTTCCAATCCCTCCAATATCTGTCCTCTAAAGGAAGGTTATGAAACTTAGAACACAATGATATCCTAATAATACAGCACTTGCCACCAAAGCTGTATTGGACATGATCCTCCAAAACTTATCAGCTGTAGATGGGTACAATCAAAACAGGAGCACTTCAAGTGTGAAAAGGACACACAAATCAGAAGACACTTTACATCAATAATAACATACACATAACAAGCTTTGCATAAGGAACTAGATTATAGAGTCATAGAGTCAGACAATATGGAAACAGACCCTTCAGTCCAAACAGTCCATGCTGACCATAATCCCAAACTAAACTAGTCCCACCCTGCCTGCACTTGGCCCATACCCCTCCAAATCTTTCCTATTCATGTACTTAGCTCAAGGGCTTTTAAATGATGTAACTTTACGCACCTCCACCACTTCCTCTGGAATATCATTTCACGCATGAACCACTCTCTGTGTAAAAAAGTTGACCCTTATGTCTTTTTAAAATCTTTTTCCTCTTGCTTTAAAAATATGCTCCCCAGTATTGAAATCCCCCACCTTAAGGAAAATACACCTGTTATTCATCTTATCTATACCACTCATGATTTCATAAACCTCTATAAGATCACCTCAACCTCCTATGCTCCAGTGAAAAAGGTCGTAGCCTATCCAGCCTCTTCTTGTAACCCAAACCCTCCATTACTGGCAACATTCTGGTAATTCTCTTTCGAACCTCCTCCCGCTTAACAATATCCTTCCTGTGACAGGGCAACCAGATGTGACCTCAAGATTCCAGAACAGGCCTCATCAACATCCTATACAACATCAACATGACATCCCAACTCCAATACTCAAAGGTCTGAACAATGAAGCCAAGCATACTAAATGCCTTCTTAACCACCCTGGATTAGTGCTGCTGGAAGAGCACAGCAGTTCAGGCAGCATCTGAGGAGCAGTAAAATCGACGTTTCAGGCAAAAGCCCTTCATCAGGAATAAAGGCAGAGAGCCTGAAGCGTGGAGAGATAAGCTAGAGGAGGTGGGGGTGGGGAGAAAGTAGCATAGAGTACAATAGGTGAGTGGGAGACAGGATGAAAGTGATAGGTCGGGGGCGGGGGGAGGGTGGAGTGGATAGGTGGAAAAGAAGATAGGCAGGTAGAACAAGTCATGGGGACAGTGCTGAGCTGGAAGTTTGGAACCAGGGTGAGGTGGTGGAAGGGGAAATGAGGAAACTGTTGAAGTCCACATTGATGCCCTGGGGTTGAAGTGTTCCGAGGTGGAAGATGAGGCGTTCTTCCTCCAGGCGTCTGGTGGTGAGGGAGCGGCGGTGAAGGAGGCCCAGGACCTTCATGTCCTCGGCAGAGTGGGAGGGGGAGTTGAAATGTTGGGCCACAGGGCGGTGTGGTTGATCAGTGCGGGTGTCCCGGAGATGTTCCCTAAAGCACTCTGCTAGGAGGCGCCCAGTCTCCCCAATGTAGAGGAGACCGCATCGGGAGCAACGGATACAATAAATGATATTAGTGGATGTGCAGTTAAAACTTTGATGGATGTGGAAGGCTCCTTTAGGGCCTTGGATGGAGGTGAGGGAGGAGGTCTGGGCGCAGTTCCTGCGGTGGCAGGGGAAAGTGCCAGAATGAGAGGGTGGGTTGTAGGGGGACATGGACCTGGCCAGGTAGTCACAGAGGGAATGGTCTTTGCGGAAGGCAGAAAGGAGTAGGGAGGGAAATATATCCCTGGTGGTGGGGTCTTTTTGGAGGTGGCGGAAATGTCGGCAGATGATTTGGTTTATGCGAAGGTTTGTAGGGTGGAAGGTGAGCACCAGGGGCGTTCTGTCCTTGTTACGGTTGGAGGGGTGGGGGTCTGAGGGCGAAGGTGCAGGATGTGGACGAGATGCGTTGGAGGGCATCTTTAACCACCTGGGAAGGGAAATTGCAGTCTCTAAAGAAGGAGGCTATCTGGTGTGTTCTGTGGTAGAACTGGTCCTCCTGGGAGCGGATACAGAGGAGGCAGAGGAATTGGGAATATGGTATGGCATTTTTGCAAGAGGTAGTGTGGGAAGAGGTGTAATCCAGGTAGCTGTGGGAGTCAGTGGGTTTGTAAAAAATGTCAGTGTCAAGTCGGTCGTCATTAGTGGAGATGGTGAGGTCCAGGAAGGGGAGGGAGGTGTCAGAGATGACCCAGGTAAATTTAAGGTCAAGGTGGAATGTGTTGGTGAAGTTGATGAATTGCTCAACCTCCTTGCGGGAGCATGAGGTGGCGCCAATGCAGTCATCAATGTAGCGGAGGAAGAGGTAGGGAGTGGTGCCGGTGTAATTACGGAAGATCGGCTGTTCTACATAGCCAACAAAGAGACAGGCATAGCTGGGGCCAATACGTGTGCCCATGGCTACCCTTTTGGTCTGGAGGAAGTGGGAGGATTCGAAGGAGAAATTGTGAAGTGTGATGGCCAGTTCGGCCAAATGAATGAGAGTGTTGATGAAAGGGTACTTTTAGGGATGTCAGGAGAGGTAAAAAACAGAGGGATTGGAGGCCCTGGTCATGGCGGATGGAGGTGTAGAGGGATTGGATATCCATGGTGAAGATAAGGCATTGAAGGCCGGGGAAATGGAAGTCTTGGAGGAGGTGGAGGGCGTGGTTGGTGTCTAGAACATATGTGGGGAGGTCCTGGACTAGGGGGGATAGGACAGTGTCAAGGTAGGTTGAGATAAGTTCAGTGGGGCAGGAGCATGCTGAGACAATGGGTCGGCCAGGGTGGTCAGGCTTATGGATCCTGGGAAGGAGGTAGAACCGGGCAGTGCGGGGTTCCCGGACTACGAGGTTGGAAGCTGTGGATGGGAGATCTCCTGAGGTGATGAGGTTCTGTATGGTCTGGGAGATGTTGGTTTGGTGATGAGGGGTGGGGTCATGGTCGAGGGGGCGGTAGGAAGAGGTGTCCTCGAGTTGGCGTTTGGCTTCAGCGGTGTAGAGGTCAGTGCACCAGACCCTGTCCAAATGCAATATAAACTTCAAAGAATTATGTCCCTGAACCCTAGGTCTCTTTGTTCTAACAGCTGTTATAATTATGCACAAAGAGTGAAGCAAGCATCCTGCTCTGCCAAGGTAAACTCTGCAGTCAAAAATACTTTATGAAGTGCTATTGGTCTAAATTGTTATGTTTCACAGGATCGAACACAGATTCTTAAGAATGTTACACACATCAGAATGGAATGAATAAGTGCAACCAGAGATTAATCAATTTAAATGACTCCAATTCATCCAACACTTAAATTGTGAATGTATTTGCTGTTTACCTTACTCAAAATGAATGATAGCACAATAAACCACCTTCAATACTGTTGTAAAAATAATGCTAAGCTCGGCATGGGTATAAACCTAATGAATATAAATGTCTTTGCCATGTGCATATCTCCCAGTTATCTAACAAATGTTACTGAATCCAAAGGCAATAAAAGCATGTGCAACATTCTGTGTGATGAAAAGAAAAATGGATCATTATTAAATAGTTGTATCATAAATCTAAATGCTTCACTCCTTCATTTTAGACTTGGCAATGTAAAAACAATAGCTTGGAATTTTCATGGATCTCTGTGGCAAAGAATTCCCCTTTATCAACAAAAGACTTCTTTCCAGCATCAAGTAAAGGGAATTTCTAGGATCCAGCAACAGTGGTGGCATGTAGAAAGATAGACTGCGAGTCATATTGCAGTACTCTCACATGGAGCACATCTGATATTAAAACTATTGAATCCCTTTACCTCTAACTTAAAAATATGGATGGTCAAACAAATGCTAATAATTGGATCATGGATAGAAACTAAAATATAGTTAAAATACTTCTAAAAGGATATTACTTTTTAGATAAATTAAACAAAAAAATTGCAAATGCTGTACATATGAAACAAAGAAAAACAGGAAGTTCTACAGAAATTCAACAGGTCTGGCAGCATCTGTGGAGAGAAAAACAAAGCTAACATCTCTAGTCCAGTGACCCAAGAGATATGTTGCTATTTATTATAGTGGAGAAATGCACAAATAAAAATATCCACAAATATAAAGTTAGTTTTTCAGGATTAATTACAGTGCAAAACAGAATATGAAGATAGTTCACTGTTAAAAACTGTTAAAACAAAGTTACACATTATTTTATAAGGTGAAAGATTTTCAAGGTTTTCTACAGACTGAGTGTAAGTGTACAAGTTCTTTTCAATCCAATTATTTCCTATTGACTGCAGTCTTGGGGGACCTCAATAACACACCATCTGCAGGAATTTAGAAACACTGAAAGCAACTTTTGGATTTTTGCATTAACCTGTACAAATATGCTCATTTAAAGTTGCTGTGAATTTTGGTTAGAGTCATGATGGTGAAAGCTACCTCAGGCACTGCTCACTAACTCTTGACACAGTTCACAGCATTGATATTGCTCACCTCTCAATGTTAGAGTGTGGGACAAATGGGGTATCTCCAGAACGACGACGTGTAACCAGTGGAATGCCATATGGATCAGTGCTAGGGTCACAACTATTTACAAGACATATTAATGACTTGGATGAAGAAAGTGATTACACTGTCATTAAGTTTGCAGATGTGCATAAAAATAAATGGGAAGGCAAGTGTTGAGGATCACACAAAAAGCTTATAGTGGGGTGTAGACAGGTTAGACAAATGGGCAAAAACTTAGCAGATGGAATATTAAATGGAAACTGTGAGGTTCTGCACATTGGTGGGAAGAATAGAGATGTTGAAAACTATTTCAATTGAGAAAACTGAAGAAATTGATTTTGGGAGTCCTCCTGCGTGAATCACAAAAAAAAACTGGCACCCAGATTCAAGGGGTTATAGGAAAGCAAATAGAATTTTGGCCTTTATTTATTTCAAGGAGAATGGAGTGCAGTGTAACAGTAGGGCTAAAGGCACAAGGTACTAATCAAACAATAGCTGGAATACGGTGAACAGCTTTGGTTCCCTTATCCATGACAAAGTTTACCTGAAGAGGGGTTGATATTTATGCCAGTGAACAGTGAGCTGACAGAGCAGAAGGAAACTCACACCACAGCCATAACATGCGGTGATTTCACCACATTGTCCAATTATCACCTACCCATTTTTGCCTACCTTCTCACACTAATTATATGGGCAGTATATTATCAGGGTCAATATTGAGCTTTTGACCATTTCAGCAGTTTCCCAACCTGCATGTTATTGAAGTGAGCTTAGAGTGTGGTCCAGACACCCAGCCCAAGTTACGTGCCTAGAGCCAAAAGTACACTGAGCATGTGTGTGCAAGAGCTAAACCTTAGTCTCAGAGCAGAGATTCCTGTGCATTGAAACTTCAGACAAGGGTTGTAGAAACTGCACCTGCATTGGCAAAAGTCAATTGTATGGAATTCATCTACCGGGGCCATCACATGTAGTTAACATATTTTGAGAAAAGTCTCAACCTTACAAACAGCTTAACAAATGGTAGCTTCATAACTGTAAACAGCCACTTAAGAAAAGCAAGCGAGGGAAAGTGATAGAGCCATAGAGATGTACAGCACAGAAACAGACCCCTCGGTCCAACTCATCCATGCCGATCAGTTATCCTAAATTAATCTAGTCCCATTTGTCAGCGTTTGGCCCTTATCCTTTTAAGCCCTTCCTATACATATATCCATCCAGATGCCTTTTAAATGTTGTAATTGTATGAGCCTCCACTAGTCCTGCTGAAAAAGTTGCTCTTTAGATACTTTTAAATCTTTATTTAGAGGCAATGGCTTGGGGATCACAGCTTCAAAAGATTTTGAACTGCTTGATGAAACTTAAAGTTGATCATGAAAAAGAGCTTGAACAAATCAATGTTAAACAAGAATTGGAGTTTCCTTACCAGCTCAAAGATACTACTAATCTAAATGCTCATCTTCTAGTCACCACTCAACAAAATTAAGTATTAGAAATTGTGACTCTTGTGTTGCAGTGACATTTTCACCTATCTCTGAGCCAAGAGACCCAGGGAGATAGTGAGGAAAGAGATCGAACTGAGATGGATACAGTTGAGAACACAAGTGAGTTCAGGCAGGAAGGGACAAGGTAGGACTAATAAATTAAACTGCATTTATTTCAATGCAAGGGGCCTAACAGGGAAGGCAGATGAACTCAGGACATGGTGAGGAACATGGAACTGGGATATCATAGCAATTATAGAAACATGACTCAGGGATGAGCAGGACTGGCAGCTTAATGTTCCAGGATACAAATGTTATAGGAAGTATAGAAAGGGAGGCAAGAGAGGAAGGGGAGTGGCATTTTTGATAAGGGATAGCATTACAGCTGTGCTAAGGGAGGATATTCCCAGAAATACATCCAGGAAAGTTATTTGGGTGGAACTGAAAAATAAAAAAAGGGATGATCACCTTATTGGGATTGTATTATAGACCCCCCAATAGTCAGAGGGAAATTGAGAAACAAACTTGTAAGAAGATCTCAGCTATCTGTAAGAATAATAGGGTGGTAAGGTAGGGGATTTTAACTTTCCAAACATAGACTGGGACTGCCATAGTGTTAAAGGTTTAGATGGAGAGGAATTTTTTAAGTGTGTACAAGACAATTTTCTGATTCAGTATGTGGATGTACCTACTAGAGAAAGTGCAAAACTTGACCTATTCTTGGGAAATAAGGCAAGGCAGGTGACTGAGGTGTCAGTGGGGGAGCAGTTTGAGGCCAGCGACCATAATTCTATTAGATTTAAAATAATGATGTAAAAGGATAGACCTGATCTAAAAGTTGAAGTTCTAATTTCGAGAAAGGCCAATTTTAACGGTATTAAGCAAGGACTTTCAAAGCTGATTGGGGGCAGATGTTCGTAGGTAAAGAGACGGCTGGAAAATGGGAAGCCTTCAGAAATTAGATAATGAGAATCCAGAGAAAATATATTCCTGTCAGGGTGAAAGGAAAGGCGGGTAATAATAGAGAATGCTGGATGACAAAAGAAATTAAGGGTTTGGTTAAGAAAAAGAAGGAAGTATATGTCAGGTATAGACAGGATAGATCGAGTGAATCCTTAGAAGTCTATAAAGGAAGTAGGAGTATACTTCAGAGGGAAATCAGGAGGGCAAAATGGGACATGAGATAGCTTTCGCAAACAGAATTAAGGAGAATCCAAAGAGTGTTTACAAATACATTAAGGACAAAAGAGTCACGAGGGAGAGAATAGGGCTCCTCAAAGATCAACAAGGCAGCTTTTGTATGGAGCCGCAGAAAATGGGAGAGATGCTAAATGAGTATTTAGCATCAGTATTTACTGTGGAAAAGGATGTAGAAGACATAGACTGTAGGGAAATAGATGGTGACATCTTGCAAAATGTCCAGATTACAGAGGAGGAAGGGCTGGATGTCTTGAAACGGCTAAAGGTGGATAAATCTCCAGGACCTGATCAGGTGTACCTGAGAACTCTGTGAGAAGCAAGAGAAGTGATTTCTGGGCCTCTTGCTGAGATATTTGTTCATCAATAGTTACAACTGAAGCATTGGAAGACTGGAGGTTGGCTAATGTGGTGCCACTGTTTAAGAAGGGTGGTAAGGACAAGCCAGGGGACTATAGACCGGTGAGCCTGATCTCAGTGGTGGGTAAGTTGTTGGAAGGAATCCTGAGGGACAGTATGTACATGTATTTGGAAAAGCAAGAACTGATTAGGGATAGTCAACATGGCTTTGTGCATGGGAAATCATGTCTCACAAACTTGATTGAGTTTTTTGAGGAAGTAACAAAGAGGGCAGAGCGGTAGATGTGATCTATACGGACTTAAGTAAGGCGACCACCAAGGTTTCCCATGGGAGACTGATTAGCAAGGTTAGATCTCACGGAATTCAGGGAGAACTAGCCATTTGGATACAGAACTGGCTCAAAGGTAGAAGACAGAGGGTGGCGGTGACAGATTGCTTTTCAGACTGGAGTCCTGTGACAAGTGGAGTGCCACAAGGATCGGTGCTGGGTCCTCTACTATTTGTCATTTACAAAAATGATTTGGATGTGAGCATAAGTGGTGCAGTTAGTAAGATTGCAAATGACACCAAAATGGGAGGTGTAATGGACAGCGAAGAGGGTTACCTCAGATTTAATAAAATCTGGACCAGATGGGCCAATGGGTTGAGAAGTGGCAGATAAATGCGAGGTGCTGCACTTTGGGAAAGCAAATCTTAGCAGGACTTATACACTTAATGGTAAGGTTCTAGGGAGTGTTGCTGAACAAAGAGAGCTTGGAGTGCAGGTTCATAGCTCCCTGAAAGTGGAGTCGCAGGTAGATAGGATAGTGAAGAAGGCATTTGGTATGCTTTCCTTTATTGGTCAGAGTATTGCGTACAGGAGTTGGGAGGTCATGTTGCAGCTGTACAGGACATTGGTTAGGCCGCTATTGGAATATTGCATGCAATTCTGGTCTCTTTCCTATTGGAAAGATGTTGTGAAACTTGAAAGGGTTCAGAAAAGATTTACAAGGATGTTGCCAGGGTTGGAGGATTTGAGCTATAAGGAGAGGCTGAATAGGCTGGGGCTGTTTTCCCAGGAGCGTCGGAGGCCGAGGGGTGACCTTATGGAGATGTACAAAATTATGAGGGGCATGGATAGGGTAAATATGCAAAGTCTGTTCCCTGGAGTCCGGGGGGTCCAGAATTAGAGGTTTAGGGTGAGAGGGGAAAGATATAAAAGAGACCTAAGGGCCAACTTTTTTCACATAGAGGGTGGTACGGATATGGAATGAGCTGCCAGAGGATGTGGTGGAGGCTAGTACAATTGTAACTTTTAAGAGGCATTTGGATGGGTATATGAATCGGAAGGGTTTGGAGGGATATGGATTGGGTGCTGGCAGGTAGGACTAGATTGGGTTGAGATATCTGGTCGGCATGGACAGGTTGGACCGAAGGGTCTGTTTCCATGCTGTACATCTCTATGACTCTATGACTAAGTACCAGAGCTTCAAGATCTCACCAAACTGTAAGTTGATGAGAGTCTTCTATACAATTAATCAAAGATGATCTTGTACTTTAAGAAGAAAATCCTGAGAGAGGGAACAAAAATCTTTATTTAAGTTCACAAAGGTATACAGTGGAGAAACAAGCCCTAGTTAATAACAGAGATCACTACAAGAATAAAGGATGAAATTTATAAATAGATTTAGAAATTCATGGTGTGCTGGAAATCCAGCCACACTATTCTGTGAATCATGCAAATATGTAACTGACCAATTTAATCATGAATGTGGATAATTTCTCTGTTTGACTACTACCTGAGATAAAGGAAGCTTATTAGTAAACAAGGAAATCAGAACTTTTTAATTGTAACAAATTTTTCCTGTTTTTTTTAAATCCAGACATGTAAAATTCATTTTCAAATGGAATGGACAAGACAGATAGTTTGCTGAAATATCATATGTGGAAAAATAATCAACAAAGAACAAATTCCGTGGATCAAGAGTCTAAGCCACAAGGATGGAGTGAAGTGACTTTCTCACAGTTCTTTTTAGAATACTGGTTTTTCTTCCACTCACCAAGGAATAGAGAATGACACAGAGACTTGGAAGATGCAGAACATGGGGAAATAAATAGTGATAGCTTAAAAAATGTCTATGTTATAGAGCAGGAGCTACTAGATAGCTTCATGTGTATAAAGGTAGATAAATCCCGGGGACCTGATCAGGTATACCCTCGAACTCTGTGGGAAGCTAGGGGAGTGATTGCTGGGCCTCTTGCTGAGACATCTGAAATATCAATAGCCACAAGTTAGGTGCTGGAAGTCTGGAGGTTGGCTAATGTGGTGCCATTATTTAAGAAAGGGGTAAGGAAAAGGCAAGGTGGTGAGCCTGACATCGGTGGTGGGCAAATTGTTGGAGGGAATCAAGAGGGATAGGATTTACATGCATTTGGAAAGGCAAGGACTGATTAAGGATCAAGATGGCTTTGTGTGTGGGAAATTGTGTCTCACTAAATTGAGGTTTTTGAAGAAGTAAAGAAGAGGATTGATGAGAGCAGAGCGATGGACATGATCTAAATGGACTTCAGTAAGGCATTCAACAAGGTTCCTTATGATAGACTGGTTAGCAAGGTGAGGTCTCATGTAATACAGGGAGACTTGCTATTTGTATACAGAACTGGTTCAAAGGTGGAAGACAGAGGATGGTGGTGGAGGGTTGCCTTTCAGACTGGAGGCCTGTGACCAGCAGTGTGCCACAAGGATCGGTGCTGGGTCCACTACTTTTTGTCATTTATATAAATGATTTGGATGTTAACATAGGAGGCATGCTTAGTAAATTTGCAGATCACACCAAAATTGGAAGTGTCGTGGACAGTGAAGAAGATTACCTCAAGTACAATGGAATCTTGATCAGATCAGCCAATGTACTGAAGAGTGGCAGATGGAGTTTAATTTTGATAAAGGTGGGATGCTGAATTTTGAAAAGGCAAATCAGGATAGGACTTATACACTTAATGGGAAGGTCCAGGGAAGTATTGCTGAATAAAGAGGCCTCGGAATGCAGGTTCATAGTTTCTTGAAAGTGGAGTTGCAGGTAGATAGATAGGATAAGGCATTTGGTATGCATTCTTTTATTGGTCAGTGTATTTAACATAGGAGTTGGGAGATCATGTTGCAGCTGTACAGGGCATTGGCAAAGCCACTTTTGGAATACTGCATGCAATTCTGGTCTCCCTCCTTAAGGAAGGATGTCAGAAAAGATTTACAAGGATTTTGCCAGGGTTAGAGGGTTTGAGCATTAGGGAGAGGCTGAATAGGCTGAGGTATTTTCTCTGGAGTGATGGATGCTGAGGGGTGACGTTATAGAAATTTATAAGATCATGAGGAACGTGGACAGGGTAAATAGACAAAGCCTTTTCCCTGGGATGGGGGAATCCAAAATTAGAGGGCATAGGTTTCAGGTAAGAGTGGAAAGATTTAAAAGCACCTAAGTGGCAATGTTTTCAAGCAAAGCTTGGTGCGTGTTTGGAATGAGCCACCAGAGGAAATGGTGGAGGCTGGTTTAATATATTGCTTCAGTTACATGACACTGTAATCTCATACTATAAATTCTGTCTCTTATGATCCTGCTCCACAGCTACCTGATGAAAGAGCAGCGCTCCGAAAGCCAATGCTTCCAAATAAACCTGTTGGACTATAACCTGGTGTTGTGTGATTTGTAATATTTAAAAGGCATCTGGATGGGTACATGAATAGGAAGATTTTAAAGGGATATGGACCAAATGCTGGCAAATGAGATTAGATTACTCTAGGGTATCTGGGTCAGCATGGATGAGTTGGAGCAAAGGGCCTGTACCTGTGCTATATATCTCTATGACTGTATGACTGACGTCTTTGCAGCCTTTGGCAAGTCTAAGTGTAGATTTTCACTCAGACAAACTACAAATTAAAGTTAATCTGAAAGCTGTTGCTTGGCAGTTTTCTTTCAGTCCAATGGTGTCATCTAGTCTTATAAAAATATCCAACCCAGTTCTCCAGATGTTACATGCCCTTAAGAAACCAACAAATCAATGCTGCACAGTTACACATTTTCTTTGAGTTGTAAAAAATATCCAGTAATTCAATCTTCCACTTTTAAGATCTGACTGTAACTTTGGTAACACTGAACCTGCTTTCTAAGCCTCAGTTAAAGAAGACATGCTAAACACCGTTTTTGAATTGCCCATCCATTACTGGGACTGTAACATCTGCTACAGTATTAATTTTGACCTCTGTTGATGCATTTTGCTGAGTCATTGCTATGGTCACCACATGCAATGGAAAAATACCTAGAACTTGTTCTTTTAACTGTTCCATCTCTTTAACTTACTCGGACTTCCTCTGATTATAGGTGAAGCTACAGCTTTTACTCCAGTCAAATCATTATCTATGATATGTCAACTCTGCCCATGGGCAATTTCTGAACCACTCCTACTTCCACTGTTCCAGATAGCAAGTCACATCCTAAGTGGCCTTTGTACAAAGAAAAGGGTATATATTCTTCACTTATCCAATTTATTAAACTTCATCTTTCAAAGTTTTCTCTAGAGGAAAATCTGTGTCGTTCTCCAGCAAATGAGTTTGAGTAGCTCTTGTATCACTTAATATAGTCATGTGCCATTTGAAGAAAAATAGGTTACCTGTCCTTTTAAAAAAATGCCTTTCATCTAATTTATCAATCTGTCCTTCAATCACAGTCCCATAGTTGTAATTAAAGTTACAATTTGATCCATTACAATTCCTTTTGAATTCTTTTTTCAACTTCATTCTTATGAGTGGAATGGTGGCTCCGCAGTCAGCACCGCTGCCTCACAGCACCAGGGGTATGGGCTCGATATCCCAGTTCCTATGTTTCCATCCATGCCCTGAGTTCATCTGCCTTACCTGTCAGGCATCTTGCATTGAAATAAATGCATTTTAATTCATCCGTATTTTCTCATTCTCTGCCATGCTCTTGCCTGTCTCTTTAGCTTCTGTAACAGCCTCAACATTCCCTGTTGTCCCACTACCAGTTAGGATCCGATCCCCTACCAGATTAGTGTAAAGCATCCCGAGTAGCTTGAGTAAATCTCCCTTCCATGGTATTGGACTCCCTCCAGTTCAGGTGCAACCTGCCCCTCTTGTCCAAGTCCCTTCTGCCCCAGAAGAAGTCCCAATGATCCAAAAATCTGAATCCCTGCCCCCTGCACCAGCTCCTTAGCCACTCACTCCTCTTATTCCTCCAGTGCTATCCTCCTATTCCGACTCTCACTAGCATGTGGCACCGGGAGTAATCCAGAGATTACTATCCTTGTAAAAGTTGGCAAAATCAACAAGGTGACTAATTGTACTTGACCATTCCACTTGGCCGTTCCTGATGATTTCAATCAATTGCATATTTATTTCAATCAGTTGCAGGGGGGCAATGGCCTAGTGATATTATCACTGAATTGTTGACTCAGGCATTGCTCTGCGGAACCTGTGTGCGAATTTAGCCACAGCAGATGGTGGAATTTGAATTCAATACAATCCGGAATTGGGAGTCTAATGATGACCATGTTGATTCTCAGGAAAAACCCATCTGGTTCACTAATATCCTTTAGGGAAGGAAGCTGCCATCCTTATCTGTTCTGACCTAGATGTGACTCCAGACCCACAACAATGAGATTGACACCTAACTGCTCTCCTAACTCCCAATTAAGGATGGGCAATAAATGCTGGCCTAGCCAGCAATGCCCCATCCAAAGGATTTTAAAAATGTTACTCATCTGGGTTAATACTCAGTGACCTTTAGATTCTCACATTTTTAGCACACAGTGCTGATTCCTTTCAATTCCATCTCATGCTGAGTCTAATGCCACCGAGCACTCCATTACTGAAACACATCATTGTCACTGATTGCACCCAGTTTCTGATCATTAATTTGCATTACCATGGTGATTTAACACATTTTCGACACTTTGGATCAGTCTCCAGGAGCAATTTCCATTGATTGAACCTTGTTACCCATTATTGATCCACTGATCTCTCCTGTTTCTTTATCACTTGTCTACTCTCACTTTCCTTGGCCAGTTGCTGTGAATCTGTCACTTTTCCCCATCCTCTTAGACATTCTCCCTAATCTATTGCTGAGGAGCAAGTTATACTGTTGAAACTTTTCACACTGCACTCATCAGGACAGGCTCAAGAATGCCAAATTACAAAGGGAGCAACAATTTTTACTGTATAAGAAAAAGGTGCTGATTGGCAAGCTGACTCTGATTAATTAAGGCATTGCCACAGAACTATTGTCCCGAATGTTTTTGATTATCATTTCATCAAGTTGACTTTTCCAGCGTGGTTTTGTTGACAGTACCTTTAATAACACGACTTTCGAAGTATGATTTTGACTGCTCCACCTGTTTCCGTGATTGCTCCCTGGGCCAGTCGAGCTGATTTCATCCTTCAGTTGGAAAGACTTTTCCATTCTAACCTGCTGAAGGAGAGTCATGGAAACCAACAACTTATCTCACAGTCACTCACCTATCCATCCACCTCTTCCAACTCCTATCATCTCTCGTCTCCTTCACACACAGACTGCAGCTGACACAGTTGATTATGAAGCTCTGGCCACATGCTAATCTTTTAAAGATGAACTTTAATTATAAAAGGTATATTTCAGCTCTTCTAATCTTGATGCTGTAAAAAAGGCTTGCTGTGGGATGTTTATATTTTCCTTCAGTTCAAGGCTTTGGTGTTTGGAAGTATTTCTCAACCATAAACAGTTTTAAAAATAAGTGTTTTTTTAACATTAAATGCTAACTTAACAGTGCTCCTTCATTCTCTACGTACTATCTTCTTGAATTAAATCACTGGAAACATAATAACAATTATAAAGCAAATTTTTTTTTCATGGTTGCTTACAGATACACAGTGAGACCATTCACTTCCATGCCCAGATTCTATAATCTGCACATCACACTATGTATGACCAATTCATCAGAAGACACTAATTTAGTAATATGTGCGACTCTTCAATCTAATTTTGTGAATTTTATTACAAATAAAGAACAAGAATGCACTGTGAATGAAACCTGTAGTGGATTGATATTCCAATTCAGTTGCTGTACTAATATAATTGACTTCACCTGATGAAGAGGCAGCTCTTCAAAAGCTTGTGATTTCAAATAACCTGTTGGACACAATAACCTGGCGTTGTGTGACTTTTGACCTTGTCCACCCTAGTCCAACACCAGCACCTCCACATCATGATATAATTTCCAGTATAACTATTTAATCTTTGGACTATTTGGCTTTCTCACTATCATACACAAAGGAGCAAACAGACAAGAGAAAGGCTGTAAAAATACAATCACAACTGAACATCCTTTCATCCTGATATGTTTCAGGATATTATGATGATTATAGCGTAGCTATAATTACAAAGTAAATCTCCAGCATTTTCTTTTCAATAATCACTTTCCCACTACAAAGTGACTAAAGGGAAAAGTTATTGACGTGTAAAATGTTACAAGAAGGTGATCAATGGGTAGCACCAAAAATATTTTTGAAAACCCACACTGAGACTTAAATAATAACAGTTATGATGTATAAATAAAATGTTCATTCTCATTGCTTTCACAAATCATATTATCCTTCCTTGATGCTCCAGGACTGCATAGCAGCCATCCACGCTAATTAAACCCTGCAGTGCACATATTCCTTTATCAAAGGCTGTTTATACTTTCATTCTGAATTCTCCTAAACATATATATAATTCACTGGTTCCTTTATCTTTCTTTTAACTGAGCGCTGCATTTTTGTCAATAACTGTTGTCATTCATTTAGGAAAGAAAATTGGCTTCATCTGAGGTCTCTATCAGAGTTCCAACAAATCAGGTTAATTGGCGATCAACAGCATCTTTCTCTCTTTAATGAGGCAGTGTAGCCCAAGGCAAAAGACCCATCCCATGATGAGAGACATTCCTCTCTCCTTCTCCAGCTCTTTGATCACTTCTGGTATGAGACAACAGTAGGGAATAGCATTGTTTTTAATTGCCTTATTACTAAGTGGACAATATCAGTACCAATAATTAATAATTTTTTCATATAGGTTATTACCACAAGACTGATTAGAATCCAGCAACTCCTGTTTTTACATTAGACCTTAAATTTTGAATGGATTAGTAATTAAACCTGTTTTTAGAATGTTTCTAAAATATAAATCCATTCCATGACAATGTATATGCACGTGTTGCATGAGGAGAAATATTTATGTTTTCCTTCATTCTCTAAAAAAATTAATTACTGAATTACAGAAGACCAAAATAACTAATGCCAAAGATTACTGAAATTATATATATATATATATATATATATATATATGTGTGTGTGTGTGTGTGTGTGTGTATATATATATATATATATATATAGCCCTGATATGATATGCTCTATTTATATATTGCCCTGACATTACCACTGCTGAAAGTGTGTTGCTGGTTAAAGCGCAGCAGGTCAGGCAGCATCCAAGGAACAGGAAATTCGACGTTTCGGGCATAAGCCCCTTCCTGATGAAGGGCTTATGCCCGAAACGTCGAATTTCCTGTTCCTTGGATGCTGCCTGACCTGCTGCGCTTTAACCAGCAACACATTTTCAGCTCTGATCTCCAGCATCTGCAGACCTCACATTTTACTCTGACATTACCACTGACAATGTGGACAGATGCTTAGCATGTTCTCATAACATTTCTTACATTTTAACAATTGAAGTTAACCCATTAATTTAAAGTTACCACTACAGCTCAAAATAATGGTAAAAGAATGCTGTGTGAAGTTCTTAACCTGCTAATATTGTGAATATAAATGTTTGAAAATGTCACTGTTTTGGCCATTTGATCAGAGCTGAAAAGTGACAGATGTCTCTTCTATGTGGCAAAATGAAGGGCAGCAGAAAAAAGGGTTGTCTAGGAGATATTTGAATGACAGATGCCACCATGTGATTGCAGACAAGCTGCAGTGGATGTCTGGGGATGACACAAGACAGATGAATGCTGCATACCCTGACAGACATTTCCCTTCTTGGATTTGCTTCAAGCAACAGCAGCAGTTTTTGAGTGCATTTCTTTTTGTGTTCAAGTCTTCAAGTTGCAGTTCAATGTGATCTCAACAGTTCAGATTTGTCAATTCTTGGAAGATGGTCATCCCTGGCACAGCTAGTGTTAACTCTCCATTTGTTAAAGTATTTGAAAGGATGGCTGTGATTGGCCTTCTTGAACTTCTTGCAAGTGGTGTAAATACTGCGACTGTGGTCATGGAGTCATAGAGATGTACAACATGGAAATGGACCCTTTGGTCCAACTCATCCATGCCGATCACATATCCTAACCTAATCCTGTCCCATTTGCCAGCACTTGGCCCATATCTCACTAAACCCTTCCTATTCATATACCCACTCAGGTGCCTTTTAAATGTTGTAATTGTACCAGCCTCCACCACTTACTTTGGCAATTCATTCCCTACATGCACCACACATTGTGTGAAAAAGTTGCCCCTTAAGTCTTCTTTAAATTTTTCCCCTCTCACCTTAAACCTATGTTCTCTAGTCTGAAATCCCCCAACTCAAGGAAAAGACCTTGTCTATTTACATTCCCCATGCCCCTCAAGATTTTATACACCTCTATAAGACCACGTCTCAGCCTCTGACGCTCCAGGGAGATTTGTTGGAGGGAGTTCTCGGACTTTGAACCAGAGATAGCAAAGGAGTGATGGTGTGTGATTTGGGGAGGAGAATTTGCAGCCAGTAGTGTCCCATGTTTCTACTTCCCTTGTTGTTTTATTGGTGAAAATCATGAGTTTGGAATGTGCTGTCAGAGGAGTCTTGGTAAATTATTGCCTTGCATTTTGCAGATGATATTCATTGCCACCACATACACCTATGGTGGATGGAGGGAATGCTTCAGGTGGTGGAGGCTTCTCCCTTGCAGGTGACAAATAATCTTTGGGGAGACCAGAGATGAGTAATGTTACTGCAAAGTTACTGACCTCATTAATCCCAGTATTTACATGCCATGTTAAGTAAAGTTTTAAGTCAACAGCAACTGCCAAAATGTTTGGACTATTAAGTGATGGTTACTCCATTGGATATCAAGGGTAGAAGGTTAACCTCTCTCTTGTTGGAGAAACACATTGCCTTGTGCAGATGTTATTTGCCACTGATCACTTCAGGCCTGAATATGTCCCTTATACACAGTCATGGTCTATTTCATAAATGGAGATTCATGAAAATAACTGAATAATGGGTAATGATTAGAGAGCATTCTCAGTTATGGCCTTGTTTTGGAGGAAGGGACATTTATGAAATAGCTGAAGATGTTTAGTTCAATACGACATGAACTAAGGAGTGCCTGAAGTTGTGTCCAGTGACTGATACAATTGCTCTCCAACAATCACAGTCATTTTCCTTTGCGGCTCGGTATGACTCCAATCACTTGATAGCTTTCCTCTGATTCCTTACTGATTTTCAATTGCTGGGGCTCCTTGATACCAGACTTGGTCAAATGCTGCCTTAATGATCAGGATTGTCACTGTCTCCACTACAGTTCAGCTCTCCTGCATGTATTTACACCAGGGCTGTAATAAGTAAGTGACACTTGACAGTGCTGTCAATAATACCTTCAATCACGCTGCTAATGATTGATAGTAGACTGGTGGGTTAGTGATTAGTTGGATCAGATTAATCCTACTTTTTGTGGACAGCATATACCTAGGAAAATTTCCACTTTTTCTCAAAGATACTAGTGTTGTGGCTATGCTATAACTACTACTTACACCAATTTTTGTTGTATCAATCCTTGAAAAAATTTACTAATAAGGTATGTGTCTTCACTATATTTATTTTTAGACCAAATGACTACTAAACACTCCTTGCAACCTAAATAATAGATAATCGATATTGGTTCAGGTCCTGCATAACTGCCAAGTTAAATGAAAAATGTACAGATGTAAAATTGGATTAATATGTTTTGCTTAATAAATTTCCATGTTTATCATGACTAATATTAACAACATTTCATTGAGCACGTTTATGTTGTTTTTGTTGTTTATGTTTTGTTATGTTGTTTCATTTAAGTTTGCATCTAGTTTTTAAAAACTTAATGCGTCCATTCTGATGATCAGTAATGTCTCCCTTATCAACATGGCTACCTTGTCGCATCCATAGAATAGAAATAACTCACAGGTGTCCGTATTCCTTTAAAAAATCCATTAAATCACCAAAATGAGATAAATTGAAATAAAGATTCCCTCCAATGTTAAGTTTTATCAAGTGGTACATGTACAGAATCCCCCAAAAAATTATATATTGAGGATAAATTTCCTCAGTAATCCGGATGTTACCATGTACTACTCCATGGATGAAGGAGCAGCGCTTCAAAAGCTAGTGCTTCTAATTAAACTTGTTGGCCCATAATCTGGTGTTGTGTGATTTTTAACTTTGTACTTCCCAGTCCAACACCAGCACCTCCAAATCATGACTACCATCGATGCCACTAACTACCGGCTTAAAGTGGAGAGGATCTCCAAAAAGATCGCACGTATCGACACAGACATCAAGTTTCTACAGGAATGCAGGCAAGCGGGAAAGATCCCAAAAGGATTACGGATCACGAACCCGCTCAAATCGACCTACAACAGACTACGCAGAGAAACGTTGCCACCGCACCTCACGCAAACTCCTCAAGCATTTTGTGCACCAACTCTACAGCAGGTGCCACAACCTTGATATTTAGATGGAGTCCACACTCGCAGCCTGCGCTCAGGATACAGCAGTACAATTACGCGACATTGCCAAAAAGACAAGGTGACAAAACTACACCACTTACGTGCACACCAAGAACAAAAAAACTGGAGAAACTTGGTATTCTCACCAGTAGTAGCGAAGCCCACCCTGGCACCACAATGGATTACATTATCACTGCGGGGAAGTCGATTGTCAACTTATTGGACCACACCCTTCAACTGGAAGAGATTGAAGTCCTGAGCAGGGGTCTCAATTTCCTGAACAAGGGCTCATGCCCGAAACGTCGATTCTCCTGCTCCTTGGATGCTGCCTGACCTGCTGCGCTTTTCCAGCAACACATTTTCAGCTCTGATCTCCAGCATCTGCAGTCCTCACTTTCTCCTCTCAATTTCTGCCCCACCACCAAAATGGTCCTTGCAGCAGACACAGAGGAATTTATCAGGTGAATGAGACTCCGGGAATTCTTTCAAGGTGCCAGCAGTGATCCTAATGAGCTCATTGATGAGTCGGAGCAGTCATCACAGGGATCCGAAGAGAAGCGACAAAAGGAGGAGTCGACTTGGACCCCATGGGAGGGCTGCTGCCCTGACCTTGACATGTATGCTCAAACCATCAGGAAATATATAAACGCCAGGTTCATCAGCCGTACCATCAGGTAGAGCAAAACATCACCCGTTCACAATGCAACGCCGTCTGTCTTCTCAAAACCAATCACAACTTTAAGGATGAAGGAGCAGTCTTCCGAAAGCTAGTGCTTCCAATTAAACCTGTTGGACTATAACCTGGTGTTAAGTGATTTTTAACTTTCTACTCCATGGAGCCATCATTCTAATATAAATGGTTTTGCTAATTTTTAAACTAAATGTCATGTACATACACCTAGAAATAGAATATAGGTCATACATATATTGTAAGCAATGGCTGAAATTCTGCAAGGCTTCAACTGTTGTAATACGCTTGACAAATCTCTAAGATTTCTTTGAGGAGGTGATAGATATTTTGGATGAATTGTACTGATATGCTGTATCATGGACTTTCAGAAAGCCTTTGATAAGGTAACTTCTATAAGACTGCTAGAAAAGATTAAGCACGACAGAATTCAAGAAATACAGAAGAGTAGGTAAGGACAGTTTCTCAGAGTAGTTGGAAATAGATTGATTCCCATGGGATCTGCTATGAGACTGATTCTGGTAAATATATACACCAACAATTGAATTATAGAGTGTCACAATTTGCACATAACTCTAAAATCTGAGGTACAGTGAATAATTCCAAATACAAAAAGAACTTGAAACAGATATGGGTAAGATGGTGAAAATGGCAAAAAAAATGTTGCAACTAAAATCCATGTCTGCAAGTATAGAACAATACATTTCAGAAAGTGAAAGTAGTAAGCAGAAACTGTGAAAAGGAAAAGTGTGGGTATTCTGGAAGAATAGAGAATTAGGAGATTGAGATCACAAGACATTAAACATAGAATCTCAAATGCCCGAGGCTATAAAAAAGATCAGATTTTATGGCAATGGCTTTGGGACATGAAGTTGAGATGTAATGGTGATTCTTCATAAAGTTTTAATAAGATCACTGTTGATGTTATGCATAGCTGTGGGTTTCACACTGTGGACAGAATATTTGGAAATAGAGATTTTGCGAGGCAAAATTATTAGTTTGCTGTCCTGTATAAACAAGCACAAATATGAAAAATGAGTGTTGTTTCACAGACAATAAACAAAACATTGGGTGATTTGATACAACTGTTTAAAATTATGAAGAGATGTAATAGAATAGAAAGAGAAAGCTTATCTCAGGAGGTTTGAGATCCCCAGAGTGAGTGATAGATATAGGATTAAATGCAAAAGACTTCAGAAAAGAGGACAAAAACATAGTTTTTTTTTACCAGATATTATTGAGATTGTGCAATATACTAACCAGAGCTAATAACTGAAGCAGAATTTCCATTTGAATATTTTAAATAAATGGTTGAAAGAAAGGGAAACTGGATTAGTGTCATAGGAGGATAAACACAAAAATTGTGGGGTTTGCTTTCCTGATGCTAGTTGGGAGGTGATGGCCTAGCAGTATTATCACTGAACTATTAATCCACAGACCCAGATAATGTGTGTTGGCACCTGGGTTCAAATCCCAGCATGGCAGAAGATGGAATTTGAATTCAATAAAAAAAAGTCTGGAATTAAGAGTCTCATGATGACCATAAATCCATTGTCAGAAAAACCCATCTGCTGCACTGGTGTCCTTTCACGAAGGGAACTGTTATGCTTACCTAGTCTAGAGTGGACAAGCAGGAGGCTGGAAGAACACAACAAGCCAGGCAGCACCAGGAGGTGGAGAAGTCGACATCTTCGGTTTAACCTGGGGCACCGTGGTGTTCCAGTTTCCTGCTTGTTTACTTTAGATTCAATAATTGGCAGTTTTTTTAGACTCTATGCTCATCTGACCTGGTTTACATGTGATTCCAAACCCACAACAATGTGGTTGACTCTTAACTGCCTTCTGGACAATTAACTTTGGGCAATAAATTCTGCCTAGCCAGGAACACCCGCATCCTCTGAATAAATAATAGAAAAAGAAACAGTCTGTGCAATTCTATTGGATAAGAGATTGGATTATTCCCAAGACAAAGGTCATAGTGCCATAGTACTCTGTTATTTTTTCCTTGTATGGGCTGGTCCTCTCTCTATCCACACAAGAAATATGGTATTGTTAATAGTTGGATGGTGGAAGAATTCTCTATGCTGAATTCTTTCTCTTGTGGCTCAGTCAAAACCAATTCGATCGAAGACCAATAGACTAAATGAATACAAGCATTCGTCTAAATTGGGTCGCATTGTTGAGGTCCAGTCCAGGGAGGTGACCCAGTTCCTGAATGGATTAGCTAATTAGATTACTTTCCTTTCCAAGTAGTCAAGGAAGTTATGACTGGGGTTATGCCACTGCCTACAAGCAACAAAACTTCTAACTGCATGAATGCTAGAGATTTGGCCCTGTTACACATGCCTGCTAGATGAAAATTAAATGTTCTGTCAGTGATCCAGCAAACTGTGCCTGGGTTGGGACAAGAGGACACCACTGGGACAATGTCACTGGCAGGATCCTATTCTGCTGAATTTTTGATTCTGTTTTCTTTGATGGATGATGGAAACTTGTGAATTATATACTCTTTTTGAGAAGTGGAATGAAAATTTTTGTTCAACAATACAGATGTTGTATTAACAAATGCATCACACATTTCCAAGCTATTTCCTCCATCTGCTACTTTAATGAAGGCATTTCAAATAAATGAATTCCAGGCTTTATTATAATAATAGATGAAAGAAATTTACAATAACACATTAACCCATTCAATACTAATATTCTTTCACAATATGGACCATACTGTAAACTAATGGTATCAATAATGATTAGTAATATTGCAATTATAGTAAAACAAAGAGTTCAGATTGAAGTCCGATACAAAACATACCCCATTACAATATGACAATATCATGAACAGGAGCACATCTGCACATGTCATCCTTTATTGATACAAATTTCTCACAACTTCACTTCTGTTGTTCCTCTCCACTTTAAATAACTAAAGCTGTCCTTGCTTCTCTTTATTGCTTGCCTGGATTGTTTCTTTATTTATATGCTGAAATGTCATGTTGTTCTTCAGAAGGTCAGCATTACAATTTCCATGCTGCTGCAATCCCCAGGGCCACTATATCTCTTCCGCAAAGCTGCCACCACCGTTAGTTTTTGTTTTTGTATATTAGGTGGCATGACAACAGGGTGCAGCCAGGGGCAGCGCTAATGAGGACAGATTTCTCACGGAATTGACTTGGGTAGTTGCTGAGAGTGCAAAAAAGGCCTTGAGAATTTATGCTGGGTGACAAGGGCACGTCCAGAGACTTCCCTTGGCCTAATGCATGCTCCAACAGCCCAGCTTCAACAGAAGATGGTTAACTCTGTCTCTGAACTTCTGTACTCAGGGAGCAGGTTTGCAGACAGCAGCATTATCAGCAAACAGGTTTACTCAGTAAGTGAGACTCACAGAAGTAGGGACTTCGCAGCCAGCATTCTAAAAGCATTGGAACTGAATAAAAATGTTGATGTGCTGCTGTCACAGAATTTTATTTCTTACACTGACATAGGTAACTAGCTCAAGTAATAGAAATTGCTTTTTTGCTACTGCAGCCTTAATTCAAATGGGCAGTTTTTGCTGTCACAAAGACACAGTATTCTAGACTATATGCTCGGGAATGGAATGGGCCATTTTGCACCAAGCTACTGGACTCACCTTTGTCTCCATTTCTTCTGGGAGTTTGGTGATCTATGTTTTTTTTAGTTGGGGATGCCAATGAGATCATTCTTTTTGTCCCTTCCTCTCCTGTAGGTGATGGCTGCACATGTTCTAAAAGATACCAGGAGCTTCTGTAAGCAACCATTCTTCATATCCAAATTTCAATATTGCAGGAATCATGGTGTCAGGTGTATGGGACAATATTAACAAGCTTGGTACAGTCTTCAGCAAATATTCACAGAATTACATCCCATTGGATTTAATGTATAATCCTTAACCTGGAGACATTATGGGTCATTGTCATACTAAAGCATAGAAAATACGAGACACAGAGAGTGCCATAAAGGTCACTGTGTGTCTGCCTGCACTGTGTAACTCACTAGCTTCTTAATGAAGATAAGCTTATTACCTAGTAGCTATGAAACCAGGACCTTCCTGTTTTATATGGTTCAGTGCTAGACCAGTAAGGAATGGTTAAATTTGATTCTGATACAACAACTTGTCTATGTTTGATCACCCTTCAGCAATGAGTGACTGCATCCATATCTTTTTACCTCAGCTCCAAATGAATTAGTGGCAGTGAGGAAGACTAATTATATTAGCCAGCCAAGTCAATGCAGAAGGATTGAGGAATTAAGACTGATATCATAAACCTTATTCATTCCAATTACAGAATCTCAATACATTCCAGCAAATTTCATTGCCACATGTGAAACAGATATAACACATATAAAGCACAATGGCTGCTTTATTTAACCACAGAGCAACAGTGGCCAGGAGCTCTCATAGTGCAGTGATAATGTCCCTCGCTCTATGCCAGAAGACTTGCATTCAGGTCCTTCCTGCCCAGAGATGTGTTATAACTTATCCAAACAGTTTGATTAAATAAGAAGATCTAGGTTCAAGTTCCACTTGCCCCAAACATATGTTATCACATGTTCAAACAGGTTGATTAAAAATATCTGCGGCAATTGCCAGTTTGTAAAAGTACTTGGTTGAGGATCATTTTGGGATGTCTTTGAGGACATGGGAGACACTCAAGTTAAAGGCATTTCTGCATGTGCAAGATGCTAAGAAGAAATGACATGCTCTGAAAATGTTGACTCTTGCATTCTTTACCTCTTAATGAAGCATGGGCAAGCTCTTGGAAACTGAAGTCAAGAGCATTACAGTTTGTCCAATTCAAAGCCAAGTTGGTAACTGGATGCAAGTTGTTGCAATACAGAAAAAAGAAAAACATGACATTCACATGTACTATTTCTTGAGCTGTACCATTTATCATTTGGTTTTGTCTTTCAAAGGTACTGCTGCAAATACACTCATACTAATGGCGATCATTTAAACATCAAAGTGAAGCCATTGAATGGTGCAGACAGCTAGCTGCTGTAAAACTGGTCATCAAAATTAAATAATGTCCTTCAATGAACTAAATCTATCACTACCCCTAAAGATCACGAAACAAATGTAAAGGAGAGAGAAAAAAAATCAAGTTACAGTATCATAAATTATTTAAGTTGAAGTCTATGCTCACTTTGATCCTTCTCAGTCACTTCAAAGGTATGGACCTTATATTAGCAATAGAACAAGTGATGGCTGTTGAAGTTTTTTCATTTGCTGTGATACTGGTCACGAAGTATCTCCAAAGTAGAATCAGATCACTTGCTTCTCTAATTAGTATTAATCTGTTGAGCTCTGTCAGCCTGCTCATAAATTGATTCTTTATGCTGAGAGGTAAATTAGGCCTAGTTGCACAAAGCTCTGTGTCCCAATTAAATACATATATGCAGAAAAAAATGAAAGTTATCCCCTTGCAAATTCATAAGCTTTTAACCATTAATAGCAATTTATTGTTCTCTTAATTTCTTGATCAATCTTCTGATGGGAAGATTAAGAAACAATGAACCGAAACTACATGAAAGGTGACTGCCCCTCTGGTACTCTGGAGTGAAATATTCTTCAATTGTGCCCAATTTCAAGCTCAACATCACATTTTAAAGTTTTTTTAAAAATTGATCGCAGTGTGATATATTTGCCATTAAATTGGTCTTATTGTTTCACTCAATTTTTAAAAATATCCTATTAACCCTTCCCCTTGCTGCAAAAAAAAATTCATTGAAGTGAATGCTATTTTGGTGACAAAAGTCGCTTTGGTGAGGAAAAGGGTTAAAAGCATTAGCTTAAGTGCATTTAATCACTGTTGACATGCTGCAATTTTATTGACATCATAATAGAAACAGGGCTTATTTTTGTAGAATGTTAAAACATAGTCGCTGAATAATTTACTCATGTCTAGACCTGCACGTCAAAATTTCACACCTCTTTGGCCACCTTTGCTGTACCAGCTACTGTATTTCTGTGATTAGTGGTATTTGTGATGTGAACTTTAATTGTCTCAAAGTACCAGTTCAGCTACAACATGTTTTGAGAGTCATCACAGAATGATATGGCTCTGGACAAGCTGCCATGTCTCAAAATCCTATGGAGCTCCTCCTGTTGTGGTTGCAAATCCTGGGCTGGATTTATGTCCCCTGGCTTGCCCACATATTTTCCATGTTATGAGATGCTGCATAAGAGCAGTTTCTGGATTGCTCCTGCATCATTAATGATCACTATGTGGTGCAGAATGGACATAATGAATGATAAGGCCAACTGACAGTCCCTATCTCTTCTGTTGAAACCATCATCCATGTCTTAAACTCCTTTAAATCCGTTCACTCCAATGCCCTTCTGCCAAACGTGTCAAGTTCTTCTCCCTTGAGGTATATGTGAGACCATCCAAAACTATGCTGAAATTGCAACAAGTCCCACTCATCCATGGCCCCTGTGCTTGCTGACTAACATTATCTTAATTGTAAAATTTTCATTTCTGTTTTCGATGCCTTCACATCTTCACCCCTGCCCATCTCCCTAATTTCCTACAGACCAACTACTATCTGAGGCAATGGTCCTCCAATTCTGTTGCTTGACAATTCCTAATTTTAAATGCTCCATCATCAGCAGATCTGTTCAACTCTAGAATTTTATCCCTGAAATTTCTATTGATTTTTTCTTTTAACACATTCCTTAAAACTCTCTTATTCTTTAACAAAGCTTTATTATCTTGATAGCTCCTTAAGTAGGTCAGCCTCAAATATTGTTTGACAACTCTTTTGAAGGCCCTTATATTTTCTTACATGAAAAATAGAAATAAATACAAATCATTGTGGCGAATAAGGCAGCTTAGCAAGATTACTACCCAATCATGATTTTTATGTTTAAACGACCATTAAGAAATGTAAATTTCTGGATTCGTGCCACATATTCATAGAGTAGTAAGTTGGCATGGATTTCCTTTCCCAGTTGGATTTAACTAGATGAGACAATGAGACCTCCTTCAGAGAATCATACAGCACACATGACGCCATGTTGTCCATCATTCCTGTGTTGGCTCTCAAAGAGGACCCGCTCTCTGTTCTTTCCCTGTCGTGGTTTTAAGTAGAAACTTAATTCCCTTTTGAAATATATATCTGCCATTGTTTCAGAAAGTGGTTTCCAAATCATAACAAGGTTGCTGAGTGAAACGATTCTGCCCAGATTCCCACAGACTGTTTTTTCCTGGATATATTCATTTTTCTGTCAGAAAGAGCAGCATAAAGCCATGAGGCAGGAATTGAAATATTATTGGGCTTTCAGTCAGAACTGGAAAATATGGCAAGAATCTGGATTCTTGGCAGTACATCCTTAATGGTTGTTGACTGAAAAATCCAGCCTTCTGTATTTAGTATTTCAAAACAGATGTAACTGCATCAACGGAAAACAAGGATCCCTTGCCACGGCAACAAACTCAACAAATAGTTGATAACAACTGATGCATGCACCAATATAACAATGGCAGTTAGGAAACCCATTGCAAAAAGAAGAAAGGCGAAGAACAAATAAACTCACAATCAATCTCTTTGATGTGTAAGGGAAATGTCTCAATGGTAAAGTGAAAATCAACCAGTAAATTAACCTTCTGTATCCTCTGGCAATAACAAGCTGCAAATACGTAATACACAAAATAAGTCACATTATCTACAGGAGCTATCTATTTCTGCTGTGAGATAATACTGCCTGTCTGTACTGTGCCACATGCAAAGTGGACTGTGGGTCTCAACCAATCTGAAAAGCTCTGCCCACCACCTGATGAAGGAGCATCGCTCCGAAAGCTAGTGTGCTTCCAATTAAACCTGTTGGACTATAACCTGGTGTTGTGTGATTTTTAACTTTGTACACCCCAGTCCAACACCAGCATCTCCAAATCATGCCCACATGCATTGACATTATAATTTTTTTATATTCCAAGAATACCACTAGAAGAATCTACATTTTCATAATGTTGTAGAAATTTTATGTTTGGAGATGACCACATGGGCACTTTTTTAAACCTTGCTTTGCAAGATGTAGGAACATAGGAGCTGGCCATTCAGTTCAATTAAATCATGGCTGATCTGCATCTTAACTGCCTTGGGACAATGTTTCTTAATACCGCTGACAAACAAAAAATGATCAAACTCGATATTTTAATTTTCAACTGTACTACTCTCAGCAGCTTATTTTTAGGAGAGAGTTCAAATTTGCATTAACCCCTGATTGAAGAAGTTACATCGCTAAACAGCCTAGCTTGAGGAAAAGGTTGTATTCCCTTCTAGATTCTCCCAAACATCCTATTAAGTCATTTGATCGTCTTCGCAACTTCAATTCAATTACTTTATTTCTTTATTGCTCTAATTTTATTTCTCAGAGAATTTGTGCTTTAAAATCTGTAGCTAGGTACCTTTGTACCTAAGGTAGCACTGTAAGTGGCAACTTGTAAAATTCTCACTGTATTCATTTGCACACATTTAACAACAAAGATAATTCAATTCTAATTCTATCAAGGAGGACAGATCTCATCATACAGTGTGTATCCATCATTAATCCCTGCAATTGTGGTATCACTCTAGTAAACAAAGCATATTCTCTAAGACTAGTAATACCTTTCCCACACCAGGAGTATGCTTCACTTCAGTGCCAAGTCCAGTTGGTATGAGGTGACCATACTAAAGAAATCTGCAATGCTTTTACATTTTTGATCAGAATCTGGTCTTATAGTTATACTAGTAACTTGCAATGATGATGTATACTTTGTTTAACAGACCAAATTTCATTAAGCCAAAAATTGAATTAGACTGCAAAAGATTTTCAGAGATTTACAAGGCTTTTATTGCAAATCTATAGTTCAGCAAATACACCAATTTTCACCTTTCTCTTCTTGACACTTACATTGTCCAGAAGCCAACTCCCTACTGAGGAAGAGTCCAGTTCTCTTTTTAACGAATTGTACCCACAACCATCACCCAAGTGAACACTAAAGGTGACAATTGCCCACATGGGCAGAGCATTTGTTCTATGACCTGAGCAGTCTCCTTTTAATCTGAACAATCTCCTGTTCAGATGCATTAGGACACACATTTGGAATAGTTGGGACTTGAAAACAGCCCTTCTGGCTTAAAGATGGGTACACTACCATTGCACTTCAAGACATAATATTTGCCTGCTTGTGTTTTTAGCATGATATAAATCATAAATTCTAACTTAAAACACCAAAGAATATCACTGAGTCCTTCGTGTCTATGGCTTCCAGCTCTTTAATTGGAGCTTTTTGCTCCCATTTCCTTCAATAGTTTTATGTATTTTCTTCATCCAGTTTAGTCTATCTCACAAGCCACTCATGGTACACTGCTGCATGTTCCGATAACTGTCTGACAAAGTTTCTTCAGCCTTTCCTTTCATTGTTGTAATGATGATACATCAGCCAGCGATAGAAATGTTTCACTATTTAAGCTTCTGACCAACTTTCATAATATCCAGATTGCTTTTACTGCTCTGAAAGTATACCGATTTCTCAAAATTTCTTCCAATTTTCACTTTTAATTCTTGAGTCATTCTAATGAGTCTTAGTTATGCTGTAATAGCTGTACAACCCCTTGATGTGATGAGAGATTGAATAGACTAGGGCAGTTTTCTTGGAGCAGAGGAGACTAAGAGGAGACATGATTAATATGTATAAAATTATGAGGCTAGACACAAGTACCTTTCCCCTTGGTGGAGGGATCAGTGACCAGGGACACAGATTTAGGGTAAGGGATAGGTGGTTTAGATGGAATGTGATGACAAAGATTTTCAAGCGAACGGTGGTGGGAATCTGAAACTTACAGCCTGTAAGGGTGGTACAGCCAGAACTCTTGTAATACCTAAGAAGTAGTTCGATATACACCTGCAAAACCAAAACATACAATCCTATGGGCAAAGTGTTGAAAAGTGAGATTAGAATGGTATAAAGCCCAGGGTATTATTTACATTTTTGTTGTTTACACTACCTGAAACTTTCAAAACTGGAAAAAATGTAATTTGGAGAGAAATAAACTTGTAGTTTCTCCGAGTACAAACATTCCAGCAACCAGGTTTACTGGTTTTTGGCACTTAGGTACTATTATGCAAGGGATCAGCTAAATTGACACTGTAATCCTGTTTCTATAAAATAAGGTCAATCAAGAATAGAAGCCTTACCAAAATAAAAAAAGATATTATTCTTCCAGAGTTGCTCTGTGACATATGGCAGAGTCAAGTTTGACTTCTAATACTTCCGTTATTATACTTTGTGGTGTAACAAGTATTAAAAGAACCCTAAAATGGAGGGAATATGTGGTTAAAATTAGACTTGTGTGGATGTAAAATGGGAGGCATTTCACCCATTATACACTCTGCTTCCTATTCAGTTCTACTTAACTCAGTTAATGTTAAAGTCTGGTTGTGGTATGCCAGTAAGTTAAAGCAATATCTCCTGTTACATACGGTATAGCTTTGATCAAGTCCACTCTCACCTAACAATGACCAAAGTGAGCTTTACTAGGTTGGCAACACAATTTCACTTTAATAAAAGTAAATAAATAAGAATAAGTGTGATCCCACACATCTCCTAGATTTGCTGTGATGCCTGTTTCACTAACAGGCTTGCTTCCCCTGCAAAAAAACACACTGTCCACCACTGAGGTGATGACCTCAATCTTTACTGTGGGGTGGTGGTTGGAAATGCAAATAGCAGTCAGAATGTGTGGGTTTTCTGTAGACTCAAAGTTCTTGGAAACAAACATATCCTTTGTTCAGCACTATTAGAAATGGCTTGTCAAAAAAACCAAAAAGATTAAAAATACAAGAATTAAAAGCATTGTTTTTTTTTAAATAAATACTAGTATTAATATGACAACATTTGTTGCAAAGTGAATCGTTTTAACTTTTCCAAACAAATTAATATTCTAATATTGCAGAGGCTGGACCTTTTGCAAGCGTTGGGAGCTGCAAAAAATAGATAGATTAAAATTCAGCAAAAAGGCCATTAACAATGACACACAGTTGTTAAATGTAATATATCTATTGTGTGCAGATGGACAGTGACTCGTTTTGTTACATAAATCTTAGCTAAAAAGAACAGAATAACCTTTTAGTCCTGAGAATTTGATGCCACTGAAAACCCTAATGATTTATAGTTGGTGTACAAAAATTGCTTATGCCGATGACTTATTTATTATCTACCTGGGAGTGTAGGTCCTGTAAGTTTACCATTTCAGCCTGAAAATGATTTTTCTGTTTTGTCACAGAAACTTTCACCAAACTTGAAAAAGCAGATGGTTGAGGTTAACGTTTTACTTAAATAAAATAAATCAACTCCATCACTAGTAGCTAAGTTATTCACATCAAAATGAAGGATTACAATGCTGGAGAATGGAGGGTTTTCTACTTTTTGCACTTAGTGTCAGCATCAAGCACGTCCTGACCAGGCCTGCTACTTTAGACGCAATGCAAAAACTCTTTCTACACTGTATTCAACCTCATCTTCAGAAGGACATCCTTCAGTGCACCCCGTGGAGCATTATTTTGTTCTGCACACCACACATCTTTACAGATCACCTTCTGCAAAATTTACATATTATAATGTCACATTATGTAAGACTATGCTTTGGAAGAATGTTCGCTTAAAGCACTGAGTCAAAACTATCCAAAATAATTTTGTTTAAGACTCTTTACAGATGACATGAAAAGAAAGACATTTGTCCTGAGGAAGGGTTACTTGAGCTGAAACATTAACTCTGATTTCTTTCCATAGATGCTGCTAGAGCTGCTGAGCTTTCCCAAAACACTTCTGCATTTGTTTCTGATTTACAGCATCTCCGGCTCTTTCGGTTTTTATTTAAGACTTCTATCCTGTCGGTTTTGGCTTGGCTCTATCTCAGCCTCTTGTTCTCAATAAGAGTAAACACTTCATTTTTTTCTTCCTTGCAGGTTCTGCGAAATTTTAAACTGCTGGTTTAATGATCAAAGAAGTGAAAGATAATTGTGTTTTCCAGGTCCAGACTTCAAAAAGCACAATGCTACAGTGAGCACCAGGAATACAGACCAATATTGAATATCGTCACTAACTAGACCCAATGGATGAATACCAACCACAAAACCACCAGAGGCTGGATGTGAACCTGATTCTGAATCTCTGAGGAGAGGCTGATACAGAAGAGGTTACTCTTGTTTGCCTAGAATTCAAGCACATTTCTCATCATCACTCACCACAGTGAGGTACTAGCTGTTTCAGTTATTCAGCTCCGGTAAACCTCAAAATTGCAAATTATTTGAAGCATAATGTTTTATAGAGATACTAACAGACTTTTTTTGATGAGATGTTGGAAGATATGCTGCTTCGTTCAAGGACAGATGACTATTCCAAAAACTGTGAGATATGTACAATCATTTCAAACAAAAAAGGAGACAATTCTTTGCAGCAGAAGCTTGTTTAATATTTACCTCACTGTGCTGTTGATTCCTGGAAATAAATTGTCTCATTTAACCAACACTTTAACTAAATCTTGTAACGAATTTGTATTTTTGAAGCAGGATGGGGAAGATAAATTGATCTATTTCACCCTGTAAGCTCTCTAATAGTACTTAACTTCTTCTGAAGTTACATGGAATTAACCATCATAGTTTTTTTCTTGCAACAACACTTTGAACAACTAATAAGAGGGCAAAGGTCAATCAGAGTTCACAGCGGTTCAGTCTGAACTGCAGTCAGTAACCAAAAGCCAGAAAACAGCTTAAAAGTGACATTCATTTATAACTAACATGTGAAGCTGGTGACATCATTTGGGAAAACTGACACATACACATTTGTTCTCAACTGACAAAGGGTTGTCCATGATTTTAAAAAAGACAGAAATCACATTCACAACAATCTCCCTTCCACAAGAAGTTTTAGGTTTTTTACTTTAGTTTTCTGTCGAGCTGTTGAGTCTGGGTCAGGCCCAGACTGACCTTGTGTGTTACACCTTCCTAAAATAAAAAACTATTCAGTACTCACAAGTGTCTTTCACAATTTCTCCCATCTGACAAATCTACTGCACACCCACATTGTTTTGGGGAATGTTTGGTTTTTTTTGCTATTTGCTCTATATTCCTCCCTAAAATTTATCCCTTTCATATTCATTCTCTTTTTTACCATCTTTCTCACCTTACAAAAATTTCAGATCATGAGGCCATACATGATATTTGCAAGGTACCTTTTTTTTCAGATCTGCCTTGCCAAATTGTCAGTTCTACCACCTGGGCCTAGTATAAGGCTTAGCCAGTAGCAATGTGAAGGGCAGAGTATAGAACCTGCAGTTTAAATGGCTGCAACACCTTTAGGTCAGAGGTTCCCTCAGAGTTTTTCAGAAATCCAATGGATACAACAGAGCAAGTAAGATTAAAGGAGCCTTCACATCACTGCACAACAGAACATATATGTAAAAAGAAACAGCTGTTAGGTCTTTGTTGTCAAAGGAGAGGCAGGTAGCTAATACCAGAGACAGTCAGCAATCAAATCAGGGTTTCACAGTGCTGTCTTGTTGAACTGATCAGATCAACAGAAAGGCCAATGTCAGAGGATTGTGATGATGACTAGTCATTGAAAAACCTCACTTTGAATGAGGAAACTGTAAAGTAAGCAATATGCTTGGTAGTAAGGCAGAGAACGATGCTTAAGAAGCTTTAAGGTAGCTTTGTGGGCCTGTTTCATACATCATACAAACACAGGGCTGTGCTGTGGCTCAGGCGAGCTGGTGCTAAGCAGCAAAATAACAAATCCCTATGCATATTCAAATGACTCCAACCCCTCAGATTGCTGAATCCATGCCAGATGTTGCCTGTGCCTCATTCACTGCACATGTGTCACATTACACAAAAACCAGATAATCATTACCAATGATTATAAGAGACACCATGTCCAGTCATCATATCACTTACATTTATGCAGAACATTTGTGACAGGGGTTGAGGGGAACAGAATGCAGCTGTCCAACATGAACTTCCTTTCAAAAAATCAAATAAAATGGCCTGCTGCTCACTGACAGACAGAGAACTGCAAGCAGCAGCTGTAGGTTTTTTTTTAAAGGCAATCACCAATTATGGCATCACATATGTGATTAGGACAAAAATTACGGCAAAGGCTTTTAATTTTGTCAGGGAGGGGAAATACCCGGCTTAACTTGCTCATCAGATCACATTTGACTTAAGCTTCTATCTATCTGCCCACCACAGCTCTCAACTCAATGCAATTGTCCATGAAGCAGGTACATTGCAGGCAAAGTGATGAAAGACAATTTGTTGATAAATCTGGTTGCTACTTACTGTAAAATATTACAAGTGTAAGCATTGCTTCATTAGTAAAAATATTAGAGAAATATTGTCATTTTAACATCACATGATGAAGCTGTTCAACATTTTCTTTTAGTCTCTGTGATTTTGATATGCTTTATCAACTTCATCTGTTGAACGTAAAATTATAAATGCACATTCTGTGATATTTATTTAAATTCACACACAGAAATCCATACATATATTACATAAGCAAAACTAATGAAATACACAGACAAATTGGAGGTCTTATTCAATGCTTTTAAATTTCATTCACTCTCTGGTGCAGTTTTTTCTTCACTGTAAATAAAGAGTCAAAAGCAGAAGAAAGGATTCTTTCTGCATACTCATTGTTCAAAAACAGGGTTATTCACAATAACTCTTATTAAACTCTTTCCTAGTGAGTCTTACTGAAAGTGGTTATCATATAATTCCGTAAAGTGGTTGCAATTGGTGCGCAACCATGAGAGAGAATTCAGATTTCTATTTTAAATATAGTGTTTTCAGTGTAATATAATTATATATGTTTAAGTTATCAATTACATTGATTTGATGTTGACAATGTTGTTGGGCAACATTTTATGTATGATATAGAATAGCAGGAAGTTAAATGCCTTCCTCTATTATAATCAACAGAGATCCTATAAACTAATGAGGAATATTAGTTAACTGATACTTGAATAAAGTGTACAATATTTGCTACAGAAGATTTCTATGAAAAGTCTTGAAAAACAAGGAATTTATGAATAAACTATTTGCAGTTTCAAAAATAAGCTGCATTAATATGATTGTGATTTGATTACCTTTAGTCCCCATATGTATGCTCAACTTAAATTGTCAGCATATTTGTGTTTGCCTGAAACAATTGATAGATAATTTAAATGTAAATATTTTCTTTGTAAACTTCTGTCACCTGAAAATAATTTAAGTTTGAGATGTGTAATATTTTATTTGCTCTTTTTTACATTATAAACAGCCTAAACTTTGTGTTGTCTGTAAACTCAACTTTTGAAGCAACAATATCAGGATTATATCATATCGTATAACCTGAAGAGAACTATGGACAAAGGCAGGTCTTACTTAACTGGTAACTTCCAGAAAGGATATTGTGACTTGTTTAATGAAAACTAATGTTAATGTAAGAACTGCCGATGTTAGATCAGATTTACTTTTGAAATTTTATGTGAGTTATGTTTTGCTCCATAGATGTTCACTGCACACTCATGTCAGATTGGAAATGGAGAATATCACAGGGATGGGCACCACGGAGCATTGATATTTCTCAATCAGTTCTAAACAGACTTTAACTTTAACCCCATCTGAAAATGTTGCAAAAGCATTGAAGAAAAACTCAATTGCTCATTAAACCTTTTTTGATACTTAACACTCCTAGCACTTGGAAATTAGGAAGCTACCTTGCAAACTAATTGCGTGAGTAGCGTGGCATAAAGATCTGGAATACCGTGAATAGATTAGGTTGAAGAGTCTGAATCATTGGTCTAATATGGAACTGTTATTTAATTTGGTATGGTGCAGTGATTATCACAATAGGTAAAAAATAATTTTAGGTTTGTACTTCTTGAATAAAACAAAAGTTGTTCATATTATTTTAGTTGATAATATATATTTTAAAGAAAGAAATCAGGCACAGATTTAAAATGATAGAACTATCCAAAATACATATTAACATTAAACTTAAAATATTCTACAGTGTTCTAACTTAAAGCTATACAAAACCCACATATATTTCAACACTTTTTTGTATCTTTTGTTCAGTTGAAACTTAATTAAATTAGAAGTGAAAATGGATACATTAATTTTTAATATTTGTTTATCTGCTCAGTTGAAACAACATGTGTGGAACTTATTTCAAAGTAGTACATCACGCATAAATAATCTCATAAATTTGCTGTTTCTTTCAACTCAGTCATACAAAATGTCAGCAAAGTGCAATAACATTAACACTGAGTCCATCTTATTTAACTGGTTCAGTGTTTTCACTCTAGTCTGCAATCATAGATTGTTCTTATTAGATTATCATATTAAAATGACAGATATTTAAAAATAGGATGCTGAATGTTTCAAATTATCCAACACCTTCTTGTCAAGATTTAATTAATAGAGAGGAAATATGATCACATCTCACGGGGACATCTCTATAGTCCTTACTGGCAGGCATTTTATACAGTAAAGTGTACACACAAGATTTCAATATATTTTTAATATATGGAGTACAACTTAATCTTGTAGCATACAAATTTCCAGGTAAACAATAAACTAAGTATTCAAATAATCATTAACTGAATGAATTAGCTGTCAAAAGTTAACCACCTTTCAGTTACTAAGGTAAATAAGGAAGAAACTTGAACCTCTCCATGTTTCAACAACTTAAAAAAGAACAAGCTAGAAAAATGAAGAATGTGGAAGAAAAACTGGAAACAATCTATTAAACTCATTTTCATTAATACATTACAAGTGGTTAAAATAAATTTAGAACAATCTAGGATTTCTCTTCAAATAAGAAAAATATAGTTTTCATTGGAAATCATTACTTCTTTCCCATAGAGGCACTTAAACTAACTGTGGTCCTTAGTAGAACATTTTTGGCACTTACACCATTTAATTTCACAGTGAATTCTTTCAGAGCTTTGCATAGGATGATATTGACGCAAGTGAAATGACTATGCAGAGCACAATGTTGAAAGTTTGCTCAGTAAGCCTACGTTAATTTGTTGACATTTATGTAAATTACAATTAACTTAATGGACTGAAGTTAAAAATGGCTTAGTTTTGAATGTTCTTTTTCTTAAAGTTTTCGCTGAAACAAAAAATAAGTACATCTCACCTTAATGCCTAAAGAAGGCAGTGAATGTACTATGTACAGAAATGCCCTTGTTTTGCTTGCATTTCAAGTTTATTTTCACTTAAAAGCCAAAATTAAATATATGCTTAGACCTGATTGAAGTGTTGAAAAGAATTTAAAAATAGTTATCCAACAGTTGTTAGAGAAGAGCAGCAATCAAAAATGAGATGTATAAATGTAATAATTTGCCCAGAAGCAGATCGTAACACAAGGTTTGTTGCTCAAAATTGTTAAAATAAAATGTTAAATGTAGTTATAAAGGAAATGTATGAAATATATGAATTGTTTCATGATGGATCCTGTTGAATATTACATGATATTTCCAATTGATTTCATGTATTAATGCTGCTGATTACAACTTAAAGAAGCAAGATTTCATATGGAGAGTGTATGGTTCCATTTCCAAGCTCTCTGTAAAATTTTTATGATTTACTTGCTGATAGAAAACACATCAATGAAAACGCCTCAAAAATATTTTTAGCTATAAAATGTCTTATTTAAGTCAATTATTTTAGAGAGAATATTTGGATTTGCTTTAGCGAGATTGAATGGCTTTCGCTTTTCACACATTCAGCTATTTCTAAATACAAACTATGATATGAAAGTCAACGAAAAAGAAACACATCACTACTTATGATTATATTTCAAATGATTCAAAATAATTTATGGCCTTCCAATGATTTTCATTGTTTTATCAATTAATTGATTTTAACTAATTAAGCACTTTGATTTTACAATTTATATTGTTGTGATTTTTACATTTAAAAACAGGCACAATTCTGTCAGTATAAAAGAGGCATGCAGAAATGAAAGGTTTCATTAAGTAGTGCAAATTCTCCAGTTTGCTTCTGTACCTTAATTATAATGATCTATTGATCAGCTTATATAATGGTATCAGCACCTAAATTCAATTTGAACACAAGAGCACAAAGGCCTTACTAATTTAGAAGTTTATTAAAATACATAAAGTCTTACAATCAGAAAACTTCATGAAACTATTACCAAATCAACACACTCTGGATGTTACTGTACTCTGATTGGAAGACGATTTAATTTGTTTGCTCATGTTTGATCTTCAAAGAAGGTTTGCCGAAAAGGAGAATAGATGACCATACTATTGAGTTTCCTACCTACCTGATATACTAAATATCCTTTAAAATAGTTTCTTAAAAACTCAGCAGTTTTGAAACACATTAAACATTTGTGTAGCATTTCACTGACATCCAAGGAATATATTGTCAGGCTCAGTTCAAACATTAATCACATATTCTGAGAGATAGGAGCAGTCCTTTTGTTGACCTGCTCTGTGTAAACAGGCACTGACATGAAAAAATATATTAAACCCTCAGTGTGTCTGATGCCTGTCAAATCAGGAGAGGTGCCGTTATCAATTGAAAGAAATCAGTGATACTGCTGGCAGAATGCTCCATGTTGTACTATCTGCTGTTCAGTCCTGGGAGGCTGCTACAACATTAAAGAACGGCTCTGTTACATGCAGAAAAAAAAACTGATCATGTTCAGCTACAGTTAAAAAGAATATGAGTTCTTCAGTTGCAAATTACAAGAAAACCGTATGCTTTGAAATAAACAATTAGAGTGGTTGATCTTTGTCTCTTTTTTTCCTACCTTTGACACATGGTGGCGTCTTATTTCTCAACCTTTCTCAGAAAATTGGTTGGAATTCTTACTTTTTCATTCATAACGTCCCACATTGAGCATAATCTAGTGTTGCCTTCTAAAAGAAAATTCTAAAATGCATTAGCTGTCGCTTAGCACTAAAACTCCTGCTAGATGCTCTCTATTTACAGTGCTTTCTTTCTTGTGCTTGTCCAGTGCAATGGTGTCCTTTTGCCTCAAAGAGCAGCAGGACTGTGACCTTCAGGATTTGAGAAAAAGCATTCTTTCCAGACCCAGTCTCTCCCCTCCCACTGACACCATCCCATTCAGCAATACAGATAACTTCATCTGCAGGATCATTGTATCAAATTCAATGGGCATTGCTTTAGCCAAACCACAACACTGGACATGAAAGTTATGTCTCAATTTGTAGAAACCGCTCAAGTTGTTGAAGGCCGAGAGTAGCACTGCAGATGGCAAAAGAAACAGGTTAAAACTATAATTCTGCAAACAAAACTTAAGTTCACCTATAGTGAAATGGTGTGGAATAAAAGTAAAGTGTCTGTTGAATGGCATGAGCCAATATTTAATAAGAACTTTAGTTTACTTTTCTAAGATTCACAGTGTATCTTTTTCGTTATACAGCATATCACACAAATGGACACATCAAGTTTCACAATTTGTAAAACATCAAGAAAGAGAAGAAAAGTGGCAAGATGTTTGTATAGAAGGTGTGCTACCATTTGAAGGGATTTCAGTTCAAAAGGGAAGAAATTTATACATTTGCGCTGGAGTTGCAAAACACTGTTGATATTCAAATGTTTATTGTGCAAAATCTGGGATAAGCTTCTGCCTGAGAGCTTCACTAAGTGCCTACAACTATTGCTAATTCTCCTCAGCATTGTAAGCTAGACAATAGCGGTAATCCTATTTCACTTTAAGAAAGCATGGCCTATTTTCTCCCAGATAAACCAACAACACCACCTCAGCACACACAGAAGAGGGTCAGGAATGGGGCTGTGTGTTTATACTTTGCTGAACTTCTGCGTTATTTTTGGCTAAGGAGTTCCAGCCATTTTCGGAAGGAAATATAAACAGTTGAGGGTGAAAATATATCATGTTGGTTAGCAAAATAAATCAACATATGATGCAGAGTTTGGCACGTATAAACAGGGCCAAACAGCCAGAGGAGCTGTGGAAAACTTGGTAATTTCACCTTTGCGTTTAATCAATTTTACTCTACCGCTGCTGGATTTACGGGCGGAGATCACTTTTCTTCTCTGTATTTGCATCGGCAGCTGCCCATCTGTCTCTTGTGATTGTGAAATGGCTTAATTTTAACCAAGTTCAAAGAAATCTGGATCACTTAATAAAGTCCAAGAAGTTTAATAAGTAGTACAATGAGTAACATTTGATTCAGAGGTTTTGGAAGTCATTGAGCAACATATGAAAATGTTAGAGCTAAATTCTTTTTTCAGAAAACATCACACAGTGGAAGTAAAATGTCATTGAGCACTTTATAAGTCGGCAAGAGATGCCCATAAAGTTTGAACTGCAATGTAATGCTTCATCGAGTGATATAGTGGGAACTGCCTTGGCAGGTCAATAAGTTTATCAGCAATAACTGAGCCACCCAGATTAGGAGCATCCAAGGTTGCATGCTGAGTTAACTGATTTCAGAGTGTCAGTAACATCTTTCCACTTGCCCTAGATTTGAGTGCAGAGACGTAGCAAGGTTTCACCTCCTAATAACTGTCCAGTGGCCCCTGCAGGGAGCCCATGCATAGGGATACAGATGAGGACTGTTGAGCTCTCTGGTCATTTCACCAACAGACACTTACACTCAAGGCTTACTAGTGGCCACTTGAAAGAGGTATTGGAAGATGAATGGTGTCTGTGGAGTACACTCCGCTGAGAGTCATTGTATTCAGAAAGAGGGTGGAAGGGAGAAAATTGAAAGATGAAGATTATCAAAAGATAAATAAAGAACTGTGGGGTGGGAGTTTGCAGTTGGTCTCAAATTTTAATTCTTGTCTCCTGTTTACACAAGGATCTATATGGATGCCAAGTGGGGGAAACAAATTAGGGAAGTAGATATATTGGGTTGTGTCAGAGGTCTCCTAACCAGAACCATTGAAGGAAACCTGGGAGGAGATCTCACATTCAGGCACTTCAACAGGAAAGGTATTTGGTTGAGTTCCTCAGATAGAAAATAAAAATAAGATCTCGTTTGTTGCAAAAAGAATCTCAATCCATTGTTCAGATTTCCTTCTCAGTATAGAGAGCTGTCCCTTCATTTATTTATTTCAGAAACACACAATAATTACTCAAGTAAATTTGACCTTTCCAGATACAACACTTTGTTAAATTCTATACATGGGCGCGGTAATGACTTTGTTGGAAGGGTGCTATTGGAAACAGGATAAAATTAATGTGAGAGAGTGCACACAAATCAGTAGGAGACCATTCTTCACTTCCAAATGTGAAGTCTGAACCTCCATGATTCAGTTATTAAAACAACTGTCTGTTGATTTTATGAATCAGCACTCAAGAAAGACAAGAATATCTCTTCCGGTCCTTTGATGGTTCCCCATTTTCCCCTCCCATTGACTCTGCTTGACGTTTATGTGAAAATTACACCACTTCAGGAAGTCTAGCTTTTGCTTGGAATGATCCTTGTGGAATAAGATGTGTACACAAGGTCAGCTCTAATATCAAAAGGTTTAAAATTAATGATTTTGAGTGAGGTAGAATTTATTGCTCCTTTGTTGCGGTGTTAAAGAGAATTTCCTCCTTCCTTGGTCAAGCAGTGAAATGCTCTCATTCACACAGTCTGTACAAAGATTAAGATACCTCACTGTGTTGGATCATGAATTACTGACTGTATTTAGTACAAATAAAGACTTCATTAGTTTATATTTAACTCAGACTAATCATTACAGTGCCTAATCAATTCTTCTTGACCAATAGTCAATGACTGATTAATCATTAAATAATCATTGCGTGGTTTCCCTAAAGTATTTTGATTGATTTATTACCATATTGCACTGTTATTTACTTCCTTATACACTTAACTGCACTCAGTGATTCTTCTTTACAATATAGACATTTTTGTATAGAAGGTTAGATATACTAAGAGTACGTGCACCAGTAAGTCAGTTTCAGTTTCATATCAATAGGAACTATGCTGTACACTATGATATGACGGCAGCCTGAGCGGACAGCAGGGGATATATTCTCTTGCCACTGTTGGTCTTAGCTCTAACATAATACAATGGCAAAGATTAAAACATTGGCACATAACTAATTTCATCACAGGAGAATCATGTAACCTCCTTCTTAGGGTGTAACATGAAAAATCAGCTGACATTGATCTAGTTCTCTTCAAAACCTTAGGAATTCCTAAAGCCTTTTATAGTAAGTTAAACACTTTTGAAGTGCAGTTACTGTTGGAATTTAGGAAGAATGGCAGCTACATCGAGTACAGCAAGCTCTTGCAAATTTTAATTTGATAAGAAGTAAATTGTCTGTTTTAGTGTTTTTGCTTGAGGAATAAATATTGGCCGCATGACTGAAAACAAACTCGTTGGATTTACTTCACATAGTGTCATAGGAATTTTTACAGTCAGTTGTGATGCAGATGAAGCATTGGTTTATGATTTCATTCAAAAGATGGTATATCTGACATTGACATAGACCTTCTGTACTGGACTGAAATGTCAGCCTAGATTACGTCCTCAACTTTTCAGTGTGAGACTTCAACTCAGTGTTATAGCTCAAGTGCTATTACTCAAATACAGCTAACATAACATTAACAGACAGCTAACCAAAAGTTTCATTTAAGTCATGCTCTTGACATTAGGGATTTGATGTTAATGATCAGAATGGTGAACAGGAATGCAAGCACTCCGGTTGTCCTGGGTAGACTGCAGAACTAACAATATATTCAACATCATGTAATTGAAAGCCAGGGGCCAATCCTAAACTGGTATGTTTAGTAACTGCATCAATAATGATCTACTCTAATTCAACAGAGTGTTTTTGAGCCCATGTTTGTTAGTGACATATCAAGGAAGGAAAAACTCATTAATCGCATTGATTTTTGATAAAAATGCTGCATCAGTATAAAACAGAGTTTCCTGCTTTATAATCCTGGCAACATTTTTAGCAAAATTATCAACAGGAACACTTGTTGTTCAGATAATTACAGTGAGTCGCTGAATATCTAAGAGAAATATGTTTTAAGTCTTCTGTGCACATATTTTGGATGTTTACATTGAAGAATGTACAGACTTTTTGTGGAGATTGCAGAAAAATGCTAGGCATTAAATTTCAAGTCAATTTTCTGAGTAGAATCTTAAAATGTATTTAAAACATGCATAAATAGCACAATAGTTGAATATGAACTGCGCGAGTTATCCAGATACAGGTGCAATTTAATAATTGAGAGAGAATCTAGACAATCCACAGACTTAAACTTTGCCCCAAATCATGATATAATGTCACTGATGATATTTGCCACTTATTCAATTTGGTCACATACAACAAGATGCAACATTGACAGAATCGAATATTTTCTGCTTTGATTAATTTAGCAAGCAACTTCTGCCTCCCTCTGGCTAGAGCCTGCTAAGAATATATGGGACAGAGCTCCTGCAGTAATTCATTTTCCGATAAATAACAGTGATTTAAGGGGGAAATGCAACCCTAATTAAATCCATAGGGTAATTGTCAGGTCACTTACTGATGTAAGCCAAGAAGTTACTGTTGCTAATAATATGGAATGAGCGCTTAATACGTTTGTATGACATTCCCTTGTTCGCTATTGTCGTGGGGTTGCTAACTCATAACTGAAGTAAGTGGGTTAATATCTGCATTAAAATGCTGATCAAGGGAACATTATATGAATATGCAAAGTATTTGTCCTCTCATATCGCCAAAAATAACTGCTGAATTATATTCTTTTTCTTTATTTGCCTATAGAATAAATCTGCCATAAGCACATAATGCCCACAGTCACATGCCCATTTGCCATTATAATCATCTGTGGAAAGAGAGAACTCAACATCTGTGTACTGCCTTATGTGACCTCATGACTCCCAATGTCATTCAGCTATTGATGTGCACTCACTGTTATTATGTCGTAAATGTTACCTGTAAGACAAAGCAAAGGGAAAAAAAATGACAGATGGCCTGAAGACAATAGATTTACAACAGATAACTGTTACATTCCTTTAAAAAGAAGGAATATACTTCTTTTTAACCTCAAATTTCAAACTATAGTATTTTTTTCTGGAAAGATATTCAAATTAGTGCTTTTTTTGTGTTTCTATTGCGTTTCATATTAGTTCAAGGGATAGGGAGGACAGTTTGTTCAACGGCTAAGTTCCATGTCATAGGTCTCCACGTGTGGGATCAAGAGGGTGGAGGAATGAGTGGAAATGGGCTTTTGGGGTAATAAAGAAACAAGGAAGCTCTTGAACCTGGCAACCAGGCAAAGTCCAGTGCTGACAGGGTCCACCGTGAGTTGCATTTCCTGCCATGACTTGCCATTCTCTAGATCAAAGTATGACTAGAAAATAGCTGGGACAATGCTGACGGTGGGAAGAGCCATGTAAGTGTGATGGACAAAGCAGTATCTCCTATTTGATAGATGCCTTTATGAAAAGTTCAAAGGAGATAATAAAGGCCTGTGTTTAACCAGCTTGAAAACGAGAAACTGAATCATTGGAATATAAAATCAGCTGTATTGCTGGGAGTTATTTTTGGGAAAACAATGAGATAGATTGGTAACTAGAAGTGAAGACATTTTCTCTCTTTCTCTCTCCTCTTGCTTTCTCTCAGCCCTTTGAAGGATAAATTACCAGGTGATAACACACCTGGAGAGAAACAGCTCATCACCAAGAACTCAGGTACACAATATCCCTAACCAACCATAGTCTCAGGTTAGCACCTGATGCTTCAAGAACATCTGATGGACATTGAGCTATGTATTCTTTAATTTCTTTTTTTGTGCTGGACAGTATCGCATTTTAAACTTATGCTTGTTTTTGTGCTTGAATTTGACATCACATTTTTATCATTTTTCTTTGGGTTAGCAAATTATAATTTCTGATCAAGAAAATTTTGTAACCAGATCCTTCATTGTTTCTGGTGAACTAGTTGATTATATTTTTAACTGAAGTGAGGTATATTTGTGTGGTAAAATGATCATTAAATTTTTACTGTGGCCAGTTAAAGAGGTTAAAACAAAGAGAGGTAATTCACCTCTCCTTACATATTGGAAGTTGATTTTTGAATGAAGGAAAGGAAAATTAAATATATAATTCACCGTATGTATTAGTTCATAATTCTACTGTAGGGTAATACTTATCACCAGTAAAGACATTCTGTACTTACATGTTTCTTAACAGGTCTATACATCAGATTAATGGAGAAAAGGTAGGAACATATTGTTGAGGATGATCAGATTGACCACAATCTCATTGAACTGTAGAGCAGACTCAATGGGCTAAATGCCTACTGCTCCTTTGTCCTATGGTCTTTTTAACTTTCACAAAATATGTGCAATGAAATATTCATTGTGACACATTCAGATGACTTATATCAATTCGGCTGTACCAAGTGTAATGTCTGCTATGGATATTTTAGTGTGTGGCACAGGCTATTCCTAAAGGTCCCAGAGATTATTTTTCCTGCCAGTATTCACCTATAAGAGAGCAATTTTCATTGGGAATGATGATTGTAGCTACTTTGTGATCTGGTGTGGATAGTTCTGTCATTCAGTTGCATGCTTGCCCAACCTTAAATACAAAAGAAAAAAGCACTTGAAGAAACAAGAACATAACAGAGTTGTAAAGCTGTTTTATCACATAATAAGGTGAACATATAGAATAACAATTACAATCAGGGTCTTTCAATCCAATTTCCATATAATTTATTGTTCTTCCCTATATCAGGTCATCCTCATTAACTGAAGCAAGACAACTTTCAATCATTCTGAAACAATTTAACCTCACAGCGTGAGTCTTCATTATGAAAGTCCACTTTCCACAAACAATTTTTTTTTGAATGAAACAGGGAGTAACTGGACATGAAAATGAGCTATTTTGTGTTGGGTAAAATCTGCTTTTCATAGAATTAAAATATCTGATGTGTCAGACACTGTTTTATGGAGAGTGCGAGTACATATAGAGCTAACACCTGTCATAGGGCAGTCAGACAGAAGAGTACAATGCTGATTTGATGCCAGCTGTGTCTTTTTGAAGTTCATTTTTCTAGCTGATTTTTCAACCTTAATCTTAGACCACTGACCATCTGATGAACAATACGAAGGCAATGAGCTACAAATCTTCTCAACACTCGCTAAGAATAATGTGAATTATAAGGACCATCAACTATTGAGGGAATACTTTTTAGTTGGTGTTTCCTGGATGTTGCAATAATTGTACATATGCTTTGATATTTCTTTCAAACTACAAATGTCCACCAGAGTGGTGTGTGTGTGTGTATCACCAAAATCTTACCAGACCATAAGGCTGTTCTCTCATTAGAGAGAGAAGTGACTCCTGGTGATTTAACCTGAGGATCATCATACCTCAGGCATGGGGAGGAGTTGAGAAGGAGAGTCCTTTATGCTAACCTCAGCCAATGATCGGAATTGAACCCAATGATGTTGACATCACACTGCTTTGTATGCCATTCAGCTAATTAAGCTAAACTAACTCTAACAGAGTCATGTGGTAGCGATTTTAGTGAGTTTGAAATGAACAGTTCAAGGGCGTTTTTTTGGCGGCAGTTTGAAATGAAGATATACATTGACCGCCTCAACCTGTCCACCCCTCTCACTCATTCCAACCCCCACCCTGACAATGCGCAGCCCTCCACTCCCTTTGTTCCTACCCAACTTGGCCATCAAACCCGCAGACAAGGGGGGCACAGTAAGAGTGTGGCACAAAGGCCTCTACACCACTGAAGCCAGGTGCCAACTTGCAGATACCTCCTCTTACTGCCCCCTTGACCTCACCTCCCATCACCAAACCATCATCTCCCAGACCATCCACAACCTCATCACTTCTGAGGATCTTTCATCCACAGCCTCCAACCTCATTGTCCGTAAACTCCGCATCTCCCGATTCTATCTCCTACCAAAGATTCACAAACCTGACTGCCCCAGTAGACCCATTATTGCAACCTGTGCCTGTCCCACTGAACTCATCTCTTCCTACCTCGACACCATCCTGTCATTCTTAGTCCAAGAACTCTCCACCTACATTCATGGCACCACCCACGCCCTTCACATCCTCCAAGATTTTTGTTTCACCAGACTCCAATGCCTCATCTTCACCATGGACATCCAGTCCCTGTACACATCGATCTGCCACAATGAAGGCCTCCAAGCCATCTGTTTCTTCCTCTCATGCCATCCCAGCCATTACCCTTCCACTGACGCCTCATTTGCCTGGCTGAATTGATTCTTACCCTCAACAACTTCTCCTTCCAATCCTCTCACTTCCTCCAAACCAAAGGGGTAGTCATTGGCACCTGCATGGGACCCAGCTCGGCCTACCTGTTCGTCAGGAATGTGGAACAGTCCATCTTCTGCAGTTACACTGGCACCACCCCTACCTGTTCCCCCACTATATTGATGACTGTATTGGCACCACCTCATGCTCCCACAAGGAGGTTGAGCACTTCATCACTTTACCAACACCTTCCACCCTGACCTCAAATTCATCTGGACCATCTCGGTAATCTCTGTCCCCTTCTTAGACCTTTTCATCACCATCTCCGGCAACCGACTAACCACAGACATCTATTACAAGTCCACTGACTCCCACAGCTACGTAGACTACACCTCTTCCTACCCTACCTCCTGTAAAAACATCATCCCTTATTCTCAATTCCTCCGCCTCCATTGCTTCTGTTCCCAGGATGACCAATTCCACCTCAGAAAGTTCCACATTGCCTCCTCCTTCCAAGGTCACAACTTCCCTTCCCACGTGGTTGACTCCAGTGTATCTCCTCTACTTCATGCACCACTGGCCTTGAACCCCATCCCTTCCATCGCAACAAGGACCCACCAACTTCTGCAAACATCGCATCATCCTCCGCCACTTCTGCCGTCTCCAAACGGACCCCACCACCAAGGATTTATTTCCGTCCCCACCCCTACCAGCATTCCGGAGAGGCCATTCCCTCTGCGACTCCTTCGTCAGGTCCACACACCCCACTCCTGGGGCACCTTTCCATGCCACCACAGGAAGTGCAAAACCTGCACCCACACCACTCCCCTCAACTCCATCCAAGGCCCCAAGGCATCCTTCCACATCCATCAGAAATATACCTGTACCTCTACCAATGTTATCTACTGCAGCCACTGCACTCGATGAGGTCTCCTCAACACTGGGGAGACAGGAGGCCTTCTTGCAGATCATTTCAGAGAACATCTCTGGGGCAACTGCACCCACCAACCCCACCATCCCGTGGCTGAATGCTTCAACTCCCCCTCCACTCTGTTAAGGACATGCAGGTCCTGGGCACCCTCCACCTCCAAACCGTTACCACCCGATGCCTGGAGGAAGAACGCCTCATCTTCCGCCTTGGGATTATGCAACCACACAGGATCACTGTGGATTTCAACATTTTCCTCATTTTCCCTCCCCCCACATTATCCCAGTCTCAAGCCTCCAACTAGGGACCACCCTCCTGACCTGCCCATCACTCCCCTTTCTGACCTATCACCTTCTCCCTCACCTTCATCCACCTAACACCTTCTCAGCTACCTTACCCCCTGCCCCAGTCCCCTCCCATTTATCTCTCAGTCCCTGGCCCACAAGCCTCATTCCTGATGAAGGGCGTATGCCCAAACATTGATTCTCCTGCTCCTCAGATTCTGCCTGACTTGTTGTGCTTTCCCAGAACATACTCTTGACTCCAACAGAATCATGTAGCAGGTGCTGAAGAATATTTTGCTGACAATAAAGCTTCTACATAAACTAGTGGTCCCCAGACTCGGACGCAATTGTGGGCATTCCACTAGCACTATAGCATGACTTGGAGAGTGAAGTGAGGGCAAATACAGAAGGACAAGCTGCTAGATGAAGTAGGTTAAGAGTAGGAGAGAAATATCAAACTATGTAAAAATAGCACTGAAGCTATCTATTCAAATTAAATTTAGCTAAATTCATTACAGTCTCTTATCCCAGAAACCAGGAGGTAAACCACATAGTCTAGATAGGAAGGATTTCCCAAGGTGTTCAATACCATCAACACTTAAGTATCACTTTGCACATGCCACTTTTCAATTCTGCCATACACAGAAAAGGAGTCCATTCTCATGTTGCACAGGCAGGGAATCATCATGGATGATGTGCACATTGTCCTGGCAGCAGTTTATTTCTGGTTGTAGCTCACTCTGCCAGCTGCACCTGAGCTACCATGTCAAAGGGTAGCTACTCAGAGGCAAGAGATATGTGACGAGAAAGGTTCATGGCTATGGTGTGCAGGCCATATACATGCAAAGATTGCTTCATCATTGGTGACTGTTAACTCAGAGACCCAGGTAATATGCTGGGGATTGAGCTTCAAATCCTACCATGGCAGATGGTGCAATTGGAATTCAATGAACATCTGGAATTAAGAGTCTAATGGTGACTATGGATCCATTGTCAATTGTTGGAAAAACCCATCTGGTTCACCAATGCCCTTTAGTGGATGGAATCTGCTATCCTAACCTGATTTCGTCTATGTGACACTCCAAACCCACAACAATGTGGTTGACTGGTATGGGCAATTAGGGATGGTCAATAAATGCTGGCCTAGCCAGCAACGCCATCATCCCGTGAATGAATTACAAAAATCCCATCAGCTTAGTGATAAATAATGAAGGATAAGCAGCATCAAAGATAAAGAGGAGGAGGCTGAACGAGGAAGAGAAAGGGAAGAAACAACTGCTTTTAGCCTGTCTATTCGTGAAGAACCTTTTTGAACGTAATACCAATCAGCATCCCATATCTTCCCATTGTTACTGACCATCGCAGCATCCAATACTAAAATAACAGTCGCTGTGCAAGACAGTATGGTCAGAGAGAAGACTTTAGTTGGAACCATACAATCCTAGGTACCAGTTCTGTGTAATCTGATTTCACTAACACATTGCTCCTTCTGCATATGCTCAGCAGCTGACATTAAAATAAAAGTATAATTCCCTTCAGTTGATAGTTTTTTGTATCATTCTGTTCAAGCAGATATAGGATAGTATGTGCCAACTCTTACAAAAGCAAAATGTTCAGATTACTTGTAGCTGAGAAGGTGTATATGGCAAATAACTGATTGTTTTTGCATATAATTTCATAGTTTAAATATCTGTTGATAAATTTCCATTGACTCACGTGGTAAAGAAATTTACAGAACCAGGACTACTGCCAAAAGAGCAGTAGATATGTGGGACCACCTGAAAGCTCCCCTCCAAGCCTCTCACCATCTGACTTGTAAACATATTGCTGTTTGTTCTCTCCTGAACAGCATTGTGGGAGCACTTATAACACATGGAGTACAGTAGTTTGACAGACCACCTCCTGAAGTGCAAGCAAAGACGGGCAATAAATGCTTTCCCATTCAACAATGCTCACATCCTATGACTGAATAAGAGAAATGTTAGTTGCAGGGTTAAATTCATTTTGTTATGACTTGTAACAACAAAACTTTTAAGAGTTCTTCGATAATCAGGAAGGGCAAGGCATAGCATCTATTCCTATGGATGTGTAACTCCAATGATTTTTGATTACAAATTATTTTTATCCCTGAAATTTGAATTCTTCTCCATGAGAAACCCTGAAACTCATCATTGGTGAAGGGGATTTTGAGAAGAAAAATGAAGAAAGGCCAGGTTTGTTCTCTCATGCATAGGGCCCACTGCCAAAAGGACGTATTTTTATGGCAAGCATGTCTTTTAATCAGGCAATTTGCCAGTTGTTTCTTTTCTTCTGCTATGTCAGGCCCATGAGGCTTGTTTTGTGCAAATCACTGCTGCAGATGGGCATAAATCCCAGCAGAGGCCAGACCGTCAGCGTCTCACCTGTAAATAATCCCAGGTTAGAAAAGCTATCTGAATCAATGGGGCAAGGCATACTGGGACACCTTGAAGTCCCACCTAGCTGCAGATGTCCCTAACTGATAGCTTACTTTAAACAATTAAGTATTACAAAAATCTGTTCATTTGTTGCATGTTGTGGCTTCAAGTTATCACACCTTTACAGTAAAATGTTCAACAAGATATTGTTCTGCTCTGATCTAACTAAATTCAAGTCTTCTTTCTTTCATTAGACAAAATTCTGTTTTTCCTCCAGTAGTGGTTATGAACAGATATGTTTTGTAAAGTACACAGAAATGTAACTTCCTGATCCATTTGGCAGAAAATATTTGAATGTGGATCACTAAGTTGTTTTACATTGCACCTGATGTTACATTTCACTTACTTTAATGTAAATAGGCAATGCTATGATTCCTGTGGAGACTAAAAAACTTGCAAATTTTAGTACCAGTTTCAGCCACAAAGTCCTTCAAGTTTTCATCTCCTAAGGTAAAAAAAATCAGCTCCTCGTCTTTGAAGATGTGGTTTTCAATGGTCAGCAGAACCTAACTCACCTATAGGTTCCAAGGACATTGTCTTCTCAAAAATAGCATTTGTCTGCACAACTACCCATGGCGGTCCATGATGGTCAATCATGAGGATTTATCAGGATTATTCTTATCAGAAAGTTCAGGGCTAACTTTGTGCACTATGTCTCAAGTTGTGGTCAATCAATCATCCCAACTAACAGAAACAGCTGCAACATTGGTTGCCAACTCCTGCATTCTACCTTCATTTGTAAAATCTCTTTTTGAACTGTGCCCACTGTATATTTTCACAATGGTTAAATGTACCCAATTTCCACTGCAACTCCAGGTCTCTTGAGTTTGTTTATTGCCTTTTTGGTGGCAGGGCCAAATGCCCCAACAATGCCCAACTCTCTGAACCCACCTGTTGACTGCAGGTAATGCTATTTTCAGATCAAGTAGCACCCAAACCCTCAGTCTGGTTTCCCAATGCAATGGACCCTCACCCGGCTCCCAGAGACTAAAGTGTTGAAGTAGGAGTTAGCAGAATCCTGACTCCCTGATATAGAAGTCACAGCCTTGAGAAAACAACCAATAATACTTGTGGCCATACACTGCAGAGCTCATTGTAACAACCAACTCAATCCCATCACCAGATAAATAAGTTTGAGAATTGCATTATTGCCTTGTTTCTCTATGTATATGGAGGACCAAAGATTTCCGAGGCTCAAATATGTGCCCTGCTGGTGCAGACATGTTATGGTAAACAATGAAAGAAGTTAGAAAGAAGTTAGTGGTGGCATGATGGCTCAGTGGTTAGCACTGCTGCCTCACAGACCCGGAGTCTGGGGTTTGATTCCAGCCTTGGGAGACTGTCTGCGTGGAGTTTGTACATTCTCCCTGTGTCTGCATGAGTGTGCTCTGGTTTCCTTACATAGTCTACAGATGCGCAGGTTAGGTGAATTGACCATGCTAAATTGCCCATAGAGTTAGGTGCATAAGGGAAATGGGTCTGGATGGGTTACTCTTTTGAAGATTGGTGTGGACTTGTTGGGCCAAATGGCCTGTTTCCACACTGTAGGGAATCTAATCTAAAGTACCTAAGGGTATTGCAAGGACCAACAAAACTTTAGGACAATGGACTTTGTCACATGCATACTTAGATCATCCATCTACTTTAAGGTACAGTGTTCTTAGCTCAGAAACTTCTTTTCTTACCCTGTATGGACATTACATTATTTTAACTAACTTAATGTACATACAATAGTGGAAACAATTCTAAGTCCAGCAAGAAACACACTGAACTTTAGATTTTACATGTTAAAATATCAATGAAATTGGCTAGGCATAAAAATTAGATCCATTCTTTTACCTGCTGTTGTAAGTTTGAAGGCTTTGACATAGTCTGCAGCAACATTGTCCAACTTTATCAAAGTGGGTATATCTCAAACTACTTGCAATCAAGCTTTCGTGATTTCCTGATCATATTCATCAATGCCTCACAACATTTCTCTTATTTCTTTAAACACTCTGGAACAAATATCAGGGTACCTGGTGACTTTTCTTTTAATGGTTCCATCTGTTAAATCTGTCTAGGACTTCTGTCTTCCTGCATGTTATGTTTTAATGAGGAGGTGTTGCTCCTGTCTTCTCTGGAGAAAACTTGGAGTAAGTAATCATGTTATGCATTAATTATCTTCTGAGTTCTGAGATGAGGTGTCATATGTCAAACGGTGGCATTTTGCCACAGACATTTGAAACAACAATTTATAAATTTGTGGTGGGGAAAGGACAGTAATTTATGAACAGAAGTTAATGTGTAAGTTTCTGAGTTTTGGGAGATCCAGTTGTAGCAATCTTACAGTTTGGAGACAAAAGCAGAAAATGCTGGAGAAACTCAACAGGTATGACAGCATCAGTTCTGAAAAGGAGTTATATTGGACTCAAAATGCTAACTGTTTTTCTCTCTCCACAGATGTTGCCAGATATGCTGAGTTTCTCCAGCATTTTCTGGCTTTTATTCAGGTTTCAAGCATTCACAGTATTTTCCTTTATCCAGCTCAGAGAGACTTAATTCAAAAACAATTGTGCTAAACTTAACTAAGGGTAATTACAAAAGAATGAGGGCAGAACCAGTTGGAGTAGGTTCAGGAATAAAGGCAGATGTTTAATCAAATCGTTCATGATTCACAACAAAGGCGTATGCCAGTGAAAAAGAATAATTCTAGGAATGGGTTGAGTAAACCATGGATATTAAGAATAACAGCACATTGAAAGATAAAAATCATACAATGTGCCACAGATTAGTGGTAAGCCAGAGGTTTGGAAAAATTAAAGAAGTAATGAAAGATGATCAAAAAAATATAGCAAAGAAACAGGAAATAAACTTGGAGAATAAATATGCATGTAACATAAGATGAACAACAAGAGCTTTTTTAAATATATAAAAATGAAAAAAAAAAGCCAGGTATAATCTAAGCCCCTTCAAGAATGTGTCTGGAGAAATAACAATAGGAATAAGTAAATAGCTCAGGAGTTGAATAAATAATTTGCAATTGTCATCTGGTAGAAGATGCTAATAGCATTCAAAAATATTAAATTATTAATGGGGCACAAAATAAATTTTGAATCATTAAATAAAAAATACTAGTGAAATAATGGAGCTAAAGACTGATAGGTCCTCTGGACCTGATGGGGGTTGCGTTATATTATATTAAACAAAACAGCTCCAGAGATAATGGATGCACTGTTAGCAATCTTCCAAGAGTCCATAGATTCTGGGACATGCTAGAGGATTGGAAATCTGCCAATGTAGCACCTTTATTCAAATAGAGAAGGAGACAAGACTGAAGAAAACAAGTAGCTGGGCGTGCTGGCTTTACATATATTATTGGAAAAATGTTAGAATCTCTTGTAAAAGATGAAATGGCAGATCATTTATAAATACATTATACATCAAACAGAGTTAGTATGGTTTCATGAAAGGGAAATAATTCCTGACAAACTTATTGGAATTCTTTGAGGGGGTAACAAGTAGGATGGATAAAGGGAAGTGGTGGATGTAATGTACATTTGGATTTTCAGAAGGTGTTTGATAAGATTTCACACATTAGTCTACTTGATAACATAAGAGCTCCATGATATTGGAGGTGGTGTATTAGCATGGATAGAGTCTTGGCTAACTAATGGCAAACAGAGAGTTGGAATAAGGCAGGGGGAACATTTCCAGATTGGCAACCTGTAACTAGTGGAGTGCCACAAATATTTACAGTATATATGAATGACTTGGATGAAGAAAATGAATGTATCATTGCCAAGTTTTGGATGACACAACAGATGGGAAGACACAAATTCTGCAGAGAGATGGAGACAGGTTAAGCCAATGGCCAAAATAAATGAAACATACAAGGTTTTTATTGGACTTGACAGGACAGATGCAGAGTGGTTATTTCTTCTTGTGGGAGTGCTTAATATCAGAAGGTAGAATTCCAAAGTAAGGGAACACTCAATTAGGACAGAGGTGAGGAGAAGTTTCTTCTCTCAGAGGGGAGGGAATCTGTGCAATTCATTCCTACAAAGGCTTGTAGAGGCTGTGTCATGAAGTATATTCAAGACTGAGAAAGACAGAGCAGAAATGGCTTGGTGCAAAAATACAGGGCCTTGTTGAGATCACATCTGGAATATTCTGGGTAGCTTGGCCTTCTTATAAGAGCAAGGGTGTTCTTGTTATAGAGGGAATGCAGCGAAGGTTTACCCGCCTGATTTCTGGGATGGTGGGACTGATGCATGAGGTGGAGTTGAATTAGGATTGTTCGGATTGTGTTTGCTGGAAAAATGAGGGAGAGGTGGTGGATCTCAAAGAAATCTAAAATATTCTAACATGGCTGAACAGGATAGATGCCGGAAGGATTTTCTCAATGTTGGAACTGTTCTGAAGCAGGGTTCACAGTGTAAGGATACAACAAACTACTAAAGACTAAGATGAAGAGAAATTTCTTCCCAAGACAGTGGTGAATCTGTGGAATCTGCTACCATTAAAAGCAATCGTGGCCAAGATAGAGTATGATTTCAAGGAGGAGTTAGATATGGCATTTGGGATAAAGGGATCATAAGATATGGTGGAAAAGTGTGAACAAGCTATTGGATTGGCTATCGAGTGTGTGTGGTGCTGGAAAAACACAGCAGGTCAGGCAGCATCTGAAGAGCACGAGAATCGATGTTTTGGGCAAGAGATGAAGGGCCCTGACCTGCTGTAAGTTTTCAAGCACCACACTCTGGACTCTGATCTTCAGCATCTGCAGTCCGCACTTTCTTCTATTGAATTGGCTAATCAGTCATATTCATATTAAGTGACTCAAAGGGCCAAATGGCATACTCCTGCTCCTTTATTTCCAAATTTAATCAGGGGATCAAAGTTATATGAAAAAGGCATGGATGTGGAATTGAGGATTATCAGATTAGTCATGATCTCATTGGATGGTGGAATACACTCAGAATGGCTTACTTATGCTCATGCATTTTATGGTTTTATACCAAAGAAGAGTAATATGGGACATAAAATATTAACTCTGTTCCTCTCTTTGCAGATGCTTCTAGATCTGCTGAGTTTCTTCGGCACCTTTTTAAAAATTTCATACCTGCAGCATCTAACATACTTTGCTTTTCTTTAAGTATTGTATCTTGTGGTCCTCAAGGAATGGATTGCCTGCACATCTTTCTATTGGATTAATACATTGGATATCATGTGATGATCTGGATTCCATTACCTAACAAAGTGATGGAAGCAGATTTGGTTTTAACTCATAAAAAAAAGATTGTGGAGCTATTCTTAGAAGATTGTGGGGTGGAGGAGGATGATGGTGGAATAGAAATTGCAGACTTTGTGAAAATAGCTGGGGCTGGGACTAATTGGTACCTCTTTCAGATCAGTGACCCAGATCTGATGGGCTAAGTGAATTTGTTGTGTGCAGCCCAATTCTATGACACAGGACAACTTCCCTGTCTTTCAAAACTAAGCATTGTTTGGCTGGATGCAATGCCTCTGAAGAAGGACCACTGTTATTTAACAGAACATTACATGACATGAAACTACATATTCGTCAAATCCAATCCGAGCAGTTCTACAGAGAGTTAGCTGGTGCTTTTGGTGCAGTGAATTATCATATCAGGAACAGTAGAATCTGTAGCATAGTCCTCAGAATAAATGGAAATGTTTATTTTTCAGAAGCTGAAGTAAAGGACAGAAGAAGAGAACAAAGTAACTGTCAAAGTGAATGCAAGGGATGTAATATCAATATGCACAGCCCTGAAATCTTTTCCAATTGTTCACTCTTTGACATTGTTGTACTTCAATAATATTATAAAGACTTAATCGATGGTGACATTAGTTTCTATCAATGGCCCTTTGAAAATGCTTACTCTTAGTTGTAAAGACAGTGTTGATAGAAACTATGTCTAAAACTCCCAAAGCTGCATTATCCCCTTGCACTCTTTATGGACGATATATAGATATCACAAAGAGACTAGTATTGTATACTAAAAATCAATATAGGGATACTGGCACCAGCTACCCTGACCTCGCAGGTGAACTTTGCACATACCAAGCAGCCCACAGATTGTACAATAGCTTTACTGCGTCACTCCTAAGCACACCATTGTCACACTTATCAGTATATCTTTTAAAGGTTAAGATAAAGTGAATAAACATTTGCATGACTGAATTTTTCAACATTATATTAATTGCATGTTAGATTAAAAGTTGAGCTTGAACTAAATCGGATTTTATGTACAATGTGGGAAAACTCAGAAAAATATCTAAATCCACAAGCATATTTTGATGCAGTTAAAAAGTAGATATTTCTATATATTATATGATCATGAATATTCAAAGCAACAGCTGCAAAATCTGACCTCAATAAAGACCAGAAATTGATTCTGGAGCATTACCTGTTTGGGACAACCTTGAATAATTCACATTATACGTTTTGACTCACACATGACCACGTTGAACTGCCTCTGGAAGTTAAAAAAGAAATTGCTGGTGAAACTCATCAGGACTGGCAGGTTCTGTGGAGAGAAAGCAGAGTTAACTTTTTGAGTCCAGAGACTCTTCATCACAACCGGTAGCAGCCAGGAAAAAGTCCTACCTATATTGGAGACGAGCTTGAGGGCATTGTAGGATGTTGGGGTAGGGGTAAGGGAGAGTTGGAGACAAAGCACAGATCAAAAGAGATATGATAGGGATAGGCAGATGAGGGGATTATTGATAGTGGGCCAGGATATCAGAGAAGCTGCATAAATGAAAATGAGAGCTGGGAGCAGGAGAGAATGGGTAGGTTCTGCTGAAAGAACCCATGTCTTGACAGGACCAGGGTGTGGAGATTGTTAAAAAATATGGAAGAATGAAAGCAAAGTTATTGAACACAATGTTGAGGCTGCAAGGTTCCCAACGGGAAAATGCGATGGCGGTCTTTGGGCTTGCGCTGAAGGTCACTGGAGCGCTACAGTCGGCCTTGCTCCTTATGTATGAATAAAAGGCTTCCTCGTGACATTTGTCTTGAGGGGGACAGAACAGATTTCTAGATAAGCTAAAAAAGGCACCACAGCCCCAATCTGAAGTCCTGCCTCAGAAACAAGTAGCAGCCATTTTATTTTACCAGGAATGGGGTGGGAATAACATGGAGGGATTATAGTTTGCATAGCTATGGCTCAGGGAGGCTACTGAACACTGAAAATTGCATCAGCCTTCAAATTTTTCCAGTTTTTGTTAGTGGGACATCTGAAGCACAACCTGTTGGTAATAGACCATTGAGGAAAAGATCTAAAGCTGTCAAGATATTTGTAAAGTCGCTTACCCTTGGAAGAAGTCTGGGGACCTCTTTGGAAGAGGTACGATGTACTTTGGAATATGAATGGAGGTATGAATGTTCATAAAAAGCAATCACTGTGAAACTGTAATGTTTTTGAGGGATTTAAATCTCTTGTCTTTTAAATTAAACAAGTGTAAAAATTAGAAAAAAATTCTAAAAAACTCTGGTTATTGAGATAGATCTGAATACTCTCATTATAGGATTTATGCCACATGATTGATTCCGCAATCTGACATTTAAACATTAGGTGCATATTAGTTCACACTTTGATTGACAGCTCTGAGTGGTTATTGTTGAATTTAGTCCTGAACTGGTCTGGAAGTGTTAACATGGTGAGACTACCATTAACACCATCTCCTGTGATGAAATCGTGAAGTCTGATAAAGAGAGTTACTGATGGTCTTGAAAGCATCAGACCTAACACCAGGGTATGCACAGTAATGTATAAACCTTCAGAACATGTAAATAGTTATAGAGATTTAATAAACTACGTCATGCTTATGACAATAGACTCTTCTAGTTAGATTTAAAAATGGCTGTCCTCATCCACTTTACACCGCGTTGGAGAAATATGTACATAGAAAGTATTGATGGCAGCAATGCTCAGTTTTAAAGTATTTGATGTGAGTCTTTGAATACAAATGATTATTTTTTAATAAAAGATTAAGTACTTTAATGAAATGTTTGCTTTTATAAGGAATTAAATGCTTGGAGAAATTTATGTTAATTGAATGACCTCTTACATGAATGAGAGTTTTTTTAAAGTAATAATTTCTGTAATATACAAGAACTTTGTGTTATTTTCATCTCAGCATGGCTCCTGACATCTGCCTATGGTAGAGACAGGTTGTACTGGTGTGGAAATTATTAATGGCAAGGAATGGTGGGTGAGAGCATGTGTTGGCCATAAGTTTGTACTAAGTTGGCTCAGTATAAAGTAGCAAGTGTATGGATCGAGGGGAATTAGTTGGCATATGACACAATAGGGATAAGATTTGTAGAGAGAAGCTAGGTTGGAATAGGGGTATGAGGGAAATGGAGTGTGTGTAAAGGGAAATAGGGAGAAAGGAAAATATGAGAGACCCTGGGTAAAAGTAGAGAGGAATGCGTTGACGTAAGGGTATGAGATGTCACTGAAATGGTAGGGAATTTGAGATGACATAAATTGGTCTGGATAGGAAGTGTGTGGTGAGAGGTAGAGGTGTAATCTGTTGCCCCACATATGTACTTCCAAAGTAAAAGCAAATGCTCAGTCTATAAAGACCAAATTCCTAACACCATCCACCCACAAAAAGTGGTAATATAGCAGACACCAGCACTGAATAAATACATTCGCCTTTCTCTCAAGAAGCAGACAGACAAATATTCTACTGCTGACAAAATGCGTTATATCAAGTTGCTGGAAAAAAAGGGCATAACTAAAATCCTCTCAAAAATCAAACCAATGAGCTTCTTATTGATTTAAAAAGAGTGCTATGTTTCAATAGCTGTATTGCACCTTCAGGGATAAATTTATATTAAATTATCAGAGCAGGTACCCATAGGCAAAATTAGAACAAATCCCCTTGTCATGAAAATTATAGTCATTAGCAAATTGTCCATGGAATTTTCCTTGTACAGATCTTAGGTGTGAGTTTACAATTATGCGTTACATATATGTCCAGAAAGTTGGGAGAGGCTCTGTGATCTTAAAGTTCTTTCCTATCTATCTCTGTAGCTCCTTGTAGTCTTACAAGCCCCTGAGATCTCTGCAGTTCTCAAGCTCTGACACATTATATCTACACAGTTTTAATCAGTCAACAATTGGCATCCAGCCTCTTAGCTGCCAATTCCTATGTTCTGGAATGTCTCCTCTAAACTTCTCTGTCTCAATGCTTTTCTCTCCTCCTTTAAGACGCACCTTACAACATGCCTCTTTGGCTAAGATTATGAGCATTTTGTCATGTGTGTTAACTCCTGGGATGTTCTCTTCCCTGGAGTAATGAGTGTAATGCAAGGAAACTGTGAAAATATTATGACAATGAGAGAAAACAGAGCTGTCAAGAGCAAATTTCATTAAACTTTAAACGGTGACTTCAGGATCTCGCTATTGATTGGCAAATTAAACAGAGAGCAGCCAAGGAATTCCTAGAGGCATGGCACTCATCCACAGATTCTATCAACAAACACATCGACCTGGACGCAATATACCGGCCACTGCAGCGGAAAGCAACTGACAACCGGAAGCGGCAGAGACAAGCCACTATAAATGCTGGAGGAAATATCACAGAAGCGCTTCACAGGAGGCTCCCAAGCACTGAGGATGTCACCTAGAAAGGGGACGAAACATTTGCAACACAAACTCCCCGCTCAGCAAACAGAACCACAACATTGGCAAATAACTTACTTTCATGCATTTGCATCTCAGTCCAAGTAGCCTCATTTCTTACTCATTTCCAATTCTCCTCTCTTTCCCTGAGAAACTAATAGTGCTGAATCTCTCTTGGCCCACTACTTCATAAGCCAACAGCCTCACCACAATACAATGGCTATTCTTGAACTAACTCACATACCATTTCAGCCCCATCTTCAAATGACTTTGGAACTTGGGGATACCTACAACCTGCATGCTTCTCCCAAGTCACTTTATGTGCAGATACTCTTTTCAGCATGCATTTAATGGCACTTAGATTTAGATTTAGGTTTTATTGTCACATGTGTTCAAGTACGGAAGTACAGGGATAGAGTGAAAAGTGTACAATGTCACCACACATCCCAGGTATACTATCTCAGGTGCAAAGGTACCTACGTTGAAAATCCTTATGTATAAAGTAGTCAGGGAAACAAAGTTAAGAAGCTAAGCATTAACCTTCATAGTGTAATGGGAAAAAAAAAGAAATAAGGTCATCGTAAACATTAAAGTCCTTCTTAATCTAAATTAGGAAAATCAAGGAATTAAGTTGTTAAAGTTATTAAATTATTACTTAACTTGTTTTCAAATACTCACTCACTTTACACTTACTTGGAGGCTGCCAGCTTCTATGGCTTACATTTTTTTTTCATCCAGCAGGAGAGGCAGGTAACCTGTTGTGGTGGGAGACTGAACAATCGTGGGGATGGATATGTTACTGTGTGGTGCTGGGCTACATCAATTTCTCACCTACATGCATATGCCTGCAGCCTTTGTAAAAATGCAACTGCATCTGCTTCAAGCCATTGGTCATGTCTAAAACACGGAGAGGAGCCATCAATTGTGGTGTCAAGGGGGACCACAATTAGTCACTGGGTGCACCCATAGTCAATCATAGGCTTATCTGATTCCAATCCAGAAGCTTAGCAATGGTCAGTCAAATGCTTAATCCAGGATCCACGTCCTTGTAGTCCAGGGATTGGGTCACGGTCAGTTCTTCAGGTCAAATTTTTAAGAAAAAGGGTGATTGTGTATGTTGATCATGAATGAAAAAGTAATTAGTGGTAATGCAGGAGCAGGATAAGTGGAAAGGTGTCCTCAGAGAGTGAGCAGGAAATACCAAGAGCAGGAAGGGTTAGCAGTTTGGGATGATGAAGTGGGTAAGAGCAGTGGAATGGATATGTTGCAAGCAATAGTGAGTGTTATAGACCATATGCCTTTGTGCAATATTTTGAGTAGTTGCAGAATTCAAGAGAGAGACAGCCCTGTGAGAATGAAAAGACAGAGAGGAAATGGAGACACTTACCTTTCCACAGCACTTCTGGGAGTTCCTTCCAACCTGGGACACAGTCCTGACCTGGGTCATTTTGTGGATCCAGGCTGGCTGGATCTGGTGGCATGTCTTCCAATGCGAATCACAAGGGAATATGTCTGCCCACCTCTCCGACACCTTGTTCATGGGCACCTCTAGGTCTGCGAAGGAGAGAATGAACTTTATTTGCTGAGCCATGTCCTCAGAGATAATTACTGAACACCACAGGCTGAGGGGCAGTTCCTGGCGTCCAGCATTTAAAGTACTGAGATTTAAATACAGAGCTGGCAGTGTGAATGCCAGGAAGTCTTAGCAGTGGCAAGTACTACCACTTCTTCAGCCTTATCATTGAACAAGAAGGGCATGGAAATGTCCAGTCACGCAATTAATGAGATAGAAAGTGAAAGATTGCTTAGGAAAAGTCACCAAGTAAGCCAAGCTTTTCTCAACAGTACACTTCAACCAAACATAGGAAATTCCAGCCCAACATCTGTGAATGTGTCAATTACATATGCAAATCAATGTAAAATTGCATCTGATGATGCTTTTGTAAGTGCCTCGGGACATTTAGTTATATTAAAGGTAGTGGACAAATGAAAATTGCTGTTATATAATAGTCAAAGAACTGTAGTTAAAAAGTGATGGCTAAAAAAAAGTAAAATGGCCACAACATTAAGCAAAGCTGAGGTTTAGGAAATGTGCACTCTGCAATGTTTTAATCTAATTATGAATTATTTAAAAATCACCACAATTTTGGGGTAAAAGCTACTGATGCAGCAGAACAATGTGTAACATACAATGTGTATTACAAGATGACAAGAAAAAGCATGCAAATCAGCCTTTCACTGCTCACTAGTGAGAATCTCATCTCATTGTCAAACTTTTGGTTAGAAAATGGGACTTTTTGGTTTTGATGTTGAGAAGCTCCTTCCTGGTCTTCTCACATGATTGCTACAACTTTATAAGCAAAAGTGAGGACTGCAGATGCTGGAAATCAGAGTCTAGATTAGAGTGGTCAGGCAGCATCTGAGGAACAGGAAAATTGACATTTTGGGCAAAAGCCCTTAATCAGGAATGAATTTTCTCCCCATGATCGACGTTGTTCTTTGCTCTTAGAATAAACAACTTTTATAGGATAATTGATTTTCAGTGAAGAAATGAATTTAAAATGCTCTGAATCTATTTGTCTTGAGAATTTATATGATTCTCAGACAGTGCAAACAGCAAAGCAACTTGCAGACATGTGGTCGGTTTTCAGTAGACAATATTGCATGTATTTTGGACACCAGTGTTTATCATCTACTTTGCATTCAGGGCTATGGGGATAGGCAGGAAAGCTGAGCTGAGACCGCACCAGATCGGCCATGATCTTATTGAATATTGTAACAGACTGGGCGGCACGGTGGCACAGTGCCACGGTGGCACTGCTGCCTCACAGCGCCTGAGACTGGGGTTCAATTCCCGACTCAGGCGACAGACTGTGTGGAGTTTGCACGTTCTCCCCGTGTCTGCGTGGGTTTCCTCCGGGTGCTCCGGTTTCCTCCCACAGTCACAAAGATGTGCGGGTCAGGTGAATTGGCCATGCTAAATTGCCCGTAGTGTTAGGTAAGGGGTGAAATGTAGAGGTATGGGTGGGTTGCGCTTTGGCGGGTCGGTGTGGACTTGTTGGGCTGAAGGGCCTGTTTCCACACTGTAAGTAATCTAATCTACTGAAGGGCCAAATGGCTTGCTTCTGTTGTGAAGTCCTGTGTTCTTGTAGCTATGTCTGAAACTCAGCATTCAAGCTTAAAACTACAGATTACCGTTTCTCATTTATCATGATGAAACACTAAGCAATACATAGTTGTTATTTATTCAAATTGCAAAAAGTTGAAACACTAAGCAATACGTAATTGTCATTTATTCAATTGCAAAAAGTTGCAAGAAAAGACATTAATAGTAAAATAGGACTCTGACACATACAAACAACATCAAAGACATTAAACACAAAATATGATTGCTTGTACAATAAACAATTCACTTGATAACTATGATATCTATGGTCTCTGTTAACTATGGCAAAAAAAGACTATATTACAGTGAGATAAAGAAGCTACAGTAAGTCAAGGAAGGAGATTCTGTACTATTGGCTAGTATTAAGCGTCTTTAACATAGTAAACTAAAAAATGCTAATGTGCTTTGCAGGAGCAGGAGCTGGAGTGTATTCTACCCTGCTGGTAGCCAGTTTGAATAGAACATTGTCAAAATATGGGTCCATTCATTTAATGCAAATGGGCAGAAATAACATAGGCTGGAAATTGTTGTTGATATCCTTTATAAGGATTACATGGGAATAACTTTTGAGTTAGCAAGATTTTATAGAATCTACAGATTATTTATTTTCTTTTTCAATCGGTGCATTTAAATATATGATTTAAGCAGGCTTACAGCAAGCTAGTCAAAAAGGTAAAAGTTATAACCTACACAATTGAGAAATGCAATTTAAGTGCTGAAGAGACTACACCAGATGTTAACTATAATGCAATGTTTATGTACCCAACATTGATGTCTGTTGGAAGGGTGAAGACATTGTATGGTCACTGATCCCAGAAGTAGCCATTGTGATAAGCAAGGGAGGACATGTAAAGAGATGAGGAATATGCCAGAGTTGCTCAGGTACACCAACAACAGATTTCTACATAACAAACAGCTGCAAATATATCGGTCTGTTAGAATAGTTCAATCCTTTAATGCTGGAAGATACTGAACAGTCACAGTAAGTTACCTGGCTGAAGTTCTACCAATGTAGAATCAGGACAAGCAATACTTTATTTCAATTGTTCGCATTTTAGCCATATGTTTTGGATGCAAGTTACACCTGCACATTGCAATTTCTGTGCATTACAGCTATTTCTGAAGAGGTTTTCCATAAAGAATAGAAAAGGGTAGATCCCTGATTATAAACCCCCAGTGAGAAACTGAACTTAGAGAAATGCTGATTGGCAATCATAGGGCTACAGGCTGAGGTTTTCCATTCTTTAATTTGAATGGATGGAAATCAAGGTGCTCAACTCTTTAATTTTCTGTTCAGTGATCTCTACAAACTGAGTTCCAAGATGGAGGAATTATTTGCCTTTTATATCCTTTTATCTCTAGCATGTAATATAGCCTTGTGCATGTACATTCTATGTACACTTGGACAATATTGATGCGCCATCATGTACTTCCACTCCTGTTTGCAGAAAAGTTGGTTTTTAATAGGAACGAACAGCCCAAAACAGGAGGTGGTCCTAAGCAATTTAAGCCATTGACTGCTTTTGGCCAGACCTCCCTGAAAATAATTGAGAGTGAGAGCATCAAGGGAAGAGAGGGCCAGTGATGCTGGAGCCCTCCCCTGAGCTCATGGATATTACCATAATGATTAAGGCGGATAGCAATGCCCTACTGTGTGAATGTCATAGAAGCACTCAATCAGCTTCACACAAAATATACTGCAATAAGAGAAGTGCTTAAAGATGCTTATTAGATGCTGCATTGTGATAACTTTTGCTAGGAATGAAAGAAAAGACTTTTAACTCAACCGGTGTCCCGCACGAAAGCCAGAATCTCAATATGCCCTCTGACACTATCACCACTTATGCCAGGCATCTGCACAGCTTCCAAGACCCTGGGAAATTTAGATGGAATAGAGTGCCCTGCAATACATGGGATGGAAAGGAGCCAATGATGTGACTGCTGTAAAGAACCTTATGAACATTGGGGTAGTACAGTTCTTAGTCCTGCTCTGGTTAATGATATTAAAAAATGTTGTGTACATTTACATCCATGATGGTGAACAGCATGGAACTGCCCACTTCCCAGATCTATACAATTACATGTAAATTACACAGAAATTGCAGCGCAGAAAGAGGTCATTTAGGTCTATACCAAATCTAAACTTTTTATGAGCCTCTTATGATTCTAATTGGCAGCAGTTTATCAACATACTGTCATGCTCCTTTTCCCATCATGTCTTCATGTAGATTTCCCATGCATGCATCTCTGTGATTCTATTAAACAGATTCAAATGCTGGACAACAAATTCCAAATTCTCAGAACAAAAATATTTCCTTCAATTTCTTATGTGTAACTATTTTATATTTATGGCTTCCTGTTTTGAATGCATCATAAATGGAAGCAGTTCCTTTGCATCTGTGCAAATAGCCGTCTTCACAATTTTTCAGGCATCTGTGAGGCTACCTATCATTGTTTCTCCCTATATAGGAAAGAATCCGAGCCTATTTAGTCTTTCTCGCTAATTGCATCCTCACAGTTCTGGTAACATATTCGTAATTATTTTTTCACTTTCTATGACTTTTTTTTGTAACATGGGGATCTGCACTGTGCACAGTACTCTGTGATCTGACAAATTTGTGAATGAACGTCCAGAGCATTGGCAATGACATGCAAGGTCACCTCAGTTTCTTCTGCAGAGGATCCCTTAGTGGCAAGAATAAAGACATAGTGAAACATCTACCTCAAAGACTCGGATTGTAGATATCAAGATGTAAAGTTCACTTGCCAGCCTCAGAGCCCTCTTGGCCAACTTCACAGAACAGCAGTCTTGAGGTAACAATTCAGAGCTCTACTTTTGTCTCTCCAGGAACACTGAGGAAATGCCCAGTAGCTGCAAAACTGTTGGGCTATTTATGAATAAAACACTTGCCTCTGAACTTTGGGCCACATCTCGGTTAACTTGTATCCAGAACAAATGGCAAGTCAGGTTTCCAGTAGGAATGCCTGACTCAGACATGAAGCTCTCACTGTGAGGGCAAGAGGCAACAGAATCCCAACAGGATCAGGAGTCAGTTAGTCAGAGCATATCCTTCATCCACAAAATGAATCAGTAGACAAAATAATAGGTATCACTTGTCATTAACAAAGCACAATTAAAAGTAGGGAGAAAAGTGACACATCATGCTTGCAAGATTCACACAAAACAAAATATATTTAATAAATGCTTTGCATTGATTGGAATATTATACTCAGAAATTATCTGTAATTATTTAGAATAGTGCAGGTGAAAAGAATAAGAATAAATAGATTTTGATGAGTTTTGTAGGAATTTGTGGGTTGCGAATATTACTTTGCAAATCTACATTATTCTTTTAAGAAACACTGGAACTCTAATTGTGCATGGGAAGAAATGTTGAATTCGTGCCTGGCACGCCAGTCTTCCATAATGCATGGCCGAGTTGGCAACTAATTCTTCGTTGTCATTTTCATCATCTTGTTCTGTCATTGCTTTGACAGCCACTTCTGCGACCTGGTTATGCCCCTTTATCGGCCAAAGTTATGGAGCATGCAACAGACAAAAGTTATTTGTGAAACCCTGGGGGATTGTACTGTGAGGCATTCCTGAAAAGGTCAAGACTTCTATTGCATTGCTTCAAGATTTTGGTAACAGCCTTAACAATGATTTTGGCTTTTGCATGAATTTTCTTATTTTCTTGTGTTTATCTTCTGTTTGTGATTACTGAAATTTTGCGATGAGCCAGAGCTGCAGATAATAGCTTTCATCTCACTTTTCCTTCACGTAAGTGTGACGGATTTAATTGCCTTTAAATGAAGATATCATCGCAGTTTTCAAGGAACATGCATTATTCTGTGTTGATGGTCGCATACCAATTAGATACTGAGAGAATAAATCTCTTTCACTTCGTGTAGAGGGACCTGAATGGCAACATCAGGGCACTCAATGATCCCTGGCTTTTACAAAGCCAGTAGACCTGTACAATTATGTTCTTCTATAACATTGCTGCTGTTGGTCAGTGATGAAGTCATTGACCCTGTTGAATAATGCAGCTCTGACCTCCTTGATACATCTGTGGACAGCAGACTGCTGACAGTGCAGATGTCCTCAGTACTAAAGTGGAAAGAGCTAGACACCTAAAAATAGAGCAAGGTGACTTTGACAGCACTGGCAGCATTGTACTGAAGTTCGATCATGTCTCGAGGTCCTTTTGAAGATTATGGCACAGTTAGCGTTTCCAGCCTTCCTATGATAAATCTCAGCCTTATTGGTCACATTACTTCATTAATTCCTGGTAGCCCTGTTTGATACGGTGGGGATTCACTGTTGCATAGTAATGGACACAGATGACCATGCATGTTAACTAACATCAGAGGAAATTCTTTCTTGCCCTTACTGGCCCACAAGATTTGCAATTGTAGAGCTCCTCTTGCAATCAATGAAGTATCTTTAAGTATTTTCACTGCGGTAACATAGAAAAGATCCAGCCATTTTGTGCACAGCAAGATATCAAAAACAGGAATGTGATGATGATGAAATCTCTAATGGTGTTGACTGAGGATAGTAGAGAAATTCCTGCTCTTCTGTGAAAAAGTGCAGTGGAGATTCTTACATCTAGGGCAAATAATGCTTCAATTTAATGTCTGATCCATAAAATGGCACCTCATGTTGCTTCATGAGGAATGCTGCCCAACATGTTGTGCACAAATTTCTGAGATGGGACTTGAATCTACAACACTCTGCTTGAAGGCACGAGTGGTAACAACTTTTAAATGAAATAAGCAGCAATTCACTTTGCAATAAATAGTCACAGGAGCCCATGGAACAGTTCCCAAACCTACACTAGTGAAAGTGCAAGTCAATGCTAAACAGCACTTAAAAAGTTGTAGATCGATAAAGCTTCAGTACAAGAGTCATTAAGCTTAACACAAGCAACAAGTTTCCAGACTCATATTGGTTAACCTTCAAACTTTAATGGAATACATAATCAAACTTCCTTTTCTTGTTGGATGTTACAATTTCATCAATGCATCACTGCTTAACTGTTCCATGTATATTTGGGAAAAAAAATCATGTTAGCTTTTTTACAATTTGTATAAAAATTATACATCTCTTCACCTGTTATCTTACTTCTAACACTCAATTGCTCATGACCTCAGCACATCCAAAAATGCTTCATACCTGAAGATATACTTTTGAACCATAATATCTGTTTTAACATTGAAGAATTCACAAACAGCAAGAGTCAAATTCTCATCTCTGTCCTAAATGTACTACCCCATATTTTTAGATTGTGACTGGACTCCCTAGTCATCAATCATATCCTTCTTATATCTACCCTGTCTAATCCTGTTCGAATTTTATAGGTTTCTACAAGATACCCCTCATTCTTCTAAACTCTAGTGAATATAGTCCTGATCAATCCAGTCTCTCCCTGTAAATCAGTGTTTCTATCCCAAGAATCAGGATTCTTTGCACTTTGTATTCCCTCAATAGGTAGCATCCTTCTGCAGAGAAGGAAAACTGTACATAGTACTCCAGGAGTAGTTTTAACAATGCTCTGTAGTTGCAGCAAGATGTCCTTGCTTCAGTGCTGAATACCTCTCAATGGCCAACATACCATTTTCCTTAATAAAATTGGCCTGCTGCAATGTTCTGGTGAAGCTCAAAGCAAACTGGAGGAACAGCATCTCATCTTCCGACTAGGCACGTTTCAGCCTGCCAGTCTCAAATTGAATTCAACAACTTCAGATAATTTTATTTCATTTCTTTTTTTTCACCTTTTTCTCTCCTCGTCCCCCTTTGCTACCCTTCTCCCCTGTTTTCCATTTTGCCTCTGCTTCACCCCTTCCCCCCCCATCCCCTAATATTTTGTCACACAGCACTGGCTTCAGCCTTGGTCATTCACAGCTCCTAATCTCCCTATCATCTCTCTATGCATTGTCATTATCACCTCTTTATTGCTACCTTTGCTTCTGAAGCCATGACTCACCTTCTCTCAGCCTCATATAATTACCTCCCTATTTCTCCCCTTTTTTTTAGCTTTGACAAAGGGTCAGTTAGACTCGAAACGTCAGCTCTTTTCTCTCCTTACAGATGCTGCCAGACCTGCTGAGATTTTCCAGCATTTTCTCTTTTGGATACCATTTGCCTTCTTCAGTATCTGCTGCACCTGCATGCTTACTTTCTGTGACAGGGATACGAAGGCATCCAAGTCTTTGGCATCTCCCACTTTTCCAATCTATTGCTATTCAGCTAATGAATTGTCTTCCTGCTTTTGCTCCCATAGTGGGGATTATAGTAACATGGATGCGGGGTGACCTGAACTGAATATCCAGGGGTTTTCAGAGTTTTGAAAGAATAGACAAAAAAAAGGACAGGTGAGGTAGCATCTCTGATCGAAAGGAAACTGATGTCTATGTGAGGAAGGAAATGAAGCTCTGTAAGAAATCTGCCATCTTTCCCCAGTTTGGCCTGATCCAGAGCAATGTAGTTGACTTTTAACTGCCCTTGAAGTTGCTAAATGATCCAATGAATTCAAGAATAATTAGTGATGGGCAACAATTTCTGACTTTACCAGTGATGCCAAAATCCTACAAAAGAATAAAGACAAAAGATATTCAGAAATCATGACTTGTCAAATCACATGAACTGAAAGCAAGAGCCTGGCAATCACCACCGTGCCATGTGACAAGCCTGTGGGCTATAAAAAAATTAAAATTTGATATGTATAAACCCCAAAAAACTTAAAATGCATACTACGAAGCATATTTAATTATAAATGAAAGCTGACCTCAAATACATTCCATAGCAGTGCCTCATCTTAAAGCTGAGAAGATATTCATTAACCATTCTCATCTCACTTTCTTGGTTTAAAGCATCAACTGAACCTTTTGAAGTGTCACTGTCATGTAATGTACTGCAGAGTCCCCTCTTTAGTGCTGTCAGTTTCAACAACTGTTACTAATAAAACTAATGGCATCATTCTGCTAGATACTGCATGCTGTATTTGTTATTGTATACACTTTCTAAAATTGATTTTATGATAAATTGATATGCATAGCCATAGTCTTTCCACATTCAATAAAATCGCAATAAATGAACTGACAGTATACTGTGGAGTTTTATAGTTCTCAAGCTTTTTAAATTATTTTTAGCTTGTCAATCATATTGTGTATAATTCATCTTTGTATACAATTTTTGCAATTAGCACACAATTGTTTTAATGTGTTTTAGGCTTTGTATTTTCCCTATTCCTAAAAAAATGCATATTATGATATGCATGAAATTTGCCTTGAGTTACTTGTCCAAGCGTAAGGCTTTATTTTTTATATCTGATAGCACAGTGGATCCAAACTACAATATCTTAGAGTCCCGTGATTTTGTTTTCTGCAGGTGCCCGAAGCAAAACCACAAAACTGTTCTTCCAGTTAATACTTAAGTGACACCAATTAAATTACAAGTGCAGTGTCCTATGACCTAGCGTCAGGAATGTCCATATCAAAAATGATAACAACCTCTGATCTTTCAAAATATAAAAGTGATACAAAGCCCTCTATCATTATAAGGACACATAACTTTGTGTAATTTGGGTAAGTTTTCAAAACAATTATTATTCCCTGAAAATCATTTAATTGATTAAGATCCAATGATTTGAAGGTTGTATTGATAAATCAGTTGCATTGATTTCGTCCTATTCATTACAAGAAACATAAGAACATAAACAGTTATGTTACTGTGAACTGATGGTTTGGAGCAACTGAACAACAAAAAAATCTGATAACTGAGGGAAATGCTAATATATTTGTTTCAAATAGTATAGAGGTTTCAGATATATATTGCCAAAGATAATACATGCACCAATCTAGTGAATATTGTTAGCAGGTAGAAAGAATTTCAATTTTTACTTTTCTAAGAGTTCAAATACTGATTTTCTTTTGTCTTTTTCTGTTGAATTAAGCATACCTGTTTTAGGTATTAATATGAAATAGTGCAGCATAGTGATGCTCTGCGCACATAATAACTTTGCAAATTATAATAGGTATAATTATCATCATGAATGCTATAAAAATAAACAACACTTCACCAGGAACATTGCTTTAATAATGGTATCCCATCATTAAACTGAAAATTGCTAACCTTGTCTTATCTCACAGCAGGATACAGAAATACTGCTGTTGGATAATTGAAAAATTAGTTTCTTTCTGTGGATAGATAGTGTGTGGTTTGCACATCAGCTGTCTTATTCATAGCATTTAGGAATGTTTTAGAGTGTTACAAGGAAACAAATAAGCAATAGGCAAAAAAAAGTTTGGATGCTTTTGAACTTAACTAAACTGGTGACCAAAAAAGTGTTTATCAGTTTAATTGAAAGTAAAATGAATGAATGTACAGCACAATACCCAACCGTATTTAAATATTAACCTCAGACCCTCATCAGCAGCTCTTATCATATCTCCCTTGCACACGGACATAATCTGTTATGAGTCACGGAGTCCTGGCATGAAGACAGCATTATTTCTGGAGTCAGCAAAGGCATATGTTCAAGCAGTCAAGACAGGTAGGCAATGTTGCAGAAGAGAATGTTGACCTCAGTCAGGATTTTCATGAGAGGTGTTAATTGAGAAGGTGGTTTAATCTGCAGTTTATTGTCCTGAAGCTCAAGTTGAAGTTTGTTTCCTCTTTTCCCTCATGGATAAGCATGCCCATTGTTTTTTTTGTATGTGGGAGGTTTCTGACCCAGAGGATATTTTTCTGAAGCACTCGTCTGAAATTTAGTGCTTTCTCATTTAAAGCAATCTTGTCTACTTAATCTTAAAGCTACAGCAAGAAGCAAGTTATTTTCTTATAAGATTTTCTTGAAGGCTGTCATAATTTAAACAATCATGTTCTGCATAGCACAGTTGCAATGGTCTCCAACACCCATCTGCTTCACAATGTAGCTCATTCTTCACAAAATTGCCACATACATTCAACAAGAAGAACAATGGAGGTAGAACTGCATATTCTTCATAGCTCTGAGGATAAGACTGCTGTATTGATCGGCTTAATATTACAAAGAATGTCACTCTAAAAAGTTGAGTATGAAGCAATCTAGAAAGCTTTTGTCAGAGCATTCACAAGCAAGTTTATGTAGAGTGGGTGCCTTGTCATGCCTTTTGGTTAACTCACCACACACGAGGAGGGCAGATTGGAGTGTATGGTCTTTGTCAGAATCCAAACTGAACTCAGTAAAGAGGTGTGAGGTAATGAATCTCCTTCACGCCCTCAATGCTTCTCACTGCTTTCACAAAGTCAATGCAGGGGAAACATGTTCCCAGTAAAATTAGCTTGTTCAACACAAATAAATGTTAACAATTTTAAGACACATTTCCCTCTCCCCAAACAAATACCACTTCCCCCCCCCCCCACCTTCCCCACTCCCCCCAAAAATAAAACAATGCTGGACAAGCAGTATTTCCACCTTTCTCCACCTCATATATTTGCTATTTTCAGCACCATTGCACCAATTTGGAAATAGCAGCAAGTAGGTAGCGCATTAATATTTAAATGAGGTGGTAATGATGGGGCCACCATTTGTGTCATTCCTCCTAGCACTAGGGAAATTGGAATTACTGTGCAAGCGCATGGGTTCTGCAATTTACCTTTAGCAAATAAAAACAAATAAAGAATACCTCCCCAAATGGCCACTTCACCATCAGAGTTAATGCCCTGTGCTTTTTCTCCCCTGACTAATTCTTTACACGCATTTTAACAAAATGACACAGAGATGAAGATTATTGGCCCATGAACCTTCAGAAAAGACCCTAATTAGTCGCTTCTCCATTGTTACTCCTTCAGATTTAAACCCACACAGACACAAAAGAAAAATGTTTGGTAATATGAGGCAAATTTGTTTGTCTAAAACAAAATGCACTAAACACAAAAAATGTTTTTTTTAAAATCCTTTCACTCTCATTTGAAGTTTCTGTCTTGGATTAGGATGAATTTCAGCAACATTAAGTTCTCAAAGTTGGTGGCTTATATGAAAGGATTAAAAAAAACTTGCAAAGCATGTGGTGTTTGAAAAACTGCTATATTTTCGAATTGTGCCGATTGATGGGAATCTGTAGGGAATTATATTTTGAGAGGACACTGTCCGATTAGCTCAAAAGTAAATCCAGATGTGATTGACTTAATGCCAAGCAACACAAATGGACTTAAAAAACAAAATTCCATAACTGCCGATGATAAATCTAATTAAACGCATTTTATAAAAATAACACAACTCCAATTTTAGTTTAAGATCGGAAGGAACAGAATTATACGCCAAAAAGAGAAGAGTGATATTTGTAGAACTGGGCTCAGCCTCAATGTTAACTCAATGACAACCTGGTTTTTATGTTGTTCAAGAAGAATGATTTAAAAATACACAAAAGGTATTTTATATTACTGGGACTTCTCAAATGTGGATTTGAGAATTTTATTTGAGGAAGGGGTTACATTACATGTATTTTTTAATGCTTTCACCACACCACAAAAAAAGGGGAAGTGACAGCACCCTTTAAATGGCAGTGGTGGTTTATTGGTGGCAACACATTGGGGATAAAAAGACACAGCTATTGATGAGGCAGAGTGCAGAAGTGATCTTATAGGGAAATAGTGCCACTTATGCAGTGACAACATCATTACTGTGGAAGATAATTTTAATTTCCACACTTGGCAAGCCAGGAGTGTTATAATACTAGATAAAGTGAAAACATCATGCTCACAATATGACTTGCTAAACTATTAGTAGATATTCATATTGACCAAAATATAAATAAACTGTGATGATCTATAGATATAGAATCCAAATTTGATCACAAGTTATTTCTGTAATTCATTTTTAATTATGGATTAAGCTTTATGAAGCAAAATATTAATAAACTTTTAGTTTTAAATAATATAAATATCAACCATGATGGTTATACGAGCAACAAACAGTTAGTGATTTGAAAGCATTATTCTCTGCAAACTTGCAGGTTAAGGGTAATCCAGACTTATATAACTTCCTCTATTTTCTGCCAATTATTTTGCAAGGAACATTCACATGACATAAAGATATGTTCCTTTGCCCTCAATGTACAAATCTATTATCTATGAGTTAAAACTTTCTGCAAACTTGAACATTCTAACCAGAGGTTGGGATAAGTAGAATGCAGCAATCAATAAATTATATGGAATATAAAAAAAAACTCTCATAAGTGGATTTGCCTGTATTACATGAATTATTCTTAAAGTAGCATCTGTAATTAAAAATGGCACTGTATATTAACTTCTGGGAAGTTGAATTCTGTATTCTCTGCAATCTCATGGTCCATATATTTTCCATAGCACCAAACAAAATCAATTGCATGTAATGCAGTTAATAGAAGCAGATATTAAGCAAGCAATGTAATTATTTTCTCTCCAAATAGTTATTTAGTAGTACAGAATTTGAGCAAAGGACACATTTTGTCAAAGTTATTTTCTTTTCCTCTGCCTGCCCCTGGTTTTGACTTAATTTTTCAGAGGGTGACAAGAGATGCTTGGTACAGTTTGCCAACTCAAGGAACAAAATGGGGAGACAACAGTAAAATTCAGGCAAGTTTAACAAAACAAATTCTGTGGATTAGTAGTTACGATCACACAGGTCATTCCATTTCGATGCCATCTGGCATGCTTTGCAAATTGGATATGGAATTCTCCAATGACATGAAAATAGACAACTAACTTGCAAAGTATGCATTCATTATGCAAAAAAATGACTTTGAAATATATTCAAAATGTTTGGTTATTCTCAACTTTAGATAGCACAGAGTTTTAGTTGATATGGAACCATTTATTTTTTCTTACTTTTTGAGGATCACAGACTAAATGAAAAACCTAATAAAATGTTAAGCTCAGAACCCATTAGAAAGTGGTCTATGGGTTTCCACCTTTGCACTGTTCTTCCTTGATGGATGTGAGAGAATGATAAAACCTGTTTGTGTGTCAGCTTGAAACTTTCATTGACATTCGCCCTTAAAATGCTCACGCTGACAAAATCCAAAGCTGGCTACAATTTATGAATTACAAATTTATCATGCAAACAAAAACACAAACCTTGTTCAGACAAGATAAATTACCAGTAAATTTCACATCAACAGTCAACTCTTCAGACAGTTAATAAATCACAAGGCTTTTTTGTCCAGTTACATTAAACCCTCTTTCTCTGTACCATATATATTAAGTGATAAGAAAATCTATCCAAACTGTCACTCCTTGTCATGGGAGTTGTGTCATTTTCAAACAACTACTGCTTAAATGTTCTAACTTATTACTTTTTAAGGAATTTTAAATGTATAAACTGTGCAAATGTTGAAATCTGATTTTTTAAAAATAGATTAATTTAAATTTAACATACCTTGAAAAGGCACAAGTATCAGATATTACAAATTGATGCCCATGTATTCCAAATTTTAAATATATAATTCAAGTACTGTAATACTAAATCTGTTTGATTTTTAATGATGGACGTATTTGTAATTTCAAATATTTTTGTGTGCCACTTATTATAGGTGATATGGTGGCTCAGATAAGTATCTTATTCCTGAAAATTGATTAATTAAGATATTGGCAGAGAGTGAAGAATTCTTGAAGTATATTAATAAAACATGAAACATATTTAGCATGGAGGTTTCATGATATAAAACAAAAACATTGCTGTAAGTCTAATGTTAGCAATGTTTCATTGAATATTCTTAATGAAAGTTAATCCTGCCAATTTAAGCAAAATCATATCTTTTACTTGTTGGTGTACTGTATAATAATTTATAATCTTTACAAAGCAATACATTGTACATCGTGAAAATCTCAAACTCGCTTGGAGATTATCTGAGATGCTTGTAGCTTTGGAGCCTCTTATTATATGCAATTTTCTTTCTAACACACAAAAGAAATAAAAGTATTAAAAGCAAGTGGTGAGGTTTATTTTTGTGGTCCCATCATTGACACTAAATGTGATCCTTTCTGGTTAGGATCCAAAGCTTGGTTTACGTATTTGAAGCATCCCTGAGTTTTTCAGTTGCACTCTATTGAATCACAAGCAGCGTAGAAGCTTTGCCAGCCCTTTGCAACAGTGCCAGGATGAAAGCAGCCACTGAAAAGCATGGTTGGCATTTTTAAACTCAGGACTCACATTCCACCAGCATTCCCTCAGCCTCAGTCTATTGGTCATAAAATAAGGCACCAGTTCTCTCATGCCAGGAGTATGAAAAAAATGTATAGCTGGCAATCTATCTGAAACAATGAAATCCAGAATCTAACGACAGCAACCTTACTGCTGACAAATAGAATGCTAATTAGAATTCAGCATTTTTTTTCTCTATGACAGATGAGGGATGCCCCCTATTGACTCTACCAAGCAAGCTGAAGGAAAGGGTCTCAGCTAGCATACGCTGCAGATTGCAAATTACAGCAAAATCTGTGCCAAGTCCTAGCTCTTCCCTGAACCTGGCACCGAATTTTAAATTGCAGAGAAAAATAAAACACACCACAAGGAGAGACATTTTCTACTTTGCTAAGACTCCAGTATGAACCCTAATGACCCAAGTACATTAGAGTTTTTAATTATTCATTGATAGAACTGAAATGGGAAGATGTACAGTATTCAGTCAGTTGAAACCTCACTGCATAATAATATCCAGTTCAATGTAAATGTTGTATAATAACAGTACATATAATATATATAAAATAATATATAATTGTAGAATCAAATATGTCTCCTCTCTATATCATAGTACTCATGTTACCTACAGTTAATAGCCCAGAATACATGGGATAACAACCTGATATTAGTTAATTCATTCCGTGAAACAAGAGTTAAAATACTGGTAACCAAAATATGTATGCATGAATTATTTTAGAAAAAATGTTGCTTCCAATATAATTTTTTATCATTTTCCATTGTTTATTGGCATTGCTATTAAATATTGTTACATTTATTTATAATACAAAAATGACCTGACACTAATCCTTCAAAAAGTAAGCCGTTTTGAGAAGAGCAAATAGTCCTTGCTTTTTCTACTTACTTGTTTGAGCCAGGAGTTAAACACAGAGCGACTATTTGAAATCAAAGAGTAAAGAGAAAGCAGACTTGGCTTTCTTTCCAAACTATCAACTGCAAAGTCCGCCATTTTTAGAGAACACTTGGCTTCATTTGTGAATCTCGCAAAGCTCATCTCTAAAGTATTGAAAATTGTGAATTGTATAGGTGTGCTATTAGTGGAAAATTATTCTTGGAAGAAACGTTGTCTAAATTGACTTGTATTAATTTATTTCTTCATGGCAACAGCAAATTGGCTTTTACAGATCTGTAGGAACTTAAATTTAATAGTACGTAGCAGGCCGTACTCATGCTCCTGCTGTATTTGGCCGAATAAACAGAAATTGCATGTAAATATTGGATTGCAAAGTATCATTTACAATCCTTAAAATTTTACATTATTATAGTTACTGCAAGGTTTGTTAATCCACCCCCTTCCCCGCTCAGTAAATCAAATAATCACACTTCTTCTTCAAATAGTATTAATAGAATTCAGACAGCTTGCAATCTCATTTCCTACGTTGCAAGAAATATTTATTTCCCTTATGGACAAAAGTCACAGATTGCAGATGCAGCTGTATAGGTGCAAATTGTGTATGGATATTTACTCAAAGAAATATGAGCAATGTACATTCTCTGAAAAAGGCTCCAGCTAATCTTGAGGTAGCGTCAATGTGCGGATACCTCATCTCTCCAGCCTCTATCCACTACTATAAAGCTCCTTCATTCCGCTAAGTAATTAGAATAATACACAGAAAAATACATTTTTTTTCCCAAAGACACACTGTCTGGATTACTCGTGTGAGCCCCAGCCTTTATTAAGCTACTGAGTTTCATTAAACTTCCAAAATCTGAGGGCAAGAGAAAGTGCAGTAGCACAGATTTTGCTTTCATGAGGATTCTGAGCTGAGCCGTCAAAATGAAAAGCTTCTGCACACAGTGACGGACCTCGAGCGGATGAATGACAGATCTATTTCTCTTGCTCTCAGATGAGAGTTGGAGGGGCAGTGACACTTTCTTCCCAAAAACATTGTCACTATCTGACTAGTTCAAGAGCTTTTCATTAGTGTCCCCTCTGTCTGCAAAAAAAACCCACTGTGTGGAACCCGTTATATATTTTTTGTCTATATCGAGAGAACAAAATGGGAAGACTTTGTGTTTTTCACTCCATGGCTGATAGACATGCCTTACACTGAGAATGAGGCTTTTCCCTTTGTTTATCATGAGAATAAGATGAAAAGGCCCATTGCTGTGTCTGAGTGCATAACCACATGGAACATATCTTTCAAAATAATAGTCATGCATTTATATACTTTGAACAAGAAGGGTTCAATCTCTTGCTGTGAGCTATCTTGGCTAATTGTCATATGCAAATGAGAGCAATTACAAAGCTTTTAGGTGAGGATGACAGCTGAGGTTGTCAGTTGAGTAGGCCTCACCTACCTTGTTGCCATAACAACACAGAGGATGGAATCAACAGACAAATGGGAAGAAAAACAAAGTGTTTTTTTTCTTTAGTTTCAGAAAAGAAAATTAAATGGTAATCAGTAATGAGTGCTAGGGAAAGTATATTTTCAATCAGTTAAGAGTGGTCACAAAACATAGCTCGTTCAAATTCTTTTGTTTGTTACAATACATGGAAACACAACAATAGAAAAGCCAAATGCTGCATACATTCTAAATATGAATTTTAGTCACAAATGGATATTTTCTATGGCAATTTATTTCACAATTACTCTTGTGGAAGCTTTCATGAATTATATATGAGTTTCGTCTCTGAATTAGGTGTTATAAAGCTAAATTACAAGAGGCAGTCAGTAATTGAGGTGCCAGTGACACAGACCTACTGAACTAATCTTCAGCAGAGCCATGTGACTGCATCCTAACCAATGGCAACTCCCTGCTGTCAAAAACAGGGCAACTGAGAAAATTGATTTTTCATATGAGCAATATTTGATAGCTTTTGAAATCAAAAATTGAAATTAACTAACCTAATCCCCTTCAGTACAAAGAGCAAATTAAAACTGCAACAGCAAGCCTATTGATAGTGTGAAATACTGCCAAGGTGAATTTGTAAACGTATTTTCAACTGCTTCCTCCTTTTCTTGCTTACTGTGAAGTAACTACACACATAGATTATTTACCTAAAGTGCTGGCTGTGCACTGTTACGAAGGTGGAGCATTCACAAGCTAGGCAAATGAAATTTCCACCCCCTGCAATCAATGAAGTAAACCTGCAAATCTTAATTCTTTCCAGGCATCCAACAAAATAAATGTTTGCCCATCAGAAATATTTGCAGCACGTAACATGAATTTTCAGTAATTATTTGTCACTTGTTCTAATAATGCCTAATTGATTGGCCTGAGAAACTGTTCCAGTAACAGTAGAATCTGTAGAACCCTGAGTTCGAGAGTCAGATATTTCAACAGCAAAGCTCTTTCAAAACGCTTTTCAATGTACAATTCTAACAATGTGTTTTAAATTGTCTACTTATTCATAAGAAATAGAGTTTTTAAAAAATAAAATCCATCTTCTCTTATACTCCTTGATAATCGAAGAAAACCCAGACTGGAAATAACAGATGAATAAGCATTGTCTCCTCATAAAACTGTGAGAACTTTAATATGTTTCTAACAAAACAGATGCAGGCCTTTAAATTAACCTGTGCGATATTAGTGGCAGTATGATGCATTTCTATGGAATTTCTTTGTCTGCTGCTTCATGGATGCATTAAACCATTTAAAAGAAAATAAGTTATTTTCTCAATCACAAAAGCAGCATAGTAAGCATGTTACAAATTCACAGATTAAAATAGCACAGCATAATTTTAGGGCCATCATTTGGCATGCCAATATCTAATGTAATGGATACTAAATTACAATATTTTAATTTAAGTATTTGCTTTGACTGTTCTTTATACAAGTGAAGCACAATTGTCAAGAAGTACTGTATATTTAACATGAGCTTGCATAAGCTATTATTTATGATAAGATTTTATAATTTATTGTACATAATATTGCAATATGTGTTTAAGTATGCTCTGCAAATAGTTTTTCTGTCAAGTCACTGTGTTATGCAGATCAAATAGGTCATAGTTGGCATGGTCTCAGTTATCTGATCTGAAATGGGGTAGCAGCAGGTGGATTACATTTGACTTCAGTGGCCCTAGATTGGGCACTGATGTAGAGTTAGCTTTAATTACAGTAGATAAACGAAGGGCTCAGATGCTGAATTAAATTTCACTAACATGAATTGGTTGGTACAAATCGGCCAGGCTTCCTGCAGCTAATTTCTGCCCAGTGATGTTTGCAGGGAATTGATGTATATCGACAAGTAGAACTTCAGTTGGGAGATAAAATAAAGCCGCAGATTTTTTTTCAAGTCATTCTGCAAAATAAACCTCAGCTAATTAGTGGCTTGCAGCTATTAAAATGAGGAAACAATTGGACTCGGCTGTGATGCCCCCTCAGCGAAATAGCCTGCCAATCAATGTCAGGGCACACACGTGAAGAATTGCCACTTGGAAAATGAGCAAGGCCACGGATACTACGCTTCAACTGGGAGGCAATGCGGAGGGGAGAAAATTGGCCGGGAAACAAATCTGTACACTTAATCTTTAATTAAATGGGATTTGGGCAACCAAAACAGGCTGGATAATTATGCCAACCTGTTCTCAGCTTATCTTCATTGTGTACTGAATCAAGATGCCCCTTTCACCAGTGCCCTCAATTGGTTTCCAATTGACAATGAAAACCTGTGGTGATTTGGAGAGGGGGACTTTGGTAGGGGGGAGGGGTGTGGGGGGATTTGGTTGTTTGAGCTACGCGGAAGATTCAAATATTGGCATCTCCTTCCCACAAAAAGGTCAAGCTCCTCTCATTCATGTGAGAGGGCTTCAATTCAACATCCCAGCCCTTAGCTTATCTAGTTTAATTGAAGCTAACTTCACATTATCCATCAAAAGTTCAAATCCTGACAGAGATTTGTTATGTGGTAAAGGAAGGACATCACTATCACAGCAAGAACCATCAGCCCATGTCTTTGTGCCAAAGTTGAAGGAAGCTAATTATTTTCTTCCAGATATTGTAGTCAGCTAGTTAACCTCATCCCATTTAGACTGGGTGAAATTGGCCATCACGTAATTTTTCTGGGCAGCTCTGAATGTCTTGTAGCAGTCATGTTGCTTTTTGTTTGTTATATTTATTATCAATTATGTGACAATTTCATCATTAGATCATTTGAAAGTGTCTGTTGTGGTGCATGAAATGTGACATTTTCAGAGTACTGATTTACTGAGTATTGGCAGTGGACTGGAACAGTTCGGAGCCCCCCTGTCTGTTCTGAGATTCAGGAGAACAATTGCAAAAAATCACTAGGTGGGAGAGGGTTAATGATGGAGGAGAATAATTGTTCCTTCAAGGGAGTTACCTAAAGTAGCAGCTTCTGTCAATCACAACACAAGACAGGAAAACATTACTTCCACTAGGTAGAGTACTTAGCAAAGCTAATGAGGAGGAAGAAAGCTTATTTCCTCCAGAGAGTCAACTAAGGTAGTGTCATGGAGTTAGCTAGGGTACTGTTTCTGGTCAGCGCTGGCAGGAAGACTCAAGAGGGAGGCACTTACTCCAATAGGTGGTGTAATAAGGTAATCAGTCCTGACAGTTGGGAGCAGGAGAAAGAAACTTATTCTCTCTGGAGAGTTTTTAAATAGAGTTCAGGTGAGACTGTGTGTCTCTTCTTACAGACAAAGAAGTTAGGTCTGAGAGAAAGGTCAAGGAGCCTCCAGCACCTCCAAATCTCAAGGTAGGTTTGGTAAACTACAATTACCAACTGTAGCAAATAATTTAATCACAAGATTATTAACTTGTATTATTTCATATCAATCAAGAGCCTATAATTGATGCCAAAACAGAAACAAAGCAGGCATGAGAATACATGCTGGGCATTAACTTATATAATGCAGTTAGCATTTTAAATCGCAAATGGAGCAGATCTCTAGAAATAAAAAAAGTAAGTCGCTTCTGAAAGGAGGTAACAAATTGGGAGGAGGAGGAGGAGGGAAGTAATTTGACATTGCCTTAAACTGCTCAAATTCCAACTGCTTCTAGCTGATCAAAGCAGCACTGAAGCAGTCATGGAGATTCTACAGCCCACACTATCTCCCCCTCACATCTAAAGGCGGGTGCATTGAAACTGAGAAGAGAACAATGGAAGAAAGTGAGGGGAAGAAAATATTCAAACAAAGGAAGCTTAAAAGTAAAAGGGCTAAGTTTTTTCCAACCATAAATGGCAACCCCCTTTTTTTGAAGCATTTTTGAGACTGCAAAAATATCATTATACTGTGTCAACCAACATCAAATGTACTTTTCACCATAATGCTAGAAGAGATTTTCAGCAGTCATTTCAACTTGCTAATTTCTATTTGTAATGAATAGAAAAAGAAAGGATACCAATCGAATTTGACATGTTAGGTTACTTCTACAGGTTAACAAATAATAATTTTAAGATTTCAAAGTCAAGCCTATGAATCATTGTTGCTGATAGTAAACATATGAAATTTAGCACGAGCACTAAAATAGTGAACTGGCAAAATTTAATAATCATGTTAAGCATTTGTCTGCTAATGTTGATCACAGTAATTCACAAATCCACATGTTAAAATTACTACGCATCCCTATTAAGCTCCTGGTCTTATTTTCAACTAAGTGCAATTATTTCCTATGTGTTTTCCCAACATGACCTTACAGTGAAAGTACTTTATTGACCATAAAGCATTTTGGGATTCCAAAATTATGAAAGATGCTATATAAATGCAAGTACTTCTTATTTTAAGTTTTAATTACACTGCACATGCAAGGCTTCATTGCTGATATTGCCAACTTACCATTCGAGTCTTCAGTGAATATTACAGGTCAGACAGATGGCAAGGAAGCTCTCTGAGTCTGTTTTCCATTTCTTTTAATGGAAAAGAAGTTCAGCTGATTTCTAGAATGATGGCTCAACTAACCATTTGGTTTTAAGCAGCAGCAATAAGCTGAAAGTCACCTTTGACAACTGTCTGCTTACAGTACATGCACATAATGCTACAGATTGTCTCATTCTTTGGATGCCCACCAGACGCATCCAAAATGTTCTGCTGTAACGCTTTTATCTCAGATTTTCAACATTGCAGTTTTGTTTTAAAAGCAATCATCTTGTTGAACCTGTTTTACTGTTTGCCATCTTAACCTTGCACTCAAGAAGCCACTTTTAAGTTGAAAGCTTCCATTCAGTGTGTTAGGTTACTGGTTCTAAAAAGGTGAACAGAAAATTCAAACAGATCAGATAAATGAACATATTTTTAGGTACACACTATTGTGTTAAACTGCTTCTAGGTAGATGGTTTGCTTCTAAATTGTGAAAGAAAACTTCTAATGTTGGACCATGACTAGTCTAACAAGTAGAAAAGGAACTAAAATGAAATCAACAATTATAAAAGCAGTCCAAGATAGTGTAATGAGGTAAATTTAAGGATTGTAAAGAGACTGGTATAAATTTTATGAGACAAGTTTGAAGGGATTAAAGCAGTAACCCAAAGGTCAGTGTTGCTCATGTGTGACTCTACACAGAGAGGATAATGACTGAGGAATTCACAATCAGACTAGGTGTGCTTTGTAATAAGGTAGATGTGGCTGCTTGAGGTCCAGTTCAAATAGTACAAAGCATTTCTATGGAGTAATAATAAACTGTGAGTGTGACAAATTCTCCTTCTATTCTTTTGATCCTTTTCTGAATCTACTTAATTGCTTAACATTGTGCCAGATAGGATACACTTAAAGTAATGCAGTGAAACATTTGATTTTTATGCAGTGAGACATTTCACTGTTTTAATACTTGGGACCAATAATATTTAAGCTGCATCAGTATGTGAATTTAAAATTTAGAATATATTCAGAGTTTAAAACCAGGAGCAAATGCTCAGTCTAGTCTATCATATGAATGCTTAGAAAGTGACCTGAGCAAAAACGAATTATGCAGCTTAAAAAGTGTGGCAGAGCTTTGACCCGGGGGTGGGGGGTTGGGGGGGGAGAGGGTAGTGAGGGTTAAGTGCACAACTATAATTAGCCCAAAAGACTATAGTTTGTATCTTTTTCCACCCATGAAACATCTCTCCCTAATAAATCCCAGTCCAGCACACAGGCTCTATTCTCACCAATAATTAAATGTAGCCATCCTCAAATGTGGCAAAAGTGAGGACTGCAGATGCTGGAAACCAGAGTTTAGATCAGCATGGTGCCGGAAAAGCGCAGCAGTTCAGGCAGCATCCAAGGAGCAGGAGAATCGACGTTTTGGGCAAAAGCCCTTTATCAGGAATAGAGGCAGGAAGCCTCCAGAGTGAAGAGATATGGAGACTTCCTGCCTCTATTCCTGATGAAGGGCTTTTGCCTGAAACATTGATTTTCCTGCTCTTCAGATGCTGCCTGACCTGCTGTGCTTTTCCAGTCCCACTCTGATCTATCCTCAAATGTGATTATTTGGTGACTCTGAATATTGCTACCAGATATTCAGGTAGGCAGGAAACACAGCAGTTTTGTATGTTTCGTTTTATTCTTGTCGGTGAGATCTGCCCTATATTTTTTGTTGCTTTTAATTGATTTTGACAATGTAAGTCATGCTAAGAAAAATTGATAAGCTTTCCCGACTGCATGTTCTGAAGCACACTGCCTGCAGAATTTGGCATTGCAGCATCACTGATTCTGAGAGTCAGTGGAGGATGGTGTCTCTTCCTCCACTGGTGTCAGCTGCAGCCCATGCCAATCACCAACTTTTTGAGGGCAGTAGTGTATCTGGTACTTGTGACAAAATCTTGTAGAGTGGATACATCATCACATTAAAGTCTAAACGCCAATTCAACATCTGACAGGTCCTGTTAATACCCTATTTTAAACTCACAAAGCCAAACGTTCAGCTTTGACAAAGTTGTTTTGGACTCGAAATGCCAACCTTGTTTCTACCTCCGCAGATGCTGCCCAACTTGTTGAGTTTTTCCAGCACTTCCTATTTGTTTTTCAGATCCCCAGCATCCACAGTGTGAATATGCATTTGGCTGCACAAATGAGCCTCATCTACTTTCAGGTGACAGTGGCTGCTTGCGACAGAGGTTACTCATTCATCATGTGGTTGATAACGTTGTTACAACATCGACCACATCTGATCTGCAGGAACATCTCAGTGACAAGAGGAAATCATAGAATCCCAACAATGTGGGGCAGGCCATTCAAACCACTAAGTCCATCTCACCCCCCTCGGAAGAGCATCCCACCCAGACCCATGCCCCTATTCAATCACTGTAACCCTGTATTTCCCATGGCTAATCTAACAAGCTTGCACATCCCTGGACACTTTGGGCAATTTAGCATGGCCAAAACACCTAACCTGTGCATCTTTGGACTGTGGGAGGAAACTAGACCACCTAGAAGAAACCTACGCAAACATGGAGAGGATGTGCAAACTCCACACAGGCAGTTAGCCAAGGCTGGAATCAAACCTGGGTTCCTGTTTCAGCGAGGTTGCAATGCTAACCACCAAGCCACCATGCCACCCCATGGACAAAGTCAGAGACATCCAAAACATCATCACTCAGGGCAGGCTTCCTGTGTGAATGACTCTTTGGATTCTGTTTCTCCTTAAGAATCCTCCTTTATAGTCTTCACCCTTATTTCTCAGTTAGCAATCTTAGCAAAAATCCTGAAAAAAACATCAAACCTAGAACATTACAGTGCAGTACAGGCCCTTCAGCCCTCGATGTTGTTACAACCCATGAAATCAACCTAAAGCCTATCTATCCTACTCTATTCCATTATCATCCATATGTTTTTCCAATGACCATTTAAATGCCCTTAAAGTTAACGAGTCTACTGCAGTTGCAGGCAGTGCATTCCATGCCCCTACAACTCTCTGACATCTGTCCTATGTCTACCACCCCTCAATCTATGTCCCCTCATGCAAGCCATCACCATCCGAGGAAAAATGCTCTCACTGTCCACCCTATCTAACCCTCTGATTATCTTGTAAGTTTCTATTGTCGCATCTTAACCTTCTTCTCTCTAACAAAAACAGTCTCAAGTCCCTCAGCCTTTCCTCATAAGACCTTCCCTCCATACCAGGCAACATCCTGGTAAATCTCCACTACATCCTTTACATTGCTTCCACATTCTTCCTGTAATGGAGTATTCCTGTACGCAATACTCCAAGTGCAGCCACACCAGAGTTTTGTACAGCTGCAACATGACCTCATGGATCCGATACTCAATCCCTCTGCCATTAAAGCTAACACACCATCTGCCTTCTTAACACACACCACAAATCAACCATTCTCCAATAACTTAATTCAAAAGCACCTTCAATATTTTAATCAAACTCAGGCATTCAGCTTTATGCACCCTCTGCCTTGAGTACTCTGATACAGTACTTTAATGCAGTTCTTCCCAAATGGCACATTTGACGAAAGCTTGCAGATATTCTGTGAGTGACACTGTGGATGGCTTTGCAGATTGTCCTTGAATGTCCTCTGGGCCTGAGTAGGGGTGGCAGCTGCCTGGACTAGTTAGCTGAAAGGCAATAGAAAGTAATGGGAGCACAATGGAGAGTTATCAGACTCTGACTGGTTGACTGTTCTTGCTGGGCAGAATTTTCACCAATGGCATTCAAAACCCCACAGAAGGCCTTTGATGATAGTCTGTTAAGATTCCAAATGGACCTCTAATGGAATTGGGGTTCCATGTATTTGTTTGGTCTCGTGGGTGAGATCACCCATTGGGCTGGTTTCGGACATGCTATTTTTCTGCATTTCCATTTTCATGGTCAGGCCAGGCAACAGGTCTTGGGTCTCTGCCAGCCGCGTCTGAGTTTTACACTCTGGTCTCCATGGTGAAAAACGTCAATGACATTCTCCATTCTACCAGAGTAAGTGCCACCATTTTTTCTCTGCTAGCTCAGGCTCCCTCTATCTCTGCTACTGCACACCTTCCACCAAGGCTAGTACTCTACCACCCTCACTAATGCGTGCAAAATCTTCACCCTCTCCTGCCTCAACCCATTCACCCTACATGCCCTCTGTGCTGCCTGCTCAATCACTTGGGACAACATTCCCCAATCTGCACTAATGCCAGCCATTTTAATCTCTCTCAATCCCTCTCTTTTTCTTGTTGTTGGAGAAAACATTTCATAATAGGGCCATGTATGCCAGAATGGGTGGTGGGACACCCAGCATTTGGCTTCTCATCCCTTACAAAGAGAGGATTTTGAATGTTGCTTCCAGGACCAGGACAATTTCTATGCAGCTATTAAAATGTCCATGTCTCACCATCTGAGTAAGAAATGTGGTTCATGGTTGTGCTTACCTCCAAATACCCCCATTGTCAATGTATTCTTAACAGGTCGCAACATTTACACTTTGATCATGGCACATTCTCTTTCAATTCCTTCAAGTATCAAAGGGAGGGCCACGGGTGTGGACTTGTTGGGCCGAATGGCCTGTTTCCACACTGTAGGGATTCTATAATTGTATGATGATTCTATGATATCCACAGTCAAGAGGACAAGATACCCCTCCCCCCCTTTGTGGAAGAAAGCATGAACACTTCAGAGGAAGCACCAGTAGGGCTACCTACTACACCATCCACGAGCTCAGATATTGATACAGTGGTGGAACCATTAGCCTGACTAGAGCCAGGAGTGACTGCTAGTGTGCACACCACTACTAGCTTGCAGAGGAAGAAAAGTCCCGGTTCCCAGACATTCAGAGGACTGCCAGACATCAGGCACCTGCACAACCCCAAGTAGGAGATGGATCCCACAGGTGTTAGCCATTCATGACTTGCATGAGCAGAAACAGGAGCTGCCAGCAGGTCTTTTGATCACACTGATGAACTTGACACAAAGCAACTTGCTTGGGCCCTTGCTGCCTCAGGCACATGAATGTCTGGCTGCCTCCATGGTCAGGTTAGTGGTTGCCATGGAGAGTCAAGATTTGAGTGGTGCTGGAAAAGCACAGTAGGTCTGGCAGCATCCGAGTAGCAGAAAATCGATGTTTTAGGCAAAGGTCCTTCATCAGGAAAGGCTTGGAAAGGGTTAGGGACAAGGATTTGCACTACACACAATGGGCTAATGCCTAAGGTTCACAGAGCATATATTACTTAGCATTCATGTACGGATGCCCAAGTGAATTTGTTGCCCTTTTGCCTGAAATGTCAATTTTCCTGCTCCTAGGATGCTGTCTGATCTGCTGTGCTTTTCCAGAACCACTCTAACCTTGACTCTGATCTCCAGCATCTCCAATACCCACTTTATCCTGGTTGCCGTGGAGAACCATGTCCAGCAGTTTCAGAGACTGGTGGATGCATACACAGATCTGCACTCCATTGCTCTAACCAATGGTGCTCCCCACCAACCCCAAAACAACTGGCGGATGAGGGACCTTGAATTCACTCTGAGTATTTCTTCCTCACAAGGAGATGGGCATCTAGCCAGAGGAGGAACCCCCAAAAGGGTCCCAGAACTATCCTACCAGGACAGTCCAGAGATGGCTGGACCTTCCAGCTCTTCCACCCTTCTGGACAGAAGTGCCCAGAGTCACCTGATCAAGCCTACAAGGTTAATGGGCTTCACTTTCAGGCAGGATCCCTCCACCCCAACTGCAGAATGGAGGATTGCAATGAGCTGCAAAAGGAAGCAAAGAAAAAAGAACACCTTGGGAGGGCATATGTGTGATGCCAATGTAAAAAGGATGTCACATATTCAAATGTATGTTCACTTTTCTTTGTCAGCTGTGTCTGTGTCTATCTAGTCTTTCATAGAATCGATTTATTATATTCTATGAAGTGGTCAAGAGAGTTTGGGGACAAGGATTTGCATTACACACAGTGGGCAAATGCCTAAAGTTTACAGAACATGTATTACTTAGTATTCATGTCCGGATACCTGAGTAATGTGTTGCCCTTTGAAGGGCCTTTCATCACTCAAAATTGAAGCGCTCTCCTGGACAGATGGAAACACGTACCCTGCTTATTCTGGGTGTAGTCGCAGCTATTTTTGTTTCTGTAAAACACTTGTTATTTACAACATGATGGAAGGCAGTCAACCCCAGGTCAAAGGTGAACAAATGAGAGTTGGGCATGATGGAAGGCAGTCTGGAAGCAGTGAGCTTTAGGTGCAGCCATTTATTAATGGCGTATTCTGAAATGTAAACTTTTTTTGGCATCCCTCCCTGTCAAACCCATAAGCTGGAACATCACCAGGTCCCCAACCAACCCATTTATCCAAACTTCACTTTAATGCCCCGGTCCCAGGCAAATCAAGTGAACACGCTGGAACACTGTCCCTCCAGGGAACTGCTGATTGCATATGAACTTTTCCCTTCCACGTTACCCCACTCCCTTCCATGGTCTCTTATTTCCTCCCTATTATAGATATTTCAAATCAACCTATTCAGATATGTTATGGCACATCTCTAGAGCAGGTGGGATATGACACAGGCCTCATGGCCCACAGGTATGAGCATTACCCCAAGAGTCACTCCTCCTTATATATTGAGTTGCCTCCCTTCTCAATTATAATCCCACCCGCATCCCAACATTATGCCTCAAATCCTTACAATTGACTTCTCCAGCTTCCCTGCTGCAGTTGTGACACCCATTAAAGCCTCCTTGACTTTTAGTAACTGGACCCCTGGGACAGACCATAGTCCAATGTCTTGATCAACCTAATGGGACATCCTTGAATGCTGAATGACTCTTGACTGTGTACAATTCCTGACTGTGTCCTGTAATTCCATGGACTGGCTACATTGGATCCACATGGGCGATAGCCTCAAGCTGTAGATGTAAGGATCCCTTGGCCTGATGGCCCCAAGCAAACCTCAAGCCTGATATTGGAGGCTGTTCTTGACATTTTGAGCTGACACCCTCCATGAAGGATGCCTCTTTCAACTTGACTGAGGATTTCCAATGAGATGTGCTGGTGCATTCCAAAGTTCTGACATTAATGTGCAGAACCATGCTGTAAGTGGATCGGAGATAACTTGAATATGTGAAAGGCCGGTGCTCATGCACATGGCCTGAGAAGATTGTGCCTGATGTCCAAGATGGAGGTTCAGAGGAACAAGCACCAATATTAGATCAACTAGATTCGATTAGATTACTTACAGTGTGGAAACAGGCCCTTCCATCCAACAAGTCCACACCGACCCGCCGAAGCGCAACCCACCCATTCCCCTATATTTTACCCCTTTACCTAACACTATGGGCAATTTAGCTTGGCCAATTCACCTGAACTGCACATCTTTGGACTGCGGGAGGAAACCGGAGCACCCGGAGGAAACCCACGCAGACACAGGGAGAATGTGCAAACTCCACACAGTCAGTCGCCTGAGTCGGGAATTGAACCCGGGTCTCTGGCGCTGTGAGGCAGCAGTGCTAACCACTGTGCCACCGTGCCGCCCACAATTCTATTCTAGCTGAAGTGCCTCCACAATTTTGGCATGATCTCTTTGCCCTTACATTCTTTGTTGTTATTAATAAACCCCTAGGATAATGTGTGTCTTAACTGTTCACTCTACTTGTCCTCCCTCCTTTAGTGATTATGCACATACACAACCAGGTCTTGTCTCCTGCACACTGTTTGAAGTAGAGCTCTTTATTTTATCCTCTATTTCCATACTTTTCCTACAAAGATGTACCACCTCACACTTCCGTGTGTTGAGGTTCAGCTGCCACTTTTCAGCCTACTGCTCCAACTTGTCAATATTACTTTGTAGATTTACACTGTTGTCCTTTCAGTTGTCATTGCTTTAGAGTTTTGTACCATCTGTAAACTTGAAAATTATCTGCTCAGATAAAATTTATCAGATATAGCAAAAGGCCCATCATTGACCCTTGGGGAACTCCACTACAAACCTTTCTCCAGCCCTGAAAAAATATCCATGAACTATTATTATTTTTTCTATCCCTTATTCAATTTTGTACCCTTTATTAAACATGTGGTTGCTGGGTTGCAAACCACAAAATGCATGCTCACTTCTGTTAGACACTGGGAAGGAATGTATTGCAATCATCACCCCTGGACTTTATCTAATTTTTTGCCGACCTGATATGCATGAATAATGGTGAAATGAGTTGAAGTGCTAAATCTTATACTTGGTAAAGGATTCTACCTTCTCAGCTTTTGTAGGTCCCTGGGCTGATTGGGTTGATTATTGTCCACATTCAATTGGACCAATGTTCTCATGTGAGATCACAAAATTAGCTGCAATTTCCTCACAGAAGCAGGATCAACAGCATCACTCCACAACAGGTAAACAATCATTGATTCCACGTAGTCACTTTCCTTGAAATGATAGCGACAACTCATTTAAATCCTGGCCACAGGGTGGGAAGATGTTGTAACCATTTCTCAGAAGATAAATCTTTGAATAATTATGAGACTTCATTTGGATGGCTTTGGAGATGTCAAACTCCGATGGATTTCCATCTCATTTTGAAAAGATTTTGAATTGGCTATTTTTGATTCTTTTTATGAATGAAAATTTGGATGTTTTGCTTTGAGAAAGTCAGTTATATTTGAAAAAATTCTTGACTATTCAATTCTTGAGCATTAACTAGAGAATCATGCAAATCCTGATGCCTTAAATAACATTGTCAAGTAAGAGATGTATTAATTGAAACATTTCACTTATATGTAGACATAGATAGGGTATAAATTGATAGTTGGTAAACATCTTTCTTCATATTAGGTTGCAACACAACAGTGTGTGGCTGGAGATAATGCAATAATGTCTCCACACGGCTGCTGAGACTATAGGGAAACAGGGAAATCTTGAATTCGAACATCAACGGGCAACAGATTACATCTAGCCTCACAAGTACAGAGACAGTGCTAATTTGCATGATCTAAAGAAGCAATATTCCAATGAGCAAGTGATCATTAGGAGCAGATTCCTAGGGGAGATAATGGATGCAGATAATCTTATTCATTCAAATCAAATCAGATTTTTTTCAGAAAATAATATTAAAAAGTAAGTTGTTTTATAGTTGACGAAGTTAACCTTCCTTATGAGGAGCAGGTGACGATTGATCTATTGTTTCCACAGTGTCCCACAGCTGGAGCTTTCCTAAGCTAATATCTGGATTCTGTGTACTCATTTGTTGTGATTTATGAATGACGTTATGGATGTATATACAATGATTCAATAATGTAAAAGACATACTTGGTGGATTGTTGTATTTATTGCTGAGCAATTCTAATGTGCCCCTTGTGGATAACTTCATGTTTAAACTTTTCCATTCAAATGGCAATGCTCCACAGAAAAACACTCATTGGAAAATACTCCATAAATAGAAGAAATGGAATATCAAGCTTCATTTGAGTGAGTACTTTGGGGCAATATCTTATAGTGAGACAGAATAGAAAAATGTAACAGCAACTCATTGATAACTGGTTAAGTGCCATTAGTACATAAAAACATCTAGCCTCAAAGAAAGGCTGCTGGCCCTGTACCTGTTGATGTTTTGAAAGAGCTACTCAATTTGTCTCACTCTGTGAGTCTTTGACCTGCAAGTTTATCCTTTTCGAGTTATTAGTCTATTTCCCTTTTGACATTTAGTATTGAATCTGTTTCCACCTTCTTTCAGACATATTCCATATCAGGACAACTCTCATGGAAAAGCTTCAATCTTACTTTGGTCCACGTTTACCAAAGTTGGGAAGTTAGATGTCATGGAAGGCACAACATCACAGAACAATACTCTGTGACAATACTTGCAAAGACAGTTCACTACTAGTTGCATGCAAAGATAACCTCACTGTTCAATGCTGCCTAGACTTTCATGTTGTAATGTGGAGATTGCTTGCACCTAAGATAGTGTGACAGTAATCACTTTGTGAATGGTTGTGTCATCAGCAAGACGATGAACATCTGCTTACTAATAATGATGAGATTCAGAATGCCAAAAAAAAACACTTGCTCAAGGGACTGTAAATATGAAAGATGAAGCTTTGTTATTGTACGACACCTTAGTTTAAATAACGGCTTGCAATTCTCAGCATTGAAGCTTAGAATATACAACACTTCAAATTAGTAAATCTATTCAGTATAAAATATGCAAATATTGTTTTTTGCGTAATTTATCATCAAGTCAAATGTGTTAGCAGATGTAATTCACAACAGCTGTCCACTAACTTCAATTCTTTTCTCCTAGGTTCAAATGCTCATAAAAAAATGCTCAGTATAGAAGCAAATTACTGCACATGCTGGAATTCGCACTGAAAACAAAAAAATGCTGAAAATCACAATGGGTCAGGCAGCATCATAGAGAGAGAGAGAGAGAGCAAGCTAATGTTTCAAGTCAAGATGATATTTCACCTGACAAAGGAGCAGAGCTCCAAAAACTTGTGATTTCAAATAGATCTGTTGGATTACAACTTGGTGTCATGTGATGTTCTACTTTGTCGACCCCAGTCTAACATCAGCACCTCCACATAATGGATGCTATACTCATCATGCCTGATCCAGGCAGTTCCAAGACCCTCAATTCCATCTCTAATGACCCATCATAAACCCTATAGTGGGAAATGCTACTTCCACCTAACACAAATAAAGGGCTCTTAGGCACCCCTTTACCAGGCTGTGTCACGTCAATTGCTATTAACCCATGATACATTGCACAGAAGCAATGAATCATATAATAGTGACAACAAATTGGAAGAAAAAGTTTTACAATTAAAAAAAAATCTCATTTATCCATACTTCTACTTAAAAACAAACAGATGTGACAATTATGCAAAGATTTAACGTATCAGTAGCAGAAACTATAAACACTTGAAGCATTTCCATCTTGTAAAATCAAACAGTGTACATATGACAGCAAAGATTAGGTAGACAACGTTGTTAAACAAACAACATTTTCACTGAGGTTTAGATATTTCAACAGTTTAATGGATGTTTAGGCTCCCAGCCAAGTGCCATTATGCATTCTTGGGTGATAACCTAGACAATCATACCTGAACCAAAGAGAAAACTGCTTGAATGGCAGCTTTGCCTCACTGACCTATGCTGGCAACTGCACAATGTTCATTTATATAAGTACTGAAGTACTTGCCGTTACTGCTAATGATACTCAAAGGAGGCTGGATGATTGACATTATTATAGGCATTTAGGAAATAAAAAGTACTCAACTGCTCTTTTTTATACACAGAAAGCTATTTACACATTTATTGTCACAATGGGGTATATTTCAGTGCAAATTGGATGAATAGGAATGAAAGTGTAGCTGCCTCACAGGAGGATACATGAGTGCCATAGATGAAGGGGCTGGTAGTGGCAAATAACCTGTCATGGGGGGAATTGAGGTCCCATTGGGTTGGGTGGTGGCACATCTTGAGAGATAAGAATGTTTAGGTTTACCCTTCAAATATTTTCTTCATGCAGACTATGGCCATGACATTTGTGAGGTGCTGTGGACCATAGGCCTTGAAACGATGGCATGGATCCAGGGCATGTGACAACCCTGGTGAAAATCTGAAATCCTGGGGGTGGAGCTGGAACTTGACTGCCATCTTCAAAGAATAGACAAGGCATCCTGATTCGGTTAAAATCTATGCCATTTTATTACATAAATCCCTCAATCAATCATCCTGCTGTACTGTGCAAAGCAAACATTTGTCTGATCATTTTAACATTAGCACTGAAACTTGTCTTTTTTTATGTACTTGTCATTTGATTGACTTGATATTTGACTCAGCCTTACTGAGTTTGTGCACCTCTAAGTTTTGATTTCATAACCTATCTTGCAAGGATGTAGCAATTGACAAGTTAGAGCATTCATATTCTTTCTCTTGATAAACAGGTTTATCCAAATTGATATGGAAGATACCTTGGTCACATTTTTTGGACTAAATTACAATGACCTTTTCCCAAGTTGATCAAAAATAGTTATTCAGATTTCATATCTATATCAATTCAATAAATCTAATGATAATTGGAAGATGTTTGTTCATCTACTTCAAAATTAACTGCATCAATAAAGTGCTGGACAAGGAATGGATACTTCTGGAGGTGATATTTACATGTTCTGAGCAAGTTGACCATAATTAATTCAAAGTATGATGAACTATATCTCTCAGGAAATGGTCTACCAAAAATAGTGAACTTTGGACATTTCTGCATGTAAAGGCTTGACTCATGGGAATGCAATCAAAAGTTAATGTAGCAAACTTTTCAGTAACTGACACCTTTGAAACGAGGACTGTGCCACTTGATCAAGTATTCCAGATAATCAAGAGGTACGCATAACCACATTAAACCCTGGCTAAAGGAATCTTCAAGACATCAGCATCCCTCAAACAATCTATGTAAAAACACCAGCAGACCGCCTACAATCAATGTAAAAACACACAGCAAGTAATGGAAGCTTAATACAGGGGGTATATACATCATTTATTTACAGCAGAAATACTCGGACAACGTGGTATTTGAGGTACAAAATATTTTGCTGGTTTATCAAGGATGTCAGTTGATAAGGTGCTGATTAAAATACAGTTTAATGTAAAAGGATTATGGGACTTGAGTATTGCTGATATAAGGCATTCTGTCTAAATGTTTAATCTTTCAAGCAGCAGGACAATTTGCAAGAACACCAATTTTAAGGAAAAAAGAACAAAATTTTCTGCCAAAGAGGAGAGCGTTGATGGATTGGCAAATAGATTATGATTGGAGGATCCCATGCTGATTTAAACAAGCCTTCCAGTTAACTGTTAATCATGGTTAAATGGTGTTTTCTCCCATAACACTCAACAGCATTCACTTGCCAACCAATGAACACCTACCTCTCATACAGAGTAAATGTTGGTTTGCCCCAGAAATTGGCATTCGTAACAAAATGCGTCTCTTTAAGCAATATTTGGAGTTTGGCAGCCAATATAATCCATGAAAAACTTACAGTACTTCATTCAAGTGAATTAGACTTTGGACAAAGTCAAAACATAATGTAAATCTGTTGGTTCTAAAATGGATGCTTGTAAAGTCATACTTTACCTGTTGTTAGCATGTTTTGGTTATCTCAAACTTAGTCTTGAAAATATGATGCATTAACTGCAGTATTCTGGTCATGCTTAAGGTGACCAAAGTGAACAAAACCTCTAATGATAAGCATGGTGTCTTGCAAAAGAGCAAAGTAGTTAGCAACTGAAACTACACAGAAGCATATAAACCTGTACGGATTACCAGTCTGAACCTGAGCCACATCTTCCAATTTAGTTCCATCAATGAAAGCAGAAATGATTGTTCACTTGTTCCAAGAATAAGATTTCATTTTAACAGGGATTTTAGACTAAAGGTATTAATTAATATGTACTCATCTTCAGTCCATTTTGCAGAAGCATCTCAAATTAAATGATTACTTGATAAATGATTTTCTTTTGCTCAGATAGATAGCTATAGACATAGAAATATATCCATCTTTTTGTTCAGTAAAGTATTAAGACTTTTTTCAGTGGAAATCATGTTGCTTTATGTGGTCTATTCTTTTGTCAACATTATTCTTTATTTGGAATTCTATTGTGGAAGAATAAGATGTTTCTGTTCAGTGAGAAGACAAAGAGGAAATGAAGCTAATTCTACAAAAAAAAATTGATACACATCTGAAAAGTAACCAGCAACTAAGTCTGATAATATTTCAGACATTTTACTTTTCCAATGCATTATATAGAATGTCTCACAGCAAAACTAGAAATTTATGACCTTACTGTGAAAGATTACTTAATGAGACTTAATGGTAATAACAATTGACACAATTTATCTCCACACTATTTCACAATCTTTTAAATAAAGCTACTGAATTCCACCATGCCTCTCCAGCTCTGACAATATTATTTTGAACAGCAAAAGTAAGAAAACATATTTTCCATCCAGCAGAGGGAATTTAAATGATATGCAATTAGAAACTCATATTCTGTAGGCCTTCCAGCATTGTTCGAGTGGCATTCTGGGAAGCAATGTAAAAGATTGGCATGCAGGCAACGACACAACTAACCTCCCTATTCATTTTTACTATTATTTCTTAACATATTTAATATCTGGAGAATGATGATATTGAAAGGGTTATCAGGGCAGTTACAATAAGCTGTTGTGGTTCGTAGGACTCAGCTAAAGTGTTATGGTTTTCCAACTGCCTTGGCCTGTGATAATATCTTCCACCGTGCTTGCATTATATATCTTGGCTGACAACATCAGCGTACATACCAGTACCAGAGGTAAAACAGTGAAATTGTAATGCACAATATATCAAACTCAAGGCTGAACAATTAAATCACGCACTCTTGTTTACTCTTTTGCTTGAGCGCTGTTACAAAAATCTGTAGAGGTTTACTTTTTAGATTCAAAATCACTTGAGTATCTTGAAATAAAAGGTTAATATTCTGGATTAATGAAACAAAAGGACCTTTGTAATTTCATTGTGTTGTCATTTTGTTATATTGTGGAAAGGGAAGGTCCATAAGTTGATTAACATTCGGGCAAAAACATGCTGCATATCCTGTAAATACAGACTGCTGTGTTCTTTTTAAAAGAGGACTTTGATCATCTATGTGTATTTCTTTTTGAAAATTTTATTTTTATCCTTTTTCAGTGGAATTTTATCTGTGATTAAAAAAATAAAAAACAATTTATCACCTTGAGAGGAAAAAAATCAAAGGCCCTTAAAGATCACTGAATAATTTAAAAAATGTTAAGCCAGATCTGGGTGGACAAACTGAACCCAAATAAATGGGGGAATGCTAGAAGTTTTTTTCTGAAGGGAAAATAACATCTCCGCCACATCCAAATAAATGTAGTTTTAATTATTCAGTTTGAAGAAGGCCAAGGTCACTATGTAAGTATTAAGGCACATCACTCAAACAATTTCAAATCCCAATATTTAAGCATATTTCATTGTAATATTTCAAATCAATATTTCTTGTTCTTATTTGATAAATATATTCCCTTGTTGCAAATAGCCCACGTTAAGTGGAAACAATAAACCTACATGACAATTTTCACTGATCATTAAATCTGAGAAAAAAGTTAATGCTAAGATCATTGCTTGAAAAAGGTACTGTTGTTAATATGTTAAGCAATTTGCTAAGATGTTATGTATTAGTCGTCATGAATAATATGATCCATGTGACAAATCAAAATCTATAAAAGTGAAATTTGTTTTCAGTGTTTCCTGTAAATCATTTTCTGTAATACAATCTTTTCATAGATAATATTAACACAAGAGCTATATCGTTACAGCGTTGGAAGTTGATACTTCAATCACCTTTAATTTATAGACTGGACCAGCAACATCTGCATTAAAAATGTACCAGTGCAGAACAAGCTTATTTCTCCTCACAACAAAGTAATAGCAGCGCAGTCTGCCTCAAGTCAGCCGGGTCGAACCTTTAAAAGACTGCTTTCATTATTATAGCAATCAAATGAAATTACTAATTGAAAACATCTCTGATCTCAGTACAGGAATTGTTATACTTATGATATTGAAAGAATTAAAGACACTTTGCTCATCTTTTTTATGTCTGCAAACCATAGCTGGAAGCAGAATTCCTTCACTATAACATGCTGCTCATCTTCCTCTTTAACATTTTCTTTTATCTGACTTGGCATAAGAGCTGTCAAGGCAACCTTACTGTATGGGGCCTCTTCTCTGATATATTTTGCAAATAAAATCGTTCATGTGTCATCCATGGTCCCTGTGGCCTTGCTGTCTGGGTTCCTGCTCGAACAGGTGATAACCTGATAGACTTTATCTTGTGTTCGTCAGCCTCCCTGAAGTCTGTAGACACTTCGACTGGCTGTTAGGCATTTTAAAATTCCCCCTTGAGCCATAACCTTCCCCCTTTCTCCTATCATCAGCTGGTATGTCTCTGAGCTGTCAGTAGCTTGTTTTTTATTGATGTTTCCATGTGTTTTATGTCTTTCTGAGATATGACGGCCCTGACACAGCTATGGAGCTGTAGTGATTTCAATCAGGCTGCATAAGAGCCTCTGGATTTTAACTTATACAGCCTGTCTTAGATACTTCAGAGATTCACCTTTAATGAAAATGTTTCTGAAGGCAGAAAAAAAAGGCCTGTGTGCAACATCAGTGATGAATACACAAGACAAAAGCCTGCTTTTGTCATAAAGGAAGCAAGAACAGAAAGTGACCCACAAGCCAAAGGTTCTGACACCACATCAAATCCCTTTAGGCTCGATGTGGCAGGCTGGGGCTAGCTTAAGATTACTTTATCACATCCAAGAGTGACGCTTGCATTTACTTCAGATGTCCAACATGTAAAGAGTTGTACATTTCCCAACCCATGTCGCCTATTAAATCAAGTTTAAGTGACTTGTGGAGCACACAGCCTTGTCAAACTGAGCTAAGCTTAAATCAATTGGAAGCAAGAAAATTTGCAGCAAATTATCATTCTACAAAATTCTAAGCCTGCTTCTCATCAATGCTGTTCATTTGCAATAATCCTAAAAACAAATTAGCTAGCATAATTTCAAAGCAGTACAAAATACTCCACTGGTATTTGATACTTCTGTGCAATAATGATGTGTTGAAATTTCATGCTTTAAAATGGAATTTTCCTCTTTTGCAAGAACAGGAAAATTAATATTATTGAATTTATATCCAATATGTGACTCATATTACACCATATTTATCATAATAACTTTTAAAGGGATAATGATTCCTTTAAAGAACTTCCTAAAAAAACTAAGTCACATTATCTTTTTACAAAACATTTAGAAAGTGCATGTTTTAACATCAATATCTACAGTCCATTACTTTAACTATTTCAATTAGCATATTTACAGTGTTTAGTCCTCCTACATTATTATTTAAATTACAGTATTTTAATTGGCTAGTCATCAGGCTAAAATTCCCAATATGAGAGAAGTGACAGGAACACCATTCAGTTAACAGAGTGCATGCAATGATCTGTTGAATATGAACAAGTATTATTAACATTTGTAATGAGACTATGTGATATAAGAGATGCAATTTTACTGGTGCCAATTTTGGAGAGGCATCAGTTCTTTTGTAATTAAAGCTCAGATAACTGGTTAAAATATCATGAAATACTTTCTGTTCTGACTCAGAGTTCCTGTGTTATAAGAACAGAGACACAAATAAATGCTAATATGATGCATAATGCATATCATCTATTGTAACTTCCTTCACGTTGATATACATTGGGAAGAAAATGTACTTCTAAATCAAGAATGTAAACGAGCTCTGACACACTTGACCTTTTCAAATGTTCAAGTATATTTAGTGAAAGTTGTGAGAGGCTAACTACTTCCATTGTAATATTTTAAAAATGGTATTGCATTTTTTGGGATGTATTTGCATAGCTATGCACAATTTTTGCATAAATTGTTAATAACTACATTTTTTGTCACCGTAGTTTGGTCTTTTTTAGTGTCATTATAAACTAATGCAAGGAATGTACATTCTATACATTATGAAAATGAACTCCTCCAGGCCTGCTAGAATTCATTTTGTAAGATATTGTGACAAGAAGCCCTAGTACTCAAATAACTTGGTATTCAGTCAGAATAATAATACAGTATTGTTTTCTGGCTAAATGCCTTGCAGAAAAGTAATCGCCTGAATTACAATTGTTGGCATCACTGCTGAGATAAGTATCTCAATTTATTTTTATTGGTATTAGTAATTCCTTTGAGAATGTCATCATACTTGGGGGAAAACATATTTGCAATATATAATATGCTTCTTTTTAAACCAATGCTTTGCTAAAAAAAAGGCTCAATATTACGTCACACTGCTAATGTTTCAAATGTTATTTGAAAACCCATAAACTGGTATAATTTCTTATATATGTAAAGACTCCTGAATGATTGTCTAACCTTTACAAACTAATGCAATTACAGTAAAAGCCAATAGTTTGAACACTTCTAGAAAATCTCTAATTTAAAATCCTTGTTGATTGCACACATTCAGAATGTTTAATGCTATAATAAGGCTAAAATTGGAACCAAGTCAAATGTAAGCTGTCACCCAGGAAGTACTGATGGAAGGAAAACCTTCACAGTGAAGCTTTAAAATTTCAATTTATATTGGTCATGACTTGTGACACAGTTTGGTGCGTTGGGGCCTGGGAGTCAGGGTTGCCACTGACCTCTGTTCAGACTGGTTGAGAGAGATGTCAGCTGAAAACTCCCAGGGATGTACAGGCTGCCAACTAGTCTGAAAACTTCTGCCAAATTGTCGTACCCCTCAGCTGAATGCTAACCCGAGAGGAGGGGAGCAGTAGCACTAAAAAGGTTAGAGGTGGGCATCACTTTCAATAGTAGGCTGTCTGGTTCATTAAAGACAGCCGGTCCCGAACAGCATGGGAGTCAAGCAGTTCAGTAACCTCCAGGATGGTACTTTCTGCATAATTTTAAAATCAAAGGCACAATAATCTGGAATGCTTAATGGGACGGTGAAAAGATTATGGTAAAGACTTTATTGTTTTAATACTGTCTGATTTTTAGAAATGGAAAAGCTCTAAGCAGTTAGATTGCTTCTAAAGCTGGCAATGATTGTATCACATTATGAATTGCTACCTGATTTTACTTTAAAATATTATTTGCTGTAAGTAATATCTGCATATGCGTAAATAATGTACTTTACACATCAGTGAATATTTTTGAATAACCATATTAAAATGACTTAATTCGAGCTATTTAAACATGTTTCATACACTCCTAGTGTTTCCAGAATATTTATAATACACTGCAATGTAGAAAAAAAACTTGTTAAATTAACATGGAATGTGGATAATCATCACAAGAAAACACATCTGGTATTTTTCACCAGTTTTGTATTTTGATCTTGATAGCCTGTTTCCAGTACCAGATTGAATTGGCATTTGGTTTTCTGTATATTATGAATTATTAAGAAAAATAGAAGCAAATGAAGAATGTTATGCATGAACTAGCTTATTAAGTAATTCATCTTTAACAAGTAAGAACATTATTTCCACATATTAATAGCCAAATTAAGGAAAATCCAATGGAAAGTGAAGCTGACTTTTATTAGTGAGAATACCAAAGCAAATGGATTCATTTTATTTCAAATGTGAAAGGTTTTTCAAGCTGAAATAACTGTCAACCATGCAATTTGTTGGTTTTTAATCAAATCTCACCTTGTTCGAAGTTGTTTTGTAAAATACTTTAATGACTTCACAAATTATGTGCATTTAAACTGCATTTTTCTTCACAATACAATGTTCAATTTAATCTTATTGAGCCGTTTCTGAAATAGTATCTGTACACAATAATACTTAAACAGCTGCCATAATAAACCAATGATCTGCAAATGGCTTAGAACTTAAATTTTCAAAGAAAGAAAATGTAGAACCCATTTCAGGAGATAAATATCAGCATGCTACAAACAGGATTTTTCAAATGAATAAAGCTATGTAGTCTGGTGCCAGTGAGAAACTCAACATCATACAATTCTACTTTAAGAAACCTATTTGATGGGTTACATTAGTACTACAAAGAGTTACCTAAGTGTATATTCATCTGCATGATCATTGCACTGTAGAAGTCAACGATGGATGATTTGAACTGGTATTACCAAGGAACTGATAAACATATGAATTATCATGAATCTGATTACAATATTGTAAAATCAGAGTTATTATCAGGTAAGCTTTTTTACTGCTGGACACGGAATAACCAATGATTGTTTGTTAGCAGACTTGCAATGACTAGAAAGTTGTGTTTAGGAACAAATAGTTAGGAATAAATAGTTCCTCTGTTAATTTTCTTAATGTCTTTTAATTGCATATATTTGAAAGATTAAAATAAGTGAAAGAAAATAACAAAACATTAATTATGGCAGCAGTTGCAATGTCAAAATAAACAGCATAAACATGAATAAAAGTATACTTCTGAGTAGTGCCTGGCTGTGTGATTTTTGCACATAGGCATTGAGAGAGATTGATGAAAGGAATATTTTGAAAATGATTAAACAAATCAAATATGGGTTAAATAATTGATAATAATATTAAACTTGTGTCATGTTTTTCCAAATTATGGATTTGATATAAACTCCTGCATTTTATTTTCTTTTAGGAAATGTTTTGTTCATGGAAATAAAAACACAAAGGCCAGAAATCGAAAGAAAATGGAAAGTGCCCCAAAATATGAAACTTGTCCATTAGAACATGTAAAGGAGAAAGCTGTGATAATATTTTGGATTCAGGGTCTTTATTAGAAAAGTTCTGACTGCAGATTCTGATGAATTTGTATTTGGTCCAGATAAAGGCTTCAGAGCCGAATTATGATTCCGATATTTTTGTCTTTAACTCCACAATGGGTAGGTTCTCAAGATTTCTCTCAATGGTTATTTGTTACACATATGTATATGTGAATATATTTACTTCAATATATGAATAGACATTTTAGTGGAAATTAGCATATGTTCTATATGTGGCTGATGGAAAAATGATGTTTAGAAGTTTACAAATACCACAAACAAAATCACACTTTGAATGCCCTTAAAAAAGCATAGTTTGAATAAAACAAAACTTATTTTGAAAACAAATATACTTTTGTTCTGAAATACCATTCAGGCTCTTAACATACATTTTTTTATTATCTTCACATTTTTTTGTTTTGCAATATGATGATGATTATATGCTTGGCATATAAAATCTAATTTCTGCAAAACTGACAATTTTGGAGATTTAAAAAAAACTATTCATGTAAAACACTTCACAAGTATTTCAATAGTTATTCAAAGCATACTAACATTTTAACGGTAAAGTTCATTGATTCCCAAGTCTCCTCTTTATTAAGACTATGGTGCTTTCATAAGTTAATATCTTATATTTCAATTTATCTAATCAACTTGCTATATATATATATATAAAATTTTAAAATTTTTATTATATACAATTTTTTTTTATATTTGATGCAACCCAGTCAACAGTATCTGGAAATACAGAAAAATGTTGACAATCACCAGTTTGATGTTCAAGTTTCTGGTGGCCATACTTTTAATTGTTGAAAATAACTCCTCATTACAGCAAGCAATCTGTAAAAGGTAGGAAGGTAATATAAAGTCAATACAGCTGATGATTAACAACAGGATATGTCAAAATAGATAACTGATGCAAGGCAGAGAGCTGCTTTTATACAGTCAGATTCTGTCATATTCACAGTCAGCCAAGCAGCTCAAAGGTGACACCTGGAGACTATGCTTCAGACCATTTCTTCTTGATGGGGGTATCTTCCATGTGCAAGTTATTACCTGGCATAATAGCATATGGTAAAATGTAAACAACATCTGCATATTCTTGTAATAATTTCATATGTTTAATTAGTTCCAGCAAAGCAGTTTACCCTTAGAGACCCTCACTGTCAGTGTTGAGATCATACATTTGTGCCCTGCTGTCTGTGCTGACAGGCTTCCATTGTTCAAACGATGCATTCAGCTCAGCAGCTAATGTGACTGAATCTTCTGAGGGTAGAGCCCATCTCCCCAATCCAGCTGTAGGAAAATACGTCTGTCAGTCCAGCAGAACGTGCTAATGGCAGATGTGACAGATGATATAAATTTGGGAAATATACAACATAAGGGCTTGAAGTGATGATCACTTTACCTTTAAATTTGTAGTAGCAAAGATATTGGTATGTATATTAACAGTGATGATGCATATAATCAAAATTCTATTCATCATTCATAGTCAAGACAGAGCTAAATGGCTGAATCTGCGCAAGAGCAAAATTGGGATACATTAGGATATAGGAATATCATTTGCTCTTAACAGAATGCACTGACGCTATGAGTGCATACAATGTTTGGTATATGAACTTAAGAACATGCATTTAAAGATATCCCTGCAAAGTTTATACACAAGGGAGTATGCAGACAATGTGATTGTTTGCCAGGTGGAATTAGGTAAGGTGTACAAATGTTACACACAATCTACAAATAATTAGATTTTTGTTCCTATTTAAAGTGATGCTTCAAATCTGCCCATCACTGAGCTTTGGGTCACCTGTCCCAATATTTCCTTATATGTAACATTGAAAGTACTATTTAAATTCACGCCATTGACGTTTTAATCCAGCTATTGTAAATTATAAATCCAGTTATTGATATCAAACATTTATACATTTATAAATCAACAGTTTTCTAAAATGAAATATATATATTATTGAGGTGTTCCGCATGTAGATATGGAGAATTCAGAATGGCTGAACATATGTACTCTGCCACTGAGGTATGCAACATTTTGCAGTGTAAACAGGATACAGGTATGCTGCAAATGTGTTGCTGGTCAAAGCACAGCAGGTTAGGCAGCATGTCCTCGGTGGAGTGGGAGGGAGAGTTAAAGTGTTGAGCCACGGGGTGATTGGGTTGGTGGTATGGATTTTCACCTCCTTGGTGATGTAATGGAGAAAATGTTGAGAAAATATTGTGAGAATAAAAACATCATAATCTCAACCTGAGAGTTTGCTTTGTGATTTTTGCTTTTATCTTTAAATAGGGACTTCAGACTCTTGTCATTGAGTGGCAACTATCCTAATTCAATGCATTTCAATCTCATTAATAGTTCAACTCACCTTATTCATATACCACTTCCAGTTCTACTCTCTTTCTCCAAGAAACTATTTGCTGCAAGTTCCTGATATGTAGATCGGTGCAGGTGCCTGGTGACTGTATCTCACCAATTGCTTGTTGCCAGCATCATCCATCTGATGGAGTTATTAGACCTGAAATGATGACTCTGCTTTCTCTCCACAGATGCTGCCGGTCCTGCTGAGTTTCTCTAGTCATTTCAGTTTTTGGTCCAATTATATCTTTGCTGCAATATTCCTGTAGGTTTCATTGCCACCATCCTCCTTGATCCTTCATTCAATCTCTTTAGCAGTAGCAAATGATCGACCTCACTTGATTGTCATGCATGATCTCAGACCAAATCATTCACAGTTTCAGCCTTTCAATACATTATTTTGAAATATGGGGACAGCGAATACTTACATACTACCGTCAGGTTGCTTTTAGTGACATTTCGTGCATCATGGCTTTTTGAAGCTTTGTTACTGACTTTGCACTTCAGAGGCTGCCAGCCACTACATACTGCATTTTAGTTTTCTTAACACAGAAGAAGAAGCAAGCAGCTTGTCATGGTGGCAAGAACTGAACAACTCATTCTGAAGAAGGGTCAGTGGATCTCAGACTTTGCTTTCTCCCACAGATGCTGCCAGACCTGTGAGGTTCTCCAGTCATGCTTGTTTTTGCTGAACAATCAAAGGGGTGGGCATGTTTCTGTTAGGCTTCATGCTGTGTCACTGTCAAACCTGCAACACAGAGCTTATGTGGCAAACACACTACATGTGCTTCAAGGAATTGGCCATATGTGAAAGGCAAATGGGAGTAGTCCTTCATGAGGTCAAGGAAGCTACTGTCATTTAGGATGTGCCAATACTACAGTGAAGGGATTCATCCAATGCCAGTCCAGAGACTTGGATAATGAAGCACCCAGTCCTGCTAGAGTATGAGGGCCTGTGCTGTTGCGCTTTTATGATTGGGGCATAGTTAGCAGTAGCTGAAAATGTGTTGCTGGTTAAAGCGCAGCAGGTCAGGCAGCATCCAAGGAACAGGAAATTCGACGTTTCGGGCAAAGCCCTTCATCAGGAACCACCTGAAACATCGAATTTCCTGTTCCTTGGATGCTGCCTGACCTGCTGCGCTTTAACCAGCAACACATTTTCAGCTCTGATCTCCAGCATCTGCAGACCTCACTTTTTACTCGAAGATAGTTAGCAGTAGGTCAGTCAGTCATTAGACTAGCTGCTTGGCCAGTTTCCTGCAATAAGACAAAGTGTGTGATTGGATTTCATAGAATGGATGGAAGAACTGTCAGTGGTGATGTAAGAGCTGGAGTGTAGGGTGGTGTCCCCAGTCAGTGAGTGAGTGTGAAATGCAGAGCCCAAGATGGTTTCATAAACTGGGACATCAAGGTGAATGTGAGCTCTTGAGTGGAAATTATTTTTGCAATACTAAGAGTTGTAGTCCATGAACCTTGGTGTGATGTTTGTGCACTGACAGAGCTAGAGTGAGCCGTGGCCCTGTGAGTCTGAGATAGAAGAATGAGGATAATGCATTCATTGGTGTGGAATGCAGAAGAACATTGTTGAGTGCTTTTAAACTGGGGCAGAACACTGACCCTGGCATCTATCCATGGCAGCCTTAAGGATGGCCCTCCTCTCCACTACACTGTCTACTAGCATGTCAGGTCTCTGTCCATGAAGCAGGATACAAGCTTACCTTTTGGGGCCATGTCCTCAGTGATAATGGTGGAGCACCATGATGTGGGAGAGGTCCCTGGCTCATTGGAATGTCTGAAGTGGTGTGAAGCTGGGCTTTAAATATGGTGCCAATGGTGGAGAGCACTTTCACCTGTCCTGCTGCAGAATTCCATGGGAAGAGTGCCATAGAGACTGGCACATAATTAGTGAAATAAAAATGGAACATGGCATGAGAAATGTCAAAATGAACCATGGCAGACTGGCACCATGACTTGTACTCTACAAAACAATTTAACTGAAAACTGGAAACTTCTACCAGCACTTTAGTGAGAAAAATAGATTTATTTGGAAATGGGCCGTAGGTCATTCAGTAACTAAAGCAAAGACAAATAGCATCTTTTTCAGCAAAATCCTTCTCCAGACCAATTGTATAAATTGATCCAATTCTTCAGTCAGAATTGTTCTTTATAATTTATTGGCATAAAGAGGTTCAAAAAATTTAATCTGCCAGGCAGCTTTACACAAATAATAACCGTACTTTATTCATGCTTTTAATATTCTCTTGCTTCTGACAACAATTTGCAATGAGTCAAAGGAGGAGATGTTCTAGGACATGTGGATAGAAGTTTTGTTATAGAGGGAGTATTAACGAGCATCTTCAAGGATAATGAGGTACATGTATGCTTGGAATATGGAAAGCATGAATACGAATTATAGAGTTAACAAAATGAGGGTCTGTACAAGAAGGCAGGTTGGAAGGAATGCAGAATTCTTGGACTATTTCAGGGCTTCAGGAGTTTACAAAGGCAGAGAGGGGCCATCTATCCTGTAGTGAAGCCTCAACAGAATGGTTGAAATATTTTCTGTGTTCATAGCCCATGGGAGAACCTCCAGTGGGAGTAACGTGTAGTAAAATGTAACATTTCTCACAACATCTTGAGTGTGATTTGTTTCTTGCATGTATTACCTCCAAACATTTATTGAATAGATATTAATGATTTACATTTAATACGTTTGAATGATATAACTTACTTATCTTAAAGAAAATGTTGGAGGGAACTTCTTAATATGCATATTAAAAAGGCATATGAAAGAATTGTATCCAAATGTACCAAGTCTTTCATTAAATCAGAAGGCAATTTCTTTTATTTTTCTTCAAAAAGAAGTAAGTTTGTGTTATTCAGAAATGAACAAATACCATAATATAGTTAAGAACCAGCGAGGAGAGCTCAACCGTAAACTCAATCAATGACAGCATAAGTTGATTGTCATTCTTGGCTTATTGATAGGACTTTCATACTTAAGTAAGCAGATCAGGTTCTGAAACTTCACTCCAAAGTCTTGAGCATACAACCCAGATTAATACCTCAGAGTAGTACTGAAGAATGTTGCGCTGTTGGAGGTGCTGTAACTTGCAAAGAATAATTTAATTTAGTTCTTGGCCTCTTTCTTTGATTTGATTTGAGTTATTTATTGCGACGTGTACCTAAGTATAGAGAAAAGCTTTGGTTATGAGCAGCACAGGCAGATCACAGTGAGCGAGGACATAGGTGAGAAAAAAAACTTAGACAGAGGCATACAGGTTACATTACACAGGACATGCTACCAGACTAGATCAACACTAGCAAGATCAACACGAGCAAGATCAGCAAGAGCAAGATTAGCAGTATTTGAAAGTGGAGCTTTCCACGAAGAACAGGAAATTTCTCCAAGCTTCCTACCCAATGTCTATTAATCAACCAACATCTTTAAAGTAGATTATGGGATCATTTATCTCATTGCTGCTTGTGCTCAAGGTATTTGGTGCATTTCACTACAACAGCAATGTAGTTTTGACTCCAAAGATTAATGATCAGTTCAAATTGATGTCAGATGTCCTGGATTAGATAAATGCAGGTTCTTATGGTACATTGGTTGTGCCCCTACCCCTGACACAAGATACCCAGGATACACCTGCTCCACAGGTGTACAATAACATCTCTAAACAGGTTGATTGGCAAATATATTTAAATGCAGGCTCTCAGGCTGTTGTGGTGCAGTGGTAGTGCCCCAACCTCTTACCCAAGAAGCCTGCATTCAAGTTTTATCTGCTCCAGAGGAGTGTAAAAACATCTCTGAAAAAGTTGATTACAAAATATCTATAAATGCAGATTCTTTGCTTTAACAAATGGATAGATAGCAAGCTTCTGAATCTCAGCAACAACTTGTGGTAAAACTTCCAACTCTGTGCAGCATTTATTATTTGCTGTGATATTTCTATACCTAAGCATTACCTTTAAGAAATTGTAATGGTCATGGCAATGCTATACAACAATGGCTGTTATATTTACATCTAAATGTGATTTATACTGATAATTCTTGTAGTACTCAGCCTAGGAAACATTGGGTCCATTCTTACCATTAACCATATTAAAGGAACTGATGAGTGTTTTGGACAGCTTCCAAAGTTGTCAGATGTATAACAGCATGCAACATTTAAAACAAATACTGAGAGATAATCAAAGGTTGCCTACCACAGTGTCATAACCAGAACATAATATAGAGAGGTGACTCAGAAAGGTTAGCCACAATGAATTTTATAGCATTTGATGACCATTCATTCTAAAACAGATATCATACACATTGAAATGTAAGCATTTGGTAATTGTACTATATTCATGTTTCTCGTCGCCTTTCTTTTCATTTGCTTTTGCCCAGATTACTACCATTGGACAATATTTTGTTTTTACTGAAGAAAAGAAACTTTCAAGATTCTGACAAAATGTTCCATGTTGATGAAGCTCCATTGAACTCTTTTGTGTTACTTACATTTTCCATTGTGTTCCCAGCAGTGGCTCCATTAAGGCCCATTACTGACACATCACAAAGGATGGAAGCTATTAGAATTCTTCGTAAGTGGTCTGTAGGCCATTTTTCTGTTTTATTATGGGTCTTTTTGTAGTTTTTGTCTGGGCTGGAAATGCAGGATGTCCTTCAGCTTAATTTTATTTGAAAGGGGAGATATATTTTCTAAAAAGTGAAAGAACTCCAGATGCTGTAAATCAGAAACAGAAACAGAGGTTGCTGGAAAAGCTCTGTAAGTCTGGCAGCAACAATGAAGAGAAATCAGAGCTAACATTTTTGAAAAAAAGTTTCACAATGGTGCTACAAGAATGAAATAAAGCCAAATATAGGGCAGATGCATTGAAAAAAAACATTCTTAACATTGAAAAGGCTTCAGCTATGTGCCAACATTTATTTCTTGCTTTCTTGAAATCATCTCAAATATTAAAGAAAGTGCCTGCAATGTCACAACTCTTTCTGTTAGCACCAGATTCAGCAAACTATGCGAAGATGCCCATGGCAACAGCCTAATAAGACCTCCATCCGTGGATGTTCTGAAAACAATTACCAGGTCCCTGAGCAAACTTGCTCTTTCTGCACATTCAGAAGTGAACTTGGCATCTCTAGGATTGGAAATTTCAAAGGCAAGCAAGTGATTATTCCGTAAACCTTATAGCAAGATATCTTCACCATCGACACATAGGTCACATGGGTGCAGAAAAAAATAAAGACATTGGCAAATGTTCCGTCTATTGTTTCAACATCAATAACTGATCAAGTCATGCAAAATGTGTCAACTCCAGCAACCTCAACTATCGGGAGAACCTTTTATTTCAAATAAAAATCCTTCTAAGTCATGGTGCAAGATCACAACAGTTATTTTCCATGCCAGGGACCATATCTTGCTGATCAACTAATTTGGCAAATTCCCTTTTATGAGTCAAATTAAAGATACCACAACTACAGCAGTTATTGACACATTGACTACCATGTTAGTATGTTACTGCTCCTCAACAAATTATATCTAACAACATAGTGTAGGAAGTGTAGTGTTCAACATAATATGTCTTCTCATCAGTTTCTTTAATCTAATAGTCTCATAGAAATTGCTGTAGGTCAAGCCCATAATCATTAAATGCAGAGCTAATTGCCAACATTTCAGATTACCGTGTTAAATCTATGAGCTACTCTTTAAGGCAACATTTTACCCTCACCAACAGCACTCATGTGTGGAATGTAGATCTCTTTGGAGAGGGGCTGCACAGTCGAGTCATGAAAATTACACAGGAACTAAATCCAGCTGTATTATACATTCATCAGAACATGATACTTCTCATTTGCATGACAGCAAGAATAAGTAGGATTGCGATTTGCACATATGTGGTTCACAAAGGCAGCTGGCCATTTAAATTATCTGTTGCCTATGAAAGTGGGATATTGGTAGCCTTAAAGTGTGAATTTCTGATGTGTGCAGAATAGAGCTGGTAATAGTTTTCTTTTGACAGCCAAGATACTCCTTTGAAGTGATAAGATATGCCCTGTTGCCCCTGAACCACTTTGGGGAAGGTTGGATGCACTGAGGGTGGAGGTGGGGGAAGCTAGTGGAATTGTAGGGTATAGGGTCTCCTTTGGGGAAGTAAGATGACCTTTGGAATTGTTACAAGAAAGCAGAAATGTTTGTACAAAGTTCATTATTTTTCATTCATGCCAACTTCCTAGGAACTATCACCAGACCTGTTAAAAGCCCCTGCCAAAACCGTCAGAAACACTTGTCGAAGCAATGTGTCAAGAGAACCTGTGAAATGTGTTAAAAGAGCCTGCCAAAGGCAGCTGTAAAACTGTCAAGGTATTTTACAGTCCTGCTCTCAAAACTTTTAAAAACCTTGTCTCCAGTGTTAAAATATTATTGATTGCTATTTCACACTATCTGTTGTGGGTGTTGCGAATTGCACATGTGCAGTATACATTGTGGGTGTCCCTCCAGACTGAGTGCATCAATAGTTCAAAATGGGAAGTCACCATTGCTTTCTCCAGGGTAATTAGGGTTGAGTTATAAATGCTTGCCATGCCAGTGATGCCCACATCCCATGAATGAATAAAGAAGAGCCTAAAGGTTTACAAGAGTGGACTGGTGTTGCTTGAGTAAATTTACAACTACCATCATCGTAGTAAGGTTCCTGTCATTTCACAGCTTGATTGACAGTTGCAAGGGGTTATATGGTCTTAGATGTGAGGCTATGAATATGAATGCTTGTTGTGATAAGACATTGTTCACTTGAATGAAATATTTGTTATTATAAGTCTTTATTTAGAAGACTGTAGAAATGGAGTAAATTTATTTTTATGAATGCAAGTTTTCTTTCCACATAGAGAAGTCTGTATTCGACACTTCAAACTTTATTTTATAGGACTTAATTTTATCTTGTCTGCATGTTCTTCGGTTCATCCCATGATGATACTAGGCAATTGATATTATAGATAAAGAGCAAAGATTGCTCATTTGGGAGGTGGGCATGGGTTAACATTAGTTAGCTGACATAGGAAGTAAAAAGAACCTTAAGTTTGGATGGTGCATAGGTTGACATGAAGGGTATGAGTTGAGAAGCACACCTTGTCAAATGAGTCACAAATGGTCATGTTGGTCAGCTTTGAGGGCATGAGGTGTCATTGTCAGCATGTTGGGACATGGGAATGGTGTGGGTGGATGAAAAAAGAGTGAAACCTAAGGGCTGTTTCACGTCTCATTCATTACTTTTGAACTTCAGTCCAAATGCAAGAGCCCTGAGACATTCTCCCAGAAGCATAGAATCCTTACAGTGCAGCTGGAGGCCAGTCAGCCCATCAAGTCTCAATGAGCATCTCACCCAACCCACCATATCCCTATAACCCTGAATTTCTCATGGCCAATCCACACATCTTTGGACTGTGGGAAGAAACTGGAGTATCTAGTGGAAGCTCATACAGACACAGGGAGAATATGCAAACTCCACACAGACAGCCACCCAAGGCTGGAGTCAAACATAGGTCCCCGATGCTATGAAGCAGCAGTGCTAACCATGCCATCCTTCTGGTCTGCCCTCTTCTGTCCTTGGAAGTCTCAGTTTTTTGGGGTCCCGAACCCAATTTGTCTCAAGATCAAAAGTCTAATATGTGAGCAGGTATTTTGAAAAGTAAGTTTGTCAGTGTGCGTATGTCAATGAGTGTTCATGTGTTTATTTTCAATTCATACATAAGTAGCTGAAATTTGAAAGAGGATTAATTGATTCCAAATTATTCATTTTCACTAAATTGGTTAGATTTATAATGTGCTTCTCAGCTCTACTACCATATTCTTACCTTTCAATGTCATTGGAAGTGCAAGTACATTAATGCTGCCTTTACTGGAAAACCAAAGCAAAGTGTTTAACATTGTTTGACCTCAAAAATAGAAAAATTCAAATGCAACCTCTTCCTATTAAACCAACAACCATTTAATTCAAAAATGTTTACTTATACATGGAATCCTAATTGTATCTCGCTTTTTTTTTTGTTGATCATAAAATCGACCATATCAGTTTGGTAAGGTGCATTGCAGAATGGAAAATTATAACTTGCACTTCCACCATGTAAAAATATGCAGATATTTGTACAAGAATTAATAAAAAAATTGTACTTAATTAGCCAAAACAAAATACTTCAGCAGTAATTTTGCCTCTATCAAATGCTTCAAGTTTTTGGTACCAAATGTGCCAAATGCAATGCTTTCACTTCAAACTTAATGCTAAAGCTGTTAGTTTAGTAATAGCAATACATCTTAGTTAATTTAATACGTTTAGGGAATTGATCCATGTTCTGAAAACTAAAAACTGGTAGAATCAATTGTTTCTATCCGAGTATATGAGAAAAGTCATGATGGAGGATACTCTCTGTCTCTGAGCTCCAGACACTTGGAGAGTACAGATGACATGGCCAATGCCCTACCAAAGATTCATGATCAAGAATCATTGGTAACTAGTAATTGATTTCATTTCTCAGGAATTCCCACCTTGAAAGGTTAAAAATCACACAACACCAGGTTATAGTCCAACATGTTTAATTGGAAGCACTAGCTTTCGGAGCGCTGCTCCTTCATCAGTGTCAGGTGTACGATTGTTCAATGTATTTTTCAATGTATAATTTCAGTTACATCACACTGTAAACTTTTGCTATAAATTCTGTGTCTTGCAATTGTGTCCTCCACAACCACCTGATGAAGGAGCAGCGCTCTGAAAGCTAGTGCCTCCAATTAAATCTGTTGGACTATAACCTCGTATTGTGTGATTTTTAACTTTATACACCCTAGTCCAACACCGTCATCTGCAAATCATGACTACTTGAAAGGGTAATGGAAACAGCTTCAGTCGTAACTTTCAAAAGGGAGCTGGATAGACACAAGAAAAAGAAATATATACCAGTTTGTAGGTAAAAAAGCAGCGGAGTAGAACTAATTGGACAGTTCTTTCAAAAAACTAGCATAAACATGATGAGCTGAATACCCTACATCTACATTGGAGAAATCAGTGTGATTACTCTTTATTTGCTTCAAAATTCAATTAAAAGTTCCCATCCATCAATATGTCTAATATTTTGTAAAACTGCAGAAAATGTTACACCATGTCTTACTTTGTGACCCTACTTAAAGGTTGTTTGCAATAATAACTAACCAGTCTTTGGAACAAGTGCTGCTTGAAATACAAATTTCAAGTAAATAATATTATTGGATAACCACCAGATCAGTGTTCTGTTTTTTTTGAATAAAGTTAAAATTTTGTTTCCTTGTACTCTTAATAAGACAACCATTGCCCCTCAGTGCTCAGGTCCAATGAATTACACAGCAGAAGATAACAATAACTTGTTAGAGCATGATACATATTTTAGTGGATTATTGTGAGAAGGTCTGTATGTCGCGACCCATTGGCGTCAAACTAATCCGGCAATATTCAGTACTACATTGTTCTTAATCAATAACTAATTATCAAAGTATGGCTGAGCTAGCAGTTCTTTCAGAATTCCTTGTTAAAAATGGCTTTTGGCTGTGAGCAGGAAGAAAGGTCGCCTCAGTGACATCGTCACAAGTCTTTCAACATCTACTGCACTGTCAGATTGAATTACTGTTACTAACTAATTGATATAAATTTAAACAGAAGAATGCTTGTTACTGTGGGATGTCATAATATCATCTTCGGTAAGTGTGCGTAAGGACAAGCATACTGTAGACTCCCACTCTAATAGATGCAAATTAGGCTTGGCACAGCTAGGACTTGAATATGATTAAAAATAAAGGAATTTGTAGTCTTACAGGGGCATTTATTATTCCTTTGCAACAATACCACGTACACCTGTGTGGAAAAGTCTCTACATTATTAAAAGTTTGTGAAAATATTCCAATTTCATTTTAGTACCATTTCTGGTGTGAATAACTTAAAATTTTGCATGAGAATTAATTAAGTACGCTGCAAACTTCATACCAATAAGTAATTTTGTTTTTAGTAAGATCTGTTAGTATTTACCAAGACAATCCACTCATGCTATTTCATGTGTGGGCATAAACAATTCTGGAACTAGTAAGAATTACAGAATTTAAATTTATTTCTGAATAAATTTTAAGCTGTTTCAAAATAATTCAGTAAAATTAGAGTTGATTATGCAGACTTATTTGCTTTGAGAAGTACAATTGTTGGAACTAAAACGTTTCTTCAGAATGTCAATGTGAGGTATTCTGCATGCTGCTCAAGGTTCTGCAGGTCTGACTGTGACCTCATAAGTTTGCCACATGTGTGGACTTGGTTTTTAAATTATCAAGCACATTTAGTCCTTATTGTTCCATCAGTGTCTTTTGTGAATACTTGCAAGTTATTTTGAAGAATTATGACAGAGATTCAACTCAGCCTCACTTTAAGTGTAAGCTCAATTGTCAATTAAACATGTTGCATTTTCCTGTAGCTTTTCTAATAAAGCATTGTTATATTGTGTACGTTTTGGGATGAGGTGGAGAGAGAAGTTTCCTTAGCAAATAAAACATTAGCAGCCTTGATATTATGCAAAGGCTATTGATTGTAAATTGATTAAAGCTGTTGCATCCATAGAACAGAAGTTTTATTTGAACTTGGTGAAACTGTAATTTTTACAATACATAACAATACTTGAAATAAAAGCTGTAAAAACTTAAGAAAAACACTTTTTAACTCTATGTTTCTTCTGTGAACTGAAGTGAAATGAACTTAATAGGAAGCAATTTGATAATGATAAAACTAAGTGGGTATTAGGCACCTTTTTCTAACAACATACCTTGTTATGAAAGGTCATTACTCATTTTTTAAAAAAATGTGGTTAGAATATAATCAAGAACAGTGGTTAACTGCTGATGACTGGCAATTGATGCTAATTTAGTGCAACTAGATCCTGTGCTGTGTTGTTAACATGCACACTATAAAATCTGTAATATGTTTTTGAATATTTATGCTGGCTTTAGATACAGAAAGTGCTGAAAATAGCACTTCTTGCATATGGCGATAAATATTCAGTACAAGAATCACACTGACCATACAATTTAAAAAAGGGAGCTGGTTTTATTTCATGGTAGCAGAATGGAGAAAAGCAAAATTTTAACCTAACCTAACAATGGAGAAATTGATGAGATCAGTACAATGCTGGGTTTTATACCCCCAAGTGAGCTTGCTCTCCACTGAAGCCAGGGTAAGGTGTTGTTAGATTAAAGCTTTCCCTGTCATATGCATCAAGCTATTCTCTGGACCAAACAACAATTGTCACTGAAAAACTATTAACGCAACCAATGCTTCAATTTTGAGCAAGATGGTTGTTATATTTGTTCTCAAACACACATGCAAATCACCAGTGGCATGTTTACTGTCTGTTTGTCCAGACATTGAGCATCCACTAGAGCAATGCTCTCCGTGATCTTTTAGATCTTTCATTGCTGCTGGATGAAAATACAAGTATGCATGATTCCTTCTATCGACAGGTAAGCTGCTAGTAATCATCAGATGCCACAACTTGGTGAAATAAGGAAATAATTATAACTCATCATTAGCCACTTGATTGCTGTGGCACAGGCACGTGTGCAAGCGTTTCTGTATTTTTCTGAACATTGCAGGAAGCTTCTGTCAATATTTCACAAACTAATAGACGATCTGTTGTGGAGATAGTCCCACTATCCCTCATCGTTAACCCATTTTCCAAATCCATATGTGGCTTGTAGATCCAGTCACTGAATGGAACTGTAAATTTCAGCAAGGAAACTGATGCCAAAAATAAAATTCAAATATCTGTGTCCTCAGCCCAATGTCACTAACATTCAAGTCAATATCTGACTTCATTAGAAGTGTCTCAATAATATTAGTTCAAAGAGTTCCATTTTATTGCACAGCTACATTTTTGTTCAAGAACATGTTAGAAAATAATTCATGAGTCTGTGAAATTAATACACGAGGCTATTCATAATTAATACTGTCATTAACAATCTGAGTAATGAAAAAGCTTCTTCAGTTTTCAAAAGAAGCACACTCTTATGACTATGTAGTTTATGTAAATAGCATATTTTAGAATGTTTCCAATGTTGGCAAATGTAGAAATATATTGGTTTTTTTTGTGAATTGCAACAGTTCTTAAGAAATGTTTATGAAAGAACAAGTTGGGTTGTAGGTTCTATCACAACAATCCAAGGTGTCACTGTTCTACTGGTATCTTTTGCCACATAAATTGAAAAGTTCAAACTTACATTACTAATTTCATTATCTATCACCTCTGCACTTCTGGGCAATTTAAAACACGTGCTTTCATTATTATCATGTTTGTCCTCATTGAGACAAAATTAGACAGAATTGCAGAAGAGATTTTTCCCCTGCAGTGTATTCAACACTAAATAACTCTTTAGTTGAATATGGCAAGGTCAGTGAGAATACTATAATTCCTGGTACTATTTTTGAAATGTAGCCTTGACCTTGAAAGGAAAATGTCGAAAGTTGTGACACAAACCTTTCAAAACTCTGTAAGTGTGGAGCGAGAGGGAACTTCTGATAAGTGATTGAATTTTCAGCGTCTATTTAGTTTGCAGCATCTATTCTCAGTGCTGCTCAATCTAGAACACGGAAGACTGCAAATAATTAATGGTCAGAAATTCTTGTGGACAATAATTGGAATAGATTGGTTAGGTTGAAGCTGTTTCCAAGCAATAAAACATTGCAGGTGTAATTAAAATTGAATGTTAATAGACTTCCCATGCAGTGCATATTTGGTCTAAATTTTGTTCACTTATTTTCTAACATATGATACTTCTACAAACAAACCTGATTCATAATCCATTCAAAGCAAAACGGTTAAATTTGGCAAAGACCAGTATGCGTGAGGCTTCAGTTTTGCCATATATCAGTTTAACTAGTTGATAATTAGCTTCTAGTGAAGGATTAGCAACTCATTTGTAAAGTTCCCATTTTTAATGACGACTTCACCAGAACAATTCGGTATTGAAAGAGTTACATGGAGCTGCGTGTTTTATTCAAGAACGATAACTAATTCTGAATAGCTGAAAAGTAGAACTCTATCCCAAGGCTTTCAGCAGCTATCAGCAATTTGCCAGCAGTTCTGCCTGTGCGAATGAATGCTGGCACAAAAGTGCAGATTTGCAGTAAATCTATGCTTTTGTGTGTCATTGCAAGAGCATGCTGAAATATTTGGACACTAATACCCATTCATTTTCTGAGCTCTATAAATAAAAGCTGCTTGCAATGCAGTGGCCGTGAAGTGGCATTCTTCAGGTCACAGCAGGTAGCCCATCCTTATTACCGCAGTAGGGGAGGAGGCCAGAGCAGCAAGACATCTAAATCAAGACATTTTACTGCACACAAAATCACTAGTAATAAAAAAAAAGACACATTGAAAATTTCTGGAGACCCCATGGGTATCATTATTTGAAGGTAAAAGTATTTGAAGGTAATGAACTGAGTTTAGGCACTTCTGTATGGGAGCACTGGTATGTTATTTCTCTTGTGGTCAAGGAGTATTTGTCTGTGTGTATGTGTTCTGTAGTGCTGTCAGTAATCGAAAGGTAGTTCTTGACTTCACTGGAAGTAGCAAGTGAGAGAGATGTACAATGGCTGGCCTACTAGGTTTCAACCATTTTATTTTGTCACATAGTCAAAGATGTGCATTAGATTATTTAAGTGAGGTCCGGTTTATAACTGTTGTAAACAGAGACGACTGATGATATGGGTCAGTGAGAAAGACATTGAAAGGCCATGCCCCAAGATGCTAGGATAGGGGTTCTTTTTTTCCAGCAATTCTCCACACAGCTGCTATCAACTGGTAGTGAGGGGAAGGTACGAAAAAATATGGTTCACACCCCACCCAAAAAATTGAAAAGGAAGCCAGTTTTTATGCCAACTGTGCTATTGTTAGGTTCAAAATTATGTTGGCATAGGTGTGAGAACAAATGTTTCAGTTGTACAATATCACATGAAGTGGGTGGCATGTGGAGGATTTTGAGGGAAATAACTTTTCAAAATGACAGGACAGTACACAAAATGAATAGTGTCAAAGCATCTTTACTTCCTCTAGTACTTCACAATTACAAATGAAATACTGGCCTGACAGTGATAGAACTAGTCACCATCTATCTAAGAAGTTTTGAGAACCTGGAAAAAACCTAAAGTTATCTGTCTGCTGTCTACTGTCAGTCTTGCAATGCCATGCCAACCTCAAAATGAAGAGTGTTCACTGCACTCCACTCCTTTTAAACTGACTACTCTCAACACGGTTTTATTGCAGCAATTAACCAGGTTCTCTTTGTTAAGACCTTCCACACCTTTATCTCAACTGTCATTTCATTTTTTACACATTTAAAAGGCATTTGGTCAGCTGAGGCTCTGTTTTGATCCTAGTATCAGTGAAAGGAGTTCAACATTGCATTCAGATTCTTATACCTGCACTCCAAATGTCCATGCTTTGGCAGTTCAGACACAACTTAGCAGAAAATCTTGGCAATAGACTTTACGTAGGGTTTTTCAGATTGCAAATGTGTGAACACATGCTGCACCATCTTTAAAGATTTGCCCATATTGGATTGAAATATTCAGAAAGTCACCTATCCAAAAAATGAACAGTAACAAATAGAAAAGCTCAATTCCAGTTATTTACGTATATATCAAGTTATAATTACAGGATGTTGACATCAATATTATATTTTCTATTTATTATTCAAGAGATAGGGAGGAGAAAATGGGGAACTACAGGCGTGTTTAACTGACATCAGTGCCAGAATCTATTCTTAAGGACATCAATATATATATATTTTTTTAAATTCACAGAACAGGCCATTCAGCCCACGATGTTATGTTGACCACTGATCCTCATGTATGCACCCTCAAATTTCTGTGACCATATGCATGTCCAGTAGTCTCTTAACTGTCCCCAATGACCTTGCTTCCACAACTGCTGCTGGCAACGCATTCCATGCTCTCACAACTCTCTGTGTATCGAACCCACCTCTGACATCCCCTCTAGACTTTCCTCCAACCAGCTTAAAACTATGATCCCTCGTGTTAGTCATTTCTGCCCTGGGAAATAGTCTCTGGCTATCAACTCTATCTATGCCTCTCATTATCTTGTATACCTCAATTAGGTCCCCTCTCCTCCTCCTTTTCTCGAATGAAAAAGTTCCGAGCTCAGTCAACCTCTCTTCATAAGATAAGCCCTCCAGTCCAGGCAGCATCCTGGTAAACCTCCTCTGACCCCTCCCCAAAGAATCCACATCTTTCCTATAATAGGGTGACCAGAACTGGACACAGTATTCCAAGTGCAGTCTAACCAAAGTTTTATAGAGCTGCAACAAGATATCATGACTCTTAAACTCAATCCCTCTGTTAATGAAAGCCAAAACACCATATGCTTTCTTAACAACTCTGTCCACTTGGATGGAAAAAGTGAGGACTGCAGATGCTGGAGATCAGAGCTGAAAATGTGGTGCTGGAAAAGTGCAGCAGGTCAGGCAGCATCCAAGGAGCAGAAGAATCAACGTTTCGGGCATTTAATCAAGCCATGCTCTTCCAGATGGTCATAAATCCTATCCCTCAGAATCCTTTTTAACACCTTGCAGATGACAGACGTGAGACTTACTGGTCTGTAATTGCCGGGGATTTCCCTATTTCCTTTCTTTAAGAGAGGAATTACACTTGCCTCTCTCCAGTCCTCAGGTACGTCTCCAGTGGAGAGCGAGGACGCAAAGATCTTCGCAAGTGGCGAAGCAATTGCATTTCACGTTTCCCAAAGCAGCCAAGGACAAATCTGGTCCGGGCCTAGCGATTTGTCAATCTTAATGTTTTCAGCACATCAGCTTCCTCTATCTCTATCCATTTCAGCATGTACACCTGCTCTTCAAAGATTTCATTCACTACAAAGTTCATTTCTTTCGTAAAGACTAAAGCAAAAAACTCATTTAGGGCTTCCCCTACCTTCTCAGACTCCACACACAACTTCTCTATGCTATTCCTGATCATCCTTACTCTTTCTTTGACCATTCTATTATTCCTCACATAAGTGTAAAATGCCTTTGTGTTCTCCCTAATCCATTCTGCCAAGCCTTTCTCCTGGCCCCTCCTGGCTCTCCTCCAACCACTTTTGAGCTCCTTCCTTGTCTGCCTGTAATCCTCTAGAGCTGAGCTTGACCCTAGCTTCCTCCACCTTATGTAAGCTACCTTCTTCCTTTTGACGAGAAGCTCCACCGCTCTCGTAATCCAAGGTTCCTTTATCTTACAACTTCTTGCCTGTCTCAGAGGGGCATATTTATTCATCATTTGCAACAACTGTTCCTTAAACAGTCTCCATTTGTCTACAGTGCCTTTACCATGAAACAATTGCTCCCAATCCATGCTTCCTAACTCATGTCTAATCGCATCATAGTTTCCTCTTCCCCAATTAAATATCCTCCCATTTTGCCTAATCCTCTCCTTCTCCATAGCTATGTAGAATGTGAGGCAGTTGTGGTCACTATCACCAAGATCTAATACCTGTCCCTGCTCGTTTCCGAGCACCAAGTCTAGAATGGCCTCTCCCCTTGTCGCCTGTCAACGTACTGAGTTAGGAAAACCTCCTGAACACACCTTACAAAAACAGCTCCATTCAAATCTTCTGCTCGAAGGAGATTCAAATCAATATTGGGAAAGTTAAAGTCATCCATTACAACAACCCTACTACGTCCACACTTTTCCAAAATCTGCCGACCTATGCTTTCTTCCATCTCCCTGCTGCTATTGAGGGGCCTGTAGTAAACCCCTAACAAGGTGACTGCTCCCATGCTGTTCCTAATTTCCGCCCATACTGACTCGGTAGGCAGATCTCCCTCGATAATGGAAACTTCTGTAGCTGTGATACCCTCACTGATTAGTAGTGCTATACTCCCTCCTCTTTCTCCCCCCTCTTTTTAAAGTCTCTAAACCCTGGAACATCCAGCACCATTCCTGCCCCTGAGAAACCCATGTCTCTGTTATGGCCACAACATCATAGCACCAGGCACTGATCCATGCTCTAAGTTCATCACTTTTATTCCTGATCCTCCTTGCGTTAAAGCAAACACACTTTGACACCTTGGTTCCTTCCCAGGAAAATCCTTCCCACTAGTTGGTCTACCTCTTGCTATTGCCTCATCTGCATCAACTCTCATCTCCGGTATACAGCTCAGGTTCCCACTCCACTGCCATATTAGTTTAAACCCTCTCAAACTACTCGAGCAAACCTTCCACTCGGGACATTGGTCCCCTTCCAGTTCAGATGCAACCCGTCCTTCTTGTATAGGTCCCACCTTCCCCAGAAGGCATCCCAATTATCTACATATCTGAAACCTTCCCTCCTACATCAGCTGCGCAACCACGTGTTAAGCTGTGCCCGCTCCCTGTTCCTTGCCTCACTATCCCGTGGCACCAGTAGTAAACCAGAGAACACTACTCTGTTTGTCCTGCTTTGCAGCTTCCATCCTAACTCCCTGAAATCACTTTTTGTATCCTCGATCCTTTTCCTGGCTATACCATTACTGCCAATAACATGATTTCTGGCTGACTTTAATGAACGACAAACCCTGTTTCACAAATTTATTGGAGTTTTCTTTGAGGGTATATCTAATAGAGAAGACAATGGGGAAGTAGTAGATGTAGTACATTTGGATTTTCAAAAGATATTCAATAATGTCTTAATTGATACAAAATAATAGAGCCATGAGCTGATAGAGTTGTGGTGATATGTTAAAATGGACAAAAGATTGCTTGATAGATAGGAAACAAAGAGTGAGGATAGATAAGACATTTTCAAGGTGACTAGTAGATTGTTACATGAATCAGTTATTTAAAATCTATGTTAATAATAAGGAGGTGGATAGTCATATATCAATGTTTGTTAGTGATACAAATCTCGGTGGTACTGCAAAATGTGAGGAGAACACCTTTTTAAAAAAAGCATTGAGGGCCAAAGGGCCTGTACTGTGTTGTACTGTTTTATGTTCTGTGTACGCAAAGATGCTAATGATGTCATGTCAAAGGGACTACAAAGAGAAATAGACAGGTTAGTTGGGTGTACAACAATGTGTTACATGAAATAGAATGTGGGACATGCTAGATTATTCACTTTGATGGTAAGAATAGAAAAGTAGAACTTGCAAGTGTTGATGTCTCAAAAGTAACTAGGGTCAGGCTACAAATCCTGGCCCAACCAGCTATATCTATATCCCATGAGTGAATAAAAAAAAAAGCGTTCAGAAACAGGCTTGGTTGTGTAAGGAACACATGAAGCTAGCGTGCAGGTAAAGCAAGCAATGTGGAAAGCAAATGGCATATTGTTCCTTAATACAAGAAGATTGGTGTACAAGAATAAAGTCACCTATTTGCCTCATCTTTCACTTTGGGACCTACCAACCACATTGGATCAATGTGGATTTCACCACTCCCCCCACCTTATCCCAGAACCAATCTTCCAACTCGGCACTACCCTCTTGACCTGTCCTACCTGTCCATCTTCTTTCCCACCTATCCACTCCACTCTCCTCTCTGACCGTCATACCCCAACTTCATCTACTTATTGCATTCTCATCTACCTTTCCCCCAGCCCCACCCTCTCCCATTTATCTCTCAGCCCTCTTGGCCCACAAGCCTCATTCCTGATGAAGAGCTTTGCTTGATTCTCCTGCTCTTTGATGCTGCCTGACCAGCTGTGCTTTTCTAGCACCACATTCTCGACAAGAATAAAGAAGTCAAGCTGTAATTAGAAAGAGTTTTGGTGAGACCTGGAATACTGGATGATTTTAGTCTCCATATTTAAGGAAGGATATACTTACATTCAAGGCAAAACAGCAAATTAATTGTTCCTTGGGATGAGACAGTTAACCTCTGATGACAGTCTCAGTAAGTTAAGTCTATATTCTCTTCAGTTTCAAAAAATAAGAGGTGATCTCATTGAAACATGCATGATTCTGGAAGGACTTCACAGTGGAGATACTGGGGCATTGTTTCTGCCGGCTAGTGAAACAATGAGGACACAATTTCTTGATGAAGAATTGGCTACTCAGGACAAAGGAATTTCTTCACACAAAGGGTGGAACTCTCAAGAGAGTTGAGGGCTTTCCTTAGTTGAATGCATTGATGGTTGGGATTGGCAGATTTCCAAACTCTCAGGAATTTAAGGGATATGAGATGACAAGGTGGAGTTGAAGACCGAGATCAGTAATGGTTAAACAAATAATGTAGCAGATTTAACAGGCCTTAACTTGTGGAAATAGGGTGAATGAAGATAAACTATCTTTTCCTGCTAATATCTTGAAGACTTTGATTGGACCACCTTAACCTTCTAAATTCTAGAGAAAACTTTGGTACAATCTCTCCTCATAACTCAATCGCTGAAGTCAAGGTATCATTCTTATAAGCATGTCTTGCTCCTATTTCTCAAATTCTCTTGCAATAAAGTACAGTAATTGAAAACCAGATATCAAATGCAAGATCCAATGGATAAAGTGACCCATTATTAAATGTGGGGCAGCATGATGGCTCAGTGGCTAGCACTGCTGCATCGTAGTGCCAGGGACCAGGTCCGATGCCAGCCTCGGGCAACTGTCTGTGTGGAGTTTGCACATTCTCCCCGTGTCTGAGTGGGTTTTTTCCGGGTGCTCCGGATTCCTCCCACAGTCCAAAGCTGGAACGGCCAAGCTAAATTGCCCATAGTGATCTGGGATGTCTTGGTTAGGTGCATTAGTCAGGGAAAATGTAGGGTGTGGGTGGGTTACTCTTCAGAGGGACTTTGTGGACTTGTTGGGCTGAAGGGCCTTTTTACACACTGTAGGAATTCTAATTCTAATTCAAAAAATTACAATGTATGCTGAATGGTTAACCTATTCACATCAAAATCCCTGCTTCACTGCTAAATATAGGGTCCTTTAAAATAGCGCCTCAATGAATTTAACACAAAGATTTTAAACATTTGCAAGATAATGTTACACTTAATAACTTGCTGGATATTAAAGTTATTTAAAAATAATATAGTGATTCTGTAATCGTAAACTAAAGTAAAGAATAATTCTTCACAACACATAAACAGGAGAATTGGGAAACGTAATGTTGTAATATAGAATGTTTAGAGCCCCCAGAAAAAGGCTAGTCAGCCCATCATGTCTATACCAGCTCCCCAAAAAAGGCATCTCTTGATTAATCACATACTCCAACTCTTAACCACAGCCTGGTAAGTTAAAGCATTTCAAGTGCATATCCAAGTATTGTTTAATCTATTTTTTGCAGGGTTGACTCCAATTTCAATCCCTCTAAATGCAGTTTCTTAACTGAGAACATGGAATTATCCACATGACTTTCTTTTAAGAATAGTCAAATAACACCAAAAGCTATTTTTTAAACAGTGTGTGTTTGAAAATGACTACATACGGAGGCAGAACAATGCATGCAATTACACTGTGAATAACCAGGAATCTGGATTTGAAAGTTTCGTTCCACTCGGCTTAAGTTTAAGTATTGTGTGACTGCCTCTTTAAACTCAATCAGTAGGTCCACTACTTCGGAACAGCATGGGTAAATAATGGTATTTGAATAATGGTAGTTCAGAGGAATGTCTTTTGCATAGTAGACCACAATATTGCTTTAAGAGATTTATAAAAGGTAAACAAGATAATTGGAATGTGGGTGAGATAGATCAGGACACTGGACTATTCACAAGAGGTGTTAAAAATAATGCTCAGAAGGAGTCTGCATTTTCTGGCATCCACTTGAAACTCCTCTTCACTCAATTGTTGTGTACACTCCTGCTAAAGACATCTCTGAGTAGGATTTTGAGCACTATGTTGTAGGAGGTTGTTGTGGTAAATGAGTCTGTCTGAGTGGCAGCAAGAACAAACAAAGCTGCTACTCCTGATCCCGTCTGCTGCTTGCTGCTCTGAACAGCACAGTTTCAGGTGACCACATGAAGAAGGACCAGGAACGTGGTACAAAGACAGGGAGAGAGTAAAATCTCAACCATCAAAACCAAGAGCTACAATAACAAAGCTGGAATTAAAGTGCACCAGTAAGATAGTGATGCAAGTAATAAGGCGGTGAAGACAGTTTTGAACCAAAAAAGGGAGGAAATGAAAGAAAAATCCTGGAGACAGAAAACCGTGCTTAATAATCTAACAAAGCAGCATAAATGTAGAGAAAGTACAGAAGCACAGAAGAAATAGAGTGAGACAAGGAACAGTAATTTAATAGAAATTATGAGCAAGCTATTAATTTATATCCTAGACTCTGGATCTGATTTACAAGTATATCACTATTTATTGTCGTGTTTTGATTGTTTGTTTTCTTTCTTCTTCTAAAACATATGTATACAATCCATTCTTTACCTTTTCCTAAGGGAGGGATAGAAATTATTATTATTGCTTCGGCGACTTCAACAAATAACTCATTTGTGCCAAATTCCTTGTCACTATTTTAATGGGAGAGTTAACACAATTCAAATAAGTAAATTAAGGCTTGTATTCAAATCAATTCAATAAAGTCAGTTTAAATACGCATCATGATGCCAGTTTGTAATTCTTCTACTGAACATGCAAAAATGACTAGATATTGCCCAGTGTGAGCTATCATTTTCTTTTATTCAGTGCATAAAGTTGTGAAAAGTTCAAAACATTTTGAAGTGAAACTACAGTGCTAAAATTGAAAGAAACACTCTGTGGCAAGAGCTGTAAGTGCTCCTAATGTGTGTAAATAAGTGTACTGATCAGCTCAACGCATGTCACAGCCTTCAGCAATGTGCAGGTGGTCGATCGCCTCACTTAAAAAGGTTAACCCGGAGTGAACACACAGGCTCTAACTCTGAATAAGGGAAGCACCCAGGGAGCCTGTAACAATAAGCAAATAATGAAACAAACCTGACCATGGTTAAATACATAAAGTGATGAAGATTCACGGATCTCTGGCATTGAACAAGGGAAATAAAGGAACTTGCCCAGCGAGAGCACAGCTGTCATTAGGCTTGTGTTAGTTCAGGGGAAGGTATGTTAGGGTGGCTGCCATTTTGATTAACTCAAGGCTAACCTCTCAATTCTCGTAAAGAGGATCAAAAGACACATAGTTTAATCCACATCCTGCTGTTGGTTTGTAATGAGCTTCTTCTGAAACACAATCTTGGAAACAAAATATTATTTGGCAGTGAAGTAACTACCACTTTCAATATATTCAGAAAGTTCGCACATTAGTTGAAGAAGTAGATGTAACTTGAAAATTTGCTCACAATATTTGTTAAAAATGATTCTGCTGCAGACTTCAAAATTGGCTTCACTTTACACCACTGAAGCTTTATGATCTTAGCATTTCTTAATGGAGTTCATCCGAAATCAACCAGAAAAATGAATCCATAAAGCATCCACTTTCATCTGCTTTGAGCTTCAAAGAAGTTTCACATTATCTACAAAGTAATGAAAGCCTTTCATTACTGCGAATGGCTCTGCCTGTGTTCTTGAATGGTACTCTACGAACCAGAAATGGGCAAATCTCCTCGTCTTTGCCTGCACGCTTTGTCTGACTCCAAAGATATTGAGGTGCCTTAAAGAAAGCCATTCCATAAGTAAGTCGGGAATGGGATAATAGCAAAATCTGCAACAGCTGGAGAAATGAGGAAATGGTAAAGGACACTGAAAGTAATGAAAGTGAGGACAGAAGTGGTCAGTACCAGCACTCATTTTGTGAAGGCAAGTTATCAGAGAAAGCATTATACAGACTAAATACAGACGGTTAAAAAAAAGTGAACCTTTTGCTTGTGTGTTGCAGCAAATAGACTTTTAAGCCGCATCTGAAGAAAAGATTACCATATCCTTGCAGCAATATGTGCATGTTTTATTCACTGTTACAAACTGCACATTTTATTCACTGTTTAAAAATCAAATCAGCTCTATTTTATTATTTTGAATTAGTAAAATTTCATTGCATATAAAAATGCTGATAAATAATCAGTATGCAAAAAAAATTGAGTTAATTGTTGTGTATACCAAATTATCAGGAAAGCAATGGTTTACATGAAACTTGTTAGTAAAACTTTGGAGTGTATTAAAATAATTAGTAAAGCTTCAGTTTTGATAAAATATTGTAGTGCAGCTTCAACACTCCAGTAACTGATGCATAGTCGGATCTCTTCAAAGTAACTAGAATACGCCAGAGGATCTGCAGTTTATTCAAAATTTGTATTGAATTGTCAGTGTTTATGCATCACGTTAACAAATGTCATTATATATGAAACATGCTCTTAAATCCTCAGGCAGATAAAACATTAGTGAACCTTTGGTGCATAATAAAGCATGTAGGTGAAGCCCTCCACTGTTTAATGGATCCTTAGCCTATACAACCATACCAGAAATCGTGCTGTATAAATAAAGTATTCGAGTCAGTCTTTGCTGAATATAAAACCTGGTAATAAATCTACAGCAAACATAAAGCATGCTTATAAGTTGTTGCTGTATGTAAACAATGTTATTTCTTTTTCGAGAACAGGTAAGCAGATCTGTTACTTGTTAAAAAAAAGCTTCTAAATATTATGTCATTAAAAAGCACAATGTTTTACCTTGTTATAAAACATGTTATTTATTATACACTGTGAATACTCATATCTACATAAAATATAAAACATGGCATCAACTTTGATGTGAACAAATCACATTGCATTTTGATGTGCTCAGTTCTTATAAAATGTATAACTGTACACATAAAGCATTCCATCATAAGTTAAGTTTATACATAACATTTGAGCAAATATTGGGAGTTTAAACAGTCTAAAACATGCAAATTTATGAAAAATTCATTAGCAAATCTACAATGTATGGAACACATAAGAAGTCCTTTTGATATCTAAAGCATTTTGGAAATCTTCAGAATACATGCAATTTTCTGGGAAATGCTTAGAAATATAAAGCATAGCATAAATTCTCAGGCTATAAGCACAGAAAGGCATCAATGAAATTGAGCATATTGTCAGTGCATATGAAACGTATTGATACTTCCTCAGTGCATATAAATAACACTTGGCCAACTTTAGCACACATAAAAGATTCAAGTAAATCCCTCGGGTGTATAAAAAATATCAGTAAGTTCTAAGTGTATAAAAACATGCTAGCTCAGTGTGTATATAAAGCCTGTTGCAAAGCCAAAAGGTAGGTAACACATTTTAGCAGTTTCACAGTGCATTGCATACATTTTCTGTTTGCTCGGTGTGTATAAAATATATAAATGCACAACATCTTCAAAACAAAACATATATTGATGAAATGTTTTTAAATCGCAACAGTAAATCCTTAACATTTATTATGACAATAGTATTTTCTGTTCTGATTTTGGAGATTGCTCCTTCAAAGTCAATCACAACGCATCAGCAATTAAAACAAAACTGACTGCAATTCAAACTCTTGTACCAAGTTCACTTCAGTGCATTGATATGAGTGTCGTTGTTAGAGATTTGGAAGAGAATAGTTCCCTCTTAAATATTGCTGCACAATTAGTTAGCAATGTTGGTTCCTCCTTAAATTTTAAGGGCTGACTATTTAACATGCAGAAATACTTGCTCATTTTCTCCCTCTCCAGAACAGAAAAAGCATGCTCCTGTTTACATCAGAAAATCTGCTTCAAAATCTCAAGGAGTTCAATACAAAATCAGAGAAGAGGATTGAGTCAATTTGAAACTCTTGAGGAGGAAATGGAGAGGAGAAAAGTTTAAACATTTCAGATAAACATGAAGTACTATTCTTAAGTAAATATAACCACTGTGATTTCTATCATTTTGATAAGAAGTCTATAAGAATTTGACAGCGGCTGCTTCAAAACAAATTACATTTTCATTTCACAAACATTGCCAATTCTCATTCCTCTTAAATAAATTTGTTTCTTTTGGCCAATTAAGTCTAATTATAAATGTTCTAGGTTCAATGTTGTGTTATTCCAACCATAGGCACACTTTAAAAAAAGTAAAAACTCAATCTCTGCATTGTACAAGGTGCCTTTCATGCCTTTATCTAAACACTAATGAGAACTCTATTTTGACTGAAAATAAATTCTGGTCTGTATAAATGCTTTTATAGCTAAGGTTCCTGCAAGGCCCTTGATTTATGTTGTTAGGCAGCCCCTCTGTGCTTTTCCTTCGAGCCCAGCTGGCATTTAATTGGTCAGCAAAGAGAGTGAGGGGTCTCCTTTGAGGAGTGAATAACAATTGTTTATGTTTAAATGTCGGCCTGAAAAGAAGGCTGCACAGGGAAGAAGGAATTTTCTGTGCAAAAGAAAGTGAACACAAAAGAGACACCAGCGGAACACAAGAGAATACTCATTGGGGATGAACACAGCTGGAGGCAGTAGGATATGAAAAAGTAAGGACTACACGTGGAGGAATTTGTGATTAGCAATAACACAAAATCAGCCAGCTGATCCATGAAAACCAGAGATGGGGGGGTGGGGGGGGCATCAAAACAAACCAAGATTTATTCTAAAATTCCTCCGGTAGCAACATTTTCAGATGTGCAATCATTATTTTTGTTTGTTTCCTAGATTACTTGATTTGTGGATTGTGCTGATATTTAATTACTTTCCATACTGAAGTGACAGACAGTAATTATAATTTTGCAGGACATATGCTGTATGACTTTGTGCAATGTGAACTGTCTTTTTGTACAAATCAAAATAAGAAAGAAATTGAAAGTTTATTTAACATTCATTTTAAAAAGTTTGTTATTAAGGTAAGGATTTCCTGTCAATAACTAAAAGGCAGCACTTCAAGAAAGTTGTATTTCTTGGAAAACATAACTACCAACATGTGTAGTCAGATTGACATTCCAATCAGGCTGACATATTTGTGGTTTCATTTTTTTTTGAAAAGTCACAGTTCTTCAGCTTTTACACGTTAAAGGGAAGCAGGATAGACCAGTGTCAACATGTCTGGTACGGGGAGGTGAATATAACATCAAATCAAGGTGATGTTGCATTCTATTGTCACTGACACAGTGTAATTCATTGATGCCAAAGGTTCACTTAGCCAGAAAAGTTCAGTTGTTGCTAAATTCATTACAATGTCACTTTGAGGTGAAATGATGTCATTTGTACTGTCTTGGGGATGAAAAGGAGAACTGCTCAGATTCTATCAACACATTGTCGTCTTAATTTTCTTACAGCATGCTATATTAACATCTGTGAGCCCAGACAGCATGGCACACAGGTTAGATAGGCTGTTAATATTTCATAGTCACCCCTATACGGTTGTATCAGAAAGCGATGAATCTTTCAGAACTTAATCATGTCATTTCAAAAGGGGAGGAAAGATAACACGAAGAACTTCTTAATGAGAATAGAAAAGTGCCAAATCATGGTAAATGGAAATAAAAGCAGAAAGTCTGGGGATCAATGTTCCTTCAACAGTGTGGTGTCTAATAAAAAGAAAACAGGAATGTGGCATATTTCACAATATCCTAGTTACAGTTTTAATTGAGGAAACATTACAACCAATTTCTAAGCAGAAATAACCCCTCGTGCTAACCAAAATGATCAATACTTTAGATCATCCATCTGACTCAGAGGTAAGACGCCAACCTTTTTGTTAAGCTGAGAAGTTATAAGTACCTTGCTAGATGGAAGCACAAGTGTAAATTAGTGCTATGATGAATATCTGGTAAAGAACAGCAATTAAATGTTCCAGTTTCTGCTGTAACGGTTAAAATAGCAGACAAGGTTACATTCTAAAAGAAGAACATCACAATGAGGCAAAGAAACAAAAACAAAGTCGATCTTCAAAATCACGAAGACTGGCAGGGTCGAGAAAGCCCAATAGCACTATTGAATCTAATTCCTCATGAGAATTGGAATCTCTATGGGGTGAAGTTTTATGGGAGTGGTGTGTTGTGTCCACCAGTAAAGTCAATCGTGAACTGACCAACTGTAAAAGATGGCTACCTTGTTACTCAATGTTACACTGAGGGCAGCCTTAACAAGCCAAGCATGGGGCTTATACCCCTCTATGGGAGGAAGGCCTGCCCCCATACGCTGCCAGTCAATCTGAATGCTTGAGGTATTCTCACAGTCTGACCAGTGCCAGTACTCAGCAGTGGGTACTGTTGGGATTGCAAGCAGCCCCACGGAGAATAAAGCATGGATTCCAGATTTGTGTAACTCCACAACTTTTGGGTGGGGATATGAATGATGATTTGGCTGAATATAGATAATTTCATTGTCACATACATTTTACAGTGAAAAGCTTTTCCACTGTTGCCACGATCTGGTGCCATTTTGAACAGTTTAAGAAAAGAAAAAAAAATAGAAAGACATGGGCGTGGGCGGCACGGTGGCACAGTGGTTAGCACTGCTGCCTCACAGCGCCTGAGACCCGGGTTCAATTCCCGACTCAGGCAACTGACTGTGTGGAGTTTGCACGTTCTCCCCGTGTCTGCGTGGGTTTCCTCCGGGTGCTCCGGTTTCCTCCCACAGTCCAAAGATGTGCGGGTCAGGTGAATTGACCATGCTAAATTGCCCGTAGTGTTAGGTAGGGGTAAATGTAGGGGTACGGGTGGGTTGCGCTTCGGCGGGTCGGTGTGGACTTGTTGGGCCGAAGGGCCTGTTTCCACACTGTAAGTCTAATCTAATCTAATCTAATGGCTTAAAGAGAGACCCTGCCAGCTACACTGGACCCAACCAATATTGAAGTTGCCACTCTTCAGGCACTATCTCTCACTACTGGGCCCACCTTGCTGATGTCGCAGTGGTACCTTGTGGCAGTGCTTCATCGCTGCCAGTCCTGGACCCAACCAACAACAAAGTCACCGAGCCTCAGGTGCCATCCTTCACCACTGGGCCTACCTTACTGATGTAGTAGCTCATCCCAGGTCCCAAGTTCACCCTGGAAAAGCAAGTAAGGGCTCACTCAAGTCTGCTCCGAGCTCACCCACCCATGAGTTTGTGCTGGGATTCTTTGCCATTGCCAATGCTGTCTGCGCTCAGGAAAAGAGATAAGTAAAGGAAAACAGCAAAAAAATTGGGATAATTTGGGCATGCGGTTAGAAGACCAGTTGAGAGATGCAAAGAAGATCCAGCAAAGATTGTGCTCCTTCATCCTCTCATTTTTTCACCTGCCCACTTTCATTTAGTTTCCATTGTCATCTGTTTTATTCCTTCAGAAGCAGAATTAAGCCCTTAAATGTACTTTCACTAAATTCTCAACCGATATTATTGCCAGACAAATCAAATCCCTGGTAGAAAACTGGCTTGATAGATCATATCTTGATTTATGTTGATTTTAACGAAGTTGTCTTTCACTGAACCATGGATACACACTGCTGAGGATTTTTTTGCTTTATTAAAACTATCTACTTGAAATACAAAATTAGAGTGTTAAACACACAATAAAAATATAACTCCATTAATCCCAAAACACTCCTTTGTAAATTGAAATGGAACAAACTAGATTGTGAATATTACCCAAAACATGCCCTTGATATAGTACCCAAAACACTGCTCATAAAATATTCATGCCATGTATCTCTCACCTTTGCATGTTCAACTCACTTCTGACTTAAACTTTTAGTCTAGAACTGCTGGTAGCTTTTTCCTGGGCCTATTATACCTGAGCTCCAGTATGGTCAACTTTAAACAACCTCTTCAGGGTTTTATCCCATCACTTTTGGTTTGGGCTAAAACTATCTCTTTACTCTGAGGTAACTTAGTTCACTATATAGTTTTCCCCTTTCAGAAGGATCTATTCAACCATTCTTTTTCAAGGACTTCACCAGGCCACTTCACTTCAAGCCAGGAATGGTGTGTGTTTCCCTTAAGCTAAAAAAAAAACGAATTCCAGAAACTTCTAACAAACCTCTAGGCCCCATTATTTAACTTTCTAGGTCACAAAACAAGCTGAAATAAACAAAGGTTCATTGTTGGCATATGAATGCCATTCACTCTGAAGACAAGTTTCAAAAACTATTTTTAAAAGAAATTACTACAGCTACAGAAATCCTTACAAGTTAATGATTAACTTCAGAGACACAGAAAGCCCACTGTTACTAATTAAAAATCCAGAAACAAAGACTTACAATGACTAATCTTTGAAATAAAAATTCCACAATTTGCATCACGTTGGCTGTGACCACAATGAGTTTGATCATCGTGAAAACTATCCTCAAACTCAGATTCAATCAAATTCACTTATATGTTGAGAGTCTTATTTCTGTTCTCAGCTGGGTTTGTAATTCTGCTCAGAGTATTGGGAATAATCATCTGTGAGCCTGGTTTGTTTTTCACTTCAAAATTGTACACTTGGTTAGTCACAAGTACACATTGTAGACATGAAGGTACACTTCTGATAGGTTTTCCACAAATCATTTTCAAAGGTTATGGTCAGTACGAACAACAAAATACTGACCTAATAGTGCATGTGAAATCCTTGCATTTAACTAAAAAGACAGTTTCCTTTCTTTATGTGGCAGTAATTTTCCTAAACTGTTGTAAGTACTTTAGAATCCAAAGCCACAGACTTGTCATCCTGTAAGGTGCATGATCTGAGGCCTTTGAGGAATGTATCTACTCCCAGAGTGGGAAGTTTGGAGGGCTCAGAGTATTGAAGAATGCAATTTCTGGATGACACTGTGTTTTTGAGAGGTTGTAATTATGTTGGTGATCTTCTACCACATCTACGGTGCATCTCCATGAAATAATTCTTGAACAGGTGATACCTCAGTCACAAAATCTGAAATATATGAAGAGAAAATTTGAACAAACCGTGACACCTTTGTAGTTGACTTTGTCTTCTGCTATAAATATCTTGTTGTACATCTTCTACTTTTCAGGGATTACATCTGATATCACAGATTGTTGATTTGGCATTTTTTGCTGTTAAGTGGTAGGCCTGGTTTTCCTAGAAAAGCTCAGCAGGTCTGGCAGCATTTGTGAAGGGAAACTTTAACTTTGATTTCTCAGAAGGGAAGAAGGGTCACCAGATCCGATATGTTAACTTTGATTTCTCTTCATAGATGCTACCAGTCCTGCTGAGCTTTTTCAGCAAATTCTGTCATTGTTTCTGATTTACAGCCTCACAGTTGTTTTAGTTTTTTATTTAGCATAGTTTTCCTGTTGCTTCCATGACCTGATGAAGTTTGTTACGTGCTCATGTTTAGTTTTCTCAAGAACTACAATGTCATCTACAATAAAGACAACTGAATAGATTCTTTCTGAAATAGTTCACACGTTGGAATTTATCCTGGATGACAGATAATCTAAACAGCAATCTGAGAAAATCGCATCTACTGATGCATGTTCTAAAAGTTGTGAATTCTAGTGTTTGGGGAAAAGATGTGTCCATCAAATTCATTCATGCAATGAGGTTTTGTGCCTGAAAACTGTGCCTCATTAGTTTTTCCCAGGGTAGGAATCTTGTGTGAACATCTTTTAGTGCAATGTTCAGTTGCCTTGGATCTAAACATATATCTAAAATGCCATCTTCCTTTAAAACACGAGACATGGCACTTCACTGATTGGTGTGATGCTCAACTTTGTAAATGTTGTCACTTTTGTACCAGGGAATCCAATTGCAATTTCAGCTGATCTAGAATGTGAAAACCACACATAATGAGGAGGATCAAAGCTGGGTCAGACATCATCTTTCAGATGTAATCCTGCATCACTTTTACATCATCTTCCTGATGAAGAGCTTATGCGCGAAACATCAACTCTTCTGCTCCTCAGATGCTGCCTGACTGGCCGTGCTTTTCCAGCACCAAACTCTTCAACTCACCTTTACAGTTACCAATAGAATCCAACCAGTCTGGGTCGAGGATAGTCAGCCCATGTATAGACTTGATAAAGCAGTCTAGAAAGTTTCGTATTGGAATTGACATACTGCTTATCTGGTGGATATATATATCAGATCATGCCTGTGTACCAACGGTAGAAGGTTCCACTGTATCAGTGATTTGAAATGTTACAGACATCTACCCTGAGTAGGGTTCTTAGTCAGGTGGAGGAACAGAGGGATCTTGGGGTTTATGTACATAGATCTTTGAAAGTTGCCACTCAGGTGGATAGAGCTTGTAAGAAGGCCTATGGTGTATTAGCGTTCATTAGCAGAGGGATTGAATTCAAGAGTCGTGAAGTGATGTTGCAGCTGTACAGGACTTTGGTTAGGCCACATTTGGAGTACTGTGTGCAGTTCTGGTCCCCTCACTTTAGGAAAGATGTGGAAGCTTTGGAGAGGGTGCAGAGGAGATTTACCAGGATGTTGCCTGGAATGGAGAATAGGTCATACAAGGATAGGTTGAGAGTTCTCGGCCTTTTCTCGTTGGAACGGCGAAGGATGAGGGGTGACTTGATAGAGGTTTATAAGATGATCAGAGGAATAGATAGAGTAGACAGTCAGAAACTTTTTCCCCGGGTACAACAGAGTGTTACAAGGGGACATAAATTTAAGGTGAAGGGTGGAAGGTATAGGGGAGATGTCAGGGGTGGGTTCTTTACCCAGAGAGTGGTGGGGGCATGGAATGCGCTGCCCATGGGAGTGGTAGAGTCAGAATCATTGGCGACCTTTAAGCTGCAATTGGATAGGTACATGGATGGGTGCTTAATCTAGGATAGTTTTTCGGCACAACATCGTGGGCCGAAGGGCCTGTTCTGTGCTGTATGGTTCTATGTTCTATGTTCTAGTCAGTTGGACATTTAATTGATCATGTGTGGACTGCACTATATTGTGCCAGCTTTCTGAGTATATCTCATATGCAGTTTGCAAAGAGATTTATATTTGTGTCAATCTTACTATATGGCATATGTATGGTTAATTCCTTTTGGGATATATCACATGAATGGAGGTAAAGACTTCAACTTTTCTGACTGTTTTAAACTGATGATATGTACTAGAGTCTACAGGCTGTAACATTGCTAGATACCTCTTGGATTTTGTTGACATGTTTGTGAGCTATGGATGAAAGTTTGCAAATATCTTTGATATTGCTCTGTAGTTGACTTTTCTTTATTTGCTGCTGTAGAGCTTTATGTTGCCATTAGATTTCTTGTACATTATATTTCAACATTCTCCTGTAAAACAAGACTTGTACATGTCTTAAAATGTTTTAGCTCATGGGACAATCCACATCTCCTGCAAGACTTGGATGTTTTGCTGATTCCATTGATTAATGTCATAATGATTGCAAAGTCAAGCCTTTGAAAATACTGCTGTCTTGCTACAATTGCTTCAAACTTGTGTCCTTTTTCTCATGGTGTGTTGATGATTTAGCCTTGAGGTTTATCCAGAAGTGCTTTTCAGAAAAACATGATCATTGTAGGTGCATGGTATGGTTTCATCAGCTTTTCAGCTGAGTTAACTTTGATTAAATCACTTTCTGCATGTTTCAATCAAATTTGCCTCTGAACTGTTTAATATGTTCGCTGTCCAGATGGTAGTATGATACAAACCCATTGGTGTGAATCCCGAAGTTGGCACCTGCCCTTAAACTGATCTTTCAAGAATTGGAAAACTTTGTCAGGAACTTTGCAGCTGTCACTTGAAATAGTGAAGGGCTTTATACATAGGAATCCTTAATTTCCCAAAATGACAAAAGGTTTGATTCTCTTGTCTTCGTCAATTATCCACTGATCTATGAAGTGGAGATTATGCTTTCTCTGAATAACTGAAATTCTGGAAGAATCTCACTGGAATGCTAATCTGTGTTCAGATGTTTGCTTTCTATCCTTACAGTGTTGCTTTGTGTTCTTTAAAAACAGCAAATATACAAAGGACCTGTATTGCAGTGTAATGTTTGTTTTATTTTTGTGTTGGCATCTCCCTTTCTCCCAGTTATACTTTTAAAGGTTGCTGCTTTAAAATTAACAGGCTTGTGTCTGTAGGTAGCATTCATGACAAAAAAATCAGACGGCTCAACCTTCCCATATTTTGGCTAATTGTCATTGTTTGTAGTTCCCTGTAGGGTTTCTCTCCCTAAGGCTGAACGAGTTTTGTTTTGCACAATTATCCCAAACTCACATTGTTTATCACCTCCCACAACCATTTGGTTTCCCTCTCATCTAATGCTAGCTTGATTCTCCCACTTGCCAAAGGCAAATGCTTTTATCACTGCCTGGTTCCTGGAGACAGTGCCACATTTAAAAGGCTGTTGTGCCCCTGGCCAAGTACTAGTAGACTGGAACTGCCCTGCATAATTTATGGCATTTGCCGTTGACGTGACTTATAAGGTGGAATTGGCAACTCGCTTGATGGACATGGATCTGGACCAAGGATCTGGTGGACAGAATGGTGCAGAGGAAGGATGTTCTCTTACCCCAGGATTAACCGAAGGGGGCCAAGACCCCAGACCATTCTGGACTGAGATTGCAATTTGGGTCAGTGCAGTCTCAGTTATCCAGAGGAGCATCCAGCATTGCCAAAAGAGGGTTAATGTCTATTTACGCTCTGTCGGGGTAAGTGCAACCACCTTGGTTCTGCTGCCTCAAACTCACATCATCTCTGCTACTGCACTGACTTACAAGTCTCACTCTTACTGTCATGTACAACATCTTTCCTCAGTTCCACCCACACCAACCACCCCAACACTCTTAACCTTGCATGGCCTCTACATCTTCTACTCACTCATACAGTGGGTAGGCCTTTTGGCTCTTCAGCACTTTTAGAATCTAATGTTGATTAAATTAGATAAGCCATGGTCTGCTTTTATGGAAAGAATTGGTTCCCTCCCAGTTGGGGAACACTTCAGTGGTCCAGGACATTCAGCCTCGGACCTTTGGGTGACCATCCTCCAAGGTGGACTTCGGCACAGGGAGCAGAGGAGAGTGGCCGATCAGAGGCTCTTCAGCTCTTTTAGAATCTTGGTACCGATAGGGAGGGCCTCAACCGGGGCCTTGGGTCCATGTCACATTACAGGTGATCACCATTGCACTACACACACACACAAAGATATTCCTACACACACACACACTCACATACATATGGACACAGGTACACACAGACACCCACACACAGCCTTATAGACACACACACACTCCCACACTCACATATGCACCCCCTCACAGACTTAAGACACTCTGCACTCACTACACACACACACACACACACACACACACACACACACACACACACACACACACACACACACACACACACACACTTTCTCACACTCACAACCCCCACCCCAGACAGGCATACACACACAGACAGACAAAGACCCACATGCACACATATATTTTGTGGGGTGAATTTGTACTTGCAGAGTTATATTGCACTTTGCTCAAAAACTGTATGCATTCATGTAGAACTCTGAGCTCAAAAAACTGCATGAATTTATGTAAAACTCTGTTATCTCACTTTTCAGATTAGAATCAATCTAAACATCAGGTCATAGACAGAGAACACAGGGGGCTAACACCTTTAACATATTGTCTAGCTATCACCATTGTTAACAGCTAACCCGAGAATGCAACTTTTAAAAAAAAGGTTTTGTGATTTACTCATGAAAGAAGTGAAACTATCACTGTATTCTAACAGATGAAAGGCTTAACAGACAATCAATTTTTCAATGTATAATTTCAGTTACATCACACTGCAAATTTTTGCTATAAATTCTGTTTTGCGATCGAGCCCTCCACTATCACCTGATGAAGGAGCGTTGCTCCGAAAGCCAGTGTGCTTCCAATTAAACCTGTTGGACTATAACCTGTTGTTGTGTGACTTTTAACTTTGTACACCCCAGTCCAACACCGGCATCTCCAAAAAATGCCATCATAACATACAATGGCAAATGAGAGGTTATCATCTAACTCCCTGTCCATTCAGTCAGCGTTCAGTCAGTAAATCTGTTCACAAGTAACAAGTCCATCTGCTTGACAATCTGTTGGCCAGTCAGCTATATATACTTATATATCGCAAAAGTAATCCAGGACAGCATGTAACCCAGCATAGAAATTGAGACATTATATCAATGTACATTGTTAGTGGTTAATAAACTTCCAAGTATCTGAGCCAATAAGAACACAGTGTTGTGGTATATGTTAAGTGGGTTATCATATTGACAACCACAAGCTCACTGCTAATACTGGAGTGTCACCACAGTGGGTACTAGAAACTGGTGACAGCAATTTGTTATGAAAAGAACTGGAAGACAGTCTCAACAGTGACATTTATTAAATGTTCTTTTCCTAACAATTACCCATCAGAAATCCGATTTCAGAGCTAAAGCACACACTTAACAACAAAAAATGAAGACTATGACTCCAGCACTGAAGCACAGCAGCCTCAGCAAAGGACCAATTATGAGCAATATCCCTCTCTTTCCATAAAAGCAGACCATGGCTTATCTGATTTAATCAACATCAGATTCTAAAAGAGCTGAAGAGCCTCTGATCGGCCACTCTCCTCTGCTGCCTGTCCCGAAGTCCACCTTGGAGGATGGTCCGAGGCTGAATGTCCTGGACCACTGAAGTGTTCCCCAACTGGGAGGGAACCCTCCTGTCTGTTGATTATTGTGCGGTGCTCATTCATCCTTTGTTGGAGCCTTTGCTCGGTTTCCCCAATGTACCATGCCACTGGGCACCCTTGCCTGCAACGTATAAGATAGACAACATTGGCTGAGTCATATGAGTACCTGCCATGTACAAGGTGGGAGGTGTTCCCACACGTAATAGTGGTATCTATGTCCACAATCTGACACGTATTGCAGCGTCCGCTGTGACAGGGTTGTATGAATTTGCCCTGAGAGCCGGGCAGTTTGCTACGAACAATGATCTGTTTGAGGTTTGGCGGTTGTTTAAAGGCAAGTAGTGGAGGTGTGGGGAAAGTCTTGATGAGGTGCTCATCCTCATTGATAATGTGTTGCAGGTCACGAAGAACATGGCGTAATCTTTCAGCCCCTGGGAAGTACTGAACAACGAAGGGTACCCTGTCAGTTGCAGCTCGTGTCTGTCTCCTGAGAAGGTCATTACGGTTCCTTGCTGTGGCACGTCAGAACTGGCAGTCGATGAGTTGAGCATCGTACCCCATTCTTGTGAGAGCACCCTTGAGTACTTCCAGGTGTCCGTCACATTCCTCCTCATCTGAGCAGATCCGGTGTATGCGTAGGACTTGTCTATATGGAATAGCTGTTTCAATATGTTTTGGGTGGAAGCTGGAGAAGTGTAGCATTGTGAGGTTGTCTGTGGGTTTGCGGTAGGGTGTGGTGCTGAGGTGTCCGTCCTTGATGGAGACACACGTGTCCAAGAATGAGACAGACAGTCGAGAGTAGTCCATGGTGAGTTTGATGGTGGGATGAAATTTGTTGATGTCACTGCGTAGATTTATCAGTGACTCCTCACCATGGGTCCAGAGGAAGAAAATGTCATCAATGTACACCAGGTATACCAGGTACACTGTACATTGTACACCCAGGTACATCGATGACATTTTCTTCCTCTGGACCCATGGCGAGGAGTCATTGATAATACTACATAGTGACATCAACAAGTTTCATCCCACCATCAAACTCACCATGGACTACACTCATTTTAGAATCTGATGTTGATTAAATCAGATAAGCCATGGTCTGCTTTTATGGAAAGAGAGGGATATTGCTCATAATTGGTTCCCTCCCAGTTGGGGAACACTTCAGTGGTCCAGGACATTCAGCCTCGGACCTTTGGGTGACCATCCTCCAAGGTGGACTTCGGGACAGGCAGCAGAGGAGAGTGGCCGATCAGAGGCTCTTCTGCTCTTTTAGAATCTTGGTACCGATAGGGAGGGCCTCAACCGGGACCTTGGGTCCATGTCACATTACAGGTGATCACCATTGCACTACACACACACACACACACACACACACACACACACATACACACACACACACACACAGATATTCCTACACACACACACTCTCACATACATATGGACACAGGTACACACAGACGCGCACACAGACACCCACACACAGCCTTATAGACACACACACACTCCCACACTCACACATGCACCCCCTCACAGACTTAAGACACTCTGCACTCACCACACACACACACACACACACACACACACACACACACACACACACACACACACACACACACACACACACACTTTCTCACACTCACAACCCCCACCCCAGCCAGGCACACACACACAGACAGACAAAGACCCACATGCACACATATATTTTGTGGGGTGAATTTGTACTTGCAGAGTTATATTGCACTTTGCTCAAAAACTGTATACATTCATGTAGAACTCTGAGCTCAAAAAACTGCATGAATTTATGTAAAACTCTGTTATCTCACTTTTTAGATTAGAATCAATCTAAACATCAGGTCATAGACAGAGAACACAGGGGGCTAACACCTTTAACATATTCAAGGTTTGTGCGAAGATTTGTAGCTCGGGTGCTCGTTGTTGTGGTTCTGTTCGCCGAGCTGGAAGTTTTTGTTGCAAACGTTTCGTCCCCTGGCTAGGCGACATCATCAGTGCTCTGGAGCCTCCTGCGAAGCGCTTCTTTGATGTTTCTTCCGGTATTTATAGTGGTCTGTCCTTGCCGCTTCCGGGTGTCAGTTTCAGCTGTCCGCTGTAGTGGTTGGTATATTGGGTCCAGGTCGATGTGTTTGTTGATGGAGTTTGTGGATGAATGCCAGGCCTCTAGGAATTCCCTGGCTGTTCTCTGTCTGGCTTGCCCTATGATAGTAGTGTTTTCCCAGTCGAATTCATGTTGCTTGTTGTCTGCGTGTGTGGCTACTAGGGATAGTTGGTCGTGTCGTTTCGTGGCTAGTTGATGTTCATGTATGCGGATTGTTAGCTGTCTTCCTGTTTGTCCTATATAGTGTTTTGTGCAGTCCTTGCATGTCCTAATCATCAAAAACACGGAAATAGAAAAAACACACCGGATCATCAACGCCACACTCACAGGAATCCGATTCATGAGAGAAGAAGAAAAGGATACCCAACTCCCATTCCTAGACGTGATAGTACAGAGAATGCCGAACGGAGAATTCACCACAAGGGTACACAGGAAAACAACACACACAGACCAAGTCATAAACTATGAAAGTAACCACCCCAATACACACAAACGAAGCTGCATCAGGACACTATTCAAAAGAGCCACAACACACTGCAGTACACCAGAACTGCAAAAAGAGGAAGAGGAATACCTATACAAGGTATTCGCCAAAAACGGATACCCGCGCAACTTTATCAACAGATGCCTAAGAGACAGACCACGGAACGAGGACATGCCACAACCAAAAGGACTAGCCACACTACCATACATCAGGAGCGTTTCAGAACTGACAGCCAGACTACTGCGACCCTTAGGACTCATAACGGCACACAAACCAACAGCCACGCTCAGACAACAACTCACTAGATCAAAGGACCCGATACCCAACATGAACAAAACTAATGTAGTTTACAAAATACCATGCAAGGACTGCACAAAACACTATATAGGACAAACAGGAAGACAGCTAACAATCCGCATACATGAACATCAACTAGCCACGAAACGACACGACCAGCTATCCCTAGTAGCCACACACGCAGACAACAAGCAACATGAATTCAACTGGGAAAACACTACTATCATAGGGCAAGCCAGACAGAGAACAACCATGGAATTCCTAGAGGCATGGCATTCATCCACAAACTCCATCAACAAACACATTGACCTGGACCCAGTATACCAACCACTACAGCGGATAGCTGAAACTGACACCCGGAAGCGGCAAGGACAGACCACTATAAATACCGGAAGAAACATCAAAGAAGCGCTTCGCAGGAGGCTCCAGAGCACTGATGATGTCGCCTAGCCAGGGGACGAAACGTTTGCAACAAAACCTTCCAGCTCGGCGAACAGGACCACAACACCTTTAACATATTGTCTAGCTATCACCATTGTTAACAGCTAACCCGAGAACGCAACTTACAAAAAGGTTTTGTGATTTACAAATGGAAGAAGTGAAACTATCACTGTATTCTAACAGATGAAAGGCTTAACAGACAATCAATTTTTCAATGTATAATTTCAGTTACATCACACTGCAAATTTTTGCTATAAATCCTGTTACGATCGAGTCCTCCACTATCACCTAATGAAGGAGCATCGCTCTGAAAGCTAGTGTGCTTCCAATTAAACCTGTTGGACTATAACCTGGTGTTTTGTGATTTTTAATGATGGCATTTAGCTGTCTTAAAGGTAGAATGCCATTCTGAAATTTGTGCAATAATGCTTTACCTTATTATGGGGAACATGTCAAAGGTGGGAAAGAATGAGGGGAGAGAGGAGGATGCAGAGCTAGTCACCTGTCCCTTAATAGGTGAGACAGTATGAACCCAGACACAGTCACTCGCACTTAAACAAGCAAGAGAGAGGAGGACCTGGTGACAGTCATGTTGGACCAACAATTAAGCTGTGGGATCTCAGGAGCAGCTGCAGCAAGATGAAAAAGAGCAGTGAAAGTGGAAAGATCCCAGAAACAGACAGACACACCAAGAGTGGAGCTGTGTGGGTATTGGGAATGGCAGCAATGAGGTTAAAAGGAGCAATGGGAGCGACGAAGTCCCAGGAACAGGAAGACTGGCAATGGAGGTGAGCGGGACTCAGGAACAGTGACAGTGAGCTTAAAAGGAATAATGAGAATGAAGAGGCCCCAGAAATAGACACATCAGCAGTTCAGCTGCTTCAACAAAATAAAATTGTAACCTCACAGGACAGCAGATAAATAACAAATGGGTACATCGTTCTTGTCTCTTGTGACTGGATAATGATTTAACTTAAGGCTGTAAGTACAGCTTAAAACTTTACATAGATAATCAGAATTGCAAATCTAATGTTTTGGCTTGTTAGAGTTATGGTTTATGGTTGTTCATCTGATGTAAATAAGGAAAGATGTTTATAGTTTATACAAAAGTAGAAGAGGTCCATATTGTATTGAGTTAAGGAATCAAGCTAAGATATGCACATCCTGCACTTTGTGGGAAACCCTGGTAGTGTGGATGACCACGTGTGCAGGAAGTGCTCCAACTGGAGCACTTAAGTTCTAGGTTTTAGATCAGGAGCAGTATGCTCCACTATGACCATACATCTCCCCTCTCACCTTGCTTATGTCAAGGAGTCTTAGCTGCAGGGCATATTGTTTGTCCTCCAATATTTGTCCTTTGAGTCCTCATGAAGGGTTAACCAGTACCGACTGATCCATGCCTGTGTTTGAAATAGTTTCCAAGTTTAGATATGACAATGGATAAAAATCTGTCATGGAGTCCTTTGGGAAACTTCATCAATGCAGGTGGGCATCAGCTGACAGATTCAGATATGAAACCCTTGGCCTGTACACTTGAGTGGTGATATAAAGATATGTTTGAAGACTGTAGCGAAGGCCCAGCTGCATCTGTCTAACATGTCTTAATGATTCTCCTCCAGTTCCTTAGCCAGAGCTAGAGAAATATGCCTATGGGAACATCAATAGCTGTGCTCACATGAGCAAACACTGTTAACTGAATGGTCACAGATAAATGGGTTTCGAATTATGTAGCTGTCAGAAAGTCTCAAAGAAGACTTTTGAAATTTTGTACAACAAAATAACAAAATTGCCTTTCTATTCCCCAAGTAATTTTGCACTACTTGGTCCTATCAACAAACATATTTTCACCAATGGAGCAGGTTACTCTACTTGTCTATTCATGCAGGTTTCCAAATGCTTTTGCACCTATATTAAATTTGAAAAGCACAACCATAACATCCTGTATTTATAAGTGTCTCCTGTCCCATGGCACCTCAGAGGAATGTATCAAACAATGTTTGACAGTGAAACACTTAAGAAGAACTTTGAGAAGATGACTAACTATGTATTGAAGGATCTAAGGTTTGGCAACCATCTTAAGGGAATAAAAAAAGAGTAAAATCAGGAATGCCAAAATTGGAAGTGCATTGATGTTTTCTCAGGTTGTAGGACAAGAAAGGGATTACTGAAAGGGTGAGGCTGTGGAAGGTTTTGAAAAACAGTTGTGAATGATTCCTTGGAGCTATCCTAGATCAATAATTCCTTGAAAACACGGCCATTTCTTCATAATTTACCACAACTGGTTTATAGCATTGACTTATCAACTTACATATATATATACATATAAAATGGCTATGTAAATCTACTGGGGTGGAGAGTTTGCAGAAAATCCCAAGATAACATACTTATGGGTTTTTTAAAAAAACTCATTCTTTGTTCTTTCTTTCTTATTACCACTTATTTGGTGATCAAGCTTTGTTTCAAATGTCCTTGGCCATTCTGCGGACAGTCCGTGATAATGAACAATGAGTTTAACAATGGGCATTGTGAAGGAAAAGAGGAGAAACTGTAAGCAGTGCCATGAAAGACAAGTTCTGCCCAAAATCACCAGCAGTAGTAATGTGCTAGTTGGCAAAGACTACGTGAAGCTGGTTACATATGCGAATAAGTGCCATATGCTACAAAGAAAGCTACAGCTGATATTTTGAAAAGATTGCTCTTTCCTGCAGTAGTAATAGTCAAATATGCCCTCAAGGCACCTTAATCCAGCACTTCTAATGTTGTCCTGTAGGGATACTGACTTCAAGTGAATCCACGATTTCATTCATACCACGTCTAAGTTATGAATATCAAACAGTGATATCATTGTCACTCTATTACCCGTTCACGGACTCTAGTTCTTGCCCTTATTTTGCCAAGCAACTTTGTTACTTACTTAGTAATGATAATCAACGTGATTAATCCGATTGTGAGGTTGTCTACTTCTGAGGAGGTGAATTTACAAATAAATGTCATAGGCATGTGTTACTATAGTTCTGATTGACACAATGAGGCTATGCAATCGCACATAGATCTCAATTCAACAGATGTAACGACAGCAACAACTTACATTTACATAAGGCCTTCACCAAAGTGAAATATCTGAAGGTGGTTCAGAGGAGAAAATGTTGATCATCAAATTTATGAGGTTGAACTTGAAGAAATAAATAGGACAATGATCAAAAGCTGGGTTAAAGTGGTCTTTAAAAAAGACATTTAAAAGGCATTTTAAGATAAGAGAAGATGCATAAGGGAGCAGCATAGTTTATGAAACAATTTGCAGATTGTAAAACATGGACAGCTAAAGACTCAGTGACTGATGATGGGACACTGGAAATCTGGAGGCATAAAAGACCAGAAATGGATAAGTGCAAACATTACATTGAGACAACTTGGCAGTTAGTTTCAGCATCTCTCAAAACTCTTTGATTTGTCATGTTATGTAACTGGTAAAATTACTTTCCTGTTGCCATCATTATTAACATTATCATTATCATCAACAAACTCCATTATCAGGCTCTGGCTCCATCCCTCACCCTGGCAACCAGGCTGAGTCAGACTGTTCATAATCATAATTGTGTATTTGATGCTGACCATATATCTGTGCCATCATATCTATTTCCTCCTCTGTAGCATTATCTGCCTTTGTACTTGTTTTACTTTGTCTGCTCTTGAAAGCAACATGTCTTTGCTCCCTCTAGCTTTGACTCTTCCAAAACACTTCTAATTGGCATCCTATATATTATCCTCCTGAGCATTAAAGTTATCTAAAACAATCAGTTACCACTTTCAGGTGCAACTCATTCATCATTCCTGTGATTGTTGACCTAGGATAGCTCCAAGGAATAATTGACAACCTTACTTTCAAAACCTTCCACAGCCTCACCCTTTCCGATACCAGTTATCCCTTTCTTGCCCTACAACCTGACAAGACATCTATCCATCTCCAATTTTGGCATCCCTGGTTTTAGTCTTGTTTTTATTCCTTTAAGATGATTGCTAAACCATAGGTAATTTAAATCAACTTTGAGACCTTATTTTGACATGACCAACCACAAACTGCTAGGCACTTATGATATTATTACAACAGCAGATGCAATGAACTTGGCATTGATAGGGTGGGAGGATGGCCTCACTGAGGATTCACTTTTCCCATTTTCTATGCCCATTTCACTTTCATTAGGAAAACCAATCAGAAACATCATAAACAGTTGTAATAAAAAAGGAACAAGAATATAATAAAACTTTAATGGCTTGGTATAATACCATCCTTGTCATTTCTAAAGAAACGAAAGAACACTTTCAAGCTCTTCTTAATTCTTTTTGAATGAAATAGTATCGTCAAGCTTAATCGTGAAGCGGTCTAGATTTTCTGGCATTCTAAGTTAAAGCTTTTGTTTGGAAATGGAGCAGATAGATTCACAAGATTCCCACGCTTCAGGAAGAGAGACCATTCAAAGGAAATATTGGCTGGAGAAATACCACAATACTAATTTGACGATATTATCTCCCTGGCCCATGCTCCAATTGAAGTGACTTCCCTGCAGAAGCCTTGGAACACTGGTTATTTGCCTTAGCCATGGCTCAGTGGATAGCACTGAGACCCTTGTGGTTAGAGGGTAGGAGTTTCAAGTCATATTCCAGGAACTTGAGCACGTGGTGGAGTCTCGCAATTTAGTGCAGTACTGAAGGAGGGCTGCATTACTGAAAATACCGTCTTTCAGATGAGACTTTAAATTGAAGCCCTAAATCCCCACTCAGAAGAATGAACAATCACTTGACTCACAAAGTGAAGACAACCGGCCCATATCTAATGCTGAACCAACATTGCAATAACGAATCATTATATGCAAAGCTAATCATTATTAGATTACCTTATTTGTACAAATTAGCTAACACATCTCCCACCATTGTGGCTACACTTTAAAAGCATTTATTTGCTTACAAAGCACTTTGGAGTGTCTCAAAATCATAAAAGGTACTTTATAAAAGCAAGTTATTATTCTTATTTTAATACTGAGAAGAAAAAATAACTTTCACATAAGATGCAAGCAATCCACAACATTTCTATTTTATAGATAAATTGAACGGAATAATTATCTCATACATTATTTCATTCTGTCATAATTTCAAAATGCCTCAAAATCAAAATGTAAATAACATCTAAATTGAGTCATCTCAGGGTGATGTCATCTTGAGTGCAACTTGGAACAGAGTGTTGGCAATATAAAGGAGTTCAATGGGGAATAGTAGGGACAAGGCAAGAGGGAAAGATATTAACATAGAAAATGATAAATAGAAAGGAAAGGAAAGAGAGTACAGGTATAGAAGTGAAATAGCAGATAAGGTTAGAGGTAGCAAAAATAAAAAAAACTAGAAGGCCGTATCTGAATTTGTGTAATGTTTGAAATAAAGTTGAAGACCTAGTCTGGTCAGAGTTGAGAAATGATACAGGAAAGAAGCCAATTGTGGGGTAATTGTGTACAGGTTCCTAATAGTAAAGCACAGGAGGATGGAAACATAAAAACATGGAAAATAAGAAGAATAGTAGGTCATTTGACCCTTCAGGGCTACTCCATCATTCAATATGATCCCGAATGATCATCCAACTCAGTTTCCTGCTCCTGCTTTCACCTCATATCCTTTGATCCCTTTAGGCATCTAATTCCTTAAAAAAACAAACGATGTTTTGGCCTCAATCACTTTCTGTGGCAGAGGATTCCACTGGCTCACCACATTTCTCCTCATCTCAGCCCTAAAGGACCTACCCATTTCCATAGACCATGGCTCTTCGTTCTGGACTCCCAAGTCATCAGAAACATACTTCTTGTAAGAAAGAATAAATTGGAGCTTTTAAGAAAGGTGTGCTGATAAACACTGGGGTTTTAAAGTGCATAGAGTCAGGAAAAAGTAAATGCACAAAGATAGCCAAAAAAACAAGTTCACAGAAATTTTAGAGATAGTTTCTTAGAATAGCACATTTTGGTGATAATTACAAAGCACTTGGTGTAATGAGATTGATTTTATTAAATATCTTGGTGAAGGTGCCCCTAAGTAGCAATGACCATACACAATTCAGTTGAGGGAGAAAAGAGTGAGCTTAAGACCAGCATTTTCAACTTGAAGAAGGATAATTACGAGGTCATCGAAGCAGAGCTAGATAAAGTGAACTAGTGAATTTGACTAAAGGATAAATTAATAGAGATTCTGTGGCAGACATTGAAAAGGTTATTTCAGAAAGCATAGAATAGATATATTCCAAGGAAGAAGGAAAACTCAAAAGGAAGGACATAATATCCGCAGTTGCCTAAAGAAATTAAAGATAACATCAAACTTAAAGAAGAAATGCTTAACAAAGAAAGATTGCTGACAGGTCAGAAGATTAGAAAAAAAAACCCCATAAAAACAACAAAGAATGATAAAAAAAAGATTAATAAGGAAGGAGAAATCAGTCCCTAAGTGAAAGACAACAAGATTAGATTACTTACAGTGTGGAAACAGGCCCTTCGGCCCAACAAGTCGACACCGACCCACCGAAGCGTAACCCACCCAGACCCATTCTCCTACATTTAACCCTTCACCTAACACTACGGGCAATTTTGCATGGCCAATTCACCTAACCTGCATATTTTTGGATTGTGGGAGGAAACCGGAGTATCTGGAGGAAACCCATGCAGAGAATGTGCAAACTCCACACAGAGTCACCTGAAGCAGGAATTGAACCTGGGTCTCTGGTGCCATGAGGCAGCAGTGCTAGCCACTGTGCCACGTGCCGTCCATAACTAGAAATATAAAAACTGATAGCATGAGTTTCTATAAATATTATAAAAAGAAATGAGTTAACACTGAGTATTTTTGTATTAAATGAGTCTGGGGAATTAATAATTGAAAATAAGGAGATGGTATATTAATAGAACAGGTATTTTGCATCAGTCTGCACTATAGAGGATACAAGTAACATCCCTGTAAATCAGTGGGATGATGTTATGACTTTAAAATATGTACTTTGCCCTTTTTTTACGAAGAAAGGTTGAGACAGAGGTAACAAGCAGTGTGGCTTGAAGTCAATAAGTAAATAGCTTGCGATTTTATTTTAAGCATTAGAATAATAGAAGCAGCCTGAATGGGCGGGGTCAAATTCTCATGGAAACAGAATTTTTAGTTGTAGCTTATTGTATTTGCTGGGTTCTTGAAGTTGATGTGGATGCTCTTATTCCTCTCTCTCTGTGACAGATAAAAGCTGGGTTTTCTTTCTGCTGTTAGAATTGCATGTGAGGCAATCTGTTTTAGTGAATTTGCCTTTACCAAGGGTGTGTTTGTTGGATGTCACTATATTGAAACATTTAACAAGTAATAATTAATATATATTTTATTTTGTTAAGCTTTCAATAGAAGTAAAGTTAAGCCAATTATTTTCTTTTAATTTATTTTGTGTGTATTTTAAGTGTAGTGTAAAAATAAAGTGTGTTTTACATAAAGTCTTGACCAATCAAATTCCGTCTGGAATGCAATACCTTACATTAACCCTTAAAATAAGAAAATGTTAGGGTCTAGACTATCATCTTAAAATATTTTGAGGGGGTTTTGTCTGGTCCATAACACCAGGAAATGGAAAGGAGGTATGCATTCGTGAAAGTTGTGATCAGAAAAGAAGTGGTACTAAGCAAGTTGTTGGAGATACAGCCTGACAATTCATCAGGTTCTGATTGAATTCATCCTAAGTTCTTAACAAAAGTGAGATAACTGACGCACTAACTACCTTGATTCAGGAGACATTCCATTAGATTGGAAAAAAAATGAATGTAGCTCCATTAGTCAAAAGTAAAGGGAGATCAGAAAGTAGGAAACTACAGGCCAGTTAGATCAACTTGGTCATTAGGAAGTGACTTTAAAAGTGATATTCTGACAGATTACCTAGAATAGTTCAGGTTAATCAGGCAGAGTCAACATGATTTTGTGAAAGGGAAATCAGGTTGAACCCAAGCTGGCTCAACATTTTGGATTCCTCCTTTCTCCTACCCCACTCATCAAGAAGCGTCTCAGTGTCTTGTCAAAAGCAACTAAGGATGGACAAAAAAATCTGGTCCAGCCAGCAATGTTCGGATCTCATGAATTATTTTGATAATGAGTTATTTGAAGAAGAAAAATGTGTTGAGGATAACAGGGAACTGGATGCTATCCTACATTTACATTTCAAGAAGTCATTTGATAGGTATCACGTCAAAAGTTACTTTAGAAAATAAAAGCTGTAGAAGTTAACACATTGCCATTGATAGAATATTGGCTTGTCAACAGGAAGCAGAAAGTATGCATAAATGGATCATTTTCCAGTTAGTAAAGTACAATGAGTGGTGTGTCACAGGGATTAGTGCTGAGGCTGTAACTTGTTAATATTAATATAGATGTAAATGACTTGAATGATGGAACCAAAAGAATGTTTGCTAAATTTGCAGATTAGTAAAAAAATCGACATGTAAGTGAGTTGTGAAGGGAATGTAAGGAGGCAAAAGTCACACAAGAATCATAGATAGATTAAGCCAATCAGTGAGATCTGGGAAACGGAGTGCTATGTACTCAAATGTGATGAGAAGAATTTTAAAAAGGCATATCATCTAAACGGTGAAACATTTCAGAGCTCTGAAATGCAAAGGGATCAGGGGTCCTAGTCCAGGACCTGCAGAATTTAATGTGCAGATGGAGCTAATAATTAGGAGAACTATTAAAACATTATTAATTGTGAGGGAAACTGAATACAAACACAGGGATGTTATGCTTAGCTAGACAGGGCCCTGTATTGAGATGACACATTTGGAGTACTGCTCTTCCTGTTTAAGAAAGAATGTAGTTGCACTGCAAGCAATTCAAACTATGCTTTCCAGATCAGTACCAGAATGGGTAGATTGTTTAATGAGGAAAGGTTAGCAAGTTAGGCTTATGTCCACTGAAGTTTCCAAGAGTAGGAAGTGACTTGGTTGAAATATATAAGATCATCAGGAAATTGACAGGGCAGTTATGGATATTTCCTCTTGTGGGACATCCTAGAACAAGAGGGCCATTGTTTTGAAATACTGGCTCACCAACTTGAAAAGACTTTGCTCACAATGAAGTAAGAAAAGTTGAATTTTTGGAACTCTCTTCAAAAGGCAGTGGAAACAGCAGCTTTCAAAATTTTTAAGTTAGAGGCAGATAGAAATTTTATTGCAAGGGAGTGAAAGGTTATCCTGTGAAAGCAGGGAAGTTGATTCATCAGAAGAACCATGATCTTGTTGAGATCAGGGCAGAGTAGGCTTGAGGAGCTGAGGATGCTTTTAATTCATGTGTTCTTATGTAAATTATCAATGTAGCACTTTTACCACACTTGCTATGAAGTTCATCCACCCAATGCTTTAATGGGATTACTGATAATTTAAAATGAATTTGTTAATGTCTGTTGAAATACCAGAGGTATCAAATACAAACACACTTACGGCCATATGATATCATACACAGTAACCTAAATAAAAGTGGTAATGACAAAAATTGTGAAACTAATGTCTTGCATTCCATGCATTGGTTATTCAGGAAAAAAAATGTACTTTCTGACCATGTATTATTTGCATTAAATTGTATCCTGTGGATCATTTCTGCCACGCTGTTTAGAATAGACATTTTTCCAAGCCTCTGTACCTTCAATCATGCAGACATACATTATTTTGAAAGACTAGGCATGGTGAATTTATATCGACAGTGCTGCATGTTAAACAGGATCACTAATGGATGACCTTGAGGTTCGACCATACAGACTCCAGAAGATCAAGTCTCAGCCCTCCCCTGCGAGTGGTCTGACCCTTCCATTCTCCTTTCACTGTCCTAACCTTTAGCTTCTGATCTTTGACCAAATTATTAAACAGACACCTGCTTCTTCCTTGTGACTTCAGTGTCAGACCTGGAGTGGTGCCATAATTTTTCGTGAATATGCTGACGTGCAATGCTGAGAGACACTTGTGTGACTGAAAGCACAGGTTGTAAAGGAATCGGTCATTTTTCAGGAAGCCTGTTTTCTCTGTATGATGACTTTGTGTTTGATTTGATTTGGCCACACAATGCTTCAAGATCAACAGTTAAATCATGCATGCATCGCAAAACAATATCTGAAGTCAACAAAATTAGATTATTCACAAACAATAATTTTGTTTTACACTTAAAACTCCATTCAGTATTATGCACACATTCAACACTTCATAGAAAATGATACTTTGTCCAGCATCAACTTATTATGCTTAAAATCAATAAACACATTTTTATTACATACAATTCATAGTGTGTGTTTTACTGTATTGATGCATTATTCACAGTCGAAGTAATCAGTTACACAGCTATGGAGTCTTGTTCGCTATGTTCTTGTGAATATAACCTCAGCCATAAATATAAACTGAGGTCAAGAGTATTAGAATATTAATCAATGTAGTGTTCTGGAATCTAGAATGATTTCCTGGTTGTGAGTTCTGAAAAATAAATGCTATCATTTCTGACTTCATTAAATTGCAGATTTCAGATAGCAGCAAATGTTTCTGTTGTAACAAATAAAAATATTTTTGTTATGATGCAGAGACTAAAAAAAATTATTCCATAGCTCTCTGATTAAAAAGTCATTCAATTTGAGCAAAATAAAGATAATAAGACATACTGTTCATGTAATAATGTTGAGAAAATAATTATGTTGCTAACTCCGAGCTGAAAAGTTATAGTTGATCATTTCAATAACAAAGAATTTAAATTGCACCATAAAACACATGATATTACAGTATTGTTGCTAGGGCTGGTTTGGGGAAATGAAACTGTGTCACAGCCCGTGAGAGCAGCTGATGTCCAACAGCAGAAAGGAGTCATTACAGTTCAGTTTGGGATTGACACTGACCTAGGTCTGCCATCTTGCATTGTCCCACCATCTGCCCAAACTTGATCTTTGCCTCAAGTATTTTGCTTCTCAATTAACAGGTCCAGGTGGGCTAGGGTTCCATAATTTTCCTAACATCATTACTGCAGCCGTGGATGAAGTATTAACATGAGGAATTGATCAGGGCAGTTCTCGGTGTCTTCTGTTATTCTTGTGTAACGGACACAAGTCAACACCATGTAATCTGAGAATCAGCAGACTGACTGGATATTGCTCAGCACAAGCATGCACCTCAATCTATCGCCTTTGTCTAAGCATATTATCCAATCCGTCTTTACACTCAGTACTCATTGGTGTGCATGTGAACAAAAGCTGTATCTGTGCAGGCCTTGATCAAGAACAAGGGACTCACAGAAGAGGACCCTTTAACACGGTGTCTGCAGCTGCTGAAAGCCCACCAATTAAAATGTCACCTCCTAAAGAAAAGAAAAAGGGAGAGAAGCAGCAAAGGGCTTGTGTCCTTATCAATGCCTTGTTTTCATGTTATCACTTTATCCACGACCAATTTTCTGTTTTCCACTTGTCGATCTGGGACCCACCCTCATCTGTGGCGATGACAGCACTTCTTTTCCCATTTTTGAAATACATGCTTCGAGCGATTGAAAATAAAATGTGTGAGGTTTACATGGACAGCAGAAACAAACTGAACTTGTGCATGATTTAGACAAAACAGAATTGCAAAACTAAAGACGTGACGAGCTGCAGGACTCAGAGCTGATAGGTATGTGCATGTGTGTGCCTGCAAAGTCACAAGCATTTAGTTTGTAAAGGAGCATAACATACATCAATGATACCTTTGATCAGTGTAAGAACTCTGCAAATAGAAGTTGTGTCAGATATGGTTATCATCAACCTTTATTCGATTCCTGGAACTCAAATAATTCTGAGCATTCAGCAAACTTTTTTTCCTGCATTTAGATTCAAAGCAATTTCAAGATGGAAATAAAAGTGCTTTTTCTTTCAATTTTAGGTAAATACCTGTGGGGTTAGTATTATTCACAGCTATACTGGTATTTCCATTGTTTCTTTAGAGAAAAATTGCTGGCATGGTCAATCAAATCCTTTTAATGTTGTATTTTGAATCCAGTGGGCACTTCACAATGACCACCCACATACCAGCTACAATTAATGAGGTAATTCACTTATTCCAAAGAGAAAGGACAGGGAAGTAGTGTCGCAATACCTTACATATATTGGATAAAAATAATGAGCACGGTATGGGGATAATGTAGGAAATTGGCAGGAGGTAACAATGCTCACTTGAGCTAGTACAAAGACAATGGGCTTCCTCTTGTGCCGAAATACTTTTGTGATTCTGTGATATACTGAAGGAATTTCCGGTTTTCAGCTAATAGAGCAACATATAATGACATGGGAATCCATTTAGGTTGTTTATCAGAACAACTAACACAATATAACCAACTGGCCAGAGGGCCATGCAATCTTGGGCCTCCCGTATTACCGGGAGGTGACCATTTGCATTGCAGTTACCAACGTCTGCTGCAAGAAGCATTTTGATAGTCGAGAGAATAACAGTACCCACTGGAGGTGATGGAGTGAAGGGTAAGCATTCATTGTCAACAATCTGCAATTTCAATGTGAAGTCAAGATGTGGCACAAGGATCGTGCATCAGGTTCAGGACTATTTCTTTACAGTTTTAAAATAGGTTCGTGCTGCAATGTCTCAAAGCAGTGTGTTGCAAAATGCTGTTACTGTGTGCCAGGAAAATTAGGCTGTTCAGCTTTTATTCCATTCCCAAAAATGGACAGAATATAATTTTGTTTCTAAAAATAAATATGTGTGAATGCGTTTCAAGAGGTCGTATATTATTTGAAGATCGAGGGAGTTCTACCTGGACTCCTGACAGATCTTTCATTCAACACCATTGAACTACATTATCATGTCACATTCCCTCATTTGTTGTGGGATTTGTTGTGTGCAAATTGGTTGCTGATTTTCTTTATATTATGGTAGTGACTGAACTTGTTTTTAAAAATAATGACCTACTTGGCTGTAAACTACTTTAGAATATCCTTAGTTTGTTTAGGGTGCTGGACAAATGTTATTCCTTTTCATCTTATTTCCATACTAATAAAACTAAACTTTCCTTTCAATTTTCTAAAAATAGTGCAGCAAAGTGTGCATGCCATTACTCTTAATTAGTTCAAGACCTCGAATCCAACACAAAGAATGAAATTGGCCATCATCATTGTTATGACCTTACAAAGGTATGTGACTGAATAATTCTGCTGCTGTTCTTGAAAAAGCAGTCATCCAGAATACAGGGACATTCAGTGATTTTACCAAATCAATACACTTTTGGAGTTATTTTTCCTTGTGATTTTGTTGTTTTGTGATGTTCAGCCTCACAATATTTCTTGAAAGGTCCCTTTGCCATTTGCCCACAGTGCTTGGGACATTATTTTGTATTTATGGTTGGAAGTGGAGGTGTCATTAGATCACATTATATTTGTTTTCAGGATGTGAAATACATGTTGGTGGAACTACTTCCAGGAACCATCTCCATCATCTCAGGTGGAATTTTGTGGACCTGCCCAAGAAATTAGAAGTACAAGAGGGAGGAGTAACTGGGCAGGAGGCAAAATATTCGATTCCCAGCAGCAGGTTAAACTATTGATATTAAGGCCAGACAAACTTTCCTGTACTTTGAGAATGTCTTTTGTTTTCACTAACACGTCAGGATTTCTCATTGCAACCTTAATTCACTGGAATTATGTTAAATGCATAATTTTGTAAACTAAAAATGAGAAATAGGAATGTTTGCATGCTGGAAGTCCCCAAAGAAGTTGTATACTTCTGGTTTTTACTTGCCAGGTTTACACTTAATGTAGAATCAGCAAAGTTACTGCATCGGTAAATTCGGTTCATGCTTTCTTCTATTCTATGCCTGCTGTGAGGTTCATTGACTTCCTAGGCAGAGATGCAGAGTTTAATTCAATCTCTGAATTGGTTTTACACTTACATCCTGCCTACATAACACTGCAATCACTATTTCACACGTAGTTGAATTCTATGATGCACTTTGAAATGCTTCATCATAATAAGATGCAATACAAAATGCTAGTGTTATCATTTCATGATTCAATTTTGTATGGCTTTGCTAATGGCTACGCTGATAAAATTGAATGAGTTTCAATTGTAGTTTGTTGTCATGTGCCAAAATCATGGGTCCTACTAATTGGCTTTGTGCCTCAGCATCATTGCTAGTGATAGGATGGAATAATGTGCAATCAATTTAAAATGGTGGCTGTGTAGTGCAGTTCACTCAAAGAGTCCAAGTTACAGTGGCAACATGCAATTTCACATGCATGTTACAATCTGGAGCCATCAATATTTATGGTAGGCTCTGACATTCTTTCTATCTCATGGCTGAGCAGGAATTGTTCCTGCTGTTATAGTCTGCTATTGGCACGCAGTGGAAGGGTTGGTCCTCAACCTATCTGGCCACGTTTGAATGCACCTTCAGTGGCCATCAAATCCTGATGTGAGATTCAATCTAAACCTTCTTGTTCAGGTAAGGTTGCTATCTACTGCACCACAAGGTCTCCTTTTTGATATGCGTTAACATTTAACAACCACACATTTGTCTATAGTCTTAGGTGTAACAGTGACATTAAAGAATGAATAAATCATGGCAGGATAAAAACAAAATCTCTTATGAGGAAAATCCTTAAAAATTATTAAGGTAGATTTACTTTTTGAAGTACAGATAGATTTATTTTTGAAGATTCTAAACTCATTGAAAAGATTTAACTGATACTCACATACATCATGTTGTCCGTTTGCTGTTTCTGATTATTCTATAATTGTTTGTTAGAATTTCACTGAAACTGCTCAAAATGAAAATGAAATCTAAAATTACAAGCAAATGCACCAGGGTCCAGTTAAAGCCTTATTGTCTCTCAGAGAACACTGAACAAATGGTGGCTAAAATTGCATGCTGTGGCTAAATTTGAATTAGATTTCCAGAAAAAAAAACTATATCATGTAAGGATGTGCATTTATTCATTGAGTCACTTTTATGATTTGGCACCTTTGTTTTTCAATTATTCTTGTGTGAATCACACATTAATACAACACTTTAATATTTTATTGTAGTTATTAAACTCCCTGTATGAATAGGTTGCAGCTGCTCAAAAATGCCATACCTGTTCAGCTACAAAATCTAAATCTGAATTACTAATGTGTATGAAGTTAAATTCTTTGAAATGATCTAGAGATATTTGAGTACATTAATCAATAAAATGTGCAATAGAAAAGAAGCTCTCATTACTGATGAAGGGCTGATGCCTGAAACTTCAACGTTCCTGCTCCTCGGATGCTGCCCGAGCGGCTGTGCTTTTCCAGCACCATATTCTTCGACTTTGATCTCCAGCATCTGCAGTCCTTACTTTCTCCTAGAAAAGAAGGAATGAATTATTAGTTTTCTAATGTTATTTATATACATTTATTCCATTTTCATACACTTTCATCCTATAAAAATCTCTTTAACTTTGTCCTTTACAAATGGTTCGCATTAATAATGAATAATTTTGAATGTAAGTTTGCTCACTGAGCTGGAAAGCTCGTTTTCAGACGTTTTGTCACCATACTGGGTAACATCTTCAGCGAGTCTCCGAATGAAGCACCGGTGGTGTAGCTCACTGTCTATTTACATGTTTGGGTTTCCTTGGGTTGGTGATGCCATTTCCTATGGTTATGTAATTTCCTATGGTGATTTTTTTTTGAAACCAGCCACCAGGATACATGAACATCAATTAGCCACAAAAAGACATGACCCACTCTCTCTAGCATCCTTACATATGGATGAGGAAGGACACCACTTTGACTGGGACAACACGTCCATCCTAGGACAAGCCAAAAAGAGAAGCATGCCATTCCAACTAGACCTCTATCAACAAACACATTGACTTGGATTTCATTTACCACCCCTAAGAAAAAGATCAGGAAGTGATATCACCACAGAAAATGACATCACCACAGAAAATGACATCATCACAGAAAATTACATCACCAACCCAAGGAAACCCAAGCACATAAATAGAAAGCGGCTACACCACCAGTGCTTTATCTGGAGGCTCACTAAGATGTTATCTAGTATGGTGATGAAACGTCTGAAAATGAACCTTCCAGCTCAGTGAGCAAGCCTACAATCAGAACCTCAACCTGAGCTACAAATCTTCTCAAAACTCGCTAATGAATAATTCTATACAAAAATACCAAAGAGCTGTGGATGCTGTAAATCAGTAAATGAAATAGAAATTACGAGAAAAGCTCAGCAGGTCTGACAGCAACTGTGGACAGAAATCAGAGTAACTTTTTGGGTCCAGTGACCATAAATTTTATGTAAACTTCTCACATTTAAATTCCAACTTCCCAACAGAGATAACATTGTGCTATCTGGTTCCTCAGTCTGTACAACCAGAAACTAATGTATTGTGACCAACTTAACTTCCCTGATGCAAAGTTAGCATAGGTCTTGAAAATACTTAAGTATAATATAAAACAAAACAATCCATAAAAGCAAAGATAGAATGTATGTTTTTAAAATGGGGATTGAGTTGTGCCCAAATGTCCAATTCCAGTATTCATGTCCTCTGTTTTTGGTTTTAGCTCTAAATCTGCAAAATGGTGGGAGATGGAATAATTTAACTGTCACATAATATAAAGGTTTAATTATTGGCCAAAAATGTAAAAATGTAAAAACTGTAGACTATTTCAAGCAATTTTCCAATGCCCACAATAGCAAGGTTTTCACTTGAAAGGGCAAACTCCAAACTAGCTTATGGACGATATCCCTCTTCATGAGGATGAATTTGATGAGCTGGTGGGGAAGGAGATTTATTCCTTGGGAGTGTGGATTTCGCTGCATACTGTGGAGCTTTAACTTTATCGAACTTGGATTCATTAATATCCCTTTCTAGATTAGAAGGATTTAGAATTCACTAAGATCATTGGAAAGTGACATCTGTGAGTCTGGTTTGTATTGTTTACCTCAAAATCATGCACCTGGATCCACACAAGTAGATATTATAGTCATGCAAGTGCTCTTGTCAGTGAGTTTTTAACAGATCAGTTGTGAAGTGTATTCACAATTGACTACTTGCTGGACTGATAAATGTGAGACTTCTCTATTCCTAAAATATCACTGAGAATTTCCCTTCGATATTGCAGTAGGTTGTCTTGGTTCTTATAAGGGCGTGAGAATCAAATGCAAATTGCTTGTCACCATTTAAGGAACATACTCTGAGATTGTTCTTGAATGCATTCACTTTCAATATGGCAAGTTGGAGAGATCATAATATTGAAGAACACGCTTTCTGCAAGATATTAGTTTTTTGGCTGATTGGAAGATGTATAGGTGATCTTCCTGCCAAATGTGTGACACAACTTTGTAGAGGAAATTTCGAAGAGGAGATGCTGTGTTTACAAGATTTAGAATATATAGGGAGAGAAGGTAGAAGAAACCAAAATACCACAGTACGTTATCTTTGCCTTGTGATGTAGGAATCATTTATATGTTTTCCATTTTGGCTGAATCATACATAATAGCAAGTGAAGAGTAGATTGATCTGAAGACGTTGATTTGGCTTATATTTTTTTGACATATTTGCTGATGAAAAGTAAACTTAATCTTCTTGATGATTCCATGAGCTGATAAAGATTTGTGTCATGCTCATGGCTAGTTTTCCCATAAACTGCAGTATCAGCTGTGATAGAGAGAAAGCTGATTAGATTCTCTAATGATAATAAAGGCAACATGATACAAATGTGGGAAATCTGAAAAAATGCAGAGAATGCTAAAGAAACTTTGCAGGTCTGGCAGCATCGGTGCAGAGAAAAACAGAGTTAACATTTTGAGTCTGGTATAATGTTTCTTCAGAACTGAGGGTTCCATCTGGATAATAGCCTGACTGACAGATTTGAGTTCCCTATCACAAAGAGACTGCTGTGGAGAAGACTACAGGCCAGTAACAGATAATGAGCCTGCACCTGGGATAATAGAAATATGGGACATATATAACCAAAAATGAAGTGATTCCTGATTTTGGTGGATTGGGAGGGAGAGTCTGAACTGTGACCCTGTTGTGGATCGTGGGAAGGATTCTGGTTTTGGTCCCTAAGAGTAAAGGTTGCCACAGTGATTCGTCATTTAGGGGTGAGTTGATTTCCAAAGAGAGTGGGATCTGATGGTGTGTACAAAAGAAACTAAACTTAATGGGCTTAAAGAATGCTCCTTATTTTCTTGGTCTACAAAAGCTAATGAAGCAACTAGTTATAGGACACTTCCTGAGCATCTCCTACAAAGAGCTGAAATGACTGAATTCCAACAATATCATCTTCCTTTGTGCCAAGTGTGACTGAAGTTAACTAAGGCATGTGGCCTCACAGTAATACTTAAGCTCCTAACCCTCATTCTAACCCTACGAATGAGTTTGTTATCCTGCCCATCGGCTAAAACTGTATGTGTTTTGGAGATGTTTGATGCTCTGATTTGAGATTATTAAAATATTAAATCCTCACCAACTCAACTATTTCACTGAATAACTGGAGTGTTCCTAGGCTTCCCAGGAAAGTGTTGAAAATAAATTAGACAGATTTCTGTCAGCAAATAAAACTTTAAAACACTAGAGATGCATAAGAATGTTAAATGCTAGAAATGGGAATTGATAACTTTGAACCTACGTTTCCAAAAACCTACCATCACTAAAACCTTTAGTGTCTTACCTGGGTCTGTTATAGCACCATTTATAGAAACAAATTTTTCTTTGAAATGTCTGTTTGGGATTGGAACGTGGTTGGCACTGGCTAGGCCAGCATTCATTGCCCATCCCTAATTGCCCAGAAAGCAGTTTAGAGCCAACCACATTGCTATGAATCTGGAGTTACATGTAGGCTGGATGAGAACAGTAGACTTCCTTTTCTACAGGACATTCAAAAAACAACTGTTTGTTTTAAATTGACAGTGATTATATGGTTACCATTAGGTTAGTGGTTTAGGTCCAGATTGTTTTCATAATTCACCATGCCAAGGTAAGATTTGAATCCACATCCACAGAACACAAGTCTGGAGTTCTGGGTTATTAAGCACAGTGAAATTGCCACTGCTCCATTACCTTTCCCAACATAGTTAGCCCACAATTCTGTTAATTTACAAAGGTAGAAAACATGGTGCCTTTCATTTATCAATTTCCATCTTTCTATATAAATTTCTTATGTCCAATTACAACACACAGGATTGAATTTTTGATTCCAGAAATATTAGCAAATCACATCACAGATAGGAAACAAACTAGTTGCAAACAGGACTGAAAACCACCAGTCACTGTTAGTGGCTCATCTGTTTCTATCAATTATGCTATAACAGACCTCGATAAGACATGAAAGCATGTCTTTTGTGTTTGTTAACTGGTACTTGGGCTCCTACAAAGTGATTATCACTGCTTACAGCTTGGGATATGAAAGGTGCCTGAGTTCCCATTGACTACTTCAGAGGACCATGCTGTGGAGTGCAAACAGCTATGAACATTGAGGGGCCTGTCAGTAGAGTATATTATCTTGGCATGGCTTCAGCCAGTCGATACCTAAGAACACAGAGTTCTCTTGACATCCTGGGCCAACATCCGAGCTGAAACTAAATTGAAGAAGGACAAACAATTGATCAACCATTGATTGCCAGGTGTGGGAACCAATGGTCACAAGTAGGCTGTGTACTTGCCTACTTAACAACTGTGGTGGAACCTCATTTACTATAAATAAAGAAAAGCCTTGAAGGTGCAATTGTATTTTGTATCTCAAGTTTATTTCTTTTATTTTAATGCATTAAATCTAGCATTCACTGTATGCCTTGATTCTTTATTATATCATAAAATCTTCCATTTATAAAGCACCTTACATTTCCACTGGATGTCCCAAAGTATTTTAAAACTGATGAGATGCTTTGTTAAAGTATAGTTATTGTTGTTAGATAAAAAAATTATCCAGCATAAAATAAATACTTTTCAATGAACACTGTCCTTTTTAATAATAACCACAATTTGCCACAATAGACAGAAACAATAAAGTCACAATAGCACTAACAGGATACACACATTTAAATAGTTCTCTATAATGTTATTATGTGTGAAAATCTGACATAAGGCAAAGACGTCTTTAACATCTAGTATACTACAGTTAAAAATCACATCAGGTTATTGTCTAACGGGTTATTTGGAAGCACTAGCTTCCAATTTAGACTATAGTTAGTACACAATAAGGAAGAAGGATGAGAAAGGCAGCAGAGGATAGCAGAACTGGATGAATAATTTTGATTTTGGTCAGGTATTAATAATGTGCGACAGTAAACCTTCAAGTTAAATGTGGGGAATGGAAGAGGTAAATGGAGATATTTATGCAGAATCTATCCACTGACAGGTTTCATGAATATTACAGTATTATGATGATATCCCATCTGATTAAAGAAAAGCAGCTTGATGGGAAGAAGGTCATGACATTCCCATTGGCTCAGCCATTCCGATTCATATCACACCTGGTAACCAAGAACTTTCTCTGAAACAAATCACAACAACAACTTGTACCAATATAACATGAGCTGGAGAACAGTGGAACTGACAAAAATGTTATTTCTACTACCCAATGTAGCTTTGTTCCAAATTTGGTGCGCTATGGACCTTCGCCCTTTAGGACATCTTGTGTTCATGAAAGAGCAAGTAATGCAAGTGCAAGTATTCCTTTCTTTCTGTTTGACCTGGTTCTGATGTGGGTTCTTTGCATTTTGGCACAAGCTCAAGCCAGACATCTTGGTAACTGATAAACCATCTGCGTTAATATAAAACAAACACTGCGAATGCCAGAGAAACCCAACAAATCTAGCATCATCTGTGGAGAGAGTAACATAGTTAATGTTTGAATCTGATATGATGCTCATTCATGGTGGCTCCAGAGTAACAGACTCCTTGAACTACAGGATCCAACTACAGTCGAACATCAACACATGGCCACAGCAACATCACAGCTGACCTCAGAGGATCACTTATATATTTAAGAATTCCTATATATATGTTTTTATCTTTTCTTTCCCCTACTTTTATTTAGGGGATTCATTAAGTTCACTCATCAGTTTTCCTATCCTTGCTTCTCCCTCAACTTAATGCTCAAATATATCTCCAAACATGTACCACTGTACCACTATTGACTAGTCTCATTGCTCTACAGATACTTTGAAGGCTTCCATTCCACAAGCTCATTAATATTAGCTGAGTAAATCAATTCATCTTTGATTCGGTACAAGGTCCTCATTTATGGTCTTAATAATGTCTGAAGAAACAGGTTTACCAAACTGAATCCTGAGATGGCAGGACTGACATTTAAGGAGAGATTGAGTTGTTTAGGATGATATATTCATTGTTTTAAAAAACAATTATTCACAGGATGAGGGTGTCACTGGCTAGGCCAACATTTGTTGCCTCCCCAGAGAGCAGTTAAGAGTCAAACTAGCCCAGACCAGGTAAGGATTGCAGTTTTCTTCCCGACATTAGTGAACCAGATGGGTTTTTCCTAACAATTGACAATCATTAGACTCCTAATTCCAGATCTTTACTGAATTCAAATTCCATCATCTGCTGTGGTGGGATTCAAAGTCAGTCTCCAGAACATTACCTGGGTCTCTGCATTAACAGTCTGGCAAAGATAATACTGCTTTCAAATGACTGTTTTCTCAGTATTAGCTGAAACTGAAAAAAGAAATCAATAGAAGCAAATCTTTTGATTTAGAGACTGAATTTGCTGGAGTCTTTAAATATTTGTGAAACAAACTCATGACTCATTTCATGTTGGTCTGGAAATGACACTTTATTTAGGAAATTCGACTGCAACTCCGAACAAGTGGGTGGCACGGTGGCACAGTGGTTAGCACTGCTGTCTCACAGCGCCTGAGACCCGGGTTCAATTCCCGACTCAGGCGACTGACTGTGTGGAGTTTGCATGTTCTCCCCGTGCCTGCATAGGTTTCCTCCGGGTGCTCCGGTTTCCTCCCACAATCCAAAGATGTGCGGGTCAGGTGAATTGGCCATGCTAAATTGCCCGTAGTGTTAGGTAAGAGGCAAATGTAGGGGTATGGATGGGTTGCGCTTCGGCAGGTCGGTGTGGACTTGTTGGACCGAAGGGCCTGTTTCCACACTGTAAGTAATCTAATCTAAAAAAAGGTTGCTTAGCTTAATGTATTTTGCTTGGTTATAGAAATACAGCTTCCATTGTCCACAAGGCTGCATTTTTAATGAAAAGTGGGGACTTACTTACTCAGATTTTCTGCACATTTCATAATGCAAAATAAGACTTCTATAAGTCTTCTCTCAGAGTATTGGAGACCAAGTAGTAGGCAATAAAAAGTACTGGAAAATAAATGATTAATAAAATATATCAAATTAAATAAGAGAATGTCAATTGAGTTCTAAAATAAAATCCAAATTATCAGAAAAATGTTTCAAAATGTAGGGCACCAACTGGCATTTCCATTCTGCCCTAGAGATAGGATGGAGTTTGAGAAATGTTAGACAGGAAATGTACAAGAGGTGTGACACCTGACGAGATAACTGTGTTAAAAGCAAGGCCAAATAACTTATTGAACCGTCGTAGTCCATTTGATGTTGGTACACCCACAATATTGTAAGGGAGGGAATTCCAGGACTTTGATCCAGTGGCTCTGAAACATTCTTATCCTCACTCTCAGTTATTGTGTGAAACCAAGACGGAAACAAAACACCATCCAGTCTCAAAAAGCAAGAAAACTTGAAGAGTGAACCCAATTTAATGTGATCATCAGTTGAATTAAACAGTTACAAAGGGAAGAATAAAAAGTCCCAATCTTCATCTCGATTGAGCTGCTTCACAGTAGAAGAATTGTACAGCATATAACACTTGAGAGACAATAATTGAATTATAAGATATTATGTTTTATTGTTGAAGTGTGTTGAATTAATTATAACTGAAAATCTACCCATAAAGCAAGAAATACAGTCAGATTAACAGATATATTTTAGATAATTGGGTGGTGGTGGGGGGAGGGGGGTGTGTGTGGTTGGTGGGGTCAAGGGTGGGAGAGGGATGGTGGTGGGGAGGGGACGTGGCTGGGTGTTATAATTCATGATTCCAAGTGAAGGGAGTCTAAAATATTCATTTTAAAAAGTTTGACAATTCACTTTGATCTCAAGAATTTAATTGTGCACTTCTCTGTGGTTTGTCATGTTGATATGATAGTTTATTGCAGATTGATATGCCAAAACATCACGAGGAAGAAAATTGAAGTGTAGGATACAAACAAATGAGACTCATTCTTTAACACAATCAAACATGGAATATGTGTTAGCCTCTGTGACTGTGTTTGGCAGTGACGTTAAGTGACAGTCATCTTCTTTTTGGGTCAAAATGTTATGGAGCGACGTCTCATTACAGACACTAATACTGCCAGTGTAGGAGGGAGAGAGTGCTGTATTGTTGGGAATGCTGCTTTGCAGTGACATGGCAGAGGAAGGAACATCTTTGTTCTTAGCTGAATGTTATTAGCCTCTGCCAGCCCATGACCCAATCATATAGAAGGACATGGGCACTAGGTACAGGGAAACACCTGCAAAATCCCGTCCAAGCCACTCACCATTCTGACTTGGGAATATATTACCAATTTTTCAGAGTCACTGAATCAAAGTCCTGGAATTCTCTCCTTAACAATATCATGGCTGTACCAACATCAAATGGACTATGACGGTTCAAGAAGGTATTTGGCCATCATCTTCTTAAAGGCAAATTGGTATGGTGAATTCTGGTGACTGACACCCACATCCCATGAATGAATTTTATAACTTAACTTAACCCTATTGGAAAACTTAACAGAACAGTAGATTTTTATAATACCAAACAGTAACTGTTCCAATAAACACTCCTTTGACAAAATGTAAGTTCAGAAAACAGATGACCTCACATGCAATTCTCTGGTCCAGGAGAAACATCAAGAGAAAACTCTATGAGAAAAAGGACCAGGGAGAGATGTACTGCACCTTCCAAACCCTGCTGAGACCCCAGCAACGACTGTTTCTGAGAAACTAAAACTAAAAGTCTTGGTTCTGTTGGAGACTGCCCAAAACCATTCCAGCTGCTTCTATTGTTCTAATTTTAAACAAAAGGCCTCACAAGTTGTTTACTTTGCCACCTCTGTCCTAAAACACCTGTTCAAAAATACCAGGACAAAGTACACCTCTTAAAGGCACAGTATTGTCACAAGGGATAGAACTTGCCTTTATTATGGGGTTAAATGGAGGAAAGCTCAACATTGAACAAAGCTTCTTCCTTATTTGCTAAGGCCTGGAACCTTCAGTATCTCCAGAGGACTAGTCCTGGCCAATGCCAGTAAGAGTCAGGGACCCCAGCACCCATTCTGGCTTGTTTGACAAAATGAAACAAAGAACTACGGATGCTGCAAAATCTGAAACAAAACCAGAAATTGTTGGAAAAACCCAGCACTGGCACCATATCTGAAATATTAACTCTGTTTTCTCTCCAAAGATGATGCCAGACCCGCTGAGTTTCTCCAGCACTTTCTGATCTTGTTTCTGGCTCTTTTGGGTCACTTTCTCCTGGAATGTGAGAAAGGGAGGAGTGAATCAGATGAAATTGGTTGGCTCAGCATTTAGCTTTGGTGCAGATGGAGGAAACGGGGTGAGGTGTCCCGGGTGAGTGAGCAGGCAGCGCAAAGGGCTTGCAGGCTGAGAAGGTTGGGCCAATTGGGTGAGTGACAAGCGAGGGAAGATGTTGCATATAATCATGAGTGTGGTACAGCATGACTCTTCGGGTAGGAGGTAGCTGCAGCCACAATGAGAGAGAGGGAAGTAGTGGACAGAAAATGGTGTCACTTTATGGTGGAGCATATAAAGTGATTGGAACGAGGCTGGCCAGGTCAATCTGATTGAGTATGAGTTCCCTGATTGGGGCTGTTAAGCTGGGCCAATCAGGGAGTCCTAAAATAAACAGGAGTTTCAGGGATTCTCCTCATTCTAAAGATTAGCTCTGAGTTAGCTAGTCAGAGATCATGTACCATACTTGCGTCAATAAAGGGTGACTCACTGAGTATGGAGAGATATTTAGAATGCTTGAACTCTGATATAGAGAGAAATTATTCCACCTGTTGGGTATGTCCAGCACAATGGGACAAAGCTTTCTGTCCAGAATGATGTTAGGAAGTACTTCTTTATACACAGACTGGAAACTTTTAACTCTATCCAATGCAGAGTTATTGAGACTGGGGATCAACTCAAAATTTCAAAGTGAATTTGATGGATTTGTGCCTGACAAGGGTTTAACAGATATAGCCTCCTTGTATATATTTCAGGTCATTAACCTTTCTGTAATGTTGGGGGTTCCTCAGGATATTTGAGACCGCAGTCACCCTGGTTGCCTCCCACTGTCCACCAGAGTCACTCAGATCCCTTTCCTCAAAGTGAGGCACCAACTTCCTTGTTTGCCATGACTGGAGCAAATATCTCCAACTAGTTAGAGCAGGTGCCAATGCCAGTGCTTCACTGGATGCACAAAAGCCTTTCAAAAGTCGCTTCCACACCAGGGATTCTGAGATATCCCAGCAGTGAGTGCATCTGCCTATGGTGAAAGGGGAACTCTCACCAGCACTGATCTGAGGAGAGCTATAGGAACATGGTTCTGAGTTAATGAGACAAGTTTGGGATGATTGCACAAGAAAACTTGCTGAAAGATTCATGAAAGTTGACGAAAGTTATTGTCTGATTTTAGTTCATTTTGAGACATATGTGGCCCACTTACATTAAAGTGACAAAAATTACACTTTACCGATTTCTGGTAAAGTTCAATTCACAAGAGAAAAATGGAGATTTAACCAATCAAGAGAGATAACATTGACTTTGGTGATTTAATGATCACAATATAACATGTTCAACCAATTTAGTGTACCTGCCAGTCAAAAAGACTAATTTGATCTTCAGCTGTAGCTGAAAACAGCCTGTTCTTTATTGTTCAAGTTTCACTGAAGTCAATAGTAAAGAAACTGGGTGTGGCACAAAGCATGTTCATTGTTCTATTTTGCGCTAATGGCAAAAACCAATTTCACTCACAAGATATTTCATGGTGAAGACTGAGAACTGTCACAATAGAACATAATTCAGTAATTCATAAACACGCTGAGTAAGGAGAGATGTTTAGGATACTTGAACAGTCATATAGAGAGAAATTATTCCACCTGTTGGATATGTCCAGCACAATGGGACAAAACTTTCTGTCCAGAGTGATGTCTGGAAGTACTCCTTCATACACAGACTGGAAATCTTTAACGCTATCCATTAAAGAGTTATTGAGACTGGGGATCAACTCAAAAGTTCGAAGTGAAGTTGATGGATTTGTGTCGGACAAGGATTTAGCAGATTCAGAATCAGATGGGTACATGGATTTAAAGTATGGATGAGCCATGATCTAACAGAATGGTAACTGGAGATCAAAGAGCTGAATGGCCTCCTTCAATTCCTATATTTCTTTGTGAAGCATTGTGTAAAATTATCTTATTGGACACACAAGCAATGATCTGGGTCAAAAAGAACATATAGATATAATATTAAAGTTATGCTGCAGAAACATCTGTTTGGAAAAATTCCTTTAATTAAGCTGCATATCCAAATATAGACTTGTGCACCCAGGTGCATTAATTTATTTGCGCACAACAGGATTAACACCACACTCTTTAATGAATAATTTCCAATCACTAAAAGTTGCTCAATCACATTAAGCTGGAAGTGATATTATGAGAACTGTTTATTGCATAAATATTAAAAACAGTTATGGTCAGGTTTTATTCAGGGTACTTTTACAGCTGTTGTTTAGCAGGCAAGGGCTACCTTTTTTTGAAGATTGGTGTGTAAGAATTAAAATAGCAGTTAAAATCAATCAAAATCAATGTTTGGCACTAGCTTATGTTAGATTTCTTTTAAACTTGTCTCCGACATTTTTCTACTGGTTTACTAAAGGAACTAAATCATGCGGGGATAAGGTTTTCAGAGATACCAGTTGACATCCAACATCTCATTCTTCATGTGGGGTCTGGTTGTGAGTATTAGCAATCTAGTCAACTATAACATTCAAAGCTCAATTTAATCCTATCCTTCTTGAAATGTTTTCACAAGAGCGCAAAAACAAGGATCAGACCTGAGCAATCAATGTCAGATTATTTGGCTATTTCTATTCTTCTCAATCTAGGGTAATTGAGAATGATTCTAGTAACCATTTTATCAATCTAACCTATATCAGATAAAATTCTGGCTGTAAAAATTTACAATCTCGAGCTTTATGCCTTTCAAGTGAAGCCTTATACTGAGCCCAGGTACCCTCTCACCGGTGGATATGAAATCAAGAAAAGGGGGAGCATTCTCTATAATTATATTTATCCATTACCTAACAACAAAAAAGAAAAGTATTTGCTCATTTAACTAATTGATGGTTGTGGGAGCTAGAGTTCCTACACTACGACACTGCCGACATTTCAGAATTTACTTTCTTTGTTGTAAAAAAAATCTTTGCGATCCTTCAAGGATATGAAAGGATCTATATAAATGAAATTATTTATTTTAAATAATTTTCTATGATTTCACATTCAGGAATACCATGTGAACAGCTGTTCTTAATTTGTAATGTACTGATTTACTGAAATGAAGAGATTGTTGCATTATATTTAGTTTATGCATTCATTATGTCATGCTGTTGAATAAATTGTTTTCAATCATAAGTAATCCTCCATTTGCTTTTTCTAAAAAAAATAAACAAGTGAGACTATGCAAGACATATTCCTGTAATGTTTTCTCAATGCTGATGAAGTAATTTTGTTTGACAGATGTCCACAAAAGGATTGAGTTAGTTCTGTCACTTGTGAGTTCGATGGAATGTGACCCACAGAGAAGAATTTAACAGCAAACCGGCAGCCAGATGAGTGAAGCAGATCTTCCAAATACTTTGAACTACAGATTTTTAGTGTGCAATGTAGATACAAAACTGAAAGTGCAAGCCATGCATTTGAAAATGCAAGTATCTGCTACATTAATTGTAAAACAATTAATAAAAAAAAATGCAATGTCCCTTGTGATGAAAATGTCCTGTGCAGGCTTTGTTTGACTAAACTGTTTATAAAGTGGCCGCACACATTTAAAAATCTACTGTCAGATGAATGATACATTTCTGATCTACATAAATATATTCTAATGCAAATTAATAATTAAATTAGTGCCAAATTTGATGGCCCTTGATTTAATTTGATTAAAAATGTGTTGCAGAAATAAATGTGTAATGTGGAGACTCAGTGACATTTCACAAAGAGGATTACAACTGAAGTTTCTGTCCAATACCTTGCAACCAACTAACTGCTGTAAGTCTTTCTCTTTATTCAGAATTCACTGCTGAATAAATAGAGACTGAAATTTTATGAATCCCATTAGGTGATGTGTTTTGACTTCAATTCCCAGAATAGAGAAACCAGTCTGAAACTAAATCTGAATGTGAATATGTAAATAATTATGGTTTTCAAAATGTGAAAGCATGAGAAAAATATTTTCGGATTGTTTCTGAACAGCATACAGAACGATGGACATTGGATTCTGGAACCTATTTTAAGTGGGCCACACATGACTCAAAATGAACTAAAATCAAGCAATGATTTTATATTCATAGTCAAACAAGTTGGAAAGTTGCTGTTTCCAAATGTTAAATAAGAAAATCTGTGACCTCCATGTATTGGTACAAGAGACATGAGAAACTGCACACTCCCTCCTAGTCCCAGTCCCTGTGCTAATCTATGAATCACTGGCCGGCATGGAATCGTATCACAGTAAAAGCTTCCAAATGAAAGGTCAATTTGAACAAGACTCAGTTCTGAATCAAGTTAGCATTCAAATACCTTAAATTTAAGAGTACAATTAAACTAAATTCAGCTACGTTAAAAAGTATATTTCATGCAAAAAGTAACAACATTGATGTCGATGTATTTTAAATTAAATGTGTTTGTTTCTTTGACTAACATGCTTTGCAAGAAATGGGAAGGACTGTTACAAAGTTAATGCTGATCCTACAGCTTCTCTATTTTCCTTTTCACCAAACTCCTTTCAAAATATGATGTGGTTGGGCGTTGCACAGCTGAGGTACCAGACAGGAATAGTGGCACACAATATCAGCAGTAACGCTGTCATTTTCTCTGCTGTTGCTTTATTATCCAAAATATGTGGATTTTTGTTTTGGAATATGATAGTGTATTAGCTGGTGTCAGCTTCTGGTTGTGAGTAACACTCTTGCCTCTGAATCAGAAATTTGTGAGCTCAATTCCCACTTGAGACTTGAGCCCAAAATCTAGGTTGATGCTTCACAATAGTACTGAAGGAGTCCTGCACTGTTAAAGGGGCAATCCTTTCAATGAGACTTTCAACTGAGCTGTAGCTGAATTCTCAGCTGGCTGTAAAGCACTCCTGTGGCAATACTTTAAAGAAGAGCCGGAAGTTATTCTGAGTGCTGCAATTTAATCTACAAGTAATAAAGCTTAAATTAACTTGTCTCAGTGTTGCTTGTGGGAGCTTGCAGTGTATAAATTTACTGCCACATTTCTGACATGACAAAAAAGTGTACACTTCAAAGTTACTTCATGAATGCAAAGCACTTTGGGATGTCCTGAAGTGATTTTGGTCTCAAAGGGTGAATTCCCTGAAGGAGAGGGAAGAGGAGAGATTTTCAACTTTATGACATAGACAATAACCTCGCAGAGCAATTTGTGGAACTGTTGTAGAATCCATTTGTTTGTTCTTATCAATTCCTTTAAGTTTCCAAAAAGTCAAGAAAGTTAAAAATGAGCTCCTTCAAATCTTTACCTTACACCCCCACACCCCCCCTCCCCGACCCCCCAAATAATATAAGGCTTATAAATATATCTAATAATAGCTGAAGATATTAAAGACAAAAAATACTAGCTATAGGTGGAAGAGAATTCCAAACCACCAATGCTCTGAAAGAAACAATTCCTCCTTCTTCCTACCTTAAAGGGGAAGTCCCTTATGATTAAATTATGCCCCTCATCTAGATTCAATTACAAGGGGAAACATCTTTTCAGCATCAACTCTGTCAGGCCCCCTCAGAATCTACACACTGGTAGTTCTTCAATAGCACGATGTTATGTTCTTGTGCGACCTAGTACAATATAAAAAATCTCTGAACAAAAACAACGTTGAAAGTGCTGGCAATGCAGTTGCGTTCCAGCCAACACACGTTTTAAAAGTTCAAGTTTTAGAAACTGCATACCCTGTTTGTTCATTGTGTTACAGCAATTCACGTTAACAAAACGCACGTTATAGCAGAATGACCGGTATTTTAATAAGATCAACGCTCATTCTTGCAAACACTGTGTATAGGCCCAACCATCTCAACATTTCCTCATTAGAAAGTGAGAAGTTGTTTTTCATGACGCTTAATTCATCCACCTTTATGAGATTCAGCAATTTTAAACAGGGAAAATATAATGCTTGATTCATGAGTTGAGAGTGTGGTACTGGAAAAGCACAACAGGTCAGGCAGCATCCGAGGAGCAGGAAAATTGACATTTCGGGCATAAGCCTATCATCAGGAATGAGGTCTCATTCCTGATGAAGGGATTATGCCCGAAATGTCAATTCTCCTGCTCCTCGGATGTTGCCTGACCTTCTGTGCTTTTCCAGCACCATTCTCTCGACTCTGATTTCCAGCATCTGCAATCCTCACTTTCTCCTGCTTGATTCATGATACAGACACTCATTTTTCAGCATAGAAAACATTTTTCATTTGCACATTATGCTGTAGAGATATAAATACTGAAGTGAAATCATTAGTTTGCTGAAAATAGTGCAACATAACTTAATGTGATACTTTTCAATGATTTTTATGCCTCTTCCTCAAAGTTAGAAATTTTCACCAATTATAAAAGTGCTCACATGTTTCTGGGCTTGCCAAAATGACTGGTGTGATATTTTTCAAGTTCTCAGCTTTCCCATGTTCCTACATATCATTCCACAGTCAAAAGTAGTACAGTGTACCCACAATTCATAGCAGTTTAACCAGAAGAAAGTTGAGCCACAGAAGGGGATATCAAGATTGGTGACTAGAAGTTTATTCAAGGAGGAAGACGTTAAAAAATATCTTAGAGGAGAATCAGAGCAGATGAAGAAGTTTAAAAAAGACATTCGAGGGTTTAGCAATCAGATGGCAATGAAGTACATGTACCAATGGAGGAATGAAGGAAGTCAAGGATACAAAAAAAGACAATTCTCAAAGGACTTTGGGCTTGGAGAAAATTCCAGGCTTCACGACAGACAGGTCCATGGAGAGAACCAAAGGATAAGAAATTTAAAATCAATTCCTTAAGGGACTGGAAGCCAATGCCAGTCAATTAATCTTTCAGTGATAGAAGAATTGGTTGAAGAGAAGTTTCTAAAGGATGTCAGATGAAATACCACTCAAGAGATCTTTCACTGAATCAGGGGGTAACAAAACTTGGTGGAAGGTTTCAACTGCACATAAAGAATAACTCCAATTTTATTAAACATTGTGTCACAAATATTTTACAAAGTCATTTCCCATTTTATGGGTCATGAGCAAAGGCACACATGGGTAATGCTCCCCCTTGTTGTAGAGTGAGAGAAAGAGAACAGACTACCTTACTTTTAGTATGAGAAAGCTTTTGTTAGTGGAACAGCTGCTCCACCCAAAAATGAGCAACTTGTAACTTTTCCCTTAGCACCACTGCATTTTGTATATTCTTGGCCTCTGAAAAAGATAAGCGTAATTATTCTGATTACTTTAGGCAGTTCTCCCTTGATATTGATCATGATAAGTTGGGGAATGTACTGTTTAATAATGACAAAAGCCATGCAAAGCACGAGTATTACGATTATAAAGTACAAATCAAGTCACTGAAAAGCTCAGAATTAATAATCATACTTGGCAAATAACATATTTCTTCTCCCTGAAATACAAATGGTCCTGGTAAGGCAGTGTCAGAGGTCATATGGTTCACATAAAATACCACATGGTGCGGTGGTGCTGGTAGAAAAATGCAAAATAAAGTAGGGAGGTCATACAGAACTAACCATAGCTGTTAAGATAATAAAAGTTTAATAAATGCACAATGTTTTCATGCAAGTAAAGCTTGCCTGCATCAGTGCTCAGACTGTTTTCAAAATTGGGAAAAACATTGCATTTTTATTAAAACTATGAAATACTTGAACAAGCAGTTGGCAGACAGAAAATTAAAAACATATTCTTGTTGGCAAAGGTTACACACGAGTTTGAAAGCGCGGGCCCTATGACATACATGCGATTAAAAAATAAATTTGTCAGTGGAAGAAGAAGAAATCACATTCAAAAGCAAAATGGCTGCTAAAAGCAAGTTAGAGCATTGTCTAATTTCGTTGACTTCTTTCATGTCAGTTGTTTGATCCAGATTGCTCATTTTGAAAATGATTTGAGTGATTTGATTAAGAGATTTTTGCTGCTTCCCTGCTATTCACTTCGATAGTAAAAAGAGGCGTCAAACTATAAAATGCTGATGTTCTGCTGGACGTCAGTGTGCAAGGAACACAGAAAGTTAGCATTTAGCAACAGCATACAATGAGGAACCAAATATCCTGCTTATTGCAATGGGGCTGAAGTAACTGTAAAAGCTAACTCACCAGAGTCAGGCAGGACTGTAGGCTGCTCATTAGAGAAAGGCAACTGGTGATGGTTTTTCCTGAGGGTCACCACACCTCAGGTAAGGAGAGAAGTTGAGAAAGAGAGTCCTTCATGGTAACGTCAGTTGGTGTGGTAATTGAATTCATGCTATTGGCAGCATTCTGCCAACTGACCTAACCGATTGGAGTTAAAGAATAAAGAAGTCACAAATGCACAGGTCTTTGATGACACCACACTTGGACAATTATGCATAATCTTAGTCTCAATATTTACTGAGGGATATATTTGCCTTGGAGACAGTACAGTGAAGGTGCATAAAATTGGCATCTTGGTTGAGACTTGTCCTCTGATATCAGGTTGAATAAGTTGGACCTATAATCTATGGTATAGAGAAGTGATCTCATTGAATCACACACGATTGCGATTGGACTTAATGCGGTGGAGATTAAAGTCATTCCTCCTGACTGGGGAATATTGAACACGGGGCAGTCTCGGCATAAGGTATAAATCATTTAGGACAGATATTGTAAAGAGATTTCATCATTCAGAGATGATAAATCTTTGGAAATCTCTATCCTAGAGGGCTGTGGAAGCTCTGTTATTGATTATATTTAAGGCTAAAGTAAAGATTTATTGTATGTGTTTCCAATGATCAGTAATCAGAATAACTGCCCGTCAATGGCCAAGAATATACAAAATGCAGTGGTGTTGAGGGAGAGGTTGAAGGTTGCGGTTTATTGGACAGAGTTGCTGTTGCACTAATAAAAACTTTAGTATACTACAAAGTAAAGTAGTCTATTTTCTTTCGCTCATTTTACAACAAGCTGGATCATTTCTCCTTTGTGATTTTAATCATGACCCATAAAATTGGCAATGATTGTATTGATTGGTGGAGCAGGTTCAATGGGCCAAATGGTGCATGTTTATTCCTATTTCTTATGTCCTTCATCTGTATTATTAGAATTTGTAACCTATTTAGGTCTTTGTAGAGGTCAACACAATTAATAAATAGATAATGGCTTTGAAGACAATTCAGCTAATTACAGAATCATAGATCATACATCATCCTTTGAATGATCTGTCTAATTAGTCTCACTCGTCTGCTCTTTCCCCATAACCCTAGACAAGTTTCCATGCAATTCACATTTGAACGTTTTGTTATTGAATCTGCTTTGATTACCCTTTCAGGCAGTACACTGCAGTTTTTGTTACTGTCTTTAGGCCTTGCCAAAGTAAACCTATCAAACAAACGTAATGTCAGTTAACAATCCCAACTAAAAAAAAACTTCAGATCAATTTAAGAACTTCATCAGCTTTACCAGCTATTGACAGGGTCATGTCATGAAAGGTCCTTTCCTTCAGGAGTTTTTAAACCAGCAAAATGAATTGAATTGAATTGAATTTATTGTCACGTGTACCGAAGCACAGTGAAAGGCTTTGTCTTGCGAGCAATACAGGCAGATCACAGAGTTAAGTAACATAGATAAGTAAATAATAGGTAAACAGCAGCAAATACAAAAACACAGGTACAGGTGAATGTGAAGTGTTCGTGAGTCCATTCAGTATCCTAACAGCAGGGTAGAAGGTGTTAGGAAACCAGCTGGTGCATGTGTTCAGGCTTCTGTACCTACTCCCTGATAGTAGAGGTTGTAGAAAAACATTGCCAGGGTGGGATGGATCTTTGAGAATGCTGGTAGCCTTTTCTTGACAGTGGGCCTGGTAGATGGATTCTATAGATGGGAGGTTAATTTTTGGTGATTATCCAGGCCAAGTTCATCACTCTCTGTAACTGTCTCTGATCTTGAATAGTACAGTTGCCAAACCAGGTTGTGAAACATCCAGACAGAATGCTCTCAATGGCACACCTATAAAAGTTGGCAAGGGTATTTGCTGTCATGCCAATTATCTCAGGATAGAATATAGCTACATATCTAATTTTACAAATATCTGCACATAGTATCCTAACTTAAGAATTCTGGGATCTAGAAATGGACTTGCAAGTGTTTAGGTATGAGGTTACAACTCTTTTACACTTGGTTATGAATATTTATTGTAAAACGAATAGTAAATTACATTATAGAAATGAATATTGCATTGTCGAGTATCAAGAATGGTGATAACACGGTTATTTTAATTTAAAATGATATGCAAAGTTTAAATTCACCTTGAAAAATTGGATATTCAACCAGATAGTTTTAAGGGGAATTAAACTCGCAATCCAGGAAGATTTAGTTTGAAGAACTACAGATACTGGCAATCTGAACCCAAACCAGAAAATACTGGAGAAACTCTGCATGTCTGGCAGCATCTGTGGAGAGAAAACAGATTTAGCATGTTTTAATCATCCTGTTCGGAGATGTTATGAATATTGCTGGAGCAGGTGAGACTTGAACCAAGGTCTCTTGGCTCAGAGAAAGGGACATTGCCACTGTGCCACATTGCCCTCAGTAACCTGAAAATAGCTTTTTAAAAAAATACTGCATTGATCTAGATATTTCTAATCAATCTGTTCAGCAGTGTTATTACATCTGTCTGGAGCAGGTAGGACTTAAACCTGGGCCTCCTACCCAGAAGTAGGAGCAGGATCACTGCGCCACAAGCTCTCAATAATCTTCAAGTATACAAATTAATAAGGTGTATTCTTCTCAGTTCTGGTTTGTTCTTAAAAATTTACAATATGATGAAGAATCACAACCAGTTTAGAAACTAAAAGACAGTTATCAGCATTCCAATATTCTTCAAGAGGAAGACTTGATTAATATTGGAATATGAATATATTCAAATATTCTTCTTCAGAAGAATATCCATGTGGACATCCTTCCCCAGTATATATCAATAACTTAAACTAATATCAATAAGGTTTGCTGGCGGTGAATCTATTCAGGCATCCTGGGTACTTCTAGTGGTCATGATCAAAATATATAATAATCTTCAGGATAGAACGACATTGGTTAGGTCACTTTTGGAATACTGCGTTCAGTTATGGTCTCCCTGCTACAGGTCAGATGCTGTTAAACTTGAAAGGGTTCGGAAATGATTTACAAGGAAATTGCCAGGATTGGAGGGTTTCAGCTAATAGCAGAGACTGAATAAGCTATTCCTCTTGGACCATCAGAGGTGAGGGGTGACCTTACAGAAGTTTATAGATCATGAGGACAATAAATAGTATGAATAATCAAGGTCTTTTCCCTTGGGTAGGGGAGTCCAAAACTAGAGGGCATAGGTTCAAAGTGAGAGGGGAAAGATTGAAAAGGGACCTAAGGAGCAACTTGTTCATGTTTTGGGTGGTGCGTGTAAGGAATGAACTGTCAGAGGAATGGTGGAGGCTGGTACAATTACAACATTTAAAAGGCATCATGAGTACGTGAATAGGAAGGGTTTAGAGGGATATGGCCCAAATGCTGGCAAATGGATTAGATTAAGTTAGGATATCTGGTCTGCATGGATGTGTTGGACCGAAGGGTCTGTTTCTGTGCTGTACATTTCCATGACTCTATGACTCTAAGTTGAAAGCAATGGTATATCAGCCATTTCACCTAAATGCAGAACTATTTTGAAGAAGCACAGGGAGTGCCTTTCAATCTGAAGGCTAATATTTTGATCCCAAATAATACATGACCGAAACAGATTATCTGGTCATAAATGTGATCCTGTTTGTGAAAGCTTGCTATGTAAGTGGTTGCCATGTTTTCTACATTACAAAGGTGAAACTGTTCCAGAAGTACTTAGTTGACTTTATTATGCATCAGGACATCCTAAAATGAGATTAGGCCTGGTGCCATCCAGTTAAAACTCTTTCTCTCTTTGAGAAATGTAACAGCTTCATCACCATGGTTACCTTGTTATTTGTTGGTTTGGCAATTTTGACAATACAATTGCAAATACAAAGTCAGCTGTAATAATTGTGTATAGCTGGCATTTTCTGCTTTATATATATATATATTAATAAAGAAGGTTTTAGGATCTTCTTTTGGAAGAGAATGATGCAGCCCTGGTTATTAGTTGTCTCTCCTATTTTTGAAATACTGTGTATAATTTGGGTAATTTGTCAAATTAGGAAAACTTATTCGAATCATTTCAATAATGTTTTTGACTTTCATTCTGTTGTGAAATTTATCCTAATTTTGGCATGAACTTTTTGTGGTAGAAATGAAATAATTTTTCAGATTCCATTGCAGTAGCATTGCTAATTGATGCTGTTGGAGAATGACAATGAGTAATTTAACTTAAACCGACCCTGGCTACCTGAAACAGCAGCACTAATGACAGTGGCATTTTAATGCAGCTAGGGCAATGTGAAGCAGGATAATAGAATGAGAACTGATGCTTCAAATTCCATCAAAAGAGACCTCTAAGGCATAAAAACTTTTAATTCCAGTTGTTCCTGGCTCAGGTAATGAACAGAATGAAAATGAGTTTTTTCAATCGATTGATCTGTATTCAAAGCAAGGCAATTTATTTGGTGAAATTGAAAGGTGCAGTGGAATGATGCAATGGGCATTTTACAGGCGGTGATAATTCCTTGTTAATTTCTGTTTTTCTTTCGGAACGATAGGGGCAGTACAGTGGCTAGCATTGTTGCCTCACAGCACCAGGGACCTGGGTTCAATCCTGACCTCAGGTGACTGTGTGGAGTTTGCACATTATCTCTGTGTCAGTTTCTATTAGATGCTCTAGTTTCCTCCTCCAGTCCAAAGATATGCAAGTTAGGTGGATTGGCCATGTTAAATTACCCATAGTGTTTGGAGATGTGTAGGTTAGGTGCATTAGCCACAAGGAATGCAGAGCTGTAAGGGGATGGGTCTGGGTAGGTTGTTCGAATCATAGAGTCATAGAGATATACAGCATGGAAATAGACCCTTCGGTCCAACCCGTCCATGTCAACCAGATATCCCAACACAATCTAATCCCACCTGCTAGCACCCGGCCCATATCCCTCCAAATCCTTCCTATTCATATACTCATCCAAATGCCTCTTAAATGTTGCAATTGTACCAGCCTCCATCACTTCTTCTGGCAGTTCATTCCATACACGTACAGCTTTCTGTGTGAAAACGTTGCCCTGCAGGTCTCTTTTATATCTTTCCCCTCTCACCCTAAACCTATGCCCTCTAGTTCTGGACTCCCCAACCCCAGGGAAAAGATTTTGTCTATTTACCCTAACCATGCCTCTCATAATTTTGTAAACCTCTGTAAGGTCACCCCTCAGACTCCGATGCTCCAGGGAAAACAGCCCCAGCCTGTTCAGCCTCTCTCTATATCTCAAATCCTCCAACCCCGACAACATCCTTGTCACTCTTTTCTGAATCCTTTTAAGTTTCACAACATCTTTCCGATAGAAAGGAGACCAGAATTGCATGCAATATTTCAACAGTAGCCTAATCAATGTCCCTTACAGCCGTAACATGACCTCCCAACTCCTGTACTCAATACTCTGACCAATAAATGAAAGCATACCAAATACCTTCTTCACTATCCTATCTACCTGCGACTATACTTTCAAGGAATTATGAACCTGCACTCCAAGCTCTCTTTGTTCAGCAACACTCCCTAGGACCTCACTATTAAGTGTATGCATCCTGGTAAGATTTGCTTTCCCAAAATGCAGCACCTCACATTTATCTGAATTAAACTCCATCTGCCACTTCTCTGCACATTGGCCCATCTGGTCAAGATCCTTTGTAATCTGAGGTAACCCTCTTTGCTGATCTTTGGATAGTCAGTGTAGGCATTTTGGGCTGAATGGCCTGCTTCCACATTGTGGGAATTCTATGAGTAAAAACTACAATATTCACTGGAAACCCCTAAGAAACCTGAACACACAAATTTGTGATATCAATATTGTCTTTCCTAGTGTCAATTTAAGTCTGATACCAGCTATTGGGTATTTCTAGCTATTGGGTATACCTTCAGAATCAGTGATGATATCAGACAAGCTAAGCAGCCAATCATATTGAAAAATTCTCACAGACAGGAAATCAGGAAGTAGATTGTAAGTACTGATTATCCTTCAACATTAAACATTTTAAAGACAACAACATAAAAATTGTAAAATGGTTAGATTTATGTAGAAGTTGAAATTTCATTAATAACTTTTAATTTATTTTACTGTTTGAAAAATCTTGCACCATAATGGAGATGCTTAAATGCCAACAAATCGAAGGTTAGCTATTCAGGGTTAGTTAAGTTATTCACCGGTAGTTATGATTTCGTGTACCATTAAAAGCCAAATCAAACTTCAGTCAATGAAGTGCAACTTTTTCAAGGGTACTTACAATGAGACAAATGAGATTTACAAGGATGTTGCCAGGGTTGGAGGATTTGAAGTCTAGGGAGAGGTTGAATGAGCTAGGGTTGCTTTCCCTGGAGCCTCAGAGCCTGAGGGGTGATCTTATAGTGGTTTATAAAATCATAAGGGGCATGGATAGAATAAATAGACATAGTTTTTTTCCTGGGGTGGGAGAGTCCAGAACTAGAGCACATAGGTTTAGGGCGAGAGGGGAAAGATATAAAAGAGACCCAAGGGGCAACTTTTTCATGCAGAGAGTGGTACGTATATGGAATGAGCTGCCAGAGGAAGTGGTGGAGGCAAGTACAGTTGCAACATTTAAAAGGCACCTGGATGGGTATATGAATAGGAAGGATTTGAAGAGGTATGGGCTGGGTGCTGGCAGGTGGGACAAGATTGGGTTCTGATGTCTGGTTGGCATGGGCCGAGTTGAATTGAAGGGTTTGTTTCCATGCTGTACATCTCTATGACTCTATGACTATGTACAAACTGGAAGTGATTTCTAGATTTCCATCTGTGAGGCCCTCAGAAGTAAATGTTGTGAAAGAATAACCAGTCATAAACAACAACCACTAGATCTCCATGATTAGTTGCACATATGCTGACTCCAGACATTGTTGGCAATTCCACAGTGTAATTCCATCTATTTCCTGGTAGTTGTGCTGTGGTTGCAATTCTATTAGCTGAGATCGAGGTGGATTCTTGCTTGGAAGTAATTATAGAAGGACACCATTCCAGCAAGTTCATTTCCCACATCTTAGAGGCTGCAGGAGATCCTGAATCTGTATACTATGTATTTTAGTCATGGAGAGGGCACAAAATGGCTGTTGATTGAGCAGTCTTTGGCTAGTCCAGTCTTCCAGGTAAACAATAGATAGAGTTTAGAAGGACTAGACAGAAGTGATGCATTGTGGGAGACAAGAGGGATGGCCATAATTATCTTTCCTTTGAGGCCTGGAAGAGCATTCCTGCTTTTGCAGACCCCTCAAAGAAAGTATTTTAAATTAATTACCTGATGTAATCTCTCATTCACCCGAAGCACCCTGTAAGTTATAGTTGGAAATGACAGAAATTGATTACATTTACCACAAGAACATGCTCACATTTAATTGCCCACCTGCCTGATTTGCTGTGAGATCTACCGCACAATCATCTTGCAGTCTCAGGTTCTAACAAACTTCATGATTGTAAAGGTGAAAGTGAGGACTACAGATGCTGGAGATTAGAGTCGAGAATGTGGTGCTGGAAAAGCACAGCAGGTCAGGCAGCATCTGAGGAGCAGGAGAATCGACCATCAGGGTAAAGGGCTTTTGCCCGAAACATCGATTCTCCTGCTCCTTGGATGCTGCCTGACCTATTGTGGTTTTCCAGCACCACACTTTCGACATCATGATTGTAAAGCCAACTCAGGTAAAGAAAAGGAAAGGCATATGTTATCCATTCTTTAATACATCAACCCACTAAATGATGATCCAAAATCTACAACACAAATAATGATGGTCTTGATTTCCTTCCGATTGATATTGTGATCTACAAATCAAATCTGAAAACTGACCTAGATCCATATTATCAATCAAACGTCTTCTTGAGCTCAAAAGACTGCCTTCAACACATCATGCCCAATATATGTTATATCCATAACTTTAAAGATGGATCTGTTCAAGCTTCTAGAATTCATCTACATTTTCTAAAGAAAAGAAACATGATGAACATTTAAATGCTTTATAAAATGGCTTCCAGGCAACATTTGCAATTTCAGATGAGAAGCAGAGTATCTGAACTCTTTGAGGAGTTTCTAATTGAATATCCATTGATGTAATGCCTGTGTTTGAATGACCATTCCAAGCCAAAGTCCCCATTATTAGTTCCGCATCTTCCTAGCCTGATTGCTATCCACTCCTTTGTTTGTCTAACTGTCCTCTCATTTTGAGCTCTATCCCCACTTAACATTTACTTCTTACCTCCTCCCTACTCTGTCTTCTGCATGAAAATTAACATTTTTCCAGCTACCATCAGTCCTGAGGAAGGGTCACTTGACCCATAACGTTAACTCTGATTTCTCTCCACAGATGCTGCCAGACCTGCTGAACTTTCCCAGTCGTGTCTGCTTTTGTTCCTGATTTTTGGCATCTGTAATCAGTTTGGTGTTTATTCCAAGCCCAAACTATCTAAGGAATTCTAATTGTGGCCTTATTCAAAACCAAATCTCAATGCTAAGCAGGGTGGTAAAAGTTCACCATTAGCTTGGGTGTCCGTGTAAATCCTCTACCTTTGTATAGGTTTTATGTCCCTCCCAAGCATCACAAATATGGTGCCTCAGCAAACTGGTTGTCAGAAAACTTCAAGTTCACAAGTGCCAATCACTTTATATACTCAAGTGCTATCTTTGCTTATAATTATTCCCTCAATTATTTGCCTGCTTCTAAAACTTCTGGTGCACCTTTAAAACACTTCATTTAATGTGAAAAACATCTTCACCTCTTACAATAATGACATGGATGGCCTCAAATTGTAGATAATGAGACAGAGGGTAATATTTTCTTTTCTCCCTCTAAACCAAAATGCAGTGAAAAAAAACGTTCACTTAAACAACATTTTTCATGACCTCAAGATGCCCTGAAGTGCTTCACTGCCAATAAGCACCTTTGAAGAGATACTGGTTTGAGTTGACACCATGGATTAGTCTATTTCCATAATTAAAGCCTCTAAGTTGTTCGGTCCTTATGGATTGTGCTGGCCATGCCAACTTCAGGCTTACATTATTGCACATACCATCATCTCATTAATGCCTGTACTCTCATTACACCACAGTAGCCATTGCAGTGACATATGAAATTGCTGCGACCAATTTATGAACAGCAGTGTTCCACAAACACCAAATAAATATTAACCAGGATGCGGGGGAGAATACTCTGCTCTCCTTTGGAAGAGAAGTGCTTGAGATTTTTTACGTTTATCTGCAATAGCAGATATGGCCTTATTTTCAGGATGAAGGACAATAAACTTTAAAACAAAACAACTTTTTTTAATTTTAATTTTTCTAATATTAAACTGAAAGGAAAGAGGCAGGAACAGAGAACCAAATATTTAAACAAAGCTTTGACTTTCATTTGAGAAACAGAGAAAATGTGAGACTGATTAAGTAAAATTTGTAGACACCAACCTCATGAAAGATTAGTCATAGTCCTGCAAGTACATTTTAAAAATGGTTTGAGCATACAACATATAATTAGTGCCAATCTAAGTGGAATAATTAACAATATGTGCACATATCCCAAGGTGCCTACTCCATTCTTTCCTCTATAACAGAACTTACATGCAATTGACGACTAGTCATCTGTTTTATAAATAGCAAGATTAATTTATTTTAACTGCCAATGGAATCTACCAACAAGTGAAAAGGCAAAGTAAATTGCAGCCAAATGAAATAATGTGTAAAATGTATACATCTCTACAAATTAGCATGCCCTATTTGTCCATGATTTATCTTTTGTCACAAAGGGTAACTTCCAATGGTGAATGCTCGACTTAGAATAGCTTGATATGCAGTTACATCTTTTTGAATGAAAAATATTCTGAAAGAGCGTATTTTAAAATTATTGCCAATGGTTTTACTATTAGGATTAATCCTGATAGGCGGCACGGTGGCACACTGGTTAGCACTGCTGCCTCACAGCGCCAGAGACCCGGGTTCAATTCCCGCCTCAGGCAACTATCTGTGTGGAGTTTGCACATTCTCCCCGTGTCTGCGTGGGTTTCCTCCAGGTGCTCCAGCTCACTCCCACAATCCAAAGATGTGCAGGTTAGGTGAATTGGCCATGCTAAATTGCCCCTAGTGTTAGTTGAAGGCATAAATGTAGGGGAATGGGTCTGGGTGGGTTGCTCGCTGGAGTGTTGGTGAGGACTTGTTGGGCTGAAGGGCCTGTTTCCACACTCTAAGTAATCTAATCTAATCAAATGACTGATTTGATGTGCCCCTTCTTCTCTTCAAATAATAAGAAACAAAGTCAAAACTTTCAGTATAGGTGTGGCTGCTACCAGCAAGCTTGGAAGGACTAAAAGACAAGTGTTCTTGTGGTGCAGTGGTAGTGTCCTTGCCTCCAATTCAGGAGACCTGTGATCAAGCCCTACCTGCTCCAGATGTGTGTAATGACATCTCTGTACAGGCTGGTTAGAAAATATCCCAAAAGAATGATGAGGTAATTTTTTAAAATGTGGATTAGGTGTCAGGCTCTGAAGATTTCTGGTAAAAGGAAGGACTGAAAGAGATTGGTCAAAGACAGAAAGTTGACATTAGTCCAAAGAAGTCACTTAAAATAACTCCACAAAGACCGGTATCCCATCACCAAATCATCCTTTATTTACACATGTATAGTGTAAGTAATGTAAAATCAGAGCCACTTCCGAGGGTGAACAGAACCCTGACACTCCTGTTTATTTCTGTCAGCCAGGACTCCCTGATTGGACCAGCTTAACAGCTCCAATCAGGGAACTCATATTCTATGAAGTCCACCTGACTGAGCTCATTCCAATCACTACATACTAAGTAGCAACACAAAGAAAACTGACAAACAGGTCTGCACCAAATGTTGGCTGACACCTTTGAAACGATAACACTGACCCCAAAGGGTTGTGAGCTGGTTAACATCACTGATTGCTGATCTTAATGAGGCTCCCTACTAGTATTTTTTTTTATTTGGTTATGGAATGTGGGCATCACTGGCTGGCCAGCATTGTATTGCCCGTCCCTCATAGCTCTTGAGAAGTGATGGGGAGCTACCTTCTTGAACCGCTGCAATACACATTCTGCAGTTTGACCCACAATGCCATTAGGGAGGGAATTTCAGGATTTTGACTCAGCGACAATTCAGGAATGATGATATATTTCCAAGTCAGGATGGTGAGTGGCTTGGAGGGGAACTTACAGGTAATGGCATTCCTAAGTATCTACTTGCTTTGCCTTTTGAGATGGAAATGGTTGTGGGCTTGGAAGGAGCTGCCTGAGAATCTTGGCTGAATTTCTATAGTGCACCTTGTAGATGGTACACCCTGTTGCCACTGAGAGTAGGTGGTGGCGAAAGTGGATTCTTGTTGGATGTGGTGCCAGTCAAGCACACTATTTTGTCTTGGATGGTGTCAAACTTCTTAAGTGCTGTTAGTGCTGCACCCATCCAGGCAAGCGGGGAGTATTCCATCACCCTCCTGATTCGTGCCTTGCAGATGATGGACAAGCTTTAGGCAATGAGGAGGTGAGTTACTCACTGCAGTATTCCTAGTCTCTGATCTGCTTTTGTAGCCACTGTGCTTATGTGATGAATCCAGTTGAGTTTCTGGTCAATGGTAACCCCAAGTGTGTTGATAGTACGGGATTCAGTGAAGGTAACACCATTGAATGTCAAGGTGTGGTAATTAGATTATCACTTGTTGGAGATAGCTATTGCTTGGCATCTGTGAGGTGCAAATTTTACTTGCCATTTGTCACCCCAAGCCTAGGTATTTTCCAGATCTTTGCATTTGAATATGGACTGCTTAACTTTCGGAGAATTATGAATGGTGCTGAACATTGCGTAATCATTGGCAACTGCCCACACTTCTGACCTTATGATGGAGGGAAGGTCATTGATGAAGCAGCTGAAGATGGTTGGGCCTAGGACACTACGCTAGGGAGCTCCTGCCATAATGGCCCCGAGCTGAGATGACTACCTCTGACAACCGCAACCATCTTCTTCTGGGCCAGGTATGACTCCAATTAGTGGAGCGTTTGCCCCCTGACATCCATTGATTCCATTTTAATAGGGCTCCTCAATGCCACACTTGGTTGAATACTGCCTTAATGTCAAGGGCTGCCACTCTCATCTCACCTCTGGAATTCAGCTTTTTTGTCCATGTTTATACCAAGACTGTAGTGAGGTTAGGATATGAATAGCCCTGGCAGAACCCAAACTGGATATCACTGAGCCATCCCTTTTCTAATGATCAAGAGCAAACTGTGGGAGTCGTAATTGGCTGGGTTGGAATTGTCCTGTTTTTATGTACAGGACACACGTGGATAATTTTCTGCATTGTCAAGTAGATGCGAGTGTTGCATTTGTACTGGAAGAGCTTGGCTAGGGGAGCAGCAAGTTCTGGAGCACAAGTCTTCAGTACTATTGCTGGAATGTTGTCAGGGCCCATAGCCTTTGTAGAATTCAGTGTCTTCAATGATTTTTTGATATTACTTGCAATAAATCAAATTGGCTGAAGACTGGTATCTGTAATATTGTGGACCACTAGAGGAGGCTGAGATGAATCATGCATTCTGGACTTCTGGCTGAAGATTGCCACAAATGTTTCAGCCCTTTCTTTTAAGTACTGGGCTCTCCAATCATAGAGGATGGGGACATTTGTGGAGCTTCCTCCTCTGGTGAGTTGTTTAAATCACCATCACCATTCATGAATGGATGTGGCAGGACTCCAGAGCCTAGCTCTGCTTCATTGGTTAGCTCTTTTATCCTGTTTATTGCTAATTATGCTGTTTGGAATGCAAGAGGTTCAGCTTGGTAGCTTCATCAGGCTGACACCTCATTTTCAGTAATGCCAGGTGCTCCTCCTGGCATGCCCTTCAGCACTCTCCATTAAACCATGATTGATCCCCTGGCTTAAAGGCAATGATTGAGTGGGGGATATGCCAGGCCATGCAATTTCAGAAAAGGCTGGAGTACAATTCTGCTGCTGCTAATAGCTCACAGTGCCTCATGAATGCCCAATATGGAGTTGCTAGAGTTGTCCAAAGTTTGTCCCATTTAACACAGAGATAGTACCACACAACACAATGAAGGGTATTCCTGATGTGTAGGCAGGACTTTGTCTCCATTCTTGCTGAAACTGTCATGGACAGATGCATCTGCAGCCGGCAGATTGTTAAGGATGAAGTCAGGTATGTTTATCTCTCTTGTTGGTTCCCTCACCACCTGCTGCAGACTCAGTCTAGCAGCAACATCCTTTAGTACCCAGCCCATTCCATCAGTATTGACGCTGCTGAGCCATTCTTTGTAGTGGACAGTGAAATACCCCACTGCAGAGTACATTTTGCGTCATTGCCACCCTCGATGCTCTCTCCGAATGCTGTTCAACATGGAAGAGTATTGAATCATCAGTCGAGGAAGGATGGTACATAATAATCAGCAGGGGTTTTCCCTGCCTATATTTAACCTGAAGCTATGAGACTTCATGGGGTCCAACATCAATGTTAAGGATTCCAAGGGCAACTCCCTCCCAACTGTATACCACAGTGCCACCAACTCTTCTGGATCTGTTCTGCTGGTGGGAACCGGACATATTCAGGGCTGGTGATGGTGGTGTCAGATTTGATTCCCTAAGTATAACTATGTCAAGTTGTCGCTTGACTAGTCTGAGAGACAGCCCTCCCCAATTTTGCCACTGGGCCCCAGATGGTTGTGAGGAGGACTTTGCAGGATCAACAGGGCTTTTTCTGCAGTTCACTTTTCCAGTGCCTAGGTCGATGCCAGGTGGTCTGTCTGATTTCATTTCTTTCCTTGAGACTTCGCACAATTTATAAAACAGAGTGGCTTGCTGGGTCATTTCAGACAGTAGTTGAGAATCAACCAGCCACATTGCTATGATTCTGGAATAACATGCAGGTCAGATTTCCTTCCCTGAAGGGCATTAGTGAACCAGATGGATCCAACAATCTTAATTCCAGATTTTTTTGATTGAATTCAAATTTCACCATCTGCCATAGCAGGATTCGAGCCTAGGTCCCTAGAACATGCACTAAGGCTCTGGATTAATAGCCTAACAATATACCACTAAGCCACCACCTCCCCTATGATGACATTTTGTAAGTTTAGATGAAATCTAACCAAAAACAGGACCAGGTGTCTGTCCTGCTATTGATTATGATTGGATATTCAATTGCTGTTCATGACTTGATTGACTTCATGGGTTAATTTAAAAGGCTGAATTGTCTGTAATTCGAGTGAGGTGAACTATAGCAAGATTTGTGGTAGATTCAAACAAGAAATTGAGTGAGGATCACCTCAATTTCAGGAACAACTTGCACCATCATTCCTACTCGCAAGTTTCTCGCAAGGCAGCAATGAATTGGTAACTAAGAGGATTGTTGTTTGTTAAACTTGCTAAAGGCCCAACTTGCCTTGTTAGTACTCAGATTCCTGTCTTCCCAAACAGGATGGACTTTGAGAAATCTCCATATGTGCCAGAGCAGATATTGATGTCAGCTTACCACTTGCTCCAAAGGACCTTCACGTTGAACAGCGCACAGCAACATCTCATGTCATTTTTCATGGTCACCAGCCACACACCCCACCGCGCCCCCCCATCCCCCCTCCCACCCCTGCCATATTGACTGATATTAGTATCTCATGTGTACTTGTTTATTAAAACCTTCGTGGCAAATCTCCCATCCACTTACAGGATGCTTTTCACTTTAATGCTGCACCTCAGACTGTATCTTCGAGGAGAAAGTGAGGTCTGCAGATGCTGGAGATCAGAGCTGAAAATGTGTTGCTGGAAAAGCGCAGCAGGTCAGGCAGCATCCAAAGAACAGGAGATTTGACATTTCGGGCATAAGGCCTCCTTTCCTCATTCCTGAAGAAGGGCTTATGCCCGAAACGTCAAATCTCCTGTTCCTTGGATGCTGCCTGACCTGCTGCACTTTTCCAGCAACACATTTTCATCTCAGACTGTATCAACTACTATCATTGTAATGTTGCAGTAAGGAGACTGTGTGCTCAGGGACATGCTCCCAGCTCATGGACTCGACCAGGCAGCATCTCTGGACTCTTCACTTGCTGTCAAAGCACTCACTCACTGTAAGCCTATCTGTTTGCTTATTGCATTCCTGCCTTGTGTTCTTTGCCTTTGTGCGGCTTGCCCCTCAGCCAGCCCTACCATTTGCTATCATTTCATTTTGATATTACTTCCATCCTGTCATGCCATTTTGGGCAGACACAAAACCAGAAAGTGTTGGCCTGCACTCTCTTTTAGCATACTCCTGATTGAGGGAGAAAGAAGGCAAGTAATTCTGAATATATAAAGAGACTACCTTTCCTCACAATATAAATTATTATTTGAGCCGTTGACCTTTGAGACGCTGTTGGCCTCATCATCAGGAAGAATTGTGCATAATGAAATGGGACTTACCGCAAAATGATAATTTATAAGTATCATGCATTGACCAATTACAGTAAATAGGGGGAAAATGATCCATTTGCCACATCTTCAATTTGAAAAGGATGCATAACATTAATTTTGTAAGCCTGGCTTAACATATTTCAAACCCATCCCATCTGCTTGAATTGTAACACTTACTAAAGTTTATGAATATTTGGTCATATGAGTAGTTATACAGTTATCAATTAGTTGCTTTATTTTCTTATTTATACCTGCAACTGAAATAATTTTAGTGTTTGAAGTGTTAACTATTCAGCGAGAACCTATGCAGAAAGCACAAGGGTCTGGTTCCAAGTAAACAATTAGTTTTCCACTGAAGCATTACTGATGCTTTAATGAAATGAGCAAACAAGCAGTCAAATCTGTTGAAATCATTTGCTATCATTTCATTTTGATGTGATGCTCTTGAAACAGCCTTATGGTGCTGTGGGATTATGCACGTTGTAATACACAATCCAGTGGAAAGGATTCCTGGGCAAATGTAAAAGATACTATATGTGTTATGTCTCATTACAGAGGTTTATCCTGTGTTCTCTAAACAATGGGCATTGCAAAATTACTATAGCAGAAGAGCTACTTAAGAACAGAAACCTATTCCTGATAAGTATGGGTATACTTATGTTTAGAAAAGTCACATTACATGGTATATTTTTATATTCTTAGAATATTTCCAATTACTTTTCAGATGAAGAATTACTGCTGAAGCAATTGTTGAAGTTTAGTCACTATTGTTATATGGATAAGTGTAACATTCAGTTTGTGAACCACAAATGACAAAGGAACATGAGAAAGAGGAGCAGGCTGAGCTATTTGGCCATTGAGCTTGCTCCATCAACTAATCAATGTTGATCATCTATCTCATTTTTCCACATTGTCTCCATATACCTTGATGTCATTGCTATCAGGAATCCATGAATTTCGTCTTGAACATGTTCAATGGCTGAGTCTCCACAGCTCTTGCTGTTCAGGATAAAGGATCCTTGTTTAGTACCTTGTCCATTTTAGTATCAAATCCACATTATACCATCAGTTATGAAAGCCATTCTGTCCTCCAGTCAGATGTCAGATGTTCTTGTACTTCAAACAGAGGCAATAGTCTAGACACATGACACCACATTCATTCCCTCCATCACTGATGCTCTGTAGCAACAGTGTTTATCATCTTCAACATGCAATGCAGAAATTCATCGAGGCTCCTTTGACACACCTTCCAAACCCACAACCATCTCCATCTCGGATGTCAAGGTTTACAGATGCCTGGGTGCATTGCCACTTGCAAACTCCCCATAAAGCCACTCATCATCCTGAGCTGGAAATACTTCTCACTGTTTCTTCACTGTTACTGCATCAAAATTCTAAAACTCCTTCCCTTACAACATTGTGGATATACCTAAACACAAGATGGGCTGAGCAGTTCAAGAAGGCAGCTCATCATCACTTTTAAAAGGGTAATTAGATGGGCAATAAATGCTGGCCCAGCCAACAAAACTCATATCTCCTGAATATATAAAAGATTCTTCCAACAGTAGAAACAATTTCTCAAGAATTACCTATCAAGCCCCTTCACAATCTTGTATTTTTCAATGAAATTGTCCTTCATTCTTCTACACTTCAGAAAATATGAATCTGATTTACTCAGTCTCTCAGCATGTGACAACTCCCCTCATCCCAGGGACGAATTTAGCAAAGCTTCACTGTGCTGTTTCCAATGAAAGGATATCCTTGTAAAAAGCCAAACTTTACACAACTCTGAGGGCTATTAATGTCTTAGTAGGAGTAGAAATGTAGTAGGTATGACAAACAATAAAATCCCTAAGATTGTCATGCATGAACTTGGATACTATGTGTGAGGTATACCGGGATTAAGATTCAACAACCCCTTGGAGATGAACCTCAGTCATCGTGGCACGTCCATCACAGATTGGGAAAAGAAAGCACAGGAAAGAGCCACCTGAGGAGAAATTTGAAGTTCTGCTACTGTTTTCTTTGAATATCAAAGAATGCTGCTGTCAAAGGTCAAAAGGAAAGCTGGAAAGATTCCAGATAGAGGCATCTTACCTGTACAATGGAAAGCCACACAGGTCAGCAATCAATTTCACAACAATGTTCTAATGCTTTACAGATGACTCTTTGCATGCAAGAAATAGCCACCTTCGAAAACAAAGGGAAACAGATGAGATATTTTAAGAGTTGGAAAATATATTGATAATATTAAATGTGCCAGACAGAAAATATATAGGCAGCTTCACCCTTTTCTGATGAAAGAGAATTGTGAGGTCTAAACAGTAAAAGGACTGTTTATATTCATGCTGTATCCCTTTAATTCCATTTGACTCGCATCATGCAGTAGAATTCTGTGCAATCTATAGTGATATTGTCTTGACATTGTTTCCATTGGTAGTTTTGTTAGTCCCTGGGTGGAGGGACAGGAGGAAGTTGATAGACACCACCATGCGATCATAATCACATTGTAATGTTGTTGGCTAATCTATGGCACAAGACAAACTTGAATAATGATTTTTGGAAGACTTTTAAGATCAAGCAATAAGGAGTAGAGTTCCGAGCCTGATAATATTACTTTCCAATTGAGTCAGTCAACTAGATACTCTGAATTTTTCATTGGTGGTCCAATCAATTTAGTCAGCAAGTCGCTGAGCCCTACAGACTAGGTCTATCCATGGATTGGTTTCCAGTCTGTGACAGATGAGTTGACATCAAACAGAGCAATGATTGTGTGTGTTGTGTGCGGTATATATGTATGATGTATGTGTTCCGTGTGTCAAAAGTACCATGAGAACCAAAGATTGAAGATGCAAATGTCTTAAGTAGAGACATGATATATTTCATGATACATTTGTGAAATGGGGACATCACTGGCAAGGCCAACATTTGTTTCCCATTCCTAATTGCCCATGAGAAGGCGATGAACAACCTTCTTAAATACAACTAAGTGACAGGCCATACTATTTGTAAGAGCAGTTCAGAATCAACCACATCACATGTTATGAATCCCAAGTCACAAGTCAATCAGACAGGGTGGAAACAATGGATATCCAGCTCTGATAATCCATTTGGCAAAGCATTCTTGAATGGTTATATCAATTGACACAAAAGGGTAAAACATGCCATCCTTATTATTATCATTGGTGACATTTGTATGCAAGGATGGTATTGGCAAAACAATTTACAAACCAAAATGGAAGATAATGAAAATTTGTTCATACAGGATGCAATTTATTTGGAAATTTGCTGATCCTTTGCACCAATTCAGTAATTCCACCTGGATTGTACTGAGAAAGCTAATGCAATTGAATGGAAACCCCAGCTTCATCAGAAAAGATGTTTGTAAACATCTCTGTAAATAGTTGATTCTCCATTAAGATAATTCTACATGTAAATTCCTTCTCTTCCTGATACGTTCAGCATGTACCTGTTGAAGTTAGGGATAAAATTAGAAGCTGCTTATAATTTTGAGCTGTGCTAAGCACAATCGAGCATTGATTGATTGTTGCCAATGATAATGTGCCCCATAGTTCAGGTGTTGCCATCTGTCACAAGAAATTCCTGCGTTCAATTTTATTTCTCACAATGAATGATGAAAGGAACATTGGCAACCACTTTGGATACCAACTGTTGATAAAAGTGACAAAATATAAAAGGATTCATTCCCTGAACAAATAACCAGTGGTATGTCTGCACTGTCAATACGATTCTCTGACTGGGAGTTTTGACAACATGAGGGGTTCTCAAGGAATTCTCCAGAGGATTATTTTTCCCTTTCTGGATCTTTAGTCCTAGGTTTTGTTTTTTTCTCAGCAATATGAAATCATTGCAGGATGGGGTAAGGCATATCTACATATATGTGCTAATGCAATGACCAGAACATGAGCAAGATTCCCAAGTTATTACATTTCCAGATGAATACCACAAATCATCAAGCTCCAGGTAAAAGAGTCATACAATCATAGAGATGTACAGCAGTCCAAAGCATCCATGCCGACCAGCTACCCCAACCCAATCTAGTTCCATCTGCCAGCACCTGGCCCATATCTGTCCAATCCTTCCTATTCATATACCCATCCAAATGCCTCTTAAAAGTTGCAATCGTACCAGCCTCCACCACTTCCTCTGGCAGCTCATTCCATACTCACACCACCCTCTATGTGACAAAGTTGCCCGTTAGGTCGCTTTTATATCTTTCTCCTCTCACCCTAAACCTATGCCCTCTAGTTCTGGACTCCCCAATCACAGGGAAAAGTCTTTGTCTCTTAACCCTATCCATACCTCTCATAATTTTGTAAACCTCTATAAGGTCCCCTTCAGACTCCGATGCTCCAGGGAAAACAGCCCCAGTCTGTTCAGCCTCTCCCTATAGCTCAAATCCTCCAACTCTGACAACATCCGTGTAAATCTTTCTGAACCCTTTCAAGTTTCACAACATCTTTCCGATAGGAAGGAGACCAGAATTGCACACAATATTCCATCAATGGCCTAATCAATGTCCTGTAGTCACAACATGGCGTTCCAACTCCTATAGTCAATGCTCTGACTAATAAACAGAAGCATACCAAATGCCTTCTTCACTATCCTATCTATCTGCGACTCCGCATTCAAGGAGCTATGAATCTGCACTCCAAAGTCTCTTTGTTCAGCAACACTCCCTAGGACCTTACCATTAATTGTATAAGTCCTGCTAAGATTTGTTTTCCCAAACTGCAGCACCTCGCATTTATCTAAATTAAACTCCATCTGCCACTTCTCAGCCCATTGGCCCATTTGTTTTAAACTGAGGTTACTCTCTTCGCTGTCCACTACACCTCCAATTTTGGTGGCATCTGCAAATTTATTAACTGTACCTCTTATGCTCACATCCAAATCATTAATGTAAATGACAAAAAGTAGAGGACCCAGCACCGATCCTTGTGGCACTCCACTTGTCACAGGCCTCCAGTCTGAAAAACAACCCTCTACCACCACCCTCTGTCTTCTACCTTTGAGCCAGTTCTGTATCCATATGGCTAGTTCACCCTGTATTCACCCTGTATTCCATGAGATCTAATCTTGCTAATCAGTCTCCCATGGGGAACCTTGTCGAACACCTTACTGAAGTCCAAAGAGATCACATCTACCGGTCTGCCCTCATTAATCCTCTTTGGTACTTCTTCAGAGAACTCAATCAAGTTTGTGAGACATGATTTCCCTTATCAGTCATTGCCTTTCCAAATACATGTACATCCTGATCCTCAGGATTTCCTCCAACAACTGGCCCACCACCGATGTAAGGCTCACTGATGTATAGTTCCCTGGCTTGTCCTTACCACCCTTTTTAAACAGTGGCACCACGTTAGCCAACTTCCAGTCTTCCAGCACCTCACCTGTGACTATCGATGATACAAATATCTCAGTAAGAGGCCCAGCAATCACTTCTTCAGCTTCTCAGAGACTTCTAGGGTACACCTGATCAGTTCCTGGGGATTTATCCACTTTATGCTTTTCAAGACATCCAGCACTTCCTCCTCTGTAATATTTTTGATGCTAAATACTCGTTTAGTATTTCCCCCATTTTCTGTGGCTCCACACAAAGGCCACCTTGCTGATCTTTGAGGGGCTCTATTCATTCCCTAGTTATCCTTTTGTCCTTAATATATTTGTAAAAACCCTTTGGATTCTCCTTAATTCTATTTGCCAAAGCTATCTCATGTCCCTGTTTTGCCCTCCTGATTTCCCTCTTAATTTTACTCCTACTTCCTTTATACTCTTCTAAGGATTCACTCTATCTATCCTGTCTGTACCTGACACATGCTTCCTTCTTTTTCTTAACTGAACCCTTGATTTCTTTAGTCATCCAGCATTCCCTGTACATACCAGCCTTTCCTTTCACCCTAACAGGAATATACTTTCTCTGGATTCTCATTATCTCATTTCTGAAGGCTTCCTATTTTCCAGCTATGCCTTTACCTGCAAACATCTGCCCCCAATCAGCTTTCAAAAGTTTTTGCCTAATACCGTCAAAATTGGCCTTTCTCAAATTTAGAACTTCAACTTTTAGATCTGGTCTATCCTTTTCCATCACTATTTCAAATATAATAGAATAATGGTCAATGGCCCCAAAATGCTCCCCCACTGACACCTCAGCCACCTGCCCTGCCTTATTTCCCACAAGTAGGTCACGTTTTGCACCTTCTCTAATTGGTACATCCACATACTGAATCAGAAAATGTTCTTGTACACACTGAACAAATTCCTCTCCATCTAAACCCTTAACACTATGGCAGTCCCAGTCTAAAATTTGGAAAGTTAAAATCCCTACCATAACCACCTTATTATTCTTGCAGATAGCTGAGATCTCCTTACAAGTTTGTTTCTCAATTTCCCTCTGACTGTTAGGGGGTCTATAGTACAATCTCAATAAGGTGATCATCTCTTTCTTATTTCTCAGTTCCACCCAAATAACTTCCCTGTGTGTATTTGCAGGAATATCCTCCCTCAGCACAGCTGTAATGCTACCCCTTATCAAAAATGCCACTCCCCCTCCTCTCATGCCTTCCTTTCTATCCTTCCTGTAGCATTTGTATCCTGGAACATTACGCTGCCAGTCCTGCCCATCCCTGAGCCATGTTTCTGTAATTGCTATGATATCTCAGTCCCATGTTCCTCACCATGCCCTGAGTTCATCTGCCTTCCCTGTTAGGCCCCTTGCATTGAAATAAATGCAGTTTAATTTGTTAGTCCCACCTTGTCCCTGCCTGCCCTGACTGTTTGACTCGCTTCTGTTCTCAACTGTATCAGTCTCAGATTGATCTCTTTTCTCATCATCACCCTGGAAACCACCCCCCCCCACCTTACTAGTTTAAATCCTTTTGAACAGCTTAAGCAAATTTCCCTGCCAGTATATTAGTCCCCTTTCAATTTAGGTGCAATCTGTCTAGTAGTAATCTAGATATTACTACTCTTGAGGAACTCCTTTTTAAATTCCTGCCTAACTCTCTATAATCTTCCTTCAGAATCTCAACCTTTTCCCTTCCTATATTGTTAGTTCCAGTGTGGACAATGACCTCCTGCTGGCCCCTCTCCCCTTTGAGAACATTCTGCACCCTCTCTGAGACATCCTTTATCCTGGCACCAGGGAAACAACACACCATTCTGCTCTCTCACTGTTGGCCACAGAAACGTCTGTCTGTACCTCGGACTACAAAATCCCCTAACACAATTGATTTCTTTGAACCCGATGCACCCCTCGTTGCTTTAGAATCAGTCTCAATACCAGAAACTTGGCTGTTCATGCCACATTCCCCTGAGAATCGATCACCCCCTACATTTTTCTAAACAGCATACCTGTTAGAAATGGGTATAACCACAAAAGACTCCTGCACTAGCCGCCTACCTCTTTTACCTTTCCTGGAGTTAACCCATCTATGCGACTGTATCTGAGACTTTCCCCCCTTCCTATAACTGCCATCCATCACATACTGTTGCTTTTGCAAATTCCTCATGGCTTCTAACTGTCTCTCCAACCGATGCATTCAATCTGATAAGATTTGCAACCAACAGCATTCATGGCAGATATAAACCACAGTAACCCTTAAACTCTTTTTAAACTCCCACATCTGACAAGTAGTACATATCACTCTACTAAAGGCCATTTTTACTCCTTCACAATTTACAGACCCAGAAAGTAACATTGTCTTATTCGTCTACAAACACTGCCCCAGGTTAAATTAATAGTTATGGCTTATATTTTAAGTTTAATCAAGAGATGTATCTCAAAAACACATAATCAAGAAAGATCCCACTCTACTCACTACTGCAGACTTTCTGTAGGTCACACTTAAAACAAGAATAAACTTATCTGATTTTATGCTGTGAACTTTGCCCAACAGTTCGTCCAAGATCAGTTGTGAGTTTCACGGTTTATTAATTTTCCCAGATGCACTCCGATGTTCAGCGATCCATGAATTCAAACAGCAAAGGGAGTGCCAGTTTCTTTCTCTCTCTCTCTCTCTCTTGCATTGACCTCACCATGTGCTTCCTTTGCCTGTTCTTCTCCCTTTTAAAACTGCTGTTGTTTTGACTTTTTTTTCCAAAGTTCCAAAACAACGCAAAAGCACATAAAACAGTAATTGCTGCTCCTGGAATTCGAGGAAATCCCCTCCAGCACCTAAAATACCTCAAAAAAGGAGCAGCTGTTACAGCCAGAAATATTTCCTGTCCTCCATCTTGGATTACCCAGAAGAGGGATGAACTAGCTCCCATTCTTATATTCCTGCACTGTCAGTTGGTCACCACAAGGTTAATTTAGAAAAGCTTCCTTCCACCCAGACCAAATGAAATTAAGTTTTAAAAAGAGACAATTTAATCAAACTTTCTTGAGTTTTCAAAATAGTTGGTTTGTGGCTTGTTAAATGCGAGATGAAAAGATAATACAACACACATACATAGATTGAATTACAAAGTGATTCCAAACCATGAGAAACATTAGAAGACATATGGATCAATGTCTCTGTTTCATTAAGTGAAGAGAAGGTGCGAGCATGTTGATAGTTGAGTAGCCAATTTTGGGATTCTTGTCTTTTGTAGCTGAGTTGAAATCCTTTTGCTCTATTTCCTTCTGATAGTGGTTCGCAGGCAGCACTCAGAATGAGAGTCCTTCTCCTGTCCTATTTCCTTTTGACTGGCTTCTAACATTCAAAGTAAGAGAATCCCTTTCCTTATCATGCCAGGATGACTAATGAGTAATTATTCAACTTTGAACTTCACAGCACATTAGTACTCAAACACAAGATGGTACACATGAATTTTAGTCACTAGCATATCTTCTCCCACTGGCATATACAGAGAGCAGGTTTGCAGCTTGTTTTTAATCATTTTTTGTGTCTTCTTGGAAGGGCAAAACACAAAATATGAGACATGAGATAGCCAGTTCCCTTCTTAATTCTTCCGGTTAACCACTGCGCCCCCTCTCCCCATTTCAAGTTTCTCTAACATTCTACAGACCACATACAGGACTTTGATATATAGCACTGAATTTGCATCCACAGTCTTTTTTATTGTTTCTATTAGTCCTTCCTTTGAAAAGACATCTTGGAATTAAAAGTTAAAAATATTTATAGCTTCTGAACCATCATCATAACAGGAGATATCATGAGGGTGGGACACGTTTGGCAAAGGTGTTGGTCTTTTCACAGCTATCACTTGTATAACTTTGTATTTAAGCTTTGCAGGCAATGAGGAACAGTGATGGGATAGTTTCTTGCTTCGGAATTTTTTTTTGATCTAAGCAAGTATCCAGCCAGTGGGGTTAAATTTCTGAGGTAGCATCTATCCTCGAAATATTTTTGATCAAAAATGTTCCGTCAATCTATCAATCACACCCATTGAGGTGAATTCCACTTATCAGAACAATTGTAGTTCTTCGTTTAAAAGGACATAATGGATTCTGAGGAGTCTTTGTCTACATAATAATGTATTGAACCCTTCAAAAGTTTGACATTCCTCGGATTATATATGTGCAAGAAGATATTAAGTACAATTTCTTCAATATCTGTGTAAAAATGGCACATAAGCTATGAATTTGTCAATCCTTGATAGATGCCTAGTTTGTGGATTTAATTAGGCCATCTGTACAGTTGCTCTCACTATCATCCTTTTCTACCCCGCACTTTTGTCTCCAATATCCTCAGTTACCTCATCACAGCTATTAATCATGTGGAATTCCCCCCATTACCTTCGTCACCATCTAATCCAAACCTATCTCTCCTAATCTTACTCTCTTCATCTCCTCATCAGTTATTTTTGTTCACAATTTTGATCTATCCTATCCTGTGATCTTTTTGAAAGAAATTCAGTTGCCATTTCTTTGCACTTTCATGAAAATGATCTTTAGTAAACTTCTCAATCTTGATCTTTATATGCACTCATTGATCACCATACTTTATTTCTCCATGGTTACTCTATCACTCAATTATAACTCCATTTTTATTAATCTGTTTTAGGCCATGCATAGAACTGAAAGTGTATGCGAAGAGTCATGGAGACTTACAGCACCGAAACAGACCCTTCAGTCCAGCGTCCATGCCAACCAGATGTCCAAAATTAATCTAGTCTCAATTTCCAGCATTTGGCTCATAGCCCTCTAGACCGTTCCTATTTACGTACCCATCCAGATGCCTTTTGAATGTTGTAATTGTGCTACCCTGGTAGTTCATTCCACACACGCACTATCCTCTATGTGAAAAAGTTGTCCTTGAGGTCTCTTTTGCGTTTTTTCCCTCTCACCTTAAACCTATGCCCTCTAGTTTTACACTCCCCTACCCTGGGGGTAAGACTTTGACTTTTACCTTATCCATCCCTCTCAAGATTTTATAAACCTCTATAATGTCACCCCCTCAGCCTCCAATACCCAAGGGAGAATAGTGCCTGCCTATTCAGCCTCTCCCTATAGTTCAAACCCTCCAACCTGGCAACATGTTTGTAAATATTTTGTGAACCTTTTCAAGTTTAACAACTTTTTTCCTATATCTTCATTCTTCCTTGACCTCAATTTTCTCCCTTCTGAAGAATGATTGTCGTTTTCTGCTGTGTTTAAGGTAAGCAGTACATCTCAAACATGATTCTATTTCCATGCTCATCTGTCAACTCTAGCGTTGACATGTCTAACAGTTGACAGTGTCAACACAGTCCTAATCTCGGCCCTCTCCATTTCCCCATTGACTGTTTTTATAGGCTTAGATTGGTTTCCAAATGCAAGTTGTTCTCTCATCTGTGGCTCCTCACTTCTCAGTTCAATGCTACTTAATAACACTTGTCAGACTGTCTGTGCCACATCAAGTTCTTTGTACAGGAAAGCTTATCCTGATCAGTTTGATTAAATAACAAAGAACTCTTGAACTTTTTTAACTGTGTTGTAGAGAACCAGCACAGATAAACTGGGACAAATGGTCTCCTTCTGTGCTATGAAATTCTACCAATAAAGTACAGGGAGGAGTGCAGCAATTATACTTATCCCCTATCAAATGTTCTTACCGTGGAATGCATTTGTCTCTCAGACTGCAGCTAAAGCTTAACAACCTTGATGTTCCTACTTGACCTGCTTCAAAGTCTTTCCTCCCCTCCTTCCCCCAATATGAGGCTCATCTGAGGAAGAATAATGTGGAGACTGAAAAGTCAACACACAATTTACTTGCAGTGGGAGAAAAAAAATCACTGTTTCTTTATACTTCCTTATCTTCAAGGCTGATGCAGCTAGGATTACATCCCAGTTTGAAGTGGGCTGATCTGGTCAATAATCAGCCACTTGAAAGAATAAGAACAACCATTAACTATGAGTTACATTGACCCACTCTCGAGAATGGCAGCAGGGTCATCAAGTATGACACTTTTTCCATTTAAGTGCAGGCTTTATTTGTTGCATCGATTGAACTTTAGGCTTGTAATGGATGGGCATTTTTAACACTAACATTGAGTCAAATACTACCACTGACCTGTCAATTCCTATGTCATGGTGAAAGTCTTCAGGTGAACGCATTTTATCACTTCATATATGGGCAGATTAGAACTTAGTGTAAAATTTGATGTACAAATACAAGCATGTTTCCTTCTTAACCATCATGATAAATGTGGGACTTTACACATACATGTAAACCAGTGAAAATGGACAGATGGTCATAGCAATGTAAGGAGAGGCTAACAATGATCAAAGCCATTACTTCCTCTCTTTTGTACATGATTCAATAGCTGAGAAGGGGGAGGTTCAAAAGGAATAGTTAAGTTTCTCAGAATACAGCAATATTCAGTTGGCATGATAACTATATTATGAGATGAATGGTTTAAAAAACCCTAGTAAAAATTATATCATGGCACATAAGAAATTTAAATAAATCTGAATATATCCATCAATGAAGAGCGTGAAACTATCACATTTTCACAAATATTTGTTCGCTAATATTCTTTTGGAAAGGAAATCTCCGTCATTATCTGATGTACTCTAATGTGACTCCAGAGCCACAGCAATGTGATTCTTAGTCTAGAATCTTGTTCTCCTGGAAGGCATGAATTTAGAAGTGGGAGATCACTGAATTAGATGGAGTGGTGTTGTAGCAAAACTCTGGCATCTATCCATCCTGGCACCTTGCCTCTGACACCATGGGCCCTTATCTTAGTCAGTAGCCTCCTGTGCGGCACCTTGTCAAAGACCTTCTTGAAGACTGGGTAGATAAGAACCATTGGCTCTCTTTGGTCTAACCTGCTTGTTAATTCCTCAAAGAATTCTATCAGATTTGTCAGGCATGACCTCCCCTTGATGAAACTAACTATACAATTTTGGATACTGTTGGGGTGAGGATAACTATTCAGGGAAGAGCAGCAGGAGCCAAATCGGTGGCGCTACGACTTGCTCTGGGCAACAGCGGGAAAGGGTAATGGTAAACAGAACCTTAGTAATAGGAGACACGATAGTTAGGGGGACAGAGAGGAGATTCTGTAGCCACACCTGAGAATCCAGAATGGTGTGTTGCCTCCCAAGTGTCTGGGTCCAGGATGTCCCAGAGTAACTGCAGAACTTGCTCAAGGTGGACGGTGAGCAGTCAGAAATCATTGTGCACATTGGCAGAAATGAGACGGGTAGAAATAGGGATGAGGTCCTGAAGAGTGATTATACAGAGCAAGGAAAAATGTTAAAAACCAGGACCTCGTTGGTGATAATCTCCGGATTACTTCTAGCACCATACGCTCATTTCTTCCTCTCCTGCTGACCCAACCACTACCCCTCCACCAATTCATTCAATTGGCAGAACTGGTCCTCACCCTCAACAACTTCTCCTTCAAATCCTCCCACTTCCTCAGACCAAAGGGGTAGCCATGCCCCCCCCCCATGGGTCCCAGCTCTGCCTGCCTTTTTGTAGGATATATGGAACAGCCCATCTTCTGCAGTTACACTGGCACAAACCCCCACCATTTCCTCCGTTACATTGATGACTGTATTGGTGCCACCTCATAGTCCCACGAGGAGGTTGTACAGTTTATCAACTTCACTAACACCTTCCACTCTGACCTTAAGTTCTACTCGGACAATCTCAAACACCTTGCTCCCCTTCCTAGATGTCTCAATTTCTGGCGACTGACTCAATACAAACATCTGTTTCAAACCCACCGACTCCCACAGTTATCTGGACTACACCTCTTCCACTCCCCCTCCTTGTAAAACCATGTTCCCTTACTCCCAATTCCTCCACCTCTGCAGTATTGCTGCCTGGAAGAGCAATTCCAATCCAGGACATCCCAAATGGCCTCCTATTTCAAGGACCGCAATTTCCCCGCCCACATGACCACAAAGCCCTCCAGCACATTTACTTCACTTCCTGCACCTCCACCCTTGAATCGCATCCCTCCAACCGCAACAACATAGAAACCCCCAGTCCTCACCTTCCACCTTACTAATTTCCAGATACAGCATCATTTCTACCATCTACAATCAGATCCCATCACCAGAGATATATTCCCCTTCCCACTCTATCTGCATTTTGCAACTCCCTCATTAGGTCAATATGCCTCCCCAATAACCTACCTTCCGCACCTGGTACCTTCCCTTGCTGCCACAAGAAGTATAAAACCTGCAGCACACCTCCCCCCACCTCCACCTCCAAAGGATCTTTTCACATCTGGCAGAGGTTTTCCTGCACATTCAAACACCTCATCTACGGGGTCCATTGCTCTCAAAGTGGTGTCCTCTACATTGAGGAGACAGGACGTCAACTTGATTAACTTTTCTGGGAACATCTCTGGGACACATGCACCAAACAAGCCTACTGCCCAGTGGCTGACCACTTCAACTACTATTTCCATACCAACAAAGACATCCAAGTCCTGGGCCACCTCCGTCGCCAAATCCAAACCACTCGATGACTGGAGGAAGAACACCTCATATTTCGACTTTGGATGCTTCAACCACATGGCATCAACATCGACTTCTTCAGTTTCCAAAACTCCCCTCCCCCCATCTCATCCCAGACTCAACCTTCCAACTCAGCACTGCCCTCTTGACTTGTCCTAACTGTCCATCTTCCTTCCCACCTATCTGCTCCACCCTGCCCACCAACCTGTCTCTATCATGCACCTGCACCTACCTATCACCTTCCCAGCTACCTTCCCCCCATCCTCCTACTTATCACTCAGTATCCCCCAACCCCCTGTAGCATTCCCAATGAAGGGCTTATGCACAAAACATCAACTCTTCTCCTCCTTGGATTGTGCCTGACCTGCAGTGCTTTTCCAGTGCCACACTTTATCGACACATGCCATGCTAGTGAGAATAAGAAGAGGAGGATATGGCAGATGAATGTGTGGCTAAAGAATTGATGCAGGGGGCAAGGATTTCGATTTTTAGATCATTGGTATCTTTTCTGGGGCAGAGGTGACTTGTCCAAAAGGGACGGGTTGTACCTGAACTGAAGGGGGACCAATATCTTGATGGCCAGGTTTGCTAGTGCTGCAAGGGAGGGTTTAAAATGGATTGGCAGGGGGGTGGGATCCTCAACAGCTGGGAGGCAAGTATGAGGCTGGAAGGAGATACAGTAATCAGAAATAGTAGGTTGAAGAGATAGGTCAGGCTGGAACAGTCCAGGGAGCAAGGAATTCCTGTTGGACTAAATTGCATTTATTTCAGTGCAAAAAGGCTGCCAAGTAAAGCCAATGAAACTCAGGGCATGGATAGGCACATGGAACTGGGATAATATAGCCATGACAGGAATATGGTTAAGGGAGGGACAGGACTGGCAGCTAAATTTGCCAGGGTACAGGTGCTTTTGGTGGGACAGAGGTGGTGGAAAGAGGGGAGGGGGAGCTGCATTTTTTATTAAGGTGAGTAGCACAGCAGGACTTAGAGATGAAATAACTGAAGGATCATCCAGTGAGGGTTTGGGGGTGGAGCTAAGAAATAAGAAGAGGATGATGATGTTATTGGGGTTGTACTATAACCCTCCAAATAGTCAATGGAAATTAGAGGAACTAATATGCAGGGAAACTGAGGAGACTTGCAGGAGTAATTGGGTTGTCATAGTAGGGGATTCTAATTTTCCTAACATAGACTGGCATTACCACAGAGTTAAGGGCTTAAATGGGGTGGAATTTGTTAAGTGCGTTCAGGAAAGTTTCCTCAAGTAGTCTACAGGGTCCTACTTGGGAAGGGGCAAAACTCGACATAATCTTGGGAAATAGGGCAGAACAGGTGACGGAGGTGACATTAGGGGAGCACTTTGGGACCAGTGACTATTGTTCTATTAATTTTAAAATTGTTATGTAGAGAGACAAAACTGGTCCATAGGTTCAAATTCTAAAATGGGCAAGACAGAGTCATAGAGTGATAGAAATGTACAGCATGAAAACAGACCCTTCAGTCCAACTCATCCATGCCGACCAGATATCTCAACCCAATCTAGTTCCATCTGCCAGCACCTGGCCTATATCCCTCCAAACCCTTCCTATTCATATACCCATCCAAATAACTCTTAAATGTTACAATTCTACCAGCCTCCACTACTTCCTCTGGCAGCTCACTCTACACATGCAACACCCTCTGCATGAAAAAGTTGCCCCTTAGGTCCCTTTTATATCTTTCCCCTCTCACCCTAAACCCTATCCCCTCTAGTTCTGGACTCCCCGACCCCAAGGAAAAGACTTTGTCTATTTATCTTATCCATGCTCATGATTTTGTAAACCTCTATCAAGTCACCCCTCAGCCTCCGACGCTCCAGGGAAAACAACCCCAGCCTGTTCAGCCTCTCCCTATAGCTCAAATCCTCCAATCCTGGTAACATCCTTGTAAATCTTTTCTGAACCCTTTCAAGTTTCACAACATCTTTCCGATAGGAAGGAGACCAGAATTGCATGCAATATTCCAACAGTAGCCTAACCAATGTCTGATACACCTGCAACATGACCTCCCAACTCCTGTACTCAATACCCTGACCAATAAAGGAAAGCATACCAAATGCCTTCTTCACTATCCTATCTACCTGTGACTCCACTTTCAAGGAGCTATGAACCTGCACTCCAAGGTCTCTTTGTTTACTAACACCCCCAAGGACCTTACATTAAGTGTATAAGTCCTGCTAAGATTTGCTTTCCCAAAATGCAGCACCTCACATTTATCTAAATTAAACTCTGTCTGCCACTTCTCAGCCCATTGGCCATCTGATCAAGATCCCATTGTAATCTGAGGTAACCTTCTTTGCTGTCCACTGCACCTCCAATTTTGGTGTCATCTGCAAACTTAATAACTATACTCTTATGCTCACATCCAAATCATCTTTATAAATCATGAAAAGTAGTGGACCCAGCACCGACCCTTGTGGCACTCCACTGGTCACAGGCCTCCATCTAAAAAAAACCTTGCACCACTCCCTTCTGTCTTCTACCTTTGAGCCAGTTCTGCATCCAAATGGCTGGTTTTCTCTGTATTCCATGAGGTCTAGCTTTGCTAACCAGTCTCCCATGAGGAACCTTGTCGAATGCCTTACTGAAGTCCATGTAGATTACATCCATATAGGTTCCTCATCAATCCTCTTAGTTACTTCTTCAAAAAACTCAATCAACTTTTTGAGACATGATTTCTCATGCCCAAAGCTATTCAGTCCTTGCCTTTCCAAATACATGGACATCCTGTCGCTCAGGATTCCCTCCAACAAGTTGCCCACCACCAATATCAGGCTCACTGGTCTATAGTTCCCTGACTTGTCCTTACCACCCTTCTTAAACAGTGGCACCATGTTAGCCAACCTCCAGTCTTCTGGCACCTCACCTGTGACTATTGATGATACAAATATCTCAGCAAGAGGCCCAGCAATCACTTCCCTAACTTCCCACAGAGTTCTCAGGTAAACCTGATCAGGTCTTGGTGATTTATCCACTTTTATGAATTTCAAGACATCCAGCACTTCCTCTTCTGTAATATGGACATTTTTCAAGATGTCACCATCAATTTCCCTCCATTCTATATCTTCCATGTCCTTTTCCACACTAAATACTGATGCAAAATACTTCTGTAGTATCTCCCCCATCTCCTGCAGCTCCACACAAAGGCTGTCTTGCTGATCTTTGAGGGTCCCTATTTTCTCCCTAGTTATCCTCTTGTCCTTAATGTATTTGTAAAAACTCTTTGAATTCTTCTTAACTCTATTTGCCAAAGTTATTTCATGTCCCTTTTTACCCTCCTGATTTCCCTCTTAAGTATATTCCTACTGCCTTTAGACTCTTCTAAGGATTCATTCGTTCTATCCTGTCTATATCTGACGTGTGCTTCCTTCTTTTTCTCAACTAAACCCTCAATTTATTTAGTCATCCAGCATTCCCTATATTTTCAAGCCTTTCCTTTCACCCTAACAGGAATATTCTTTCTCTGGACTCTTGTTATCTCATTTCTGAAGGCTTCCTATTTTCCAGCCGTCCCTTTCCCTGTGAACGTCTGCGTCCAAACAGCTTTCGAAAGTTCTTGCCTAATACCATCAAAATTGGCCTTACTCCATTTTAGAACTTCAACTTTTAGAACTGATCTGTACTTTTCCATCACTATTTAAAACTAATAGAAATTATGGTCACTGGCCCCAAAGCGCTCCTCCACTGACACCTCAGTCACCTGACCTGCCTTATTTCACAAGAGTAGGTCAAGTTTTGCACCTTCTCTAGTCAGTACATCCACATACTGAATCAGAAAATTTTCTTGTACACACTTTACAAATTCCTCTCCATCTAAACCGTTAACATTACAGTAGTCCCAGTCTATGTTTGTAAAGTTAAAATCCCCTATCATAACCGCCCTATTATTATTACAGATAGCTGAGATGTCCTGACAAGTTTGTTTCTCAATTTCCCTCTGACTATTAGAGGGTCTATAATGTAATCCAAATAAGGTGATCATCCCTTTCTTATTTTTCAGTTCTACCCAAATAACTTCTCTGGATGTATTTCCAGGAATATCCTGCCTCAACCCTTATCAACAATGCCACTCCCCCTCCTCTCTTGCCTTCCTTTCTATCCTTCCTGTAGCATTTGTATCCTGGAACATTAAGCTGCCAGTCCTGTCTATCCCTGAGCCATATTTCTGTAATTGCTATGATATCCCAGTCCCATGTTCCTGACCGTGCCCTGAGTTTTTTTGCCTTCCTTGTTAGGCCTCCAGCATTGAAATGATGCAATTTAATTTATCAGTCCTACTTTACTGTCTGCTTTGTCCCTGCCTGCACTTTGTTCTCAACTGTACCAGTCTCAGGTGGAAATCTTTCCTCACTATCTCGCTGGGTCCCACCACATCCCCTCCCCAACCTTACTGGTTTAAATGCTCCAAGCAGCTCCAGCAAATTTCCCTGCCAGTATATTAATCCCCTTCCAATTTTGGTGCAATCCGTCCTTCTTGTACAGGTCACTTCTACTCCAAAAGAGATTCCAATGATCCAAAAATGTGAATCCTTCTCTCATACACCAGCACCTCAGCCAGGCATTCATCTGCTCTATCCTCCTATTCCTGCCCTCACTAGCTTGTAGCTCTGTACATAATCCAGATATTACTACTCTTGAGGACCTCCTTTTTAAATTCTTGCCTAACTCTCTGTAATCTCCCTTTAGAATCTCAACCTTTTCCCTTCCTATGTCATTGGTTCCAATGTGTACAATGATTTCCTGCTGGCCCCTCTCCTCCTTGAGAACATTCTGTACCCTCTCTGAGACATCCTTGATCCTGGCACCAGGGAAGCAACACACCATTCTGCTTTCTCACTGCTGGCCACAGAAACGTCTGTCCGTACCTCGGACTACAGAGTCCCCTAAGATAGTCAATCACTTGGAACCCGACGTACCTCTCATTACATTAGAGCCAGTCTCAATACTAGAAACCTGGCTGTTCATACTACATTCCCCTGAGAATCCATCACCCCCTACATTTTTGAAAACAGCATGCTTGTTTGAAATGTGGATAGCTACAGAAGTCTCCGGCACTACTTGCCTACCTCTTTTACCTTTCCTGGAGTTAACCCATCTATGTGACTGTATCTGAGACTTTCCACCCTTCCTAAAACTGCCATCCATCACATCCTTTCCTCTTGTAAATTCCTCATTGCCTCTAACTGCCTCTCTAACCAATCCATTCGATCTGATAGGATTTGCAAACAACGGCATTTATTGCAGTTATAATCCTCAGTAACATGCAAACTCTCCCTAAACTCTCACATCTGACAAGAAGAGCACATCATTCTACTGAGGGTCATTTATGCTTTTTTCAATCTACAGACCCAGGAAATAACACTATCTTATTCCTCTACAAAACACTGCTCCAGATTAAATTAATACATATGACCTATATTTTAAGTTTAATCAAGAGACATAGCTCAACAAAACACATAATCAAGAAAGAACCCATTCTACTCACTACTGCAGACTTATTTTAAGGCCCATGCTTAAAAGATCCACTTAACTGTTTCTGTGCTGTGACCTCTCCTAACAGGTTCCTCCAGGATCAGTTGTGAATTTCAGTGTTTTTTAATTTTCCCAGACACACTCTGATGTCCAGCGATACATGAATTCAACAGCAAAGGCAGTAACTGCTAACTCTGTCAGTTAGCAATGTGGGTTTCTCTCTCTCTCTCTCCCCCCTGCATGGACCTCATCATGTGCTTCCTTTGTCTGTTCTTCTCCCTTTTAAAACTGCTGTTATTTTTACTTTTTTTTTCTCCGAAGTTCCAAAACAATGCAACAGCATATTAAACAATAATTGCTGCTCTTGGAATTTAGGGAAATTACCTCCAACACCTAAAACACCTCAAAAAAAGAGCAGCTATTACAGCCAGAAATTTTGAATTTTGGTGGAATTAGCCAGGAGCTTGCAGGGAGTTTGTTTGCAGGTAAAATGACTTCTGGCAAGTGGTAGGCCTTTAAAGATGAGATAGCTAGATTTCAAAGTCTATACGTTCCTGTGAGGGTATAGGGCATGGTTGACAGGAATAGGGAACCCTGGATGACAAGAAATATTGAGACTTTGACCAGAAAAAAGGAGTAAGTGTCGCTCAGGTACAGGCAGCTGGGATCAAGGGGGTCCTTGGAGGTATAGAGAATACTGGACTTTACTGAAAAAGGAAATCAGGAGGGTGAAAAGGGGGCATGAGATAGCATTGGCTGAGAAGGTAAAGGCCAATCCAAAATGGTTCTTGAAATATGTTAAAGGAAAATGAATAACTAGAGATAGAATAGGACCCCTCAAGGATCATGTGCAGAACTGCAGGAGATGGTGAGGTCCTCAATGAATATTTCTCCTCTGTGTTTACCGTGGAGAAAGACATGAAGCCAGGGAGCTTGGGGAAGTTAGTGTTGATATCTTGGGGACAGTCTATATCAAAGTAAAGGAGGTGTCAGGTGTAATGTATGAAGGTGGACAAATCTCCTGGTCCAGACCAGATACATTTAAGAACACTGCACCAGGCTAGAGAAGAAATTGTAGGGTCCCTGGCTGATATTTTTACATCATCATTAGCCACGGGTCAGGTCCTGGAAGACTGGAGAGTAACAAATGTGCCATTATTCAAGAAGGGCTGCAAAGAAAAGCCTGGGAACTAGAGACTAGTGAATCTTAAATCTGTGATAGGCAGGTTACTTGAGAACATTCTGAGGGATAAGATATACATGCATTTGGAAAGACAGGGGTTGATTGGGAGTAGTCAGCATGGCTTTGTGAGTGGAAGATCATGCCTCACAAACTTGCTAGTATTCTTTGATGAAGTAACCAGGAAGGTTGACAAGAGCAGGGCAGTAGACATAGTTTATATGGATTTTAGGAAGACATTTAAAAAGTTTCTACGTGGTAGGCTGCTTTGGAACCACATGGAATACATGGCAAGCTGGCAAACTTATACAAATTGGCTTGATGGTAGGAAGCAGAGGGTAATAGTAGAAGGATGCTTGTCAGACTAGATTCCTGTGACTACTGGAGAGCCTCAAGGGTCAGTGCTGGGCCCATTTCTGTTTGGTATCTACATCAATGATTTGAATGAGAATGTATGAGGCATGATTAGTAAGTTTGCTGATGACACTAAAATAGGCGGTATCGTGGACAGTGAGGGAGATTATGGGAAATTGCAGCAGGATCTTGATCAACTGGGAAAGTGGACCAAGAAATGGCAAATGGAGTTTAGTATAGATAAGTGTGAAGTCTTGCATTTTGCAAAGTCAAGTCAAGGTAAGAGTTCCATGGTGAATGGTAGGGCAGTAAGGAGTGAAGAGGAACAGAGGGATCTTGGAGTTCAGGTTCACAGTTCTCTGAAACAGAAGTCATAGTAGACAGGGCAGAGAAGAAGGGTTTTGGCACACTGGCTTTCATCAGTCAGGGCATTGAGCATAAAAGTGGGAAAGTTAAGTTGCAGTTATACATGACGTTGGTGAGGTTGCAATTGGAGTATTGTGTTCAGTTTTGGTCACTTTGTTGGAGGAAGGATGTTATTAAACTGGAAGGAGTGTAGAAGAAATTTACAAGGATGTTGCCTGGACTTAACGGTCTGAGTTATAGGGAGAGGCTGGACAAGTTAGGTCATTTTTCTTTAGAGCACAAGAGACTGAGGGGGGACCTTATAGAGGTATATAAGATTGCGAGGAGGATGGATAAGGTAAATACACACAGTCTTTTTCCCAGGATTGGGGAATTGAGGACTGGAGGCATCAGTTTAAGGTTAGAGGGGAAAGAATAAAAAGGAACCTGAGAGCAGCTGATGTTTTTACACAGAGGGTGGTACACATATGAAATGAGCTGCCAGCAGAAATGATTGAAGCGGTACATTAAAAACATTTAAATGCTTTTGGACAAATACATGGATAGGAAAGGATGAGAAGGATATGGGCCATGTGCAGGGAAATGGGGTTAGAGTGGACAGACATTTTGGTCGGCATGGACCAGTTTGGGCCAAAGGGCCTATCTCTATGCTGTAGGACTCTATGACTCCATTGTTATGTTAAGATGGGTATAAAACAATAAAATATTTAACTTCTTGGTTTCATTTCAAGAAGATTTTTTTTTGAGTTTTTGATTACATCAATAAGGATACTTCATCTTCAAAGCATCTTTCCTACTGTCACAACACCAATATGGAAAGACAAACAGGGAACTCGGCAGTGAAGAGCTGAGAACATACTGATGTCACCTTTTGAAGTGCAAGGTCAATCTCTTTGTAGAGCAGCTCAGATCAAAGCAGTGGCTCAGGAACACAAGCATGTTATGAGTCATTTCACCTGCCAGGTGGGCAGAACATGAACTGCAACACCATGGATTTGTTTGCTTTTAAAACTTAACATTCATGATTACAAATCTTGGCTTTAACAGTAACTCTAAGTTGTCTTACAGCTATTTGAAACTTTTTTCAAAAGCACTGAAGGAAATGCAAGGATCTTGTGACTACATGTAAAGGCTTGGCTTTTGAAACCAAACCTCCAAAACTAATAGTTACTCAGAGACGGATTTGTGTCTTATCTTGCTTCCTGACCTGAAGAAAGCAACTTCCCTAATTATGCAGTTTAACAGAATTTTGGTTACATTGCAAAATTTTGATCTAATTAAAGTTCCACATTAAAAAGAAATGCAGAGATTTTCGTTAGCATCCAGAGATGAATTCTACTTGCTTCTGTCATAGTGTTTTGTGTCACTAATATGATTTGTTCTCCTATGTTTAATAAGAATGATTTTAATCTGAGTTGCAGCAGTAGATTTCAATATTTTGTACTTTTTTCTCTAAATAGTTGTGAAGTCACAACAATTATTTTAGAGAAAAATGTAAATTACTCGGACCTGAGTAAGTATATCTTAAGATGAATGATTCCATGTAATGTGAATGGTAATAGGATTTCTCGCTGTATTATATAACAGCTATGCATGGTGCACATTGTCTGGTTATTTGCATGGGAGCATGCTTTGAAAGTGTCACATTTTCCATGCAATTATGCATATTCTTAATGCTATCAATATAATGGGAGATAATGTGCATGGAATAAGGTAGAACAATTTTGCCCATAACAACATATAAATACATTGCATAAGATAATAACACCAGAACAAATTCTATTTAACACACAACAGAGAAAGCAGAAATTGAATGCAATGTCTCTATCAAAATTATATTTATCTTGTGAATGGTGAAGGGTGCTAAATTCTTGCACCAGCTATCTGTAACAAAATTCAGATATGAGTAAAACAAGGCAAGATTTGATTTTATAATGCGGTTCCAAAAGAATGGTCAATAAGTGATCTTCGGTTTGGATGTCAGCAGCGTTTAGTAGTGGTAGTGCTCTTTCTCCAACTCTGGAGTCTCTGGAATTCAAGTCCCATTCCAGACAGCTGAGCACCAAACCCAGACTGTTACTCCAGTTTACTGGTGAACATTTAATCTGCCTTCTCAGGTGTAAGTCTAAATAAAAATACACGATATCCCATGGCTAATCCACCAACTCTCCACATCCCTGGACAATTAGCATGGCCAATGCATCTAGCCTGCACATCTTTGGACTGTGGGAGGAAACCAGAGCATTCAGAGCACAGCATGTACAAACTCCACACAGACAGTGGCCCAAGGCTGGAACCGAACCCAGATCTCCAGCACAGTGAGGCAGTAGTGCTAGCCACTGTACCATCCCTAGCTGTCTAATGGTTACCCATTCTCACTTCTTACATACTTTGAGGATGATACTTACTGCTCCTACTAAAGCTTACACGATATAATGGGTCTCAAAGTGAAGTTGAACAGAATCACAGGCAACAGTACATCTCTACCTGGTGAGCTCAATGCATTCTTCTCTTGCTTTGAACAGGAAGTCAGTGAAACGATGTCACCTACCCCAACAGCTTCACAGGCACATGTACCCATGGTGACTGCCACAGATGTTAGATCGGCCTTCTTGAGAATGAACCCGTGGATAGCGACTGATCTGGATGGTGTCCCCAGCCGTGCACTACAAATCCTGTGTGGATCAGCTGGCGGGAGTATTCGCAGACATTTTTAACCTCTCCTTACTGCAATCTGGACTCCCACCTGCTTCAAGAAAACCACTATCATCCTAGTGCCAAAGAAAAAAAATCATGCTGCGTATCTCTGACCCGGTGAAGTGGTTCAAGAGGCTGGTCATGACTCACGTTAACCCCAGCCTCCCAAAATACCTTAATTCTCTGCAACCTTCCAGGAAAATCCTCAACAGCAGTGCCCCACATAGCTGTATATTCAGACCTCCACTATATTCCTTATACACTCATAACTGTGTGACCAAATTCCACTAATCTCCATTTCTAGTTTTGTTAGCGACACCACTGTTGTTGGACATCAAACAATGATGGGACAGAATATAGGAAAGGGATTGAGAGCTTGGTGACATGTATAAAGACAACAACCTAGTCATCAACATCAGTAAAATGAAGGAGTAGGTCATTATCTTCAGCAGCAGAGTGGAGAGAACGCCCCTGTCTGCATCAATGGAGCTGAGGTGGAGATAATCGAGAGCTTCAAGTTACTGGGAGTGATCGAACATGGAACATAGAATATTACAGCGCAGTACAGGCCCTTCGGCCCTCGATGTTGCACCGACCTGTCATCCCAATCTGAAGCCCATCTAACCTACACTATTTCATGTACGTCCATATACTTGTCCAATGACAACTTAAATGTACTTAAAGTAGGCGAATCTACTACTGTTGCAAACAAAACATTCCATACCCTTACTACTCTCTGAGTAAAGAAACTACCTCTGACATCTGTGCTATATCTATCACCACTCAATTTAAAGCTATGCCCCCTCGTGCTCGCCGTCACCATACTTGGAAAAAAAGCTCTCCCTGTCCACCGTATCTAACCCCCTGAATATCTTATATGTCTCTATTAAGTCACCTCTCAACCTTCTTCTCACTAACGAAAACAGCCTCAAGTTCCTCAGCCTTTCCTCATAAGACCTTCCCTCCATACCAGGCAACATCTGAGTAAATCTCCTCTGCACCCTTTCCAAAGCTTCCACATCCTTCTTATGCGGTGATTAGAACTGTACACAATACTCCAAGTGCGGCCGCATCAGAGTTTTGTATAGCTGCAGCATAACCTCATGGTTCCGGAACTCGATCCCTCTATTAATAAAAGCTAAAACACTGTATGCCTTCTTAACAATCTTGTCAACCTGGGTGGCAACTTTCAAGGATCTGTGTACATGGACACTGAGATCTCTCTGCTCATCTACACTACCAAGAATCTTACCATTAGCCCAGTACTTTGCATTCCGGTTACTCCGACCAAAGTGTATCACCTCACACTTGTCTGCATTAAACTCCATTTGTCACCTCTCAGCCCAACTCTGCAGCTTATCTATGTCTCTCTGTAACCTACAACATCCTTCGTCACTATCCACAACTCCACAGACCTTAGTGTCGCCTGCAAATTTACTAACCCACCCTTCTATGCCTTCATCCAGATTGTTTATAAAAATGATAAACAGCATAGGACCCAACACAGACCCTTGCGGGACACCACTGGTAACTGGACTCCAGGATGAACATTTCCCATCAACCATCACCCTCTGTCTTCTTTCAGCAAGCCAATTACTGATCCAAACCGCTATATTTCCCACAATCCCATTCCTCCGCATTTTGTACAAGAGCCTACTGTGGGGAACCTTATTGAACGCCTTGCTGAAATCCATATGCATCACATCAACTGGTTTACTCTCATCTACCTGTTTGGTCACCTTCTCAAAGAACTCAATAAGGTTTGTGAGGCGTGACCTACCCTTCACAAAACCGTACTGACTATCCCTAATCAACTTATTATTTTCTAGATGATTATAAATCCTATCTCTTATAACCTTTTCAAACACTTTACCAACAACTGAAGTAAGGCTCACTGGTCTATAATTACCAGGATTTTCTCTACTCCCCTTCTTGAACAGGGGAACCACATTTGCTATCCTCCAGTCTTCTGGCACTATTCTTGTAGACAATGACGATTTAAAGATCAATGCCAAAGACTCGGCAATCTCCTCCCTGGCTTCCCAGAGGATCCTAGGATAAATCCCATCTGGCCCAGGGGACTTAATCTATTTTCACACTCTGCAGGATTTCTAATATCTCTTCCTTGTGAACCTCAATCCCACCTAGTCTAGTAGCCTGTATCTCAGTATTCTCCTCAACAACAGTGTCGTTTTCTAGAATGAATACTGTCGAAAAATATTCATTTGGTGCTTCCTCTATCTCCTCTGACTCCACACACTACTTCCCACTACTATCCTTGATTGGCCCTAATCTTACTCTTGTCATTCTTTTTTTCCTTAAATACCTGTAGAAAGCCTTAGGGTTACTCTGATCCTATCCGCCAACAACTTCTCATGTCTCCTCCTGGCTCTTCTGAGCTCTCTCTTTAGGTCTTTCCTGGCTACCTTGTAACCCTCAAGCACCCTACCTGAGCCTTCACATCTCATCCTATCATAAGCCTACTTCGTCCTCTTGACCAGAGATTCCACTTCCTTCGTAAACCACGGCTCCCGCGCTCCCTGCCTGACAGGCACATATTTATCTAGGATACACAGGAGCTTTTCTTTGAATAAGCTCCACATTTCTAATGTGCATATCCCCTGCAGTTTCCTTCCTCATCCTAAGCTTCCTAAATCTTGCCTAATCGCATCATAATTGCCTTTCCCCCAGCTGTAACTCTTGCCCAGTGGTATACACATATCCCTTTCTACCACTAAAGTAAACATAACAGAATTGTGATCGCTATCACCAAAGTGCTCACCTACTTCCAAGTCTAACACCTGGCTTGGCTCATTACCCAGCAACAAATCTAATGTGGCTTCGCCCCTTGTTGACCTGTCGACATACTGTGTCAGGAAGCCCTCCTGCTCACACTGGACAAAAACTGACCCATCTATAGTACTCATACTATAGCGTTCCCAGTCAATATTTGGAAAGTTGAAGACCCCATGACAAGTACCCTGTTTCTCTCACTCCTATCGAGAATCATCTTTGCTATCCTTTCCTCTACATCTCTGGAACTATTCGGAGGCCTACAGAAAACTCCCAACAGGGTGACCTCTCCTTTCCCGTTTCTAACTTCAGCCCATACTACCTCAGTTGACGAGTCCCCTAACATCCTTTCTGCAACTGTAATACTGTCCTTGACCAACAATACCAAACCGACACACCCCTTTTACCATCTTCTCTGTTCTTACTAAAACATCTATACTCTGGAACCTGCAACAAGCATTCCTGTCCCTTCCCTATCAATGTCTCCAAAATGACCACAACATCGAAGTCCCAGGTACCAACCCATGCTGCAAGTTCACCCACCTTATCCTGGAATGCTCCTGGCATTGAAGTAGACACACTTCAAACCAACTTCTTGCTTGCCGGTGCCATCTTGTGTCCCTGAAACTTGATTTCGGACCTCCCTACTCTCAACCTTTTCTATACTCAAACTACAATTTTGGTTCCCATCCCCCTGCTGGATTAGTTTAAACACACCCCAATAGCTTTAGCGAATATCCCCCCAAGGATATTGGTACTCCTCTGTTTCAGATGAAGACCATTCTGCTTGTAGAGGTCCAACCTACCCCAGAAAGAGCCCCAATTATCCAAGAATGCAAAACCCTCCCTTCTGCACCATCCCTGTAGCCACATTTTTGGCTAGATTAGATTAGATTAGATTACTTACAGTGTGGAAACAGGCCCTTCAGCCCAACAAGTCCACACCGACCCGCCGAAGCACAACCCACCCATACCCCTACATATACCCCTTACCTAACACTACGGGCAATTTAGCATGGCCAATTCACCTGACCTGCACATCTTTGGACTGTGGAGGAAACCGGAGCACCTGGAGGAAACCCACGCAGACACGGGGAGAACGTGCAAACTCCACATAGTCAGTCGCCTGAGGCGGGAATTGAACCCAGGTCCCTGGCGCTGTGAGGCAGCAGTGCTAACCACTGTGCCGCCATGTGTTCAACTCCTCTCTCTATTCCTCACCTCACTAGTTCGTGGCACAGGCAACAAACCAAAGACAACAACTCTGTTCGTCCTAGCTCTGAACTTCCATCCTAGCTCCCTGAATTTCTGCCTTAAATCCCCATCTCTCTTCCTACCTATGTCGTTGGTGCCTATGTGAACTATGACTTGGAGCTGCTCCCCCTCCCCCTTAAGGATCCCAAAAACACGATCAGAGACATCACGAACCCTGGCACCTGGGAGGCAACACGCCAACCGTGAGTCTCTCTCGTCCCCACAGAACCTCCTATCTGTCCCCCTAACTGTGGAGTCCCCAATAACTACTGCTCTGCTTCTCTTCCCCCTTCCTTTCTGAGCAACAGGGACAGTCTCTCTGCCAGAGCCCTGTGCCCCACTGCTTTCCCCTGGTAAGTCCCTCCCACAACAGTATCGAAAACGGTATATTTATTGTTGAGGGGAATGGCCATAGGGGATCCCTGCACTACCTGCCGGTTCCCTTTCCGTCCCCTGACTGTAACCCATCTGCCTTTTTCTTGTACCTGAGGAATGACTATCTCACTGTAACTCGTCTCAATAACCCCCTCTGCCTCCCGAATGATCAGATGTTCATCCAACCCTAGCTCCAGTTCCCTAAAGCGGTTTTCGAGGAGCTGGAGTTGGGTGCACCTCCCACAGATGTAGTCAGCAGGGACACTAGTGGTGACCCTTACCTCCCACATTCTGCAGGAGGAACATTCAACTGCCTTAACCTCCATTCCCACAATTCTAAATTCCCAAAAAGTCTGTTGAAAAAATAATGAATAAAAAATAAACTCGTTATCTTACTAATTTGGCGCACAGAACCTTATTTTTTGGTTAGAGGAGGAGGATGGGTGGGAGACACTACCCGAATAGTGTTTCGGGTAATGCAACCACACAAATATATGACTTCCCAGAAGTCCTTCTGGGATGATCACTAACAAACTGTCCTGGCCCACCCACACTAATGTTATGGTCAAGAAAGCACAACAACATCCCTATTCTCTTCAGAGGCTAAGGAAGTTTGGCATGTACACAAGGACTCTTACCAATTTTTATATATACACCTTAGAAAGCTTTCTGTCTAATGCATCATGGTGTGATATGGCAACTGCACTTCTCAAGACCACAAGGAAAAACAGAGGGTTATGAACACAACTCAGTCCATCATCAAAACCAGCCTTCTATCCAATGACTCCATCTACATTTCCTACTGCCTCGTGAAAGACCTCTTCCACCCCAGTTATACTCTCTTCTACCCTTTTCCATTGGGTGGAAGATATAGAAGTTTCAATACACATCTGAATAGATTCCAGAACAGCTTTTTCCCTGCTTTTATCAGACTTCTGAATGGATGTCTCAAATGTTAATCTTGATCTCTCTCTCTCTCAGCACCTTCTCTATGACCGTAACACTGTATTCCCCACTCTGCTCTGCTACCCTGATGCACTTTGTATGGTACGAGCTGTTTGTATATCACGTAAAATAACACTTTTCACTGTATATTTGACAAGTGTCACAACAATCACTCAATCAATTCAGTACAGGCAGGCTGAAAATGATGGAGGCTAGATACTGAAGCAGAGAATAGGCCAACATGCAGCATCTGCAGTTGTTTCTGTTAGTTAAAGACAATATTGATGGAGTTATACCATGCAGGTTGTCATAGGCAGAATTGAGGAGGATCTGCAAATGTGCGTTTGTTTTTGTGAAAATCTTTCCCATGTAACCTGGGTTGGTTGTGCATTGCTATCAGCCTAGGATCAGGCTGATTTCTAACAGAAGAGGAGCTGGATATCCTTATGTGGATGACAAAGATTCGAAGGACTTTGTCCTTGATATCAATGCCATATAAATTGAGTAGACTGCTGAGCCAATTTGTAAGACATGTCCAATTTGTAAGATTTGTAAGAATTGAATCTGTAGCACCACATGTAATTTGTTATTTATAGTTAATTTGTGCTTAAGCCATGTTGATTTTCAATGTTAGAGTATAGATGGTTACCCAAGATAGTATTTTGTGTTTGCTTCAGTTGACTCATGCAAAGTAAACATTTTATTTCATCAAGTTTTGAGAAGATTTGTAGCTGAGGTTGAGGTTCTGGATATAGGTTTGCTCACTGAGCTGGATGATTCGTTTTCAGACATTTCATCACTATACTAGGTAACATCGTCAGTGAGCGTTTGAATGAAGTACTGGTGGTGTAGCCTGCTTTCTATTTATATGTTTGAGTTTCCTAGTGTTGGTGATGTCATTTCCTGTTCTTTTTCTCGGGGTGGTAATTGGGATCCAAGTCAATGAGTTTGTTGATAGAGTTTTAGTTGGATTGCCATGTTTCTAGGAATTCTCGTGCATGTCTCTTTTTAGCTCATGCTGGAATGTGTGTGTTGTCCCTCTGTTTTTCCTTGTGGTCTTGGGAAGTGCAGTTGCCATATCACACCATGATGCATTCGACAGAAAGCTTTCTAAGGTGTATATATAAAAATTGGTACGAGTCCTTGTGTACATGCCAAACTTCCTTAGCCTCCGAAGGGAATAGGGATGTTGTTGTGCTTTCTTGACCATAACATTAGTGTGGGTGGGGCAAGACAGTTTGTTGGTGATCATCCCAGAAGGACTTCTGGGAAGTCATATATTTGTGTGGTTGCAAGGATACTAGTGAGAGTGGATCATGTCTTTTTGTGGCTGGTTGATATTCATGTATCCTGGTGACTAGTTTTCTGCCTGTTTGTCCAATGTAGTGCTTGTTATAGTTCTTGCAAGGTATTTTGTAAATGACATGAGTTTTGTTTGTTGCCTGTATAGGGTCTTTCATTAGCTGCTGTTTTAGTGTGTTGGTGGATTTGTGGGTTTGTAGGCTACCATGATGCCAAGGAGTCTAAGTAGTCTGGCAGTCATTTCCAAGATGTCTTTGATGTAGGGGAGAGTGGCTAGAGTTTCTGGACATATTTAGTCTACTTGTTTAGCTTTATTGCTCAGAAATAGGCAGAGTATGATCATACGATGAGGAAGGACACCACTTTGACTGGGAAATCACATCCATCCTAGCACAAACCAAACAGCGATACGCATGAGAATTCCTAGAAGCATGGTATTCCAGCTGGAACTCTATCAACAAACACATTGACTTGGATCCCATTTACTACCCCCTGAGAAAAAGAGTGGGAAATGACCATAGGAAATGATGTCACCATAGGAAAAGATTTCAGCAACCATAAGAAACTCAAAATTATTAATAGAAATTGGGCAACACCACAAGTGTTTCATTTGGAGGCTCATTGAAGATGTTACCTAGTATGGTGCTGAAATCACCGCTTCCATCATCAGACTTAAAGTAGGCCCATGATTAGCTGCCCCTTATTATCTTGGAGAACTCTGGAGGAAAAGCCTTGATGGGTCAGCAAAAGGATGGTGCGAAGACCACTCTATAGACAAAAGCAGAATCATTTGACAAACTAGCAGACACCTGTTACACTGACCAGAAAACAAAATAATAATCAAGACTATAAATTCAGTTGCTTGGTATTGCTAATTGAGAAGGATATTTCAGAACGACGGCAATGTGCTATGGATACTACATTTACAATTAATTATTATTTTCAGTTTGTTGTATCATTTTCCCTCAAACTAGAAGACTTCAATTGACAGGAATCTTGAAGGTCAGCATTATCATTAAGCAGTATCATTAGTCGTCACATTAAATGTAACCATTGCCCTGTTATATAAACTTGCACGTTACAGACATCAACCATTAGACAAGAAGAGAAACATCAGAGAGATAGTTTTAATGTTGCAGTTCCAAGGTCTCAGAAAAGGTATCTGATAGATCCCATTTGAATTATTATTTCTAAACTTTGTAAATCCTATACTATAGGATTTATGCCTATAATTTGGGCTGATAAATCAGAGATGTACTAAAGAAGTGCAGTATGGTGATAACATTTCTGACTTTTTAGCCACACACCATACAGCACAGATAATCAGGATCTGTGGAGCCAGATTTCTTAGACTTTATTTAAAACATTATTTAAAAGCTATAATAACTTACAGATTTATACACAAAGTCACACAATATGGAAACAGATCCTTCGGTCCAACTTGTCTGCACTGACCAGATATCTTAAACTGATTTGGTCCCATTTGCCAGCATTTGGCCCATATCCCTTTAAACCCTTCCTACTCATTTGCCCATCCAGATGCCTTTTAAATGTTGAAATTTTATTAGCGTCCACCATTTTCCTTGGCAGCTTATTCCGTACACGCACCACCCTCTCCATGAAAAGGTTGCCCCATAGTCTGGTTCTTTACTTATTTTGTTTCTGAACATTACACATGCATAACTGACTTTCTACATTGACTCCATTCCACAGAGAGAATGCAAGATGAGTATGTCACTTGTAACTATCTTAAAGGTACTGGCCTGAAGGTACAGTCTGAAATCTTTACCACAATACAACAGAAGCTACATCTTTTGTAATGTGGCATTAAACAAAGGTCCCTGTTGATCTGCTTGTGTGGGTTTAATAGATATTATAAAAATATTCCATCAAGAAAGGAGGAATTCCTTTGATGACATGGCCAACATTCATCCCTCAATCAACAACCATGGAAAACAATTATAATTAGTCATCATCTTGATTGCTGTTTGTGAGACTTGGCAGTGTGAAGAGTGGTTGCTGCATTTGCCCACACACCAACAATAACTGATCAGTTATTCATTGAAAGTGCAGGTCCTGAGGAAATAGTAGGTAATATATAAATACTTCTGTCACTTTGCCTAGGCTGTTAATACAAAAACAATAATTTTCACTCACTGATTCCGCTATATCATTCTGGGGCCAGAAAAGCATGATCTGAAAACTTCTTCAAATGAATATTATAAATGAGAGTTAGTTAAGTATTGAAACCCAGAAAAAACTTTGAAGTTATTGTTTGAATAAATTATAATGTGGTACTTCTGTAACTTTGAAATGAAAATACATCATTATCTGGAAAGTACTCCATCATCTTCTTTGTATGGACAGTTTCTCTCTACTTCACCCTCCTTCAAGAGTAAGGTTATTTTGTTAAGCGATGAAAAGCAGCCCAATATTTTGTAGCAATTTGCATAATACTGTGATACTTCTAAAAGTTTGCAATTTTATTTTTAACTAAACTAATGAATAAAACCAAAAAAGTTGAACAGTTAATATATTAAGGTTGTATTGGAGCTAAAGATACATTCATTACTTATGGTTTAAAAGAGTACTTGCATTTCTCCTCTTCATATGGCTAGGTAGCTATGTGATATGCAACTTGCAAGCAGTCTGCTATTTGTCACCAGCAATTAATTTCACTGATGCTCCCCTTCGATTCAGGATTGTGCTTTGTGCTTTGAATCTTGTGATTATAAGCCTCCTCTGTTGTGCTGCTGTAGAATGCTCAGTCTGTCAGATTATCATGGTGCAGCTGAGCATGTAATTGCTCAAATGAGTTAAAATCCTTTCAAATGTCTGTCTTTGTACCTCATCGCACTACTTCTTAGACTAAAATATTTGACAATTGATCAAGATAAACGAAAGGATCTTCATTAGTTACCAACCACCGTGACGTGTTTTTTTTTAAGTGCTGAAGCAATTCATTCCTGTTCTTGTTATCAAGTCAAAAAGTGGGAGAAAAGTTGGTAAATTTTAATAATGTAGTGAACTGAGCGAAATTTGACTTTGCAATAATTGTTAGAATAACTGAACTTCTTGGATACAATTGAACTCTCATGAACAAAAATTGTATTGTAATAGTCTGTTGGCAAACTTGAGTTAGCGAAGTCTTTCAGGGGTGAAATAAGTAATCGTTGCCTCTTAAAGTACTCTGCCAGGTACATTGCAGTACTTGTACTCAATGGGATGTCTAATGATGTGACCAATGATTTAATGATGTCATCATATCACCAGCCATGATTCCTTTGATGCTTGTGTAATGTTTATGGATACATTCATGTCATGGAAGTGCATTGAGAAGTTCACAGGTGTAAAATTGTGGTGTGAACATATTGCAGCTGGAAGAAAGCACATCAGTTCAGCTGCACTGTCATAGTTGCTGGGCTTCCTTTAGGCTGAGTTCCTGGAATAACTAAACCAAAAACAATACCCAGTTATACAAACCCTATCATGGCACTCCAATCAATGAGTGAAAAATTGTACAAACTGATAACTAGTTGAACGTTCCATCCAGCAGTAATTTTTTAACAATAGAATCAAGTGATTTTTGACTGTTTTAATCAGTCTCAAGCTGATATTAGGGACACGGAATTTGATCCACTGTGTACTATCAAATTCAATGCAAGTTACAAGTGTCTGTGTTTGGATTATGCAACTATTGAGAGGTTAAATGATCTACTTAAGTGCTCACAACAGATATCCTCCATTTTACAGATCAGTTTCAGATACTGGCAATTTGTGTTTCCATTTCTCCAACAACTCACTTGTCGGCTGAGATCAGGATTGTAGGACAGGGCTGCATGTGCCTCATCATAGGTAAGGACTAGCTCTGTGTGCTGCTTATGTTGCCTGCAAAGCTCTCTGCTCACTTGATATACAGTAATCCCAAGAGATAGCATTATTTTTAAGGATGAGCACGGGAGAGGAAATAGCCCTTGTTTCTTTACCCCAGCTGTCACTTTCTTTAGGGCGACATGGTGGCTCAGTGGTTAGCACTGCTGTCTCATCGTACCATCATCCCAGATTTGGTTCCAGCCTCAGGCGACTATCTGTGTGGAGTTTGCACATTCTCCCCATGTCGCAATGGGTTTCTTTCGGGTATTCCCGTTTCCTTCCACAGTCCAAAGATCAGGTGAATTGGCCATGCTAAATTGCCCATAGTGTTAGGTGCATTAGTCAAAGGAGATGGATCTGGGTAGGTTGCTCTTTGGAGGATCGGTGTGGACTGGTTGGCCCGAAGGGCCTGTTTCCACACTGTAGGAAATCTAATGTAATCTCATATACATCTTTCCTCTGGCATATCCAATTCTTTTTCTTCCCCCTTTGTTATTCCAATCCTTTCCTTCACCTTTCCTACCTCTTGTTCTCTTGTTCTCATTGGGCAGCTCGGATTTGTTATGACCCTATTCTTCTGCCTGTTAACTCACTCCGTTTTTCCATTTCATTTCTTTTGGTCTCTTCTCTCTTAGTGTCATCTTCTGCTTGTTTCCCTTCACTGAATCCCACCAATCACAAGTAGGCTGTTCCCAAATAGAACACTGCAGGTATTATAATCATAACAAATACATTGAAATAACCAATTGTAAATCCAGAATGTATCAGAGAAACAGTCACTTATCAAAAGAGTTAAAAAGGGAAAGATGACATGACGCCAAAGATTAGTTCACATTTCTTGTAATGCAAAATTTTTTTTTCTTCCTATCCTGTGATGTTCTGTTTTGCTTTTCTAAAATGTCTTTGTTGATTTTCACTCCCTACAGCTTGAAGTTATTTGAAGAAGAGTAAGGTCAGCTGGATATTCTGGAGTTCAATTTGACACACAGAGATTTGTAGCTTCAGAAGAATTAATAAACCATGTAAATTCCATGAGAAAACAAACGATGCACAAGAAATAGCCTAGTTCTTCCTATTGGTGTTCTTGCATCTCTATCAATTCATTCAGAAGTAATGAGTCAATAATGGCAAACAGAAAATCTCAACATTGAGTCAAATGATTTTTTTCGCTTTCTATTATTCATATATCCAAAATTCTTTGTCTCTGGATAATGGTTTTCAACAACGGACTTTAACACATGATGCATTAATTTGGGCAACCCAGGTGATATACAAAATATTTGTCTCGGATTGAATTAATATTAGATCTATAAGATTTGTTTAACGTTTTGTGTTTTATGTGGACTACATTGAGGAATCTATCAGTGACAAATTTATGGATGTGAGATTGTTGTATCAAGTGAAGGCATATCCTATTTATAACTTCAAACGTGGACTCTGTTCCTATGAAAGCTTTTTGAACTGTTTCTTATGTTTTAAAATGGGCACCCCAAAGGTTGGCTGCTGATAGTTAGGTAGCCTTCCAGATTTCAAGAGAGTTCAAATTGAATCAGCATAGGTGGAGTATTTCTCCTGGAATGGATAGAATTCTGGGTGCAGAGATGAGATTCTTATGAGGAAGTGATGTTTATGAAATGTTTATTAAGGAGGTTAGTGCATGCTATCAGCCTCATTAACTGCCCATTTAACCTTCCATCCTACCATCTATTGAACTTGCTGCTGAGAAATCTTGACAAAGTCCGACATGGTACCTTGTGATATTAGCTTGCTGTTTGCTCCTCTGGATCTCCACCTTGGACACCTGGCAAAAACACCTCAGCCTTGTGGGCAATGGTTGCAAGGAACCCCATGTCCACTGTCATCCAACAACTACCAGCTTCACAGAACCCTCATGGTACTTTCCAGATCCAATTGCTGCACACTTCAGTACTTTAAAGGTACAGTTTGAGCAGCACTTCAACTAGCACTGGAATGGGGCTGTAACAACAAGGACAAATATCCAACTCACTGGCTAGATCAGGCAGCAACTCAGAGCTGGAGCTTTGGCCTTGTCTTGCCTCTTAGCACAGTCTTAGAGCCAAGCAGCTTGTCTTGCTGGTCACAGTCAGTGGTCAAGGGATGGATATCTAATCATATGGGACATTGCCATGTCAATCTCACAGCAGCACAATGTGCCACTCACCCACACTGAAGTCCATGGCGGTACTTGCAGGCAAAGGTCCTGATTCATTAAATTGTGGGCTGCCTCAGAATTCAGTCTAGGGACTTGACTGGGTCAGGCATTCGGTCTGTTTCATTCAGGAGGTCCACACCTGTACTGGCCAGGGATTGGGTCACACTCAGTCCTGTGGCTCCATTGCAGCTGCTCCCGGAGTTCACACTAACACAGTTGGGGAGATGGACAGGTGTGAGTCAGGAGTATGGAAACTTCTCGTATGGGGCTATCCAATCATGTCACGAAACAATGTGGGTCACGGTCAGTCCATTAGGCCTGCCAATAAAATCAAGGGAGATAAGGAAGCTGAAGACTATAATCAAGAGGATTTGCATCTGTAGGGTGGGAGGCAGTGTGTATGAGGGTTGTAAATGGGATCGACTGTATATACGTATAAAGGTGATAGGATAGAGCATAGATGAGAATTGCAAGCACCCAGGTCTTGAGTGGTGAACAGTGAATGACTGCAACTAAAATGGTTACCTCATATGCCCAGGGGTGGGGGAGGTAGGCTGTGAGGAGAGCACTTTGTCATCTTCCATGATCGTACAAACTGTAACAGTGCCATGGCACAGAAAATGGCTGGGACCACACCCAGGTGCCTTGATCTGTGAGTTGGCGGCAAGGCTGCCAATACCTGCCATGTGAGGCCCTTCAAAAGAGGACCAACATTGCACAGAGATCTGTTCACTGCGAAGGAAACACACGCAGGCTCCAGTCCCTAGCGACCCTTATGCATTGCCTCACTGTTGTACCATGGATCTCTCTGCCCCAAACATTACTGACCATTTCATGCAAGACCTACACCATCATCTTCTGAGGATTGAGATGCAATAGCTATGAATATCCAGCCAGAGAACTGGCACCTAGTTGGTTGAGACCCTTTCAAATGTCCCTTTGTCTACACACAGCACAGTAACATGTCAAGTCATTCAAACATTATGTATGGAGCAGGTTGGCTGGCCTTACAGTGTGAAGGTTACAGTAGTGCCTGCTCAGTGACACAAGGAAACAGATTATGTAGACAGTAGACACATATATATAAATGTGGGAGTTAACATACAATGCAATGTCATCTGTGCTACCAATGTGCCCTCAATACGTTGTCTTCTTGCTCTCCATCTAACTATGTCTCAGTGCAATCTTGTGTTCATTAGCAGGGGTGGAGGGAACTTATTCTAATGTGAAGCCCATTTGCCTTGGAGATTTGATGGAATTCACAAGTCTGAATTCTGATGCCTTGCACAGTGCGTATGCGGGTGGTGTTAATAGATATGGCCTTTCGTAGATTCGTTGAGATGGTATTGTGTGACAAATGTAATAATTCAACTCTAGATGAGTATTTGAATAAATAATCTCTATTGTTAAATCTATAAAACGGTGCTATGGTTCTTTAATGTGAAATCGCAAAGGGGACTTGGAAACATAAATCCACCTTTCCAAAGTATTCATGCTGATCTTCAACAGTAAAGGAATGGAACGAGGGGTATTCCAATTTATTTCTCCTCGTCTGTCCAAGTTGGAAACTATTTTATACCTCAAAAGACTCAAATAAACTAAACTTACATTGATCTTTTAAAATTTGTGCATTCTTTATATTATCATTTAATGATTGTGTTTTCACTATGATTTTATCTATGCGACAACTACAAGAAAAATGTCACGAACAACTTCAACCTTTGCATATGGTATTTATCAACCTCACTAAAGCCTTTAACTTGGTATCAAGGGAATGCCTATGAGATGTCCTCTCCACCTATGGATGCCCTGAAAAGTACATTTGAATCCTGAGACTCTTCCACGATGGCATGTTTGCCACAGTTATGATCACCAACAGAAACTGTGAGTCTTTTCAAGTCAGATGAGGAGTAAAACAGGGATGCGTGATTGCCCCAACTTTGTTCACCACTTTTACTGCGACAAACATCGTCAAGGATGACCTACCCCCAGGAATCGAAATCTGTCATCAGAGCAAATGACAGATTTTTCAATCTTGCCCATCTTAAGTCCAAAAACAAGATATCTATGAGCTTCCTTATTGAGTTCCTATATGCAGATAACAACAGTGTTGCAGTTCTCTCAGAAAGCCACCTACAACAGATTGAGACTCCCTTCAATAGTGCATACACAAAACTTGGACTTACCATCAATTCCAAGAAGACTCATAACACCTATCAACTGTCACCAACTGAGACAAATCAGATAGAACCATCAATTCAACTTGGTGAAACAACCCTGAAAATGTGGACCACTTTCCGTATCTTGGAAATCACCTCACCTCCAATGTCGACCTTAATGACGAGATCCAGCACTGTCTTCAATGCGCAGGAACAGCTTTTGGACATCTCCAAACAAGAGTCTTTCATGCTTGTGACATCTGAACAGACACCAAAACATTACTGTACATAGCAGTGGTGATCCCACTGCTCCTGGATGCATCAGAAACTTGGACAACATACTGACAACAACTGAAGGCATTTGAAAAGTTCCATAAACGGTGCCTTCGAAACATCTTGAATATCACTGGGAAGATAGAAGAACCAACATCAGCGTGCCGAATGAAACAAAAACAACAAGATTGAAGCATATGTCATCAAGGACCAACTAAAATGGAGCGGTTATGTTGTCGGCTGAAAGACGAACATCTGCCAAAGCAAATCTTCTACTTCCAGCCTAAAGTCGGCAAATGTAAGAGATAGACATCAGAAGAGATTCAAAGATGTTTTAAGAACTGACATGAAGACATGCAATATCGACAACAAGACAAAAGCCAAGGACAGAAAACTCTGGGAAACCATCATCTGAGAAGGAACAGCAACTCTGGAAGTCAACAGATGTGCAGAACCCGAAGAAAATGGAAAGTGAGGCAGCAACAACCAAAGCCGGATCTGCCATCTGGATCTACCTATCCTGAATGTGGAAGAACTTTCAAAGACAAAATTGGACTCATAAGCCATTTGACAGCCCATTAATAGATCAACAGAATGAAGACCATCATTCACGACCTCAAGGGATAGCAAAGTTAAAAATCACACAAACTATATCCTGGTGTTGTGTGATTTTTAACTTTGTACACCCCAGTCCAACACCGGCATCTCCAAATCAAGGGATAGCCACACCGATATTTGTTGCTAAATATTGCCTTATCATATAAAACAATGCTGTTTAATTCCTCCCAAACCAACCATATAAAAACACGACTTTGGTTTATTTTGGAGTTTCAGTACGTGTTGATATTGAATTTTAGGAAGTATCAGAAATCTAATTTTTTTAGACAAACGTTTTGTTGGACTACAAGTAAACACAATACATTGCTAACCTTAAAATCCAGGATCCATTTCAAAGTTCTTAATCTAGTGTTAACACATGCACTTTGGAATCTGACTAAATTAATTTACAGGAAAGCAGAACAACTTTAAACATATTGCTGTAAAATTTCCAATATTTGCAATGCTATAATCAAAGGAATAATAAACATTGTGTGATATGGCACTGAATCTTACAATTCAAAAATCACAAGCTCAGTTTCAGGTGGATGCCAATCTGTTTGCTTCAATTCATAAAGCTGTTATGAATGGCCTCAGGGCTTCACCACTGAAGGAAGATATAGGTCTTGCTGGGTTTGTATTAATGAGTACTGCCCAGATTCATATTGGAAAGTGAGGATGATAGACAAGAACAGACTGTGCTCAGTTTTGAGGCTTGGTGGTCAATCAAGGTGTCAACAGCCGTTCTAAGGGGCAGTCCTCACCTCTCAATCACTGAAATTTAAGGATTATCTTGCGTGAATTGGACTGGCTTTCTTAACTAGCAGAGTCCTCAATCAGCTGTATTAACAGATATTCCATCTTCAAAGGAAACGTAATGCCTGTGGCTCACTGCTGTCCTGATAACTAAACAACCTAATCATGTACAGGTTCAAGAGGTTTATGTACATGAATCAATCTTTTGATGTTTTCTCTAAAATTATGTAAATGATATATACATTTGGAAATTGTTCGAACTTGAAAGCTTTAAAGTTTAAAGAAGCTTTAATACCTGTTTCAATCCCATATTTCTTAAAGTGGTTTTACTGTTGTTTGGAACTAACACTTTGTCTGGCCATTCACAGACTCTAGGGTGAGGAATGTGTTCAGAGACTTACAATATTGAGTTAATACGGACGCTGAGAAGGTGTTGTCTTTTGGATGAGTTGTTAAACTGTCTGCCTTCTCAAACATATGATAGAATGGGTTGCAGAAAAAGTGTTAAGATAACCAGAGTGGCCTATTACTTTAATTCTGTTCTAATACAATCATATCACATGTATATACAGCGATTTTAGTTGCCCTCTTAATGTAAGGCTTTATTTAGTAATTGCTTTCCTCTAGATGTATTATAGTTAAGATGCATAACAATGTTATTGTTTCATTAAAACTTGCAAATTTTCCAAGTCAGATCCCATTTTAACTCCACAACTCATTACTACTTATTTTTATTCATGTGTAAGGTCGAGGCATTGCTGGCAAAGCCATTTGTGGTTTACTATATGTTAGCCTGTGTAACATATACCACAAACAGTCATGTTCTTGTGGGTCAGATATCTTGCAAGTTAATGCAACATACAATATGTATCCAGAAGAGGAAGAGTATTCTGTGCTTTACATTCATGATCTTTAAAGAAACAGCTGCTGACAGCATTCTTGATATGTCTGTGAGAAGCCTTGGCCTCTCACGCTTCAATATGTCATTCTTAAGATGAACTTTCTAACCTTTTCAGTCGTTGGTATCCTCAATAAGCCCTTATAAAAGTACAGGTACCTACCAATGCCTTTAAACATGGTTGCATTTCTCACCCTGCAAACCTTTAAATGCTTGTTTGTTGATGAACATTATTATCAAAACCTGCTGCAACAATTTTTTAAATCTATATCCTGAAAACCATTGCCTATTGTGCAATCTGGAAAGACTGAGTTTTCTACATGAACTCATCTTAAATGGGATTGTTAATCTACAACCAATTTGTGAATTGGCAATTTATTGCACTCAAAACTAGATCAAGATCACCCAATGTCATGACATGCCAGTGATTTAATTCAATCAACAAGCATTGGCCAGTAAGGTCATGGTGATGGAAAGAGAGGTATGCTTTTGGGTCAGGAGGAGGAAGTCCACCTCTCCACTGTTGACATAAAGAGCATTTCAAAGATTTATTTTGCCTCACTCACAGAAAACTCATTCTGGAAACCTTTGTTCTACTTTCTGGTAGAAGGTGAGGACTGCAGATGCTGGAGATCAGAAGAGATTATGCCCGAAATGTCAATTCTCCTGTTCCTTGGATGCTGCCTGACCTGCTGCACTTTTCCAGCAACACATTTTCAGTTCTACTTTCTGGTGGCAATAAACAGAACTATGCAATTAGATAGCAAGCAGCTCCAAATTAGATGGTTGCTTGAGAAGCCCTGTAAGTATGACCAGTGTTGAAAATGGATACAAACTTTTCATGGTGATAAGCATTCCTGATATTTCTGTTAGGTATATCTTGTGTAGCAGGCTTACCCAGCAGGCTGCCCTTGGATCAAAATGTAGCCCCCACGGAATCCTATCCAGCCTGTCAGACATGGTACAAACACCAGAAGCACAAATGGAAGATTAGAGGAACATCAAAGGTTGTTTCTCTCCCATATTTGCTGCTGATATGTTTACTAGTGAGACTATCAGCAGAAACTGTAGGAGACAAGTGGCTTCTGGTTGGAAGAACAGTGAGCTACATTAACATGGGTACCTTCATTTTGCCCAAGACCTGTCCAAGGGTGACAATGAGTCTGCTGAGAGACAGACTGCTGTGGAGTTGCAGGGAAAAGAAGCACTGAGTCAGGGAGAGAGTCAAGAGGAAGATAAGCCTCTCTCCCTCTCTCAAAGATGCTAGCCATTGTTTTACAGCAGTTCAGGTGACAGAGCACAGCATTCCAGCATATGGGGCTCTGATTGAGAAGAGAGAGCACATGAGTGAAGAAGGATGAATAATTGAGAGAGGGAGAGAACAGGGATCGAGTATGTGTGTGTGTGTGTGTGTGTTTGAGAGTACATGTGCATGCCTGTGTGTATGTCTGTGCATGTGAGAGGGGATTTGTTTGTGTGCATGTATGTTATGAAGCATGCGTCTCTGAGAGAAGGAAAGAGTGAGAGAATTTTTGAGGGACGGTGAATGTGAAGTAGTGGAATGGTACGAGAGTGAGGGAAGGAGAAAATTCAATAAAGGGGGTACAGTGATCCAACATTTATGTCTTATACTCTTACTCACATTATCAAATATATTTCCCAGAAATTTTTTCTCTCCAGAATGAAAGGATATAAAATTGCAAGTAAGTGGGATTTGGAGCTTCCATTTTTAATTCCACAAAAAGGCAGGTTTGAGCCTTGAGCCATTTGGGAAGCAAAAATGTTTGAAAAGATTAAATATAATCCCAACTCACCTCAAAATCATCCACTTCTGGAATTAAGAGAGAAGAGATGGGGGATGGTTGACCAGCTGTTTTCTTGAGAGATTGATCATCTCAATTTTGTTTTAGGCAGTTGCGTACTTTAATTTTAACAAGGTTTCTATTTTTTAATGGCTGAGCTACAGAACACCCGCCAGGTAAAAGGAAGAGAGAAACATTGGACTCATCAGCCTTTAAAGCACTGCTTTTGTCCCAGAAAAAGCAGAAGGATTTCCTTCAATGCTAATAGCTTCTAACCAGGTTGGCTAAACAGAAAGTAAGAAACATAGATCTGCTTTATGCAAAGAGTTTATGGATAATACAAGTCTGACAACTTGTCCTTCCCAGTACTAGCAGCTTCACTTTTGTATATCTTGATATTAATTAATTGTCTCACAGCTATTATCTGCTTTCATTCTAACCTTGATTACTCATTATAATAACATCCAGGATTGTCAAACAAACTTTTAAACACTCTCAAACCCCTCACAACCTGTCTCTCATCCCACTTATCACTGAATACTCCTATCATGCACCAATTCTCCTTTCTTTTTCCTAGATTTGTCAACTTCCAACTCATCTTACGATCATCAACATCCTCATTTCTCCCCAAGTCCCATCTAAAGTTCCCTTCACTATTTCCCTATAATCGATCAGCAGTCAGCTCAGCCATTAGCTCCTCCCTGCCCCCATGATCACCCACACTCCCCTCATTTTGTCTGAATACCATTCTGTCTTTCTCATCTTCCAAGTGTGCCCCATAGTGATCTCTCCTCCTAATATCACTAACCTAGCTGTTCCTGCAGTATGGCCACGTGCTGCAGGTTAGTCCTGTCTATCAGTTTGGCCTTTGGTACAGGGTTCCTGGAGAAAAGATAAAAGCACACATGCGCTGGTGTTAAAACTTGGTAGAATTTATGGAAGCCTGCAATTTTTTGGCTTCCCCCCCCCCACCATGTGTCACCCCCACTCTAGCTCCAAAAGCTTATTTCCAATGAAGGTAGGTGTCTTTGCATCCAAATTCATATCATGCACCTCTTTTGGGGAAAATGCTAAACCAAAAGCACAAACTCATGATGTCAATCTTTGTGCCCATGAACCCATGCTTTGGACTGCAAACTCTCTCAAAATGTGGTCTGACATGTCCACTGAAATAATGACAAAGCAATGGAATGAATTTGAAAAAAAATCCCATCTCTGAACATGTTAAATTGTTGCAACAGTTACTGATTTTTAACAAATTGTGTGTATTCAGTGGTCAACAGTGATACACCTCCAATGAAACACATCAGGCTAGCTCTTGTTTCTATAAGAAAACCACGGCCTGCAGTTGCTGGAGGTCTGAAACTGAAACACATCCTGCTTCCTGTAAGGACTCCAATCCATTCTCACAGTTTCTCTATCTACGTCACACCTGTCCTGATGTTGCCATTTTTTGCAAGGGGCCTCAGAAATGTCTATTTTTTCCTCAACTGAGGATCCTCCACTACCATGTGGACATAGCCCTGAACTACTTTCGACACATCTTCTGCAATTCTGCCCTCACCCATTCCCTTTCCTTCCACAACAATGATAGGGTCCTCACTTACCACTCCATTAGCATCCACATCCAAGTATTAGCCTCATTTCCATCACCTCCAACAGGATACCTCCATTAGACACATATTTACTTTTGCTCCATAGTCATTATTCCCTTAAATACACTCTGGGACATTTCCCCTCCATTCCCACATCTCCTCACATTCCCACAGCGACTGTAGAAGGTGTAGCACCTGCATATTTACCTGCTTCCTTCTCACCACCCAAGGTTCCAGACACTCCTGCCAGGTGAAGCATTGATTTACCTGCATTTCATTCAGTCTCAAGTAGACAAGCGGAAGGCAGCATCAGGAGGTGGAGAAGTCAAGACTTTGGATATAACTCTTCTTCAGAACTGGAGGTTGGGATGATGAGAGCTGCAGTTAAAGAGGGAGGTGTGGTAGGGTTTTGGGTGGGGAGAGGGGCAGAGTGCTGAGGTAGCGATAGGTGAACACAGGTAGAGGTACGGCCTGGTTGGTCGATGGGAGTAATAAATCTAGTTGGTGGTTCACTCTAATATACTATATTCGCTGTTCACAATGTGGTCTGCTCTACACTAGGGAGACCATTTGGTAGAACACCTGCATTCATTCTGCAAAGATAACCCTGAGACTTCAGTTGTCTGCCACTTGAACACACCTTGTGTTCCCATGCCGTCATTTCTGTCTCAGGCCTTCTGCAATGTTCCAGTGAGCCTCAGCAATCCAAAGATAAAGCTAATCAGGAGCTGATTTAAAAATTATGTTCATAAACGAGAGACACGCTAGAAAAAAAACTAGTCTTGTGGTTGTTTATTGTTCTTTCTACATTTTCAGCTTCTCTCAAATGTGAGCCATTACTTCATGTCCAGTATACAAGGCATCCAGTGACCTGGAGATTAAATCCACAACATGACGACTTAAAATCTCAGTACACATACATCCAAAATTGAATTAGGTCCTATTGCCAAGTGATGAACTTTCAAACTACTTATCTGTATATCTTGCCTCATTCGTCACCCAGTGGCTAATATTACTTAAGTGTAACATCTTGCATTGAAAAGAAGTTAACATGACAATCAAACTATTCCAATCATGTAAGCAGGAGCTTTGCTAAATTTAGCAGAAACTTCAGTCATCCATTTGAAAATACATCCTGGAAAAATCTTCATACACACGTATTTATAAAACACGTGATGTTCATACAGCACAGAAACAGGCCATTCAGCCCATCTCATCTGAACCCATGTTTATGCTCCACATGCTTCTCTCCTCCACTCTGTCTCATATTGGTATTTTCCAAAGAAAACAGAACATTCTATTCTCTTCTCACACATGTTTATCGAACTTCCCAGAGATACATCAAGGGCCTTGCGCTGACAAGTTCTACACACTGACCATTTCTCCAATGAAGGGGGTCATTCCATAATTGCCTACTGGATTTATTAGTGATCAGAACCAAAAATTTACAATTCCTAGTTTTGGTCTCTCCCATATTTAGATATTTATTTGTTAGTGAGTTTTGAAAAGATTTGTGGCTTAGGTTGAGATTTTGGATGTTGGTTTGCTCACTGAACTGAAAGGTTCATTTCCAGACGTTTCATTACCCTATGAGGTAACATCTTTAGTGGACCTCATGCGAAGCAATGTTGAAAATTCCTGCTGTCTATTTATTTATATATATATATATATATATATAAAAATATTTAACTAGTAAGGTAACGAAACGTCTGGAAATGAACCTTTCAGCTTAACGAGCAAACCTACATCCAATATTTATTTGTGAATAGCAGGGTAAATTACCCCAAAGTGAAAGGTCATGCTTTAAAGAGAGTCTGAATCACAGAAATATTCAATACATTTTACTATCTATGCTCTGTAATTCCTAACACAGAGCTGCCTGCTGGTACCATGGGGTCAGAGTCCTATTGATTTGAGGTGGAGTTATTTCTAAACCAGTTTTGATTATGCCACGTGTAGAAACAATGTTGGCAAACAATATCACTTGTCTTCACTCATGGGCAAAATTCTCATGATCTCCTACCATAACTTTGAGAAAACATCTAGAGAAATGGCTTAAGTGGTCAAGGAGGGAGATAAAAAAAAATGGAAACTTCAGGGACATCTGTCCTTATAGTGAGCTGTGTGTGCCTCAAATTTGGATTTTTTCAATTTAGTATCAAACAGTCCTACAATATGGTTAGATACAGCATAAATCTCCTTCTTTACTCAGTCTCAATATGTGTGTTTGCCCTAACCTTAAAGCAGAAGACCACTGAAGTTGCAGGAGCCAACTCTTCTTCCAAAACTTTTGAAAATTACTTCTCCTTAATTTCACATCCGAATTCCTTTTTGAAAATTCCTGTGGACTATGAGTCTAGAAACTTAGTTTTGTGCATCCCAGATCTTAAGATGCCTCTGTGCAAAAATCATCTCTCATTTCCCCTCAGTTTCTTTGCCAATTATTTTAAATTGCTGACCCACTTGCCAGAGGAAACAGTGCAATGGTCCCATTACTTCCCATTTAACTCATCAACTATCCCGTGGCCTTTACGAGTGAAATTGCTAATTACTGCCAAATTAGGAGCAGGTTTGTGCTGTGGGCCAGTGCTCAGTGAAAACTGGATTGAGGCTGCATAAACTCATTTTATACAAGACCCCTGATAGCCAACAGACAGAGAAAACCTTTGTCCCATCAATGTAGGCTATCATAAAATTCAAGACCCTAAAGTGCAAAGCCAGTGCTTTTGTCTATCAGCAATATTCATTTTGTATACAGCATAACATTAATTTATTAAACGTTGCCTTATTATACTGAAAGAGAAATGTATTGTCATTTTCTCCCACACTGTGATGTGTGCACCAGTCAGCTTGCCTTGAAACTAAACTCCCCAACTGTCATATCACTGCATAATGGGACATCTGCATTTAAAGAACCACACAGTGTCTTAGGCAATTACAAAATTAACAGGGACTTAGAGGCATTAAATCATCTCAATTATTGAATAGGGCATCAAATCCATAACATTTTTTTAAAAAGAAAACTTATGGGGTTGTAAGAAATAAACAACGTTGCGGACAGAGACTGGAGGAACCCTTCAGTCTTTGTGCTTAGGAACTAAATCAATGAATAGCTTCATTTTTCAGTCAACTAAAGGGGCCTATTGTCTTTCTTTGAAAGTATATTTGGTACCTTTTGATGCCACTTAACACCAAATTAGCTAATTTGAGGCCATTGGAGTATCTGTGGGGTCAACAGATGAGCAAGCGGTTATTTGAAAACAGGGATGATGGTGAGATGGACATCAGCACAGACCAGCAAATCTGTCAATCAATCAACAAATTCAATTGCTGCCTAGGGGCATTGGAAAGAAGAGACAGTTAGAATGCAGAGAGTTCAATTAAAAATGAAAGTGCAGGACCACAAAGTGAGTGGAAGTGTGTGGAAAAAGCGAGAGGAAAGATTGAACAGTTATCTTAGAAATACCAGATAGGGAAAATGAAAGACAAGACAGAAGGGTAAAGATACTGACACAAATTTTGCGCAAAGCATTCAAAACTCTCCAGCTGCCACTCTTTAATTTGCCACCACTCTAATTAAAATGTAAATTGAAATTATAATTAGCAGCAGCAGCATCTCAAAAACCTTCTCACATCTAGCACAAACAACATGCAGCATCGGTGGACAAAGGTGAAAGAAAGTTTTTTGAAAGTTGGTCCCTGCAGGGTTGTGTCATGCCTGATTTAACCTGAGGACGGGTAGACGGGTGGGATCTTGATGAAGAGATTCTTGAATATGAACAGGCTGTCATGGATTTCACTTTCTGTCAAGATGGGTGTGAAAGGTCATTTACATGCCATCACTTTTGCTTTTAAAGGTCCAAAGGTGACACAAAAGGTCAGAGGATCTTATCAAAAGATCTTGGATGACACATTAGCCTCTAATTACTGTGTCATTCATTTAAACTTTGACTGAGCAACATTAGTTTTACTCAACATTCAATTACGTGTTGCTCTAATAAATAAAATAATGAGAAAGCACATTCTATTTTGCCCCAGTTTCTGCCCAATTCTTTTTCATGGGTTTAGAAATTCAATTAATAAATGAGTAGCTTACTTTTGCCTGTTCTCTCGGGCATCTTTATATTGATATTTTGCTGTGAATGGCAGGCATACAATGTGCTCACTGTTTTTAGCAAGAAATACATGGGGTAGCATTTCTGTTATGGGCACAATGGGGAAAGTGCTCACAAATTGGGCTTGAAATTGTATCAGTTGCAGATTACACATCAAGTTCAACTAAAATACACTTGCAAAAATCATAAAGATAAAATGTTTCTGAACCAAATCAATTGACCAAATTGGGAAGATGGAATTGATAGTTTTGCTTTTCATTAAAAGGAATTCCTTGATGTATTTAAGAGTGATAAACAGGTAGTTTTATTAGTACAAGGGAAAATAGGTTTACTACAAAAAAAATTGTGATGCAAAATGTCAATTAACACTACACTATAATCATATATTTTTTTTAGTGGATACTCAGCACTTTCTTTGCAGAAAGTAGTTCAGATCTTCCAGTTTCCAGATGGTTGAACAGGTTGCCCAATATACAATTAGCCAGGGTCTGGAACTCTGTAAATTAGAGTCAGAGACTTCGAGGGTTCCAACTTAGTTACCTGGATAGTTAAGCACAAAATATTAGAATGTTAAAAGCTGCCATCGTTCCTGAGTAACTAGATGACAGATAGTTCTTCTATAACGCTATAGTTGCATTCCAGTGAAACCTCACTTAATACAAAATCACTTAATATAAATAATGGAGCCAATGGGAAAAGTGGGATTACAGGCAGACCAGCAAAAAAATATGATTAGATTAGACTAGATTCCCTGCAGTGTGGAAAAAAAATCACTCATGATCGCTCAAATTTCACTCAAATGTCAAACACAGAGTATCACACAACCTGAATGAAAGTATAAATTATATTTATCAATGGAACAAAAGTACATTAAAAAAATTGTTAATGCAGGACAAATGGTCATCATGTTGCATAAGGTAGACGCCCTCATTTCTGTTAAATGAGCCATATCACAGATTCTCTCCTTATGCTCAGAATACTTTATAATACCTAGCTTCTCTTCCAGTGTTATAGCCTTTTCTTGCATTCACCACCTATAATTTTATCTCCAGGACATTTCTTGCTAATATTCTTCTCACTATGCCCCTTCGTTTTTCAAAAAAATGGATAATCTAGGAGTAGTGTATCTCTCTCAGAAAGCTGCTCCGATGACAGTTCATGCACAGAACTAAACATGTGAAATGATCACTGCTGGAATTGCATTATTGAGAACAGAGGCAAGCATTTTCAAAACACCCATTCTTTAATTCCTTAGTGATGTTAGAAGCAAATCTTGGTACCAGAATATGCATTATCTATGAACTACTTGTACTGAACTCCACCCCCACCATTACTCACACTTAACCCCCCAAACACTCCATCCTGACATCCTACATTATTGACAACCACCCCAAATCCTCTCATCCACCTGTCAACCTTCCTTCATCACACACCTGCCACCCTGCTGCCTCACTCAACCAATTTCCATTCTACCTTGTTTGATCTGAGCCAGAAATAATGACTAAGGTTAGGGTTCTGTCCCTGATAAGAAAATGTAGTCCAATATTTTTAAAACTTTAAAAATGCTTATTATTGCCTGTACATCTCAGAATACAAGTTTGATTCAAACGACATTGTGAGATAACTGCAAATGAGTGTAATTGGTGGAATCAGGCCAATTCTATATTTCAAATCAGGATCTGCCCAGATTTAAGGTAAGACCGGCTTTGGGCAAATGGATTTTAAGATTAATGTTAAAATTCATGGAAACTCAATTTACATTGGACCTAAATCTCACTTGGATTTCCACAATCTGTTGTCCTAGTTTGTATTTCATGCAGATTGTATTGAGAAAAGAAATTCAAACTAGGGCTTGCATGACCCATAAATCATAGAAGTCCTTTTTTTAGATGTTAATGGAGGATTATGAAAAAGGTTTCTTCAGGAACCAGTCAAAAGTTGTTCTCAGTTGCTGATGTCTTACTTCATTTTTTAGTCTACCAACTGGATAGATTCTGAGATCTGAACAAACTTTCACTATCAGGCTTATCCTGTCTTTTTAGCCCAAGCTAGGTAAATCGTCCAGCCTCCTTCAAATCCTCATTAATTCAGTATCTTTAATCTGATTAGAAACTGCCACCGATGGGCTAGCAGTATTCTGAAAGCTTGTGATTTTAAATAAACCTGTTGGGCAAGAACCTGGTGTTGTGTGACTTCTGACCTTGTCTCCCTCAGTCCAATACTGGAATCTCCACATCATCTCTGTCATACAGTTCTTGATTTGTAGGGAAGCCTGCAACCTGATCACAAAAACTACTTCCTCTGTCTTCTTGCTCATAGCAACATGAAATACGTTAACCTTGTGTCCAGGTAACAATGTCACATAGCTACATTTCATCCCAAGTCCCCTCATTCATTTAATTAAATAGACAGTTAGTAGCACGATTGTTTATAATCCAATTCCAACGACACTTTTCTTGGATTTGAGATATTCAAAGTTCACTCATAGTGAGTCCTGATGACTGATAGTAATGTCTTGAAGGCTAAATATCTTTGCACCTGCTTTTCAGTAAAACAAGCTAAGGCCTTCTTTTGCCTTTAACAATCAAACCAAGCAGGATTACAGTCAGCTGGACTGCAGAAAGGATCAATTAATTTAGGATTCATTACCCTAGATCCTAAAAAAAATTGTTATAAACCTCATGATTGTAAACAATTTTTCCGAAATTTTCCAAAATCAAATGACTTTCCTCTGTAGGAGCTGCAACAGTGCAGAATTTCTTATTACATTTTGAATTGGTTTCTAATAGCTGATCCAAGTAATCATTTCCCAGTAAACTTACTATTGGGGTTTGCAGGTGTCTGCATTCATTGTATAGTGGGTTGGTTAGCTCAGTTGGCTGGACAGCAGCTTTGTGATTTAGAGTGATGCCAACAGTGAGAGCTCAATTCCTGGATTGGTTGAAGTCACAATGAAAATTCTCCTTTCTCAGCTTCTCCCCTTGTCTGATGCATTTTGACTCTCAAGTTAAACTACCATCTATTGTCTCTCTCTAATGAGGGCAGCCCTATTGTTTGCTGGGACAAAGAGAACTTTATTAATACTACAGCTTAAGGAATAGGTTTGGACGTTGAACACATTGGGCTTAAACATATGTTTCTTAGCTAAGTTTAAGCTTTTGGAAGGATTTCTGCTGTGAGATCAGATGGATTTTCTCACCATATCTTAGTAAACTCACCTCATTAACTCTTTGTCCCACCCCTTGCAATATTAACCAACAATTCATCAGATTAGTGAGTTTTGAGAAGATTTGTAGCTTAGGTTGAGGTTCTGGATGTAGGCTTACTCGCTGAGCTGGTAGGTTCATGTTCAAACGTTTCATCACCATACTAGGTAACATCTTCAGTTAGTCTCCAGATGAAGCATTGCTGATTATTCCTACCTTTCTATTTATATGGTTGAGTTTCTTTGGGTTGGTGATGTCATTTCCTATGGTGATGTTATTTCCTGTTCTTTTTCTCAAAGGGTGGTAAATCGGGTCCAAGTCAATGTATTTGTTGATAAAGTTCTGGTTGGAAAGGAGTCTGGGTGATTTACTCTTCAGAGAGTCAGTGCAGATTTGTTGGGCTGAAGGGTCTGTTTCCACACTGCAGGGATTCTAATTCTAAAAATCACATTGTCCAATTTAAATTCTAAATAGCGTATCTCTCTTCTGTAGGTGCCAAGCCAAACTGTTATGGACAGTCTTCCTCCAGGTGTGCCATGTGTTATCTAGATGACAGGGTACCCCCTTGTCCAATAGGTGTGGCCTCAGTCTGGTCTAGTCCATGAGCTGGGTGTGTGTCCATGAGCACAGTGTCCTTGCTGCAGCATTACAATGATCATGCAGCCTGGGGTACAACATTGATGTTCAGGAGCCTCCTGTATTGAATCAGAGATGTGCAATGTGGGTTCTTAGAGGCTGGCACATTTTGGATGACAATGTCTGTAGATGTAGGGAGGATGTGACTGATGCCATGGATGTTGATGCCCAATTTCCAACATGGAGGTCCTTTGGAGAAAGCAGTGAGCCCACTTCATTTGGGACCCACTCTGGTTTCCATTTTGCGTTTTCTCAACATTTTTCTTGTCTGGTGCTTTTGGAAAGAAAGGGAGCTGAATATTAATGAGTCAATTTGGGCCATTAACAAGGCGTTCAATCCCCTTAATTAGCACCTCGATGTGGCCTGATGAAAATCTTGCCCCACTGCTTTTTGAATGTATAAACGTTTGTACTGCTGATAAGTGGTAACTTCGCTGATTGATAATCCAGGAGTCCTGGCTGAGTGTCAAGCACTCGTGTGGTGTAGTGGTAGTGCCTCTATATTGTATCATGAGGCCTGGGTTCAAGTTCCCTCTGCTTCAGAGGTATGTAATAATATCTCTGACCAGGTTGACTAGAAATGAGGATGCTCCTGGCATCAAGATCGACCTTGCTGGACATTCCATCTGATTCTGCCACAAATCAAAAGAAGGCCCATGTCACTCAGACCTCAATAAGATTCCACCCAGAGGTTTTATTTTCTAAATATGTATTAATATTATAGTAAAGAAAGGATTAAACAGATATAGGTCTCCAGCAAGAGGGATGGGTAGAAATGCGTAATAGTGGAAGGATGCTTGTCAGACTGGAGGCCTGTGACTACTGGAGTACCTCAGGGGTCAGTGCTGGGCCCATTTCTGTTTGTTATCTACATCAATGATGTGGATAAGAATGTACAAGGCATGATTAGTACATTTGATGAATACCTGTGTTATCGTGGACAGTAAGGAAGGTTCTCAGGAATTGCAGCAGGACCTTGATCAGCTGGGGAAGTGGGCCAAGAAATAGCATATGGAGTCTAATATAGATAAGTGTGAGGCCTTGCATTTTGGAAACGCAAATCAAGGTAGGAATTTCACGGTGAATGTTAGGGCCTTACAAAGCCTAATGGAACAGAATGAACTTGGAGTTCAGATGTATTGTTCTCTGAAAGTGGAGACACAGATAGACAGGGCAGTGAAGAAGCCTTTTGGCACATTGGCCTTCATCAGTCAGGACACTGCGAATAGAAGTTGGGAAGTTATGTTGCAGATATACAGGACATTGATGAGGCCACACTTGTAGTATTGTGTTCAGTTTTGGTCACCTTGTTATCGGAAGGATATTATTAAACTGGAAAGAGTGCAGTAGACAATTACAAGGATGTTGCCAGGATTCAACAGTCTGGGTTATAGGGAGAGGTTGGACAAGCTAGGACTTTTTTTCTTTAGCGCGGAGAAGACTAAGGGATGATCTTACAGAGGTGTACAAGATCATGAGAGGCATAGATAGGGTAAATGCACTAAGTCTTTTTCCCGGGGTTGGGGTTTGAGGATAAGAGGGCATTAGTTTAAGGTGACAGGGGAAAGAATAAAAGGGAACCTGAGGGACAACTTCTTTTACACAGAAGGTGGTAAGCTTATGGAATGAGCTGCCAGTGGAAGTGGTTGAGGTGGATACATTAACAACATTTAAAAGACATTTGGACAAATACATGGTTAGGTTATGGGTCAAGTGCAGGGAAATGGGGTTCGCATCGGTGGACATTTTGGTTGGCATGGAGCAGTTTGGGCCAAAGGGCCTGTCTCCATGCTGTACGATTCGATGAATCTATAAATCCCTGGAATCTTTATGATACCTGCCATGCGCAATATAGAGGTATCAAAACCTTTCAGTTCACTGAGCCCATTCTGTCAGTCCAATAGATCATGTGTCTAACATTAATGAAAAATATATCTGAATGTCATTTGCCGGCCTTAAGTCCATATACCTCAATGCTGAACAAAAATCTATCATGGTAACAATTTGAATTGACTGAGCTGCAATAGCATTTTCTGAGAAGGCTGTTTTCCTTCACCCTTCTAGTGAAATAGTATTTCCTGAAAAGATCCTTGAATGACCTAGTGCCAAGTTTATCCTTTCATGTTGGGCTCTGCAACCAGAGAATATACTTTCTCCAATCTACCCTATCAAACCCATTAGTTGTGTCAAATACCTGAAATGAGGTAACCCCATAATCTTATATACTCATGGGAAAAGCTGCACTTATGAAACCTGTCATCATGATTTGGTTATACTTTCAGCTGGGATAATTCTGGTCAATCTGCACTGCATTCCCAGTAAGATCAATATATCAATGTGAGTTGTGATATCCAGAACTGGATGCAATACTCTGGATGTGGTCTCATGCGACTTTTATTGAAGGGTAAAATCCTTTGTCTTCTTGCAACCGAGAGGTAAAGGCCAATATTTGATTTGCACTTTCTAATGAATTTTGTACCTGTTTAACACACATCTCTTAGTGATCTGTAGTCACAAAGCCCTAACCCACCACAGTGGCAAATTTCTCACCATTTAGAAATTATTATTATTAATTTCATCTTTATCGGCCAAGTTTTAGGAAAGTCAGGACATCTTTTGAACATTGACATAGCCAGTGTGAAGAACCCTATTCAGTTCTTCCCCACAAATGTGAAGACCACCTTGGGATTTCAAATCAGCAAAGCACCCCTGAAGGTCAAAACATTTTTAATGTCACTGTCATGCAGTTTCCTCAAAGAGAGGTGAAACTAGAATAGTTGTTGTGAGACCCAATAATCTGTACTCCTGATGTGCACACCAAGACAGAATTTTACAGTGCCCTAGATACACAGATGTTCAAGTTGAATCTCCAGTTATTTGGGTGTCCAGTGGCAACATTAAAATATAATGAACTCTAAGTTCACAATAATAAAAATGCAGACCCCTGTACATGACCACTTGAGCATGAAATGAGAGCAGATACTTCTTATTGGAGCCTGTGTTGTTTTTCTTTCCCCGTTAAGGGACTGGGCTTGAATCCAGGGGGAAATGTAGAAACTGTCACTTCTCAGGAACTGTGGCTGTATAGTACAACTGTTATAAATGATGAAAACTCTTCATCTGAACACATATGGGTATCTGGGCAGAGGTGGGTGCTGCAGATGCTGGAGATTACAGTCATGATTAGAGTGGTGCTGGCAAAGCACAGCAGGTCAAGCAGCATCAGAGGAGCAGGAAAATCGACATTTTGGGCAAAAGCCCTTAATCGGAAATGAAAAAGGTATGGGTATCTGCCTATTAAACTGTGGAGCCTGTGAGAGAACTGAACCTTGCCCTGTTGGTGTCACACTGCATCGGGGTTCAATTCTCATACTGATTAAGGTCACCGTGAAGATCCCACCTTGTCAATCTCACTCCTCACCTGAGGCGTGGTCACCCTCAAGTCAACCTCACCACCAGTTGACTCTCCTTATCTTCCGCCTTGGGACCCTCCAACCACACGGCATCAATGTGGACTTCACTAGTTTCCTCATTTCCCCTCCCCCACCTTACCCAAGTTACAACCTTCCAACTTGGCACCACCCTCCTGACCTGTCCTACCTGTCCATCTTCTTTCCCATCCATCCGCTCCACTTTCCTCTCCGACCTATCATAATTACCCCCACCTCCATCCACCTATTGGACTCTCAGCTACCTTCCCCCCAATCACACCCCCCTCCCATTTATTTCTCTACTCCTCACAAGCCTCATTCCTGATGAAGGGCTCTTGCCCGAAACATCAATTCTCCAGCCCCTTGGATGCTGCCTGGCCTGCTGTGTTCTCCAGCACCACACTCTCGACTCTCTCTAATGAGAGCAGCCCTATGGTCCTCTGGGACTATGGCAACTTACCTTTACTTAGTGTTTTGTAGCAAGTGAAAGTTGTAAACTCATAAAACTGATTGTCCCACAATAACATTAGCCTGGATAAAGCAACTAACAATCTAATTAAAAATAGTATTTTTTTTAAGCTTATAAAACTCAAAGGGTAGAAATTTGCCTTGTATCACTTCCAGGATACATAGGCTATGACATTTAGTTTCAATACAATCAATGGAATTAATATCAGAGTCTGCAGTGATCTACTATCACCCATTTTACACCAGTGCATGAGATAAACTTTTATCCATAATAAAGAAACAAAGGGTCATAATTTAAGATTATTTTTCCTCTTTGAATTTCTGTTTTCTATTTTAGCAAATGTTCCAATATTGTTGGTTTATCATTTGCAGGGAAAAAAAAACTATTTCTTTATCCAAGATTAAACCACAGATCATGTTTCAGCCTGATTTGTCTATTACAAGATGATGTTTCTTTTTAATATTGTACTGAAGTAATTTACGCAGAAAATGCATGCCTTTCTGGTCTGTCTATTAAGTACAAGGATCGTAATTCTGTCTCCATTTTAAAATTAATTACAAAATGTGTGTTTTTCTACCTGCCTATGAAGTATGGGTTAAATTATTCAACATTGACACATTACAGAGTGTGAAAGGATACATTGACACATTTTAATGCTTTGCTTAGAAATTCCAGGAAACCCTTAAAGAAGTTGCGCATGTACTATTCAGAGTTCATGTAATTAATTTGAAAAAAGTCTTTCTCATTTGTGGTCACAATTAAATGGACAAAAAAACACATTGCTTCGCCAGCTGTGAATGGCACTGGACCAAAATGAGGGAGATCAAGAAAGAGCTATCAATCTTGCATTCATTTCTGTGTCATGACTGGGTCACATTTCCTATGTTGAATCAAATTAAACTACATGTTCTAATCATGCTGCTGCCATTCTGTTAAGTTTCACTGTCACAACTTTACTTCCACCTTCCACTTCTCAGCCTTGACATCTTGCTCTGCTATGACTCTCACAATGTATTTAGTGCATGTCAACCTTTGTCAACAACCTGTTACTTTGCTGATCAATGTACCAGAATTCCACCGACTGAAGTTAGTGAGGGATAACTGGTAGTTACTTGTTCTGGAAAGTCTCAATCTTAAGATATTCAACTTCAGCATCTATTCCCAGTTTATCAAACTGGTATCAACATTCAAATCCATTGAGGTTGGCAGAATGTTATGTTTTCCAATCAGACCACAATTCTTTTTATAACAATGCAATTTTTTTTTAATTTCAGAAGGTATTTAATTCTTTTCATGATAGAGAAGCATGCCAGTGATGAGAATTAACCATATGGCCTAGATTAAGTCTCCCAGTATAGCATCGGTGGGCAGCACGGTGGCACAGTGGTTAGCACTGCTGCCTCACAGCGCCTGAGACCCGGGTTCAATTCCCGACTCAGGCGACTGACTGTGTGGAGTTTGCACATTCTCCCCGTGTCTGTATGGGTTCCCTCCGGGTGCTCCGGTTTCCTCCCACAGTCCAAAGATGTGCGGGTCAGGTGAATTGGCCATGCTAAATTGCCCGTAGTGTTAGGCAAGGGGTAAATGTAGATGTATGGGTGGGTTGCGCTTCGGCGGGTCGGTGTGGACTTGTTGGGCCGAAGGGCCTGTTTCCACACTGTAAGTAATCTAATCTAAAAGCATCCAGTTGTATTTTGAATAACCCCAAATGTTATTCAAATATTCATCATTCTTTGAATTTGTTTAATCATTGTTTTTTTCATGAAATATCTGCTAAATTCACTTTCAAGGAAAGTCTAGTATTGAAAATAGAATGTTATTACATCTCAGAAATGAATGAACATTTTTCAAATACCACACATTTACGTTGACAGTTGTTCTGAAGCATTTAACAACCACTTTTACAGTCTGCAAGAACAATGGGATTATTGCTCAGTGAGAAAGATCATAGAAATGATTCGTGGACCATGGAAAGAAAGAAACTGAATTGAATGAGGCCATTAGGCCTACCTTGTCCCTGCCAACTCTTCAGTAAAGGTGTCAAATGAATCCCCATTCCCCTGTTCTATCTACATGTAAACTTTCCTCATATATCAATTCTATTCTCTTTTCATTGTCACCATTAAATCATCTTCCACAAACTTTGAGGAATTCTCGGTCGGTGTTGTAGGGAGATACATGGGCAAGACCTCCTTCAAAATGCAACTAACACCAATGATGTAAAATTGAATGATGACAAGTTGGCCATCTGTTTTAAAGCTGTCCTGAATTTTTGTTTCCGTTCTCTTTACATCTCCACCATTGCAACATGTCTATAATACAACTGACTTAGATTAGGTCCTAGAATGGGTTTGCAGTAGGGGTAGGGAGTGGCAGCACCTCTCACAGGTGGGTTCATTGCTTTCTTTAGAATGGCACAGCCTGCACTTGTCCTCACCTTGTCCAACTTTTATCTGTGTGCCAAATAGCTGTCAGGTTTGCAACGATGACCATGCCTGGGTAAACAGCTTTGAGTAGTGGTCCTCTTTTCACGACCACCCCCAGAGTATGGAGAAGGAGCTAGAAAGAAATACCCTGAACATTCAGCTTGCTAGCTAGCAGCCTGAAGATGGCAGGGCCTCATCAACAGTGATTGTAAATTAATCTCAAAAAGAAAGTAAAGGTGACACCGGTCACCGCTGATGAATGGAACATACACATTCTCATAGACATGACAGACATGAAGAGAAAATCTGACGTTCTTGTTCACGGGTTAGTTCAGTATAACATCCAGGGATGGCATGGTGGCTCAGTGTGCCTCATAGTGCCAGGGACGCATATTCAATTCAACATTGGATGATTATTTCTATGGGGTTTGAACATTCTCCCTGTGTCGGTGTGGATGCCCGCTGGGAGCTCTGGTTTCCTCCCACAGTGCAAAGATATGCAGGCTAGGTGAATAGGGCATGGAACATGGAGGGATTGGGGTGGGTGGGGGGTGGGATACTCTTTGGACTTGATGGACTGAATGATCTGCCTAAAGACTCTAGGGATTTTATGATTCTAGATTATGCTGTAAGACTTGTTTATCTGACAAGTGTTAGCCCAAGGAAATTAGTGCAGTTTGCATGTTCATTGGGATGTGGCATGGCAAAACAACTTTGTATCTTGCATTTATCACAGCTTTGTCTCTCTTTCTCAAAATGTTTAAGTTCTGAAAAGAGAATAGTGCAAAGCCAGAGTAAGCTTTGCGGTGATGAACCACTTTGTCATTAAAGTTGCCTTACGTTATGTTGACCATAGGTGTTAATGATCATCCGATGGAACTTAAAATCCCTGAGTGGTAACGAGCAAGCAATTCTTATCAGTGCCCTTGTCATAACTAAGGCCTGATGAGGTTAATGATATTTGAGAAGATCTGTAGCTCAGGTTGAGGTTGTGGACGTAGGTTTGCTCGCTGAGCTGGGAGGTTCATTTCCAGATATTTCGTCAGCCTACTGGGTAACATCTTCAGCGGGCCTCAGGCAAAGCAGTGTCCATGATTCCTGCTTTCCATTTATATGTTTGGGTTTTTTTGGGTTGGTGATGGTATTTCCCGTGGTGATGTCATTTCCTGTTCTTTTTCTCCCCTACATCACAGACATCTCGGAAATGACTGCCAGACTACTCAGATTCCTTGGCATCATGGTAGCCCACAAACCCACCAACACACTAAAACAGCGGCTAATGAAAGACCCTATACAGACAAGCAAAACTAATGTCATCTACAAAATACCGTGCAAGAACTGTAACAAACACTACATTGGACAAACAGGCAGAAAACTAGTTATCAGGATACCTGAACACCAACTAACCACAAAACGACATGGCCCTCTCTCATTAGTATCCTTGCATACAGTTAAGGAAGGACACCACATCGACTGGGACAACACATTCATCTTAGGACAAGCCAAACAGAGACACACATGAAAATTCCTAGAAGCATGGCATTCCAACTGGCACTCTATCAACAAACACATTGAGTTAGACCCCAACTACCACCCCCTGAGAAAAAGAAGAGGAAATGTCATCACCATGGAAAATGACATCACCACAGGAAATAACATCACCAATCCAAAGAAAACCCAAACATATAAACAGAAAGCATGAATCATGTTGTAATGGAAAATTAACAAATTTAACATTTACTGTAAAATCTGAAAGAGAATGCTTTTCTAAATTTAATACTGTGCTGAGCTTTGCGAACACTTTGCTGAGTTCTGCAGCTGAGGAGACAGCTTGTCTTTGTTGAACTTTGTAAACATTCAACCTGACCTTGCATGCAGTTTTTGAATTCAGTGAAAAGCTAAGGGAAAAACAGAAGGGCAGTTATGTCCATGGCAAGGGAATGGAAAAATAACAACTCGAGTCTTCCCAGTTCTTGTCTTTGAGAGTGTGATAAGAATGGTATAAGAAGAGTACTGAGTTATGCTCATTGTCCTTGCACAATGTATTTTTGCCAAGTGTACTGGCCCTGCAATGCAGTTCCTTTTTAATAAAGCTCTTTTCTTTGCTCTTGCTAACAGTTGAGTTGAGCCGATTTAATTTCCCTGACAATGTACACTGCTTTGCCTGAGGCCCACTGAAGATGTTACCTAGTAGGGTGACAAAACATCTGGCAATTAACGAGCAAACCTACATCCAGAAGTTAATGATATGTTCCATGTTGACCTGCATTCCTTGATTGCTACTGTACCAAAGTTATGGTGAGCCTGATAGTAAGGGATTCCAGCCCTATACCAAGATTTGCTTGTACTGCTCCCCAGGTGGTGAGCAACATCATCGTCTACTGGGTAAATATCAATGATAGTGGGAGGAAGCTCTCAAATTAGCATTAACTGTCCCCTTAATGGCCTTATTTTGTGGCATCAAGGGAAAGCTGTCCAGAAGCCTTCCTTTCATTGATCTAATCAGGGTTGAGCTTAAGTAGGCGAAGGTCCCATGCCCCCAAACTTCTACCTTATTAAATATCTCTACCACCACCAAACTCACCACACAGGATGGTATTACATCCCACTTGAAACAAAATTCCAACAAAGTTTGCACTTCAAATACATTCATTAGGTTTGGCCTTGGTGCAAACTTGTGCCCTTGTGTCACCAACTTCTCTTTCAGAATGTGATCAAATCATCCTCACATTCTTGGGTACTTAATTGGCATTGACATAAGCATGGACAAGATCATTGTTTGGAATCCATTTAGCAGGATGCTGGGTTCTAGTGTGCTAAGAGGAACCATGTAAAATAATCTCAATTTCATCAGAGATGAATGTGGGCTCAGAGTGAATGAACTTACACTGCTTTACAGACAAGGGTGTGGAACCTAATGGTAGAGGAGGCTCTATTCATTATCACAAAAACTTAATTTCTTATAAAAAGTTACTCACCTGCCAACATTCAGTCAAGACACATCCCCAACATGAAAAGTACTTTAAGACTTGTGTCACCAAATAACTACAGTACAGAAGCAGGACATTCAGCCCATCAAGTCCACGCCAAACTTCTGAAAAGCAGCCCACCCACTCCCCTACAACCCTGTATTTCCCATGACTATCACACACAGTGTGCATGTTATGGGTAATTTAGTATAGTCAATCCACCTGTACCACATATCTTTGGTCTGTAGGAGGAGACCATAGGACCCGGAGGAAACCAATCAGACACGTGGAGAACATGCAAACCCCACATGCACTGTCACCTGAGGGTGCAATTGAACCTGGGTCCCTGGAGCTGTGAGGCAGAAGTGCTAACCACTGAGCCACTGTGCCACCTTGCAGGCACTTTGAATAATGTAATAATGCACTTGATCAGTGGATGGCAATCCCATGGAGCTTTGTCAAGTAAGAGCAGCCGTCGGACATCTCAGACGTTGCTTCCCCTTTCCCCTTCATTTGCTGAGCAATGCCATGTCTAACATGATGTTGTGTCAAGCACTATTTTTGATATACTTGGACATATGGTTTTATGAAAAATACATTGCAAAAATACCATAGCATTGGAAAATACTTTGCAAAGGAATGATATTCACATGATGCTGTTGCTTTTCTCAACTGAAACTTAATTAAGTTAGAAAGGCAAATTTTAAGAATACAGCAGAACCTTGATTATCTGGCATTCTGATTAACCAAATTTTGGATTATCCGAACAAGATCGCAAGGTTCTGATGTTTGACTAACTATGTTATCCGGCATTCGATTAACTGAACAAAATGCTTGTCATTCGGATAATCGAGGTTCCTCTGTATATTCTGGGTGCAAAGGTTCACCAGCCTTTAACATACATCAGGAAACCAAGAATGTACAGCTGTAGATGTTCCATCAATTGGAAAGAAGTTGGCTGCACACATATGAGCTCACAGCTGACTTATATTCAGAATAAGTGTGAGGTGCTACAGTTTGGAAAGGCAAATCAGGGCAGGTCTTATACAGTTAATGGTAAGGCCCTGGGGAGTGTTGTTGAACAAAGAGACCTTGGGCTGCAGGTTCATAGTTCCTTGAAGGTGGAATCACAGGTAGCTAAGATAGTGAAGAAGGTGTTTTGTATGCTTGCCTTTATTGGTCAGTGCATTGAGTATAGGAGTTGAGAGGTCATGTTGCAGCTTTATAGGACCTTGGAATATTGCATGCAATTCTAGTCTCCCTGCTACAGGAAAAACAATTTGAAATTTGAAACAGTTCAGAAACGATTTACAACAATATTGTCAGGGTTGGAGGGTTTGAGCTATCAGGAGAGGCTGAATTGGCTGGGGCTATTTTCCCTGTAGCATCGGAGACTGAGGGGTGACCTTCTTTAAAATCATGAGGGCCACGGGTAGGGTAAATAGACAAAGTCTTTACCTGGGCACGGGGCATCCAAACTAGAGGATGTAGGTTTAAGGTGAGTGGCGAAAGATTTAAAAGGGATCTCAGGGGCTGTTTCACACAGAGGGTGGTACGTGTGTGGAATGAGCTGCCAGAGGAAGTGGTGGAGGCTGGTACAATTACATTTAAAAGACGCTTGGATAGGTATTTGAATAGGAAGAGTTTAGAGGAATATGGACCAAATGCTGGCACATAGGACTAGATTTGTTTAGGATATCTGGTCGGCATGGGCAAGTTAGACCGAAGTGTCTGTTTCCGTGCTATACATCTCTATGACTCTATGCTTCTATGACAAGCACATATTCAGAAATTGTTAGCATTCTATCGAGGTATATGCTCAGGATTCTCTTTAATCACCAACATTCACCTTGTCAACTATTTTCCCATTTGTTTTACTTACTGCTTATACTTGAACAATATACACTTTTAACTTGCAAACGTTCAACCTTCGACAGTGCTAAGATGGTCATTGACATTAGACCTGTCCTCCATAAGAAATATGTTAAAGGTTTTAAAATTCATTTGCTGCAGCCCATTAAGACTGCAAGAAAAAGAAATCAATAAAAAAAAGCATAATTAAGAAGGACACTCACAGTTCCAAATAGTTCATATATAATGTTCCGAGAATGGATTCATTTTCCAGTGCTCATTTAGTTTCATTTAGCAGGTGTTTCTAACTTAATGATTTCTGGTTATAAATGTCATGGAATCTTTTAGAGCCTTTGTCAAGATTTCAATGTCATTGGGTCAACACAGTACAGGATGTTCATAGTTGCTCAAAATTGGAATTGGAGGCAACTCGAGGGGCGAAGGAGGCATGTGGTTGCTCTCTGTCACTGTCCTCCCTCTGGACAAAGATCCCATGGGAATTATTGACCCACTGCTCGGAGCTGAGCAGCCAATTCACATCCCACATGCAGAACATTTTCAGAACCTGTTAGCATTTTTGAAGCATCAGATTGACTTTCAGCTCCATGCAAAACTTGCGCCCACACCTCCTCCCTTACTTCTCTCCAAGGCCCCAAGGGATCCTTCCATATCTGCCACATATTCACCTGCACCTCCACACACATCACCTGTTGCATCCGCTGCACCCGATGTGGCTGCCTCTATATTGGGGAGACAGGCCACCTACTTGCGGAACGTTTCAAAGAACACCTCTGGGACACCTGGGTCAACCAACCCAATCACCCCGTGGCTTAACACTTTAACTCCCCCTCCCACTCCACCAAGGACATGCAGGTCCTTGGACTCCTCCATCGCCAGACCATAACAACACGACGGTTGGAGAAAGAGCGCCTCATCTTCCGCCTGGGAACCCTCCAACCACAAGGGATGAACTCAGATTTCTCCAGTTTCATTTCCCCTCCCCCCACCTTGTCTCAATCAAATCCCTTGAACTCAGCACTGCCTTTCTAACCTGCAATCTTTTTCCTGATCTCTCCGCCCCCACCCCACTCCAGCCTATCATCCTCACCTTGACCTCCTTCCACCTATCGCATTCTCCATCACCCCTCTCCCAAGTCCCTCCTCCCTACCTTTTATCTTAGCCTGCTGGACACACTTTCCTCATTCCTAAAGAAGGGCTTATGCCCGAAACGTTGAATCTCCTGCTCCTTGGATGCTGCCTGACCTGCTGCGCTTTTCCAGCAACACATTTTCAGCTTTCAGCTCCATGAGTCCAGAGTCTTCATTTCCTTGGAGGGCTCTTCACGTGGCAGCATTGGAGTCTACTGTCAGACCTTCAGAACCACAAGATGGTGAGATAGCCAGTTTCTTGGCTATAGTGAAGCCTGGCAATGGATTACGCACACATTGATAGCATTAACCTCCACATTTATAGCATTAGCCTCCACATCGATAGCATTAACCTCCACATTGATAGCATTAACAGCTATGTCTTTTTTTCAGCTATAAATTCTGTGCAGTCATCAAAGAGCATCTCCTTTTAAATGCACCTTGATGCCCTCCTTTCTGCCTTAGAAGTAGCCACCTGTCTCTCTCTGAATGGCCATTTTGAATTACAGCTCCATCTACCATCCTATAAGATAAGTCTGGAGAATAAACTGCAGAAGAAAGTAGAGTAGATATCCATAAAAGATGTTGACCCCACTTATGTTCCACTGTTAGAAAATGCTGCCCATAAGAGCCGCCCACTTACTGTTACTCCAATAGGGCTGTGCTTGATGACAATACCACCAAAGGGGGTGCACTCACTGTAAGTGTCACTGCTAGCAATGCTAAGTGGAGCTTCCTGCATTTAATTGTGGAGTCAACTTAAGATTCTAATACTTCAACAACTCTCAAGACACGTTAACAACATAACTTACTGTCTCTGAATGTACCAGGCATTTACCCGATTAAATATTAAATCATTGAACCTGGAACTCAGCCTTCTTTTAGCCAGAGCTAAAATGGTGATTCTAACAGCAGGTGTCACTGCTTCTTAGGGGCATTAGAGAATTGAAGTCTGATCTGACAGGGTGAGGAGGGGGGAATCATCTCCCTTCTCCTTAACGCATTGTACTACAAATATTAAATGGGTGGCTCAGTGGTTAGCACTGCTGTCTTATAGAACCAAGGACTCGGGTTCAATTCCACCCTTGGGTGACTATGTGGAGTTTGTACACACTCCCTCTGTCTGCGTGGGTTTTCTCTGGGTCTCCAGTTTTCTCCATCCAAACATATGGAGATTAGGTCAATTGGCCATGCTAAATTACCCATAGTGTTCAGAGAGGTGTAGGTTAGGTTCATTAGTCAGGGGTAAAGGTAGAGTAATAGGGTGGAGGAATGGGCCTGGCTCTTCAGAGGGTCAGTGTGGACTTGTTGGGCTGATTGGCCTGTTTCTGCACCGTAGTGATTCTATGATAAAGTTATTTTGTGTGTGTTATTGATGTTGCATTCCTTATTACGTTTTTCCCTCAGTGCTAATTTTAATAACATTTCTCTTTCTTACTCTCAAGAAAATCTCTCAAGAAAGTGATGCCTTCATTTTCTGGCTAACTACATTTGAACTCTCAAGGGATAACAGCAGCAGTTAAATTCATGGCACCACAGTTGACTCTGCTGCAGAACGAGGGAGAGATAAGCATAGAAATGCCTTAATTATAGGTGATTCAATAGTAAGGGGAACAGATAGGTGTTTCTTTGGTGGAAACAGACCAGGATGATGTGTTGCCTCCCTGGTGCTAGGCTCCCAGAAGTCTCGGAACGGTTGCAGGACATTCTGAAGGGGGAGGGCAAACAGCAGTGGTCGTGTTATACATTGGTAATAAAGACATCAGTTAAAAAAGGGGATAAGGTCTCAAAAGTAGAATATAGCAATCTAGGAAGAAAGTTGAAATGTACGACTTTAAAGGTAGCTATCTCAGGATTATTACCAGCGCCACAACGTAGTCAGAGTCGAAACAGCAGGAAACATAGGATTAACATGTGGCTGAGAAGATGGTGTGAGGGGGAGGGTTTCAGATTTGTGGAGCATTGGGACCAGTTCTGGGGGAGGTGGGGTCCATACAAACTTGACAGGTTATATCTGGGCAGCACCAGGACTGATGTCTTGGGGGTATATTTGGTCAAGTGGTTGGGGAGGATTTAAACTAGTGTGGTAGGGGGATGGGAACCAGAGGAGTAGGGCAGTAGAAGAAATTGAGGGAGAGGTAGAAACCAAGGCAAACATGACTAAGAACAAGAATAGGTAGGGAAACACAAGGAATGAGAATTCCAAAGCTTTTTATACATGTATAAAAAGCAAGAAGGTAGCCAGGGAAAGGGCCGGCCTACTCAAGGACAAAGGATTGAATTTACATGTGAAGCCAGAAGAGGTAGGTGAGATCCTGAATGAATGCCTTGTGTTGATATGCACCAAAGAGAAAGAATTGGTGGAGGATGATCTCAGGGAAGTGAGTGTTGAGTTTCTGAGCTGAGTTGCTATTAAAAAGGAAAAAGTGTTGCCTGTCTTAAAAATCATTAATATAGATAGGTCCCCGGGTACTGATGGAATCTATCCCAGAATATTGAGGGAGGCAAGACAACAAATTGCTGGGGCATTGACAGTCATGTTTGTATCTTCTTTAGCCACAGGTGAGTTCCCAGGGGACTGGAGAATAGTGAATGTTGTCCCATTGTTTAAGAAGGATAGTACAAATATTCCTGGAAATTACAGACCTGTGAGTCTCACATCGGTGGTCGGAAAATTATTGGAAAGGATTCTCAAGGACAAGATCTGTACACATTTAGAAGCAAATGAGCTTATTTGCAATGGACAGCATGGTTCTTGTGCGGGGGCCATCATGCCTCACTGACATGATTGAGTTTTTTGAGGAGGTGATGAAAGTGATTGATGAGGGAAAAGCGGTTGGTGATGTCTACATGGATTTCACTAAAATCTTTGACAAGGTCCCTCATGGCATACCGATCCAAAAGGGGAAGTCACGTGGTATCAGGGGATGAGCTGGCAAGATGGATACAGAACTGGTTTAGTCATAGGAGACAGAGGGTAATGGTGGAAGGATGCTTTTTGGAATGGAGGGCTGTGACTAGTAGTGTTCCACAGGGATCAGTGCTGGGACCTCTGCTGTTCGTGATCTATATCAAGGTTTTGGAAGAAAATATAGCTGGTCAAATTAGTAAGTTTGCAGATGAGACAAAGATTGGTGGAGTTGTGGATAGCGAGGAGGATTGTCAAAGGATACAGCAGGAGATAGATCAGTTGGAGGCATGGGCAGAAAAATGGCAGATGGAGTTTAATCCAGACAAATGTGAAGTGATGCATTTTGGAAGGTCAAGTACAGGTGGAAATTAAACAGTGAATGGCAGAACCCTTAGGAGTGTTGATATGCAGAGGGATCTGGGTGTGCGGATCCACAGATCACTGAAGGTGGTAGCACAGGTAAATAAGGTAGTGAAAAAGGCCTATGGTATGCTTGCCTTCATTTGGCAGGGACTTTGATTATAAGGATAGACAAGTTTTGCTGCAGCTTTATAGAACTTTAATTAGGCCACAATTGGAATATTGCGTACAGTTCTAGTCACCACATCACCAGAGGGATGTGGATGCTTTGGAGATGGTACAGAAAGGGTTTACCAGGATGTTGTCTGGTATGAAGAAAGGTTGAATAGACTGGGTTTATTTTCACTGGAACGCAAGAGGTATCGGGATGACCTGATAGAAGTATATAAAGTTGTGACTGGCCTGGATATGGTGGAGGGGTCAATTACTAGGGGAGCACAGGTTCAAGGTGCGAGAGGGAGAAGTTTAAAAGGGATGTACTAGGCAAGTTTTGTACACAAAGGGTGGTGGGTGCCTGGAATGCACTGCCAGAGTAGGTGATAGCAGCAAACACAATCACAGTATTTAAGAAGCAGGTAGGTGAATATATGAATATTAAGGGAACAGAGGGATAATGATTCTGTAAGTGAGGACAGTTTTAGCATGGAAGGGACAAATGTGGTGACACAGGCTTGGAGGGCTGAAGGGCCTGTTCCTGTGCTGTATTGTTCTTCGTTCTTTGTATCTGACACTAGTCAAGCTTGCACAGAGCCAGCTCCTAGAGTTAACAGTACCCTGACACTTCTGTTTATTTTTAAAAATTTTTTTCTTATTTCCCCTCACTACCGCCTAACTGCGGTAGTGCTTTTTTTTTTCCTTAGCACCCATGGTGTGTGTGTGCAGGTTTGAGACACAGTGAGAGACACAAGGTGTACGAATCTTTATTCAGACACTTCTGTTTATGTCTATCAGCCAGGGCTCCCTGATTGGACCAGGATAACAAGCCCTAATCAGGCCACTTAATTTCTATGAGATGGTATGCAGTATTTAACTCACCACCACATCTCTTCTAAGCATGCCCACCTTGAAGAAGTTCTGCTACTCTCTCTGGCAGGTTTTTTTTTAGCTTTTTACTGCCCATCATCATTAATTCTGCTGTTGCATTTGGTGTTTGAAAAGTTATTTGCTAAAACTCACTTCCACGGCCACATTACATTCCTCAGTGACTGCCTCCAGCTTGGACTCACCCCATGTGGATTCCATCTCAAGTTTTATTTTTCATGCTTTGAATCCACCCAAGATCATAGATATCTCTATGATGTTCAATGTTCCACAGACAGCTATTGTCACTGCATGCTGAGATCCACATTCAGTGCCATGCATTGTCAAATGCAAGCTCTTGAACTCGTTCTTAAACAGCACAGCATCACTGGCTCAGAACTGCACTGATCCCCAGTTCCACTTCATCCCCCTCTCAGTCGATGTGCAAAAGAATTCTGAGGAACAGTCACTGGACCCAAAATGTTAACTCTGATTTCTCTTCACACATACTGCCAGGCCTGCTGAGATTTTTCAGAAATTTCAGTTCAAGTTTCTGATTTCCAGCATCCGCAGTTCTTTCAGATGTATTTTCTATGATGTCCACCTGACTGACCTCATTCCAATCATTACAGTGTTAAATGCTCACCATTGACTTCAGTACTGGCAATAAGAGTAGTTTTAAAGATACATGTTAGGTTTGTTTTGTAGTGAGACACATGTAAAAATGCATCAATTTTGAGAAGTTTCTTCTTTTCTCTCAAATGTCTACTCAAGCTCATTTGTATTTCTGTAAACACAAAATCTGTCAAGAAACACATCTACTACTTCTTTTTATCAGTTTTTTTCATAGATTTGCTTTGAAAATGATTACTTTGATATTGAAGAATCCTACATTGGTTAATTAATACAGCTAAAGATGAATTTATGACAAAAATCAAAAATTTCTGGTCACAAGCCAATCTACTGCCTGTGGATAATGCAATCCCAATGACTTGAAAAACACACACTAGCCTTTGCAAGTTATACTGATGTAAAATGGTTAATATACAAGCAACCGCTCCCCTCCACTCCCCCCCCCCCCACCCCCCCCCCCCGTATCCGCGGAATTGTTTTCTGTGGTTTCAGTTACCTGCGGTTTACCTCAGCCCAAACATATTATAGGGAACTTTCCGGAACCAGGGATGGTGGGCTGCCGCGAAGGTAAATTTCCCATTGAAGTGAATGGGTTCGCTCCTATCCGTGGATTTGGGGTTCTGCAATAAGTCTTGGAACATATCCCCTGCCGGTACGGAGGGACAACTGTATCTGGAAATTTTTTAAAAATTCATTTGAAAACATTTTACAGATAACATTTTACAATATATTATTTGTGTCCATGTGTTCAATTAAAACACTTTAATTTATCTTCCAGTGAGGCCTGAAATCAATCATAATGAGCGGAAGCCCATGGCCCAATCCCAACGCTGTTTAATTCAATCTGAAGGTTTGCCTGGATTTGTAGCAGATTCATCTGATGTGATGTTTTCTAAACAAACATGAAAGATTGTGGGACCTTTTTGGCACTGAATTTCAATTTGTGTTTAAAATTTCCGGAATTTGGTTAAAATGTGCTAAAGAAAAGCAATGCTACTGTATGTGCACCACCTCACAGTGATTGAATGAAGTTTAATTTCTGCATAGAAATTAAACTTCATTCAATCACCAACACCTCGAGAATTGTAGAATCAAACTTGTTAGTCATGGGACAGAATGAAAAAGTATACAGAAAAGAGGTGGGGTCAAAATCAGATTCATTGAGACAAGCTGTCTTGTTATTGAGTTGGACTGAAAACTTGTTATTATTTACTGCCTTGAGATAAGTTTAAGATTTTGTGTACAGGAGCAGACATTTTAAGAAGAGGTTCAGTTTTCAGAATCATACTTTTTGACTGACACAGATAGAAAATAATAATAATTACAAATCAAGGTGCATACTGTTAAATTAAGTATCTAATGCAGTGTACTCTTGCCAAAAGTGTTTTATGAGCAACTTTAATGAAGGTGCTGGCTGTACATACTAAAATACTGTTTAGTTACTGTGGTGAGTCAGCTGGTAGCTCAGGATAGGACATTGTTTCTTGGATATCAGAAACCGATGTAGAAGATGCACGATCAAAATCATGGGTGGATTCCTCCCAGCCCTTGAATGATGTGGTCATTGCCACCTCTATTAGGAAAATTGGATCAATCAGCAGAAATTAGATTTTCAATGCCAAGAAGAAAAAGTCTGATTCTCCAATGAAGTGTTGATTGTTGAGGTGAGAATCTTGCTAGTGAGTGAGGAGAGGCCTACTTGCACCTATTGAATGAACGACCAACCTCTGAACCCTCTCTCACCCTTATTTACAATATACTTCAAAGCTATACTTTGCAACACACTGTCACAATTCATAATGCTACTGCCAGGACCCTGTGCCTGAAGGGACAGGCTCCCAATTCAAGGCTTGGAACACAGTGCGTTGCAGTGCTCCTTGCTTGCTCTCTTTGGATTCATTCAATTCGTACTTACTTGGAATGCTCACAATCCCTAAACAAGGGCTTTTTGTGCTTGCGCCCCCCCCCCCCCCCCTCAGCCAGAGGCTGTCTGATCAAATCACTGGGGCTTGGAGGTGGTGAATCATGGTTAGTTTTAGGGGGTCAGCTCAGTGAATGTCGGGAAGCTTGGGAATTTAATTGTGGGAATGCTGGAACGTAGAGGAGATAATAATTGTGAGGGGCAGAGGAGCTCAACATATAAGCGGGGAGACAATAACATAGGAGAGCACAGGGTATCTCCCTCGGGGTGGAAGATAGGTGGAGGGCAATGATAGTCAGAATCACTTGTCTTTGACACAGAGTCAGTGCAGTACAATGCTTGCCATGACCACTATGGAGGGCTAGTGCAACGGGGGTAATGTTTGTAATGGAAGTTGCAATTCAAAGAGGTGTGTGGGAACATGTGAGGCTCACCCCTGATGGGCTTAACAAAGATCGCAAGAAATAAGGAATGTATGGGACAGCACGGCAGCTCAGTGGTTAGCATTGCTGCTTACAGTGCCAGGGACATAGGTTTGATTCCAGCCTCAGGAGTGGAGTTTGCATGTCTCCCTATGTCTTTGTGAGTTTCCTTCGGGTGCTCTGGTTTCCTCACACAGTCCAGGTTAGGTGGATTGGCCATACTAAACTGCTCACAGTGTCCAGGGATGTGTGGGTTAGGAGGATTAGCCATGGGAAATGCAGGGTTACAGAGATAGGGTCTGTAGGTGGGATGTTGTTCGGAGCATCCTATGACAAGGAGGTCTCTTAATGACCAGGCGGAGCCTATGACTCACTGTGCCAAATGTGACTTGTGTTGCCTTCTGTACTCATGGGAATTATAAATGACCACTGGAAATGGAAAATGTTTATGACCACCAAATTGACAGGGCAAGTCTTTGTACCCCTGTCTCAGCTCACGGGCTCTACCTGTCAGATTCTTCAAAGAGCAATTGAGTAAATCAGGCACTTTCACAGCAAAGGTTGAAGTCATTCATGATCAGAACTCATGCAAGTGAAATGCTGGCAGTGTCCAACTGTCTGAGATACAAATCCTGGTCATTGATAATCTTGACCATGTCATTGGTCATTGCAGATTGAAGACAGGTAGCCCTGTGAAGCAGAAGTAATCCCAGGTAACCTTAAAAATAGCACCTACAGTCAGCAAATCCAAAACCTCATGGACTACTCAAGGGTTATGGAGCTTATTTCCTCTCGCATGGTCTTTGTCAACATGCTCTTTTATGGAATGCTGCCTTTCTTGAGTGATATGGTGGTAGGAGGGTTCAGTATCAGTCATCATAAAGAACTTATGTGTTTGCATGGCGTGACTAGTGCTACATTCGTAGAATAAGGTCACTATGACAAAGGTCCATGTGGAGATGTTCCATGGCCCTCCTTGTCACAGTTATCCATGTCCCACTAATTGGAGGAATATGTTAACCCATAATTTGCGTGTGATGCGAATGCTGACTGTCCACAATACTAAGGACCTGTTTTATTTCTTGTAGCCCCCACAAACCTTCATTGACAGAGTGACCAATTGATCAGACCACAGTAAGAGTAATTCTCACTGTTGCTGAGGTGCATCAAAGATAAAGAGAAATGGAGCAACCACAGTAAGCCTGGTACCAGCAGCAATCTCCAGCAGCCGCTAAGCAGCCTCCACATGACGACTTTGTATTTGCATGTCCCCTCAGGATGCACAGGAGGAGCAGGAGATCCAGAGGCTATCATCCACAATTCCATTTTCTCCAGATATGTGAGGCACAGTGCTGGCATAGACTGGGGATGTCTCAGAACACTGTCACAGAACTTGTCAGCTGCTGGTGTGGGCTCGGGGACATGAAGCAGTGGATGGCTGTCCAATCCTGGTGGCTGTCAGCTGCACTAAGGTTTCATGCAACTGGTTACTTCCACCGTGGATTTCAAACCACCGACCCACAGGCACATCAAGGCTTTCACGAATGTGATTTGTGATATATCACACTGCTTCATTTTATTTCATTTCCTCATGGCGAGGTCAGTGCTGCTGCCTGGGTTGGAGGCTTTGCCAACATAGCTGCCTTCCCTCAGTTGCAGGACACTAAAGACTCAATACACATCACATCGACACATAGCTGTGTTCATGAACAGCAAAGGATTCCAGGAAAAAGGTGACGAGTGCAATTCTGGTCTCCTTCCTATCGAAAGAATGTTGGGAAACTTGAAAGGGTTCAAAAAAGATTTACAAGGATGTTGCCAGGGTTGGATGATTTGAGCTATAAGGAGAGGCTGAATAGACTGGGGCTATTTTTCCTGCAGCCTTGGAGGCTATAGGGTGATCATATAGAGGTTTATAAAATTGTGAGGGGCATGGATAGGATGAATAGACAAGGTCTTTTCCCTGGGGTGGGGGAGACCAGAACTAGAGGGCATAGGTTTAGGGTTAGAGGGGAAAGATACAAAAGGGACCTAAGGGCAACTTTTTCATACAAAGGGTGGTGCATGTATGGAATGAGCTGCCACAGGAAGAGATGGAGGCTGGTACAATTATAGCATTTAAAAGGCATATGGATGGGTATATGAATAGGAAGGGTTGAGAGGGATATGCGCCAAGTGCTTGCAAACGGGATTAGATCAAGTTAGGATATCCGGTTGGCATGGAAAATTTATATTGAAAGGTCTGTTTCCATGCTATAGATCTCTATGACACCATGACTCTATGACTGCAGATAGAGTCATAGAGATATACAGCCCAAAAACAGACCCTTCAGTCCAACTCCAACTCGACTTCATCACACAACCCCCTGAATGAAGGTGAGCACAGATAATTGCAGCACATACTTCAACCTGGGTCACAGTGAAGCAGATGATAGGCCTCTTGTAGATAAGGTTCCAATGCTTGAGATGGTCTCGGGGCATGTCTTTCTGCACACTGTGTACAGGATGTAACATATCTAAAGGACAACAGCTGCAGATATATGGGAACACCACCACCTACAAGTTCCCCTCCAAGTCACTCACCATCTGAAATTGGAAATATATTGCCGTTCCTTCACTGTCACTAGGTCAATATCTTGGAGATCCCTCCCAAATGGCATTGTGGGACAATCTACAGCAGATTCAAGATGGCAGCTCGTTGCCACCTTCTCAAGAGTAACTAGAGATGGGTAATAAAGGCTGGCCAACCATTGATGCTCACATCCTACAAAATGAATTTTTAAAAAATCTGACCATGCTGTGTTCTCCCCATCTGAAGTTGGCAAAAAAGGGATGTGATGGAGACTGAAGAGTTGGGAGAGCAGCAGCAGCCTTTCACAGGCAAGATGAGTGGAGGAATGTCACTTTCTGCGTGATAGAGGGCAGCAATGTCGGCGCTAGAAGCCAGATAATACTTAACTGACACTCAATTCCAGTCAGTGTGTGCTGGGGTTAGTAATCATTCATCGACTAGAAATCTGTTGTTTCTTGGAAGTGAAAAAAATCCCCATCTGTTGCTGAAGGCAAACACAGCTTCTGTTTGTTTTCTTTTCCTTCACATTTTCTGTTGCTGAATATAATGTGCTCTGCAGAGCATTTTTTGTGGTTTCCCCTCCCACTACATTTTTAAAATATTCATTCACAAGATAAGGACATCGCTATCTAGGCTAGCATTTGTTGCTCATCCCTAATTACCAAGAGGGCAGTTGAGAGTCAACCAGATTGCTGTGGATCCGGGGTCACATGTAGGCCTGACCGGGTAAGGATGGCAGTTTCCTTCCCCAAAAGATATTAGTGAACCAGATGGGTTTTTACAACAACTGACAATGGATTCATGGTCAGTGAAGGGGAGAGCAACCTCTGACTTTTAAAATGGCACTGGTACCAGGGATCCCAAGAGATCCTGGTAGTGGTGAGTATTTCTGCCTATTGCAAGAAGGAAGAGAGGATAAGCAGAGGTGTGAAAAGTCTCACCAGGGCCCACTGAGAAATCTCTCCATAAAACTTGACAAAATTGATACTTTCTGGTTAAGTTCAAACCCATATTAGCATAAAGGTGAATGATTATAGCAGCTTCTGGTTGCTTTTTATTCAACCCAGTTTTGTTATTGCTGAACAAAAAAAACAGAGTTTTTCAACCATTTGAAGACTTTTCAGAATTGTCCCATATTGAGCAATGGGCATCAGGGAAATAAAGGAATGGCATATCTACAGGAAGCTTTTGATGGCAACTGGTCATCAGGGTGACACACAGAAAGTAATCTCTATAGTAGTTGCTACCTAGAATATTTGGAAGCAAACCTGTCTCTAACAAGACAGACCAACCACCAGACAGTCTGTTCTATGATCTGAATTATAAGGACACTTGATGAACTCTTGTTCTCCTAGGATAAAAAGCTCATAGTTTCCATCTCAAATTCTTACAGATCCCTTGGTCTGCCATGTCAAAGTTACAAATGTATCAATTCGGGTTTATAGTCAAAGCGTGATGACCTTGAGATCAGCGTTTGTTGAATGCATTCAATGTACTCGGCATTCATCTCTTACCCTGCCAACAAGTTGAACTGTTGATTCTAAGTAAGGAGATGAATTCTAATATTCAGACTTGACCAGCCTGTTACAGCTTGGTGCTGAAAGGGCAGCTTAATTTCCATGGCTGCCATTACAAATCATAGTATAACTTCATAAGAGGCAATCTCTACTATGCAGTCACAGACTATTTTACAATTAAATATGTCACTTTGAGTGACCCTCACACATTTATTATACGTTATTAGCTCAAATGGAACTGTTCAATTAGGTCTGCACTTTATAGAACTTCTGTTGCTTCTGCACTGAATTGAAAGTAGGTACATATCCCTTTATCAGGGACATATGACATTGAGAGAGTATGGATTAGCAATTTGTATGATAAAATTCTTCAGTGATTTAGGTAGTGTAAAAAAAATGAATTAGGAAACAAAACAGAATCAGTACAGAAAAAAGACACAATTATCACAAATTAAAGAAAGTGTTCAATTGTTATTTGAACAGTGACATCAGTATGACTCAAATTAAGGAACTGCATTACTATAGAAGGAGTTGTCTACAGACACTCTACTCATTACCATATGGTGGGAGTCTTGCATAAATGGATATGGTCAGATGACTATGGCCTCTGGGATGTTACAGATATATTGGTATTTTTTCATGATGAAAACTCTAAATGTGAAAGTCAAGTCTAAAACTAACCGGACTCTGAAATTTGCAAACTGCAGAGCTGGAACAGGCAGTGTTCAAGAAGCCTTGGACAACCAACTTTCCATCCAATCCTGACAGGCCTGGAACTGCCTCGCCAAGTCATACAGTAAAAAAGTCACACAGCACGGAAACAGACCCTTCAATCCAACCAGTTCACACCAACCATGTTCCCAAACTAAACTAGTCCCACCTGCCTGCACTTGGCCCATATCCTTCCAAACCTTTTCTTTTCACGAACTTATCCAAATGTCTTTTAAATATTGTAATCGTCCTTGCATCCACCACCTTCTCTGGCATTCTCTGGTTAAAGTATGTATTGTCCCTCATGGCCACATTGTTTCAGAATGAACTACAGTGCAGCAGCCTCTTCGTCCTGCTTCTGCCACAACGAACCCTTTCACCACCAGAATGGTCAGATCAATGGCCTCATCACCTCTGTCACCCAACTTTGGAAAATGCTACAAACATCCCCATATTCAAAACACAGAGACCCCTATGCATTCTTTAACCACAAATATCACACAGGGCCCTGTATGGGCTGGACAATATATTGTTGAGCGCAGCTGTCCATTCTGCTTTCTCCAGTCCTCAGAATGTAAGGGGAGGCACTTTGGTGGACATAAAGAAGGCAGTTCTGACCGTAATAGGTTTCAGTGGAGGGAACCTCTGAAAAGATTAAATAAATGCAGACATGGAAAGGACAGCACCCAACTGCATTTGTCAAGCACCTGTGGACACACTTCACAGGAGTCATTGGCAACATGAACAGAGCCCTACTAACAATACTGTGTTAATAGCACCACAAAGACCCAAACCCTTATTTCACATGTTACCAAAGCAACGAAGAAGGCGTGTGAGAATTTCCACTCAATCGATGATGCTCACAGTGAGGCTTGGATATTTTGAATGATGAACTGGGTCTGGGAGAAAGAGGTTCAGGAGTTACAGCACCCAAAACAGACCAAGGGATGCAAGATAAATCAGGTGAAGGTGGGAAGTTTGCAGACCTCATCCCCACTTCCCCAAACCCACTGTAATCTAACCCCATAGACCATGCAGCAGAACGAATGGAGTGACAGAAATAGGGGAGTCTATTACAGGAGTCATCCACTCTCATACACCCCACCCACTGGGACAGGCAGAGACTTTCCCTTCGACTGCAGCGACCACTGGGAAAACGTTATAATTGTGAGCGTACAGGCCACTTTGTCAGAGACTGTAAGGCACCCCATCAACAAGCACCACCATAGGAACAAGAACAGAGAGTCCTGAACCTTGTAGCTGGAGGCACCGATAAGGAAAGCTGCAGTAAATTTAACAAGGGAGATAATACTCTCCAGGCCATGTATTGTCAATTAAATACACAGCCTAGAATGTGACGGTGCCCAGCCTCTGCACACTGGGTGTGTGATACCATATGGGATGGCGTAGGTGAGGTAGGAGGCCACTCCTATTGGACACAGGGGTATCCTGTGATTTAGATACTACTCATCTGTAATTTCAATAATACATGGCACACCTGTAGGAAGATCGTCCAGAGCAGTTTGATATGGCACCTACAAAAGAGAGAGACACTATTTAGAATTTAAATTGGGCAATGTGATTTTTAGAATTAGAATTCCTGCAGTGTGGAAACAGTCCCTTCGGTCCAACTGACTTTCCGAAGAGTAAATCACCCAGACTCATTTCTCTACCATATATTTACTCCTGACTTACACACCCAATCTGCACTTTGCCGGACACTATGGGCAATTTGGCATGGCCAATTCACCTAACCTGCACATCTTTGGATTGTGGGAGGAAACCGGAGTACTCGGAGGAAACCCACACAGACATGGGGAAAATGTGCAAACTCCCCACAGACAGTCGCCTGAGGGTGGAATCGAACCTGGGTCCCTGGCCCTGTGAGGCAGCAGCGCTAACCACTGAACCATCATGCCACCCCAGCAGTGTCACCACCCAGCCGTGCTAGTGGGTCTCCACTAGGGGCAGAACACATCCCAGGCTTGGGCCTTATGTGGAGGTGTCATTTGTTGTTTGACCCAGCAAGCTGTTGCTTTTGGCAGATGCCCAAACCGATAGGCTCAGCAGCCGTTGCTGAAAGTTTGTGATTTTGAATAAGCCTGCTGGACCATAACCTGGTCTCATGTGACTTCTGACTTTGTCCACTCCAGTCCAACACCAGCACCTCCACATCAGTGTAAGTTTGCTTTGATGTTCCTGAACTAGCAGGATACATGTGTTTGCTCCAGGGCTTCCACAACTCCCGCTCTATCTTTCCCCAGAGATTGGCTGAAGGGTGGAAACACTTTTCTGATTGGACTGCTTAATACAATATGCAAATGACCTCCTCTTGCAGACTGGGAGAAAGTGAGGACTGCAGATGCTGGAAATCAGAGTGTCATCAGGAAGAGCTCATGCCTGAAACGTTGACTCTCCTGATCCTCTGATTCTACCTGACCGCATCTCCACTTTTTGACTCCTTTTGCAGACTGTCATGAAAACCAAACATTTAGAATTACTGAACGAACTATTAACCCTACTCAACAATCTAAGATTAAAGGTCAACGCAAAGAAGGCACAAATTATGAGGCCCCAGGTCTCACACATGGGAACTGCGATACCGCAGACAATACTTGAGAAAGAAACGAAATGTATTGAGACCAAATCTCATTTGTCCCTCCCAAGAGATGTTAGCTCCCTGCGTGCGTTTCTGGGTTATTGGGATACTACCAAAATCACATTGGTGGATTTACCGAGGTGAAGGGACCCTGAGGGGGTAGTGACCACAATATGATCAAACTCAATCTGCAGTTTGAGAGGAAGAAGCCAGAATCAGATGTAACAGTATTGCAAGTGAGTGAAAGGTAACTAGAAAAAATTGAAAGAGGAGCTGGCCAGAGTCGTTTGGAAGGGGAGTTGAGCAGGGAAGATGGTGGAATAGCAATGGTAGGAGTTTCTGGGTGTATTCGGGAGGCACAGCAGAAATTCACCTCAAGGGAGAAGAAACATACTCAGGGGAGGACAAGGCAACCATGGCTGGCAAGGGAAGACAGAGACGGCATAAAAGCAAAAGAGAAAGCATACAACCTGGTGAAGATTAGTGGGAAGCCAGAGGTGCTGGAGGTTGAGGGGGGGGGGGGGGGTTGGAGGGAAGCGGAGTAAGCCTTTTAAAAAACAGCAAACGATAACAAGAAAAGCAATAAGTGGGGAAGAAGATGAAATATCATGGTAAGTTAACTGGTAATGTAAAAGAAGATTACAAGAACCTTTTTAGATATATGAAGGGTAAGTGAGAGGCAAGAATGAACACAGTACCACTTAAACTGAATAGGTATTTTCCAGCAGTTTTCACAGTGAAACACACCAGCAGCATACCAGAATTTCAAGAGAGTCAAGGCACAGAAATGCATTCAGTGGCCATCACTAATGCGAAGGTGCTGGGGAAGCTGAAGATTGAAGGTAAGATAGATCACCTGGACTAGATGATCTGTACCCCAGGGTTCTGAAGGAGATGGATGAGGAGATTGTATAGACATTGGAGGTGATCTTTCAGGAATCACTGGAGTAAGGGAACATCCTAGTAGACTGGGAAATGGCTGATGTAGCACCCCTGGTTAACAAGCAAGGGAAGCAGAAGTCAGAAAGTTATATACTCGTTTTCCTGACCTTGCTCTTTGGTAAGATTTAGAGTCCATTATGAAAGATGAGATTGTAGAGTACTTGGAAGTGTCTGGTAAAATTGGGCTGTGTCAGTACAGCTTCATCAATGGGAGCTCATGTCTGAAAGATTTGTTAGAATTCTTTGCAGAGGGAATGAGCAAGTTATACAAAGGCAGACAAGTAGACAAGATCTCTTTGTATTTGCAGAAGGTCTTTGTCACATAGCAGATTGTTAAATTAGGTAAAAGCCCATTGTGTTAGGAGCAAGGTACTGGATGACTGGCAGTAGGCAGAGAGTGGGGATAAAGGGGTCTTTTTCAGGATGGTAGGCAGATGTTAGGCAGAACTAGTGGAGTTCTGCAAGGTCAGCATTGGGACCACAACTATTCATGTTAAACATTATCAAACTGGACAAAGGAACTAAGGGGATTGTTGATGAGTTTGCAGATGACACAATGACAGATTGTGGGGCAGGTAGTATTGAGGAAGCATGGAGGCTGCAGAAGAACTTGGAGGCTAGGAGAGTGGACAAAGAAGTGGCAGATAGAACACAATGTGGGAAAGTGTGAGGTTGTGCACTTTGATAAGACGAATAGAGGCATAGCATAGTTTCAAAATGGGGAAAGGCTTTGGAAATCTGAAGGGAGTTGGGAATCAGAGTTGAGAATTCTCTTACATTTGACATTCCAGTTCAGTTTGTAGTTAGGAAGGCAAATGCAATGCAAGCCTTTCAAAAGGACAACAAACAGATCAGGAGAATTTGGAACCAGACCAAAATTCATGATTTTTGAATAAGAACAAGGTTTGGGAGGAACCAATTCTTTAAGAACAAAATTAAACAGGGGAGGCAAACATTTGTTTACGGATCATGGGTTGCCTGTATATTGGTGTGGAGTACTGTGTGGACGGTAATCCATACTGGTGCTAAATAAAATAATGACAGATGCAACCTTGACCTTTTTCAGGAGTCGAGTGATGTGCAGCAGACAGTCCTTCTAGTTTTCATGTATTTCATCATCAGAAGGCCAGTCAAACCAGGACAGAACTATCTTAACATATGTAGCTCTAGCCTGCTACAGCAGCTGAATGCAATGATGGGTCTGCTGGACCACGCTGTCATGTACAGATGTAACTTCAGGAAGCAGAGTGGAGGACAGCGATGGTGCTGAGATTGAGATTGTCGAAAGCATCAAGTTTCTAGGTGTGACGATGATTACCAACAATCTGTCCTGGCCCACCCACGTTGACACTACGATCAAGAATACACAGCAGCATCTCTACTTCCTCAGGAGGGAAAGGAAATTTGGCATGTCCATAAAGACTCTTCCAAATGTTTATGGATGCACCACAGAAGGTATCCTGTCTGGAAGCATGACAGCATAATATGGCAACTCTCTTCCCCAAGACCAATAGAGAGTTGCGAACACAGCCCAGTCTTTCACACAAACCAACCTACTATCTATTGAATTCCTTTATACTTCTCGCTGAATTGGGAAAGCAATCAAAATAACCAAAGAACCCTCACATGCCAATACTCTCTTCCATCCTCTTCTGTCAGGAGGAAGATATAAAGGTTTGAAAATACATACAAACAGAACAGTTTCTTCTGCACTGTTATCAGACTTTTGAACGGACCTCTTTATTGTTAACGTTGATCTCTCTCTGAACCTTCTCGAAAGCTGTAACATTGTATCCTGCACTCTTCTGTTATTCCGATATGCTGGTATAGTACAATCGTCCAGTAAAGTAGTTAAATTTAGATTAGATTAGATTACTTACAGTGTGAAACCAGGCCCTTCGGCCCAACAAGTCCATACCTACCCGCCGAAGCGCAACCCACCCATACCCCTACCCCTACATTCACCCCTTACCTAACACTATGGGCAATTTAGCATGGCCAATTCACCTGACCCGCACATCTTTGGATTGTGGGAGGAAACCGGAGGACCCGGAGGAAACCTACGCAGACACGGGGAGAACGTGCAAACTCCACACAGTCAGTCGCCTGAGATGGGAATTGAACCCGGGTCTCCAGCGCTGTGAGGCAGCAGTGCTAACCACTGTGCCACCGTGCCGCCCTTCACTGTGCCTCAGTACACATGACAGTAATAGATCAAATCAAATCAAAAACAATCAGCAAATAATGTATGGGGACAGTAAATGGAAGTACAGGGCATTGTTATAAAAGTGTCAAATCCATGGATGATTGGTGGGGATTTTCAACCAATGGGTGCATTTAATTGGTCCAGAGAAAAGATTGGATCTAGGTCAAAGATGTCCCAGAAAACTCATGGATAGTAGACACTTAGCATGTGAAACTAGGAACAATCCAAAACCAGCTGTAAGTGCACCCATCCATCTGTCTGAGAACCACCTCAAGACATACACAGGCAATTTCTAAATTACAACATCCACCAGTGGTACCTGTGGTGTTAGACATGTCCAGAACTCAGATATTAGAGTGGTCTCCTCCACAACTTCAGAAACATTTAACATGTAGTTTATTGGGAATTGAGAATTGATACAAGTAACGCCAGAACCAGGCCCACGGGAGGCAGTGAAAGAGACATAATTAACTATTTGGCAATAACTCACAGAGTAGGAGTGTCCACAGTCAATAACTTTGATTAGGATAATTTGGACAAGAAACTCAGGATATTAACCCAACAAGTTAAGCAGGCCTCAGATAAAATCAATCAAGATAATCGGTAAGACACCAAAGAGAAATTAAAGGAGAATCAAGCCAGTCAGCACTTGGTAATGGTGATAGAAGGGATGCCAGGAGAATAAATGAAATCATCCAAGGAAATATAGATGATGACAGCAGGCAGCAGAATCCAATCCTGTGCAACATCTGTGGGCAGTGGATGATATAACAGTCTAGGGACAACCTTGAGCAGGCTAGCAAAAGACAAGTCCTATCCTTGGTCAGCGATGAACAAATACAGCACTTGTTCCACAGGAAGAGACATGCCAATAATTTGAATTGCCAGTCATAGCAACTAACCAAGGTCTGTTTTGATGATGTCTGTGAGGCAACCCCAGGAAAAAGGGTGGTGCTGGGATCCTAATAACATCACTAAACAAAAATGGGCACTAAACAAAAATATTGGCACTTTCCAAGAAAGAATGTGGGTTAGAATATTATGGCACACAATTGTTTGGATATGATACTGATCAACATGACGGCATTGTTGAAAAACGGAGGGGGCGGGGGAATAAGGTGGGGGGGGGGTGGTGGTGGCATGTAGGCATCACTCTGGATAAATGTCAACAAACCAAACAAGTCATTGTGAGCCCCTATGCTGTATATTCAAATGAACATGCCTTGTGTGGTATACGGAGACAAAAAAACTGCTGATGTTGGAATCCAAAGTAGACAGGCTGGAAGCTGGGCGAACACAGCAAGCCAGGCAGCATCAAGAGGCAGAGAAGTCGATGTTACGGGTGTAACCCTTCTGCAGTTTTTCAGGCAAGTAGCAATTTAAAGAGTACCATAGATATCCAAATGATGGATACTGACATCAGCTCAGTGGAGTAAAGGTGGAGGGAGAATACTGCATACAACTTCCCTAAAACATTATTAAAATGGAACCTCACCTAGGACATTCACAACACAACTTTCTGCATTAGGCCCCACACACCAGCCAGGGGTAGACCTAATGGAACTTGTTGACGTCCACCAAAAATGACGTCTTTGTTAATGTCAGTGACAAACTCTTACAGACTTGACGAAGATTATTTGGAAAAATATGAAACTGGTATTGAACTGCGACCAGAAACATTGGAAAAATTAAAATCGGTGTGGGCCCAATTAGCTAATGCACTCAAAATGTTCACTACTGTAGTCCAAAAGACAGATCAAGTACAAAATCATATTAAAGAAACCAAAGTCACCAATTGGTGGGATGACTCTCAAAATTGGGATACAAAGGTATAAATCCATCTTTGGACTCACTTCCTATTAACCCTAGCTGTATTATTCATTCTATTTGGTTTAATGTATATAACTGCCTGAGTAGAATAGGTTTTTCAGTGGAATTGGCGACTCACTGACTTCCTGAATGTGAATGCACAGAACACTGCTCAGCCAACACCAGGTTCTTTAATTTATTACTTATAAGATCCCAGACAACTTATAAATAAATTGATCATCACTGTTTTACAGATTCTACCATGCATGTCGTTACTTGTGCAATATTTAAGAATAAACTGATGAATATTTTCTTCATTTTTCTTGAATTTTTTTATCATAAGATAGTGTTAGTTAGTGTTGTGTAATTGGCCCTTTCACCTGGAAACCTGGTAATTACCTGCGAAATGGCTTAGGTAGTGCTATAATTCAAATATCTTGGCACTTACCAAGTCAACAGGAGGGAAATGTGATCAGGTGACCTATGACTTTCGCGATTGTGACAGAAATGTTGACATTTTGCCAAGAGCATGGATAAAAAACCTGAAATTTAGAAACCAAGTTTAAATCTAACCAGACCCTGCAATTTTCAAACTGCACAGCAGGAATATTTATGTCAGCAATCCTTAGACAATCAGCTTTGATTTGAAACCAGACAGGCCTTGAGCTGCTTGGCCAGATGCAGTCATGCTGTTTTAGTGTAGGTGCTTTGTGGGAAGAATGTTGCACAGACTTGGAGTCATGGAGATGTACAGCACAGAAACAGAACCGGCAACATTCTTGTAAATGGCTCATATCCATCTAAACCCTTCTTACTCATAGCCCCAGATGCCTTTTAAATGTTGCAATTGTACCAGCCTCCACCACTTCCTCTGGCAGTTCATTCCATACATGTACCACCCTCTGTGTGAAAAAGTTGCTCCTTAGGTCCCTTTCAAATTTTTCTTCTCTCACCCTAAACCTATGCCCTCTAGTTCTGGAGTCCCCCACCCCAGAGAAAAGACTTTGTCTATTTATCCTATCCATGTCCCTCGTGATTTTATAAACCTCTATAAGGTCACCCGTCAGCCTCCGATGCTCCCGGGAAAACAGCCCCAGCCTTTTCATCCTCTCCCTATAGCTCAAATCCTCCAACCCTTGTAAGTTTTTTCTGAACCCGTTCAGGTTTCACAACGTCCTTCCAATAGAAGGGAGACCAGAATTGCATGCAATATTTCAAATGTGGCCTGACCAATGTCCTGTACAGCAGCAACATGACCTCCCAACTCTTAGACTCAATGCTCTGACCAATAAAGGAAAGCATACCAAACTCCTTTTTCACTATCCTATCTACCTGTGACTCTACTTTCAAGGAACTATGAACCCTGTGGCACCCAGCTCAGTTGGAGGCCAGAGGCACAGTGTGATATACTATGTTATATTATGGGGAACTTCAAACCAGCGTACACAGGAAAACAACACACACCGACCAAATATTGAACTACAGAAGCAATCACCCCCAACATCCACAAACGGAGCTGCATTAGAATATTATTTCAATGAGCCACCACACACTGCAGCACAGAGGAACTACAAAGTGCAGAGAAAAATCACCTGTATAGTTGTATTCAAAAAGAAGGGGTACCCAATGAATATAGTCCACTGATTTCTCAGCAACAAACCCAAACAAGCAGACAAAACATGTCCAGAAACCCGAGCCACTCTCCCCTACATCAAAGACATCTCAGGAACGACTACCAGACTACTCAGACCTCCTGGCATCGTGGTAGCCCACAAACCTAGCAACACACTAAAACAGAAGCTCATGAATGTGAAAGACCCTGTACAGACAACAAGTAAAACTAATGTCACTTACAAAATATCTTGCAAGAACTGTAACAAACACTACATTGGACACACAGGCAGAAAACTAGCCACCAGGATACGTGAACATCAACTTGCCACAAAAAGACATGACCCACTCTCACTAGTATCTTTACATACAGATGAGGAAGGACACCACTTCAACTGGGACAACACATCCATTCTCGGACCAGCAAAACAGAGACACATGCAAGAATTCCTAGAAGTATGGCACTTCAACTAGAACTCTATCATCAAACACATTGACTTGGATCCCATTTACCATCCACTGAGAAAATGAACAGGACATTACATCACCACAGGAAATAATGTCACCATTGGAAATGACATCACCAACCCAAGGAAACATAAACACATAAATAAAAAGTGGGCCATGCCACCAGTGCTTCACCGCAGGCTCACTGATGATGTTACCTAGTATGGTGATGAAAGTTTGCAAACGAACCATCCAGCTTAGTGAGAAAAATTACATCCGTTATTCAGGTTGTTGACAAGATTGACAGAGAAATGATCCAAGTCTTCTAGTGGACAGTGATACTGGGGCAATCTAATCGTGAAGATCACTGAGCGACAACAGTTTTGCATCCTTTCACCTGGGATTGCTTGTCCCTGCAACACTAGCAAGGCATTGCCACAGTCAAAGCACAGTGTTGAAGAGGAGCAATACGGCGTTTTACATCATCTTTATTCAGACGTGTTGAAAATTTCAAAGGCTTTCAATGGATAAGTGAACGGCTGTGCATTGGCTAAATGGATGAGGGTTGAGGCAATGGGTGTGGTGAACGATGTGGGTGTGAGTAAGTGAGGGATGAGTTAGTAAGTGAGTGAGTGTATGAGTAGGTGAGTGAATGAGTGAGAGGGAGAATAGGTTAAAAGGTGAAGAAGTGAGTGATACATGGGTGGGTGTATGGATAAGTCTGTGGGTGAGTGAATGAGTGGATGGATGAGTAGGGAATGTGGAGATGTGTGAAGGAATTAACAAGTAGATTCTAACACAGGTTGACAGATCTTTGTGAGGCAAGTTTACCAAGACATCTGGAGCAAAAGCAGGTCGATAAAGTTGAAATACAGATCAGTCATGATCCAAGTGAATGGTACAACAGGCTCAAGGGACTGAATTGCCTATTCCATTTTCTACTTTTCTTGGGAGGAGTATTAGCAAAATGTGTTGGCCTTGACTATAATCCTTCATTGTTTGAAAATTTAGGGAAGCATTGAACTAAGTGCTTATTAAGCTAAAGTTTTGTTCAGCCACCTGTTGCCTGTTAATTATGCTGAGGAGATACTCATAAATCATAACACTGGACAATTAATCAAGTTGTCAGGATTAGGGTCAGAGTTCTTGCAGGAAAAGTCAGAGGTCACCTACAGGCTGATAAGGGTCAGGATTGTGTTGCATCCCTCATTGTCAAGTGATGTCGGGAGAAGATCGAAGGGAACAAAAAGGAAATCAATGTCTAAAAACAAGTACTGTATATAAAAAGTCCTCCACCCCACATTTATAAAAGGAGATCAGGATAAACTATTAATTTATGCTAAAACATGAGTCAGCAATTCAATTGATAAGCACCACCCTGCTACCAGATTTTATGAAAATTATGGAAACCCCACTTCATATAGAAACACAATTAAAAGTCTATAAGTTTCATGCATCATAAATAATCTTCACGCTTGCTGTTAAGATAATTAATATAATTAGAGACCTTAAACGGATCGGATAAACTCTTTATGTACAGTGCAATGCTTTACCTCATTGCTTCCGAATCAAAAAGTTGAAAGGTCACTTTTACAGACTATGTAAATATGAAATTACAATGCTCTTCTCTTTCAAGATAGAGAAGTGACATTGGATCATAGTCAAACTGTTTTCCTAGTCACATGTGATATAATTCAGATATCACGACTGTCTCCTTGTTCCCCAAGGCTTTTATTGCCAATGTGTTAAACTGTGCAAGTATGGTCGAAGGGGTTTTGGGTGCTGGGTGTGGTGAGAACAGTGCAAATGTGGCTGTGTCTAAAGATAAAAGTTTTTAATCGACTTTCAACCACTTGCTAACAAAACTATTGCTTTACACCATATTTTAGTGATTTCCTCTGTGGTATTTGTGTTAATTACTGTGATGAGTCATTTGCTTTCATCTCTGATCTTAAGGATGCAATTTCGCTCACCAGTGAAAGCACAGGCCTGGCAATAAAACTGACTATAAATCCCATTTATTCGAGGGATTCCTTCAGTTGTTGGCTGGTTGAGAGAGGATGGCCCTGACAGGTCGTGCAACGTGTAGTTTACTCATCTTTATTCATAATTCATTTATTTTTAAAACCAAAGCTTTCAGATTATGAACAAAAACAGAAGTTGTTGGAAAAGCTGAGTACCTTCTGGTTACCTTTGACTGATATATTATTCTACTATTGAAATGCTTTTTATTATAGATGGACAACAGCTAATATTTTCTATTTTTTAAAAACTCTGTGCATTTTTCAATGAAGTGATTATATTAGGATTCATGATTTACATTTTTAATCCACAGAACGCGGATAAGGTATTTCATTTCAACTTCAAATCTATATCAAAAATCAAAACAATCAAGTAAATTCAAAGTATGTTTGGTATATACACCTTATAGAATGGGTTTTGGAAAGTCAGTCGATGTAATCTTGCTGGATTATTGCATTTTGGTAACAGATTGTTGGTGAACAATCCCACACGAGGAAATTTTAGAACAACTGTTAGTAGATACAGTTTGCACTTAAGGTGCACTCTTTAAAGCAAGCACTATGTTAAAACATTATGCTGTTGTCTTATTAAAATTCGCAAAGGCCCCTCAGAGGAATTACTAGAGTGAAAAAAGCCATGAGGCAATATTTTCTGCAGACATAATTGCTTGAGTGATGATATACAGGGCTGTTACATCATTCACTACTAAAAGCTGTTTTATAAACGTTCTCCAGCTGATCCACTCACTATACTCTCAATCTGAGGGCCTTCACAGATTGGTCTTCTCTAATGAGATGTCAGAATTAATATTCTGTTGATTTATGTGCAGTCAGAACTATGCAGAGACTGCCAGCATGTAATTCACTTGTGTTGCTAACAATTTCAGTCAAGTCAAAATTTCACCTGCCTCCCCTGGACTGGATGTTGAGTCTGTAGTTATCCTGCAGCTGCTGATCAGAAATCAATATCTGCTCTGCAACGCAGGGTGGAGAGTTTATTACAGACTAAGCCAAGTCTGGGATACTTTACACTATGGGAGAATGCAGTTCTGCACGGGGCCCACTCCCAGTGCCAGGAAAGGTGAGCAGGAGAGCTTAAAGAAGATATCTGCCATATTATATGTTGATCACCAACAGACTTCAAAATATGATGTGGCACCTAACTGGATTTACAGCGTAAGTGGGAAATGCATAAAGTGGTGTCTGATATTTCAGGCGACAGGCCCTCATTGGGTTGTGAATAGGTTCCGTTCTCGAGTCTGCATGCAAGTCGATTTGGACACAAACTGGAATGCAATACAGGACAATATAAAGTGGATGATCAGGATCTTTAAAATTATACCCTGATATGAGATCATATTTGTAAGCATAAATGTTCTTAAATCAGATGTTTGTAAATTAGGGAACCCCTGTGTGGGTCAAAACGCACAGAAGAATTACAACGAGATCTGAAAGAATGTCACATCAGCTCTTTTCAAGCCAATCTGCAGCCAAATTAGCATCTTGGTGCAATATTACATTGTTAAGTGAGGCCTTTGGAAAAGCTAAGATATTTGTTTCAGGGACAGTGTTTGCTTCCAAAGATAATGTCCCTTTTGGTGATACAAGCACAAACTTCATGGCATTTCTTTCTGTTTGAACATCTTCCAAATTCCTGCTTCCGAAGACTTTACAAGTGAAATTCAAAGTCAACAGATGATGTGAGTTGGCACTATTGAATCAGGAGTTCATTATACATCCCACTGAACTTTTTTTCCCAGTGAAAGAGGTGACTGATCCTTTTTTAACCAAAATCAAATGTTATCACCTTTGTAACAATGGAAGAGTGTTCCTGGCTCCCCATCCATTCAAAGCAGCAACGGTGTTCAGAAAAGTCACGTCAAGAAACCTATTGCCTTAGTTGTGCTGCTTTTGTGATTGTTGACACTTTGCCAAGGTCCGTGAGATATTCAGAAAGAAGCAAACCCATTTCCAGCAGGAAGAGTGAAGGATGAAGTTAACATTAAGATTCATTTGTATTCTGTCCTTTTAATGTCCTTTGCCTTGGATGATGTCATGAAATGCTGTCAGATAATATGGAATAGCTCCACTGAGAGTTACAGGACTATCAAGAAATGAAAGACCACCACATTTTTACAATCATTCTTTGAGAGCAGCAGCAGTGCAGGTGAGATATCATCCCTACATTTTTACAGTAATAAGAAGCTTAATTTAAGTGATATATGTCAGAGTTACTGACTTTATGAGGCAATAAACAATTCCTGTGAGTTAAATAAATGCAGAGGCCGCACATCTAGTCACTTATCATCAGCTGAGCTGTTTCTGCTGAGTAAACTTGACATATTTTAATTCTTGTTGCAGTGGAAGTTCAAACTGCAGATTTAAAGAGGCAAGAAATGATCACACAAGAGGAAACAGAAGATGCTCCAAAAACATCTGGAAAGGAAATGGAATGGTCAGCACCTTCGATAATGTCCCAAACTTAGAAGAACTCTGATATATACACAAAAACATTCCCGTGTCTTTTATTTTCACAAAATGTAGCAAAGTGCCATGTCTCTTTGTAAATGCATTGTTTCTAACATTATTACATTAAATGGACTTAATTGGCTCCAACGTGTTTTTGTATGAGCTGAGGTCATGAAATGTACATTTTTTCTTTATGCTTCTAGCAAGTCCTACTTATATTTTAGCTTTCTTTCTGGCCATGTCTTCATTTACATCATTGTCTGTTATGTTAATATCTGATCTTTCTGAGCATGTTGTATTTAGTTTGTATATCCATTATTCCCTCCCTGTGATTACTTTGGAAACCTTGTGAAGAAGGTTTGATACTGCTATTCTTTTAATGCAAGCAGTCCATTCATCACCAGGAAGATTCCACATTCTCACCAGGGAACTTGAATAATTTTTGTTCAATCAAAAATAATTTTTTCTTCTCAATTAAATAGAATAAATTAAATCAACGATTCTAGATGACAGAGAGATTTAGCAACATCAATCTATTACCCCATTAATAAAAAGCCTCTGGACCTGATCAAATCTTAATTGAGATACAAACTGGATAATGCTTAGGGGGGTTGCAATCAGTTCTCTACACTGGATCTTTGTAAATCAGAAAATCACAGTAACAGACAGGATTTTCAATATGGGCTTCTGATCTCCACTGGGCTGGAAGCTCAGATTGGGTGGAAATACTGGTGTTCAAAAAGTGGTTCAAATAAGCTCAGCCCTGAAGTCAAGAGGCCAATAGGGGACCAGAGAAGTGAGAGGGAGTGAGAGGGTAAGAGTGTGAAAGTGCAAGTAATTCATGATGGGTTGAAGGGTTGTGGACAGCAGGCAGAAAAGGGAAATTAAGGCCAAGCTGAAATCAGCTATGAATATATCAAATAGCGGAGCAGGCTCAAGGGACTGAACTGCCTGTGTCTGCTCCTAATGCTTACTATCTTGGCTGATAGACTTGCTAACAAGCCTAGCTGACACGGAATTATTTACTGAGCTATGGAATACAGGTGACCCCATTCACTGGCACATTATTAGGATTAGCTCAGAATGTGTGGGAAGGTGTTTGTCTAGTCTCATGATATAACTTACCTTCTACTGCCTCATGAATACAAGCTCAGCTGGACTACTGTGGACAGGGAGTGAAGCCACCTCTAGGCATCTGCACAGTTCCCCAACACCTCCTGGTAGCCAACTGGAAAATTCCAACACTAAATTGCCCATAGTGTCAGGTGCATTAATCAGGGATAAATATAGGGTGGGGAAATGGGTCTGGGTGGGTTACTCTTTGGAGGGTCGATATGGATTTGTTGGGCCAAAGGGCCTGTTTCCATACTGTACGGAATCTAATCTAATCAAAAAGCCTCACATCAGTTCAAGTGGTAGGTAGACTTTGTTCAGGCCCTATTTGGACAAACAGGTCCACACTGACCCTTCAAAGAGTAACCCACCCAGGCCCATTCCACCACCCTATACTTATCCCTGATTAATGCACCTGACACTATGGGCAATTTAAAATGACCAGTTCACCTGATCTGAACATCTTTGGATTGTGGGAGGAAATCAGAGTACATGGAGGGAACCCACACAGACACTGAGAGAATGTGCAAACTCCACACAGACAGTCGCCTCAGGTGGGAATCGATCCGGGTTCCAGCCGCTGTGAGGTAGTAGTGCCAACCACTGAGCCACCGTGCCACCCCAAGATTGCAGAAGATGTAGTCTTTCTGCACCCCAGTCCACCCAGCAATGTAAAGCCTCACGTCTTGCCCATCAGTGCTTCAAAATTCAGGTGTTGCTCTGCCATTCTAACCTAAATATTCAATTCCCCACTACATAGGTGCTATGGATATGCTTGCAGGTTCACCAACTGTGATTGGATTGTGTTGTCTGATTTAACTACAACTTGAGAAATTTGAGGACCATCAATTCATTCTCACTATGATTACAAATGATAATAGTGATTATTGCTTAAATGAAGCATCTGTATTGATTCTAAACACACAGTGGCTGCTATCTTTGAATCTATCTATAATGATTGATGCATCTTTAGAAGATACATCAGAAATGAGTAAACAAATAAAAACCAAATAAATGCAGGTGCTGGGAAGCAGAAACAAAAATGTAAGTTGCTGGAAATAGGTATAAACGCAACATTTTCATCCAGTTTGTTTCATATAGGGAATTCCATCCCATATGTTAAATGCAAAATACATAGTCACTGCATAAACTCAATTACATGGTCAATGCTGCTATTTTAGCGTGTCTTTGTTTGACTGGTTTGTGACAATAAAGTTGAGTGCTGCAGTTTTAAGGTGTAGCATGACACCTGGAACTGCCTGCAGTCCGACAATAGTGAATTTCTCTTCTGAATTAAAAGCAATGAGCTCAGAATGAAGGGGTCATGTGTTGATCCCAGTGCTTGTGCATTGTCAGTTAGTGCGTCACAGACCATCTGTATATTGATGGAATGGCAAGGAGGTGAGGCCTTGGGATTGACTATGAATAGCCTAACTTCCGTGAGCATGCAGTAAATGATGCCCAGGATATTAGGAAAGCCTGCAGAGCTGATGAATCAAAGCTGTCTCTGAAACTACTGCTGCAAACTTCTGTGGAGATTGACAAGTTTAATATCCCTCGGAAACAGGCAATACCTTGAATATTGATCAGAATGGTCCTTCAGCTGTTGGCCGAGATACACTTTGCAGGTGATTGAAATTATCTTGTGACAAAAAAGGTTCAAGGCAGCTGTAACCTACAAAACTGTAAACAGACCAGGTCTAGTCACAAAGGAGACCCTCAAGTCTTTGGCTGGCATTTGACACAGTCCAGTAATTGAAATCATGAAGAGTCTTAACTCTTTTTGGCACTGCTGCTTTGAGAATGCCATATTATATTACAACCCTTTAGATAGAGCCTCTCCCTCAGGTTTAATTTTCTCCCTTTTACTTTGTACCTGACAGGTTGATGATTCCATGGCAGGAGAAAGATCCGCATTGCTGAGCTTTGTCCTCCTTGAACTGAACCTTTATGCAATAGATTTGATGATGCAGAAGGTGCAATGTGACCCTACTTAGTTGCAACTGTTCCCGAGCTGTCTTGGTGTTTTTTCAGAAACTTCACTAGATCTAATCTTATAGGAGAAATAGTTGTCAAAGTTTGAGAACCTCAATCCTGGTAGTGAACAACACTGAGCTGTATCAGGCTATTGCAAAGATTCACACACCCAAAACAATATTTTCTATGAAAAGAAATCAATTCCTGTTAAATGACTGCCTCTGACATGATAAATACCCACTGCAATATCTAATGAATGACTTCTGCAAGGAGAGGATGTGATGGCTGAGTTAGAGTTACACACTACACTTTTGGCTGTTTTCTTCCCTTTCCAGTCATGCAATAATATCAACTGAGTTGTAACTATTAAAGGAATTGATCCAAAGTTTCTATGAACTATTTGGTATTTTATTGTACTCGGTAATGGCCTAATGGTATTACCATTAGACGATTAATCCAGAAATCTAGCTAACGTTCTGAGGACTTGGGGTTGAATCTCACCTGAGCATTCAATTCAAAAATATCTGGAGTCAAAAATCTACTGATGACCATGAAACTATTGTTGATTGTCTGAAAAATCCACTTGCTTCACTAATGACATTCAGGGAGGGAGATCTGCTGTCTTCACCTGGTCTGGTCTACATGTGATTCCAGAGTCACAACAGCATGGCTGACTCTGAATTCCCCTCTGAAATGATCCAGCAAACCACTCAGTTGTATTAATCGCTACAAAGTCTCAAAGGAATGACACTGGATGGACCATCTGGCACCTGAAAAGACCATGGCAAAAGCAGCCCTGTCAACCCTGCAAAGTCCTCCTCATCTAAGGGCTAGAGGTAAAGTTGGCAGCGCTGTCTCACAGACTAGTCAAGCCTGACATGGTCATATTCACGGAATCATATCTGACAGCCAATGTCCCAGAAACCACCATCACCATCCCTGGACATGTCTTGTTCCACTGGCAGGGGCAGAGGTGGCAGTACAGTGGTATACTATCAAGAAGGAGTTGACCTTGGAGCCCTCAACATTTACTGTGCATGTCAGGATGTCTCATGGCTTCAAGTTGAACATGGGCAAGGAAAATTCTTGCTGGTTACCTCACACCGTCCTCCCTCAGCTGATGAATCAGTACTCCTCCATGGTGAACAACACTTGGAGGAAGCACTGATGGTGGCAAGGGTGCAAAATGTATTCTGGGTAGGTGGTTTCAATGTCCACCACTTCGAGTGGCTCAGCAGTAGCACCACTTATTGAGCTGATTGAATCCTAAAGGACGTAATTACTGGACTGGGTCTGCGGCAGGTGGAGAGGGAACCAACAAGACGGAAAAAACATATTTGACCTTATTGTTACCAAACTGCCAGTTGCAGATGCATCCATCCATGACAGTATTGATAAGAGTGGCCATCACGCAGGTCTTGTAGAGATGAAGTCCCGCTTTTGTATTCAGAATGCACTCCATTGTGTTATATGGTGCTATCACCATGCTAAATAGGATAGACCTCAAACAGATCTAGCAATTCAAGATTGTGCATCCATGAGATGCTATAGGCCACTAACAGCAGCAGAATTGTACTCAAGCATAATTTGTAACCTTGCATTCTGGCATATCCCCCACTTAACCATTACCATCAGGCCAGGGTTTCAACCTTGGCTCAAGGGAGAGTGCAGGAGGGCATGCCAGGAGCAGCACCAGACATACCTGAAGATGAGGTGTCATCTTGGTGAAGCTACCAAACGTGACTACTTGCGTGCGAAACAGCCTAAGCAGCAAGTGATAGACAGAGCTAAGTAACCTCATAACCAACAGATCAGATCTATGCTCTGGAGTCCTGCCACATCCAGTCTGGAATGGTGGCGGACAATTAATCAACTCATCAGCGGTGGAAGCTCTGCAAGTATCCCCATCCTTAATGATGGAAGAGCCCAGTACAACAGTGCAAAAGATAAGGCTAAAGCACTCACAGCAATCTTGTGGAATCAATGTAGAAAATTGCCAAGGTATATCCTATACATAAAAAGCAAGACAAATCCAACTGAGCCAATTACTGCCCCATCAGTCTACTCTCAAACATCAAGCAAAGTGATGGAAGGTGTCACCAACATGAAGCTGCTCATAGTCAGTAATAACCTGCTCAGTGGTGCCCAGTTTGAGTTCCATCAGTGCCACTCAGGTCCTGACCTCATTACATCCTTGTTTCAAACATGGCCCTTTCATGCAAGGGCTTTCACTCTCACCTCAACTCACCTGAATTCAAGAGGTGAGGTGAGGTGAGGTGAGAGTGAAAGCCCTTGAGTGAAAGGCTGCATTTGACCAAGTGTGGCACCAAGGAGCCCCAGCAAAACTGGAATCGATGGATATTAGGTGAAAACACTCTGCTGGTTGAAGTCATACCTGGCACAGAAGAAAATGTTGTTGGAGGCCAGTTAATTCATGATAGTGTATCCATGTGACCGTCAACTGTGAAAATGAAAATTGGAGCAAAGCTTGTTGCAGTCAATATTTTGAATTAAATATGCTAACCTTTGTTAAATTACAGATGAAAACATATTGAATTGGTCCATGGTTGAAAGAAAATGGTGCAAACTGAGCTCAGTTTTTCAAAACTCCATCATTAATATTCATAATGTAAGCTGAAACTGAGCCAGAAATTAGTAGTGATTACAAGATTACAACGCATTGTCAAGCTTTGGAATTCACAACTGCGAACAGTGATGGGTGCACAGTTGTTGGGTATATTCAACAAGAAGGATGAATCAAATCAAGGAATCTAGAGGGGAATTGGAGGGTGGCTAATGTTGTACCACTTTTTAAGAAAGGTGGGAGAGAGAAAGCAGGAAATTATAGACCAGTTAGTCTGACCTCAGTGGTGGGAAAGATGCTGGAGTCTATTATAAAGGATGAAATTATGACACATCTGGATAGTAATAACAGGATTGGTCAGAATCAGCATGGATTTATGAAGGGGAAATCATGCTTGACTAATCTTCTGGAATTTTTAATGATGTAACTCTGAAGATGGATGAGGGAGATCCAGTAGATGTAGTGTACCTGGACTTTCAGAAAGCTTTTGATAAAGTCCCACATAGGAGGTTAGTGAGCAAAATTAGGGCGCATGGTATTGGGGGCAAAGTACTAACTTGGATTGAAAGTTGGTTGGCTGATAGGAAACAAAGAGTAGTGATAAACGGCTCAATTTCAGAATGGCAGGCAGTGACCAGTGGGATACCGCAGTGATTAGTGCTGGGACTGCAGCTTTTTACAATATATATTAATGATATAGAAGATGGTATTAGTAATAACATTAGCAAATTTGCTGATGATACTAAGCTGGGTGGCAGGATGTAATGTGATGAGGATATTAGGAGATTACAGGGTGACCTGGACAGCTTAGGTGAGTGGTCAGATGCATGGCAGATGCAGTTTAATATGGATAAATGTATGGTTATCCACTTTGGTGGCAAGAACAGGAAGGCAGTTTACTATCTAAATGGGATCAATTTAGGTAAAGGGGCAGTACAAAGAAATCTGGGTGTTCTTATACACCAGTCAATGAAGGTAAGCATGCAGGTACAGCAGGTAGTGAAGAAGATTAATAGCATGCTGGCCTTCATAACAAGAAGGATTGAGTATAGAAAGAAAGAGGTTCTTCTACAATTGTACAGGGCCCTGGTGAGACCACACCTGGAGTATTGTGTGCAGTTCTGGTCTCCAAATTTGAGGAAAGACATTCTGGCAATTGAGGGAGTGCTGCGTAGGTTCACAAGGTCAATTCCTGGAATGGCAGGACTACTTTACGCTGAAAGACTGGAGCGACTGGGCTTGTATACCCTTGAGTTTAGAAGACTGAGAGGGGATCTGATTGAGACATATAAGATTATTAAAGGATTGGACACTCTGGAGGCAGGAAACATGTTTCCGCTGATGGGTGAGTGCCGAACCAGAGGACACAGCTTAAAAATACGGGGTAGACCATTTATGACAGAGATGAGGAGAAACTTCTTCACCCAGAGAGTGGTGGCTGTGTGGAATGCTCTGCCCCAGAGGGCAGTGGAGGCCCTGTCTCTGGATTCACTTAAGAAAGAGTTGGATAGAGCTCTTAAGGATAGTGGAATCAAGGGTTATGGAGATAAGGCAGGAACAGGATACTGATTAAGCATAGTCAGCCATCATCACATTGAATGATGGTGCAGGCTCGAAGAGCAGAATGGCCTACTCCTGCACCTATGGTCTATTGTCTATTGAATCATGTCAAGGGGTCAAAGATCAGCTACACTCCTACTGAACGGTAGAGCAGGCTTGAAAGCACCTTGTACTCCCAGTTTTCATGACATTTTTATGTTCTTTTTCAAAAATTACTTGCAGAAATGTTTGAAAACTAAAAAGAAAGTGCACAGCTATGGGAAAAAAGTAAGTCCAATTAGATTTCTCAAAAAGTCAGGACAAGCACTATGCCCTTCCTCTGTGCTCTATGATTCCATGGTTATTCCACTTCCAAACAAAGGATAGAATCTATTGCCTCTATTTGTCCTACTGACTAAATAGCGTAATCACACACAGGTCAGTATGGGTTATGCATGTCAAAAAATCTAGATACATTTGATGATTTTATGAATTTTTTTACAAACTTGGATAAGATCCCCACATTTATGTTATAATCTGCTTGGCTTTTTTAAAACCCAGCAAGGCTTGAGATATGAGGTACCTACTAAAAACAAAGCCACAAGACATCATAGTTTTGAACAAAGTGAACAAACTTGACTATGCTAGTTAAAGAAATTCAACTCCCATATACTATGTACATATATTGCACCGTAACATCAAAATTAACATGAGTTAAATTTGAGTTGGCATAGTATGGTCAAACAGCAGCAGAGCACATCAAACAGCAGATATGATCAGGTAGGCTCCCATAAATTAGTGAGCCAACAAGATTTGAGGTGGGAATATCATAATAAGACTGTAAGATATTGGAACAGAATTAGACAATTTTGCCCAGACAGGCTGCTCTACCATTTTATCACATCTAATATGTTCCCCAACCCTATTTTCCTGCCTATTCCCTGCCACCCTTGATCTCCTTACTAATCAATAAACTAACTATCTCTTTCTTCATACCTCAGCAGCTTGGCCTCTGAATCCTTTTAGTGCAATGGGTTTCACAGGTTCATCACCCTCTGGCTAAAGAAAATCATCCTCATTTCAGTTCTAAAGGGTTATTCCCTGACTCTGAAACTGTGCCCTCAAATCCTAGTTTCTCCTACTAGAGGAAATATCTTCTCCACATCCACTGTATCCAGGCCTTTCAGTACACTGTAAGTTTCAATGGGATGCCCTATCATGTATTGAGTGCTCCATCAAGTAGAGACGTAGAGTCTTCAACAGCTCATACTATGATGAGAATTTCACCCCCAGGATCATTCTTGTAAACCTCCTCTGGACCTGCTCCAATATCAATGCATTCTTTCCTATATACAGGGCCCAAAACTGTTCACAATATTGCAAATGTGGACTGATCTGTGCCTTAGATAGCCTCAGTAGTACATCTCTGCTCTTGCAATCTAGCCCTCTTGAAGTGAATGCTAACATTGCATTTGCCTTCTTAACTGCCAGCTGAACCTTTCGAGCAACTTGAACTAGGTCTCCTAAGTCCCTTTGAGCTTTAAATTTCTGAAGCCTTTCCTCGTTTAGAAATTAGCTTACACTTCTTTTCTTCCTAGCAAAGTGCATAACCTCATACTTTACCACATTGTGTTCCACCTGCCCACCCTCCTAGCCTGTCTAAGTTTTTCTGAAGCCTCCCTGCTTCCTGACACTACCTGTCCTTCCACTATCTTTGTATCATTTGCAAACTTAGCAATAACGCCCTCAGTTCTGTCATCCAGGTTGTTAATATATAATGTGACTAGTTGTTGTCCCAACACAGATTCCTGCAGAACTCCACTGGTTACTCCAGCCATCTTGAAAAAGACCCTTTTATCCAAACATCCTGCTTTCTGCCAGCCACCCAATGCTTTATTCATGCCAGTACCATGCCCCTAACAGCACAGGCTCCTATCTTATTTAGCAGCCTCCTGTGTGGCACCTTGTCAAAGGCCTTTTAGAATCCAAATGGATTACATCCACTGGCTTTCCTCTGTCTAACTTGGTCTTACCTCCTCAAAGAAATCTAACAGATTTGAAAGATATGATTTCTTCTTGACGAAGCCGTGCTGTCTTTTCACTATTTTGCCATGTACTCCCAAGTAGTCCCCAATCTCATCTTTAATAATGGACTCGAAAATCTTACCACAATCAACGTCAGGCTAATTGGCATATAAGTTCCTATCTTCTGTCTTCCTCTACTCTTGAACAGCAGTGCCATTTTCTAGACCTCCGGGCCCTTCTTGACTCCAATGATTCCTGAAAGATCACCACTCCTATGTCCCCCATGTTATGTCCTTCAGAACTCTGGGGTGCAGTCCATCCAGTCCACCTATCTATCTTCAGACCTTTCAGCTTCCCCAACACTTTTCCTTTAGTGGTGGCCACTACACTCACCTCGCCCCATCTGACTCTCTTTAAGTTCTGGTATGCTGCTGGTGTCTTCCACTGTGAAAACTGATGCAATGTATCTATTCAGTGTCTCTGCCATATCTTTGTTCTCCATTACCATTTCCCCAGCTTCATTTTACAGTGATCTAATGCCCGTTCTTGTCTCTCTCTTACGTTTATATATCTAAAAACAACTTTTGCAATCTTTTTTATATTACTAGCCAACGTACCCTCATATTTTATCTTCTCCCTCATTGATTTAATTTTAGTAACCATTTGCTGGTTTTTAAAGGCTTCTCAATCCTCTGGTCCCCCACTAATCTTCATCATATTTTATGCTTTTTACTTTGGCTTTTATGTTGGCCCTGACTTGCCTTGTCAACCACAGTTGCCTGATCCTCATCTTAGTATGTTTCTTCATAATAACTGTGGCCAACTCTTCCCTCATGTCTTCCTAATTACCTTTACTCAACTGTAACACTGTTAGAAGAAAGTCAGGACTGCAGAGCTGGATATCAGAGTCGAGAGTGTGGTGCTGGAAAAGTACAGCAGGTCAGGCAGCATCTAGGGAGCAGGAGAATTGATGTTTTGGGCATAAGACCTTCATCAGGAATGAGGCTTGTGGGCTGCGGGGTGCTGAGAGGAAAATGGAACGGGTGGGGTTGGCGGCAAGGTAGCTGGGAATGTGATAGGGAGATGAAGGTTGGCGGGGACAGGTGATAGGTCTGAGAGGAAGGTGGAGTGGATAGGTGGGAAGGGAGATGGAGAGGTCAAGAAGGCAGAGCCGAGTTGGAGGCTTGGGGCTGGGATAAAGTGGGGGGAGGGGAAATGAGAAAACTGGTGAAATCGACATTGATCTCGTGTGGTTGCAGGGTTCCAAGGTGGAAGATCAGGCATTATTCCTCCAGGCATTAGGTGGTGAGGTCTTAGCAATGGAGGAGGCCCAGGATCTGCATGTCCCTGGTGGAGTGGGAGGCACTGTTGGAGTGGGAGTGGGAACTTGGTGGAGTAGGAATACTGTTAGATCTGATGCTAGCTTGTCCCTCTCAAACTACAGGATGAATTCGACCATATTATGGTCACTTCACCATTGGGTTCCTTCACTGTATGCTTCCTAATCAAGTCTGCCTCTTTACACATCACCAAATCCAGAATTGCTTGTTCCCTAGTTTATTATGTTTGCACTGATTAAAACCAACCAATACTTAGCCGCAGGCAGCCATTATTGAACTAACTTTGTTTACATGTCCCCAGCACAGAATGAAATAAAATAATATTCTCAAACCTTAATAGTCTATACAGAGCTAAGGTTAAAAGCTTAGCACATGGCTAAAAGTTGTGGAAGGGGCTTAATTGATTGAGTACTAGAATATCGAGACTTTGATTTCCAGCAGTGTTCATCCGACTGAGGTGACTAAATATTTTAGATTATGGAATAAAGAAACAAAAAGATTCATGGTTCTTGCAATTCTATTGCCAGCACTACTTAAGGGAGGTTATGGGTTTGTGGTATTATTGCTAATATTATTCATCCAGGAACACAGGTAATGTTCTGGGGACCTGGGTTCAAATCCCACCATGGCAGATGGTATAATTTGAAATCAGTAAAAATTCTGCAATTAAGAATCCAATGATAACCATGAAACTGTTGTCGATTGGCAGAAAACCCAACTGATTCACTAATGCACTTTAAGGAAGGAAGCTGCCATCCTTACCCGGTCTGGTCTTCATGTGCCTGAAGACCCACAGCAATGTGGTTGACTCTTAATGGCCCTCTGGTTAATTATGGATGGTCAATAAATGACATCTGTATCCTGTGAAAGAATTGCAAAAAGGTTTTGACAATAAAACAGGATTTCTCTTTTTTTCTCTTCATGACTAATAGACACTGAAATTATCAATAGTCTCACTTTCCTCCCAATTCTTGGTATATATGCCCCGAAAATTATTTCTATGCCTTTATGTACATGAAAATCTAATTTTGAGTATACTTAATATAAACCATAAACATGAATAAATAAAATTTCTTGAAACTTCTTAAATAAGTCAAACTTATCTAATTGATCATTTTACAGCAGTTTGATAAAATTATTATAGAACATGCAGTTCCTGTCAATTTAACTTAAGTATATTTAAACTGTTGTTTCATAATAATATTCTTGTATTCCAAGAGAAACACAAATGAAATACATTCACTTGAAGATCTCTGAGTAAGGTTAAGGTTAGGGCTACAGTTACTTTCAGCTTATGAAAACGCACTGCACAGAGAAATCTCCAGACTTGGACTAAGTCCCAAGTGCCAGAGTTCAGAGAGCCTGTGACATGTGATTACCTCTTGAGTACATGACTCATTTACCTGTTGAGATCTAAAAGGGACATGACACCAAAGGTAATATGACACCATTACTATTTAGTAAAATACTTTTAAATCAGCTACGACCTAAACTACCTTTTTTTGTTGAGTGATGCCTGAATTCAACCTAAACCTTAGATTTCTGGACTGATTCTCTCTCAAATCTCTAGAGTTTATTCTGCACTTAAGTTGGATTTGTTGACTCATGAATGACAGTGTTGCAAGCAGGAAAACTGTGCTCTTTCTCAAAAGCTTTCCCACAGTTTCCCATTGTGTATTCTACTTATGCATGATTCATGTAAAATTTACATCATTTTCTAATTTACCTTTAATGAGGGGCATTACAATGTAGCTCTGTAATTCTTCCTTACGGTCGTGTCAGGTGGTTTTTCCCCTGTTGCTGGGAAAAAAAGCAGTGGCCAACTGGATAAATTCTATAGTGGCATGGATGATTGGTGTGAGATTCTTTCCATTAAAATAAGAACAAAATTGGTCTATTTCTATTGTATTTCTCCCATTGTTGCTGCTAAGTTGATGAACAGTAATTTAGAAGGAGTAATACGTAGCTTATCACTTCAATTCTATACAATTCCTCAGTACGAGCTTTGAAAGAAGCTTTATTTTTCTCTGTTCGGTATATCCTTACTGTGAAGTAGGGAACGTAAATTTGTAACAAAAGTGTTGTATCATGAGCTATATTTTATATCTTGAGATCCCCTCCAGAAATGACATAGAGAAATTGTACATTGCTCAGGTTGAACTGTGTTTAAAATAACCAGTCCCTTTAAGACATACTCTTATAGAAGAAATGCATGAAATAGGGCCGGCGTGAATGTGAATTGTTAATTAAACTCTGCTCAGAGAATTTTGACTCCAGACTGACATCTGAACCCCAGCTCCCCTCTCTACGAATGACATTAGAAAATAGAAAATGTTTCACTTCCTTACAGATTTTGAGAGAATTAGTCAAATCAGATTGCTGTTTTATTAGCATGACATTTGCATCAACCGGGTGCAAGTGCGATATAGGGTGGAATTGTCTTATGTTTAGAGCCCGTGGAAACATTGGGAATATTAGTGGATGAGGAACTGATTGAACTCTTCAGACTGCTTTGCTAAGGGCCTTTAACCGAGCAATGTCATTAGCATCTCGAACTAGTGTGTTGCTGGCAGTCAAGGAGGTTAGAAGGGACGACACATCAATTCTGTCAAACTCAAGGCAGCATAACATATTTTAGAAAAACTCACCAGCTTATGATTTCTCAGGCTGCAGTGAACAGAAGTAGTCTTTTTATCCTTATTTGGAGATACTGTTGAGAGGGAAACTGTCCCAAAGATGGGGACACCTCTCCAACCAGGCAACCAAGGATGAAAGTGGCCAAGGAAGACAACAGAGGAAGGATGGTCTCCCCAACCAGGAAACATTGCGCTGAAAGAACCCAGTATCGCAGGAATGTGGGAAACTTAAGTAGCATATGTCAGATGTCTAACCCCATGTACTGGCTTCCCAGCACTCTCCTCAGGTCAACATATCTTTTAGCTCCACTCAATGCTTTCACTTCGGGAATCTCACATTGCAATCCAACTAGTTTGTAATCATACTCACCCTCAGCCTTTTGTCCTCTCACGCCCATGATTCACAGATAATATTCTTCACTCAATTGCTTGTACAAGCATTAACAACACTCACACATCTCTGCTTTCTCTCTTGGCAGAAGAAACACACCATTTTATAAGAAGAGGCGATGTGGGAGTTGAGGTGCAGTGGGTTGTGGCTGTTGAACGTGGCTGTCCAGTGACAGGTAGCAGCATTTAGTCAGCTATTGGCAATGCATGACAACCTGTTCCACAGGGAAGGAGGCTGTATTCTAGGATGATACAGATGTAAACATTGGTCTGAGCAAAAACATGATTGTTCAGACAGGTCAGACAGTATTAAGAGATCAGATCCCATGCTTGTGGACCTGCTGAGATCTGGAGTTAGATCTCAGCAACAGCCCCTCTACGTTATGGAGCAGTTTGCAAGCTGCTGTTATTGCAGTGTGTGTTGTTGTTCCTCTTCCTCTTTATCAAAAAGTTACAATATGCATTTGATACATTGTTCCCACAATGCTGAGGACTGGCAGCATGGTCAAACAGTTGAAAGTGTACGAAGTGCAAATCAGGTTATGTCAGTCCTAGGAACTTGGGTCTCACCTGTCAGGCACTATCGAAGGAGAAATGCTATAAGCAGCAGCCTTTCACCTGACCATGGCCACAGCTCTTCAGTTTCATTGGTTCAACCCTTTGCAACCTTTAAGTTTCATTGAAGTTGAACACGCTGCTGTGCAGCCACTGCCGTGATCCTGAAGAGCATTACACACCTTCATAAATTGGTCTGCTGGCATTAATTGGAGAATAATTGGTTAAAACTAAATGTAATTTCTCACTATAACTTAACATGTCTTACCTGACAGCTGCAAAAAGGTTCCTCCGTGCTTTCAAATCTTTCCATGTGTTCTGAAGACAGATCATAGACCAGAAACAGGTTATCCCTTTTTCACTCCACAACTACTGTCTGACCTGCTGAGTATTTCAACACTTTTTTTTATTTCAGATTTCCAACATGCACAACGTGTTTTCTTTCTGATTTAGTGTATTGTAGCACACTGGTTCTTTTCACTAACCTAGATCTTTCTCCCTTCCCTCAGAAATACACAAAAGCTTCAATACAACTGACTGAGAAGCTACTTTGAAGAAGAGTTCACTGGTTAGATGTAGAAAATGGGATAAATTACACACAATGGTATTTATAACCAACACAATTACAGCATGTTATTGTGTACTCTATTATACTGTAAGTAAGTTTTAATACCTCTGTGTGTGCTACTCAAACACTTTGCCAAATAACCTATAATTTTCATGGAATAGACCAATTTACTTTCGGTCTTAAAAGTGTTAGATTACATTATCATGAACTATTTTTATGAAGTGTACAACATCTGCTAAATACACTCTTATGTTGTGGGTAGTCTTGAACTGACTGCTTCAAATACGACACCAGTGGAAATCGCACTCTAGGCAGCTGTATTTATAATTTACAACACAACAAAAGAAATGTTGTATGTTTACAGAATGAGTATTGGAGGATAAGAGAGAATGAGAACCTGTACTGAAAGCATACTGCTGCAAACAGAAACATCTAACAATCTGGAAGGTTTTGTTTCTGTTTGCAGGTTTATTTCAAAAGCAGAGGCAGATACAGATGCATATAATAATACCTTACATGCAGTAAAAATTCAATAACTTAGTAAAAATTAAAACCTCTTCTATTGTAATGTTAATGGTTTCAAGCCTCAATCCGGAGACATGAGAACAAAAATTTAGGTTAACACTTCCATTGCTGCACTTCCAGAATTGTTATCTTTCAAATAAACTATAAAACCAAGGTTATGTCTGTCCAATTAGGGGATGGAAAAGCATTACTTTGGAAAATTAGAGGGCTGACTAGCTGGCGATGCAGAGTGACACCAACAGCATGGGTTCAATTCCTGCACAGGCCAAGGTTACCACAAAGGTCGCCCCTAGTCAATCTCTCTCCTCGCCTGAGGCATAGTGACCCTCAGGTTAAAACTAGTTGTCTTTCTGTCTGGTAGCTTAATCTTTAATTTTGAAAAAGAGTTGCGAAGTTCTCCCTAGTCCTTGCCAATACTCACCTTTCTCTCTCTGTCTGTTCTCACGTCCTCGTTCAACAGGCTTGGGCCATGGATGTCCATTGGATGTGATTGAAATCTTTGGACAAGATGTTCTGTGGGTTGCTGCTGACCTCTGCAAGATGGTTAATCCAGCAGACTCTCTCACTCTTATTTGCCTGTCATCAGGCATATTAAAAAGATTTTCAGGCTGGTAGTCAACTTGTCTGGCACATTACAATGCATCTTTATTACCACCAAGTCATGTCTTAGGATTCAAACCCATGCGTTCTGGCCCAGAGATAGCAATACTACCACTATGCCACAAGACCTCCTATTTATCCTTAAAACATTACTAAAAACAATGTTATTTTGTCAATATTACACTGCTGCTTGTGGGAACATGCTGTGTTTGCAATGCAAACCCCCAGCATACATTTCAAATCAGCGCATTGTTAAGATGTGGAAGTGTCGGTGTTGACTGGAGTGGGCAAAGTCAGAACTTACACAACACCAGGTTATAGTTCAACAAGTTTATTTGAAAACACAAGCTTTTGAAGCACTGCAAAGTGACTTCACCTGACAAAGGAGCAGTGCTCCAAAGGCTTGTGGTTTCAAATAAACTTGTTGGACTATAACCTGGTATCATGTGATTTCTGACTTTCTTTGTTAAGTAATTGGCAGTAGCTTTTTAGAGAACATGTCTTAATAGAAAGAGTTATTATGAATGATATCTCCCATGATGACAACATTTTTTGTTTCTTTTTCACAGCCTGTGCTTCAGTTTTTACCTTGGAATTTGCTTTAGAGGTCAATATATTAACACCTGGATGTTAGGCCAGAAATTTAGATGCACAAATCTCATTCATTGATAACCAATACTTTAGAAATACATTTATTGTATACATACATAAATACATCCAATAGATTGTTTCATTCTTTGTCAATGGCAAATCAATATGGTGGTATTTTGAAAATTACACTCTAATGGATGGGTGGTATGTATACAGTTATCATTTTGTTGCTGCCAAAACCAGAATAAATTTGGTAGAAACTTGTATGCAGTACATAAGAGGGTGTTGTATTGTCAGAAGTTAAACCAATGGTTCATCTGGCACATTGATTAAGTGGGTGGATATAGTGACAGTACTAATGTAGAGACAATTCTGATTTTTTAAAAACATAAACTCACATTTATATAGTGCTCTTAAGTACCTCAGAATATCCCAGGACATTTTACAATCTATGAAGTCCTGATCTGAAGTATAATCACTGTAGTAATGTGAGAAACACAGCAGTCCAAGAGGAAGCCTCAGTTTTTGGCCAAGTCTCTATAATGGGACATAAATGCACAACACAGAGGCAAGAGTCCTAACAAGAGTCATAGTGCTCACCCATGTCAAAATCAATTTGTTAGTTATAGTATTCTTTTGAGGACACAAACTATCACTATGGTCCACTGTACTGTTAACTGATAATTCTGAAAATGAAATCTAAGATTCGACATTTATTCTTGGGTATTCCAAAATATGGTGTAAGTGCATAATAATAGAAGACAGTGGGAAACAATGTTTTAATAAATATTTGAAAAAAAAATCTTCTATTGGAGCCAATTACTGAATGTGGGTTGAAGTTGCAGCATAACGCAATTTTTAAGCTATTGGCTCCAAGTTGCAATTTTTTCGGTTAATGTTGCTAAATGTTTCAATAGCCAATAAAGATTTTTGTATCTCTGAATAATTAACATGCTTATATCATAAAATCAAAGTTAAATCTTAAATATTTTATGTATGTACATCTTTAAATAACCATTTTAACTTTTCAGTGCTGAACCTATCTGTCTCTTTGATTAAAAAACATAATCGATCACAAACTCTGGCAATTATTAATCACTTAATCAAATAATCAACGCATCACTAGTTTTAATGGCATCCATTTATTTTACTTTCCACACACACTGTCTAAAAGAGTGGCTGGCCCAATCAGTTGAGATAAATAGAGCTATGCTACATCCAAAAGCTGCAAAGAGAGTTATAGGTAGTTGTTTGCAAGGATCATTATCTGTCTAGTGCGTCCTTTCCCCTATTTATTAAGTCAAATCTGACTAAAGTAAATGCTTGGTAAACCACACAGCCAGACTCAGATAAACATGGGCCATTTATTTAAGTTTGTACCTGACAGTTTGATGATACACGATTCAGGGAAGATTAATCTCTTTGGAAGGGTCTCCCCATCATTAACATTGCTCATTTACTCCACCTTGGCTTTGTGGTTACAATTGTGCAATTCCATTTTCAAACGGGGTGACTTCATTTAATCTGGGTTCTAATAGTGATCAATACTATTTTAATTTGCTTTTAGAATCTTTCGGTCAGTGGTTATACCATTAAATCTTAAATTGACTATAATGCTTGTTTACAAATTGTATTTTCTCTCTCGTTACTTACTCTACTTGCTCTCAGACTAATTTAGACTGAGTGCATTCTCTCAGAGCAGAGCTGATCTTCAAATATAGTCATCACTGTGACCATTTTCTTCACATCTTGGCCACACTGCCTGCCTCTACCCATATTCAATAAAACATGAGCTACAACCATTATTGCCCTGCCTCTAGCAATGTGTTTTCCAATGATCTACTCACTGGCATGGATTTTCCCAGTAATGGAGGACCCTTCTGTTATGGCAAGAGATGGTGGACAAGGGTAACCCTGAAAAGGTTAACCACCACCCTAATGCAGCACTTTCCAATTTCATGGTCAGCGTTGATTTGCGGTTTGGGCATGCAGCAATCATGAAGGATGATGACCATTCAAATGACCTGCTACATCCACTCAAGTCTGACCTTCAAGGCCCGGGAGGATGAAAGCTAAATGGTGCAGAGTTGACACAGTAACAACAAATCTATATATCCTTGTACATTTCCTTGGATTGAGTTTTGTAAAGTAAGGTACCCTTTTGGTTATGGTCCTTAACACTTTGCAAGCAGTGAGGATCCCCCGGGGGAGGTAAGATGTTCTTTGAAGTGGTAAAAGCAAAAATGAAGGTCTATAAAAATTCATAAACTCATTAACTGCGAAACTCATTTGAACTGTACCCAGACTTATCATGGTCAGGTAGTCAAGAGAACCAGACACAAACAGCTGTTTGAGAGAGCCGTCAAACTGTTACTACTTAAAAGCCCTGTTCTTTAAATCTTTGAAAATTGACTAGAGGGTTTTAAAAAAAAACACTGCTTGCTATTTCACTCTGTATGAACTAAGCATGAAATTTCCATTTTGAATTATTACTGCATGATTGATTTCATGACCATCCTATTACAATAGAGCGCCAGTCATTCCACAATTTGATTGGAAACTTCATTTTTTAAGGATTATTTAAGTTGGGACAATAAATAAATTCTAATTTTTGTTTCGGAATTGAGTACTTGAATCAAAATAAATGTTCTTATATGGCATTTACTTCCTTGAAGGAATGGGTTTCCATCATTGGGAGGGGTTTTTAATTATTATAATGAAATCTTCCAATACACTGTCCAACTTCATTTTCTCATACATGAATGGGTCCAGAGTTCTGCCCATGGTGAGTACTAAGTGAGTTGGAATCGTAAGTGTAATAGCAATGGTGGTTGTGGGCACATGTTGGCATGAGTTGACATAAGTGGCGTAAAGAGCCAAGGAGTGGATACAGGAATCTGATTCTCATGAATGGAATGAGGGGCAGTGGAGGTGGTAGAAGGCATGAGGTGACATGAGTTGGCACACATGCAGTATGGAAAGTGTGTTGAAACTGAAGGCTGGAAGGAAGCTTTATGCTTTGTTCTTAGAAGAAAACTTCAGTGCAGAGAAAGAGCAATCAGGCAGGCTATCTACACAGTCTACCTTTGCAACTTGCATCCTCCTCATTACTTCTGGATACCAGCCCTGAGTTCTACTGTAGCCTTCATTGCTGGACTGAAAATCCAATGTCTGGATAGCCATTTTCAAAAGGGAGGTACATGCAGCCACATTTTTTTCCTACCTCTACACACCCAGTTGCAAATTTCCCAAGCTGTTGTGCATAAGTCCCAAATTTGTCATCAACTAGCCTACTCATAGGATGCCATTTATCCATTACCTTATAATAATGAATCTACACTGGTTCCACTTAATAAGTTTATCTAACTGCATATCCCTCATGTGCCTACTGTCACTCAGAGATTGGCCTATGTATACCATGGCACTGTACCCACCACCACCAGCCGTTTAATCTTCTCACTACCCCATACCCTCCCTCATGCCACCCCCTCCCCCGACCCCACCAACCAAACACTACTCCACCTTCTCTATCCATTTTCAAGACTCTTCTTAAAGTTTATCTATTTGACAAAGTCTTTGGGCACTTTCCAAAGGATCAGTCATTCATTTTTCACTTCTTTGGAGCAGTAGCATGATGTGGTTGGCATTATACTTTAAAGGAGAATGTGAGGACTGCAGATGCTGGAGATCAGAGCTTAAAAATGTGTTGCTGGAAATGCTCAGTAGGTCAGGCAGCATCAAAGGAACAGAAGAATCGACATTTTGGGCATAAGCCCTTTTTCCAGCAACACATTTTTAAGCTCATTATACTTTAAAGCAATATGTAAATGCAATTTGCTATTATAGTGAATTGAGCAAATTAAGCTTATTTATTATATATTAAATAATTTGATTGCTAAAACCTTGCAATTTGATTCAGGAATTAAATTTGGAACTATTTTTAAGTGCTGTCAAATGTGATGACTAGAACTGGCAGTTATAAGTTTTCCAAATACATTATGCTCATGTTTATTCCCTCTTTTTTTATTACCTCCATCCGAGATGATAATAAGGGTTGATTAGTTGGTTAGTTTATTACCAATCCAGTCTAATTTTTGATATTATTGTTAACAGTTAATATTTTTAATTGCTAATTTCATTGTGCATCTGAGGGAGAAATTAATATGCTTCTAACAGAACCATGGCACCATTAGTACCACTTGAACCATGGACAATTGGAAAGATGGCACCTCGAACAGCACACTAGAATAACAGCCTACACTGTAAGTTCACATGCCAACATGCAGCTTGAACCTATAACTTCTGTCTCAGGATGCAATGCACTGAGCCAAGCTGAAACATTTATAAGCAACTGCAATGCCACACTTATGTTGTTCCATTCATAAAGTACTACCAATTACATGTATTGTCATGTCTCACCCATTTCCCCTCAATTAGGCTTCCCCTAATGTGATCTCTAAAGGACTAAGCTACTCAGCCAAAGGAAACACTTTTGATAACAATTTACAAACCCTCTAGTGTTGAGCAGGTGATAAATCAGAAAATAGGAAATACATATGAAATGCGTAGAACAATAATTAAGGTAGGGCTACATCTTCATATGGACTGAGCAAATCAAATTTGTAGTAATTGTGTGGAAAATGGTGATTTTCAAGGTCAGTATGTTGACAAATCAATTAGAAAATAGGTTATTTTAGATCTATCATTGTGCAATGAACAGGTTTAATTAATAATCCAGTGATACAGATGTCTCTGGGGAAGAGTAGCCACAACACACTATAATTGCATTCCAAGTTTGAGAGTGATATGGTTCAGTTCAAAATGAAGGACAAACAAAATATTCTATATATGTATAAAGGGAGACTTGATTGAGGTAGATTAGGAAAACTTATTTTAAAATATGGTAATAGATAGGTCGTGTTGGATTTTGGGTAGCTGAGATTTAATGCTGTCCCCAATCCTCCTTTCTGGATCCTTTTGAATCAATCTTTTCAGGACATGTTATTACAAACCTCTGGAACAGATGGGACTTGAATCTGGGCCTCCTGGTCCAGAGAAAGGTATATTACCACTGTACCACAAAAGTCTCCTTCCCCATAAAAGCAGGGCAATAGAAAATTAGCCTAACACTTGGAGATTTTGTCTCCATGGAAATCTTTTTGGAAAGGCAAATAGTTTATCCTATGTGAAGAGAAAACAGAGCCGAGTCCAAGAATTCATCTAAATGTCAATATTAGAAGGTAAACCATTGGAAAATCTTAAAAAGATGCATTTGTCTTGCATAATCAAGTCAGTTTGTTGCACAATGGCAACAGATACAAATTATATTGAGTGGATAAACATAATTACTTAAGACTATAAGGAGCCAGTAATGACATTTCTAATATCATTGGAACTTATGGAAGACAATCTATACCTCACCCCAGAAAATGTATGACATTGTTAGACTGGGTGGAGCTCAAAGTAATATCATCCAGGAGCATTGTCTTCTACAACAATAAGCAATGGCAAACATTGAAAAGGATAATCCATGAATCACTATAACTACACATTCCCTTATTAAATAAAACCTTTATGTTAACTCTTTTAGAAGCATTGCCTTACACATCAATTGCAAATATTGAAAAGGATAATCCATCTTTCTGAAAACACTCAATTTTTTTCTGAAGAAAAGGAGTGTGAGTTGGATATGAATTTCCAAAGGTTAAGCTTGGCAAAAATGACAGCTTAAGAACATCCAGTGAAGATAGATGGAGGAATCAGAATAGTATTGACAAGTATGAGAAAATGTTTTCTGGCACCTGGATGATGAGAATTGAGTTGAGAGGGCATTAACACACCAACAAACACCATCTCATGATTGGAAATATTGTCTGGCAATGGGCAGGAGGTAGACTGGAAGACAAATCAGCTGTCCACTTCTCAAAGGCAGGAAAGAATTTTACATAACTTTGGTCCCAATTATTTGTCATTCAGCAGGAGCACCACTGTTTGGCCAAGAACAGGAGGCATCTTATTCTTTTTGGAAGCTTCCAGTTTCATAGTTTCTCTGTGGCAACAGCGGTTGGGCAGGAACACAGAGTTCAATTGAAATCAGAGGTTCCATGGTCCAAGGAGCACGCTGCAGACCAGGAATCAAACCCCTATGACTCCAAAGAATCCACAAAGGGGTTTCTCCCTCTGACCTTCAGCATTGCAAAAAAACCATTATATGTAATGTTTTTTAGTGCCCATCAATCTACCTTACCTGCATTCACATCTTCATGTGGCACTGTTGAGACTTCAGAATTGCTTGCACTCTGATTAGCTCAGTAGCACCAGGCACCAACCTGCCATCTTTAATTAGATAGCGGCAATACGGGCAGTCAGTTAGGAGGCTGTCTGAGGGGAAAGTAACCAAGCCAGGGCTTCTACTGGCAAGAGGTTTACAGCACCCACTTTTCAACCTGATGTCAGGGTCACAAAGCCATGGGATGACTCAGCCTTTAGATTTCACAATGTGGTTGTAACAAAAAAAAATGTTCCAGCACTGGCTGAATATAGTCAGAGAGTCAAGTGCTGAAAAATGGGACTAGATTAGGTTAGCATATTTGGTCGGCATGGATGGGTTGACCGAAGGGTCTGTGTTCATGCTGTACATCTCGATGAATATCTTTAAACATTGAATTTGCACTTAATTACAAGGAACATTTGAGATGTTAAAAGGTTACATGAACCACCATTCACAGGGTCCTGTCTTCTTTGATTGAGAAGACCTTTATGAAGAGAGTGTTCCACCCTGACCTCCTAGGCTGACCATATACAGCAAAGTAGCGATGTTAATTTTCCAGACCTATGAACTAAAGGGAATTATATGTTCCCTCAATTTGGATTCTGCATGAATTAGGCCAAATTTTGGAATTAACTCATCAAGGGAATTGTGTGTTAATTTTTTTCTTAGCTGATTAAATGTAAGCCGGGGGCACTAATTAAACAATAATATGCATCCTCTTCCATTCTGGTTTAAAATGAGCAGGGCTAACATGCTGATATTACTAACTGTGTGTGAAGAAGGTTTCGACCTAACTCAGTATTGAAGAAGCATGCTCAACTACCTAAAAATATGCAACTCAAGATTTTAAAGAGCTAAGGATGGTTTAGCCCAAACAGCTGTGAGCCCAAATAAGTGAAGTCTTGTCCTTAATAATGCTTTTGCTGGAGTTGAACTACCGTGTCTGCTTCAGTCCAGGGGGTGGTGAATATAGAGTGAGAATGAAATAGAGGTGTATTCTGTAGGGGATAAACAATAGGGTTGTAAATAAATTAATGATGAAATGAGCAATAAAAAAGAAATACAAATAACTAAAATTAGTGAGCAATTAAAACTTAATTTGTTTGGTTATATCTAAAATAATAAATTAATGTGCAAGAAAAATTGATGGAGCTTCCTAGTTAAATATGCATTTGGAAAATCAGTGAGTGACATAATAAAATTGGACAGAAGTTGGTTCAGATTGCACAATCCTATTTCCTGTCAGTTACCCAGCTTCTGAACTACTACCCAGACATGTATTTCAGTGGCTTGATTCATGACTGAAAAATTGCCAGAAATCATACACAAAACAGGACTTGAGCAACTGGATCCAGCCTGTGTTAACTCTTGTACTGTGCTCCTACCAGGTGGCATGTTGACAAGACAATTAGGTGATTAATTTCCTGCTGGGTTCAATTTTTAATCGATTATACTTGTTTAATCAGTGCAACGCTAATCTCAATAAAATTGTTCTGAAGAAGTGTTTGTGAAGGTCTGCTCAACAGTGCGGTAATATTTACAATGTATCAGCTCCATTATAACCTGAAGTTACTTTTTTGCTATTCACGAGTGTACATTTTATTAAAAGTGAACACTACAAATTACTTGTTTGCTCCAATGTTAAACTCTAAGTAGTTTGGTAACTACCTGATCTACTATCAATTTAAACAAAGAATTAACCCATAATGAATCCTAATTCTTACAATGGTTAGGGTATAGTTTTTAAAAGGCACTATCCATAATCCTTACATTGCAAATGCACACTGCAAACTTACACATTAAAACCAGCATCTAAAACTAAAACCGAAAATAGATTATCTGATCAGGTCTGATGAAAACCAATGACATGAAACATTATTTTTCCTCCTCTTCCAACAGATTTGCTAGACCAGAGACTTTTTCCAGCATTTTGTATTCTTACCTTTTGGATTATTTGTCTGATTGATAATTGTGAGGCCTTGTCACATGACCCATCTTAACAACAGCGGCCACATATTTAAGAGTAATTAATTGTGCACAAAGTGCTTTGGGATATCTTGTGGCTCTCTTTCTTTAACTCACAATCTCACTGCTAGAAAACAATTATATGTCCAAGTGACAGGGTTACACTACTTTCCATGGAGGATAGCTATCATGGGGTTGCATTGTTACTATGTTGCTGGGAATAAAGGCAAATCTCAGTTCACCACTCTTCCTTTATGTTTAACCCTTTCACAAGGCAAGTATCTTAAAATACTGTTGCATTTTAGTCAACAACCATTTTGCACACAAAGGTCCCACAAACATGAATTGGAAAAGACACCTGATAAATAAAAACAGAAAATGCTTGAAATATCCATTGGAAAAAGTGACCAACAAAACGTTGCAATGATATAGGCCCCAGATCCCTCAATTATCATCAGAATAGATCCCACGAATGGTAATCCTATTAAAGACTGCCCTTTACCCATCAGTGACTTTTACAACTAGAGGTAGTAATTGATCATTTGAAAGCTGTAACAATGGTTATTAGAAGCTTTTCAATGCATGAGCAAAATTTCGTTCGAAAATTTCATCTGCTATGATTTATGACCACATCATTTTTCCTCTTTAATTATTTCAGCAACCCCTTGTTTACTATGGCTCTATGGCACACAATTATAATGTTATACCTGGACTAATTAGATAAACTGGGTAGCTTTTATAATCATTAACTTACTGTTTTTGATATTTAGAAATCTATTTATAAAACACACAAACGAACTCTGCACATGCAAGTTATTCATTCTCATTGAGATCACTGAGTTTGCAATTAATTTATTAACTTTTTTTTGGAATTAAACAAGTAGTACAGAGCTGGTTATCCAATTTCATTGGTAGAAATGCTGACCAGTACCTTTGGCAAAAGCTCACTGATTCTGAGATTTGATACGTCCCTTTATTTCAATGTCTCTGGCAGTTTCTCACGACCAGCACTGCTTCCGAAGACCTCCCCTGGTCAGAAGATATACAAGCTGCAGCATTGTCTGTTGCTACCAGTTTGGTGAAAAGGGGTATTGAAGATATAGTTGGTAGAGAAAGATGTCAGAATTCCTTCACTTCAGAACAGCAGATCACTAGAATGTGTCTCCTTTAAGGAGATGAATTGGTTTTGAAAATATAACCTAGATTTTGTCAGAGGCTTTAAGCCTTTACAGACATTACATTTGGTAAGTCAACAAGATTGATCTCACCTTGGATGCTACCTCCCCACCACACCACAGAGTGTCCCAGAGATTTAATGACAAGTAACACAATAACAAGAGGGCGGCACATTGGCTCAGTGGTTAGCACTGCTGTCTCACAGTGCCAGAGACCCAGGTTCGATTTCAGCCTCGGGCAACAGTCTATGTGGAGTTTGTACATTCTCCCTGTGTTTGCGTGGGTTTCTTCAGGGTGCTCTGGTTTCTTCCCACAATCCAAAGATGTGCAGGTTAGGTGAAATAGCCATGCTAAATTGCCCATGCTGTTCAGGGATGTGTAGGTTAGGGGTATTAGTCAGGGGAAATGTAGATTAATAGGGTAGGGGGATGGGTCTGGGAGGGATACTCTTTAGATGGTCAGTATGGACTTGTTGGGTCAAATGGCCTGTTTCTACACTATAGGGATTCTATGAATTCTGTTCTATGAAAAGAGGTGCCAACTCATGCTACTTCTATGATCAGGTTATCAATCAATTCCTTCAATCATTGACAGGTACAAATGTGGACAATTAAAATGGACCACTGCAGTATCTTCCCAAATCTAATAAAGGCACCACCTCAAAGGATACGGACAGTAATTGCATGTGAAAGCTTCATTTCAGATCACACCCAGCCCCGCTTGGTCCTATTTCCATTATCATTCATTCAAAACCAGGAATTTCTGCATTGTTGGAATAGTCTTACCACATCAATAGCAACAATAAAACAGAAAGGCCCCTTCCCTCACCATCCCACCACCACCACAGAACAACTAAGGAGGACATCAATTGATGATCTTTTCAGTGATGCCCACATATAAGCTATGTATTCTAACCAAATACATAGTACAATCAATTAAAATGATTGCAGAACAATGCATATATGACAGGGAGAAGTGGGAAATCAAGTGCAGGTGAAGATTTTTAAAAATGGTTTGAATTTGTATGAGAAAGGTTCATAAATATGTGCTGGTAGCAGGATTAGAGAGGTTTTTTTGATGCAAGTGATGGTTTGGTTCTGTTTGAAGGGGTGGGCAGAGTTAGAAACTCTCATTACATTCACAAAATGCTGAATTCATATGCTGTGATGTAGGTTTGCTTGCTGAGCTAAAAGGTATATTTCCAGACGTTTCGTTACCTTACTAGGTAACATCTTCAGTGGACCTCAAGCGCAACAATGCTGAAAAATCCTGCTTTCTATTTATATGTTGGGTTGGTGATGAAATTTCCTGTGGTGATGTTATTTCCTATGGTGAAGTCACTTCCTGTTCCTTTTCTCAGGGGGTGGTAGATGGGGTCTAATTCGATGTGTTTGTTGATAGACTTCCAGTTGGAATGCCGTGCTTCTAGGAATTCTTGTGCGTGTCTTTGTTTGGCTTGCCTAGGATGCATGTGTTGTCCCAGTTGAAGTGTTATCCTTCCTCATCCGTATGTGGGGATAATAGTGAGAAAGGGTCATGTCTTTTTGTGGCTAGTTGGTATTCATGTGTCCTCGTGACTAGTTTTCTGCCTGTTTGTCCAATGTAGTGTTTGTTACAGTCTAAAGGATTATTGACCAAGAGCTGGAAGGTGGGATGAGGCTGAATAATTTTTTTTTAGCCATGTGGATCAAATGATCCAAATGGTCTCCTCCTGCACAATGAACTTTTCTTGAGTTTCCGAGAGATGGCAGAGTCCAATCCTTAAAATGGTTTGAAATATTTTGTTGCCTTAAAGGCAAACGTAATCATCACATAAGCTTTTGAACTTGTTCCTAGTCTACAGAAATAACAAAACATTTGAAATGTAAACTGCCTAACATGGTAAGAACATGGTAGAGCTTGTGCTCAAAAAAAACTTAACATGGCTACATGAATGGAGCAGGTTTATGGAAATCCAGATGGTATGAAAGATTGCCAAAAATTCAATTCGGATTGTAACAGACAAAGACAAGCTTCAACTGCACCCTTACCAATGAAGGAACACATGTGAGTGCCTCATTTGTTTTCTTTATTCATTTACGAGATGAGGGTATTACTAGCTAGGCAGCATTTATTGCCCATCCAGAGGGCAATTTAGAGTCAACCACATTGCTGTGGATCTGGAGTCACATGAAGGCCAGACCAGGCAAGGATGGAAGACTTATTTCCTTAAAGACATTAGTGAACTAGATAGGGTTTTCCCACCAATTGACAATGGGTTTACAGTAGTCATTAGATTCTTAATTCCAGATATTTATTGAATTCAAATTCCACAATTTGTCATGGCTGGATTTGAACCTAGGTTCCCAGAATGTTCTCTGCATCTCTGGATTAACAATCCATCAATAGTACCACGAGATCATTGCCTCCCCCAGTTATGTAGTCCCTTGTATTCGCCAGGTATGACATAAATTACTTGACCAATATATCATCTCAGATATTTGTGCTTTGCCATGTTAATGTGTTCAAACCTAATATTGACTCCCCAAACATGGCCTCTTGACAACACAGAAGGTGAAGGCATCATAGATTAATCATTTAAGATTAATGCTTCTCAGTTTGGAGCTATCTTTTAAACAGAGCTAGAAAACGGGATCATTGCACACTTTTTAGTGTTTGCTGTTGTTAGGTTGACTGAATTCTGATCCAAAGTTCTTTCCAAACTGTAGAGATTGGTGTCATTTAGCCAACAATTGAGGGCTCGCTTCAAGGTTCCCATACTTCCCATAAATAAAGTTCAAGAAATCTTTAACGACGTACTGCAATGTTTCTCTGAGTACCTGGGGTGGTGTTCATTGTTAAGATGATAAACCTATGTCTAATCTATAGGTTACAGGGCATTAAATACCCTGAAGTAAGCATACACTTTGTCATTTATGATGCATATCATTGTTCAGTTTGGAGGCAATAAGAACCCTGCAATTCTTGAACTGCTCAAAGAATATGTGAATCCTCTATTGAGAAAAAGAGAGTTGAATGCCTTTTGTGCTTAATTCTTCAATAGAATTATACATATGTTACAGTTACTTGCTTCAAGAGGCAAAGTGTATAATTCCCATTCCAGCAGTTCAAGGATTCACACACCAGAGGATGGTTAGGGATTGTGCACCAGCTTAAAGAATATACCGCCAGTTTGATCAAGGCAATCCAATCAACATTGCAGAGGCATTACCCACTTCATAAAAGACAGGAGCATTGGTGAAAGACAATGTTTGCCATTGCATGTTGCCTTGGAGATAAGGCTATTGGTGGAGGTTATCTCCAATGACCTCCAACAATGACAACCATCTTAATTTGTGTCAGGTATGACTCCTACCAAAATTAGATTCTCTTTGGTTCTAGTTTTGCTAGGGCTTCTTCATGCTGTTCTCAGCTGAATGCTTGATTGCAGTCAGCCTCACCTCAAGAGTTCAGCTCTTTTCTCTCTGCTTGAAACAAGGCCATAATGAGGTCAGGAGCCAAAAGGTTACAGGGAGTGGTGAACTAGGCCTGGACAATCACAAAGGCCAACCTCCCATCTGTAGAATCTATCTACCAGCCCCTCTGTCAAGGAAAGACTGCCAGCATTCTCAAAGATCCATCCCACCCTGGCAATGCTTTCTACAACCTTTGACATCAGGGAGATGGTACGTAAGCCTGAACACACGTACCAGCTGGTTTCAAAACAATATCTACCTTATATGTTGTTAGAATACTGAATGGACTCACAAACTCTTAACATATGCCTGTACCTGTGTTTGTTTTTGCCGCTGCTTACCTATTATTTACTTATCTATGCTACTTAACTCTGTGATCTGCTTGTACTGCTCGCAAGACAAAGTGTTTCACTGTGCCTCGGTACACATGACAATAAATTCAATTCAATTCAATTCAAAGGCCCAGATGCAATCCAAACTAAATATTTTCTCCCCCCTTTGTAACTGCAACTTACTCGTGCCACATGCTAGCGAAGCAAGGAAAAAGGAGAGAGAGAGACTTGAAAATGTGACTACAGGGATGGTGTAGGAGTGAGGGTTTTGGATTCCTGGATAATTGGGGCTCTTTCTGGGGTAGGTGGGATCTCTACAAACACAATGGTCTTCACCTGAACCAGAGGAGTACCAATAATCCAGGGGGGGTGGGTTACATTTGCTAATTGTCTTCAGGTAGGTTTAAACTAATTCAGCATGGGGTTGGGAATCAAAATTGTAGTTCCGGTATATGGGAGGATGAGAGTAGTGAAGTTAGAACTGAGATTTCAAGATCGCAAGACGGCACAGGCAGGCTAGATGTTGGCTTGAAGTGTGTCTACTTTAACACCAGGAGCATCTGGAATAAGGTGGGTGAACTTGCAGCATGGGCTGGTACCTGGGATTTCGATGCTATGGTCACTTCAGAGACATAGGTCGAGCAGGGACAGGAATGTTTATTGCATTTTCCAGGATTTAGGTGTTTCAGTAAGGACAGAGGTAAATGGTAAAAGAGAGAGTGGTGTGGCACTGTTAGTCAAGGGCAGTATTGCGGGTGCAGAAAGGACGCTTGAGGATTCCTCTACTGAGGTAGTATGGACTGAGATGAGAAGAGGATAGAAGAGGTACCCCTATTGGGAGTTTTCTATAGGCTTCCAAATAGTTCCAGAGATGTAGATGGTAGGATAATAAAGATGATCCCGCGATAGGAGCGAGATTGACAGTGTAATTGTTATGGGGAATGTTAACTTTTCAAATATTGACTGGGAATACTAAAGTTCGAATACTTTAGATGGGTCACTTTTTGTCCAATGTGTGCAGGAGTGTTTCCTGACACAATACATAGACAGTCCAACAAGGGGTAAGGCCACATTAGATTTGGTACTGGGTAATGAACTCGGCCAGGTGTTAGATTTGGAGGTAGGTGAGCACTTTGGTGATAGTGATCGCAATTCGATTATGTTTACTTTAGTGATGGAGAGTGATGGGTATATTGCCACAGGGGAAGAGTTCAAACTGGGAGAAAAGGCAATTATCATGCGATTAGGCAAGATTTAGGATGCATAGAATGGGGAAGGAAACCGCAGGGGATGGGCTCAATTGAAATGTGGAACTTATTCAAGGAACAGCTACTGCATGACCTTGATAAATATGTACCTGAGGGGCAGAGAGGAAGTTGTCAAGTGAAGGAGTTGTGGTTTACAAAGGAAGTTGAATCTCTCTTCAAAAGGAAAAAGAAGGCTCATGTTAGGATGTACAAAATTAAAAGTCACACAACACCAGGTTAATGTCCAACAGGTTTGTTTGGAAGCACTAGCGTTTGGAGCTGCTCCTTTATCAGGTGATTATGGAGAATAAGATTGTAAGACACAGAATTTATACCAAACGTTTACAGTGTTATGTAACTGAAATTATATATTGAAAAATATTTGGATTGTTTGTTAAGTCTCTCATCTTTGAGAATGACCATGTTGGTTTCAATTCTTTCATATATAAATTGCAAAGCTTTTTAAAAAAGTTACATTCTCAAGTGCTTTTTAACCATTGGTGTCACGTCAGCCAACACTGGCGTTTCCAAATTATGTTAGGATGTGATGTGATGTGTTGTGATGGCTCAGTTAGGGTGCTTGAGAGTTACAGGTGAGCCAGGAAAGACCTAAAGAGAGACCTAAGAGTAGCCAGGAGGGACAAAGAAGTCACTGGTGGATAGGATCAAGGAAAACCTTCAGATTTTCTACAGCTATATCAGGAATAAAAGAATGACTAGAATAAGATGGGTGCCAATCAAGCATAGTAGTGGGAAGTTGTGTGTGGAGTCAGAAGCGATAGGGGAAGTGCTAAATGAATACTTTTCATTAGTATTCACATTAGAAAAAGACAATAGACAATAGGTGCGGGAGTAGGCCATTCTGCCCTTTGAGCCTGCACCACCATTCAATATGATCATGGCTGATCATCCTTAATCAGTATCCTGTTTCTGCTTTATCTCCATAACCCTTGATTCCACTATCCTTGAGAGCTCTATCCAACTCTTTCTTCAATGAATCCAGAGACTGTGCCTCCACTGCCCTCTGGGGAAGAGCATTCCACACAGCTACCACTCTCTGGGTGAAGAAGTTTCTCCTCATCTCTGTCCTAAATGGTCTACCCCATATTTTTAAGCTGTGTCCTCTAGTTTGGCACTCACCCATCAGCAGACACATGTTTCCTGCCTCCAGAGTGTCCAATCCTTTGATAATCTTATATGTCTCAATCAGATCCCCTCTCAGTTTTCTAAACTCAAGGGTATACAACTCCAGTCGCTCCAGTCCTTCAGCGTAAGGTAATCCCACCATTCCAGGAATTGACCTCACGAACCTATGCTGCACTCCCTCAATAGCCAGAATGTCTTTCCTCAAATTTGGAGACCAGAACTGCACACAATACTCCAGGTGTGGTCTCACCAGGGCCCTGTACAGCTGCAGGAGAACCTCTTTGCTTCTATACTCAATCCCTCATGAAGGCCAGCATTCTATTAGCCTTCTTCACTACCTGCTGTACCTGCATGCTTACCTTCATTGACTGGTGTATAAGAACACCCAGATCTCTTTGTACTGCCCCTTTACCTAAATTGATTCCATTTAGGTAGTAATCTGCCTTCCTGTTCTTGCCACCAAAGTGGATAACCATACATTTATCCACATTAAACTGCATCTGCCATGCATCTGACCACTCACCTAACCTGTCCAGGTCACCTTATAATCTTCTAACATCCTCATCACATTTCACCCTGCCACCCAGCTTAGTATCATCGGCAAATTTGCTAATGTTATTACTATATTGTTAATATATATTGTAAAAAGCTGCGGTCCCAGCACTGATCCCTGCGGTACCCCACTGGTCACTGCCTGCCATTCTGAAATGGAGCCGTTTATCACTACTCTTTGTTTCCTGTCAGCCAACCAACTTTCAGTCCAAATTAGTACTTTGCCCCCAATACCATGCACCCTAATTTTGCTTACTAACCTCCTATGTGGGACTTTATTAAACGCTTTCTGAAAGTCCAGGTACACTACATCTACTGGATCTCCCTCGTCCATCTTCAGAGTTACATCCTCAAAAAATTCCAGAAGATTAGTAAAGCATGATTTCCCCTTCATAAATCCATGCTGACTCTGATCTATCCTATTACTACTATCCAGATATGTCGTAATTTCATCCTTTATAATACCAGCATCTTTCCCACCACTGAGGTCAGACTAACTGGTCTATAATTTTCTGTTTTCTCTCTCCCACCTTTCTTAAAAAGTGGTACAACATTAGCCACCCTCCAATCTGCAAGAACTGATCCCGAATCTATCAAACTCTGGAAAATAGTCACCAACACATCCACGATTTTATCGAGCCACCTCCTTCAGTACCCTGGGATGTAGACCATCAGACAATGTGGTCGAAGAGAATACAGAGAAACAGGCTACTAGACTAGATGAGATTGAGGTGCATAAGAAGATGGTTTTAGCAATTCTGGAAAGTGTAAAAACAGTTAGGTCCCCTGTGCCAGATGGAATTTATCCTAGGATTCTCTGGGAAGCCAGGGAGGAGATTGCTGAGCTTTGGCTTTGATCTTTATGTCATTGTTGTCTACAGGCATAGTGACAGAAGACTGGAGGATAGCAAATGTTGTTTTCTTGTTCAAGAAGGCAGTAGAGACAACCCTGGAAATTATCGACCTGTGAGCCTTACTTTGGTTGTGGGTAAAGTGTTGGAAAGGGTTATAAGAGATAAGATCTATAATCATCTGGAGATTGAGGATAGTCAACACAGTTTTGTGAAGGGTAGGTCGTGCCTCACAAACCTTGTTGAGTTCCTTGAGAAGATTACCAAACAGGTGGATGAGAGTAAAGCTGTTGATGTGGTGCATATAGATTTTAGTAAGGCATTTGATAATGTTCCCCGTGGTAGGCTATTGCACAAAATATGGAGGCATGGGATTGAGGGTAATTTAGTGGTTTGGATCAGAGATTGGCTAACTGAAAGAAGACAAAGGGTGGTGGATCATGGGAAATATTCATCCTGGGGTTCAGTTACTAGTGCGGTACTGCAAGGATCTGTTTTGGGTCCACTGTTGTTTGCCATTTATATAGATGACCTGGATGAGGGCATAGAAGGATGGGTTAGTAAATTTGCAGATGATACTCAGGTTGGGTAGAGTTGTGAATCGTGACAAAGAATGTTGCAGGTTACAGAGAGATATAGATAAGTTACAGAGCTGGGCTAAGAAGTGACAAATGGAGTTTAATGCGGAAAAGTGACATGATTCACTTTGGAAGGAGTAACAGGAATGCAGAGTACTGGGCTAATGATAAGATTCTTGGTAGCGTAGATGCGCAGAGGGATCTCCATGTCCAGGTACATAGATCCTTGAAAGTTGTCACCCAAGTTGATTGGATTGATAAGAAGGCATACGATGTGTTAGCTTTTATTGGTAGAAGGATTGAATTTCGGAACCCTGAGGTCATGTTGCAGCCGTACAAAACTCTGGTGTGGCCACATTTGGAGTATTGCGTACAGTTCTGGTCACCGCATTATAGGAAGGATGTGGATGCTTTGGAAAGGGTTCAGAGAAGATTTACTAGGATATTGCCTGGTATGGAAGGAAGTTCTTACTAGGAAAGGCTGAGGGACTGGAGGCTGTTTTTGTTAGAGAGAAGAAGGTTGAGAGATGACTTAATTGAGACATATAAGATAATCAGAGGGTTGGACAGTGAGAGCCTTTTTCATCAGATGGTGATGGCTAGCATAAGAGGACATAGCTTTAAATTGAGGTGTGATAGATATTGGTCAGATGTTAGAGGTAGTTTCCTTACTCAGATAGTAGTAGGGGCATGGAACACACTGCCTGCAACAACACTAGACTCACCAACTGTATGGGCATTTAAATAGGTATATGGACGAGAATTGAGTCATGTAGGTTAGATGTGCTTCAGATTATTTTCACAGATTGGCGCAATATTGAAGGCCGAAGGGCCTGTACTGTGCTATAATGTTCTATGTTCTATGGTGACTCTCAGGTTAAAATTACTGCCAGTCATTCCTCCCTAATGAGGAAACAGCTTCTAGCTTTCTGGAATAATGGTGACTTTCATTTTGCTGCTTGATAGTACTGTTAGTGACTTCTCCCATCACTTTGCAAATAATAGAAAATAGATTGATAGGGAAGTAATTGGCCAGGTTAGATATTTCCTGCATTTTGAGTATGGACATACCTGGGCAACTTCCCGCATTGTCGGCTAAATGCCAGTATCGCATGAACTTGGATAGGTTTAGACTAGTTCTGGAGGCCAAGTATTCAGCGCTATTGCCAGAGTGTTGTCAGGACACAGCCTTTGTAGTATCCTGTGCCATTACCTGTTTCTTGATAAGACTTGGAGTCAGTGGATTTGGCAGAACAATAGAATTTGTGCTGCTGTAACTTGGAACTTCAGGAAGAGGGAGAGATTGACAATGCACTCCTTACTTTTGGCCAAAGATAGATGCAATTACTTACCTTTTTCACCCATGAGCTGGGCTCCCAATCACTGAGGATGGAGATAGGAGATATAATTGATATACTGTATGCTTTCAGCTTCTCCAGTTTTGCAAGTCCACAAGATGAGTTCTGAAATGCAGATATCATGGTTAATGGCAGTAACACTTACTTTAAATTGTAAATATACATATATATTCTTTTAGATACAACACCGTGGTTAATGCCCAAATATCTCAGATTATTTTCCATTCAATTTTGGAATTGAAAGTAGGTATTAGGACCAGATAAGAGGTAAGGGTGCAGATGAATGCTACACTCACTACAACAGAAGAGAGGAAATTACCGAAATACTTATCCTAACTCCTCTTTATTAAGCAGAGATACTACGTGACTTTGAGTATTCTTTATGTAGCAGTTGCAGAAGATACTAAAGTTCACTTAGTTAACCAGGAGTCACTGTTCAAAGCAAAAACTCCTTTACAGGAGAAGACTGCAGATTATTTATTACTCTCAAAAGAGCTGCTACAGACAGCGGGGGAAGTATAGTGCTGCAGTTGAAGGTAACCCATTAAGGAGGGCATTCTAGGTTTAGGATTTTTTTTAAAAACTGAGATGGAACCTAGCCACTGTTCTGAGTTCTGAGAAAAGGTCACTGGACCCATTAATAATGACTTCTCTTCACAGATGCTGCCAGACCTGCTGAGCTTTCCCAGCAACTTCTGTCCTTGTTTCTACAACTCATGTTTCAACTTAGTGGAAGCAGATGTCCTGGACCTTTCTGTGCTTTGGATTCAGGTGGTACTGTTGAAGAAATCTCAGCTGTTTCTTTTTAGGATAATAATTTGTCCTCGGGTTTTGACTGTGCTGCCAAGCTCGGATATCAGCAACAATCACAATTAGATGAAGATATTCCTCACTACAGGGAAGCAGAAGGAATCTGGAATCCTGAGGTCTCAGCCGCTGGCACCCAGAGGTGAACGTCACTTTGGAAAAGTTGGAACTCAGCAGCAGATAAAGGACTATCAGTGTTGCAGGCTAAGAACAGGCACAAATCATAGATGTTCTAACACTTAAAGGGCCAGCTGCTGAAAAAAAACCTTAGTCATTCACGTGTTAATTTTTGGGTGAAGTTTCAAAATTGTCTTTAGGCAGCAATGTGGACACCACTATTGGAGTTTCCAATTGTATATCACAGATTTCTCAGGAATTTTTCAGATTTGGGACCAGTGAAATTTCAGAAAGGATTGATAGTACTTCACCTCTATGAACAGAGATTAATTGTATGTAACATATCCTTCCAGGAAAGCATCAACACCATCAAGATGAACATGATACATTCTGAGAAAAACTACAGACTTTGAAAATAACCAGCTGAGATCGTTCAAACTTTGCAATTAGAGAATGAAAACGATCCAAGGATAGAGAGCGTAAAGGAAAGGTTTTTTAGGATGGAGGGAAGAAGAAACATCTTCAGCCAGAATATATTTAAGATGTAGATAGATAATTTCTTGATTGTCAAGGAGATCAAGGGTTACAGGGAGAAATGGGGTTGAGAAATTTATCAGGACAGAGATTGTGGTGGTTGGGAAGACACAGCAGTTCAGGCAGCGTCCGAGGAGCAGGAGAGTTGATGTTTTGGGTATAAGCCCTTCATCAGGAATGAGGCTTGTGAGCTGGGGAAGCTGAGAGATAAATGGGAGGGGGGTAGGTAGCTGAGAATGTGATAGGTAGATGAAGGAGGGGGACAAGGTGATAGGTCAAGACGGTGGTGCCGAGTTGGAGACTTGGGACTGGGATAATGTTTAGGGAGTAGAATTGAGAAAACCAGTGAAATCCACATTAATCCCATGTGGTCATGATTGAATGGCAAAGCAGACTCGATGGGCTGAATGGCCTAATTTCTGCTCCTATCTCTTATGGTCTTAAAGGTTGCACGTAAATCTAGATTGGATTATGCCAATATTAGTCATTGTCACTTCAGCAAGCTATGGAAACACTCCAGGGCTTTTTTCTGTTAAACAAAGAGATACCCAAACTCTACGCTTTCTAAATCTGAGGAGTACCTTGGAGAAGCTGAAAATCTAGCATCAAAAAGGAGCTTGAACATATCAAATGTAACAGAATTGGAGAAATATCACCATCTAAGAGAGACTGCATGACTACAAATCCAGACATTAGTAGCCACACAACACGATCAGCCTGAGAGATTTGAGAATGAAAGGCTGATGATTTCCACAAGTCCTGTGTAGAGGCAGCCATTGCTCTTGAGAAGCTGACAGAAGAAAAATCAGCTCTGAGGGTGGAAAACATCTCAATTTCACTGAAATATTCAGAGCTTGAAAATCACTTGTTATTATTTGAGGAAAACATTCCAATGTAGTCAATGGGTGCTGATGAGAAATCCAAAAAAAGGAACTCGAGAGAGAGAAAACACAGATTTTTCAGTAGATTTGCAAAAGACTATTGTAGAAAACCCATCACTTGTGTTGGAGAATATCTGCAGAATAATGATGATCTTTTGAAGAAAAGGATAAGAAATTAATGGGAAGGAAATTGTACAACTTAAACCCTCAACATCTAATCAGTCCGAATATTTGGCTGAGATTAAGACTAGTAAACAGGTGATGTGTTCTGAATGTTCTGCTATTATCCAAATTTTTTCCAGCCAGCCTGCATACCACATATTTACACAGAATGTATTGATTCTAGTTCAGACATTTACTTCCTTATTGATGATGATATGCTTTTACTTCCTGATGGCTTACCAGAGATGTTCTTCTCTATAGAGGAGCAGCCTCCTTCTGAAATAAATGTGGAGCTGAGACCTGCCAGAAGTGAAATTCTTACTCTCAAAGTACTAGGAAAATTCTCATTCCTTTATCTCCAGAATTGCCTTCAGACTGTTCTTCATTTTTATTTCCAACCTCGATCAATTAGAATTAGAATTAGAATATCCTTTATTGTCACGTGTACTCAAGCACAGGAGTACAGTGATAAGTGTTACAGCACCATCTTAGGTACAAAGTACCTAGGTATAAACCTTAGATATAAAAGAGGAATAAAGAAGAAAAGTAGCTGCAATACTTTGCAGTGTTCAAAGAATAAGTTAGAAATAAGACAGAGTTAAAGAATTGATATTACAGTCTGATAAACAAAATAAAATAAACATTACAATACAGGCGTTTCCATACGTGACCACCTGTGCCAGGCCCCAATCCAACTACCGTCCCGGCTCAGCTCCTGCCCAGTCCGTGCCAGCTCTCAGCTACTCCAAGGTAAATTTCCTCCAGGACTCACTTACCCCTCCCTGGCCTCCGCTCTGGGACTGCCTCCCCTTCCCTGGCCTCTGCTCTGGGTCCGCATCCCCCTCACCGGACTCTGCTCCAGGACTGCTGCCCCCTCACTGGACTCCACTCCAGAACTGCTTCCTGCTCACTGGACTCCGCTCCGGGATTGCTTCCCCCTCACCAGACTCTGCTCCGGGACTGCCTCCCCTTCCCCGGCCTCCGCTCCAGAACCGTTTCCCCTTCCCCAGCCTCCACTCTGGGACTGTCTCCCCTTCCCCAGCCTCCGCTCTGGGACTGTCTCCCCTTCCCCAGCCTCCGCTCTGGGACTGCTTCCCCCTTCCCCAGCCTCCACTCCAAGACTGCTTCCCCTCACCAGGCTCCGCTCCGGGACTGCACTGGTCTCCACTCTAGGGCTGCTTCCCCAAACACCAGCCTCCACACCGGGACTGCTTCATCTGCTCAGACTCGCTCCAGGACGGTTTTCTCCTCATCAGCCTCTGCTCTTGGACCGCTTCCCCCTCACCGGCCTTCGCTCCAGGTCTGCTTCCCCATGCTTGCCTCCGCTCCAGGATTTGCCTCCTGGGCTCGCCAGCTCTTCCACTCCCCTAACACATAAATGATGAAAGAAAATGAAGGAAAGAAAAAAAGAACTAGAGGAGCAGTGGAGCTCCAGCTGGAGCATCTTACTTTGACACCATCTTGGCTCTGCCGCCACTGTACATGGAAATGAGAGGGTAAGTTTCAGATTGGCAGCTTCCTGGTCATTAAGTCAGAAAATCATCAGCTCAAACACCATTCCAGAATCATGAATGTTTAGTCGATACTGACATTCCATGCAGTATTGAAAGGGTAATGCCTTTTGGATGACATGTTAAACTGAGGTCCATCTGTCCTCTCAGATGGATGTAAATGATCCTGTGGCACTGAGCCTGTGCTGATAGTATGAAACTGCATTTCAAGTTGTACAATTGCATCCATCTAAACAGACAGATGGTTTAACATCTCAGCGGAAATATAATATCGCCAACATGCAGCACTTCTTCAGCACTCCACAACATCATAAGCTCTAGCCCCTGGAGTAGGGTTTGAACCCTTAACTTTGTGACTCAGCTGGTTCCTAGCATTGAGACATGCTTGAAATATTGTAATACACTGGCAGATCTCCCAAGCCATAGATCATGGAGAATCACAGTTCATGTTGCATAGGAAGTGATATTTATCTCTACCCAAAGACATTTTGGAAGATGTTTGTAAGACATCTTCCAGGGACACTTGTGAAAAAAAATCATTCCTGGGACAAACGTGGTGTTTTCCTTATCTACTGTAAATGAATAAATCACTGAATATATTATTAAACAAACACAACTTCATACAATGCAAAAGAACTATTTGATTAACTTCACATCTGTTTAATCAGATATTATTTTCATTACAGTAAAAAATAAAGCTAGTTGACATTTTTATGCTATGCCAGGTTCATACCCCTACACCACATATTGTTACCAAAATGATATTTTATGTTGAGAATCTCACTCCACATTTGAACAATAATGCTGACAGCATTTGCTGAGATGAAATTTTGATTGATTGGAATTCTCAGAACAAGAATGACCAAAGACAGTTGCCGTAACTACTTTCAAACACATTACAAAACATAAAGACTTTCTTTGAATTAATCTCATCAGAGTTTTAGTGCACTCATCAACTGTACTCTTGTCCAGCTGTGCTTAGCCTGCATACTCTTTATGCCCACTATAACTGCAGGTCAGAAGGTTCACATAATACAGCATGTTTGCTTTCAATTTTACTTCAGTGAAAGTTTAAGAGTCCGTGCTTTATCGTGTGTTTAATATTTTATTCCAAACTATAAGCAAGTTCAAAAGATTGTAACGGTTGTAATGATGATTTCCATCATTTTTATTTCTATTTTTATTAAGGATACAAAGCTTGAAATCAACAAGTGCCATCAAGATTAGCGCGGAGATGAGTTGTACTTAATCATGAAAGAAAATTCTACATGATTTCAAGCATAACTGAATACCTGAAACCGTGACTGACAACTTGCACAGACTCTTTAGCTAAAAAGGAATGGCTCCTGGACGTCTACAAAGTTTTGTACAGACATGTTTAATGATTTTCCTTGTTCTTTATTCATTATGTAACACAAACTTATTTCCATTTGTTAATGCTCAGCTTAGTGATGAATGCAATATGACAAACCAAAAGTTTTTTTCTGAAAAAATGTTTTGAGGGATTCCAGAGTTTTTTTCTGGCTGCTGCTAGTAACCGTCAGTTTTCCTTTGTGTTTGTGATTTTCAGTCTCGGTTGCTACATGCTAATTTCAACATTTTGTACTTATCCAATTACTAATAGCTTCTGTTATAACAAGTCTCATGCTTATACAAATGTGACGAAAAATGTTCTATTTGAATAGCATGACGATAGCCAAGAATTGTTCAAGGAATAGTTATTCAGACATGATTTAAAAGCTTGACACCTACTTGCTGTGACATTTTTATTGTACTTTGTTGATACTATCCCTATTATAAAACAATATATTCCTTTTATTATCATGGGATATCAACCACTATTTTATGGTATTGTATTAGTTTAATCAATGAATTTTTAATTAAAAGTAATCTAGCAAAAAAAGACAAACTCAGATGTGAAATCAAAACATTTTTAAAGTCTTTGAACATGGCTAAAGTATAAACACCATTAGTGACTAGTTGAGCAGAATGGGCACTTTTCGATATCATACACCCCTCTTAATTCTGTGGAGTCTGATATATATATATATTTAAACTACATACATAAATAAAATGTATATATATGTGAATGTGTACATTTTTGTATTATATAAATAACTATATATCAAAAGGAATTGAACATAGGTAACCTCAGGAATATTAAACACTGGACAGAAGGACAAGAAATTACCTGATGAACTATTTCAGTGAGTTCTGATTGGATTGTCTGTCTTACCTATAAAATAACGAGAATGGCTAGTGTTGGAACAAGGGAAGATAAAATTGAATACAAGCATTTGGAGCATAAAGAGCATAATACACTGAATTAAACTCTTCAGAATGTATGGTCTTGACAATGATTTTGCCATGAACACAAGAACGATATTCCAAAGCACAAATTACTTGATATGTTTGTTTATATGATTTTAGATTGTTTAATTCGGTCTTGTTTGGTTAATTTCTTACATGGAGTGAAATTGAGTATTGCACTGGAATTTCAAGGTAAAATTGCAATAAAAAGTAACAGTTGGTAATCTGCAATTTATATATATATATCACATTTCTCAAAGGGAAACAGCAAAAGTATTGATCATTTGATACACACTGAACGGTCCTTCAAAGTGTGTTCAGACTAAGTAGGTATCTGTGTGCACAGTCCAGTGGCTGGCTGTTGTAATTGTTGAGTAGTTCTTCAACTTGTCATGCTTGCTTCAGATTTGCCTATACTTTTTTTTTAAAGTAATCTCTTTCTCCTCTCAGGCTTTGTGCCAAAGGATCCTGTCTGTGCCATTACCGTAGCCCTTGTTACCAGCCACACACGAAACAGTGCACAGTGTTCAGGCACTGAATAGAAAATTGCACTTGAGCGCCCTTACCTCCCCCTCCCCCTTTTACAAGGGGGCTCTGAAAGCTTTATAAATTTGCAGTGCTCTTGAAAATAAGCCCTTCACACCTGAAACCTTTCACACAGGCAGAAAAGCACCCCTTCAAACCCCTTAATTGCCTATTGCTTCCAAGCACGTTGAATAAGAGTATTATATGGCCAACTCCAAGACAAATGCCTAAATGCATGAAATGAAATGGTTTCTCCCAATGGTGTGTATAGTATTAAGACTGCAGTATCACTTTTGTTGGTATACAGAGGCTGGAATCAAAACTATCAAAAATCACATCTATACATTTGCAGCCTTTGACCTCTGTTGGCAGTAATTGTGTATAACTCTGTGAACAAAGAGTACTAAGAAAGCATTTCTGTGGAAGTTGTTCACTCTTTGTTACTTTCTCCCCAACATAATCTTTAGCAGTTTTGCACATGTCCTCCAAATTTTCAGGAAAACCTTACAAGGAAAAATATACTTTCTAGCCAGCAGAGCTCACAATAAGCATTCAACAACTTTATATTTTTGAAACAATAAAAAAAACTGAAAAAACTATGACGGTATAAAAGTATAAAAGTACTTGTGAAGTCAATTTACATTCAATGTTAACTTTTCTGTGGCCCTTTGAAATGAAATTGTACTTTGACACGTTACCATATGATGTTAACGTATTCATAAGACATTCCCTTGGCCAACTGAAGAATTAACCAGAAAGTTGGCAATGTAACGTGTGTTTGAAATGTTTTTGTCTATGAAAACCGTGACAGGAAGAAATTCATGCAAATAGTTCAACACATTCAAACAAATAGTTTAATACATTTATGTACCAATATTAGGAAGCAGAAGTTTACTCCACTTGCATTCTTGAGTATTGTAGGCTGCCATATATAAACTATAAGAAAACATTTAGTGAAATAGTTATACTGTGTGTAATATAATGTTGCAGATTTATACAATACTTGGTCATCCTTGTAGTAGCACAGATAGGTTTCTGAAGTGAATACAGTTGACATTTAGTTAAACAGGATAAAACAAGTCAATTTTGATTTGTGTTATTGTAAGCATAGTATTTTGAGACACCGTGCCAAATCACAGGCCTAATACTCAGAAAAGGAACAAATAATCATTAGCTGAAAGAGTTCTTTTTCTTTAAGATAAGCTTTTATTTTACAAATAATGCATTTGTTTTGCTCACATGTGTATTTACTTGCAGAAAGTATTGAAATTTGCAGTATTTAAAAGTATCTAATTCGCCTACCTGAAGCTTCCTTTCAATTCAGCTTTAAGGAAGTATATAGGTAAACAGGATGTTCAACTGTTAATTACATCTTAAATATCTCCTCTGCTCATTAGTTTATTTTCTGGAGGCAAACAGTAAAGCTCTGAATTCCTTGACAGGTTAATCATAAATTATCTTCAACAGCCACCAAGCTTCAATGTGTTTTTTTTATCTTCAGTATCTGCCGCAGCCAATATACTGAGAATCCTGGAAGGGCTGGGGCTCCCCAGATGTTCCTGTAAGGGAGGGATGGTTGGGGGAAATCCAATCAGTAAAGGTAATCATCCTTGCACAGATGAAAATATGGGGCTCAGCATGTGCAATGCACAAGTACAGACCACCAGAAGTCCACAGGAGTGAGAACTCCCACGTTTCTCATCTCAGGGAAAAAAAATCTTAAGAAACCCCTGAAAGAAAATGAATCAGTTAATTATGTTCCAGTGCTAAAAACAGGACTAATAACCATAAATAGTCCATTGAGTAGCTCAGCTGTAGTATTTTTTCCAGTCAGAAATAATCTGCTTACATAGTTAGGCTAGGCTAAGCTTGCTGACACTAATTACCAGCTGTTGTCCCTTCACGTGAAAGACCAACCGCCAAGCCCACTGCAAAGGGCCGACCGTTCTCACAATACACCATTTGCAAATAACAACAAGTGAAATGAAATGCTTTTCAGCTATTGAGGGAAGCCTATCTCGCACCACTTTTTTTTTATTATGCACTCATGTGTAGGCTAATAATGTGAACTGGGAGAAAATGAACAGACTTAAAAATGAAAGGCAGGATGATTCAGGGCAATTGAGGTCCCCTCCTTCTCATTTTTCCATATGGGGGGGGGGGGGGGGGGTGCGCAGATTATCATGGAGCTACCGGTTTAAAGATGAAATGCTGAACAACTGCTTTCACTTTTAATGTTGCATCTTTCGGCCCCGTTTGAGTCCTGATTTTTTTTAGTAACAATGTTCTGTGTGAAACAGGCGGTGAGGTTCAGCCTCTCCACTTTGTAAAGTCTTGGCGATCTTCCCCAAATCACTGGTATTCCAAAAAAAATCCATAAAAGTCCAACACAGGACTTCTTCAGTACATCCATTGCACCATTTCTGTCCAGCTCTAACATTGTTCACTAACAGGGGAACATGCTTGCCCTTTCTTTTCATTTATGTTATTTGCATGCATGGTTATCCTCCTCATCTAAAATGGCTTAAACCCTGTTAACTCGTACTGCCTTATCAGCCTCCCGGCAGCATTTGTGATTCATAGCAGTCATCAAAGTGATAATAAACTCATTCACAATACTAACAAACACAGGCTCCCAGTTATTTACGAGGCAAATTCACTTCGACTGCTACCGTGGATGAAAAAAAATCAAGATGGTGTTGATTGATAAATTGACAGGTTAATTTACAAGCATATAATGGAAATAAGACCCAGAGGAATGACAGTCTGATCTCCACTATGGCTGTAGTGCCATCTACCCAGCACCCAGCAAACTGCAGCCGGCTTGGTGTGACCAAATATGAAGTTAATATTTTAAGTTTTAAAACAAAAAAAAACGTGTGTAGCAGGTTACCATTTTAGGTCACTTTGATGAAAGACAGGCAACTGACATTATCACACTTTTGTCAAATATTTCAATGACAATGGAAACGAAGCTAACGTTGCATAACAATCAGTTCAGTGGCTTACATATGGGCTAATAGATAACTGGTAGTGACTAACAAGGTTGTAATTCAAACCAGCAGCTGTGACATCACAAACCAGAGAGTGAAAGTTCTCTGTTCCTGGACAATCGCAGCACTTCACTTTGAATTATAGCCTTTGAACCGACCTGTTCACTGAATTGTATTTTTTTTAAAAATCTGCTTTACTTTTGCACAATCTGATCGTATGATAAGAAGTGGTGTGAAAGAATAATGAAGCAGACATTAGGCTGAAGGAACTGACTGCTATTCGGCTGATTTTGCAGTATTATAGATTACTGCTAAGTGAACTTTTCAAAAGATAAATTAGAATGAAAACAATTTTTTTGCAAAGGTCAATAGAATGAAATTTCAAAAGTGATTGCAGGTAATGAATTTATTGTGAGCACATTATTAATGTGTGATTTTATCCAACTCCAATGTAGCTATCTTCAAAAGCTTTAAGTATTCTTTTAAGTATTTTGTACTGAAATTATATAATATAGATATGACTCAAAGTGTAGCATTTTTGAAATAGTAAATATTATCAGAAGCTCAATAGAGGCTGACATACTTAAAACACTTGTGCAAACAAATACAGCGATATTAAAATTCAATTAAAATTCTTCCTTCTAAATGATTATTAAAACATTAATCAAAAGTAGAAGGTCTAAACATACCTTACAAAAACCTATATTTAGACTATGCTCTTCAAAAGCCCTGTAGAATAATTGCTATAGGTTATTCTTTAAATGTCTTTTTTTCTCTCTCTCCGTACAGATATCCACCACTAAAGGTTATAGTAAAAGCAGAATATTTGGGCATTTTTTTTACAATTAAGTTTTAGCATGTAGTTATATATTAATTATTAATATATATCTACAAATAGAAGTTTAAAATTAATAGATTTATTAAAATCTGTAATTTTTACAATTTTTAAAAAAAAGATTGCTATTCTGATCAAGTTTTGAAATGCCTTTGTTATCAATTAATCCAATGCTGCAGGATTATTAAAATTTTGTTAAAGCTGTACTAAGCGTGTGGCTTGGATTGACTTCATTTCTGAAGGTGGTTGAGGTATAATTAAAAGAGAGATAGCTCCAAGGAGTTCCTGTTAGACATTCTTGCCTTGTACAATGTAAATAAATTCATTTTACCTTTTCGAGCTTCAGAAACCTTAGGATGTCAATAGAATTAAGGATCCATCATTCAGTCCTGCTGGAAACCATAAAACAGATGAATGTTGACTGAAGGTCAAAGCATTTTCTCATATATTTAAATTTACCCAGTGTCAGAATAAAAGGTGTTGCTGGATTAGGATTAAGCAAAGAAAGCCATTAGTGACTTACATAAATTTGTTTTTTTCCAAGAGATGCAAAATAAATAAAATATATTTCTCGCATTTCTCATGTTGACCTTGGATGCATTATAGTTGATTTAAACAATAGATTTAAGAGCTTTTTGATACGGTTTGTTACAAAGACATCTAACTGGAATAGCATTGAATTGAGGAAAATGTTTACCACTAATAAAATGTCAGAAGTATAAATTCATGCTTGAACAATTTTCTTCACACAATATCAATTGTTGCTTGATTAACACATATATCATGAATGTAGATTTTGTAAATATTTATGTGATTGAAATTGATTTCTTAAAAAAAGAATCTATTAGTCAAGTTGATTTACAAATACTATTCCCAGCTAATTGAAAAACTAAATATGGGGCATTTTTTTCTCTTAAAAATCAGTACTTACATTCTGTCCACAGACATAAATTCATGTTATCTATGGAATGTGCTTAAGAAATTGGATTGTGATTGTTGTACCATTATCCATTCCAAACACAGCAATTTCCTTTCTTTCTACGACAGCTCTACAAAGGCACTAAAGCGTAAAGTGAGAGCAGAAGGATATTCAAATAAAGTTAGTCTTACTGAACAAGTTTATTAAACACCTGAGGGTCTGTGGCAGGCTTAATTAGTGCTAATGAGTAACCTATTCACAGTAACATTTAGCAAACTTTTCAGGAATGTACACTTGTACATGATTAGGCATAAGTACTTGCGATATTTCATTAGGTTTAACTAGGTAACACTTACCTGTGACTTAATACAGTGTTTTCAACTGCCAACTTCATTTTAGCAAGCTAATTTGATCACTAGCACCTGACATATAATGGAGAGCTAGGCATGTACACAAACCCAGCTTTTGGTTGCATGAGTAGGCATGTGCAAATGCTATTAAAAGTTTGCGTGCATGGGAAATTCAAATGTAGGACAATGCTTCAACCAATTTCCTGAGTGATATCTCAGGCTTAAGACATATTTTACACTGCTCCCTATTTTTCCCAAGATATTCAGTCAAATCTTATTTCAATAAATACTGTTTGCTGTGTTTTAATTCTTACTTATTATTCAATATTGATTTGAATGTGACTTCTCATTTTCTTGTTACATTTGACTTCAGCTATTGCAAATGATCAAATGTGCTTCACCATTTGTGAGAAAGCAGCAATGTTTCCTGTACAATTACTTCCAGATTGCCCATTCCTGGGTAATGCAAAGTTGAAGGTATACTCTGAAGTTAAACAGGGTTAGGCTTAAGATGCTCGACATCCATTTAAGTAATTACTTTTGAAGACCACAATTAAATATTACTTTTTTGCTGAAATTAGAGAAATCTAATGTCTTCTAAGTTGCCGAATGGTTCAGTTAACAAAGAGTTCAAATCAACTTCCTGCTCCTGTCCTTCCTTTCCCTCTACAAAATAAAGTCCACCCACAAGGGAAGGATTGCTGAGATGTAATTTTGTATCATTACAAATGTAGTACCACTGGGCCTACAGTGTATGATAACATTAGAGAAGAGTGAGTGCTTTAGATCCCTTCATTGTAGAAGGGAGACTGGGCTGTCAAACCAAGCCTCCCGTGAAAACATTCGACTGGAACCCCAGTCCATAATAGAAAGAGCCTTGAGTTTGAATGTTAAAGTGGCTGCACAGTCCTGAAGGTTTGTAATTGTTTTTATATTCAAAACATGTACATCCACACAATATTATCAGCCTTTACATTGGCCCCTTTGCCTTCACAGAAATTTGACTGGCTTCATTTTTAAAAAAAAATCAGTGAGCTGTTTGGAAAAACTTTCAGCACAAAAATGGTGTCCCTTTCATTCTAACCCGCTCATTGCTGCAGACACTGCACTTAGTTAACTAGTAGCAGCTTGTTAAACAGAAGGCTGTGGATTTGTTTTTTAATACTGCTGACATTCAACATCGAGCAAAATGTGAGAAGGTACATGAGATAGAAAGCAATGCAGAAGAGGGAAAAAAAAGCCTATACACTGCCAGGGAATAATTAAGAAGAAGGAAAGAAAGAACTTAAACCAGTGACCCTTATCGGCAATGAAAAGCTGAAGATTATAAAGTGTTTCATGCTAATTTCCATGGAGATTTCTTTAATTTATTGAAAATTACTTTCTTCTGCTTTGATTTGTCCAAATGGCTGCCCCTCACAGGTTTGATCGGGGTGGTCTTGCCCGTCACACCACGCCAACTGCAATCCCACTCTGCCCCCTCACTGGGCCAAGGCGTCATGAGATTACTCAAGCGCCTCTGACATCTCTATCAGCCTGCGCCAGCACATTGGCCCTTCTTTCTTCTTTGGGAGAATAATACATGGACTTTTGTCACATGACACCTTCATCAGGGAATGGTGGGGGATGGGAGGGCAGGGGGTCCTGTGCCTGAGTGGTTCACCCCTTCTTCTGATCCCTTCTGCCTGGTTCACACTGCTATCTATCGCATCAAAAGAGATTTGAGGGTCAGTGAGTTACAGTCACCTAATATAAAGTCGTCAGCTTATGTTGAAGTGGGTTGCCTGTGAAAAATCAATTCTTTATTGATTTAGGTATCCATATCTTTGTTATCCCATAAGACAGAATTGATAATTTTTCTGTTAATGAATTGGACGGAAGAAAGGTTATGGTAGATCTGTTTCATCTCGGTTCTACTTTTGCCATTTTCAACTTTTACTGTAATGGTGTTGCACTGTTGATGAACTCTTAGATACTCAATGAAAGAAATGTTGTTAAATGTTATGTTTACCCTTTATCACAGTACTGATTGTGAAAAAAATAAGATTAATATTACTTTACCTGCAGCAATGATTTGCAACAAGCAATTTACAGTTTAATTGCATTAAGAGGAAATTTCAATCTTAATGGATAGTGTTTTTTGTTCTATATTCCAGGAATAAAAATAAAAGAAAAGGTGCTTACATGAGTACTGGAAGAATTGCAAAATTAAAAGAATCTTTTTGGATGTTTTTCCATTGTGATTTGTAACTGTGCTGCAGTAACAGTGTTATGCTAAAGAGTTCCAAACATCCTCACTAGTTAGCATTTTCTGTTTATTCCACCAACAGCACTAAACTTTTCTGCAAACTTTTGCACTATGGGTGTTAGGTCCTGAACTGCAAAATCTGCTGCAAAAGTCACACTGTGCCATATGGTTCGTTATTCAGGAGTGTGCTGTATACATTGGCATGACTGACTGATTTTTCTTTCTACTGTGTTTTTACAGGGGAGCTATTCCTCTTTCGCACTTAGACAGCAAGTGTTGGATGGATGGTACTTAAGAGACAATTTGGACTAGGAAGAATGGGCTGTCCATAACGAAGCCAGTTATTTTGTCTGTTCATTTAAATGAGCAGAAAACATGGCAGGTGGCATTAGTGGATTGCAAACCATACCTACCTGATTTTCCCATTTGTGTAATGATTTACCTTTCTGTGCTAAAGAGAAACATCTGCCTCTTTATCTATAATACATCCTCAGCAATTTTTTTTTGTTGCTATTGAGAGCAAAATGCAAATCCAATAGGAAGGCACTGTGCATCCCTCTTAGTGAGATGGGGAAGGTTTGGAGACCAGAGCCCCATCCCACCTCAGGTAGGGCCAAATTTACACACATGTGCTCAAAATTAAATATCAGGCCAGGTCAGTTTCTGGTGAAAATTGAGTGGAGTAGTTAGTAAGCTGACCAGAGAGATGTCAAGTTAAGTGGACAAAGTAACACTCAAAATTATCCGAAGATGAAAGGGGCCAGGAACCTCAAAAAGGAGTAACTTGAAAGTGTTAATGAGTCTATGGAAGTTTCTGTAAGCTAACATTGAAACTGTGGTATAAGGTCTAAAGAAAGAGCTCAGTTGTTGACTGAAATGCATGTCTTACTCTGGCAAATGTGAGGTCTTGCTTTGGAAAAAAGAACACAGGCATGGACTATTTTCTAAACGGTGAGAAAATTCATAAAGGCAAAGTACAAAGGGATCTCAGAGTGCTAGTATAGGATTCTCTAAAGGCTGACTTGCAGGTTGAGTCTGTTATTAAGAAAGCAAATGTAATGTTGTCATTTATCTCAAGAGGTTGGAATTTAAAAGCAGTGATGTGCTACTTTATAAAGCTCTGGTTAGAGCCCATTTAGAATACTGTGTCCAGTTTTGGGCCTCACACCTCAGGAAGAACATACAGGCACTGGAGCGTGTCCAGTGGAGCTTCACATGGATGATCCCTGGAATGTAGGCCTAACATGTGATGAACGGCTGAGGATCCTGGGATTGTATTCATTAGAGTTTAGAGAGTTGAGGGGAGATCTAATAGAAATATACAAGATAATGCACGACTTAGAAAGGACTGATACTGGGAAATTGTTTCTGTCAGGTGGGGATACGAGGACTCATGCACACAGCCTTAGAATTAGAGAGGGTCAATTTGGAATGAAAATGAGGAGACATGTCTTCAGCCAGAGAGTGGTGAGCCTGTGGAATTCATTGACACAGAGTGCAGTGGAGGCTGGGATGTTAAATGTCTTCAAGGCAGAGATTGATAAATTCCTAATCTCGTGAGGAATTAAGGGATACGGGGAGAGTGTGGGTAAGTGGTATTGAAATGCACGTCAGCCATGATTGAATGGCGGAATGGACTTGGGCCAAATGGCCTTACTTCCACTCCAATTTCTTATGGTCTTAAGTGCATGGGTACAATGCCACCAATCAGAAATGGTGTTTCTCTGTACTACAACAAGAGATCCAGGAGCTGATCATCAAACTACTGGTGTGACACTACAGCCAGCAAGCAATGTAAACATTTCAAAAATGCAATGCAAAAATAACAAGACGTCCTGAATGTAAAGACGACTGCCTCATAATATGCAACAGTTCAGCAAAGAATCAGACCTACTCTTTGTTACATTTTTTGTTGTGTTTCACTGGATTTTATCCAAACAGGAGGCATTTTCAAAATAAGCGCATTTTGTTTTCATTTCTTACTACTTCAGTCCATTTGTAATGCTGATATGAACTTGTGCTGGACATCTATTTTGTATTAACAGATTACATAACTGAGTACTCACTAAGTGATTGATGAATGGAATTAATATTGACACCTATAATAATAGTATTCACTATATAATACTGTCAGATCATGCTTTCAGAAATGTAATGAACATAGAAATGGGTACCATCCAAAGTACTTACAACAGTTTTATATCATACATTTTTATTCCATGATGGTCTAAAACACTAAGAAGTAAAGCTTACTCATAAATAAGAAAAGCCTGTTAGGAGGATTTAAGCCAATGTTATAAATGTAAGAGATTATGACAGAATGCACGTTTCAGGAATTTCACAGTAATAGTTCTATGGCACTATAATATAGTCAGAGCAAACATGGTAAACAGTTTTCTTAAAGCATCTTATTTTCAGTGTATGAGGTTAACCTTATTGTTATTCAGCCTGTATAAATAATTATTCACATAGTTTCCTTTTCTGATATTTCTGCACACTTTCACATGAAATATTTCTCGCTGAATGTTTAAATAAAATGAAATTGTATTACTGCTAAACTTGTGTGGGCCACTCTGCATAAATATTGCACTGTTGTTTATTTCAAGACACCCACCATTTTCATCTCAGATAAAACTTAAACTTACAGGAACAAACTGAACCTGGATTTAAATAAAGGTAATTGGAATGTAATACCATTTGATTTAATTGTAATTTACTGTCAGTAAATACCAGAAAATCAAATAATGCTCTTCATTAATCCTTAGTGGATTGCAATCACATTATTGCAATAAATTTAATGAATAAGAAAAATATAAAACTTTTGCTGGTGGTATTAATCTGGGAACACTTTTCAGAGCAGGTTTACAACATTTTAAAGGCATTTCCACCCAGTAAATATCTATTTTAAGAGATTAGACTACGGACAGCATTTTCAGAGCCAGAACGTTTCGATAAACATTTAAAAATGTCAATGGGGCCCGATGTGGATATCCCACCTTTGTTTCTCACAGATTGATATTTTCTGTTGGAAGAAAGGGAGTGGAACGTGATTCAGATAGGAGGAACTCAGCAAGGTCACTTTCATCTAGATTGAGTTCAAACAGACTACATTTTGGCTGTTGCCTGGACATTAACCTATAGTGTGCGACACAATTAGACATCCTTGATAATTAAATCTCCAATTCACAAAATGGTTCAAAGGTTGGTGATTGGTGAAGTGGACATAAACATGCTTGAATGGAATATAAGGGCTGTATAACTAATAAGGTATGGAGTTTTAAAATCTCCTGCTCTTTAAACTTAACAAGAAGACATAGCTGTCACAGATTTAAATAAAATGGCTGCAACTTTGCTTTGGTTGACAGTTTTCCACTTTAGCGGAGTTTCTTTGTTGACATTTTCCGAGTGCTAGTGTTACGTGAATTTGAATGTTTAGATAAAATTCAAACGTTGCAGTTATCTCAGCATTGGGTCTGAGTTCACAGTTTGATTGATGATTTAAAAAGGCCCCTAAAGGTTTAGCTGTCTTTAATATGGGATCTGAATAGAAGTTAAGGAAAATTTAAAACCTTTGAATCATTTTGTGAATTGGAGATTTTATTCACAAGTATGTGTAGTTGAGAGATGCCTTAGATGACTAGAAGTTTTATTTCTATCTCCATATAACTCCTGAGATACAGCCATTTTAGATAGATACTGGATAAATAGTTAAAGAGGTGACATGGATGCTCTGCAGAGCCATTAGCAGTGAGTGAGGGGCATGAGTTGGAATGGAGGGTATGAGAGAAAATGGGAGTGGCATGAGAGGATGTGAGTGATGAGGGTAAAAGGGCCTAACAGCTTCTGAAACAACTGTGATGGCATTCCATTAAATCAAGATGGGCTTGGAACCATTCACCTGCCGGTGCTCTGCTTCCAGCTTTGCTCACTTTAGGGTAATTTTCACTGAGGTCCAGAGGATCAGCAATTCTTGCTCGAACTACCCACCTCAGTTGCAAAAATTGATTCTATACTTAAAAGAAGAAAGTGTTATCAGAAGTTAATTTAATAAACTTCAGAAACTGTTATAATACATTTACAAATTAAATGAACAATTAATTGTTAAAAAAGTACAGAAAAGGGAGCACTTCCATAATAGTTGTATATTGTGCAACTGTGCTTTAATTTTTTAAGAAGTTATGTAATTCAATAATAGATTGTTCTCCTTTAGTTGATGAACCAAAATATGTTGGTAAAATTGTCAAAATGATGTAAAATACTGTGTACAAGAAAATGTTGCATCAAATGATATACTTTTAAAATCAGCAGTCTGTAATTATCTTTTGCATTGTCATAACAGTTTATTTTAAAATATGGAATTGTTTAATTATCAGATATTATGCTTTCCATGCATCACGAGGATGTTTAGCAATAAATTCCTGCACTGTAGTCTGATCTTCTCATTTCATGCAGAAAGCATACAGAGATAGCTCTCATTTCTTACAAAGTGAAACATACAATTCAAAGTGGAATTTTTAAACAGCTGCAGAGTCAAATGCACTCACGTGGAGCCAGTGTCTATCGATCTTAAAGTCTTATGTCAACTCCGCAGATCATGGAAGCCACAATAATCTGTATCAGTAAATATAGTGCTGTAGAAAGGGTTGCACATTGTAATGCAAGAATTGAATATATTATGCCATATTGTAAAATAACATTGTACACATTATTGCCACTTGCATGCAATGTTTTTACTGCTACAACATAAAAAATAGAAAATTGTCAGTCCTAATCTATTCGCTCCCCAGAGTCATGTATTTGCATTCATGCCACAGTCTTTTGCTTGGAAGATAGAACATGATGGCTTTTGAACAAACCATTCATCTGTCAGCCTTAATTTGGAGAATTATCACAATGTTGGCTTACACAGAAGCAAAAAGAAACCCTTCTGGCATGTTTTCTGTACCTGAGGCAACTTGAGCAAAACTGTCCAACTCAACCACCAGGGAAATTGGTTCTGTTTTTAGCTATTGAAATTGGAAAGAAATTGTCTGTATTGCTATTGTTGGGCTAAGATGTGGTATGTAAGCCTATTTCAGTAATTCCAATTCACGGAGGAAGATTGAGTGGAATTGCCTCAGATGCATTGCATTCCAACAGTGGAATATTAGCTTCATGGAGCCTTGTTTGTCTATAACAAAAACAGAAGTTGCTGGAAAGGCTCAGCAGGTCTGGCAGCATCTGTGAAGAGAAATCGAAGTTAATGTTTCAGGTCTGGTGACCCTTTCTCAGAACTAATGGTAGGTAGGAAGAATTTGGTTTACATGCAGAAGATAGGGTGAGGGGAGGGGGTAAGGAGTAAATGATAGATAGGGATAGAGCCCAAAGAGAGAGAAGAACAGTTGGACAGACAAAGGAGTCAATACCAATCTGACATGGGAAGGTGAATAGCTGTTAATGGAGATTATTAGTGGTTTACAATAGGTAGTGTACAATGGCAGACTATGTGATAACTCTTATCTCAAACCTACGGATCAGAGAAGCCACAATAACCTGTATGAGTAAATATAGTGCTGTTGATTTGGTTGATAATTGGAATGCAAATATTGAATGTATTATATAATATTGTAAAATAACATTGCACATATTATTGCCACTTGCATCAATGTTTTCACATAGTCTGCCATTACACATGACCTGTTGTTAGCCATTAACAGTCTCCATTAATAACTATTCACCCTTCCAATCAGATCATTATTGACTCCTTTGTATGTCCAACTGTTCTTCTCTCTCCTTGAGCTCCATCCCTATTTGTCCTTTCCTGCTTAGCCTCTACCTGCCCCGGGCCTATCTTCTGCATATAAACCAACATTTTCCCAGCTACTATCAGTTCTCAGGAAGGGTCACTGGTCCCAAAAATTTGATTTCTCTTTATAGATGCTGCCAGACTTGCTGAGCTTTTCAGGGAACTTCTGTTTTTGTTTCTGATGTACAGCATCCACAGTTCTTTCAGTTTTATGTTTGTCTATAGTTGTTTCACAAAATTATGTCCACACCATCCTGTACTGGATAACCCCTGTAAAATGCTGATTTCAATCACTAGAATGCTATACTTTTAAGTCAAGATTAGAGTGGTGCCGGAAAGGCACAGCAGGCCAGACAGCATCCGAGGAGGAGGAAAAATTGATGTTTCGGACAAAAGCTCTTTATCAGGAAAGGCTTTTGTCCGAAACGCCGATTTTTCCTGCTCCTCGGATGCCACCTGGCCTGTTGTGCCTTTCCAGCACCACTCTAATCTTGACTCTAATCTCCAGCATCTGCAGTACCCACTTCTGCTGTACTTTTGAGCTTTCTACAACAAGCAACACATATCACAGACATACACAGCATAATATATATTCTACCACCAAATTGCACAGAGTAGGTGGAATAAGCCTTTCTGACAGAAATTCAGGCAGGGGTTGCAGTAAGCACCATGTAGGGAATCAGCAGTTGCAAACTGGATGGATATAAGTCATGCAATTACTATGTTTCATTGGCACCATTGTGAAGATTTCTGTTGGATCAATCAGGATTATATAAACCATCTGAAAAGGTACTGTCTGTCAGAGGTGTGATTAGATTAGGTTAGATTAGATTACTTACAGTGTGGAAACAGGCCCCTCAGCCCAACAAGTCCACACCGACCGTCCAAAGAGCAACCCACCCAGACCCATTCCCCTACATTTACCCCTTCACCTAACACTACGAGCAATGGCCAATTCACCTGACCTGCACATTTTTAGACTGTGGGAGGAAACTGGAGCACCTGGAGGAAACCCATGCAGACTCAGGGAGAATGTGCAAACTCCACACAGTCAGTTGCCCGAGGCAGGATTTGAACCTGGGTGTCTGACGCAGTGAGGCAGCAGTGCTAACCACTGTGCATGTGATGTTAGGTCTGTTTTCAAATAAGCAAAACCATTGAACATGAATATCAATGTTAACATATAGGTGGTGTGACTCTGTGCCTTGCACATTGCCTGCAGAAGAGCCAAGAAATTCATGCTGACTCTTAAAAAGAACACCCACCAAAGCTTGTATCTTTCTGACAGCTTGCAGGTCTTCCTCCTGTCTGAGGAACCTAGAATAAGATGCCCTGGCAGCCTTGAGCTTTGGGTAAATCAGGAATTAGTGGCTTTAGAATTTGGCAGCACCTTGCACATGGCTGTTACAGCACCCCTTGGACTTCCTGGGTGGACTATGCATCCAGGGACCACTCCGGAACTGGTGTTGGCAGGTTCTAGTGTGGTGGGTGTAGTTGGGAGAGGGAACCATGGGGGTTAGAAACAAGGGCGGGAAGTTCAGCTATCACTGAAACTCCTGCCTCACATTGATGACCTTGATCAAATTAGTTTAGATCAAGGTATCCCTCATGTGGCCCGTGAAGGTTTACCTGTCAGGTGAGCTGCCTCTTATTTGTCCTATCTAGAGCAGAGAAAATAGCAACCAGGGCAGGCATAGAGCCTTAAATGGCCTTTAGATAGTTGTTTACATAGAAATGTTTTGAAAAAGGCGGAAACATTAGGCCATTCAGCCCATTGAGCCTGCTCTGCCATTCAATATGATCATGGATGATCAGCCAACACAATTCCCGCTTTCTCCCTTTGCCCCAACAACTAAATATAACTTATTTTTGAATCATTCAATGTTTTGGCCTCAACCTCTTTCCATGACAGTGAATTCCACAAACTCAGCACTTTCTAGATGAAGAAATTTCACCTGATCTCAGTCTTAGTGGACTTCCCCATAACTTTAGATTGTGAACCCTGGTTCGGAACAACTTAGCCCTCAGGAATATCATTCTAGCATTTACCCTGTGCACAGTCAGTTCTTCTGTAACGTGATGATTGTGTTCATGTGCAACCCCGCTTTCTAGAAAAATTGTGCTTTAGAAACAACTCTTAAAGTGTTGCCGATGTAATTGCATTACAGCCAACATACGTTTTAAAAGTTCGTACTTTAGAAATAGTGTCCCCAACTCATCAATCGCATTATAGTGAATTCACATTGACGAAACACGCATTATAACAGAATGACCTATCGTCTCATTGAAATTTATAGGTTTCGATGAGATTCCCCCTTCATTCTAAACTCCAGTAAATATCATCGTAACAGATCCAGTCTCTCTTCATACACCAGCCCTGCCACCAATCAGTCTGGCAAACCTCTGTTGCACTCCTTTCATTGCCAAAACATTCTTCTTCAGATAAAGGAGACCTAAACCACACACAAAACTCCAGTTATGTTCTCAGCGTGGCCCTATACAATTTACAGTGAACTGTAAACAAATGCTGCAACAGGTTTTTTTTAACGTTTGTGAGACAGAAAGAGAATGGACATTTATATATGCTTTGATTCATCATAAAAAAAATTGCTTTTTGAGGTATAATTCAGTTGTAATGTGGCAAATAAGCAGCCTAGTACACATCTCTGCATGAAAATTGGAAACCATTAAAAATCTGAAATAAGGAACTGGCTTAATAGCAACTGCTGATTGTTGTAAAAAAACCTTCTGGTTCACCCACATCTTTTCAGGAAGGATATCTGCCATCCTTACCAAGTCTGGCCTACAACTGACTGCAGACCCACAGCAATTTGTTTGAATATTAACTGCCCCCTGAGCAATTTGGGTTGGACAATAAATGCTAGCTTAACCAAGGGCACTCACATTCTCTGAATGAATAAAAAAAGAGTATTCAAATCCTCTCACTATGAAAGCCTTTGCCTTCTTCACTACTTGCTGAACCTCCATGCTTGCTTTCAGTGACTGGTGCATTTGTGTAAGTTATTTGCTGCGTTTAAAAATGGTGCAGCAGAGGGGACAATTCAAAAATGCTTTATTAGCTGTGAAGTGTTTTGTGACGTTCTGATGTTCCCAACAGAATGGTGCGTAAAGACACCCAGGTCTCATTGCATCTTCCGCACTCCTTGTCTGTTGCCATTCCGATAATCTGCTTTTATGTTTGTTACTTCATCACTTTAAGGTCTCAAGTACAAATACAACAGAAAGGTTGCCCATGGATATTCCTGCTCAGTACCTACTTGAGAAGAGTTAAAAGTCAGACAACACCAGGTTATAGTCCAACATTGGAAGTGCAGGAAACCTCGATTATCCAGCATTCGATAAACCGAATTTCGGATTGTCCGAACAAGACCGCAAGGTCCCAATGCTTAGCTAACAATGTTATCTGCACTCATTTATCTGGAATTCGATTAACTGAATGACATACTCCCAGCCTGTGTCTTTTGGATAATCGAGGTTCCTCTGAACTAGCTTTCAGAGCACTGCTCCTTCATCAGGTAGCTGCATGATACAAAAACTTGATGAAGGAGCAGTGCTCCGAAAGCTAGTGCTTCCAAATAAATCTGATGGACTATAACTAGGTGTTGTGTGACTTTTAATTTTGCCCACCCCAGTCCAACACCAGCACCTCCACATCATGGCTACTTGAGAAGATGCATCAGGTATCTGGCTGGACAGTGATGCACCCAAATTACAAGTCCTCCTGTCTCCTTCTTGAATTCATGTGGGTCAACAAGATTCCACTCATTGTTTTAAACGTAGATTTGCATTCCTTGCTCTTGCATTTTTTTTTCTTTTGAAGTGGAGCTGAAAATGGCCACTGAAACAGAAAGGCTTGTATTTTTAAACCTTTGTGCATGGAGTTTCATTCTCCCTTGGAGAGGAGAGGACTTTTATAAGCAGCTGCATATTTTTAGGCTCTTTGGAATTACAGATTTGTTGGAATTCTGTGCGCTGGCATGCCGGATGTCTATCTGTAAAATGGGTCAGCTGTCAAGGTTGGTTGCACCAACATCACGACTGTAATGAGACAACCAAGCCTGCAAGTGCCACAAATACATTTGCAATTTAAATTCTCCTCACAAGCATTAATGACTAATCATTTGTTTTAAAAGTTAAGTAAAACCGTTTTAGATTTTGCAGAGGGAAAGGGCAATGCGGGTCTTCAGTGTGTTCACACTATTCACATACAGAAGCGCAATATTTATAGCTTTATTAAAATATCTGCTGTTTACTCTTTTTAAAATGACATATATTCTAAGGCACAGGCTAAAAATGAATGACAGAAAGCAGTCACATTAGTTTGGATTGCTCTAGGAAAGGGACTGCCTCCTTCTTTGCTTGGAATTTGTTTTTCTCTCGTTGGCTAATTTTCATACTTTCATCTGGTTCCTCAATGAAATGAAATGTAAAAGATTGGTTGGGTTAGTTCCCTTTGTCCACTATTTTCAGTAGGTCTGCTAATGACTGGCGGCTTATGCCCGAAACACCGACTCTCCCGCTACTTGGATGCTGCCTGGCCTGCTGTGCTTTTCCAGCTCCACACTTTTCAACTGCTAATGTTGGTTGTTGACTCTCATCTTTCGAAGAAAGAATTTGCTTTGTTATAACACTCTTAGGAACATCAGAAAACACTTCACAGTCAACAAAGCATTTTTGAATTGTTATCTCAGCTTCTCCATTTTTTAAATGCAGTAATTAATTTGTACACGGCAAGATTCCACAAACTGCATCACATAAATCAAGTTAATCTTGATACGATACTACTTGAGATAGTAGGCTAATGCCTTCTTTCTCTGTTTTCCAGTAATGACATTTACATTCACTTGAAAGAGCAGACAGCTTAATATTGGAAGAACAATGTCTCTGACAGTGCAACACTCCTTTATTAGAGAATTAGAGTTTAAGCTTAGATCATATGCTGATGTCTCTGGACTCATAAACCTTTGGTCCAAAAGCGAGATTGCTTTCACAGAACGAATGCTGTTGACTCTATTAAAAGAAATAATTGGACACAGTAACTACTCATTTGCAGACATAAAGTGACTGTATAACTTGTTGACTAACATCTAAACCAGCCACTCGTTTGCATTCTGGGAGTGGACTTCGCAGTCAGAGTGGGTGTGAAGGGTATTGTGGAAGATCATCCCTGGTGATGAGGAAGAACATCCAACTAGAGGGGGTTGAGTTGCTGCTTGCTTGCATTCTGGAAGTGGACTTACCTGACAGGGGAGACACCTTGATCAAGTTGTGAGTCATCAAAAATATTGAGATCATTGTTAGATTGTGATTGGATGTTGGAGGACTATTGGTTGAGCTGACCTGCTGTTGGTGGATCATTATGCTGCTTTCAACCTAATGCCAATTTGAGGTAAAGCCAACTGAGAGCTATGGCCTCAGCGACCAGCTGTGCTGTAGCCCAGGGAATCCCAAACCTGGTCTGGGTGACTGTGAAGAATGTTGGAGGAAGGATCACTGGTTGATGGAGTATTCTCTGTGAAGAGAGTTTTTGTAGATTGCTGTAGTGGACCCCTTCAAACTCTGGATTAGCAAGCAGCAGGCTAAGGTGACCCTGAAGGTGGATGCCAGTTGGGATATCCTCCACCCACCCTCTAGTTTCACGATCGGAGGGAGACAAGGCTACCTGATGTATGTCAGGCAGCCTCCACTGCCTGAACCTTAGGGAGGGCAGGGCACAGCAACAGGCTGCAAAGTGACCCTCTTCAGAAATGCAAATAGGAAGGACCTCTGAGTAAAGAGTGCAGAGAATATAAAAGCTGTGACCTTGATGGGGAAGCAGGCCACATGTACAAGGTCTGCCCAATATCGGGGTGGGCTGGGGTGCCACTTACACTCAGATGGTCAGAAGTAGCAATGAGAGCTGTGGACCCCCAAAGGTCAGTAAGGTAGCACCTCCCAGCAAGCAAACTGAGACAAGGGAACATGGATTGGAGGTGAACAAAAGGTAGCCAGTGCGGATGGACAGTTACCGACTACAGAGGAGGAAGTGCTGGATGTCTTGAAATGGTTAAAGGTGGATAAATCCCCAGGACCCAAGAACTCCGTGGGAAGCTATAGAAGTGATTGCTGGGCCTCATACTGAGATATTTGTATCATTGATAGTCACAGGTGAGGTGCCGGAAGACTGGAGGTTGGCAAACGTGGTGCCACTGTTTAAGAAGGGTGGTAAAGACAAGCCAGGGAACTATAGACCAGTGATCCTGAACTTGGTGGTGGGCAAGTTGTTGGAGGGAATCCTAAGGGACAGGATGTACATGTAATTGGAAAGGCAAGGACTGATTAGGGATAGTCAACATGGGTTTGTGCATGGGAAATCATGTCTCACAAACTTGATTGAATTTTTTTGAAGAAGTAACAAAGAAGATTGATGAGGGCAGAGCAGTAGATGTGATCTATATGGACTTCAGTAAGGTGTTCGACAAGGTTCCCCATGGGAGACTGATTAGTAAGGTTGGATCTCATGGAATACAGGGAGAACTAGCAATTTGGATACAGAGCTGGCTCAAAGGTAAAAGACAGAGGGAGGTGGTGGAGGGTTGTTTTTCAGACTGGAGGCCTGTGACCAGTGGAGTGCCATAAGGATCGGTTCTGGGTCCTCTACTTTTTGTCATTTATATAAATGATTTGGATGCAAGCATAAGAGGTACATTTAGTAAGTTTGCAGATGACACCAAAATTGGAGGTGTAGTGGACAGCGAAGAAAGTTACCTCGGATTACAACAGGATCTGGACCAAATGGGCCAATGGGCTGAGAAGTGGCAGATGGAGTTTAACTCAGATAAATGCAAGGTGCTGCATTTTGGGAAAGCAAATCTTAGCAGGACTTATACACTTAATGGTAAGGTCCTAGGGAGTGTTGCTGAACAAAGAGATCTTGGAGTGCAGGTTCATAGCTCCTTGAAAGTGGAGTCACAGGTAGATAGGATAGTGAAGAAGGTGTTTGGTATGCTTTGGTTTATTGGTCAGAGTATTGAGTACAGGGGTTGGGAGGTCATGTTGCGGCTGTACAGGATATTGGTTAGGCCGCTGTTAGAATATTGCGTGCAATTCTGGTCTCCTTTCTATTGGAAAGATGTTGTGAAACTTGAAAGGGTTCAGAAAAGATTTACAAGGATGTTGCCAGGGTTGGAGGAGGCTGGTACAATTTCAACATTTAAGAGGCATTTGGATGGGTATATGAATATGAAGGGTTTGGAGGGATATGGGCCAGGTGCAAGCAGTTGGGACTAGATTGGGTTGGGATATCTGGTTGGCATGGATGGGTTGGACCGAAGGATCTGTTTCCATGCTGTACATCCCTATGACTCTATGACCTGAAGGGCATTGTTCAGTTTGTCCAGAGATAATGACCGGTCCAGCCTCTTCTGCATGCTGTTGTCTTAGACCTTTGTGATGGAGGACAAGAACAATTCTGAGGCTGTTTTGTCTGTGGGCTTTGTGTCATACATACTGGCATAAAAGGATTTGCTGCTCCTCAGGATGTCACTGAGATGACACTACTGAGCCAGCTTCTTCCTTCAGGCTGCTGAGCACTGAGCTCTCCCTGTGCACCTTCTGGAGGAATAAATGTGAGCACATCTCATCCTGTTCCACAATGTGGACCCTGGGCCAGAAGATTATCTTGGAAGCCTCTGAGGCAAAGAGCCTTGTTGACTCTTCACCTCATGGAGATCCTCCGTAATATCAACCCCCATCGTCTGCAGCAGGAGTAGGTTCTGCAGGCTGTTCTGGAGTTTGAACAGTTTAGCCCACCTCTCTCTCGCCTTCTGAACACCTTCGAAGATAAAGGACCTCTTGATTTTCCCTGTGACTGTGTCCAACCAGTCTAATGGAGACTCAAAGGGGGGGGCTTCATGGTTCTCCAATCTGTGTAATCCCTTTTGAGCTCCTCAATGTTTTCTGGGGTCAACAATTTCACGTTCAGCTTCCACATTCCCTTGCTAGCCCGCTGCTTGTCCTATAGGTGACCGTCGGCCAACAGGAGGCAGTGGTCAGGGAAGAATACCAGCTTGACTTTGGTGGATCTGACTGAGAACACTCGGGACATAAACAGGAAATCTATCCTTGAGCAGATGGACCCGCCTGGAAGTGACCAGGTGTATCTATGCTGCGGTCCTTTAACCATTCCATCAGGAAACTTAGCGTGGAGTCCAGTTCGCTGTTAGCCCCTCCGGGTCTTCAATGATGTAGTTGAAGTCTTTGGCCAGAATGATAGGCCTGGGCACCACCAGCAGCAGTGGGAGCTGCTACAGGGTAGCCAGCCCCTCACTCTGTACCATTGGGGCGTGCACATTAATTGGTCTCCAGGGAACATTTCTGTACATAACGTCTGCTACAAGGAGGAAATGCACCTTGTAGTAGATGTAACGCTATGCACATTAATTGTGATTTTAACCCCCATTTAAAAAATTAATAGAATTACCCAATGTCCATTTACCCGCAGTCTTATCACTGGGGTCTCTCTGCATCCCCTTGGCGTGGGCAAACTATTGGACACTCTCCTCACTGAGGTAGCCGTCCTGCTCCTCCCTGGGGAATGTTGGGTGGGGTGGCTGGGTTGGTGAAAGTGGGGAGTTGTCCTGCTGTGGTGTCATCAGGGTGGGAATGAAGCTAGCAAGCTCTCGTTCTCAGTCTCACGGACGGACTGTCAGAGCATCATGGCTCCCAGTTGCCTGGAGCTGTGGTGTAGTGTGTTCACCCCTGATTCTCACCATCTGGAGGTTGGGGCTTCCCAAGCCCATTAGGAGGTCAGGTGTTTCTGGGTTTGGAGAGGATGGGGAGGGGTCATGGGGGTGCTCCTTTTTTTGGTGATCACCATCCCTCTGCACACCCCTGTCACTAGAGGAGCTGCTGGTGTGTCCATCATGCACCTGTCTCTTTCCATTTTGCTGTGGACTCTGACATGCTTTTCTTTTCTGGTTGTTTCTCACTGAATCCATTCCACCTCCTCCTTGGTTTCCTCCTCCTCCATTTGTCCAGGTGTAGGTTGGGTCATAGAGTCATAGAGATGTACAGCATGGAAACAGATCCTTCGGTCCAACCTGTCCATGCCGACCAGATATCCCAACCCAATCTAGTCCCACCTGCCAGCACCCGGCCCATATCCCTCCAAACCCTTCCTATTCATATACCCATCCAAATGCCTCTTAAATGTTGCAATTGTACCAGCCTCTACCACTTCCTCTGGCAGCTCATTCCATACACGTAAAACCCTCGGCGTGAAAAAGTTGCCCCTTAGGTCTCTTTTATATCTTTCCTCTCTCACCCTAAACCTACACCCTCTAGTTCTGGACTCCCACACCCCAGGGAAAAAACTTTGCCTATTTATCCTATCCATGTCCCTCATAATTTTGTAAACCTCTATAAGGTCACCCCTCAGCCTCTGACACTCCAGGGAAAACAGCACCAGCCTGTTCAGCCTCTCCCTATAGCTCAGATCCTCCAACCCTGGCAACATCCTTGTAAATCTTTTCTGAACCCTTTCAAGTTTCACAACATCTTTCCAGTAGGAAGGAGACCAGAATTGCACGCAATATTCCAACAGTGGCCTAACCAATGTCCTGTACAGCCGCAACATGACCTCCCAACTCCTGTACTCAATACTCTGACCAATAAAGGAAAGCACACCAAACACCTTCTTCACTATCCTATCTACCCGTGACTCCACTTTCAAGGAACTATGAACCTGTACTCCAAGGTCTCTTTGTTCAGCAACACTCCCTAGGACCTTACCATTAAGTGTATAAGTCCTGCTAAGATTTGCTTTCCCAAAATGCAGCACCTTGCATTTATCTGAGTTAAACTCCATCTGCCACTTCTCAGCCCATTGGTCCATCTGGTCCAGATCCTGTTGTAATTTGATGTAACCCTCTTCGCTGTCCACTACACCTCCAATTTTGGTGTCATCTGCAAACTTACTAACTGTACCTCTTATGCTCACATCCAAATTATTTATGTAAATGACAAGAAGTAGTGGGCCCAGCACCAACCTGGAAAAGAGTAAAATTCCAAAAGTGACAGCTCACTGGCTGAGTTGTATTCGGCTCTGTGGGACTGGGCTGGCCAGGACCTGCTGAAGGTGTACAGTAGTGTGCATCTAATAGTGTCCAAAACGTTGATTCTCTTGCTCCTCAGATGCTGCGCTTTTCCAGCACCGCATTCTCGACTCTGTTCTCCAGCATTTGCAGTTCTCACTTTCTCCCAATAGTGTGCGCCTGGCAGGCACCATGATCGAATCCATGAGGAAAGATCATCTACAAGTGGAAGGGGGATAGGGAAGAAATTAAAGATTGGCAGCCAATATCATTGCTGACTGCACATTACAAAATCCTGTTCTAAGGTCATCACCAGGCAGGTCAGATCTGCTCTGGCAGGATGATACACCTTGATTAAACCTGTGTTTGTACCAGTCAGGACGATCTCTGACAGCTCCTCAGGGATATATTCGCCTACCGTAGGAAAGGCCTGGCTCATCTGCCTGGAAAAGGCCATTGACAGGATATCATACACCCACATATGGGATATGTTCTCCAAAATGGGCTTGAGGGAGGGAATCTCCATTTGGATCCAATTGTTCTATACCAACAGCGTTAGTACCCTTTCAATCAATGGGTGGCAATCAGCTTCCTGATCAGATCCAGAGTCAGGTAGGATTGCTCACACTCTCCTGTCATGTTTGTGTGCTGTTTAGAGCCTTTTGCTGAGTCCATCAGGAAGGATGCGAGCCTCAGAGGGGGAACTATTCCAAGCAGCGGAGGCCTACAGGTCAAAGCCTCCCTGTACATGGATGAGGTCGCCGTCTTCTGCTCGGATCCACTGTCAGTGCACAGACACATATGCATTTGCGACAGATCGAACAGGCCTCAGGAGGCAAGGTAAATTGAGGCAAGAGCAGAGCCTGTGTTCTTTGGGAAGTGGGCTGACCAATCCTTCATTCCCTTCACCGTCAGGACAGGTTACCTGAATGTGCTGAGAATATGGCCAGAAGGGGCCAGGTCATGCACAAAACCTTGGGAGGAGCACATCGCCAAGGTGAAGGTGAAACTGGTCCTTTAGGAGGTTGTTCCCTCTCCATTGTGGGTAAAAACCTGGTCATCAGATGTGAGGCACTCTCTCTGTTGTTGTTTATGGTGCAGGATGCCCCATCCCCTAAAACGCTGGCATTTCAGTCAACCAACCATTTTCTGTTTCATCTGGAAGCCTCAAATAAACCAGGCCAGCAGGGACTTCATGTACAAAACACTGGAAAAGAGGGTGAAGAACGTATCTAATATTGCCCTAATTTTGATGGCCACCTTTGTATGTGGCTGCATCAAGCTGTGCATCGACCCTCGATACATAAACACCAAGTGCCACGACATACTGCAGTTTTACCTGTCCCCAGTATTGCAAAGGATGGGACTGGCCTCACTGCTGTGGAACACTCCAAGTAGTATCACCTGTCCCTCATAGAGAACAGCAAATGTGGTTCCCCTGTTCAAGAAGGGGAGTAGAGACAACCCAGGTAATTACTTCAGTTGTTGGTAAAGTGTTGGAAAAGGTCATAAGAGGGAGGATTTATAATCATCTAAAAAAGAATGATTTGATTAGGGATAGTCAGCACGGTTTTGCGAAGAGTAGGGCGTGCCTCACAAACCTTATTGAGTTCTTTGAGAAGGTGACCAAACAGGTAGATGAGAGTAAACCAGTTGATGTAGTGTATATGAATTTCAGCAAGGCGTTCGAAAAGGTTCCTCACAGTAGCCTATTGTACAAAATGCAGAGGAATGGGATTGTGGGAGATATAGCAGTTTGGTTCAGTAATTGGCTTGCTGAAAGAAGACAGAGGGTTGGGGTTGATGGGAAATGTTCATCCTGGAGTTCAGTTACCAGTGGTGTCCCGCAAGGGTCGGTGTTGGGTCCACTGCTGTTCATCATTTTTATAAACGACCTGGATGAGGGCGCAGAAAGGTGGGTTAGTAAGTTTGCAGATGACACTAAGGTCAGTGGAGTTGTGGATAGTGACGAAGGATATTGTAGGTTACAGAGAGACATAGATAAGCTGCAGAGCTGGGTTGTGAGGTGGCAAATGGAGTTTAATGCGAACCAGTGTGAAGTGATTCACTTTGGTCAGAGTAACTGGAATGCAAAGTACTGGGTTAGTGGTAAGATTCTTGGTAATGTAGATGAGCAGAGAGATCTCGGTGTCCAGGTACACAGATCCTTGAAAGTTGCCACCCAGATTGATAGGGCTGTTAAGAAGGCATACAGTGTTTTAGCTTTTATTAATAGAGGGATCGAGTTCCGGAACCATGAGGTTATGCTACAGCCGTACAAAACTCTGGTGCGGCCGCACTTGGAGTATTGTGTACAGTTCTGGTCACTGCATTATAAGAAGGATGTGGAAGCTTTGGAAAGGGTGCTGAGGAGATTTACTAGGATGTTGCCTGGTATGGAGGAAAGGTCTTATGAGGAAAGGCTGAGGGACTTGAGGCTGTTTTCATTGTAGAGAAGAAGGTTGAGAGGTGACTTAATAGAGACATATAAGATAATCAGAGGGTTAGATACTTTTTCCAAGTATGGTGACGGCGAGCACAAGGGGGCATAGCTTTAAATTGAGGTGTGATAGATATAGGACAGATGTCAGAGGTAGTTTCTTTACTCAGAGAGTAGTAAGGGTATGGAATGCTTTGCCTGCAACGGTAGTAGATTTGCCAATTTTAAGTACGTTTAAGTCGTCATTGGACAAGCATATGGACGTACATGGAATAGTATAGGTTAGATGGGCTTTAGATTGGTATGACAGGTCAGCACAACATCGAGGGCCGAAGGGCCTGTACTGCACTGTAATATTTTATGTTCTATGTTCTATTTGCAAAAAAAAAAGCACCCTTGATCACCAGTTCATCAGGAAGTGGTCAGTACACTACATTCTCGAGACCCTAAAGGAAAAGGAGAGGGTCGATCCTGCCAGATGGTTCCCTGAGCAGACTGTCGAAGTCATTTAGCAGAATGTTTCATCACCAGAACTATCTAAGAAGCACCAAGACATTGTTTGTCTGGTGGTGAGAGAGGCAGTGTCTCTGAGATCTCTTGTGTACGCTCAGTTGGTCAATACCACCGCACGCTGCCCTTGAACTGGGCTGTGGGGGGATAGAGACTGTCATACATCTTCTTCTGAAACATGCCTTTGCAAAGGAAGTCTGGAGGAAGATTCAATGGTTTGTGTCGAGGTTCATCCTGAGCAGCTCCGTGACACGGGACTCTTGTTCTCTACGTGATATTCTACACAATGCATACCGAGACAAACATCAACTGCGCTTGGAGGACCATCAACCCAGTAAAAGATGCTCTTTGGTCTGCCCAAACCTTGTTGGTCTGCCAGAGCAAGGAGTTGACCTCAGCCGAGCGTTGCAGACTAGTGCATTCCAATGTCCAGGACTAGGTGCTGAGGGATATATTACAGCTTGGGGCAGCTGCTGCCAAGGCGCAGTGGGGAAAGACCACAGCCTGAGGTCATTTACTGAATGTAAATGCTGAAGGTATTTTCAGTCCTTGAACTCTCCGGGAGCCTCCAATAAATGTAAATATTAATTTTGTGTAAGAGAGGTCTTGGGTTTTATTTTTGGGATAGTCACAATTCAATGTTTCAATTGTTTGCTGGATGTGCAACTGTGCAGAACTGAACTCCTTTTGTGTCCATGTATATGTACAAAAAAGATTTTTATGAATAAAGTATATTTTTGAAATTAAAAAAATGAACTCTGGGAGTGGACTCTGCAGTCAGCACAGGCAAAAGTTAGTACGCCAGATGCAGGAGATTAAAATCAAGATGAGAGTTCTGATGAAGGGCTTTTGCCCGAAATGTCGATTTGTCTGCTCCTCGGATGCTGTCTGACCTGCTGCGCTTTTCCAGCACCACTCTAATCTTGACTCTGCAGTCAGCTTGGCTGTGAAAGGTATCGTGGAAGAACCCACTGTTAAGGAATGGTTAGCCCCAAACATTACCTTAGTGTTTCCATCCCTCCATCTTCCTCGAACCAAAAAGCCCCTCCCAGTATCTCAAATAGATGTAAATATTAGTTTTGTGTAAGAGAGATCATTGGTTTGATTTGGGATAGTCAAAGTTCAGTGTTTTGATTGTTTGCTTGATTATGCAACTGTGCAGACCTGAACTGCTTTGTGTCAATGTACACATACAGTTTTAATGAAATAAATATATTTTTGAAATAAAACAAAACTAAGAAAAAGGAGAGGCAAGGTTCAGAAGAGATGGAAGATTAGCAGCGAGAGTTCCAATAGGAAAAGGAACGCGAGACTAAACTGTTTCAGCAAACTGTTGTCAGTGAGTAACAGGTACATTTTGAGAAATTGTTATTGGAGCAGAAAGCGACAGCAGCTTTAATTTAGTATTAAAAATACTTAACATTGTAAGGATGAATTAATTTAAAGAGGTAAGATATGGCAGGAGAGTGCCAAATCGTCGTCTCGATGTTGGAAGCTGAGCACATTTCCAATGCCCGAGACCTGCACGTGTGCAAGACATGCCTTCAGTTGTAGCCCCTGGAAGCCTGAGGCGCAGTGGTATCTGGGGACACTGTGGAGCATTTGTGAGGCAGAGACTGTTGTGGAAAGCACATATACAGAGGTGGTCACACTGCAGACTCAGACTCAGGAAAGGAATGGGTGTCCACCGGGCAGTGCAAGAGGGCTAAGCAGGCAGTGCAGGAATCTCCTGTGGCTATTTCCCTCCAACAACAGAGTCACCATTTTCAGTACTGTTGAGGGGAGTGGCCTCTCAAGGGATAATAGTAGCAGCCAAATTCATGGCACCACAGTTGGCTCTGCTGCAGAGGGAGGGAGGGATAAGCATAGAACTGCCTTAAATATAGGTGATTCAATAGGAATGGGAATAGATAGGAGTTTCTGTGGTGGAAACAGACTAGGATGATGTGTTGCCTCCCTGGTGCTAGGCTCCCAGATGTCTCAGAGCGGTTGCAGGACATTCTGAAGGGGGAGAGCAAACAGCCAGTGGTCGTGGTATACATTGGTAATAAATACATCGGTAAACAAATGGGGATGAAGTCCCAAAAGCAGAGTATAGAGAACTAGGAAGAAAAGAAATGTAGGACCTCAAAGGAAGCTATCTCAGGACTACTACTGGTGCCATGAGTTAGTCAGAGTAGAAACAGCAGGATATATAGGATGAACACAAGGCTGAGAAGATGGTGTGGGGGGAGAGTTTCAGATTTGTGGAGCACTGGGACCAGTTCTGGGGGAGGTGGGGTCCATACAAACTGGACAGGTTATATTTGGGCAGCACCAGGATTGATGTTCTTGAAGGGATATTTGGCCAAGTGGTTGGGGAGGATTTAAACTAGTGAGGTAGGGGGATGGGAACCAGAGGAGTAGGGCAGTAGATGCAGAAATTGAGGAGAGGTAGAAACCAAGGCGAACATGTCTAAGAACAAGAACAGTTGGGAAATACTGCTGGAAAGAGCAGGGGAGGTGATCTCTGAAATGCATGTGTTTCAATACAAGAAGTATAATAGATGAGGTAGATGAACTTGGAGCTTTGGTTAGTACTTGGAACTGTGGCGTTATTGAGATTACAGAGACTTTGCTGAAAGAGGGAGAGGACTGGCAGCTGAATGTCCCAGGATTTCGACGTTTCAGGTGTGATAGAAAGGGAGGTAAAAGGTTTGGGGAGTTGCATTACTGGTAAAGGAATATCTCACAGCTTAGCTGGGGGAGGATACATCAGAAGACTCATGTAGCGAGGCAATATGGATAGATCTCAGGAATAGGAAAGGTGATATAACAATGCAGGGATTGTACTACAGGCCTCCTAAGAGCCAGCAGGAGATAGAAGAGACAAATGTAGACAGATTTTGGGAAGATGTAAAAACAGCAGGGTTGTTATGATGGGTGATTTTAACTTCCCCTATATGGACTGGGACTCATGATGTGCTAGGGGTTTGGATGGGACAGACTTTGCAAGGATCATTCAGGAGGGAGTCTTGACACAAAATATAAACAGTCCAACCAGGGAAGGGGTTACATTGGACCTCGTTTTGGGAAATGATTCCAGCCGGGTGAGTGAGGTTTCAGTGGGGGAGTATTTGGGAGTAGTGACCATAATACCATGAGTTTTAAGATACTCAGAGAAAGGGATAACAGCAGTCCTCAGGTGAAGGTGTTAAATTGGGGGGAAGGCAAACTACAACAATGTTATAAAAGAGGTAAAAACAATGACTGCAGCTGCTAGAAACCAGATTCTGGATCAGTGGTGCTGGAAGAGCACGGCAGTACAGGCAGCATCCAAAGTGCGGTGAAATCAACGTTTCGGGCAAAAGCCCTTCATCAGGAATAAAGGCAGTGAGCCTGAAGGGTGGAGAGATAAGCTAGAGGAGGGTGGGGGTGGGCAGAAAGTAGCATAAAGTACAATGAGTGAGTGGGGGAGGGGATGAAGGTGATAGGTCAGGGAGGAGAGGGTGGAGTGGATAGGTAGGCAGGAACTGGAGAATGTTGATTGGAGACGATTGTCTGAGAGTAAGCCCACATCTGACATGTGGGAGTATTTTAAATGGCAGTTGATGAGAGTTGAGAGAATGAAGAATAGGTTTGGCAAATTATATGAACCTCAGACAGCCAGGGATGTTATGACCTTGGTTAGAAAGAAAAAGGAAGCATATGCAAGGTCTAGGAGGATGGAACTGATGAAGCCATTGACATATACAAGGAAAATAGGAAAGAATTTAAACAAGGAATTAGAAGGGCTAAAAGGGATAATGAAAAATCGTTAGTAAATAGGATTAAGGAGAACCTTATATGACAAGCAAGAAGGTAGCCAAGGAAAGGGTTGTTCCACTCAAGGACAAAGGATGGAATCTATGTCTGGAGCCAGAAGAGATAAGTGGGATCCTAAATGAATGCCTTATGTTGGTATTCACCAAAGAGAAGGAACTGATGGAGGATGACCTCAGGGAAGGAAGAGTCGAGTTTCTGAGCCGAGTTGCTATTAAAAAAGAAGAGTTGTCTGTCTTAAAAATCATTAATATAGATAAGTCCCAGGGTCCTGATGGAATCTATCCTAGAATATTGAAGGAGGCAAGACAACAAATTCCTCTTCGGCCACAGGTGAGTTCCCAGAGGACTGGAGAATAGCCAATGTTGTCCCATTGTTTAAGAAGGGTAGCACGAATAATCCTGGAAATTACAGACCTGTGAGTATCGCGTCTGTGTTAGGGAAATTATTGAAAAAGATTCTCAGGGACAAGTTCAATATGCATTTAAAAGCATATGGACTTATTAGCATTGGACAGCATGGGTTTGGTGTTGGGGAGGTCTTGCCTCACTCACTTGATTGAGTTTTTTGAGGATGTTGATATTGTATACATGGACTTCAGTAAAGCCTTTGATAAGGTCTCTCACGGCAGACTGGGGCAAAAGATGAAGTCACATGGTATCGAGGAGAGCTAGGAAGAAAGGTTGGATAGACTGTGTTTGTTTTCATTGGAATGCAGGAGGTTGAGGGGTGACCTACTAGAAATTTGGAATATTGTGAATGGCATGGACAGAATGGAAAATATGAGGCTTTTTTTCCCCAGGATGGAGGGGTCAATTACTCGGGGCGAGGGGGGCAAAGTTTAAAAGAGATATGTGAGGCGGCAAAGGGGGAATGAGTGACTGGAACGAGTTGCCAGAAAAGGTGGTGAAACCTGATACAATAGCAGCATTCAAGAAGCACCTGGACAAATACATGAATAGGATGGGAATAGAGGGATACGGATCCTGTATGTGAAAACAGTTTTAGTATGGAAAGACAAATGTCGGTGCAGGCTTGGAGGGCTGAAGGGCCTCTTCCTGTACTGTACTGTTATTTGTTCTTTGAAATAAACAGAGCTGTTGTTGAAGCTTTTCACTTCTGAATTTTGCAAGTATGGGCTGCTTATCCGAAAGAGCCAGAATTCACTTTGCTGAACTCAAAGGTTTCTCTGATTGCCATGGCCAAAGTTTCCCTTGTTGTCCCAACTACATTTGCCTCAAACTACCCAAATTTTTCTGGAATACACCAGTGAATGTACTATACATTCATCCTTTCGGACTTTGTGTCCTTGATATACCTGAGAAGTTAGCTTGGCCAATAGCAGGCAATTCATTGAAATGCTACATAATTTATAGTCACATAACTCACTGTTCCTTTAGGAGACACAATGCAATATCATAGTTTGTAAAAGTGTCGTTTTATTTAAAATTCCTAAACTACTTCTGCAAAAGCATGATACCTCTTGTTAACAACTGACATAGTTCAAAATCCACAGCCTAAGTGTCAATTTTGTGATTAAACACTTTTCTGACAAGGGATTTCCTCAATAATTTAGAGAAGTATTTCTGAAAGCATTCGGAAGTATTATTTGTTTGCACACAAATCGAAAACTGCTAAAGCAAGTTAAAACTAAATCTTGTGGTTATTAACTCCATAGAAAGAACACAATCACATTTATTGAGTTCAGCATCAACTGACACAGAAAGATTGAAATTAATGCGTCTCATTCCATGATACTTGGCATATTCATTTGGAAGGTTTTTTCATTCTGTTAATTTAAAACAAGTTTAAATAATGTAAAGTTAGCATCCTAAATGTTTTGAAGATGAAATTACTTACTGAGAGTCCTAGGCTATCTATTATGTAGTGTGTGAAACGGTGATGTTTTGAGCTATTAGCATTTAACTTGATTATTTTAGTCAGAGCTAGGAAAATAGAATAATTAAACATAGAACCATATCAAAAGAATGGTTCCTGGTAACAGATTTCTAGCAACTGCATATATGATGCCTCAAAATGCTTTTCATTTTTTAAAATATAATGACATGATTGACATGTTAAATATCTTCCAATAGCGAATAAAACATTTGAGGGCATTTTTTCTGGGATTTTAGATTGAATTTGTTAAATTAAGTTGCCATTATTGTGAAATACAACTCAATCTTTGCTGGATTGGCATCTTCAGAACCAATTAATCAGTATTAACCTCGATAGCTAAATAATGTTAACTACTTATAATGTCCATCAAATTGGACAGCACCTTTGCAAATTTGCTGATTTCCAGTTTCAGCCCTCTACCACAAATATTAACAAGTACATGTGCAAAAAATCTGTTCATGGGATACAAACAGATATTTTTCCAATGAAGCTGCAGTAATGAGGCTGATACTGTGATAGCACTCAATCTCAGTGATAGCATGCTCATTTGGATTCGAGACTCCACAGGTTCAAGTCCTAATTCAGAGATTTGATCCACATAATCTAGTATGTTAGGGGAAGGGTGTTGTTCTATTGCAGGTGTGGCTTTTTAATTCATGATTGGTCTGCCTGTTCAGGTTCGTTTAATGGTAATGCTCGAAAAAACGATCACGGACTTGTGTAAAGTTTTTCGCAACCTCAGGGCAATCCAAAGTGCTTTACAACCAGTTAAGTATTTTGGAATTTGTATTCAGTATTATAACTCATGGGATCTTCTCTAGTGTTTTAAGAGGTGATAAAGTCACTAAAAGAGGTTAATGACTAATCTAACTCATTGCAGTGTGTGGGAACTTTTTATGCATATTAGGCTGTTTGTTTGCCCAGGTTACAACTGCATTACACTTGAAAAGCAATTCTTTTGAATATGAAATACTTCAGAATTTGCTGAAGGCATATATCAATGTAATTTGTCTTTCTGTCTTATACACCTTAAAGAATCTGTTGCAGCCTCTGTTTGTAGCCCAGTGTAACTCATACAGCTCCTCTCTCATGTGGACAATACACATTATTTGTTTTTAATAGCATCTCAAGACAGTTAATATCTTATGAGTTGCAAGTTATGACTTTGCAATGTTCAGCCCCATTCACAACTGGAGACTCAAGAGGCAGGGTGTACCTGGTGACCAGGCTTAGCCCAGTGATGAGGATGTCAACTGTCTGCTGTATGTCCTGCCATCACTTCCTTGCTTTTTGCTACAAGTGACCAGTGACTTCCTAGGACAGTGTCCAGGGTAGTCAGCATCAGTGTCATTTGATGGGTATATGATGAATGACAAGATGATTGGATTCAGGCTAGCACTGACCAATAAGGAATCCAGGGGGATTAGATTATTTAGATTAGATTACTTACAGTGTGGAAACAGGCCCTTCGGCCCAACAAGTCCACACCGACCCGCCGAAGCGCAACCCACCCATACCCCTACCCCTACATATACCCCTTACCTAACACTATGGGCAATTTAGCATGGCCAATTCACCTGACCCGCACATCTTTGGACTGTGGGAGGAAACCGGAGCACCCGGAGGAAACCCACGCAGACACGGGGAGAACGTGCAAACTCCACACAGTCAGTCGCCTGAGGTGGGAATTGAACCCAGGTCCCTGGCGCTGTGAGGCAGCAGTGCTAACCACTGTGCCACCGTGCCGCCCTAAGGGGGATGTGGTAGGTAGCTAATAAGGCAAGCTCAAGATGATGCAGTGAGAAATCTCAGTAGACCTCATGGAAAGAAACCATCCATAAAATACAACAAAACTGGTACTTATTTCAGTAGAATCTGCTAAGATTCAGTCTTCTTCACTTCTAAGCAATTGTTTGCAATGTTTCTCAGAAGGTTATTCATAGCATGAGCAATACAGCCATTGCTTCCCCTTCTGAAGTATGAACACTTAGGAATTAGCTTAACTAGGAAATAGCTTTCACAATCAGTAAGAAAAATTATTCTTTCAAGCTTTGGTCAACAGACAAATGACAGCTTGTTCTTCATATCCTTTTTTTCTAATTTGATACCTACGTTCAGTACTAAGTTAGGAAGGTTGGGAATTTAGTGCAGTGCTTCCTTGATGTCGGAATGAACCACTTATGGTGTAGCTGTCAAGCTGGGGGGAAAGAAATTATGAACTCTTGACAGTACCGAGGAAGGGAAAATGTGACCCAAATGATATTTAATGTACTATATCAATATCTATACTGCAGGTTTAATTTCACCATGTTAAGGAGGGTTTTCTTACTCTCTTAATAAAGAAAAGGTCAGGAAGGAATGCATTGTTATATTTTCCTTACTGAATTTTAAATTTAGAAGCCTCCTCTGGATAAAACCCTGTTGTCATTGCTGCAGTAAACAATGTATGATCATTAACTGGAAATGCTGGAAGGAGATTTTATGTCTAACTATCACATTTTACCTTAAAAAAAACTGAAAAGTGAGATTGAACTTGACTAAAGCTAAGCAGCCTTATAGAGAGACAACCATTTATCCAGGAATCCTTTAGTGCCCATCAACTTCTTTTACAAGGAGCAGATATATTTTTTCGAATTTCTGGTTAAGCTTCATGCTAACTGACTCAGTGACCTTCTGCAAATGCACTGCCAAGGAAAGTAACAAAAAATGATTGAGAACTAGTGGAATGGGTTGAAAAGGGAGAGTTAGGTACGTGCTGAGAAAGACTGAAGGGTCAGAGCAACTTTTCATGTGTAGAGTTGAATATAATTCACTCTGTTAACACTCAAGCATTCTGCTGGCAAGATGCTTTATATTCAGGTAACATCGAGCACATGAACAATGAACACAGTTGAAGCACTTGTCAGAAACACTCAACATTAAATCATAGTTGCAGGTTCCAAATGAGAGAGGGCACATGAGAACTCGTGGCAGAATAACATTCTGGTTGACCATCAGGCCATGCCAGTATAAACACTCAAGATACACCACATAAGGGAGTTTACAGTTCCATGAAGGTTTGGTTTTGGAAGCATTTAAGTATCGCCAATGGTTCCAGATACGAATGAAGTCTATTTCATGGGATGCTCTTTTCACAAGACACATGAGGTATTAGATAGGTGTTTAAAAACATTTCACAGGCACCCCTTCTTTTACCATCATTTTTTTCTCTATTTGTGAGCTTGTCAAAAGCCTCAATCGCAAAATTCATGTTCTAAGACAATTGCCATTGTCTTTCCTACCATTATATCATAGCTTCATGTCTATAAGTCTGGTTCTCAAAAGTGGCATTAATCCAAAAAGATTCCATTTGTATCTAGAGGTATAAAAAGTAAGATTGAGGCAGCTTTGTCGCTGACCGTCACATGCTCTCTGGGTTAGAATCTGACCATGCCAACTTACACAGAGCTTCATTTCCTAGATTCTCTAGGTTTTTGCCTGAAATGTCAATTTTTCCTGCTGCTCGGATGCTACCTGACCTGCTGTGCTTTTCCAGCACCACTCTAATCTCGACTCTGATCTCCAGCATCTGCAGTAACCACTTCCGTCCTCTGAAACTTGTTCTACTTTTCTTCCTTCAGTAAAGATGGTGTTGGACTGGGATAGACAAAGTTAAAAATCACCAGATATTATAATCTGCTGTTGTGTGATGTTTAACTATTTCCAGTAAAGAGAGACTTCCTGTTGTACTCATGGACTAAAACTGCTGAGTTTCTCCTTATGACGTCTTCCACTTTCCTTTTTATTGGAACACTGCCAATTTTTTTCAATGTCCTAATGTCACCTTTATAGCAAACATCGTTAACATGATATGTGCTGGAAGGCAAGCATGAGATAATTTGCACATTCATCATTAATTGCTGTTCAACAAGCCATAACAAGCCAAAAGAAACGTTAAAGAAGGGTCTGTGTGTTAACATATGTTGATCTGGATCATTGAAGGGAACTTTAGGAATATGCACAAAATTGGGAAAACTTTCTATTAATACTAATTATTGAGCAGTAGCTGTTGGCTATTGTACCTAGTTATCAATTCAGGGATTGGGAGTTCAAATGTGACTGTGTTAAAAAGTCTTAGAATTCATTATTTACCAGGAAAATAACCATGAAGTCTGCTGTGTTGCAGTAAAAGCCTAACAGATTCAGTAATATCCTTTAAGGAAGGGGACCTCCTAAGTGGCCTACATGTCACTCACATCCAGCATTATATGTTTAATTCTTAATGTCCTCATTCTTAATCTCCTGAAGGTCAGTAATAAATGATACCTGGTCAGTGTCACATGAAAAAATATAAACGTTGCCACATTTAACACATACTTAAAACATACATAATACATAATCTCAACCACACAGAGTACTCATATCATCATGCTAGTTTCAATGTGAAAGATTACAGAGAGGTTCTCCAGTATTTATATACACTGTGGACGTTAGAAGTGTGGTAAATCCAAAACTGTGAAATCAAACCATTTTTCTAAAATAACTAGCATTACCATTCATAAATAATTTACATCTTACTGTCATATTTTCTTACGGATACAGTTGAATTTGATGGCCTTTGACACTGAATTTTCCATCATTGGTTGCAAAGTCTAAGAGGAGCATCTTTAAAGATAATTGGCTCGTGTAATTATCGATGCAGCTGGTTGCACACATTCTGATGACGTCCCTACTTCCAAATTACCTTGATAAGTATTCTGAAGAGGACTTGAGCATGCAGAGTTTCCCATCCTACCAAATTATACCTCATGCTTATTAGGCTTCCTTTGCAAACAAAACCTACTATCCGACAGCTCAAGAGAGCATATGAACTCCACTGAATTAATTAGAAAGATATTCTTTACACAAAAGGCATTTGGAAATCTGAAAGGTATATTCTAGTAAATGGGCTAAATATATTTTCAATTGAAGCATAGTATTGGAAATGATATGCCAAATCTGAAATGGAAACAACACAGAAAGGGGCAGAGAAACACAGTAGACTTGGCCTTCTAGTGGCCTGAGCGAATTGTTAATAGCATTCAGGTGAGATGTTTGATGAGGCCTACTAGACATTAGGAGCAACTTGCTGCATGTTTTATGCATTTGCCAAATGGCACAATATGCAATTGTGAGATACCAATTAAGAGCAGTAATAGATAGTTAAGTGCCTTATTAAGACTCCAACTTGCATTGTTAATATTCTGCTTCTTTCTTTATTAAATGCATTGAACAAGCTGTACATGGAGAATTCTAGATGTGGAAATCAGAACAGGAACTTGGGTTCATTACTGGCTGTAAGGAACTTCCATGTTGCTCAGCACCAAACAATGACTCAGGAAATAACCTATGGGCATCAACTGCATGCACCTCTCATTCATGGTCACTAGCATCTTACATTCATCCACCCCTCATGATGGCACCTCTCTGATACACTTGCTTAGGAAGCACAGAACTGTATTGTGGGATTCACTTGCAATTAGCATTGAAAGGGATGCTGCATGAACACTTTGCACTCAGTGGCAGGCACCCAACTCACAGATTGGACCAGGCTGCATCTCAGATCTGCTCGCTTGCTCTCTTTGTGCCTGCTCACTCAGGTGAAAGAATGCATGTTGGTGCAAACTCAAAAAATGGCAGGGATAATCGGACAAGAAAGTTTGTTGGTGATTGTGTGTTCAAACACTGATGGCACCAGGCTGAGTTTAAACACTATTTCTACTCACTGACGTAATTATTCTCTACATTTGAGAATGTTGTCTATAAATCTTTTTTACAATTGTCTCAGCTCTGTCCCATACCTGAATGTCATTATCTCTTGGAAGTGACTAAGACATAATAACAGATTAGGCCCACTTGTTCCTTATCAGGAATGAGGGGTCCCATTACACTTACGTACTGTTTGAACAAACAACTTTAAATAGATTGTCAGTCAAATTTATGAAATGTACATATTTCATTGTTTAGAATTTCCACTTTGGGCACATTCAGCAGTTTTGGGCAAATTGCACTCAGGATTGTGCCCAATTTGTGAAATGTTTACTCCCACCCACCTCCAACCCCCTCCAATATCACAAGTTTCTACAGAAATTCAGTTGCCTATCACCCAAACAAAAATCTGTAATTGGACACCATTTTAAAATGTAATTTAATTTTTTTTCTTTTTATTTGCAATATACTCTGCAATATATTTGAGTGGTAACTTGGTTTGATTAATGTAGCTGAAAATGAATTTATCCCATATAGTTAGACAAGATAATAACAAGGACAGGTATAGATTGGCATTACCCAGATTGGAGGTGTAGTGAGTGTGGTGATCCCCAGGGATTAGTTTTGGGACCCTTTTTTGTTTTATCGAAATGATTTTGAGATGGGTATTGAGGGAAACATGTCCATGCTTGATACTAGGTAAGGCATGGAAAATAGTGAATTGTGAGACTGACACTGAGCAACTTCAGGGTGACATTTGCACAATGGGGCAGATGAATTTCAATGCAGATAAATGTGAGGTAATGCATTTTGGTAGAAGGAATACAGGGACGATACAGGCTCAATGGTGTATTTTTGAGGGGAGTACAAAAGCAAAGAGACCTTGGGGTTCATGTGTATAATTCTCTGAAGGTGGACAGGCAAGTTGAAACAGTTGTTAAGAAGGCTTCTTGGATCTTTCAGTTAGAGTATCAAAGCAAGGAAGTGATGCTATACCTGTACGAATCTTTGGAGCATTGTGTTCGGTCCTGGACATCTTATTTAAGGCAGGATGTTAAAGCAAAAGAGATTTATTAGAATGATATCAGGAATGATGAATTTTAACACAAGGAAAGTTTAGACAAATTGGACTTATTCTCCATGGAGCAGAGAAGATTAGGAGGTGACCTTATTGAGGTGTTTAGAGTTATAAATACATGTAAAGAGAAAGATATTCTGTATCCACTGGTTGGTATGTCAGTAACTAGGGGTCACAGTTTCAGGCTTGTCATCAAGAGGTGTGAGATGAGGAGAAGCGTTTTTGCTAAGAAAGTTGTTAGGATTTGGAATGAACCACCTGGGAGAGTGATGGAGATGGATATATATTTGAAAGTGATGATTTTGAAGGTTCCGGAGAAAGGGCTAGAGAATGGGACAAACTGGGTAGCTCTTTCAGGAGCTGATCTGAAATAATGGGCCAAATGATCGCCTTCTGTACTGTAACTTCTATGATTCCGCTGATTTAACTGAAAGTGTGTGTTAAAAACTGCAAAAACTATTTGTGTTAGGTTTGGGTACAGTCGTCAGTTTCTGAGTCAATGCATATTCCAGTAAATACTCAAACCTTTCAAAATGCACCATTTGGTGTCCTTGTGGTTTGGCCCAAACATGCAGTTTGAAAACCTCCAAAACAGACTCAGTTGGTGAGTAAATCACTCAGGACAAGGCTAGTTTAGTGAGTGGGACCTGTTTCTAAACCCATGTTTTAAAAGCAATACATAAGATCCCAGAAGCTCATAAAACTCTGAAAACAACATATGCTGAATGTTCAGTGATATTTCATGCCAGTTTTGTTGATAGTGGGTGAACTGTGGCAAGAGATGGTGTGGAGATGCTGGTGTTGGATTGGCATAGACAAGTCAGAAGTCACATAACACGAGGCTACAGTCCAACAGGTTTATTTGGAATCACAAGCTTTCAGAGCACTGCTCCTTCGTCAGCTGAAGACTTCACCTGATGAAGGAGCAGCACAACAAAAACCCGTGATTTCAAATAAACTTGTTGGACGATAACCTAATGCTGTGCAACTTCTGGCTGTGGCAAGAGAAACCGTGCAGTTTGAAGGTTATAATTCTCTCCAGCTAAGGCAAGGATTCTCTAGGTTGTGAAGAGATAAATGTCGGGCATCCTATCACCCTGTCTCTATGCCTTATTATGGGCTGTTTTTCTTGGAATGAGACAATGGGAGGGATTGATTGAGATGATATTGGCTAGTTCTGGTGCAAGTGGGGAAAGGTTTTCCTGAGTGAGTGACCAGGCAGTGCAGAGGTCATGCAGGATTATTAGTCTGAATTTTGGGTAGGTGTGAGTAACCGAGGGAAGACTCTTCTTGCGAGAGTGAGAGTGGTGGAAGAAGAGCCTTGAGTGGCAGCATTAACAGAGTTAGAGTAGGTATGAGGTAAATGATAGGGCATTTATCCTCACAGAGAACATTAACATTCCAGTGCTGCTGGGTGTTCCCCTGGACTGTGGACAGCACACTAAGCTGTGTGAAAGTGAGCACTGCAGATGCTGGAGATCAGAGTGCAAATGCATAGTGCTGAAAAAGCACAGCCAGTCAGGCAGCATCCGAGGAGCAGGAGAATCGACATTTCCTCCTGATGAAGAGCTTATGCTTAATGTTCAGGCTGTATATTGAATGTTCAGTGATATTTCATGTCAGTTTTGTTGATAGTGGGTGGACTGTGGCAAGAGGCAATACAGAGAGTGGTGCCAGACATTGGGCATACGAGAGCTCAGCTCCTCACAAAGAGCTTATGCTCGAAATGTTGGTTTTCCTGCTCCTCGGATGCTGCCTGACCAGCTGTGCATTTCCAGCACCCCTCTCTTCGACACTAAGCTGGGTGACAACCCCAGTTCATGGTAGGAGGGTCCAGTGCCATGGTCTGCTTGAACCTTTCTGAGGAAAGAGAACAGCTCCCATTCCACCACCATATCGACCCGGACCTCCACCTGTCAGCAAATTGTAGTGCTGACTTGCTTCTCTTGGCCATCTCTGGGGCAATTCTTGCAACAGTGTGACTGTAAAGGGTGGTTTCCGGCTTGCAGCAAGAGACCTGGTACACAACAAAGGTTCAAATTGGTAGGAATCCTAGAATGTCCGAGCAGTAGCAAGTAGGTTGGACGGTTTAGTCGATATAGGAAGGCTGAAAAGGCTGGAGCTATTTTCCTTGGAATATCAGAAGCTGAGGAGTTACCTTATAGAGGTTATAAAATCATGAGGGGCTTGGATAGGGTAAATAGCCAAGATCATTTCCCCAAAAGGACATAGGTTTAAGATGGGAGGGAAAAGATATAAAAGGGACACAAGAGTTAACTTTTCCACACAGATGGTGGTGTGCATATGGAATGAGTTGCCAGAAGAAGTAGTGGGGGCTGGTACAATTACAACATTTAAAAGGAATTGAATGGGGACATGAATAGAAAGGCTTTAGAGGGATATGCACCAAATGCTGGCAAATGGGACTAGATTAATTTAGGATACCTGGTTGCCATGGACAACTTTGACCTAAGGGTCTGCTTCCGTGCATCTCTATAACTCTATTCCTTCTGATGGTGAGCACAAGAGCTGTACCACCAAGGTGTGGTGCATGCATAATGAGGTGACCAGTGCAGAATTGTGGGAAAGAACTTGCTCAAGCTCATGGAGCTCCATGGAACTACTGAAATTGACACTTCACTGATATCGGGTAAAATGATGCACTTTCTTGCTTCCTTAACGAGATTTCTAAACTTTGACATAATTCTTAAAGAAATAAAACTGAAAGAGAGTGACCATGCTTTAACCGTCAAGAAGGAAACTGTGGAAGAAAAATCAAAATTGCCTTGTTTATCTATGATAAAATACTGATGTTGGCATTTGCAAATGGCAGATGTAGAAGCACAGGCAGGCTTGTGATTGTGCTGGGGAAGGTTAACCAATCTTTGACATTATTCAGGTAAGTACAATCAGGTTTATCATTGCCATTTAACATGAGAAGGCTATGCCCCTGGCAATCTGGTCAACCAACATGGTCAGAATCAGATCTTCAGTTTAACTTCCTGGATATACAGACATTATGATCTGAAGTGTCATCCTCTGCAGGATGTTCCCTGATTTTGACAAGACCACTTGGAAGATTCATTACTCAGGCCTGAGAGGCTTAAACAATCTTTTCTAAAAACAAAATAAAAAATAAAAATAATTTGCACATACCATTAAGACTGGAAAGATGGTGAAGGTGTTGGATGTCTGTTATATTTCTGGAAGCTTTCATCATTTAAACTAAAATGTATTACAGTCAAATTCAAACACTATTTAATTAATTTGGATGTTAAGGGGTGGACTCTGTAATGCAAGTTGTGAACACCAATCTCTATCAGCTACAATGTAGAACACTACATTGTGAACAGTGTCCTTTTGCACATACTTTTCAATTGTGTCAAAAGGCAGCAAAGTTTTCTTATGGAGGAAGAAATGACACTCATACTTTGTGCTTTTCTGCCATCAATAGGTTTCTAGGTGGAGGAAGGAAGAAGTGCTCTCATATGCAGATTCACAATCTCCTTTGCATCCCTCAACAAGAGCAGGTACCACTGTAGTACAACAGGTTTAATACACATTGTGGGACCTAATTTTACTGTTTAAGCAACATAAATGACGTTGAAATATTGTTATCCACTCCTTTGTCTGTCCAACTGTTCTTCTCTCTCTTTAGACTCTATCTCCACCTATCATTTACTCCTTACCCCCTCCCCCACCCTATCTTCTGCATATAACCCAACATCTTCCAAGCTACTATAAGTTCTGAGGAAGGATCGCTTGACCCGAAACATTAACTCTGATTTCTTTCCACAGATATTGACAGTTCTGCTGAGCTTTTCCAGCAATTTGTTTTTGTTTGAGAAGTAACTCCACAGAGGCCAGTATCCCATCACCAAACCCCCGTTCATTTACATGGGCATAGTACTTGACACTGATCCAGCTCCCTCAGAGCCAGCTCTCAGAGTGAACAGAACCTCTGGCACTCCTGTTTATATCTGTCGGCCAGGGTTCCCTGATTGATCAGGTTTACAGGCCCAATTGGGGAACTCAGATTCTATGAAGTCCATCTGGCTGACCTCATTCCAATCACTACAGAGGGCTCATTGCTTCTCTGCTCACAATGTCATGTTGCAAAGTGCATTAATCTTCCAGTCTTATGGTGCAGCAGTCATGTCTCTACCTCTGGGTCTTAAGCTCCTGTTTTAGTTTACTATGCAGACTCAGTGAATATTGTAGGTACACCACAATACGGTTGTCAATTTGTAAGTATGAAGTGATCTGAGAGTGTGTGTTTAGATTTATGAAGGTGAGGCTAATCTAGGTGATTCATTTTGAGCAAGTCACTAATATGGTTGACAAGGCAACATCCATGAATGTTATATGTAGGGATTTCAAACAAGAATTTGATGAAGTGCATGAGATTATGAAAAATAAATGTGTAAAATTCAAGGCAATCTAGTGATGTGGGTTGGAAATTGGTTACATGACAGGAGAGAAAGAGAAAATGCCAGGCATTCATTTTCTCCTAATGCTGATATGAAGTTCTTTGGACCTGCCTTGGCCATAGTAAAGGTGCTATATAAATGAAAATACCTATAAACAAGTGGAGGCATCCAGCTTTACACCATACATTTGCCCCAACAAAGTTCTGCCACCTTACAAATTCCAACCCCAAAATGACCAAAATAGCTTTTGTCCCATAATAATTTGCATTATTAGTAGTGAACATATTTTCATTTTCCAGCGTGTTATTTTGACTTTAGGGCATTTCATAACTATTAGGAATTTCAGTAACTGCTGTTAGGCAAGTAAGGGCAGCAGATCATCGCTGCTCTGTTTTGGTTGAAAGTGTTTGAAGGAAAAACATTTAGCGAGAAAGCTGGTTAAAACCCACTCTGTTCAAATCATTGGATAGCATTGTTCAGTTACTTATGAACCACCAGATGCAGGAACAGCTTCAAAAGAGATGGCACCAATGCGTGCAGGATACCTCCAACTTGGCACTGAAGGGTTAGTTGAAAATATGCACTCAAATCCTGGAGAGGGTCTTTTCCTGGTTCAGAGATGGGAGTGCTATCAAGTGAGCATAGCTGAGATTTAAATTAAAATATATCAAGAACCTTAATAGAGTATATACTGGATTAATGTGTACTTATTCTATTAGAAAACTCCTTGAAGTTCTAAGTAAATGTTCTGTGCTCATATTTCACAGTAAATCTATGTGTAAAGTAATTTTAAAATGTAACTGAAGTCATTGGAATAATGAATTGCTTTTCCTTTCTTATCTATAAAAGAGTGCTGCAGATTCTTGGAAAATACCTAAGGGAAACATTTCCTCTCCCATGCAGTGCACAATTTAGCCACACTATTAAAATTCTCTACAGATTACAAAAAAGTGCTGGACATTTTCCAAGAAGTAAAATTTAACTTCCACAAACACCTTATTGCAACACTGTGGTTAAAGCATGTTCAAAAGCGAATGTTGAATATGCATTTTAGGAATGGTATTTCCATTCAAAATCTTTAAATCAAATATTAAAGTAAATATCAGTGCATATGTAGCTTTTGTTTAGTAAGGTTGCTGTATTTGGTACAGTTAGGACCAAATAAGTTGAATTAATGCTTTAACACAGTTCACAAGACACAATACCAGTTTTGCAGATGGAATTGGAGACACAATGTCTAGATGAAGAACATAGAGGCTAGTGATCTTCCTTAAGTGCAGCAATCGCAATTTTATAACTAGCATCCCAAGGGCCTTGTACAGTACTGCAAACCTTCTAAATTGCCATTTTGAGTCAGGAATGTCACAGGAAGTCAAAATTAAGTGGTTTGATACCCTTGCACCTTGCATCTATGTTGTGCATTGGAGATAGAAACTTGCTTAAAACCTCTCAGATTTTAAAAATTAGTCAATAAAAGAAAGATCCATGCAATATTGATCTGAGCTACAGTAACTTCTTTACAGTGTTAGAAATTAAAGTCAAGTTGAAATGTAGATTTAATATTTGCTGGCCTCCAAGGATTACATATAGGGCTGAGCAGCATGTTTACTTATTGTGCAATTCAACAACACCTTTTGATGCCCCTTAAGTAAGGCACTTGTCAACAACTTCTATTGATTATTGGAGCAATTAATAGTGCTCTAGTATGTTAAGCCATCACACACATGTTATAATTTTCTGGTTAATTATGCATCATTATATCACGCTACATTTTGCCATCATGCTGATTGGAATATAATTTCTTTCAATAACATTTGCTACTACATAGCTAATATACTGATGAATAAAAGTACAGTGTGGAGCTATTAGACTAACCAGCAATTCTGTAGTTACTATCTAGGGCCAGGAATCAGAAAATACATACACCACTTGACTGCCAGATAATAAAAGAGTATTCTCCCAGATAATGGGTTGACTAATTAATAGAAATTGCATCTTGCCTTCCCAACACATTCGATTAATGTAGTTAATATAAGGGGTATACCATTGCTTGCTGAACATTTTAGTTCAGTACGAAGAATGTGCTCAGTTGTGAGAGTACCATATTTTAGATTAGACTCCTAATCTGCCCTCTTGGCAAAATGTGCAAAACACACAACATTATTTTAAATGCAGCAAAGGAAATTTGACTAGACTTCTGCATATAATATTATCCTTATGCATTCCTTATCTGAGGAGCTCACCAAATTATAATGTTGCAAACAATGATGGGGTTTAACCAAAATGACAGAAACAGGAAGATAGCGGCATAGTGTTTGTATTACTGGACTAATAATCCATAGTTAAATTCCATTAATTAAACAAAACAAATGTGGAATAATGGTGGCCATTAAACAATCATTAATTATTATTAAAAATACATCTGGTTCACTGATGCCTTTTAGGGAAGGAAATCTGCTGTCCTTACCTGGACTCTCATGTGACTCCAATGAGTTTTTAGAATTATTATTATCCTTTCATGGGACTTGGTTGTGGCTGACCAGGAAGCAATTCTCGAGTATCTTTAATTTATTTTAAGAAAGTAGTGGAGAGCTGCTTTCTTGAACTGCTGCAGTTCAATTGGTGTAGGTACATCCATAGTGCTGTAAGATGGGGTGTTCTGGGATTTTCATCCCGCAACAGTGAAGAAGCAGCAAAATATTTCCAAGTCAGGATGGTGTGTGGCTTAGACAGGAACTTACGTTGGTGCTGGTGTTCCCATGGATAGAACGGTCGATCAGTGGTTAGCACTGATACTTCACAGTGCTAGGAATCTGGGTTTGATTCCACCTTTGCACATTCTCTCTGTATTTGCATGGGTTTCTTCCATGTGCTCAGATTTCCTCCCGTAGTCCGAAGATGTGCAGGATAAGTGGAATAGGCTGCTACATTGTCCATAGTATCCAGGGATGTGTAGGTTAGGTGGCACTTCCATGGGAGCTGCAGGGTTACAGGGATAGGTCAGGTTTGGATGCTGTACAGAGGATTAGTATGGACTTGATGGTTTGAATGGTCTGCTTTCATATTGTCAGGATTCTGTGTATCTGCTGCCCTTGTACTTTATTTGTCAGTGGCTGAAGGGTTGGCAGATGCAGTCTAAGGATCTTTGGTGATCTTCCAATTATGTCTTCACCAAAATTCCAAAGAATCAAGAGTTTGGTGCTGGAAAAGCACAGCAGGTCAGGCAGCATCCAAGGAGCAGAAGAATCAACGTTTCAGCCATAAGCCCTTCATCAAGAATGCTCAAAATGTAAGACTGAACATTATGCCTGAAATGTCAATTCTCCTGCTCCTCAGATGCTGCCTGACCTTCTGTGCTTTTCCTGCACCACACTCTTGACTCTGATCCCCAGCATCTGCAGTCTTCACTTTCTCCAAAATCTCCAAAGAGTTCAGTTTAATGAAGAGGAGGAAATCTGAAGAGAGCTTGGTTGATTCTAAGCTGCTCTCACAGGGAGGTAAGGATGGGGAACAGTTGCTAGCAGTGCCAGTGATGCCACCAGCCTACAAAAAAAAATAAAAATCTAAAGCATTGTGTTGTATAGATCTGTTGTCCTGGAAGTCAGATTCCGTTAAAGGCCATGGTTATGTTTTCAACATAGTAAAGGAGAAAAGTTCAAATAACAAAGAGAAAATACATCAGATTAGCTTTGCTGGCTGCTTTGAGTGCAATAACTTTTCAAATCCTCAGCTCACATGTGTTGGCTATCTGCTGCACTAAATCTATTTTTTTAATTGTTGGGGCAGCCCATTGCATGCTTAAGACAAACAATTTCACATCTGGAGTCTGTATATTCAAAATCCTAATCATAACTATCAGCAGCAATGCCTACTTCACAGCAGCCAGATGGTGACTTGCTAATTATCGTGGTCAGGATTTGCTCAGTAAATGCTTTGGCCAGATTTCTTGTCATGGCATCAGCATTCTGTAGAAACACACTTTAGGTCAATGTGGTCATAGGTGGAGCATTCTGTACAAGGTTTCATCTTTCACCTTTGTAATGAAAAAATGTAATAGTTTTTATTTGGCAGATAAATCATTGGGCAAAAAAAATCAACATTCCTGGTTTAAGTTTTGCTTTGAATCTTGAAATTATTCAGTTCATGAATGGTCTATTGAGACAGGTGATGCTGAATGACTTTGTTGATCAGAAGTCAAACTATCGACTCAGATCTTGGAGATATCATGTGTATAGCCTAATCAACATTTAAAATAGAATTTGCTTATTTTTCAGATGGTTATACCATTACTGCCATATCCTCCACCCCAAATCCTGCATTTCTTGTCTTTCACATGACGATTGCATTTCGATTTGACATGCTGATAATGTCTGACTGTCTTCAGCTTATTTCAAAATTGACAATTGCTGAACACACCTTCTGCTTTGGATGCCCGCTCCTCTCCAGTAAAGTGTTATCCAGCCAATGTGTTACATTTATAGCATCAATCATTGATGTGAAGTTGCAGTGAAATGTACTGAGTCACCACCCCATGGACATCCTGTCTCATTAAGTAAAGTATACAAAATTTCTCTTCCCATTGTATCCCACTTTGATATGTGATGTAGAATGAATTGAAATTGGAAATTATAGATAACTAAGAACACTACCAGGTATCCTTAACTATCAGTTTTGAAGATTAATCTTCAACTTCTTTATAGGTTGACTCATGCTATGTACTTAAGTTAATTATTAGCTTGAAAACTATTGACATGAAGCAAAACAAAGCAAGGGATCTGGAAACCAATGCTGCTCATCCCTAATTGCCTTATTACTAAGTGGTTGCTAGGCCATTTCAGAGTTAGCCTGGAAATCTGGACAAACCAGGCAAGGGAGGTTTATTTCCCGAAAGGGCATTACTGCATGAAATGTGTTTTTACAACAATTGATGGTTGCTTTATGGTCCATTATTTTCAACTCCACATTTGGTTAATTGAGTGTAAATTACAATAGACTGAGATTTGAACTCACATTCCCTGGTTAGCTAGACCAGTGAAATTACCATTGTACCATCATCTTCCGTGCAAATCCTGCATCATTACCATACCACAAATACTGGATAACATTGCTGATCATGAACTCATGGGAACCTGTTTGATCGAGAGAACATATGGTTCCTAGGTTGTCAGCAAGCAGCTAATTCTTTTTGAATACCACACACACTACAAAAGCCCATTTTAAGTTGCATATTTAGTCCTCCATTCATAATGCTTATATTGTTACAATCATGAGGTCACAATGACTCCCTATGAAGCAAGAACTGAATTACGTGATCAAAAGTGTGAAGAATACTAGCACCATGCCCTCACTGATTAGTTTTAGTGATTAAGTAGTTAATTAGATATTTAAATTGATGTTAATTAAAATTTACGATTCGTTATAAATTTGATTGATCAGCATCACTGTAAACCTTATCAGATGAATACTTCAAATACTGGTTAGATAATACACATTTCACAAATGCATGGTATTGATGATTTTCCACTTCTTTCCTAAATTTCCAAAAAAATTCCATTTTACTTCCTTTTTGACAATGTCCATGTGCGTAATCACATTTCTCACTTCTATTTTTATTTGTGACAATTTTTATTTCCATCACATTCTTTTGTACTCAGCCAGTATGGCTACCTTTAGGTGGATATAAATGGGATTGGGCAGTGAAAAATCTTTTGAAATAGCTAACACTGCATCAGGAGCCAATTGTATTTACTATCATTGACTTTGTTGAAAATTTTCAACACTTAAGTAAACCTAAATACACTGAAATGAAGCCTGGTTCCCTCCATGTATTTTGTCAATTTTCAACATGTTCAGTCAACCAAGAAGACAGAATCAACAACAATACATTTTGTGCATTTGTGCCCCATCCCTTTTGTTCCCTCCCACAACAGTGATAGGGCACCCCTTGACATCACTTTCCACCATCAACCTCACCTCAACCCCCCACCAAGATTCACATCCTAAGGATCATAAGCCAGCATTTCCTCCACCTCTAGCAGGATGCTACAACCAGACACATTTTCCCCTCCTCCCTTGACAACATTCCAATGGACTGTTTCTTCTATTCCACTCCTCTTCCATTCCCAACTCTCCCCATAAACACCCCCACTCCACCTGCCACCTTTTCACCTAATCCCAGATTACATGCCATTTACCTCCTCCCTCCTCACTTTCCAAGGCTCCACATCTTCTGGGTGAAGAAGCAATTTACCTCGACTTCACTCAATCTAATTATTGTATTTGTTGCTCATAGCATGGTCACCTTTATTTTGGGGTGGTGAAACACAGACAGTGTGGAAATAGGCCATTTGGCCCACCAAGTCCACACCGACCCTCTGAAGAGCAACCCACACAGACGCACTCTCCCACCCTATATTTAAACCTGACTGATGCACCTAACACAATGGTCAATTTACCATGGCCTATTCCCTAATCTGCAAATCTTTGGATTGTGGGAGGAAACCAGAGTATTTGGAGAAGACCCACGCAAGCACAGAGAGAATGTGCAAACTCCACACAGACAGTCGCCTGAGGCAGGAATCGAACCTTGGTCCCTGGCGCTGTGAGGCAACAGTGCTAACCACTGATCCGCCGTACCACCCTCTGGGTAGACTGGATAACTGTTTTGCAGATCGCCCACATTCTGACCTCAAAAACAACCCTGAGCTTCCAGTTGCATGTCACTTCAATGCTCTCTGGCCAACATTTCTGTGTCGGGCCATCTGCAGTGCTCCAGCGAGGCTTAGAGCAAGCTGGAAGAACAGCATCTCATTTTCCACTTGGGGACCCTGCAACCTTCAGGACTCAGTATCAAGTTCCATAATTATGGAACCTCAATACCTTCTGCTATGTCCTTTATCCACTGCCACACCCCAGGCCCTTTCAGGACATGGGCTGCTTTCAGCACAACAACTCATTTTCACCTACTTATGGTCCCCCATATCAGGCTTCTCTTTCTCCCTAACATATTATCATCCATTTCTTTGTCCCCTTGACTGTCATTTTCTCTGTCCAGGCTCCATCTTTTTCCCTTATCTTTGTTTTCAGCATTTATACCACCTATTCTTAACTACTACCAGTTCTAAGGGAGGGTCACTGGACTCAAAATGTTAACTCTGCTTTCTCGCCACAGATGCTGCAACATTTGTTGAGTTTTTGCAGTGATTTCTGTTTTAATTTCAGAATTGCAGCATTTGCAGTTCTTCTACCAATATGCGTGCGTGGCACAGGGAGTTTCTGAATAAAAATGGATAATTGTGAATCATTCATTTCAAGCACTAACATAAAAAAAATCTTTACTTAATTAGATTCAAAAGCTTAGTTATTATTTATCTGTAGTTAGCAGTGCTGTGAAACCACTGTAACTCTCAAACCAGGAAAAGAAAACATTTGTGCCCTGCAGAACATCTGTAGATTTGAGGCTGGACCGTATAAGATGTTCTCCGCCTCTTACAGTAAATGTCTTCCTTATTGATCATTCCCATAACTGCTTCTCGAAATGAATGCTGCTAACTGACAACTAATACTAGAACACTTAAATAGCATGATCTTATTCTGAGCAAAATGCACCTGCTATGAGTGATTCCTAGCAATATAAATATTTCCACCACATCTGTGGTCTCCTCCAGGTCTAACTGGCAGGTCGTCAGCCCTCAGACATTAAAAGGCAGCGAGAGAAAGAGTACTTGACTACACGTGCTTTAGCATTCTCATTTTTTAAAATGTGAGGGTATTAAAGAGCTCGTCAAAATTTGTGCCTTCATGTTGATGCACATTAATCAATGTAAAGTTTTGTTTTACAACAATGCAATTTGAATTTTTGGGACTATCTTGCTGTGATTTATGTTTTTAAAAATTGAAGTTCTTCATCATTTTGATTGAAGCAGGTGTTGAAGAGGTAATCCATTTAATGCAATGTTGGCTAATAAAGCTCAAACACCTCAAACACTCAAATAATACTGAAAGGGACAGCAATGTCTTTCAGAACCAAAGCATAGAACTTCCTTAGTGGTTTAATAACTTTTAACTAGATAAACTAAAATCAAATATATCAATTGTATCAACTTCTGTAGTAGAGCTACATAAGGATAAGAGTTAGCTATTTAAAGTAAACCCTTTCAGTCATTCAATTTTTAAATTGTTTTGCAATGGGATTTGGGTGTGACTGCTCAGGGTCAGCATTTGTTACCAGTCTTGAGATGTCCTTGACAATAATTTCTTTCATGACCATTTCAGAGAGAAGTTAAGAATCAGCCTCATTACTGACATCCAGACCAGATCAGTTAAAGACAGCAGTGAACCTGGACTGCTACAAGAAACAATGCTAGCTGACATGGTCATCATCACCTGAGACCAGCTTTATTAACTGGATTTAAATTCCATTGTGCTACCATGGTGGTTCTCTGGAAAGGTAGGCCAGTGACATTACCCACGTCAACATCTCTCCCAGTTAATCCTGGCTCATCTGTGACCTTACCCCACGTGTCTGCCTTTGACATATGTCACCTAAGAACCTTAATGGACAAAATTCTGTGTGTCACGCAGGGGGACAGAAATAAGTGACATTACACCAGAGGAGATGACGAGACTGGGGAAACTGGAAAGCTGTAGGGGAGGCATGGAGATGGCAGATGTCTGGGTGGGGTGTATGGGGGGAGTGGGTGATTGTAGATGGAAAGTGGGAGTGCGGTGGAAACTGTAGGAATGGCTATCCTGATCCCACTATTCCCTAGAGTCTGCCCAAGTGCCATCTCACCATATGGAATGCCCAGATCCCACCCTCCAGCCTCACTCCTGCCCCATTCTCCTCACACATGATCAGATCCCATCCTCAGATCTACCAGAATGTCAATGTTCAATGCAACTCACTGGTACTCAGGCTTGGCTCAGATTTCCAACTATCAGAATTGTTATCCTATATCTATCCTAACTGTTCCCTTAATATCTTGGACACTTTGATAAATTCATCCCTCAACCTTCTAAATTCAAGGGAATCGAGCTACTCAGGGAAATAGGAGAGTTAAAACTTCAGAATCCAGAAATAATGTACCATTTTGCAACTTCGTACTAACAACCTCTCCATATCTTTTTACGGTTAAATCAAATCACACACTTTGCTCTCAAAGAAGGCTGGGGTAAGTGTAATCTTGTCTCTTTTCCCAACCAGGATCCAGTGCAATGCTGCACTGTGGCAAAAGCTTTATCTTTCAAGTGAATGGCACTGGCATTAGGACAGAGAAAACGTTTCACAATTCAGATAATAAGAGTCAGTTTTATAAATGGGATAACTTCCAGAGGAAGGCAATTCTGAAGAAGTGTCACTGAGGCCAAAACATTAACTCTGATTTCTCTCCACAGATGCTGCCAGACCTGCTGAGCTTTTCAGCAATTTCTGTTTTTTGTATTGACTGGAAAACCAGTTTTATATGGATGTCACATGCGGGATTAATGTTGACCAGAAGCTCTCTCTTGGTATTCTTCAGATTGAGAACATTTAACCAGGGTAGGTGGTCCCTGGGATCAATATCTCCGCTAATGGACAATGCCTTTGATAGTGAAGTGCAGAGAGTCAACTTGGACTTTGCATTCAAGCCTCTGGCATGATCAAACAAGCACAAACAAAACAGAAAACCTGAGCCAGCAACTTGTACTTCTCAACAATTTGTTGACTCAGCTCCACCAATGTAGTCACAAATCTCCTTGGACTTAGCAGGATCTCGAGGGCACAGGCACTAGCTGAGAATGATACACCAGGAACAGTAGATTCAACACCCATAAGGAGTGGAAATTGGACCACTCTCAGCAGTGATCCCAAAAGGTGCATTACAGGCCTCAAGAATCAACAGCCAAAGGCTTTGAACAAATTACACATCTTGTGTTTAATTGGAGACAAAAGGTGCAAAATTTCTCAAGAATGCATCTCTGTTCTTCTTTCTGGTATTAAGCTGGGAAGGTAATTATGAGGGGAATAACGAGACTGGAATTAATCCTGAAAGGTACATTTTTCTCCTCAGTCAACTGTCCACATATCCTTCAGCCATTCATCAGCAACTAGCTTTATTTTGTCAGGTTTTGTATTGTTCAGCATCCAGTTATGTCCAGGTGGAATCTGACTTGAATTGTTCTTGGGATTTCTTATGGACAATATTGCACATTAATCACACTTTACTCAATCTCAAATCTGCTGAGATTAGCCAAATTGTACTGAACAAAGGACATAATGATGGGATGATATCTGAAAAAAATACAAATTATGAATAGAAATAAATCTCAACACAAAAATAACCCCCCAGCATTAAGAATACTAGAGGCTGAGTGGGGAATCGCATGTGCAACAATGAGACCATTACTTGGGACCACTAAACTTTGCTTTAGCACATACTCAAATTATTTGTATTGCAGTCTGACTAAGATTTCTTGCATTATAGGAATATTCAGCAGGCAGAGAAAATGGCTGTTAAACATGCTTGGGGCATAAATTCAACATTATTACCTGCATTGAATCTATTCTGCTTCATCATTGTCAGAACGGATTGGAACTTGATCCGATCCAATCAAAGGAAGCAAATGAAGTTCATACTTGGATCATAGACCCCTGTGTTACATCTCAAAAAGGGCAAAACACTTAACATTTGTCAGCATTATGGATATCTAATGGCTGTTGAACTGCTCAGGCCAGAACAGATGAGGTGGCTCAGCTGTTAGCACTCCCTTAAGAGAGTGTCGGTGTGGAGTCTGTATATTTCCCTGTGTCTCTTGCGGTGTCCTCTGGTTTCCTCCCACAGTTGAAAGATGTGTGGGTTAGCCATGAGAAATGTAGAGTTCTAAGGTTGGGTCTGGATGAGATGCTTTTTAGAGGATTATTGTGGACTAGATGGGCTGAATGGCCTGCTTTCATGCTGTCAGAATTTTATTGTTGAGGTCCAAATGACTGACCTCAATTTGAGACCATTCCCGCCCAGCTGACTGAGGCAGGTAAAAATTGACTCCATTGTGTCGAAAAGAACTTGCTAATCCCAGCCTAAAGTTTACCTTTCATCCTGTTAAACCTGAGCTCCTTTTTTGCTCAGCAGTAATTTAGATGTGCTTCATCGTTTTATTCAGCTGAGAAAACTCAATTGTACGCTATCACCTTTCAATGCTAGAGAGCCAATTTTCTCCAGTCCGCCCGCATATCAGAAGTCCTCACCACCCATCAGTCTCGTGACCCTTCTCTTTATCGAGTGATTGATGGTTTCTCTTGTGATTCAATGATCAGAACTGAACACAACTGGAGTACAATTAAACCTATTCTTACTGTTTGGACAATGGATTTCACATTTTATTTGTTTTATTAAAGGCTGCATCTTCTGAAACTCAAAATTTATTATCAACTTCACCATTATTTATTTCTACACTATTTATGGGGTTTTCATGTCGTGTACAATAGTTTTCTTCTAAATCTCAATGCATTGCACTTTTTCAAATTAAAATTAAATACACATTGACCAAGAGGTTGTCTTCAGTGGTGAAAGAATGGTGCGCACAATTCATGAAACTTACAGTTACTTCGACATTTTCTGGACTTTTGAGTAGTGACTTGCACTAACTAGATATCCCTTTCAGTGCTTTATGGCTTCAATACAGTCAGTTAAAAATCACACAACACCAGGTTATTGTCCAGCAGGTTTATTTGAAAGTACAAGCTTTTGGAGTGCTGCTCCTTCATCAGGCAGCAACCTGTGTTGGCTACCTGACAAAGGAGCAGTGCTCCGAAGGCTTATACATTCGAGTAAACCCATTGGACTATAAACTGGTGTTGTGTGATTTTTAACTTTGCAAACCCCAATCTAATACTGGCACCTCCACATCATGGCTTCAACACCGGAAGTTAATACATGTGTGAAGAGGGAAAAAAATATGTCTCAACAACCAATCTGATTGAAGACTCCTCACTGAAACATGCAGAATCTAAACCAGGGTGTATAAACAAGAATACTTAATACAAACTCATGTCCAGAATAGTGCAAAATTAAATGGGATTACAGACAAAGAGTTGGGTATATGAAGGATAGTGAATAAAGGCTTGGGACATTTTTGAAAGATTGTCTAGTATGGCTGCCTTTATATTTTGTTTGTAACAGTTAAGTAACATCTGCTGAGCAGTCCGAGTAATGGTGCAATTAATGAGTCATTAAATAGCACTTTTAACAACACTAGATGTAGTCAGGACGTCTTACAAAATGCCATTGGCAGGTCAGCATTTTAAATTGTGTATCAAGCTGTGATGTCAATTAGCATAATCATCAGCTAGTGTCTTTAAAACAAATACATGTTAAAAAAAATGAATATGCTCATCTACGGCGTGAAGATGAGACAATCAAAAATATATCATAATTGTCCAAATGATCTTCCAATTATTCCAGTGCTGTTGTTATTCCCCCGATGACAATTTGCAGGTGCATCAACTTTGTCTCAGAAGTATTATATTGTAGTTGTGTATATCCCTGATTGTTACAAATAATTCAATTAAACTTAACAATCCATTCATCATCACCAGCTTTTACAGGGCTAGAATTCCACCTTTTTTTTAAGAAAAGGTATTTGCTCTCCTGATTCCTTGTTTTTCTTTACATCATGTCTTATGAAAAAACACAACTTGGATTTGTATAGTACCCTTAAAGTTTGAAGCCAACACTGCTAATAGTACATTGAGACACCAGTCTGGAACCTCTGAGCTATGGATGTCTGCACATACATTGTCTCTGTGACAGCTTGCTTTGACACTCTAAGCATCTTCATCTCCTTATGTACCGTGGTAATCCTGCATTTACATTTCTCCGCAGTAACTGATCAAAATTAACTTTCCAGTGTGATGCCTAAGACCTCCCTCTTCACATACTCACTATAAACTGGTGTGTTCTCTCTTACTGTCAGAATCATATGATAATAAAAGCCAGTGTAAGCCATTTTGCCTCCCAGTGTCAAAAAGTGTAGCGCTAGAAAAGCACGGGAGGTCAGGCAGCATCCGGAGAGGAGGAGAGTCAATGTTTCGGGAATCCCAAGGCTTACCAAACCTACTCTGCAAGTCTAGATCATGGTTGATCATCAACCTGAAAGCCATATTCCAATGTTATTCCCTTGATGCCATTAGTGGCTGGAAATCTATCAATCTCTTATTTGACGTTACTTAATGATTGAGCTTCCACAGTCCTTTGGGATTGATAATAGCTAAACATTCACCACCCTCTGAATGAAGAAGTTTAACTCATCTCAGTCAAATATGGCTTGCCTTTAATTCTGAAACTATGCTCCCCTAGTTCTAGATCAACAGCAAAAGAAAACAACCTTTTTGCATTTACTTGATCTATTCTTATAAGAATTTTGTAAACTTATATGAGATCATCCCTCAGTATGATTGTAACTTAGTTAGCTAGGTGGACTTCATAGAATGTGAGTTCTCTGGGGATGTAACTGGTTCAATCAGGGAGCCCTGGCTGGCAGATATAAATAGGCATGTCAGGGGTGCTGTTCAGTCTGAGAGCTGGCTCTAAGGAAACCAGGCCAGTGTCAAGAACTATGCACATGTAAATAAAGGATGATTTGGTGATGGGATACAGGCCTCAGTGGGGTAATTTCACCCTCATTCTTTGAAACTTTAGAAAATACTGTCTCCTTATAACACAGTCTTATTATCCCAGGAATTAGTCTGGTAAATCTCCGCTACACTCCCTCTATGGAAAATATAGCCTTTTTTCAACGCTGGAACTACACTGCACATAATATGTCAAGTGAATCTCATTGATGTCTTGCACAATTGAAAAAACACTTCCACACTCAAATCCTTCTGCAGTATCCCATTTGCTTTCCAAATTGTTCGATGTACCTGTTTAGGGAGGTGATGGTACAGTGGTGTTCTTATGGGACAAGTAATCCAGACACCCAAATAAAGGTCAGGGCATATAGGTTTGAATCCCACCATAGCAGATACTGGAATTTCAACAAATAAAGTCATTGTTAATTGTTGAAAAACGCATTTAGCTTGCAAATGTTCTTATTGAGGGAAGAAAAACTTAAAGGTACCTTGTCTGATCTATACATGACTTGAAAAGGAATTGTACTCCATACTAATATTAACTCTGCCTTCCGAAATGGCCTTAGTTTCAGAAAATTGCTAAAAAATACTTCAAAACAATGAAACCAGAAGGGTTACCTGGCATTGATTGATTGAGAAACAACAAGTACAAATTCACTTTTAATGACCCTGCAATCCCTCCTATCTAACATCTTGGCAGAGTTTTCTCAGACTAGTTAAGCAACAGCCCAACATAGTCACAGCCATGGAACTGTGCCTTACATACAACATTCCAGACACAACAATCAGCATGTTCTGTCCCGGTAACAGAAGTGGCAGCACATATTCCCCAGGGGATCAACCCTGGATCAAAGAAGAGTGCAGGAGGACATTCCAAGAACAACATCGGGCATAACGAAAAATGTCCGTTTGGTGAAGTCACAACACAGGACTACTTGCACGTGCAAAGCAGAAGCAGCAAGGGGTTGACAGGGTTAAGCAATCGCACAACTAATGAATCAGATCGAAGCTCTGCAGTCATGCTACACCCAATCGTGAATGGCAGGTGACAGCTAAAGAACTTACCAGAGGTGGATGCTCCACCAGTTTCCCCATTCTCAATGGTGGGAAAACCCAGTACATCAGTGCAAAAGATAAGGCTCAACCATTTGAAACAAATTTCAGGCAGAAGTGCCGAGTGGATGAAACTCCCTAGGTCCCCAGAATCACAGATGTCTTGAGTCAATTTGATGCATTCCACATGACATCAACAAACAGCTGAAGGCATCTGGATACTGCAAAGGCTATGAGAAGCAACAATATTCCAATTATGGCACTATTGACATATGCTCCAAATCTTGCCATGCCACTCCCCAAGCTGTTCTGGTTTGGCTATTTCTTCCGACAGTGTGGAAATTTGCCCAGGTATGTCATGTACACAAAAAGCAGGACCAATCCAATGTGGACAATTACCAATCCACCTTTCGATTCTCAATCATCATTAAAGCGATGAAAAAGGTCATCAACAGTGTTATTAATTAGCACCTACTTACCAGTAACCTGCTCACTGATGCTTGGTTTGGTTTTGGCCAGGGCAGCTTAACTCCTGACATTATTACAGCTTTGCTTCAAATATGAAACAAACAGCTAAACTCTAGAGGTGAAGTGAGAGAGCTTTTGATGCCAAATTGATTGGGTTTGGCATCAAGAGGACCAAGCAAAACTGGAGTTATTGGGAAACAGGAGGAAAGCTCTTCATAAGCTGGAGTCTTCAAGCACAAAGGAAAATTATTGTGGTTGTTGGAGGTCAGTCATCTCAGTTCCAGGATATCTCTGCAGGAATTTGTCAGGGTAGTGACCTTGGCCCAACCACCTTCATTTTAAAATATTCTCTCATAGGACATGGATGTCATTGGCTGTCCAGCATTTATGTATACACCTACACAGTTACAGTTCCAGCACTGATCCCTGCAAAACCCCACTGGTTACAGGTTGCCAAAGTGAAATACAAATCCCTTATCTTGACTCATTGGCTCCTGCTCATTAGTTAATTCTCTATCAATACCAATATACTACCTCCAACAACAAGGACTTTTATTTTGTGACTTAATGTTCTATGAAACACCTTGTTGAACACCTTCTCGAAGCCTACAAATTGCCCTCTATCCACTCTGGTTGTGTCTTCCTCAAAAAAACTCTAATAAATTAGTCAGACACAATATCCCTTTGAAAAAGCTATCCTGACTCTGCTTGACTAGATTTTGATTTTCCAAATGTGTAGATATTACTTCCTTAATAATTGATTCCAATATTTTCCCAACAATCAATGTCAGGCTAATTAGCCTTTAGTTCTCTGTTTTGCCTTCCTCTCTTTTGTCACATGGTCAGATTTCCAATTCTCCAAGAATTCTCCAGAATCTAAGGATTTTGGAAATCTACACCCAATGCATTCACTATCTCTGTAGTTACATTTTTTAGGATTAGGATGCAAGACATCAGGTCCAGGGATCCATAGGACACCAGGAAGCACTCAGAAATTAAGAGCGAGTTCCCTATTTGAAGAAATGCATTTTAACCCTTAGTGTACTAACTGGCTAACTATGTACCCACTACTTCTGTAGCGAGTGCCTATGTATGTAGTCTGTGGCAACCAATAAATGCTTATCACTTGGTGTCAGGAATAGTGCAGCTGAAATGTGTGGATATGTTGAGCTGTAAGTATTACTGAATTAAATAGCAAGGACGTTTCATAAAACAGCAATCTAAAACTTGGAATCACTCCCTGCTGCTGTGAAAATGAAAGGTAATTTGAAATAGAATTGAAAATTTTCAACTCATTACGGCAAAGCTATGAAATGGCTACATAATTAAATTAAAGAAACCTGAGTAATCAAGGATAGCAATCCCTTTGTGCTGGGGAAAAAGAGCTACAATTGTATCGTAGCCTAGATTTTACTGATGAACAGAAAAGCCAGATAGGAAAGAATTTGAAAGCTTTTATGGCATCCTTTGAAATCCATAATCAAATATACATACCAATGGGAGATGGTGAATATCAGATCTTGGGAGAGAGAAAAACAACGGTTCAATAAATGCCACACTGATGCGGTGAGGTGAATTGTAAGAGCTTGGACAACTGAAGGATACTGTCTTCAGAGACAGGATTAATTTAGGCATGAAAGATCCTGCAGTCAGAGCATATTTGCTGAGAGGGGAGAAACCTATTCTTAAAAATGCTATTGACATGTGCAAGGACTCTGAAATTGTCAATCGTCAGCTACAGGATTGGACAAAAGAAAGGAATATTTGCATAAGATTCAGTAGAAAGTTCAAAACCAGAGAGCAAGGTATACACAATATCATGGAGAACATAGCATTAAGGAAAAAGAAGCATGGCCAGCATAAAGAAAGCACTGATCTCACCATAACAAATTGAATCACTTTGCATGTGATTGCTAATATGCAAAACAAACCTGTAAATATGTCTGCTGCGGAGATGTTGGCTATGATTTTGATGAATTACTCTCTACCATACAACATGTTTGTGTCATCAGTTTAAAGGTGATAAATAGTTTGTGACTGTTAGACTGATGACTTTAGAAGGAGAATATCAAGCAAACGTGAAATGTCAGATAGACAGCAGTGCTTTATGCAACATCATAAGCTTCACAGGCCTATGACCATCCACTCAAGATAATGATCCAAAGATAGACCCTTTGAAGGTATGGTTGGGTCTATATGATGGAACAATACTCATTCCAACAGGACAGACTTAGCCCAGTGCAATGAAGATGTGAACAGTAGAACATAAGCAAATCTTCTCATCTCAGCTGAAGTAAGTCTAAAGCTTAGTCTATAACCCTAAACATGCCAGAAGTGAACTGTAACATTTTACAGGCCAGTCAGCTTAGATTCCTGAATAGATTCTAGATGTTTCTACAGATATTGAATGTTTTAATCAGCATGGTAGCAATGAAAAAAATATGAAAAACTGAGATTATATGTAAGTCCAAAGCATCACAATAAAGAGTACTCTCTATCTGGATGATAGCCTTTGAAAAATGTTGCCATTACTTGCCAAGGCAGAAATCATTCTGACCCAGTGAGCAGGTGAAGCTAAATAATAGTCAGGGATCTTTCCAGGGTGAAAGCTTTTGAGGTAATTTGAAAGCCTATGAAGTTATAATAGAAGGAGCCATCACAAAGCAACCAGAACCTCATGCTACTGCGTGAGAGAGTTCATTACATGAATTTGAAGAGGAAGTGTTTACAACAGAAGTACCTGAAGTTCAATACATAGGCCATGTACTGACAGAAAAAAGGACTTCACGTGGCTCCTGGTAAGGTGAGAGCTATAGCAGAGCTGCAATAACCCACAGATGTGGAAGCATTGCAAGTATTTGTTAGTTTTGTGAATTTTACAGCAAAGATTGTGCCTAATTTGTCAACACAATATGAACTTCCATACAAGCTCCCTCCAAAGAATATGCAGCAACACTGGGGCACCGAACAACAAGTAATTTTCACTGTAATTAAACTAGTGAGACAATGCCAGTGTATGACATTAATGAGGGAGACATGTTGTAGTGCAATGATAGTAACAGGACATGGAACAACCTTTGTGCAGCAACGACACTGCAATTTCATTAGAGTGTTACAGAAACTGAATAATGTTATGCTCAGCTACAGAAAAGGTGTCTGGCATTTTAATCAATATCTGTTTTGGAGAGATGAAGTGACAGTCAATTCTGACTACAAACCACTTCATTTATATCTGCTTCAATATACTTGCATGGAAAGCTATCTCATTTTCAGAAATACTATCTGAACATTGACACCCAAGCAGGGCAAATAGATATAGGTTGCCAACATGCTGTTGAGAGTAGCATTCCCATTGCAGAAATTTGAAAGTGCTTAAACAGAGTGTGAAGTCTTCCAGATTCAATGAGAAGCAACTGGTTGACAAACTAAGTTATCAACTCAGCATTGAATCTGGAAGAAAAGCATCTTGCTCAAACTACGCAAGCTATGCTTCAAGATACAACTCTCCAAGTGCTGCCCGAAATAATGATGAAAGAATGGCCTGAAACCTTTAGGGACACAACAGTGGCTACAAGAGAATTTTGGGCATATGGAGATGAAGTAATAGCTGAGGTTAGCATCTTTGACAAAGGATTTTGGAAAACAGAAACTGAGATGCATCAATGCAAGCCATTACGAAATTGATTCTCGACAGAGAAAAGCAAGAGAATATCTGTATAAGCCAAACATGGGCAATGGAATAAAGGGCCATATCAGCCAGTGCAATAATTGTAATGAATACCAATCTGAGCAAGCGAATGAGCTGCTTATAACATACTTTGTCCCAAACAGACTATGGTAGAATTTCTTGGAGGAGGTATTTTTACTCCTGCAGGAACTCTTGTCACTCCGGTCAATGTTGACTGCTATTCTCTGTACTGAGAGTTAAACCAGCTACTGTCAATGACTACCAGTAAGACTGAAAGCACACTTCAGTCATTATGGCATTCCAGATATTGTGATGGGTGACAATGACCCCCAATTCATCCACCACCTCCACTCTAACCCTGGTCAAATGGAAAGGCTGCAGTAGCAATGAAACTACCCAAAAGGATTGAAATGAAATCAAGCAAATCCATCATAGATTTGTACAAACTAATACTTCAGGGTAGAACATACTTATGGAATGCATGGACTCATGAATCCTGAAGAAGGGCTTATGCCGGAAACATCGATTCTCCTGCTCCTTGGATGCTGCCTGACCTGCTGCGCTTTTCCAGAAACACATTTTTCAGCTCATATCACATCACACACAAGCTATCTAAAGTTTGTTAAAACTGCTGTTATTGTCAGAGTCAAGCATTGAACGAATACTGAACACTATCAACAAAAGTCATCTGTGCACAACTTGGGACCTGTGTTAAAATTTTGTTGCATCAATCATGCGTGCTAAGTATTAATAGCCAAATATATGAACACAATCAGAGATCACAGGAACAGTCTCACCACCTGCACAGAGCACAGAATGACCATTGACTGGAAAGGTTCACTCTTCACAAGTGACAGAAATGGGTCAGCAACAACAATTAATATGGCAACAGGATTTCCCATAGCAATGACACTGCCTGAAGAAGGAATATCACCCAGACAACAAACAGATGCTAAAAGAACTGCCAATGATACAGTACACATGTACCATTAGATGACCTGCACAATTTAAAGACTGTAATGCAATGCACGTGCAGAGAATCATGAAGGTGGAATGGACTGGACTTATCAGATTGATCTTAATGAATTATAATTTTCTTTCTAACCATGTATATTGATGACTTGTTAATTCTGCAAATTATTGTACATTCATTTTTTGTTGTCTTCAAGGGGAGGTTTGGAGAAATGTAATCATACCCAAGTATAATGACTGGCTTGTCATGCAGTCAACAAACTTCTCCCTGTGCTGTAAGTGCAGGTATGCACCATTAAACACACATCAATTCTAACATTAACTTCCCACTTCCTTGTTTGTGAAAGAAGACCTTGATGCCTTTTGACAAGGTGGTGTAGATTATATGCACAAAGCCCATCTTTATATAGAACAATGCATTTTACCTTCAGCACACCCTTGCTCCATGGCCTAGAAGAATCACTTCATATCATTTTTTCTGGATTAATTCATTAAATGCATCTTTAGATTAAACTGTTCCTGAAGTCTTGATCTGCCAGAGGTGCTACTGAATAAACCACCAGGTTCCCTTTTGTTCTCAGTTTGGGATTCAGTCCCAAATATTGATGTTGAGCTCATTTAACTAACATAAAGAAATATTTGCCTTTCATGGTGGTTGAAAGATAAATGTTGCCCAAGGAAACAGAAAGAACTCTGTGCTCTGGTTTGAAATATATAGTGAAAGTATGATCACTTCCATCTACTTGTGAAGACAGATGATCTTAGTTTAACATCTCATCTAGAAAACCGTACCTCATACTGCAATGAACTGTCAGTCTAGCTTTTTCTTCAAGACTAAATGGATTTGATATCACAAGCTATCAACATCAAGGCAGAAATGCTACCTAAGTCACTGAAAACAGAAACTGGCACTGATATCAAAACCTCTGTGAGTGCAAAACTTACAAAACCAGTAATATTGCACAAAAGGCAATTCATTAAGGGTCCATTGGCCAGTTTGCCCCAAATCTGCACATATAGCACTTTTACATAATGATCTTCCTCCTGTTGGGCTGTCCGTAGTTGAGAAAGAGGAAGGGCCCGAGGATAGATGATACCAGAGGTAATGGAGCTGAAGCGAAGAGAAGTCATTGCAGTGGTCCTCTGGATATGATTAGATAAGAAAGAAACCAGGCAAGTACAGTCCCATCCAGCTGGACAATACTGGAAAGACATCAGAGATGGGATGTGGTTAACCATGTCAAAGGCTACAGACAGGTTAAGAACACTGCAGATGAATAGTTTATATTTATTACGATCAGATACAATGCCAGTTATGATTATGGTGAGATATATTTCAGTACTGTAGCCAGAGTGAAACTTTGGGATTTAAACACTATGTTCAAGCAAAGTTGGGTATGGACATGTAGTTAGGCGACAACAATGCAATCTAGGAAATGGGCTGGTTGTTTGCAAGTACGGTGGGTCCAATGTTATTTTGTTGAAAAAGCTGATTTAGAAAGAGGAATTGCACCTGAGGAGAGAAGGAAAAAGGAGAGGAAGCTTGAATGTGTTAGCAGTTTAGTTGGATTACAAACAAGGGAGCAATAGCTGGGTCTCAATGATGAGATGAGCTCAGAGGAAGCACAAGGTGATATGGGGGAGAAACTACAGCATTATGCCTTGATTTACCAAATGCATGGTCATTTCTACTGCTACCCCAGATGAATCACAAGTTTCTCTTAAAGGGCCCCTAAGAGTAACAAGAATAGGGCAAACTGCTAAAAAATGAGCAGTGAATTAGGTCCTCATGTCTCTCTCCCCAGGATGTGCATGGAATCTGCAAATAGGCCATCAACAGGAGGGAAACGGACTGTATGACAGAAAGTTGACCATATAATAAGATTCATATGACCTTGCTCTAATACTTGTCCAATATCTCAGCAGAGATATTAACCCATTTATTTTAAACAGAAGTTAATGCCTACATTGTACTGCTGTCACAAGAACCGGGTTAAATGTTTGTTTCCCAGTATCATTGATAAGATTTTGCTTATATGCTTTCAGTTTTAAGGAAGATCTTATAAATAAACAATTGTAAAATAAAAGTTAAGTGTTTCTCTTTTCTGCAGCTGGGCTGGATCTCCAGTTCTGTTGAAATAAATATCCAGCTCTATAAACCTTATGCAGGAAACCATTAGTGTATCGGCCATGGCAAGCACTCTTCAGCTCAGAACTGATTACTTTTTTGGCTAGCCTTTTTGTCGGACTGAGTAGATTATAATTCACGGCTGTCAGCCATCAAACTTGCACGTCATAATGTTAATGTGAATCAGTCTTCAAACAAAGTTTTGAGGATGTTTTTTGGAAGACCGTGTGAAGTCCGATTCCTTTTGTAACATTATAATCTTTTGGCAAGAAAGTTTTCTTTTGTGCTTCAGCTAATACACATTGAATAATTTGACCCATACTGTAGTCATGTTCTTTTGTTTAATACATTACAGATGTTCACATCTATGCATGAAAGAAGTGATTAATAACTAAGATTTCATTTTTATTTGTCTTTTTAAGTTTGAATTCTATATTGGCATTTTTTTCTCAACAGTTCTCAAACTCAGTATGTTCATTGGCTGCTTGCATGATAGCATAGTCAGAGGCAATAAGTTGAAAAAATGAAAAATCATCATGGTAACCTTTTGGAGCTATATATTTTTAATAAATGTTCACAGTATGATATAGGTGGCTCAATGATTAGCACTGCTGCCTCACAGCACCAGGCACCCAGGTTCAATTTCACCCCCTGGGGCGACTCTGGGTAGAGCTTGCATATTCTCTTCGTGTCTGCATTGGTTTCCTCCAGGTGCTTCGGTTTCCTCTCACAATCCAAAGATGTACAGGTTAGGTGGGTTGGCCATGCTAAATTGCCCATCGTGTCCAGGGATGTGTAGGCTAGGTGGGTTAGCCTTGGGAAATGCAGGTTGACAGATATATGGTAAGAGTTGTATCTGGGTGAAATCGGAGGGTCAGTGTGGACTCAATGGGCCAAAGGCCTGCTTCCACACTGTAGGCATTCTATGATTCAAAATTTTAAGATGGATGCCATGATGGATGTATGAATTTTTGGCAATTGGTAATATTTTAGACAATCTAACAACATCCTGATACAATGTAACACTGGCTAAATAAACAGTTCAAATAGGAATCAAGGTTACTAGTTTTCAATGTTGGTTTTCTGTTAGAAACTGACAAACGTGGCAATTCCTTTGGGGACGCTAGATGGGCCTTGCAATACAAAGCCAGCAAGAGCATGCAGTGATTGTGATCTGCTACGTGAACTCACCATTTGAACTGAGTGATGACCATAGTTAGGTTCTAGCCATGAAAATTAAAAATGCAACTGCCTTCAACTATAAATTAAAAAAAACTGTTCAGCCCATCAGATCTCATTCATCTAGTAAATTAATTTTTCAGTTAAATAAATTTATAAACCTTATTCTGGTGAAGATTATGACTCAATGAGAGCCTTTTCGACTATGGATCAGAAGGATTAAGGTGCAATTTCTAATCCACAGGTTTGAAGCACAGAATGTGCATAGATTTGCAAAGGAGCAATTAAACCCAAGATCCTGTACATATCCTCACGTTCTGGCCAACATTTATGAACTTGCAGAGGATCATATTCTCTACACCGTCTTTCCAGATGTCAAGCACTTGGAAGGTATTATTGGAGAAACCTTGTTGAGTAATTATTATGCATCTTGTTGATGATACACATTGCCACTGTGTTTTGATGGTGAAGGGAGAATATGTAGAAGGTGGAGGGCAATGTGCTAATCAAGCATATTACTTTTTCGCTGGATGATGCAAATATCCAGGCATCCTAACTTATAATTTACAGATGGTGCATAGGCACCTGCAAGACAGGAAAGTGAGTTACTCACCATCAAAGATTCATATTCTACCCTACTCTTCTCACCATAGTATTTATGTGGCTGGACAAGTACAGTGTCTATTTTATAGTAATTCCCACAAAGTTAATAGAGTGAGATTAATTGATGGCAATGTAAAGGGGTGAGAGTCAGATTCTCTCTTGTTTGAGATACTCATTGCCTGACATTTACCAACCCAAGCCTAGATGTTGTCCAGGTCTTGCTGCATTTAAATATAAGCTGCTTCAGTAACTGAGGAGTCATGAATGGCATAGAACATTGTGCAATCAGCAGTGAATATCTACATTTCTGATCCTATGATGCAAACATGTTCATTAAGTAAGCAGCTGACAGTAGTATTGGGTCAGTGACATTACTCCAGGGAACTCCTGCAGTGATGTCCTTGAATTGAGCTGTTTGACCTTCAACAACCACAGCCATCATTCTTTATACAGGGTATGGTTCAATCCCTTATGTTCAATGATTCCCATGGAAATCTCAGGGTATACCTTTTCTTCACACTCTGGTTTTTCTGAATGCTTGGCTGAGTTTCAAGCATCAATGGTTTTCAGTAGAGTAGGTAAACCATTCATTCATGATATTTCTTTATTTTCCTCAAAGAACATAAAATATTTACCATTTAGATTATATGAAATCTAAGAACTGCATACAATATATACAGAGTGAGTGGCAATGAAAGGTTAATTTTGGATTTTTGGACAACGTAGTGTGGTGTGGGGAATGAGATTCAGGGGAACGATGCTGCTGTCACTAAGAATCGAGGCAAGCCTCCTCATTACTTTGATATCTATCTTTCTCCCACACTAGTTCACTATTTAAAATTAGACCCTAATTGGAAAAGACAAACGATTCCAGAGAAAGCTGGACAATAGTCAGGAGTATAGCTTTTGAGTCATGAAATGGCTCAACTTGCAAAACTGCTCACAAGAGAAAAATCCTGTTCAACATTTCATCTTAATAATAGACTGTTAAAACTCCAACCCAAGCTATTTTTAATCTTTGTTTAGCAAATTTGAATAGCTAATTGGATTAGGGCAGGATAAACTAAAATCCCTCACAAATGGGGAAAAACCTTTATTAAAAAGAGTTACAAGAATCATTGTCATTGCAGGTCAGATCCTAGAGTCAATTCTACTAAGCCATTACTTAAAACAAATGTTAGGAGGCTCACCTTAAAAAAAACAATAGATAGGATTACAGTGGAAACTTCCATTAATATGACAGGATGCAGAGATGGGCTAAGAGGTGGCAGATGGAGTTCAACCTGGATAAATGTGAGGTGATGCATTTTGGAAGGTCGAATTTGAAAGCTGAGTACAGGATTAAGGATAGGATTCTTGGCAGTGTGGAGGAATAGAGGGATCTTGGTGTGCAAGTACATAGATCCCTTAAAATTGCCACCCAAGTGGACAGGGTTGTTAAGAAAGCATATGGTGTTTTGGCTTTCTTTACAGGGGGATTGAGTTTAAGAATCGTGAGATCTTGTTACAGCTCTATAAAACTTTGATTAGACTGCACTTGGAATACTGCGTCCAGTTCTGGTCGCCCTATTACAGGAAAGATGTGGATGCTTTGGAGAGGGTTCAGAGGAGGTTTACCAGGATGCTGCCTGGACTGGAGGGCTTATCTTATGAAGAGACATTGATTGAGCTCGGACTTTTTTCATTGGAGAAAAGGAGGAGGAGAGGACACCTAATTGAGGTATACAAGATAATGAAAGGCATATATAGAGTCGATAGCCAGAGACTATTTCCAGGGAAGAAATGGCTAACATGAGGGGTCATAGTTTTAAGCTGGCTAGAGGAAAGTATAGAGGGGATGTCAGAGGTGGGTTCTTTACACAGAGAGTTGTGAGAGCATGGAATGCGTTGCCAGCAGCAGTTGTGGAAGCAAGGTCATTGGGGACATTTAAGAGACTGCTGGACATGCATATGGTCACAGAAATTTGAGGGTGCATACATGAGGATCAATGGTCGGCACAACATCGTGGGCTGAATGGCCTGTTCTGTGCTGTACTGTTCTATGTTCTATGTTCTAATATGATGCCTTTTCTCAAGCTTGAGATGTTCTTGCAGTAATTTGCAGCCAAGGCATTTGTTTTGAAGGACATGCACTGTTGTAATTAATGCAGGAGACATACCAGCTCAACTGTATAAAGCAAACAAACAAGCAAAACAAAAATAGAAATTGCTGGAGAAATTCAGCAAGCCTGGCAACATCTGTGAAAAGAAAGCAGAGATCGTATCTCGTGTCTAGACAACCTTGCTTCAGAAGACCTTATAGAGGTTTACAAAATTATGAGAGGCATGGATAGGGTTAATAGGCAAAGTCTTTTCCCTGGGGTCTGGGTGTCTAGAACTAGAGGGTTTAGGGTGAGAGGGGAAAGATATAAAAGAGACCTACAGGGCAACATTTTCACACAGAGGGTGGTACATGCATGGAATGAGCTGCCAGAGGAAGTGGTGGAGGCTGGTACAATTGCAACATTTAAGAGGCATTTGGATGGGTATAGGCATAAGGAGGGTTTGGAGGGATATGGGCCAGGTGCTGGCAGGTGGAACTAGATTGGGTTGGGATATCTGGTCGGCATGGACTGAAGAGTCTGTTTCCATGCTATACATCTCTGTGACTCTATGACACTGAGACAATGAAGAGGTAAACTATTTAAATTAAATGAATAGTTGCATTTACGTTCTTTTTTTAACAAAACTGCAAATAACAATAAACTTTTGAAGGTGTGAAAACACTTTCCATACAATTATCAAAATGCTCCCAACACATTGGTTGGCTTTTTAATTCTCCTCATGTACTAACACACCCAGAATGTTTTAGAGGCTTCTGAAATTCTCTACCACCAGATGAAAATGGCATCTCAGTGGAAATCTGACATTTGTCAAGCATTTATAAAGGAGAGTCAGAAGTGTGACTGAGAATTTTGAACATGAGGCATTTCTGACCCCCACAATTCCCAGAATAAAAATGGCCTGGGGATAAGAATTCAGAGGAAAAGTAAAATTTCCTTCAGAAAAAAAAATCCAAAGTGTGGATTTTTGTATATTGAAATTCACTTTCATTCCCAGACAAAAAAAATGGCCCATGACTTGATTTTCTTTCCTCTTTTCCAATCTCGTCCAGTTGAGGTTTTCCAGCATTTCTATTTTTATTTGTCATTTCAGATTTCCAGCATTCATTTTGCTTTTGGTAAGAATTTCACAATACATTTATAGAGTGACAGAGTCACAGAGATGTACAGTACGGAAACAGACCCTTTGGTCCAACTTGTCCATGCCGACTGGATATCTTAAATTAATCTAGTCCCATTTGCCAGCATTTGGCCTATATCCCTCTAAACCCTTCCATTCACGTACCCATTCTGGTGTAATTTTACCAGCTTCGACCACTTCCTCTAGTAGTTCATTCCATACACACACCACCCTCTTCATAGAAAGGTTGTCCCTTCGGTCCCTTTTAAATCTTTCCTCTTTCACCTCAAACCTATGCCCTCTAGCTTTGGACTATCCCATCCCACGGAAAAGATCTTGGTTACTCATCTGCTACGTGCCCCTAATGATTTGCAAACCTCAGCCTACGAAACTCCAGGGAAAATAACCCCAGCCTATTCAGCCCTGCCCTATAGCTCAAACTCTCCAGCAAGTGTAAGTAATTATATGGATTTTCTATGAATTAATAATTTTTCAAAATAATTTTGAAAATTGCTTAAAAAGTAGGCATTTTTCATTTAATATTTTCACCTTGCCCTCATCAGGACAATTTGCAAGAATACCAATTTAAGGAGAAACACGATGAGTGCAAGACAAATAGCTTTGACAATATTTATTTTCAACACTATTCAAGCTCTGTATGCCAAATGTCTATTACTTTTGAAAATATTGGTTTGCTCTTAAACATTTTTGAAAATCATGTGACTTTGCATTATATATTTAAATACACAATTTTAGTATTTATTGAATAATTGATATAGCTAAGTGACTAAAGAGACAAAATTAAGTGGTTGTTGGTTGATTTGTTTTCCCAAGTAAATTTATTTAAGAATAAGGTTGAAAATATTTTTAAAAATTATTTCAACTTTCACTTAGATTACGTGCATGTGGAGACAGGCCCTTCGGCCCAACTAGTCCACCCTCCAAAGAACAACCCACCCAGACCCATTCCCCTACATTTACCCCATCACCCAACACTATGGACAATTTAGCATGGCCAATTCACCTAACTTGCACGTGTTTGGACTGTGGGAGGAAACCGGAGCACCCGGAGGAAACCCACGCAGACACAGTGCGAATGGGCAAACTCCCCACAGACAGATGCCTGAGACGGGAAATGAACCCGGGTCTCTGGGGTTATGAGGCAGCAGTGCTAACCACTGTGCCACCCATAAATAATAAATTGTGACCAACTCAATTAGCTTCTTCTGGTGCCAGTTCCGAACCACCATAGTCTAATTTACTTTTGCATTCATCCCTGAATTAGTACACTTAATTCCTTTTCAAATAGTTATTTAATTCCAATTGAAGTGATGTAATTTTTTTTGCCTCTCTAGCCAATTTCTTCAAAACATGTAATGAGGTGGATATTTAAGGCATTATTGGAAGCCTTTTTACAAATCATTATTTTTGTTTGATTTTCTGTTACATTAAATCTTTTGTTGATTTTAATGATAACTTGTGGTGTTTCCAATTTCTGTTTGAATCTTTGACATGAGCTGACACACAATGAATGTGAGAAAATAGCTTACTGAACAATGAGCTGAAGTGATCTTCCAATCCACAATTAACATATATATTTTTGCAAAGGGAGATGCAATTACTCCATTTAGTTTGTTTCGAAAATGTACTTTAAACACATATTCAAACTTATGAACTGGCGGAGAACAGCTTATGTTTTCATAAGTAGTGGTGGGCACATGCGTGCTGTTGTTGAATGGTTTTGATTATCATAGATCCTGAGCAGTTGTTTAAGAAAATCTATTTCAGCTTTATGCTTTATATTGTTGCAAATGGTAGAAGTTTTTGTTGAGGATGACCATCTTGTTCACCGTGATCTATTCTCTTGACACAATTCACTGACAAATGTGATCTTCCCTTCTCAAACATAATGGGAGAATAAAATCAAAGAGCCAAACAATCCACTTCTACACCTAATTCTTATGATCTTATAATCATGATATTGACTCAAGTAGTTTTCTCCCCACATGATCTTCCCTGGCATGTAATACATTTTTAGTGCCCTCTTATTCGTCATTTGCGAAGAACATTTGTTAGGGGCACCCATAAGCAAAACTCCAACTTCCATAGGTCTGCTGATAACAGCTGCACTGTAGAGCTATTACTGTGTAAATGGTGATGATGGAGATAGAAACTTGACATTATTGCTCAGATCAATCACAATCTCTGACAGATCAATGTTGGCAAACTCAAGGTCATCATGATTGCAAAGATGATTCTGGATGGGAGCAAAAGTAACAGGATAGTTACTAAGGGAGCTTTACCTTTACTAATATTGACTGGAAACGCTATAGTCCAAGTACCTTAGATGGGTCAGTTTTTGTCCAATGTGTGCGGGAGGGTTTGCTGACACATTATGTAGATGGGCCAAAAGAGGTGAGGCCACATTAGATTTGGTTCTGGGTAATGAACCAGGCCAAGTATTCTACTTGGAGGTAGGTGAGCACTTTGGCGATAGTGACCACAATTTGGTTAGGTTTACTTTAGTGATGGAAAGGGATATGTATATACTGCCGGTCAAGTGATATATCTGGAGGAAAGGCAATTATGATGGGCTTAGACAAGATTTAGGATGTATAGGATGGGGAAGGAAACTGCAGGGAATGGGCACAATTGAAATGTGGGGCTTGTTCAAGGAACAGCTACTGCATGTCCTTGTTAATTATGTATCTGTCAGGCAGGAGGAAGTGGTCAAGTGTGGGAACTGTTTTTTACTAAAGAAGTTGAATCTCTTGTCAAGAGGAAGAAGGAGGCTTATGTTAGGATGAGATGTGAAGGCTCAGTTAAGGTGCTTGAGTGTTACATGTTAGCCAGGAAGGACCTAAAGAGGGATCTAAGAAGAGCCAGGAGGGGACATGAGAGGTCTTTGGCAGGTAGGATCAAGGAAAACCCTAAAGCTTTCTGTAGGTATATCATAAATAAAAGAATGACTGGAGAAAGATTAGGCCCAATCAAGGATAGTAGTGGTAATTTGTGCATGGAGTTCGAGGAAATGGGAAGCACTAAATGAATATTTTCATCAGTATTTAGACAGGAAAAAGACAGTGTTGTCAAGGAGAATACTGATATAGGCTATTAGACTCAACAGGTTTGAGGTACCTAAGAAGGAGGTGTTAGCAATTCTGGAAAGCGTGAAAATAGATAAGTCCCCTAGATGGGATTTATCCTAGGATTCTCTGGAAAGCTAGGGAGGTGATTGCAGAGCCTTTGGATTTGATCTATATGCCGTCATTATCTGCAGCAATAGTGCCAGAAGATTGCAGAATAGAAAAATGTTGTCCCTTGTTCATGAAGGGGAGTAGAGAAACCCTGGTAATTATAGATCAGCGAGCCTTACTTCAATTATGGGCAATGTGCTGGAAAGGGTTATGAGAGATAGGATTTATAATCATCTAGAAAGAAGAAATTTGATTAGGGATAGCCAACACGGTTTTGTGAAGAGTAGGCTGTGCCTCAAAAACCTTACTGAATTCTTTGAGAAGGTGACCAAACAAGTGGATGAGGGTAAAGTGGTTAATGTGGTGTATATGGATTCAGTAAGGCATTTGATAATGCTCCACATGGTAGGCTATTGCAGAAAATATGGAGGTGTGGGATTGAGTGTGATTTGGCAGGTTGGATCAGAAATTGGCTAGCTATAAGAAGACAGAGGGTGGTGGTGGATGGTAAATGTTCATCCTGGAGTTCAGTTACTAATGGTGTACTAGAAGGATTTGTTTTGGGGTCACTGTTGTTTGTCATTTTTATAAAATGAGGGCATGGAAGGATGGGTTAGTAAAGTTGCACTAAAGTCAGTGGAGTTGTGGATAGTGTGGAAGGATATTGCATACAGAGGGACATAAACTGCAGAGCTGGGCTGAGAGGTGGCAAATGGAGTTCAATGTGGAAAAGTGTGAGTTGATTCACTTTGGAAGGAGTAACAGGAATACAGAGTACTGGACTAATTGTATGTTTCTTGGTACTGTGGATGAGCAGAGAGATCTCAGTATACATGAGCATCGATCCCTGAAAGTTGCCACCCAGGTTGATAGGATTGTTAAGCAGGCATACAGTGTATTAGCTTTTATTGGTTGAGGGATTGAGTTTTGGAGCCATGAGGTCATGTTGCAGCTGTACAAAACTCTGGTGCAGCCGCACTTGGAGTATTACGTACAATTCTGTTCACTGCATGGTAGGAAGGATGTGGAAGCTTTGGAAAGGGTTCAGAAGAAACTTATTAGAATGTTGCCTGGTATGGAGGGAAGGTCTTATGAGAAAAGGCTGAGGGACCTTAGAGAGAACAAGGTTGAGAGGTGACTTAATTGAGACGTAAGAAAATCAGAGGGTTACATAGGATGGACAGTGAGAGTCTTTTTCCTCAGATGGTGATGTCTAATATGAGGGGACATAACTTTAAACTGAGGCATGATGGATATAGTACAGATGTCAGAGATAGTTTCTTTACTCAGAGAATAGTAGGGGCGTGGAACAGCCTGCCTGTTACAGTGGTAGACTCTCTGATGTTAAGGACATTTAAATGGTCATTGGATAGGCATATGGATGAAAATGGAATAGTGTAGATTTGATGGACTTCAGATTGGTTTCACAGGTCAATGCAACATTGAGGGCCAAAGGGCCTGTACTGTGCTGTAATGTTCTATGTGCTAAATTTAGAACAGGTTCCAAATCGCATTCCATCATAATGTACCATTGCAGAGACATTAAGCTACCCCATTCAGCGGTAGAATTATTGTGTCATTGTTGTGTTTTATATCAAGTAACAATCTACAGACGTTTTTAATTGAAATTTTTCTTAGTAATTATCTTATGAATGAAACATTTAACCAACCTCACTAGAGAATGTAAAAGCCCCTGTGCCATGAAAAGTTCTCCCCAGAAACCTGAACAGTAATTTCCCCTCAAACAATATCCATTAAAAATACATTGTCTGGTCATTAGCATTTTACTGTTTGTGTGAGCTTGCTATCTGCTAATGGACCATCACATTTCCTACCATACAACAAGGAATGTACTTCAAGAAGTACTTCATTGATAGTAAGCTGCTTTGGGACTTCCTTAGGTCTTGAAAAGTGTTGTAAGAATTCAAATCTTTCTTTAATACTCAAAAATGTATACCTTCCCAGGATTGATAATGAGCTTCTATTTTGGAAGCTGAATATTGAATTGCTCACATTACTCCAATTTCTTCATGTCTCTGTCAGCTTTGAAAAATATAACAGGAGACAATTCTGACTCCAGCAAAGACTCAATATTCATCCCAAAGGTGTACGGGGCTGTCTAGCAATTCTGTCTTCATAAAATGGTGCTCCACCTTTAAGGAATTTGAGAAATCCCAGGCTTCATCAAGATATTTTATCAGTCTGTGCACTTGGTGCTAATTCAATAGAAATTGCTTAATGGTTTGAGATTCTAATAACATTGATTTCTATTTGCAGAAGGAGTCAGGTATCAAAAAAAATAATTGATAGGAGATTACATATCACATTCGGCAGATTAAGACATGCTTCCTGCCCACAGAGAGAAGTATCTTTTAAATAGTACCTTAGCTGGTTGCCTTGTCATTTTCAATAATAACTGATTAAGATCTACAAGGTCTATTACTTGATGAAAGACATTGCAGTAATTGAGGAACTGCTTGATGTTTCACTCCAATACCACACTCTACCATTGGCTTGTGGCTTTACTAACTACAATATTTGGTCTATTTTTGTTAATTATTGCATGCAAGCCCTTCTGTATGTTTGTTTAAATATGATACAAATAATGTCATCCATACTATGGTAGCACTTCACACAATATAGTCTGTGTTTTATTGGTATTGGTTGCAGTGAATCTTTTCTGTTTGAGAGAAGGACATGTTCCATTTCCTCAACTTTTTGAACCATTGATTTTGCCATTCTGCCCTGATACAAGTTCTATTGCACTACATACATGTGACACATCTTGAACATTTCATCAATATTGCAAATCACAATTGGTACATCATTGCTTTTTTGCACCAGAATAGCTCAGAAATTACAGACATTGCACTATTTTTAAAGGTTTGTCTGTTTTACATACCAGGTCCATATCTAATGAATAAATCAAATGAATAAAATCATGATTTAAAGCCACAGGCTTTAAGACTTCTAAAAAGAGTTCAGAGAATTTGAGAACATTATGCTTGTGCTATAGTGCTGACAGTATCAGTGTGCTTGTTGTACTCATCTTATGTGCAATTAGTACCTTTTAGTGATCTAATAGACATTGACAATGTCCAAAGTCTTTATACAGTCATTGCTGGCTTTCCCTAAAAAAGCATAGCTTCAATTTATACTTTAGTAATAACCTTTTCAATACATCAAACCGAAATGAGATTAACCCAGTGATTTTAAATAGTTGAAATAAGGCCAGAGATATTTCATATTCAAATTGCTGTTAGAACCCATGTCATGTTTTTTGTTATTTTTATTTTATTTTTTTTATCAATTTTGAATTAGGAGTTGGAAATGACTTGTGGACTTTGGGACACCTTCTGGTGAAAGGAAAAAGGAATGATGGCTGGGTGGTTAGTGCTGCTGCCTCAGAGCAACATGGAACTGGATTCGATTCCAGCTTTGGGTGACAGTCTGTGTGGGGTTGCATATTCTGCCTGTGCCTGAGTGGGTTTCTTTCCACATGTTAGGTGGATTGGCCATGATAAATTGTCCAAGGTGTCCAGTGGCATGCAGGCTAGGTAGATTTGCCATGGGAAACAGGGATTGGGTAAGGAGGTAGGTCTGTGCGAGATGCTCTCCAGAGGGTTTGTGTGGACCTGATGGGCTGAATGGCCTGCATTCACACTGAAGGCACTCTATGAAAAGGTCAACGAACTTTGTTTGTGAGGTCAGGCCTGGAGACTAATAGCAGACCGTTTCTTGATTAAAACGATTCCAACAGACACACTGAAGAACATTGTGTTTAAACAGATAGAAGAAGTTTGCCATTAATGATGTCAGCACATGGTAATTGGTTCTGGCAAGTTTGAAAGAGACTCTATATTCAAGGAGATATTAAATCGTTATTGTGGCCTCAGGAACAGTTGATCAGTTTATCAGGGCGGAACCAAGATTAAAGTTGTTTTTTGAACTCTATTTTCCAAACGATAGTTTCAGGCTGCAGACACCTTGAAGATTTGAAAGTTCCATGCCTAATCTGATAAACCAGTTTCCAGAAGTCAAAACATTAGACAGCCAAGTTAAAAATATTATTGCCTTTGCGTGGGTGACCTTGACCAACATTTCAAACGAAAAGCAACCAAGGAGTTAACATATACACATGTGAGACATGCATCGTGCAAGCCATTTGAGTAATCTTAAATTACCTAAATTATTTAGGTAATCTGGCTAATTTGGTTATTTCATTGACTGAGTCCTTAACTGTATTTGTTTGTCTGTCTGTCTTTTGTGTGAATGAGGCTTAGAAATAAATGTTTCTAGTTTAAAGCACAGACATTAGTATAAACTTCTCTCTGCTGAAGTTGTTGTGCATCTAGGAAATATTTAAGTCTTTTGTTTCTCATAGAAACCTGATGGCTGCAAATTAATTATTCATAAAGTTTATGTTCTTCAAGAGTTTGGTTAGGAATCACTGGAGGGACTGTTTGGGGGACTTTGATGACTTTTTAGATTAGATTAGATTCTCTACAGTGTGGAAGCAGGCCCTTCGGCCCAACAAGTCCACACCAACCCTCCGAAGAGTGACCCACCCAGACCCATTTCCCTCTGACTAATGCACCTAACACTACGGGCAATTTAGCATAGCCAATTCACCTGACCTGCACATCTATGGACTGTGGGAGGAAACCGGAGCACCCAGAGGAAACTCACGCAGACACGGGGAGAATGTGCAAACTCCACACAGACAATCGTCTGAGGCTGGAAACGAACCTGGGACCCTGTGCTGTGGGGCAGCAGTGCTAACTGCTGAGCCACCGTACCTCCCTGTGTTGCAAATACCAAGGAAGAAAGGCTGATTTGGTTTGGCTGTCTCTTCATCATAACATTATACTCACACCTGTTCTGTCGAAGCTGGAAGAGCATCAATTTTATCAAAAATTAAGATCTTGATGGACATAAGTGAAAGGTGAAATTGTTGAAACAAAATAAAAATCATTTTAACACTAACATATATCAGGAAATGCGAATTGCAGATTTATGCAAATATACCATATCTCAGGATGGAAATTAGAATACTGTATTAAAGAACTTCCATGAGTGAAATCTCCGTATTTCAATGATAATTATGTACAATCTCAATTTTTAAACAATAAGTAGAGATAGCAATGCAGACAGCCCCATCAACTGATGCTTTATGGCAGAGATAATATTTTGGTCAGAATTATAGATAAGATGAATGGCAGGTGTCTCTTCCCTAAGGTTGAGGATTTCAAGACGGGGGAATATTTTTAATGTGTAAGGAGAAAGGTTTCCAAAAGACAAGAAGGGCAATTGTTTTACACTGAGAGTGGATGGGCCAAGTGCAGCCAAGCAGGTGGAATTAGTTTAGTTTGAGTGTATGGTCTGCATGGACTGGTTGGACCGAAGTGTCTATTTCTGTGCTGTATGCCTCCGACTTTAAGCATAAGTGTCTCTGGTATGAATGCTGAGATTTATGCCAGATTGGTGAAAACTGCTTTCTATTGCTCATTCATTGCCTCATCAGTTTAGTTATTATCATTCAATCTGTTTCTCCAATGATCAATGACAATGCAGAGCCAGTTCCCAAGACTAATAATAAAGGAGTGATGTGTCCCCGAGGTTATTGTCTCTCAAAATCCAATATAAGTTTAAGGGAGCTGGTAGGATGATGGGCACTTGTCCTGAACATATATATGATAAGAATAAGGCAAGGCAACCTTCTCATATAGCAACTGCAGGTCCATTTAGGATTTAGATGTTGACGTGTCAAGAGTTGATCTGCATGTCTCCTCCATACTACAGTGTATCTTATTTACAGACCAGTCCGGGCTGTGCTATAATGATGGTTGGTACCTGCTTCTAGCCAGTTGATGTAATTTCTCACCAACATTTCTTGACCTTTTTGGAAAATGCGGCATTTGGTCTTGGTTTCTCATTGGAAGACCCAACTTTGTTATTTGTTGACAACAGTATCTTCTCTTGTGGTTTGTTTCAGCAAATCAAATGGCATGCACAACTGATACTTTACCATAATATGAGAAAACCTTGAGTCATTGAGTGGGTTGTATTCTGGAATGTTAACAAAAGTTTGCTCTGTTGATCCTTGTTCGGGTTATCCTTAAGGAATGTTACATTGTCTGAATAAACCTTTCTGCCAAACCATTTGTGGCTGGGTGCTAAGCAGCTGTTTGGAGAGGTTCGACTTCTGTTCCAAATACTCTGGTGATATAATCTGCTGACCATTATCACAAACATGTTTTCCCAGATAATTAAACTTTGCAAAGATTTCCCATAAACTTTAAATTGCTCTCTCAGAAAACATCATTTTTCATGAAGTCAATATCAGACTGTTTAGTATGTGTAAATCACTAAAAAACAACAAACATTCACCATTCAAAAGGCTTGGCTTGATCAATATGAATTATCTGCCAGGGCTTTTCTGGTCATTCCCTGGATGTAATGATGGTAAGTTCCAAATGGTGGAAGATTCCAAACTCTTTGAAAGCTTCGCAAATTCCTCCTTTCTCCTCAATTTCAAAGTCCACCTAAAAATATTCTCTAACATTCATTCTGAAATGGTCACCGTGACTTTCATATCATTGATTTAGCATGTTTCCTTAGCTGTGGTGCAACGATGAACTTTGTACCTCATAGGAGACATCCTGCTTGTACAGATAGTTCCAGCTTCCATGTGACACCTTGTGGGGTTGTTCCAGTGATCTTGCCACAAAGTGTCATGTCCATCTCTTTGGATAGAAATGATCCACTTCCAATGTTCTTCTTAACTTGTCCTGCCAATATGTTTGAACTTGTTTGAACTTCAAAAAGGTTGATTGTAGTCAACTCATCTGGCAAAAATAATCAAGAGAGCCAATCAGAATTCCTTTGTAAGCTGCATTGCTGTTATATACTTAATAAAGTAGGAGTTGATAGCGACAATGCCCACTTCTGCATACAGCTTGCTACTAGAAAAGGTATCCATGCATGAAGCCTAAATGTTGCGATCAATGGTCTGTGGTCTGTTAGTAGGGTAAATTCCCAGCCATACCAGTATTGGTGGAATCTTTTCATATCAAAAATGATGCCAAGAACTTCTTTCTCTATCTGTGTATAGTTCATTTCTGCTTTATTTAATGATTTAATGCAAATGTTTTTGGTTTCACTTCACCATTGGGGAATATGAGAGAAGCAGCGGCTCTTTCTCCATACGGTGATGCATTGTGTGCTAGTTGCAACAGTAAGTTGGGTCAGGCCTTCCGGCATTAATAAATCCTCTTTGGCTTGTGTAAAGGCTCTTTCACATTGGTCACCCCGTTTCCAATTCTTGTTTTGGCATAATAATTTGTGCAACAGGTTGAGAATACTAGCAAGACATTGGACAACCTACCACATTAATTTAGCAAGCACAACAATTACATTTTTAGGTGTTAGTTCCTCAGTTGTGGCTTTTACCTTTGAAGGTGACTTGTGAAGTCCATTAGCATTTAGGAGACCATCTAAAATATTGGATGGAAGATTTTTTTAAAAATCATATTTGTTTTTCCTCATCCTTCAGCCATATTCTTCATGTCTCTACATAGTAGCATATATATTTTAGAGATGCTTTTTCTCATTTTACCCCATAACTAAAACTGCATTTAAGTAACACTAGGTTCATTCCAATCCATTTAAGTTGGATCCACAGCACATTGCAATAACACAGGTGCAGATGGGGTTCCAAATAGAAGTTTCTTTTATCTGAATAGTGATACTTTCTGTGACTCAAGATCTACTTTCATATGGAGATAGCGTTTCAGTAACATTGAACTTAGTCAAGCTGATTGCCAGCTAATCCAGCAAATATGTCATCAATTTAAGGTGAAGGACACTGCTCAGCATATAATTATGATCAATAGTGATATTAAAATCACAGTAGATGTGTACCAATCATTCTTCATCATACACATGGTCAATTACTCATGTTTATGGATTTAAAGACTCCAATCCTTATCAGCCTCTCTAATTCTGCTTCAACTTTAGGTCAGATTGCAAAAGCCACCGATCTAGCCTTGCAACGTTTTGTGTGATGCTCTTTCTTCATTTTCAGTGTGACAGAGATCTTTTCCATGCTTCCCAGATCCCTGCTGAAAACAATGGCACGTTTTTAGAATTTGTGATAGACCAGTCTCAGAATCTGCCAAGTGATTTACTTCATCGCAGTTGAATTTCAGTTTCTCCAAACATGTTCTTCCCAATAAAATTTCCTTTGGTAACTTTTAAGGAAATATTCAGACTGAATGCACAACTGATCACTCACATTTATACAACTTCTCAGAAGCACCATTCTATTACATGCTTCGTATAATTTGAGAGTTGCAGCATATTGTGACTCAGCTGCTTATGATACACACTTTCAGGTATCAATAGAACTACTGCTTGCATTGACCTTCATTCTTGCATTTAGGAAGGGAGTGACCCAGTATCAGTTCACATTGCCATCAATAGCCAATATGTTTAGTAATAGCTCTGCCTCAGACTGAAATGCTGGGCTTTTCTCATATCCTTTTTGCAACAAGTAGATTTTCTTCCTACTTGATTTCTGTACTTTTGCTATATGTTATACATTTTTCTTTGTTAAATATGCCGATTCAATGTGCACCTTTTATTTGCTGCAGTTTTTACACTGAGCTTCTTTATACCAGTGGTTAGTTACTGTATGATCTGTTTGTTTTCCACAACAATGACTGTTTTGAGTCTGCACTGGTGTTCATTTCTCAGCCGCCATTTTGTGAACTTTCATATTCGAGGTTAGGTATTGAGGTTTCTTAGCTGCTAGATGCATGGAGATAGCTACTTCTAGTGCTTTCTTTAATTCTAGATACCTTTCCAAAAATCAACTCTTTTGGATTGCCTCATAGCTTAAAATACACACTAGACTGTCCATGATACTCTCATTTAAATTGTCTCTATTTGTAGAATTCTGCAAATCTCTTTAAAATTGCTATAAATTAACAAAGATTTACCATGATATCAATTGCATTTCTGGAATCTAAAGCGTTCAACAATTACCATGGTTTTGGTTGAAATAAAATGACTCTTTAGGATTCTTACATTATCTCCATAAATTTTGAATCCCAGTCTCTCTGGCTTCTCAGGAAGTTAAAAATTTCTCTCCTGTAATACTCAGGAATGCAGGGATGACTATACCTGCTTCAATTATTTGAACAAAATAATGGAATCTCTTCATGTAAGAGTTTCAGCTCTGTGTTTTCATCATTTGGTCACATGTGCCAACGTTTCTTGCTTTACTAAAAGAAAGTGGGAATGCATGCATAGTACAACGTACTAGGAAGATTTTAGCATGACCTCACTTCTTCCCATTTGAAAAGAAGTATTCCTGATGCTGCATGTTTTTTTCCCTGAGTCTGCACCTCAAGCTCAAGACATTTTCCTCAGTGTAGGGCTCTAATTACTCACAGCTTCTTCCGCACTGTTCACCTCTGACCTGGGATGATTCAATTACTTTTCCTCCTTTGTTGACTGTACCTGCTTTCGTGCAGCGGTGACATGTTTTGATTTTTTTTTTCTTCATTACATCAGAGTGCCCATGAGACTTGCAGCAAGGATCATGACTTTTTTTTTCCAAAGAATCAGTGGATTGACCTGATGGACCTCAAAGTAGGTTTTATTCTTACTGCCAGTTTTCCAATTTCCAAACAAGGACAGGATTAACACAATTAATGATAGAGTCTTTGGTAGAACCAAGGAACGTAGGGGTTTAGGCACAAAACCTTCAAAAGGATTATGTCACATACAGACATGGTGGTTAAGAGGGTGCTTAGCACACTTGCTTTCATCGCCCAGACCTTTGAGTTTCGGAGTTGGGACATTATGTTGAGGTTATGCAGGATTGGTGAGGCCTCTTCTGGAGTACTGTGTCTAGTTCTGGTTGTCCTGCTGGGGAGAACATTGGTAGACTAGAGAGGGTTCAGATGATATTTATCAGGATGTTGTCAAGGAATGGAGGTTTTGGGTTATATAAAAAAAAATCGGCTGGGAGGTTGAGAGGTGACCTTACTGAGTTGTATAAAATCATGTGGGGTATTGTTAGGGTTAATGGTAAATGTCTTTTAAGGTGAGAGGAGAAAGATTTTAAAAAGACATGAGGTTTTTTTTTATGCACAAAAGATGGCTTGCCTGAAGATGTGTGGATCCGGGCACAGTCACAACATTTAAAATATAAATAAATGAATAGGAAAGGTTTAGACAGATATGGGCCAGCAGCAGGCAGATGGGACTAGTTTAGTTTGGGATTATTTTCAACATGGACTATTTGGACTGAAGGATCTGTTTCCATACTGTGTGATTTTAAGAATGAGGAGATCAAAGTGTTTCAAAGCAGGAGCATTATTAGGGAGGTGTTCAATCTGTAGGTAGCAAGATCAGACCAAGCTATTTTCACCGAAAATGGTTAATAATATCAAAACAAATTCACAATAGTGATTGCTACCATCCAGTAGGACAAGAGTAATAGAGACATGTGAATATTATCAGTTGCTAGTTCCCATTATCCTGATTTGGAACAATATTGCCTTTCTCCCACTTCACTATATCAATATCTTGGAAGTCCCTACCTAACATCACTATAGGTCTATCTACACCACATGGACTGCAGTGGTTCAAGAATGCAAATCACCACTCCCTTTGCAAAGGTAATTAGGATTAGGTAAAGAATTGGGTCTTGCCAGTGATGCACATTCTGTAAAAGAATGAAGAATGTAAAGAAACAAAGGACATGTGAGAGAACGTGTGAATGGCAAGATCTTGAACAGGTCCCAGTCAAAACCTACCCTTGAATTAAAGGTCACAGACCTGAAACATTAACTCTGTTACTCGCTCCACAAAAGCTGAGTACTTCCAGAATTTCATGTTTTTATTTCAGAATTCCTTTTATGTTGGACAATTCTTCCATTTGGGTTGAGGAGTGTGGTATTGGAAAAGCACAGCCGGCCGATCAGGCAGCATCTGAGGAGCAGGACAGTTGACATTTCAGGCATAAGCCCTTCATCAGGAATGAGCTTTGTAGGCCAAAGGGGCTGAGAGATAAATGGCAGGGGGTGGGGCTGGGGGAAAGTAGCTGGGAGTACAAATAGGCAGATGAAGGTGGGGATGAAAGTAATAGGTTGGAGAGGAAGGTGGAGCAGATAGGTGGATAGGATGATAGACAGGTAGGACTGTGCTGAGTTGGGAGGTTGGGACTGGTATAAGGTGGGGGGGAGGGGAAGTGAGGAAACTGATGAAATCCACATTGATCCAGTGTGGTTGAAGTGTCCCATGATGGCAGATGAGGCATTCTTCCTCCAGGCATTGTGTGGTCTTCCATTTGGTACAACTTGCCAGTCCTGCTGCTGCTGTTTGCAACCATAAATCATTGAAAACAATCCTTCAAAAAACTTCGCGGTATAGATTTATTGAGCTGTACCGATGCGTGAAACTGATAGTATAACCATGCAATCAAAATGCTGATTCTCATATTCAAAGTACCAACAAAGCATTGTTTTCTTTCCCCCCTCAGAAGTAGAAATGGCCAACATGGAAATCTGAGCCCGAAGTATATTTTCAAGCCGAGAGAAAAAAAGGCAGCACAAGTTGTGGAATTCCCACAGCTTTTCCTATCCCTGATCTGCCCTCTCTCAAAGATAATATGTTCTATAAAGCACCCTGACTGAGAACCTATCATAACAAAACCTATTGGATTCATACAGATGCTGGGTCTCAATCAATTTTACTTCGATTAAATGCAGCTTCAGAGGAACTGAACAAAGGATCTTGTTGCTCTTAAGCCAAGCATTTTTAGTAAAAGGCAATTTAAGGGAAACACTGAAAGAAATTGTTCGGATGAAAGTTAAGTGGCCTAATTTTTAGAACTATATTTCAAAATGTCCGACATGGTAAGTGGATGCATGTCGAGACGTAGAAACACCTGCACAATTCAGCAGGTCTGGTATGTGTTTACATTTCAGTTCTGTCATGTTTGTTCTGACACTCTCCATGAGCGCAAACTGCAAAGGTCCATTCACTGCCTTTTCAATCCACATAACTTCCATCACCATCTGATGTTAACACACTGACAGCCATTTGTTAATCAGTGTATGTTTTTAAAAAACCTTATCCAGATTGTTTGGACATTTTATAATGTAAGACAGTAAAGACTTATCATTTTACATTCTTTGGAGTGGTAATGTGGGAATGGAGGTTGCTACAAGGAGGGTTGTAGAGTAAGTTGTTTCACTGTTTAAATTGAAAGCACTCTGTCATCATTCACAGTGTAACACTGATTGATGAGATGTTGAATAGGTATTGGTTTGGTTAAACATGACAAAGTGAAAGATTTACGGGCAGTGGTTGAAGAGGTTTAGAAAGGTCTGGCAATGGTTCAGTGCCCTGTTATGGCAGAAGTGACCTCTGACTCTTAAAAAAAGAATCAGTAAAATATACCAGCCGCTGCTTGAGTATATCGATTTACAATGCATTCAGCATTTGCTTGTTTTTGAAGAGCGACAATAATGTTTCATTGTGAACAATTGAAAGGAATTTGAATATTAAAAGTTTGAGATACAAAACTGCAAACTTTTCACAATACAAAGACACTTTAAACTTTTACAAATCTGTCCTGCATTTCATCTCAGTTTCAATAATTACCAAAAGAAAATAAATATAAAGGCTGTCTCAGAGGGGAATTGAACCTCATATCACTAGCCAAGAGTTTTGACAAAGGAAAGATTAGTAAAAGTTTTACAAGAATACTTCTCCCTTAAGAATTGGAAACAGCTGATTGAACTATCTTCTAAACAATTGCCATTTCTAAATCAAACAATCATATTTAGGATGAAAATCTTTTCAGAATTGGCATTCTATAAATAATATGATCTGTGTTATTCTGTTCAAGTTTGTTGTTATTTATTAAATAAAAAGAACAGATCTGAACTTCATTGCTGAGTAAATGCTGCACTATAATATACAAAAGAAGACTTTCCTTCCAAGTTAATGTCCTTGCACTGCATGCCAAGAGTATTTATAAGAACTTATTGCAGCAAGCTGTTAAAGCTGTTAGCCAAAGCAAACATTGGAAACTGGATTTTTCTGGTCCACTCCCATTAGTGATATTTTCATAGTGGATCAGGGGCAGATAAGCTCAGAAAAGTGCATGGTTTCACTGTTCCTCCACCCCACCAATGAAAGACAGTGCTTAACTGGACATGGCTGGGTGAATGTTTGTAAAAATGAGGGGAGCATGGCTTTGGCAAGTTATTTTAACCTAACTTACCAGGAAGAAACAAGGATGGAATTTCAACTTTACAGCACTCTTTACAGACTCTTCAATGGAGAATAAAATTGGGCAACATTACAAATCACTCAATGCACCCAATCAATCAATTTCATAATGATTTGGTGAGATTAATATTTTCTCCAGATGTGACCATCTGCCATTTAATGTGAATGCATATTGCTTGAGCTACTCTTTTGATCATGGGGCATAGCCCCAGCAGAACAAACGGTAAAAGCATACACTGAACCTCCATCCAAAATCATTAAAGACTCCAAGGCTATGGGCCTAAGTATTGGAAAATGGATTAGAATAGTTAGGTGTCTGTTTCTGACTGGCACTGACTCCATGAACTGAATGGTCTGTTACTGTGCTGTAGACCTATATGACACTGATATTTTAGGAAGTTTTTTTTAACCAGGAGCTCTGAGACCACTGATTGTTGCATGCTTGGTGACATTGGATTCCTGACTTCAGGGTAGTTTCAGAGAGATGGTGGCATAGTGGCAATGTCACTGGGCTAGTAGAGCAAAGGTTTACGTAGTCCTCTGTAGCTATAGGTTCAAATCTCACCATGGTGGGATGTAAACCAATTTAATACTTCTAGAATTGGAATCTAGTGATTGTAACTATAAATACTAAACTATTGTCAATTGTTGTAAAAAAATTCTGAGGTTTTGACACACGTAGGATTTGAGTCAGTGTCGAGAGTGAACTAATTGGCGTGTTTAAGAAAGATTCAAAGAGCTGGTGAGCTGAATGGAGGAGAAAGCAAATTTCTTCAAAGGAGAAAACAAGAACAAAGAGAGTCTGGCCTTCTTCTTCAAAATGCAAAACTGACTTCAGAGAACATGTTTTCTTCCCCCCAAAGGAAAACAAAAATCTGGAACTCTGTTGTCCACAGAAAAACTATTGAGGACATATCAACAAGTTTTCAAAATAGAGAGTGACTTCAAGGTTTATGAAACTAAGGTGAGGTTAGATGTAGGGTGCTGAAAATGTGTTGCTGGTTAAAGCGCAGCAGGTCAGGCAGCATCCAAGGAACAGGAAATTCGACGTTTCGGGCATAAGCCCTTCATCAGGATGTAGGGCATGTCCGATCTAATTGTATGATGGAACAGGCAAGAGAAACTGATGGGTCTCTTTCTGATCCTATGTTAACACACCAAAGTTACTTCGCCAAATCTCTATTTATATTGTGTGGAGACTGTTGTATCACTTCCTCAGAAGCTTCAGCGATGGCATCTCTGAGGAAATTCTGGGCAAAGAAAATCATATGATGTAGAGGAGCCACTTGACCTATTGTGATTGTGTCAACTGTGTGAAAGAGTTGTTCCCTTTATCCCTTTTCTCTGACGTTTCTCTTCTTAGTTTGAAGGGTAACTTGTGTTCATTTTAAAAAGAAAAGCTTTGGGATTGTCTCTGCATGTTTTCTCCCACTTGCTGCCATTTTCACTCTCAATGCTGCCAGTCAAAGTGGACTTCTAAATTATTTTCTGCGCATATCCCTTTAAAAGATTTCATACACAACAGGGATGAAGAAACTGCTGAGAAGTATGGGGGGTATTTTCCAACAAAAAAAATGCCAAATTTCCATGACATCAATTAAGGGTCAAAGTTCAAATTTCACTCCCTTTGAAAAACAATGGGAGTCTTAACTGGCTGTCTCTCTTCTATTCATCCAAAGGCCCCATACTAAGGACATTGTGTAGACTAGCAACAGTGATGTCTTAATGTTCCACTGAAAATTTGGCATTGGTCCCTGCTTTATTTAAAAAAAAAATCCAATGTGCATTTTCAATTGTTGAGGTCAATGAAGGGCAGTGGTGCCTCAGTGTAGCGTCATTTTCCCAACTTCTGCATTGGTTAAGTGCAGATTTTTCTAATTCTTTGCTGGTTTTTGAAAGCAGTATCGCCGTTTCATAACCCACAATGTCATCTGCGAGCAAACGTGTTGTGAACTCAAGCCAGAACCGTGGGCTGTGTTTCTTTCGAAACTAAACCCAATTCTTTTCATTTACTGCCATCAATAAGAAAGTCATTCCTATTATCAACTCGGGTTGGCTTTAAACATATTTGTTTTTCCACAATTTGCCATTTTCTGTAATATTTCACACCTCTGCTGGTTTTTCCAACCTTTTCTTTGAAACATTAGGTACTAACTGTTCACTGTAGAACCAGAAGGGCATTAAGTAGCAAGAAGAAGTGAAAACACTGCCGGTTTCTTCCCCAACCCCTTTAATCAGGATCACTAATGTTAATTACACAGTCTATCACCATTATAACCAAAGAATGAAAAGACATTTGGCACTGGTAGAGCATCTTTTACAAACTTAATACATCCTCAACCACTTTTTAGCCACTGAAATACATTTTAATATTTAGTCACTATTATCACAGATGAAATTTGGCAACCTTAGCACGTAACAAGGTCCCAAAAATAGCATCAGGACGATAACCAGGTAATATTTTCTTTAGTGAGATTCATTGAATGATCAATATTGATCTGGGAAATCTCCTGTTACTCAAAATAGCACCGTGAGATCTTCAATATCTACGAGAGAAGGTAGATGGGTGTCGGTTTATCATCTTGTCTGAGATGCATCACTTCCAACAATGCAGCTCTCCCCTCAATAATCATCAGCCTAGATTAAGCTTCAAGTGGAACTTCATCCTGGATCTACTGATGTTGAGAGGTGCTGGCTGCCTGGGGTCATTATCCATGGGAGAGATGATGTGCTGGTTATCTGCTGTAGATGGATCTGGACAATCTGAAAGGGTTAATACATGGTTTAGTGCAAGGACTTATTTGGGAGAGTAAAGTTGGATCTTGTGGGAGTCAGACCTCCGCTCCTGTCCTCCCAACTGTATCTGTGATAATGTGTGAATACTCTTTGAGCTGCAGTAAGCTTAGTCTTGTTCATTCTACAAGGTTCTTTTCATTAGACATAAAATTAGTACTCTCATGCACATTTATTATGCAAGCCCCTAAAGAACCCCTATAATTAGAAGACACAAATGGTAGCACATACATTATCCGTTTGTCATCCTTTGATTTTCTTCCCTCAATGGCTTTGGGAGTACAGCATTTGGAAACATGAATGTACCCTGACAATTTCCAGCATATCTTTGGCTGAGGTGTAGGATCCTTCATAAATCATCAGAATCCATATATTCAGGAAATAGAAAGCCTTTCTGATCAGGAAGGGTGCTGGATAAGTTTATAAAGCAAGTCCTGCCAAACTTCCAAATGTCCAAGTACTATGTTTCTGTGACAGCAAATGTGAGGCATTCTCCAGGTTGCATGTGGATCCTAGTTTGATGTAACGCAGTGATGACTCTAAATCACCTGTTTCTTTGAAGGTGAAGTGTGACAAACAGCTTCATAATCAGAAAGACAGAGAACAGTGTTAGTAGAGAACTCAGTCCGGGGTGAAGAGCAAACAACTGATTTGATTTGATTTATTATTGTCACATATGCCGAGGCACAGTGAAAAGTTTTGTTTTTCATGCAGTATAGGCAGACCATACCTTACACAGTGCATAGGCTAGAAGAAAAGAGTAAATAATACAATGCTACGACTGCAGAGGAGGTGTACAGAGAGCAAGATCAACATTAAACTTAAAATTTGAGAGATCCATTCAGAAGTGAAGGGCAGATCATGCCTTATTGAATTATTTGAGAATATGACAAAATGCAGTCATGAAGGTAGCGCAATGGATGTGATGTATATAGGCATTGGATAAGATTTCCCATGGTAGGCTCATTCAGAAAGTAAGGGGTTCAGGAAAGTTTGGCTGTCTGAATACAGAATTGGCTGGCCCATAGAAAACAAAGGATGGAAATTGTTTAGCCTGGAGCTCGGTGACCAGTGGTATTCTATAGGCTTAAAAATCACAACACCAGGTTATAGTCCAACAGGTTTAATTGGAAGCACACTAGCTTTCGGAGTGATGCTCCTTCTTCAGGTGATTGTGGAGGGCTCGATTGTAACACAGAATTTATAGCAAAAATTTGCAGTGTGATATAACTGAAATTATACATTGAAAAATTGATCGTCTGTTAAGCCTTTCATCTGCTAGAATACAATGATAGTTTCACTACTTTCATGTGTAAATCAGAAAACCCTTCTTTATAAAGTTGCATTCTTGGGTTAGCTGCTAATCCGAGATTCTATAGGGATCTGTTCTGAGATCTCTGCTCTTTGTGATTTTTATAAAGACTTAGATGAGGACGTGGAAGGGTGGGTTAGTAAGTTTGCTGATGACACAATAGTTAATGGAGTTGTGGATAGTGTGGAGTGCTGTTGTAGGTTGCAACGGGACATCAACAGGATGCAGGGCTGGGCCAAGAGTGGCCGATGGAGTTCAACCTGGAAAAGTCTGAAGTGATTCATTTAGAAGGTTGAATTTGAATGCAGTTTATAGGGTTAAAGGCAGGATTCTTGGCAGTGTGGAGGAACAGAGGGATCTTGGGGTCCACATCCACAAATCCCTCAAAGTTGCCACCCAAGTTGATAGGGTTGTTAAGAAGATGTTTGATGAGTTAGCAGGAGGATTGAGCTGTGAGGTTATACTGCAACTCAATAAAGCCTTGGTTGGACCACATTTGGAATATTGTGTTCAGTTCTGGTCACCTCATTATAGGAAGCTTTAGAAAGGGGGCAGAGGAGATTTACCAGGATGCTGCCTGGACTGGAGGGCATGCATAATGAAGAAAGGTTGTGGGAGCTAGGGATTTTCTCATTGGAGCAAAGAAGGAGGAGAGGTGACTGATAGAAAAGTGTACAAGATGATGAGAGGCATGGATAGAGTGGATAGCCAGAGACTTTTTCCCAGGAAGGAAATGGCTATCACAAGGAGCCCTAATTTTAAGGTGATTGGAGAAAGATTTAGGGGAGATGTCAGAGATAGGTTCTTTACACAGAGAGTGGTGGCTGCATGGAATGCATTGCCAGCAGTTGTAGTAGAGTCAGATACATTAGGGATATTTAAGCGACTCTTGGATGACAGTAAAGTGAAGGGTATGTAGGTTAGTTTGTCCTGAGAGTAGATAAAAGTTCAGCAAAACATAGGGGGCCGAAGGGCCTGTACTGTGCCCTATTGTTCTATGTAAATCTAATAACAGTGAGGAAGAAGCTGTTCTCGAATCTATTCATACGCTTTTACAAAGTTTTATATCTTCTGCTCGATGGAATGGGGGAAGAGAGTCTAACCGAGGTGGGAGGGGTTTTTGATTATGTTAGTTGCTTTCTTGAGGCAGTGGGACATGATGGTAAATTAATATCTGGTGGTGTCAGTAAAGGTTGCCTAACTCCTTTGAAGAGTATGGAGAAAAACGAAACAAGACAGGGCTGATGAATGCATGCCATAAGTGTCATATTAAAGCTCTGGAATGTTTCCCTGGAAACACCTGAGGTAAATCATGTGACTTTGATGGTAGGACAATCAGAAATGAGGTCCTGCATCTTGCTATCCTCAACTTTACCAATTTTCATCAAATCTTGCTTAGAAGGACTGCTCATAGACTTGATTTCTGTCTCTCATTGGAAGTGTATGTTGGGACGTGAGGAGGTGAAATTCAGTGATATCTTTCTGAACAAATAGCATATTTTCGCTGCCTACTGATCCCCACACCCTTTCCATGAGATCCTTGGTGACCAAGGATGGCCTTGGTTGCAAAACACACATGTATCATTTGAGGTCAGTGTCTCTGTTGTGAGAAGGACTGAGAGATGGCATTTCCTTCCACATACTGTTTTTATTTCTGTTAAAAAAAACACAATTTTTCAGACATAAAACAAAAATGTTGGAGAAACTCAGCAGGTCTAGCATCTGTGGAGAGATAGAAACAGTTAATTTTTTCAGAGCAGTAGGACTCTGCTTCCAAAATGAAGTTTGGAACTGATGCTGCCAGACCTGTTCAGTTTCTCAAGCACTTTATATTATTATTTCAGATTTCTAGCATCTGTCATATTTTGCTGTTATCTGTAGAGTATGTACTGGGTTTTGGAAGACTCATAGGATCATGAAGGTGGGCAGAATTAGCATCTGAGGTGGCAATGGGGCTGAAGGTCAAGGGTAAGGGTCCTTTATTAATATGGTGTTGGAAGCTGAACTGTTGTTTGGAGAAATGAAGCAGAGTTTCTAACCGGCTGATCTCCACACCCACACAAATCAAACATCCCATTACAGCTCACAAAATATATGACCAGGATGCCACATGAAAGACAATAATCCTGGGTAAAGTCACAGATAGATCAAGAATGCATTTCAGAAAGTGCAAAATTATCCAGACTGTTTTTTTCTGAGCTCTCTCAAGAATCTGATCCCATGGTACCTGTATGGCTAAATCCCAAAGCAGATAACCTATGGGGAGCAATCCTCAGGAGGGACAGAAAACATAGGCCCTGGAGCTGCTCCTAGTCTGGGTCCCCCAGCACTGACCTGAACCCCAAATCCCAGTTGTGTGTCTCTGGTGTAATCCTTTATTCCCAGCCCTGCCTGATGCAGACCACATGAAGAAAGTTTCAAGAATCACATCTGCTAAACCCTTTAGCAAGAGGTAGAAAAACTGCAGAAGATCCCCAACTTCAATAATATATGCTCTAGTTTTTATCATTCATATACAATGCGGCATCAGTGGCTAGGTCAAAGTTTATTGCCCATCCCTAATTGTCCAGAGGACAGTTAAGAATTAACCACATTACTGTGGGTCTGAAGTCAAAGTGGACCAGACTAGGAAAGGACAGCAGTTTCTTTCTGTAAAGGACCAGACAGGCTTTTCCCTAGCAATTAGCTCATAATTCCAAATTTTTATTGAATTCAAATCCATCATCTGCTGCAGTGGAATTTGAATCCAAGTCCCAAAGTCTTTTCTTGTCCACCTATCACCTTCCCACATTAGTACTATGAACATCCATATCGTTTCTGGCATCATGAGGGGACTCACATAAATCAATAAAGTCATTTTAAACTTGGTCATGTTCAAATAACAAGGAGTCTTGTGTCAATGGACAAGCCAAATTAAGCCTGAAGAGAATACCGTATCTGCCGCTGAGATTCACTCAAAGACAGAAGAATTTTCCACACTCAAGAGCAGATCTAAGTTAATTCAATCATGTGGAGCAGTCCAACAAACAAATTGTTGCAAACATTCTCAGCGATAGAAACTGCTGCTGAATTTCTCCACACTGACCAAGCATCTGACACTTCGCCCTTATGCCTGAGTCAAATCAACTTGGCAAGAATTTCACCTTTCAATACTTTTCTTAAATTTACTCCCCACACATGATAATGTGAATATGTGGTGGCACTTGGGGTCATTATCCAGAATGATTCCTGAACGCCTGCAGATACAGCTGAAAATGTGTTGCTGGTTAAAGCACAACAAGTTAGGCAGCATCCAAGGAACAGGAAATTCGACGTTTCGGGCCAGAGCCCTTCATCAGGCTTTGGCCCGAAACGTCGAATTTCCTGTTCCTTGGATGCTGCCTAACCTGCTGTGCTTTAACCAGCAACACATTTTCAGCTGTGATCTCCAGTATCTGCAGACCTCACTTTTTACTCGCCTGCAGATACAACCCGTGGCCATCAGCTGGCTGCAGTAAGTGTCTTTTTGCACATGGTTCCATCTCTGGCCTCACTGCCTGGTCCTCTCCAGCTGCCCTCCTGCCCAGAAAAGTGCCTGTCTTGAAGCCAGGAGACTAATCCAAGGAGTACTCTAATGTGCACTAGGAGACTACTCCAAGGAGCACTTCCCTGTCTAATCTGCTGTTCCCTCGTGCCATTGCTGTTGAATGAGGAGTGATCTACCACCTCCTCAGATGCCACTTTAAGGTGATGTTTGCAACAAAGGCAGCCTTACAAAAAGGCAAAGGAGCTCACTCTGAGCTCAAAGTGTGACTATTATAAATGGCAGAAAGAGAAAATGAAAAATACACCACGGGATGGAATGACAAAGGAAATGGCCATCACAATTTCCTACACATGAAAATAAATTATTGTATTTTACCTCTGGTTGAGTTAGCAGCACTTGCACATCTGATTAATGAATCCAGGACTTGAATATGCAAATGTCAAGGCTGTGACTCTTTAGAACTGGAGTTACTCTGCACTGTCTGACTTGCCATCTTTCAGATTAGACATGAAACAGAGGGCCCCCTCTGCCCTCATCTGTGTTCTTAGGAAGGGTCACTTAATCTGAAACACAGATGCTGCTGGGCCTGCTGAACTTTTCCAGCGACTTCTGCTTTCTTCCCCATCCGACCCTTCCAATGGATGAAAACAATTTGCTGGCATTATCTCAAAGAAAGAGCAGCTTCTCCCCACTGTCTATATCTATCCATCAATCAATGTTACAAAAACAGATCATCTAGCTATTATTACAGTATCCAACATGTTCTCAACAAGAATAAAATATTGGAGGGATCTGAATGTTAGCCACTGATGCTGATACAACAGAAGTTGCTCAAACAATATGGCATTTCATTGCCTTCCAGTTTGTATTAGATAGTTATTAAGACAACCTTGCAATTCCTGAAGTGAAACAGATTGAAAAACTTTGATCCAGATGCACAAATATCCATGTACACATTTTCTTAATATCACAATCATAAAGTGGAATAAAACTAACCTTTGGAAACAATGTCTGTGTCTCTTTCATTCACTGGAACAGAAATCCAACTGTTAATAAAGTTTAGCAGTGACAGTGTCTTTCTATCATCCCTTAATGAAATTATCCATGAGCTTGGCAGAGGAGGGAGACCAGGTTGCGATCATAAGATCCCACTGGTGGACCCACCTCTCTCAGCCCAGCACTGTTCCTTTTGGAAGTGCATTAGCCTTTTCTTTTATATTTGCAGTTCAGTTCATTTAGCCTGCCGGTTTGTGCTTGGGGTTAGTTTAAAAGGTTAGTTAAATGTTAATGGATGTTAATGTTGCAATTAAGTCATTAAATCAATTGAAAGCTGCAGACCTACCCCATTTGACCAGAGCTACAAACCCAAGCTGTGTTAGTTTATGAATTAAGAGCTGTAAACCCAAGTTAGTCCAATTAAAAGCTAAAACTACTATTTATCTTGTTTCCCTTCAGGGATGCATCCCAAGACGGCATGGAGACGCTGAGTAATTCAAATTATATTGGGAGAAAATGTTAAACTTGTGGAGTAAATGTTAACCTCACTTTAAGATGTCCTTCTCTGCAAAAATGTACTTTGAACAGTTGCACAAGGGAGCATGATGTTTACAAAAATAAAAGTTGTGCAACCATATATTGCAATTTGAGCTTATTGTCCATGTGTGATACATATGGAAGGTGAGTAAACGTACATTTAGTGCAGTAATCAGGAAGAAATAGAGTAATGGCTTCCTGCTGCTGATTTGGAAAATAATAACTGAATTAATAGCTTCTGATGACACTGTAAGTATGAATGTGAAGCAATTTTCAAGATCAACCGAACTGCAAATTGCTCCCTTGTAAGTCTGCCAGGCATGTTTTAAAAACGATTTTAATATTCATTTCTCGGTTGTTTACTGTGCTGCTGTGAAACAAATGGGCTTGGAGATTGGGTAATATCAGTAATAATAACATCAACCAGCATTCAGCACTACATGGCTCTTGCTATTGAAATATCAGTAAATAATGAGGCCAAAGATGTTTCAATGTGTAACATGGTTCTCCTCCAAGCTGAACCTTTGCTGCTATGCTGCCTCCTGAACAGAAGCTTTACCGTCTCCAACCTTAAGCCATCTCTTTCCAAATAGACTCTCAAGATATCGAGATGGTTTCATACCTCTGGCAATCCTGTCTCAAGCACCTTTCTTGCTAGGTTAAGATCTTCATTGAAAGTTATCTAAGATCTTTCTCAAACATGTGCATCTTGAGGAGATGGTGGTATATGGTAATCTTACTGAACCACTAATTCAGAAGGCCAAGTGAATATGCTGGGCATGCAAGTTCAAATCCCATGGTTGTAGCTTGTGGAATTCAAACTTTCTTAGTATATTTGGAACATGAAATTATTTACCAACAATGGTGGTCATGCAAGGCATCATTGATTGTCCTATAAAAAACAACTATCTGGTTCACCAATGCCTACAAGGAAAGGAAATCTGTCGTCCTTACTTTGGTAGCTCAGTTTCTGAGTCTGGTCTACAAGCAATTCCAGATCTGCAGCATTTTGGTTGACCCTTAAAAGCCCCCTAAATGGCATAGGGAGCCATCTTATTCAGACGCTACTGTCTTTTCCTCTTCATTTCCATCATCCATTCTCCTTCTTCTTTAGTGTCACTGAATGTGTTCCCTAGTTTAACACCTTATCTGCTTCTGTCCATGGCTCAATTCCCCTCTGAATAAGGCCATGGCCTCTTTGTAACTCTTTTCCTCGGCACTCTCTACTTAACCAGTACACCATTCTTCGTTGATCTTCCACAAATGTATTGTCCTCAGTTTCTGTCAACTTTGGCCATCTCAAGGTCCAGGAAATCATCTGTTTTACCTCCTTCTTGGCCTTCAAATCTCTTCTCTTTCTACCATCCAACTAATAGATGGAACTTTGGCAAAAAACTGAACTCTGGATTTTTTATGGAAGTATCTGTTTCTTCACACACTAATCTCTCAACAGTGACGGTCTAAGATAAAAGCCTGTCTTAGAAATCACAGGTCCATTTCCCTCATCCCATAATTTTTTTGATTCTGTTTGGATTAAAGTCAGAGAGTCATAGAGATGTACAGCATGGAAACAGACTCTTCAGTCCAACTCGTCCATGCTGATCAGATATCCCAGCCCAATCAAGTCCCACCTGCCAGCACCCGGCCCATTTCCCTCCAAACCCTTCCTATTCATATACCCATCCAAATGCCTCTTTAATGTTGCAATTGTACCAGCCTTCATCACTTCCTCTGGTAGCTCATTCCATAAACCCTCTGCATGAAAAAGTTGCCCCTTAGGTCTCTTTTTTAACTTTCCCCTCTCACCCTAAACCTATGCCCTCTAGTTCTGGACTCCCCGACCCCAGGGAAAATACTTTGCCTATTTACCCTATTCATGCCCCTCATAATTTGGTAAACCTCTATAAGGTCATGCCTCAGCCTCTGACGCTCCAGGGAAAACAGCACCAGCTTGTTCGGCCTCTCCCTATAGCTCAAATCCTCCAACCTTGGCAACATCCTTGTAAATCTTTTCTGAACCCTTTCAAGTTTCACAACATCTTTCCGATAGGAAGGAGACCAGAATTGCACGCAATATTCCAACAGTGGCCTAACCAATGTTCTGTACAGCTGCAACATAACCTCCTAACTCCTGTACTCAATACTCTGACCAATAAAGAAAATCATACCAAACACCTTCTTCACTATCCTATCTACCTGCAATTCTACTTTCAAGGAGCTATGAACCTACACTACAAGGTCTTTTTGTTCAGCAACACTCCCTAGGACCTTACCATTAAGCATATACATCCTGCTAAGATTTGCTTTCCCAAAATGCAGCACCTCGCATTTATCTGAATTAAACTCCATCTACCACTTCTCAGCCCATTGGCCCATCTGGTCAAGATCCTGTTGTAATCTGAGGTAACCCTCTTCACTGTCCACTACATCTCCAATTTTGGTGTCATCTGCAAACTTACTAACTGTACCTCTTATGCTCGCATCCAAATCATTGATGTAAATGACAAAAATTAGAGGACCTAGCACCAATCTTTGTGGCACTCCACTGGTCACAGGCCTCCAGTCTGAAAAACAACCCTCCATCACCACCCTCTGTCTTCTACCTTTGAGCCAGTGCTGAATCCAAATGGCTAATTCTCCCTGTATTCCGTGAGAACCTTGCTAATCAGTCTCCCATAGGGAACCTTGTCGAACGCCTTACTGAAGTCCATATACATCACATCTACCACTCTGCCCTCATCACTCCTCTTTGTTACTTCCTCAAAAAACTCAATCAAGTTTGTGAGACATGATTTCCCATGCACAAAGGAGTGATAGACAATGCTTATTCTTAAGTTTTACTTCAGCCTCTTTTTCACTCATATCTTCTTTTATTTTGAGCACACTGCCTTCTTCCATTTTTCAGTTAACATCCTTGAGATTTACCATTTGTCTAAACCAAACCCAAGTGCAAATGTGCATAATAGAGGAATATTTATATTTATATAGTGTTTGCAAATTCTCAGGACAGTCCAATGTACTTTACAGCTAATAGGTAATTTGAACGGTTGTTGCAAAGTTGCAAAATAAGCTTTGCTGTAAAGTATGAAATGTAATCACTGACTTGTGCACAGCAAATTACTACGGACAATGTGATTGCATGCATTTTGATATTGTTGATTGGAGTGATAAATACTTGCCACGTCACAGGGAAAATTCCTTTGCTCTTTGTTGAAGTGATGTCATGGAGTCATTTACATCAAAGCCAGGGGATAGTGGTGGGCTCAGTTAAAGTTTGTATTTACAATACCGCTTCAGAGTTTTGCCAACCAATAGACTGTATCGGAAGTTTGGATGTACTTTGCCATTTTCCATCTGCAGTTAGGAAATTATGCTAAATGCAAGCTTGCATTTCCATAATCATAGATCATAGAATCCTTACAGTGTGGAAGTATGCCATTCAGCCCATCAATTCCATACTGACCCTCCAAAGAGCATCCCACCCAGACCCATCCTATCTCTGTAACCCTACATTTCCCATGCCTAATCCACCTAGTCAGCATATCCCTGGAGTAAGACATATAGACAGTCTCAAAATGGTTGTGAACATATGGTGTCACTGACACATAGAATCCCTACAGTATGGAAGCAGGCCTCTCAAGTATACAGTGACTCTCCAAATAGCATCCCTCCCAGATTCACTCCTCTATCTCTGTGACCCTACATTTCCCATGGCTAATCCACCTACCTTGCACACAATGGGCTATTCAGCATGACCAATCCACCTAACCTGCACATCTGGGCAGAAACTGGAGCAACTCAAGGCAACCCACACACACACACACAGGGACAACATGCAAACTCCACACAAACTGTTGCCTGAGGGTGAAGCTGAACCCAGAGCAATGTGAAGCAGCGCCGCTAACCACCCAGCCACAATTCTATACCATTCCTATAAACATCCTCTGCTAGATCAAAGTTAGATTATTGACTTATCCATGGATTTTCTCATAGTATTTCCTCTGAATAAGTATCAGGAAGACCAAAGCCATTGAGTTAAACCATCCTTCTCTGATTAAGTCATGCAAAACCTTGATGCTTGTTTAACTCAGCTTCAAACTCACATATTAATAAACAACTTCCAAAACATTGACATTGACTATATTTCATAATCATTAATTTGGAAATACTTCCCTGCAATTTTTCACTTTGATGTGATTCCACTTGAAATGACTCCTATTTCCTGTTCCTCATCTCTGATCTCTCAAAGGTAGAATGTCATCCAAGTTCAACTGCTTGGTTCGTGCCCCATTGTAAGCCTTACTTGCTCATTCCTTTCTTTGCTGCCTTGCATTTATTCTTATGTTGCCACCACGTTAATTTTAAAATCTTGATCTTTAGATCCTATGTTCAATCCACAACCTCTGGAACTGTCTCCAGGTATGTATCACCCCTTACTTTTCTAACTCTCCAACTGTTCCTCTCTTTGTCCCACTAAACATACCAGAGCCTTCAGTTCTCTCACTCTTACTTGTGATCTCCTTGATCTTATTTTGCTAATAAGGTATATTGACCAAGTCTGCTGAGATATGGAAAACATCAAATTCATTTAGGAAATTTCTTAATGTTGTTTTGGCTTGCCAGAAAGCTGCAAGAAAGAACATCTGACATTGCTATAAAAATTATATTTAACCAACTCAGTCAAACATATTATGACATATCTCCATGGCTGGTGGAGGCTTGAACCCAGAACTTCTAGCCCAGAGATAGAAATATTACCACTAAATCACAAGGTCCCTGCAAAACTGCTGTATACTTAATCTCATTTGTATATTACAAAGTTATAATTAGCCTCACCATAAAGCATTCACTGGAATATACTCAATACATCTTATTTTTATGTTTCTGTCATCTTCATTTCAAACCCATCTCCCTTGAAGTTTGCAGTTGCTTCTCCGAAATCTTTTCATTTGAGATTTTATTATTCCTCAATTTTAAAATGTCCTCTTAAATGTGCCATATACATCGAAGTTAATTTTGTGGCATCAAATAAAGTCCTTTTTGCATTGAGTGCATTTGAACAATATTAAGGATAACAATCCGGTCAACTATTGTGCATAGATATATAACTGCACTCCTAGGATGTACTTCCAGACTTTGATGTTCTGTTCACAGTGAAAGGCCGATTCTACACGGAGGTAGATTTTCCATTCAGATTCTACCCATATTCAAATGTAAGGATAGAACCATCTACCAAGTGAAAAGGCCTGCATTAATCTGCTGCTCCTCACTATTTTGGAAGATGCCAATATCACTTTACAACCAATGGACTAATGTTGGGTGCATTTAACTTTGCTTCTTTGTATGATCAATAAAAGTTTTGCAGTGCAATTAAATAAAGCCCAACTAGAACCAAAACACACACTAGTAACATTATTATCAAAATAACATCACCAAAAATTCTGCAACATTCCCATCAAGACTGGAACAGTGTGAATTTCAATGGATGCCAGGAACAGAAATCATCAGTTATTTATGAAGTCACAAGGTGGTTCCTCTTGCTTTGCTCCTTTCTCTATTGAAGGAAGGAAAGATCAGATGAGCTAAAAATATTAATGGTGTCAGTAGTATCTGTTGTAATTATATTTGTGATTATACTTTCAAGAATGATGATGACAGGCAGCTCCCTGACTCCTCATTGATAGTCGACCATCTAGAAACAAATGTTGTAATTATGATGAAATGCTTTCAACTTGTCAGGTGAGCCCAACTCCAACAATACTCAAGAAATTCATCTAGAACAAAGCAGGTCACAAGATTGATACACTAAACACCATAGACCATAAGACCATAGAAACAAGTGTAGGCTGTTCGGTCCCTTCAGGCCTATTTCACCAATCAATTGGATCATTGCTGATATGACATTCCTCATGTTCATTTTCCTGCTCTTTCTTCATACTGATCAAAAATCTAACTACCCTAGCCTTAAGGACTCAAGAACTCAGCCTTTCCAATCTCTGTGGAAAGGAGTTCCAAAGATTCATAACCCTCAGGGGGAAGAAATTCCTCCCCTTTTTACCTTAAACATTCACTCCCTGCACCACTAATACATAAAGACTGCAATGTGCATCACCAGAAAGATGTACTGTCAGAAGTTGCTCATGTTTTTTCAATAGCACCTTCCAAACCCATAAACCCTATAGCCCAAAGGGGACAAAAAAAAACGCAGACCACTGGAACACCATCGCTTGCAGGGTCCCTTTCAAGTCATCCTTACTTGGAAATATATTGCTATTCTTTCTCTATCACTCACCAAAAATCTGGGACCTCCCTCCATAATAGCAGTGTGTGTAAATACAGCACAGGGACTGCAGTGGACAAGAGAATACAGGAAAGAGACAGAGTGCTTGGTGGTGCGGTGTAAAGATAACAATCTCTCCCTGAACATCAGCAAAATGAAAGAGCTGGTTATTCACTTCGGGAAAGAAGGAGGAGGGCATGTTCCCATCTACATCAATGGTGCTGAAGTGGAGATGGTCAAAAGCGTCAAGTTTCCAGGTGTGATGATCATCAACAATCTCTCCTGGTCAACCCACACTGATGCAACAGTCAAGAAAGCACAACAATGCCTCTACTTCAGCAGGAGGCCAATGAAATTCAGCATGTTTATAAAGACTCTTACCGACCTTTATAGACACACCATAGAAAGCATGCTATCTGGATGCATCACAACTTGGTACGGCAACTGTTCTGCACAGAGCATAAGAAATTACAGAGAGATGTGACTATAGCCCAGTCCATGCAAACCAACCTTCCAACCATTGACATCTTTACTTCTTGCTGCCAATCAACAGAATCAAAGACCTCTCCTACTCTGGTTATAATCTCTTCTAACCTCTTTTGTCTGGCAGAAGATACAAAATCTTAAACACGCATACCAACAGATTCAAAAACAGCTTAATCCCCTGTGTTATCAGACTTCTGAATGGACATCTCAAATTTCAAATTTAATGTTGACCTCACTCTTTAGTCAGCTTTTCGGCAGCTATAATGTTGTATTCCTCACTTTGTTATATCACCCTTGTGTACTTTTTATGGTGAGATCTGCCTGTACTGCAGGCAAAACAAAACCTTTCACTGTACTTAGGTGTATGGGACACAATAAATCAAATCAAATAGTGATGGGCACTAACTGCTGGTTAATCCCATTCTGTGATTTAATATCAGAAAAACAGGGAAGATTCTTATCCTGTCAGTGTGCCTGGAATTAAGTTGTATATCGAGCGATGAAGTTGATTCATGATGTCAACTGGTCACCATTATCTAACTGCTTTAAAACATATAGTGAGTGTTCTTCTCAGTTTTCCTCAGAGATTAAATCAGCTTGGTATTAAATAAACATCTGCTCCAAATGAGTGAACATCCAATGCACTGAAGAAGTGGACGTACCTTGAAGATCTATTGTAAAATGCTGTGGCATAAAATGTGAACAGAATTGTGAATTTCAGACACAGGATAGGATATTTTATGCAGCAATTGATAAATCAGAACATGAATGAGAGAAATAAATAGTCTAAACACACCTTTAGTTCAATTTTCAGCCAATGTTACTCAAAATTAGAGAATAAATCAGGAGTGCACCTGCTTACCCTTTGTGCCATTAGCTGTTGCTCTGATCTCTGGAATTTTTAGTAACATTTAGGTGTCTAAAGAGGGTTTGCAGAGGAAAGCTCAAACTTATCTTGACAGTTGCCTGTGTCTTGCTTCTGGTCCACTTCAGGTGAAGTGAACTGCCAAGTGAGTCAGCTACAGCCTTACATAAGAACATAAGGAATAGGAGCAGGAGTAGGCTAACTGGCTCCTTCAGCCTGCTACACCATTCAATAGGTCATGGCTGATCATTTTGTAGCCTCAGCTCCACTTACCCACCTGCTCACCATAACCCTTAATTCTTTTACTGTTCAAAAATCTATCCACCTTTGCTTCAAAAACATTTAACGAGGTAGCCTCAATTCACCACTGGGCAGAGAATTCCAGAGATTCACAAACTTTTGAGTGAAGAAGTTCTTCAACGAAGTCCTAAATCTGCTCCCTCTTATTTTGAGGCAATACTCCCTAATTCTAGTTTCATCCACTAGTGGAAACAACCTTCCTACTTCTATCCTTTCTAATCCCTTCAAAATTTCACATGTTCCTATAAGACTCCCCCCTCATTCTTCTAAATTCCAATTAATACAATCTCTCCTTGTAAGGCAACCTTCTCAATTCCGGAATCAATCCAATGAACCTCCTTTGCATCCCTCCAGCGTCTTTCTCATGTAAGGAGACCAAAACTGTATACAGTATTACAACGAAATATGATTAAAAAAAAGAAAAGCAGCAAGGGTTCTAGCATATGTTCTTCTTCCATTGTTTATTCAGGGATAAGTTTTAGCCAGAATACCAAAGATAACTCCTATTCTTCTTCCACGTAGTGTATGGCATCTTTTACATGCACTCAAAAGGGCATTTATTAATGTGATATCAGGGTTAACTCAGTTATTTATTTGAGGCCTCACCTGCACCTTATACAGCTGCGGCATAGATAGGTTCTGATTTTTAAACATCATCCTTCTAGCAATGAATGACAATATTCCATTTGCCTTCATAATTACTTGCTATACCTACAAACCAATGTTTTGAGATTCATGCACAAGGACACCCATGTCCCTCTGCACAGCAGCACGCTGCAATATTTTACCATTTAATAATAGTCTATTTTGCTGCTATTCCTACCAAAATAGATGACCTCATATTTACCAACATTGTCCTCCATCTGCCAGACCCTTGCCCACTTGCTGAACCCATCTATTTCCCTCTGCAGCCTTTCAGTGATCTCTGCACGCTTTCATTAACCACTTTCAGGGGCATTAGGAATAAACTGAGGGAATTACTTATCTCAAGAGGGTTGGAATATAAAAGTACCGTTGTGCTACTGAGACTTTATAAAGCTCTGGTTAAGCCCTATTTGGAGTACTGTGTCCAGTTTTGGTCCCCACACCTCAGGAAGGACATACTTGCATTGGAACGCGTCCAGCGGAGATTCACACGGATGATCCTTGGAATGGTTGATCTAACATACGAGGAATGGCTGAGGATCCTGGGATTGTATTCATTGGAGTTTAGAAGATTAAGGGGAGACTTAATAGAAACTTACAAGGTAATACATGGCTTGGAAAGGGTGGATGCTAGGAATTTTTTTCCTTTAGGCAAGGAGACTAGGACCCGTGGACACAACCTTAAAATTAGAGGGGGTAAATTCAGAACAGAAATGCGGAGACATTTCTTCAGCCAGAGAGTGGTGGGCCTGTGGAATTCATTGTCACAGAGTGCAGTGGAGGCCAGGATGCTAAATGTCTTCAAGGCAGAGATTGATAGATTCTTGATGTCTCGAGGAATTAAGGGCTACAGGGAGAATGCGGGTAAGTGGAGTTGAAATGCCCATCAGCAATGATTGAATGGCGGAGTGGACTCAATGGGCCGAATGGCCTTACTTCCACTCCTATGTCTTATGGTCTTAAAAATAATAATATTTGCATACCCACATAAAACAGAATCTATAACAGCTATAGGATATGGCTTTACTGTCATTGAAGTGTTTTAGAAGTAAAGATACTTTTAATATAGGAAACATGGCAGTCAATTTGCACACAGTCAACTCTCAAAGAGAGCAATGTGATGCAGATATTGTTACAATAAATAGCCAAACCAAATCAGATTCCCTATCTCTCCATCTCACAATACAGGTAAAGTAAAGCGATGTCACTCAAAAGTCGACCCAACGTTTCTTAACCACACTTTTTGAATACCGGAAAAGAATTACAATTAATAGCACCTTTAACTGAGCAAAGTTAAACAACAAGGAAATCTAATCAAATTCCATGATTTAAACCCAATCTTCTTTGGTTCTCATCCCCAACCACACATAGACAAACAAACACAGTTAAGGGATAAAATAAAAGATGAAAGAGAGGAGGTGTAATTGACCAGTATACTTAACAGTTTCAACCATACGTAGTTTCACAGGCACATGGGATTGGATCTTACTTGACATCTGAAGATACTGGACAATGCAAATTGCATCCAGTAGGCTCTGAGTAATATTTACTTGTTTCTTATAACTGGTACTCTATGCTGCAAACTTTAAACAAGTTGAAAATGGGAGGATAAGCAGGGAACAATCAAACCTTTGGAAGCCGCAATCTTTCTTACAAAACCACAGTTCAAATTTTGGTTCTTTTTTCTGTTTTTTTTTCAACATTCTCCATCTTAGACTGGTTAGCACTGGCCTTTCTGTAGTGGGCCCCAATAACAGCTGAATATCTGTCAATATTTGAGCATAATGCATCTCTGGAACTGAAACATTTATAGTGTTCTTTGAACAAGAATCAACTGCCATTGACTTCCAGGTCAGATCTTATGAGCAAATATCAATTTGTTTGCTTTCTGTGCAAACTCTTTCCAACTTTCAGTCACAGTTACAATGAAATGTGATTAAAAAAAAGAAATGCAGCGAGGCTCCTAACATATGTTTTTCTTCCATTGTTTATTCAGAGATAAGTATTAGCCAGAATACCAGAGATAACTCCTATTCTTCTTCCAAGTAGTGTCATGGCATCTTTTACATGCACTCAAGAGGGCATTTATTAATGTGATATCAGGGTTTACTCCAGAATTATTTGTTTGTAAACAGTCAGCACAGTTAACCCTGATCTGTTCTGCCCTCATGATCTGTCTTTAAAATAGTGATGGACTTTTATCTTCAGATATAGGTAACTGATGAGATAATCTTCATGTTAGCTCCATGACATGAGAATTAGATGTGAGTCATATCGTACAGAAAGATTCAATAGACACTTATTACATCTCCTGGTTATTTATATATGTCTTACAATGACAGAGCGCAGCTGTATCTGAACTAATATTGAACAATTCAGTTACAAACTATAGCACACTTCAGTCAGTATACCATGATGCAAATATACCCAGTAATATTGAGATTGAGACCTTTATAGCCTCAGATCTGCAATGACACAGCGATGATGCATTTTTTGAAGAAGTCATGAAGAGGATTGATGAGGGAAGATCTGTGGACATGATCTATATGGACTTTGATAAGGCTTTCAACAAGGTTTCTCATGGTAGACTGGTTAGTAAGGTTAGATCACAGAATACAGGGAGAACTAGCCATTTGAATTCAGAACTGGCTCAAAGGAGAAGACAGGTGGTGGTAGAGGGTTGCTTTTCAGACTGGAGGCCTGTGACCAATGGAGTGCCACAAGGATCGGTGCTGGGTCCACTGCTTTTTGCCATTTATATAAATGATTTGGATGTGAACACAGGAGGTATAGGTAGTAAGTTTGCACCATCATGATTCTGGTACCTAAGAAAGCATTGGCAATGTGCCTTAATGACAACTGCCTAGTGGTTCTAACCTCAATAATCGTAAAGTGCTTTGAGAGGCTGGTTATAGCCCACATCAACTCCAGTTTGCCAGCCTGCCTCCAGCCCCTATAATTTGCCTACCGATGTAACAGGTCCACAGTGAATGCTATTTCCCTAGTCTTGCACTGATCCCTGGAAATCTGGACAAGGATATCTACATCAGATTTCAGTTCATTGATTACAGCTTCACCTTCAACACCTTTATCCCCTTCAGTCTGATCTCAAAACTCTTGGCCTCGGCTCCGCCCACTGTAACTGAATCCTTAGCTTCCTGACCCACAGACCACAATCTGTGAAGATAGGTATGCACATCCTCCACAATAACACTCAACACTGGAGCCCCCAAGGATGCATCCTCAGCTCCCTACTATATTTCCTGTACACCCATGATTGTTGTCAATTTCTGAATAAATGCGATCAACAAGTTCGCTAATGATACCACCATAGTGGGATGGATCTCAAAAATGATGAGTCAAAATACAGAGGAGATAGAGGAAATGGTGATGTGGTGCAATGAGAACAACCTCTCTCTCAATATTGATAAAACTAAAGGAGGAGAACGCACCCCCATCTACATCAACGGAACTGAAGTTGAAAGAGGGGAGAGCGTCAAGTTCCTCGGAGTGACGAAAACTGACAATCTGTCCTGACCTTCTCACGTAGATGCGATGGTCAAGAAGGCACAACAATGCTTCTTCTTCCTCAGGCAGCTCAGGAAATTGAGCATGCCCATGAGGACCCTCTTCTACAGATGTACCATCGACAGCATACTGTGCAGGTGCATAATGGCCTGGTACGGAAATTGCTCTGCCCAGGACCGTAAGAAACTATAGAAGGTTGTGTGCACAACCCAGACCATCTCAGAAGCTGACCTTCCATCCATGGACTCCATTGACATGGTTTGCTACCATGGAAAGGTGCCAACATCATCAAAGACCCATTGCACCCTGGTAACAATCTCTCTCACCCTCTTCCAGCAGAAGCTTTAACACACCACACCAGCAGTTTCTGAAATCTTATTCCTGGCTGTTATTAGACTGATGAATGGACTCTCTAGTCTCAAATAATGCTGACCTTTCTAACACTGATCTTGCCTAGTGCACGCCTTTGTGCAATATAACCTGCATTCCTCTGTCTAAGTCTGTTTGATCTGTACATTCTTGCTCCAAAATCTGCTTTCACTGCACCTCGTTATACGTGACAATAAATCAACCAATCAATCAATCAGATTACATCAAAATTGGAAGTGTAGTGGAGAGCAAAAATAGTTAGCTGAGAATGCAATGGGACCTTGAGCAGAGAGGCCAATGGGCCGCGGAGTGGTAGATGGCATTTAATTTAGATGAATGTCAGGTGCTGCATTTTGGAAAGGGAAATCAGGACAGGACTCATACTTTTAATGGTAAGATATTGGGGAGTGTTACTGAACAAAGAGACCTCAAAGTGAAGGTTCATATATCCTTGAAAGTGGAGTAGCAGATAGATAGGACAGTGAAGAAGGCATTTGGTATGCTTATTTTTATTGGTCAGTGCATTGTATGTAAGAGTTGAGAAGTTATGTTGTTGCTGCACAGTGCATTGGTTAGGTCACTTTTGGAATACTGTATTCGCTTCTGGTCTCCCTCCTGTAGGAAGGATATTGTGAAACTTGAAAGGGTTCAGACAAATTTTGTAGGGATGTTGCCAGAGTTGAAGGGTTTGAACTATAGGGAGAGGCTGAATAGGCTGGGTCTATTTTCTCTGTCGAGTCGGAGGCTGAGGGGTGACCTTATAGAGGTTTGCAAAATAATGAGGGGGCTTGAATAGCGTGAATAGACAAGATCTTTTCCTCAGAGTGGGGGAGTCCAGAACTAGAGGGCATAGGTTAAGGTTAAGAGGAGAAAACATTTTCATGCAGAGGGTGGTACGTGTATAGAATGAGCTGCCAGAGGAAGTGGTGGAGGCTGATACAATTACAACATTTAAAAGCCATCTGGAATGGGAACATGAATAGGAAGGGTTTAGAAGGATATGAGCCAAATGCTGGGAAATGAGATTAGATTAATTTAGGATAGCTGCTCGGCATGAACAAGTTGGACTGAGGAGTCTGTTTCCGTGCTGTACATCTCTAAGTCTCAATATCATAAGCATCTCTTAATAGTTTATTACATACCAGCTGTGAGACATAATCCAACAGTTAGGGTTACAATTTGCCATCTCACCTGAAAGACAGTATGCAGAATCTCATGAGGGGAGGCAGGGCTCTAGGCTGCCAGCTGACAAGATGTTGCTTCTTATTAGGAAGCTTCACCACAATACTGTAACTGCTCATACACTTGAGAAGCCATTGGCAGGTTTTTGCCCCAGAGTGAGGACACGGGGCCCAAACTGCTGCCTGCCAAGGTGCCAAACAGCTCTTCTACATTCAGAAGTACGACTAAGCTACTATTTGTATCATTAACTGAAAGTGAGGACTGCTGTTGAAGACTTCCCTGATGAAGGGCTTATGCCCGAAACGTCGATTCTCCTGCTCCTTGAATGCTGCCTGATCTGCTGTGGTTTTCCAGCACCACACTTTTGACATCACACCCACCTGACGTCTCACTCAAAGAGGGATCCACCCTTCAAGCATCACAGAGGTGGGAGGAAAATCACACAATGAGGGATCATAGGCTGATGCATAATGGTCTGAAAGGGTTAATTCTGAGGCATGGCATAAAAGCCAAATACTACGATGTAGTAATGCGGATTTGTGCTCAGAAAGTTAGAATCTCAAATGAACATGAGCTAGCGTTGAGTATTCCTCGAAGTCTCTGTAACAATGCACCTGTATCAATTCATAATGTGCAATGGGTTTTCCAGTGTTTCCTCCAAGAGACTCTTCTAATTAGACCATGAAGTGGTTTTCCTTGACTGGTCAGGCCCATACCTTCCTATACTTAAAGAAAATGGTGCCAGAAACCTTCAGGTTGATTAGTTGATCATCCAGTGTTGTGTGCTGGCATGACCATACAACACGGGAGGGGTGAAACAGGGTCAGCAGTACTGGGAGGCGATTGGCTATTTGTAGGCCCTGCCCTTTCTGATACCATGTCGCTCAATCAGACATCAAATGCCGAAGAATGAGGTACCCCTCCCGTGGAGCTCACTAGCAAACACACCAGCATTTGCATGTCATGCTTCGTGCTTGGAGTATTCCCTAGCTGAAAATGTGTTGCTGGAAAAGCGCAGCAGGTCAGGCAGCATCCAAGGAACAGGAAATTCGATGTTTCGGGCATAAGCCCTTCATCTCTTCCCTCATTCCTGATGAAGGGCTTATGCCCGAAACGTTGAATTTCCTGTTCCTTGGATGGTGCCTGACCTGCTGCGCTTTTCCAGCAACACATTTTCAGCTCTGATACTCCAGCATCTGCAGACCTCACTTTCTCCCTGGAGTATTCCCTAGCCTGATTAAATGCCCATCCTTCCCATTTCCAAAACCACCACAAGAGACAGCATACTGCATCCCCAGTGGACAGGACTGGATAGAGAGTCGAAGTTTTGGGTGAAACGTCAACGCTCCTGCTCCTCACATGCTGTCTAACCTGCTGTGCTTTTCCAGCGCCACACTTGCAAGTCTAACTCTCCAGCATCTGCAATCCTCACTTTTTCCTCAGACTGGATAGACAGTCCATCATGCTGTGCCCAAATCCAAGTTTACAATTTTTTGATCTGGGGGAAGAGTGTTACCAATACCAACTGTGTCACAGTGGGCACACAAGGCAGGAGGATGCCCAAAACATGCTGCCCCATCTTATCTGCATTAAGGTACTGGACTAGGGTCTGTTCCTGGACTTAATTGATTTCCTTTTGGAAACATTCCATAGAAGCCTGACATAATATGTCTTCCTCCGTTTGATCCACCTGGAAAATAAGTCTAGCCCATCCAACAGAGAGGAATTGCTGGACCACAGAGTGTAGGGCATGACCCACCCCACATTGCGAATGAGTGACATTAGTTGAAAGCAGTCATATTTGTTTGAGTTAATGGCCAGAAAAGTGTTGGATATAATGGCTTCCAGACAGGAAATATGTGGTGTGGATTTGCTGTCTATTTTGCAGCCAATAATCAAACCCATATTTAGCTTCCACAAAACAATTGCTGGTAACAGTTCTGTGGCACCAAGGGAAACAAGTCTAGTGGTTAAATATTACAATCATTCCTCTGAGTGTGTTAACATTCTTTAGGAAGCAAACAATTCAGATGGTTAGCAGGGTAACTGAAGTTCTGGTGCCTGAGGAAACTAGAAACCCAATGTGGTTTGAGGGCTAGGTTTGTTGTTTTGCATTAAATTTGAAAGCATTTTGTAATCTGACTGTTTTCAAACAGGGGTTGCCTTCTATAAGCTTAAGGAACCAGTACTAATAGAGAAGACCCATTCTTCACCTCTGAGCATCAGACAGTCAGGCTCTTGGGGAAACAACAGAAAGCCATTAACTAACCACAGTATTATCTCGATCCTTGGGAGGAATGAGGTATGGACAGCTAATGAACTAACCTTAACATTTCAAACTGAATGTCCCTTTGGGAGCTTCTCTAGAACAAACAATGTGACAGATCAATCTCTGATCCTTAAATCACGGGAAAAGGTTATTCACTGCCTCAGAGGGATCCTGGGATTGCTGCATCTCTGATACTATTCCTTTTTTTTTAAAGTCAAATTTGTCTTTATTAACAGAAAGGCACTGTCCACTGCTCTGGGAAAAGCTCATTCAATTCATTAAGCCTGTCAATAGAAGAATTGTGCAATATAAATCTGATATTATTTAATATTATTTGATATTAGAGTAAACTGCAAAAAATTACCTCTACATCAATACTTTGAGATGCAACTTCCATTTATAGATTCACTTAAAAATTTTACTTTCAGATAATCTTAGTATTTGAAAAGTATATCAAGAATGATTTTTAGGAATCAAAGGATTTCCAGATATTTCTTTATATTGTATTATTATATTTGATTTACTATTAATGATTATTAAAAATAAGCTATTAGTATTAAATTAGTGCAGGGCTGGAAGACAATTAAAACGTTTTGCGTGCTGCAGTTCCTATTTTGTGATTGACTGCAAAGCCTGAGAGAGTGGCTAATTAAAAATGGGCAGACCGCCTTGAGTCAGATGCTTGACAAGAAAGTCCACTGATGTTACCCTAACAACCTGGGTGTTATATGGCAAGAACAGCATGTTGGAAGATGCTGTAATATGGTCACTGACCTCAGAATGATGGAGTTGGGTGCTGTGACTGGACCCTTTTGCATTGCTATTTTCTTAAAGTTTGGAGAAATATATGAAATTCTAATATTCATTGTCACAATTTCACTATTTGTTGTTCTGTGGAAATATTGGAGTGAAAAGAGGTATTTAAATGGGTGTTAGTTGTACTGAATGAACAAAGGGCAAATGTATCTATCTGCTACCACAGTGGAGGTTGCTTGAAAGGAGGTAAATTATTTTTCATCAACCAGTTTGGATAAGTTATGACACTACTTTGTGGAGATCGGAGTTAAATCTGAACATCTGGTCCAAAGGTAGGAGCACTACCACTGCACACAACAGCCTGACGAGATGCAGTAAACTAATCCTTTACTTTACACTCCTGTGAGATTCAGAACCTCAGAAAAGCTGAATTTGCATATAATCTTTTATCAAAATCACAACTTTTACGATTATAGACTAAAATTGAATGTCACTGATGTCATTCTACAAACACAAGCATTGAACTGGTCTTTGCATTATTCAATGGAGACTCTGATCCATGCCATTTAATTCATTGAACACATATTGGAGTAAAAGAATAAAAAGGGAAACATGCTAAGCGAGCATTTACTGAACCTAGCACCAAAAAAAAATGCTTGTCTCTAAATTTTATTGGTTTCTTTACTGATGTATTTTCCGACATAAATAGCAAAGTTTGAAATCAGATTTTGGGTAGAGAAGCTATTCCAACATTCACACAATACCTGTCTTTTCACTTGCACAAAACACAATCTATATAATTACTGAGAACACTGATTATGCTGTGAGAAAATGCAGCCTTCAGTCATTGCCAACTATTGTTGAAAGGCTGAATTCAGAAACTGCTTTAATGGGTGCAGGAGCACCCTGATTATGATACAGGACAGGTTATCCAGAAGCCAAGACCAATAATCTGGAGTTGTGAGTTCAAATCCTGCCAAAATCATAGCAGACTCAGTCACTCGTTATAGATTTAGTTGATTGAATAAATTGTGAATAAAGAGCTGCTACCAATAATGGTGACCACAAAGCTGCCAGACTGTTAAAAGAAATCAAGCTGGTTCATTGCCTTCGGAAAGTATACCTGCCATTCTTACCTTCTCCTGCTTACAATAAATTATGCATGTCCTTCTGAAATGGTCCTTGCTGTTCTATCGAAAAACACTCCAAAAGACAGCTAAAATTCAAAACGATGGCTCATCATCTTAGAAGGGCATTTAGGGTTTAATGATAAATGCTGGTTTTCTCAGTGACACTCATGTCATGTGGATGGTGAATCAAAAATAAATGCATCAAATCTCTTTAGACTATGAATTGAATTTTGTAAGTAGAAACTTTGCACAAGAAACATCTGATTAAATGTTTGTACAGATGTAAGCATACCTAGGACAAAGAATTTTGCACAATAAGGCATTGCTAAATACTCAAGCATATCCAATCATGGGTACATTCCAATGAGATGTTTACTACTGCACATTGGCCTAGACACTCAGGAAGTAACATATGCATGCTGCCATATTCCATTGAAGTTTGGAGTTAAATCACACCAAATCATATAATTTGCAAAAATTGGTTATCTTGGACTCTTAAGTATTGATCAAGTGTCATTTTGTCATACAGAATTCAAGATTTGCTGGTAAAAACATTGTCAATTGTCCTGATGAAGGCAAGATGCAAAGCTTTCACAAAACATGTCTTCTTTCAGAGATACTCGAATATTAATAAGTTAATATTTCAGCAATATAGTCAGGAACACGATATTATTTGCTGTCCCAGCCACAGTGACCCGAGGCTAGTTGACCTGGAAAACCTGCAATGCAAGACTCTAGAGAGAGCTGCTTCGTAGCACAACCTTGAAAGGTTTGCTTGTATCACATTTAGTAACTGGTTGACCTAACATTTTGATGCCTGTTGCAGTATTTGAGTGCATTGTACAAGACTGTGAGTAATTGGCCTTTAATAATGTATCTCCTGAGGATGGAGCTTTAGACAGTTATAATATTTCTATTCTACTCTGAAATCAAATAATATCCACTGACAAAATAGTTTACTCATTCCAATTCATATTCAATAATGCAAATTATCTTTATTTTAATATTAAATGTTTACCTAACATGGCTAATGAACATTTCAGACACACTTCATGTCTCAAGGCTGTCAGTCAAGAAGTTGTACCTATTACATGTTTGAAGTTACATTGTGCATTATCACCCTTTAACATCCGGAGATGTTTACCAGACATCCATACTGAAGGCCCATTTTTAACCAATGAGTGGGAATCGAACCAATAATGATGCAACTACAGCTTGTAAGTGACAAGTCCCAGAAATAAATAATACCCTAAAAAAATGTCATTCTTCTCATCAGACAATTGCAAAATAGCAGCGAGCAAGACAATGAAATAAAGCTGCTTTAAGTCTGTTTTGTAGATTTCAAGTTGTCTTGAAGTCTTTTTGGTTAAATAAAATCATTACACTCTGGGTGACATTTGCTAAAGTTGCAATGTGACCTGACACATTTGCTTTCTTTCTTAAAAGAAACAGTGACAGCTGTTCTGTATGGCTTCATTCAACTTTGAAATCTTAGCTATTTTAGTGGACATCCCAGAACAGGATGATTAATGAATTCACTTGAGTAACAAGAAGATACAGCTACTGACCCATAGTTTTAGTGCAGGTATTGATGTGAAACTAATGAGAAACCTGAGGCTTGGATCTGGCTAGTTTATTCCAATTACCAAACAACTTATCACAATTAAGAATTAATAGCTTTCGATCTTTACTTTTAATGCTGACACAACACAAAGTTTCAGTGCAGTCGCTATGAAGCATGAAAGTTCCCAAATATTTCTTCCAGGATTAATTAAACTAAGAGTTGTATATATGTGATTGTATATTGGATTATAATAAAACAGATATTCTATTTTACGAAGTTGGCTTTTGCCTAAGTACTTGTTCTTAGTCAATAATGAATAATGGACTATTGTTATTTTATTATGCAAAAATCCTAAATAGTGGAATAAAAGAAATGATGTGATGCTGTATGTTTTGCATTTGCAGCTGTGGTAAATTTCCACCCCAATGTTTTAGCGAGACTGCAAACGGGAGTATTCAAATTAATTTGAATTGTAATCATCCCCTTCCTGCTTAAGTGGGAAGTATAGCTGAATTTGAAAACTACTTTTGAGATAGTGTATGAAATAGATCAGGCATTTTTAAAGGACTCCAAGCAGATCAGACATTTTGACCCCTGCTGACTGTCTGAGAAGTCAGCTGTGCAACTGTCTGTGTGGAGTTTGCATATTCTCCTCATGCCAGTGTGGGTTTCTTCTGGCTGCTCCGGTTTCCTCCCAAAGATGTGCAGGTTAGTTGGATTGGCCATGCTAAATTATCCATAGTGACCAGGGATATGTAGTTTAGGTGGATTATCATGGGAAATGCAGAATTACAGGGAAAGCATAAGGGAGGGTAAGTCTGGGTGAGATGCTCTTTGGAAAGTCAGTGTGGACGTGTTGGGCCAAATGGCTTGTTTCCACACTGTAGGGATTCGATGATTCTATGAGTGGGCATCAACAGGGATCAAATGAAATGACATGTGATGGCTGGAGGAAATGCAGCAGATGTGGTGTTTTAAGACTTTCAGAAAGCTTTTGATAAACAAGATACCATACAGCAGATACTTGGAGAAAAAGAAGACAGCAAGAGTTAGAGGGAAAAGTAGAAAAATGAATCAACCTGTTTCAAGAGAGGTAAACAATAAAAGAGTAAGACTTAGAGGTATTCTCAAAGTGGTTGGGAATGTATAGTGCCACTGGCACACATGTTCTGATCAGCATCAGAAACCCCATTTCCAATTTTGTTAAGACAAGGACAAAACACAATTAGTGGAGCTGGGCCAGGCACCTTTGCAGCTGAAGTAGTTCAGTGAGGTGCAGGAATCCAGAGATGCTACAGCAGGGGGTATTGGCATTAAAACCATGTACCCAACAATTTCTATCATTTTTCTGAATTTAAAGATCCTCGAGCTATTTCTACAGATACTGAGAGAAGCCAAGTGTGTCATACACTGAGGGGATTTAAGGTGGAGGCAGGTGATGAACTAGCCTGTCACATGAGTTAAAGACATTTGGAAATTTGGGTATGTGAATGAGTGCATAAGGCAACTTGGTGGAAGAAATGGTGGGATGGTTTGGTTAGGTCAAGAGAAGGAGAGTGGGGGAAGAAAGTTGGGGGATCTTCAGTTAATGAAAAAATAGTCTTAGGAGTCATGAAAGCAGGGTTGAGTTTTTGGTTGGGGTTGAGTGTTGGTTCCAAGACGAATTCATAGATTGCAGGTGCAGTTGAGTCTAATTGGATGTCAGTTGACCATGGGTAACAGTGGCGTGTTGGGGTCAGTAGGAATCAATTTAGTAATTATCTTGAGGAGTTGAAGCAAATTTTGACTTGTTTAACCTTTCCTCAGTAACTATTAAAACAAATTGATCAGAAACCTGAATAGTCATTAACTCCAATTCAGAGTCAGGGACTTTTCTGGAAGATCCCAGTGGCTGAGTAACTGCCCAATTGATGACTTCCACTTTCAGGGCAATTTCTGCAGAGTTAAGTGTGTTAGGACTTCTGCATGGTCCCAATCTGCAATATCTGTCTATTTTGCTACAACAACTGGAGTGGCACTAAGTTTTCTTTATTCCTGGGGTCTGTGGGTGTTTCTGATCAAGCTACCATTTATGATTGGCCATGAGAGGTTAGCAGTGAACTAGTATCTTGAACCAATTCAGACCATACATTTACAGTCATAGACTCATACAGCATAGAAACAAACTCTTTGGTCCAACTAGTACATGCTGACCGATTCTCCCAAACTATACTAGTCCCACTTGCCTGCATTTGGCCCATATCCCACTAAATCTTTTCTATTCATGTATCTGTCCAAATGTCTTTTAAATGTTGTAACTGTACCTGCATCTACCACTTCCTTTGGCAGTTCATTCCATGTGTAAACCATCCTCTGCATCTCTTTCAAGATCTTTCTCCTCTCGCCTTTAAAAATATACTCCTTAGTTTTGAACTCCCCCACTCTATGGTTATTCATCTTGTCTCTGCCTCTCATGACTTTTTAAACCTCTATAAAGTCATCCCTTAACCTTCGATGCTCCAGAGAAAAAAAACAGTCTTTTCAGCCTCTCCTTATAACTCAAAAACCCTCCAAGCTTGGCAGTAAATCTTTTCTGAACCCTCTCCAATTTAGTAACATCATTAGTTCACAAAGAATTTTAGAGACATTTACATTGATGATAGCCTATAGGCCAGATTATGTATGGGCAAACTGTTTCATTCCTTGAAGGATAACAAAAGGAATTTTAACTACAATTGTTTCAAGGTGACTATACTCATCATCATCATCATAGAATCCCTACAATGCAGAAGCAGGCCATTCAACCCATCAAGTCAAATTGACCCTCCAGAGAGGAGCATCTCACCCAGACTTATCTTCCTCCAACATTATTCCCTGTACTCCTGCACTTCCCTGACTAATCCACCACATCTAGGTGTCCTTGGGCACTATGGACAATTTAGCATGGCCAATCCACCTAATCTGTCCATCTCTGGACTGTGGAAAGAAACTGGAGCACCTGGAGACAACCTATACAGAGAATGTGGCTGTCCACACAGTCACCTGAAGGTGGAACTGAACCCTAGTGCTGTGCTGTGAGGCAGCAGTGATAACCACTGAGCCACCTGCTGCCCTCTACTCCTCCTACTCCTGCCAGATTCACTTCAAGAACTGATATTAAAATTCCAGCTGCAGTGATGATGTTTACATTTCTGGATTACTCTTGGCAATAATATTACCAATGCACCGCCTGTCAAAATTACTGGCCTTTTATGTAGTGCACTGATTACTTGGATACAAGCTAGTGGAAGTGTTTGCCAAATTTGTAGACAACATTAAAATAAAATGCATTATAATCTTTGGCGATCAAAGCAAGCACTAAAAATATATTGGAATGGATTTAAAAAGGGAACGATTGAATTCGATGATGGTAAATGCAACATTGAGCTCATACATTTTGGTAAATGAGGTGAAAAAGAATTAAAGTTTAAATGTGGAAAGTTTTGGTAATGTTGAAAAGCAGTGACCTGGAGGTACTTAAGTTCATGTTGCATTGAAATAGTGTAACCAAAGTGGATAAAGCCAAATCTCAAATGGAAACTGGGTTTTATGGAGAGTAGCACTGAATGTGTTAGTATCATAATCATAGAATCCCTAAAGTATGGAAATAGGCCATTCAGCTCAACAAGTCCACACTGACCTTCCAAAGAGTATCCTACCAAGACCCATCACCCTAACTAATGCAGCTAACCTACATGCCCCTGAGCACTATGGGCAATTTAGCACGGCCAATTCACCTAGCCTACACATCCTTGGGGTGTGGGAGGAAACCCATGGAGACACAGGGAGAACCTGCAAACTCCACATAGACAGTCACCCAAGGCTGGGATTAAACCCTGGTCTCTGGCACTGTGAGGCAGCAGTGTTAACCACTGAGCCACCGTGCAGTTTGTAACAGCGAATCTATGTTACAGCTTATTCAGCTCACACTTGGAGTACTATCTATCAAATTGGGGTTTGCACTACAGGCAGAATAATTAGGTGCTGAAATGGGTATGGCATAGATTCACTAACATTCCTCTACTTTTGAGGAAAGCTAACAGGTAAGTTTAGGCTTTTTTACTGTTGTAATAAAGGAATTTTTGTGTTTTTGAAAACATTTGTTGTCAATATCCTTACAGAGTAATGTCCTTCTTGAGAAGGATGGGACGAAGTAGATGAAAGCCATTTTTCAAGTGCTTGAGGATAGTATACCATGTGGGTTTAAAGATAAGATTTAATGGAAGAGAGTCAAGACAGAGAGCAGAGGAAACCTTTTATTGCACAGAGGCTTGTGATGTTGTGGAATACACTGCTGCAGACCATGGCCACATTTAAGAACAGGCTAAACAGATGATTGTAGGTAAGGAAAATATAGACAGGTTAGACATTTGAGATTACAGTTATTATTAATGTGGAGTAATGACGAGCAGGGCCAAACATTTCTAAGTAGCACATTTGTACAGAGCCAAACTCAGTTTCCAAGTACATAACAAGTCAATAAAATGGGCAGGAAAGGAGTGAAAATTGGGGAAATTCAATCATGGTACAGCTGATGCTATGTTTTCTAACAGTGAGGTGAATCAGCAGCATAAAAATTAAGTTATTTATAAGGGCCCAGAAATATGTAATGCTTCAGAAAATGACCATAAATATAAATATTGACCATATGGATCAAACATTGAAAAACTGAGGAGGTATTTTGGCAGTGTCATTATCTCTGAGCCAGGTTCATGTCCCACCTACTCCTGAAGAGTATAATAAAATCTCTAAATGGGTTGATTAGAAAAAAACGCAATTTTGTTATGAAATCACATCTGGCTAATGCCTTTTAGACTAAGAAATCTGCCATCCTTTCTTGATCTTGCCTATAGGTAACTCCAGATTTACAATAATATGACTAAGCCTTCACTGCTCTCTGAAACAGACTAAACAGCAATTCAGTTCATGGGTGCTTAGTGTTGGGTAATAAATTCTGAGCTTTTCAGGAAATGCTCACATCCCAAAAGGAATTAAAAAAAATTCTGTTCATTCCTGTCATCTCATTTTATTTTTATGTCATGCTAAAACACCCCTTCACAAATATTCTATCGCTCTTAACCACTGTTACTGACACTGCATGTGTCTCTCACCAATTGCCTTCTTTTATCATTATTTCACCTTCTGAACTTTTCTGCTCTTAAAACACTTTTAAGCTGCAGGGAATCTGAGGTAAAAGCATTCTCTTTTACACTAATAGGTTTGTCCCATTTAGAGAAATCGGATTGAACCTTAACTTCCAAGAATGGGTAGGTTGAGATCACATCAGTGGTTAATGCACAGAAAAAGGGGTAGGAACTGAAGCCATCTTGAACCAATCTACTTCAGGTTACAACTGAAGTAATACAAGGGATGAGTGACCAAATCCCTCACAAGAAGCAAACTAGTAATTTCAATTTAAACTGGAGTTACTTTTATTTCAATAGACACATTTGTAAACCTCTGCATTCAGACTTTTCATGCCTCAGGAAACTCCCCACCCTAAAAAGAGGAAAGGTGGGCTGGATCCATGAGCAAAATGTTTTTTTTTCCAGCATTGTTTGTGATCCAGGAGGACAATTGCTTCCGACAGTAAATTGCAGCACCCTAACCTCCCAGCTCTCCAGCAGCTGCTCCTTTAACCTGTCAATCAGGCAGCCAACCTTACAGTTTAAAATAATCTATTCTGCAGGACAATGAGGAAATCTATCTTGGCTTCCTAAACCTTACAAAAGCACTCTTTCTATTGTAATTCTACATTTGTCTAACACAAAATTGACAAACACAAACTCGGTTTATTTGTAGGTATATTGCAGAATTGCCAAGCAGACAGTAAAAGTTCATCAACTTTTTTTTTACAGGAAAGCACAGCTGCAAATCCCTTACGCTATATGCTGAAAGTTAGAATGTGTAATAGCTGTTGCTCGCATTCTCTACATTCTGGTTATTTGCTCATTAGCATACTCACTCTTAAAGTGGTAAAACAACAATTCATGCTGGACCTCCGACTTATCAGCATCTTGGAAACAAAAACAGAAATTGCTGAGGGAGCTCATCAAATCTGACAGTGGCTGTAGACAGAAACCAGAGTTAATCCTTTGCATCCAGTATCCGTTCTTCAAATGCTGCCAGGCCTGCTGAATTTCTCCAGCAGTTTCTGTTTTTGTTTCAGATCTTTAGCATCTACAGTTCTTAGTTTTATTTTAGCACAATGGAAAGTCCTGTGTGCTGCGCAGTTGTGGAACCACAAGTATGTCCATATGAATGCAACGATGGCAATTTCAGTTGGTTTGACCACTGCAGTCAGCTCCATTTTCACCTTGAAGATACCATTCATCCTGTTGTGCAGCACTGTCACCGTGCTGAATGGAATAGATTTTGAATAGATCTAGCAACTCAAGCATGGGCATCAATATGGGCCATCTGACTCCAGAGTCGTGGAAATATAGTTGCTTCTTACCTGCTCACTGATTGGCCTAACACATTACTCTGTTCAAGGGTAACCATTGCTGGCCTTACCAATACAGTCACATGGAAAAAATGAGGACTGCATATGCGGGAGATCAGAGTCGAAAGATGTGGTATTGGAAAACCACAGCAGGTCAGGCAGCATCCAAGGAGCAGGAGAGTTACGTCCCATGGAAGAAAAAAAAATGCTGGAACTATGTGAAATAGCCTGAATTCTGAGGAGAATTCTTTGCATTTTTACTTCATCTTCAAACAAGTTTAACTACAAAATAAAAGCAGCAGGACTGATAATTGAGTGGTAAACATTGATATTTCAATCTATTTGTGGTCTCCAGTAGAGCAGGAAGATGTCTACACACAACTGGGAATATAGTTACCTTAATGGTCACTGACAAGAACGCCTTAATATTTAAGGTTGGCTGGAAATATTCATCAAATAGACAGTAGCCGCTCCCTGAACACCACAGCTTGCAGCAACACTCCTCTTCCAAGGTGATCAGTATCAGCATTTGGTTATCTATTCTGGAATATAGGAACAAAGGAATTGAGAGCAGGAGTCGGCAATTCAGCTCTTTGAGCCTGCTCCACCATTTAACATGATCATGGCTGATATTATCCTGCCTCAATTCTGCTTTTCTGCCTGCTCCTTCTAGCCCTTTAGCCTGCTTTTCATCAGAAACGTAGCCATTTCTTTTTTGAATCTGTTGATTGATTCTGCCTGCACTGCACTCTGGGACAGTGAATTTCACAGATTCACAACCCTTTGAGAGAAGTAGTTTCTCCTCATCTTAGTTTTGAACCTACCTCCTCTCACTCTCTATCTATGACCTCTTTATCGAGACTGTCCCACAAGGGAACATCTTTTCAATGTCCACCTATCAAGCCTCTTCAGCATTTTATATATCTCAATCATATCCCTCTTATTATATAGCACTCCAGTGAGTACAAGGCGAAACCATTCAATTGTTCCTCATATGACAGCTTTTTAATTCCTGGAATCAATCTGGTGAGCCTTTTCTGAACTTCTGCCAGTGTCAACACATCCTTCCACAAGTAAGGAGACCAAAACTGAACACAATATTCCAAAAATCATCTCACCAAAACTTAATCATATAATTGTAACAACAGTTCTTTATTTTTATAATCCAGTTTTTTTCAATAAATGTGAAGATTCGATTTGCCTTTCTTATTTCATGCTGTACCTGCATACCCATCTTCTGTATTCATGTACAAGGATACCCAGATCCCTCTGCACTGATGCACTTTGAATCTGCTTTCCATTTAAATAATAATTTGCCCTTTATTTTTCAGGGCAAAATTCTTGCACATATCCACAATAAACTCTATCTGCCAGTGTCTGGGCAATTCTCCTAAACTACTAATATCCACCTGTATACTTTTTGTCCCTTCACCACAGCCTGCTTTCCCACTTACTTTAGTATCATCCATGAATTTTGCTATGTTCCACCCTGTCCCTGCTTGCAAATCATTTATATTGATTGTAAATAACTGAAGACAGAGAACTGAACCCTGTCACACCTGACTAGTTTAAGTTTGCCATCCAAGAGAAGGACTCAGTTATTCTCACCCTCTGCTTGCTGTCAGTCCGCCAATCCTCAGTCTAAGCCAATACCTACCTCTAAACCCCTTGGATCTAAACTTTTGGATTAGTTTTTTTATGTAGCAGCTTGTCAAATGCCTTCTGGAGGTCCAGATATACCACATCCATTGGGTCCCCATTATCCATCATGCTGATTACATTCTCAAAGAACTACAGCAAGTTTGTCAACCAACCTTCATGAAACCATTCTGACACTGGTGAATTGAGATGTTTTTCTAAGTATTCAATTATCTCCTTCTTTAGGATTGACTCCAGCAAATTCTCAGCTACAGAGTTTAATCTAACTGGTCTATAGTTTTCCACTTTTCACTGATGTTTATTTTTGAATAAGGGTGTCACATTATCATGTTTCCAATGCACCGCTATCTTTCCAGAACCCTGGGAATTTTGACATATCATAACTAACGCATTCACTATCTCTGCTGCCACCTCCTTTAGCACCCTTGAATGCAGGCCATCAGGCCCTGGGGACTTTTCTGCCTTTAATATCTTAGTTCTTTTAATTTCTTAGTACTTTCTCCCTTGTTATAGTAATTTCATCAAGTTTCACAGTAGCAACTGCCAGTTTTGGGAAGATATTATTATTTTCCACTGTGAAAAATCTAATGTAAGGAGGAAAAGCAGATTGATTGAAGATGCCAGCTCTGATTTGAGTTAGAACACATGAAAAGATGTATAACTTTTGTTCTCATTCAAGTTGGAGGTTCTGCTGTCTTGAAGACTTGGAGCAAATCTTTTAGCATTCTGAGTGATATGGGCTGAGGCGGGATTTGTGGCAAAATCAGATGAGAAGTCTACAAAGGTCTATCTCAAACTTAGGATCCCCTTGCACCATCTTCTATGCTCTCGCTGAGTGTCAACGTAGATTTCTTGCTATGCAGTGGCAAATTGTCAATTACAGGGGATTACAGCTTGTTAAAAACCTTGTTAATGGTCAAATCATTAATATTCAAATTCTACCTTACCAAATGCACTGAACGAACCAGATGTTGAGAATCTCGACAGCATTGGTACCTGTTGACTTCAATCCCTCCACTTGCTCAGAACCCAACTGCATCTCAGACCATGATGGATAAGCACAAGACGTATGTATCCCTCATGAATTGGGCCCTGCAAGGCAGTCAGGATCTAACTGACACCACATTCCAGGAGATACTAGGAGTATGCCAAAGACCACTATCACTTGTTATGTGAACTGTAGCCTGTATTCATTTCCTTTCGGTTCCCTTTGTCAGCTGTCAATAAAAGTTCACATTTGGGCTTGCCTGAATGTAATGGTCCTCTAAGGGACAATGACAAATTGAGAGCGACCATTGGCATTGGGGAAAGAGTATCAAGAACGCAGATGGCAAGTTTAACAGGATGTATCTGAGGACAGGTAAAATGAGTGTCTTGGGGATTAGATCATAATAAGGGTGAGAGAACGGGCCCCTATGTACAAGGGAGCATCAACCACACCAGCTATAAATCATGGGCATTATAGCTTCATGGCTGCTGTGCCATTACAATGCCAGCGAGGGGCAATGCTAAATTGTCAATGCTTGTCTGGGTGCACAGCTGGCAGATATGAGGTGAGTGGCAAGTCGTTCCAGGAACTGTGGGAAGCACGTCAGAAATAGAATTGGATGAGAGTAAGAGGGACACTGCAGGGATAGGATGGGTAGTTCATTAGGTGGAGTGGTAAGACACAGTGAGAAACCTTGCTAGGTTAGCCACCAAAAACCCTTCAGAAAATTTGGTGCAAGTTACACTTAGCCCAAGAAAACACAAGATTCAGCTGTTGACTTTTGGATTGTTAATAGAAAGGGACCTGGAAGCAGTGGCACCTTCAAACATTTTCCCCTTGGGTGGGAAGTAGGGTGCATGGAACCATTTAGATTACCTTATTGTTACATTAATATTCAATGACAAGCTATGAAATAGTTACAATTTGTCCAAGGAACATGTCAGGGTTTATTTCTTCCTTATTGTTTGAGTCAATGAGCCGCAACATACATTTCGCCAAAGAACTGTGATAGCATCTGTTTCTTATTGGCTAAAATAGATCCAATTACTAGCAGTCACTCACTTTATTTTCCAGTATACTCCACCAACGACAGGAAGTTGTCTTTCATCATATGAAGCACATTTCGAATTTTGATTTATTTTTCCTTTAGAACCTTGGAAAATAATATTGCCAACAATTATGTTGTATTTTAATGCTTACATGCATCCCAAGCAATTCAGCACCTCTTCGAAAATAGTGGACAGAGGATTATGATACTAATGGAATAAAGCTTAAGTGTGCAAGGATAATTTTTGGTCATTTCTACTCTGTTTGGTAATTTTGCTTACCTTTCTTGAGCACACTAACATTTATTATGCAGCTGAGATAAGTGCAAGACGTTTTTGTCTCCTTTCTAGCTCATTTGCTTTTGATAATGTGAACGATACCATAAACAAATCATAGCAGAAAAGGTCAATGTAGAGATAATCTCCGTAAAATATATGAATTTGTCAATTTTTTAATGAAAATATATGTTTAAAATTGTGTTTTATGTGTGCTGAAAGGTTTGCATGTTTGCTTAAATATTCCAGGATATCAATTGCCCCTACCTCTGCACTTCCACATTTGTCTGCATTTTATTTTAACTTGTGTACAAACCATTCTTAATCAGTTATCCAAAGGAAAACATTTGTAAGCACCTTTTATTTGATGGGAAGAGAAAAATAGGTTCTATTTGCTGATCAAGATCTATTGGGCCAAAATTAATTTTTCAGAAGTAATTATAAACATAACTATCACCTTGTATTTTCACAGGCATCTTCAATGAGCCATCAATCAATAAACTAACTCTGCTCCCCAGCAGAAGAAAGGGGGAGACAAAGAGAAGTCAACTACTCGGCCATTTTATTCTGAATTCAAGAGAGCCCCATTTGAGTTCAGGATGTCACTGTTTTAACAAGTATTTCTATTTTTAAAAATATTGAAAATGGAAAGCAGTTAATGAATGTGCAACAACAAACATGATGAGGTCACTTAGTAGCAAGGAATTTGAGTATTACTGAAAAGAGATATGCTGCCAAAGATTTTGGTCTTACATTCATCAAGACAATTGCAGAGATGAAATATTTTGGCACTCTTGTATTTGTCCTGATGATTGCAAGATGAAAAGTTTGAGCACCTTGTCTGTTCAACAATAACACTCAATATCGGGAGGCTGCTTGTTGTTATGAGCAATACAACTGTTCACTTGGCTCAGGGTAGCATTCAAATTCAAAGGCTGAGGGTTAGAATCCTCAGTGAGTTTCAGTGCTGGTATGATGCCAGATATGTAGGTTATATGTACCAATGACTAGAAGGCCACATCAAACCATATGTCAATTGTCCGAAAATAATATGTGCTTGCAGTCCTCAGAATTGAATGTTCACCATTCATTGTAATTCTGCTGTTGGACAACACTTATTAAGTAATCCAAACTGTCCTTAGAAATACACTGGAAATCAAGTAAAGACTTGTCAATCAGCCTCCCATTGTGATGCATTTGCATATGCTAGAAGTTGCAAATATTAACACATAGCACTGTGTTTTATCTAGATAAAAAGGAATATGTACATGCAATACACCTTTCTCATTTGTGACAAATGGCATCAGGAAGACTGCCAATCTCTATTTCATGCTCATGGATAGATCCTGACCAATCAGATGCACTTAACTGGTTTGATGAGCAAGACTGATATTAACTGTTTCTGCTGCCACTTCCTGCCAATGATGGTCTAACTAATCAGTTGAATTTTCACATGTTGTATAAATAATAGCCTGCAATAACCTGCTCAGTGATGCCAAGTTGGGTTCCACCAGGGCCACTTAGTTCCTGGCCTCATAGCAGCCTTGGTTCAAACATGAACAATAGAGCTGAATTCCAGAGGTGAGGTAAGAGTGACAACTCTTGACATCAAGGCTGTAGTCAAATGATTGTCGCATCAAGGAGCCTTAGCAAAACTGTAATCAATGGGTATCAGAGGGCAAATGCTATGGAGTCATACCTGGCACATAGGAAGATGGTTGTAGTTGTTGGACGTCAGTCATCTCAGTTCCAGGACATCTCTGCAAGAGTTCTTCATGATAGTGTCCTAGGCCCAACCATCTTCAGCTTCTTCATCAATGACCTTTCCTCCATCATAAGGTCAAAAGTGGGGATGTGCACCAATGATTGCGCATTGTTCAAAACCATTCACAACTTCGCAGATACTGAAACAGTCCATGCTCAAATGTAACAAGATCTGGATAATATCCAACTTGGGCTGACAAGTGGGAAGTAACTTCCATGCCACACTAATTCCAGGCTATGACCATCACCGATAAGAGAAAATATAACCTCTATCCCTTGACATTCAATGGTGTTAACAGCATTGTCGACATCCTGGGAGTTACCATTGATCAGAAACTCAACAGGACTCATCACATAAATAAAATGGTTACGACCAGTAGGATAGACACTAGGAATATCGAGGTGAGTAACTCAACCCCTGACTCCACAAAGCCTGTCTATCATCTATAATGCACAAGTCAGGAATGTGATGGAAGTCTCCCGACTTGTATGAATGGGTACACTCCAACAATACTCAAGAAGCTTGACACTGTTCAAGGCAAAGCAGCCCACTTCACAGGCACAACATTCACAAGCATCCACTCCCTCCACCACTGACACAGCAGTGTATACCATCTGCAAGAGCGGTACCAATATCCTGGGGGGGATATTCGCTAAGGCTATTGGGATGGGTTTAAACTAATCCAGCCGGGGGATTGGAACCAAAATTGTAGTTTGAGTACAGAAAAGGTTGAGAGTAGGGAGGTCCAAAACCAAGTTTCAGGGACACAAGATGGCACCGGCAAGCAAGAGGTTGGTTTGAAGTGTGTCTACTTCAATACCAGGAGCATCCGGAATAAGGTGGGTGAACTTGCAGCATGGGTTTGTACCTGGGACTTCGATGTCATGGCCATTTCAGAGACATGGTTAGAGCAGGGACAGGAATGGTTGTTGCAGGTTCCAGGATTTAGATGTTTAGTCAGAACAGAGAAGATGGTAAAAGAGGGGGAGGTGTGGCATTGTTGATCAAGGACAGTATTACAATTGCAGAAAGGATATTTGGGGACTCGTCAACTGAGGTAGTATGGGCTGAGGTTAGAAACAGGAAAGGAGAGGTCACCCTGCTGGGAGTTTTTGATAGGCCTCCGAATAGATCTAGAGGTGAAGAGGAAAGGATAGCAAAGATGATTCTCGATAGGAATGAGAGAGACAGGGTAGTTGTCGTGGGGGGAACGTCAACTTTCCAAATATTGACTGGGAACACTATAGTACGAGTACTATAGATGGGTCAGTTTTTGTCCAGTGTGTGCAGGAGGACTTCCTGACACAGTATGTAGACAGACCAACAAGGGGCAAGGCCACATTAGATTTGGTACTGGGTAATGAGGCCGGCCAGGTGTTAGACTTGGAGGTAGGTGAGCACTTTGGTGATAGCGATCACAATTCTGTTATGTTTACTTTAGTGACAGAAAGGGATAGGTGTATACCACTGGGCAAGACTTACAGCTGGGGGAAAGGCAATTACGACACGATTCAGCAAGATTTAGGAAGCATAGATTGGGGAAGGAAACTGCAGGGGATGGGCACATTAGAAATGTGGAGCTTATTCAAGGAAAAGCTCCTGTGTATCCTAGATAAGTATGTACCTGTCAGGCAGGGAGGAAGCTGTAGAGCGCGAGAGCCGTAGTTTATGAGGGAAGTGGAATCTCTGGTCAAGAGAAAGAAGAAGGCTTATGATAGGATGAGATGTGAAGGCTCAGTTAGGGCGCTTGAGAGTTACAAGGTAGCCAGGAAAGACCTAAAGAGAGAGCTCAGAAGAGCCAGGAGGAGACATGAGAAGTTGTTGGTGGATAGGATCAGGGTAAACACTAAGGCTTTCTATAGGTATGTAAGGAATAAAAGAATGACGAGAGTAAGATTAGGGCCAATCAAGGATAGTAGTGGGAAGTAGTGTGTGGAGTTAGGGGAAGCACTAAATGAATATTTTTGGACAGTATTCACTCTAGAAAATGACAATGATGTCGAGGAGATTACTGAGATACAGGCTACTCGACCAGGTATGATTGAGGTTCACAAGGAAGAGGTATTAGAAATCTTGCAGAGTGTGAAAATAGCTAAGTCCCCTGGGCCAGATGGGATTTATCCTAGGATTCTCTGGGAAACCAGGGAGGAGATTACCAAGCCTTTGGCATTGATCTTTGAATCGCCATTGTCTACAGGAATAGTGCCAGAAGACTGGAGGATAGCAAATGTGGTTCCCCTGTTCAAGAAGGGGAGTAGAGACAATCCTGGTAATTGTAGACTAGTGAGCCTTACTTCAGTTGTTGGTAAAGTGTTAGAAAAGGTTATAAGAGATAGGATTTATAATCATCTAGAAAAGAACAATTTGATTGGGGATAGTCAGCAGGGTTTTGTGAAGGGTAGGTCATGCCTCACAAACCTTATTGAGTTCTTTGAGAAGGTGACCAAACAGGTAGATGAGAGTAAATCGGTTGATGTGGTGTATATGGATTTCAGCAAGGTGTTTGATAAAGTTCCCCACAGTAGGATATTGTACAAAATGTAGAGGAATGAGATTGTGGGAGATATAACAGTTTGGATCAGTAATTGGTTTGCTGAAGAAGGTGGTGGTTGATGGGAAGTGTTCATCCTGAAGTCCAGTTACCAGGGGTGTACCACAAGGGTCAGTGTTGGGTCCACTGTTCGTCATTTTTATAAATGACCTGGATGAGGGCGTAGAAGCTTGGGTTAGTAAATTTGCAGATGACACGAAGGTCGGTGGAATTGTGGATAGTGACGAAGGATGTTGTAGGTTACAGAGAAACATAGGTAAGCTGCAGAGGTGGGTTGCGATGTGGCAAATGGAGTTTAATGCAGACAAGTGTGAGGTGATTCACTTTGGTTGGAGTAACCGGAATGCAAAGTACTGGGCTAATAGTAAGATTCTTGGTAGTGTAGATGAGCAGAGAGATCTCGGTGTCCAGGGACACAGATCCTTGAAAGTTGCCACCCAGGTTGACAGGGTTGTTAAGAAGGCATACAGTGTTTTAGCTTTTATTAATAGAGGGATTGAGTTCCGGAACCATGAGGTGATGCTATAGCCGTACAAAACTCTGGTGCGGCTGCACTTGGAGTATTGTGTACAGTTCTGGTCACCGCATTGTAAGAAGGATGTGGAAGCTTTGGAAAGGGTGCAGAGGAGATTTACTAGGATGTTGCCTGGTATGGAGGGAAGGTCCTTTGAGGAAAGGCTGAGGAACTTGATACTGTTTTCGTTAGTGAGAAGAAGGTTGAGAGGTGAATTAATAGAGACATATAAGATAATCAGAGTGTTAGATAGGGAGAGCCTTTTTCCAAGAATGGTGATGGCGAGCACGAGGGGGCATAGCTTTAAATTGAGGGGTGATAGATATAGGACAGATGTCAGAGATAGTTTTTTTACTCAGAGAGTAGTAAGGGTATGGAATGCTTTGCCTGCAACGGTAGTAGATACACCAACTTTAAGTATATTTAAGTCATCATTGGACAAACATATGGACGTACATGGAATAGTGTAGGTTAGATGGGCTTCAGATTGGTTTGACAGGTCAGCGCAACATCGAGGGCCAAAGGGCCTGTACTGTGCTGTAATGTTCTATGTTCTATATTTTATGTTCTAAGTTGTATTGCAGAATTCACTCAAAATCCTTAGCCAGCACCTTCCAAATACTGTCATTGAGAAGGACAAGGGTAGCAGATAAATGGGAACACCAACACCTCCAAATTCCCCTCCAAACCCACAGACAAATCTCTTGGAAATACATTGCTGTTCCTTCGTTGTCGCTGGTTCAAAATCATGGAATTCCCTCCCTAAGGGCATTATGGGTAAGCCCACAGCAAGTGGACTGCAGCAGTTCAAGAAGGCAGCTCACCACCATCTATTCAAGGGCAAGTAGGGACGGACAATAAATGATGCCTACATCTCACAAATGAATATAAAAAATAAAATGGCATTCCCCTATCCTGTGGCCTCATTGTAAGGAATGTAAAGCTGAGAGATGTCAATTTTTGTTTCTTTTCAGAAATGTTCAAGTTCTAAACCAGAGAATTGACCAAATGAATATTGACCAGAAGGAGGAGGCCTTTGGTCAACTTTGAAGTAAAGTAATGCCAAGGCTGCCAGAGGAGTGCTTCAGATTAACATCTAACCCTAAAGTAGTATCTTTGACAGTGCAGCTCTCCCTTCGTACTGCAGTGAAAGATGTATCAAATCATGAGAAGCATGGATAGAGTGGATTGTCAGAGCTTCTTTCCCAAGGTGGAAATGTTAAATATTAGGGAGGCATAAGTTTAAGGTGAGAGGAGAAAAATTCAAAATTTATGGATGACAAGGTTGCTCAGTGATTAGCACTGCTGCCTCACAGCACCAGGGATCCAGGTTTGATTCCACCCTTTGGCGACTATCTGTGTGGAGTTTGCACATTCTCCCCTTGTCTGTGTGGGTTTCCTCCCACAATCCAAGAATGTGCAGTTCAGGTGAATTGGCCATGCTAAATTGCCCATAGTGCTCAAGGATGTGTAGGGTAGATGCATTAGTCAGGGGTAAAGCTAGAGTGATAGGGTGGGGGAATGACTCTGGGTGGGTTACTCTTCGAAGGGTTGGTGTGGACTCATTGAGCCAAATGGCCTGTTTCCACACTGTACGGATTCTATGATTCAGATATGCGACATAAGTTTTTTTACACAGAGGGTGATAGGTGCCTGGAACACACTGCCAGGGGAGGTGGTAGAAGCAGACACGATAGCAACTTTTAAAAGGCATTTAGATAGACACATGAACAGGCAGAGAAAAGAGGAATATGGACTACGTGCAGGGAGATAGAATTAGTTTAGAATGGCACCATGGTCAGCACAGACATAGTGACTGAAGGGCCTATTCCTGTGTAGTGCTCTTCTATATTTTATGTCAATCCAGGCTGATACTTTGGTTCATTAATGAGGAAGTACTGCAGTATTAGAGGTGTCATCTTCAAGATGAGAGGTTAATCAGAAATTCTTTGTGCTCTCTCACATGGAGGTGAAAACTACAGGGCACTCTCTGAAGAAGCGAACTCCCTAGAGCGCGGTCCAATATTATTACTTTAACCGACACCACACATTGGTTTGTCATTAGGTCATTGCAGCTTATGAAATCTTGCTCTGTGTAAATCACCCCTCATTAACACCTGTGACTGGTTTTCAAAAGTGCATTATTAGCTGGAAAGTGGTATTGTAAATCATTCTAAAAAAGTGCAAGTTTATTCCATCTTTATAACTGTTTGAAAGTAGTTAACTTTTCTATTGTTTATCAGTAATTTTAAAGGTGAATTAAAAGTATAGAAAATGGACATTACAAGGTATAGAACTTCATCATCAGCATTTGTCTTATATTCCACTGCCCCTCAGGGACCAAACAGTGTTCAATATTCAAGTTTTCATTGGAAGTGCTTCATAATTTTGTTAGAACAGGATTTTTGTTCAGTTCAGTTATATGGAAGTGATTATGCTGTAAATTATTTCAAATTAAATTGTGCCTTCAGTTTGAAAAGTGCTTTATTATTGGTCAGTGAGTGTTCAGAAAATGTAGTTTTCAAATAATTAATATAAAGCGTTGTGTTTATTTTGTGAGGCTAAACACATTAGCATCAGCTCCAAGTATCACTTCTAATGTCCAGAAAATCAATTAGTGTTATATATAAGTGTCATAGTGCACACGCAGTCAAATGACCTTTTCCACCATCTGAGCACTAAAGATCAGAGAAGTTCCAAGTTCAATTGCCAATCAATACTGTGCTATGTCATCTCAACTGTGCAGAATAATAGAAATGCAAATAATAGACTTTAATCCTTTTGAATAATGATGGAAAACTGGGCGACATCCAAATGCACAAAATTTAGACAACAGGAAGAGGATCAACTGTTGTTTTCTTTGCCCTCAACCGATGAGTGAAGAAGCTTCCAATACCTGTTTACAAAGGTAGACATCTAGATGAGGTATGACAATGGTCTCCTATCTATGGGAATATACATCATTGAGAGAACAAAAGCGGGAGCATTGGCCACAGCGAAGCATTATAGACATTCTCAGACTTTTAAGAGGGTGTTTTTAATTTTGTCACCTGGTAGGGAATCAGAAGCAATCAATTCATCAGTGGGAGGACCTAGTGACATCAATGGGTTTAGAATTCAGCATGTTTTACAATAAGGAGAACCAATAATCACATTACCAAATAGATGCCAAAGTTGCGAGCTGTTGCTCCTGAGAAAACTGAGAGTAGGTTGTACAGGTAAACAAAACAGGGGGTATATCACCAGTGCTAAACCAATGCTATCAGTGGAGATTTTAATTTTCTGATATATACCATTAGCATGAGGAGCAATGGATACAACAGGCTCATAGTCACTACTGGGCCATGAAGCTGTGCTCTCATTAGAGAGAGATGAGCAGTGGTTGGTTTATCCTGAGGGTGACCACACCTCAGAAAAGAGGAGAGGTTGAGAAGGAGAGTCCTTTCTGGTGAACTCAGCAAGTGTAGGATTTGAACCTATACAATTAGCATCACTTACCAGCTGTCCTGCCAACTGAACCAACTAACACTCTAGTTACTTTACAAGCTCAAGAAACAAAGCGATTCTCACCTTCCATTCCTACCTCAGATAAACATATTGTGAATTCCATCTCATAGAAAGGGAGGGAATTTTTTTGAGTCTACCTCTTAAAGTCTTGCATTTGATGTGACAGTTGGCCTTCATGGCTTTTTGAAAAAAAATCATAAATTAATATTTGTGGCAACCAATAAAGAAATTCAAATGAAAGTGTGAATACACTGCCTTAATCTTCGGGGATGAATTGCAAAGAAAAGAACATCAATAGTTCAATGAACTAATTGTGTACAAAATATGCTTTATTTTTTAGAGTCAGAAATACTAATATAAGTGTATATCAATTGTCCTTAAACTCCTTTCTATCCTTTAAAGGTTTATGGTATTTAAACAGCTGTACTGTACACCAGAAACTGTAATATCTGAACAGTCACATTTTTAAGTACCATTATAAAGTTATATATCATTAATCTCCTTAAAGCAGAAAAATTGTAAGAGACTGCTGTTAAAATATTTATGTTAGGTAGTATATTGTGTAAATTATTGGTTCTTGAAACATTTTGAAGTATATTGTTTCTACAGACAATTTATAGCCAAGGTCATTAGGTCTATAGGATTGGTTCTTAGTAATACTATGTAACATGTTGCTGAATTGAATCCATGTTGAGTCATGTTTCTTTTGAGATTTACATGCACTTGTGCATAAAGAAGATTCAGATAATTCAAGGTTCAATCTGGAAAAGTTTAGGAACAGAAGACATAAGAGTAGATTGTCATTCAGTGGTATTGTCAGTGGATATGTAATCTAGGGCTAAGGGCTATTGCTCTAGATCAATTGTTCAATTCTTTCCATAGGAAATCATGATGTTTTCATTTACTAAAATAAGGTTTTGGACCAAAAAAAACTGGCTTAATGGCCATGTAACCCTCTATCAAGTGCCGTAAGACCCAATGAGTTTACTAATATCCTTTAGGGAAAGAAGTCTACTAATCTTATATCAGCTGGCCTATATGTAACTCCAGACCCACAGAAATGAGAGGTGACTTTTAACTGCCCTCTGGGCAATTCAGGATGGGCAATAAATTTTGGTCTAACCAGTGATGTTAACATCCCATGTATACATACAAAAGAAAATCCCCAAAACCAATCAGTTTTTCAAGCCTGTTCTGCCAAACAAAACCTCTTCCCTCTTTCCTGTCTACCACCCAAAGCCCTTGAATCCCTTTTCTATCAATAATCCATCTAACTCTCTCTTGAATCAGTTTAATCACACAGCCTCTGCTACTTTCTGGCAAAGAGAATTCTCATGACTAATATCCCTCTGAGAGAGAGAAAAAAAACACTTCACAGTATTCTTAAAAGGAAGACCTCTTATTCCTTTATGATGTGTCTACCAGTTCTAGGGTCACTGATAGGAGGACCATCATCATAGTATCCTCCCTATCAAGTCCCCCCAGGATCTTATAGGTTTCAATGAGAATATTAATTATTACTACCTGAATGATCCACGATCAGGAAGTAACCTCAAAGGTTGGCAAGTATAAAATTCTAGACAAGGACAAATAGGAAGAATAGCTGTCAGTGGTGGACAAGGTTGGACAATTGAAAAGGTGGGAGAGGAAAGAGAATGCTAAATTGGGAGATTTTCATTGTAAGACGCATAGAATTTCTAAGCAGCACATATAAATAGACCAGAAATGTGCTCATGCATTTAGGAACCCATTTTCCATTGTTAGCTGGCCCAAAGCATCTAAATAAATAGGGTATGCTGAGCTTAATTTCTCACCAGAGGCTTTCAGCAGTATTTTTGAACAGGTTTATATAACAAGCAGAGCCAGTTTATCATTTTTACTAAAGATATCAAAAGTACTTTGAAGACTTTGCCTGGCCTATTTACTTCTGCTCATTGATCACTATTCAATGAAAATTTGTCTTTTTGACCTAACACTGACCAAGTCCAATGCATTATTTTTGCAAACCCATGAACAACCTTAACTTGATGTGCAAATGAATGTTTCTCAGCGTTATTAAGTATTTATTTGCCAGTAACAATCACTCAACTTTCATTGTGCAAAAGATTTTCATCTTTTCTTCAACCTTTGCAAATTTGAAAAACACTCATTGCCAGTTAGAGTTTTGACCCTTTGCTGAATATTGGGCAAAAATCATGTTTGTGGTATAGATACTATTAGGGGAAGAACACTGTGATTATTTTTTCGGTTTAATACAACAAATCTCAAAGAAAGCAAAATGGATCAATTATCATTGTTCTCACACATTGGCGAATGAAACTAATGTATCAACTTGCTTCCTAACAGAGCGCCAAAGTTTACAGTTTGTTGATACCAGATCAAAATGATTTGTTTCAGCTCTTTGCTCACATACTCATGGTCATGGGTTCAAATCTCAGCAGGCATTAGTTGTGTTGCCAGTAGTCTGATCTGTTTGTTGGATCCCAGGCTTGGTTGAATCTATGTCTGTGTTAAACTGCTGTAGTTCAGTTGTGATTGCTGTAAGTAGTTCTTGACAGTGGGTCGTTGTAAGTAAGTTGCAAAGAGCCATTACATTGAATTTGGTTTGTCATGCTCAGTACAGACATGTTGCATTATGAACTTTCAATCAATAACTTTAAAAGTTTAACACACAAGCAAGCTTTTAGATAGCTGAAGCAAATTGTGTGACTTTTGTTATTTGGATTAGACTGATTCAAGTGTCTGGTCAATGTCTAATTAAATATGAGCATAGATGAGTGCACCTCAGAGTTATCCACATCTCACTGTTTAATACTGGGCCAATTGCAAAAGGCCATGGAATTTCCAGGGTGTCTGCCTTCATGGTTTCACTTTTGACCAAAGGGAAGATCAAAACTGAATTCCTGGCAAAAGTGAAGTGTATGGCCACTATCAACCTCCCAGTATATCCTAATGGCCTCTCCCATCCAAAATAGATAGTGAGTCACAAAACTGTTCACTCACATTGCAGAATGTGGAATTAACATGATTACCAGAGCACATTTGGAAAAGACTCTGAGTTGAATCTTTTTTGGCTAAATGTGAATTGCACTGAGTTTTTTGAAGGGATTTTTGTTGCAAAGTCTAGTAGTTTTCAAGCATTACCTTATCAAACTCACTTCATTCATTATCTACCATGCTCCTAAGGTATCTCTCATGGCCAATCTTACCATGCAGCTGTTCTTGGAACAACTCTCCGCACCCTAGAAATCCACCAAAACTGCAGTATCCATTGTGTCCCTGAAAGGTGGTGCATGACTAAGAGATGCACAGACTAGCCGTCGCTTCTTGGAAGGAGCCAGTTGTATAGAAGTTAAACATCACAGTGACCTTCAGAGCTAAGGCAGAGGATGACCTCTCACTCCTGCTGTCCTGAGATCCAACTGCAACATGTGGTACAGCTCTGTCACTGTGTCTTCAGGATATGTGTGTCTCCTCTCAGTGCTGCACCTCACTCATGGCCAGGAAGTGGAATCTAGGCCAGAGGACTTTGGGCCTCCTGCACATGCCCTACATCCTGAAAGCTCGTTTGGCTGCAGTGACCTCTCCCTAAGCTGGGTGCTCCTTGTCCTCCATGGGAGGGCCAAGCTGCTCATCTTGCATCCATCTTCATGTTGAGGGAGGCAGCAGCAGGACCCAGGACTCCCAATGGAAAGGATCTGAACTGGGACAGAGGGAGTGACAAACGTTCTTAAATCTCAGAACAGCCATTTGTGGTGAACCTTACAGATTAGGGCTAAGCATATTTCACTGTCCAATGAGTCTAGCCGGAGGAGGATAACAGAGGAGGTATATCTCTGCATTGGTCACTCACATTCCACTCCAATAGATGCATTAACCTGCAGAAGGGACTGAATAACAAACACACATCAGCAACATGACATTAACCTCCCAAACTCTACAGCCACATCAAACACCGAGCCTGACTGTGCTCACACAACCATCACACTTACAGAGAGAGGAGGGCTCAGCCTTATGTGACTCAGACAGGATTATTGGAAGTTGTACAAGTAGCGATTTCTCTTTTGTACCGCCCTTGCTGATCACTTCAACGTATGGATATGGTCAGGTTCCATTTAAATGCACGAATGACCTTTAATCAGCTTCTGGCTCCGAAGCACCCTGAAACTGTCATTGAAATGGGTGATGCAATGATTGTGAACTGCTGTACCTTGCAAATAGCAGCTTCATTTTTTTGTTGCTATGATGTACTAGAGTCCAGCAAATGTGCATCCTCCACTATTGGCCTTCAAACTGAGACTTACTCTGCCTAATCTGGGCATTGTTCCAGTCATATTTGAATAGCATTTCACTTCTGTAGAAGGGAAAGTGATAGCTGGTGATGTAGATCACAATGGGCAGCATTACCTCCCTATCAAACCCTTAACTGGACTGAGGATTATCCTCCAACAATGTCTGACCTGTCCATTTGATTGAATGAATTTACAGTGTGTTTCCCATGCAGGCAGCTGGCACAGACTAGTGTTTTAGATTGCTCTATCACTGTGCCATGCAACAGCATGTTCCTCCACCCACTTTCTGCAGCACTCCTTCCCACCCCATACCAAAACATTTCAATACTGATAAGTATGGCAAGTAACCCATCTGTATCAAATGCGTCTTAAAACTGCAGTAAAGACAGCCTTTGCCTCTGGGTGAATCACCAATGTGCCAACACTCATGCCACAGCATTACATGACACAGATGGTGAGAGAGTGCAAGTACGTACAAAATGAGTGAGTGGTTAAAAACCCAAGAGAGCAACCCTGAGATGCAGCCAGGTCCATCTTCTGAGCTGGGTCTCTGTCTGCACATGCAAAATAGCCCTGAAGTAGCCTTCTCACAACTAGATACTGTTGCCCTCCTGTCATGTACCTACTTCAGAGAGGTGCCAACGTGGTTGTATTCTGTTGGCACATAGCAGATGCTATGGATGTGGATGATGGTACACGCAGTTGGAACTATAGGACACGACAGCTGAAGTCAACATCAACATCAACATCAACAAAGGGAGTGGAAGAAATAAAGGATACACACGTCCAGAATTAAAGAAGCACAAGGAAGTTTTTTTTATTCATTCATGAAATAAGGGTATTGCTGAAAAATATCCGAATGTATAGATTTTGAGAAGGAGTTAATGTGCCATTTACTTAAATACAACTGTGACTTGCTTGGCCATTTTGAAGGATAGTGAAGAGTTATCCACTTTGCTGTCTGTCTGGAGTCTTATAAGTGAGGGCATTCGTCAATCAAGTTGGGACGGCACAGTGGCTCAGTGGTTAGCACTGCTGCCTCACAGCAAGGTGGACCTGGGTTCCATTGTGGAGTTGAGACAGAGGTTGACGCATTCTCCCTGTGTCTGGGTGGGTTTCCTCTGGTTTCCTGCCTCAATCAAAAAATGTACAGGTTCGGTAGATTAGCCATGCTAAAGTGTCCAGGATTGTGCACTCTAGGTGGATTAGCCATGGACCAGATTACAGGGATGAGATGGGTTTGGATGGAATGCTCTTTGGAGGGTCGGTGAGGACTTAATGGGCTGAATGGCCTGCTTCCACACTGTGAGGATTCTATGATTCTATTCTAAATGGATGTTTGCACCAATCCCAATGTTGCATGTTGATCATTACATGCACATTTTCCAGGTTCATTTAATTAATCTAATGTGAGTTTTCCAGCTGTTACAGTGGAATTTTAACACATCTCCCGGATTATCTGTCCAGATCGCTGGACTCAATGAATTGTTCCAGAAGAGGTCATTCAACCCCTTGTGTTGCCCTTTCCCTCTGAGTGAGCAATCAACAGAATGTCAACCTTCCTCTCCCTGTAAAGGTAAATATGGTTCAATTTCAGATAGCAATCTAACTCCCTTTCCAATACCTTTGCACTTGCCTCCACCACACTCTTAGGCAGTGTTTTCTAGTTCCTGACCACTCTCCACATGAAAAGTTTCAACGCTCATTTTGTCATTACTTCTTTTGCCAATTACCTTAAATTTGTGCATTCTTGTTCTCAATCCTTCCACAAATGGGAACAATCCTTATCTAACTATTCTGTCCAGTACGCTCATGATGTTGAATATCTCAATCAAATCACTGCTCATCCATCATTACTCCAAGATGTACAGGTCCAGTGTTAGATTAGGGTGGACAAAGTTAAAAATTACACAACACCTGGTTATAGTCCATCAGGTTTATTTGGATTATATTCTGGTGTGTGATATTTTTAACTCTTTTTAACTCCAAGGAACGTCTCAAGTTCTCTGATGTATCTATATAACTGAAGCTCCTCATCTCAAGACTGTTTTAGTGAATCTTTTCTGTACTTTTTCTAATGCCTTTATGGCTTTTAAAAACTATAACACTAAGAACTGGACATTACTCCAGTTGAGCTTAAAAATGTGTTGCTGGAAAAGCGCAACAGGTCAGGCAGCATCAAAGGAATGGAGAATCAACATTTTGGGCATAAGCCCTTCTCCTGTTGAGGCTAAATCAATGTTTTATACAATGGTAACATAACCTCTTTGCTCTTGTATCCTTGTTCACTGAATTAAGCCTAGCTTACAATATGTTCAATGGAACATGTTCTCAACCTCTCCTGCCAATTCAATGGATAATGCATATATCCATACAGGTACCTCTACTCTTGTATGCCCTTTGGAATTATACCCTTTATTTTGTATTCTTTCTTTGCATTTTTCCTACCAGTACTCCACATTCAGATGACCTCTCTGCTACCATATGCCAAGCTGGTTAACTGTCAAATTGGGGAAGTCTACAGAGGTAACTGGGGGTGAGGCCACAAATGGATTTGTAAATTAAGAGAGGTTTAAAATATATGTGTTGTTGGATTAGGAGCTCACATAAGACAGCAAACAAAATGGGTCATGCTATGTGTAGGAGACTAGAGTTTGTGATAAATTCAACTCTATAGACAATGCAAAATGAGACTGGTAAGGGAGGCACTGGTTAGCTCAATTGACTGGTTGGAATTGCAAAGTAGCACCAATAGTATGGGTTCAACTCCTGCACCGGCTGAGGTTAATGTCAATGTCCTGCCTTCTCAATCTTGCCATTAACTTGAAGTGTGGTGACTCACCACCAGTCATCTCCCATGAGAGAGCAGCCCAATGGGACAATGTTGACTTTACCTTTTAATTACAGAATTAAGTCTGCAAGTAACAAAAGCAAATAAAGTGTTAAAAGTATTAGATGTCCATATATTAAGATTTTTAGGTAAAATTTATTAGTTATATAATCAATTGGCCAGAAATAATTTTTACAGTGTATAACACATAGATATATAAAGCTGAGGTTCATCGATTGGCTACCTATTCAGCTGCTCAACCAAGTTCACTGCTGGAGTCATTGGCATGATCGGGTTAACAAACTGAAGTTAGATGCTTTCACCATGCTAACTTTCAATGGTTCTCGAAAACAAAATATAGCTGTTTTTAAATTGGCGTAATAGTTATGAATGTTGTCATCTTCAGAAATAGAATTCTCCAACAATGTCACAGAATTCTATTGTTGATAAAGGCTGTTGGGGGGAGGGATAATGATTCACATTTGATTTGTGAAACAGTTCAGCAGCCGTCGAACAAAAAGAGTGCTCTGGTTATGCAATTTACAGAAGGGATCCTGCGGTGATAAAGGTCTTTAGTGCAGACATTATTTTGGAATAAAATGCTAATAACGTCTGGAAGCACAGCCTTCACTTTGTGCAACTGCTTTGCTGAAAGTTTTCTATTTTCCATTTAGGTTTGCAAACTGGTCAACATTATCAGTGCATTATCTCCAAGGAACCCAGCCGGATCAATATTGCATTCTCTGCTCCCCATCAGTTCCCAGTGGGGGGATGCAATCACTGTGGTGCGGTTTTGTGCACCTCTAAGAACAGATCAATAACCTGACAGAGGCAAGCTTTGTTCTATCACAGACACAAGATGTTCACTGCTCTGTGCATGATTGCTTACCGGGTTTGTTTTCTCTTGTGTTATATGACAAATCTGTGCTTTCCATTTTTTCCCCCTAATGGCATCAATATAATTGCCTTGACAATAAACAGCACTTTAGATACACATTTCCTTTGTAGGTTTTCTACCTTTTTGAATATCTCTATCAGTCTGACCACCTGTGTCTTTTCTTAAAAAGCAACAATAAATCATTACATCTTTTTGTCAAATTTACATGTTGTTCTCTGAGCACTTTCAAAGCTAAGATACATGTTAAGCACTGAACAGCAGTTTGAAAAATACCAGTTACATTTTTTTTTGCACATTTAAATGTAGTGTTATTGATTTACCCTTTTTTTTCCTGCGTGTTTACAGGATACACATTGCTTGGTTGACAATGGCTACCTTGAACTTGGTGACCCTTTGGTCATGTACAGAATGAAGACAACAGTAAAGCTTGCAGAAGGGTGCCAACTGTATAGTGTTTAGATTGCTATTTCTCCTCCATTAACACATTACTGACATAAAAGCAGAAATTGCTGGAAAAACTCAGCAGGTATGGCAGTATCTGTGGAGGAGAGAAACAGATTTAATACCTCAAGTCAACCTTTTGTCAGACATTATTGACAGAGTGTTTGAAAGGACTTCTAGTTTAAAACCTAGCCCAGTACCACAGATGTCTCTTCAACCCTCACACTGCGTGCAGAAACAAATGACAAAGGATGAGTAAAAGATTGCATCGTTATATGAAGTTGGAGAAGGTTCAGAAGAGACTTAACAGGATGTTGCCAGGTATGGAAGATTTGAGTTATAAAGAAAGGCTGGATATGCTACACTGGAGTGTAGAAGGTTGAGAGGCGACCTGATAGAAGTTTATAAAATAATGAGAGGTACAGATAGAGTAATGGTAGTTGTCTTTTCTCGAGGACAGGGAATTTCAAGATGAGGAGGTACATTTTTAAAGTGAAAGGAGAAAGATTTAAAATAGACATGAGCAGCAATTTTTTACCTCAAGGGTAGTTTGCGTGTGGAATGAACTTCCTGAGGAAGTGGTGGACGTGGGTACAATTACAATGTTTAAAAGACATTTAGGTAATGACATGAATAGGAAGCATTTGGAGAGATATAGAACAAGAGCAGACAGGTGGGACTAGTTTAATTTAGGATTATATTTGGCTTCGACTAGTTCAACTGAAAGGTCTGTTTCCATGCTGTATGATTCTATAACTCTAAGTTAGAAATAAGCCATGATTTGTAAATCAACAGTTATCTCCAATTCTACTTTAATAGTCAGTGTTTAGGTTTTATAGAGGTTACTTTCTACAGATGTTAATATGAGGCAGTGTGGCTTTGATGATTCTGTCATCCATTTATATCATCACCAAGCCTCCACTGGAAGTATATTTCCAAACTGCACAAACTTTGATCTTTTACAATTAAAGGTTAGGAAAACTTGGACTCTTTAGCCAAGAAAGGCAGTAGGTATGGTAGGATATTTGAGATAAATATTAAATAAAACAAAAAAAACCCTAAAATAGTACAGATGTTGGAAATTGGAAATTAAAAATTGGAAATGCTGGAGAAACTTGGAAGGTCTGGCAGCATATGTCGTGAGAGAAACATAGTTAGCATTTCAAGTCCTAAGGCTACATTTTCAGGAGTGGCGTCTGAAAATAGGACTCAAAATATTAATTCTATTTCTCTTACCACCTATGCTTCCTGACTGCTGATTTTCTCCAGGATTCTTTGTTTTTATTTTTTTTTAAATCCCAAGCACAATTTCAGACTTACAATATGAAGCATATGCTAATAAATGACAAATCCAGAAACCAGGAAGTATCTCTTTAAAGGGAGACAGTGAATAATTCCTAATATAGTCTTTTCAATAGGATAGTGAAAGCAAAAATTACTGGAGTCATATGTGAAGGGATAGAGCTGTCAGTTCTATGGACAGGACAAGCTCCATATGCTAATGATAACTCTCGGCTGGATATTTCTTTGTGACTCTTTTTCTGGGAAATAGATGAGGGCTCAGTTAATTTAACTCTGCTCATGGTTAAAAATGGAAGTTTAACTTTCCTATCTTATCACTTTCTAGCTTGCTTTAACTGACATCATAATATGTTTCATTTATACGTCTGACTTAGGCAGGCTCTGCTGGAAGCAATACCTCTGATATTAAGTCATACGTTAGCAATGTTCACTTCCATTAGAATCCTCAATACATTTGAACTTGTTTTGTGCGACATATGAAGAAGTGAGCAACTATTTTTCTGCAATGCCTTCGGCATGTTTTCTGATTTGAACATACTAAGTACTGAACAAATTTGCTATGTGAAGAGTACTTTCTATCAGTTAAGATCTAAAATTAATGGGGTTGAGTTTTAAGTGTTTTAAAACTCATTTAGCTTTGCCTTTTATGTAAATATTTACAATGATTTCCAATTTAATTCACTTTAATCACACAAACGCTCACATCTCAAAATTGGGAGATTGTACTGACTTCATCAGTTTGGAATTTTTTTCCATTGTGTTTTATCCCTATGGAACACCAGCACCAGTAACACCAGTAATGTGTTGCCCAAGAGGAATACTCAAACTTTTTACCGAAGTGATTTTCCCTAGTGTGACATACAGAAGGTAGGGAACCAATTCAGAATTTAATTAAATAAACACTTCTTTATTCAACTCTTTGAGTATCAACACTCAATATAAACATGCATTCACTGCATCATTTACTTTTTACTTCATCTAATTTAACTTCAACTTGAACTTACTTCATTTAAATTCACTTTATTTGACTTAATTCACATTTAACCTTAACTCTAACTTTAACTCGATTTGTTTGGCTTGAATCAAATACTAACCCAATTCAAGTGAAAGGGCCAACTTTGTTCTGAATATAGACCTTGCCTCATGATTCTTTGTCTTCTGTGAAGATAACTTCGTGTCACGTGTTTTTCAAATGTTGGTCTTGAAGGCTCATTCATGCAAAATGCTTTGCTCTGGAGTTTTAACTGAGGACAGATTTTAAACGAGCTTGCCATTTTGAGGAAGGGTCATTTGACCCGAAACGTTAACTCTGATTTCTCTCTGTAGGTGCTGCCAGATCTGCTGAGCTTTTCCAGCAATTTCTATTCTATCCCATTTTATTTGGAAGAAAATCAGTCTTAAACACAAGGGCCCACCACTTTAGACAGAATAGTCTCTCCATTCTGTTTTTTGAAAGAAGAGATGAAGCAATTTATATGCTGAATCCACCAATAAGATGGCAGTATTGATATCTGGGCTACTCAAAACACTATATGGACTTGAAAGGCACTTAAGCACTTGAAAATTTACAGAATAATTTAAAGCTCTTGAAGAAAAGTTCTTCAGGTCTCACAATTCAGCCAAATAATATGCAAGATTTAAAATACACGAGCTGAACAACAGGAATTAAGAAAAATGAGGCCTTATTGAGAAAGCTTTCTATGGAAAACTTTGGTCCTTTAAGGTTAGAATATAATTAAAACTGTGTGCTTGTTTCATTTTCCTATTCACTTAGAAATGTTGCATAATCATGGTCAGATATTTGGAATGTTGAACATGCCATGAAGTTTATTTAGTTACATACTTTCTCCTGCTTCCCAGATGTGTTGAAATTATTAAACTGAGAATAAATGACAGTATTTCCAATCATTATTATAGTGGGTGAGTATGTAAGAATGCAATGGTTAAATATCTTTGCCAGAATTCTTTGTGATTAATTGATAGGGAGCAAAACTAGGCTCAACCATGAGAGAATGACACAGTGAGGGAAGTTTACACTGATGCAGCTTGCATATTTTGATCATTATTATAATATTCCACTGAGGTTTTTGATACAGATTCATCAGTGTACATTTGGCTTTGGACACTTCCTTTCTCTGTCAAGTTAAACAGTCGGGCACAATTTTCATTTGATCGTACCTTCATTGGTGTAGCACACAATTCTAAAAAAAGACTTACTTCAGTCACATTTGTACATGGAGTTTGATACTCATTTTAACTTATTGCAAGTATTTTTTTTCTTGTGAATGGGACACATGGCTGTACAAAACTAGAGCAAGTTGTTAGCATTCACCCATAGAAGTTTATCTTTTCCCAAAACTTTTACTATGCCAATCTAATTTGTAAAATCACAACTTTTAAAGTTATCAAGATGGCATGATTTGCACAACCAACTCCTCATTTTGCCGTAAGGAATTAAAACTTTACTTACTTCTCAGAGATAGCAAGAGAGGAATTTCATGTCTCCACCCATAAGGATCCTTTAGATTTTTTTTTCTTTTTTTCTGTCTCTTTCTTAATGGTAAGCTTCAATCAATGACATCATGCTTGCACAGGAACTCCTAGCTCCCTGTCAAAAATATTTGGAAATGTCCATTCTATTGTTGTTGTTCTGTTCGCTGAACTGGGAATTTGTGTTGCAGACGTTTCGTCCCCTGTCTAGGTGGCATCCTCAGTGCTTGGGAGCCTCCTGTGAAGTGCTTCTGTGATCTTTCCACCGGCATTTATAGTGGTTTGAATCTGCCGCTTCTGGTTGTCAGTTCCAGCTGTCCGCTGCAGTGGTCGGTATATTGGGTCCAAGTCGATGTGCTTATTGATTGAATCTATGGATGAGTGCCATGCCTCTAGGTTTTCCCTGGCTGTTCTCTGTTTGGCTTGTCCTATAATAGTAGTGTTGTCCCAGTCGAATTCATGTTGCATGCATGAACACCAACTAGCCACGAAACGACACGACCAGCTATCCTTAGTAGCCACACACGCAGATGACAAGCAACATGAATTCGACTGGGACAACACTACTATTATAGGACAAGCCAAACAGAGAACAGCCAGGGAATTCCTAGAGGCATAGCACTCATCCACAGATTCAATCAATAAGCACATCGACTTGGACCCAATATACCACCCACTGCAGCGGACAGCTGGAACTGACAACTGGAAGAGGCAGATTCAAACCACTACAAATGCCAGAGGAAACATCACAGAAGCGCTTCACAGGAAGCTCCCAAACACTGAGGATGTCACCTAGACAGGGGACGAAACATCTGCAACACAAATTCCCAGCTCGGCGAACAGAACCACAACAACGAGCACCCGAGCGACAAATCTTTTCACAAACTTTGAAGTCCATTCTATTTCTTAAACATTGTCAAATTGGGAGGTGTGTTACATTTTTTCAAAAAGGATAGGAGGCTGGAATGTTTAACAAAAGCAGCTTTATTGAAGGAGATGTTCTCCCTGCAAAGTAGCACATTAGACTGAACTTTCTTCCACCAAAAGGGTCAATGGTCTCATCATGACATTGTATGATCGGACTCTTTTAGTGACAGTCCAACATAGACAAAAACACAACACCATCTTCTTGAAAAAAAAAGTCCTCGTCTTTGCAACGTAATTTCAAAACTGTGCAGTTTGCACATTCTTCGTACAAAAACTGAGTTTTGCAACAAATAAACTTCAATCAATTTGCACATTTACCTCAGCAACTGATTGACAACATGCCAGTACTTTTAGTTGCAGTTGCTAAACATTCCACCAACACTGGAATGTTGTAGTGTAATCAACTAATCATGCTGTCAGATAAGACGTGAGATCATGGTTGGGTTCCTTCATATGTGTGTTCTCAACTTGGACAGTTTCCCAAATGGGAGAAGGCTATAATCAGGGGATCAGCCAAAATATACTTAACACTCCTTTTGATGTCCACTAAACCTCGCCTTAATGTTTGTTGCTAAAAAGTGAGAAATGTTTGCCAAAGCTTTTTCCTCCAATAGGGTGTTTTACCTGATACAACAGTGTTTATATTATCTCCTGTAATATGAGATAGTGGGTCTGGATACCATGTTATTGAAGAATCCAATAGACCCTTATTATAAATATTACTTATAAACATTACATTCCTCAGGCACATAATTGTCTGGGTCAATATTAACTTATTAGTTTACAACAAATGTTTCCAGGGGAGTGTCTTCCTTCACATGATCTGGAGTAAGATGAAGTATGAATTTTTTATATCTTCCGGTCATATGAAATGATAGTGATGTTATCGTTTTCATGTCTCTTAAAGGTATACTGACATACCAAGCATGCGACGTAATACAACAGTCTTGCACTCATCAGGAGAAATGCAAGAATGCCAAATTTCAAGCAATCAGAACAATGTAATATTGTGAGTGTAAAGCTTTAGCAACATGTCTTTCCTGTCAGCAATACATAAGTTCAAACAATGGTTAATTTACGTTGCTTTGATGACTATTATCTAGTTGTGTCTGAGCAGTTAGGACTTTATAATTCCTGAGCAAGGCCATTCTAATAAACAACCTGAAAATGCACAATCATGTTAATAATACAGTTTCAAAATTTGAAGAGTTTTAACAATATTGCAAGTTGACATAGAACATATTCAGAACTCCAACTCATAATATAAGTTTGAAATCATTCCAGAGTATCAAACATTTTTATCTATCCTGCAGAGAGAATCAGGAACTGGAATGGATCTGATCCATCACTTGTGAGCATTTTGGAAAAGATACATTGAGTATCTCATTCAGGGCCTATCTGATCTGATGGGAGTTTGAAGCAAACTAGGACACACCTAAATTTGAAAAATGCAATAGAAAACGGTGGCACAGTGGCACAGTGGCTCAGTGGTTAGCACTGCTGCTTCACAGCGCTGGGGACCCAGGTTCAATTCCCGCCTTGAGCAACTGTCTTTGTGTGGAGTTTGCACATTCTCCCTGTGTCTGCTTGGGTTTCCTCTGGGTGCTCCAGTTTCCTCCCACAGTCCAAAGATGTGCAGGTTCGGTGAATTGGCCTTGCTAAATTGCCTGTAGTGTTAGGTGTATTAGTTAGGGGTAAATATAGGGGAGTGGGTATGGGTGGGTTTCTCTTCGGAGGGTCGGTGTGGACTTGTTGGGTCGAAGGGAATCTAATCATCTAATCGAAAGTAAAACCCTGACATCACAAAAAGAGTTGCTGGTGCATTTCCTATGATTGGGATCTGAGATATACTTCCTAAGAGCATGCTGGAAGCAGATTCCATAGTGCTATTAAGAGAAGATGGCAAATGGTCCCAAATGAACTGTTTCTTCTGACAGCTAGCACAGATACAATGGATGAAATCCCTCCTTATATGTTATGATCATCTGTCGGTTTGTCCAATAGCTCCTAGTCACAACAGCTGCCAGAAGCAAACCCGGAGAGGTAAAATGGATCATAGCTGTTGCATTTTTTGGCAGAATTCTAATACTTCCTTCTCTCGCAATTGCTTCACTTTGCATATGGAATGTTTGATTAAATATTGGAGATAAGATTGGTTGGCATCACACTCACTCATGCTAATTTAATGGGATAGATGGAAATCAGATGTCAATGAAATTATTGTAATGAAAAGCCATTTGAAAGACTGGTTCCATAAATTTCTGGGTTTCTATCCTCAAACTTTACTCTGAGGGCACCTGCACATTAGAATCCAGACCAAAACCATGGAATCATGTATGTAAGAGTCAGATGCTACAGACTATGTGGATGAATTAAGACCTTGGTACACTCCATCCAGAATTACATTCTCTGGTGTGATGATATACGAGTTGAGAGTAGGTTTCAGCAGGGGTGATGAGGCAGTTGTATGAATAGACCAAATGGTTCACAATTGATTCCATAGTGAGCCCTTAGAAATTCCTTTCCATCTCCAGAATACCCAAGCAAGAAAAAGTGACCAAGTAAATTAGAAGCCCTCTAGGTCATGGATGAATTTTACGTTTACTTGGCCAAGTCCCAGTGGTGCCACTTTATTTGAATGGCTTCTTGCCACAAGGCCTAAAGTGTTCTCTCACTATATCTGAGCAAATTCACCTCATTAAATTACCAGCCATGCCCCTATTGTGTTACTCACATCCGATATTTACCAAGCACTGTTCTAGGAACAATATACAACCATCAGGATATCCTGGAAATCAGCAACATCTCTTTCCACTGAGCCATCCCTAAAAGCCCACTGTGCACCTGGAATAGCACTGTTTGCCTGCATGGGTTGCTGACATTTACACAAACATGACAGTTGGGAAAATCAGAGGCCCTCACTCCCAGGACTCACTAACCTGCTGTCTTGGAGGGGGCAAAAAGAATTAGGTACACCAACGCAATGCAAGACAGAAGTGCTGTGCATCCAGGTATGCTCTGAGTGAGTGATGGCTAAGACACTGAGAGAAGAGCTTAATTTTTTTTTAGATTAGATTAGACTTACAGTGTGGAAACAGGCCCTTCGGCCCAACAAGTCCACACCGACCCGCCGAAGCGCAACCCACCCATACCCCTACATTTACCCCTTTACCTAACACTATGGGCAATTTAGCATGGCCAATTCACCTGACCCGCACATCTTTGTGACTGTGGGAGGAAACCGGAGCACCCGGAGGAAACCCACGCAGACACGGGGAGAACGTGCAAACTCCACACAGTCAGTCGCCTGAGTCGGGAATTGAACCCGGGTCTACAGGCGCTGTGAGGCAGCAGTGCTAACCACTGTGCCACCGTGCCGCCCTCTAGGTCATGGTGCAAATGATGCAACCCAATGATGCAACCCAATGAACCTGATCCAGGCTATGAACTGGATGTATGCCCCTGGGTGCACAGTGTCCTTGCTGCAGCATTACAATGATAGTTATCAGTGCAGCACTTAAAACTGTCCTTGAATTAGAGATGTGCCATGAGGGTTCTTAGAGGCTGGTGCATGTTAGAGTCGGGATGAAGGTCTTTCCCAGTTTGGAAAGATATAAAAAGCAGCATGTCCCAAGGATTGGTTTTAGGATCTCAAGTATTTACGATCTATATTAATGACATAGAGGAGTGGACAAGGTGTCCTGTATCCAAATTTGTTGATGATACAAAAATTGTGGGAGGTCATGTTATGATGAAAGCATAAGTAAATTGTGAGAGGTTATGGATAGGTTGTATGAGCTGGCAGAAACTTTCTGGAACTCCAAATTCACTAGATCGACTGTTCCCCTTTATCAACACTGCTTGATCTAACCTCAAAGAGCCCCCAAAAAATTGTCAAACATGACTTCCCTATAACAAAATTATGTTGACTTTGTTTGATTGAGCCCTGCTATTTATTCTTTAATAATAGATTCCTGTGTTTTCTCAATGACTGACGTTAGACTAACTGGTCTGTTGTTTTCTGCTTTCTGTCTCCGTCCCTTCTTGAACAGGGACATCACGCTAGCAGTTTTCCAATCTTCAGGAACCATCCAGAATCCAATGAGTTCTGGAATATGTTGACCAATGCCTTATTATTTCTGCAACCACTTTCTTTAAAATCTTTGGATGAAAGTCATAATCTTAACAACTTGTCTGCTTTCCGTCCCATTAGTTTGTCAAGTACTTTGTCCCTTGTGTTGGTGGAAATTACAAGATCTTACCTCCTAGTAGCACCTTGCTTACCTGTTATCTTTAGGATGTTTATTGTGTCCTTCACCATGGAGACTGATGCAACATATTGTTTTAAATTATCTGCCATTTCTCTTTTCCCTGTTAAAATTTCCTTACCCTCGAAAAGCATTTATCTAAGCTTCTCTCTTTTATATACCCCTAGAAGTCCTTGCTGGTTCTCTTCATAATTCTTGCTCATTTTCCTTCATTAATAATATTCTCCATCTTTATCAGCTTTTTAGTCATCTTCTACTGGTCGCTAAAAAAAATTCCCAATCCTGTTGCTTACCATTAGTTTACCCCACTTTGTACACCATAGTTTTTGATTAGATCTCTCCTTGATTGCCTTTGTTAACTATGGGTATATCATCCTCCTCATCCTTCTTTTTGGCCAGGACAATTGTTTGCAGAGTTTGATGAAATAACTGCTTAAGATCTGCCACTGTTCGTGTTCAAATGTTTCCCTTAATCTATTTTCCCTGTATACTTTAGTAAACTCCTTGTTCACATCTCTACAATGTCCCTTATTTAAGTTCTCAGATCTCTGTAATGCCCCTTAATTAAGTTGAGGACATTAGTCTGTGAGCTGAATTGCTTTCCCTGAAACTGAGTTTGAACTTCTACTATGTTATACTCTTAGTGTCTTTTGAATCCTACCTCATTACATATTGGATCTGCAACATGCTGCTTTTGAAAATAATCACTGATACGCACTAAAAATTCATCTTCAGAGGTTTTAACATCATCCAGGACAATTGCAATGTCCTTCTTACAAGTCTCCATTATTTCCTGATTTATATACTTCCCTATAGTGAGGCAATTCTTCAGCGATCTGTGCACGTCTGATATCCAAGATTTCTTCGCTTTGCCATTTCTTATTTCCAAACAAGCTGATTCCATGCCTTTTAAACAGGACATTGGTGAGGCCTCTTCTGGACAGGATTCAGAAGAGATTTGCCAGGATATTGTTGGGATGGAGGGTTTGAATTATAAGGAGAGTCTGGACTATTTTTACTCGAGCGTAGAAGGTTAAGAGGTGACCTTCTGGAAGTTTAAAAAATCATGAGGAGTATAGATAAGATGAATGGTAGGTGTCTTTTCCCTAGGGTGGGGGATTTCAAGACTAGGGGGCATATTTTTAAGTTTTGAAGAGAAAGATTTAAAAATGGCATGAGGTTTTTTTTTACACATAGTGAGTGGTTTGTGTATGGAATGAACATCCAGAGGAAATGATCGAAATGGGTACAGTTACAATATTAAAAGACATTTGGATAAGTAGATGAATAAGAGATGTTTGCAGGGCCATGGGCCAAGCTCAGGCAGGCAGGTGGGACAAGTTTAGTTTGGGAACATTGTTGACACGGATTAGTTGGACCGAAGAGTCTGTTTCCATGTTGTAGACAATATGACTCTGTCTATTGCACAGATATTACTGGCAGCTTCCTTCATTTTAAAAAAAGGTAATTCACCTCCTTTTCCTTTTTTTTCCTATTTTTCTGGAACTTTGAATACTCTTGAATATTGAGTTTGCAGTCTTGTTACCCTGTAGTATCTATCAACTCATACTAATTTACTTTTTTTGTGATATCAACTCACCTATCATATAGAAAATATTGCATTAGTGAGCTTTAAGTTTTGACTTTTTACTATTATTACTCACTCTAATTCTAACTTCTACTGCACTCTTCTACATATGGGTCCTACACTGTCCTGTTACCCTTCCATTACAATTTCTCTTGTTACTACCTTGCTACTCCCTCTTTTGTTTTTCTTAAATTTCCCTTCCATTGAATCATTCCCCACTAATTAGCTAAAGCCCTATCTACAACTCTATTTATACAACTTTCTGTCATTGCTCTCCATTCCCATCGACATTACTGAGCCTCTTTTGACTTCCTTTCTTTCTTTTAACCTGACAGATTACATTAAATGGGGGTGGCACGGTGGCTCAGTGGTTAGCACTGCTGCCTCACAGCTCCGGGGACCCGGGTACGATTCCAGCCTTGGACGATTGTCTGTGTGGAGTTTGCACATTATCCCTGTGCCTGTGTGGGTTTGCTCTGGTTTCCCACAGTCTAAAGATGTGCAGGTTAGGTGAATTGGCCATGCTAAATTGCCCACAGTGTTCAGGGATGTATAGGTCAGGTGCATTAGTCAGGGGAAATGTCGGGTAATGTGTATGGACGGGATACTCTGCGGAGGGGCAGTGTGGACTTGTTGGGCCGAAGGACCTGTTTGCACATGTGCAAATTCTTCTTTCCATTGAGTTCAGAGGCTTCAACTTATTTCAGCAATTCCCTAATCAAGATGACATGCCCTCCATCACAGAAACTAGTTTGTCAGGGCATGGAGCCTAGAAGAGATACTTGCACCCATGAGTAAATCCTGTGGGCCATTTACAAATCGTCATGAGGCTCTCAGATGTAACACTGAGGTTCGGCAAGTTTAATTCCATGTTAATTCTGTTAATCAAAACAAGAAAACAAAAACCTTCCAGAATTACGTGCAGATGATTCGTTTCGACCAACCTGTCAGGAATTATCAGCATTCTTATTGGAGATGCTCCATGAAAGACAACAGCATGCTGAAGGGAACAAAAGATGGGAATTCATTTTCAGAAAGTATGGCTACACTTTCCTTCAGTTGCTGTTAGGGAAAAAACTGGGCTTTACAAAAGTCTGTCAATTCCAAATGACTTTAAGCCAGTCTTGCTCATTGTTATGGATATCGACTGTAAATTGCGTGCATATGCCCATTTCTGCCTATGATAATCCTTGGGGAGAGGTCGAAGTTGTAAATTAGGTGACAGGAAATTTCCAAATAGCAGGATTAGGTAGGTCTATGGTCAACCCCTTTTTGCAACTTCACTTCCTCTGTGCTTGAAACGAGATTCAAACAGCAAGCTATCACAAAGTAAAACGTGTGGAAATCAGCCACCAAAGTGCTGCAAAATGAAATAATCTGTATGTGGAGCCCACTGAAAAAATGACAGCCTCTTTCATGTGAAGGACGATAATCCCACTTTTCATAAATATCTTCGTCCATCTAAATTGTGCTCTTGGACAGCATTAACCTTTGTATGATGGGATTTTACCTTAAAAATATTTTCCATTGCGCTTTGGTAAAAGATTGATTCTATTTCTGCTTTTTTTTTCACCCACAATCAGGAATAAGAATATACATCACTTATTATGTATCCAGGATTCATTTTCTCTTTAAAAGCAGAAGTATTAGTTTCAACTATAGCCAACATGCCCACTGTGAAAATAGGCTAGGAGTTGGTCAATTCTTTTCCACAATTCCTCAAAATGATTCGTTTATTGCTTTCGATAAAATGAAGTCTAATCCTTTATTACTAACATTAAATAAATAGCTCAGCAGCATTGACAACAGAAGGAAATAATTTTGAATGTTCTTTTTAACTACACTGCAGGAAACTGTTGTTAACACGTCAGCCAACCATTTTCCTTGAGTTCAATTTTCCTTCAACTTAAATCATCAAAACTCCACTGACACTTCTGAAACAGCAACCTCTACCACCCAAAAGATCAAAAGCAGCAGATACACAGAAACACCACCACCTGAAAGACCCCCCTCAAGCCACTCGCTAGCCTGTTTCATAAATATTTTGCCACCTCTCCAAAGTCACTGGATGAATATTCTGGAACTCTCTTCCTAATAGCTCATTTGGCATCCTAACATCTTGCAGGGAATTGCAAAAGTTCAAGGAAGCAGCTTATCAAGGGCAATTAGAGATGGGCAGTAAATACTGACCTAGTCAATGATGACTGTATCATGTGTGAAAATAAACCAAACAGAAAAGTCTTGTACTTCACTGTGTTTGGAGTCCAGACATTCAAAATGCTTACATGACAGTCACGCATCAGCGGAGCTCTGAAAGTAAGGAGGGACAATCTCAACAAGGAATTTCATTCAGCCATGTTGCCCTGAGGGTGGGTTTCTCTGTCTGATGGTTCCAGGTTTCATGACAGTTCAAGGATAGTCACTTTTTTCCCAGGATTTGTGGGCAGCAACACTTGGGACTTGACTGCCTTTGCTAACTATCAGTGGTTCTTATTTCTCATCAAGTCCTTCATTTTGGCGAGAATAAATGTTTGCTGAGCATTATTAAATATCTTCTTAAGTACCTACCATTGTTCATGCATAAACTTTTTCTCTTAGTCTATTTTACCTGTGTGCTTGAGACAGCTCCTTGTTCACATCTTGGTAATGTCCCACTATTGGTCAGTGCACAGAGTATAGGGGTTTGGAGGTCAGGCTTCAGATGTATAGGACATTGGTTTGGCCACTTTTGGAATATTATGTGTAGTTTTGGTCTCCCTCCTATTAGAAGGATGTTGGGAAACTTGAAAGGGCTCAGAAAAGATTTACAAGGATGTTGCCAGGTTAGGAGGGTTTGAGCTATTGGAAGAGGCTTAATAGGCTGAGGTTGTTTTCTCTGAAGCGTCAGAGGCTGAGGGGGTGACCTTACTGAGGTTTATAAAATCATGAGGGACATGGATAGGGTAAATAGATAAGGCCTTTTCCCTGGGGTGGGGGTGTCCAGAACTAGAGGGCATAGGTTTAGGGTGAGAGGGGTAAGATATAAAAGGGACCTGAGGGGCATTTTTTTCACACAGAGGGTGGTACGTGTATGGAATGAGCTGCCAGAGGAAATGCTAGATACTGGTACAATTACAACATTTAAAAAGCATCTGGGTGGGTAAACGAATAGGAAGGGTTTAGGGGGATATGGGCCATGTGCTAGCAAATAGGACTAGATTAATTTATGATATCTGTTGAACATGGATGAGTTGGACCCAAGGGACTGTTCCCATGCTGTAAATCTCTATGACTCTATAACTCTATTAAGTTGTGGACATTTGTCTGAGTTGTTCTTCCTGAAACTGAATTACCCTGATTTTTGGTTGCCAGGATTAAGGAATTTCGAAGGCCAAGTGCCAAAGACATGAAATTCAAGACCATGTATCCTAGTTTCCACTAGCAGTCAGTTGGCGTGAATACTGCACTAATCTAATTTGATAATGGCGTGCACAGATTATGTTCAAATACATGTGGAAGATAAGCTGATACCTGCAACATGACCTGTGAGGGCTTGTAGATAACCCTCAATGAACTCGAGAAGAGCTAACAATTTCATGATTACTGGCAAAGCTGAGAAACACTCATGCTCAGCTGTTATTGTATAAATCGAATGTTCAAGATTGAAATAGCCACAGCCAAGAAAAGAGATTTTTTTTTCCCTGCAAGAATTCTCTCCAACTGCATGCTGGTGGACTCCATCTCCAGAACAGGGCTGTATTTAAAAAAGCAACTGCAGCATCATTGTGATGATAACCCACCTCACATGACCACCCTAGCATTGTTTATCCATTCATGACTCTTACATGTTGATTTGTAAATTTGGTTAGGGCATTTCTCACATTGCTGATTGATCAAAGTCAGGAAGTAATGTAAGGTCTTGAAGCAGGGGCCCTCTAAGGTAAATGTTAACTCTCCTTTTGTGGAGACATGTTCTTTCAAGAGATCTCTGTTGCCCTTGGATCACAGCACCACTCAGCCCCTCTGGGGGTTACCTGTCAGTGGGCCAACCTGGATCCCAATGCCAGCAGACAACTGACTGTCTCTTTTCACACCCTTTGAGCAGGTGGCCAGTAGAATGTCATGAGCTCCTGGAATTAAAATGGCCTGAACCTCGATATGATAACATTGGGGCAATAACTATTTCAATCCAAGTTAGAACTTCACCTTTGTACTTAACAATAGAATTTTTACTGATTTTTAACATCATTTGTTCCTAATTTCTAGTTCTGAGGGTCACTGACCCTGAAACACTAAGTCTGATCTCTCTCCACAGATGTTGCCAGACCTGCTGAGCTTTTCCAACAATTTCTGTTTTTATTTCTGTTTTGTGGCACCCACGGTTCTTTCAGTTTTTATTATTAGTTTCTGTATGTTAAGCATACACAAGTTCTGCCATGTGTTGATGGTTGGTCGGTAATTTTGTTCTGGTGTGGTTCTCTTATTATGTTTGATATATAAGAAGTTTAAAACACAATTCTTCAAATTGAACTAAGTGCATTTAAAAGAAGTGCGGATTCTGCCGAATGAATTCCTCTCTAAAAGCAGTGAAAGCACAGAAACTACTGGGGGCTCAGCCTGACACATGCTTGGAGCAAGTGAAGTTCTCTGCAGAAAGAGGTCTGGTGAAATCTGCCCTCATTATCTCAGGCTATTTAGATTTCTGACAAATGGCGAGCATGTTTAAAAATTTCTAGAATGGTATTGCCTTCTTTTGCTACGTTTTCTAACAGCAAGATGTAGATATCTAGTCTGAGTCCCTTCAAACTAGATTCACTGCACCGAGTTACAGACTTTATTCTAATCATGAGACAGGGTGCACTGCCTTTTTTTCCCATTCAGCTCATTAGGGAACACAAATGAAAATTGGGGGTTGATACACAAGACCTCAACTATCTTTAGGGCAAGCGATCTGAGCCCGGAGGTTCACATCTGACCGAGACCACCCTGAGATAACGCCAATCCAGGCCTTATTTTATGAAACCGGCCTATTAATTATTGTCCTGAAGAAGAAGCCACATAAAGAATGTGTCATTCTTTGAAGAGGGAGGGAGAAAAAAAAAGAAGCAGTAGAGATCAAAAGCGATCCTTTCGCTTTTCATGCCTCAAAAGCTCAAAGAAAGATCAGTAACAATCAGGCCCAGGGTCTCGTGTCCTTTCTAGCAATTAGGCTCAGCTGATGGTGTGAAAGGATGAATGGCAGGGTTCATGGCCTTCTGTAGGCTTCAGACAACAGACTTTCAAAGCAGCAGACACTGCTGAAATCATTTCAAATGAAGGGTAGTGAGATTCATTATCCCCTATCCTTACAATTACATGAACACCTGATGTCTGTATATTCTAGGTCCTTCAGCTCAGATTAGTTAGGGATTTTACATTGCACTGTCAGTAGGCAAAGATTTACAGTTTTGTCCCAATTATGATGAAAAGCAACGATTTTATTTGAAATCTCATCATTGTTAAAATGCCATCCCATTTTAACCTTTCCGAAATGCACTTTTAGTTTTCCTTCTAAACATATCAAGTACTGTAATTAAAATATATGCAAATTCACTTATTTGCCGTAACCAGATGCCTGCTATAAACATATTTCTGTTTATCATATTGATCGCAATTCATTACTTACTAATAGCAAGTAAATTTGGCGTCAAGTGTGATTTGATTTGCTGAACATTTGCTGGGTATTATACAGTTCACTAAAGCTGCCACTTAAAAATCTTCAGATTTGCAGCCGTGCTAAAGCTGGGCTCGGTCTTAACATGCAAATGAGTGCTTTGCAGAGATTGGCAAGCCATGCTTGTTACTGCCATTGGTTAGATTGCTGCTGTGGCGCCTTGCTGAAGGTGACGGCTTGAGAGAAAAGGGAACTTTGCTACTTCACCATGGAGTTCAGTCTCATGTCTGTCTGATTGGCCTGAAACAGTTAAACAGGCCTGAACTCAGACCGCTGAGATGGGAACATCAAACGACCTGACACAAAGAGCTGACAATGCAGCAGTAGAATCAAAACTCAATTATACAAAATAGCACAAGAATGCACAGCACAGGAACGGGCCATTCAGTCTGTCAGGTCTATCTCAGCCCTATTGATTTTATCCAGTCAACATACCCTACTGTATTTTTCTCCGTCATGGGTTTATTATCTGTCCTTAAAAGGGGCAGCATGGTGGCTCAGTGGTGAGCACTGCTGCCTCATAGCCAGGGATCCAGGTTCAATTCCAGCCTTGGGCGACTGTCTGTGTGGAGTTTGCACATTCTCCCCGTGTCTGAATGGCTTTCCGCCGGATGCTCTGATTTCCTCCCACAGTCCAAAGATGTGCAGGTCAGGTGAATTGTCCTTGCTAAATTGCACATAGTTTCCAGAGATGTGCAGGTTAACTGGATTAGCCATGGGAAAATGCAGGGTTACAGGGTAGAGGAGGTGGATCTGGGTAGGATGCTCTTTGGAGGATTGATGTGGACTTAATGGGCCAAATGGCCTGTTACCACATTGTAGGGATTCTATGAAATGCACCCATGCTATTCACATTGCACCCAATCTACAAATACTCCACTTGGTGGAAAATTACACTTGGCAATCCAACAAATCAAAAGGAAATGTCAAAATTCTCAGATATTATCAGACAGAAGCTGCAAACCTGATGGTTCTGTCACTGCACTGGTAACTGAGAGGTCGCAGCTATCTGTGAGTTGGAGAAGCAGAGGCATGTCTGGAACCAGGGCAGAGTGAAAGAATGTAAAACAGGGCCAAAGATCAAAGCCTTTACGTATGTACTGGTATTCTTCTAGGCACAGTAGAGTAGTAGCACACTCAGCTTTGAGAAATATCAGTGATGTTGCAGCAAACACGGAAACCTGATTGATCAGGTTAGGTATATTAGCCAGGGCAAAATATCAGATCATAGGATAGGTGAATGGGTCTGGGTGGGTTACTCTTTGGAGGTTTGATGTGGACGTGTTGGGCCAAAGGGCCTGTTTCCACACTACTGGGATTCTATGATCTATAATCAGTGAGTATTCAATGTGAATGTCTGTTTGCAAACAACTGGATTGATTGGAGTTGATTGGTGAGTAATTTTACATTCTACTTTCTCATCTACAGTTTAAATGAAAAGTGGGCTTCAGGCACAGTAGCACAGCTCAGTGGCGTGAAATGCCCATCCTGTGTCATGTGGGGAACCATGGATACTGCGGGAAGTGTCTCAGTTTCAAAAACTTGAGCTTCAGGTTTTAGATTCCATGTGGAGGTTGGACTCACTGTGGTTTAGGCCGATGTAGAAAGCATATGTAACTAAGTAGCCACACCATAGATTAAGAACGTGCAGGCAGACAGGACGGAGGTGATCACTAGGTAGTCTAATAAACCAGAGTTTAGATCAGAGTGGTGCTGGAAAAGCACTTTCCCAGCACCACTCTGATCTAAACTCTGGTTCCCAGCAAGTCCAGTCCTCACTTTTGCTGAGTTGATTTTAACCTTACTGCAAGTCCTCTTGCAAGGCTGCCTACCTTGTAGAAGTTCTCCTCTCACTGCAAAACCCAGATCATCTCCTCTGCCCTGAAGCTCTTCAACCATGTAATGAAACAGGCTCGCTGCCATACAACCAGATCTGCTTCCTCAATGCTTGCCTCCACAACCAACTGATCCCACATGGACTCCAGACTACATTCAACCCAGCACAGTTCGGAACTGAACAGGACAGCCAGTACAGACTACAGATTCAAAACCATCAGCAACAGTTCTCCTTCCGGATCCTCCGCTCCACACTTGCAGACATGCGCTGGCACCTAAAAAAAGTCCTTTTCCAGCACCACTCTGATCTAAACTCTGGTTTCTAGCATCTGCAGTCCTCACTTTTGCCTCATCTAATAAACTGGGCAGGTTGCGCAGAAATCCCAAGTCTATCTCACTTCCTAATTAGTTTTCACTTTGGATACTGCTGAAAGCAATGGTTTATCAGAGGAAGGTAAGAAGTGTCAAGTTTGAGGTGACATGAGTGGCTCAGCTATACAAGCCGTTGGAGTGCAATAGCAGTCGGTGCTTTGATCAAGGAACACACAGATGTTGCTGTGGCCATAGACATGACTTCAGGATGATAGTTTGCCCCAGTCAAGGATGTCACAGAGTGGTTGTAAGACATTCTTTGAGGCAAATGTGAAGAGCTAATGTTATAGTTCACACTTATATCCGCAATACATGTCAATTACATAGGTAGAAAGAGGAATGAACTCCTGACAGTAGAATATAGGGAATAAGCGTACGAATGAAAAGCAGGTCCTCTAAAACAGTAATCTCAGGATCACTCTCTGTACCATGTGCACAGAAACAGGAAGATTGAATGAATGCAGGAGGAAGGGCTTTCGATTTTTGGGGCATTGAAACCAGTTCTAGGGCAGTGGGACTTGTGAAAGGAGGATGGTTACATTTTAACCAGGCTGTGACTAACAGCGTCAAAGGGAGATTGGCTGATGCTGTTGGGGAAGGTTTAAACTAGCTTATGGAGGGATGAAACCTGAGAAGGAATTCAGATAGAAAAAAAAATGAATGCTTATTATAGGAAGTTTAAAAAAAAGCTGTAAAATTATTCATTTAAGTCTCTGCCTCAGTGGGGCTATGAAGCTTTTTAACATGGCCATCTGATTGTATCAGCAGTATCAGGGCCTGTTCCTTAATAGGATGGCAAACTCCAGGATTGCTAGTTAAGAAGCCATGTCCAGATATATTACTGTGTTGGTATCACTCCCAGTAATGACAGAATCAGGAGATACATTTGGTTCAACACTGGGGTCCAGAAGACCACAGGTTGGTTTGGAGGGATGTGGACCAGGATGGGGCAGATGAGATTAGTTTAGACTGGGATTATGTCAGGCATGGACTGGTTGTACTGAAGGATCTGTTTCCGTGTTGTATGACTGTATGACTTCTGGTCTGTAACCTTTTATCAGAAATAACTACATTTAATACCTCTCATTTTGGTCTTCATGAGGAAATCTCTTCATGTGTATTGTAGCAAACAATTATATGATTTTAAAGACCTCTATCAAGTTATCCTATACCCTTCTCTTGGATAAGTACATGAATAGGAAAGGTTTGGAGGGTTATGGGCCATGAGCAGCAGGTGAGAACAGTTTAGTTTGTACTTATGTCATGCAAGGACTGGTTGTACTGAAGGATCTGTTTCCGTGCTGTATAACTCCGTGGCTTCTGGTTTTTAACTTTCCATTAGAAAGAATGATATTTAATCGCTCTCATTTTGGTCTCTGTGAGGAAACCTCTTTCATGTGTATTGTAGCAAATATTTTCATGATCTTAAAGACCTTCATCAAGTCATAGAGTCATAAAGATGTACAGCATGGAAACAGACCTTTCGGTCCAACCCGTCCATGCCCACCAGATATCCCAACCCAACCTAGTCCCACCTGCCAGCACCCGGCCCATATCCCTCCAATCCCTTCCTATTCATATACCCATCCAAATGCATCTCAAATGTTGCAATTGTACCTGCCTCCACCACTTCCTCTGGCAGCTCATTCCATACACATATCACCCTGTGTGTGAAAAAGTTGTCCTCTTTTATATCTTTCCCCTCTCTCCCTAAACCTATGCCCTCTAGTTCTGGACTCCCTGATCCCAGGGAAAAGACTTTGCCTATTTACCCAATCCATGCCCTTCATAATTTTGTAAATCTCTATAAGGTCACCCCTCAGCCTCTGACGCTCCAGGGAAAACAGCTCCAGCCTGTTCATCCTCTCCCTATAGCTCAAATCCTCCACCTCCAGCAACATCCTTGTAAATCATTTCTGAACCCTTTCAAGTCATCCTACCTCTTCCTCTTTTCTAGAGAAGAAAGTCCAATATGTTCAATCTTTGAAATCTAGAATCCAGATAGCATAGTTTATTGGAGATTATGTTTAACATTTGGCTGCACCTGTTGTTGGTTTCCTGAAAAAATACTACCACTGCGTAACACAGAATAGAAGTAGAAGATGTCAAAATTAACAGAAAACAAATTCCAGCTTAAACAAGAAGCTGCTGTGATATTTCATGGAAAGAGATTGTCTTAGACCATGGGAGGAGGAATGGTTGGCTGAAAAGCACTGAAGATGTGAGTCAGGGCATCCTATTCCTAAACAGAGCTGGCTGTGTGCTTTACTCACATAATCAGCATGGTTTGTTATAGAGAGATTCATAATGGTCTGCAGTCTGACACGTCCAACTAGTTGGGACAGGAGTCGTGCATCCAGTCCATCAAGCTTAATCATCATACAGCTAAATGTACAAATATGTGAATTAGGAGTGGTTTAGATTATTTGGCCTATTAAGCCTGCACCACCTTTTGATCAATCTTGGCTGATTTGACAGTGGCCTCAATTCCAATTTCTTACTTGCCCCTAATAACCTGTGACTCTCAGCTGCCACTCTAAAAATATTCAATGGCCTTACCTGCACTACTCTTTGGGGAAGACAGTCCCATTCCCTCCTTCGGAAATCAATTCTCCTCATCTCACATCTGATCTGTGCATCAATTTCATTTACCTGCCTTTGCTATTTCTCTCCATGTTCTTACCTTTAAAACAAATCTGCTGATAGCTGTCTTCAGAGCTCCAATTGTCTCAATGCCTTTTGGGAGAGAGAATGATAGATTTCCATTACACCTCTCTGTGACAAAGTGCTTCCTGCTATCCGTCCTAAATGACCTAGCTCTCATTTTAAGATTCTATTATTTCATTCTTCAGTCCTTGAGAAGAGTCGTATCCAGCTTGCCATTATGCTGTACCCATGTATGAACTGATGCTGTTATATAAGTCTAAAAATGTGTAATTTAAGATATTCTCAGCAATCTGTAGAATATATTGAAGGGGGAAAAAAGCAAGTTCAACTGGTAACAAGCAAGTTTAGGACTCATGTTCAGGAAGATATTCTTCCCTTAGAGAGTGTGAATTCCTCTAATATTCTTCAATAGAATAATGGAAACTAGAGAAAAAAAGGTATAATCTTACAAGCGGTTAAATGCTATGAGACAGGATTGCAGGTTTCTATGGGAACTAGTTCGGTCAAATGACCTCCCTGATTTTTCACTTATCATTGTGCTGAATCACTTGTAATTCATCATTTGTCATATGCTGCCCACTTAAAACCATCTTGGTTCTCTCATGATGTTTCAAACGTACCTCAGGTACAGCAAATTAATGCCAATGAGGTCTTTATCCTGCATTCAAAGCTAGATGTGTGGCATTTTGAGCACACAGCTGAGATCTAATACCGCCTGGCTGTTGAAAGTATAATCCTGCTGGATGACCAAAGATGTTATGCCCGGTTGATTCTCTGTGAAGTTTTTTGTGAGACATTAAGAATCTCTGTGATATTAAGGGGTAAATTAAACAAACAAACAATGTAAAAACCATGATTTGGTTGTCATTATTTTGAGTCCAAAAACAATAGGTTCACATCTCACTCCAGAGAGCAAAGTGAAAATTCTAGGTTGGCATGCCAAGGGGATACTTGGAGGTGCCATCTTTTTGATGAGATGTGAAACTATGGCCCTGTCTACTTTTCAAAGGATTTACTAAAACAAAGAACAGGAGAATGATGCCATGGGCTCCTGGCCAACATTTATTCGCAGCCAACATTATAAACGAATTAGCCATTTTCTCTCATTAGATTTTCTAAACATGCAATGTATGTCAATTAGCAGCAATGTTTCCATACAACAGTGGCTATCTTCAAAAGTATGTTACTAGCTGTAAAGCACTTTTTGGACACGCTCAGGTCATCAAAGATCATTGTCTTTACTTTCTTTTTTTTATCTTCGAATATCCAAATGAAATCACTGAGCACCGGTTTCATGATATACCGTGACATTTGCTCTGTCAAGCCGTTTAAGAATCCTATATGTTTCAATGAGATTACTTCTCATTCTTTAGATTTCAATGAGTAGAGTCCTAACTTCATAACACATTTCATTCTTACCTGAGCTGCCTCCAATGAAATGATATATTTCCTTAAATAAGGAGAGCAAAACTGCTCACAATAGTCAAGATGCGGTCTCAGCATCACCATGTACAGTTGAGTAAGACTTCATACTCTTATACTCCAAACCCTTTAACTTAAGGGCCAACATTCCATTAGCCTTCCCTGATTACCTGCTACACCTGTATGCTAGCTTTCTACGATTCATGTGCAAGTAACCTCAAGTCCCTTTGTATTGCAACTTTCTTCAGTTTTTTTTTCATTTAAGTGATAATCATTTGATGTATATAGATTTTAGCAAGGCGTTTGATATGATTCCCCATGGTAAGCCCATTCAGAAAGTAAGGAGGCATGGGATACAGGGAAATGTGGCTCTCTGGAGACAGAATTGGCTGGCCCATAGAAGACAGAGGGTGGTAATATATGAAAAGTATTCAGCCTGGAGGTCAATGACCAGTGGCATTCCAAAGGGATCTGTTCTGGGACCTGTGCTCTTTGTGATTTTTATAAATGACTTAGATGAAGAAGTGGCAGGGTGGGTTGGTAAGTTTCCTGATGACATGAAGGTTGGTGGAGTTGTAGATAGTGTGGAGGGCTGTTGCAGGTTGCTACAGGACATTGACAAGATGCAAAGCTGGGCTGAGAAGTGGCTGATGGAGTTCAACCTGGAAAACTGTCAAGTGATTCAGTTTGGAAGGTCAAATTTGAATGCAGATTACAGGGTTAAAGGCAGGAGTCTTGGCAGTGTGGAGGAACAGAATGATCTTGGGGTCCACGTCCATAGACCCGTCAAAGTTGCCACCCAAATTGATAGGGTTGTTAAGAAGGCATATGGTGTGCTGGCTTTCATTAGTAGGAAGATTGAGTTTAAGAACCACAAGGTTATGCTGCAGCTCTATAAAGTCCTGGTTAGACCATACTTGGAATACTGTGTTCAATTCTGGTTGCCTCATTATAGGAAGGATGTGTAAGTTTTAGAGATGGTGCAGAGGAGATTTACCATGATGCTGCCTGGACTGGAGGGCATGTCCTATGAAGAAAGATTAAGGGAGCTAGGGATTTTTTCATTGGAGCGATGAAGGATGAGAGATGACTTGATAGAAGTGTACAGGATGATGAGAGGTATGGATAGAGAGGATAGCCAGAGACGTTTTCCCAGAAATGGCTGACATGATGGGGCCTAATTTTAATGTGATTGGAAGAAGGTTTAGGGGAGATGTCAGAGGTAGGTTCTTTGCATAGAGAGTAGTGGGTGAATGGAATGAACTGCCAACAGTGGTACTAGAGGCAGATACATAAGGGATATTTAAGCGACTCTTGGATAGGCACATGAATGTTAGTAAAATGAAGGGTATGGAGGTTAGTTTGATCATAGAGTGAGATAAAAGGCCGGAACGACATCGAGGGCTGAAAAGCCTGTACTGTGCTGTATTGTTCTATCCAGTAATTGATAATTTCTCTGAACTGACAGAGCAACTTAAGTTGAAAATGAGGAAAAGAACATGGTGTCATTATTTTTCTAATTCCCACTATTCACACAGAACCCCGATCACATTTTTGTCTCTTGTAAACTACATTATTTACTCCATCATTTTAAACCTTCTCTTGGTAATTAAGTCTCAGAAAGTATTTGATGAAGTGCCAATGGTGATGTTTACTCCAAACATTCAGTCACAACTAGAGTAAACGGATGTTGCCACATATATAGAGAAAGAATAAGGAGGCAAAGAATGAGACCAATGAATCTTTTTCAGATTGGCATGGATTTGGTCATGTTATCCATCGAGGATCTGCTATGGACCCTTTTTATTGGTATAAATTGGACTACTACCAAAATCATTTTGCGGTAGATGACTGGCATCTTCCATCTGCAAGAGAGGATGGGAATTCAGCTTTAGATCTTGCTTTAGTTCTTTTGGTGGTTGAACAAGTCAATTCTTGAGAGTCAACTTTAGTCAGTTGCAAAAACTGTCCATGAAGTTGCTCCTTGTTAATGTGGTCAACAGTGTCTACTGATGCCTTGCAGTACTGAAATATATTTTTAAGTATCCTAGTCGCAAATCCCTGCCCATAGCTGGTATCACCATTTGCAACAATTATCAGCCTGAGATTCCTAATACAAGTTGTGTGTTTTCATGTTTCTTGACAATATCAGAACAGTTCAACGGAAGGGTTGCCAGACCCAAAATGTTAGCTTTGATTTCCCTTCACAGATGCTGCCGGACCTGCTGAGCTGTTCCAGCAACGTCTGATTTGCGGTCCACAAATCTCTTGGTTGTTAGATACAAAACACTGACCATCTCTATTCAGTCATTGATAATTGCATTGAATTGCAACCCAAATTAACTTCAAAATAGGGAAAAGAACGACGCTGTTATTTTGGCTGGCACCTTCCCATTCTCTTGGGATAGACAATCTACCTGTGCAGCATGTCCGTGAAGGTGTACCCATCTTCATCCTGTACGTATGCTAATGCTAGCAAAGCCATCTTTTGCTTGACTAATGAATACCTTCTTGTTTTCAGTGCTGTCTGTAATCAAAACATTAAGGGCATTTTACTTCTATGGGAGACAGCTGTCATTGCTTCTATACGGTTGTATAATTGCGTGTCAGTTGACACTTTTCTTGAAAATCTGTTGCTGTCTCAATGGCAGTGTTAACTGCGACAGTGACTGCACCAAAAGGTTGATTCCCAGTGAATCCCATAGCTTTGGGACCTACATGTTTTCAAGTCTTATGGTTCGGTGATAGGGAGGAACTTGAATCCACCATGATCACGAGAAAAAAAGCAATCGGAAATCAAATGGAAGTAAAGTTTGATAACTCTCCTGGACCTCGTGTCCCATGTCCTACAAGGAAGCAACTGTAGAATAATGATGTAATCTACCAACACGCCCAAGATCCTGAAAAAAATCTCAGAAAATTACAAACGTAACACCTTTCTCAAAGAAAGGATGGAGACAGAAGGCAGGAAATTATAAACCTGTTAATGTCATAGATTTAATCAGCTTGGAAATAGACCCTTCTGTCCAACTCATCTGTGCTGACCAGACATTCCAATCCAATCTAGTCCCATTTGCCAGCATTTGGCCCATATCCCTGTAGACCCTTCCTATTCATATACCCATCTAGTTGTCTTTTAAATGTTGTAATTTCTCTGGCAGTCCATTCCACACATGCATCATGCTCTGTGTGAAAAAGTTACCCCTCCGTTCCTTTTTAAATCTTTCCCCTCTTACTTTAAACTTATGCCGTCTAGTTTTGAATTCCTCCAAACTAGGAAAAAGACTTGAGTTATTTACCCTATCCATGCCCCTCATGATTTTATAAACCTCTCTATAACGTCACCCCTCAGTCTCTGAAGCTTCAGGGAGAAAGCCCCAGTCTATTGGAGCAACATCAAGGGCTGAAGGGCCTTTACTAAGCTGTAACGTTCAATGTTCTATGTCTATTCAGCCTCTCCCAATAACTCAAATCTTTCAACCCTGGCAACACCCTTCTAACATTTTCCTGCATTCTCTCAATTTTAACCACATTCTTCCTTGAGAAGGGTGACCAGAATTGTATGCAGTATTCCCAAAGTGGCCTCACTAATGCTCTATACAATGGCAGTATGACATCTCAATTCCTATACTCAATGCTATGACCAATGAAGGCAAGCTTGCCAAATGCCTTCTTCACCACCCTGTCTTCTTGCTTTCAAGGAACTATGCACTTCTAATATCTGACATTGGTAAAATATTGGAATCCATTATTAAAGAAATAGTAACAAGACATTTAGACATTTATAATACAATCAAGCATATTCAATGAGATTTTATGAAAGGGAAATTGAGTTTGACAAATTTCTGAGAGTTTTTTGACAGTGGATGAAAGGGAAACCCTATACAGGGCATATGGATATCCAAAAGACATTTAACAAGGTGTTATACAAAAGACAAGGGCTCATCGTGTTGGGAGCAAGAGCTAAACCTGGATAGAAGATTGGGAAACTAACAGGAAACAAAAAGCTGAGATAAATGGGCCACTTGCAGCGTGGCAAACAGTAGCTATTTGGTCCAGTATCCCAGGGATGCATCTCAACTATGTCCCATTCATGTTAATTAATTGTTTGAAGGGACAAGGCATATTGTCAGATTTGTTGCAGGTAAAAAGACGGTGTGAAAGCAGGTTTTAAGGAGAATACAAAGGGTGCACAAGGGAATGTCGATAGGTTAAGTGAATTGGGGGAAAATATGACTGATGGCATCCAAAGTTGGAAATTTTGAAATTGTGTACTTTGGTAGGAAGAACAGGAAAGCAACATCTATTTTAGTGAAGGGAAATTTCAGAACTCTGAGGCACAGACGGATCTGAGTATCTTAATATATGAATCATTTAAAATTAGTATGTCGATGAAGTAAGTATGTAGGAAGGTAAACGGAATGTTACTGTTTATTGCTAAGCAATAGATTATAAAATTCAGATGTTTTGCTGCAATTGTACAGGGCAACAGTTAGATCCACATCGGAAATACAGTTTACCTATTATGTTTCTTTATTTGAGGTAACATATAGACAAATTAGGAGCAGTGCTGAAAATATGTTGCTGGTTAAAGCACAGCAGGTTAGGCAACATCCAAGGAACAGGAAATTCGATGAAGGGCTCTGGCCCGAAACGTCGAATTTCCTGTTCCTTGGATGCTGCCTAACCTGCTGTGCTTTAACCAGCAACACATTTTCAGCTCTGATCTCCAGCATCTGCAGACCTCACTTTTTACTCGAACACATTAGGAGCAGTTCAGAGAATGTTCACCAGTCTGATTACCCGGACTTAGGGCAGGGGATGAGGAGTTATCTGACAAGGAAAAGTTGGACAGGCTAGGACAAACACATTGGAATTTTGAAAAATAAGAATTGATCTTATTGAGCTGATGCTGAAAGGATGTTTCCTCTTGTGGGAGAAGCTAGAAATAAATAACACAGTTTGAAAGTAATTAATCTTCCATTTAAACAGAGAATTGGCGAATTTTCCTTTCCAAGGATTCAGGTTTAGATTAGATTCCCCTACCATGATAAACAGGCCCTTCGGCCCAACCAGTCCACACCAACCCACCCAGACCCATTTCCCTCTGACTAAAGCACCTAACACTACGGGTAATTTAGCATGGCCAAATCACCTGACCCACACATCTTTGGACTGTGGGAGGAAACCGGAGTAAACCCACGCAGACACGGGAGAATGTGCAAACTCCACACAGACAGTCACCCAAGGCTGGAATCAAACCTGGGTCCCTGGAGCTGTGAGGCAGCAGTGCTAACCACTGAGCCATCGTGCTGGCCTAGTTTTGGATCTTCCTTCCTCTGAGAGTAGTGGAGGCTGAGTTATTGAGCAGTGTTAAGGGGTGGTGTATAGGGTCTTGACTAGGTTTATCAGGGTTGGGTGGGAATGTGGAGCTGAGGTCACATTCAGCTCGGCAGCAGGATCTGAGGGGCTGAATGGCCTACTCCTGTTCCTAATTCATATGCTGTTTCCTTATTTGAGGAAAAGCATACTTCCACTAAAGAAAGTTCATCGAACATTGATTCCCCTTGCACGAAATGATCATTTCATGAGGAAAGATTGTTTGGGTCTATATTCATTAGAGTTTAGATGAAACATTTGAGATTCTGAGAAGCTTGACAGGATAACATTCTAGTTGCACCTAGAACTAAGGGGCATAGTTTCAGTTCAAATAAAACAGGAATGAGGAGGAACGTCATCTTTTGGAGGGTTATTAATCTTTGCAATTTGTTATGTGGTCGGTTCTTATATAATGCGATAGTTCCTTTCCCATGTGACCCTGTGTTATAAGAAAATCGCATAATAGCAAGGACCATTTAAACCAATGGAACCAGAATCGCATTGTAGCCAGTACAGGTGAGGAAAGTTTGCGTTCTACAAATAATGGTCTGAATTCTTTGTTTGCATTATAGCCAATTTGCGTTGAAGAAATGCGCATTATAGCAGCATCGACTGTGTCACTGAATTTAGTTAAGGCTGAGTTAGACAGATTTTTGACTTACCAGAGAGTTCAGGGATATATTGCTGAGGTAGGGAAGGATAAGAAGCTGCTATTGTCCCGAAGGGCCATAGGCTGCTCTCTCAATTCAGAGATACAACTGATGCTGAGTTTAACCTGAGGTTCACTGTGCTGCAGGCAAGGTGGGAACTTAACGGTCACCTCATCTGGTATGGGAATTGAGCTCGCGCTATTGAACTCACGCTGTATGACAAACCAGCCAATGGATAAGATCACAATCTGATTACCGTGATCTTATTGAATGGTGCAGTAAGATTGAGGGGCTGAATGGTCAATTTCTGCATCTGTTTCTTCTGTTCTCCCATTGTTACTTTGTTTTTTATGTTTTAGTGAGGTAGGAAACTTAAAGAAATGATTCCCTCTGAATTCATACATGTTTTCTGGAATCCAATCATTCTCCCCTCGGCATTTTCTTCATTCCTTGACATTAAGTGAACAACTGATTTTGTTGTTTTTTGAAGAAATGCAAGTGGTCAGAAAGTGGCATTCTAATCTGGACAGACCATATTTAGCATCTAATCTAAAATCTCAGAGTGGACAAGGAACCTATTGACCTTCTCTTGTCTCAGCTCCACTCATTTCTTCTGTGCTGTGAGATTTATGCAGGGCTCTATACTCTGCTTGTATTCCTCCAGCTCCCTCCTCCCGAGCTGATATTCCGAGATGCCTCCTATTGCAGACTCAGACCCTGAAAACTGCTGGTCCTCAACTGTTCCTATGGAAACACAATAGGAAGTGCATTTATTTTTACTTTGGAACACATTTCACTCGTCAAAACATGCCAAGCTCTGAAGTGGTGAGCTGCTTTGAATTGACAGAATGCCTGAGGAATTTGTGGATGTGTGAAATAGCAGCTCTGAATGTTTTCACCCTCAATGCAGGTGGTCCACTTGCCCTACTCCAAAGGGTAGAGCTGAGTGGTGCTTCAGAGATCCCAGAGCTGCATCCTCCCAATGAGTAATGAGATTTTGATCAAATTATTCCCTCCAAATGGTAGATAAACCCTTCTGTTACCTCCCTACTTTACCCGAGATCATAAAGAGGTTCTTGAAATAAAACAGAAAGCACTAGGGAGTCATACGGGACTCAAAATGTTAACTCTCTTTCTTTCAAAGTAGATACTGCCAGAACTGTTGAGTTTCTCTGGCACTTTATTTCTAATCTCCAGCATCTGCAGTAGTTTGCTTTTATTTGCTGAAGCATTGTACTACTTTCTGAGTCTCCTCATTTTTATGCACCTAGGTACTACACCTCCTGTAATAGGAGTTTAAGAGTGCATCAGAGGTTCAGGGGTGTTTTAGTATCAATGAAAATCTTTGAAAGGCCCGTTTGGAATGTAAACGATCTCTGGTGAAAAGGGGTTGATTCAGGCGAGCACCAGAAAAACCAAAAACCTTCCTCAATATGACAAACTACTCCATGTGAAACTGCAGCCTGCGAAGGTTTTTTTTGTCACAGCCCTGCCGTTGCACTGTGGTAGAAATGGATAACATCAGCAGGCACATACCTTCTTCCAAGTGTTAATCTTTTCCTGTATTCAAGATTCCATCTTTCAGACGACACACACCTAGGATCAGGTTAACCTAAATTGCTCCTTTTGCTCTTTTCACCCAGCTAACCACTTTGTCAGAGCTCAAGATGATGACCCTCCTCTGGCTCCCTTCACTGGCTATTGCCAGCTCTGTCAGAAGATCAGTCTCCTTTCTTCCTTGTTTGTCCTTAGGGATCTAGACAAAAGAACAGTGAATGTTAGGCCACGAAGCAAGGTGCAGCAAGTGCTACCTAATGCCATAGCCACGCATCTCCCACTGCAGACTAGTCTAATGAATTCCAAATAGCCTAGGACTGCTCCATATCCATTTAAAGGAGGAATTGTAGGTGTCCTCTGGGGAACAATGGTCATGTCCCTACCACTGGGTGAGGAGGCCTGAATTCCAGTCCCACCTGCTCTAAAGGTTTGAAATGATATTGCTGAACAGGTTGATGAGAAAATATCTAAAAGGGGGTTTCTACGGCTCTTCTGGTACAATGGTAGTATTCCTTACTTCTGGGCCGTGGGCCTCAGATCATGTGTAACCTACTCCAGAGGTGTGGTATAACGCACCTGACCATAGAGTCAAAGAGACATAGGGAAGTACAGCACGGAAACAGGTCCTTCAGTTCAACTCTTCTACGCTGGCCAAATATCCCAACCTAATTTAGTCCCATTTGCCAGGACTTGGCCTATATCCCTCCAAACCCTTCCTATTCATATACCCATGCAGATGCCTTTTAGATGCTGCAACCAGCCTCCACCACTTCCTCTGGCAGCTCATTCCACATTCACAACACCTTCTGCGTGAAAAAGTTGCCCCTTAGGTCAATTTTGTATCTTTCCCCTCTCACCCTCAATCTATGTCCTTTAGTTGTGAATTCCTCCACCCCAGAGTAAAGATTTTGTCTATTTATCCTAACCATGCCCCTCCTGATTTTATAAACATCTATGAGGTAACGCCTCAGCTGCTGACGCTCCAGAGATAACAGCCCCGGCCTATTCAACCTCTCCCTATACCTCAAATCCTCCAACCCTGGCAACATCCTTGTAAATCTTTTCTGAACCCTTTCAAGTTTCACAACATCCTTCCAATAGGAAGGAGGCCAGAATATTCCAAAAGTGGCCTAACCAGTGTCCTGTACAGCCACAACATACCTTCCAACTCCTAGACACAATACTTTGACGAATAAAGGAAAGCATACCAAATACCTTCTCCACTATCCTATCTACCTGCAACTCTACTTTCAAGGAACTATGAACCTGCACTCCAAGGTCTCTTTGTTCAGCAACACTCCCTCAGACCTTACCATTAAGTATGTAAGTCCTGCTCTGATTTGCTTACAGTTTAAATAAAATATATATAATGGCTCGGGACTGAAATATCAAGGTGTGTTGTCCTCATTTACTGGTGGAAGTGAATCAAATTTGATATTAACAGGTACTTCTAGTGAGGTACTTCTTCTGAATAAGGAGCTCCGGGTTCAAGTTCTACCTCCTCTGGAGGTGAATAGTAACATCTCTAAACACCTGATCTAAAATATCTCTAAAAGAGGGATTCTAAGAAAATTCCTGGTGTACTCTTCACCAAATCTTGACAACAGGGGGCTCAAAATGCAGTGTGCTTGAGAACTACTGAGTGGGCTAGAAAGCCTTCAACATGAAAAGCATCCCATTACAATGTTACCAAATTTATAAAAGCCAAAACCAGTGTCCTGAAAGGGTTTACAAACTATGCATTTTCAAGAATGAGATCTAAAGACTGGTTGAAGTGCCAGTACATTATTTGGGCACTCAGGAAATGAGGCCACAGCCAAAACGGCATGTTTTGTAATATATTACCCAGCTGGGAAAAACACAGATGTCTCCTGACAACTTCTTCTTCATATCCATTCATGGGGCACAGGATATTTACTGCCCATCTTTAATTTCATGGAATCATCGAATGCATACAATGTGGAAACAAGCCCTTCGGTCCACATTGACCCTCCAAAGAGTAACTCACTCAGATCCATTCCGCTACACTTACCCCTGACTAATGCACCTAGCCCACACACGCTGAACACTATGGACAATTTAGCATGGCCAATTCACCTAACCTGCACATTTTTGGATTCTGGGAGGAAACCAGAGCATCGGAGGAAACCTACACAATCATGGGGAGAATGTGCAAACTCCACACAGACAGTCACCTGAGGCTTTCACCAGAGAATTACATTGCTGTGGGTCTGGAGGCACATTTGGCCAGCACATGACAGCAGATTTCTGTCCTTAAAGGATATTGGTGATCGACATGGTCTTTACCTGACAACCAAAAACAGTTTCATGGTCAGTATTAGGCTCTTAATTCGAGACTTTTATAAATTCAAATTCCAGCATCTGCCTTGGCAGGGCAGCATGGTGGCTCATGGGTTAGCACTGCTACCACACAGTGTCAGGCACCCGGTTCGCAATTCTATTCTCCTTCCACTCATAAGCATGTTGTGGAATTTGAAAGGGTTCCGAAAAGATTTACAAGGATGTTGCCAGGGTTGGAAGATTTGAGTTATCGGGAGATGTGAGGTTGGCTGTAGCTGTTTTCCCTGGAGCTTCAAAGGCTGTGGGGTGACCTCATAGAGGTTTATAAACCCATGGCGGACATGGATAGGATAAACAGACAAGTCTGTTTCCTGGGGTGGGTGAGTCCAGAACTAGAGGGCATAGGTTTAGGGTGAGAGAGGAAAGATATAAAAGGGACCTAAGAGGCAACTTTTTCATGCAGAGAGTGGTGTGTGCATGGAATAAGCTGCCAGAGGAAGTGGTGGAGGCTGGTACCATTGCAACATTTAAAAGGCATCTGGATGGGTATATGTATAGGAACGGTTTAGAGGGATATGGGCCAAGTGCTGGCAAATGGGACTAGATTGGGTTGGGATATCTGGTTGGCATGGATGAGTTGGACAGAAGGGTTTGATTCCATGCTGTACATCTCTATGAATCTATGACTCTATAACTGTCTTTGGAATTTGTGTGTACTCTGCATGAGTTTCCTCCGGTTGCTCCTGTTTCCTCTCACAGCCTGAAGATGTGCAGGTTGGATGCATTGGCCATGCTAAATTATCCATGATGCCTAAGAATGTGCTGGCTAGATGGATGAGCCATAGGAAATGCAGGATCACAGGGTTAGCGCAGGCCTGGGTGGGCTGCTCTTCAGAGGGTCAGTGTATACTTGATGGGTTGGATGTCCCATTTCCACATTGTAGGTATTGTATGATTTGAACCCAGGTCCCTGAGACATCACCTGCCTCTCTAGATTAATAATCTCATAATGATACCATTTGATGTAAGTGAGGAATGTGAGTTAATATCAGCAGCAACTCAGGCCTCACCATTCAGGTGTATGGATGATACCCATGCACCCACATTGCTTAAACTAGATGTGCCACTTTGCTCAACTATTATGAATGTAACTGACTTACACCCCTCTAGTATGCATCAGGAAAATGGAAGTCAGCATAACAAAGTACATGCAGATGATAATGGAATAAACTCTGACTTCGGAAATGGCCCCAATGGAAAAAAATTACTTAGATGTCACTTTTCCAAGTTTAAACCACTAACTGGTGGGAAATTGACAGATTTGTGGACAATTTCACTTGCACTTGCTAAAGCTTATGAGGCTTTCATACAAACAAAATAGTTTATTTCTCTTGTCAAATCTGAATGAAAGAGCTTTCTACGACTGTTATGTATAATCTCTGTGTTCTATTCTTCATGATAATGATAAATTCCATTTGCTGAAGTTTTAATCAAGTTGGCATTCAGAATGATTCAAATCACAGTTATATAGACAATTTCACCATTTCTCACTCTTGTTTAGTGAACATCTACCGCAGCATGGAGTGATTTGGGGAAATGGTGTGAGATGTTGACAGAAGAAGACTTTTTCCAAAAATGAAATGAGCATTTAATTGCTTTGTTAAATTCTCCTGTATTATGTGGTAAATAACTTTATAAATTCTTCACCGAATTAAAGTTGTGAGCAATGCTAGACTTTATGTTGTGGTGTTCAGCTCTGGTGAAAATACCACAAAGCACTTTAGAGTTGAATCTATGGAAACCTTGCTGTCAAGCAATGCTGAGAGAAAATTCAGATGCTCATGATCATTTTGCCTTTTGTTTTGAATGGTTGCATTTAAACAATCTGGTGCATTACATTGTCACCTCTTCCTTAACCAAGCCCTCAAAATTGAGAGATGCATTTACTTCCATTCCGGCTCAGCGGGTTCTGAGATCATTGATATGTTCAATGCATGACCTGCAGATTGTTCTCTTCGGCCTGATGACTTTTGAAATGAAAGGGTTATTTGGAGTTGTTTTTGTGCTGCCTCTAAATCTCAAGTTCTCTTCTGTATGCTCAGAAAGTTTATTGATGGATTCGGTGTCTTCCTGAATGTACCTTCTCCATTTTGGTCACTCACGAGCCCCTGGCTCCTATGAGCCATCCATGATGTTTAACATTTTCAAGGAAACTTTAAGGATATCTCTGATTTCCACAGTCCTCCTGGGAGTTTCCTCCATGAAAAGTTCGAGTTAAACAGTTGCGTTAGGCATTTGGTATCAGGCACATGAGCAACATGACCTGCCCAGTGGAGCTTATTTTGGTTAACACCTTGATGTTGGACATGTTAGCTTGGACAAGGACACTGCCACTGGGCAACCTTCATTTCTGCTGAATAAGGAGGATCTTGCAAAGGCATCATTGGTAGTGTTTCTCGATGCTTTGATGTGCTGCTGAAGATAACCTATCTCCTAAGCAACTAGGAGATTGGGGATAATGGCTGCTTGGAAAACCATGACCATAGTCTAATATTAGAGATCTAGCTTTGAATCACCAGTGTCCCTGCTCTGTGACCATTAAATGCACTATGCTCTGTATCACAATTGATGTAATAACGTCAATATGTTTAAATATGGTCAATGGGATCCAGTTGGTCAGATATTAAAGTGTGATGTAATGAAAATAGATGAATCTGTTGGCTTGAGGTGACATACACAGGCTCACTCTGTGGCGTGAATTTAGCCAACATGAAAAATCAGGCTGGCAAATAATCAGGCGGTGTTGCTGTTGTGGTAATACTGCTGGTAACCCAGCATCCCAGGTAATGTTCTGGGTTCAGAATCCCACCACTGCATAAATTAAATTCAATAAAAATCTACAATTGTAAGGATGGCCATGAAATGATTGTTGCAAAAACCCATCAAGCTCACTACTGTCCTCTGGGGAAGAAAAGCATTTATTCAAGAACGAGATAGATTAATGTTTAGATTCAAAGGGCATCAAGGGTTCTGGGGAGACTTGAACGTAGGTCTCCTGGTTCAGGGGTGAGGACACTACCAATACACCACTAGAACCTTAGGAGCCAGCTCTGTGTTTCTGTTTAATTCAGAAGTGCTCTTACACACAACTGAATGTTTTTGTTCCCCATCACCAAGTCACCCATGATGTTTTTCTCACCTATTCACCACCAATCGGTTAATTTATGTGCAATGCATGTTTAGGGCAATGCAGACCTGGATCTGGGTTTCCAACACTGACAAATTAAAGGCCACTTCCCACTTCCACAAGAATTTTGCCTGCATCAGAAGGTGTGGGGTAAACAGCCAGATAAAACAGAATGATGTTCCTGTGGCTTCTGGTAGGGGGTATCCCGCTTGATGGCTACTTCATGACACACAGAGGATTGCCACACCTAGCCCCAAACCCTGTCAAAGCTAACGACCAACAGGAGGCTGGAAAAACACTGCAAACCTGGCAGCATCAGAATGTGAAGAAGTCAATGTTTTGGGTATAACCCTTCTTCAGGACTGGATGTGGGGGTAGGGAACTACAGATAAAGGGGGAAGGGGGTGGTGGGGTGGGGAGAGTAGCAGAATGGTGATCAGTGTGGGCATTCATCCCTCCAATCAATCAACCAGGTCAAACCCACTATCTGTGCTCACTTATCACCACCTCACCATTCTGCCAATCTCCCCACTGCCCCCACCCTCTCAACCTCTTTCTTTATCTGTAGCTCCCCCTACCCCCACATCCAGTCCTGAAGAAGAGTTGTACCCAAAACGTTGACTTCTCCATTTCTTGATGCTGCCTGGCTTGCTGTGTTCTTCCAGCCTCCTGTTTGTTTACTTTGGATTCCAGCATCTGCAGTCTTCTTTGTCTCTGTCAGCAATGATTTTCATTTGTCAATGATGCTGCCAGCTCATCACAATATTACTCCACCTCCAATCACACCTTGTCTCCTTGACCAGTCTTACCCAAACCAAACTGGGGGACAGGAAAGGGTAAGGGTGGAAACTGATATTTGTGCTAAATTATGGGATTATAATAACACCCTTAAAAATCTCTGAAGGCCTTTTGCTGTCTATTCAACACATGGATATCTAGTTTTTTTTTAAATCTCAATGTCATATTCTTGCTTCCTTACCATCACCCCTAATGCATTCTAAATCTAACAACTCTTTTTGCAGGCAGTTGGACATTGAGGAGCTTTTTCCTCCCGAGTCATGCAGCCTCAGCTGGTGACACTATAGAGGCTGCTGAGCTATTATTCCTCAATGCATTGTGGCCCCAGCAGCATTCTCTTAATTGACTACCCTGAGCAATTTGTTGCCCCTGGGTTCTACTGCCTGAAGGAGTAAGGGGGCTCTTTTGGTGGCAGGTCTTCAAGGGCCCACAAAAATCTCAGCCTTTCATTCCCAATGCTTTGTTTGCTGGTAGTCTTTATCTTTATGTTGAACACTGTAAAATTAATGATGGGTATTGCAAAAAATATGGTTGACTCTATAGAGTCTCCTCCATCCTATTGTCGCTGGGTTGTAATTACTTGTTGTCTGGGGTTTGGCTGTAGATAGAGGGTGTGGGTGGTGTATCGAATACATGTGGGGAGTTCCTTGTAGGTGAAGACACCTCATCTTCACCATGGACATCCAGGCTCCATCCTGTTGATCTGACCCCATCTATCCATTTTCCTTTCTACCTATCTGCTCCACACTTCCCACCGACCTATCACAATCACCTCCTTCCTTCGCCCACCAATCGCCATCTCACCTCCTTTCTCCTAGCAGCACACCACAACCCCCCCCACCCCCCCCCCCAGTTATTTCTCAGTCCCCTTCCCCCCTCCCCAGTCCTGATGAATGGACTTACACCTGAAATGTCATCTCTCTTGGTCCTCAGATGCTGCCTGACCTGCTGTGCTTTTTCCAGTGCCATACATTATCAACTATAATTACTCATTCCAAAATAATTTATTTCTTTAGAATCTTATTGTTAATGGCATCACTTTGTAGAAGCCTAGTGCTTGCATGATGACTGCTCAGTCCATCACGCTTATGCAGAATCTTTGGCAGAGCAAATCCATCGACAGAAAAAACATCAGTGATCCAATAATGAGTAAAAGGTTTCTCCCAATCTTACCCTCTCGATGGCAATTTTAAATGGGTGACCATTTCTTAATAAAGCTTGAATCAAAAGAAATAGTTCATCTCCAATTAGACTATTAAAACCCTTCATAATTTAAAAGCTCTTATTTACCTCAACTGTTCCTGTGTAAACAGACTCAGATTTCACCACACACAGGTACACAACTTCCCAGCATCAGATTGAATATCCTTTCTGGGTTGTTGCTGTCAGGTTTATGAGATAACTTTGAATTTGTTGTTCAGAATATCAGTGAAAGAAATTGCATTCATTTCACATTCTGGACTTCCAGAGAATATTTCATCTTCAATCTCAGGAGATTTCAATATTTGACAGAAAGTATAATTAGTCCGACCTTTATCCTGAGATGTTTTTATTAGAGGGAAATCACTGTTTTATCTGTATCAGTGAATTGATTATAATCTGGGTGGAAATAAACAGTTTGGTTGTGGAAATATTGCAATTTTATTCACAAAGAGTCTTTGGTTTGGATGCATGCATGCATACTCCCATTGAATATGGAAAATACATGATGAGGCCTGGTTTTATTTGTGCATCTACGAGCAATTGTTCAGGCATAAAGTTTCAAGAAAATAGACCCCTAAAAACATCTATGTCTGCCATGATATCTTTTCCCATGAGGTCACAAAATAGGCGTTTCTGCTACCAACTCAACATATTCATGTTTTCCATTGAATCCCCACAGTGTGGAAGCAGGCCATTTGGCCCATCGAGTCCACATTGATCCTCTGAACAGCATCCAGACTCAACCCCCACCCAATCCCTATAATCCTGCATTTCCAATGGCTAACCCACATAGCCTGCACATCCTGGCCATGATGGGGCAATTTAGCATGGCCAATCCACCTAACCTGCACTGCTTTGGACTGTGCGAGGGAATGCACACAGACATGGGGAGAATGTGCAAACTCCACATAGACAGTCACCTGAGGGTCCCTGATGCTGTGAGGCATCATGAACCAGAATTCCAAGATGACGCTGACATGTGAGGACATTTATCTTGGAATGGTCATCTGAACAACAATGCTGCTATCGTGGCCGTCATCCCGACCTCAGTGTATATTTTGGGGGTGGGCTTTTCCCCAGTATCTACTGGATGACTTTGCCCATAACCAGATAAGGTTCATTGAACTGTCAATTGGCCTAGTGTGGGAAGGAAATCCAGCCTCTGATAGTGCTCTGTTATGTTCTTACAGCTAGCACAGTTTATCAACATTCCTTTCAGAGATATGCTCATGACATCATCACTTCGCATATATTGGCAGGGATAAATTCTCAGTCTCCATCTTCACGGTGATGGAAGCAGGTTGCTACTTTTTTTTAACCAAAATAGCTTCATGTTAGCCTGGACAATGAATTGCCTACAAATGTAATATTTATATGAACCCTAACATAAAGATGTAAGGGCCTTTCAATGAGGAATGATATAACCATTGGCAAATCAAGTAAGGATACTATCCTAGAGATAGAATACCCATCATGACCAACAGCAATGAAAAGCAGTGACTCAAAGATTGCAATAAAAATACTTCAAAGCCTAGAGTCAAAAAAACTTTTGAACAATCAGAAGTAACAGGTACTATGAGTAGAGTCCTTTGATTGACCAGCCAGCAGAAAAAGATCATTCATTTCAATTTAAAATCTAAGCTATTTCAAGTTCAAAAGCCTGTCGCTCTTAAAAAAGTAACTGATTACCTGCTGTTTAGATAAGATTTTCTAAATGTGGAAACAGGCCTTTCGACCCTCCAAAGACCCAGACCTATTTCCCTCTGACTAATGCGCCTAATGCGCAATTTAGCATGGCCAATTCACCTGACCTGCCCATCTTTGGATTGTGGGAGGAAACTGGAGGAAACCCATGCAGATAGTCGCCCGAGGCAGGAATCAAACCCACTGGCACTGTGAGGCAGCAGTGCTAACCACTGAGACACTGTGCTGCCCCATTTCGGTTTGTTTTTTATAAAAAGGCAATCAATTTCACCTGACAACAGGGCTATAAAGTTTTACCAAAATAAAACACAGCTAAAAAAAGATACTTTAAGCTGATTTATACATGAACAAGGCTTACCTGTGTACAAACATTGTTTAGTTCATTCATTATGCTTTTCAATTTTGATGCCAAAGTGGAGTAAAGACTGTGTGATGTTTTCATTCTTTATTTGGCATGAATGCCATCTACAGGATGAGACTTTCAAATGAAAACTTGCAATTTTTGGACTATATGCTCAATTTTGTACTAACAATCTGCAGTTATTAATCCAACATTGTTTCTAGGACTAAGGGGAGGAAAAGAGGAACAACAAGAACCAAAACAGGAAACAGAATCAGAAAAGGGAAAAAAAATAAACAAATGCTACTCAGCACTAAACCTCTTGAAACAAAACAATGAGCAACAATGAAAAATGGAAGGCAAATAGTCAATAATGGATTGGGTAGTCAATAATATGTTTACTGATTTAAAACTTTACAAAAATCAACTGCTGTACAAATCAAGTGATAAGTGATCCTGAGAAGACTGTTTCAAAAGTTTGCTATTGGCAAGGAGGGGCTTTGTATAAATAATGAGTCTCTTCTTTCTTTGGACAATTGGAAAGATCCAGAAAAGATCGAGAATGTCCTCAAAGACTAGTTTGGGTAACACCTTTGGACTAATAGACACTGACTCATGTCATATAGACCTCAACTGCAATGTGGGAAATGGTGAGGTTATGCACTTTGACAGGAAGAATAGAGGCGTTATCTATTTTCTAAATGGTGAAATACATCAGAAGTCTGAATCACAAAGAGACTCTTAGTTCAGGATTCTCCTTAAGTTAACATGTAAATTAAGTTGGCAGTTGGGAAGGCAAAAGCAATGGTAGCATTCATTTCAAGGGGGCTAGAACACAAGACCAGAAATGTACAGCTGTGGTTGCATCAGACTCTTGTCAGACTGCATTTGGAACATTGTGAGCAGTTTTGGGCCCTGTTTTCAGGCCTAAGGAAGGATATGCTGGCATTGTACAAGGTCCAGAGGAGGTTTACAAGAACAATCCCAGAGATGAAGGGTTTGTCATATGAGGAGTGATATCCATAAAGCGCATTGGCACCAAAGGACATTGTTTGACTTATCATTGTCACATGCAATGAGATACAATGAAAATTGTTGTTAATGGTCATATATTTGCAGAAAATTTGGGTCCAAAGGTCAGGCCAGGCTTCAGAACAGAACATAGTACAATACCACAGCACTCACAGGAGGTTAGTGTTAAGAAGGGGTACGGTGGGGCAGTGGTTAGCACTGCTGCCTCACAGCGCCTGTAGACCCGGGTTCAATTCCCGACTCAGGCGACTGACTGTGTGGAGTTTGCACGTTCTCCCCGTGTCTGCGTGGGTTTCCTCCGGGTGCTCCGGTTTCCTCCCGCAGTCCAAAGATGTGCGGGTCAGGTGAATTGGCTAAGCTAAATTGCCCGTAGTGTTAGGTAAGGGGTAAATGTAGGGGTATGGGTGGGTTGCGCTTCGGCGGGTCGGTGTGGACTTGTTGGGCCGAAGGGCCTGTTTCCACACTGTAAGTCTAATCTAATCTAAAATGCAAACACTTAGCAAGATTTAAGTTAATCAAACGAAAGGCAAATTTTCAAACATGAGCATGATTTCCATATTTTTATGAACTTCTGAAGAAGAGACAAACCATGACAGATGCTGCTAGACCTGCTGAGTTTCTCCAGTATTCTCTGTGTTTGTTTCAGATTTCTGGCATCTGTAGTATTTGCTTTTATTACATATTATTAATTTCATACCTTATGTCAATGTTATAAGGCAGTCAGTAATAGCTTTTACAACCATTAACATCACATGTTGCGAAAAGGCAAGGTGACATACCCTAAATGCTAAAAACAAAGTGGAAGCTAGACTGACGTGTTACACCGTACATCCTGAAAGAAATGTACCTCAGCAAGCCTGGGGGAGATTGTGTTTAAAGAATCAATTCCATGAATTGGCACAATCACAGTGCAGTGCTAATACAAAAGCTAATTGTGAGGTTTTGAAATCTTCTAGTTGATGGATACTAATAGTCCAGCAGTGGCAGGATTACCAGTAATCTATATGGGATTACCAGTAACAAGATTACCAAATATCAGTATCATCACAATTCATGAGATTAAAAGCACATCCATTGTGGCAGAACAAATCACACATGACACAATCAAGTCATTGAAGTTGAAGAGTATTGATTGACCCGTTACGCTTCAGAGTCAAAAAGTGTGATACTGGAAAAGCACAGCTGGTTGGGCAGCATCTGAGGAGCAGGAGAATTGATGCTTCAAGCATTCATTCATTTGTATGTTCTTGATGAAGGGCTTATGCCCAAAACGTCGAATCTCCTGCTCCTCAGATGCTGCCTGACTGACTGTGCTTTGCCAGCACCATACTGTCCACTCTGATCTCCAGCATCTGCAGTCCTCACTTTCTCCTTGTTACACTTTGGTCAGAGCCACTTTGAACAGTTGAAATTGGAAACTACAAAGATGAGCAACTAACAAGAGTTGTAAAAAAAAATAATTAGCTAGGGATGGCCTGACAGTATTAAGGAAGTACCTGAGAAGATTAGTTCATTTTGGCCACGCAAGGCTGAAGCTGATATATCATGCCAAGTCAGTTTCAAGAGCAGTCAAGTCCTAAAACTGAAAGCATTATGCCAAGATTTTATATCCATGTTGCACAGGGGATACATAAGTATTGAACACATAAGACAGCTGGCATACACTGGCCAGAACTCTATCAGGATATTCAATGATTCCAACCTCAGCAGCAGAGAGAGTCTCTCCATCCACATAATGTTCCAACCACTCCTTGGAAATGTAGCAACAGACCTATTCATAGTGCCCAGAAAAGATTACATCCCTGTAATGAATTACTTTTCCAAATTTCCCATTATTTGATGATTTAGCAACACAATGGATACAATATTACCGACATGATAAACTGCTCTTCTGTCCCAGAGTGGATAAAGCCTATCAAAGGACTGCAATTCACTGGTAAACCATTTGGAGACATGAGTACTATGGAGGAGTGACCTATGTTTCTTCTTCACCCCATTATCCTTGTTCAAACTATCTACCAGAACACATGAGGTGGTGTGTACTACCAAGCCTATGGTCATTAAGTGTCCAGCAACCAACCAAGATTATTGCACTGTACCATTGCATTTTCATACAACACCAATAGAGAAGGATCTACAATTCCCAGAATAACATATACCTGGAAGGCAAACAAACTTGTCCAGTACATAATTGTCTAATTATTTCAGAACATAGAATATTTTTCTTTCAATACATAAAAATGCGATACACATTTAATTGGTAGGTGACTACCAAAACTGAAAACTGGCAGAGAATTTGAGTTAGATATATAAATACAGGGAAACCAGTGAAGGTTTCTTGATCAGTTCAGATCATATAAAATAATAGCTATATTTTGAAGGAACAACAGTCAGCCCAGACTAACGTACGGCACATCAAGCATACATGAAGTGAGTGAGGAAGAATATGCTGATGCTGATGATCATGTGGTGATGTTGAGTGACAGAAACCAACCAGCAAGACAACTCGACCATCAACCAAAAGCAGCAAAGGAGAGCACGTCACCCTTTAATCAAGAAGCTGATCACCACATCAGGTCAAGTTGTTAACCTCCAAAGAGTTACATTGAAGTTTGAAATGTTAATCTTGTAAACTCTGTTTTTAATGGTTTTGTATCATTATTGAATTGACAATCATGTCTTTATCGCTGAAAATGTGTTGCTGGTTAAAGCACAGCAAGTTAGGCAGCATCCAAGGAACAGGAAATTCGACGTTTCGGGCATAAGCCCTTCATCAGGAAGGGCTTATGCACGAAACGTCGAATTTCCTGTTCCTTGGATGCTGCCTAACCTGCTGTGCTTTACCCAGCAACACATTTTCAGCTGTGATCTCCAGCATCTGCAGACCTCATTTTTTACCCGAATCATGTCTTTATGCAAACATGTATAGGTACATGTGTTTAGGATAATTTCTTACTCTTGGAGAAAGGGGGATGTTCTGTCATGTCTCACATTTTGTACACTAATATTTCTTTAAGAGCCCTTGATATCATAATTTTATCATACAATGTGAATTGAGGGTAGAAAGGTTTCAGACTCAATCCTATCTGAGGCCACTTGAAGACTGACATATTGCTGTAAGCAGATCTATTCTTGGAACCTGATAATTTCATGTTAGTCCAGACACTGCTGTGCCTGTGAATGCAATATTTATGTGCATCATTGAGCTGTAATAAACATGTATGAGATCTTTCAATATGATATTATCCATGTCCTAGTTTCTGACATTACAAGTGACAACATAAGCATTGCTACATCAGGTAGATGTAGCCTGCTGGTTGCAAAAGAAATAGCAACAATTGGTGCTATTCAATTAAATGACCGACAGCTCTCTGGTCCCAGTTTGCTCCTCAACTGGGTGACCTCTTTTGGGTTAAAGCCGCTCAAGTAGCTATGAAGAAAGGTTGAGTAGGTTAGGTTTATTTTTATTAGAAAAAAGAAGATTGAGGGGGGACCTGATTGAGGTTTATAAAATCATGAAGGGTATAGACAGGGTGGATTGAGACATGCTTTTTCCCAGGGTAAAGGATTCAATAACGAGAGGTCACGCTGTCAAGGTGAGAGATGGAAAGTTTAAGGGGGATACACGCAGCAAGTACTTCACACAGAGGGTGGGGGGCATTTGGAACACGTTGCCAGCACAGTAGATGCATTTAAGATGCGTCTAGATAAATGCATGAATAGGTAGGGAGCAGAGGGATACAGATGCTTAGGAATTGACTGACAAGTTTAGACAGTACATTTGGATTGGCTCAGGCTTGAAGGGCCGAAGGGCCTGTTCCTGGGCTGTTCTTTGTTCTTTGTTCAATATCGGCAATGACAGTAAGTATGGCATTTTCACTGAGGTCAGACAGCCATGACTTATGGGAACTCAGTGGCCAGGCTGGATATTTGAGGGGGACAGAAGAGAAAAAATAATGGAAACGGAAAGACCTCAGGTTGGGACGTCCAGTGGGCAGCACGTCTCACCAAGGAGAAATACTCCTTTTCCTTGTCAAAGCAGCACCAAGCAGTGTTCTTGTTGCTGTAGCTGGGTTGGGTATTGATGAAACATGTCCACATTTACAGCAACGTAGGCCAGATCAGATAAGGATGGCAGAATTTCTTCCATAAAGGACAATGGTAAAGCAGATCATTCTAAAACAAATTGAAAACCAATGGTAATTCTCATATCAATCATTACTGAAACTAACTTTATATTGTAGATTTATTAAATAAATTCAAATTCCACCAGAACATTAACCCTGAGTTGCTAAGTTACTAGCTCAGTAACATAACCACTGTGCCACTATTGGCTACCATCTACTGGGTGACGTGAAACAAAGAAAAAAAATAAAATGAAATGCGATACTGAGCCACATGAGGTACTTGGTCATACAGCCAAGTCTTTATCTAAAGGAAAAACAGAAATTGCTGGAGAAACTTAGTAGGTCTGGCAGCATCTGTGGAGAGAAAACAGTGTTAGCATTTCAGTTCCCATACAGTCATGGAGTCATACAGCAAAGAAACAGAACCTCCAGTCCAACAAGTCCCTGCCAAACATAATCCAAAACTAACCCCACAACCTGCCTGCTCTCGGCCCATATCACTCCAAACCTTTCCCATGCATACACTTGTCAAAGTGGCTTTTAAATGTTGTAACTGTGTCTGCATCCAGCAATTCCTCAGGAAGTCCATTTCATCCTCTATGTAAGAAAATTGCCTGTCATGTCTTTTTAGAATCTCTCTCATCTCACCTTAACATATGTCCCCAGTCTTGAAATTCCCCCATCCTAGGGAAAAGACACTGGCTATTAATCCTATGTCTACTCCTCATGGTTCTATAAACCTCTATAAGGTCACCTCTCAACTTCCTAAGTTTCAATGAAGAATGTCCATCTTATCCAGCCTTTCTCCCATGTTTTTTTGCTTGATGCAAAGGGTACATTTCCAAGAGTGTCCTAAAGAGCAGAACAGAGCAGCAGAGAAATGCAATATTTTAGGGTGGGATTTCCAGAGCTTAGCAGTTCAGCAGCTAAAAGCAAGACTGCCAAAAGTGGAAACAAAGAGAGTCAGAGGATAGTGTTAGGGAAAACATGGAAATCTCGAGGGTTTTGGAGGTGGAGGAGGTTACAGAGATTGGGAGGGTCAAAGTCACGGAGGGATTTGGAAACAAAGGATGAGAATTTTTCAATCAAGGTGTTGCTGAACCAGGAACCAACGTAGGTCAGTAAATGGTGAAAGAATTTCTCAACACCCAATACACCACAAAATGTACTCCCTTATTTTATTAATGATGATACCTGGTCAGTCTCCAACATCCTTTCCGGACTGATCATTTTGTTTTAAGTTTAGTTGCCTTGCAGATGATAGTAATTTTCCAATCTGAGTGAGCTAATCATGAAGTCTGATCGCATTGATTTATTTCCTTCGGCATTTTATAGCAATATGTGAGCTCTCTTCAATTCTTGACGATCTAAGAATAACAAGTATTTTGAAACCACTGGGGATTGTGAGGGAGTCAGCATGGCAGTCATGTTCTTGTGAACTTACTGACATTAGTACCCAGCCACAGAAAAGGTGAGCTGTTTAGTCAGGCTCAATATACATGAGCAGCATAACAAGAAAAACGAAATCGCAAAAAGAAATGGAAAACAGATTAATGACAGAGAAATACAAAGGAACAAATCAAAACAAGAGGGAAAGAAGGAGAGACAAATGGAAAAATGACATAATGATTGATTAAGAAAATAAAAATGAGGCTGTCTGACCCTCGGCTCAGAATGCTCCCTGTATGCATGTGCAAAACGTATGACTGCAGTGCAGTATTCCTGCCAGTATGACATTGATATCATTCTTTCCTGGTTGTTTATTTTTATTGTTCATATTTGAGCACACACGCACTAAACAACCCCACCCGCTCTGTGACCAAATACTTCAATACCCCCTCCCACTCTGCCAAGGACATGCAAGTCCTGGGCCTCCTCCACCACCAAATTCTAGCCACCCAACACCTGGAGGGAGAACGCTTCATCTTCTGCCATGGGATCCTCATCTAGTTTCCTCATCTCCCCTCCCCCTACCTTATTCCAGATCCAACCCTCCAACTCGGCATCGACCTCTTGAACTGTCCTACCTGTCCATATTCCTTCTCACCTATCTGCTCCATCCTCTGCTCCGACCTATCACCTTCACCCCCTCCACCTTCATCTACCTATCGCATTCCTGGCTACTTTTCCCCAGCCCCAACCCCTCCCAGTTATCTCTCAGCCCCCTTGGACCACTCCTTCATTCCTGATGAAGAGCTTATGCTTGAAATGTCAAGTCTCCTGCTCCTCAGATGCTGCCTGACCTGTTGTGCTTTTCCAGCACCACACGTTTTGACTCTGATCTCCAATATCTGCAGTCCTCACTTGCTCCCATATTTGAGCACCGCCATGTTTATTTACTGGTCAAGCCTATGCTGAACCTTTCACATGCACAATCTGAAACTTTTGGTGTTCAAGCAACACAGCCTAACAACTAAATAGAGAGGGTCTTGTGTTGTAGTGGTAGTGTCCATGTCTCTGAGCCAGGAGGCTTGAGTTTTAAGCCCCACATTTTTCAAAAGTGTGTTATAACATCTCTGAACAGCTGATTGGAAACATATCTAAAACCAAAATGGATATCTGGTTGGAATGGACGGGTTAGACCGAAGGGTCTGTTTCCATGTTGTATGTCTCTATGACTCTATGACTCTAAATTTCATTTCCTGTCTCTCTTAATCATCTGCTAACACTGCAAAATACTTTACATTTCTCAACCCCTTCTGTCTTTCCCTTTCACACTAAGCCACTGGGGTGTTTTGACAGAACACTTCTTCACACACTGATTAATGGAACTCTTAGTGAGGCTGGGATTGACTCAGTTTTCCAAGACTGAGATGAACAGCAAGTTCTTAGGCCAGGTCATTAAAGAGTATCAAACCAAATGGAGTTGAAGTGCATGCAGCTATTTCAACATATAAATTAGGAGCAGGAATGGGTCATTTAGCCCCCCAAACTTGTGCCACTATTTAGTAAATTACAGCAGTTACAGGAAGTAATTAGTAAAGTAAATAGAATGCAATGTTATTATAAGGAAAACTGAACACAAAAGTCAGAATCCATAATTCCACCTACTCCCCTGATAATTTTAAGTGTGCTTACTTAAATACTATGTCTATCTTAAAAAAAATCAAAGTTTCTACTTCCACTGATTTTTGAGGAAGAGAGTTTAAACTTTACAATTCTCTGTGAGAAAAAAAATCTCTCCACACCTCTGTCCTATATGGGTAGCCCCTTATTTTTAAACAGTGACTCCAAAGCTAGATTCTCTCACCACTGGAAATATTCTTTCCACGTGCACCCTATCAAGAACCCACAGGATCTCACATGTTTCATTTAATTAATCTCTTCTCAACGGTCCACCTGTAAATTTTCTGTTGCATCAACATTGCAGCAGCTTCCACAAACAGAAGCCAATGCACTCCTGCCCCTATATCTTTTCTACTGCACAGAGCCTCTCAGTGACTGCACGGCACTGTAGCCATAGGGCTTAGAGAGAATATGGTTTCACTGCATACTTGCATAACTTTCTGACTTTTGTGTTCAGTTTTCCTCATAATAACATTGCATTCTGTTTACTTTACTAATTACTTTCTGTAACTGCTGTAATTTACTAAATACTTGCTGCAACTGCACACTTAACCGTTACAACTTATACAGTAGGACCCTTCTACATCTAATGATTGTTTAATCTCTCACCATAAACATCTTCTTTCTAACATTTCTTGTCAAAATGGATGCCTTCTTTTTCAATATTATGTGCCTCCTCTATTAAAAGGCACAGGTTAAGATGAAGGGCTTTTGCCCAAAATGCCGATTTTCCTGCTCCTCGGATGCTGCCTGACCTGCTGTGCTTTTCCAGCACCATTCTGACCTAAATACAGGTTAAGCAAGATTGTCTAGAGCATTCTCCTTTTATTCCATTTTTGCTATGGGTTTTGGGAATCAATGGTAAGATCAGTACTTGCTACCTATCCTTAATTTCAATTGAACCAAATGGCTTTCAAGGCCATCTCAGAAGACAGTTAAGAGTCAACCATATTACAATGGGTCTGGAATACATGGAGGTGAGATTGGGTAGGGGTGCCAGCAGTAGCTCAGTGGTTAATATCACAGCTTCAGGGACCTGGGTTCAATTCCACCCTCATTCTCCCATGTCTGTGTGTGGTTGTTCCAGATGCTCTGGTTTCCTCCTACAGTCCAGCAATGTGCAGGCTAAGTGGATTAACCATGGGAAATTCAAGGTTATGGGAGTGGGGTTGGGTCTGGGTGGGATGCTCTTTGGAGGATCAGTTTAGGTTAAATGACCTGTTTCTACACTGTAGGGATTCTATGACAGACTTTTTACCTTATGGTCATAAGTGAACCAGATGGGCTTTCACAAAGATTGAGGATAGTTGTCATGTTCACCCTTCCAGAGAATAAGTTATCTTCCAAATTGAGTGAATTCAAATTGCACAAGCTATTCTGGTGGGTTTTGAACCTATATTCTCAGGTCCAATGATTGAGTGACATGACCAATATACCAGTCTTTCTTGCCAAAAGGTCAAAATGTATTAGCCAAAGATATTAAGGAAAAGGGGGAATATATGAAGGTAGGTGGAAGATCATCCATTATCTCATTGAATAAAGAATCAAGCACATGTGGCTCAACAGCTGAGTCCCATTATGACTCTTTGAGATACTAAGTCAACGGGCACCATCCCTTTTATTAAAACATAAAGATTACAGTTCCTATACATTGAAGCAAATGCAATCGTCCCCAGCAACATGTCCTTTTTCTGATATGTTCATAGACATAAAGCATGGTTAAAAAAAAATTAGGATTTTAACTTAACTACAGACCCAATTATAGCTTGGTAATGTCAATGAGTGCTTATATTTATAACCATCTGTTTAATGGATTAAATTCTTAAGCTTTATCTCACTTTGAACAAGATTTAGACTCACAGAGAATGATCTTGCAGTGACCACAAATTATACTCCACAGTGTGGCTGCTCCTCATATTACCACCCACCCAAACTTATATTGTCCCCTCATTGCTGCTACAACTGTTTCTTGACAACACATTAACTTCCTCCCAGTACCATAATCGACTCCAATCAACCATTATCACGGAAATATAAGAGGTAAAGTGTTGGTAATGCGATCCAAATCAAATCACTGTAGGTTTAGCAGAGCCTGCCAAAGAGGAGAAGGCCCCAGGGAGTTTCAGTGCAAAGAAACACCTGCAGACTAGAGCCCAGACTCAAAGAAATAAAACACGACAGGCTGGCCAGCTTTGCCATTTCCTTAGTCTCGTTTCAGCTGGTCACATCAAATGTAATAACTGCAGGCAGGATCTGATTATTGTGTGCCCGGGGCTTTTGTACAGGGATCAGTAAATCAAAATTTCTGCAGGTTTTTCTGTTCAGATTACCATAGCTTCACATCCATGAGCTGTTGCTTTTCAGAAACAAAACAGATGACATTGGTTCGTCATGTGAGGAATATGATTTATTTTTAAAAAAAATTAAAAGAGCCAAGGCTCCGAATCATCTGTTCTGTCTAGAATATATAGATTCAATGTGGATTCTACAATTGTTATTCACTAAACACCTTGGCCAGGTGCAAACATAAAAGTCACTCTGATCTTGCTGCTATTATTGTATATAAAGTAAGCAGCTGGATCATACCATTAGATCCAAGTTGCCTTGTCAAAAATTTTATTTCTGATCATCGGATGAGACTGCTTTGGTACCTATGAGAGTACTTGAAATCTTGTTGATCTGATGGCTACATCTGATGCCTGATAATGGCTCCTGTTTAATAAATTGCTCTATTTTGCACTATAGTGCCTTTCCAGTAGCTCTCTGTTTTTAAACCATCTTCAACAAGAGTCATAGTCATACAGCAAGGAAACAGACCCTTCTGGAAAACCAGTCATAGAATGCCTACAGTGTGGAAGCAGCCATTTGCAGCCACACTCACCCTCCAAAGAAGATCCCATCCAGACCCAGCCCCTTGTTAACATGCATTTCCCATGGCTAACCCACCTAGCCTGTCCATCTCTGGACTGTGGGAGGAAACCGGTGCAGCCAAAGGAAACCCACACAGACATGGGGACAATGTGCAAACTCCACACAGAAAGTGGCCCTGAGGGCAGAATCAAACGTGATCCCTGCTGCTGTAAGGCAGCAGTGCTAACCATCGAGCCACCATCCACACTGACCCGGTTCCCAGATCAAACTATTCCCACCTGCCTGCCCTTAGCTCATATCCCTCCAAACCATTCCTATTCATGAACTTATCCAAATGTCTTTTAAAGGATGTAACTGTACCTGCATCCATCACTTTCTCTGGTAGTTCATTCCACACACGAGCCACTCTCTGTGTGTAAAAATGTTGCCCCTCATGTCTTTTTTAAATAGACATCATTCATGTTTCAAGCGTTTTAAGGTAGTGGGGGACTTTTCAGCAAATTGTTGAAAAATCATCAGCACTCAGTCCATGATTTCCTGAAATTTGCTCTTACTACTTGCAAACATTTGGAGTGTAATTCCATCTTGAACCTTTTCAGAGCATGCTACAAAAGCTCCTTAATGAAAACCTTTCTATCCAATGAAGCCAATGGGGTTTCTGTCTGTTGCTTTAATTGAATAGAAAACCATAGCTCCTGCAATTGCAGTTTTCTGACAGATTTTAAGAGCAGTTATGGATCTCCATCATCAGTACATTTGTAGGAAATCAAGCCCTGAAAATCCTTACTAAATATGAGATATTTTTTACGCTTTGATGCATGGTGACCAACACAAAAGATGCAAGTACAGATGAACACAAGGCATTTTGTTAGGTTTCTCAATGTCCACATCAAAGGCTCGCCACCCATCACTTTCAGAAAAAGACCTAAACATTATTATGATCGTGAGACCAGTGAGGTTTGATGGCAAACCCAGAGAGCCTCCTGTTTCTAGTCGTAAATGCTTTGTTGGGAGGATGATGAAGTGATCATTTCATCCCAAACGGTTGAGAGTTTTTGGAACTCTCCTCCTCAGGCAGCTGCAGAGGCCAGGTCATTAGATAATAAATTCTTCATTGATCAGGGAGTCGAAGGTTTTTGGGGAATTCAGAGTTGAGGCTATTTATATAAACCATAATCTAATTGAATGGCAGACCAGACTTGATTGGCCAAAACTAACCTACTCCTGATCTTGCAGGTTCATAAATGTGTTAAAATATTGTGAAATATTGCATTTTAATTTTTGCCACCTCATTAATGCAGTGGCCTTTCAGACAATATCACCAATTTGTGGCAAATTGGAGCGGTTTTGTCTAATAAGATTCAGGAGCTTTGGGAACAGGATAGAGACTGTATGTACTGATTTTGTGCAATGCAGTAGACACAATAAATCCTCAAACATCAACATGCCTTGGTTAGAAAGCAAGTCCCATGATGGAAGTCACCCAGGCAATTTTTCTTGTTCAAATTCAATGAAGTTCAATTTGTTTATGTATTTAGAATAATGTATGGAGCACAGAAATGTTTCTTACCCAGTCACACCTTATGGTTCACTAAATTTATCGTAGGACAAGGTTGGAAAAGGGGTATAGATTTTGTTAATGTTTTCTTTTGAAGACAAATATGCACAGATTATTGTCTTTGGAACTGGCAGGTAGAGTCATGCTGACAACCAACAATCAGTTAATGTTCCAATTCATGATGTAAGTTGGCTACCAGAGCACAAAAAGTTGCCAAGTTCTGAGGCTTCAAGATGAGTACTGATTGATGAAGTTAATTGCTAATGTCAAGCAAACAGAACTTGTGGCCTCCAACCAATTCACCGAGTCAGCTTACAGGAAAGGTTGATCAAACCGCCATTGAACGTGGATGGAAGTTGCGCATTGGAATCTTGCAGAACCTATCCCATTCCAACTGACCCCAAGGGAATATGGAGATGAAATGAAATCAATTTCCACAAATTTTATACAGGTTTAATTATCCAGACTCAATACTTCAAAAAAGCTATTCACAAACATTCATTCAAAGCTTTTTTTTGAAAATTGCAAATGCTTTATTTCTTATTAAGAAAAGTAAACATCGCTTCATACCCACACCAAAGACAGCTTAGCGTTTAAAGTCTAATTAAGCTATTAAAGTGTGAAGTCAGACTGCCCCTCGCCTCCAATGCTGATATAATTGAAGGTTTGGAGTCAGCCAAGAATTAATAAAGAAATCTGAGAGAAATTTCAGAAGTCAGCTATTCAAATTGTGGAAAGATTTTTCTCAAACTTTCCTTGACTCCAGCAACCTTTTAAGAGCATAGAACATAGAACAGTACAGCACAGTACCGGCCCTTTGGCACTCAATGCTGTGCTGACATTTTTTCCTACCCTAAGATCAAACTAATCTACAAACTAATCTACAAACATTTTACTATCATCCATGTGCCTGTACAAAAATTGCTTAAATATCCCTAATATATCTGACTCTACTATCACTGCTGACAATGTATTCCATGCACCCACCACTCTCTGTGTAATGAACCTACCTCTGACATCTCCCTTAAACATTCTTCCAATCACCCTAATATTATGCCCCCTCATGATAGCCATTCCCACTCTGGGAAAAAGTCTCTGGCTATCCATTCTATCCATGCCTCTCATCATCTTACTTTCTTCTCTCCAATGAGAAAAGCCCTTGCTCCCCCAATCTTTTCTTCATTAGACATGTGCTTCAATCCAGGCAGCATTGTGGTAAATCTTCTCTGCATCCTCTCTAAAGCTTCCACATGCTTCTTATAATGAGGTGACCAGAACTGAACACAACATTCCAAGTGTAGTCTAACCATGACTTTATAGAGCTGCAGCATAATCTCATGGCTCTTGAACTCAATCCTCCTGCTAGTGAAAGTGAACACACCATACACTTTCTTAACAACCCTATCAACTTGGGTGGTAACTTTGAAGGATCAATAGATCTGGACCCCAAGATCCCTCTGTTCCTCCACACTGCCAAGAATCCTATCTTTAACCATGTATTCTATATTCAACTTCAACCTTCCAAAATGAATCACTTTACACTTTTCCAGGTTGAACTCCATTAGCCACTTCTCAGCCCAGCTCTGCATCCTGTCAATGTCCCGTTGCAAATTACAACAGCCCTCCACACTATCCGCAACTTCACCAACTATGGTGTCATTGGCAAGCTTACTAACCCACCCCTCTACTTCCTCATCCAAGTCATTTATAAAAATGACAAAGAGAACAGTCCCAGAACAGATCCCTGTGGAACACGACTGGTCACTAAGCTCCAGACTGAATACTTTACATCAACGACCACCATCTGTCTCCTATAGGCCAGCCAATTCTGTATCCAGACAGCCAAATTTCTCTGTATACCATGCCTCCTTACCTTCTGAATGTGCCTACCATGGGGAACCGTATCAAACGCGTTGCTAAAATCCATGTCCACCACATTCACTGTTCTACCTTCATCAATGTATTTTGTCACATCCTCAAATAATTCAATAAGGCTTGTGAGGCAAGACTTGCCCCTCACAAAGCCATGCTGACTATGTCTAATCAAGCTATGCTTTTCCAAATAATCATAAATCACATCTCTTAGAATCCTCTCCAATAATTTGCCCGGCACTGATGTAAGACTGACTGGTCTGAAATTCCTAGGATGATCCTATTTTCTTTCTTTAACAAGCGAATAACATTTGCCACCCCCCAATTGTCTGGTGTTACTCCATTGGACAGTGAGGATGCAAAGATCATCGCCAAAGGTGCATCTCTTCCCTCACTTCCTGTAGAAACCTTGGGTATATCCCATCTGGCTCAGGAGACTTATCTTTCTTCAAGATTTTCAAAATTTCCAGCACATCCTATTTCTTAACATCAATCTGTTTGAGCATATCAGCCTGTTTCACGTTGTCCTGACAAATGATAAGGTCTTTCTCTGGTGAATACTGAAGAAAAGTATTCATTAAGGACCTCCCCTACCTCCTCCAACTCCAAGCACAAGTTCCCTTCACTATCCCTGATTGGCCCTACCTTCACTCTGGCCATTCTCTTCTTCCTCACATAAGTGTAGAACACCTTGGGGTTTTCGTTAATCCTACCCCAAAGCTTCTTCATGCCCCTTTCTAGCTCTTCCAAGTCCATTCTTCAGTTCTTTCCTAACTACCCTGTAACCCTCTAGAGTCCTGTCTGATCTTTGCTTCCTCAAACTTAAATAAGATTTCTTCTTCCTCTTGACTAGATGTTCCATATCTCTTGTCATCCAAGGTTCCTTCCCCCTGCCATCCCTTCCTTGCCTCAGTGGGACAAACCTATCCACCATATACAGTAAGTGCTCCCTAAACAACCTCCTCATTTTTGTCATGAATTTCCCTGAGAATATCTGTTCCCAATTCATGCTCCACAGTCCTGCCTAATAGCATTGTAATTCTCCTCCCCGAATTAAGTACTTTCCCATACTGTCTGCTCCTGTTCCCCTCCACAATTATAGTAAAGGCCAGGGAGTTGTGATCACTATCACCGAAATGGTCTCCCACCGAGAGATCTGACATCTGACCTGGTTCGTTGCCAAACACCAAATCCAATATGGCCTCCCCTCTAGTCGGCTTATCTACATACTGAGTCAGGAATCCTCCCTGGACACACCTGACAAAGTCTGCTCCATCCAAACTATTTGCACTAAGGAGGTTCCAATCAGAGTTAGGGAGTTGAAGACATCCATGACAACTACCCTGTTATTTTTACATCTTTCCAAAATCTGCCTCCCAATCTGCTCCTCCATGTCTCTGTTGCTACTGGGGGGCTAGAGAAAACCCCCAATAAAGTAACTGCTCTTTTCCTGTTTCTGACTTCCACCAATAATGACTCAGTAGACAAACTCTCCTCGACGACCTCTCTTTCTCCAGCTTTTATGCTATCCCTGATAAGCAATGCCACTCCCCCACCTCTTTTACCTCCTTCTATTCCATTTGAAACATCTAAACTCAGGAACATTCAACAACCATTCTTGCCCCCATGATGTCCAAATCTCCATAATGGCCAAAATATGTTAGCTTCAAATACTGATCTATGCTCTAAGTTCATCACCCTTATTCCTGACACTTCATGTTTTAAAATAGACACACTTCAACCCCTCACACTGACTGCAACTTTGCCCTATCAACTGTCTATTCTTCCTCACAGACTCTCTGCACGCTGTATTTGCCTTTTCACCAGATACCCCATCCTCTGATCTGTAGCCCTGATCCCCATCCCCATGCTACGCTCGTTCAAACCCACCCGAAGAGCTCCAACAAAGCTCCCACCCAGGATATGGGTACCCCATCCAGTTCGGGTGCAAAGTGTCTTCCTTGTACAGGTCCCACCTTCCCCAGAAGGTATCTCAATGATCCACATATCTGAAGCTGTCCCTCCTTGTGTTTTCATCTTAAAATGTTAAGTAAGTGCACATTATGGCACTTGTACAGACACTGCTTGCCATTCAAGAGTCTTTGGAACTATTCCATAAGTTTGAGATCCTCACTTTACAAGCTATGTTGCATGCAGCTGCAATCTTGGGACCTGTTTGAAATTCGCACTGCATGCAAACAGGCTTGCTGAACTCAAATTACCCTCATGGATGAATTGTGCCCTGCCACTGTTCCTCTACTGACAAAAGTTCAATTTGTCAGAAAGTGGGTGAAAGTTCCACATTTGGGTCCCGCCTACCATTTTACACTTGACACAACTCCATGAAAAGATGGACTCTGTTTAAAAATTGCTTCATATTTTGTGATAAATTCATTTTCAGCCATTTTAAACATCACAAGAAATGGCACAACTCTAGCCAACTTCAAAAAACTCAGAACTTTGAGGCAGAGCAGTAGATTTCAGTCTCAAAATGTGCCAGTGATGCTAAATTTCACTGAAGCATTAACAGCCTTCAAGCAAGGGACTGAAGGGTAAACAAGACCTTGTGTAGGTGAGGTTGAAGATGGATGAGGGTGAGGGTTTGACTCTATCCTTGGGTGACTGTCTGTGTGCAGTTTGCACGTTCTTCCCATGTCTGCGTGGGTCTGAATCAATTACAAGTCTTGGAGGACAAGAATGATTTGAGACAAGGGAAAGAGAGCTTGCAGGGAGGCAGTAGGAGACAGTCCTTGATCGTCTTAGGAGCTAGAGAAAGGAAATATGGTCAGATTCTTTGCTACTTTTCAATAAAAGAGCTATGTTCTGAAACAAGCTATTCCATAACATATCAACATTCAGTGCAGTGTAAATGAGTTGGAACAGAAACTTGAGCAAAACGTTCAAATCCCAGTCCAAATGAGCCCAATTTTAAGTGTAATAAAATCATTGATTTCATTCAATGTGAAAACTCTTAGCCAATGAGTTATTGCTGAGGGAGACTCATTGTGAACTGTAAATGACTCAATCTGGCATTATTTGCTTCAACTATTATATGACAGTTTATGTGTATTAATGTGATTGTCTTGGGTTGGGTTTTTCCAAACACTGACTGAGCATCGATTTCAGGCATTTCATGAAGGATTTCTCATGTTTTTTTACCTCATTACTCATTGTAACACACCCCACTCTAACCACTCACACACTATCTTGCACTCACCAGCACTGGGACCTACCAGATTTTCCACCACCAGAATCAAATTTAAATGCCAGATGTGCACCAGATCAAACATAATCAGCTACAAATTGCCTTTCAACAAGTACCTAGAAGTCCTGGTGGATAGGGTGGATGAGAAGATGTCCTGGGCTGCCAGGAGAGACCAGAGCTCTAGATCCTGACAGCCTGGTCTGAGGTTGTCACCGAGGTCAATGTGGTGCTCCTGGTCTGTAATACTGCCAGAGAGTTATAGCCATGGATGACATGATGGCTCGGTGGTTAGCACTGTTACTTCATGTGCCAGGGACATGGGGTCCATTCCAGCCTCAGGTGACCTTCTGTGTGGAGCTTGCAAATTCTCCTTGTGTCTGTGTGGGTTTCCTCTTCGTGCTTTGATTTCTTCTCACAGTCCAAAGATGCGCTGGTCAGGTGGATTAGCTGTGCTAAAGTGTCCAGGGATGTGCAGGCTAGGTGGATTAGCCATGGAAAATGCAGGGATAGGGTAGTGGGTTGGGATACTCTTTGAGGGTTGGTATAGACTTGTTGGGTCAAATGCCCTTCTTCCACACCGTAAAAACTCAATAATTCTGCACTCGATGTATGCCATCACCTCTGCTTCCTCATTATAACTTTGCTAAAGCATCCACTTCCCACCATGGTGCACGATCTACAACATTGACTTTGCATTCAGCATCTTCCCTCAACGGCCCTCACCTCACTACATGCCCCCAACTTACTGACCTTTTCTGCCCTCTGTGCTTGCTCACTCAGGGCACCTCACCACTTTACCCCTCCTGGCACCAACACTACCAGCTATACCAGAGATTTCTGTCTCACTTAATTCCCCCATTTGTCTCATTGCAAAAGAAAACTGCCCAGAATAGAATGGAGAGGGCCAAGATGGTCAGTGATGTGTCCAACATTTATCTCCTCACTCCACTGGAGGAGAGAATCTTTGATCTTGTGAGAGAGGATAGAGATTAAAATCTGATTGAAGATTTGTAGCTCGGGTATCCGTTGTTGTGGTTCTGCTCGCCGAGCTGGAAGTTTTTGCTGCAAACGTTTTGTTCCCTGGCTAGGGAACATCATCAGTGCGGTGGGAGCCTCGTGTGAAGCGCTGCTTTGATGTTTCTTCCGGTATTTATATTGGTTTGTTCTTGCCGCTTCCGGGTGTCAGTTTCAGCTGCAGTGATTTGTATCTGGGGTCCAGGTCAATGTGTCTGTTGATGGATGTTCTTGCCGTTTCCGGGTGTCAGTTTCAGCTGTAGTGGTTTGTATATGGTGTCCAGGTCAATGTGTCTATTGATGGAGTTTGGGGATGAATGCCATGCTTCTAGGAATTCTCTGGCTGTTCTCTGTCTGGCTTGTCCTATGATAGTGGTGTTTTCCCAGTCAAATTCATGTTGCTGGTTGTCTGAGTGTATGGCTACTAGAGATAGCTGGTCGTGTCGTTTTGTGGCTAGCTGATGTTCGTGGATGCGGATTGTTAGCTGTCTTCCTGTTTGTCCTATATAGTGTTTTGTGCAGTCCTTGCATGGTACAGCTGAAACTGACACCCGGAAACGGCAAGAACATCCATCAACAGACACATCGACCTGGACCCCAGATACAAATCACTGCAGCTGAAACTGACACCCGGAAGCTGCAAGAACAAACCACTATAAATACCGGAAGAAACATCAAAGCAGCGCTTCACACGAGGCTCCCACCGCACTGATGATGTTCCCTAGCCAGGGAACGAAACGTTTGCAGCAAAAACTTCCAGCTCGGCGAGCAGAACCACAACAAAGGATAGAGATTGCTTGAGTGAGGATGCTGAAAGCTCCATAACATTGCAACCAAGACAGATACATTGTCAAGTGCTGCCCTGCTCTCACTCCTTTTTTATATTCAGTTGTGGGACATGGGTGTTACTGGCTGGGAGTAAAGTGAGGATTACAGATGCTGGAGATCAGAGTCAAGAGTGTGGTGTTGGAAAAGCACAGCAAGTCAGGCAGCATCTGAGGAGCAGGATGAGCAGCCCTCATTCCTGATGAAAGGTTTATGCCTGAAACATCAATTCTCTCGCTCCTTGGATGCTGCCTGATTAGCATTGCTGGCTGGACGACACCCATCATTAGATGCTTTTGAGACAGAGGAGGTGAGCTGTCTTCTGAAACCACTGCAGTCTACAGTGCCATTTCCAGCACAATGAACATATTCTTAACATGAGCAAGGTTCTACCCTTATTTCCATATTCATTCTCTTGTCTTCTACAGGCACCAGTACCATTCACACAGTCTCCACTTTGAAGAAAACAGCCTCTCCATTCAACATCTCCTCCTTTATCTCTGAGGAAGAAGCTACAGATTCCCCAATAGAAGTTCAGGCAAAGGTGTCTCCCAAACCTTCAACAGGCTCAACTCCTCAGTGGTTACTTTAGCTGGATCAGAGCACATTCTTGTGAGTACCTCTCTGCAGCTGGCTGAGGAATAAAATCCCTCAGGTCACTGGCATTCACAGGACTGTCAGAGACCAAGCATCTTGGTCAGCCATAGGTAATAGAGGATCCCATGATGTTGACCATTCTTAACTTAGTCAAATGTATAAACTGAAGCAGCCTGCTGTTTTGATGGAGAAACTTGGGAAACTGGATTAAAGGTTTGAGGAGCTCACCAATGCCATGTGTACCACACTGTATCTGGCATTCATGCGTCTGGGTGTCTCCTTGGACAGGTTGGTGCCTAGTCCAGCACACTCACTGTGACAAGACGAGGTGGGCGAGAGATCTTGACCTCCTCTCAGGTGTCCTTTCCTCAGACAGAGACAAGTGGTGCCAGTAGGCTGCCAGCTGAAGCAGAAACCTTAAACATGTATTCCACAAGTCTCCTTTCAGGAAATTCTGGAGGGTGCCCAGCCCCTCTACCTCCACCCTGCTTGCAACCCTCAACTGAGTGGAAGTTCAAGCTGTGGAAGGTGAGCCTGCAACTGACCAGAACACACTTGACATGCCTGGGCCATTTGATATAAACTCCCATAAGCGACCTGCTGAAACCTCCAGGATTACCACGCTCCACTGTAGGCCAAGCTGTCTCCATTCAAGCTGTGGATCCTGGCAAGCTGTAACTAACATGCACCCTCTCAGATGTTGATATCAGCAATTTTTGCCAATTAACTTTTTTTCCACTGCCTGCGAAAATAGCAAACTGCATACAAATGAGGCAGGGAGAGATAAAACTGAGATGCTAATGCTCACAAATACCCCTTGTCACCCATGAGCAAGCTCATCCACCTTACGTAAAATGGGATAGATTTTCCTCAACATTAAGAATTCAAATTTTCTATTTGCACCATATTTTCTCACTGACTCATCGTTTGGTACATGATTGAGGGCCTGGAAAAAATTCATCTTTCTGTCTATCATTGTCAATTCCGAGCATGCCAACTTTTACACTCCACAGTGTGACCCTTTGATCTTGTAAACAAACTATGTCCAAATAGTAGATCAGGGAAGGTGACTGCTTCCACTCAACCATTTTCGATGAGGCACTGTTGGTGGGATTCCACCGGGTAGGCTCATGTTTTCATGGCTACATCTGCCAAAGTTTCACACAGAGGTGATGGTCCTCCTCTCCAGCAGAGAGGTTATGAGTGAGCAAATCTCCATTTAACTGGATCACGCTTAATGCTCCGTGTGCAGAGAGCTGGTGCCCTGCTAGACTCTAGTGTCTGCAATAGAGAAAAGCCATTTGCCAGACATTCAGGCAGGTCTTGAGCTTTGGCAGTGCCAGGCTGGCACATTTAAGTGAGTAGAGTTGGACCTGGATTTGGCATTGCACTTAGGTGGGTCAAGTGAAGGTGGCGTAACTAATTTAAGGTGGGTCGGAGCTCCTTTGAGTACAGGGTGCATGACAGAGGGAAAATTCTCTCAGCCTACTAAATAAAATAGGCTGGTAGCCTTGCCACATGGCATGGGCATTTCCTGCCACTGAGAATATAGCAACAGTGATGGGTAGAGGCTCTTAACTAACCATTTTCTGGCATTTAAAGGTCTCAGTTGACTCAATGCCTCCTCTATCATTGATAATACAGTAACAGAGCCAGATAAGTGATAGACACAATATCAGCTCTATTACACCCAATTTCACAGCACTTCCATCTGCCAGGCTGCTTCTGGGGCCAAATGTAAAATTCCACTCAAGAACCTTAAATAGGGTCAGCATCATTTCAAGGTCACATTTACTTTAAGTGCTAATGCATGTCGCTAAAGGAGAGAGATTAGTCTACAAATAAGCAATGTGTTGTTTTAATAATTCATTCCTTTAACTATAATCTATGGTGAAGGTATGTTCAAAAAAATGTTACTTCTAATTAAAGTTGTGAATAATGAGCGCCACCATTTAACTAAGCCAATAAAACACTCGTAAAACATTTTAAAGCGATTACTTGCAGCAGCTTTTGGCTTCATCCCATTTGGCTGCCCACAGAAGATGAAGGAAGATATCTACCGGGTTTGACCTGTACTCAATTTAAAAAAAAATAAATTGACACACTGATTTTTGATAGTCTCATCAGCTGAAGATTGAAAGGTGGAATGTGAACAGCATAACAATAAAAATGTGACTTTGTAAAAGGGAAAAAAATGAAGCAGAATCCAATTTTAATTTGCACAGGGTTCTATTTTATTGATGTGTCCTATTCATTTCAACAAGATAATAGCGACTAACATCTCTCCAAAGATATTGCATGTGAAAAGCATGCAGGATAATGGAGCAAATGCATTTGAAATACAGGATTAACAATATAAAGTTAATTTATGTATAGTGCTTTCAATAACGTGGACCTTGAATCGCCAGATTAGATAAATTCCCTGTATAGAATACAAGGGGAATTGGAATCAAAAGAAGATTTGTATTTTTAAAAAATTGCGAAAGGAGATGCTGTTTTATCATTCTGATATGTGGGGTCTCTGTTAACAGATTTGGATGATCCTGAAATACTGCTTCCACAAGGGGTAGTTTAATATAATACAATGGTTTTGAACAAGACTTACACATGGACTATACTGGGACAGCAGCTTACCTTCCTCAAAAAAACATTGCAGGCATACACTCCCAAAACCGGCAGCATTGCAAAAGATTTTGGATGTTTCCAGATTTCAGGTCAGACACATCAGGCCAAGCTTGGTCAGCTGGAGTCACGGGTTATGTGAATAAACTGGCACAAAACTGGTGAGGTCCTGTGACTTGCAGCCAAATTGTCCATGCAGGTTAGTTATAACTGAGAAAAATATTTTCAAATATTTAAAATGTGTGGTTTTCAGCTAATCCCAGTTTTTAGTCAGCTTTGACAGAGTATACCTGGAGTGAATTGGTGGGGTTTTTATAGCACCAAAACCAGATTACTGATATCTGCATTTAGGTTAGATTACTTCATTATATTAGATTACCTACAGTGTGGGAACAGGCCCTTCGGCCCAACAAGTCCACACCGACCCTCCGAAGAGCTACCCACCCAGACCCATTCCCCTACATTTACCCCTTCACCTAACACTATGGGCAATTTAGCATGGCCAATTCACCTAACCTGCACATTTGTTTTTGGACTGTAGGAGGAAATCGGAGCACCTGGGGGAAACCCATGCACACACGGGGAGAACGTGCAAACTCCGCACAGACAGTTGCCTGAAGCAGGAATTGAACCTGGGTCTCTGGCACTGTGAGGCAGCAGTGCTATCCACTGTGCCACCGTGCCACCCTAAAAGGTGAATTAAAGGGGAACTATACCTTTACTCTAAGCAAAGCTATTGAATATCCACGAAAGTAGCAATGTCATAGTGACATCAGATCATTGTGAACCGAAGCTAAAGAATGTGAGATCCAAGGGAAATGTCCAACTTTACCATTTTCAGTTTAAACCTGTTGTGGTTCACTCACAAGAGTGTCGATCTCACATTTTGGTATGTTGGCAGGATGACCAGACCTACAAAACTGAAGGCAGGGGAGGAACAGCCTGAAGTACAGTCCTGGGATAGTGCTCCAAAAGGCCAGCCTAATAATCCTATGCCAGAGGTGGGGAAATATTTGTAGTGATTTTAGGGGCTGGCTAATAATGGGTTTTGATACACATCTAGGCACTGAGCTGCACAATAGCAAAGCTTGCACAGAATCTGAAGAAAGCACAGGATAATCCTAATAGCAAGCCATGTGGTTGGCAATAGGGAAAACATCACCGTACATATGACGGAAGCTAAAATACGTGTAGATGTGAGAGGACAAGTAGTCTGAAAATGTACCAATAAGCAATCAGAGCATGTTGCAAACCATGTAGAAATTTTACCAGTAGGAACCCAACACAAGCAATTGATCAAAGGTCTCCAGTGCCAAGAGAGAAACCAGGGTAACTCTGCAGCAACTGCATAGGAAATTAAACACTAACTGCGGCAGCATGTAGGAGTCAGGGCAACAGGGACTGGATGAACCCTTCCTGAGGTCCACAGACAGTAGTCAATCTGAGAGAGAGAGAGTAATTTTAAATCAGATTCCACAGTGCACATAACAATCCTTGAGAAAGCTATGCTGAGGCCAGCAATCCTCAGATAGTCCTCCATTAAACTTAAGGTCTCAGAAAGTACAAGAATCAGAGTGAAAGGTCACTGCAGGGGAAAGAAAAGATGGGGACTTTGCATGTAATTCCTAACTTATATGGTTGTTTATTAAGTGAAGGCCTTAGGCATCCTTTGGTTAACAGACACTGAAGACACTTCTGTCCTAGCTTTGCAAGAGAGTAAGATGGACTCTCTATTTTTCTTGAAACAGAATTAGAAATAATGAGAAATTAGGATACCAAGAAAGACCATGGATAGCCACCTGATGACAGTAGTTTGCTCTTTCTGAACATCGTCACAAAGAACGAATCGAGCACCCAAGTCAGCTATTTCCTCAAAGTTGAAATTTTGATCTTCCTGTACTTTTTGGATTCAAATGCCACATTTCCTGAAATGTGTGTGTGAAAGTCATATTTTTTAAGGTTTAATTTATGGGATCAACTATTACTTTTGAGTAGCTGAAATTCACACTACAGTCCAAAATACCATACTATTCGCAAAAGCCCAATTCATCTCTAAATGAATAAAGAAAAAAAACCACAATGAATTATGGTAATTACTGGATAAAGATAATAAAAACAAAACGAATTAGTAAGCTTCTATTTATACTTACAAAAAAATGAAGCAGAAATATAATGCAACTTTAAATTATAATTACGATTGGCCACTTGCTAAGTTTACCCCTGTTAGAGACAAGACGAAAACAGCAAATGCTGGAATCCAAAGTAGACAAACAGAAAGCTGAAAGATGCAGCAGGCCAGGCAGCATCAGGAGGTGGAGAAGCTGATGTGTCGGGTCCTGATGGTGCCTGGCTTGCAGTGTCGTCCAGGTTAGCCTCTGTGGGCACACTTTCATTTTGGCATTGTCTGAAGTTGGTTTGATAGCTTTCTCCAGTCTCTCACACGTTCCTCCAAAACACAAAATTCTGTTACTGCTACACAGTGGTTTGTCTTCTCTGCAACTCCAGCAACTTTCAGTTTAAACACTGCTATTTTTTTTTGTTTTTTTCTGGAGGGCGTTTTTACATAAAATGATAAAGTCATTTCAAAACTTCAACAAGGTGTATGACAGTATTCCACTAGTTCTATAGGAGAACTGAGCTCAGCTGAACTGCACATAAAGAGAGGTCATCACCTGACTCTGACCTGGTGTGTCTTAAACTTTCACTCCAGATTAGTGTGAATTGGACATTAAAACACATAATAGCACAAACAAAATTCATTTCATCATCGTAACATTTATGGACAAGATAATACCTTGACACACAAATGCTGATCTGTTATCTGTCAATAACTAGGGTTGACTTTTATACAAGATATATGGAAAATTCCAGATTATTTTCGAAAGTAGAGTTCCACTTTTACATGAGATCAACTTTTGCTTGAGTATATACCATAGCAAAGTATTGTACAGAAACTACCAAGGAAATGCAGTGAGAAATTTAGCAACTGCAGTCACAGTTCAATGAAAAATTTCTTGTTAGAGTTGAAAGCCAGTCCAAGACTGTGAAGCCAGTTAAGTGTCAGTTCAATCACTAAGGTAAGCAAGCCAAGATTTTATCATTCCTACTGCCAATAAACTAATTAAAGAATCTTAAAACACCAAGAATGTTACTACTACAGTTTCAAAAGGAATCCGACATCAGTAAATACGGATTGTGCCACACTTGCACAGGTAGAATCCTATTTACGTGGCAAAACTTTGTAATTGTGCACAGAGAACATTGAAGTGAACTTAACGAAAACACTTCAACCTTTACCGAAGGCTTACAAACAAATGTACATGTAGATAACAAGCTATTCAGAGGAAGAGAGAATATCTAGTCATCATCTGCTTGCCTCTAGCATAACCTTCAGAAAGCCTTCCAATATTTTTCTCTCTGTTACTTTTGTCCCTGGATCAGAGGAAGGTAGATTAAAAAGGAGAGTGAACATTTTACTCCCTTGATGTCCTTTCAAATAACTACACAAGTTTTGCATTCTTTTCCTTTGCCTCACTCTTCCCTTGATTGGTCTTCATATTATTACATTCAAGTCTTTGAGGAATAAGGAGGATGGAAGAAGCGGAGTAAAAGCAAAATGTTTCTGCTTAAAAAAAGCTCGGCTGGAGAAGTATTTGGGAGGAAATTAACGTAATGGGAATTAAACCTTTATTCTGCGTATAGCAACTGAGCATGCCGAAAAGGAGATCATGATTAAGTCACATGGAACTGGAGTTTGGGGCTATTGAGCTTCAAGTAAGTTACCCTCTTTTACAGTCTTCTGAATCTTATTGTGTTCAAAAAAGCCTGTGCCTGTTCAATCATATAAAGGTCATAGAGCTATACAGCACAAAAACAGACCCTTCAGCCCAAACCCATCATGCTGATCAGGTTTCTTAAACTGAACTTGTCCCATTTGCCTGTGTTAGGCCCACATCCTTTCCCATTGGTGTACCTGTCCAAATGTATTTTAAATGTAACAATTGTACCTGCCTCTCCCATTTTTTTGGCAGCTTGTTCCATTTGTGTACCATCCTCTGTGAAAAAGGTCCCCTTGGGTCGTTTATTAAATCTTTCCCCTCTCACCTTAGACTATGCCCTCTAATTAAGATTTTGATCAGTTTATGGAGATTTATCTACCTTTATGCATTGAGGACCTCCAACACCTCCTCTTCTCTAATGTGGACTCTTTTCAAGACGTCACTATTTATTTCCCAAAGTTCCCCAGCTTCCATGTCTTACTCATGATAAGTGCTGCCGAGAAATATTCATTTAGGATCTCACCCATCTCCTGTGCTTTCACACATAGATGATTTTGTTGATCTTTAAGGGGCCCTTTTTGTTCCCTAATTACTGTTTTGCTCTTAATCTCTTTGGATTCTCTTTTATTTTATATGCCAAAGCTATCTCATGTTCCCTTTTAGCTTTCCTGATTTCCCTCTTAAGTGTAATCCTACACCCCCACTACTCCTCAACAGATTCACTTGTTCTCAGCTGTCTATACCTGACTTAAGCCTCCTTTTTGTTTTCTTGACCAGAGTCTCAAAACCTCTAATCATCCAGTGTTTCCTATTCCTGCCATCCTTGCCATTCACGCTATCAGGAACATGCTGGCTCTGAATTGTTGTTATCTTGCTTTTGAAAACCTCCCACTTTGCAGACATCCCATTACCTGTGAACAGCCTCCCCCAATCAACTTTTAAAAGTTCGTGTCTGATACCATCAAAATTGGCCTTGTCCCAATTTTGGGCCTTAACTTGTGGAACAGATCTATCTTTTTCCATAACTATTTTAAACTAATGCAATTCTGGTTACTGGCCCCAAAGTACTCCCCAGTAACACCTCAGTCAATTGCCCTGCTTTATTTCCCAAGAGGAGATTGAGTTTTGCCTCTTCTCTAGCAGGGCAATCTACATATTGATTCAGAAATTTTTCATGAACACACTTAACAAATTCCTCTCATCCAAGCCCTTAACACTATAGCTGTTTCAGTCTTTGTTTGGAAAGCTACCATTACAACACTATTATTCTGACGGCTATCTGCAATCTCCCTCGATATTTGCTCCTCAATTTCCTGTTGACTACTGGGGAGCTTCTAATACAATCTCATTAAAGTGATCATCTAATTCTTATTTCTAACAATGTAGACCTCAGATTACTATATATAAAAAAAAGGAAATCTGCGCCACTTTTTGAATGCATCATCAAACATATCAATACAATAATTAAGAGCCCATGATTATGAGATATACTAGCATGGATAGAAGATTGGTTAACTAATAGAAGACAATAGAAGGGGAGAACCAAGTAAGCAACCTGTGACTGGGGGAGTGCCATAGCGATCAGGGCTGGGGATATAATTATTTAAGACCATAAGACCATAAGAGCTTAAGACATAGGAGTGGAAGTAAGGCCATTCGGCCCATCAAGTCCACTCCGCCACTCAATCATGGCTGATGGGCATTTCAACTCCACTTACCGCATTCTCCCCATAGCCCTTAATTCCTCGTGAAAAATCTATCAATCTCTGCCTTGAAGACATGTAGCGTCCCGGCCTCCACTGCACTCTGTGGCAATGAATTCCACAGGCCCACCACTCTCTGGCTGAAGAAATGTCTCCGCATTTCTGTTCTGAATTGACCCCCTCTAATTTTAAGGCTGTGTCCACTGGTCCTAGTCTCCTCACCTAATGGAAACAATTTCCTAGCGTCCCCTATTATTATAGCACACAATATCTATTAATGAATGCATTGTCACCAAGTTTATAGATGATACATAAATGGGAAGGTAAATGATAAGTAGCACAAAGAGTCTACTGAGAGATTGCAGATGGAATATAGTGTGGGAAAAAAAAAACTTTGGCAGGAAGAAAGGAGGAGCTAATCATTGTTAAAATTAAGAAAGACTTACACAGGGGGATTTGGGAGTACAAATGTATAAATTATAAAAATCTAGCATACCACTTCAGTAGGAAAAAGGGAAAGCAAATAAAATGTTGGCCTCTATTTCAAAGGAATAGTGTGTAAAATAAGGGAAAAATAAGGAAGCCTTGTTAAAACTTACAAAGCAATAGTTAGACCTGACTCACAGTATTGTTTAGTCCCTTTATCTATGAAAAGATAAACTGGTATTCCAGAGACAGTTCACTAAATTACTCCCAGGTTTGGAGGGATTTTACTGTGAGGAGAGATTGTATAGTCTGGCCCTGTACCCATTGGAGTTCAGAAGAATAAAATGTGACCTTATAGAAGCACACAAGATTCCTAGGATTTTGAGACACTAGATGTGGAGAGGTTGTTTCCCCTTGAGGGAAAGCCCAGAAACTGAGGATATATTCTCAGAGCAAGGGACCACCCAGTTCGGACGAAGCTGAGAAGGAATTTCTTCTCTCAAATGTAGGTAAATTGATGGAACTCCTTCACTCAGAGCACTATAGAGGGTGGGCTGTTAATTATATTCAAGTCTGAGATAGACAGATTTTGAATTGATGATGCAATTAAGGGTTCTGGGGAACAGGCAGGAAAGTGGAGTTGAGAATCTTTAGATTAACCATGATTTCATTGAATGATGGAGCAGACTTGATGGGCTGAATGGCCTACTTCTGTTTCTATAGCTTATGCTCAATCCAATTGATTCACTGCTCATGAATATTGAAATCTAGTGCAGGCGTGATGGGTCAGTTGGCCTCCTTCTGTGCTATAACAGTTCTGTGAAATGAATTGAAATCACCTCAGTACCGATCTATTTCTGGTTCCACATTGCAGCTGTAGGGTTGGAAGGTAATACACTTACACTCCTCAGTGACATTGCATTAACATTTAGGTTATCATCATAAACCTTACCTCAGGATGTGACTATTGATCGAGTCATATACAGCACAGAAACAGGTCCAACCAATCCATGCCGACCATAATCCCAAACTAAACTAACTCCATCTGCCTGCACTTGGCTCATATAATTCCAAACATCTTTTATTTGTGTACTTATTGAAATGTCTTTTAAACATTGTAACTGTACCTGCATCCACCACTTCTTCTAGAAGTTCATTCCACACATGAACCACACTCTGTGTAAATAAGTTGTCTCTCATTTCTTTGTTAAAATCCTTGTCCTCTCACCTTAAAAATATACCCCCTAGTCTTGATATCTCCTACCATAGTGAAAAGTCACCTGTCATTCATCTCATCAATACCCCTCAGTATTTTATAAATGTTCAAATGGTCACTCCCATAACTTCTATTATCCAGTGAGAAAAAAGTCCTAGCTCATCCAGCTTTTCTTTATAACTCAAACTCTCCAGTCCCGGCAACATCCTGGTAACTCTCATCTGAACCCTCTTCAGCTTAATGATATACTTCCTGTCCCAGGGAGACCAAAAACTGGACACAGTGCTCTAGAAGAAAAATAGTGATGGAAGAAGATAGACCGGATCTAAAAGTTAAACTTCGAAATTGGAGGAAGACCAATCTTGAAAGTATTAGGCAAGAACTTTCAAAAGTTGATTGAGGGCGAATATTTGCAGGTAAAGGGATGGCTGGAAGATGGGAAGCCTTCAGAAATGGGATAACGAAAATCCATAGCAAGGCTGGTAGGTGTAGGGAATGTGGGATGATGAGAGAAATTGAGCCTTTGGTCAAAAAGAAGGAGGGAGTATATGTCAGGTATAGACAGCAGGGATGGATTGAATCCTGAGAAGAGCATAAAGGGAATAAAAGTATACTTAAAAGGGAAATCAGGGTGGCAAAATGGAGACAAGAGCTTTTGTAAATAGGGTTCAGGAGAATTAAAAGGATTCTACAAATATATTTAGGGCAAAAGGGTTTTTAGGGAGAGAATAGGACCCCTTAAAGATCAACAAAGCAGCCTATGTGTGGAGCCGCAGGAGATGGGGGAGATACTAATGAATATTTTGCATCAGTGTTTACTGTGGATAAGGACATGGAAGTTAGAGAAATTGGGGAAAAAATAGTGATGTCTTGAAAAATGTCAATATAACAGAGGAGGATGTGCTGGACATCTTAACAAGCATAATAAAATTGGATAAATCCCCAGGACTGAAAATGTGTTGCTGGAAAAGTGCAGCAGGTCAGGCAGCATCCAAGGAACAGGAGATTCAACGTTTCGGGCATAAGCCCTTCTTCAGGAAACCTTCCTGAAGAAGGGCTTATGCCCGAAACGTCGAATCTCCTGTTCCTTTGTTGCTGCCTGACCTGCTGCGCTTTTCCAGCAACACATTTTTAGCTCTGATCTCCAGCATCTGCAGACCTCAATTTCTCCTCGAAGATTTTAAATCCCCAGAACCTGAGGTGCAGGAGGAAGTGAGGACTGCAGATGCTGGAGAGTCTGTGTCGAAAAGTGTGGTGCTGGAAAAGCACAGCAGGTCAGGCAGCATCTGAGGATCAGGAGAGTTAATGTTTCGGGCATAAGCCCTTCATCACATTCCCATTGGCACCTCTGCCTTCGTGTCCTCTCTTAAAAAAACCATGGACAAAATAACATTGTTAAAGTAACAGCATCGTCACATATGTATTTGGAAAGTGAGGGCTAATTAGTGATTGTCAACATGGCTTTGTGCATGGGAAATCATGTCTCACTAACTTGATTAGTTCATTTGAAGAAGTAATAAAGAGGAGTGACGAAGGCAGAGTGGTGGATGTGATCCATATGGACTTTCAGAAAGCAATCAACAAGGTTTCACATGGTAGGCTAGTTAGAGAGTTAAATCATATGGAATACAGGGAGAACTAGCCATTTGGATGCAGAATTGGCTCAAAAGTAGGAGAGAGAGAGGTTGGCAATATAGGATTTTTTCAGACTGGAGACCTGGAACCATGGTGTGCCACAAAGATTGGTGCTGGGTCCACTGCTTTTCCTCATTTATATAAATGATTTGTATATGAACATAGAGGAATGGTGAGTAAATTTGCAGATGACACCAAAATTGGTAGTGTAGTGAACAGCAAAGAAGGTTATCTCAGAGTATAACAGGACATTGATCAGATCAGCAACTGGGTCAAGGAATGGCAGATTGAATTTAATTTACATAAATGTGAGGTGCTGCATTTTGGAAATGCAAATCAGGGCAGGACTTATATACGTAATGGTAAGGTCCTGGGGAGTTGCTGAACGAAGAGACCTTGGTTTTCAGGTTCAAAGTTTCTTGGAAGTGGAGTTGCAAGTAGACAGGATAGTGAAGAAGATTTTTGGCATGGTTGCCTTTATTGATCAGTGCAATAAGTATAGGAGTTGAGAGGTCATGTTGCAGCTGAACAGGACATTGGATAGGCCAGTTTTGGAATATTCTGTGCAATTGTGGTCTCCATGCCATAGGAAGGATGTTGAGACACTTGAAAGAGTTCATGATAGATTTACAAGGATGTTGCCAGGTTTGGAGGGTTTGTGCTAAAGGGAGAGACTGAATAGGCTTGGGCTATTATTCCTGAGGTGTTGGAGGCTGAGGAGTCAACTTGTAGTGGCTGCAAAATCTTGAGGGGCATGGATAGGGTGAATTGCCAAGACTTTTTCCCCGGGATGTGGGGAGTCCAGAATTAGGTGGAATAGGTTTAAGGTGGATAAAAAAGATTTAAAAGGGACCTAGGAGGCAATTATTTCATTCAGATGGTGGTGCATGTATGGAATGAGCTGCCAGAGGAAATGGGGGCGGCTTTTACAATTACAACATTTAAAAGGCATCTGGATGGGTATATCAATTAGAAGAGGTTAGACGGATATGTGCCAATTGTTGGCAAAATGGGACTAGATTAGGTTAGGATAACTGGTTGCTTGGACAAGTTGAACCAAAGGGTCTGTTTTGTATTGTATAGCTCTATGATTCCATGAATCTTAAGAGGCCTCACACATGTCCAAAATAAAGAGTGATAAAGTGAAATAAATGAAAGGAAAGATGCTCATTTCACCCCATCTGCAAGTCAGTTTTGAACTTAACACTTGATTTATAAAGATGAACAAAATAATTGAACTTTATATGGTCTTTTTATCAACCTCAGGACATCCCTGAAGTATTTTTGAAGTATTGATTACTGTTGCAATCTGCATGATCAACCATTCAAATTCATACGTTCATCCCTCGTTTCAAGCACTTGTTCCATGTCCCAAATTATTTGGTGTCTTTTCTCTGTATTTTATGTATTTGATTATTACACATTACTCAGTGTGCACCAGCAGATGGGAACTGCATTCTGACTCCATTGCTCCATTCTACATTGAGTAATCTTCACACAGTCAGAAAGGAACCCTGGAAAGTGAGGCTGGAGAAGCAGAAATGGGGGACAAATTAATGGTGAAGAAACTGAATAGGTTTTTTGCATCAGTTTTCACAGTTGAAGACACCAGCAGCATATCAGAACTTCAAGTGAGTTGGAGGCAGAGGTGAGTATAGTGGCCATTACTATGGAGGTGGTGTTGGGTAAGCTGAAAGGTCTGAAGGTAGATAAATCAGATGGACTACACCCCAGAGACCTGAAAGAGATAGATGAGAGTATTGTGGAGGCATTGGTGGTGATTTTTCAGGACGACTGAAGTCAGGGTGGATCCCAGAGGACTGGAAACAGGCTAAGGTAACACTCCTGCAAAAGCACAGCTGGTCAGGCAATATTCGAGGAGAAGGACAGTCGACCTTTCAAGCATAAACTCTTCATCAGGAATTTTGGGGGTGGAGGGGACAAGGAAATCTTTTCTCCCGCATCTGCAGACCTCATTTTTTCCCTCCACATTATCCCAGATCAAACCCTCCAACTCGACACCGCGCTCTTGAACTGTCCTACCTGTCCATCTTTGTTCCCACCTAACTGTTCCACCCTCCACTCCAACCTATTACCATCAACCCTCACCTTCATCTATCTATCACATTCCTAGCTTCCTTCCCCCAGCTCCACACCCTCCCATTTATCTCTCAGCCCCCTTGGGCACCCCTCCCCACACTCCTGGTGAAAAGCTTATGCTTATGCTTGTCAGATATGACCTCCCCTTGATGCAGCCATGTTGACTCAGCCCTATTTCCCAATGCACTTCCAACTACTCTGCAAGCTTCTGCTTGAAACATCGATTCTCCTGCTCTTTGGATGCTGTCTGACTGGCTGTGCTTTTCCAGTGACACACGTTTTGACTCTGATCTCCAGCAACTGCAGTCTTCACTTTCCTCTAATGTAACACCCCTCTTTCAGAATGGAGAGAGCTAGAAGACAGGAGACTATAGGCTGGTTAGCCTGACATTGATTGTTGGTAAGATTTTCAAGATGCCATGAAGGATGAGATTGCAGAGTAGTTGGAAGCGCATTGGGAAATAGGGCTGAGTCAACATAGCTTCACCAAGGGGACATCATATCTGACAAATCTGTTCGAGTTCTTTGAGGAGGTAACAAGCAAGTTAGACAAAGGAGAGCCAATGGTGTGATCTATTTGATTTCCAGAAGGCATTTGACAAAGCGCTGCACAGGAGGCTGTTTAATAACATAACAGCCCATGATGTTAGGAGAAGGTATGGCATGAACAGAGGATTGACTGACTGGCAGAAGGCAGAGAGTGGGGATAAAGGGATCTTTTTCAGAATGGTAGCTGGTGACTAATGGAGATCCACAGGGGTCTGAGTTGGGATCACAAATATTCACGTTATACATTAATGATCTGGAGAAAAGAACTGAGGGCATTGTTGTTAACTTCACAGATGACACAAACATAAATGGAGGAGCAGGAAGTGTTGAGGATATGCGGAAGATGCAGAAGGACCTCAATAGACTAGGAGAGTGGGCAAAACAGTGGCAAATGGAATGTAATGGGGGAAAGCTATACACTTCCATAGGAAGAAAAGTAAAGACTATTTTCTAAATGGGGAAAGTCTTAGGAAATCTGAAGCATAAGGGGACTTGGGAGTTCTAATTCAGAATTCCCTTAAGGTTAACATGTAGGTTCACTTGGCAGTTAAGAAGGCAAATGCAATTCACTTCAAGAGGGATAGAATACAAAAGCCTGGGTGGACTACTGATGCTGTATGAGGCTCTGCTCAGAAAACATTTGGAATATTGTGAGCAGCTTTGGGGCCCATATTGAAGGACATACGTGCTGGCATTGCAGTGGGTCCAGAGGAGGTTTGCAAGAATGATCCCAGGGATGAAAGGCTGAGGAGCTGCTGAGGAGCAGTTGAGGAATCTGGGTCAGCACACAATGGGGTTTAGAAGGATGAGGAGGGATCTGATTGATACTGAAAGAATACTGAGAGGTCTGGGTAGTGGACATAGATATGCTTCCACTAGTACAACCCAAGGGCACAGCATCAGAGTGAAAGTACAACTGAGATGAGGAGGAATTTCGCCAGCCAGATGGTGGTAAATCTGTGGAATTCATTGCCATAAAAAGCTGTTGAGGCCAAATCATTGAGTCTATTTGAGACAGAGATGGCTAGATTCTTGATTAGTAAGGGGATCAAGGGTTACGGGGATAAGGCAGGACAATCGGGCTGAGAAACCATTAAGCTATGATCCAATAGCAGTGCAGATTTGATGGGCCAAATGGCCTAATTTGGCTCCTATATATTATGGTCTTGTGGTCTTACTCTTGACCGAACACTCATTCTGACCTGCACTCATCCATACTGCTCTCAAAGCCCAACCTCCCTCATCCCCTAGTCCCGCTGTCTGCACCATGCCAATTATCTCCTACTCTTATTGACCCCATAACAAAATATCTTCTTCATTTTTTTGTCCTGAGACTTACGCACCCAAACCTTAACGTTAAAAACCAGCAGCCAATCCACACAATCTGTTTTTGCGATGTTAGTCAAAGAATAAATGGTCAAGGTACTTGAGACAACTCTATTGTTTTTCTTTGAAACATTGTCATGGGATCTTTTTCATCCTCTTGAGGGGCCAAGTGTAGCATCCTAAAGACAGCTCCTTCACCTATGTAGTATTCACTCAGGACTGGATCATCAACCAAGATTACGGGCCCAAATATCCAGAATGAAATTTAAGTCCAAATGGACAACAAAGAGTTATTCACTGAGTGAAGCGAAGGACCCTATTTAGCATTGATGGGAGTCAAAAATATTTTGGACTGAAGCTAAACTTGTAGTATGATGGCTTCGCGTCAGTATATTTTCCATTTGAATGATTTATCTGTTGAATGAATTGAGGTTATTGCCTGAGAAATATATCTGTGTCACCATAGTGATGAAAATTACGACAGAAACACTTTTACACGCTGGGAGCCATGTCACAAAGGAAAGGGATGTAGATTAGAACTGTGTGTTCTAATAGCTTTTGCCAATCAGTTCCACCTTATTAATTTGTTTTCTAAACTTTTGATATCTGACCACAAGCATGTGTGTAGCAAGTCAGTGCAGGAAGACAGTCAGACTGTTACAAACATAACTTTTATTCAAAAGAATTTTTAATGTGCCAACATTTCCTATAAAACACTGGTATTGCCAGGTTATCATTAGCAGTGAAATGTTTGCAAATAGAAAATTACTGCTTTAATGCAGTTGATTCAATTTCTGCATTACTTGTGAACAAAGCATTTCACAGCAGTTTTGACAATCTCAGGCCATTACATTGTGTTTTACGGGCACAAATAAAGAAGTTTGCATTGAACTTTATCAGAAAATTACTCATACTATGGTCTGAAATTCACTTCATTACCTATCCACATGCCTCTATCATACTCCACTCATTCTGCTTTCCCTATCATCACAGGTGGGCGTACACTTCACTGATGGGACATCTTGGGTCACATGGGCACTGGAGCCCATTTTTAAAGCCCAACTGTACACCCAGTCAAGAATTACCCCTCACCATAAGCACAATAGCAAGGGAGCCAAAAACAAACCCACATAGGTGGCATGGATGGTATTCCATTTCAAGTGAAAGGGTGCATTCAGAAATCCATCTCTTAAGAACCAAGCTCCACAGGTTACCATCCTGAGCCTTATCTCATCTTAGCTCCTTACTCTTCCCTCATTGCCCAGTGTAGCCTACAGCTGAGACATGCTGTAGTCATTGTGTTTTTCTGGACCCCTGCTGAAGCCAGAGTGGTTGTGACCACAGGTAACCACCACATACCTCTCACCAACCCCCCTCTGCCCCCACATCCTCCAACCTCCACAATTCTCTTCTACACCTGAAGGTTGAGTCTCCCCCACTTCAGAACTATTGACCCTCTGCATCCCAGCCTACTGTGCCCAATCTCTATAATTGACTACCCCAGAGTCATTACCACAGCAATGATAATTCACCTTGACTTTCATTAATCTAACCCACAGGGCTGATGCAACCCCACACTGACTCATTTCAATGGATAGCCTGGGCAGATCACTGAACTGATCATTGACTGATCTGTGCAGTTCCATGATTTGACTTTCATGCATTGGGCTGGTTGCCCTGGACCTGCAGAACTGACCTGTGGAAGCTGACACCTCATGACTCTGACCAGCCTGCCTGGCCAATGGACTGGAACCATGCTCCGCACTGATAGTAGTTGCTTCCCTGGAATTACTGTGTTGGTTAGCCCTGGACCAAAGTCTGCCACCCTTGGCCTGACTGAGGACTACTCCCTGTCGACTTTGAGACATGACCATTTGGTTGAATCTCATCCAGTGTGTTAGCCTTATGCACTCAGTGGCACATGGTGCAAGTATGGGATTGACGGAGAACACTGCTGTATAGTAACATGTCCACCCTCTTCACTGATCACTGCTGACAAACATGACAAGCTGCCTGGCTTCATGTCTGCACTAAATAACATGGAAGTTCTGGTTGACGGGGAAAAAAGCAAAAAGGCAAGGCAGGGACATTGTGAGTTCAGAAGTAGGTGCAAAATGAGTGAGCACTAAAAGACCAAGTGAGAAGACTTGAGCTGCACTCTGGTTGAATCCCTGAGCCAGGTATCTGTCCCTGTGTGCAAGGTCTCCCAGCAGGAACATTCCAACAACTGGTACCAGAGCCATCCAAAATGCGACATAATAAGTGCGTCGGAGATGTAGCATGAGGGTGCATTGTGTGATACATAGACAAGCAGGAGGCTGGAGGAACACAGCAAGTCAGGTAGCATCAGAAGGTGGAGGAGTCAACGTTTCAGGTATAACCCTTCTTTAAAGAATGGAGGTGGTCATAGGGGGAGCTGCAGATTAGGGCAGGGAGAAGGGTTATGGGTGGGGAGAATATTGGATTGGTGAGGGAGTGATAGGTGAACACAAGTGGTGGGAACGACCTGGTTGGTCAATGGGAGAATAAATCCAGTTGGTATCTTGGAAGGAAGGGTCGGGGTAGGTGGAATGGAAGGGAGGGGTTAAGGCTGGAGAGGGAGTTGGGGGATGGGTGGGAAGGTTATTTAAAATTGGAGAACTTAAAGTTGAGTCCTCTGGGCTGTAGGCTGCCCAGGCGGTAGATATGGTGTTGTTCCTCCAATTTGCAGTCTGATTCACTGTGGCAATGGAGGAGGCCAATGATGGACATGTTGGACAGAGAGTGGGATGGGGAATTGAAATGGGCAGTGACAAGGAGGCCCTGAACTGGCAACCTGTCTTAGAAATAGATTCTAATTGGTCCTGGCTGACAGGAAAGTGTCTTAACTTTCACTTCAATCCCAAACCCAGTGCTGGTCATCAGGGAATGCAGTTTAGAGTTACAGACCACACTTTCACACCTCAGAACTGGGGCAGAAATAGCAGTGGTTAGCACTGCTGCCTTACAGTGCCAGGGATCCCAGGTTTGATCCAATCCTCGGGTGACTGTCTATGTGGTGCTTGCACATTCTTGTCATGTCTGCTTGGGTTTCCTTCAGATTTCTCCCACAGTCCAAAGATGTTCAGGTGAGGTGGACTGGCCGTGGGCCACTGCCTGAAACATCAAGAGTCTTGCTTCTCGGATGCTGCCTGACCTACTGTGCTTTGTCCAGCACAATGTTTTATCAACTTAGGCTATGGGCAATGCAGGGTTTCAGGGATAGGGTGGGGGAGTAGGTCTGGATGAGATCCTCTTTGGAGTGTCAGTATGGACTCGATGGGCCAACTGGCCTGCTTATACACCGTAGGGATTCGGTGATTTGGTGACCAAGCTGTTGTCGTATGTCTGAACTGCTAACTTGTCGACTCCCAATGTCTTTCGATAGCTAAATTTCTGTTCCATCTAAACTGGTATATACCTAGCTCCAAAGTTGCCTTTAACCAACCACAGTGTTAGCATAAATAAGACACATGAGCAAATCATGTTTTCAATCCTAATATTTGATTACTTACATTGACTTATAAGTAGATGTCATATTTCATTTATCAAATATCATTGATCGAGGTGTACAGTTCTCATTTCTAATGGCTAGTCACAATCTCAACAGCCATGTGTGTGGCTTGGAGCTTTTGCATTCATGAATTCCACTGAGAAATTATAAGGTGGACTGCACAGAACATTTTCCCACCCAAGAGATTTATCGATAATAGCTGGCTGGTCTTGCCAGTGTAGGTGCAGCAGACGAAATATGACCAAATCTAGTCGTCAGTTAACATTACAAATGTTCACCCCTTGCTGACAAAATTTGAACGTTCTTTTTAAAACAAGAACAACTGGTAACTAAACCAGCTGTCTTGCAAAGCTGTAAAATTTAGAAAGTGTTTTATGGTCAGCAAAACTGAATGTATAACTGTTGCGTTTTTTTTAAACTTTCCCTTTGTAACTGGATCTAGAGACCATGTAGCAAGCATGCCCTGAGAGTTAGCAAATGCCCTGACAACATTTCACAACACAGTCTCCTGTGGAACTATATTTCAATCTGAGAACCAACATTGTAATGTTGTTGTTCACATATGTTGGAATCCGTATGTTTCTTCAGTCCTAGACTGTAATCTCTCTTCACCGGAATAGAAAGCCCCAGGTTCACAGCTAAGAGCTGTGAACATGGACATCAAAAATGATATCTTTGTGAACTGAGAGTTCTGCTCTTTTACTATTTCATAATCTCAGCGATATACTCATTTTGTCAAATTTTGACACCACAGCAAATGTTAGCAGCTCCCATTTGCTGTATGTGCAAAGATATAATTTTTAAGGTGGTCTTTTGGGGTAGAACAAAATCAAAAAGTAACAAAACACCATTCTATCCATCAGGTTAGTTCTTTCCAAAGACTGAGTACAATTTACCCCAATGGGGTGGTTGAACTTGTTTTGCATTATTAATAATTCCAATTGGAGTTTAATGCATTAAGGTATTGGAGGTATTTTGGATAAAACCAACACATTTGTTATTAATATTTCATAACATGGTTTCAACATCGTGCATACATCCAATTTACCTCATATATTTGGGGCAGATTCTGCGAGGTTTTTCATTGTTCTCAAAAGTTACTGAGCCAAATTAGTGATCAATATGATATTTAGTATTAACTTGATATTCAACAGTGCATAGCTGACATTAAGGAGATGGTAGCACAATGGTATTGTCAGTAGACGAGTAGTCCAGAGTTCCATGGTCTGGGGAAATGAATTCAAGTCCCTACCATAGCAACGGGTAAATTTTGAAATCAAGTCATAGCTAGGTTTCAGTAATAGTGACCATGAAGCTTTCATTGATTGATGTAAAAGCCCATCTGTCTCTCTCATGCCCTTCGGGGAAGGAAATCTACTGTCCACATCTGACTCGAAACCCTCAGTGATGTGGTTGCTTTTTATCTGTCCTGTGAAATGGTCTAGCCAAACATAAGGGATAAGCAATAGGCATTAACTTTGCAAGTGACCTCACAGCCATGAATGAACAAAAACAAAGCGTTATAAAAGTTGATTTGTGAATTGGGTACTCATGTGGATGAATGGGATTCTCATTAAGCACAGATTGGGAAATGCACAATCCCTGATATGAGCAGAATCAATAGAGGGAAAAAAAATCAGACATTTGAAATTCCATACTATCCCCATCACCTCTTCCTATAAACACCAATCCATCTTGTGTGTTCTCAATCACAGAAGAAGAGAAAAACAACCCTCAATGTTTTTTGCTGCAGTGATCTTCTTGTTATTGAGCTTGCATTCTCTACCATGCCAGTGTTCTGTTTTTAGCTCATTCTCATGCTCTACTTGCCTATTTGCTCTAAGAAAACTGTGGGGCCTTATTATGAACCATTGCAGTCAATATGAAGGTGTCCCCCAGAAAGGTGTAAACCAGGGATTTCCCAGATCTTGACTCAGTGACAATGAAGGGTAATCTATAGGGTGGTGTTTGCTGATGAGGGGAACTTGTAGTGATAGTATTGCCATTCAGCTGCTCCCTTGTCATTATAGATGGTGCAGTTTACAGATTTAGAAGATATTTTTGGAGAAACCTTAGGAGAAATGCTTTATTTTGTTCTTGCGTGATACTCCACCATTTTCAGACTTACAATTGCAGAATAAATGTAATTATTCCTCAGGTATTATGACACCTGCATAGTTTCACAGAAAATCCTAAAAGAAGACATTAGAAAGTCCAGATTCAATTCCCACCTACTCCAGATGTGTATCATAACAAGCTGATTGAAAATAGCCATGCACATAAGGTGACAATCTTTAAAAATCCTTTCTCCTGACAAATTATTTAAACAGCTCATTTGAAAAATAGCTACCATGGAATCAATTAGCTTCTTTCCATGATTGTAAAGGATTTTTTTCATGACCTGTTCTATTATTCATCAAATATTATTAATCACGCCTTTAAAAAAAGATGCATTTTTCAAAAAGGATATTTCTAACAATGGTGTGGGAGGGGGAGTTTAAATTCTTGCTTATTTCAGTCAGCTCAGGCTTGATGTTAGGGGAAGGTGTGTGTAAGGGTTTTAAGGTCCATATTGCAATCTGTATAATGAAGGCCCTGAGAGACCGACAGAAACTTCTGCTCATCAACATGAATTTTAAAGTTATGGTCAGAAAGGACAATGACAGAAAATATTGGCAGTTCCCAAACCCGGTAAAATCTGGCCCAGCTTGTCTAGCTTAGTTCTTTTAACAATTCCCTCTTCTTCCATATTATCGCCCGGGGAACTCTGAACAATGGAAGTGAGTTCTCAAAACTTTGGTTAAGAAATGTTTATCGATTTGAACATAAAGACCTTTGTGAGTGGTCATGGTCCGGTCCGTAACCTATTAATAAATTTAGAACAATTTTGCCAAGAGCTACATTGTCAGCTTCTTCAAATTTATTTATAGCTTGCATTATATTCTGCAAAATTTTTATGTCACTGAGTGCTTAATCGTCCATGCTTTTTGGTTTCTATTAGCAAAGCACACTATTGTATCCATTCTAAAAACAGATGCAACTTCAATGAATCATTGAATACGTTTTTTTATTCCTCAGTCTTGTTTATTGATCAGTCATGCCTCAATCATGAAGTGTTCCCCTGATGCAACAGTGACATGCTCAGATGCCTTTTCAGTATCCTGAAGCGATCATTCCCTTCACAGCACTCTGGACCATCTGCCAATCAACCATAACATCCCTTTGAAGGGCACATTTCCAAGCAAGGACAGGAGATTCAACACATGTATTTTTTGTCACCATGATCTGTGGTCCCAAACGGTATTTGAAGCAGTGTACTTAAAGAGTACTTCATTTGGTTTATACTACTGCAAGCACAGTCTACCATGTAGACTCTTCTACCCTGTGGAGACCCAATCCATTGTGGTTGAGCATTTTGTGAAGCACGTCTATTATCAGTCTGCAAGAGTGACCTTAAGCTTCTAGTCATTGGTTCTCTGTCTCTCTGCCACTCTGATCACCTGGGGAACAGAATGTTGTTTTCGATTAGGCTCTTCACAACTTATGGAATTCAAGTTCAGCAATTTCAGATCATCATAGACTGATCAAAGAACAATAACATTAGGCCCTGTTTTGTTTCAGTTAGTGGCTGTTGGTCATGATTCTGGTATTCCCATTTACACTTAGACTAGATCTATCTTCTGTTCTCTCAAGTATCACACTGAAATCCCTTAATGTCTTTCACCATCGATGCTTTTGTCACTTAATCTTTCACCCTGCATCAGAGATGTTTAATTTTGTTCTTTGCTACCCTCCCATCACCTTCCACTGACTCTGTACTTGCTATAACTCTGTTAAATATCTGCTTCTCGATTCTGTTGGCAAGTCATTGTCCCGAATGTTAACTCTGTTTATTTTTCCAGAATTTCTATCATTCTATGCTTTCATTTCAGATCTCCACTATCCTTAGTATTTCGTTTTTATTCTGTTGTAATAGCATGCTCCCTGGAATTTCACACACTACATCTAATGAACATACAGTGTAGCCTAACTACTGCATAGCAAATAAAAATCGAAAGAATGGTGGATACTGTAAATCAGAGACAAAAATAAAAATTGCCGGAAAAGCTCAGCAGGTCTGGCAACATGTGTGGACAGAAACCAGTTAATGTTGTGGGTCGAGTGGCTGTTCCCCAGAAATGTATAGTGAAGCAGTAAAACATTTTCAGAATTCTTATCTTTCAGAGGATCTAACAACTCAAGTAGTGGTAAATAAAGCAAAGTAATATTTGGAAGAGGTCTTCAATACTTGGAAAGCATTTATTCCTCAATTTAGCACATTAAAAATAAAAACTGTGTGTTTATCTTTGGGATCTTATTCTATTGGCTGCTGCATTTTACTGTAAAACAATAGCAACTGCAGTAAGTCTTTTGTTATGAAGTATTTTGGGACTTACTAGAGATCTAAAAGGTGCTAGGTAAATAAAACATTTTTTCTCTCCTGGATTATTATTGTATCTTGTGTTTCTCCTTTTATTCAACAGCTTGTCATAAAGTTGAAGGAGAAATGTTTAGAATAAGAATGATAAAACAATTCCAGATGAGAAAATATTACGGAGGAATGTTTTGTTTTGGAGAAACTTGTTGAAGCATTGTATTTTAGATGGTATAATAACCTTCAACATTCATGGAGATTCTCCTTGTCTCAGTATTAATCTGAGAGGAAACTGGGAATGCATTTGGGAAACTGGTGGACATAATTGGAAAAGGGCAGCTAGGTTTATTTCATTGGCAGTTCTCCTGGTCTCCCTACTGAAAGCAACCCATGCCATAACAGGGCCCAGGGTGTGGATGTGGGTAAAAGACAGAAGGAGGTGTAAAATGATTGAACTTGATATTGAGTCCTGAAAGTGACAAGTGGAAAATGAGATGCTGTTCCTCCTGACAGTAAATGGTGTTTCCTTTCCATTCATCTGGTCTCCGGCAAAATAAAGTAAGGGAATTTTATTAGTCACCTTATTCTTCCATACAGGAAGTATCTGTCCTCTAAAACATGACTGAAATCAGGAACTGAATAGTCTGTGAAAATCTGAACCTCATAGATCTGTTTTGTAGCACGATGTTAGCATTGTTGAATGATCAACTTGAAACGTCATCAATCTGAAACATTAATTCTGTTCCCCTTTCCACAGATGTTGCCTAATCTGTTGAGCATTACATTTTCTGCCTATTTTGGGCCAGACCAAATCCCTTCAAATCTTTTGGAAGATAGCCAAGATGCTGACTTTTTCTTATGTTGAAGGTAACTGTGAGGTGTTGCATTCCAGATGGAATTCAGTTGGTCAAGCTAACAGATTTAAAGCAAAACATCAGTCAGCCAGTCTCCTGATGAAAATAGACAAGCAGCCCATTGACCTGGGCAGCTTAGGATTCATCATCAACAGGATGTCAGCAAGATTTTAATTCGCTGGTGAATAGTAACAGTACATACCGTAATGGACCAGACCAAACCCCTCAAAATATTTTAAGAAGGTAGCCCAGACCCTAACTTTTTCTTATTTTAAAAGCAAATGTAATATGCTGTGTTCCAGATGGAATATGACTGGTCAAACTGCTCGACGTCAAGTAAACACATTATATTCAACCACTATAGTTTAAAATACACCAAAAGAAAGAATGAATTGCAATAACAACTCCATTGAAAAACTTAACAGAATAACAGATACACTACCTATTACTAGTTAACTGTTCCAATATAGTAACATCCTATAAAGACACCCTTGGCAAAATTCAGATCACAGATTGTCTCACATGCAACTCCGGTAGCAAAAAGAGAAGACCATAACAGCAACTGCTAAAACTAAAACTCCTGGTCCTGTGAGAACTTGACCATGCCCATTCAGGCTGCTTCTATTGTTTCAACTTTAAAGAAACAATCCCAAGGTCGCACAAGCTGTATACTCTAGTGGCTTTAGTAAACAGCGGCTTTAAAACCTGTCTTCAAAAAAAAACCAGGACAGTATCATCATAGTGTCGTCTCATTGCCTTTATCATATTTTAAGGAAAATGGCTTTGAAAATTCAGTGAGTCTTAAAGGACAAGAGTGCAGTGTCACAGGGCCACAGGAATTAATGTTGATTCCTGATCTAAGAATCTAGGAATTATTCTGTCATTGTGTTTGATTTCTGTTTAGAAAGATGTAAAGGAGCAGGAATTTATAAACATCGATATCATACCTTTAGAGCACTACAATTGATGCACAATTTCTGATTTTATGAAGACAAGTGCAGCAATCAAATTTGCAGTACCTAGCCCAACAAAGAGCAAATGAGATGAATGAATAGTTAGTATGTTTTTTTGGAAAGGGAAGGGTGTTATCCAGGACACCATGAGAACTCCTGGGAGGCACTAGCCCAGTGATATTATTGTTGGATCGTTAATCCAGAGACCTAGGTAACATTCTGGGGACCTGGGTTTGAATCCCACAATGGTAAATGGTGGGATTTGAATCTGTTGAATTTCTGGAATCAAGAGTCTAATGGTGACCATGAATCGATTATTGGAAAAAAAAACACCTGGTTCACTAATGTCCTTTTTTTTGATTAGATTACTTACAGTGTGGAAACAGGCCCTTTGGCCCAACAAGTCCACACCCCAACATTTACCCCTTAGCTAACACTACAAGCAATTAAGCATGGCCAATTTACCTGACCCACACATCTTTGGACTGTGGGAGGAAACCCTCGCAGACATGGGGAGAACGTGCAAACTCCACACAGTCAGCCGCCTGAGGCGGGAATTGAACCCGAGTCTCTCGCACTGTGAGGCAACAGTTCTGACCACTGTGCCACCGTGTCGTCCTCTGGGGAAAGAAACTGCCATCCTTACCTGGTCTGGCCTGGATGTGCCTCCAGACCTACAGCAATGTGGTTGACTCTAAACTGCTCTTTGGGTAATTAGGGAGGGGCAATAAATGCTGGCCTAGCTGTGAATGAATAATAAAAACAACCTCCCTCCTCTTCTGAAATCATCAGGCAGATGGCGTTTATTTTTAAGACCTTACCTGAAGTTCATATTAGTGGTTGTTTACTGGGGAGGGGAAGGGACCACTGTGGCTTATCTTGTCAAGTGATAGTTGTAGTTAAATAAGTATTCCTATAGCAAAGCTTGGACAGAAGAAATATCTACCAATTGAAATACAAGGCTAGGATGTTATGGTTCAAATAGATTCACAGCTGCCTTCTTCTTTAAGTTCTTACTTCAACATTGCCTCTGTGAAGGTCTCCATCACTCTGCCTCACTGACCACCTTTGAAATTTACCGCTTTGCTAAAGCTTAAGGAGCACCTGCCCAATATCTCCTTCTGTTGCCAGTTGTCAGATATTACATTGTAATCCTCATGTAAAATATCTTGGGACCATTTTATTATGTTAACACCATTGGTCCAGATTGCATGCTTGGCATCACAACTGTTCTAACCAATGTGAATCATGGACCAACCTACCCAATTACTGATCTTGCTTCTCACAGCCAGGCTGCTGCTGGATGCTCGCTGAAGCCTCCATTGAGGCCAGCTAACTCGGCCTTGACACAGAGCAGGGTACGCAAAGCCATGTTCCCTTCCTCATGACACTGCAGGAGCTGGGTGCACCACTTATTGGTAACAACAGGGAGCCACGGAATTTAGAGTGTGGTGCTCAAAAAGCACAGCAGGTCAGGCAGCATCCAAAGAGCAGGAAAATCGATGTTTTGGGCAAAAGCCCTTCATCAGGATTCGGACAGAAGCCCCGATGAAGGACTTTTGCCCGAAATGTCAATTTTCCTGCTCCTTGGATACTGCCTGACCTGATGTGCTTTCCCAGCAACACTCTAATCTTGACTCTAATCTCCAGTATCTGCAGTACCCACTTTCACCTAGCAGAAGGATTTACATTGCAAGGTATGTTCAATGAAATGTCTATAGCATTTTTCAGAAAATACATAGCTTTTTATAATTTTTCTACTTTGCTTAGATACTTAATGTCACTAATTGGAAAAATAATGAATTTTAACTTTCTTTAGACATCTTATGACTTGTAATTTGATAACTCTAAGTGTAGCTAGTTTTCCTTCATTTTCTGTTCACTATTCTTAATTAATTTGTGAGACATTGACTTAGATCCTATCCACACTCCATTGAGAGAAAAAAACCGGAAATGACATCACCCACCTTAAGAAACCAAGACCTATAAACAGAGAGAAGGAAACACCACCAGCGTTTCATCAGAGACTCTCACTGATGATGTTACCTAGTATGGTGATGAAACATCTGAAAACAAACCTTCAAGCTCAGTGAGCAAACTTACAAACTTATTCTTCATGAATGAATATGGGTGAATGACGTAATTGGGCAAAGGGGTAGGGATGAGAGGAAAGTTGGTAGGTGGGCGTAGGGTGGAATCTGTGTAGGGTGGCACCTGGGTGGAGAGATGTTTAGGTAAGGTGGGGGTGGGTAGGGTAATTAGTTGGTTGGATGTTACATTGGTGGGGCAACAGATTGGCAGATGGGTAGTGTGGTTTGGTTAGGTTGGTAGCTGATCAGGGTGGTTGGTGAAGTTGGAGTTGAGTCAAGGAAGTCATTGATCAGAGGGGTGTAGGGGCCTCATGGAGAATTGGGTGGTTAGGTCAAGTCAGATTGGTGAAGGATGCAGGGAGGGAGAGGTGCGTGTTGAATGGAGGAAATCGGGTCAAAGGTGAGTCAGTAGGGGAGAGAGTCAGTTCTATTTTGGCCAGCAGTAGGGCATGTTTTAATCTATCTAACAGTACCAGGATAGCAATTCAGGTAAGTACGTTAGTACTCTCTGAAGTTTCCAATTGTAATTCACAGCTCCTGATATTTTTGGAACGGTTCAGACTCTGAGTAATAGCCAATCAGAAGTTAAAACCTCCAAGGAAAATCCCAGATAAACCTAGCATGTATCCCACCTATCTTTGCTACTGCTACAATTATATGCCTATCAGAAGATACATCCAAATATGAACACTTTAGTTTCAAACTCCCTAAAACATTAATCTGGAATGGCAGGTAAACACCCAAACTCATCACATCTGCAAGAAGATTCTTTCACACATTTTAATTGGTTAAATTGCAAATTGAGTTATTGCTCAGAGTTTTGGACAGAACTTTGGAATGAGCAAATCAAAGATAGTCCTGAGATGCCCACTGCATCCTGCTCATAGCAAGGGGTCCTCTTCTGTGTTATAGCTTTCACTGAAAATCATATGGCCTAAAATGAGAATGTCAGATGCAAGGCCTCTTCCATTATACATAACTCTTTTTGTGATTTCAGATACATTTTACAGGCTGGTGGCCAGGAATTGTTCATCTAATGAATTAACTGAGCACACTATGCATCAGACTTCAGGTGGTCTGTTCAAATCCCACAGGTACTTCTGAACAAAGGAATAACTTATTGCACTTTGGCAATTATTTCAGGTAATCTGAAACTAAAGTAAACAGTTTAATGAAATGTTTTGCCAAAACAGTTTTGAATTGCATCTCATTTTCTGACACCAGTAATGACATCTAACTATGTACATTTTTACTTGATTGTGCAATAGACAGAGTTAATTGATGGTCAAACAATTTAAAGATAATACACACATCAAAGTAGAAATATGGACGCACAAATCTTTATTTTGGAAAGTTTGAAAACTGACAAATGACACAATGAAGAAACGATTGCAGGATCTTGTGATCTCAGAGGTGATGAGCTTGGAAGTTGGAAGGCACCCAACTGGACAGGGTGTTGTTGTTACCAAACCCCACTCCCCACCACCTTCTTACCTCCAACCGAATTAGGTTCAGTGCAAAATGGTCCTTTCCCAAACTCTCCACACTTCTGCCATTAGAGGCCCTGAGATGACCAATAAAGTAATTAAGGGTCTTTGCTTGTCACGTCCAAAATTAACCCAGCCAAAAGACCTGTTACCAGGTTCTACAGATCTACCTGTGTGGCCAGTTTGTCAACTATGTGTAGGATTTCCGTTTGTTGAGAATAATCAGTGCATCAGCAAGGTGCTTGTCTTAAAGCAAGTAGGTGTCCTCTGGGAGAACACCCTGTCTTTCTTCTGATTTCCCTTGTCCCTGTCACACTGCCATTGCAATTGCCACTTCCTCGCAAATCATTTCTCTTTCATGTTGGTCCTCCTATAATCTTGGGTGCTCGCCTAGCAGCAGCCACAGCCTCCTTTGTAAAGCTGCTCAGTGCAAGAATTGCCAGCCTTTGAGTTCACAGGACTTCCACCCCTGGTGAAGGCCCTGCATTGGCCTCACCACTAGATTCAATGGGACTCATTAAAAAGTCAGTGTCTTGTCGGGTTCACACTTTTCCTTGTCAATCCCCTCACTCTGTGAAGCTGGGGTGATGCAAGTGCTATAGACCCAAAGCTTTCAAAACCCGAATATTGAGCTACTTCCAGGACATGGTCTGCCAGACCCCTCGCCATCTCTACACCATTGGGAGAGCAGCAATCTCTACACTAATGGGACCCATATGGCACCTCTTAATCGGCAAACCAATGTTTAATGATTTGGATTTGATCAGTGGCAGCAGGAATCAGCAAAGTCTGACCTCCAGGTCACTGCTCATCCTGTCCCAGCCTGCAATATTTAGCCATTAGACTCAGGATTGTGCCCAATGACACTTATTTCTTTTTATATTATGTCAACTTCATTATTTCCCAATGCTGTCCTGTTCTGTGTCTATTCTCTTCCACCCTCTTCCATCAGGCAGAAGGTATAAAAGTTTGAATACATGAACAAACAGGTTTAAGAACAGCTTCTTCCCCACTGCTCTCAGACAATGCAGGACTTTTTATTTCTTTATTTTCCTAAGATATTGCAATTGAAGAAGCTGTACTTGGGTATTCTGTACTTACGACAGTGCAGTGAGTACATGTGATAATAAAGCTAATTCATAAAGCTAATTCATTCATTTATTAACTTTTGAATGGACCCCTCAAATGTTAATTCTCATCTCTCTCTCTCTCTCTGCTCCTTCTCTGTGGCTGTAACACTATATTCTGCTACCCTGATGCATATTGTATGGTAAAATCTGCCTGTATAGCATGGAAAACAACTGTATCTTTGTACGTATGAGAACAATAAACTGTTTTAAATCAAGCATAGCAAACTTGTGCTTCCCTTTGGTTTTGAACAACGTTTACTTTATCTCACAGTTTACATTCAAGCACAGAGCATTGTCAAGATCCTGTTTACTCAGAATTCATCGTAATCCTTCAGTGCTCATACAGGGCAACCCCCATATCCATGGAATCATTTCTCACAGTTTCAGTTACCTACAGTAATCCCCCCAAAACCACAGGGGACCTACCACAGAAGCCTGAAACTGCAGATAGGAGTGAACCCATTCATTTCAATGGCAAAAGTACCTTCCTGGCAGTCTTCTGGTCCCTGGTTCAGGAACATTCCTTATAATACGTTCCGGCCAGGAAGGTACATTTCCCATTGAAATGAATGCTTTAATTCCTACCTTCAGTTTCAGGCTTCTGTGGTAGGTCCTGGAAGATATCCCCTACTTCCTTATGAGTTCTTGGCCTGGGATTATCTTAGCTACATTTTTAATTTGGTGGCGTTCTTACTTTAAGATCATATGGCTGAGAGTTTGCAGTGATAAGCTGGCACACTAGTATTTGAGGAGTGGATAGGTTTTGAGCCAAAGTCCTGTTGCCTATCTTAGTAATTTGAGTGGACACAAATATCCCATTGCGCTATGTGGTTAGGGCAAGGAAGTTTCACAGCTTTTATTACTGCTACCACAAGGAAATAGTGAGGACTGTAGATGCTGGAGAGTCAGAGTTGATTAAGTGTGGCACTGGAAAAAGCACAGCAGGTCACGCAGCATTGGAGAAGGAGGGGAGTTGATGTTTCGGGCAGGACCTTTCTTCAGGCCTATTACCGCCATGAACAGATTAAGTAGTCAACCAGCTTGCCTTGCTGTCTCTTTTGGGAAAGCGGCCATATTTCATTCCTCTTGGAGAGGTAGATGGTCATATTTGGCCATTAATTAATCGATTAAGGGCCCAACCTGGTGGAGAGTTGAGACAGTTGTGCCTATGGATCATTTTGCACAGAATTTCATAGCTGAAGTGACAGGATCGTGTGTAAATCTCTCCAGGATCAACTTGCCCAAGTATTTACCATTTACCTTCTCCAGAAAGGGAAATTCATATAAAGTTGGTAGCCAGATGAAGTCAAAATCAGTTTAGGTGAATTTTACTTCTTTAATTTCAGGAGGTCCCTTGGTATCTGTGGTGGTAGTGTTGAGAACAGGCATTTGAGGTCTCACAGAGAGCGAGATAAATGGAGGATTCATCAAACACTGCTGAACTTTTAACTTAATTTGTTTATTTTTCAAGTTTAAATTAATAAGGACTTTACTGTTAACCATTACCTTTTTTTTTCCTTATTCTATGAAGGTAATGCTTAACTTTACAACTCTGTTTCTCTTATGACCTTGCACTTACATTTTTTTGTACCTAGGTACCTTTGTATCTAAGATGGCATGTGGCAACATTATACATTTCTCATTGTCCTCCTGTACTGCTGCACTTGAGTACACGTGACAATAAAAATCTAAAGCTAATTCAATCAACTCCACATTTAAATAGAAGATCAAGACTCAATTTATATTTGGAGAAAGTGAGGACTGCAGATGCTGGAGATCAGAGTCAAGTGTGTGGTGCTGGAAAAGCGCAGCAGGTCAGGCAGCATCCAAGGAGTAAGAGAATTGATGTTTCGAGCATAAGCTCTTCCTGATGAAGATTCTCCTGCTCCCCAGATGCTGCCTGACTTGCTCTGCTTTTCCAACACCACACTCTCAATTCAATTTATATTTATCAAGATTAATCCCAACATAACCTACACATTTATACAGAAAACTCTTCAACAAGTGTTTAAGATCATTCACAAATACACTTGTCCTATTTTATCTCCTTACAGTCACTTTAAAACCGGGTCATAGTTACAAGCAGGAAACTGTTTGTCTCCAATGTGAAGGGGTGCATAACAGATGCGAGTCCCTTATTGTCTGTAACATTGAAGGATGGATATATTTGGGTTGGAGACAATACAGCAAAAGGTCAGGAGGTTGGTGCTGGGATGAAGAGGTTGCCCCACAATGAGCTGTTAAGTAAATTGAGTCAATGTTCTCCCAAGTTTTGAAGAATGAGAGGTGAGCTCATCAAAACATTCAACATTCAGAGAGGGCTTGACAGGATAAATGCTGAGAGGTTGTTTTGTCTGGCTGCAAAATCTAGGGCATGGAGATACAGACTTAGGATAGGGGACAAAATTTAAGACAGAGAGGAGGAGGAATTCCTTGATTCAATGGGTTGGACATCTTTGAAAGTCTCCAGCTCAAAGAACTCTGAACATTCCATTGTTGAATATATTTAAGAATGGGATGGATAAATTTTTGATCACTCAGGGAATCAGGGATGAATGAGGAGGTCATGGAAAATTAGAGTTGAACCCAAAACTCAACCATGATTCCATTGAATGATGAAACTGCCTCATGAGGATTGTTATCCTAATTCTTTTTTAATCGGTGAGGTACATAACAAGGAAGGACAATAACTGGTGGAGGCATAAACCAGGTGACATTTTAATCGTCTGGGTGCATAATAGTAACTAATCTTTTACCAGTATATTTGTAACCCTGTCAAAATTGAATTTTATGTGCATACTTCAGCATGCTGTAAAACTGAGTTTGTTTATTTACAGAGGTAAATTGTTATATTGCCATCAGACATGAGAGTGGCTTCACTGTTCAGCACACATAGAAACTGCAGATTACTATTCAATTGAAGTCAATGGGAATTAAAATTGGAAGTTTTTTTTACTAGATTACAAATCCATATTGCCAGTTTTAGGCTCAGGTGGTGAGTTGGAAAACTAATCCACAAGTCTCTATTTCCTCAGTTAGACCAGAGCTCCAATGATCCCTGAAAGGCCAAGGACCTTTAACCATCAAATTGTTCCACTCTGAAGTAGGCATTCCTCAATGCATTGGATTTTGCTGTTTACAAAAATCTTGTGTGATGAAAAGAGATCAAAGCAATCTCATAACAAAGAGAACAAAATCTTCCAGATAAAATAGGTCTGTTTCAACTAAATCCTGCATTATATATGTTATTACATGTTATTCTCAGAGTGAGATTAATAATTTCCTATTTTGTGTTCATCATATGACCACTAATTAAGAAAAGTAAGTGAGAAACTCAATTGATTTGGTGAAGCAGTTATATGCCTTTCAATTGTCTGAAAACAAAGTTGTGGTCCTATACAGGAGATCAAAAAGAGAGGAAAGTAGTTTAAAAGATGCTAGATTATGTTCTTGACATTATAACGTCCTGAACACTTGCACTGTTGCCTATATTCATTTTAGATCTTCTGAAGATCTGAAGATTGTCACATCATAATTCATTAAAAATCTTTTGTTTCTATTAGTCCTAAACAAATGTTCATATCTTCCCTTTTAAACCCTTTGATGCATTGTGATACTTTGTGGTAAAACAAAACTGCTACGAAAAATCGCCTCTGTAGTAAAGAGTTTACATTTTTTGATCTCCCCTTGAAGAATAATCTGTCCATTTGTAACAATAATCAGGAGCAACGAGGAGGAATTGCCTTACACAATTCTTGAAATTTTACTGTTTAACTCTGTTGCACCAGCCTGTTATACAAGACAAGTGTCATTCACAATGAGAATAATTTATATTGACAGTACACAGGTTAAACCTTGCTAAAACAGAGGCTAGAAGTTGAAGCTGCTTGTCTTGCATTCATCAGAACGATGATGCAGGAAAGAGACTTGAAAAATGGTGTCCCTAAGTAGACCATTGTACCCTAAGTACAGTATCTTTCTTGACCTGTTTCAGAAGAGTGCAAAATGAAAAGTTCAACATCCAGTCTCCTTTTTAGTAATATTTAAATGAATTAAATGAATTATAGCTTTTGTAAAATCTCAACACATTTCACAGATTCATAATCAGAGAAAAATTAGAGCCAGTGCCAATGAAGGGCATATTGGGACAATGATTTGAGCTTGGACAAAGAGTTGGGGTCTTCTTATTTTCTGCACTTCTGTGTAATTTAGAATTACTTTAACTTCATTCAGTGGATGCATGCTTTGTTGCCTGGGCCAGAATTTGTCGTCAATCCCTGATTCCCCTTGAGTAGATGGCGTTAAGCAGCCATCTTGAACCACCGCAGTCCTTTTGGACTTGTTCACCAATGAGTTGCAGGATTTTGCCCCAGTCAGTAAAGGAATTTAAAGTAAGCAATGTCTCAGAATACATGAAAATAGGAGCTGCTTTATTCCACTTTAATTTATTGTATATGCACTTTCCTAACTAGTAATTTACCTGCAGTAAATAAAACAATGTTGGAGGCTTTATGGTGGTAATGATCTGAACTGTCTGAGAATGACCTAAGTTGCAGAAATATGTTTGTATTCATTCATTCTCTTTTCCTTTACATTTGGAGCACAATATTCAGGGAAAAGAAGAACCTACGTTATAAATCTATGTTATACTAAGACAAGGATTTCATTTTTAGGAAGAGTGTTATCCTGAGTTCAAATGGCTGAGGGCACACAAGAGTCCATGGGTACGTCATGAAATCTTTTGATCTTGTTATATTGATTCAGCAAGTTTACTAATGCAAAATATTTTCATACAATGTAGCTATCTTTTCCTCTGTAAGTCTGAATTGTTAAACAGTACATCGCGACTACAGAAACATGGTTTGATTATTAAAGAAAAGGATACATTAGAACAGAGAAAAACATCTAAGACAATAGCCAGAAAGGTATTGGCTTGTATACATTCATCTGAACAAACAAGCTTCAAGAAAATGGAATACTTGTCGTTTTCTTGGAAAGTAAAACAACATGATGAATTAAACTGAAGGAATCAGACATCTCCCACCAATGATGTCCAGGCATGTCATGCTTGAACCCATGAAATGATAGGCAAGATAGATTGGTGGGATGCCACTTAGATATCCTTTACTGTCTATAAATGAATATATCCTTCCACCTTATTGAAGCACAATGATGACTTACAATTATTGCAATAATGACATTAGTATTTCTATTGTTAATTCGGTAGCCTTGATAATCTATGACCTTTTTATATGGTACAATTTACCTATCCTGCTGAATGCGAAAGCAATTTGGTAGTCACTGGGATAATTGTTAACCTGCTAATTATTAATTTTTTTTCTCCTCTACAGTGGCATTAGCACTATTTCACAGTCACCACTTATCGTGAAATCCTAGAGGATTAATGGATTCACTTATGCCGACTAAAGTCTTTAAATTGCCTCGATTATCTGTGCAGAATGAAAGAATAATGGTTATTTGTCACTGCATTTAGGAGCAGGATAGATTGAGCACAAGAAACAGATTAACCCTCTGAGGCCTACAGTGGCATTTCTCTATATTTTTCCCAATATAAATGAGGATGGTTATTTTAATGGAGGGGACACCTTTGGCTACAGTCTATGAGTTGTCCCATTCTGAGCAGAGTAGATATAGGTATGTATTACTCTTAAAATTGTGTAGTCTGCATCTTTTTTTCTGAGTGCACAGGTCCCATTTGTCATTGATTTTCATGTGAAAAGAAAAGCTATGGGTAATGTTGAATAGATTGGAGGGTTCTGATCAAGTCCAATTTGTCATCTGGAATGCTGCTAACTAAGCAGTTCGAATTAAGCATAAGAAACAGAACATGTGCAAAAATGTAAAAATAAATAGACAAATAATCAGAGAAAGAAATTGGGAAAATGGAATTGTTTGAGGAAAAAGCAGAAACATGGAACTGGGGAAAGTGTCAGCCTCATGAGAGGATTCTGCATTTGATGCAATTGTAAGGGAATGAATAACATCTGCACTGTTTTCAAGGCCATGACATGGAAATGTGGGACGAGAACAGAGAGAATTAGAATTTTCATTTAGAAATCAGGACATTCACAAGTTGTTAAAGTGGTTGAGACCACATTATGTCAAGAGCTTTCATTATGGCTCACTGAAGTCTTGAATTATTGGCATATGTAATAATCTTTCTATTTCTATAAAGCTGATGAGCATTTACCCAGCGATGTGAAACTTTCCCCAGGTATGTGTTGCACAAAAAAAAGGATAAATTCAACTCGGCCAGTCAGGGCCCCATCAGTCTACTCTCAATCATCAACAGAGATGGAAGGGGTCATCAAAACTGCTGACAAGCAGCACTCACCCAGCAATAACCTGCTCACTGATGTTCAGCTTGGAATCCCAAGGGCCAATCAACTCCTGACCTCATTATCGCCTTAGTCCAAACATGGACAAAGGAGCTGAACTCCAGAGGTGACGTGAAAGTGACTGCCTTAATGTTAAGACAGTGTTTCACTCAGTAAGACATCAATCACCCCTAGCAAAAATAAAAGTCAACGGGAATCAGGGGAGACTCTCCACATGTTGGAGCCATACCTAATACAAAGGAAGATAGTTGTGGTTATTCAGGTATTTCAATGCTAGCCATCACTGCATGTGTTTTTCGTGAGGTTGTCCATGGACCATGGCCCAAAAGCTGGTTTATCAATGGCCATTCTTCAATTACAGGATTCAAACTGGGGCTACTTACTGATGATTGTGCAATGGTCAGCACCATTCAGACCTCCTCAGATACTGAAGCAGTCCATGTCCATATAACAAGACCTGGACAATACTCAGGCTTGGGCTGACCAATGGTGAGTAACATTCACGCCATACAAGTGCCAGGCAGTGACTATCTCCAATGAGGCAGAAACTAATTATCTCCCCATGACAAACAATGACATCGCCATCAACGAATTACCCCACTATCAACATTATGAGTTGGCATTGACCAGGAACTGAATTGTACCAGCCATATCAATATTGTGGCAATGAGTGTTGATGGAATGTTCTCCACTTGCCTGGATGATTTAGCTCTAACTTTATTCAAGCATTTTGACACCATCCAGAATAAAACAGCCCTTGTATGGTATCACATTCACCATCTTCAACATTCATTTCCTTCAACATTGACACACTACGACAGCAGTGTGTATCATCTACAAGATGCACCATAATAACGCACTAGGTCTCATTCTACAACATCTTCCAAAACCACAGTCAATACCATGAAGACAAAAGCAGCTATGTATTTGAAAAATGCCGGCTCAAAGTCCTCCTCTGGCCACATACCATCCTGACTTAGTACAATAACACTGTTCCTTCATTGTTGCTGGGTCAAAAACTGGAACTCCCTTTATAACAGCACTGCAACACACTCACAACCCCAGGGACTGCAGCACGTCAAGATGACATCTCAGTATCAACTTTTCAAAGGCAATTAGCAATGTGCTGGTGTTGCTAGCAATGCCCATATCCCCGAATGAATAGATAACAAGTATCAGCGTATCACTATATTTTAGAACATTTATTCATATAGAATTCTACTCATATAGAATTTTAAATAAAGTTCTAGCAGATTTTCTGTACATTGGAACAAAGAAGGAAAACGATGTGGAAAGACTTCATATTAAAATGAGTCTCTATCTTGAAGAATTGAGTTAGTGACATCCCTGAAATTGACAATGAAAATGATACATTACAGTTGTTAAGTATCCTGCAATGGGGGTGTGAAGCCTGATGGAGCTAATGGAATCAAAGACCAGAAGACTCAAGAAAAGCAAGCAAAACTAGGTTTGCAAATAACACATTGGGAGCTATGTGGTTTATTGACTTGTATTAAAACACTTACAGCAAGCGCAATAGAAATCAGATAGGAATAATGGGGGTTACAGATCGGATTCATAAATCTGCATTGCGAAGATCTTTGCAATCAAACAGGGAATTTGATGGTTTTTGTGCTCTTGTTGAAAAACTGCTGTTGCTGAAATCACAAACTGAAAAACTGAGGACAGATTGTAACTGTTTTTTCTGACAATTACAAAACGGGGATTACTCCATTCAACAGTTTCTAATACATGATCTCATGAAGGTCCATCTGCCTCTAGCACTGATATCACTCATTTTGATAACACACTCAAATAGTATGTATCATTGCTCACATCTTTATTATTTGATAGTTTCTATGCATAGTAATATAGATTTGAGATGGTTGACGTGTAATTTTTAGCTTTTTAAGATTTCATAAATTTTTATTAGATCTTTCACTAATTTCAAGTTTTTTTTTCAAACTTTCAATTTTATTTTATTCCAATAAAGAACGGTTGTAACAACTATTGTACACCTTTCAAATCCAAATCTTTTCACATTGTTCACAAACCAGGCAGCTGGTTGAAATGGTTCATTTTTCAATGTGTAAAGTTATATGTAAAATTGTTCTTCAATAATAAACTAATCATGCAAGAGCAAGGCAAGAATGCTGATCGGTATTATCAAAAGGCTTTTACTCAATAATAAGCTGTTCACTAGTGTTCACTGACTCCAGACCTTATTACAGCCTTAGTCCAAGAATGAGCAAAACAGCTCACTGTCACAATGCTCCCATCTCATCTCACGTGGCTCAGGAAATGAAGTCACTTGAAAGTGACTGTCCTTGACATCAAGGCAACATTTGACAGTGTGTAGGATCATTAACAAAACTAAAGTCAGTGGTATTCAGGGCAAAAACTCTCCACTATTTGGAGTCTTATCCAATACTTGTAGTTGTTTGAGGCCAATTACCTCAGTCCCAGGACACTGCTGCAGGAATTCCTTAATGAAGACATTTTTATAAACCTGTTCAGAGATGTTATTATACATTTTCGAAGTAGATGGGACTTGAACCTAAATCTCCTAGTTCAAAAGTAGGAACACCACCACAGTATCACAAGAACCCAATTCCTCAGTTTACTGAGCAAGGCCCAATCATCTTCTACTGCTTTATCAATGACTTTCCTTCTATTGGAAGATCAAATTGCAGCCATTCACTGATAACTACATTTCATTCAGAACAATTTGCAACAGCTCACATACTGAAGTAGTGCATAGCCATATGCAAAAAGACCAGGACAGCATTGTAACTTTGGGTTAATAAGTCATATTCATGCAACACCAATGCCAAACAATGACTATCTCCAACATAAAAGATGTTTAACAATATTATCATCTCTGATTACCCCAAAGCCTGTCCATAATTTACATGGTCAATCAGGAGTGTGATGAATACTCTGCATTTGGCTGAATGAGTGCAGCCCAAGAAACAGTAAAGAAGATTACCTTTGAGGAAAAAGCAATCCATTTGACCAGCACCCTTCTACCACTTTAAAAGTTTGATCAATCTACAAACAACACCCACTGACAGCAATGTGGACCACCTACAAGATGAACTGCAGCAGCTCACCAAAGTTACATCAACACATGTTCCTATACCACCTAGAAGCACATAAGAATCATGAGCTCACAACCTGCAATTTTGCTACCAAGTTACACACTGTCTTAGTTTGGGACTATATAACTATTCCTTCATAATCAATGGATAAAATTCCTGAAACCCCTTCCTAACACCCTGCAGCAATTCAAGAAAGCAGCTTACAACAACTATCATAGGGCATTTAGGGATGTGAAATTAATGCTGACTTTGGTAGTAATGTTAACATCCCAGAATGAAAGTAAGAAAAGAAATGAAATGAACAAAAATAAAGTTAAAATGCTCCTCACCAATTGAGAAACTAACATCAATTTTAATGACTGAAGTTTGTGTATAAAAGCATATCATATCTGTGTAGAGATCCGTCACCCCTATTGTTTTACAGGGGTTTACTGAAGGTACGCTTATAAGGTCAAAGTATGTCATTTCCTGTTTAAAAATAAATATGCGTATTCCATGACAAGGTGATGATTAAGAAACATTAAGATATCAAATACCATGCAACATATCTACCCAAACTGTATAAACAAATACCATTAGTTACAGAGATTGGCCAAGTTTTAATGCTGAATTATATTTAGTAACAGTTCTGAAAGGGCTCACTGTCACAATGCCCCCATCTCATTTCACGTGGGTCAGGAAATGAAGTCATGAACCAATATACTATCCACATAGATAAAATTTGGTGAAATGTTAGACTGTCATCTAAATTTACTGGGTGCTGACGGACAGACCATCCTGTTCAGAACCTACTGCAAGTTATAAACTGTATTTGCTGAACTGGAGTGCAATAGATTTCTCAGTGTGGGCAAGTTTAAACATACATTGACTCATAATCTACGCAGAGTGCAGAATAAAATTATGTTCTCAGAGGCAGTGTTCAGCAAAGTTTCATTCTGGTGTGTCCCTAGTGCAGCCTGTTATAAGTCCAGCTGTTAACAACAAGCTTGGAACATTTTATTTTACTTTATTAAATGAACTATGATGAAAAATATTTGAACCAGATTACTGACATTGCACCTGTTGACCTATCACCACACTTCTCAGGATTAATGAAACACAATTTACAGACAGTTTATCAATACTGTATGTTATTAATGGTGTAACCAAGCAGCACAATGTAAAAAGAAAAATCTGTAATGGTAACCAATCATAAGTTTTTTTTTTACAATCATCAGAGAGACTACTAACTTTTTAAAAGGTATTTCAACTTGTGGTAGACAGCAGAAGGGATGACATGAAATACTTTATTTTAGGACTTTTACTGTAACAAATGTCTCAAAGCACATTTGACTAAACGTATTTTTTGTGGGTAAATTATTCATTAAATTACAGAGCCTTTGCTTCATAGGTACATGTTACATTGTCTTTAATTTTGAGACTGTCTTGGATTGAAGATAAAATGAAAGTCTTTGTGTGACCTGTTCTGAGGTTTGCTGGGTGACATGGCTATCAAAGATTAAATGTAGGCTTCTGTTATTTTGCTGGGAAGAAGTTCTTGGTATTTACATGTAGAGAAAATGGTCATCACATCTGTGCTAGAATGTGCATGTGTTAAGACCATAAGACATAGGAGTGGAAGTAAGGCATTCGGCCCATTGAGTCCACTCCGCCATTCAATCATGGCTGATGGGCATTTCAACTCCACAAGGAATTAAGGGCTACGGGGAGAATGCGGGTACGTGGAGTTGAAATGCCCATCAGCCATGATTGAATGGCGGAGTGGACTATAGGACCGAATGGCCTTACTTCCACTCCTATGTCTTATGGTCTTAACACATGCACATTCTCACACAGATGTGATGACCATTTTCTCTACATGTAAATACCAAGAACTACTTCCCAGCAAAATAACAGAAGCCTACATTTTCTTTGAAATATTGCTCATTTTAAATTATTTCACTGTCACTGGGTCAAAATCCTTGAACTCCGTCTCCAAGGACATTGTGGGTATATCTACTCAAACCTACATGAACTGCAGTGGTTCAAGAAGGCAGCTCATCACCACTTTCTCAAGGGCAACTAGAGATGGGAAATTAATGCTGGCTCAGTCAGTGACGCCCACATCCTATGAATCAATAGAAAATCCCAAGCTATGCAGTGGGATAATGGAGCAGATAGAGCAGCAGGAATAAGTTACAGCTTGGTGAAGGCTAGATATTGGAATTGTTGGATAAGTTAATACTTCTGAAAGGGTTAATATTGAAGTTAGATTCCAGTCAATGTAATGGGACTGAAAAGTCAGAAAATTTTAGGATCTCTAGGGATAGCCCTACCATCCTACATCTTCCAATATTCTTGGTAATAATCTGTATCTAATTCCTGTAATTTATACCTAATTAACAATCTACATCTAATTCCTGTAATTTATACATGATTGCAATCACATAATAAACCACATCTTGCTTTTCTTTGGAATACCGAGTAATTCTCCTCAAATAGTTTGTACCAAGTAGATCTCGAAGATCCCGTCAGAAAAGGAGTGCAGTGGCATCTATCTACCTAATTACATGTTGGCAGTGGTTGGCATCACATGCTGATAGAACAGGAGACAAGAAAGCTAACAGCAAAAAGGCAGTGAAGATGAAGCTGTATCAGAACACAATTCCAACGAGCCACCTCACACTGCAGCACAGACGAACTTCGCAAAACAAAGGAGAACCACCTATACAACTTATTCAGGAAGAACGGATACTCAAAAACTACAATCCGCAGATTCCTCAAGAACAAACCACGACAAGCAGACCTAACACAGCCAGAAACCCTAACGACCTTACCATACATCAAAGAAGTCTCAGAAATAACAGCCAGACTACTAAGACCCCTCGGAATCCTAGTAGCACACAAACCCACCAACACTCTCAAACAAAAACTAACAAACTTAAAAGACCCAGTACAACCCATGGACAAAACCAATGTCATCTACAAAATTCCATGCAAGGACTGCCACAAACACTACATAGGGCAAACAGGAAGAAAGTTAGCCACCAGGATACACGAACACCAGCTAGTCACAAAAAGACACGACCCTCTCTCCCTCGTAGCCCAACACACAGAGGTAAAAAAACACCATTTTGACTGGGACAACACATCTATCCTGGGACAGGCTAAGCAAAGACATGCCAGAGAATTCCTAGAGGTCTGGCACTCCAACCATAACGCCATAAACAAGCACATAGATCTAGATACCATCTATCAACCCCTCAGAAAATGAACAGGAAATGACATCACCACAAACCCCAGGAACTCTATCCAGGACAAACATATAAATAGAAAGGAGACAACAGCTTTGCTTCACTTGGAGGTCACCACTGATGATGTTACCTAGCCAGGTAATGAAATGTCTGGATATCAAACCCACAGCTCAGGGAGCAAACCTACACCCTAGACAGTGAAGATATTAATAAAGATTGTCGAGATGCAGGTTCCTTTCAGGATGTCCTGATTGTCAATTGCTGAGTTAGTAAACGTGTCTAATAGTTTATACTATTGTTGACCGCCCCTCTCCCTTGATCTAGCATTTGCAATTATGCCTCAAGTACCTCGACCTCATTGTAAGGAACTCTCACTAATGCTCTCAAATGAATTCATGGAAAACCTCCACAACCACCTGATGAATTATATGCAATTATCTTATTGACAGAAAAATGTTTAACTCTTTTAGTTAGAGATAGTAGATTGTAAATTATAGCAATATTGTAGCTTTCAATGAGCCCTCTGTGTCATGATAGCGATAAAATATGAACTATTGATTTTCAAATGTTATCAAATACCTGGGATTTTCATGTGCTGAAAGTTTTGTAAAAGGGAAATGCACTAACTGATGAAGGAGTGGCGCTCCGAAAGCTAGTGTGCTTCCAATTAAACCTGTTGGAGTATAACTTGATGTTGTGTGATTTTTAACTTTGTACACCCCAGTCCAATACCGGCATCTCCAAATCATGAAAAACCTCACCACTCTAACTAAGCTTTAGCCTACCATTCCCTGTCTCTTCTCCTTTGGTTTGACATCTGACTTTTTCTATGCTTCTGGAAATAAATGACTCAAGCTAAGAACTTTACTTCTGACTTTAAGGGCTTTGCTCAGATCACTTATTCCCAGTCATGGAAGCAAAGAAGTTTTATCTAAGACCGTAGTTATTGAATTGATGCTTTGTACCCTTAGCAATAGCGGTATTTCAGTTATCTTTGAGCTTTTGGTGGTCAAATGCTTCTTTTAATTCAGTTCAGTTAAAGGACACTTCACTTTCTCTCACTCGTTCCAGAGACAAATTAATATCAGCTGCTCCATCACAAACACTTCCCTGAACTATAGCTGTTTTTTGTTTCCAATGTCAGAATTCCTTGTTTCCAAGCCTGATAATTGTGGGTGATATCTTTCATTTCCATTATGTAAACCTTTTCATACAGGTGTAAATCAAATTAAGAAATGTGTGTTTCCTCATGCCTGATTAACCTCAGTGATTTTTGATAACAAGAGTAATTTCAGTTCAGATGATTTAATTTATTCCAAGTTGACTTCATGAAGTTTCACCAGCTTGTATGATCTGTTGATTGCTGTGACCATTTAAGTTAGTGCATTTCCCTTTTACAAAACTTTCAGCACATGAAAATCCCAGGTATTTGATAATATTTGAAAATCAATAGTTCATATTTTATCGCTATCATGACACAGAGGGCTCATTAAAAGCTACAATATTGCTATAATTTACAATTTACTATCTCTAACTAAAAGAGTTAAACATTTTTCTGTCAATAAGATAATTGCATATAAACCATACATACACAACTATTTCCTCAATCTGACTTGTAGCCCAACAAGGATTCAATTTGTCACCCTTCATTTATCAGTACAAACATATCCAATTTGATCAGAGCTATAAATCACCCAACAATTGCCTACATGTAAAAGAACAAAAGGTTCTGATTTAAATATTGTTCACTTTCTCTCCAATGTTTCATCAGCTCTTAATGGGTTCTGCTTATCTTTCTCACTCATCGAAATAGAACATCATCTGGGTAAAATTTATTATAAATTTAGCTCGACAAACCTCCTGATTGGGTAAAAAAAAGCAGTTATTAGTTATCAGTTACAAAAATCATGATGCAGACATTCACAGGGGAACTTTATTAATGGTTTAGCTGATAAAGGAGATTTTGCATCAGAGAGAAACATTGAATTAACTCGCATGAACTTTCCTTCGTTTGTTTAACTTGATTAGAATAAGCTATTATTGGATGTCCTCATCCATAATTAAGTGTCCAGGCTCATATTTGAAGGAACAAATGTTAATTAGGAAGATAGAAATTAATATTTTACTCAGTTATTGCCAATACATTAGTCTTAACAAATACCACATTCGTGATGCATTAAGAATTTTTAAGACAATGAAAATATTTTTATACATAAGTACATCTTTAATATATTTGTTATGAGACTTGTAGGTAACTGTAGAGTATTATTTGGGCAATAATAAACACAATAATTTATTAAATTAATGAAGTATTGTTATTAATAAGAATAATGAAACAACATGCAATGCTTATTGGTTCTGGAACCTTGTGGCATTTCATGCATTTGGTAAGTGTGGAAAATGTCTGAACTTGAGTTTATAGCTGGTAATTAAAACAGTGGAGGATATATATTTAATTTCTAAAAGTGTGTGTAACAGCAAAATTAAACCTTTATAATCTGGACATTCTGTAAAAAAAGTCGTTTAGAAATACTGATGCAATGTTTGCGGAGTGCATTGTATTTAGCGTGTTTGCTTTCAATGATTGATGGTGACTGACCATTTTCTATAAATACTTATGGAGATTTATCATACATGACTTTGTTTATGATGCAGGCAACCAAATCTGATAAGATAATTCAGAACATTGAAAAAAATCTTAAAATCAAAGGTGGAATTGTCTACATGTATAAAGATGACTTGGAAAGCCCAGTAAAGTTGGAACAGTTTCAAAGTCAAATATCATTCCTGTACTTTCACAAATCGGAATTTTCAGTTAAAAATGACCAGAGGGACTGAGTCCTTTTATCCTTCCAGAGGACATTGGATTTTTTTTCTGCTGCACAACAACCAAATCCTCCTTTCATTTTATTCCTTTAAATGAAGGACATTCAATGTCTTATTCCAGGTCGATTGTCTGGAAACCACACATAGAGCTTTGTCTTTCCTGTCTCGGCTGATGGCAATGGGCCACTTAACGGAAAGAGTGCATTACTGTGTTAAAGGGCATAGTTCAAAGGTGACCATATTTCTCATTAAGAGCGGGATCCAAAGTATGTACATAGCCTGCCCAAAATCAATACTTGTTGAGCTCACGTGATCAGAAGTGGCGAAGAATACTGTAATTGGAGTCTTATGTCACATAACCCATGCCTTAAATAGATCTCTTCTATTTGACATTTGTTTGTTTGATCTTGTACAAGTCGCATTAGAACTATGTTATTTCATTGCCATTTAATGTCAAAGATAACAGGTCACATGTGAATATTCATACCCGAGAGCAAGGTTGCTTTGAGTTCAGCACAGAAGGTGTGTAATTGGACAAAGTCTCCCAACAGATTACCTTTAAGTACCATATTTGAATTACAAGTTGGCTTCACTGTGGCAGTTTATGTAAACAAGGTATGGATGTAATACTAAAATATTAAAATGATTACTTCTTCTCTAATGTTTGAATGATTTGATTAATTTGTCAGTTCATTCTCTCTTAAGCATATGCTATGCAACTAAGAATAGAATTAACTGTGTGTCTTTCTATGTAGGAAGAAGCATATATCAGTCCAAGGCACTAATTAATTTTTAAGATTACTTTGATATACACATTGTAGTCCTTTGTGCTGACTTCTGTTATTTTTATTGACATCTGTTGAAACTTAAGTTTTCCAATCCAATCAATTCTAATAGCCCCATCAAAAGAGATAATACAAAAAAGAATCCTTTTTGTGCATTATATTGACTCAGTTTTTGTCAAAAAGATAATAATGAAACACAGTAAGGCTGGAGAACAGTTATTCTACATAAATATTTTAAAATATTGATATGTTGAAGCAAATACATTAAGGGATGGCACATTTGAAATCAAAAAGGATATGCTGAAGCACATGTCAATATGCATATTAAAGTACTGCAAATATTTCAATATTAATCAATTAGCTAGTATACTGACAATAACTCTGACAAATTAAAATTCAATACAATAGGCATACAAAATGCTAAATGAGGCACTTTTAGGGTTAACATGAAGAAAATCTGCCTTCTTCTTCTGTCTACTATAAGTTACACTGTTACAGAGATATTTGTAGTTAAGTGACTGTATTTACATATGAGCCATTTTTGAACATAGGCACCATTCTGAACAGCATGCATTTATTTTATTGTCTGTACCAAACTGTCACTAACTGCAGTCCATTTTTCTTTGAGAGGAGAGGGTTTTTTTTTTAGTGAATTTTGATATATTTGAAGGAGAATGATTGTTCACTTCAGTGGGACTACACCATGTTTCAATAAGACAAATGACATTTGAGTGCTAAAATGGCAGCCAATGATAACTCATTGTAAAGAGATCGGAAGAGTAAAGATTGAATAGACTAACAAAAGAGTAATTGAAAAGCATGTGTAAGAAAAAGACATTTGGATCTATGCAATTACTTATATTGTGAGTGGCTTCTTATTTAACCCTTTCGAACCATGAATACAGTTTTTGGAAATACTGTTTCAAAAAATCTGAGGCAATATTCAGTGAAGCAATTAATTGCAATACTATAAATTGAGTTCTTTCTCCCTTATAAAAATATATTTCAGCTGTAACTTTAGCTTGAATTACCCCAGGCTTAAGGTCAGAAATGATATAAAGTTGGGCAAAGAAGGACTTGTTTCAATATTATCTGCAAAACCATGAGTTTTGTTTCATACGAAATAGGATAGGTTGCTTATTCCTTGGTGCTTGTTGCACCATTCAGTTAGATCATGGGTATCACTTCATACTCTGGCCTCAGTTTTTTCACCCTAATATTGATAACAGGCGAAATTGTACCAAGCTGTCTGTCATAATGAAGTAATGTTAGCTCTTTCTAACTTAAACAAAGGTATGGAGAGCAAATCTTTTGGTTTTTTTACATTCATTCAGAGGATGAGAGCATTGCTGGCTGGGCCAATATTTATTGCCCATCCCTAATTGGATGGGTATATGAATAGGAAGGGTTTGGAGGGATATGGGCCGGGTGCTGGCAGGTGAGACTGAAGATTGGGTTGGGATATCTGGTCGGCATGTATGGGTTGAACCTAAGGGTCTGTTTCCATGCTGTCCATCTCTATGACTCTATGGCTCTAATTGCCCAGAGGTCAGTTAAGACTTAACCACATTGCTGTGGGTCAGGAGTCACATGTAGACCAGACGAGATAAGAATGGTAATTGCCTTCCCGCAAGGACATTAGTGAACCAGATGGGTTTTCTCAACAATTGGCAAAGGTTTCATGATCATCATTACACTTTTAATTCCAGATATTTGTTGAGTTCAAATTCTAACATCCGCCATGGTGGAATTCAAATCTGCATCCCCAGAACATTACCTGGTTCTCTGGATTAACAGCCCAGCGGTAGCACCATCAGGCCATTGCCTCCCATTGCTTATCTATCTTACTGAAGAAAGATTTGTCAGATGTGCATTGTAGTCACACAGTTTATGAAGTTACTGCAATCCTGTCACATCATGGGTTGTCGGCTGCTTTGTTCTAAATGAACCTTTGAAGAAAGAATCTTTGATTTGGTTTTGACACTTCTACAAATTTCTTGTTATATTTTGTGACTTAGAATTTCTAAATAAGGCATTTAGGTTCTGTGCATAACCATATGATTTCTCCACTAAAGTGTTAACATGTGCCTGCTGAGACCATGCTCATCATCCAGAAAAATAAACAGGTCTGTTCTCTGAGAACTTATTACCCTTCCAGCTTATGGGTGTCTGTGATTAAAGGCTTGAGTGTGACAAATTGCAGGCATGGTGTTTTTAAAAGTGAAAGGTAATAGTGACCTTAGAATATTAGCCGTATCCATATGTTAGGTTTATTTTCTATTTGATCTGATTTGTAATTGTCACATGTACTGAGAAACAGTGAACGATATTGTTTTGCTATTAACCAGACAAAACATACCTTGCATAAGTACATCAGGGTAATAGAACAGAATGCAGAATATAGTGTTACAGCTACAGAGAAGGTGCAGAGGAAGATCAACTGTATGAAGAGGTCCATTCATAAATCTGAATACTACGGGGAAGAAGCTGTCCTTTAATCTGTTGGCTCATGTTTTCAAACTTTTGTATATTCTCACAATGGAAGAGGGTGGAAGAGTGTATCACTGGGGTGGGAAGGGTCTTTGATTATGTTGATTGCTTTCCCGAGGCAGTGAGAAGTGCAGACTGAGTCAACAGAAGGAAGGCTGAAGAACATTGGAATGAGCATTATGTTAGTCTAAACTTGAACAGCATTGGCCATATTTGTTGGTGATATTTAAAAATGCATGAAAACCAATGGAAATGTGATTCTATTAGAAATTAATTACTCTTGAAAGATATTAACCGATAATAGTTTGTTAAATAATGAATGCTCTTCTGAAGCTATATCACTGAGTAATGCAACCCCATAGGAAGATATTCACCTCACTTTGCCTGATATACTCATTCTACCAAATGTAATGCAAATAGTTCCACTCAACTGCTCTCTCCCCGTTGTACTGCAAGACATTCCTTTTCAAGAATATGTCCATCTCTGTTTTGAAAGTAACTCTTGATCTGCTTCCATCAGCCATTCAGTTCTCTTTTTCCAGATCATAACAACTCTGCACGAAAAAAAAAAGCACATGTCTGCATCTCCTTACTGGTTCTGGTATCAAGTGTTCTAAATCTGTACTCCCCCCACCCGGTCCCCCATCCCAGTTAATGAATGTCATTTGCTCTACAAAACCCTCAGAAAGCTTAACAAACATATTTGCTCCAAATTCTGATAGAAGCTATTTTTCACTATTTGCAAATGTTCGTTATATTTTGTGCACTGAATATTTTTTCTTGAAAATCTTTTTCTTGTTACATGCACCAGATAACCTATGTGCAGGTATGCTCCCCAATACTATGATGTTTCTGTATTAATGTATAACACATTTGTATGAAGTTCCGCACTCAAACGTTTTAGTTGCTATGCCTTAATATTGAAAGTAACATGATGGAGACCCTGATCAAAGATATTGAGAAAGGAGAGATTTCAGGTGAATGCATTATTTTTCATTACAATCCCACTCTGTGTAATTTCAAGTTGACTAAGTGGTGAAATAAATTGTAATGTTTAGTCTGAGATGGAAGCTTTATGCTGCTAGAATTTAATGATGTTGCAAATGTTGACACACAAAGGTTTCTTTCACCAGCCATTTCTTGTCCCTGCATAGTATAGCGAGGACACTGGGTTAGTCACCATGGAATTGATCCTGCCCTCACACCTAGGTTGCAAATTGGAAAATTGCATGACTTGATTTCATCTGTTCCATCAGCAGTGGAGCCTGAACACTTTGTTTCAAGCTATTAGAGTTCTCACTAATTGACTCCCTCCCACTGGAAAGAAAATGCACAAATTTCCCCTGCAAACACATAAGAGCCAGAGGTGGAGTTGTAGGTTACATGGTTCATCATGCCTTTTCCTCTACTTCCCAACTCTCCCTTGATTCCCACATTCCTTAAATCCCTTAGTTCCCTACCCCCGCCCCCCCACCCCCCAGAAAATTGATAGTTTCAATCTATTCTCAAAGACTGAGCATTTATGAGGAGGTGATGGCTTAGTGGAAGGACTGATGAAGGGCGAGTGCCCGAAATATCAATTCTCCTGCTCCTCGAATGCTGCCTGCCCTGCTGTGCTTTTCCAGCACCACACTCTCGGCTGTGATCTCTGGCATCTGCAGTCCTTATTTCCTCCCTGTGTTAGAGAAAACAAATCGGGTCACTAATGTACCTTCAGGGAAGGAACCTGCCATCCTTACCTGTCTGATCCACATGTGATTCCAGACCCACAGCAATGTGTTTTGACTCTTAACTGCCCTCTGGACGATTAGGAATGGACATTAACTGCTGCCTAGCCAGTGATGCCCCCATCTCGTGAATGAATAAAAAAAAACTCACAGCCCTATCGGTTAGAGAATTCCAACCTCAGAATTAAAGAATTTCTCTTCATCTCAGTCTTAAATGACCGATCTCCTTCTCTTGATTCTATCCCTAGATCTAAATTTTCCAGACAGCACAATCCACTCAGCATCTGTACTCTGTCAATTCCACTGTGCATCTTATGTATTTTAATGAGGTTACTTCTCATTCTTTTAAACTCTAATGGAGTAAATCAGTTCTTCTTAGAGTCAACCGAGCAGGTAGGTGATGACTTGAAATCACTTTATTCTAAAATGGAAGAAAGAAGTACCTCAGACAAACATGGTAAGTATTTCCATGAGGGAAACCCAGTGTGCATTTTCAGACCGATGTTAAATGTCAGCAAATATTTTTTGAATGCCACTGCATCAATTTTTCGCACACACTAGGTTTAAGTTGTTTATTATCATTGATTTGCCCTAACAGATGTAAATTCAAAGGGATTACTTTATCCAAAATAGTTTTTTTTTGTTTTAAAAAGGAAACAGACTGTCAAATTCACATCTATGGCAATGTAGAACTGAAGTCGAGGAGTCATTCAAACCCTTGATGCAAATGATTATAGCTGATCTAATTCTTAACACTATTTCTACTTTGGTCTTACTTTTTGCTGGGTTACTTAATTGAGGTTAAGCATGATGCACCCAAGCCTCCTTGCAATGACCTAATGATATGTTCACTCATGCAATGCCAGCACTTGACTCCAAAGACTGGGCCCAATCTTATAGTTTGTTGTAAACTGTTTTATACAGCTATTCCTGCTAATAAAAACACACTTCCAATGGCAATTTATTTATCAAATCAAGAACCAACATTCACCACCCATTCTGAAGAAGAGGGATTGAACCATTAACTCTGTTTCTCTCTCCACAGATGCTGTTGAGTTTCTCCAGCATTGTCAGTCTTCATTTCACAACAGCTTCAGTTCTAGAATGCTGACTTCACACATTGATCCTCAGCTATCATTATCAATCAGGAAATTAACCAATATTCACCATGACTCTGTTTTATACTATATAGTGTATTCTGAGATTCTTTTATTATTTGTTTTAATCTCACAGGTATCCTCATGAGCAACTATAATGGGGCTGATATCTGTCTTCCTTTACAGAGGGAAATGTGATCAAATCACAAGGAAAATTGAAGAAAACTCACTCACCCCATTACATTCCTGCCTGTGCCCATGCTGTTGCTATCTTTCTAACAATGTTTGGATTGGTCAACCAGTCACCTGATGAAAATAGGAAAGCACCTCATGAAACTAGGCACCTTAGGATTCTTCGTCATCAACAGGATTCCAGTGAGATTTTCATTCACTAATGAATAGTAACAGTACATACTGTCATGGATCAAACCACAGTCCCTCAAAATGTTTTAAGAAGCTAGTCTAGATCCTAACTTTTTCTTATTTTAAAGGTAAATGTGAAGTGCTGTGTTCGAGTTGCAATTCGACTGGTCAAGCAACTCGACATTAAGCAAACCACAACTTATTCAGCCACTAGTTAAAATTCAACAAAAGAAAGAGGAATTTAGAATAGCTTAACTCTACTGGAAAACTTAACAGAATAATAGACACAGTGACAATGACTACTTAACTGTTCCAATGTAGCAACATCCTATAAACACATTGTTGACAACAAGGCAAATTCAGAAAATGGATTTGTCTCCCAGGTAACCCAGCTGCAGAGAAACCCCAGCTTCTAGCTTTAACTGAGGGGGAAAAAAATAGCTTCTAATTCTTCTAAACTCCTACAGCTTCTGCTGAATCTAAAAGTTTAAAAAAAAACCCTCAAAATCCTGGTGTAGGAGAGCTGCTTCAATTGTTCCCACTGAAAAAAAAGTTCCTATTTTAAAAAATAACACCCAGGCCTCACAAGCTGTTTACTCTATTGGCTTTCCAACTAGATAGCTTAGCAGCTCTGACTTAAAACTTCTCTTTTAAAAAAAAGGACAAAATAATCTCTTAAAGCCACAGTATTGTCACAGTACTGAAAAAAAATCTTGTCAAACACCGTGCCCCCATTGTGTGAATTAGTTGTGCAATGAGCTGGGCAACCAGATCATTCATTTTAAAAGAGGGGCAAAGAGCCTAAACCATTTACCTCTCACAGGAGAGATACCATTGCACATGCACAATCTCATACAATTGTGATGTACCCTTCAGACTGACCAATGTTGCAACATATCCCCAGCTGTAGCATGAACCTACCAAATTCAGAGCTATGGAGATCTTAATTGTCATAGACAATGCAACGCCAGTGGGCTCCAGATGCGTTATGGCCTGTACTACATTGTTCCACACTAAGGAACAGATAGCTCACTCTGATTCTGAAGATCATAAGAATAGGATTGTTTGTGGACAACACTGCTCCTTCCAAGTCAAATTTTTTTGGAACTCATCCACTCCTGTTGCTGCCCACTGTCTTCACCTTCCCACAACTGATTGGGGTTGGGGGTGTGGTGGGGGGGCGGTGGGCAGTCACCAATATGTTTGCTCTAACTCACATCTGAGAGTCTTATTGGACTTGAAGCATGAACGTCATTTGCCTTTCCACGGACATTGCCCGAATTTGAGTCTCTCTAGCGTTTTCTGTTTTTATAATGGTGGCCCCCTTGTTTCAGGCACAAATGGATCAGGTTCCAAAGGAAATACCATTTGGCAGTGGAAATAGGGGGTGCAGGATTTAAGAGCTTATGTTCATTACACTACTGCTCTGTTCATACCAAAAATGTGCCTCATGATTCTATATTATGCACCATGTATTGTTCATTGTCTTCAATTAATATTGTTATTGCATCTCCAGTGACCCATCAGGAAGCTTATAAATGTATAATGTCACTGGCTGTACAAATGTTGTCACTGTATACTTTAGTCCAGCAGATATTCCTTGTAACCTATAATTATGCCTTATTAAGCTAAAAGATTATTCTTTATCAAGCACCATATGTAAAAATAAATCAATCTTGGATTCCTCTTCCCCAGAGGGTAATAGGTGCTTAGTTATTGAGCTTAATTGACACAGTGATCTATAGATTTTGGAATGAATCAAGATGGGACAAAAAGTGGGATCTATGTAGATGTTCAGCTAAAATGCTATAAATTCTGTGTCTTACAATCTTATACTTCACAAACACCTGATGAAGGAGCAGCGCTCCAAAAGCTAATACTTCCAATTAAATCTGTTGGACTATGACCTGATGTTGTGTGATTTTTAACTTCAGCTAAGATATTACTGAAATGCAGAATGACTCAAGGAGTCGGATGCCCTACACTTGCTGCATTTTTTAAAACTTTCTTTCGTCCCAATTAATAACTGTATGCTAATAACTAGATTGTACCATCAACAATCTATATGAAGCATCTGACCTATCCAGGTTATGTTCTAAAACATCCATCCCATTAACAATTCCAGTGCACATTATGCAATGGCATTGCTCTGTAATTGAGTAAAACTAAACACCACTGATTTGACAATATTGACTACTCTTTCCACTTCTCTATTCAACTGCTGAAGAAGTGAAAGAATTGTCACCTGCTTGACGCCTGCCTCGAAAATGAACTTCCTGAAATCCTCATTCATAAAATGAGGTCCATTGTCTAATATTCTTTTTTCTAGGAAACTCACATTGTGTATGACAATAATCCTTTTTCACTTGATCACCGAATCTGCTATGGTTGAATGAAGTCCTGCCACTTCAATCCATCTAGAATAACTGCTGACTAGAATTGAATGCAGTTTCTGCTAAATTAGAAGAAATTGGCCTTTCCCATTGCATTTCAAAGAATCTTAATGCAATCATTGGATCTGTAGGCACCTAACTGTACAATACATGTCCAGCATGTTGAAATATGATCCTATGGGTCTTACCATAAACGTGGCCACCACACTAATCATTATACTCTTGCTCTGCACTTGGTCAGATGTCCTCTGTAGAGGTTTCTGTAGGGTTTCTCTTCAGGGTGACTCTTTGTATAACGATTTTGTGATTGTACATCAACAAATCTTCCATGACTGTCAGACTGTTTCTGCGTGTGGTAACTTTTCAACATTTTGTCTGTTGGACTATAGTTTGACCACATTTGCAGACAATGTGGTCTGACTGTTGTGCAACTCTTATCAAATGTCTGAGCTGCACAAATTGCTCTGAGTTTTTCCTTCAGTGCAGGTAAAGCATTGATTATTGCGGTAGAATAAGACTACTTTTCTACGGTCTACAGTCTTATTGCTGTAGAATAAGACGAATTTTGTACGGAAATAGGATTTTCTTTTTCTGTACAATCCACTGCTACCTGCATAAATGAACCTATTGTGACTTACACCTTGCCTGGAAAATAGACTGAAACATAGCCCTATTTCATCAGACAAAAACTGAATCCTTGGATGCTGAAAGACATTACAAGATTCCCTTCAATTTTAATAATGTTATCAAAGGCCTGACAAACCCTTCAGATAGTCTGTCAGCCTCTCACATCTCCATTTAACTATTACCACTTTCTTCTGTACAGTTGCTATGTGAAAACTTCCCCACGCATGTCCTGTCCACAAAAAGCAGGACAAATCTAACCAGGCCAAGTACTGTGCCATCCGTCTCTTCTCTATCATCAGTAAAGCAGCCCCTACTGGACCAAAATAGACAAAAAGAGTTGAACTTCAGAGACTGACTGCCATTGTCATTCTGATCACATTTGTTCAAGTGTGGCATCAAGGAACCCCAGCAACTTTGGAATTATTGGGAATCAATGAATAACTCTTTGCTGGTTTGTTATGGACTAGGCCAGACTACTCAAAACATTCTTAAGCAGGCAGCCCAGACCATAACTTTGCAATTTGTTCTGATAAGTGTACAGTGAAAATTACCCAGAGTAAGTTAGTTAGGTTGACTATTAGATATTAAAGCAGACAAAAATGTATTCACAAAATTGCACAATGAAACGCAAAGAACAGAATAAGGAACTCTTACAGACTTAATTATGTTGTTCCAAATACGCTCAACAGTCCCAAGAAGCAAACTTCCTTCAAAAGCCAGTATAAATGGAACACATGCTTACAGGTTGAAGTTAGGAGAGAGACAGTTATCACACAGTTCACTGTTGAACTTCTAACCAATTCAAAACTGAACCAAACGGCTCAGCTAGAGAGCTGACCACTCTCCTTTCATGATACAGGCCACTTCCAAAACATGTCCACTTTGGCCTGAAGTCTCATCTGTTCACATATAAACAAAAGACCTCTCAAAATCCTTTTCATCTCCGTACCAATCCAGACTGATCAGAGCCCAGCCTGGCTTAATACCCCTCCGAAAAAATATCAAGAACAGAGTATCCTTGCGCCAAGGTACAGCTTTTAGAAAAAAAGGTCTAGCTTTGTGACACCTCCCCCCTTAAAAAAATGAACCATCAATATCAAAAGATGGATTCATTTTTAACTCTTCAAAACCCAGTCGGTAGTCTAGAAACACATACTCACTATACTAACTATAAACATGCAAACATATACAACCACGTGCAAATTCAGGCTGTGGTATGCTCACAACCAAATGCCACTGTACCCCATTCAAGTCTCAATAACACATTCGCGATCACGTTTTTATGGACCTGCCACAAGCACAATTGTCAAACTGAATGGCTGCAACAAGCTACAACTAAACAGTCTGGCATTTTTGTCCTTAATTTTTTCCACAAGTGTCAATGGGTTATGATCATTGTATACAATTGTCTCAGATGCTTTGCTGAAAATGTGTTGCTGGTTAAAGCACAGCAGGTTAGGCAGCATCCAAGGAACAGGAAATTCGACGTTTCGGGCATAAGCCCTTCAGCAGGAATGAGGAGAGTGTGCCACTCACCCCTGGCTGTAGCTCAAGGTGAAGCGCTTTGGCCTCTGCCACAAAAGGTGCTGGGTTCGAGTCCCGGGCCCATCCGTAAGCTCAAAGTGAAGGCTTAATACTTTTAACCCCTGGCTGTAGCTCAAGGTGAAGCGCTTTGGCCTCCGCCACAAAAGGTGCTGGGTTCAAGTCCCGGGCCCATCCGTAAGCTCAAAGTGAAGGCTTAATACTTTTACTCTTGCTCAGGTGCTTTGCTGGTAATATAAACACTGAAATGTTGTAATGCCAACACCAAGCTTAAAATCTCTTTTTGCACCATTGAATATTTATGTTGATGAATGTTCAATTTCCTAGATAAATACCCTATGGGTCTTTCTATTCCCTTGTTATCCTGCAGGAGCACCGCACCGACACCCACATCACTGACATCGATAGCCACCTTGAAAGGCTTTATGTAATCCTGTGTGGCTAATACAGGAGCGGTGGTTAACAAGTTTTAAGGCTGTGAAATGCCTTTTGACAGTCTGCTGACCACTGAAACCTCTTGCTCTTTTTTAACAATTCAGTATGTCGAGCAGCCACACTGCTAAATTTCGGCAAACTTTCGGTAAAATCCACTCAACCCCAGGAACTGTAGTACTGCTTTTTTTGTCGGCGGTGTAGGAAATTTCCCAATTACTTTCATTTTCACATCCTGTGGGGCCATTTGTCTATGTCTAATCACATGGCCCAAGAAGGTGACTTGGGCTTTGGCAAATTCACTTTTAGCCAGGTTTACCATCAAGCCTGCCTTCCGAAGTCAATCGAACAAGTCCAATAAATGCTGTAATATTTCCTTCCATGAGTGGTTAAAAATCACTAGGTCATCAACATACACCACAAAGTTCGGTAATTCGGCAATGACCTTATTAGTCAGTCTCTGAAATGTGGCTGGAGTGTTTTTAATACCAAATGGCATGAGTTTGAACTGATATAGTGATATTTGGTGTTACGAAAGCCAAAATTGCCTCTGACAGAGGTACTTGCCCGTAGCCTCTGATCAAATCCAACTTAGAATGTAAGTTGCTTGTGCCACATTTTTGACACAGTCCTCCAACCGTGGAATTGGATATGTATCTGTCTTTGTAATGGCATTGACTTTGCAATAATCCACACATAACTGTTGGGTACCATTTGGCTTTGGCACCAGGACAATGGGTGAGTTCCAATCACTGTAAACTCTCTTCGATTATGCCATCTTGGAGCATGCGCTCTATCTCCTTCTGAACCTGTGCCAACTTTAGAGTGTTACGCCTATAAGGATGTTGCTTAATCGGAACAGCATCTCCTATATCTGCATCATACACAATTAGGTGAGTACTTCTCAGTTTATTTCGACATATGATAGTAATAATACTTTCTTTTCAATTTTTTTGTGGAAGGTAACTCAATAATTTATCCCAATTTTTGACAACTTCCTCATTGTCCAATTTGATTTGAGGAATGTCCAATTCAAAATCCTCTGGACTTGGTTCTTCCTTCTGTGCTGTAATCATTAACACCTTCTTCTCTTGCTTTCCTTCCCTATCAAAATACCTTTTGAGCATATTCACATGGCACACTCCTGTCTGGAGTCCTTATCAAGTACCTCACACAATTTCTTCTCAATTTAAAACAGTCCACTAAACCTTGCTTTTAAAGGCTCACCTGTTACTGGAAATAACTCCAAATGGGTGGTTTCTGAATTCTGACTTATTAATTTCTCCTTAATCAATGTTAACTGTCCTCTTACTCCATGCCCAAACATCAATTCAAATGTTGATGTTTGACAAAGGGTCAGTTAGATCGAAATGTCAGTTCTTTTCTCTCCTTACAGATGCTGCCAGACCTGCTGAGATTTTCCAGCATTTTCTCTTTTGGTATCAATTCAAATGCACTGAATTTGGTCGATTCATTCGGCACACCCCGATCACAAGATATACCAACGGAATTCCCTTAACCCAATCATTTGGAAGATCCTGACTATAAGCCCTCAACATGGTCTTTAGTGCTTGATGTCATCTCTGTAGCGCTCCCTGCGATTCTGGATGGTACACAGTAGATTTGAATTGCTTTATTCCCAAGTCATCCATAACCTCCTGAATAGTTTGGATGTGAAGTTTGATTCTTGATCTGACTGGATCTCTATTGGTAGTCCGTATCTAGTAAAAAATTTAAAAGTTCTTCTACAACCCTTTTAACTGTGAGGTTGTATAATGGGATTGCCTCTGGCAATCTAGTTGACATATCCATTATTGTTAATAAATACTTATTCCCACTTTTTTGTTTGAGATAGAGGACCTATGCAATCAATCAAGACTCTGAGGTTTTGATTGAAAGGTTCCTCAAATGCTGGAATAGGTATTAAAGGTGCAGGTTTTATTACTGTCTGTGGTTTTCTGATTAGCTAACATGTATGACAAATCTGGCAAAATTCAACTGCATCTTTGTGTAGTCCAGGCCAGTAAAAATGTCTTTGTATTTTCCTCACCCCTAAATGACCTCCAAGTGGTAGCTCATGAGCCACTCGCAGCACCCCCTTTCTATACCCGACTGGCAAAACAATTTGATGAATCTCTGCCCATTTGTTTTAGCTGCTTGAATGTGTGATGGTCTCCATTTCCTCATTAAGACATTATTTGTTAAGTAATTACACAGAGGAAGGCATTCACTCTCCTTCTTTGTGTATGCCTTTTGATAAAAATGTTTTTCTTCCTAATCTTTCTGCTGTAATTCAATCAGTTTAGCAGAGTTTAGCAGCAACATTGAATTCAACAACTTCAGATAATTTAATTTAATTTATTTTAAAAATTTTTTTCACTGTTTTGTAACTCTTATTTCTTGACTGTCACTCTTTTTCTTCCTCCCCACTCTCTCATCCCCTTTTTCCTCTCCTCTTCCCCATTTGCTACCCTTCTCCCCTGTTTTACATTTTGCCTCTGCTTCACCCATCCCCTCCCATCCCCCACATATTTTGTCACACAGCACTGGCTTCAGCCTTGGTCATTCACAGCTCCTAATCTCCCTATCATCTCTCTATGAACTGTCATTATTACCTCTTCATTGCTACCTTTGCTTCTGGAGCCATGACTCACCTTCTCTCTGTCTAGTATAAATACCTCTCTATTTCTCCCCTTTCTTTAGCTTTGACAAATGGTCAGTTAGACACGAAATGTCAGCTCTTTTCTCTCCTTACAGATGCTGCCAGACCTGCTGAAATTTTCCAGCATTTTCTCTTTTGGTTTCAGATTCCAGCATCCGCAGTAATTTGCTTTCATTTTTAAAGATATTTGCATGTTTACCTATTTGTTCCTTCTCTATTCCACTTATCTGATCAAAGAAAGTTTCGGATAAAACTATGTCAGCTTCCTTATCTGTGCCTTTTGATCTCTCCTGCTTCACCTGTGCCTCTCTGATCTTGTGACCACACAATCAGGCAAACTTCCTGGATAAACATCCTTCATGTCTTCAGTTGCCTGCGTCTCAACTAGAGTAGGCAGCACACATACCAGTGAATCAGCTGTATCATTTGCAAGGAAAAATTGTATTCTTAGAGCTGAGAGTATGTCCAGTACTCCTACCACAAATTCTCCACTCTTCTCTGGACTCTCTAGTGTCACTTTACATAACTGAGCATTTTTTGTCTCACTATCAATTCCTGTTACCAGCACCTTTTCTGGCAATAGTCCCTCAATATCTCCTCATCCTTCAGCATTACAGACTGAGAGGATCCTGTGTCCCTCAATATTGTAACCTCCTTAGCTACTAATCCTGACCTTTGTGAATTTTCTTTTAAAGTAGATCTGGCACTTCCTCCTTAATCAACCTCTGATCGCTTTGTACACTGTGAGGCGGTTGTCTAACTTTCCTTGTGTTTTTCGCTACTAGTCCAACAAAACTTCCAGACTTGTCCAGTTTTCCTATGTCTGGCTTTTTCTTAGTCCACCAACACTGTGATTTTTGTGTGGCCCACTTTATTATAATGAAAACACTGGAGCTTTTTAACTTCTTTGTTCCCCCCTCAAGGGTTTCTTTTTTACACAGTGCTAAGTTATCCTTATGATCTTCAGTGGGATCTACCTTTCCCTTTCGACGTGAGGATTCCTCTTTGCCACAGTTTCTTTCCCTCATGGACTGGAATTGACTCTGGAAGCCAAACTGTGTTTTATGGACAAGCTCATAATCATCAGCCACTTTAGCTGCCAACCTTGTTGTTTTAACTCTCTGCTGTTCTACATGAGATCACATTACTTCCTCATTGAGCCTATCCTAAGCCTTTATCTCCAGCCTTTTCAGCTGACTTTATCTTTTTAAGTGTCAGTTTTTGAAGTTCAAAAGCTGTTTCTTTTTCTTTCTCTGCTCTCTCTTTTTCCCTCTCTTCTGCTGCTCTCGTTTTTTTCTCTCTGTTCTGCTTTTAATCGTAACTCAAACTGTTTCATTTCTGCTGCCCTTTCCTTATCTCTTGCCTCTAACTCAAGTTGCTTCATTTGCAATTGAATTCTTGCCATCTCTATAGATTCTGATGGTCTCTCCAGCAAGTTTAAATGCTGAGCTGCTGCTGTAATTACCTCTCCTGTCCTCACAGAAGCAGGCAGTTCCAATTCCAGCTTCTCTGCTAATTCTTGCAGCTTGGTCTTATTCACTTTTTGTAAAACTTCCAAAGTCACTGCATCCACTTTTGGTTACTGAAAGAGCCATTCCTACGCCAAGCTTTGTCTACCCAATCAAACCAACACCCGAGATAATGACACGAGCACCTACCACTCACTGTTCATAATCCCACAAAGATCCCCCAGTCTGTTATGGAATAGGAGAGAACATTCAAATCATTCTTAAGCAGGCAGCCCAAACCACAATCTTGCAATTTGTTCTGGTAAGTGTGCAGTGAAAATTACCCAGAGTAAGTTAGCTAGGTTGACCACTAGATTTTAAAATAGATTCACAAAATTACAGAATGAAAGAACCCCGACAGAACTCAATCTCTCCAAACTAGACTTAAATATGCTGTTCGGAATATACACAATAGTCCCAGTAAGCAAACTCCCTTAAAAAACGAATATAAATGGAACACATGCTTACAGCTTGAAGTTAGAAGGAGAGAGAATTTCCATACAGCTCACTGCTAACTTCCAACCAGTTCAAGACTGAACTAAACTGCTCAGCTAGAGAGCTGACCACTCCCCTTTCATTGTACAGGTCACTTCTAAAACATGTCCACTTTGGTCTGAAGTCCCATCTGTTGACATAAAAACAAAACGCCTCTCAAAATAGTTTTCATCTCTGTACCAAACCAGACTGATTGGAACCTGGCCTGGTTTATTACCCTTCTGAATAAAATCAAGGGCAGAGTATTATTGAGCCAAGGAACAGTTTTTAGAAAAAAAAGGGACTAGTTTTGTGACAGTTTGGAATCATACCTGACACAAAAATGGTAGTTGTAATTTTTGGAAGTCAATCATCTCAGCTCCAGGAAATTTCTGCCAGCATTCTTCATGGTAGCATCCTTGGCCCTAACTTCTACAGTTCTTTCACCAATAACCTTACTTCATTCAAAAGTGAGGATGTTTGCTGATGGCTGCGCAACATTCAGCACCATTCCCAAATATACAGACACTGTGGGAATCCATTTGCAAATGCAGCAAAACCTGGACAACATCTAATGATAGTACTACACTAGTGCCTGGCAATAGCCATCTCCAGTAGAGAAAATCTAACCATCACCCTTTTACTTTTTATATTAATAGCATCACTGAATCCTCCGCTATCAATATCCTGAGGTTACCGTTGACTAGGAACTCAACTGGACTCAACACATGAATATTGTGTCTACAAAAGCAAGTGAAAGGCTAAGAATCTTACAGCAAGTAACTCACCTCATGACTCCCCAAAAACTTGCCATCTGATGATATGGCACAAATCAGGAGGGTGATAAAATGCTCCCCACTTGCCTGATTGGGTGCAGCTTTAACAACACTCAACAACGTCCAGGACAAAGCAACCCACTTGATTGGCACCATATCCAAGGGCATCCACTCCCTCCACCAATGAAGCTCAGTAGCAGCAATGTGTACAATCTACAAGAAGCAATGCAGAAATTCACCCAAAGATCCTTAGACAGGACTTTTCAAACCCATGACCACTTCAATCCACAAGGACAAGAGCAGCAGATATCACCATCTGCAGTTCATCTCCAAGCCACTCAGCATCGAGATTTGGAAATATGTCACTGTTCTTTCTGTGTTGCTAGATTAAAATCCTCGAATTCCCTTGGGTGTACATCGAATGAACTGAGCAATTCAAGATGGCAATTCAGATTGGGCTATAAAGGCTGGCCCAGCCAATAAAGCCCATTATACATGATTATTTTTTTTAAAATTCCAATGGTCAAAATCATGCCACTTAATGCCTTCAGATTCAATGTTGGTTTGTCCATGTTGCCTCTTTAAATTCTGAAACCATTGTCTATATGTATCCAAAACCAACCTATCTTCTACCTCTCTTTTAACAAGATCTTCTGATGGTGAAGCATAAATTTTCTGTGCTTTATCTGTCAACTTACTCCACATGGGCAATGTTAAATCTTCCTTTTGTCAATTTATGTGTCTCAATATTTTCTCAAAGGACATGAAGAATGTCTCCACATTCTCTTCCTCAAATTCTAGTGAGGCTTGTAAAAATCTAAACATTTCCTTCCTAGAGTTCAGATTATGATGAGAATTCTTCCAACCAGAACCCAGTTCAATATCTGATATTTTTGTCAAATTTTTAAGATTTAGATTTATTTAATATTGTCACTTATACCCAGGTACAGTGAAAAGTGGACATTATCGCCATGTTCCACTGCCAAACTTTTTAAGACTTTTTAAAACTATAAACAAATTAGATGAGAATATAGGAAGCCTATTTTGCAGATGACATGAAAATTAGTGATAAAGTGGACAGTGCAGAAGGTTATCGAATAATATAATGGCATCTTAATCCAGACCAGTGGGTCAAGGAATGGTAGATGAGGTTTATCGCTGATATTGTGAGGTGTTGCATTTTTTAAGACAAACCAGGGCAGAACTTACAATGTTAATGGTCGGACCCTTGGGATTGTTATCGAACAGAGAGACCTAGGTGCTGCAGGTGCATAGCTCCGTGAAAGTGGTGTTATAGGTAGACAGCGTTGTGAAAAAAGAGAAAGTGAGGACGTCAGATGCTGGAGATCAGAGTCAAGAGTGTAAAACTGGAAAAGCCCTTCATCAGGAAGGGCTTAAGTCCGAAACATCGATTTTCCTACTCCTCGGATGTTGCCTGACCTGCTGTGCTTTTCCAACACCACACACTTGACTCTAATCGGGCAAGAGCCCTTCATCAGGGATGAGGCTTGTCAACTGAGGGGCTGAGAGATAAATGGGAGGGGGGTGGGTCTGGGAGGAGAGTGTGATAGGTAGATGGAGGTGGGAGTAATGGTGATAGAATGGAAAGGAGGGTGGAGCAGATAGGTGGGAAGAAAGATGGACAGGTAGGACAGGTCGTGAGGATGGTGCCGAGTTGGAAGGTTGGAACTGAAATACGCGGGGAGGAGAAATGCGGAAGCTAGTGAAGTTCACATTGATGCCATGGGGTTGGAGAGTCCCAAGGTGGAAGATGAGGCATTCATGAGGCAGATGAGGCAAGTGGTTAGGACATGGTGATGGAGGGGGCTCAGGGCCTGCATGTCCTCGACAGAAGTGAGAGGGGGAGTTGAAGTGTTTAGCCATGGGGCGGTGGGGTTGGTTGGTGCAGGTGACCCGGAGATGTTCTCTGAAGCGCTCTGCGAGTAAGTGTGCTGTATCCCCAATGTAGAGGAGACCACATCGGGAGTAATGGATACAGTAAATGACATATGTGGAAGTGCAGGTAAAACTCCAATGTATGAGGAAGGCTCTTTTGGGGCCTTAGTCAGAGGTAAGAGGGAGGAGTGGGCACAGGTTTTGCTGTGGTGGCAGGGAAAGGTGCTAGGAGGGGAGGGTGGGTTAGTGGGGGGCATGGACCTGACAAGGGAGTCAAGGAGGGAATGGTATTTACAGTAAGTGGATAGGGTTGGGGAGGGAAATATATCTCTGGTGGTGGGAATTGTTTGTATGTGGCGTGAATAGCAGTGAATGATGCTATGTATATGGAAGTTGGAGGGGTGGAAGGTGAGGACCGGGGGTTTCAGCCCTTGTTGCGGTTGGAGGGGTGGGGTTTGAGGGCGGAGGTGCAGGAAGTGGATGAGATTGCTGGAGGGCATCATTGACCACATGGGAGGGGAAATTGCAGTCTTTGAAGAAGGAGGCCATCTGGTGTGTTCTGTGTTGGAACTGGTCATCCTGGGAGCAGATGTGGCAGAGGCAGAGAAATTGGGAATAAGGGATAGTATTTTTACAGGAGGCAGGTGTAGTCCAGGTAGGTGTTGGAGTTGGTGGGTTTGTAAAAGATGTCCGTGTTAAGTCAGTCACCGTTGATGGAGATGGAGAGGTCCAGGAAGGGGAGGGAGGTATCTGAGATGGTCCAGGTGAACTTAAGGTTGGGGTGGAATGTGTGGTGGTGAAGAAGGCATTTGGCAAACTTGCCTTCATCAGTCAGAGCATTGAGTACAGGGTTTGGTTTGTCATGTTTCAGCTGTACAAGGCATTGGTCAGATCACATTTGGAGTACTGCATACAATCCTGGTTTCTCTGCTTTAGAAAGGATTTTATTAAAGTGGAAAGCTGTAAAAAAAAAGATTTACAAGGATATTATAGAGACTGGAAGGTTTCAGTTCCAATGAGAAACTGAGTAAGGTGGGATTTCTTTTTCCCCTAGAGCGCGAGGCTGAGGGGTGACCTTACAGAGGTTTATAAAATAATGAGGGGCATAGATAAAGTGAAAAGCCAAGGTCTTTTTCCCTGGGTGGGTGAGTCCACAACTAGAGAGGTTAAGTTTAAGGTGAGAGGGGAAAGATTTAAAAGGGACCTGAGGGGCACACAGAGGGTGATGCATGTATGGCAGAGGAAGTGGCAGAGGTTGGTTCAATTATCACATTTAAAAGACATTTGGACAGGTACGTGCACAGGAAAGGTTGAGAGGGATTTGGGCCAAATGCAGGCAAATGGAACTAGTTCAGTTTAGAGAGCCGAGTGGGCATGGATGAGTTGGGCTGAAGGGCCTGCTTCCATCCTGCATAACTCTATGAATGTAATTCATTTCTCTTTCTCCTTCCCATCTCTTACCTTTTGAAATTCTCACTCTAATTTCCATACTTCCATTCTTTTCACTTCCTCATCTCCCTTTCTTCTCTTTCTACACTCTGGACTTGATCCTCCAGCCTTTTTAAAACATCTATTTAAAATCCTCAAACTTCTTTAGTTGTAACTTACTACAAACTGACACTGAGGTGTCAGTACCATGAGTACCTGGGTTCTTCTGCATTTTGATTAGTCCCAAAAGCTATGCCAGCCTTTAATTATCTCTGCCTTCTTAGCATTAGCAGGCAATCTTAATGTTCTTGCCAATTCACTAAAACATGGCTTTTGTAATTACTTTCAAGTTCTTCTGGGAAAACTCTGCCACCCACAGCTAGTCTCTCACAGGTTGCATTTCTTATTCGCAGTACAGAACCTTGTGTTTCCTTTAATCATTTACCACTTACTGGAATTGCACCAAAATCTCCATTGTCCCTATTTCAAAAGAATCTTGACAACACCACCTTTCTCATGTCACAATCTACTTGGGAAAGTGTGCTGATAATCTAGCCCCACCATACCTGGGTCATCACAAAGCTTAAAAATGTAATCAAATCACTCCCAATCCCTAAGTTAGCTGCCTGAAATTGTTCAGTAATAATCTCCCAATATAATACTAAATTTCTCTTTGGGCTGCAATAGGGTTAGGTTCAAGGCTAAAGTACATGTCTAATACTTTAATCAATGTGTCGTAATCTTCACTCCTTTCTTCCATTCTTCAATTTACCAGAACATCAACAGCTCATGCACCTGCAGCATTTAAACATGGACTATTCCAATGGTGCTGCTCATTCATGTGAAAGCTTGATGTTGTTCTTCCAGAGTACTGCAACATCTGCTTCCAGAGCTTCCACTTTTAGCCTCGTTGTAGGCCTTCTGTATTACTAGATAGTTGAAGTAATGGTGAGGTCTCTACCAGTCCTGCAATCCCTATGGACGGTCATGCCGATTGATCAGGGTGAGTTATTTTATATTCACTCATCTGTGGGATGTGGTTGTCGCTGGCTGGTCAGCATGCTTTTCTCAACCCTAGTTGCCCATGAGAAGGAACTGATGAGTTGTCTTCTTGAACTGCTGCAGTACATGTTCTATAGGTAGACACACAATGCCATTAGGGAGAGAATTCCAGGATTTTGACCCAGCAACCACGAAGGAATTGCAATATATTTCCAAGTCAGGATAGTGAGTGGTTTGGAGGACAGCTGGCAGGCAGTGGTATTCCCATGTATCTGCTGCCCTTTTCCTTCGAGAAGCAAGTGATCATGGGTTTGGAAGGTACTTTCTAACAATCTTCGGTGAATTTCTGAAATTCATCTTGCAGACAGTGCACACTGCTGCTACTGAGCATCAGTGATGGATGGAATAGATGCTTGTGCATATGATGCCAGTCAAGTGGGCTGCTTTGTCCTGGACGGTGCCAATGTCGAGTGTTGTTGGAACTGCACCACTCTGGGTAAGTGGGGAGTATTCCATCACACCCCTGACTTGTGTCTTGCTGACAGTGGAAAAGCTTTGGGGAGTCAAGAGGTAAGCATTCCTAGCCTCTGTCCTGCTCCATCAGCCATTGTACTCACTTGGTGAGTCTAGTTGAGTTTCTCGTCAATGGTAACCGTCTGGATGTTGAGAGTCAAGGATTTGGTGATGGGAATACCATTGAATGTCAAGGGGTGGTGCTTAGATTATCTCATATTGGAGGTGGCCATAACTTGGCACTTGTGTGGTGTGAATGCCACTTATCACTTTTCAGCACAAGCATGGATATTGTCCACATATTTTTGCAAACATAGAATCATAGAATCATAGAATCGCTACAGTGTGGAAGCAGGTCATTCAGCCCATCAAGTCCACACTGATACTCAGAAGAGCATCTCACCAGCCACACACCCCTATCCTATCCTTTTAACACTCAATTCCCCATAGCTAATCCACCTAGTCTGCACATCCCTGGATACTATGGGCAATTTGGCATGGCCAATCCAGCCTGGTAGGAGGAGAATCCAAAGCAGCCGGAAGAGACCCATGCAAACATAGAACAAATGTGCAATCTCTACACAGACTCTTCCACCACTGCAGATGGGGATATTTGTGGAGCCTCCTCCAGTGAGTTTTTAATTGTCCACCACCATCCATGACTGAATGTGGCGGGACTGCAGAGCTTATTGGTAGTGGGATCACTTAGGTATATCCATCACTTGCTACTTATAGTGATTGGCACCAAAATAGTTGTGTTTGGTAGATTCACCAGGTGTGCCGGGAAGCCCTCCTGCACTCTCCATTAAACTAGGATTGATCTTCTGGCTTGATGGTAAAGGTTGAGTGGGGGATATGCCAGACTATGAGATTACAGATAAGGCTGGAGTACAATCCTGCCACTGTTGATAGCCCACAATGGCTCATTCATGCCCAGTCTTGAGTTGTTAGATCTGTTCAAAGTCTGTCGCATTTTGCCCAGTGATAGTGCTACACAACACGATGGAGGGTATTCTTAATGTTAAGGCCGGGTGGTGTAACCACAAGGACTGTGGAGCGGTTGCTCTGACTGACACTGTCATGGAAAGATGCATCTGTAGCTGGCAGATCAGTAAGGAAGAGGTCAAGGATATTTTTCCCTCTTGATGGTTCCCTCATCATCTGCTGCAGACACAGTGTAGCAGTTATGTCCTTTAGGACCCAACCAGCTCAATCAATAGTGTTGCTGCCAAGATACCCTTGGTGGTGGAAATTGAAATCCCCCACCCAGAGTACATTTTGTGCCCGTGTCACCCTCAATGCTTTGTTCAGCATGGAGGGGCATTGAGTCATCAGCTGAGGGAGGACGGTATGTGGTAATCCGCATGAGGTTTCCCTGCCCCTGTCTAACCTGAAACCACAAGACTTCATGAGGTCCATTGTCAATGTTGAGAATTCTAAGGGCAGCTCCCTCCCAACTGTATATCATTTTGCCACCATCTCTGCCAGGTCTGACCTGCTGGTGAGACAGGACATAAGCAAAAATAGTGATGGTTGTGTCTGGGATATCGTAGAATCCTATCATCCCTATAGGCCATTTGGCCCAATGAGTCCACAACAACCCTCCGAAGAGAATCTCACCCAGACCCATTCCCCTATTACTCTACATTTCCCCTGACTAATGCACCTAGCCTACACATCCCTGAAAACTATGGACAATTTAATATGGCCAATTCACCTAACCCTCACGTTTGGACTGTAGGAGGAAACCGGAGCACCTGGAGGAAACCCATGCAGAACGGGGATAATGTAAAAACTCCACACAGACAGACACTTGATATTTTCTATAAGATTTGATTCCGTGAGTATGACTATGTCAGGCTGTTGCTTAACTAGTGTATGAGATAGCGCTCCCAATTTTGGCACTAGCCCCCAGATATTAGTTGGGAGGACTTTGCAGGGTCAAGAGGGCTGTTTCTGCTGTTGTCATTTCCCGTGCCTAGGTCGTCTGCTTTCACTTTTTTTGTTGAGACTTCACAGCGATTGATACAACTGAATGGCTTGCCAGGCCTTTTCAGAAAGCAGTTGAGAGTAAACCATATTGCTGTGGCTCTGGAATCACATGGAGGCCAGACCAGGTAAGAATGGCAGATATCCTTCCCTGACAAACATTAGTGAACCAGATGGATGTTTTTTCAACAATCAATGACGGTTTCATGACCATTCATAGGTTTTTAATTCCAGACTTTCTTTATGGAATTGAAATTCCAATATTTGCTGTATTGAGATTCAAACCCAGGTCCCCAGAACATTAGCTGACTTTCCTAGATATACAGCCAAGTGAAAGTAGCACCTGGCCATTGACTTGCTTTCTATTTGAGATTTTCTCTTACTGTCTAAGTGTTCTGCATTTGTCCTTATTTTCTCCAGAATATTGTCAACTAGAAATTTTCCAATCTCTTTTACCAACTCTTTGGTGTCTTTTCATTCCATTACCTTGTTGTAGAAGTCTTCTGAGGACTTTTCATTGCCTTTAGAGTCTTTCTGCTTTTGAGACAGTTGCACCTACTTGGTCATATGATGTTGCATCCTGCCTTTGAACATTTCCTATTTTAACTGTGTTTGGACTCTGTTTTAACTTCGGATCCTGGCTCTGGAATCTTTTCTCTGGCTACCACTGTATTTTAGCTGCTGCACTAAGCCAATCCTGCAACCTGTTACTGGAGTTACAGTCTGGAGTGTCTCAATCTGTGGATGTCATGCACACACTCTTCCTGAGATTGCTTTCCTCTAATCACTAAGTAAAGTTCTTTGACTCCTGATGTACTGCACCACACTTTTATTTACATTTGTACATACTGGCTTTGCAAATATAGCTCATTGCATTGTGTCTAAGTCCTCTCACATTACATGCTAATTGTTCGCCTGTATCTCCTCACTTACTGACATCAGAGTTATGAATTGAGTTACACTTACATGAATCAACTTTTCCCACACAGTCCACATCTGTCTAAACCTCCTGTATCGTCCAAGTGACATTTTAACATAATTTCCAGCTTGTATGGCTGTCTTTCATGCATAGGTCCCAAACAATTACTGATCTACAATCATCCATTTAACTCCTGAGCAATTGTATTTTCATTTCTTGACTCAACACAGTTATTTTACATCATTTATTAAACAAAGTCTTTGTGACTCAGTTGCTGGGAACATGAACTGTACAGTAAGGAGGCCATTTTTGATGAAAGCCAGTGTTCAGAAGTCAGTAAGAACTTGATTGTTCTGATATTAATATGAGAAGAGCATTTAATCTAAAAGAACTATTTTGATCCAATGCCACAGGATTGTGGAATCTGAGCATGTGTCTCGCGCTCTAACATATTGCAAGCAAAATGGCTAAGTATCAAGTAAATTATACAATTATTCTTACTGAAATATTTGAAAACATAATTCAAAAGAGCGCCAGCAAAAAAAAAATCAGTTAATTAAAACATGGTGATAAAATGTGTGTTTATTAGTAACTGCCACCCTTCATAAAAAATATTGCGGAAAATCTTGTAATTATAAGAACCCAATTCTACCTCAAGGCCTTAGGGGAAACAAAGCTAAGAGAAGTACTGTATGATTTGGAGATGCCGGTGTTGGATTGAGGTATATAAAGTTAAAAATCACACAACACCAGGTTATAGTCCAACAGGTTTAATTGGAAGCACATTCGAGCCCTCCACAATCACCTGATGAAGGAGCGTTGCTCCAAAAGCTAGTGTGTTTCCAATTAAACCTGTTGGACTATAACCTGGTGTTGTGTGATTTTTAACAGAAGTACTGTAGGCACTGTAGCAAATAGTTTGGATGATGTTGCATTTTTCCAGCCACTTAGTTGAGATGTACAGGAGACTGTAAACTCGTGCCTAAAATGAATGAGGTATTGGCCACGTTACAGTGTGTAAATGATTTTCATTTGGCAGATGTGTCCAAATGGTGGAAAGGACAGGCACAGATTCTGAGAGACACAAAATGAGACTGGCAACTGACAACAAAACTGGTGGAGGAGGATTTCTGTTCTTGATCCTGGAAAAATCATAGACTGCAGAGCTGGTTAGGCTGTACATTACTTGTTCTGCCTGTTCTTCCATGAAAATGTACAATTTCGATCTTACAACCAGCTTGAACAAAAATGTTAGAAAAAGATCTGAAAATAGAGTCAGGGGAGAAAGTGAGTATCTACAATGTCCTTAAACATTTCTCTGATCATTATCAGATATCAATGAAGAAATGAATAGTTGGATGTTGAAAATTCCCCCAAAGCTTAGATTTTCTAATCAGTGTTATTTTAATGTCAATGGAAATTGATTTTCTCTCATGTTAAAAACCAATAGTAGGAAAATATAGGCCACCAGCTTTTTAGTTCATCAGAGCACTCTTGCAAATATCTAGTTCATGGTTCATGGATTTTAGAATATACCTTTTAGTTGTGGAATATAGCTTATAGTTTTAGCAATTCACTTTTAATTGTGGAAAATAGGACAAATGCAACTAAAGAAAGCTTGGTGGCTGTTATACATAAAGGTAGGAGCTAAAATGTTGTCTTAATAGGTAAACGACTAGAAAGATAGAACTATAAAACAGCAACTGCACTAATTGAGCTAAGGATTGGAGACATGACGTCTACAATCCTTACAGGAACAATGACATTCCAGGAAGATGTTTTTGTTTTGGGTTGGAACTAGAATTATTTAGAAGTATTCACTGAACTCTGAAAGATTGCAAAATCTATTTATTTCATAGGATCAAAGAGGTAATTGTAAATAAGAAATAATTAATCGAAAGGTCGATTTGATTTTAGCTCAGAGCAAATTATGTTGGTATAGTGGTGGGTGGAATTTAAAGAAATTTATCTGGGTGTTTGCTGGGAGAGATTTATGTTGCAGTTTGTGATGCTACTTTAAAAAGGTACCCTAAGTAAATGAAAGTTAGATAGAATTAATCTCTGTTTTAATTTTCTGAAAGAACAGACCATAGAAGTTTGTCTAGTTTTGAATGAATCAAAAAATTTCCAGGCTCCTCCATGGAGTCTTCTGCCAAACACACAGATTAGATTGCAAATACTGGAAAAGTAAGCAGCAATGTGGACTGACACATCCATAGTTAAGAGGGCAAATTAAAAATTCATCACTGGATGCAGCTGAAGTTGAGGAAAATCCCCAGAGGATTGCAACATAACTGTGTTTGGTCCCTACAAAGATTAAAAAAAGTTTAAAAGATTTATGTGTCTTAAGAGAATTTTGAGGAGTTAGTAGAAGTAAACCTTAAATATATCATTTATATAATTATAAACCAAATTGTTACGTTAATTTGAGGCTTTTACAAGCTATAAAAGTTTGCCCTGTTTAAAACAAAATGTGAAATGTCGTGGTATAGTGCTATTGATAAAAACAAGATATTCAGATTTCTTCTGAGATATTAATGGTCCCTGACTGTAGCAATACACAGAAATATATTCCCAGTATTTATGCCCCTACTATTTGCATTTCCAGTTTTGTACTGGGTTGGCGTGTGTATACTAATAGTGTTACTGCTGGACTGTTAATCAAACGACCCAGATAATGTTTTGGAGGCCCAGTTTCAATCCCACCATGACAGATGGTGGAATCTGAATTCAATTAAAAAAATCTGGAATTAAGAGATTAATGATGACTATGAATCCATTGTTGATTGTGGAAGAATTCATCTGGTTCACTCATGTCCTTGAGTGAAGGAAACTGTCATCTTTATGTGGTCTGGCCTACATGTGTCTCCAGCAATGAGGTTGACACTTAACTAAGCCCGGGGCAATTAGGGATGGTTAATAAATGTTGGCCTAGCCAACAATGCCCTCAAATAACATCTTCCATGTCCATGATCACTTCTGTCAGAAGGTCAAGGGCAGCACTTACATGGGAACAGTACCACCTTCAAGTTCCCTTCCAAGCCACTCACTATTCTGACTTGGAAATATAGCCCTATTCCTTCACTGTCACTGGGACAAAATCCTGGCATTCCCTCCCAAAGGGCATTGTGAATGAACCCCCAGCAGGTGGATTGCAGCAGTTCAAGAAGGCAGCTCACCACCACCTCCTCAAGGGGCAACTAGGGACAGGCAATAAATGCTGGCCAGCCAGCAACGTCCACATCCCACACATGGATAAGAAGACGTTTGAAGTTGCCACCTTGGTCAGTGCAGTGTCCATGCTTGGGAAATATGCCCAACAGTGCAAGGGTAAATGCCACCATCTTTTGTATTTTACCTCACCCTCACTCTGATTTTGCTACTGGACCCACCTGCCACAAAAGCTCATGGTCTACCACTTTCATGATTGCATGCAGCATATTCCCTCCCAGCCACACCACTCCAGTCCAAACAGCAAAACTGTGTGTTCTCTCTGCTGCCTACACACTCACTCAGAACACCTCGCCACCTTTCCTCCACTTCCACCAGCATCTTTTATCTCACTCCATCCCTCCCCTTGTCTCATTCTGGAAGAACACGGCCTGCAATAGGACTGAGAGAGACAAGATGGGGGTGGAGTGCTCAAAATTTGATTCCTCAGAGCCTATGCGAAGAGAATAGCTGTCTTTGTGGAAGAGGACTATGACCATTGGGTAATGATGCTGAGACCTCTGACAGATACATTGTCAAATGCTGCTCTGCTACCCCATTACCAACACTGTGAATGTACTCTTAATATCACCAGATGTCTACTGCTATTTCACAATTAATTCTCCTGCTAGCACTGCTGCCAGCCACATCATGAAGAAGCCAACCCTTAAGATTCCTGAAGAAGGGCTTATGCTTGAAACTTCGATTCTCCTGCTCCTTGGATGCTGCCTGGCCTGCTGTGTTTTTCCAGGACCATATTTTTCAACCCTCAAGACAGCATCTCATTGAGCATAAGAAGCCACAGATTGCTCAGAGCCTGCACCTTCCACGAGTTCCAATAACGACAGCTCAGTTATGGTACTCAGACTAAAGTCAGGAGCACAGTCTGGTAAACGCATCCCTGGCACATCTCTGCAGTTGATCGAGGAAGAAATGCCGTGGTTCACTGACACTCAGAGGACTGTCAGAGACCAGGCATCTGCTCAGCCCCACACTGAAGAGGTCACTATGGCTTTGGTCACACCGCCCCGTGGTGCCCTCCCACTCTGCCGAGGACATGGAGGTCCTGGGCCTCCTTCACTGCCGTTCCCTCACCACCAGACGCTGGACGAAGAACGCCTCATCTTCCGCCTCGGAACACTTCAACCCCAGGGCATCAATGTGGAATTCAACAGCTTCCTCATTTCCCCTTCCCCCACCTCATCCTTGTTTCAAACTTCCAGTTCAGCACTGTCCCCCGGACTTGTCCGACCTGCCTAGCTTCTTTTCCACCTATCCACTTCACCCTCTCCTCCCTGACCTATCACCTTCATCTCCTCCCCCACTCACCCATTGTGCTCTATGCTACTCTCTCCCCACCCCCACCTTCCTCTAGCTTATCTCTCCATGCTTCCAGCTCACTGCCTTTATTCCTGATGAAGGGCTTTTGCCTGAAATGTCGATTTCGCTGCTCGTTGGATGCTGCCTGAACTGCTGTGCTCTTCCAGCACCACTGATCCAGAACCATGACTTTGGTCATTGCTAATTGTATTCAAACAGACCGAGGAGCAGCAGGCAGGTTTGTCTGTGACACCCAGTGAACTGAAGCAAAGGTTGCGGGATCTGTTCTGGGCTGCCTCTGGACTGAATGTTTCTGCACGCCTCCTTGGACAGTTTGGTGAACATGCAGGTTCTGCTGGCAGGGAGGGGAAAGCAGATGCAATGTTAGCATTCATTTCAAAAGACAATAGACAATAGACAATAGACAATAGGTGCAGGAGTAGGCCATTCAGCCCTTCGAGCCTGAACTGCCATTCAATATGATCATGGCTGATCATTCCTAATCAGTAACCGCTGCCTGCCTGATCTCCATAACCCTTGATTCCACTATCTTTGGGAGCTCTATCCAACTCTTTCTTAAATGAATCCAGAGACTGGGCCTCCACTGCACTCTGGAGCAGAGCATTCCACACAGTCACTACTCTCTGGGTGAAGAGGTTTCTCCTCATCTCTGTCCTAAATGGTCTACCCCGTATTTTTAAGCTGTGTCCTCTGGTTTGGCACTCACCCATCAGCGGAAACATGTTTCCTACTGCCAGAGTGTCCAATCCTTTCATAATCTTATATGTCTCAATCATATCCCCTCTCAGTCTTCTAAACTCAAGGGTACACAAGTCCAGTCGCTTCAGTGTTTCAGTAAAAGAGCTCTTTCAGTAAAAGAGCTAGAATGTAGCAGCAGAAAAGTACTTCTGAGGCTGTATAAGTCTCTAGTCAGACTACATTTGGAATATTGTGAGCAACTTTGAGCCCTGTATTTAAGTAAGGGTGTGCTAATGTTGGAGAGAGTCCAGAGGATGTTTACAAGAATGATCCCAGAGATAAACACCTTTCATATGAGGAGTGGGTAAGAACTCTGAGTCTGTACTTGATGGAGTTTAAAGGATGAGGGTGAATTTAATTGAAACTTATGGAAAACTGAGAGGCCTGGAGAGAGTGAACATGGAGAAGATATTTCTACTAGTAGCAGAGATTAGGATCTGAGGGCACAGCCTCAGGGTGACGGGACGACCCTTTAGAACTGAGATGAGGTGTTGCTGCGAGCAGTTGAGCAGGTACAAAGTGAGTGAACATTAAAAGAGTAACCGAAGATTCCTGATATCCATGTTGCTCCAATCCATGAGATGAGTACGTGCCCCTGTGCACAAGGTGTTGATCCACTCCATAGGGCAGTACTGGAGTGGATCAATGTATAACAAGTGAGTTATATGTGTCCCAATGAAGTGGGGAGTCTGGGTGCCTGTGCAATGCCAACTTTTGTCAGTGGAGGATGTAGGATGTAGCTACCCGTGGATGGTGCCCTATGAATGCTGACCAAGATGGAGGAACAAATGGTGAGCTGGACCCGTGAGGTACTCATCCAGACCTTCATATTGGGAATTGGGTAATATGCAATTACATGGCATTGAGATAGAGTCTCAGCCATGACGATAATGAATGGCAAAGCAAGTTCTAAGGGCCGGATGATCTACTCTTCTTCCTAGTTTCTATGTCACATGGGAGATTAGCAAACTGTGTATAAATAAGGCGAGAATAGATAAAAATGAGACATATCAATAGGTCTCTCACTACTCATTGTCAAGATTCTTGTCTGGCCATTCAAAACCTGGCTGAAAAATCAGAAAAATCTCAGAAGCTCATTTTACTAATGTAGCCTTATTTTGTTGCCAGTGCCCACATCATTCAGGGATTGGATGAATTCCTCCCAGATTTTTAAATATACAACCTTACATGAAGTGACATGGAATGTGCACAACCTTTGGTCCATGCTCATGTTTCTGCTTCAGTCAAGCCTTTCTTTCATCATTCCTTTTATAACTCCGTTCCTTCTTCTCTTATGTTTACATAGCTTCCTCTTAAAAGCATCCATTCTATTCACCTCAACTGCTTCCTGCCTTAACCAGTTCCATCTTTTCATCTCCCTCTGCCTAAACTGATTTCTGCCAGGTTTCCTATTGGAAGTGTGTTGACTGATTGCTGAAAAGCTGTTCTTGCAATTTAGTATTCCGAAAAGTGGAAATATTTTCTATGGATGAGTAACGTTGCTCTATAGCTTTTTATTCAGTGCTGTGTGTGTCTTGCTGTGTATAAAATAGTGCACACACCGCACAGGTGCAAATCTGGTGTGACCCAAGTCCGTTTTGGCAAATCCCAAAAGAAACACTTCCTAAAACCACATGGAAGGAGTCATTAGCCAATTGATGTATATAAATAAAAGACTAATGCCTGATTCTGTTCCTTTGTGTGAATGGCTTTGTGTGTGGGAAATCATGTCTCACTAACTTGGTGGAGCTTTTTGAAGCAGTGACAAAGAAGCACAGTGGCTCAGTGGTTAGCACTACTGCCTCACAGCACCACGGACCCAGGTTCAATTCCAACCTCAGACAACTGTCTGTCTGGAGTTTGCACATTCTCCCTGTGTCTGCGTGGGTTTCCTCTCACAGTCCAAAGGTGTGCAGGTCAGGTGGATTGGCCATGCTAAATTGCCCATAGTGTTAGGTGCAGCAGTTAGAGGGAAATAGGTCTGGGTGGGTTACTTTTTGAAGGGCCGGTTTCCACACTGTAGGAAATCTAGTCGAATCTAATCTAAGATTGACGAAGGCAGATCAGTGGATGTTGGCGAGGCGTTCGACAAGGTTCTTCATGGTAGACTGGTTAGCAAAGTTAGATCACATGAATACAGGGAGAACTAGTCATTTGGATACAAAATTGGTTTGAAGGGAAGAGACAGAGGGTGATGGTGCAGAGATGTTTTTCAGACTGGAGACCTATACCAGTCATGTGCTGCAAGGATCGGTGCTGAGTCCACTGCTTTTTGTCATTTATATAAATGATTTGGAAGTGAACACAGGAGGTATAGTAAGTACGTTTGCAGATGACACAAAATTTAATGGTGTAGTGGACAGCAAAAAAAAGGTTACCTCAGGTTACAACCGGATCCTAATCATTTGGGCAAATTGGCCAAGAATTAGCAGATGGAGTTTAACAAGTTTTGAGAAGATTGAAGGTTGAGGTTCTGGATGTAGGTTTGCACACTGCTGATGTTTCCTGCTTTCTATTTATATGTTTGGGTTTCCTTGTGTTGGTGATGTCATTTCCTGTGGTAATGTTATTTTTTTCAGGGGTGGTAAATGGGTTCCAAGTCAATGTGTTTGTTGATAGAGTTCCGGTTGGAGTGCTATGCTTCTAGGAAGTCTTGTGCGTGTCTTTGTTTGGCTTGTCCTAGAATGAATGTGTTGCCCCAGTCGAAGTGATGTCCTTCCTTATCTGTAGAGTTCTTTAGGAAGGATTCTAGTGACAGAGGGTCATGTCGTTTTCTGGATAGTTTTCTGCCTGTTTGTCCAATGTAGTGTTTGTTCCAGTTCTTGCATGGTATTTTGTAAATGACATTAGTTTTGCTTGTTGTCTGTATAGGGTCTTTCAAGTTCATTAGCTGATGTTTTAGTGTGTTGGTGGGTCTGTGGGCTACCATGATACTAAGAGGTCTGAGTAGTCTGGCAGTCATTTTTGAGATGTCTTTGATGTAGGGGAGAGTGGCTAGGGTTTCTGGATGTGTTTTGTCTGAATGTTTGGGTTTGTTGCAGAGAAATTGGTGGACTGTGTTCACTCTGTTCTTTTTGAATACACTGTATAGGTGATTTTCCTCTGCTCTGCGTAATTTCCCTGTGCTACAGTGTGTGGTGAAAATGTGTTGCTGGTTAAAGCATAGCAGGTCAGGCAGCATCCAAGGAACAGGATGAAGGGCTCTGGCCCGAAATGTCGAATTTCCTGTTCCTTGGATGCTGCCTGACCTGCTGTGCTTTAACCAGCAACACATTTTCAGCTCTGATCTCCAGCATCTGCAGACTTCACTTTTTACCCCTACAGTGTGTGGTGGCTCGCTGAAATAATGTTCTGATGCAGCTTTGTTTGTGGATGTTGAGATTATTCCTTCTGTAGTTCGTATGTGTTGTTTTCCTGTAGACGCTTGTTTGACGTTGCCCATTGCTGTTCGCTCTACTGTGAAATGTAGGAATGGCAGTTTGTAGTTGTTTTCCTCCTCTTTAGTGAATTTCATCAAGGTAGCCCACAAACCCACCAATACAATGCAACAGTAGCTAATGAACTTGGAAGACCCTATACAGATAGCAAGCAAATGACATCACCACAGGAAATGACATTACAAACCCCAAAGAAACCCAAACATATAAATAGAAAGCAGGAAACATCAGCAGTGCTTCGTCTGGAGGCTCGCTGAAGATGTTACCTAGTATGGTGACCATACGCCTGAAAACAAATCTCCCAGCTCACTGAGCAAACCTACATCCAGATGGAATTTAATTTAGATAAATGTGGGGTGCTGCATTTTGGTGGGGCAAATCAGGGCAGGACTTATACACTTAATGATAAGGTCCTGGGGAGTGTTGCTGAACAAAGAGAACTTGGAGTGCAGGTTCATAGTTCTTTGAAAGTGGAGTCACAGGTAGATAGGATAGTGAAGAAAGCATTTGATATATTTGCCTTTATTGGTCATTGCACTGAAAATAGGATTTGGGATGTCATGTTGCAGCTGTATAGGATATTGGTTAGGCCAATTTTGGAGTGCTGTGTTCAATTCCGGTCTTCCTGCTTCAGGAAAAATCTTGTGAAACTTGAAAGAGTTCAGAAAAGATTTACAGAGATGTTGCCAAGGTTGGAGGATTTGAGCTCCAGGGAGAGGCTGGGGCTGTTTTACCTGGAGCGTCAGAGGTTGAGGGATGACCTTTTTGAGGCTAATAAAATCATGAGGGGCAAATTAGGGTAAATAGCCAAGGTCTTTTTCCCAGGGTAGGGGAATCCAAAACTAGAGGACATAGGTTTAATGTGAGAGGGGAAAGATTTAAAAGGGACTTAGGGGGCAACATTTTCATGCAGAGGTCTGGATGGGGATCTGAATAGGATTGGTTTAGACAAATAAGGGACAAATTCTGGATTAGTGGTGTTGGAAGAGCACAGCAGTTCAGGCAGCATCCAAGGAGCAGTAAAATCGACGTTTCGGGCAAAAGCCATTCATCAGGAATACAGGTAGAGTTGAGTGCCTGAAGGGTAGAGAGATAAATGAGAGATAAAATGCCCTCGGTTTTATGCTCCTCGGATGCTGCATGACCTGCTGTGCTCTTCCAGCACCATTAATCCAGAATCTGGTTTCCAGCATCTGCAGTCATTGTTTTTACCTAGATAAGGGACAAATGCTGGCAAATGGGACGAGACTTACTTAGGAATCCAGTTGGTGTGGACAAGTTGGACTGAAAGGTCTATTTTCATGCTGTATATCTCCTGTAATTTAATTTTGTATCCGAGCACATTGCTGATTGCCGCCTGAAAGACCGAAGCTTAGCAATATGGAATGCAGATTATTGCGTCCTGAATGCATTTTAGCTTGGAGGATCTTCATGTGCATAAACTACGTGTTGTGTTTCCACATTATGCCAGCAATGATACTTCAATTTATACTTCCTTGGGTGTAAATCATTTTGCAATGACCTTAGATTGTGAAAGATTGTATTGCAATATAAAACTCTCTTCTCCTTTTACTGGACTAGTGAAGAAGTCAATTATGCAATTCTTAATTGTTCCCTTTAATGGCTCCAGTGTCCACATGTAAGAAACTGGAGCCATCGTTTTTGCCCAGCAGTTGACAATCAGGAATGGGATGTAAACAAGTCTGGGATTATTCATTCTGATTCTGACTATTGTTACTTTTCTTGAAATACATTGAAGGAATTCATGACTTCTTAGAAGACCTGAGCATCTGTCCATTTTTCTTTTCAAATTCCAAAGTTTGAGCACACTTTAATCAATTTATCTTCCAATCACACCTTTATGCAAATGTGTAAGTTAAATAGCAGAATGTTCTTTCTTTGTAGCTTACAAAACATTATAATCTCTGTCAAAAAACAAGTTTCACTTCACGTTACATATACAATGCAGCACTATTGCAAAAGGAAATGTGAATCAACTCACATTGATTTCCTATTCCCAAGATCCTAACCCACCCTCTCTGACGGCACCCCTAAACTCCAAGAAACATTCCAGACCCAACAGTACTCTTTCTTGACCCTGAGATGCTCTTTGGTTCCATTCTGAAGCTCAGTAGTGCCTCCTCCAGATCCTTACTTACCTGAAGAGTCTTGTGTAAACCTGCCTGCATTCCTGCTGCTGTGCTCTGGTATTACTTCATCATTTCCATGTCATACATGGGTGAAAAGGTCACACTGTATCAAAGCAGCAACACGACCATATTCTGCTTTCATTGGCAACCTTTTCCCCTTGTTTCTTCGAATGATTGGGTTGACGTCATGCTCAGTGTAAGATTCCTCAGCCACAATTATGAGCACTGAAAGACCAATCGACACAGTAAGAAAGTTAGGTTGTGATATCTTTTTTTTAAGATTACATTCCCTACAGCGTGGAAACAGGCCCTTCGGCCCAACCAGTCCACACCAACCCTCCGAAGAGTAACCCACTTCCCCTCTGACTAATTGACCTAACACTATGGGGCAATTTAGCATGGCCAATTCACCTGACCTGCACATCTTTGGACTGTGGGAGGAAACCCACACAGACACAGGGAGAACGTGCAAACTCCACACAGACAGTCACCCGAGGCGGGAAACGAACCTGGGACCCTGGTGCTGTGAGGCAGCAGTGCTAACCACTGAGCCACTTGATGTCCATACATAGAGATTACTGGTTCGCAATCAAGAGCAGGCCTTCCTGCTGAATTTTCCTTCCTAATCCTAGAGGACTGTTAGCAATTGCAGCCTTTACAGCTGAAATCAAGAAAGTCACACAGACCAGATATCAACAGTGTGTGTGTTTGCAGCTTTCTTGAGGTCAGTCTGTGCAGCATGGTCAATCCATTACTATGATGACCTAATGGTCTTCAGGTATAACTAAGAGTCAAGGGCTTGTGATGGAATAGACCTTCTCCACATCTCCCTCTCAATTTAATGGATAGTTAAGCTACAATTAAGTTCTGAAATGGTTAAAAAAAAATGCAGTAAGGGCCAAGCTCTGAATCCTTGCCAATCTCTCCAAATCGTTTACACTTCTCTCTAGACTGCTTAAGAATGTCTTCTTCAGTTCATTCAGCCATATATTAAGATGCAAGTGGTGTGATCAATTATAAAATTGCTTTCCTCACCGACACCCCACAATATTACTGATGAGTTTGGGCACATTCAGCAATGGGAAAATGCAGCAGCTATTCAGAGGCTTTGTGCTGTTAATCTTACCTTGTCCAGGTGTGTGCTAAATTGGTATTAATGGCAATATCATTTACTGCAGTTGGCTTCTGGCTGCTATTTGTTTTTAATTACCCGATGCATTCTGTTTCCCTTTTACTGACAGCCATTAAATAGGGAGTGACACCAGCACTGCAGTGGTGTCAGAGAGACAATAGACCTCCCACTTGGATAAAACAGGCTGCAATGCCTCCTAGTGGTAGAAAACAGTGTGTGCCTGCCTTTCACACTATTATTAAGTATGCCTCATACAGTGCTGACTAAATTCCTTTAATCCGCAGGGATTATCACTCATTGGATCTGAAGTCTAGGAGTCCTGGTTAACATTCTAAGACATGTACACTGTGTTAGTTTTGACAAAGTTGCTGTTTATCTATGCTTTGGCAGTTAACACTATGAAAACTGTTTCAAATTGAGATTATTTGAATGTTTTATTTCAATAGCAAATGTTATAGACACACTAAAATTAATGATTCTATTCAAAATACAGCAAATAACTCCAAAGAAAATACATTTCTCAACAAATTCCCACCCTTTTTATCTTGTTTCAAATTATAACTGTAGATTTAATGGGGATAAAAACCTTTTTTAGTTATATTGCTGAATAACACATTATTAAGAAATGTATCCTTAAATTGAAAATGTCACCAAGGAGTGTTAAATGAATAAACAGGAGATAAAATAATGCTAGAAATAAACTTGAAACTGGGCTAGTTTGCAAGTTCCGTTTTTATGAATATAAGTTGATTCATAGTTCCTTTCATAATAGTGCTGTGAAATGCAATATATTTTTGGACTGAGATTACGAATGTTTTGTAAGCTACAGAGAAAAAAGCGTTTGGATGTTTAATTTCCACATTTAAACACAAATTGACTGGAGAGTTCTGAAGGTACATTGAATGAAATTTGTCAAGGCTTTGGAATCTGAAAAGAAAAATAGACAGGAGCACTGCTCTTCAGGATACCAGAAGCTTTTTTATCTATTTCAAGAAAAGTAGCATTTGCAACTATCAGAAAGAATAGTCCCAGACTTGCTTCCCCTCCATTCCTGTCTGTCGACTGCTGGGCAGAATCAGCTTCTTACATGCAGGCATTGGAGCTATCAAAGGGAACAAATGAGAAACTCTATTTCTTTTATTACTCCAGTAAAAGGAAAAGAGACTTGTATTTATAGGCAGTCTTTCACAACTTAAGATCATTACAAAATGATTTACACCCAAGAAAGTGCATTTTGAAGTGTAATCACTGCTGTAATGTGGAAACACAACAGTCAATTTGTACACATCAAGATCCCGCAAACTGAAATGCACTCATAACTGAATAATCTGTTTTGTGGTGGTGTTGGTTGAGAGATAGTATTGATCAGGCTGATAGAGATAGCTCCTAGCTTTTCTTGGAAACAGGGCTATAGACTCTTCCATAACCATCTGAGAGGGAAGACAAAAACCTTGGATAATGCCTGTTTCAAAGGACGGCATCTCTGACAGTATGGCTCTTCCACTATTATGTGGTGGAGTGCCAGCTGAGTTTTTCTGCTTAGGAGCACTCGGGCTGAATACACAATTGTATAGCATTTATTTTCTAGCTACATTACGGAAGTTAATTGTTAACCAAAAATACAAATAGGTCCATTCATTAACTGTTACATGATTTCTATTGGAGTAAAAAAAGTACTATAAGAAAATACATAATATAAACTGAAAGAACTGTGGATGCTGTAAATCAGAAATTGCTGGAAAAACTCAGCAGGTATGGTATGAACTGTGAAGAGAAATCAATGTTAACATTTCTGTAGAAGAGCCGCTTGACTCCAAATGTTAACTCTGATTTCCACAGACGCTGCCAGATCTGCTGAGTTTTTCCAGCAATTTCTGTTTTTGTTTCTGATAATAAAAGGCATGTTATCTGGCAAATGGTAATTAAAGTCTAGATAAATTTGTTGCAATAATTAATTTGCTGTACATTAATTTTGATAAAACTGATTCATGAGTTAATAAGAGCAATGCCGTTAGTTATTTCAGCAGCAAATATAGCCTTACACATTCCTGATCAGTCAATGAAAAAAAAATCAGTGTCTTTGATAAAATAATAGACAACACCTTCAAATTCCCCTCCAAGCCATTCACCATTCTGAGTTGAAAATATATCCCTGTTCCTTCACTGTCACTGGGTCAAAGTCCTGGAAATCCCTTGTTGTGGTTCTGTTCGCCAAGCTGGAAGTTTTTGCTGCAAACGTTTCGTTCCCTGGCTAGGGAACATCATCAGAAATCCCTCCTTAAAAACATTGTGGCTCAACCCACAGCAGGTGGACTGCAAAGGTGGAAAAAGGCAGCTCACCACCACCTTCTCAAGGGGCAACTAGGGTGGGCAAGAAATGCTGGCCCAGCCAGCGACACCCACATCCCACAAATGAATAAGTTTAGAAAATGCAGTGACTTCTGGTATCACAGTGAAGTTTCAATCCTGAGCACAATGCTTTATTTCCACATTTGCGTTTTATTCCAAGAGAGATTTTGTGTTGATTAAAGGAAAGATGTTGATGGCGTGACAGCTCGCTTTACTTTTTCTGAGTCACTTTTGATACCAAATATTCCACAGGCAGATACTGTCAAGCCTAGATGCAGAGTAACATTCAAACTAACTTCTTAATCCAATGCTGTAGTCTGGTTTATAATTGCCATTTTATTCTGCTGACCTCTCTGTAAGTTAAATATAGCAAGTCCAGTTTTGTTCAAAAGTTTTTCTGAAAGTTGGCCTCTATGGCTCTAAGCATAAAACCATTCTTTCGGAATGTTTCATTTAACATCATAATTTTAGCTCATGTTCTCAGTATGAGGAAAAAATCCTAGCTAGACTGTCAAGATTGTTAATATGATTGCACCCAACTTACAAGAACTCAGTTCATCGCGGGACGGTTGCTTCAAGGTTCCAGGGTCTTTGGTCAAACTCATAAACTTTGTGCAAGTTTGTATTGAATTAGGCAGTGTTTCAGGTTATGGGCCCAACAGGCAAGAGACTGGTGAAAGTCACTCCACTTGTGACCTTTATAACTAGTAGAGGGAGAAGGAGGAGAAGAGAGAGGAGATGCTTTCATCATTGCACATCTTGTCTAGGTTTGATTTCCGACTAGAGGTGAAATGGCACAATTCTGACATACTTGAGGGAGATGATATCAAATTAATTATCATAGTTATGCTGGTTAGTATGATACTGAAAAGAGATGTTGCTATGGTTAAATGCAGTGAAATGCAGCTGTTACTGGGCTGACATGGGAAATTGTACCAAATGCAGAAATCAGCTGCATATTTAAAATTCAAGTAGCCCTACTATTGTAAAAACATTTTGCAAACGTGAAAGAAACTCCATTGCTATTTTTATAAAATATAAAAATTTGTGCACTTATACATTATGAATGAACTTTTAGATATAGTGGCGCTATTTATCTTGCCAGAGAATGACACTCATTTGGTTACAAATGTCCTGTTTTGTCAATGCTGTCTCCTTCTGTTCTTAAAATGGCAGACCGTTCAAATAGTACATTGTACAACAATTTGAAACAGTAATGTAGATTAAATGCAGCAGCAAAAATATTGCCAGTTCATTTGGCATGAAGTACTGAAACAAAATTAAATCAGTTTAAAGGTTGAAGTTGCCAGAAAAAATTGCTCCACCTGACTTAAAATGTGAACCTTGCTTAGAATTTTGAAGGTTAAATTACATGATAAATAACAGGGCTTTATTGATTTCCTTATTGCACAATTTGTTGCGTTTAAAAGACCTTCCATGGAGGCCTGCAATGAGACGTAACTGCAGGCTATTTCTTTTTCTGTTTCATATGAAGCTGTGTAATACACAAGTCTTTGAAGTATAACTGGTTGTGACCTCTGTTTAAGTACTTCAAAAGGAAATCCACTGCCTGAAAATCTGACCTAAATTCAGAACTTCATGCAGGAATCAGAAAAAAAGTTAATGATTTAATTGTGCTCTGCCTTTTCTTGTAAAATAATTTTTTGTCTTAACCTCTTTTTTTTTAATGATAAAACAAGCTTATGAAGAAAAAAAGGAAAATCAAAGGACTTTAAAATATGAAGACACATTTTTGTCACAGTAATTAAAATGTGCATTCTGGTCTTCTGATTGGTTTCAGTCTCCTTTGGACAATGAGTTCAGCTGTCCTCTCTAGAGCAATATGCCACACAACATTGCATCCTTAAGATTTGCACATTTTTATACATGTAGATTTCTATAGGTACTGAATTAATTTTGAAAACCAAGTTTATCTGAAATATTTTATTGTATGCTATGCTTCACTTTCTTCCCTTAGAATGTTTCTAAGGTGAACAAAAACAAAAGATTTGAGTCCCAGCCAATGCTACCATTTTCTCTTGGAAACTCTGTAACCATTCTAGTTCTTCACTTGTTCCATTGGCACCACTTTTTTGCCTTGCACCATTCATATCTCCTTTGACCCTTAATCATTCCTGCCTTCCACCTTGTTACCTTTCACCTTTGTTGCTTGCCTATCCGTTGATCCGAACTTGTTCAAATACTATTCATCTTTAACAATTTCCAGCTCTCATATTATTGACCTGATGTTGCGTTGCTCTTCATGGACACTACTTAGTGGAGAAAGTGAGGACTGCAGATGCTGGAGATCAGAGCTGAAAATGTGTTGCTGGAAAAGCGCAGCAGGTCAGGCAGCATCCAAGGAACAGGAAATTCGACGTTTCGGGTATAAGCCCTTCATCAGAAATCATTCCTGATGAAGGGCTTATGCCCGAAATGTCGAATTTCCTGTTCCTTGGATGCTGCCTGACCTGCTGCGCTTTTCCAGCAACACATTTTCAGCATGGACACTACTTAACCTACCAAGTGTTTTACCACATTGTCTATTTATGCTTGAGAACAAAAACGGTTTCATATTAATTGCAATCATTAGTATTTTTTCCTGAAAATTTGTGCTTTGATCAGTGCCTATTTTTAAAAAACCTCGTGAGTTTTGGTTTACATTATTTTTGTAGAGATAGACAAATGATTTTGGTTATGGGAATGAAAGTTTTATTTCCAAAAGGGTGCGTTCATTTGTTATTTTTTTCAAATTAATGTCAACACCTAAAGATTCAAACCAAGTTTTACTGATTTTTTTTACATTGTATTTTCTGATGTGAGCTGTGAAATATCTGCATCTGCTGTTCAGCTAATGTTAACGTCAATATTACTAAAGCAAACTGTTCTGTAGGTCTCTACTTCCGCAATCTGTTTCTCTTTACTTTTGTCACAATGTCCAGTCCTCTGTCAAAGTCATAGGGTGTTTGAGCTGCATGTAGAATGCAGGCATTACGTTATGATCCAAATATAGTTCATACAACGCAGTTACCTTCCTAATAGTAATGAATTAACCAAATGCAGAATCTTTTGAAAATCGTTGCTTAGTGTAAGTATGCAAATCTGAAGTGGATGTGATTCAGTGTGATTGACATTCACTTCAGATTTACATTCACTTCAGATTTACATATTGCAAATGCACATTGGATTGTGTAGTATTGTATTGGATTGTGTAGTACTGTATTGGATTGTGTAGTAGTGTATTGAGGTACAACATGCCAGAAAAGTGACAGATGTCTTTACTTGATCATTTAGTTGGTCTCTTTCAGGAAGCAGTGAGGACATTGAATTTTGCTTTATTTTGAAATTCTCATCCTTATGTTCAAATTCTTTCATGGACTCACCCCTTCTCTATCTCTGTAACCTCCTCCAGTTTTACAGGAGCTCTTTATATCTCCAATTTGCCTACTTCTGCATCCCTGATGTTCTTTGCCCTACACCGGTGAACCTTCAACTGTCTAAACAGAGGGGTGACATGGTGGCTCAGTGGTTAGCACTGCTGCCTCACAGCATCAGGATCCCAAGTTTGATTCCAGCCTTGGGTGACTGTCTGTGTGGAGTTTGCACATTCTCCCCGTGTCTGCGTGGGTTTCCTCCGGGTGCTCCGGTTTCCTCCCACAGTCCAAAGACGTGCAGGTCAGGTGAATTGGCCATGCTAAATTGCCTATAGTGTTAGGTGCACTAGTCAGAGGGAAATGGGACTGAGTGGGTTACTCATCGGACAGTCGGTGTGGGTTTGTTGGGCTGAAGGGCCTGTTTCCACACTGTAGGTAATCTAAACTCTTTGTACTTCCTTCCCTAAGCGTTTTTGTTTCTTCAACTCTCTCTCACTCTCTTTCTTTAGGGTGCGACTCACAATCTAACTCATTCCTGTATTAATGTCCCCTTCATTGGCTGGGTGTCAGAAAGTGTCTGGTTGTATTTCTGTGAAACATGGAGAAATGCTTCACAACATTGGTGTGAATCTTCTGTGAGCAGTACTCACCAGCAGATTGGTTCTTACCCTTTGTCCACACTCTACATTTCTGGACCACAGTTCTAATATTGGAGGCTTCAGACAAGTGCAGTGTTGATCCAATCCAGCTGAATCCCGTAGTGTAGGATCACCAAGGGAGACCAAGCCATGCCCACTTTTTGAGCACTGCCTGTTGTATTCTATTTGACCTTAAGAGTCCCAAACCTTATTGACAAGCAACTGGAAGTGGTAAGGTAACTGTCAGAGTGTTATTGCTGGCAGGTAAGTAAATGAGAAGGCAGGGTGACAGGCGTGTGAGGGTGTGTGGGTGACAGTTCAGTGAGGGTGTGGTGGCAGGAGGATGAGGGTGTGGGGTGACAGGCAAGTGAGTGTGACAGGTGGGTGAGGGTGTGAGGGTGACAGATGAGGATGTGGGGTGATAGACAACTGAGGGTGTGGGCGTAACAGGCGAGTGAGAGTGTGAGGGTTACAGGTAGGTAAGGATGTGAGGGTGGCAGGTGGGTGAGGGTGAGAGGGTGGCAGGCGGGTGAGGGTGTGGGATGATAGGACAATGAGGCTGTGGGCTGGCAGGAGTAAGGCCGGGCATGGGGTTTCAGGGTAGGAGTTGGGATGGGCTAGAGGGGAACAGAAGCTGGTGTAGTGTGCGCTAGGGAGGGTTTCTTCAGCATTTGGGTCTTTGTCAAACAAATAAGAGCATTACTGCCATGTTTGGATGGTGAGGTTGGATCAGATTGAGCTTAGGAGTGGGAATGATAAAGGGAGGTCAGGTCAGGCTACCAGGACAGGAGGGATGTTTTGGGGTCAGTGGTGTGTTGTTGAAACATTTTGGGTAACTATTCAGGGTAAGGCAGTCACCACCTCCAAAGTCTGTGAGCATAACTCACAAATAGAAACCTTTTCATAGAGGTCCAGATGCCGAGTACTTACCAATCGGAAATTTAAAACATTGAGGCAATTCCTGACAATTAATGTGTCAGGACCTCCACAGGTTCTGAACATAACTCTGTCAAGATAGGATGCCATTATGACTATCTTCCAGTTTAAAGAACTGGGCCAGAAGTGATGCATACAAAGACCGTAGTTATTGTTGAGTAATACCTGAGAGATAATGTGAAGCCTGAGAGAAGGGCAACAGGGAGAAATCAATCTGGTTTTACACTCCATCATGAGATACACTGTATGCCCTACTGGGGTATGCCTGGTGGTCTTGTGAGGTCAAAGTCAATGGTAGTCACATTACCTCCATGGTTGGAGGATCCCACATTGTTGGATAGGTGGCTGGTGATGCCATCTTTAATTAGGTTCAATTCCAACACTAGCAGAGGTTACCATGAAGGATTCTCCCCTTGCCTGAGACATGATGACCCTCAGGTTAAACTGCAACCTGTCATCTCTCCCTCATGAGCAAGTAGCCCTGTGGCAACTGCCTCTTACAATGAAACAACTGCAGTTATTCAGATGCGAGTGGTCACCTGCACAAGCAAAATCCAAGAGACATGAAAAACATACAGAACTGAAACATAATATAATGAATGGTCAAGTAGTTAGAAGCCAGTGATTCAGGGATTACAATACCAATGTGTCCTTTGAGATGGAAATAGTGTTATCTTATTGTACTGAAATCTTTCTCAATTTCACTAACTAATCCACATGTAAATTTCAATCCTCTAAAATTAACACTCTTGTAAGCGTGCATATTAATTATATTTTGCATTCAACAAATTATGTTCTCACTTGAAAATTAAATTATAACTTGATGGGTGCATAATGTAAAATGATTGTGTTCATAACCAGTGAGATTAGTACTGAACAAAGTTACATACTAACCTACAGCTAATTATTACAGTGTTGTTTGTGTGAAAATAATGATTTGTGATGATGCATGCACTGGGTGTTACTATTGCAACTTCTGGACTAGATTGTAAATCAATACTTTAAAATTCACAATTTGCCTTAATTTGTGAGAATTTTTAGTTTCTTGCCATTATAAATTTAGCTTCAATACTCTTTCTCACTTCAGATTGTTTCAGGGAGGAGAAGCTCTGCAGTTTAGATGTCAAAAATGCAGCCTGTAACATGCTTGTGTGTATATCCTACTTAAAAAGACATAAATATTCCTGGTTAAAACTCAATGATCACGGCTGATCTTTCTTACTTAGTCCCTTATTTCTTGCAAACAGTAAAAATGACTTGAACTGATCTAGGGGAATTGTTTTAAAAATGCAAAATATTTGGCCTGGATTTTAATTCCAGGTTATAGTGGCTGTAAGTGGAATGGGGTCCATTAGTACATGCAAAACCCAGAACGAGGTTACAACATATGTGTCAGTAGCTTTTGAACTCAGCCTCCTCATCAGATTAGATTAGATTCCCTGTAGTATGGAAACAGGCCCTTCGGCCCAACAAGTCCACACCAATCCTCTGAAGAGTAACCCACCCAGACCCATGTTAACCCCTGACTAATGCAAATAACACTATGGGCAATTTTGCATGGCCAATTCACCTGACTTGCACATCTTTGGATTGTGGGAGGGAACCCACGCAGACACGAGGAAAATGTGCAAACTCCACACAGATAGTTACCCGATACGGGAATTGAACCTGGAGTCCAGTGCTGTGAGGCAGCAGTGCTAACAGCTGAGCCACCATGCTGCCATATAGTTACTTCTTCATTTTCTCATCGTTCTTTAAGGGGTTGGAGGTATCGCTGGCAAGACTGAGATTTGTTGCATATCTCCAGCTGCCCTTGAACCCAAACGCTTGCTATCAGGTCAGCGTGGTCTCACTGAATGACTTAGCAGCTTTAATGAGCTGAATGGTCGACTTCTGTTCCCACGTCTTCGGATCTTATATGCCATCTTCAGTGTCCACAGTGAACATTCAATGAGCATTTTTAGAGAAAACACTCCAGGTATATCCACAAACTTTGAAATAAATTCTATTTTCCACAATCCTTCAAAACATGAGAGCTCTAAGCCTTTTTAAATATAAAACATCATTGTGCTGCATCCTACCTCAGGCTCCACTTTCCTGCTTTTTCTCCATAACCCTTAATTCCCTTACTGATTAAAAATCTGTCCACCTCAGCCCTGAAGAAACTTAATGATCCAGACTCAACAGCCCTCTGTGGTAAAAAATTCCAGAGATTCACAAGGCTCTGGAAGAAGAAAATCCTCCTCATTTCCTTCTTAAATGTGCAACCCCTTATTCTGAGATTGTGCACTCTGATCATAGACTCCACCGTTGTGATAATTGAGGTCTAATAAAGTCAAAATCAATGGTAGCTACATTGCCTTCATGGTTTGAGATTAGTTCAGTTGACTGGATGGCCAACTTTTGATATCACTTCTAATTGAGTTCAATTCCTGCATTGGCTGTGGTTGCCATGTCTGAGCCTCCTCAGACTCAGCTCGGGTTGTTTTGAATTGTGGCTGGCTTGGGGATGCTCTTGTTTTATCTGTTTCAATTAGAAAGAAGCCTACTAAGAACTTGCTGAGTTGAAAGAATGCTTTCTATGGTCAAGCTGCCCAGTTGATTTCTCCCATTCCTGAAAGGAAAATACTCTACAGCAGTTCAGGGTGAGGCCTATTTGTTACTTTGAGAACCAATGTTAACCATGTATGATTGGTGACTTCACCATGCCAGTCACAACATCAGAGCAACAGACTCCGGAACATTCTTTGCTTTATCCTCTCGACACCAAGAATAATCCGTGGTCAAGTGTTTGAGAGTCATCCAGTCGTACATCAGTGAAACAGACCCTTCGGTCTAACTTGTCCATGCAAACCAGATATCCTAGATAAATCTAGTGCTATTTGCCAGCATTTGGCCTAAATCCCTTTAAATCCTCTTATTCAAATACCCTTCCCAATGCCTTTTAAATATTGAAATTGAATCAGCCTCTACCATGGGCGGCACGGTGGCACAGTGGTTAGCACTGCTGCCTCACAGCGCCTGAGACCCGGGTTCAATTCCCAACTCAGGCGACTGACTGTGTGGAGTTTGCACGTTCTCCCCGTGTCTGCGTGGGTTTCCTCCGGGTGCTCCGGTTTCCTCCCACAGTCCAAAGATGTGCGGGTCAGGTGAATTGGCCATGCTAAATTGCCCGTAGTGTTAGGTAAGGGGTAAATGTAGGGGTATGGGTGGGTTGTGCTTCGGCGGGTCAGTGTGGACTTGTTGGGCCGAAGGGCCTGTTTAAAATCTTCGAGTAAAAAATGAGGTCTGGAGATCACAGCTGAAAATGTGTTGCTGGTCAAAGCACAGCAGGCGAGGCAGCATCTCAGGAATAGGGAATTCGACGTTTCGAGCATAAACCTTTCATCAGGAATGGCCTGTTTCCACACTGTAAGTAATCTAATCCAATCTACACTTCCTCTGGCAACTTATTCCATACACACACCACCCTTTGAGTGGAAACGTTGACCTTTAGGTCCCATTTAAATCTTTCTCTTCTCACCTTAAACTTATGCCCTCTAGTTTTTGGCTCCACTAACCCAGGGAAAAGACCTTGTCTGTTTACCCTATCTACGCCCCTCATGATTTCATAAACATCAATAAGATCACCCCTCATCCTCCGATGCTCCAGGGAAAATAGCCACAGTCTATTCAGCCTCTCCCTTTAGCTCAAATCTTCCAACCCTGGCAGCATTTTTTAAAATCTCACCTGAACCCTTTCAAGTTTCACAGCATCCTTTCTACAGCAGGGAGAGCAGAATTGCACACAGTATTCCAACAGTGGCCTAAGCAATGTACGTACAGCTGCAACTTGACTTCCTAACTCCTATACTCAATACACTGATCAATAAAGGCAAGCATACCAATAAACACCTTCTTCACTATTCTATCTACTTGTGACACAATGTTCAAGGAACTATGAACCTGCACTCAACACTTCCCAGGACCTTACCATTAAGTATATAAATCTTGCCCTCACATTTATCTAAATTAAACTCGATCTGCCACTTCTTGGCCCATTGGCTCATTTGATCAAGACCCCGGTTGTCCACTGAGCTAACCATCTTCGCTGTCTACTACACATCCTATTTTGGTGCATCAGTAAACCTATTCACCAGCCTCCTGTGTTCATATCCAAAACATTTTAAAAAATGATTTTTTTTTTCATGAAGGTAATCTCTTAAGACAAAGTTTTTGAATTTTCCTTTACTTGGAGTGTGTGTAGTCTATGTGCACATATATTTGGAGATATTTACATGGATAAGCCTTTATATTTCTTTAATTCTGACTGTGTTAATCAATTACTGCATCTTTACTGAATAAGTTTTGTTTCAATAATGTTTATTGAGAAATGTGCTTCATAGAACTTTTTGTCTAAAATGGTCATCTTGGAAATAGAAAAGTTTTTTTTAACATTGCGATCCATGGTAAGTAGTGGTTATGTTAATGGTTCCAGCCTCAGATGTAACACCATATATCCTCCCACTACTCCCATTCACCCTCACGTATATGATGCCAGACCTCTCTCTCACTTCCACCTGACCAGGTGCACCCCAGTCATTAATTCATTCAAAGGGCTCTTCTTTCCTACCCTATCGATGGAAAACAGGGAGAGATCAGAAAACTGGAAAGGCTCCACCAGATATTTCTCAATCAACATGGAATATGCAGGAGGCAATGGAGATCAGTAAAGCTTCAGGCCATCAGATCATGAGAGATGGAGAGATAGGGAGCTCCCGGCTTCCTAATGACACCATTGAACCAAAGCCACTCATAAGTCATGTGCACACAGTCACGTTGCCTTGATTTTAGCAGTGAGTGAACTCTGGAAAATTTCATAAGGATAATGTAACATTTGTTTGCATTGCCAGGACTAATTCATGTCTTTTGTCACCTGCATGGATTTCATGTTTACAGCAACAGTCACTGGAGCTCATTGATGATTCTTAGGAGCTGAGACCTTCTGAGAATACACCATGCAACCCAAGTACCAGATCAGGGACTCGCACTTCAGTAAGATCACTACGATTGTTGAGTTTTCATCTGGTGACTCACACATCAAAAGTGAGAAAGAGTAGATTGTTTCTTTTATTTGTTCATTTGACCAAGATTTATCATCAAAAATTAATTGCTCCTGAGAAGCCAGTGGTGAGTTATTCCCTCGAGCAGCTGCAGTCCTTGGGGCGTAAGCACATTCCCATTGCCTTTAAGAGTTCCAAGATTTTGACCAAGTCACACTGAAGGAGTGATATATTTCCAAGTTCAGATAGTGAGTGGCTTGCAGAGGAATTCACACTATTCTGTTCCTATACATTACTGCCCATTTTTGACTTGGTAGAAGAGGGTGTGAGTTTGAAATGTTCTTGTGAAAATGATGGCAAAGACAAGGATGGTAATGGCAAATTTGTATCTGAGGATGCAGCCTCTCCCATTTTTTTCAGCTGGACTCAGGCGCAGCACCTTGGGGATCAATGATGCAGAAGAGAGAATCAATGAACAGCAGCAGACAATATGCAATATACAGACAAGTATATTCAAAGTGTAATTCCTGTGAGATTGGAGGATCTACCTCATGCACGATTAGGTCATAGGTCACTGAGGACTAGAGAACCTAATACCGTGGAACATCTGATCAAAGTTTGTTGAACATCAGGCAAGAAATTGTTCTGGTGAAAGATCATTGGCCTGGAGTTTCTGAGGGTGACAATCACATTTGGATTGCAAATCTGAGCATCAATAAATATCAGAAATTAGGAGTTTAATGGTGATTATAAACCCATTGTCAGAAAAACATACCTGGTTCATGAATGTCCTTTAGGGAAGGAAATCTGCCATCTTTACCAGGTCTGGCCTACATGTGACCCCAGACTCAGCAATGTGGTTGACTCTCAACTAGGTAATAAATATTCACTCGCCAGTGATGCCCACATCCCGTGAATGAATAATGACGTAAGTAATGGATTGCTTCGGGTAGAACAGGAAGGAGGGTGCTTGATTGGCAGAAAGGAGTGGGGAATATACATAGCAGCTTCGGGTTCAGTACCTGATCAGTGGGCATGGGTTAGGGAGCAGGAGGCATTCTTGGCCCCAAGGCCTCAGGCCTGCTGAAGGTTAGGGGAATGAGGATCGGTGGGGAGAGTTGTGCCAGGATCAGAGAGAAGAGAGGGGCTGTTGTGGTTCTGTTCGCCGAGCTGGGAATTTGTGTTGCAGACATTTTGTCCCCTGTCCACGTGACATCTTCAGTGCTTGGGAGCCTCCTGTGAAGCGCTTCTGTGATCTTTCCTCTGACATTTGTAGTGATTTGAATCTGCCGCTTCCGGTTGTCAGTTCCAGTTGTCTGTTGCAGTGGTCGGTATATTGGGTCCAGGTCAATGTGCTTATTGATTGAATCTGTGGATGAATGCCATGCCTCTAGGAATTCTCTGGCTGTTCTCTGTTTGGTTTGTCCTATAATAGTAGTGTTGTCCCAGTCGAACTCATGTTGAGGGGCATGTAGAGAAGGGCATTGGGACCAGCAGGAGGAGGGGGTGTCATGTCCTGATGGTTTAGACCAATGGCAGGGTGGGGGGATTGTCATGAACCAGCAGGCTTGGAATCGCAATGGGTCACAGTAATCTGGTTGGTAGTGGTTGTCTGTGGTTGAGAGGTTAAAGGGCTTGAGGGAGTTATAGTTGGACAGAATGTGTGATAATTTGGAGGCTTGGATTAATTGTTATCGAGGAGATAGACTTACTTGATAATCATTGAACTCTTCCTGGGTAACTAATAACAGAAGCAGAACTGTCTGATCTCTACAACTTTAAATGTCTTTTTTAGAGGATTTCAGATATAGGGTATTTGCCCATTGGAATCTTTAACCTCCTGGGACATTCACACGGAGTTAGCTGTGTCTCAGATTCTGCAGGGTTCTGAAGCACAATTCAAGTCTATGTTACTCAAATTACTACCTTCCTACTGAATGGCTGGACCATTAATTCTGTTCCTTCTCACAGCCTGACCTGCTGAATAGTACCATCATGTTCTGTCTTCTACTTCAGAATTCCCCGAACTGAGTATTTTGCATTTTCACTGTCACCTAAAATTTAAACATCTACTGCTCTCAAAATCATACCTTACTCAATTTAGAAATTCTGGTCTTTATTGTTGTTTAATTTTGATAACAGTTTTTATTTAATTTCAGCTATGTAAAACATATATTTCAGAATGTTCTGTTTCTTCAAAATGGAACGATTAAATCAAGACAATAGTTTATGTATGTTATAAATAGATTTTCAAAGCAGAATACATCATGCTCATGTTACCTTTTATGTTTAAATTATTGTCTCTGTATACTAAGTGCTCCCTCCTCATAATATTTTTAAAGTGGACATTGAGGACTTGACCAAGCCACCATTTATTGACATTCTAATTCTGCCTGAGATGAGCCTTCTTCACAAACTTTTGTCCTTTATGTTTATGGAGGGACTTCAACTTTGCTGTTATGTAGGGCATGATTTTCGACAGACTGACCCCAAAGAATCAGTGAAAATGTCCAAATCAGAATAATCTGTCACTTGGAGGAAAGGTTGGATGATGTTTCCTTGCAACTATTCTTCTTTTCTTGCTAAGTGATGGAGTTTGTGTTTTTGAAAAATCTTTGTCTTTCTTGTCTCAAAATGAAATGGGGACAAAAAAAGAACTTGTATCTCAATAGTGTTCATTACCTTAGGATGTTCCAACATACTTTTGGGGTACTGTCAATATTGTAATGTGGGAATACACAAAAGGAACTTGACCTATTTGTAAAGTGAAACTAACATGTTACATTATTTTGTCCATGCATATATTTTAAGATGAAAGCTTGGCATTGAGTCAAAGACTTCATAATACATAACTGGTTCAGGTCTTCGTACATCCATGAGGATATCATCGGTGGACAGGAAAGTGAAGATCAGCTGCAGCCCTTATCAAATGGCAGAACAGGCTCAAGGGACGAAACTCAGAATGTTCTTATGTTCTTGTGTGAATTTCCTGTGAAGAAAACTACAATGTTCTCAAATGCATTTTGGTTGTTTTAATGTCTCCTTTAAAAATCCCCAAGTTTCATCACAACTAATCTAAAGAAGCACGCTGAATAATATTTGTAAGAACCTGTAGCTTTCCAAGTATGAATAAATCAAAATGATATGTCCTCTTGTAATAACATTGAATTTCAGAACCATTTCACTATAAAGGCTGAAATCTACAGACTTAATGACAGACATGTGGTAACAAGGCAGCACAGCCAAGGTTGTAAATCTGACAGCTTAACTTCTATCAAATTACAATAATGAGAAAGAAAACTACCAAGTAAAATGGTGACAGATAAAGCTCATGCTTAGCATATACCAATGCAATCCCAAAAGAGGAATTAAAGTGTTCAGTGTGGTGCTTTTGATCTCAAGAATGGAATCCAAATTCACACTTGACAAGGCGTTATGAATCCACTCAGAAAGGTATTCTGCTTCAGGCAACTGTCTCAATTCTAAGATGTATTTTTTTCTTCTTGAGTTCCAGAAGAAAAAACGGAGGGAAGGTAAACAATTTTTATTTCCTATCATTGAAATACTTAATTTTGAACTTTTATCACATAAACATGGAACATAATACTCGACTTTGATTGTTGTATCAAACTAGAGAACCAAGGGGAAACTGACCATGAAGGGATCCACAAAGCAGTGGCTGGGAAATGTTCATTGAAACACCCATTATCTTTCTTCCTTATTGGATATCTGACTGAAGAAGAGAGCCTGAATCTGAGAAGCTAAAACATTATAAATCTGCTCAGAACAGTGAAGGATGTAGCAAGGGTATCAGGTATAGCATGTTTAGATGCAGAGTAGAAAACTCTCATTTTCACTCCAAAATATGACATTTACAAGTGAACCCTCTGTTATATACACCAACTACAGTGGCCTCTCTGTTTAGTTTACTGGTTAACATCAATTATCTATTTAAAGTTGGCTTGACTATAAGTTAGAGTAAAATGTGAGGTCTGCAGATGCTGGAGATCACAGCTGAAAATGTGTTGCTGGTTAAAGCACAGCAGGTTAGGCAGCATCCAAGGAACAGGAAATTCGACGTTTCGGGCCAGAGCCCTTAATCAGGAATGAGGAGAGTGTGCCAGGCAGGCTAAGATAAAAGGTAGGGAGGAGGGACTTGGGGGAGGGGCGATGGAGATGTGATAGGTAGAAGGAGGTCAAGGTGAGGGTGATAGGCCGGAGTGGGGTGGGGGCGGAGAGGTCAGGAAGAAGATTGTAGGTTAGGAGGGCGGTGCTGAGTTGAGGGAACCGACTGAGACAAGGTGGGGGGAGGGGAAATGAGGAAACTGGAGAAATCTGAGTTACACAATTTTGTGTGATCCACAAAACCTGCAGATTGCAGAGATTTTCATTTTCCACATAGTCCAAACTGCATTGACACTCAACTTCCAGAAGTGAAAGACTAATATACAATCCATTGCACTACTCTATCCCTCCAAAAACAATTCATTCTAAAAAGAAAAGAGAAAGGCATTTATTTATTAGCTGCACTTGCTCAATTGAACTAAAAGCCTTGTCATACTTCTGGCATATTGTGGTTCCCAGGAGTTCAAGAACTGATCCATGTCCAATGTTTGTGAAAAATGTTTACAAAGAACCTGATTAGTATAAGATAATATCATTATTAAAAATCTGTAAGCAAAGCTCAAATTCATAAGTCTTTGAACTCTACATCATTTGATGACCCTACACATATGGTCTTAGGTACATGGAATGGGCATAATATATCTGCTTTTCCATGGAGGATTTACCCTAATTGATGTCATTAGATCCTATTTTTCCACTCCAGGCTGTATGATCTCGATGTTACAATGAAAGCTGCTCTTGATTTATTTTGTGTTCTCTTTCCGTCTTCAGTTAGGTTCCACTGAGAACCCATTGTGTGAGATCATATTGACACTTGGGAGCTTTTCAAGTTGCCCTGAAAGGTGTTTCCATCTGCAGGGGTGACTTTTAAGGATGACTGCACTTTGACACCTTGAGCCTGCCATTTGCAGCCTGTATATGCTGTAAAGTCGATAGCTGACGTCATTCTGGTGGAAGAATATATAAGGTCAGCCTCAATAAACGAGCCAGAATCTCAAATCATTTACAACACCATACATCCTTTTAATTGAATTTTTTTTTAGATTGAAGATGATAATGAAATCCAACTGCAGTGTGTTCTATTACAGACTTGTGGTTCTTTTACAGTGTGACATTATAAGTGGTATCATTAGTTACACTTTCACATTGATTTATCCCTTCCATTGCCCTAAATTTTAGAAAAGAAACAGTTATAATCTGTTCATGTCTATTTGATAACAGGACAATTCACTGACAATACAGCTTCACAGAAGTTCTGACAACAATACATTAAAAGATATCATTTGAGTCGGTGATGCTGTCCAGAAATCTTTTATACCTTCGTTGTTAAAGCAGTTGATTGATCAAATTTGCCAAATTAAATAATATGGTTGCATTAAAAATAAGAATATTAAAATGCAAAGAGCAAATAGACTTTGACAGATAAAACCCTTTTCTTTCACAGTCCTTGAACTTTCCATTCCAACATGAACTCCATCAAACTCAGTCAGTTTTGAAGCAAATACTGTAAATGTCTGAATGCCTTCTTTGAAAGATACAACAGGTAAAATGCCACAGGAATCTTTATAATAATTCACTGTTGCCTTGATCAATATCACATTTCATTGGACATAGTAACTTAGGGAATATTATACTCTGTGCATCATTTGATCATCCCTATGTGGATTAAATCTTATAACCTAACATCCTATTCCTAATCAGATATTTGACAGTTCTCTGCTAAGGTTCTAATCATCATGGTATTACTAATTAGGTGTGTTTTATATAGATTTTCCCCTGCAGGTAGAGATGCGGAAATCCTTCTAATCTCAAGATTTTGCTTGAAGTTTGTCATTGTCCAAGTTTAACAACTGATTTCCATATATTTCTTGTGTTCCTCTCAGTTCAGCTTTATTGGGAAACTATCCCTGTGATGCTGAGTACAGAACCAAAACTGATACTTGTAATATTATTGGAAGCAACAGGCATGACAGATTGCTAATACCTTCATCAGACCCAGTCAATCATCAAGGGTTGTATTCTCAGCCTCACCTCCCTGATGGAGCAGAACATCTTAATAGAATGTTCTCAGACACATTCATTCAGCACAATGTAAATTGGGCAGATTATTCATCACCAAAATTTTTTTGATTCACTCGCAAGAAGTGGGCATCACTGGCTACAGCAACATTTATGTCCATCACTAATTGGTCTTGAGTGGCATTGTGTCACTTTCTTGAACCACAGGATCCATAGGTGTAGGTACAGTGCTGGGAGGAAGAGAGCTCCTTAATTCTGATCTATCCATGGCAAAAGAATGGCAGTATAGCTCCAAGTTACCATCCAGGTAGTGAAAACAACCATTCATCTCACTGCTTTCCTAATTCCAGAATTATAGACCACCTTACACTTATCTTCTGGATGATTTATGGAAAAGATGCAGCAATTATTAGCTTTGTAACTATGGCATTTTTTTTTGTTCAGTCATATGACCTAGCATTATTGGTTAGGTTAGCATTTATTATTCATTCTTAATTGCCTTTGAGAAGGCGGTTGTGAGTTGATTTCTTGAACTGTTGCTCTCCTTGAGGTGCCAGCGCAGTACTTTTAGCTATTCCAGGTTTTCTTTTCACAGTGATTGTAAAAGAACAATAATATGGTTCCATGTCTGGTTGGAGTATGGCTTGATGGGGAGCTTGCTGGTGGTGGTATTCTGATAAATGTGCTGCCCTTTTCTTTTAAGGTGGCAGGGGCAAGGATCTGGAAGGTGTCCTGGTGAATTGTTGCTGTGCATCTTGTCGCTGTTACACACTGCTGCTACAATGTGTTCTGTAGAAGATGCTAGATGGGCTACTAGTCAAACAGGTTAGCTTTATCCTGAATAGTGTAAAGCTCTTGAGTATAGTCCCAGCTGCATTCATCCAGACAAGTGGAGAATATTCTATCACACTCCTGACTTGTGGATGGTCAGGAGGACCACACTTGAAGGACTAAGCAGGTGAGTTACTCACTACAGAATTCTGACTCGGTCTTAACAACACAGCTCCCCAGTATTTATATGGCTGGTCTGTTTCAGTTGTGAGCAACGCCCTAGTTTAAACTCCTAAGGATTTGACAAGTTCAACCATGATAAAACAAGATGTTAAGGGATGATAGTCGAATTCTCTTTCATTAGAGATGGTTATTGGCTGAATAGCTGTGTGGCATGAATGTACTTACTACTTACTACTTGTCAGCACAAGTACTTACTACTTGTCAGCACAAATCTGGATATTGTCCAGGTCTTGCTGCATTTAGACGTGGACTAGTTGACTAACTCAGGAATTAGAATTGATGCCAACTATTGTTCAATCATCAGCATACATTCCCATTCTGACTGTTTGATTGAAGGAAGGTCATTGACAAAGTAACTGAGGATAGTTGGGAGCAGGATGCTACACTGAGAAACTCCTGCAGAGATCTCCCAGGACAGAATTGATTGACCTCCAACAACTAAATCATATTTCTTTCTGTTAGGCATGACTGCTACAACAGTCCCATGATTACCATTGACTTGAGTTTTGCTCAAGTTCCTTGATGCAATACTCAGTATATTGTTGTCTTGATGTCAACGGCAGTGACCTTCACTTCCCCTGTAATTCCTTTCATACTGAATGGCTATGTCTATGATAAAAAGAAATTGCTCACTTGTCTAAATAGATCATCCAAAAGGGCTTAGAGTAGTATGCAGATAATGGGAGTGAGAAGTCTTCATTTGGAGCACCTCTCTCTTTACCTAATTAAACTATAAAAGCAGAATGATCTTATGTACACTTCATGATCAACAACTCTATTATTCTGCATTGCTTGATCTGGCCAACAAATCAGTGTTAGTGACTTTAAAAACCCAATCTCATCTCGGAAATAGCCAGAAAGGTCACAGTGGAAATGTGAGCTCATCTTCTATAGAATAACATCTCTTCTCTAATCTCAGCCCCATTAAAAAAATGAAACCGCCAAAAGTAAAATCAGTGGAGGTAAGATCTGGTGCTTACCGACATCTCCCTCAGTATTTTTATGAACAGCACAGAATCACACCTGTGTTGCAATTGTTATTTTAATCTTACTTATTAAAGAAACAGATTGCAAAAGGCTTGGCTTTTAATTTATTTTCCTCTGACTTAAATGCCAGTGAACAGGTTGTAGCAAGAGAAGCTTTACAAGCTTATGACAATGATGCAGCATATGTTGGAGACTACGATCACATTTGGGTTACATTGTCTGCCAATTGCATTGGTACTTTACCAGCATGAGGTGACAGAGCACAGTAAAAGAGTACACAACAGATTCCAGCTAGTATAAGTTGTTCTAATCGAAACAAAATATTGTGGATGCTGAATATTGGAAATAAAAGCAGCAAGTACTGGAGAAACTCAGCAGGTTAAGCAATATCTGTGCGGAGAAAAGCACAAGTAAGGTTTTGAGTCAGTTTTGATCTTTCTTCAAAACACATTGTTACTCTTGCTTTTATTTTTACAAGTGACAATACTTGTTTTCAATGCTGGTCACTTTCCTCTCAGTTGTGACCTGTCACTTGTTTCTTTGTGAGTTTTATGCAGAGTGCATTTTAGAGAAAAAAATATTCCCACCGTTCAGGTAGAGAAGCCTGCATCTCGTCTCTAATGAAACATAACGAAATTCTATACAACATTGCAGTGTCACACTTTGTAAAAGATGTATTTCATGTGAAGTTTATTACCAACATTCACTTTGATTTTTTTTTGTCTCATAAATCCAAACCATTTCAGGTGAAGTTCTATTATTGCTAATTCCTGCATTGTGTTCAGAGAATGATACAAATAGAAAATCCATCGCATTGCTTAACGTAGACTTGATTCCAAAATGAATCATTAAAATAGAGTCTTAATTACAGTAGGTGTAGACATTGTTTTAATGGAACGTCTGTTATTTTTTCACTTAGGTATCAGTTTCCTCAGAACAACACAGTTCCATAACAGTAACAGATTAAAATATTTGCAAAAGCACATTTGCAGATGAACCCAATTCACTAAACACAGTGCAAAGCACGTGATGTTTTCTCTCGGTTGTCTATGAAATCTTAGCGTCCCGCGTGCAGTAGTCCTGAATGCCTAAGAAGACAATAATTAGGAGCGAAAGACTATCATCTTGAGCATGACCTGCCCCTCCCCCATTTTCACCCTCTCATAAGCTTTTGTCTACGCTGCCTTCTCCACCTGCCTGCTGTAGCCACATCTCTGTGCCATTAGAAGCCATTATCAGTGAGTGTGTTTTCACGGTCACAGAGCATTAGAGCAAGGGTCCCTCCAGGCTCAGATCGCATAACTATAAATCTACCCTTGAGCATCTTGTTTCAATGTACTCAACTACAGCTTTACCCCCTTTTTTTTGGCACATGCACCTTGACCTTACCTGACACGGCACATATGTGAAAAGAGGAAGTTCATAGTCAACGGTCAATGGTAAATAAATCTCTGGTGAACTATTAGGTTACACCATTTTTTTTTCTCTTCCTATGAAATGAATGCTTAGATGACAGTTGGCTTGAAAATGGATAGATATAGGCCAGGTCAAATTTAAGTGGCAATGAAATATCTTTGACTTGAGGACCGGGCAGAAAAAAAAACTTTGAAATAATTTTCACTGTGTCAAGCTGTCTGCATCAGTCATCTCCAAAATACCTGCTGGCTCACATTAATCAAAATACAAAACAGGTTTCCCTGCTCTCGCCCTGGGTTTCTGGAAAATTTCAAAGATAAAAATTGGGCACTTTATCATCTTAGATTTGCCTGGTCAAATCCATGGCTGGTTTTACTGTGGATTTAAATCATAAATGGTGACAATTTATTATTGTAAACTAAACACTGGTGGATCCTAAGTAATGACTGTAGTTAAGCTTAAAGATAGGTGCGACAAGATGGCAAAGTAAGACATTGCTATAATTTTACAATGCTACCAGAAGATGAATACTTTGGCACCAAATTATCCATCTTGTAGTCTCAGCTAAGATTCATGTGGGTTGACGTCACTGAGAATCTGATGCAGCATTTAGTCATAAGCATTTTTTGTTATAATTGAGTTTTAGTTGTTTTATTTTGCATTAAATAAGAGCTGGATTTTTTTTATATCCAGTGTACTATATCTGTTCCGGTGAAAAATAAGTGGAATTCTTTGTAATTTTTCATTTATCATGATTGCTATTTATCATCAGTCAGGAAACTGCCTTATTATCGATGATTAAGTTAAAGATCAGCCTTTAGGATGAAGTCACAGGCAAAACACTCTCACTAATGACTTGAATGAGTAATTATGATGAAAAAAATGATCCTGGATTCATTTCAAAATTCAGCCCTTGCTAGTAAAGGGCATTTCTCTAAAGCAAGCTGGAGACTGCATTGTTGGAGCAATGTAAGAAGAGCTCATGGCAGCTGCTGACCTGCACCTACAGTCACTGCACTATCCTGATTAGATGTAACATATATTAAACAAAAAAGTTCTATTTGCCAACACTTTTATCCTGACCCTCAATAAATGGATTTTAGTAAGGTATGATACATATTCTATTATTACACCTCCTTGACAGGATTGCAGTTCACAAGTTTATCAGTTGTAGTGACTTATCAATGCCTTGCGGAAAACAGGCATTGGGGGAATAATGATTAGAACTTTTTCTGTGCCAGCAACAAATAAGCACCATTTGAGTTTGAATGCTAATTATCTGAAAGCTACATTTTATTTTGTTGAAATCTTTTTTTACCTCTACTTTTTCTTCATTGTTCCAAAGGCCCAGAAAAGAAGTTTAAGGACCAAACGAATGAAAATGCCGTGCCAAGAGGTATAAAGGACATTAACCCTTTGAGGGCGCAACACATATTTTGAGCATGGGAATAATGCAGTAATGTTTGTTAAAAGTTTCACTGATGCATACATGTTGAAGGATTCTTTACTTTTCCTGTGACTTTTTTTCCCCAGGATTGGAAATATTCTTGGAATCTCAAAAAAAAAATGAATTGATTTTGTGAAATATGTGTCAGATGTTACAAAATATTTAAAGTAAAGAATTAGTTTTAAATGAAAAAGGTATGGAAACAATTAAGAAACATTGCAAATCACAAAGCTGGTGCCTCATTTTTTGGATCTACTTCCACTGGTATGAGTCACCTTCTGGTACCTTGTTCCAATGTCCACTATGCATGGGAGAGACCTGACAGTGAAAAAGCTGTTTGATTACAAAGAGTATCACTGCCTCACCCACCTGCATTTTCATGAGAAGCCACTAGATAGCTGATTTTCTCTGTCCGAAGCCAATGTATTTGGGTGTTAAAATATAGCATCCTTACTGGTACCCTGTCTCTGAACATCAAACTCAACACAGGCCAGGAATCAACCCTAAGAAATGCTGTTGGAAATGGCTCAGCCACTATCTGAATAATCAAGAAGATATCAAGATTGCCTTAGACTACCTATTACCATGAAATTTTGCAGTTTAATATTAAAGATGTTTTTTTTTCCCTGTAAATTATTTGTTCTTGTTATATTATAATATCACATGTTTTCTACCCACTTGTTTTTTGTCTCAATGTCCCAGGACACAAATATTCTATCCTTTGGAATTGTCAAAATCAGAGGGGGAGCACTTAAACACATAGGACTAAAAATGTACTCCATGACCATATGTTCTTAACCAGCTCTTTGAGGTCAAGAATCCTATATCCAGGAAGATCACATTACTGCTGGTTCCCAATAGCCCAACATGGAATTATTGGGTTAAATATTTTATTCCTGTAATGTCAATCAAGATACAGAAAGCTTTCATCTTTTCACTATCCATGGCAATACTGCCAATGTGTTTACAAAGGTTACTTCCATTGCCTCGATCCTTTGTAGAACTATACATCTCATCCTTTAATTTTGTGTAAATGCCTGCACAAAATGTCAACGTCCTAAATTCTAAAATATTTAGTGATTCAAATTTATTCCACAGCACACACAATATTTCTGAAGAAACATAAAATGAATCTGCATTTCTGTGGTATCAAGTGACTGAATTCTTCTGAGTAAGTTCAAAGTGAAAAGCTGTGAGTATAAAACTGGTGCTAATAAACTGAATAAGAAATTTTTTAAAAATTTATTTTCAGAAGTGATGGTTTTGAAAGGGTTAATGTTCATTTACCTTGACTCTGTATTCTACTAATGTCACACAGAGTGGAGTCATATAGTTCCATTTCAGCTTTCAAAGGGAGCAAATGTATCAGTACTAGTTTTTGAGGGACCAGAAATTATGTATACCTGACAAAATGTAGTTGTATTGACTGCTATCATAAAATAAACCTTCTTGTTTTCTAAGAATAGCTAGTGCCTCTTCTGTTGATCCTTTACCTTTAAACACTAAGCACATCTAAGACATAACACAAAAAATATTTGTTGCAGCAAGCTATCTCAAACTGCCCTTACTCTGTACCACATACTCATAGAGTATGCCACAAGGTACCAGGAATGGTCATCTGGTAAAATATCACATTGTTGTAATGGTATGAGAATGTGGACTAGGATCTATCCCAACCATGAAGTGAAGAAATTCAGTAGAGTCAGAAGCAAGATAAACATTCAAGCATGTAAGGTTACCACTTTAAGAGCATTACCAATGAAAGAAGATATAGATAGTCAGTCAGCAGCTGAAACACAGTTACCAACGGAAAGGGACAGCAGCAAATCAGCAAGTTCAAAATTACAAAGGCAAAACTTCATTCAGAAGCTGGTAAGAAGCATTGACAAGAATGTGGGCGAGGAGAAGAGACAAAAGCCAGCTATACTTCAAAAATCCAGAAGCCTTATAGCAAAGTAAGGAGCAAATGAAGGCAGCAGGAGGTAAAGTTAGAACTTCCTAAGGGAAAAAGGAATAACTTTATGAAAATCTAACAAAGATCAGAAAGAGAAAGAGTCATAAAATAAAGTGAAGCAGACATAAAGAATTGGTAAAGCATCAGAAGGTTTTTCAATTGGAAACAAGCACATTTAAAGGTAAGAAAAATAGAAGATTCAAAAAGACATGGATTCAGTAATTAAGCCACAATTACACCAGGAAGAGTTGTAAAAGCTGCAGCCAGATTACTTCTTTTTCTTTAAATTGTGTAGATGGAAATACTTGGTGGTTTTAGCAGTGAAAAGTGGGAAAGCTCCACCTGACTGCAGAAAGCAAGAAAACTCAAGAACGAGTGGGTAGCCACCATTTTGATTGTTAAAAAAGGTAAGAACATCCTTTCAAAGGTGGCATTTGAAGGCCTTGTTCAAAAACATTCAACTTTTACAAAATAAATGTTGTCTAATTTAGATTTAGAGTTCTGTTCTGAGACAAAATCTGAAATGTCCAGACTGCATGTAAAGATAGGGACTTGGAGAGCGATGGAGTAATGGTAAGTATATTATAGTTGCACATAATGTTTGTAGAATACATTTACTATGGAGAAAAGATGCTTGGGAGAAAGGTTGTGGTGGGGAGTCGGACACAACTACTTCTTTACCCGACAATATTGACAATCAATAACTTGTGACCATGTGGTATTGTAGAGATGGTGAGGATAGATTAATTTCAGGGGAAGATGGATGCATACATGAGGGAATAGGATTAGATGAAGTAGGATGGGTGGAGGCTTCTTTGGAGTATAAACACTGCCATAGAATGGTGGGGTCAAATGGCTTGTTTCTTTGTTGGAAATTCTATGCCTCCAGTAAAAGAATCATAAACACATTCTTTATAATCCCATAAGACTTCCTAGCAAAGACAGAACAGAGGACGTCTTCCTGAGTTGGTTAGAAGTTCACTCTAAATAGCAGACAGTGCAATTCAGCCTCCAACATTTGTTGTACCAGCTGTACAGAATCTGTTTACTCAGCCGGGTAATGGATATTAACACAGTAACAGTCATTCACACTACACGGAGCTGTTAAAATAAAGCTGTACTTCTATTGAATTCTTCAATAAGTAATAATTTCCTTTGAAAACTTGGACTAAGTTATAGCTGTGCTACCAGCAAAGCGAATTGTGAATCTGCCTTCCAAACTTGTCAACAAAGTGATGAATAAAGGTATGTTTGTGATTGAAAATTCATTTAGACACTCTATCAGCAATCTGAAAACTGATGGCATGCTCTGCCTGACTATTCCAAAAAACAAGGTTGAGTTGTACACACTGACGACTGAACTGATCAGGCGGTTACTTTTTGTGTGGCTAGTAACTAAACCTTTGGCATAAATGGGGTGAAAGTGGTTCAAAATTTCATTCAAAAGGTGATGCCAGCACTCATTTTATTCAATTCCTGAGATGAGATTAGGTTAGATTACTTACAGTGTGGAAACAGGCTCTTCAGCCCAATAAGTCCACACCGACCCACCAAAGCGCAACCCACCCAGACCCATTTCCCTACATTTACCCCTTCACCTAACACTATGGGTAGTTTGGCATGGCCAATTCACCTAACCTGCACATTTTTGGACTGTGGGAGGAAACTGGAGCACCCAGAGGAAACCCACGCAGACACAGGGAGAATGTGCAAACTCCACACAGTCAGTCGTCTGAGGTGGGAATTGAACCCGTGTCTCTGAGGCAGCAGTGCTAACCACTGAGCCACTGTGGTAAGGTAACTGACGAATTTTTAGAAGCTCTACAGTGTGGAAGCTGACCGTTTCGCCCATTGAGTCCACACCAACTCTCCAAACAGCATCCCATCCAGACCCACCCCACGACGACCATTGTTTCCCATTGTTAATCCACCTGTTCCTGGATAACAACAGGCTATTTAGCATGGCCAATCCACCTAGCCTATACATCTTTGGACTGTGGGAAGAAATTGGAGCACCAGGAAGAAACCCACACGGACACAGGGAGATTGTGCAAACTCCACACGGGTACTGGCCCAAGGTTGGAATCAAACCTAGGTACCAGGCACTGTGAAGTAGCAGTGCTAATCACCGAGGGATTGGTGGCATTTGAGATGACTCATGCCATTATGTAAAAGATATCTGCCATCCGTTCTAGGGCCCCTTCATACTTTTCAGGAACCAATGGGGTACGTATACACAATCATCGCGCAGTGGTAGCTGAGACTCAGGAGAAGCACCAGTGCATCAGCAGGATATGAAGTGCTTCTAGCTTTAATCTCAAAAACCAATGGCTGATATTTCCTAGCAGTACCGAGGAAGTGCAGCACTCTTAAAAATCAGCGGTCACCCATTTAAATCAGAGATTAAACAAATACTTTTCTCTCAGAACATCATTAGATTTTGGAACTCCCTTCCTGTAAAATGATTGAATCCTTACAGTGTGGAAGCAGGTCATTCAGCCCACACCAATACTCCGCAGAGCATCCCAGCCATCACTCTACCCTATAACCCTGCATTTTCCATGGCCAACCCACCCAGCCTGCACATCCCTGGACACTATGAGCAATTTAATGTGGCCAATCCACCTCGCCTGCACATCTTTGGATTGTGGGAGGAAACTGGAGTACCTGGAGGAAACCTACGGAGACACAGGGACTCCACACAGACAGTTGCCTGAGAGTGGAATTAAATCTCAGTTGGATGGTGAGCAGCATGGTGGTTCAGTGGTTAGCACTGCTACCTCACAGCTCCAGCCTCGTGGATTCAATTCCAGACACAAGCGACTGTCTGTGTGGAATGTGTCCACTCTCCCAGTGCCTGCGTGGGTTTTCTCCAGACGCTCTGGTTTCCTCCCACAATCCAAAGATGTGCAGGTTAGGTGGATTGGCCATGCTAAAATTGTTGGTAGTGTCTGGGGAAGGTCGTGATGGGGTAAAGAGTAGGTCTGGTGTGGAGTCAATGGACATAATAACCTGCTTCCACACTGTAGGGATTCTATGATCCCTGGCACTGTGAGGCAGTAGTTCTAGCCACTGTACTGCCCTGCGATGGTAAATTGAATATTTTTAAGTCAGAGGTAGATAGATTCTTCTTCAGCAATGGCTGAGAGTTTAGTGGGGATAGATGGAAGTATGGATTTTAGGTTTCAATCAGATCAGCCATGAAGTTATTAAATGACGGAGAAGACTCAAGAGGTTGAATGGCCTACTCCTGCTTCTTATTCCTTATTGGGTGAGATATTTAACCAAGCCCCCAACTTTCATATCAAATGGGAAGAAAGATCCTCTGGCACAATATACAGAAAGGCAAGTATGTTCAAGCCAACATTTGCTCCCAATTTCATTCTTAAAACAGATTATATGTGTATTTTCACTTTGCTGTTTGTAATATCTTGCTGTGTGCAAATTGGCTTTCATAATATTTACATTACAACATGATTATACCTCAAAAAATTTCATTGTCTTTAAAGTATCGAGGAGATGTGCTGTATAAATGCAAGTCTTTCTCATTTGTCTTGAAGTTAAAGCTACCTTATCATTGTTTCTGAATGCAGATATAGCTTCCATTCCAATGTTATGGCAAAAACAGAAGCTCTCAAAAGGAACATTGTATTCCTTCTGCATCCTCAAGGACATACGGCAGTAGCATTAAATTAGCTCTAAGCCACTGCTTTCTCTAAGGGTTAAGTCTGACTGTGTGATAAGTCAATGAGACAATATAAAGTGAAAAGTACTGAAAGTGATGCAATGTCACATGATCTTGCCCTTTCTTGCAGCCTTGTGGCAAGATGAAAGCACAGAAAGATGTTTCTTAATTAAAGTTAATGTTTACCTTACCTCAGAAGATTACCCAAATATTATTTAGTAGCACATGACCAAGAATATTATAATTCCTTGTGATTCATTCACTGCAATGCAGGATGCTTAATTACAAGAGATATTGGAAAGGGTTGTCACTGAAATGTTATCATGACAAGTTTAATTGTGGCAGGAATGTCACGGCACATCATAACAGGAATAAAGTTTGCAGCACTGTGTAGAGATAAATTGGACATATTCGCTCCAGTAATCTGTTGTGTGGCAGCACAGTAATTTTTTTCAACAGCTGCTAATTGTTGAGCCTCAGCACCATAGCATATACAGCTGTACTGACTCACACATGAGCCCATTGGATGTCAACAGAGGCTTTCAGTCACAAGTGCATTTCGTAATGAGATAAACAAGAATTTAAAGTTGGTGCTGCTTTGCTTCAGAAAAGGGAGGATTTATGTGCATTGTCCAAGTGTAAAAATGGGACCAAGAATGGTTCAATTCCATAAAGTGAACAGGGAAACAAAGCCCATTTGGATAGATTCAGTCTGGAAACAACTTATTTGTTTGTATAAGCAGGACAGTGTGACAGCAGAGTATATTTAGAGCAGACTGAACAAAATCGATTTGTAAAGCTTTTTCTTTTTTAATGGCCTTTCAACCCTTACCAGATCCAACTGTCTATCTTACTTGGCAAGAAAGGGGTATTTTTTCAGAATCCCTACAGTGGGTGAACAGATCCTTCGGCTCAACAAATCCACACCAACTCTCTGAAGAGTGTCCTATCCAGATCCATTCCCCTACTACTCTCCATTTACCTCTGACTAATGCACCTAACCTACACATCCCTGAACACTACAGGCAATTTAGCATGAAAAATTCACCTAACCTACACATAGAGTCAGGGAGTCTGCAAGGCAGGACTGAACTCGTTGCACTTGCACCTGAGAGCTCATTGACTATGGGGGTTCCAGGAAATTCCAGGGCAAACATTTACACTGCAGCTTGAAGCAATGGTTGGATTAACATCTATATGCAGAACTCACAAAAAAAAGTACTGACAAAACTTAACTCCATAAAACGTTCCGAAATGATTTACTCTCTCGCCTCCTGGAGTACTGTATCCAGTTCTGGTGGCCCCTGGTATAGGAAGGATATTATTAAAGCTGGAGAGGGTTCAGAAGAGATTTACCACATATTGAAGGTTTGAGTTATAAAGAAAGGCTGCATATACTGGGATGCTTTTCACTGGAGCACAGGAGGTTGAGAGGTGATCATGTAGAGATTGATAAAATCATGAGGGGTATAGATAGGGTTAATGGTAGTTGTCTTTTATCTGGGATGGGGAATTTCAAGACTAGTGGACACATTTTTAAGGTGAGAGGAGAGAAACCTAAAAAAGGGGCAATTTTTTTTTTACACAGAGGTTGGTTCACGTGTGGAATGAACTTCCTGAGGAAGTGGTGGATGTGGGCACAGTTACAATATTTAAAAGATACTTGTACAATTACATGAGTAGGAAAGGTTTGCAGTGATATAGACCAGGAGCAGGCAGTTGGGACTAGTTTAGTCTGGGATTGTGGTTGGCATGGACTGACTCCCAGCTGAGCTGGAATGGAGTGTATAGATTAACTAGAGTGGACACACTGCATTCAAACACAATGTCTTGAAGTGACTTCTGTGCTTGCAACAGATTAGAATCTTAATTCCAGATTTTTATTGAATTCAAATTTCATGATTTCCCACAACAAGATTTGAACCCAAGTCCCCATAACACATTGGGTTGCTGGATTACTAGTCTAGTGATAATGTCGCAATGCCATCCTGACCACATGGGCGGACCCCCCCCCCCCAACTTGTCAAAGCTGAGGAAATGCATTTTTGGTAGCTCTAATGTGTGATTCACCACAGTGGCAGTGTGGCTAGTATTGTATCTGTGGTCAGCATCAGTGGGGTTGTGCAACAGTGTCATGAGCCTTGGCTGTAATGGGTAGCCCTCTTGGCCCTGTCACCAGCCTCACGAGGTACCTGGACCCTTAAAACCACCAGGTACATGAGTGAGTTCCAACAGGTGATAGGAGTTTTGGCAGCTGCCAGGAAAGTGGGCATATGGCTGCAGGAAGTGGTTACGGTGATCATATTGAATATTAATTGAATGTAACTCTTTCCTGTTGATGAATTCCAGTGTTGGACTCCGACACTCTCAATGCTACATGTGGACAGTTCATGGCTCCATGCACCAAGGGAAGGCCAGTTGTATTACTGAACCCTGCTGCCCGGGCTGCAGCACTGACCTTGCCATGGAGGGATGAAATGAACTGGTGTGATCCTACCCAGATCACGGTCCTGATGCCCTTGGGGATGCATGACTGAGAGACCCCCTGCAGGGTCACCTGTCGCTCCCTGGATGGAGCCAGTCACACTGAGGTTCAAAGTGGCTGCCACCTTTAAAGTTACTAAGGGAGGATGGCTCCTCACTGCTGCAGCCCCTCAGGTCCTGCTCCAGCAGCATGATCCCAGCTTGCACCAACACTGCATGCCACTCACCCCCAGGAAGTGGAGTCAGGACCAAAAAACTCTGGTCCTCCTACAGACCCCGCATGTGCTGAGGGGCACCTGTGGCAGTGGCCTCTCGCTGAGCTGGGTGCTCCTCATCCTCCAGTGTGACACCCTGCCCCTCTTGGGCTGGCCATCAGCCCTGCTCCTCCTGCAACTGCTTTCACCTTCTGAGTGAGGCAGCTACAGCAACCAAAGAGTGGCTAGGCACGGGATTCTCTGTGAGAATGGCCCACATTGGGAACACAAGGACTGAAGGATGTTCTTGGATTGAAGGCAGCTGGCACAAGCTGTTGGCGTTTTATTGATGTCCAATGTGCCGTATAGCAAGAGGCCTTCTGCCCCAGACAGATTCCTGCAAACAAGCAGTCTTTGGCAACACACTGAGAGCAGGGCAAGGCATGAAAGCCGTGAACATGCAGATAGGTGCTAAGTAAGCAGGTGATTAGAGAAGAGCCTGAGATGCAGCCCAGTCTAATCCACAAGCTGAGTGATTGTCCTTGCATAAAATGTCCCTGTTCCTGCTGCAGTCATAGAATCATAGAACCACAGAATCCTTACAGTACAGAAAAATGCCATTTGGCCCATTTAGTCTGCATCAACCCTCCGAAGGGCATCCCACCCAGACCCACTCCCCCCTACCCTTTTCCTGTAACTCTCCATTTTCCCATGGCTAATCCTCTCAGCCACCTACACATCCTACATCTCAATGAATGGTGGATTATATCAAAATGTAATTCTTTGGCCATTCACAATGAGCAGTGTGCTGCCTGTACACACCCAGCCATGCTTGTAAAATTCAGAAAATAATGTCTAACAATAGAGATGATCTTGCAATTGGATAGGACTTGCTGAACAATCCCTCATATGCTAAGAATTATACTAAGAATCAATTTAAAATCATTAGTCATACTCACAATGTTTCCTATTTCTGCCTGCTAGAAATTGTGTATATTCAAACACAGGGGAATTCTTAAGACACTGATTAGAGGTAAGCTCTAGAAAATGTCAACAAAAACCAGCAACTTCAAATAAGAACAACTTCCAACCACCCAACTTGAAAATATGGTATTTACAAAGCATCAAATGACATCAAATGATTGAAGAAAAAATGGAATGTAACCCATAAGAAGATTTAACAAAGTTCTTTTCCAATCAATTTTTGAAGGGTTGATAGCTATTGTAATATTCCGGAGGTAAACATGAGAAAAGGTGATGCCAGCGGTTTCACTTTCTGAGACTAAATATTGAGTGAATTTAATTTAAAACGTGGGTAAGTTCAACCACCACATTGTTTTTTATTGATCTTTAGATCAAAGTTTAGAATTATTCCAGGTTGTAGGATCCAAGTAAAATCAATTGTATTGGTTTTGGCTTTTAAAAATACTGTGCAGTATGGCTCTACATGAAACACATTCCTATCATTGCACAAAAAGAGTTTAAAGAAATTCTTTGACAGAAATAGAAGACCTTGGCATTGCTTTCACAGATGGGTGAATTTAGTCCATTGATAGAATTCTAACAATGCTCCACAAAACAGTGTATTCAATGCATTGAAACTTAAGATGTGGTATGTATGGCCTAAGTAATCAATGATATATCAGATCATTTTCATTGCAGTATTCTGTAACTGTAAAAGTAATTTTCGTAAAGAAAAAATACATCAAACATTGAGAACTACTATAAAGGCATCTAACTTCAAGATTAATTTGACTTCTAAAACAAACCCTCGAACTCACATAGGCAATGAAAATGATTATTTATAACAGAGATGAAGAGAACACTTGTTATCAAAAGTATTCAAAGGGACAGTATACTTTAAATATACATTTCATATTCTCTTTGAATCCTACTTTAGAATAAGATGATTTAAGAGTTTGCTACCATGTAAGGTGATGATTCCAGTTTTTTTTGGAATTTGGTAATGAATATCAAGGAGGACTTGCTGAAAAAAAAGTGACATGGTTTCAAATCTTTTCATCTTGCACTCAACAAGTTAGTGTTAAGTTTGAAGTGACATCTTCTGTTGTCTTTCAGAGAAGAGGTTCCTGCATCTGAGTCTATACATCTTCCAGCAAGCACAATTCAGAAACATTGTGAATCTAACTAATGATTATAAATTGGTTGCTAGTATAATTCTTAGCTCATTTGGGACTATCCAATTCTGGGATCATGTCTAACTTTAGCCATTATTTTCTGAGTTTTACAAATGTGGACAAGTTGAGTACTGACAGTACTTTGTCTATTGTGAATGGCCTAAGAGTTATGCATGTTCATTGAGATACAAGACTTATGTACCTGGCACTGCATCACTCATGTCTGTAAAAACCAAAAGAACTGCAGATGCTGGAAATAATAAACCAAAACAGAAATTGCTGGTAAAGCTCAGCAGGTCTGGCAGCATCTGTGGAGAGAAATCAGAAGCAAATGTTTTGGGTCCAGTGGCCCTTCCTCAGAGTTGCTGATGTTTTATGGTGGCTAATGGTCCAGAGGGAGATAGGAGGAGGTATCTAAGAGCTGGTGCTCAGCCTATTCAATGTAGAGGTCAGTCTGCCAGACAACAACAGAACTGGCTGCGAAGGAACAGCCAAGAGGACCACAGGAAGGTCAATAATCTTCTGCACTCTGCCAGAATAAGTACAACACTCTCTGTTTGCCACCTCACAAGCACTCTATTTCTGCCACTGCGCCCACCTCCCACTAAGACTCTTGCTGTACCACTGTCACTACTAACTGCAACATCTCCCATTGCCCCTCTCATCCCTTGCTCTCCCACACCCCTAACACTGCTTGTTCTCTTTGTGCCTCCTCAGTACTTCAAAACACTCGACATGCATCATGGGACCATGCCACCCACTGTACTCTCACTCACCCCTGAGGCCCTCATTACAGCAGAAGACAAGCCATAACAGGCCATAGAGACACTGTACAGTGGAGCTATGCCCAACCTTACCCCTACACGTGGAGATATTTGGCCCTTACAGGTGATGACTGAGACCAAGAGTGAGTACCACTTTTCATTCCATGGAACTCTCAATTGAAGCCTTCTCATGTTCTCAATCAATGTCCACCACTTCTAACCACCAGGTGTGAGGCCTTCGCTCTCTCCTTTATAGGAGCAGAATTAGTCCATTTAGCCCCTGAAGACATTCAATGACTTGGCCTCCACAACCTTTTGCAGCAATGAATTCCACAGAATCACTATTGTCTGCTTGGAGAAATCCCTCCTCATCTCAGTTCTAAAGTATCATCCCTTCAGTGTGAGGCTGTGTGCTCGGGTCCTAGTCTCTCTCACAAGTGGAAACACCTTCTCCCTGTCGATTCTGTCTGGGTGGCTCAATATTTTGAAAGTTTCAATAAAATCTCCCCCTCATCCTTCTAAATCCATCGAGTATAGACCCAGAGTCTTCAACTACTCCCCATTTGACAAACTCTTCATCCCCAGGATTATTCTTGTTAACACCTTTCAATATCAGCACATTCTTCCTTAAATACGGGCTCAAACCTGCACACCCATGCTGGCCTTCAGGACTGAAAGCATGGCAACAGGGGGATAAGGATCCATAATCCTAGATTGGATTCCCCCATTTCACAAGGAGACATGGCAGTGGCAGGAGGTATCAAAGTTGGAGAAGAATCGATGCACAGACCATTCAACACTTTCCATTCAGGACACAGTAGAGGAGGCCAGGCCCCCCACCTCCACCCTGCCTGCCCACTCCACCTCCTGGAAGTTCAAACCGAGGAGGGTCATTCTGACCTCATCATGTCTGGTACATTCCACGTCCCCTCCCCCTCCCAGGATGTTGCCCCTTAAAAACGTCCAGGGCCAATGGCTTCTCTATCAGAGCAGGGTCTATCCACTCCAGCTGTGAAAGCAGGGAGAACACCAAGACATAATGGGTGGAGGAGAAAGCAGAAAACTTATTGAGGGCTTTTTTAGTGGCAGTGGTGAAGAAGACTGTATTGTTAGTTGAACTTTGCATATAAATGTTGTAGATTTTAACACTTAAGCATCTGCTTCAGAATCTGTCTGAATAGTTCTCAATGCAATGCCACATGGGCCAACAGAAGCTCACGATCCCACAAGAGGTTTCATGCATTGAGGTTTGTGCTCAGCTGCAGCTAGAGCAACATGCATACTCAAGGCATTGAGTGCTGTTGATACCTTTGGGACTCCTGGGTGAAGATCCCTAATGTTTAGAAGCTTCTGTATTAAAAGGTGTAGCTGCCGAAGAATTGCCCAACAGCTACTGTGCTAGTAAGGTCACTGTTGTAGAATGGCCAATGAGTCTGCAGCCTATATGCTAGACCTTTCAGGGAACTATGTTGTTGTCCTTTAAAAACCCTATGAAAGATTCATGCTGCAGCCCCTTTCAAGTTACCGACCCCGTCCAATCCCAGTATGGTCACACACATTCCCTTATACACTTCTGAATTCCAACACAATGGAAGATGACTCCCTTCACTGCTCCACTATCAGATACTCACAGCTTTAGCTAACCATGTCTGTGAGCCTCCAGATATCCACAGCTCTATAAAATTCACATTCCCACAAGTCCCCACTCAGTCCACCTACACGGGTTTACATTTGAATACCTTTCCTGCCCAGACCCTGGTGGGTAAATGAGGCAACCATGCTGGTGTGGTCATTCATGTCCACTTTCAAACCCCATTTTGAAGCTACGGTCCTCCTGACCATGGACAATGACCTCTCACCCTTCCCAGTCATGTAATGCAATGTCCCTCCTTCAAACCTTTGCTGCCTCTCTTCACAATTACCTGAGCCTTTACCAGCCCCAAGTCCTAAAGGTTAAGATTCACCCTCATTTCACCCCTGGATTACTTCCCCTTCTCCCTCAATCTCTGAGGACAGACTTGATGGACTGACCATATCCCCTTACAATCACAGAACTCCTACACTGTGGAAACAGGCCCTTCGGCCCAACATGTCCACACTGACTCTCCGAAGAGTAACCCACCCAGATCCATTCCCCTAATATCCCACATTTATCCCGACTAATGCACCTTACCTACACATCCCTGAACAACACAATGGGCAAGTTAGCATTGCCAATTCACCTAACCTGCACATTTTTGGAATATGGGAGGAGACCAAAGCACCCAGAGGAAACCCACATAGACACGGAGAGAATGGGCCAACTCCACACTGATAGTCGCCCAAGGCTGGAATCAAACCCAGGTCCCTAGCGCTGTGAGGCAGCAGTGTTAACCACTAAGCCACTGTGCTGCCCCATTCTGTTCAACTATATGTCTGGACAGCCCTGGGCAAGGTGATCTTGGCCCCTTTACTGGTGCTCATATATCTCCTGATTGCATTAGTCCTAATACCCGGAATTGCCAGACTGACTGTGGCCCATTCCTTGGATGCTAAACCACAGACTCTCTGATCAAAACTCCTGTGAGCTGGTACTTGACAGTGGCCAATCATTGGATTATTGCAGGGTACTGGGTTTGACTTACTGTGTAGGGATACCCTGACTCACAAGTGCCTCCTTGATCTTCTTTGAAGACTAATCGATTTTAAGGCATGGCATCTTGTTTGCTAAAGATGCAGTGCGTTTGCCACATAAGCTTTGTTACATGTAGGTGTGAGATCAATGCAGCGTACTGCCACACAGACTTAGGATGGCTTTGCAGCAAGGCAAGCTACCTGTATGCATGACTGTACTAATGGGGCAATGGAAGACAAGGGATGGATAGTGCAAGCAAGCAGGTAGGCACTAAATGGGCAAGCGCTAAGAGAGCAAATAATATTCCTGAGACGCAGTCTGATACAATGTGCAAGCTGTTGACTATCCTTTTGTACTGCAGCCTTTCAATGCAAGCTGTTGGTGCATCCTGCAATGCAACTGTGTGCTTCCAGATTGGACTGTCAGTGCATAGTAAATGTGTTGGTATGATCTTGATGGCTGGTTGACAGATGTGAAACTGGAAAAGCGCAGCAGGTCAGGCAGCATCCAAGGAACAGGAGATTCGACGTTTCAGGCATAAGCCCTTCTTATGCCCGAAACGTCGAATCTCCTGTTCCTTGGATGCTGCCTGACCTGCTGTGCTTTTCCAGCAACATATTTTCAGCTCTGATCTCCAGCATCTGCAGACCTCACTTTCTCCTCCTGGTTGACAGATGTCAAATGCCAATGTCCATGAGGGAGCAGTGAACACGGCTGGTTCTCATGTCTCATGCCCCAGCCTGTGGTTTGGTCTCAGGCAACATAGAAATGGTTCAGAGCAAGCAGCGTGCTCAATCCGTCAGGTACACACTCTGGCCTCTTTGTTGAGTTTTCCCAACATCTAGCTTATTGGCAAGTTTGTTATGATGGGACCGTGAATATTAATGAGATGAGTTGTGGCATAAATAAAGCATTTACCAAACAATAATGAGTGTCAGTTGGCATCTTGCCACTGCCAAGTGAGAATTTCACCACAATGTTTGTGAGATACATAAAAGTTGGAGTGAGAGAAGCTCAACGTCAAAATGAACTTGGCTGCAATTGTCACCTGATTCTGCCCCATATCACGTCAGCCCCACATTATGCAGAGCTTATGAAATTCCAGCCTGTTTGTCTACAAGCCAGCATTATGATTGAGCTCCATTCTTGAGTCTTTTCCTCTTAAGCATTATTGTTTTTTTTAAAAAATCTACTTACTACGCTCTTGTATACTTCAATTGAAACTGTCTCCTCCACACTTCCAGGCAAAGCATTCCAAACCCTAGCTACTTGCTGAGTGAGAAAGGTTTTTCTTACATCATATTTGGTTTTTGTACAGAATTACTTTTAACCTGTGTCCTTCTGTTCTCAATCTTTTTATGAGGGGAAGCAGTTCTCCCGATCTCTTCCTTTCAGATTCCTCATGATTTAGCAAATGTCTAACCTCGTCTGTTGCTGAAATTTCCTGCAATCAATTGGTTTCCCCACTCACATCATTGCTTACTATGTATGAGGCATATACAGGCTTGAAATATGTCAAGTCTGCCTCAAATTGCTCAGGGGAGGTAAGTTCTCTCAAAAATTCCAATGCTGCAATAATGTCTAATAGCTATGGTAACCAGAAAGCACTGACCTTTAAGCAGTAAAAACTAGCTTTAAGTGCTGTGAGATTCACACAAACTTGGGCCCCATGCTGAGACTTTCAGCTACTCAACTGTACTTTCATTGCTGAGCTACAGGGTAGTATTATGTAAAATAGCAGGCAGTAAAAAACAAGGTAGAGAGGCTCTCGTTATCGAGTCATTGAGGTCTTCAATACAGAAAAAAGCCCTTTGGCCCGTTGAGTCTGTGCTGGTCAAAATCAATCATCAAACAATTCTAATTCGATTTTCCAATACTTGGCCCATAACCTGGTATACCCTTGGCATCACAAGTGCAGTCCTAAAACTTCTTCATGATTATGAAAGTTTCTTCCTCCACCACCCTTCCATGAGTGGATTCCCAATGGCCTTTGGGTGAGAAAACATTTCCTCACATCCACACTAAGCCTCCTGCCCCTTGCATTAAATCTACTCCCATCAGTTATTGACCTCTCCACCAAAGGAAATGCTTTCTCCTGTCTATTCCCCTCATAATTTCATCTCAATTATGTCATCCCTCAGTCTTCTCTGCTCTAAGGAAAACAATCCCAATCTGTCCAATCTCTCCTCACAGCTAAAACCCTCCAGCCCCGGCAACACCACTGATCAATCTCTTTGCACCCTCTCCAGTGCTATCACATCCTTCCTATAATGTGAATTCCAGAACTGTGCACAGTACTCTTGTTTTGGCCTATCCAATGTCTCACACAGTTCCAATTGAATCTCCCTGCTCTTAAAATCTACATCTCAGCTAATGAAGGCAGGTATCCCATGTGCCTCCTTGACCACATTTTCTATCTGTCCTGCTATCTTAAGGGACCAGGGGACATGCAATCCAAGGTACCTCGGAGCCTTGGTGCTTCCCAGCATTCTTTCGTTTACCATGTATTCCCTTGCCTTGTTTGTCCTGCCCAAGTGCATTACCTCACACTTATTGCGACTGAATTCCGTTTGCTACTGATTGGCCAATCTGACCAGCCCATTTATATTGTCTTGCAATCAAAGCCATCCTCCTCATTATTTACAAGGTAATTTTCATATCAACTGCAAACTTACTGATCAAGCCTCCGACATCTAAGTTTAAGTCATTCACGCATATCATAAACAGCCAGGGTCCCAACACTGATCCCTACAGAATCCCATTGAATACAAAAATACTTCTCAACCATTATCCTCTGCAATCCACCACCCAACCGATTCTAGAAGCAATTAGTAAAATTTTCTTGGATCCCATTGGCTCATACCTTCGTTATTACTCTCTCATGGAGGAGCTTATCAAAAACCTTGCTGAAGTCCAAGTAGTCTACTTGCCCTAACCTAATCACCTCTCCAAACAATTCCATCAAGTTTGTCAGTCATGGTCTGTCCTTAACAAAATCTTTCTGACTGTTGTTGATTAATCCTTACCTCTCCAAGTGCAGATTAATTCTATCCCTCAGGTTAGAGGTGTGGGTAAAGTGAATGACTTTCAGAGCTTAGGTTCAAACTGATGGAACAACCACCAAGGGTGGCACAATCACAATTGAGAATGTATAAGAGGCTAGAATTAGTAGATTGCAGAAAGTTGAGGTATTGAGAGAGATTACAGAAAAGTGAAGGGCAAAGCCATTGAGGAGAATTTTAAAATCAACTTGTTCTTTATTGACAGCCATTGTAGATCAGAGAGCACAATGGTCATAAGGGAACACGACTTGTTGTCAGTTAAGATATGAAAGCATACTTTTTGAATTCCTCAATGGTAGAATGTGAGAGATGGAGAAGGGCACTGGAATTGTTGAGTCAAATATTAAAGAGAATAAAAGAACAAAGAACAAAGAAAATTTACAGCCCATGAACAGGCCCTTCAGCCCTTCAAGCCTGAGCCGATTTAAATCTACTGTCTAAACATGTTGCCCAATTCCTAAGCATCTGCATCCGTTGCACCCCACCTACCCATGCCCTTCCTTCAACCAGGTTCTGTGATTGCAATAACATCATACTCCCAGGCATCAATCTAAGTCCTAAGTTCATCTGTCTTACCCACTATAATCCTTGCATTAAACTATATGCACTTCAGGCCACCAGTTCTTTTGCATTCACCTGTTTTTCTACCTACTTTTCCCCTTATTAATGCTATCTTCATGATTCTTACAAACTCCAGTTTCCACCTTGCTGCCCACTTGTCTTCTCTTCTGGTTCCCAGCCTCCTGCCACATTAGATTAAAACCTCCCCAACAACAATAGCAAAAACTCCCCCAAGGACATTAGTTCCAGTCTGGTTCAGATGTAGACCGTCCATTTTGTAATAGTCCCACCTTCCCTAGAACTGGTCCCAATGTCCAACAAATCTCCTACACCTCCCTCCTACACCTCCCTCCTACACCATCCCTCAAGCCACATGTTCATCCTGCCTATTTTATTCATTTCTACGCTGGCTAGCACGTGGCACTGGTAGTAATTCCAAGATTGCTATCTTTGAGGTCCTCCTTTTTAACTTCTCTCCCAGCTCCCTGAATTCTGCGTTCAGAACCTCATCTCATTTTTTACTTATGTCATTGGTGCCAATGTTCACCACAACAACCGGCTGTTCACCCTCCCCTTTCCGAATGCTCTGCAGCCGATCGGTGACATCCCTGACCCGAGCACCTGGGAGGCAACATACCAGCCGGGAGTCCCGTCTTCGGCCACAGAACTGCCTATCCACCCCTTTACTTTAGAATCCCCTATGACTATGGCCCTACGAGTTTTTTTCCCACCCTTCCGAACAGCAGTGCCCGCCCTGGTGCCATGATCTTGGCGGCTGCTGCCCTCTCCGGTGAGCAATCTCCCCCAGTAGTATCCAAAATGGTAAACCTGTTTTAGAGGGAGATGACCGCAGGAGACACCTACACTGCCTTCCTACTTTTTCTCTGCCTTTTGGTCACTCGTTCACTGTCTCCCTCAGCAACTCTAACCTGCGGTGGGACCAGTTCACTAAACGTGCTCTCCACGACCTCCTCAGCATCGCGGATGCTCCACAGTGAGTCCATCCGCAGCTCTAGAGCCGTCATGCAATCAAACAAGAGCTAGAGCTGGACACACTTCTTGCAAGTGTAAGAGTCAGGAACGTCAGTCACGTTCCTGTGCTCCCACATCAAGCAAGAGGCACATGTGACGGGTCTGAGTTCCCCTGCCATTGTAAGTTTAGCTTTATATCAACCACCTAAAATTAAACAGTATACTTCACGTATGAAAGAGAAAGAAAAAATAAAAACCTTCTGTTACAGAGTCTTTTTCTTCTGGTTAGCTGGGGGCGGGGGGTGGGGGGGGGGTTGCAGGAGGGAAATACTACATGTGTATTACCTCAGGTTTAGCCACTGCCAACATGTATACCAAGTCCTTACCTTTCTGGCATCCTCCTGGTCTCCACGTCACCTCCGCTCTGTCTCCTGCTGCTCCCAGACAGGAAAATGAGGGTTTTGATGAGGGTTTCGACCGCAGTTAGCCAAGACAGGATCTCCCAATTACACTGCAATGACCTGGGGTCAGGTAATTAGGAGCATGATTGAGATGTTGAACACTTTGCCTGATCTGACTCTGTAAGGACCACACATTAAATAAAAAATGTTTTCCATTGAGATTACTTTAAGCTAAAGAGGTAGATCATAGGGAGATGTTTCATCCTTGTATTGCAAATCAATGAAAGTTGTCTGTCTTTCTTATCAGGAGTTTTTTTGCATTAGATATGAAGTGCTTGATTTTTAACATGTGGAGTGAAATCAAGTATAGGCATGCATTGTAACTCATGCTGTCAGATGGCCTGGCACATATATCTAGGACATGTTGGGATTTCTAAATGCTGGAGGTGCAACCAATGCACTCAGGCCCTAATAACTGGCCTGTTGTGTTCCTTAGGAGCTTGTTAATGAGTAAGGGAAAATCAGACAGTGATTTTCCAATCCAGTATGACAAAAGCAAATGGTGTAGTGCATGTTGACATCACACCTGTGGAGTGCAGAGCTGGGGTACAATCAAGTCATGATAATTTTCAAGTAACATATTAAATGTGATTGTATCAGCTGGTGGGATGGTGTACCTGTCTTTTGATATCCTATGGTTTTTGTTCAATAAGGCAGTGGCAGGCCCCATCATGGCTGCCATCAGCTATAGAGTCATACAGCACGGAAACAACCAGTCCATGCCACTATGTTCCCAAACTGATCTAGTCCCATCTAACTGTGCTTGGCCCATATGTCTCCAAACATTTCTTATTCATGAATTTACCTAAATGTCTTTTAAATGCTGTAACTGTACCTGCATCCACCACTTCCTCTGGAATTTCATTCCACACATGAACCACTCACTGCATAAAAGAGCTGCCCATCATGTCTTTTTAAAATCTTTTTCATCTCACCTTAAAAATATTCTCCCTACTCTTGAAATTCCCCACCCTAGAGAAAAGACATTTGCCATTCACCTTATCTATACCCTCCATGATTTTATGAATCTCTGTAAGGTCTCTTCTCAGCCTCCATTGAAAAAGGTCCCATCTTATCCAGCCTCTCCTTATAATTTGAACCCTCCATTCTTGGCAAAATGTGGTAAGTCTCTCCTGAACCTTCTCCATCTTAATGATATTATTCCTATTACAAGGTAAACTGCCCAGAGCTGGACACAGTACTCCAGAAGAGGTCTTACCAACTTCCTGTACAACCTCAACATAACATCCCAACTCCTATACTCAAAGGTCTGACCAATGAAGGCAAGCATGCTAAATGCCTTCTTAACCACACTATCTACATGTGATGCAAATTTCAAAGAATTATGTATCTGAACCCCTTGGTCTCTGTTCTACAACACTAGCCAAGGCCCTACGTTTAATTGTGTAAATTTTGTCATTGTTTCTTTTACCAAAATGCAATATCTCGTATTTATCCAAATTAAACTCCTTGTGTTCAGCAGGCAGTTCCTGCCTCCAGACTCCCTGCTTGCCCAATTAAAACATCTGCATTGGACCACAGTGTTGCACACGCAGTGTTGTGGGATCATGTCCTTGAAATTATATAGGTGTTAGGTTCCCAGCCTGGGAGTGAAAATCAAACTCTTGATGTCTGATATATGGCATGAATGGTTCTGGTATATAATAGTCTTTTGGAAATATTTACATTCAACTACTTAAACATTTTACAAAGGCATTGCACATTCTTATTGTATGATGTTAGGGAAGAGCATCCTGATATATGAAGATCTCTTGCATGAATTTTGCGAGCAGTTTTTTTAAAAATGATGTAACAATTTGCATAATGTTCACCTGATTAATCATATTCAAATAATTTTGTAGTTTAATCATATTTATCTGATGAAGTGAACTATAATTATAGTTGTTTGCTGCTAAATTGTCTGAGCCTGTTCAATAGTCTGGAACTATCAGTGATTAGTTTTACTTTTCCAGGACCAGGATTAAATAGAAAGGGAAAGGACTTTAGGAGAAATTTCTTTACCCGGGGTGTGGTGAGAATATAGAACTCTCTACCACAAGCAGTGGTTATAATAAATAGCACAGGCACATTGAAGGAGATGCTAGTCAAACATCTGACAGAAAAGGGAATGAAGGACTACAATTATAGATTTGGATGAAGACAGATGTAAGAGGGTTTGTGTGAAATATAACCGTCAGGTTGGTCCAAATTGCCTGTTTCTCTGACATATGTCCTTTGCAATCCTCTGTCAAGTTAATATAGTTCAGATTCAGAAGCAGTACTAGACCAGGTCCATTTAGAACACTGACAATTACTCCAGACTGTGTTTGAAAACCACAGAAATACCCGCAGTACAGTTATTAAGGAGTTGATTTTAATAGCTAGTCTCAGTTCAACTGTGAGTTATGTTTCATTTGCATTGCTGAGGTAGCTGTCATTTCAGGGTATGGTTGGCTCAATTGGCTGGATGCCTGGTTTGTAGTATAGAGTGATGGCAACAGCATGGGTACAATTCCAGCACTACTTGGGGTACTAAGAAGGACTCTCCTTTTGAACCTTTCTCCTCACCTGAGATATGGTGACCCTCAGGTTAAACCACCACCTATTGTCTGTCTAATGAGGGAGTGATCCTATGGTCAGATTAGACAATGGTAACTATATCTTTAGTCAACTCGAGTACTTGAACTGACATCTATTGGTTGGGAAGTGGAATCAATGATCCACCAGTTTTATACGCTTAGTTATTACTGCTTTATTTATTTATATATGTTTATACATAGTTCTGAGTGCCACACTATAAGAAGGATGTGAACAATTGGAGAGTGTGTGGAAGAGATTTACCAGAAAGATTCCAAGGATGAGAAACTTGATTTCTGAGGATAGATTGGAGAGGCTGGGACTGTTGTCCTTGGAGAAAAGGCTAAGTGGAGATTAAACAGAAATTTTCAATATCATGAGTGGTCTGGATAGAGTTGGTAGGGAGACAATGAAGAAGGGCTCATGCCCAAAATGTCAATTCTCCTGCTCCTTGGATGCTGCCTGACCTGCTGCGCTTTTCCAGCAACACTCTGAAGGAGCAGAAGCACTGGCCAAAGGCAGTTGATGGATTGGCAGCAGCATCTGGTGGAGCATCAGATGGGAAACAGGAGGTGTCTCCTGGCCCAGTGAAAAGATGACTTCCAGCGGCCTGATGTGGCGGTCCCAGCCCACATGAAGATATCCTGGTGTGGCCTTGTCCTGATTGCCCTGGGGAGTGTTGCTGAACAAAGAGACTTTGGAGTGCAGGTGCATAGTTCCTTGAAAGTGGAATCATGGGTAGATAAGCTAGTGAAGAAGGCGTTCGGTCTGCTTTCCTTTTTTTATCAGAGCATTGAGTCTAGGGGTTTGAAGGTCACGTTGCAGCTGTACAGGACATTTATGAGGCCACTTTTGAAATATTGTGGAAAATTCTGGTCTCCCTCCTATCGGAATGATGTTGCGAAAGGGTTCAGACAAGATTTACAAAGATGTTGCCGGGGTTGGAGGTTTTGAGCTACAGGGAGAGGCTGAATAGGCTGGGACTGTTTTCCTTGGAGAGTCAGAGGCTGAGAGGTGACCTTATAGATGTTTATAAAATCATGAGGGGCCTGGATAGTGTAAATAGACAAGGTATTTTCCCTGGGGTGGGGGAGACTAGAACTACAGGGCATAGGTTTAGGGTGAAAGAGGAAAAATTTAAAAGGGACCTGAGGAACAACTTTTTAACACAGAGGGTGGTACATGTATGGAATGAACTGCCAGAGGAAGTGGTGGAAGCTGTTATAATTACAACATTTAAAGGGCAACTGTATGGGCAAATGAGAAGGAAGAATTTAGAGGGATATGAGCCAAGTGCTGGTAAATGAAACAAGATTAGGTTAGGATATCTGGTCGGCATGAATGGGTTGGACCGAAGGGCTGTACATCTCTGTGACTCTATGATTGTCTTGTCTCAGCGTGGAGGTCACGATGGTCTTATCCAGGGATGGCAGTCTCGGCCTGGCAAGGTGGTCTTCTTTAGCAGAGGCTTCCAGCCCAGTATTCCAGAGCCCAGTGTGGCAGTTTCACCCCGGCTGCATCTTCAGGGTATTCCATCATTCCTTAATCATCTTTCCCCAAGGCCGGGAACCGTTAACTGAACTGTGATGAATTTGTCTTAATTTACCTTTTTTTTATTGTTATGTGTGACTTCTGTCATTAATACAGGCACTGTCGTAAGGTGATGTATCAAACGTTTCGTTGTATTTTTCATATAAACGTACACGTTACGATAAATTTCTATTCTGTTCTATTCTGTATAAGAGGCTAGAGAACATGCGAGCACAGGTTTAAAGTGATTTGCAAAAAGAGCATAAGTGATGTGAGGAAGGCTTTTTCACTCAGTGAGTGATTTAAGACTGAAATTTACTACCTGGAACTGCGGCAGAGACAGGATCAATTGAGGCATTCAACCGAGAAATAGATGAGTATTTGAGTAGAAACGATTTGCAAGAAATAGTACTAAGTGAGAATGCTCATTTGAAGAGCTAGAGCGGGAATAATAGGCCAAATGGCCTACTTGTGTGCCATAACATTTTTGTGATGCTCTGATTTTGTTGGAAAGGAGGGATATTTATAATGGAGATTGAAGTCTATTTCTTTTGCATGTATTTCCAATATGGTAATGGGGACAGTACTACCACAAGTTGAGGTCAAATTTAATCCCTAAGATAAATAGAAAGGAAGAATTTTGTATAACAAATTGCATAACATCTGCAAAGCACTCTTCAATCAATGATGTTCTGTTTACAAATGAGGGTCAAATCAAATTTAGACTGGATCTCCAAACTGGTAATTCAGCTCTTCTGGTTTTGTACGTATTTTGGGTAAAGAAAAAAAGCTGCAGATTTTCCAACAGCATTATAAGGGATTAAAATAATTGATATTGGATCCTAAAATATAGTTCAAATGATATCTTATCACCACATCTTCACTGGAAGAAAGTACAGTGTCCTGTTGAAAAGAAAAAGTAAAAGAAGGGAATATATTGTGTGGCTCATGAAGAAAAGTGCTGGCAGAAAAAAACATGAGTTTGCAGCAACTGTTTTACATGCCATGATACTTTATGGTTCTGATCGAGGGAAGAATGAATAGATAAGTGAGCGAGAAGGTCTTAGCTTCAGCCTATCAACATTTTCAACTTTAGCAGAAACCAGATTCCAGGGGAATCCCATGGAAATTCTTGCCCCAACTAGTTGGCTAATTTCCTGTGTCAACTTCCATCCCCACCAACCCATATATCTACATCTAAGTCCCCAGTTACATCAGAGATCTGGTATTAATAGGAAACTACTTTCAACTTGTACAAATGCTAAACCAACAGTTTAAAAACTAATTGAAGGCCTGATTTAATACATTTAGAAAGAAGCTCATCAGAAAATGCCTACATTTCAAAAGATTGTGAAATATCACTGTGCATTCAGGTTTTCAGAGCAGATGGGATTTGTGTTAGACAGGATTATTAAAGTAACAATTAGGCCAAAGGCTATTGGCATGATCAGTGTCTGGTGAGGATATAAATTTGGTTACAGCTTGAGGCTGCCCTGTAAAAGCATCCCCTTCCTGAAAGTGGTATACCAACTGACTTTTCCCAAATTCTGACGAGTGGCAGGCTGCATTCAAAAGCAACGCCTGATGCTTCCACATGATAGAAAAGTTAGCTATTTTACTTTGTTACATTTTTTTATGACAGAAGGCATTATTTTATGTGTGTGAAGATAACACAATTATTTCATTTTTTGTGTACAATTTAAAGGATGAAGTGAACAGCTTTTATTGCCAGAGTAATTATATTTGCCGTGCTGACAACTTTGACAAGTATTAATTCAGATTTTTTTCCTGCTATTTAGAAATGTCAAGCTTCTTCTGTAGTCAATCTGTCAGCCCCTGAAAAGAAAGACAATAAGTGAATGCTTTGAGCACAAATTCTTTGACAGATCTTCACTCCAAGCATTTGTTCAGATGCTGATAGACCTGTTGTGTACTTCCTGAGTTTTCAGATTTCTGACATTTCTGAAAAAAAATCTAAATCCTCCTGTACATGTTTAATATTAATTGGCACTTGGAAAAATATGGGTTAATGCAGAAAAGACACCATGATTTTGTTAAAGGCAAGTCACGTTTGATGCGCACGATTGAGTTCTCTGATGGAATAACGAAGTGGGTGAACATAGGAGTGCAGTTACTGTCATGTTTATGGACATTCGAAAGACATTTGACAAAGTAATCCATACCAATGCAACACCTCAAATCCAGCTTTCTGAAAACTGGCAGTGTCTGAAAACTAGATTTTATTTGAAACTACCAGTCATAAATGTCATTAACTGAGGAAATTTACTCATTAGCTTGTTTGACTAGGTGCTGCATTAGTGCAGGCATGTTAACTAATTATTGGCTTTGTGCAGCAAGTTTTCAGTTTTGGGTCCGTGTACTGGACAGACTTGTTGAAGACATTAACGCCAATGGAATTAAAGGGACATAGCTGCATGGCGTGAAACTGTCTTAGAGATGAAACATGGAAGATGGTAGAGAGAAGTTCCTTCTCCTAGTGGAAGGAAGATTTAAGTGATCTACCCCAAAGTTCTTCATTAAGATTATTGTTCTTTTTAAAATATTAATCAACACTAGACCTGGATTTGGGAATAAAGGTCCTGTCTGCTATCACAAGTGGATGTATAACTTTGCACAGTATTACTTTGAAGACAGGCAGGGAATTCTCTGCTATGTTCTGCTTCATAGATTTTTTCTCAATCAACACCCCCAAACAAATGATCTGATCCTTCTCCCCCCATTGTTCAAGAGATTTTTCTGTGCACACATTGTCTTCCACATTTCTTACAAGACAGCCTACAATTCAAAATGATTTACCTGATTACAAATAACACTTCACACAATCTTGTGGTCATGAATGGAATATAAGCAAATTGTTGCAATGGGCTCTTTATAGAGAGTCATAGAGAAGTACAGCATGGAAACAGACCCTTCGGTCCAACACGTCCATGCCAACCAGATATCCCAACCCAATCTAGTCCCATTTGCCAGCACCCATCCCAAATCCCTCCAAACCCTTCCTATTCAAATACCCATTCAAATGCCTCTTAAATGTTGCAATTGTACCAGTCTCCACCACTTCCTCTGGCAGCTCATTCCATACACATATCACCCACTGCTTGAAAAAAAATTGCCCCTTAGGTCTCTTTTATGTCTTCCCCCCTCACCCTAAACCTATGCCCTCTAGTTCTGGACTCCCCGACCCCAGGGAAAAGACTTTGCCTATTTACCCTATCCTTGCCCCTATGCAGTAGCTGTGTCTCTACCCCTAAGTTTGAGACCCACCTACCCCATATGCGTGTCCCAACATATTCACCTGATGAAGGAGCTGCGCTCCAAAGGCATGTGAGTTCAAATGACCTGGTGACATGTGACTTCAAATGACCTGGTGACATGTGACTGCTGACAACACATTCAAACAGGTTGATTGATACAAAAAAAAATGCAGATGTGTCACAAATGGAAAGGATTCACACAACCACAAAGTATTCTCAGATATCGTTTGAGTTAGAACAAAAGTGCTGCTTCAAAATCGAAAGACCAGACTGCATTTTATAGTCCCAAATACGCGACTAGGTGACTTTCCACAAAATCAAGTTAACTTGCACAAAGGACAAACTCGTAACACAGTCTCTATTGGAAAAGTGGCAAGGTGTTTTCTGGAGTAAACAGTAATAATGTGAAAAAAAAATTATTGGACTTCACTTCTTGACTAATGCTCATTGCTCCTCCGGGTAAGAAATGAAATACTGAGGGAATATGAATGGTAATGATTACATTTTTATAAGAGAAGCTTTCACTTTGAATGCAGGAAAGAACAGGGAGTAGAAACAGCCAAGAAAACTCCCATAAGCAACTTTCAGTGACCCTGGAAGTCGAAAGAAGTGTAACAGCTGCCATTCACTGACACTAGGAGCAGGATGAAGTGCAGCGATTAGCTTTCAGCAACTTGTACTGGTGAGAGATGAAAATCGCATTCAGTAGCTTAACGAGAAACTACAGGTCACAATTATCAACAGAAAGATCACAAACACACCAACATTGTCATCGAAGCCACCAACATAAGCAAACTCATGTGCAAAGCAGGAGTTATTGTCAGTATCCGAACTTTCAAGCACATCTAAATCATCTAAAACATCAGAGCAGATAGAGAAAACAAACGGTGAGAGGAAATGCTACTTCTCATGATTTCCAAATATCCGAAAGAACTTTAACTCAGAGCTTCTGAAATGCAGCCACTGTCCCAATGGAGAGAAAACTAACAGCTTTTTCAAGTACTGGGAAATCTCACGTGCATCAATCAGAAAAATGGCAGGTTAATCTCTAGTGAGATTATCTAAGGGATGAATTTTGCCCAGAACATCAGAGTAATTCCCCAGTTCTTCACTGGATAATGTGGAGTTTTTGCTTTTATTTATGCCTAGAGGAACCTTAATTTAATATTTTTGTTATTCATCCAGCAGATGTAGGTGTCATTGGCTAGACCAAAACAATTATTGCTCATCCCTAATTGTCCTGGAGAAGATGGTGATCAGCTGCCTCCTTGAACTGTTCCAGTCTAGGAGTGTCAGGTCAGCAACAGTTCTGTCATGGGGGAGTTATGAACTAGACCAGTTCTTGAAAGAACTATTCAACTTTATAAACTCAATCAACGATGTGGATGTCTCTATCTTTGAGAAAGGAGATGTTAAAATGTTTTTTTTTACCCATTATACTCTATTTGCTGTGGGTAGACCCACACTGTTAGAGTAGGAAACAGAGGATTTGGACCCAACAACACTGAAGGATTGGTGAGCTATTTCCAAGTCAGGGTGATGTGTCCCTTGAAGGGGAATTTGCAGGAGATTTTGTTCCCATGTATCAAGATGGAAGAGATTGCAGAAATTAGGCAGAGGTCTTTGTGACGTCATTGAAAGAAGGCATTTCTGAGAGTGCAGCACTCTTCCAAGAATATTAAATAGACTGGTATTTAGATGGTGCCTTTCATGTAATAAAGCAACTCATTAAGGCACTAAAATGTGCCACTGAGCCACATAAGGCTACGTTAAGACTGATGATGAAATATCTTGGCTAATCAATGCAACTTGCCAACCAACCGTCATATTAATTGTTGTGAACATTTGAAATTGAGCTTTCTTGCATTTGTCCTGACAAGTGCAAGGCGAAGGGTTTCAGTATATGCTTCCCTTTTCAGCAAATTCTAACTCTGTATTACATGGTGATGGAAATACAAATTGGTGTTGTTTTTAATTATTAGAATTTCCTGTGTCAACAATTTCTCATGACTTTTCAGTTAAAGGCAACAACTACCAAATAATATTGTCTAACCAGATTCTGATGTCTCAATTTTACTTTATACCAAATTCCAGTTTATCAATTTAATTAATCATCACCAATACAACCCCTTAAGGACAACAAGGGATGGGCAACAAATTCCAGCCTTGTCAGTAATGCTAATATCTGATGAAAGAGTGAAATAAAAAAGCTTTGACATTCAAGAATAACTGCAAACTCTCTTAATTTTTACCTGCAAGCAAAAGCAATGGAAGTGAACTGTCTACAATGCTTTAAAAGATTCCCATTTACTGTGAATAATGTCATGAGAAATTCGTGAGCACCCAAGAAGTCTTTGACTGGCATTGAATCATCAAAACAGACAATGTGGAAACTCATCTCATTGAGCACAGTCTTTACTGCAATTAGAACTTGGACTGACCCCCTTCCAGCTATTGATAGTGTAGATCCATGTTGCAAGATAGAGGTAGCATTCTACAAGGATTTTTTTTAAGTGAGTGTGTCTTTCACGCTCAGTGGGCACTGTGTCTTCTGCAGGAGTTGTTTGTGTCTATTTTTTTGTCCTCCAGGCAAAAGTGCCAGGACAAATCAGCGTGATTAGGGCAAATTTTATGTCACACTAGATGAACATTTTGTCGGCCTATTGTGACTGATTGTTAGTATTAGTCAGTGTGATTATGATTAATATGCTTGCTTTTTCAATGACAGTGAGCAAAGGTATGGCAAAGAATTCTGCATTAAGCTCGATGCCACAGTGTTATTTTAGCACAATGGGTCTTTTCCAAAGTCAGGGATATATTTTCTTCCCCATTGTTTACAAAAACTGATAAACTGTGAACATTATCATGAAACTGTTTTGGGTATAATTTACAAAGTGATTAGAATAGTGTTTGAATTTAATCTTGACAAATGTTAATTTTGTTGATGCCAGCTTGGATATGATGAACAGACAACGTAGATCTGTCAAATATTTTCTTCTCTCTCCTAAAGACGAGGAGTTACGCTGTTTGAGACACTATCAAAATAGCAAAGGGATAGGAATTTGAGGGGAATATATTAAGTGGCTGCATGTTAATATCATCAACAGGGCCTGATTCCCCACATCAAGCGTTTCAGGAAGAAGCAGAACTGCAGGGGCTATGATCATGAGAACAAAATCCTACAGTCCATGACTTTCCATCACTCACCCACTCAAGAGGAAAGTCCATCATGGCAAGCCCTTGTATTCTTGATTCACTGGATGATTACAGAATGGAAGAAGACCATTTGACCTGTCTCTGCTGGCTCTCCAAAGAACAATTCATCTTGTGCCAATCTTTTCCCAACTAACAATAGTCTTGCACATTTCTTATTTTCAGAAAATAATCCAATTCCCATTTCAATGCCCTAACTGGCTCCACTTCCACCAGAGACAGTCCATTCCAGGCCATAACCAGGCATTACATAAAAGTATTTCTCCTCATGCTTTCATTGCAAGTTACCATAAATCTGCACTTTCTGGTTCTCAATCCTTCAGACTATGACATCGTCCTTATTACTCCATCTAGAATCTTGCTGACTCTGAATAACTCCCTCAAAAACTGTCTCACCTTCTCTATTAAAAATGTCCCAACTTTTTTTTTTCTAAGATTAGACTTACAGTGTGGAAACAGGCCCTTCGGCCCAACAAGTCCACACCGACCCGCCGAAGCGCAACCCACCCATACCCCTACATTTACCCCTTACCTAACACTACAGGCAATTTAGCTTGGCCAATTCACCTGACCTGCACATCTTTGGACTGTGGGAGGAAACCGGAGCACCCGGAGGAGACCCACGCAGACATGGGGAGAACGTGCATTGAGTCTCGCCTGAGTCGGGAATTGAACCCGGGTCTACAGGCGCTGTGAGGCAGCAGTGCTAACCACTGTGCCACCGTGCCGCCCACACTTCTCCAAAGTATCCACTCATCCCTAGGATCACTCTCAGTGATCTTTCTTGGATACTTTGATGTTTTCACATATTTTCTAAATTGTGCGGTCCAAAAGAGAATGCAACATTCCAATTTGGGAAGAGGAGTAAATACTGTCCTAGTCAGAAATGCCCACAGCCCATCACCAAATAAAAAAAATGAGGCTAAACCAGTGTTCTATATTTATTCCAAACTTTGAGCACAACTGTAATGAAACAAAATAATGATATCCTCACGTTAAAAAAAAATTAAGTCATAAAATAATTATGAACATGCATACAGGCAGTATTTAATAATCTAGATAAGAGTTTGAGTAGATGTTTCACTTTATGAAGATTACTGTCACAGCAGAAGCTAATTCAGAAAAAAGACTGAAAATCAGCATTGAATATGAATTGATCACCACTTTTAGTAATTTTTATTTGAAGAACTTTTTGTTTTACTTTTCATCTGCCTTGATGCTCTATTACCTTAACTTTATGCAAACAAGATGACAAGTGTGAGTAACATTAGCTCTTTTATGATTGTGCTGCTTGACTCCCACCCCAATTGTCTATTACCTCTGTCTTGCCAAACACCTTTGCTTTTCTTACCAAGCAGGATTAACTCAATTGAAATTATTTAAAACTCTTCCCATGAGTTTGCTCCTTCTTCTTCCTGAAGCTTGCTCCAAACTTTCTTCATTCATACCTTCAATGTTTCACCTATGGTCACCTTCAGACACTAATACAACTTTTCCATTCACCTCCCATATTCCACCCCTTTGTTGGCAAGGTGGTCACTTCTCTTGGCCGAAGACCTCTTTGATCTCATCTCTTAACTCATCTCCCAGCATTCCTTGGAGTTCATCTTGATCTCTCACACATTTTGCTCCAGCTCAGTTCTACAATGATCCAAGCTGTTGCTCAGTCATACGAAGGCCTCAATTTGCTGCCACAAGGAACACTAAAAATGTAGTAGCAGGGGATATACGTTTCTTCAGAACTGATTTCCCATTCAATGTACAAACATGTGCCAACTATCCTTATACAAAATTGGAAAGGAACATTGGAACATAGGTGTTGGAATAAGCCATTCAGACCTTTTTAGCTTGCTCTGTCATTCTAGATCAAGGAACAGGAAGTAACTTCATCACAGGAAATAACATCACCACAGGAAATGACATCCCTGACCCAAAGAAACTCAAACATATAAATAGAAAGTAGGAATTTTCAACATTGCTTCCCATGAGGTCCACTGAAGATGTTACCTAATAAGGTAACAAAACATCTGGAAATGAACCTTTCAGCTCAGTGAGCAAACCTACATCCAATTCTAGATCAAGTTAAAAAAACACACAGCATCCGGTTATAGCTAGCTATCTGATGAAGGAGCAGTGCTTCAAACACTAGTACGTCCAAATAAACCTGTTGGACTATAGCCTCGCGACATGTGATTTTTAACGTTGTCAACTCCAGTCCAACACTAGCACCTCCACATCATTCTAGATCAAGTTTGATCATCTACCTCAATGTCATATTTACGCTCTATTCCTACCTCCTTTAATGTCAGTAGTAGCTGGAAATCTATTAACTGCTATCTCAAACTTACTTAATGACTGCCCTTCCACAGACCTCTAGAGGACCTGCCTGCCTAGAAGTTGTCACATTTAAATTTCAAAGTTGTAATTTAGTCTGACAGAATCTCTCTGGTCTACTACCTCAGTACCTGGAATTATACTTGTTTCTCAAGGAGCATCAAGAGACATTATTTTTGCACAGTATCTTTGAGGCCTCCATACTCAATGTCAGAATGTACTCAAATATTTGACCCTAACACTATCTAATGATGCTTCAGAAAATAATTTCAATACAGGTGTAGAATGTTATAACTTTCAGTGGCTCCTTTTTGTGGAGCATTCTTCAATTTGGAATGCACTGCATGAGTATGTTACATAGAATCTTAGAATACCCACAGTGTGGATGCAGGCCATTCAGCCCATCAAGACCAAACCCACCCTCTGAAAAGCATCCCATCCAGACACTCCCCCAACAGCTATCCTCTCCCTGTAACCCTACATTTCCCACCTGGCCTGCATATCTCTAGACATTATGAACAATTTAGCATGGCTAATCTACCTAACTTCAACATCATTGGACTGTGGAAGAAAACTGGAACACCCGAAGGAAATCCACTCAGTCATAGGGAGAATATACAAACTCCACGTAGTCAATTGCCTGGGGGTGGAATTGAATCTGGGCCCCTGGCACTGTGAGGCACTAACCACTGAGTGCTGCCCTAAATGTACAATGTAATACCCAGTGCAGCATGTGTCCACACATAGGGATTGTGTCTCATTGCAAACTATCAATAATCTCCCTTGCTTCCCTGCTTTTATTCCTCTGTTCCCAAACTCATTGTGGTCTGCTTTTCTAGAAGGGATTTACTTCAGGCCAACATTTCCTCTTGAGGAGAAGACCAATCAATATGGGAACAGCCTACATAGGAAAGTAGATGAAAGTGAGGACTGCAGATGCTGGAGATTAGAGTCGAGAGTGTGGTGCTGGAAAAGCACAGCAGGTCAGGCAGCGTCCAAGAAGCAGGAACATCAAAATTTTGGACAAAAGGTCTTCATCAGGAATGAGGCTGGGAGCCTCAGGCATGGAGAGATAAATGGGAAGGGGGTGGGGCTGGGTGCAAAGTAGCTGAGAGTGCATCAAGTGGATGGAGGTGGGGATAAAGGTGATAGGTCGGAGAGGAGGGTGGAGCAGATAGTTGGGAAGGAAGATGGACAGATGGAACAGGTCATGAGAACAGTGGGGGGGGCAGAGATGAGGTGGGGGGGGGGGGTGCGGCGGGGAGAGTATATGAGGAAACTGGTGAAATACACATTGATGCCATGGGGGGGTTTGGAGGCTTCCGAGTTGGAAGATGAGGCATTCTTCCTCCAGGCGTCAGGTAGTAATGGAGTGGTGATGGAGGAGGCCCAGTACCTACATGAGTGTTAATTGCTTGTGCAAGTGGGAGGGGATGTTTAAAGTGTTCGACAATGGGGCGGTTCAGAGAACATCTCTGGGACACCCGCATCAATCAACCCTACCGCCCTGTGGCTGAACACCTTAACCCCCCCCCACCACTCTGCCGAACATATGCAGGTCCTGGGCCTCCTCCATCGCCACTCCCTTATCACCCGACGCCTGGAGAAAGAATGCCTCATCTTCCACTCCAGGACTCTCCAACCTCCTGGCATCAATGTGGATTTCATCAGCTTCCTCATTTCCCCTTCCCCCACCTTACCCCAATTCCAACCTCCAGCTCAGCGCCGTCCTCGTGATCTATCCCATCTGTCCATCTTCCTTCCCACCTATCCACTCCACTCTCCCCTTCAACCTATTACCCCCACTCCATCCACCTATTGCACTCTCAGCTACCCTCTCCCCAGCCCCACCTCCTCCCAGTTATCTCTCCACCCGCGAGGCTCCCAGCCTCATTCCTGACGAAGGGCTTTTGCCTGAAATGTCGATTTTCCTCCTCTTCTGATGCTGCCTGACCTTCATAGGAAAGTGTCTGACCAATGATCTTGAAGGCATGACTTTTTCTGCCATTATTAAATGGTCTTTCATCACAAGAACAGATGTTACATTATTAATGCTGCACTTCAATTTGGTGAAATGAAATAACAATGCCAATTTAGGCTAATTTATAAATATTACTACATCATGACATGCTCCCAAAAGATTGTAAGCATTACTGACAAAGGTACACACAATACCAACCTTCAACTCCACCACACAGCTTCCCGACCTTCTCTGCTGCCCTCTTTAGTGAAGTTCTAGTTATACCAATTATTTGAGCTTTAAAGTATGCAATGCTTGAATATTGCTGACTTACAGCACACTTTGTCAAAGTTTTTCACCTTGCAATCATTAGGACCTTCACAAGAATATCAATGTAAAAGGGGACAACACTATACATCGATACGAGTGTTAATTGCTTGCTATGGATTCTTGTCTATAGACATTGCTGTGGAAAATGCACCAGTTAGATGATAGCTGACAGGTAACTTCCAAGCATTGTTTAGATTTACACCAGGCAGAATTCTAATTGATTAAGACGTTGCTTTGAGAAATGAATAAGAAAATGGCTGTGAACTATTTTATTCAGTTGAAACAAACACAATGTCTGCACATGTTCTTTCAGTCTGCAAAGAATTGGCATGGACATCTACAGAACTGGCATGCTCATATTGACATCTATCTGTACACATCTGACTATAATTTAAAATCTTATGAAGATGTAAGTTACATAACTTTCTATCTACAGAATGAATCTAAGTTATCTTCCATCTTATAACCAAACAACAATTTGGCACACACTTGCAGCTGTTTGAAAACCATACAACAATTTAATTTTTCAAGTCCATTCTTTCCAAAATGAAATTATTATTGGATTGTTCTTGTTAACTGACATACTCTAACGATTGAATATCAAGCTCAATTAATAAGGTTAAAGTTATTAAATTAGGAAAGGTGAATTGCTGTGAAAATTTAATACTTGTTAATGTTTCAACTTGAATAATTAAAATTATTATTGTAATTATATGCTTAAAGAGAGGTTACTCCATTCAGTGTAGTTGTCCAAAGAGAATCTTTGATCAAGTTGGGTATCAACTGCAAATAAAATGCACTGGTCAATTCATAATACAATTCCAAATGTGCATTTAAAAAAAGTATTTAGTTCAGCTGAAGAATACTTAGAACTTGATAAACTTCAGTCAAGAAATATAGACTATTTGTCACTTGCCAGAAAGTCACCATTTAACACCAAGCGATGGCATAAAACTGTCACTGGCATGAATGCCAACTAGCTGTTGATTTCCTCCTTTACTATTCATTACTTAAAGGCATCTTCTCACAAAGTACCCTGGCATATTCAGTATAAGTAAAAACTCGGTAGTCATTGTGTTTGCATTTACAGCAGGATGCCATTTTAAACATAACATTAATATCTTACTTTAATCCATCTGCTTAAACAACCAAAGTTTTCCCCAATCTGTTTTATCTTCTTTTGTGGCTTCCTCACAAGTTACTAGGCTTGTGATGCTAAATTAAATTCCTTCCTTTAGCCACTCCTGGAATGGAAGCTACCATGAACAGAACAAGATGTCTAACCTTGCTTCCAAACCTCATTTAACAATGCTGTCAATTTGCCTTGCAGACTCCCTAACCACATCAATGTTTCTTTTTTGGCACTAGCAGTGTTGAAGGATTATGTTGCTTGTGGATGGTGATAGGATGTCATTTATGTTTACCACTAACCAAATCTGTTTCTCAGAAGCTGCACATTATAGAATCATGTCTTCCCACGTTGTTGCTAACAGTTTGGAAACATTGAAGCAAGGAAATACTTCCAGTAATTTTGAGAAAAAGAGAACATTCAGACCATGAGTATCTGTATATTTTATGAAGACTGATTTGCACATATTTGTAAATTAAAGCCTAAACACATTTTTGTTTTGCAATCAACCTCCCAAGATTGCCAAAAGAAAAAAAATACAGTATAAAAATTTCTTCTGAATGATATTCTTAGTTCATACAATAAAAAGTTGCTCCTATTTGTAGCATAAATTCTTAGAATTTTTTTTCAAATTAGATTAGTTGCATGTGCATTTTTAATCGTGACTGGATATTTTCACCTGCAGCTGGTTTTTGCTTACCATTCTTAATTATCTTGTTCTTTGTCTTAGGATTGATTTTCCCCCAAATCACTGTGAAGTGCCTCTGCAATTTATTTCGCCGGTAAATTTATATAAATTCAAATTGTTGCACAAATACTGGAGCTAAGTCTAGTTATTAATCAAAGGAGTGTCACTTTTAAGGAACTACAAATAAGCATTGTACATCATCATAATTATGATTTAGTAAGAATGTAGTCAAGTCAACATTAATGATGTTTGTATTGTAGTTAATAGTACTATTCATAGTAAAAAGGTTAACTCCTGTGTTCACTTTTTAAAGGCTTGCTGCATATTAGATTTTAATGACTGTGGAATAACATGCAAAGTAAAGCTTCTCAATATGGAGGCACTTCTTTGAAGTTACACGTTGTGAGCAGGAACTTATTCGTGACCTTATGTGCAATGACCATTTCAATTTTTTAAGATGCAGATGGCATACGCCCAATTGCTGGGCTCAACCACTCCCATTTTGTCATTATAAGTAAAGCTGCCAAGATGAGAAATGGATATGAGATGACTAGTTATTAGGATTAATTGTCTTTTAACGGTGCAATGAAGCAGGTAGGCCAAAGAGATTAAACTGCAGATAATAAAGGGCAATATACTCATTGTTTTCTTTCAAGTTTGCTTGCACATATGAACTGCTCTCAAAGCTGGCGTGTCTGTCAGTAATTGAAATATTGCGAAGCAACTTACCAGCTCTCTTTCATAGGCCATCTTGAGTTTATAGCATTTGGTCTAAAAATTGCCTGACTCAGATTTAATCATGAAAATTTTGTTGTAATACTCCATTGCACTCCTGCACCTGCATCTTGCCAATTTTACCTACGATTTCAATCAATTCTACCCTATTCTTTTGTCGTCTGGAATTCATCATTATAACAAAACCCCAGGAATTAAAAGCTGGAAGCTTTCTGACATCTTTGTTTATTGTAATAAATATAAAATAATGTTTTGCATCTGAAAACTATGAAAGCAAACAGAATAAATTTGGGTTAGAATAACATCATGATATCCTTGCTAATGCAGGGCCACAAACACAGTAGCAATAAACTGTATTGGCAGGAACAAAAGTTCCATTACACCTTTAAACGGAAAATATAATAAGAAATATTGCAAGAATATTCTATGGATAGAAATAGAAACATTAAAGAACTAAGCTTTGATAACATTATTTAGGCATGTTGCTATTTGAGGCAACTCAAAGATAGTGGAAGCTGATTTTTTAAAAAAATCAAGTAATGAAATGATAAATTAAATATTTTGGGCTGATGACCATTTGGCGTTGGGCTTCAATTCATCATTTAAAGCATCAAAAAACAAGATGGAGGCTAGTTAGAAATGAACCCTAAAGATTATAGTTGTGCCAAACATCAGCTCCCAATTAATATTCTCACCAAGGAACAAATTGTGTTTCTCTCTTTGTCATGCTGATTTCTGCCTTTTACAAAAGCATCAACAAGATATTGAGTTTTCTATACTGGACAGCCAAGTAACAGCATTTTTAGATCTTTGATAAATGTTTGTCTTTACTATTCCAGATATAAAATTGACACGGTTGGACTTGACCACTATCATGTTGCTAAATTTCTTTTTGAGGAGAGAACCTTCCAGGCCCAGGACCAGCAGACCTGGAGATAGAAAGGGAATGTATTTAGGTGGCTGCTGGTGGACCAGATCCCGACTATTGTACTCTTAACTGGTCACTTTTGACCACTTTTTGACCACTTTTGCCTGGTCTGCAGTTATTTCAGTTCTAGCTGTGATAAGATACATGCCAATTGTATTGCTTAACCAATGACAGTAGGCTGTTGGTCGGGTAAGTTGGTGGTGGAGGGAACCCTTGATCTGCATCAACCCATATGCAATTGAGGTTCTGAACATAGGTCAGAGGGTTGTCACTGAGAGCTACCCACCTCACCCAAGTGCCCTTGCTTCCGACCCCACTGCCTCTGTCACAAACACCCAACCCACAAGATTCACTTCCCTCAACACATTTATTTCTCATGAGTGATTGTCCATCTTGGAAATACAGAGTATAGCATAGCCAGTCTCTGGAGCTGCCAGCCTCTCTCATAAAAGATTTCCAGAGGCTCTGGGGAGAGCGCAGGAGAATTGTATTGAGACAGATGATCAGCCGTGATTTCGTTGAATGGTGGAGCAGGCTCGCTGGGCTTCGTGAGCATCTATAGCATCTATTTTCATTCTATGTGTCTATAAAGCTCTTGGCAATCAGGACTTCCCTGACTCAGGCCTTCATTCCAGTAGAAATCTAATCAGTTGCTTCATTGCTGGAAGAGTCCAATAGGTTTTCCCATATACATGGACCAACAGTTTCCCTACTCAAGCTCTTCCATATTTTGGTGGAAAGATTCCTCCCAAATTGATGCAGATAATGTCCTCTTTGGACAGTGTGAACAAAGTCAGTTGGAGCTCCTCAGGTAAATTACTGGATCTCATCTTCTGAAGTATTGATTTATTGACATTGTACCAAGTCAACAGGAAGCAAAATCTATTTAATTGACCAATTCCATTTGTCTTCCTTGCACACCAGTTTTTCCTTCTACATTTCCTCAAAATAATGGTCCAGATATTCTGAGTCAAAGAATCATACAGCAGGGAAACAGACCCTTCAACCCCACTCATCCATGCTGACCAGGTTTCCTAAACTGAACTTGTCAAATTTGCTTTTAGTTGGTGTAAGTCTCCTTTCCTGTCTATGTACCTGTCCAAATATCCTTTAAATTTTGTAACTGTGCTCGCTTCTACCACATCCTCCAGCAGCTCATTCCGTGCACACACAACTCTCTGTGTGAAAAAGTTGTTCCTTAGGTCCTTTTTTAAATCTTTCCCCTCTCACCTTAAATCTATGCCCTCTTGTTTTGGAATCCCCTAATGTCGGGAAAAGACCTTAGCTATTCACCTTATCTATATTCCTCATAATTTCATAAATCTCTATAATGTCATCCCTCACCTTCCCACACTCCAGTGAAAATGCCCCAGCCCTCCTTCAGTCTCAGTGAAGATTGTGGGCACAAGTGGAGAAATGAAATAAACATCCACTGAGGCCACTTCTTTAAAGTTTGCATTGAGTTGCCTCCTGATCAGATAGTGTAGAAATCCCAATGAACTACAGAACCAATGATTAAAGCAAAGAATAGTTTGTTAGGTGCTGGCTTCCATTTTGTATACCACTTAATGGCCCCATTCGTGAATCTTAGACTCAATGAAAGCCATACACATCTTATAAATAATGTTGTTAATAGAACACAGGATTACAAGGAATTGTTGTAGATTAATAATACTTGATGCAACATTTCCTGTTTCTCCACAATTATTGACTTCACTAGAATTTGGAATTGTCCACTGTGACATACCTAAGGCTCATGAGGCATCTTGAGCACCATTTTAATCTAAGCCGCCCATCAGGACATCAAGGTTTTACACTCTATTTCACCTTAGCTATCATTAAAGTTATTTTGTGCAGGGTGGAAAACTATTATTACTCAGAATCTCGAGGGTTTTCTGCAGGATGACTGTCAGCCAGCACCATTCCTTTGCTTCTGTGACTACAATACAAAAATAAGTCAACTTTACCATATCCAGATAACTCATTCATACCTCCATAAGTTGTTCATTGTCATTCATGTATCTAACACTTGCCACATATTCTACTGAATTGTTTAACTTATCACTGGAAACTAACTGACACCTGCAAATGTGCACATCTGTGCATCATTCTTTGAAGATTTAATATGTTAAAATCAACTGCATTGGCTGTAAATTACTTTGGAAAATCCCAAGGTCAGGAAGGTGCTACAGAAATGCAATCATTCATTCATACTCGTCCATAAATTAATGCTTTTTGATTATTTTCACCAACTATTTTGCTCCAGATTATTATTTTAGGTTTGTGGTTTGGTCCCACTTTTGAACTGAGTTTTGTTTTCTCCTGCAGTAGCTCACAAAGTGGTCTATATCAGAAAGGTTTCTCTCAACGTAAGAGTCATGGTTGGCTGACTCGAACAACATCCTTTATTTACATTATAATGTATTCTCTTCTTCTAGGTGAGTACATCCCTCTGGTACAGACTGTTCCTTCTCTTCTCTAACGCACATCTGCTAATGTCACTGTTTCATTATCATACACAACACTATTGCATTACTCTTCAAGTTTAACTTCTGATATTGATGTAGAAGGAACAACTTTAATTTCACTGCCATTACACACCGTGACAAATTTTCCTTTATATGAAAATACACACAAAAAAAAATGAATGCAGGAATTTCTGGAAACTCTTAGCAGGTCAGGAAGCATCTATGGAGAGCAAAACAGAGTAAACTTCAGGTCTGAGACATAGAGAGGTGCCTAATGTAATTGAAAAGCTGGTAGGTAATCTAATGTAGACCTCTAAAATTATGAATGTGCTAGATAGGATAACTGGAGAGAATATGTACAAACAGTCACCAGAGGATGGAATTGAACCCATGTCCCTGCTGCTGTGACTAATCACTGAGCCACCATGCCACTCTTATTTCAGCTCATGACTCAGTTCACACTTTAAGGACTTGAAGGAATGTTGAACATCAATGATAACATTCTCATCTATGGTTGGACTGAATGTAAACTTGAGATGTGCCAACGCATCTGAGTATAATGTTTTAGAAAAGGTAACTTGATCTTGAACAAAGAATAGTGACTATTCAATGTATCATGTCAGTACAGGCATGAAGACATTGCAGATTTTAAAACTGTATTTGTTTCTTTTAAATGTACACTGATGAACAGTTTAAGGTAGCAACCTAGAGGATCAAGTGGCTCTTGTAACTTGAACATAGAGTATCAAGCTTTGGAAAATTTCATCATGAATGATAATGGGCAGGTTCTCTCACTTGAATAGTCATGCCTAATCAGATTTCTTTAGTTATATACAAGTTAAAAACCACCATTTACCTTTTACTAGGTATTTATGGCCTTTAATCATAAAAACTGAAAAGATTCTTTGAGCAAGGACCACTATCAACTTTCTATTTTCTATCAATGATCAATACTCATGTGATTAACACAGGTTCACTGATACTGAACTCTTTTATCTCAAAACTCAGAAGAAAGCTGGAAGTCTGCAGAATAGCATCACAAAGAAAGAACAGAGAGACCATAAAGTCTTTTAAAAGTCTTCCAGCCTGTTTCCAAACTTCCATGTTCACCTGTAAAGAATTGGCCATACCAAGAAAGTAGACCAGTGACTCTATTTGCAAGGAGAAACTGATGACTGCACATGCTGGAGAAATCAGAGTCAGGAATGATGAAGGGTTTATGCCCAAAACATTGATTCTCCTGTACCTTGGAAACTGTCTGACAGTTTCCAACACCATACTTTTCAACTCGAATCTATCTACAAGACCTGCTGTTCTTCTCCTGGAAGGAACCCTAAAGTTAAATCTGAATCTGATCCCAACAATCTAACGTACCTGAACTGTAATTCCAGAGTCAGTAATTGTTTTGTCCTTGTCCATTGGAACCCAAGTCATCAAAATTACATTCCATATTCTACAATCAGAATCTGCAAATGTATTGCGATTTTGTGATTTCACTTTTGACAAAATTAAAATGTGTTGTGTCTTCAACTTTATAGAATACTTTAATAACTGTTAGGTGATCATGTGAACATGTGTTCCTGCCTTGCTTATGTGAAAATCACAGAACCTCTATAGTGTGGAGAATGCTATTCAACCCATACTGACCTTCTGAAGAGCATCCCACCCAGACCCACCCCATTCGGTAACCCTGCATTTTGCATAGCTAATTCACTTAGCCTGTGCATCCCTGGATACTACACACAATTTAGAAGGGCCAATCCACCTAATCGGCACATCTTCGGACCCGGCGAGGAAACCCACACAGACACACGGAGAATGTGCAAAATCATCACAGATAGTTGCCTGAGGCAGGAAATGAACTGTGTTCCTGGCACTGTGAGGCAGCAGTGCTAACCACCGAGCCACTGTGCCACCCTAAGGTGGCAGTAGAGCCAAAATCACATGGGAAATAAAATTGCTAGTTTGCTGCTTGTTTCAGCTGTGTTAATTTACTTTGATCCAAATTATTGTCTATTGTTGCGAATATTGAATATTGTGTTTCATTATGTATCAATAATGACTTAGCCTTGACTTAGTCTTGACTAAAATGATCCAATATCACTATAATCAATTGCCAAATGTCAGCATTCTTTGTATGCTTAATCATTCAAGACCTGGTTGAAATAGTTTTTAATTGTGCTTGCACACCTTAACTCCCGTGGCTCTGCAACATATTACAACAATGTTTCATAACAGTGAAATATCATGTGGGTCATCAACTTCAACTAGTACCTAAAATAGATGATCTGAACATATATTAGATTACCATTTGAAGGATCCTTCTGCTCCTGTGGTGATGTGGTAGTGTCCTGACCTCTGGACCAGGAGATCTAGTTTAAATTCCCAGAGATGTGTAATAACATTTCTGAACAGTTTGATGAGAAAATAAAAGAACCTACCTATGTGCAACTAATTGCCTACATTACAATGGTGCCTTCATTTTATTTAGTTGTCTGTAAAATACTTTTGAATCACTATCCTGTGGTCACAAAAGAACCTATATGACCGCAAGTTCTCTCTTTTTTGTTTGAAAGGCTATTTTCAAAAATGTGCGTTCCTGAATGGTGTATTAGCTATCTGAATTACAAATCAGAAAATTGAGCAAACGTTCAGTCCAACTGAGCAATCCCATGGACAAGTCTTCATACTTGGAATATTCTCATCTAATCATTTCATAAGACCATCGTTTATATCCTGAGATAGTAGTTCAAAAGCAAGATTAATAATACTCAATAAGGGCTAAATGGCCCTTTCCAATATTTTCTATAGAAGGATATGAGCTTCAAGCAAGTAGCTAAACATTGCAATGTGCTGTGCAGCCAGTTCACCTGAGTTATGTCTCCTCCTCCACAGTGAATGTATGCTCACATACAACCCATGTTGCTTGGTTGAAACGAACATTCGGAGATAATAGGTGGATGTGCAGGCATTCCAGTAACAGTAGAAACATTCTGTTTAAAATTAAAAATGCATAGATGACACATTGAACTTTCTGTTAAATTAGTAAGCTGAATTCTCTATTCTACAGTGTCAATGATACAAAGTCTTAGCAGTTAGACATTTACTTACTGAATGGGTTTGCGTCATTTGGTCTTTAGTGTTAAAAAGTCAGGTATACTATATTTACATCAAAAGAAATCCAGTGTCTATTACTTAAATGGTGATTTTATCATGTTTAAAATAAATGGCCTAGTGCATAACTTAACACCAAGGCTCCTTCAACAGTATGTTCCAAGCCAACAACCTGTACTACCTAGAAGGACAGGGGTAGCCAATGTGTTGCAAAACCACTACTGCACATTTCTCTTCAAGCCAATCACCATTGTAACTCAACATGACATTGCTGTTCATTCACTGTTAATCAATCAAATCTTGGAAATCCTTTCCTAATAGCACAGTGGGTGTACATACTCCTCCCTGAACTGAACAAATCAAGAAGGTAGTTCACCATCACCTTCTCAACAATAATTTTGTGCAGGTAATAAATACTGGCCGAGCCAGCGACACCCACAGCTTGTAAACTAATAGAAAAGAAAACCTCTCGCAAAAATAATGAGGAGGAATTTCAGGTGAAGGAAGTAAATACTCATACACTTGTATCTCATAACCTAATTTGATGGTCATTTTAGTGTTATAATCTATTCATCCTCCAATTCCATAATGCAAAGTCACCACAGGAGAAAAGGGATAGCTCTAAACATAACTCTGCAATCAGCAATGGAAGTTACAAATTCTAGCAGTGTAATACTGCTGGGGAAGCTGTAAAGCGAACATGAGGTAAATAAACAAAATCTAAAAGCAATAAGAACTGAAATTTAGAACAAAAAACCCATGATGAACTGCTCCAAAGATGCTATGGACATTTAAGATGCACTAATGTCACAAGGACAACTGTTCAGATGTGTATTAACAATTGAAAATAAGAGTGCATGTAAATGTGTGTGTGTAGGTGTTTACATGTGCTTAAATGTATGCTTGTATATAGGTTTAAACGGGGTCATTTCTGAATAATAAATCTATTCTTTGCTAGTTATTATTCAATTAGCACTGAGTTGTGTTAGATTCTGATCATTTGTGGTCAGAACACTGTCATGTCTAATATTTTCAAAAAACTTTCAAAGGTGCATTATTGAAAGCGTAATACTTTTTAACACCACTGATATCTGATCGCCATCAATACAGGATCTTGCTGATGGACACCTCTGATTGCTTGTTTGTACAATCGTCAGGCACCTGCCAAGAATGGATAACCTGGCAGTTTAGCTAAACGGACAGCCATTAATGATGCAACTGTTGTCAGATAACCTTGACAGAGAACAGCATGCTTATTTTCCTTATTAGAACCCAGGTGTTCTTTATCAAAGTACCTTGCCAACTTTCACCATTCTATACAAAATCTTTGACCTGCATCATTGCCAATGTCAGACTTTGACGGGCTGTAAGCTGCTGAATTTTGTCTGCAAATGAGACGGATGCCAAAAATAAATCATCCATGTATTTTTTTTTGTGTGCGTGAGTTGTTAATTTTGCCTCTGGCCTGTCAGCTTGTGGTGTTTATGTCTTGACTGCCTTATTTGTGATGCAAAATTGCCAGCTTTGTAGTTCATTTACTCTGCAATGAATGATGGACTGAGATGATGGAACTCAGTTCGACTCGCTTAGCATTTATCTATGGAGGTATATATCGGATATGTCAGGTTCTTTTCTGCACACCAGAATTAGAGACTTCAGTAGCAATTTACATTGTTCGTTATTCACTTCCCTTTGACAACATAATTACAGTGACATTTGACAACTTTTTAAGTAGCTAATTTGGTACTGTTATGCCTCTGTTGATAGTTAAAACAAATTCCATTCAATATTCCTTTCAGTACCAGAATGCAACTTCTTTTCAAAAAAATAGAAAAGAAAAACTCTGCTTATGTTGGGCAGAAAGCTGGTGCCAAAGACTAGTTTCCCTGAGATCTGACCAAACTGCTGTCTGACCTCATCAGATCGCATAGAAAACAGCTGTTAGAGCATTTTTGATCTGGCTTGAAGGCTGTAATTGTGCTTTACTCTTCACAATGACAGTTAGTGGAACTAAACTGGAATCTCTCCAAAGAGGTTGGAAATCCCAGAGGCTGAAAATAGTTGTGAGCTACACCAGGGATACTAAGGGGCTCCAGGGAAATACAATGCAAGCTGGTGGAACAGCACTTCTTGTTCCACGTAGGCTCTTTATAGCCTTCTTCAATTTTAACAACTTCAGACAATCAATACTGCCTTACATTTTGAGTACATTTTTCCCCCATTAATTTCCACCCTTGCTCCCATAATGTCCTGCTTGCAGAGGTGTTTTTCGACCAAGTGTACCTTTCCTTAACACCTTATCTACATCTATATATCACTCCTTTACTACATTCCTCAATGGGGAGGCAATGGTCTGGTTGTATTATAGAATCCCTACAATGTGGAAGGAGGCTATTTGGTCCATCAAGTCCACACCAAACCTCTGAAGAGCATACCAGCCAGACCTACCCATCCTATCCTTACAACTCTGCATTTTCCATGACTAATCCACCTAGCCTACCCATCTCTGGAGACTATGGACAATTTAGCATAGCCAATCCACTTAACCTGCGCATCATTGGACTGTGGGAGGAAACTGAGCACCTGGAGAAAACCCATGCGGACAGTCGCCCAAGAGTGGAATTGAACTCAGACCCCTGGTGATGTGAGGCGGCAGTGCTAACCACTGAGCCACTGTGCTGCCCATATTGTACTGGAAACCCAGGTTCAAATTCAGGACAGATGGTGGAATTTGAATTCAAAAATCTGGAATTAAGAGTCAAAAGGTGACCATGAATCCTTTTCCAATTGGCGTTAAAAACACAAATTTGTGTCCTTTAGGGAAGGAAACATACCTGCCTGGTGACAATCTGTTATCTTCTACCTCTCCCTATCATTATTTCAATGAACAGAAAATGATCGAATCACACACTTCACACAATCAGAAAAGATCTACTCTGTCTCTCTTCATCATTTCTGTTGTCCAGCAGCATGAGAAAACAGGAATTAAGGTTCCCCAATTTTTAAGAGTGAGAGACTGGGAACATTCCACCCCAGGGATTTTCTAATCTGGAGGAGGGGTCTCTCTCTTTCTTTATCAAATTGTTCCCCACTCATTTGTTTTTTGGTACAATCTCTTGATGATATAGGGGAGGCAATGGCCTAGTGGTATTATCATTGGACTATTAATCTAGAGACCCAGGTAATGTTCGGGGAACCTGGGTTTGATGGTGGAATTTGAATTCAATAAATATCTGGAATTAAGAGTCTAATGATGACCATGGAACTATTTCCAACTGTTGGAAAAACTCATCTGGGTCACTTTAGGGGAGGAAACTGCCACCCCTACCTACTCTGGACCACATGCAATTCCGGACCACATGCGATTCCAGACCACAGCAATATGGTTGACTCCTAACTCCCCTCTAGAAACTTTGGAATGGGCAATAAATATTGGCCTAGCCAATGATGCCCTCTTCCAGTGAATAAATTTTAAAAAATGAAGATTTCTCTTTCATATGCTTCGTAATATTAATGAGTAACAGGTTGGTAAATTAATTGACTGGTGAATGGCAATCCTGGCACCAGTATCCTACCCTCACTGAGTCATGACCTTCCACCAATCTAACCCAACTGATCTTTTCTCCCATACCCAATACCAACAACCCCAACTAGTTGAAAGACTCAGCTATTGTATTTCCAGCTACTTTTATCTTGCCTGTATCAAATGCATTTTATATTAGCAAAATATTAAAATCCAGACTATGGAGAAATTTAGCGTGATGCACAACAACATTCGGCAGGAGAGAAAATACTACCTCAAGTGAGAATTGACCTCTTATTCTTGTCAATTTTAATCAGAAGTGACACTGATCTCATTTCTCTGTATATTGACTGCTGTAAAAACCTGTGGGGTTCATCAATGTCTCTTAGAGAAGGAAATCAGCTGTCCTTACCTGATGTGGTCTACACGTGACTGCAGACCTGCAGTGATGACTCTTGACAGCCGCTAGCCTCATCTGTGCCATTAATATCCCTTGGAGAAATATAAAACCCTCATCTCGAAGTGAAAGGTTATGAAGCCAAGTCCCAATCCAAATATTTGAGCAAAAATTGTAGACTGACTCTACAGCACAATACTGAGGGAGTGCAGTTGGAGCTTTCATCTTTTAGCTGAAAATCGCATAACACTAGGTTTATTTGGAAGCACTAGCTTTCAGAGGACTGCTCCTTCATGAAGGAGTTGGACACTAACCTGCTCTTGTGTGATTTTTAACATTGTCTATCCCAGTCCAACACCAGCACCAACGCATCATCTTTCAGTTTGAACTGTTAGACGGAGACCTTATCTCCTGTTTCCTGCAGGTGCGAAAATATCTTGTAGCATCCTTTTAAAAGCAAAGATACATTCCTGATGTTCTAGCCGATATCTCTAGCTCAATATGATTGTATTACTGTATGTGAGCCCCTGGTCTTTGCAAATTAGCTGCTGAGTTTTCACAATTCAACTGTGACTACACTTTAAAGCTCCTGCATTAGCTGTAAAATGATTTGGGATGTTCAAAGGTCATGAGAGATGTCATATATTTGCAAGTCTTTCTTTTCATTCTTTTAAAACTCATACCATTGCAAGAATGATGATTTAATTTAACTTTGTTTCTAACCTCCCTCTTGACTTGCGTTATAAGCGCCATTTGTCAAAAGTTTAATCAGGAGACTTTGCAGGAGAGTCTGTGACTGGCTCGGAACTGAATTACTGTGCCTTATAACGAGAAGCCTGCCAAAGTGCCTTGGATTAATGATCACAGCCGAATTTATGAATGTGCTCTCCCAGTGAGGAAACTCACCTGCTGGGTGCAAGAGTTCGTAAAAATCAACCTCAACTGTGACTAACTAATTCAGTTCCCCCAGGAACTGTCACCAGCTGATGTCCCCTTATGAAGTCATTAGTTCTCATCACTTCAGTCTGAATATTCCAAGAATAAGAGTGAAAAATGATTGTAACAGTTTCTAAAAAGAACAATGGGTTGATCTCTTCACAATTCACTTTCCATTTCAACAAAATGAATGCCTTTTTATTACAGTCCAGTTTTTGTCTGTCAGTATCTATTGAAACCATATATTTAATGCAGCAGTTTGATGTCCTGCTGAACAAACTAAAGCAGAACGCCCATCCTGCGGGACTTGTTAAATGATCCTGTTGGACTGTAGATCATAATGAACATACTTCAGAATTTAATCATTCTGCGAGATTTATTCCTTCGGTCATTGTATCTATAAATTAGCAGATATGAAGAGGAAAAAATGAAGTGGAATTACAAAATGGTTCTAATACATATCAGATGAAACAGTTCCTGAAAAAAATGAAAACACAGGTTTATGTTTCAAATGAAGATCCTTCATCTAAGTAGACTGGTTTGTTTTGATTTTAGTGCCATAAATCACTTGGCCATCCTAAAGGTAACTTGTCAATAGCATTTCACTTGGGGCTTAAGTCAGAAAGGAAATAACTTGTCTTTATACAGCACCTTTTCAGAATCTCCAGAGGTCCCAAGGTACTTTAGTCAGAAATCGCACTACACCAGGTTATAGTCCAACAGATTTATTTGAAGTCACAAGCTTTCAGAGCGTAACCCCTTTGTCAGGTGACTTCGCTCCAACTTTCACTCTGAAAGTTTGATTTCAAATAAACCTGTTGGACTCTGACCTGGTGTCACTTGACTTCTGACTTTGTCCACCCAGTCCAACACCGGCACCAAGGTACTTTAGACCAAATGAAGTGTTGAAGTGTTATCATCATTGTAAAATTTAAAATTCCAATTTGCACACAGTAAACCCTGTTAAGATGGCAACGAGAAAGCCATTTGACTTTTTAGTGATGTAGATTAAGGAATAAATTTCATCCAGGACATGGGAGAGAACCCATTTGCCCATCTTCTAAATCATGGCATGTGATCTTTTCGGTGGCCTCAATTTTATATTCCCACCTACTCCCCTAATACCCTTTAATTCTAGAGAATGTCTTCTCACTACCCCAAGACCCTCTCAATACACACGTGTAAAATGTAAAATGTATGTGTGCAGTACTGCTGCCAGTACTACGAATAACATCAATCCATCCCATACATATACATTTATTGAATTGAATTTATTGTCACATGTACCTAGGCACATTGAAAAGCTTTGTCTTGTGAACTATACAGGCAGATCACAGAGTTAAGTACCATAGATAGTAAATAATAGGTAAACAGCTGCAAAAACAAACACACAGGTACAGAGTTTGTGAGTCCATTCAGGCTCCTGTACCTGCTCCCCGATGGTAGAGGTTGTAGAAAAACTCTCAAACAGGGTGAGATGGATCTTTAAAAATGCTGGCGGCCTTTCCTTGACAGTGGGCCTGGTGGATGGATTCTATAGATGGGAGGTTGGCTTTTGTGATTGTCCGGGCTGAGTTCATCACTTCAGCAACTGTCTGTGGTCTTGAATGGTACAGTTGCCATACCAGTGATACACCCAGACGGAATGCTCTTGATGGCGCACCTATAAAAATTGGCAAGGGTATTCACCATCATGCCAAATTTCATCAGCTGCCTGAGGAATATGAGATGTTGTTGGGTCTTTGTAACCAGTGCATCCACATGAAGAGCCCGAGAAAGCTTGTTGTGGATGATGACTCCCAGGAACTTGACACTCTCCACCCATTCCACATCTGTGCTGTTAATGTATAGGGGGATATGAGTAAAATCCCACTGAGTTTCTTGGTTTTGCTGGCATTGAGAGCTCGGTTGTTCTCAGTGCGCTATTTTTCCAGGTCTTCTACCTCCCGTCTGTAGTCTGTTTTGTCGCTATCTGAGATCCGACTGACTATGGTGGTATCATCAGTGAACTTGTAAATGGCATTAGTCTGGTATTTGGCGACGCAGTCATGGGTATAGAGTGAGTACAGTAGGGGGCTGAGTACACACCTCTGGGGGGTCTCCATTGTTGAGTGTTAGTGAGGATGAAATATTGTCCTCAATCTTCACTGATGTGGCCTGTGGGTCAGGGAACAGAGGATCCAGTTGCAGAGAGTGGGGCTCAGTCTGAGATCACTAAGTTTAGTAATCAGTCTCAAGGGTATAATAGCATTAAGGCCGAACTATAGTCAATGTGTAGGAATCTTACATAGCTGTTCTTGGTGTCAAGATGTTCGAGGGAGGAGTGAAGGGCAAGTGATATGGCATCTGACGTGATCTGTTGGTCCGATAGGCAAATTGGAGTGGGTCAAGAGTAGTTGGCAGGCTGGAGTTGATTAATGCCATGACCAGCCTTTCAAAGCACTTTATGACCACTGAAGCTAGGGCCACTGGGCGGTAGTCATTGAGACATGCTGCATGAGCCTTCTTAGGCACAGGGATGTTGTTGGCCCTCTTGGAACGGGCAGGGACAGCGGCCTGCTGCAGGAGAGGTTGAAGATATTCGAGAAGATGTCTGTCAGTTGATCTGTGCTTGCTCTGAGTGCATGGCCTGGTACTCAGTCTGGTCCCATCGGTTTCCTTGGATTCACACGAAGGAAAACTGATATGACCTCTGATGCAGTGACTGTTGGGATAGGTTCATCAGGACTTGTCAGAATAGGTGTTACCTCTCCGCTGAAATTCTATTCAAAGCGAGCAGAGAAGGCGTTGGGACGATCTGGGAGGGATATGTCATTGTCTGCTATCTTGTACTGACTTTTTTTGGAACCTGTGATGTCATTCAGTCCTTGCTATAATCGCCGGGTGTCTGTCTGAATCCCTCGTTTGGATCGGTATTGGTCCTTGGCTGTCTACGTGGCTCTGCGAAAGTCATACTTGTGTTCCTTGTATTTGAGTGGGTTTCCTAATCTGAAGGCCTTTATTGAGCTTATTGGACTGCCACCATATGTTTTATTGACACAACATTTCACAATGTTTGTATGTGCAAAAACTCTCTTGGTTGATAAGAATCTGTCTATCTTTGCTTTAAAAATATTCAATGACTTTGCCTCCACTTCTCTCTGGAAATGACACTCTGGCAGAGAAAATAAATCTCCTTACCTCCATCTTAAAAAGGAAGATCCTTTATTTTTCAAATTGTGTTCATATCTCTCTCACAAAAGGAAAACATCCTTTTGGCATTGACCCTTCAAGTACTCACATAGTATTATGTCTCAATAAAATCAGTCCTTATTCTTCTAATGTTCAATAGATACAGCCAGTTTGTCTAACCTTTCCTCATAAGATAATCCCCAACTCAAGTCGAGTAAATCTTTAGTAGACCACCTCGAATGTATTTATATCCCAATGAAATCAAAACAGTACTCAATCTAGATGTAGTATCACTAACACCCCTTACAACTGTAGCAAACCTTCCCAATTTTTATATTCTATCCCCTTCGCTGTAGATGACATTCTATTTGCCTTGCTAATTACTTGATTTATCTGTTTACTGCTTTTATTCATGCAGCAGGGCATCCAGTTCTCACTGTACCTTACAGTTCTGTAACCTCTTACCATTTAAATAACACACTGTGTTTCTGAATGTTGTGCCATAGTAGGCAACGTGATGTTTGCATGCATTATTTTTGCCCATTCACTTAAATTATTTTAATCCTCTTGCAGCCTCCCTATGACCTCTTCACAATTTACTTTCCTACCTACATCAGTGTCATCAGCAAACCTCACAACCAAACACTAAAATAAAATGAAGATGTGGTGGTCTGAAACAAAAACAGAAATTGCTAGAAAAACCCAGCAGGTCTGCCAGCACTTGTGGGAAGAAAGCAGAGTTGAACGCTTCAAAGCTGGTGACTCTTCAGTTCTGATTAAAAGGCGCCAGGCTCAAAACATTAACACGGCTTCCTTCCCACAGATGCTGCCAGATCTGCTCAGTTTCTCCAGCAATTTCTGTTTTTGTAACAACCATACACATGATTCCTTCATTCAAACATTGATTTAAATTGTAAATAATTGAGACGCCTGGCAGATCCCTGTAGTGCTCCAATCATCACACTTACCCTACCCAAAATTGATCCTGTTAATCTCACCTGCTGTTTCCAATTAGCTAGACAATCCTCTATCCATACTGATATATAACTAGAACCTACCACAACTTTCCCTCTAAGCCCCCATTTTAAAGCATTAAAATTGTTATGACTCCTAAATGAGAACTGTCAATGAGAGCTGGGATGGTGAATTTGGGGAGGGGAGTCCCTGAGAACAACGTGGGAGTCTGGGAAAGTGGGGGCTTGTCTGCTTAAAGTGAGAGCGCCGAGTTATAACTCAGTCAGACCTCCATGTTGGCCAGTACTGCTGTTGCATGCAAAGCACCAATGTTTCAGCTCATGACCACATTTGGGGTCTTACCCCTTCATTGACCTGCCCTTCCTTATACCATGAGTTCTTATTTTGCATCTGATGCTAATAGTGGAGAAAAAGGATGAGACTTGCTGTTGGCTAGTGTCTGAGCTTACTTTGAGCTTCATGTCAGGATAAATTTATGATACTGGGACTTGACAATTTGAGGATTAAGATGAAGATTATCATTATTTTTGTGCTGGAAGACAGGAAAGACAGTAATAATGGATCTTTTGGGTTTGGAATAGTGTATAGTATAGCTAAAATTCAAGATGAGCTGGAGTTAATGCATAGGAGAAAGTAAGGACTGCAGATGCTGGAGGTCAGAGTCAAGAGTGTGGTGCTGGAAAAGCACAGCAGGTCAGGCGGCATTCAAGGAGCAGAAAATCATTCCTGATGAAGGGCTCTTGCCCGAAACGTCGATTCTCCTGCTCCCTCGATGCTGCCTGATCTGTGATGCTTTTCCAGCACCATACTCTTAACTGGAATTAATGCATAGCAGGACAATGATAGTGAGAGGAAAGATTAAGCATTGAGCTGCTAAAGGTATAGAAACCAACTTCTGTTCCTGAGAATTGTTCATTTAATTGATAAATTCCAGACACAAACACAATGCAAAACCAAAAGATGTTTGCATTAAAATGACATGAACTCAAATCTGAGATGCTAAACATTTTTAAGTAGAATGGATGATTCTAAAGTGAGAACAGGTGATAGTTTCATAGGCAGTTCATGATGTTAGAGAGTAGTTAGTTGTTTGTAATGTGTTAAGTTATGGAATTTATAAATAATGTGAATCTGTGAAGGACTCTCAAGCATGGAAATGAATCAAGTTGCAGTTGAATCTTCATATCTACTGAGGGCAGACTTGGGAAGAAAGGGCCATTTAGTTTAGAGCTTGGTGAAGGCTGTCTGTGATGGTTGGGTGGGCTTCGAGCTGAAGTCAGGAAAAGACTGGCAGGGACAGCTAAAAGCACTGGGCTGAGACTGACAAAAGCTGTAACAGTTGAGACTTAGACTGTCTGTCCTCAACGTGTGAAGGTTTAATCGGTCCAACAAGTCATCATCTTCAATCCTATTGAAATCCATAAACATTTCAATAGGATTCTTCAGCAAGTAGACATAATAGTCTTGATGAACAGAAAATCCCCCTTTGCTTTTTTTTAATTTTCCATCTGCATTTTGTAAATAAGTGAAAATTTAATTTGAAGATGTTATAATTATTGTTAGACACATTAACGATGCCCAATGCAGTAGTCATCTATCTGGCAATTCCTTCAGACAACCAAAGGAACATTAAACATTCAGTCACTATCATGATGATAATTTCTAATTCAATGTTAACAATTCCATTTTTAAGATAGCTTCTAAAAATTAGGAGATGGTACTGCTGGTTTATATATTGTACTGTGTTTATGCCATTGAGACATGTTAGCTATCACAATTCTGGAAATGTCATGTTCATTAGTCTAGGCTTTGAGAATCATAATATAATGTAATTTCTTGTTTCCTTATTTGTCCCATTACAATTCTTCTCACTTTTCATTATTATCCCTTGTGTCACTTAATCGTGTGTCTTCCAGTCAGCACAAACCTTTCCATTTGGATTTCCTCCCGTTTCTCCTTCTCATGCCTAGTTCAAAAAAATTAAGTCGCGACCACTCCAAATTCGAACAAAGGGCCACTGACCTGATATGTTAACCCTATTTTTTTCCTCTCCACAGTTGTCATCAAGCCCACTGAACATTTTGAACATTTTCTGGGTTTACTTCATTGATCATATTATTTTGACGATTTATTATAGAACATAGGCAATTGAGTTAAAGACATCCAACATGCCTTGTTTTACTGCAAGTTGAATCCAGTTCTTAGATGACAGGATTTATTTAATCTATTTATTTGTATTTTCATTTAACAACACTTAGAGCTTTCATAAAGCTGAAAGTGTGCACAACGTTTTCTAAAGTGAGAAAATAAATATATTTGAATCTAAACTCAGGGTCAATAACAAGGGTGAATAATTTTAAAGTGAAAGACAAGAGGTTTAGAGGGGATTCAAGGAAATATTTTCTCACCAGGAAGGTAGTGGGGCTTTGTAATGCACTGCCTGGGAGGATAGTTGAAGTGGGTAACCTCACAATCTTTGCTAAGTACTTGGATGAGAACTTGAAAGATCATTACATTCAGAGCTATGGGCCTAGAGCAGGAAGGTGGGATGAGTGGAGTTTTAACAGTACAGATTTGATGAGCCAAAAGGTCTCTTCTGTATGTATGATTTGATGATTCTATGGAGAAGCGAGACTTTAATGTCCACCACCAAGTGTGGCTTGGCAGGAGCACTACAATCAAGCTGATTGGGTCCTAAAGACATCTGTTAGACTGGGTTGGCGTCAGGTGGTGAGGGAACTAACAAGAGGGAAAAATATACATGACCTCCTCCTTTACAATCTGTCAGCTGCTGATGCATCTGTCCATGACAATTGTGCTAAAAGTGACCACAACACAGTTCTTGAAGAGACCAGGTCCCACGTTCACATTGATAATACCTCCCATCATGTTGTGTGACAGATATTGAACAGATCTAGTAACTCAAGATTTGGCATCAATGAAGTGCTACAGGTCATCAACAGCAGCCGAACTGGATTCATCACAATCTTTAACCTCATGGCCCTTCATTTACCCCCAACTCAACCATTAGCATCAAGCCAGAGGATCAACCCTGGTTCAAGGGAGAGTGCAGGAAGGCATGCCAGGAGCAGCATTAGGCATACCTGAAGATGAGGTGTCAACCTGGTGAAGCCACCAAATGTGCACTGAAGATTCTGTACCTAGATACCTTGTACCTAAGATGGAGCCATAAGTAGTGACCTGTAAACTTTTCACTGTACTCATTTGTGTACATATGACAATAAAGTCAATTCAATCCAACAATTCAAGCAGGATTACTTGCATGTCAAATAACATAAGCAACAAATGATCCCACAACCAACTGCTCAGATCTCTACTTTGCAGTCCTGCCACATCCAGACGTGAATGGTGGTGGAAAATTAACTCATTGGGGTATTCTCAGTATTGGAAGAGCTCAGCACAACATTGCAAAATATAAGGCTGATCCCACTTGGCCTCTTCCTGTAATCCCCAACTTCACAGATGCCAATCTTCAGCCAATTTGATATATGCCATGTGATATCAAGAGATAGCTGGAGACACTAAATAGTGCAAGGCCTATTGGCTCTGACAACATTCTGACAATAGGATTGAAGAATTGCTCCAGAAGTTGCTGCTCCCCTAGCCAAGCTGTTCTAATACAACTATGACACTGGCATCTACTCAACAATGTGCAAAATAGCCTAAGTATGCTCTGTACACAAAAAGCAGCACAAATCTAACCCAGCCAATTGCCCATCCTGCCACCCCTCTCCATCATCAGTCTACTCTTGATCATTAGTAAAGTGATGGAAGGTGTCATCAATACTGCTACCAGGTAACACTGCTCAGCAATAACCTACTCAGTGACACCCAGTTTGGGTTCCACCAGGTACACTCAGCTCCTGAACTCATTACAGCCTTGGTTCAAAAGGGGACAAAAGAGCTGAATTCCAGAGGCAAGGTGAGAGTGACAGCCCTTGACATCAAGGCCACATTTGACTCAGTGTGGCATCAAAGACAAAACTGGAATCAATAGAAATCCATGGAAAAATGTTTCACTGGTTGGATGCATACCTGGCACATAGGAAGATGATTGTTGATTTTGGAAGTGAGCCACCTCAGCACCAGGACATCTCTGCAGGAGTTCCTCAGGGTAGTGTCCTAGGCCCCATCAGCTTTAGTTGCTTAACCAGTGACATTCCCTCAATCATAAGGTTAGAAGTGGGGATGTTCAGTTGTACCAAGCTCTAGGCAATACCCAGCTTGAGCTAACATGTGGCAAGTAATATTCATGCTGCATAAATGCCAGGAATTGACCATCTCAAGTTAGAGACAATCTAACCATTATCTCTTGACATTTAATGGCATTACCATTACTGAATCCACCATTATCAATATCCTGGGGTTACTATTGGCCAGTCATATCCCTCTGTTCCCTGCCCATTTGTATCTGTCAAACATTAAACATTAAACATTGCCTCTTAAATATTGCTATTGTATCTGCCTCCATCACGACCTCTGGCAGTGCATTTGAGACACTTGCTGCCCTCTCTGTGCACAAAAAGATTTGCCTCTCTCATCACCTTTAAACTTACTTTAAATCTATGTCCCATAATATTGATACTTCTACCTTGGGGAAAAATAAAACTCTGACTTTCCACTCTATCTATGCCTCTCATAACTTTGTAAATTTCTGTCCAGTCACCCCCTTTCCTTCAATGTTCAAATGAAAACAAACCATGTTTGTCCAAATCACCATATCACTAATATCCTCCAAACCAGACAACATCCTGATAAGCTGTTTCTGTGCCCTTTCCAAACCCTCCATACTTTCTGGTGGTGAGGCGACCAGAACGGGACAATATTCCAAACATTGCCGTGAATATTTAGTTCTCAAACCTGATCATCATGCAGCCATCCATTAGATCATACCAATGAATCTCTATTTGTGTCTTAGATTATCTACCTCGTTGTGAATGCTGTTTCAATTCAGGTAGAGCATCCTTAATTTTGTCTTTTTGACATAATTCTGGATTTGAAGCATACTCAATGCTCGGCTTTATTTCTCCTGTCTTCTGAGTTGTTAATTTTAAATTGGCAATAGCTACATTTTTGTTAAGCAAACATATTAAGGGATATGGGCAAGAGGGAGGTTAATACAGTTAGATCATGATCTCATTGAATGGTGGAAGTTACTCAAGGGGCTGATTGATTAGATTAGATTACTTTCAGTGTGGAAACAGGCCCTTCGGCCCAACAAGTCCACACCGATCCGCAACCCACCCATACCCCTACATTTACCCCCTACCTAACACTACGGACAATTTAGCATAGCCAATTCACCTGACCCGCACATCTTTGGAATGTGGGAGGAAACCGGAGCACCCGGAGGAAACCCACGCAGACACGGGGAGAACGTGCAAACTCCACACAGTCAGTCGCCTGAGGCGGGAATTGAACCCAGATCTCTGGCGCTGTGAGGCAGCAGTGCTAACCACTGTGCCACCGTGCCGCCCACGAATGTAGCTATTGGCCTACTCCTGTTCCTACATTCCCATCTCCCTAGCATCTTTTCGACTTCCTTGACGTCTCCTGTTCCATTAGTGTGTTTCATTAGCCACAGAAGAGAGAACAAAAAAAGCTTCCATCCCAAAGTGTCTTTAGGAGAAAAAAGAAAATTTGAAGAGTTGTTCATGTAAGGAGCACATACAATGACAGGCATGTGTACAACCTGCAACTTACTCTATGTGTCAGCAATTGAACATGCGTCATGCAGCTAGGCTATACTCAAAGGATATGCTGTGCAAAGCTCCATTAATACATCAATGTGACAACAGATTCAGATGCTGTGGCCCTTTAAAGCGTTGAAGTAATGCTCAGGTGCATGCAACCTCTAGAGGCAGTCCACTGGGTGGGCAAGACTCTATATAGCTTAGCTAATTAACCCCAAATCTTGAGGTTTAGGTGGATCTATTCATGCAAAGGAAACATCAACAGATGTCCCACTGTGCATCGTTCTCTCCACAGTATCACACAAATTAAAAATGTATTTTCAAAGCAATAAGTTGACCGGGAAACAGCAGCAAGCTTTATGTCAAATCTCTGGTTCTTGAATTGATGGAAGTGGTAGTCAGAAATTCCTCCCTTTGTGGCTTCAGTTTTAAATAAATGGCTTCTGGCTTCTGACAAAATAGCGGAGAGGAATTTTGGATACACATTTGACATGCATGGATGCCAGTATACTACAGCATAATTTCAAATCCTATGAGGCTAGAAAATTACAGTTAATTAAGGAGAGAAAGACTTGACAACTTTCAAAAATAATTTGCTTTTATTTAATAATTAGCAATTAAATAACTTTTATTAATTCTTGAATGATTCAGACCGTCAAACTCAAAGTAAGAAATAAAATAACTTATATTTTCACATGGTGGACTGTGGGTCATGAGCTGTGAGCTGGTTGGGGTAAGTTAAAATTTTTAACATCAAAGTAATTAAGCTCATAAAATTCAGCATTTGCTTTGATAAAGGAACATAACATAATGACTGTGCAGCATTATTTCTGTAATATGTTTAAAAAAAAATTCCTTCTCAAAGAATTTCCAAAGAAATCAAGTTGGTGAGGATTTTTGTCAACAGGGAATGTTAAACTTACCCTCTGTTTTACAGGAAGGTGATCACCACAGTCTGTGGATGATGAAACACATGAATAAATTGCCATGCAGAATGATTAATTCCATCTTAAAGCATATACTTCCATCTTATCAATCATTCCATTAGCAAAAAAAGTTCACTGCAAAGGAGACTGGAGCCCTCCAGCATGAATAACTACCCATCCTTCGACATGTTTACACACTGAGAGGCAAGACAATACTTCAAGTATTTATCTGGCGCTCCCTGAGCTTTAGACTGCTTTGAAATGTTTTTTTTTCCACCCCTTTCTCATTCCTAATCTGGAACATCCAATTTCATACTGTAGAAGTCAAAGGACCTGGCAGCCTTTTCTGCCTGCCCCCATCCCACTTTGCACTCCCACTTGCAATAATTGCTTGTCCGATGTTCTGCCCTCTCTGCTCCAATGCCATCCGATGGATTTTCCCAGCATGCAACTGCTGTCCAACCAGCTGCTGCTACTACATCTTCAGTGTCCGTGAGAGGCTGGTATTAATCATCTTTTTCAATAGGACACTCTGCTATTCATCTCCCTGACACTTCTAGCATTCGAGAGCCCAGTACAGACCACAGACCATTGAGTAATAAGATTACTCATTACCCTGCTTCATTGCTTCTGCCTGCCTTCTCCATTGAGTGGCTGTTCAACAGTGGATTTTTGTTTGCCAGATCAGAAATAATTTATGCTTTTTTTTTAAAGAGCGTCTGCATATTTAGCTAAAGAGAGATTAGTTTATAAACTATATTTGTACATAGTTCATGCAGGTATCTCTAAATAAGCAGCCATTTTGCTTGCAAATTAAGTGACCTTGGAACAACTAAATAGGGAAAAACAGAAATTATAAAGCCACGTGCACAGCAACACATTTATAGCCTATGAAGAATCACATCAGTGAGTCAAATGTTCAACAATGATTTAAGTGCAACAACATTACAATATTAATTTTTTTGCTAAATGATCTTTGAATCCTACAGTTTGGCAGATAGACAACAAAACATAAATATTAGTGACTGACAAAAAAGGTGTAATTCCACAAAGTAACACGAGCCTGGAAAATTATGTTGGCATGCTACGATAAAGCATAGCATCTCAAATACAAAGACTGTTTTCTAATGAATAATAATCTCTGCATAAGGAAGGAGCATGCTTTTCCTGCAAGACTGTAACATTGAGTAGACTTATACAAAACTGGACAGACTTAATAATGTGTTCTCTGAGGGTGTTCTACAGGCCTCCAACTACACAAGTCTCTATTTCCCCCAGTTGATTCATACTATAAATTTATCTTGAAACAGCATTGGCTGTATGTGCTGGAAGGTTTCTCATACATTAGTTTTTTGTTCAGCTATGTATCTCACTTATAGCACTCTCTTCAGTATTGTTATTAAAATGTGGTTCGATATCTGGTTGCTTTTACATCATGATAGTACATTTGAATTTCTTCACAGACAGTCCTCATTTACAGAAAGTAAGTGGAAATATGATACTGACTCATGGTCCAGTCCCTGGATGAACGGAAATGCCTGGGGCAGTGAAAACAGACAGTGAGGAGGAAGAACCTAGGATGGAACTCGTTACATTTTCTCCATACACTAATGTTGACAGACACAAATCGGGCAATTCCCCAATTGCCCTCTATTTTCTGTGCCCAGGCAATTCCTTTTACCCTGAATAAAGCCCAGGAAAATTTAACCCATCTCAGATCAAAAGATAGCTGTCCAGTTAACAGCTGGCTCCTCATGATAGCCAAGTTATGAACTGCACAATACACTGATCAGAAACTAGATACACATTCCAAACTATCTTGCAAAGCTCCTCTGAGGTGTTGGAGGTATTGCTTGTGTGTGCCAGTGGTCTTGACATTTCTGATTGCAGCATGACTCTGATTTTAGAGCAGCTCTGCAAATGACATGTTTCCAACAGTTAAAAACAATGACTGCAGATGCTGGAAACCAGATTCTGGATCAGTGGTGCTGCAGTTCAGGCAGCATCCAAGGAGCAGCGAAATCGACGTTTCGGGTGATTCCTGATGAAGGGCTTTTCACTGCTCGTTGGATGCTGCCTGAACTGATGTTTCCAACAGGGACCATATCCCAACTGGTTTAGGGATAGCCCTTATATTTCACTAGACAAGCCCATAAGCTGATAGCTTGGTCAGAGCAATGGTGGAATATAAAAATAGAAAAGGATAAATATAACATGACTGTTGCCATGTACTGAACCGATTGGTCGGAGGTTGATGATAGGGAGCAGAAAGAAAATTAGCGTGGCATCTTAGCCATGAGGAAACCAGGTAAAACCATCATGCTAAGAGAAAGTGAGGACTGCAGATGCTGGATATCAGAGTGGAAAAGTGTGATGCTAGAAAAGCACAGCAGGTCAGGCAGCATCCAAGGAGCAGGGGAGTCAACGTTTCGGGCATAAGCCCTTCATTAGGATTCCTGATTGATTCCACAGGGATCAATTTTGTCTCCTCAAATATTAACAATTTACATCAATGATATGAATAAAGAAATCAAATGTATGGTTGTTAAGTTTGCTGATGGCATAAAGATAGGTCAGAGAATAAGCGGCCAAGGAGACATAAGGAGTCTACAAATGGGGTATAAGTAGGTTAAGTGAGCAAGAAAAGAAATAGAAAATGGGGTATAATGTGGGGTAATTCGAACTCACCTACTTTGAAAAACAGAACAACAGCATTTGATTTCAGTGGAGATAGATTACAGAACTCAATGCGACGGAGGGATCTAGGTTTCCTGATACATTAAAGACAAAAGACTAGCATGCTCATTCAGCAAGAGACAAATGAAATGTAGTTGTTTGTTGCAAGGACAACTGAGTACAGAGTTGGATGTTTTGCTAAAGGTGGACAGGGAGTTAGTGGGACCACATTTGGAGTATTGTGTACAGTTTTGGTTTCCTTATTTAGAAGCAGCTCAAAGAAGATGATTTCCACTGATTCCTGATATGACGGTTTAGCATGGACCTGTAACCAGTGGAATTTAAAAGAATGAGAGGTGATTTTACTGAAACACACAAAATCCTGCAGGAACTTGACAGGGTGGATGATGAAAGAATGTTTCCCCTTATGAGACAGACTAGAACTTGGAGACAGTCTGAAAACTAGGAGTCACCCACTTAACAAAGAGACAAGAAGAATGTTTTTCTCTCTGTGGGTTGTTACTCCATGGAATTCTGATCCCTGCGAGCAGTGAAAGCAGGGGCATTGGATGTTTTTAAAGCTCGTTCGATAGATTTCTGACTGACAAAAGAATGAAAGGATACGGCTGGAAGACAGGAAATCAGAGGCCACAATCAGATCACCATGATCATATCATATGTCTTAGCAGGCTCGAGGGACCGAATGGGCTAATCATGCAGTTCATATTATCATTTATGTGTATGTTTGCATGCTTATGCATCAGCATCATTCTATAATAGAGGAACCTGATTGATGGCTCTCTGATAGGTTTGCCTTGAGCAGCCACAGTGGGTTAGATTTCATGAGCAATGTGTCCCTGCTGTCTCCTCTTTCCTTACTGTTCCCCCTTGGCCTTTGAAGTTGCACAGCTAAGGTGCCGTAGTAGAAAAATAAAGCATTCAAACCAACTCCATCTTCTCAGTCGTCATGACAAAGCTTTCAAAACTCGATCGAAGTTATCAAGGACAACTAACCTAAAATTGCAGCTCAACCCTTTCAATAGGCCACTAGGAGTATCTAGCTAAGCTCACCATTGGGTAGTTCACTATTGCAAAAGGATCATACAAACAGTATAGGCTTCAATTAGGATATTTAATTCATTGTGTTAAATAACTTGGGAATGCATCCTGGAAGCTATAGAACAACCTAATCCCATATGGCAGCAGGCACACTGCCAGCCTATAACAAGTGGCATCATCCTGGCCAACTGGGTACCTGCTTTGCACCTGAAAATCTGACATGGTGCCATTGAAAATCTGGGCCACAGTTTATGGAGATTAGATTCCAGACACAGATGGGATGAGTATTATTGCCAAACAATGGATCCAAACCATTTAACTAACTGATGAATTGAGAACAAAACATTTATTTCAACCATAGCAAATACTTCTCTCCTGCGACTTAAAACTGAATGTAGTTCGACAGGGTTAGAAGTCTGGATATATAAACCTTTTGCACACATTGGACGTAGGGTTTAGGTCTCAGCAACATCGTCAATGAACTGGAAATATCTTTTATAGTCCCATATCCACTCTGACACCCATTCTGAAGGGAGATCTCCACTTAATGAAAAAGGTTGATGAGTGTTAAAATTAAAAAGATGCTGTGGATGCTGGAAGTCTGAAACAAACACAGAGAGGAACAGCAGAGACAGTCAACAGGTCTGGAAGCTCTATACAGAGAGGAACAAAGTTGACATTTTGAGTCGAATGTCACTCTTTCAGAAGGATATTCTCCAGTGTTGAAAACTTGCTTGCAAATCCTCCTTAATAAAAATTGACAGTATGTATTGAGTATGAATCAAATTATAGTGTAACAGTGGGAGGTATTAACAACATAAAGATCACTTGCACATTTTGTATGTTTATCTTCTCTTTACCACTCAGAAAACAGATAGCAAATTCTGTCAGTGGTACAATAGTGTTGTGGTCATGCAACTGGACTAATACTCTGGGGAACACGAGTTGAACATGATAAAATTTAAATTTCAGTTTTGAGAGACTCTGGAAGAATGAAATCATTATAAGTAAAATTGCCTTTAGTTTGGTGTTTTTCTTTCAGGAAGGTAACTTGTTACCCATATCCCATTTATTCTAAATATGACCCCAGTCTCACAGCAGCAGTTATGTCTCTACTGTTCTTAAAGGTAGTCTAGCCAACCACTTAAACTTATCTAACCTTTACCAACATTCCAGGAAGCATGGCCATTGCCATTTTCCCTCATGCATTCAGTTTAATTGAGGCAGTCCAGAGGATATTCGATGACAATTTGGATAGAAATAATGTGTTAAGGCTATGAGGAAAAGGGAGTTTGGCAATAAGTAAAAATGCTCATTTGAACAGTTGGTACAGATAAAATGGGCTGAATGGCCTCTTCTACCTTGTAAAACTTCTGCGGCTCTACGATCCTGGGAAGAGCAATAGATGACATCATTGCCAGTAATGTACACATTACAGGAAATAACACAACAATAAAAATGGATGAGGGACAGGACGTACAGGACCAAAGTGCCATTGACTAAAGAGAATTATTTGAAGAGGTTAAAGGTCTCCAGGGAGGCAATGATTGAATTGTGTCAAATGGTAGCCAATAGCTTGAGCATGCCTTCAGTAATAATAGCTGCGGACGTCACAGCAATCATTCTGCTCTTCAAAGGGGAACAAATTGAATGGAAGGTTTAAGCACATCGGCTTTTGATATGAGGTCATTCCAAATGCCTGGTGGTGATTTAACAGGTATTAGGCAAAGGATGAATTCTATTTGTATTCATGACATGATACTGTACTGTTCCAGAAGAGTTACTCATCCACACAGTTTCAAAACAACAATTGGACAGACAGCAACAATTCTGTGCCATTGCTGACCTTCTCAAGATCTGGAGTGCCATCAACTGAACATATATGGAGGTAAATTCATCAACAGTTTATTTGATGGCGCACTTCAGCCACAGTTTAATAAATGTACTGGCATTCTCTGAGAGCACAAAAGTAACCTTAATTTCAATAGTACCACTTAAATAGCTGGATGCCTCAAGACACTTAATATAGAAAGGAAAGGGGACATGCACTAAGCAGGAGAGAGTTTAAGTGGAGAGATTGAATGTACAATGAGGTAGGTTTTTAAGAGGCTTTCGAAAGAAGAGACAAAGAGGAGTAAATTTAGACCGAGTATTTCAACAGGCAGAGGCATAACAATGGACTGACCACCCACACTGGAGTGGACTCAATGGAGAACAAGTATCAGAGTGAGAGGAGGACAGATCACTTAAGGAGCTGGGAATGAGAATGTGAAGGAATTTGTAAAATGATAGAGCGCTGGCATATATCACAAATGATCAGGTACAGGAGAAGGAAGTGCTTGAAGACTGCATTTGGAAAGCCATGAGTGAAACCTATGGAGCATGTTGCTATGAAGATGGGCAATCTCTCTAGGGGCAAGGGATGGTGGACTGATTAGAGTCATAGAGCCACAGAGAAGTACAGCATAGAAACAGACTCTTCGGTCCAACTCATCCATGCTAACCAGATATGCTAACCTAACAGTCACCACTAGTGTTCCTGCCCAGTGCATCTGCGGGAAATGCATCCAACTTCAGCTCCTGGAAAACCGCGTTAGGGAACTGGAGCTGGAGATGGAAGAACTTCAGATTATTCAGCTGGAGGAGGGGTATTAAGAGGAAATACAGGGAGGTAGTCACACCTCAGGTAAAAGAAGAAGGTTACCGTCAGGGGATGGAAAGGGAACAGACAGGCAGTGCAGGGATCCCCTGTGGCCTTTCTCCTCAACAAGTATACTGATTTGGATACTGCTGGGGGGGGTACTTACCGGGTTAAGCAATGGGGCACAGGTCTCTGGCACAGAGTCTGTCCCTGTTGCTCAGAAGGGAAGGGGGAAGAGGAGCAGAGCATTAGTAATTGGGGATTCCATAGTTAGGGGACAGATAGGAGGTTCTGTGGGAACAAGAGAGAAAAACAGTGTGTTGCCTCCCAAATGCCAGGTTCTGTGTTTTTGGGATCCTAAAGGGGGACTAGCCCCAAGTCATGGTCCATATAGGCACCAATGACATAGGTAAGAAGAGAGATGGAGATTTAAGGCAGAAATTCAGGGAGCTAGGATGGAAGCTTAGAGCTAGAACAAACAGCATTATTGTCTCTGGTTTGTTGCCTATTCCACGTGCTAGTGAGGTGAGGAATAGAGAGAGAGAGAGAAGTTGAACATGTGGCTACAGGGATGGTGCAGGAGGGAGGGTTTTGGATTCCTAGAGAATTGGGGGTCTTTCTGGGGTAGGTGGAACCTCTAAAAACAAGATGGTCTTCACCTGAAACAGAGAGGTACCAATATTCTGGGGGGATATTTGCTAATGCTCTTTGGGTGGGTTTAAACTAATTCGGCAGGATGATAGGAACCAAGACTGTAGTTCAAGGACAGAGGAAGTTGCAAGTAGGGAGATCCAAAATAAGGTTTGAGGGTCAAAAGGGCACCGGCAAGCAAAAAGTTGGTTTGAAGTGTGTCTATTTCAACACCAGGAGCGTCCCGAATAAGGTGGGTGAACTTGCAGCATGGGTTGGTACCTGGGATTTCTACGTTGTGGCCATTTCAGAGACATGGATAGAGCTGGGACAGGAACGGTTGTTGCAAGTTCCAGGATTTAAATGTTTCAGTAAGAACAGAGAAGATGGTATGGGGTGTGGGGTGTGGCATTGTTAGTCAAGGACAGTATTACTGCTGCAGAACAGATGTTTGTGGACTCACCTACTAAGGTAGCATGGTGGGCTGAGATTAGAAACAGGAAAGGAGAGGTCACCCTGTTGGGAGTTTTCTATAGGCCTTCAAATAGCTCCAGAGATGTAGAGGAAAGGATAGCAAAGTTGATCCCTCGATAGAAGCGAGAGTGACAGGGTAGTTGATATGAGGTCTTTAACTTTCCAAATATTGACTGGGAATACTATAGTTCAAGTACTTTAGATGGGTCAGTTTTGTCCAATGTGCGCAGGAGGGTTTTCTGACACAGTATGTAGACAGGCCAACAAGAGGCGAGGTCACATTAGATTTGTACTGAGTAATGAACCCAGCCAGCTGTTAGATTTGGAGGTAGGTGAGCACTTTGCTAATAGTGATCGCAATTCAGTTATGTTTACATTAGTGATGGAAAAGGATAGGCTTACACCACAGGGCAAGAGCTTCAGCTGGAGGAAAGGCAATTAGACAAGATTTAAGATACATAGGATGGGGAAGGATACTGCAGGGGATGGGCATAATTGAAATGTGGAGTTTATTCAAGGAACAGCTACTGTGTTCAGCTCCCTGAATTTCTGCCTTAAATCTCCATCTCTCTTCTTACCTATGTCGTTGGTGGCTATATGGACCATGACTTGGGGCTGGTCCCCCTTTAGGATCCCAAAAACACAGAACCTGGCATCTGGGAGGCAACACACTGTTTTTCTCTCTTGTTCCCACAGAACCTCCTATCTGTCCCCTAACTATGGAATCCCCAATTACTAATGCTCTGCTCCTCTTCCCCCTTCCCTTGATAAGTCCTTGATAAGTATGTAACTGTCAGGCAGAGAGGAAGTTGTCAAGCGCAGGAGCTGTGGTTTACTAAGAAAGTTGAATCACTTACGAAGAGAAAGAAAAAAGCTTACGTTAGGATGAGATGTGAAGGCTCAGTTAGGGTGCTTGACAGTTACAAGGTAGCCAGGAAAGGCATAAAGAGAGAGCTAAGATGAGTGAGGAGGGGACATGAGACGTTTTTGTTGGTTAGGATCAAGGAAGACCCTAAAACTTTCTATAGGTATCTAAGGGATAAAACAAGGACGAGAGTAAGATTAGAGCCAAACAAGGACAGTAGTGGGAAGTTGTGCATGGAGTCAGAGGAGATGGGGAAGCACTAAATGAATACCTTTCATCAGTATTCACACTGAGAAAAGACAATGTTCTCGAGGAGAATACTGAGAAACAAGCTGCTCGACGAGATGGGATTGAGGTTCACAAGGAGGAGGTGTTAGAAATACTGGGAAAGTGTGAAAATAGATATGTTCCCTGGGCCAGATGGGATTTATGCTAGGATTCTCTGGGAAGCCAAGGAGGAGATTGCCTAGACTTTGGCTTTGATCTTTATGCTTCATTGTCTACAGGAATGGGCGGCACGGTGGCACAGTGGTTAGCACTGCTGCCTCACAGCGCCTGTAGACCTGGGTTCAATTCCCGACTCAGGCGACTGACTGTGTGGAGTTTGCACGTTCTCCCCGTGTCTGCGTGGGTTTCCTCCGGGTGCTCCGGTTTCCTCCCACAGTCCAAAGATGTGCGGGTCAGGTGAATTGGCCAAGCTAAATTGCCCGTAGTGTTAGGTAAGGGGTAAATGTAGGGGTATGGGTGGGTTGCGCTTCGGCGGGTCGGTGTGGACTTGTTGGGCCGAAGGGCCTGTTTCCACACTGTAAGTCTAATCTAATCTAATCTAAGGAATAGTACCGGAAGAATGGAGGATAGCAAATGTTCCCTTATTCAAGAAAGGGAGTAGGGACAACCTTGAAAATTATAGACAAGTGAACCTTACTTCAGTTGTGGGTAAAGTGTTGGAAAAGGTTATAAGAGATAGGATGTATAATCATCTGGAAAGGTTTAGGGAAATGAAGGGTACTCATTTGTGAAGAGTACGTCGTGTCTCACAAACTTTATTGATTTCTTTGAGAAGGTGACCAAACAGATGGATGAGGGTAAAGCCAATGATGTGGTCTATATGGATTTCAATAAGGTGTTTGATAAGGTAGGCTTTCCCCATGATAGGCTACTGCACAAAATACAGAGGCATGGGATTGAGGGAGGTTTAGTGGTTTGGATCAGAAATTGGCTAGCTGAAAGAAGACAGAGAGTGGTGGTTGATGTGAAATGTTCATCCTGGAGTTCAATTAATAGTGGTGTACTACAAGGATCTGTTTTGGGTCCACTGCTGTTTGTCATTTTAATTAATGACCTAGGTGAGGGCATAAAAGGATGGGTTACTAATTTGCAGATGACACTAAGGTTGGTACAGTTGTGGATAGTGTCGAAGGATGTTGCAGGTTACAGAGGGACATAGATAAGCTGCAGAACTGGGATGAGAGGTGGCAAATGGAGTTTAATACTGAAAAGTGTGATGTGATTCTCTTTGGAAGGAGTAACATGAATGCAGAGTACTGGGAGAATGGTTCTTGGTAATGTAAATGAGTAGAGAGATCTCAGTCTCCATGTGCATAGACCCTTCAAAGTTGCCACCCTGTTTGATAGGGTTGTAAAAAAAAATATAGTGTGTTAGCTTTTATTAGTAGAGAGATCGAGTTTCAGAACCATGAGGTCATGCTGCAGCTGTACAAAACTCTGGTGCGGCCACACTCGGAGTATTGCATGCAGTTCTGGTCACTGCATTATAGAAAGGATGTGGAAGCTTTGGAAAGGGTTCACAGGAGATTTACTAGGATGTTGCCTCATATGAAGGGAAGGTCTTACGAGGAAAGGTTGAGGGACATGAGGCTGTTTTGATTGGAGAGAAGAATGTTGGGAAGTGACTTAATTGAGACATAGAAGATAATCAGAGAGTTTGAGAGGTTGGACAGTGAGAGACTTTTTTCTCAGATGGTGATGGCTAGCATGAGGGGACATGGCTTCAAATTGAGTGGTAGATATATAGGTGTAGTTTCTTTACTTAGGGAATAGTAGGGGTGTGGAACACACTGCCTGCAACATAGTAGACTCGCCAACGTTACAGGCATTTAACAGGTCATTGGATTGGCATATAGACGAGAATGGAATAGTGTAGGTTAGATGGATTTCAGGTTGGTTTCACAGGTCAGCGCAACATCGAGGGCTGAAGGGCCTTTACTGCACTGTAATGTTCTATGTTCTATCTTCTATGTTCTAGTCTCTTTTGCCAGCGCTTGGCCTACATCCCTCTAAACTCTTCCTATTCATATACTCAGGTGCCTTTTAAATGTTAATTGTACCAGCCTCCACCACTTCCTCTGGCAGCTCATTCCAGACACCCACCACTCTCTGCATGGATAAGTTGCCCCGTAGGTGCCTTTGTTATCTTTCCCCTCTTACCCTAAACCTATGCCCTCTAGTTCTGGACTCCCCCACCGCAGGGAAAAGACCTTGGGGTCTTCCTTCCTATCCATGCCCCTCATGATTTTATAAACCTCTACAAGGCCACCCCCCCACCCCCACCCCCAGCCTCTGATGCTCCAGGGAAAACAGCCCTAGCCTATTCAGCCTCTCCCTGTAGCTCAAATCCTCCAACCCTGGCAACATCTTTGTCAATCTTTTCTGAACACTTCCAAGTTTCACAACATTCTTCCAAAAGGAAGGAGACCAGAATTGCATGCAATATTTCTAAAGTAGCCAAACAAAAGTCCTGTACAGCTGCAGCAGGACCTCCCGACTCCTATACTCAATGCTCTGACCAGTAAAGGAAAGCATGTCGAACGTCTTCTTCACTATCCTGTCTATCTGCGACTCTACTTTCAAGGAACTACGAACCTGCACTCCAAGGTAACACTCCCTAGGACCTTACAATTAAGTGTATAAGTCCTGCTAAGATTTGTTTTTTCAAAATGCAGCATCTCACATTTATCTAAATTAAACTCTATCTGTTACTCAGCGCATTGGCCCATCTGATCAGGATCCTGTTGTACTCTGAGATACCCTTCTTCGCTGTCCACTACAACTTCAATTTTAGTGTCATCTGCAAACTTACTAACTTTACCTCCTATGCTCATATCAAAATCATTTATATAAATGGCTAAAAGTAGAGGACCCAGCACCAATCTTTGTGGCACCCCACTAGTCACAGGCCTCTAGTCTGAAAAGCAACCCTCCACTACCACCTTCTATCTATCTTCAAGTCAGTTCACTATCTAAATGCCTAGTTCTTCCTGTATTCCATAGGATCTAACCTTGCTAACCAGTCTCCCATGGGAAACCTTGTCGAACACTTTACTGAAGTCCACAAAGATCACATCCATCATTCTGCCCTCATTAATCCTCTTTGTTACTTCTTCAAGAATCTCAATCAAGTTCATGAGCCATGATTTCACACACATAAAGCCACGCTGACTATCCCTAATCAGTCCTTGCCTTTCCAATACATGTACATCCTGTCCCTCAGGATTCCTTCCAACAACCTGCCCACCACTCAGGTCAGGCTCACCGGGCTATGGTTCCCTGGTTTCTCCTTACAACTTTTCTTTGAAAGTAATCAGCTGAATACTAGATATTGCTAGACTGAATGCAGCTATTAAGCTCAACATGATGATTGAAATCCATGCAGGTTGATTGAAACCAGACCAGTATCACAGCAGGATATGGCAGAGTTCTGTTTGTAAGTAACTCAGTGGAAGACAACTTGAGCATATGCTCACAAACCAACAGCTAATCATGTACCAACTAATCAGTCCGGAAGAGGATTGTACACGTGCTCTTCCAAAAACCACACTTCATAAGTAATGCAGTGAAAAGAGAGGGTGATGGGTTGGGGGCACAGAAATAGAGAAACAATCAAGAAGGAAGACAAAAGGTGCATATCAGTGGGCAGTGGTCCAGGAAGCATCAGTGACAAATAGGTAGAAAGATTTTGGTCAAAAATCACTCTTTCGTGACCTACATTCATTTCAAATGGACCACTTGAGAAGTAACTGCACGACATAATTAAAATTGTTTTGTTATAAAGACGTTGGAATTGGTGTGAAATTGTGAGATTATAGATCTCAGTCTCCAAGATTAAGGAGGAAATAAGATGCCCAGTGTTGGTGGGAGTGGGGAAAGTAAGCAAAATAAGGAAGGAACATACTCTACGATTAAGGTCAGACATTACGTTGCGAAAAATTTTCATCAAGCAACACTGTGATTGGAAGCTGTAGCACAGTTGGATAGTCAACTGCAGGAAACCAATTTGAAGTTATTTGGTAAAGGAGAGATATCTGTGACAGATTTTCTTAAGCGAAAGACAATTTTGAAGGCACTTGGGGACAGTGCCAGTGAATGTAAAGAGCTAATACTGAAACACTAAGAGGGAATTACATTCAGTCAGTAGTTATTATTAGTTAGTCAGAAGGAATTTGAGGTAATACATTATGGGTTGTATTGAAAGGATAGTATTGGTGAGTTCAAAATTGGAAATGGTATCAAATCTCAAGTTAAAGAGGGCTTGGGAGCTGCCTTTGCAAAATAAAAGAGGGAGCTAAAGAACTACTGGTTGCTAAGTCGATTGCATCAAAGTTGAAAACTAAAAAAATTGATGAAACCTTCAAATGTAGTGTAACTACTGAAGATTCATCGTGCACGAGACTAGGGCAGAGCGAGCTATTTGTCGTGTCAAACTGAAACTGAATTCCACAACGATCTGAGATAATTATGTCAGTAGACACACAATCCCAAACTAGAATTCTTACAGGGCTCAAAATGGTAGATACAGGAAGGATGTTTGCTCTGACTGGCAGGTCTAAAACAAGGGAACACCATTTCAAAATAAAGGGTAGGTCATTCAAGTTTGAGATGAGGATGAATTGGAGATCAAATCTTTAGATTGCTCTGCTCCAAGGGGCTGTTCAAGCCAGAAATCAATAGATTTCTAAATATTGAAGGCATCTGAGGACATGGGAACAGAGTGGGAAAAAAGAGTGTTGAGGTAGTTGGTCAGCCATGATCTAACCAAGCAATAGATCTGGCTCAAGGAATTAAATGGCCTTCACTTGTTTCTGTTGCCTCTATTTCTGTGAAATGCTGGGCCTTAGAAGAACATCTTCAGTAAAAATGAAAAAGAAAACAGAAGATTTCATGACAGTAAGAAAATGCAGTCAACATATTACAGAGCCTATAGATCTGAGCTGAGCTGCATCAGTCACATTATTCATATACATACCCACATCTGACTTATAAAAGATAATTAATAAGAGAAATTGAAAAGTGTCGGATGAGAAAATCAGAGGTCACCTATTCAAATTTGAGCACAACAAGGTATGAGATTCGTATTAGATATCTCATCTGACCTCTTTCCAATTTTGATGACGTATAGATTTATATACCCAGTTCACATTTCACTTTGAAAGGAAGCTCACAAATAAACTGATCTTCAGGTCTGATTTTGTTTTTTCAACATGTCCTTACTTGGCTTGACTTTGATTAGCTGGTGCTTATGAGAAGTAAAATGATAACAATAAATCCACACATTTAAAGAAAGAGTGAATTCTACGGAATAATAGAATTTGTATGGTGCACAAGGGGGCTATTTGGCCCATTGAGTCTGTACCTGCTATCTCATCAGTACAACATCAGAATTGTTTTTCATTCATTCACAGGATGAGGGTATTGCTGGCTAGGTCACCATTTATTGTCCCTCCATTATTTCCTTGAGACAATTTGACCAGGACACGGTCAAATGGTTTTTGGTGAGACTAATGAGTGTAAAGAACTAAAGAAGTTAAGGCTGTCATAACTAATAGCCCCATTTGAAAGATTTCTAGTATAAAGTTGCTCAAGTCATGTGAAAGTGCAGAAGAGAGCAGACCTGTTGAGAAGCCTGAGTCAATTTTGCATTGCCAGTAAAGACCAATTTCATCTGTATGATCTCAACCCTCCATAAATGCAAACTGCAGATCTGTTTAGATGTGGAAAAAACAAGAAATAAGAAAATAATGTTAACTTTTAGTATCTAGTCACTGATGGGGAGCTCTGCTAAAACCATCATTGCAATCTAATATTCTTAATAGCACAAGTAGGGAAGAGAAATTATTTATAATAATTCACCACTTGAATTGTCAGTAATCTAGAACAAATCAGAATTTGGTTCATTGTCACGTGTACTCAAGTACAGAAGTAGAAGCGTATAGTGAAAAATTTACAATGTTGTCCCTCACAGCTCTATCTTAGGTACAAAGTACCGGGATACAAATCATTGATACAAAATGTAGAAATAAAAAAGTACATTACCTTACAGTGATTCATAACATAAGTTAGAAAATAAGAAATAAAGCTAAAAGGATAAGGTTTACAGTCAGATAAACAGATTACAGATAAACAATACATTGATGTAGTTCAATACAGAAGGCTTCCACGCATGGTCTGACTGGGCTCGTAAGCCACTGACCACTCACACCAGTCCCCAGTCCAACAACGGTGTCCACTCCACTCTGGGCTCGCTGACTATCCTGCTCCACTCCACGCCTCCAGCCCACTTCACTCTATGCCTTAGTCACTCCATGGTAAGTTTGAAAAAAACACACTTCAAAATCTTGTTTTTAAAAAAGAGAGACGAAAAATGAGAAAAATGACAAAAAAAAGAGAAAAAGAAAAACGTGGATGGATAGGCGAGCCCCAGGCCGAGGTGCCTGGACGTTGCCTATTCCTAATGCTCCTTAAATACAATTCAACATCAGCAGACATCTGATTGCAGTGTAGGGTTGTGAACATTCAGATTTACAGTCACTTTAAATTTTAGACATCAATCTGACACAGAGTCTTTGTTTTCCTGTTTGTTTTATGATGTACATACATCATCTAAAACTCAATTTTATACATCTATTATGGAATGAATTTTGGGAATGGGATTTTTTTGGTGTCGTCAAGTGTATCGTTGGTTTACTGAAAAGGCAGTGAGACACCTGACCTAACTTTTTCCATCAAGTCCCATTGTATCTTCCCTCAGTCAGGCAGTTTGTTGGGCAACAATGGGCCCTCCTTTGAAGTCAATTCCTGAAAGTGGAAATCGCACTCAAAAAGCACTATCAGTCTATCAAAGGCTGGCAGATTCTGCACTTGGCAGGGAGGATAAGCAACATACCAAAGTCTGAGGTATGTTTTATCGAGGGAGGTGGTTGGGAATGTGTTCTGAGAATAGGGGAGAGGGCACAGAGGCTATGTCTGGAGGCCCATGGATACACAGAGTGTTTAATTAACACTTTGGTGCTTCCAGTGCCTTATGAATGATGCTAAGGAAGAATTTGAGGTATTCCAGGTATTTTACAACTAACATTTTCAGATATTCTGAGCAAAAGATGTGCCAATCACATTGTTTCTCAGGCCCAAATGACTCATACACCTTGGTATTGCCAGATATTTCTGATTAAAATGCTATTGAGCACTTGACCTGGGCCTCATTACACCAACAGACTGATTAATGTCTTGTAATTTTTGAAAGGATGAATGACCAACCTTGCTAAAAACTTCGATATCAAGAGTGTCTTCCAAATGATGATGTAAGCATTTGGTGGATGATGGAAATGAAGCAATTAATTGAAAACTAATTAAAATTCCCTTCAAAGTCACACTGTGCATGGATTTGGAAATATTCATAGAATGCCTACATTGTGGAAGCAGGCCATCTGGCCTATCAAGTCCACACCAACCCTCTGGAGAACAGCCCACCCAGATCCACCCTTGCATTTTCCATGGTTAATCCACCTAGCCTGCACAGTAGGGGAATTTTGCATGGCCAATCCATTTAACTTGCGGAGTGCAGGGGGAAACCAGAGCACCTGGAGGAAAAAGACACGTAGACACAGGATAAAAACTACACACAGACAGTCACTCAAGGGTGGAATCAAACCTAGGTCTCTGCCACTGTAAGGCAACAGTGCTAATCACTGAGCCACTTTGCTGCTCCTATATATCCCTGCATTTTGATTGATTGTTGTGTTAAAATTCCAAACTCCCTCCCAAATGGTTCTGCCATTATACCTGCACCACATAAACAACAATAGTTCAATGTTGTCCCGAGCAACAACCTCTCAAGGAAATCTAAAAATGGGTATTAAATTCTATAATTGAAAGTGATATTCAAATACCATGAATGATTTTTTAACAAAATCAAGCAAAATTATCTACTCCCCATATCTATACAATCAAATGGCATACCGGAAAGAGATTCATGTAATTAAATTGATCATTTTAGTTCATCATCAATGTGACACTGAAGGTAACACTAATATGATATTAAACAAAATCCCATTAGTGATAATATGATACTTTAATTACCGTTACCCCTATGATGATCTAAATTCCATTGATCCATATGAAGTGTTCAATTACTGTGATCATCAAGGTCCTTGTTAATTGTGCTATCATAGATGTTCGTCAATAAAGTGGACGAGTTAATGCATCTTTGTGTCTGATTTCATCCTTGAAGTCTTAAGAAAACAAGTTTACTACCTATTGCAGGGTCTTTTCAGATTGGCAAGCTATAATGAAATGATGTATCAGAGAGGTCAGTGCTGGGGCCTTCACTGTTTACCATTTATATAAGTTTCTGTAAGTAACTTAGATGAAAGGTCTGAAGATATAGTTGAGCAGGTGACTATGATCCTGAGAGGTCTTGTTATGGACAGGAGCAGACCCCCTCAGCATTTTTAAGAGGGTTGCCTAGGCTCTAACTTTATCTTATTTTAAAAGGTAGATGTGAAGTGTCATGTTCCAGATGCAATGCAACTAGTCCAACTATTTGAAGTTAAGCAAAACATAATTTATTTAAACACTATAGTTAAAACATGCAAAAAGCTTAACTTGATCTTGTTAATGTTGTTCTTGCCTCATGCATGTCCTGTGCAGTATAACCTGCATGTCTTACTTTGTTCAAACTGTTTCACCCTATGGTCTTTATATCCTTGCTAACTATGATCTGCTTGTAATGCTCACAAACAAAGCTTATCATTGTACTTAGGTACATGTGACAATAAATCAAATCAATCTTTAGGTTTCTTGTGTAATTTGAAAGGTTAATGAAAAATGTATAATGCCTCTTCACGTTCTTAAGGACATTTATGAAATCAGATTTCCTTACCAATTTACACATTTCATAATGAGATTTTTTAAACTTTATTTTCTAGAACAAGTTACATCAAGGCAATTTTCATCGTGCTGTGAAGTTTGAAGTGTGAGATGAAGAGAATAAAAATGCAAAATAAAATAATAATGGAAATATTTTCAATAAATCTGTCAACAGAATTAAAATGTCACAGATTGTTGTGTAGCCACAACTTGATTTGTTAAATTGAATAAAAGTGGAAAAATAGTCATTGGATCAATGTACTCAGTCAGATTAATCAGGATTGTCTTTTGATGCTAAAGTTAATTCATTGTGTCTGAATTGGATACAAACTATAATATTTGCTTTTGCTTTACAACCCGCTTAATCAGCTAGCGCCTGGTTTCAGACCCTTCACTTCAAATGCTATTCATGGTCAAATGGTGGAATTGTGGTACTATCACTAGGCGAGCAATCCAGAACTCCAGGCTACTGTTCTGGTAGGCAGGTTCAAATCCAACCAGGGCAGCTAGTGGTTTTAAATTCAATAAATAAGACTGGAATATAAAATTGGTCTCAGTAATAGATAACCTCAAACCTATCATCAATTGTTACAAATGCCTATCTAATTTAGGATCAGGAATCTGCTGTTATTGTCTGGTCCAGTTTTTGTGTGACTTTAGACTTTCAGAAAGATTACTGAGTCTTAACCATCCTCTGAAATGAACTAATGAGCCACTTAATTACAAGGGTAATAAGGGTTTATCTACAACTATACAGAATACAGCAAAGAGATAGAGTGCTTGGCGGTTGGTAGAAGGATAAGAATCTCTCCATCAGTGTCAGCAAAACAGAAGAGCTGGTAATTGACTTCAGGAAGCAGGGTGGAGGGCATGCCCCTGTCTGCATCAATGGAGCTGAAGTGGAGATGGATCAAGAACGTCAAATTCCAACAGTGACGATCATCAACAATTTGTCCTGGTCCACCCATGTTGACGTGAAGGTCAAGAGTGCACAACAATCCTTGACTGCTTTAGGAGGCTAAGGAAAGACTCTTTTCAATTTTTATAGCTGCACCGTAGAAAGCATTCTATCTGGGTGTACCACAGCTTGGTGTGGCCACCGCTCTACCCAAGGCCATAAAAAACTACAGAGAGTTATGAACACAGCCCAGCCCATCATGCAAGCCAACCTCCTATACATTGACTCCCTCCACAGACGAACCTCGATTATCCGGCATTCACTTACCCAAATTTTGGATTATCCAAATAAGATCGCAAGGTTCTGATGCTTGGCTAACAATGTTGTCTGGCATTTAATTATCCGGCATTCAATTAACTAAACAAAATACTCCCCACTTGTGTCCTTTGGATAATTAAACTTCCTCTGTATACTTCTCACTGCCTTGGAAAGGCAGACCAACATAACCAAACACTCCTCCCATCCCGGTTATAATCTCTTCCATCAGGCAGAAGATCAAAAAGCTTAAACACAAATATCAACAGATTCAAGAACAGCTTCTTCCCTGCTGTTATTAGACTTCTGAATGGACCGCTCAAATTTTAAATTTAATGTTCTCCTTGCTCATTGTGCATCTTCTCTTCAGCCATAACATTGTATTCTTCACTCTGTTATATTACCCTTATGCACTTTGTATGCTATGATGTGCCTGTATTGCACACAAACAAAAATTTTCACTGTACCTAGGTCCATGTGACAATAATAAATCAAATAAACAAAAACTACTGGCAATGCCAGGGACTCAAACATGAAAGAATAATTAAAGCAAATTATATAAATGACTTTGTAGGGTGTCTATGCAATATATGTAACAATGAACTAGTGCAAACAGACTTTACTATATTCCATTTTTCTTCCCTTATGTTTCTGTCTTGCTTTACATGTACTCAATGCCTCAACAGCTAATAGAGTCGTATTTACAGTCCAATTTCTGTTCCATGTCAAAGCTTTTAGTACTGTTCCAGAGAGTGGATAATTCTTTTTTTCACTTACAAGCATGAGGTGTCTCACCTAAAAACTGGTTTCAGAACTATAATATTTTGGTCAATTAAGATTATTTAGCCAATTTTATCGTTCATTTCTAAATAGCTTTGCTCGCTGAGTGCTGTCATTAGACTATCCACATGATACCTCATTGAAAATAATATTTGTCTTTAAGGATTTCATATTAGACTTTTAGAATAAATTCAATGAGCTCAGTGAACCTTTTTCCAAGTATTTGAAAACCTAACAGACATTTTGTCTGGACCCAAAGAGACCTGGAACAAATGATTGGCTAAATGGGCACTTCTTTGTTCTGGCTCCTGACAGACCAGAAATACTAACTACATGCCCTTTCCTTTATTTTGTCTGCGACCTTCTCAATTTCCCAATCTCAAGTAATTGTTCAACTCCCTTTTAAAGTTATTTATGGTATCATATTCCACCCCTTATCAGGTCACACATTTCACATCTTGACAATCCTCTAAATGAAAAAAAGGCTCCTTATCCTTCCTGTCGAACATTAGCCAATGCTTTCAAACACTGATCAAGTTATACCTTTTACTTAACATTCTCATCCTTCTTTTCACATTCCTCTATGGTCATGCCCTTCCCTATCTCTGGAATCTACTCCATCTCTACAATATGCTGTGAGATCTACACTCTGATAATTCTAGTTTCTTCTGCATTGCTAGTAATAATTGCCCCTTCATGGATGGCTTTACCTTCAAATGTCGAGGCAGCAAACTCTGGAAACGCTTCACTATACATCTCCACCTCTTTAACTCACTTTCTGCCTTTAAAGCATACCTTAAAACCTACTTTTTTGACTGAGCCTTTGATCATCTGAAAACCTCCTTCCATGGTTCACTATTGTACTTTGAAGCATTTTAGAATATTTTGTTAACTTGAAGTTGCTGTGTACATTGGCTGTTGTTTCAATTTCTGATTATTGGCACAATGTTCAAAGGAAATACAAAGTTAAAAATCACACAACACCAGATTATAATCCAACAGGTTTAATTGGAAGCAACAGGTTTAATTAGAGCGCTGCTCCTTCATCAGGTGGTTGTGGAGTACACAGTTGTAGGACACAGAATTTATAGCAAAAGTTTACAGTGTGATGCAACTGAAATTATACATTGAAAAATACCTTGATTGTTTGTTAAGTCTCTCATCTGTTAGAATGACCATGTTGGTTTCACTTCTTTCATATGTAAACCACAAAACATTTTTAAAAGTTACATTCTCAGGTGAACTTTAACAATTGGTGTCAGCGCAGATAATGTGTTGAAGGTGTTAGCCCCCTGTGTGCTGCTGTCTGTGCCACACTGTTTAGACTGATTCTAATCTAAAAAATGAATTGACAGAATCTTAAATGGATTCATGCAGTTTTTGAGCAAAGTACAATGTAACTCTGCATGTACAAATTCACCCCATAAACATATATATGTGTGTGTGTGTGTGTCTGTAGGAGTGTGTGCGTGTGTAGGAGTGTCTGTGTGTGTTATAGTGCAATGAGGTCACCTGTAGTGTGACATGAACCCAAGGTCCCAGTTGAGGCCATCCCTATAGGTACCAATTCCAAATTAACTAAAGCCTCCGTTAATCTTTTTATCCCTCTTTTTTATGGACTGTAGTGTGTGTATGGAATGAGCTGCCAGATGTTGTATTGGAGGCAGATACAATTACAACATTTATAAAGCATCTGGATGGATACGTGAATAGGAAGGGCTTAGAGAGATGTGGGCCAAATGAAACTAGATTAATTTGGGATATCTGGTCAGCACAGATGAGTTGGACCACAGGTCTGTTTCCACACTGTAGAACACTATCACGAACTGCGCATCCCTACTTACCCTTGAACTGAGGGACTTGTGAGGCCACTTAATTGGCCAGACAAGAGTCAAACACATTGCTGTGGGACAATTGATTCACACTCAGGACAGGTAAGGATAGCAGAGAAGGAAATCAATGAACTATGTGGGTTCCTTTAAAATCAAAAGATTGTCTCATAGTCATCACAATCAAGACTCTATTAATAGAGATGAAATTCCATCAGCTGTCATGATGGGATTTGAATCTAGAGCACTAGCCAAGTCCTCTAATTCACTCGGTTTCACTAATCTAGTGATGTTAACATTACTCCTCCATTTCCCCACAATCTCAATAAACTGTATCAGAGTCATTGAGTCATACAGCAGGGAAGCACACCCTTCAGTCCAACCAAACATAATCCCAAACTCAACTAACCCTATCCACCTGCACTTGGACCATACCCCTTCAAACATGTTTTATTCCTAAACTTATCTAAATGTCTTTTAAATGTTGTAGCTTTACCCGCAGCCACCATTTCTTCTGGAATGTCATTCCACTGGCGAACCACCCTCTGTGGAAAAGAATTGCCTCTCATGTCTTTTCTTAAACTTTCTCTTTGCACCTTAAAAATATGCCCCCTTGTTTTGAAATCCCCCACCCTTGGGTAAAGACACCAGCTATTCATTTTATCTATACCCCTCATTGTTTTATAACCTGTATAAGGTCACTCCTCAATTTCTTCCATTCCAGTGAAGGAAGTCCCAGCCTACCTAACCTTTCCTTATAATTCAAACCCTCCATACCCAGCAACATGCTGGTCAATCTATCCTGAACCCTCTCCGGCTTGATAGTATTATAGGGCAAGGATAGGGCAACCAGAACTGGACACAGTGCTCCGGAAGAGGTCTCACCAACACACAGAACAACATAACGTTCCAACTCCTCGGCTCAATGGTATATTATACATTAAATTATATTATAAATTAGCTTACTTCTTAACCTTTTTTTGTTACAAGGAGAATACCTTTCATTCCTGTTAATATCTTAGGAAACATCCTCTGTACCTTTTAGAATCAATTTGCATCTTTCCTGAGTTGTGAGCCTAGAATCATCCATAATATGTAACTCATGACAAATAGAACTTTTGGGTGACCTGATTGCTTTTATATTTTGTTAGTTGACACAAGAACCCAAGAAGCCCATGTGTTTTGTCCCTCATTCTCGATTTGTCCTACCAAGGATATGTGTACATGGAAATTAAGGTATCTACACACCTATATAAATATATTATTTGATTCATACCACCCTCCATCTGTCCTTTCAAACTCCACATTTTTCTGCATTTTATGCCATGAGCCAGGTGTCTGTTTATTTTACTGACTTGTCCAAATCATCTGAAGCCTATGAGTATCCTCAACAATATTTAAAACTTTGGCAAGTTTTGTATAGTATGCAAATATTGCTTCCTACCCCAGAGTTAAGCTTGTTCATAAATAGCAGAGAAGAGTAATAAACTCAAAAGCCTGATCTTTAGGAAATTCCACTGCAAACTGTTAGCCAATGTGAAAAGCATCCATGCATCATTTGTTTTAGCTTCCTGTGAGAGTCAATTTTATATTCAAACCAATTCCCCTTATTCAATCTGCTCCCATTTTCTGCATAAACTTCTGAATGTGACACTTTGTTCCAAAAGTCTATATGTGCATCTGTTAGACCACATTGATTAACCTTTCTATGTCATTTCATCAAGGAATTCAATCAAACTATTCACACATAATTTGACTTTAACAAATCTATACTGGTGCTCTTTCATCAACTCATGCCTTTCCAAATGAAAGTTCAATTTATCCATGACAGCCTTTCCAAAGAATGTTCTAACATCTGATTTTAGGCTGACTGATCTGTATTTCCTAGTTTATCCCTCTCTTGAACAGTGATGTATTATTAGGAAAGCTACAGTCCTCCAAAATAACTTCAGTGCCCAATTTTTATGACGTATTACAAGCCCATGTATAGCTTTCTTCTCTTTCAATGTAACCTGGGTGTCATCTGTTTCCTTCATGAAAGCAGATGCAAACCCTTCATTTTATAGTTTAAACGCATCTTTTATCACTCCATGACGATTTCAGCCAGTTCAATTTGCTCCACATGATATTAAAAAATGGTTGGAGGCACTGGATACTGAAAAGGCTACGGGCCCGGACAAAATTCTGGCAATAGTGCTGAAGACATGTGCTCCAGAACTTTCCAATCCCCTAACCAAGCTTTGCCAGTACAACATTGGCATCCACCAGACAAGATGGTCTACTCTTGATCATCAGTAAAGTGATGGAAGGTGCCATCAAAAGTAATATCAAGCAGCACATGCTCAGCAGTCACTTGTTCAGTGAAGCCCAGTTTGAGTTTTGCGAGGAGCACTCAGCTCCTGACCTCATTATAGCCTTGGTTCAAACAGGGACAAAACAGCTGAATTCCAGAGGTGAGGTAAGAATGGCAGCCCTTGACATGTGATGTCTCCACTTCCTGATGCTGCCCGCTTGCTATGTTCTTCTAGCTTCCTGCCTGTCTTCTTTTGATTCCAGCACCTGCAGTTTTTTTTTTGTCTCTAGCCCTTGACATCAAGGCCACATTCGACCGAGTATGGCATCAAGGAGCCCAAGCAAAACTGGATTCAATGGGTATTGGGGGCAAGTTCTCTGCCGGTTGGAGTCATACTTGACACATATGAAGATGGTTGTGGTTGCTGTAAGTCAGTTATCTCAGATCCAGGATGTGGATCTAGAGGAGTTCTTCAGGGTAGTGTCATAGGCCAAACCATCTTTAGCTCTTTCATCAACGACTTTCCCACCATCATAAGCTCAGATGGGGAGATGTTTACCAAAGATTGCACAATGTCCATTACCATTTCCAACATATTAGACATTAAAGCAGTCCATGTTAAAATGCAACAGGATCAGGACAACATCCAGGCTTGGGCTAACAAGTGGTAAATAACACACAAATACCAGACAATGACTATCTCCAATAAGAGAGAATCTAACCACCATCGCTTGACATTTAATGCTGTTACCATCATTGAATTCCCTAGTATCAACATTCTGGGGATTATCATTGACCAAAAGCTCAAATGGGGGGACATGCCATATAAACAAAACAGTTACAAGAAAAGGTCAGAGGTGAAGAAAACTGCAAGGAATAACCCTTGTCCTGACTCCCCAAAGCCTGTCCACCATCTACAAGGCACAATTCAGAAGCGTGATAGGATACTTCTCACTTGCCTGGATGAGTTCAGCTCCAACATCACTCAGGAAGCTTAACACCATCTAGGACAAAGCAACTTACTTGATTGACATCATATCCACAAAAATCTATTCCCTCCACCACCAATGCTCAGTAGCAGTGGTGTACACTGTCTACAAGATGCACTGCAAAACTTCACGGAAGATCTTAAGACAGCACCTTCCAAACCCATGGTCACGTCTGTCGAGAACAACAAAGGCAGCAGATACATGAGAACCCCACCACCTGAAAGTTCCCTTCCAAGTCAATCACCAACCTGACTTAGAAATATATCATTGTTCCTTCACTGTTGCTGGGTCAAAATCCTGGACCTTCCTCCCTAATGGCATTGTGGGTCAGCCTACAGCCCATAGACTGCAGCGGTTCAAGAAGGCAGCTCACTTCCACCTTTTCAAGGGAAACTAGGGATGGGCAATAAACGCTGTCCAGCCAGTAACACCCACGACTCACGAGTTCATTGAAAAATTACAAGTTGGGCTCACATGCATCATTCACAATTTTACAGGTTTTTTTTCCCTCCTGGGGCAATGGCAAGATGGAGACCATATGGTCCATTTTGCCTTTGTTGGTTCTTTTCAAAAATTAAGTTCCTGCCGTGTCTCGACAAGTGTGCAAACTCTTGCTTTTCCTCTACATCGTAAATCATTGCGTTTTTGAAAATTACAATTAAATCTGCTTCCATATGAAGTAAAATAGATAATGTAACATACAGAAACAAAAAGAATTCATAAAATATAAAGTGATACAGGTATGATGGCCATAAAAGAATACCTTACATTAAACCAGGGAAATGTGACCAAAGGACCTATATTCAAATTGTTGGAATAAAGCGACACAATTGAATGTTCTGAGTGAGGTGATTGAGATGGGCACAAAGAGATGCTGCGACAGAGTTCAGGTAATGGAAGAATGAGCTTGAGTGGGTCAATGGCGTTTTCTCATCCTTGACTTATGCAATATGTAGACAACGAGTCAAGAGCTATTTCAACCTAAAACTAGAGAAGGACCCACTTTATCTCAATATTGTTATCAACTTCAAAAATGCCTCAGCAAATGCATTGGCTTGTTTTGTTTTGCTTTGCATTTTGAGCAGTACAACAAATACTTGCATCACAATATTTAAAGACTACTTTTTGAAATGTTTTGATTTAATGATTTTTCTGTGCAAGGTTAAGTTGCTGCATTTTGCAACTCCAATCAAGTGGAGTGGGGTCAGTATAGTTGAAATTCTTTTCATTCCTAAACATATAATGGAAGGAATTTTAATCTGGAGGAGGCTATGAGTGCAGATAGAGTTTAGATCCGAAAAGGATGCAGGCATATCAGAATCCCCATCCAAACCTTTACCTCAAGCACATTGATAGTGCACAACCTCTTCAAGAGAGGCAATTTACAAACTAAAACATGGAGTCTGCCTCACCATCAATAAAAGTCAGAAGGGAACACACCCTCACTTCAAATGGCAGCCTTGCTTCGCAGGGTGACATGTGACCTGAGGAGCTGATTCGGCCCTTTCTGAAGAGGATAGAAACCATCACAAGGCAATGGACTGCGGAAGCAATCCTGAGTTCAAACTGAGCCCCTGAACTGACCAGAACATGTAAACCAAAACCAAAACTCTCTCCTAACAAAGTGGAAATCTTAAACAGGAATTCAGGCTGAACTTTGGAAATAATTGTAGTTTGGTCAGGTGTAGTGGAAAACTAAGCAAAGTCGACCATGAAAGAAAACCCAAATATTCTGTAGACGCAAAGGTGTTGAAAATGTGTTTCTTTACTGTTTCCATTAGTTAATGAGGACTTGTGCCACATTAATAAGAGCATAAGAACTCAGAGCAGGAGTAGACCATCTGGCCTATTGAGCCTGCTCTGCCTTTCAATAAGATCGTGGCTGATCTTTACCATGGACTCAGCTCCTGCTCACCATAATCCTTAATTCCTTTGCTGCTTGAAAATCTATATTTGCCTTAAAAACATCCAACGAGGTAGCCTCAATTACTTCACTGGGCAGGGAATTCCACATCACAACCCCTTGGGTGAAGAGATTCCTCCTCAGCTCAGTCCTAAATGTGCTCTCTCTTATTTTGAGGCTATGCCTCCTCATCCTAGTTTCACCTGCCAGTGGAAACCACCTCCTGCCTCTATCTTACCTATTCCTTCATAATTGTATATGTTTCAATGAGAATCCCCCTGATTCTTTTAACTCTTGTTTGGTTCTCCCCCACAAACTGCCCCTTGGCCTCTCCCTGATGGACTCCCACCACCTGACCACTCTTAAGCTCTGTCAGGGAAAAAATCTTTTTGTCAAATGTTCAGGCACCCATGGATCTAAACATACATGCAGAGTGCCCTTTTTGTTCAAAGCACCATAAATAGAGTTCCAACAATCAGTGGAATGTTCAATTCTATAAATGTCGTTGTTTCGTACCAGGGAATCTGATTGCAGTTTGAACTTATCCTGAATGTGAAGAGGGACAAAGATGCGTCAGGCATCATCTTTCAGATGTAATACTTCATCATCTTTAAAATGAAACTCCAGCTCTGAACTCAAATAGGGTGAAGAAGAATGACCACTGGGAGAAACAACTTGTTGCAAATGCCAATCAGGTGCCAATTTGCTGCCAGCTCCTCATGACTGCTTGCTGTCACCATCTTCAAATACTCATTTACTTCTATGACTGTCACCATGATATGACCACATGCTGCCAACTTGATAAGTTTCATGGTTTTGTATTACATTAGCCCACATAATATAAACCTGATTCATTGTGGTACATATTGAGTCCAATATCTTAAAGTTTATTATATGACATCTTTGACTTGCTGTCAGGTGACCCATGACCTCCAGGATTAGATTAGATTAGATTACTTACAGTGTGCAAACAGGCCCTTCGGCCCAACAAGTGCACACCGACCCGCCGAAGCGTAACCCACCCACACCCCTACATTTACCCCCTACCTAACACTATGGACAATTTAGCATGGCCAATTTACCTGACCCGCACATCTTTGGAATGTGGGAGGAAACCGGAGCACCCGGAGGAAACCCACGCAGACACGGGGAGAACGTGCAAACTCCACACAGTCAGTCGCCTGAGGCGGGAATTGAACCCAGGTCTCTGGCGCTGTGAGGCAGCAGTGCTAACCACTGTGCCACCGTGCTGATTGTTACAGAAAAATTGATAGTTTTCACAAGCTTGGATAAAATCTCAAAATATGGAAACTGGATTTAAACCAAATGGACTCTGCAATTTGCAAACTATAGAGCTAGAACAGACAGTATTCACGTCGCCAGGTTTTAGACAATCAACTTTCCAACAGGTCTAGACAGACCTGGAGCTGCCTGGCCTGCTGTTAATGGCCACACTGTTTACTCCAGCGAAAGTGCTTTGCTAGAAGCATGTTACACAGACTTGGTGGTGCCCAGCTCAGTAGGAGGCCAGAGGTACAGTGTAGCAAGGATAGCACTCAACAGCTGAAGTTTCAAAACTATGTTCTGCCATCTATAAATATGGAACACAGCCTCCTTACTGGATCTTCCTGGCAGGAAGTATTGGACACAGGCCACAGAATCTTCAAGAAGGGAATGAATTAGATTAGATTACTTACAGTGTGGAAACAGGCCCTTCGGCCCAACAAGTCCACACCGACCCGCCGAAGCGCAACCCACCCATACCCCTACATTTACCCCTTACCTAACACTACGGGCAATTTAGCATGGCCAATTCACCTGACCCGCACATCTTTGGACTGTGGGAGGAAACCGGAGCACCCGGAGGAAACCCACGCAGACACGGGGAGAACGTGCAAACTCCACACAGTCAGTCGCCTGAGTCGGGAATTGAACCCGGGTCTCAGGCACTGTGAGGCAGCAGTGCTAACCACTGTGATCTGGAATCCCAGCCTGGCTCTGCTTTAGTACCTTCTTCAACAGCGTCCCCAGAGAGCTCCTTTGGCAACCAAGCTGCACAGCATCTCCAGCTCCTTGTACCTTGTGGTGAGCATCATCAGACTGATCATGCCCTGAAGACCACCTCGATGAGATGACCCGAAGAACAGAACCAGCCCTAGATGACCTGGGAAGACCAAATCGACAACTGCAGATCCTGAAACATCAGCCAATCCTCAAAAACTGAGGAACAGCCTGTCTCAGCCTTACTGAATAGGAATTACTAACCCTTTCAGACAAACAGCTCAAATACAGCTCAAATACAGCTGTACAGACGTGTGGATAGGGTGAAGCAAACCTTCATAAGCAAGTATCAGAAGGATACAGTTAATGTATTTGAGACTGTTTATTAAAGAGTCCTGCAAAGAGATTAATCGAGTTTGAGAGAGTTTAGTTCAATTACAATAATAAAGTCTGATAAATATTATTTTTCTTTAATAAAGTTGTGTTCCCTGACTTTGGACTCCTTTGACTATCTCACTGTGTGATGTGCCTGAGTTAAAAAGAGTTATTGCCACCTTGTCAGGATTAGTTAGGGTATATTTATCTACCTTTCACTTTACAACAGACTTACATATACAGTCTCTTTTAATTGTTTACTGACATTGCTATTATGTTACATCTAGTCAACCAGCTGCTGGAACAATTGATGAGCTAGCTGCTAGCAGACTAGCTGCCATCCAAAGGAATGTACACAGAATAAGTTTGAGATCTCTTATATTTAGCTTCAATATGGGATATCATCTAGATAACTTATAGCTAAAATGCCTCTCTGAGATCTGTGCAATAATACGACAAGCCTGACACAAGTGTTTTTGGGAGACAAGAAGAATACATTGGAAATCATAACATGGCTCGGAAATACTGGAAAGCCTTAATTACAGCCATGAAACACAGTTGAACATCCATTGCAACCACAAGAGATGACACATTTCTTAATCCATTCGTGAAATTTAAAAGAACTGTAGTTACAGCAGAACAAATTCTTTAAAGAGCATGATATAGCTCATCACATTTGCCATTGGGAGTTGTATTTTGAGGAGTTTTAGAAATGGGCCAAATATAACACCAAGTTCGACAACTTGAAGAAAACAATTCTTGAGGTATGAGACAGTTTCTAGATTGGATAATAATGCAGAATCTGAACAAATAAATTTATTTCTGTACCCAATTGAGAGTATAGCTGTTATAATTGGATAATTAGAACATTAGAAAAATATTAAGAGGTATTGAAAATTTTCAACATTTATTTCCACTTCGGAATTAATAAAATTTTTGAAAAGGTAACCTTTAACAAAAGAGTGCAGCATTCATGGATGTTTGCATTGATGATCTTTTCAGGATAGTATAAAAATGTGACTATGGTGACTTAAAGTCAGAGTTCATAAGAGAGTGGATTATTGTAGGCATTACACTTGAAACTTCATCAGAGTTATTACAATCCAAAGAAGACCAACTGTAGAGAAAGCCATTCTGGTGGTAAGTGAAACAAAGATCTGGGAGCAAAAGCTTTCTGAGAGGCAAAGATAAAACTTGGTGGAGGAGATGAGCAGCATTGATTATTTCTTGAGTTACAAAGCCACAACAAACATGCCAGTCAATGCAATAACTAGGTTTGACACCAGATATAAAAATGTTGCTGAGGAGCCAAGTTACCTCACAGACAAGAATAGCAGTCAGCCTTTCAAGTTGAGTGTTTTTTTCTCACAACAGTAGGGTCACTATTAGAAAATGTACCAAAGCAAGAGGCAGTCTTAGAAACATAAAGGCTTGAAGAGATAAACCAGTACAACTGTGTCCAGTTGAACAGAACCCCAAGATTTCTTATGGAAATCAGTGAAGCAGACCAAACATTTTGAATTGTAGACATTCATATTGATGAACATCTCATGGATATAAGTTAAACATGGGAATAAGTATCACAACATTGTCACAGCATCGGTTGCCAACACAGCTTACAGTCAACGGAAATTCAGATGTGCTCTCAGATTAACAATTAACTTTACCCCCAAAATCCACCAGAAGAGAGGATTAAATTCTGCCCACAGTAATTGCGAAACTGAATACATTTCAACATCAGTTCCATGCACTTCCTGAAATGCGTTATTGAATACAAGAACATTGCACAGTGAAAATCAAAGAAGCTGATTTTGATTAATAAGAGCACACAGTACGCAGATGTTTTACTATCTACGGATGAGAAAAAGGTTTGTTCGCAGTAGTTTTATAGAGTTTGCTTTCTACAATATGGAGTTTTTTGCATCACAGGAGAGGAGGTGGCATCTAAGTTGACTTTCTGATAAAAGGGCAGTGTGCCCACCAGAGCAGTAACAGCTGTTCAGTGACTTGAGCAGAGAGGGTAACAGCAGCTGATAGGCCAGCAGTCGAGGAATCTAGCTTGCATGAGGCATCGCCACAACACACATCATACAAGGGAGAGGCTAACCAAGGTTCCTCAATGTCGCAGAACGGCAGAGTGATGGAACTGACGGCATATGCTACCTACGACTGTCAAAGTTACCACTTCCCAGAGCTCCCTTACCTATGGGTTCTGTCTAAAGTCTGACAGAGCAAAGTTATTTAAATGACTACAACAATGTCTGTGGACTGATGGATGCAGTGTAGTTAATGCAATCAGGGAGAGATTGACACTTGGAAAAGGGCAGCAGTGATTGATTGGTGGTTTGAATGGCAGAGCTACAAGCAATATATGCAAGTGAAAGATACCAAACTTGTGAGTAATGAGAGTGAGGAGTGATGCAATGGATTATGTTTGACAATAAGGTTAAAGAGGTTAGGTATGCACACAATTATGGAGTACATTTGTAACTCTACTTGCCTTTCCTGGTCAGGTGAGGTGAGGTGAGGTCATTAAGTTCAGGAGATTGGCACACTGCTCCCACTGCTGCATTCTTGGGCTACCTCCAACAATGCCTCCTTTACTGAAGCAGCAAGATTCTTCCTTCATAAGCTGAGGAACAATTCCCTACATGCTGCCTGCAACAAAACATCAAACAAAGTGTTGTTGAAATGAAGGTGCACCATTTTCACACTTTGACTCCTCTTGCATCCAACTCCAAAATCCTCTAGATTCCATCTTCCAACTGGTCCTTTCAGCAGTGGAGTAATAGTCAGGCCACGTTTGCCTTTATTATGCCAGTTCTGATACAATTGATGGCAAGCCCAGAGTTAAGCAAGAATCAGTTGGCTGCTTTAAATGCCAGCGATGTTTGTGCTGAAATTGCAGTTGCTTCCCACACAATGGGTGAAATTTAATGCCCCTCATGTGCTGAGTTTGACATCTAGTGGCACTAAATCACAAGGGAGGGTGATGAGTGCAGATTGTGCTGCCATCACATTCTGTCCCAATGCTCACATTGGAAGGCTGAGGAATGTCATTCCCACTCAATACTAGCTTAAGCAGGAAATTAATACTCAGTTATGCACCTCATTCTGCTGATATTAAATCATTGGCAGATGAGTGGGCTCACCATGAAGGGAACATGACAAGTAATCCACGCAGCGTTGCTTAAAATCTCCCATGGAAGCGGGTTCCCTTGATCAGAGGTACCTGTTTGAGGGAGTTGACATCATGAGATAAGGAGTCCACTGAAAGCCAACCCTCTGTCCTCAACTGTGATCCATCTCCTCCATGATCCCCAGCCCATGTCACCCCAACCTTCTCTTCCTCTCCTGTGACTCGGATGGGTGGATTACCAGCAGCTGTCACCCCCTCTGGTGGGAAAGTGGTACTCGCAACAGCTCACCAGCCAATAGGCAAGATCTCCGTCATCGCCATTAATTCCCAGCCAATATCTGACCTCTCTCACAAACATTGTGGTCTCTAGTGTTCAAAACAACCTGACACCAGGTATTAATCCAATGGGTCTATTTGAAAAAACATAAACCTGTAGGACTATAACCTAATATGTGATGTTTGACCTTGTTCAAGCCAGTCCAACACTGGCACCTCGACATCAAAACAATTTGCAAAGATAACAGTGTAGTCAAAATCTAATCCAGTATTAGTACGGAATCCTTTTCTTCCCTTCTCTGGACATGTACTAGAAAGTGAAAGAGGCATACTAAAGGCCCATCGAGTGATGCAGCATAGAAAGAGGCTATTTGCAGATGGTACCGCTCTCCAATTAGTTCCACTTTCACACTCTTTTCCCACAGCCCTTGAAATTTTTCTTCTTCAAGTATTTATTCAATTCCCTGTTGAAAGCTACGATTGAATTTGCTTCCACCACCATTTCAGGCAGTGCATTCCAGGTCACGACTCACTGCGTAGAAAAATGTTCTTGCAAATTGCCTCTGCGTCTTTTGGCAATCACTGTAAATCTATGTCCTCTGGTTACCGATCCAGAAAGGCCATCCTCTTTGCAACAATCCATCAGTGTGCAACAATGCAAATTATATATTCAATAATTTCTGAATTATTTCTCTGTCATTAAGAAGTGCCTGAAACCCAACAGCTCATACCAAAAGTTGGCAGATAGCCATAACTGCTTTAGTTCAAAAGAAACTAGTGTGTCAGGTAATGAGAGGTATCAGTATTAACTGGGGGAAACAAAGCTCAGGAAAAATTCTTGGCTCCAGTCACCACTTCAGAAAATGCTGCCAGCACATTACCTCCTGGTAGCTATAGCTCGATCATTGCCAAAATCAAGGGTTGGATTGAACTTAATTTCATAATTAAAGGTAACATCTTACCAAAGACATTGTGAATAATTTTTGTGACAACCCCTTCGACTTATCAGATTTACAATCGGGATTAAAAAGAAATAGATGTATTTCAAATCACCAAAATGTTTTTCCAAAATCATAATTCAATTTTGGCAGTGCAGTTCGTATAAATTGTTCACTTACCAGATCTTAATAAAGCTTTACAGATGCCATTTTTAATCCACTTACCATGTAATAATTCCGTATTTTGTACATCAGAAGCCCTGTTAGATAAATAAGCTTGCTTGTGTAATTCCTCAATCCTGTTTTAGATCCATCAAGCAAATGGAAAATGTCACAAAAATGTACGTGATGTTTGAGATGTAAAATTCACAGGGCTATGAGGAAAGGTGGACCCAATGGGGACCCTCTGAGACAATCAGGACAAGTACAATAGGCGAAATGATTTATTTCTGCAAGGATAATGTAATTCTACAACTAACTACCAGAACTAATCAATTAGTATACTTTTTGGAGTTACAAGTTAAGTCTTGAAGTGAGAACAATGATGGAATCTTGTGACTGACTTCTGTTGAAATATTTGTTCACTTCCCAATATTCCAGTGGTCAGTTTCCAAACAAGAAATGAATATATTTGAAACCAAGACACAACAGCCAAAAATCTGTTTTCATTTTAATGCATGCTCTGTAAAAGAGCCACACATTAAGTCATCACTTCAACAGCTGCCTTTTATATGGCTGCTTCACTTTTATATTCACTTAAGGCACACCATATTAGTCAGTAATAGCAACAAGTTCTGCGACTGGGTGCCGTATATGCATATTCCATTAACAGGATTCACTTTTTAAGGATTCCATGCACTGTGTGCATGAAATGTTGCAAATCTTCATGGCAATTATTCTATGGCTGTGCAATCTGTACTCACAGAAGTTCTGAGCAAGGTTAATTGGACTCAAAACACTAATTCTGTTTTTTCTCCGTAGATGCTACCAGACATTAAGTTTCTCCAGCAGTCTCTGTTTTTGTTTCTCATAACAATTTTTTTTCCAATTAAACTAACCAATGAAGTTAATCAATCCATGACAAGCAATTGATTAGATTGTCATCATTAAAGTGACACTCGTGAGCGGGAAAAGCCAGTTAAAAACTGGTAATGCTAGAAAATCAATGTATTGGTGATACTTTATCTCCATTTTGAAGTACACAAAAGGAGTTGAGATCAGGAGGTTTCATTTGCCAGTTTGCGTTTTTTTTCCTTTTGGGTATATAGCGCCATTTTTATTCCAAAAAAAATTGTAGCTTTCTTGCAGTCACCACAAATCATTTAAGCATTTGCTTAACGTTTTGAACACAGCACCGATACACTGGATTAATGTTGACTTTGTGCAAATGTAAAATAGGTAGATTTGAGTCATTCTACATATTTCCTGGGATTTATTGCTTTCAAAGGCAATTTAAACCTCAATTATTGCTTAACTCCCCAGTCTAAATTCATTATTGCTGGTTCAGGAACTCTACATCAGCTCTGATGCAACCTGCTTTCCATTCATGTGGATGGTTTCTCCACTTCTCACTGTTAATATTGCATCCCAAAACATTTATCAAAAGGGAGTGAACAGAAATCTTGTACCTTCTCTACTATGAGTCTGAGCAATGTGGGGCTAAGTTATGGTCCACTAAGAGTCATGCGCCAAGCTAATTTTTCGTTGGCCATTGTTAATACTTTTCCTGATTAGAAGAGTTTTCACAAGCAGAACAAGGTGGCATTGTGGCTCAGTGATTAGAACTGCTGCCTCACAGTGCCAGGGACGTGGGTTCAATTCCAGCCTTGGGCAGCTGTCTGTGTGGAATTTGTACATTCTCCATGTGTCTGCATGGGCTTCCTGCGGGTGCTCAGGTTTCCTCCCACAATCCAAAGATACAGAGGCTAAATGAATTGGTCAAGTTAAATTGCCCATGATGTGTAGGTTAGATGCATGAGTCAGGATAAATGTTGAGTAAAAGAACAGGGGAATGGGTCTGGGTGGGTTATTCTTCAGCGGGTCAGAGTGGATGCATTGGGCTGAAGGGCCTATTTCCACACTGTAGGGATTCTATTTTAAAAGTGGAACTTATTTGAAACCTGAAATTGTACTCTATCCCATTCAGAATACATGCCTCAAGTATTTCATGAGGCTGGCAAAAGGACCACAGCATATAGATCAATGGGCTTCACTTGGATTGTACAGTATGTTGCTGGTGCCAACTGCAGGCCCAGAGATAGCAGTATCTCACAGTTCTTATGCATCTGATAATAATCTATGAAATGTGCCGTGTTTATCCTTTGGACTACAGCCTCTGGCAGATCATTTAAGGACCATCAAGTTGACTGCTGAGCAGTAATTCAAAGCAATTGGACAAAGGGACATCAAATAACTGACAGGCCTCCTATTGTGTAAATGTGATGTAGCAATTTCAGATACATGCTCTAGACAGCTAATGAGCAATCCTTACCAGTATGGAGAATGCTACTTTAAACACAGAATCACTGCACACTACAATCTATTCTGTGTTATTAAAACCAATGAGTGCCATTGAGGTTCTGTAATTGGACATGCAAAAGCAAAGTTATTTTTTTAAAAACTAGCCTATTTTTCTAAACAACCTATTCACAGATGTTATTAGACATCCCTGGTGCAGGTGGGTCTTGAACCTAGTCCTCCTGGTCCAGAGGTAGGGACACTACCACTGTACTTCAAGCACCCTCAAAGGCAAAATATTGTCTACACATGTGATTGAGCTGCAGCTGAATGTTCTTCCAAGTGCAAGAGTTCATGACTCAAACCTGGACCAGAAAAGTAATGGGAGTGATGGGCTGATTGTACACTTACAGCAGGATCTGTGCTGCAAAGGACCAACAGTAATGTAGTAGGAGAGTCATAGAGTCATACAGCATGGTAACAGACACCTCGGTCCAACCAGTCTATGCTGAACATGACTGCAAACTAAAACAGTCCCACCTAACTGTTCCTGGTCTATATCCCTCCAAACCTTTCCTATTTATGTACTTATTCAAATTTACTTTAAATGCTTTAATTGTACCGACATCCACCACCTTCTCAGGAAGTTGGTCCCACAAGCGAATCACTGTCTGTGTCTAAAGGTTTTACCTCATGTCTTTTTTCAAATCTCTCTTCTCTCACTTGAAAAATATGCCCCCAGTCTTCAAACCCCCCCATCCTAGCTAAAAGACACCTACCATTATCCCTATCTATACCCTTCATGATTTTATAAATTGCTATAAGATCATCTCTCAACCTTGAGGATGAGACTTGGAAAGAGAACCTCTATTGATATTGGACCTGAATCAGTTGTGAGACTCATTGATTGTAAGCAGCAATTTAAAATTTGAAAAACAACAGATATTATCCAATCTATAAATATTGACTGTACAGGTGGAAAGAAATTGATTATCCGGATCCAAACCATTTCTGGAATCTATCAATAACAGAATAATAATTCCATTCATATTGGGCATGCTGCTTAGAACCTTTTTTTTACTTCAAACAAATGAATGCTCTATATTGGGCTGGCAACCACTTCATCTCAGAAAGCTGCAGCTACAGCTTAACAATAGCAAATCAATATTGAATTTCTTATGTTCTGCCATATCATTGTTTACAATAATATATAGCAACTAAAATAAAACCCTGAGGAGAAAAAAAAGTCATAAAGAAATGTCAGAAACCTGAAAGAAGACAGGAATGAATTGTCCTGAATATGTGTCATATAAAGTATAGATAAAGTACTAATTAAATTTGTGACCATTTCTAATGAGAAAACTCAGTCTCAGACAATGCCAAACAGGGAAGTAGGCCATTTAAGTGCAAGTACCATTGACAATTTTTAAAATTTTTCACGGAACAAATTTATGAAGCAAATATTCCCTTCAAGTTTAGGAAAACTGAAAAAAAATCAAAGGAAACCTTGGACTAATTAACTGAGGCATGACTGCTTGACAGAATGAGGCAAGGAAAAGTCCTGAGATTGAAGTTGTTGCAAAAAATTCCCAAGGCAGAAACTCAAAACCTACAAAATGTCATGGTCTGTGAAGAGTTCGAAGGCACCAGGGGGAATTAGATGAAAAGACCAGCTCACCACTATGAGAGAAGACTAATCGAAACTGAGAATAAGGATGAAGGAAGAGATTACAATGTACTGAGTGAAAATGTATTTTTAAAAATGAACATAACACAATGACAATAATAAAAGCCTGCTGTCAAATTGCCATTGATAACACAGAAAAGATGTCCCCTAGCCCTTCAAACTTGTGAAAAATAGATCTAAGCCAAAGAGGAGGAATTAGGGAACATTGACCAAAAGATCAGCGCATGAAGAAAACTTTAAAAAGAGAGCAGCAAATGATTCACAGCAAGGGAAGACATCAGAACCTGTAATAATCAGCCTGAAGGAAAATTGCCAATCTAAAGATTGAAAGGTTGAGTGAAGAATTGGATGATCAAATATTGGAGTACAGGGTTTTAGGAGGCTTTGAAGGAGACTGGTCACGAGAAGTATTAAAACAAGCTCAAAAATGTTCAAGTTCTCATTGAAAAACCTGTTAGTTGGAGATCGGGAAGCAGAATTGTTCCCATTTTCACATTTTTTTCTGGAGTAGTTTTAGCATTCCATCAGTTTTTTGAGCTTGCTATGTCAGCAAAATCAGGACATCTCCTCACTAAAGACCCAAAGCAATTTTCTCTTACGTTTAAATTGTTGCAAGGCTTGAATACCACCCTGAAACTTAGATACTGAAGAACATGTGTCTCTAACATAAGGCACCTAATATTTTGTATCTTCATTTAAATGACATAAAATCATTTCTGTTGGCTTACAGATGTAAAAGCCTCCATATCTGCATGTGTTCCACTCAAGTTATAGTCTAAACACAATTGCTAAGGAATAAAATCTGGTCTACATGTCTCTTTGGGTTGCTCTTGTTTTGGTGATAGGAGAGACCAATAGTGTGGCCGATGCTGAGCACAGCAAAACCACCAGATGAATGGAGACAGAGAAAGTTATAACAGCTGCTTAGTAAACCAATATTCTTATGTTGAATTAGGCAGCAAAAAAACTTTCAGGGATTCACAAGGGTCTGCTGTAAATATATAGTTTAGTACAAACACCAGCTTCCACATTTCACTTCTGGATCCTTCCCTTGTTCCAAAAACAACCTCCACTTCACTGGAGGAGAATAAAGCTCCTAAATACAAATTCACCTGCTCTGCATCAACTCTGGAGCTGTTACCCTTAAAAAACTAGCATTTCCAACACAGCCAGCAACACCAAGTCTGAATAGCCTGATGGAAACACAGTCAATTGGGACAGGAAGCTTCATACTGAAAGGTCATGCTCCCTGCATTAAAAACAGACCAGTCTGGAAAAGAGTGTCAGCAAGATATTACTTTTATTATTTTCATTACAAACACCTGACTTTCAAGGGCTCATACTTACGACCCTATTCAGGGATATGTTGATAGTAATTTTAAAGATTTGACATATCGATTTTTCCTTGTGTTTATGAATGGCGATTTTATGTTGTCCTGAATTGTGTTCCAACTTGCATAAGGATTAATTTGTGACCATTCTCAAGAATGGAACTCATTGCAACATAGGGACTACCAGCACATTCAATAGCAATTACAGCATAGGAACAGGTCACTTGGACAAATCAGTCCATCTTTGTCTTTTCTTGTCAAATAAGCAGTAAACCCATATACTTACTAAATGCTCATATCACTTTAGGCCATTCTCCTTTAATCACTTATCTCATATTATGAAATATGGTTGCTCCTTCAGTCACAACCTCTGTCAGTGTATAAGTCTCACTGTGTTAAAAAGTTCCTTCCCACCCCATCTTTCACTTAATGTTATATTTAGATTGTCATGTTTTAAGATTATATTCTTACTCCAGATTCATATAGAACATAGAACACAGAACATTACAGCGCAGTGTAGGCCCTTCGGCCCTCGCTGTTGTGTTGACCTATGGAACCTATCTGAAGACCATCTATTCAACATAATTCCATTCTCATCCATATGCCTATCCAATGACCATTTAAATGCTCTTAAGGTTGGCGAGTCTACTACGTTGCAGGCAGTGCGTTTCACACCCCTACTACTCTCTGAGTAAAGAACCTACCTCTGACATCTGTCCTATAGCTATCACCTCTCAATTTAAAGCTGTGTCCCCTCATGCTAGCCATCGCAACTGAGGAAAAAGGCTCTTACTATCCAACCTACCTAACCCTCTGATTATCTTATATGTGTCAATTAAGTCACCACTCCATCTTCTTCTCTGTAATGAAAACAGCCTAAGGTCCCTCAGCCTTTCCTCATAATACCTTCCCTCCATACCAGGCAACATCCTAATAAATCTCCTCTGAACCCTTTCCAAAGCTTCCACATCCTTCCTATAATGCGGTGACCAGAACTGTACACAATACTCCAAATGTGGCCACACCAGAGTTTTCTACAGCTGCAACATGATCTCATGGTTCTGAAATTCAATCCCTCGACCAATAAAAGCTAACACATTGTATGCCTTCTTAACAACCCTACCAACATGAGTGGCAACTTTCAGGGATCCATGTGCCTGGACACCAAGATCTCTATGCTCATCTACACTTCTAAGAATCTTACCATTAATCCAGTATTCTGCATTCCTATTTCTCCTTCCAAAGTGAATCACGTCACACTTTTCAGCATTAAACTCCATTTGCCACCTTTCAGCCCAGGTCTGCAGCTTATCTATGTCCCTCTGTAACCTACAACATCCTTCATCACTATCCACAACTCCACTGACCTTAGTGTCATCTGCAAATTTACTAACCCACCCTTCTCTGCCCTCATCCAGACCATTTATAAAAATGACAAACCACAGTGGGCTCAAAACAGAACTTTGTGGTACAGCACTAGTAATTGATGAATATTTCCCATCAATCACCACCCTCTGTTTTCTTTCATTTAGCCAATTTCTGATCCAAACCGCTAAATCTTCCTCAATCTCATGCCTCCTTATTTTGTGCAATAGCCTACCGTGGGGAACCTTATCAAACATCTTACTGAAATTCATACACAGGCAAAAGAATTTAAGTACATAAGGATCAGGAGCAGGAGTAGGCCTTCTGGCCCTTCAAACCTGCTCTGCTGCTCAATAAGATCATGGCCAATCTTTTCATGGACTCAACTCCACTTACAGCATTTTCACCATATCCTTAATTCCTTTATTTTTCAAAAAAGTATCAACCTTAGCTTTAAAAGCAATTACTGAAGTAAAGTCAATAACTTCCCTGGGCAAGGAATTCCATAGCTTAACAACCTTCTGGATGAATAAGTTCTTTCTAGTTCAGTTCTAATCTTGCTCCCTCTAATCTTGAGGCCATACCCTCCTGTTTTAGCTTCACCTACGAGTAAAAACATCCTTTCTATTTTATCGATTCCCTTCATAATTTTATATGTTTCTATAAGATTCCTCATCATTCTTCTGAATTCCAACGAATATAATTCTACTCAGATCTCCTCATAAGCCACCCCCTCAACTCCAGAATCAAACTAGTAAACCTCCTCTGCACCCCCTCCAGTGCCAGTACATTCTTTCTCAAGTAAAGAGACCAAATCTGCATACAGTACTCCAGGTGTGGCCTCACCAGCACCTTGTACAGCTGCTAGATAATCTCCCTGCTTTTAAACTCAAACCCTTTAGCAATGAAGGACAAAATTCCACTTGTCTTCCTAATTACTTGTTGTACCTGCAGACCAACTTTCTACGATTCATGCACAAGTATACCCAGGTCCCTCTGCAAATTAGCATGCAGTAACATTTTACCATTCAAGCAATAATCTATTTTGCTGTTACTCCTACCAAAATACATTGACTTCACATTTACCAACATTGCATTCCATCTGCCAGACCTTTGCCCACTCACTCAATATATCTATGTTCCTCTGCAAAGTTTCACAATCCTCTGCACACTTCACTCTGCCATCCATCTTAGTGTCATTGGCAGATTTTGACACTGTACACGTGGTGGGAAAAGTGAGAACTGCAGATGCTGGAGATTAGATGGAGAGAGTGTTGTGCTGGAACAGCACAGCAGATCTGGCAGCATCCAAGAAGCAGGAGCTGTGAGCCCTATCCCTGATGAAGGGCTTTTGCCCAAAATATCGATTCTCCTGCTCCTCGGATGCTGCCTGACCTGCTGTGCTTTTCCAGCACCACACTCTCAACTGAAATCCAACCAACACATCAACCGCTTTACCTTCATCCACCTGTCTGGTCACTTTCTCAAAGAACTCATTAAGGTGAGTTATGATGCATGACCTACCCTTCACAAAACCGTGTTGACTATCCCTAATCAAATTATTCTTCTTTCGCAGATGATAAATCCTATCTCTTATAACCTTTTCCAACATTTTACCCACAACCGAAGTAAGGCTCACAGGTCTATAATTTCCAGGGTTGTCGCTAATCCCCTTCTTGATCAAGTGAACAACATTTGCTATCTCCAGTCTTCTGGCATTATTCCTGTTGACAATGATGACATAAAGATCAAAACCAAAGGCTTGGCAATCTCCTCCCTGGCTTCCCAGAGAAACTTAGGATAAATCCTATCTGGCCCAGGGGACTTATCTATTTTTACACTTTCCAGAATTGCTAATACCTCCCCTTGTGTACTTCATTCCCATCTAGTCTAGTAGCCTGGATATCTCTATTTACCTCAACCACATTGTCTTTTTCTAGTGTGAATACCGATGAAAAGTATTCATTTAGCACTTCTCCTATCTTCTCTGACTCCATGCACAACTTCCCACTACTATGTTTGATTGGCCCTAATCTTACTCTAGCCATTCTTTTATTCCTGATCTTCCTACAGAAAGCCTTAGGGTTTTCCTTGATCCTATCAGCCAACAACTTCTCTTGTCCCCTCTTGGCTCTTTTTAGCTAAGACCTGGCTAACTTATAACTCGCAAGCACCCTAACAGAGCCATCACATCTCATCCCAACAGAAGCCTTCTTCTTCATCTTGACAAGAGATTCAACTTCCTTAGTAAACCACGGCTCCTGCATTCTCAACGTCCTCCCTGCCTAGCACGTACATACTTATCAAGGACACGCAGTAGCTGTTCCTTGAATAAACTCCACATTTTAATTATGCCCATCCCCTGCAGTATCCTTCCCCATCCTATGCATCCTAAATCTTGCCTAATCACATCCGAATTGCTGCTCCACCAGCTATAATGCTTGCCCTGCGGATTATACCTATTCCTTTCCATCATTAAAGTAATCATAACCAAACTGTGGTCACTGTCACTAAAGTGCTCAACTACCCCCAAATCTAACACCTGGCCAGGTTTATCACCAGTGCCAAATCTAATGTGACCTCGGCCCTTGTTGGTCTGTCTGTATACGGTGTCAGAAAACACTCCTGCATACTTTGGACAAAAACTGACCCACCTAAAGTACTTGACCTATAGTATTCCTAGTCAATATTTGGAAAGTTAAAGACCCCCATAACAACTACCCTGTCACTCTCGCTCCTATCAAGGGATCATCTTTGCTATCCTTTCCTCAATATCTCTGAAATTATTTGGAGGCTTATAGAGAACTTCCAACAGGGTAACCTCTCCTTTCCTGTTTCTAATCTCAGCCCATATTACCTCAGTGGAGAAGTCCTCAAACATCCTTTCTGCAACTGTAATACTGTCCTTGACTAACAGTGCCACACCTCCCCCTCTTTTACCATTTTCTCTGTTCTTAGTGAAACATCTAAATCCCAGACCCTGCAATAACCATTCCTGTCCCTGTTCTACCCATGTCTCTGAAATGGCCACAATATCAAAATCCCAGATACTGACCCATGCTGCAAGTTCACCCATCTTATTCTGGATGCCTCAAACCAACTTATTGCTTGCTGGTGCCTTCTTGTCATCTTGAAATCTTAGTTCTAACTTCACTATTCTCAACCTCCCGTATACTTGAATTATAATTTTGGTTCCTATTCCCCTGCTGACTTAGTTTAAACTCACCTGAAGAGCATTTGCAAAGTGAATCCAGAATATTGGCACCCTTCTGGTTCAGATGAAGACCATCCTGTTTGTAGAGGGCCCACCTACACCAGAAAGAGCTCCAATTATCGAGAAACCCAAACTCCCCCCTCCTGTACCATCTCTGTAGCCACGTGTTCAACTGCTCTCTCTCCCTATTCCTCAACTCACTAGCACGTGGCAGAAGCAACAAACCAGAGTTAACAACTCTGTTTGTTCCAGATCTAATCTTCCAGCCAAGCTCCCTGAATTTCTACCTTAAATCTTTAACTCTCTTCCTACCTATGTCGTTGGTGCATACGTGGACCACGATTTTGGGATGTTCCTCCTCTGCCTCAAGGATCCCAAAAACATGATCACAGAATATAATGTGATTTTTTTATCAGTCTGTTCCATCCTGTCACACTTGCTTAAACCTATGAAAAACCAAACATTCTTAATCTCTCACGAAAGTGAAGAATCAACAATGTAGATGTCAAGTAAAGAAAGAGTTAAATTATTTTTCTCCAGAATTTACCAGCCTGGTCCACTTTAAACCTTTGCTCAAAAAGAACAATGGAAGACCAACCCAGTCAATGTCCTTCCCACAAGAAAAATACTGCTTTTGAGAAAATAACGAGTCAACCATCCTTTTGATACTGATGATATCTTGATTGGCACAAGATGATTGTCATCTTTGGCCTGCAAGGTAATTCAAGCAATTCCCTTAGGGAGGTTATGCAAGATGTAATAATAGATAATGTTACTAAAGGCCTTTCTTTGAATATATAATAGTTGAACAATATGTTCAATTGTCAGTTACTAAGGAATCTGACATTTCTGAACATCCCATGCATGACATATAACCAAAAGAAGCTCAGTCACAAGAGGCCAAGCGTCTTAATAAAAAATAAGATATAGCTTTTCTGTCGTCTTCCAGATTTTTTTAGGACTCTGATCAATTTGGAAATCATGACCACTGTTATAGCATTGTCATAGCACTGTTGCCTTTTAGTCTCATGGTTGTGGATTGCAGGATTTGGGAGTCAGGAGTACAGGTTGGCAGCTGAATACTCTGCCTGAAACTGAATTTAAAATTCTATCATGTTTGTGATCGCTATTTCCCTAACGGATCCTTAACTCTGAGATCTCGTATTTATCCTCATTCATTGCACATTTCTAGCTCTAAAATAGCCAGTCTCTAGATTGGTTCTACAGCACACTGCTCTGAGAAGCAATCCCTGATGCACTCTTGAAATTTGTCTTCTACATCACCCTTTCCCATTGGAGTTGTCCAGTCATTATGGAGATGAAAATCACCTACGACAATTGCAGTGTCGTTCTGATACAGCTTCACTATTTGCACATTTACCCTTTGTCACATAGCGAGGCAACTCTTTGGGGGCCTATGGATGACTCCGAGCCATGACTTCTTTCCCTCATCATTCCCTATTTCCACCAAACTGACTCCACTGTTCTTAATCTTGGTCACCCTGTAGCCATATCTCTGTAGTAGCTGTTAAAATTATTTCTGTTTCTGCTTTCAACTCATCTATCATGTCATCTGGAGACACACCACATTTTTAAAGAGCCTTAAGCTTTGGCTCTTTGCCATTGTTGTTATCTCTGGTACTATATTCTGCTGCACTCTTCTGAGTACACTTTCTGCCTCTTCCTATTACACTTTGGTTATCATTCATCTCTTCAGCAGTTTTTACACCGTGGGTGGCACGGTGGCACAGTGGTTAGCACTGCTGCCTCACAGCGCCTGTAGACCCGGGTTCAATTCCCGACTCAGGCGACTGACTGTGTGGAGTTTGCACGTTCTCCCCGTGTCTGCGTGGGTTTCCTCCGGGTGCTCCGGTTTCCTCCCACAGTCCAAAGATGTGCAGGTCAGGTGAATTGGCCAAGCTAAATTGCCTGTAGTGTTAGGTAAGGGGTAAATGTAGGGGTATGGGTGGGTTGCGCTTCGTCGGGTCGGTGTGGACTTGTTGGGCCGAAGGGCCTGTTTCCACACTGTAAGTCTAATCTAATCTAACCTGATCTCTAATTTAATTTTGATTTTTTTAAACTTTCCTTCAATTGATCCTCCCACCCCCTTATTAGTTTAAAGTTCTCTTATTATTATTAGTTTAAAGTTCTCTTCAACCCCAGTTTATAATTTGCCATGGCACTAGTCCCAGCATGGTTCACATGAAGCACATCTCATCAGGGAGGGTTTCTCTTTCCCCAGAACTGGTGCTTAGTTCTCATAAATCGGAACCCATTTCACCCATGCCAATTTTAAGCCACGTATCTTCCTCTCTAATCCCTGTCTGGAGATGACTACCTCTGTGGTTCTGCTAGTCCATTAAACCCTGAGCTGCGCATAATCCCTCAGCAAAGCCTCTTTCCTTTTCATGACATGGGGTTCCTACTACCACTGCTATGCAGAACATTGCAGCACTGTATCTGCTCCCATCTGCATGAGTGACTGCAGCTCTTCCACACTTTCATTAAAAGGTGAGGATACCTTCAGTTGAAAATCTGCTTTCGGAGGTTAAACCACAGCCACTCAAGGTTGATGCTGATCTTGGGCACTTGTGTTCCTCATCCAATCCTGTCTTTGCTCTTCATGCAGGGGCTAAACATATCGATGTGCTGCCCCCATTGACCACTAGGTGGTGGTGATCATCAATGACATGCCTTCCCACCAGCTCTGCAGTGCCTTCCATGCGACAGCATCTCTCACTTTATTTGTTGAGTTGTCCCCTCCCCTCACAATTATTACCCCTCTGCATCTCAGCATGCCTGCTTCCAAAACTCTCAGTTGGCTTCCCGACTTGCCACCACAGCATTGGCCCTTGATGTGCCCCTTTAAATTTCAGTGCACAGACTTCCACACTAGTATGCGCCCCATCTTTTTCGAGTAAAGTTGATGGAGTAGTGAACAGTTTGGAAGAATGTTACAGGTTGCAGGGTGACTTGGATAAATGGCAGAATTGGGCTGAGAGGTGGCAAATGGAGTTCAATGCAGCTAAATGTGAGGCGATGCACTTTGGGAAGAATAACAGGAAGGCAGAGTACTGGGTCGATGGAAAGATTCTTGGTAGTGTGGATGTGCACAAGGATCTTGGAGTCCATGTACATAGATCCCTGAAAGTTGCTACGAAGGTGGATAGTGCTGTTAAGAAGGCATACAGTGTGTTAGGTTTCATTGGTAGAGGGATTGAGTTCCAGAACTGCAATATCATATTGCAACTATACAAAGCGCGAGAGCAGCCACACGTGGAATATTGTGTACAGGTTTGGTCGCCATATTTCAGGAAGGATGTGGAAGCATGTGGTGCAGAGGAGATTTACCAGGACGTTGCCTGGTCTGGAGGGAAGGTCTTGTGAGGAAAGGCTGAGAGACTTGGATCTGTTCTCATTGGAAAGAAGAAGGCTAAGAGGGGATTTGATAGAGACATACAAGACGATTAGAGGATTAGATAGGGTAGACATTGAAAGTCTTTTTTCCTAGGATGATGGTGTTAGCTTATATGAGGGGCATAACTACAAATTGAGAGGTGATAGATTTAAGACAGATGTCAGAGGGAGGTTCTTTACTCAGAGAGTGGTAAGGGTATGGAATGCCCTACCTGTCAATGTAGTTAACTCAGCCACATTAGGGAGATTTAAACAATCCTTGGATAAGCACATTGTTGATGATGGGACAGTGTAGGGGGACAAGCTGAGAATACTTCACAACATCAAGGGCCGAAGGGCCTGTTTTGCACTATATTGTTCAATGTTCTATGTAACTTGTTGACAACACCCTAACTGAGGCTATGGCTTTGATTATTTAGCCAGAAATTCAGCTAATGTTGTGGGGAGCCAAGTTCAAAGCCTGCTGCAGCAAATGTTAGAATTTGAATTCCATTTTAAAAAATCTGGAATTAAGAATCTCCAGATGATCATTATCAGAAAAACCCATCTGATGTTTTCAGGGAAGGAAATCTGTCATCCTCACCTGATGAGGTATGACTCCAGACACATAACAATGTGGTTGACTCTCAATTGCCTTCTGCAATGTTCAAATAAGCCATTTCATTATATCAATCGTTGTGGAGTCTCAACAAAGAAATGAAATAGACCACCTGGCATTGACTGAGACACCGGAAAAGATAACAGCAGAAACAGCCAGTCGACCCCACAAAATCCTCCTTACTAATGTCTGGTGGTCAATGAATTTCCCCCCTAATGGCATTAGGGGTCAACCCACAGCAGGTGGACTGCTTTGGTTCAAGAAGGCAGCTGACCACCACCGTCTCAAAGGTAACTATGGATGGCAATAACTTAGCAAGTTTTGAGAAGATTTATAGCTCAGGTTGAGGTTCTGGATATAGGCTTGCTTGCTGAGCTGGAAGGCTCATTTCCAGATGTTTCATCACCCTACTAGGTAACATCTTCAACGGGCCTCCGGGTGAAGTATTGCTGATAATTCCTGCTTTCTATTTATGCTTTCTCACTCGTATCCTTACATACAGATAAGGAAGGACACCACTTCGACTGGGCCAACACATCCATCCTAGGACAAGTCAAACAGAGACATGCAGGAGAATTCCTTGAAGCATGGCATTCAACTGGAAATTTATTAAGAAACATGTCAAATTAGATACTACTTACCACCCCCTGAGAAAAAGAACAGGAAATGACTTCACCACAGGAAACGATGTCACCAAGCCAAAGAAACCCAAACATATAAATAGAAAACAGAAATTATCAGCAATGCTTTGCCCAGAGGCCCACTAAAGAAGTTACTTAGTAGGGTGACGAAATGTCTGGAAATTAACCTTCCAGCTCAGCGAGCAAACCTACATCCATGGGAAATAAATGCTAATGCAGCCAGTGATGCCCACATTCCATAAGTGAACAAAGAAAGTGCATTAGTGAACTATATTATATGTGAGTTGTGCAGAGTGCCAAGATGTAATGAGTCTAATGCCAACCTCCATGGATGGAAGATACACAGGCAGTTGTTGCCCACGGAGTGTAGGCCAAGATGTCAGAGACTGGTGATCAAGGTAGAAATGCAGAGTAGCAATTGACAAACATCAGCCACCAGGTACCCACAGAGACTATTACAGGAATTGACGCTGCCTAGGTTCTCTCCACTGCCTGGTAAAATAGCAAACTGCAGATGAATGAGGCAAGATTAAATAATAGTGAAATGTCAATGCATGCAAATAGGCCACTCGCCACTTACTAACGAGATTCTTACTATTAAAACCTTGGGTAAGAATCATAATGTTGAAAATTACATTTTTCTGTTCTCACCATATTTTACCAACTTTCTTGCCATCTTCTACATCATTTATGACTGGGAAGGTTCTCCCCTTGGTCTCTGCTACCAGCCAATTGCCTGCAGGAAGACGGAGTTAAAATCAATGCATTTTTCCTTCGCAGTAGAATTAGAAAGCTTTTCAGACAGCACATTAAATGAAACAGGAGAAATCTGCATCTGCACATTTAAACTACTGCAACACATGACAATCAGCAGATCCCTAACTGCACACAGATGATGTATCAGTATGGAAAAACAGAGTAGTTAGCAATTCATTGAATCCCTGCACCTAATTCACACTTGAGTTTATTGTTAACATTTTCCAACATGGCTAGACTGCATGCACTCACTATCGTCACAACTAACTCTGAATTTTCAGCTGGCAGATGACCTCAGTGAGAAAACTAATTGTCAGCACTATAATTTTTAGATTGTCTGTAAGTGTTAGACAGAAAAGGAGAATGGATAATAACAGCTGGAAGATTTAATTGAATGTGACACCAACTCAAAGGTGCAATAGAATTCTCAGTGCACTGAGCATCTGAGTCAAAACAGCAGTAATATAAGAAAGATTCCCATTTCTGAGACAACTGAAAACAGACAATGGAGATAAACAAATGCACCATGATTCCAATCCATTTAAAGCCTGGGTTTTCCTGTTAGTAACTTATCTGAAACTGTAGCAACTTGTGAACTTAGCAGCATGCAGTTAAAAGTGAAGCTCAGTGCTGGGGCAGCACGGTGGTTCAGTGGTTAGCCCTGCTGCCCACAATGCTAGGGACCCAGGTTCAATTCTAGCCTTGACTGGAGATTGCATATTCTCCTTTGAACATCTGGGTGTTCCAATTTCCAGTGTGCAGTTTAGATAAATTGGCCGTGCTAAATTACTTGCAGTGTTCAGGGATGTGTGGGTTGGGTGCATTATTCAGGGGCAAATGTAGGATCATTGAGGAGGGGAAAGGGTCTGGGTGGGTTGGGATTGGTGATCCTGTTGGGATGAAAGCCCTTTTTCCACACTGTAGGAATTCTAATTCAAGGTATGAGTGATTGTGCACTTCTTCAGATGATGCACCGGTGAGATTTCCCCACATTGTGTTCAATTAGAAATCACTGAACTGGTGAGTGTCTACTCTTAGTAAAAAATGAGGTCTGCAGATGCTGGAGATCACAGCTGCAAATGTGTTGCTGGTCAAAGCACAACAGGCCAGGCAGCAGCTTCCACCTATCCCACCTCCATCGCCCCTCCCCCTAGTCCCTCCTCCCTACCTTTTATCTTAGCCTGCTTGGCTCTCTCTCTCTTATTCCTGATGAAGGGCTTATGCTCGAAACGTCGAATTCTCTATTCCTGAGCTGCTGCCTGGCCTGCTGTGCTTTGACCAGCAACACATTTGCAGCAGTGTCTACTCTTACACTCTTAGTCTTATTGTAAAAGTTTCATTCTTGAATGAAGTTTTGAAATTGCACTAAATTGCTGCTAGGTAGCCTCACTGATCCAGAAAGAGTAACTTTATAAATGTGGAATATCAAATTTCACCTTTATTACAAATCATTTTGCATACCTTCGTTTTTTTGTGAGCATGTTCAAGATATGTTGAGTACCGAAATCTAATGTGCAAGTCCCAATCATTTATTTCACTTGATGTAAATTGAATTATTGACTGTGAAGAGAGTTAATGATTTTTACTTGCTGAAACATTCTTATATGGGAAAACCAATGTGATTGGTAGTTTACCCAGCTTAATGACATCACTATTGCTGAATGCCTGGAATTCCAAAGGGTCCAATCTGACAATGAGGAGAGGGGAAATCCAGGCTGTAGTGATCATATTATGTGGAATGAACTTCAGAGTCAGCAGAAAGTGCCACTGTTTCGCTATAGATCGCCACATCTAGGCATTAAAAAAGAAGGACATAGCTTTAGGTCCCAAGAAGACAAAAAAAAACAAGAATAAGGAGCCAGAAAGGGCAGCACAGTGGCTCACTGTTTTGCACTGCTGCCTCACGGTGCTAGGGACCCAAGCTCAAGTTACTTCCTTTTGTCACGACACAGGGTTAAACCCCCCTGCTTAATTTAAACCAGCAACACAGAAAAAAATCTAACTGTGCAGTAATCTGTGAAAATTCGATAAGCCAGTAACTATTTAATGTAAAAATTAACAACTTTATTTCTTAAAATCCATCAAAGAATGATTAACTGACAACTATTTACAACTCCTTCCTCAAACACATCCTTTACCTTCCCCTTCTATAATACTAGTCTGATAAACCCCCACCGCAATTAAGATTTTCCAGCATTCAACTTTTCAAAAAAAACAACCAGATGTTTAATCTTCTTTTCTTCTTCTTCACAGATCATTGATCGATAAAAGGTACCTTTAAGAGAGCTATTCTCTGGGCAGCTGGCGGATGTCATTGGTTTGGCAGTTCTCCTCCAACTGATCAGGTTTTCCCAGTCTTATACCCTTAAAGCATCAGTTTGTGGCATTGGCTTTTAATATTGTCAATATACTAAATTCAAACTTGTTTAGAGCTCAGTATTTTGGGGTATAATTTAAACTGATTGGCAGAATTTGAATCTATTTTTATTGTCTCAGGCGACCCAGCTAATCTAGCTTTTGAACAAGTGTTACCTTATTCAAAACACTGGGTGTTGTGTCAGGGAGTTCTGCTAACTTTTAACTCTCGTAAAAGTACAGCGCACCCACATATTAATAACTCTGAATCAACCTTTGGTTGATGCATGTTCCCGTTAACCCAGAAACTGAGCTAAATAGTTAGAAACATATTCGCTAATCTCAGGTTACATTATTCAATCCAAAAACAAATGCAGTTAATCCTGACCAGGAGGAAAACCAAGAGACTGACAAGCAAAAAAACAGCATGTGCAATCCAGATATGTAAAGAAAATAAAAGAGCACTGAATGACCTCCGCAGTGGCTGCTTGGGTCTTAGCTTTCAAAATTATTGGTGATCTCTGCTCAGCAGAAAAGGCCTTCAGTTGATTGAGCCACATTCCACAATTGGATTCATCTGATAAGGGAACAACACTTCCCAATTTAAATGTTTCTCATCACTCATCTAACCCACAAGTTTAGAAAATATACATAATGTTGTAAGTACAGTGCCCTTTAATTTCCAGCTGCTAATACACAGGTAATGGATCGACAAGTTCTGCTAAAAAGTTTCAGATCATCTATTACTAACTTAACCTTCCTTGACACTTGCTTCTCTGACTTTTTTTCTAGTTTGCTGAATTAGATGCATTAACCCTCTGACATCTGTTGTTTTTCAAACAGCAATATAACCATTCAATTAACGACAGAACTGCTAACCTGCATCAAGAGCTAGCGAAATTATAACACTAGTTTCTCAAAAAAGAAAAAGTAGAAGTAGATGCACAGGAATACTTCATCTGGGGCAGTCAACAAGATAACTAAAAGTTGGGAGCAGCTTTTGCCAAAGTCTTAAACTTCTTTCAGGTTCGTTACATTGCATGTTGTCATTGGTTGATGCACTCACATAACCAACTCAGTCCATGTTCAGGTCTGGAACTGGACGAGTTAAGTGGAAACAGAATAACACTGGAGACTAATTAGGGTCAGCAGTGTTGAGTTGTGGATATTATGACTGGAATGTTTAAAGGTTAATGTTGATCCCTTATAGTACTTGCTCAAAATATCAAAAATCATCTCCTCAAAAGCGATGGGGTAGTTAACGAGAGGTGAAGATTATCAAGTGGATTGGACATCAAGGAGATCCTACCTGCTTCTGACCACCCTGAAGTTTAGTTCTGGATGTTGGGGTAGAAAGCCTAACTATCCCAACACCAAGTGAAACTCCCTTAAGTGGTCACTAATAACCCTGAGGTATCAATTCGTTCAGTTAGCTGGTGAAGCCAACAACATGGGTTCAATTTCAGCACAGAGAGAGGTGACTATGAAGGACTCTCCTTCTCAACCTCTCCCCTTCCCTGAGGCATGCTGACCCTCAAGTTTAAATCACCACCTCTTCACCATGCCACTGCAATGTTGAATTCTTCCCCAGTAGGAGAAAATACTGGTAGAGTGGATGAAACCAAAAAAAAAAGAACTGATTTAAGAGCTCGATAATAAAATTGGTTTCTGTGAAAGATGACATTAAATAAGAGGACTTTCACCATTAAAACTCACTTTACGATCTTGTAAAGACAAAAGATGGAATAACTGCTTTAAGCGGTTGGAAATGCAAGAAGAAAATTAGGCAAGGAAAGAAAGTAGATAGAAAGGAACATGAAAGCTTAAAAAAAAGCCTAGTATGACTATATAACCTTAACGGGATGATTCACAGCACTTCATAATTGATGGCTCTTGAATCTGGTCACAGTTGTCATGGAGGTTTAAAAGAATAATCAATTGCATTCAGCATCACAAACAGAAACAAAAATAATTGGCCCATTAATCTGTCTTTCGGCTGCATTGCTTGAGGAAGAGATGTTGGTCAGGACACAAAGGAGTACTCCTTGATCTTCTTCTTGTATTGCTGTGAGATTTTTAACATCCTCCCGAACTCTGTTGAAATAAATGAATAAAGTCACCTGAATGAATAATGGGCTTTTATTAGGTTCTACAACTTTAAACTGGATTTTGATTGACACGCATTCCAATCTTTCCTGAGGCATTAACCTTGTCTGATTCAAACAGGTGATCTTGGGAAGAGCATTACTTTGACAGAGTATTGACAGTCTCCATAGATCGGATCAGGGCAACCTCTAAACTTGGAAGGGAATAAATATTGGTAACTGGAGGGGGTAAAATTTGAAGAAAATATTTAATATAGCGTAAATAAATTTGTTTCTGACAAAATTTTAGCAGTGAAAACAAAGATGTGAAATCATTAATGCCTGCATTAATTGCACAAAAAGGGGCTCATCCAACAATGTGACATAATTGACTTTTGTAATAAATAGTAATGAATTGCCCTAAGCATTTACTGATCTCGAGCAGATGTGATAAATTCTAAAAAGCAGATTCTATCACCTGAACATTTGAGCATGAAATTCATTGAGATTTACAAAAGTAACTTGCAAGGAAATGTATATTTTATATTTTTATCTGGCAATAACTTTCAATTCCTCTCTGGCCACAGGAGAGCTGCCAGAGGACTAGGTTCGGTAATTCAAGAAGATAGCAAGGGATAATCCAAGAAACCACAGGCCAGTCAATCTACTCTCAATGGTGGAGGAACTATTGAAAGCAATTCTTAGGAACAGAAATAATCTGCATTTGGAGAGACAGGGATTAATCCAGAATAGCTGCCATGGTTTTGTTAAAGGGAGGTCACTTCTGATTGATTTTTTTGAAGACGTAACCAGGTGTGTAGATGAAGGCAATGCATTCAACATGGTTTACTTGGACTTCAGCAAGGTGTTTGATCAGGTCCTGCATGGAAAATTGGGCGCAAAGGTAAGAGTGCATGGAAATCAAGGAAATTTGGCTAATTGGTTCAAAATTAGCTGAGTGACAGGAAGCAGAGGGTGATGGTTGAGGGATGTTTTTGTAACTGGAAGCCTATGTCTGTTGAAATAGTGTTGGGGTCCTTGCTGTTTGTGGTATATAAATGATTTAGGCTTGAATGTAGAAGGGTGGATCAGTCAGTTGGCAGATGATACAAAAATATATTGTAAATAGTGAGGAGGATAGCTTTAGATCACAAGAAGATTTAGTGGTCAAATGGGCTGATCAGCGGCAGATCGAACTCAGTCTGACTAAACGTTAGTGATGTGTTTGGGCAGGACAAACAAGGGAATGAAATACATATAAAGGAAATAATAGTAAGACCCTGGGAAGCACCGAGGATCAGAGGAACCTTGTGAGCATGCCCTTTAAGGTGGCAGGACAGATAGAAAAAGACTGGTTGAGAAGGCACATGGGATGTTTTCCTTTATTAGCTGGTGCATACAGTTTAAGAGCAGGGAGGTTATGCTGGAACTGTACAACGTATTGGTTAGGCCTCAGCTATTGTGTGCAGTTCTGGAATCCACATTATAGAAGGGATGTGATTGCACTGGAGAGTATGCATAAGAGATTTACCAGAATGTTGCCTGGGCTGAAGAGTTTTTGTTATGAAGAGAAACTGGACAGACTGGAATGGTCTGACTTGAAGCAGAGGAGACTGGAGAGGGGAATGTGGTTGAGATGCACAAAATTATGAGGGGTATAGATAGGGTTAACAGGGAAGAACATTTCCCCATGGTGAAGGGATTAATGACCAGAGAAATGAATTCAAGGTAAGGGGCATGAATTTTAGAGGGGTTGTGAGGATTTTTTTAACCTAGAAGGTAGTCACTGCCTGTAAGGTAGTAGAGCTAGAACCCTCAATAACATATAAGAAATATTTAGATCCACACTTGCGATGTCAAGGCATATAAGGAGAGTACTGGAAAAAGTACTGGAAAATGACATTAGATTGGTTAGGTGCCTGTTTTTGTCCCTTCTGTGGGCTGAAGGGCCTTTTCCTGTAATCTAGATCTCTGTACCTGTGACTTTTGATGGTTAGTGTATATTTCACAATTTTTGTTATTGCTACCTCTTAGTGTCCTAAGTTGGGACTTCTCAACATGGAAAACGTGATACTAATCTGGTGATTAGGAGACATATAAACCTTACATCCTACTTATCAATTGTAAAGCTTACTTCATAAAATATGCGCTTGCTGTTTGTTTTAAGTTAGCCTATTTAATGTAACTCAGGAACGCCTGTTTATTTTCAAAATGATAAAAGCACTGTTGGACTCAGCAGTAATGCTTTCATGTTGAATAACTTCCCAACACATCAGAGTACTTAAGTTCACCCCCTGCCATAATTGAAAGGGAAAGTAGTAAAATTGGTTAGAGGACAAATATTTGTACCAAGTCTGCTGAAAGAAAATTTCCCATCACTGGAAAGATTCCCCGGATTACCATCAGTATTTATCCCCAACCGATTTGTTTAAATTTCACGTCATACATGAGTCGAGTGAGATACTTGTAGAATTCAGCTTTGAAGGCAGCTTAAATTGTTCAAGATTCTCAAGAAGAATTAAATCATAAAACCTGACACAAGAGGTTGAGGCCATGTTTAACTCCCTTAGATTCCAGTTTATAGTTTAAATTTGTCAACCAGAATATTGTCAATTTGTTCCTCCACTTTTAACTCCAAGACAATAATTCTGAGTGGCACTTGATTGAAAGCATTTGTGGTAATTTGCCTCATGCTTGTCTAGTAAATCTGAAGAAATGAATGAAGGTTGATATGGGGCTATTAACCCATTGCAAACAGCCGTAGGCTTTCATGGCTTGTTGCTGGCATTGGGCAGATGAAAGATTTCAGGATTCCGAACCAGCATGTGGTTGGATATATCACTTTGCAATCATAACTGTTTTCTTTGGCACTGCAATGTAAATGCGACCCCAGAGAGCCAGTTACAGTAGGGAAACCCTGACCATGAACCTTGCAGCATTCTCTGGAGACTTGCTAGCCATATGGTTCACATTTAAAGTGTGAATTAGGCCTATCCAGCAATTATCATATTATATCAACACAGGTGAGATGGATTTTAGCACAAGATTGCTCCGGTTTTAAGAATCCTTTTCCAAATGTTCTTGCACATAAAATATCACATTTTGCTGTGTGTTTGGGTCATCCTGGCCTTCACTCTCAGGCAATTTATGGTCAAGCGCCACATCTGGACTTAAAACCTATCATCTTGTGCTTGCTGTGCTAATATCAGACAGGAAATAGCAATCTAAAGGCTGGGGGGTAAATGGCTGCCTCTGTGGTCTGTAATTGGTTCTTTCTGCCTTGTGAAGAATGGCAAAAGGGGCAAAGGGTGGGAGACAGTTTAATAAAGAACATATGGGCATCAGTAAACCACTGACAGGCTATACGAATGTGTTCCACTTACCATTAAGCAAAATACAGATCTTAAGTTTTAATAGACTATATAAAGGAAATTCTTCATACAAGGAACAAAATTAATTCTGAAGGCCTATCTAAGCTTGTCAAGTTATTATGGAAAAATGAGCTTTCTGTAAAATTCCGACCACTGTTCTGGTAATTTGATTAAAGAAGATGACCGCGGCCATTTAATTACTGGGGTGATTCATTCCTATCACAGCTTTATTTGAAATTCTTCTCACAAGAATCATGCATATATATCCAGTTTAAATGCTGGCTATAAGATGATAAGGAGGGATAGTTGTGATTTTCTATCTATTACACCAGTACCCAGACAGCTTTGTCTTCTGTGCGGTAATACAGATGGCATTTCTTTCAAGAAAAATACTTGTGATGTGTGAGGGCCAATTTTAAATTCGAATGCAATAGGAACAATGCAAAGTCAGAGTGCCATGCTCACCTGCCGTGGGTCTGCTTGTTACCAAGGTCTTTTACAAGGGTGGCCCAGGAGTTTTTCATTCCTGGGACCATTCTCGTGAACCTCCTCTGAACACACTCCAGCGTCAGTACATTTTCCTGAGATATGGGGCACAAACTGCACTCCAAATGTGGTCTAACCAGAGCCTTATAGAGCCTCCCTGTTTTTATATTCAAGTCCTTTCAAAATAAATGCCATCATTGCATTTGCCTTCCTAACTACTGACACAACCTGCAAGTTTACCTCAAGAGAATCCTGCACTAGAATGCCCAAATCTCTTTGTACTTCAGACTTCTAAACATTCTCCCCATTTAGGAAATAGTCCATGCCTCTATTCTTCTTATCAGGGTTCTGGATGTAGGTATGCTAACTGAGCTGGAAGGTTCATTTCCAGACATTTCGTCACCCTACTAAGTAACATCTTCTGTGGGTCTCCGGGCAAAGCACTGTGGATAATTCTTGCTTTCTATTTGTATGTTTGGGTTTCTTTGGGTTGGTGATGTCATTTCCTGTGGTGACATCATTTCCTGTAGGGATGGCATTTCCCGTTCTTTTTCTCAGCGTGTGGTAGATGGGGTCTAACTCAATGTGTTTGTTGATAGAGTTCCGATTGGAATCCCAGGCTTCTAGGAATTCTTGTGCATGTCTTTGTTTGACTTGTCCTAGACTGGATGTGTTGCCCCAGTAAAAGTGGTGTCCTTCCTCGTCTGTATGTAAGGATACTAGTGAGATAGGGTCATGTCGTTTTGTGGCTAGTTGATGTTCATGTATCCTGGTCGCTAGTTTTCTGCCTGTTTGTTCAATGTAGTGTTACTTCCAGTTCTTGCACAGTACTTTGTAAATAACATTAGTTTTGCTAATGTCACGGTAGAACGAACAGCCAATGGGGATCTTCAAACCAGCGTCTACAGGAAAACAACACATACGGACCAAATATTGAACTACAAAAGCAATCATCCCAACATCCACAAATGAAGCTGCATCAGAACATTATTCCAATGAACCACCACATACTGCAACACAGAGGAACTACACAGAATAGAGGAAAATCACCTATACAGTGTATTCAAAAAGAACAGGTTCCCAATGAACACATTCCACAGATTTATCAGCAACAATCCCAAACAAGCAAACAAAACACATCCAGAAATCTGAGTCACTCTCCCCTACATCAAAGACATCTCGGAAATGACTGCCAGACTACTCAGACCCCTTGGCATCATGGTAGCCCATAAACCCACCAACACACTAAAACAACAACTAATGAACTTGAAAGACCCTATACAGACAACAAGTTAATGTTATTTACAAAGTACCATGCAGGAACTGGAATAAACACTACATTGGACTAGCCACCAGGATACCTGAACATCAACTAGCCACAAAACAAAATGACCCTTTCTCACTAATATGCTCACATATGGATGCGGAATAACAACACTTCGACTGGGACAACACATCCATTCTAGGACAAGCCAAACAGAGAAACGCACAAGAGTTCTTAGAAGCATGGGATTCCAACCAGAACTCTCTCAACAAACACATTGAGTTAGACCCCATCTACCACACCCTAAGACAAAGAACAGGAAATGCCATTACCACAGGAAATGATGTCACCACAGGAAATGACGTCACCAACTCAAAGAAACCCAAACATATAAATAGAAAGCAGGAATTATCAACTGTGCTTCGCCTGGAGGTCCACTGCAGATGTTACCTAGTAGAGTGATGAAATGTCTGGAAATGAACCTTCCAGTTCAGTGAGCAAACCTACATCCAGAACCTCAACCTGAGCTACAAATCTTCTCAAACCTCGCTCTTACCAAAGCATATGACCTCACACTTTCCCACATTGTACTTCATCTGCTACTCTTTTGCCCACTCTCCTAATCTGTCCATAAACTTCTGCAGCCTCCCTGCTTCCTCAATGCTACCTGTCCCTTTACTTATCTTTGTATCATCTGCAAATTTAGCCAGAATGTCCCACAGTTCCTTCATCTAGATCACTAATGTATAAAGTGAAAGGTTGTGGTCCCAACACTGAGCATGTGGACGACCACTTGTCACCAGCTGCCATCCTGAGAAGGACACTTTTATCCCCACTCTCTGTTTTCTTCCAGACAGTCAAGCTTCTATCCATGCTAGTATCTTGCTACTAGCACCTTGCCTCTAACATCATGGGCCCCTTATCTTATTCAGCAGCACCTTGTCAAAGGCTTTCTTGAAGTCCAGATAGATAACATCCTTGATTTAACCTACTCATTACTTCCACAAAGAATTCTATCAGATTTGTCAGGCATGACCTCATCTTCTCTCTCTTTGTTTACTCCTTACCCCCTCTCCCCACCTTAACTTCTGCATAAAAACCAACATCTTCCCAGCTACCATCTGAAGAAAGGTCACTGGACCTGAAACATTAATAATTTCTGTCCACAGATGCTGTGCTTTTCAAACAATTTCTGGTTTTGTTTCTCATGTATAGTCACTCAGTGTCCATTATATAAAGTCCAGGCATTTCATGCAATATCAATGGAAAATAATTTAAGTTTCAAAAGGGCAAGAAACCTCATGAGTTAATAAAAGCCACCATGTACATACAACACTGACACTTAAAAAAATGCACATTCTGTCATGCAAATAAATTAGTAATACAAACTAGAATCAACAAAGACACAACCAGTAATTACTTCTTAAAACAGACATTTCTGATCAGACGAATGGAACACCAATTGTGCTGAACCCATTTACACTTGAAACTCTGCCAAGCATTCTGAATTATGAAGCATATACTCTCACCTGCAAGAGTGCACCATGGAAAGCATTCTATCCAGATGTATCACTGCTTGGTATGACAGCTATACTGCACAAGACAATAAGAAATTGCAGTGAGTTATGAACAAAGCCCAGTCCATCAATCAAACCAATCATCTATGCAATGACTCCATCTGTACTTAAGGGAGTGGTACGCTGGCTCAGTGGTTAGCACTGCTGCCTCATATCACCAGGGACCCAGGTTTGATTTCAACCGCGGGTGACTGTCTGTGTGGAGTTTGCGCATTCTCCCCATGTCTGTGTGGGTTTCCTCCGGGTGCTCCAGTTTCTTCCCACAACCCAAAGATGTGCAGATTAAGTGAATTGGGCATCCTAAATTGCTCACAGTGTTCAGGGATGTGCAGGTTAGGTGCATTCTCCAGGGGTGAATATAGGAAAATAGGGTAGGGGAATGGCTCTGGTTGGGTTACTCTTCAGAGGGTCAGTGTGGATTTATTGGGCCAAAAGATCTGTTTACACACCGTAGGGGTTCTATGATCTATGATCATCTCACTGCCTCAGGATGGCAGCCAACATCATCAAAGAGCCCTCCCACTGTGGTTATAATCCCTTCCAATCATTAGACAGACATTACAAAAATGTAAACATCCAGACCAAATGATACACAGAATTCCTATAGTGTGGAAACAGGCTATTTGGCCCAACATGTCCACACCAACCCTCTGAAGAGTATCCCACACAGAGCCATTACTCTATATTTCCTCTGACTAATGCACCAAACCTACACATTCCTGAACACTATGGGCTATTTAACATGGCCCATTAACCTAACCTGCACATCTTTGGACTGTGGGAGAAAACCCACACAGACATGGGATGAAGGTGTAAACTCCACACAGACAGTTGCCTGAGGCTGGAATCAAATTCAGATCCCTGGCGCTGTGAGGCAGCAGTGCTAACCACTGCACTACCGTGCCATCTAAGAACAGCTCCTTCCCTGCTGTTGTTAGACTTCTGCGTTCAAGTTTTGTGTTAACCTAATTCTATGCGCACTTCCTCTGCAGCCATACCATTGTATTCCTCACTCCGTTCAATCACCCTTATTCACTTTGTATGGTATGAGTTGCCTGTACTGCGCGCAAAACAAAAAACCTTTTTATTGTACCTAGGTAGATGTGACAATAATAAAACAAGTCAAAAATCAAATCAAATCAAATTTCAAATCAGAATATTTGTCAATTAATGGATGTAAGCAGGTGGTTTGACTTTTTTCCCCCATGTGCTAAAATCACTGTGTTCTTTTAATCTGTCAGAGCTGTTACTTGATTGAAATCACACTATGAACGGTGGCAGCACAGCCCTAAAAAGGACATTACATAACATATTTCACTGCACTGTAGTATTTTTTCCATTGAAAAACTATTGTAATGTGCATGAACAACTACACAAGGTTAATCAAAGCAAAGGTCAATATGGGCAAATACCCATAATGGATCATCGTATATCATTGCACATAGTAATGAAGTCTGAAGGTGTGCAGACATTTTACACCTACAATTACATTCAACCATAGTCAGGATAGGATTTCTAGCTGAAAGGCTAGAGGAAAGCTAGATGGGCTTGGGACTGTGGGGAAAAAAATAACTTCCTCCGAAGAGATGAAAAGTCTGGTCATTCTGAATCGAGAGAGGAAAGTCAGGTCTTTGCTTTTAGCTCATTGAGTGGATGGTAACACAGGGTAATGTCAGCCATTTTGTAGGAACTCCATGACAGGTCAAACATTTCCAGGTCATGTCAGGTGCAAAGGAAAGTTCTTTCTACTTTGCTCCACTGAATGTCAATAGAGTAGAGAGCATTCTCACTGCTAGTCGAAAAACAGCAGGCCTTGCATCTAACCCTGGCTTTGCTGCGCATAGGCCTACCAGGAATATAGGAGATGGAAGCAAAGAGTTTGAACCCACACACTCAGAGATATTGAATGTTTTTGTTTGAATTAATTTCAATAGAGCTGCATTAGTACTTAGCCAGTAAATTTATTTCCAATACAAGAACCAAGACAAAACAATATTTGAATTCTGTAAACAACCTCCAGGAAAATGAACTCAAAGATGGTTGAGTTTGTTTCACAAGGTTACAACACAATCAGAAGTACTTGTAAAATAAGAAACAACATTTGTACAGTTAAGAGCATTCATCACATAAATAATTATCTATTTTGCTGAAATATGCACTCTTCTGATCTTCTCACTTTGTTATTGAATTTTCTCTTGTCTTTTACTGAGTACATTTGTATCAAACTGTAATATCAGCAATCTGGCTTTTCAGTCAAAGTTGAGGGATAGAAAAGTGAGTTTGGACACCTTCATAGAGTTCCAGAATGGTTGCAATATGAAAATAAACCATTCAGCCGGTTGTATCTGTGCTGTCCCTCTGAAGGAGCAACTCACCTCATGCCACTTCCTATCATTCTGCGTTTTATTCTTTTTTAGACTCCCAATTGAACACCTCAACTGAACCTCCATCCATTGTACTCTCAGGCATCACATTCTGGACTCTAAACACTTGCTATATCAAAAGTTTGTTCTTAAGTTGTTTGTATTGTCAATTATCTTAAACCCATTTTGCCTTGTTCACAATCCATCAGTAAGAGCAGTTTTACATCATCAATTCCCTCCAGATTTCTAGTGATGTTGAGGACCTCTACCATATCCTCTCCCTGCCTTGTCTCTCCAAGGAAAGCAATCCCAACTTCTTCAATCTGTCTATGTAACTAAAGGTCCTCCCCCTAGAACCATTCAATGAATTCAATGCAGTTACTATCAACATGGCACAATATCCAACTATCATTTCTGCTTGGTAGCTAAAACCTGCTGGGTATGTAATTGTCACCAAGACGGCATGACTGAAAAAGTCCGATGGACAAAGATGATTTAGATAAGGAATTTATGGAATGTTTTCAGGAGCGTTTCTCAGAATAGCACTTATTTGTGCTGACCAGAGTGTATTGTCTCTCAGATGTGTACAATAAAATACGAAATATAATGAACTCACAGTAAAGACTGTCCGAGGTATCAGCAACTGTATAATGATTACATTTGAAATTTAATTTGACAGACAGCCAAGTAAGCCCAACACTATTTTTAAAAATTGAAATGAGGGTAAATAGAAGAGCATGAAAGTACATAACTTATTAGACTGAGTTTGCAACAATTCATGAGAGAACCACCAAGAGGGGAAGATCTACTAGATCATAACCTTACCAATCTACTGTGACAGATGCATCTGTCAACAACAGTGTCGGTGAATGTGATCGCACCACTGTCCTTGTGGAGACAGTTATGTTGCAGTGTTGTGTGGCACTACCACTGTGCTAAATGGGATAGACTCTGGGATAGATTGAGCAACTCAAGATTGGATATTCATGACAAGCTGTAAGCTATAATTAGCTGCAAAATTGTTTTCAATTACAATTTGTGACTACAGGACCTTACATATCCTTAACTGCAACACTGTCCTTCAAGGTAGGAAATCAACCCTGGCTCAATGAAGAGTGCAGGCGGACAAGACAGGAACGGTGCCAGAAGTACCGCAAAAAGAGTTGTCAACTGGGTGAAGCAACAAATCAGGACTACTTGCACGCCAAACACTGAAAGCAACAAGTGATAGACAGTGGTAAGCAATCCCACAGCCAATAGGTGAGGTCTATTCTCTGCAATTTTGCCATATCCAGTCATGAATGCAGATGGACAGTTAAACAATGAGGTGGGAGTCTCCCCAAATATCTCTTTCCTCAACAATTAGGCACCCAGCTCAACAATACAAAAGATAAGGATGTAGTATTTGTAACAGTCATCAGTCAGAAGTGTCAAGTGGATGATCCATCTTAGCATCCTCCTGAAGTACCCAGCATTACAGATACCAGTCTTCAACCAATTCTTATCAAACCACGTGAAATTAAGAAATGACTGATGGTACTGGATACTGCAACATCTGACAAGAGTACTGAAGGCTTACACTTGAGAACTATCTGTGTGCCTAACCAAGCTGTAGGAGTACAGCTACAACACTAGTGTCAATTCAACAATGTGAAAAGTTGTTCAGACACATCTGCTCCACCCAAAAACAGAATAAATCCAACTTGCATCCATCAGTCTCATCTTGATCATTAGCAAAATAGTGAAAGGGATTGTTGCCAATGCTGTCAAGCGGTATTTACTCAGCACCAATGTGCTCAATGATGTTAGGTTTGTGCCCATACAAATCCTAACCTCATTACAACCTTGGTCCAAATGGGGACGGAAGAGGAGAGATAAGTGATTTCCTTGTAAGTTAAGGCTACATTTGACATGTATAGTCTAAATGAATTTCAGTAACACTGCAGTCAATGGGAATCAGAAGGAAAATTCTCCACTGATTGGACTCATACTTGGCACAAAGGCAGGTTGCTTTGATAATCGAAGGTCAATCACCTCTGTTTAAGAACACCACTGCAGAAGTTCCTCACAGTAGTGTCTTAGGTCCAATATCATGACTTCCCCTACTATAACATCAGAAATCGTGATGTTCACTGATGAGTGTTCAATTATCACACCATTCATGACTCCTCTAATACTGAAGCAGTCTATGTTCAAATGCAGTAAGGCCTGGAAAATATCCAAACTTGGGCTGGTCACTGGCATGTAGTATTCACACCATTATAAATAACACACAATGCCCATTTCCAACAAGTGAGAATCTCACCATCTCCACTTAAACTCAGCACTGTCAAATTTGTGAGGTTACCAATGATCAGAAACTGAACGGGGTGGTCTAGCTATATGATACCGTGACTACCAGTGGAAGTCAGAAGTTAGGAATTCTATGGTAAGTAACCCATCTCCAGCTTCCTCAGTGCTTGTACCTTACACAGCACAAGTCAGGAAAGTGAGGGAATACTCTGTATTTAGCTGGATGTATACAGCTCCAAAAACACTCAAAGAAGTTTAACACCATGCAGAACAAAGTAGTTTGCTTGATTGGCATCCCAATGCACAACATTGCACTTTTGCCCTCTTTATCACTGATGTATAGTGGAAGTAGTAAATACAAGACACTCTACAGTAACCCATTAAGTTACCTTTTACTGCATCTTCCAAAATGGTGACCTCTACCACCTGGAAGGACAAGAGCAGCAGGTACATGGGAACACCACCACCTTCTCCAAGCCACTCACTATCCTGACTGTATAACCTTCAGTGTCTCTGGATCAAAATCCTTAAAGTCTCTCTGTGTAAGAAGTCAACTTCTCAAGGGCATTTAGAAATGGGTAATAAATGCTGTGATGGCTGAATCTCATGAAGAGATAAAATTCAATGAAACAGCTGGCTAAAGTAATTTGGCAAGTTAGGTTAAAAGAATTGGTCAATATAATTGCAGTTGCAAACATTAAGGGGGCATTTCAGAATCCCAAGATTAGATACATTCCAAAGAGTAAAAAAAAATTCCAAGAGATAATACCATCCTCTGTGGTTAACCCGCAATGTTAAAGATACTACCAAATTTAAAGAAAAAGCATATAGTTTTTTTTAGATTAGATTAGATTACTTACAGTGTGGAAGCAGGCCCTTCGGCCCAACAAGTCCACACCGACCTGCCGAAGCGCAACCCACCCATACCCCTACCCCTACATTTACCCCTTACCTAGCACTACAGGCAATTTAGCATGGCCAATTCACCTTACCCGCACATCTTTGGACTGTGGGAGGAAACCGGAGCACCCGAAGGAAACCCACGCAGACACGGGGAGAATGTGCAAACTCCACACAGTCAGTCGCCTGAGTTAGGCAAGGTCAGGTGGTCAATCAGAAGATTAGATAGAATATCAAAAAAAAAGCAAGGAAAATACAATTAAAAATTGCACGACTCCAGGTTTTTGTCCAACAGGTTTATTCGGAAGTGGCGTTCCAAAAGCTAATGCTTCCAAATAAAGCTGTTGGACTATAAGCTGGTGTTGTGTGATTTTTAACTTTGTCCTGCCCAGTCCAACACCGGCACCTCCAAGTCAAGAAAACGGAGTAAGAGTTGCTATAAATATTTTAAAATGTTGGAACAATAACGGTATTGGATCTGGAGAAAGTGAGCCTGGAGGATTAATAATGGAAATTAAAGAAATGGCAGATGAATTGGACAGGTATTTTGCATCAGTCCTCACTGCAGAAGATATAAATCAGGAAGTGGAACGAAGGGAGAAACTCAGGAAAAGTGGTCATGAGCAAATTGTTGAAGATGACAAGTGCCTGGCTCCTGATGGACTTTATTCAATGGTCTTAAAAAGAAGTGGCTCCAGATATTCTCGATGCTTTGACTTTAATTTTCCACAGCTCCCTGGATTCATGTAGATAGAAAATATAACTCCTTTATTCAAAAATTGAAAGAGATGGAAAGCAGGAAGCTACAGGCCAGCAAGTTTAACTTCAGACATAGGGAAAATATTCAAAGCTGCCATGAAAGAAGGTATAACAAGGAGCTTAGAAAAGATTAAAATAATCAGGCAGATTAAACATGGCTTTCCGAAAAGGGAATCATATTTAATCAATCGATCAGATTACTTTGAGGTGGAAGCACATGCTCTGGATAAAGGGTAACTAGTGGATGTCCTGTGTTTAGATTTTCAGAACACACTTGATAAAGTTCCACTTTAACATCATTGCAGGAAATAAACATTCATAGTGTCGGAGGTGCAATATTGTCATGGGTAGGAAATTGGCTGGTTAACAGGAAGCAGAGCATAGCCATGAAGGTTTCATTTTCTAAATAAAAACTGAAAAGAAACTGCAAATGCAGAACTGAGGAGGGGTCACCAGATCCAAATCATTATCTCTCATTATCTTCACAGATGCTGCTAGATCTGCTGAACTTTTCCAGCAATTTCTGATTTTGTTTGTGTGGTCATTTTCGAGTTGGCACGATGTAATGAGTGATGAAGGTTTGGTGCTGGAATCTCAACTGCTTTCAACTCATACAAACAACTTAGGCAAGTGATAGTTCCCAAATTTGCTGATGATGCAAAGACAGGTAGGAAATTAAGTCATGAAGAGGTCATAAAAAGGCTACAAAAATATATGTAAGGCAAGTGAGTGGGCAAAGGTGTGTAAAATGGAGCATTATGTGGGAATATGTGCAAGACCGCAGTGGTGCAAGAAGCTGATTTACCACCACATTCTCCAGGGTAGGTAGGGATGGGCAATAAATGCTCGCCCAGCAAGCAGTGCTCTCATTTCATAATTAGTATACAAAATTGCAAAGATTGGTGATAAGTCAAAACATTGGATAGGTTTTGGAAGTAAGGAAATAACTTACATTAAAAAAATTCAGGGAGAAATGACAGCATGAAATAGCTAGTTAAAAATATAGTGACAATTAGTAAGAGTCTCCGTGTTTAAAAAGGAAAAGATTAGCTAAAGTGAGTTTTGATCCCTGAGGGAGTGAGACTGAAGAATTGATAATTGGACACATGGAGATGTCAGAACAGTTGAACAGATATTTTGCATTGGATTGGGTTTGGAAATAAGGAAAGAACTTACAAACAAAAATATTCAGGGAGAAATGACAGCATGAAATAGCTAGTTCAAAATGTAGTGAAAATTAGTAAGAGTCTCCGTGTTTAAAAAGGAAAAGATTAGCTATAGTGAGTTTTGATCCCTTAGTGGGTGGGACTGGAGAATTGATAATGGGACACAAGGAGATGTCAGAAGAGTTGAACAGATATTTTGCATGTGTCTTCATTGTAAAGATAAAAAGTGCAAGTGAAGAATATTTGAAAATCAAGAGGTAAAGGGGAGGGAGGAATTAAAATAAAGCTGCAATTGCTGCCACAATAGGTGCAGGGCACACTCATGGCCCATGCAATCAGAGTACCTGTGACATCACTGTCAGGTACACCAGAGAACTTGTGTAATTTATTTTAGCAACCTGAGTAAATGACTGACCAAGGAAATCATTCAGAAAGAAGCTTGGTACCTCACTCACCATACCACCGACTGCCTAGTGGCTGAGTCAAGTGGAGATACGGAGTGGACAATGAGGTGGAACACAGGGCAGTGAGGGAGAGACAACAAAACAGATACAGTACGTATAACAGCAACTCCCGGTTTCAGTGTGGACGTACTTAGTGGTTACGCGGTCAACACCAACTTCCTGTTCAAATGCATTGACCATTAAAACAATCACGAGAATAATTTTATTTGAAAAGAATTAGAGTCAAAGATTGACAAGGCTCTCAATGTGAAGATATTTATTCTTGGATCCTAAAAGAATTGGCAGGAGGGATAATAGATACCTTGGTTGTAAATTTTCGAACTTCCCTAGAGTCAGAAAAGGCACCAATTCCATTCAAAAATCATGAATGCTATAATTTCCCTCATGTAATAAGATTAAACATAAAGTAAGTAATTATAGATCAGAAAACTTAATATACGCCATTGAGGAAGTGCTAGAGTGCATTATTAAGTGAGAAATCACAGAATATTTAGAAAACCATCATACAATCAGGCAGAATCTCCTGGTTTTGTGAGATGAAAAAGCATTTGACTAATTCCATAGAATTCTTTCGGGAAGTAAAAATCAACAGGGATAATGGGAAACCTGCGAATATGCTCTAGATTATATTCCCTACAGCATGGGAACAGGCCCTTCTGCCCAACAAGTCCACACTGACCCTCCGAAGAGTAACCCACCCAGATCCATGTCCCTCTGACTAATGCACCTAACACTATGGGCAATTTAGCATGGCCAATTCACCTGACCTGCAAATCCTTGGATTCTTACTGAAGCATGGTAAACCATGAGGGAACTGATAGTTTGGATGTTTAGAAAGATATCCACTGATGAGAGAGTTTAGAATTAGGGAACAGAGCTTAAAACATTGTGACCTCCTATTTAAGACTGGAATAGGAAGTTTTTTTTGCTCTCATGGTACTGTAATTGTCTATGGAATATTATTCTCTAAAGAGCTATGGAGGCAGTGCCATTGAATATGTTCAAGGCTGAGTTTAAAAGATTTTTGACTGGCAAAGGAGATAAGGCTTTAGGAATGTCAAGTAGGAAAGTGGAATTAAAGCCATAATCAGATCAACCTTGATTTCATTGAATGTTAGATCAGCTTCACTGGGCCAAATGGACTACTCCTGCTCTTCATGATTATGCTCTTTTGTCTTTATAGAAAGGCAGCTTTATGATTTTACTACCTTGTGCATAAAGTGTTACATTCACAGACCACAGGCCTCCTTAAGCTTGCAGTTTGTACAAACATGAGAGATTGATTTTTGCTTGAATGTTTGCATTTTTCCCAAGTAAGAGGGTGAGACAGTATGCTGAGGGAAACATGTCTTTCCAGCTGTTCATCATCCTGTTTTTTTTTCTGAGAATGGCAAAGATATTCCTTTATTTCAAAAACACAAATCTACTTTTAACCCAGTTCCCTTGGCAGGAAGGATTATTGCTAACATTAAACACATAGTTCACAATGGTACAGAGTAAGCATTTCACCAGTGTGTAACTGAAATTTTCAACCAGCAATGATTGTATTTCTCCAGTAACTATGTGGGAAACTGGTTGCGAATAGTCCTTAGTGGCTCATCCTGCTACATTTAAGTTTGGATCCTGTGCAGGTCAGAGCTCAGGAAGCTAAGCTGTTAGGTTGTACGTTGCCTATGCTCAGATTCTGAGCACAATGTTGACCTGTCATGCTGACAGCATTACACCACCGCTATTAAATCAATATTGAAATGTTAATGGATAATGAGAAATGGCTGCATTACACAAAATGGACAAATTCTGGAGATGTGGAACAGTGAAAATATTTTTAGCTCTTTTTTAATTCCCTCATGCTACTGAAAAAAACTTATTTTGGTGCAAATTACAGAGAGGAAATTGGAAAAAAAGCTAGTACCCCATGGTCAGTGAAGTGGTAACAATGCAGTACATATTCAAGATCATCAGCAACAGAATGGAAGGAGATGTGAGGAGATTTTGTTTTACTTGTGCTGTTCAGGAATGAAATACCATTGCTAGAATGAGATTCTGATTTTAAAAGAGCAGGTGGATAAATATTTGAAAAAGAAAAAAAATTAAATGGGTCTGGGGAAAGGGCGCGAGAATGCGACTGAGGGCGAATTCTTTCATGTTGCTGACACAAGCACAATAAACAGATTGGGCCTCCTTCAGTGCTATGGGATTCTATCATTCTTCCTTCATCCGTCTTTCATAAGAGCATTATCACAGGAGCTGCACAATAAGTGCAAATGTTAGTCACATTGATTTAAAAAGTTCTACAGATTTTCCTTAAAGAGCCCTTCGGATGCTTGGAGTTTGAGGTTTGTGGAGAATTGTTCCTGTCCTTAATTGTTAAGGACTGGTTAATTGTTAGTCACAAACCTCACCCTATATTATTACACATCTAACATGGATTCCATATTCACACTGTTGTGGATCTTTGGGTGAAATTATTCTGAGTGATATAAGCATACAGTTATATCTAAATATGCACTCAACGTGGAGCAGTAATAACCAGCCCAGTGTTTACTTCCAGACTGTCTGGAATATTTGTACCAAAGAGTAACAGAAGTAAGAGAAGAGTAATTGTGAAACGTGCATAGTGTTATCAGGGGCTATCTAGCATTCTGTTGACATTACATAAATATCAGACCTCTCACACATGAATCCATTGTTGTCAAATACATCATCGTCAGCTCTCAACCCTACTGCAGTATACCTTATACACTGCAACATCAACCAGCCTTGAGTTGCCATTGCTGCTAAGTGCTTTATCTTAGCCATTTAATTCTACAGATTATAGAATCCCTACAGTGTTGAAGCAAGTGATTCAGCTCATGCAGGACAGATTGCCCCACTGAAGAGCATCCCACCCTAGACCGACTGTCCTACCTTAGTAACCCTGCAGTCCATGGTCAGTCCACCTAACCTGTATCTCTTTGGACGGTGGGAAGAAACTGGAGCACCCAGAGGAAATCCATGCAGACACAGGGAGAATAAGTAAACTCCACACAGACATTCACTAGCAGCTGGAATCAAGCTTGGGTCCCTGTGGTTGTGAGGCAGCAGTGCTAACCACAGAGCCGGTTATAATTTGCATTGTCTGCAGAACGCAGAACAAGAAGAGACAATGGCATGGTGAATTAACCTTAAGGTTTTCTCATGAACTATCTATCTCCTTAATTCTAGATTTGATTGCCATTTGGTTGGTTCTGTAATCTATACAACCATCACCTGGTTGGTCATTAGCATTCAGTTGGAAGATTCTATAATGTCATGAAAAGCAATTGGGTCTTGATTTTTACTTTCTGCTGAGCTGTAATATTGAATTGTGAGGACATTTCTCTCTTATATTGCAATCATCCAAAGGTCTGGTCAATTCATTTCGATCACTGTTTCTTCCTTTCAAGGTGATGGCACAAAGGAATAATTCACATCAAGAAAACATTTGTATCGTACTCAAAATGCCCCAAAGTATTTTATGGCCTACTGAGTATGGCTTGTAAATGTTGGAAAAAAGGTTGTCAGTTTGTTCATTGTTAGGTCCTCGCAAACAACAATATGAGAATTATCAGATAATCTGATATTAGGGATACTGTTTGAAGGATAAATATTGACCAAGACACAAGGGAGAAGACCCATACTTCATTTGAACAATGCCAAAAGTTTTATGTTCATTTGTCAGAGCAGGCAAGGCCTTGATCTAATGCATTATTGGAAAGATGGAACTTCTAACAATATAGCACACCCACAGTATTGTCTGGAGTTTGGATTTTGTATTCCTTGGAATAGGTCCAGTGACCTACAACATTCTGATTTAGAGATGAAAGTGTTACCAACTGAGCGACAGTTGAAACTGTTGGGTATCACAATTTGTTTTGCTTCTTTTGTCACCAGATCTGCTCTCTGGTTTTAGATTTTGCTGACATCTGCAGGGAGAATCCTGGAAACACATATTAGCGTTAAAAAGCAAATCAGTTGAGTACAGAGACGATCGAGGCACAATGATCTGCTAATACCATGACAATGCCTATAGCCATTTTGTATTCGGAAGGTCTTCGTCGATTTGCTTCTGGACTTAATTTTGAGAATTATTCAACATTTGCCAAGCATTTGCTGAGCATAAATAACTAGAGAATTGCCTGACCTCTGATATGATATCATTTTATTAGCAAAATGAACTAATAGTGGCTCAACAAATTTGTCAGTTTGAGGCTAAACATCTCACAACAATAAAATAATTAAACAATTTAATAATTTCCTCAACAATTGAGGAAAGTAACAACTAACAAATTTAGTCAATAACTTCGAATAAATTGATGTATATTGTTTTCTATGCTGATGAATAATTACTATTTGAATCACTTAAGCTAATATAGGGAAATAATTTTCTGGTCTCTATATGTTTGGATCATAATTAGCAGCAAGTTTCTCTCTGTTTCCAAAGGAAAAGCTTTATCGAAAAGTGATTACAACTTCAGTTGAAACTGCCGTGAGGACAAAGCCCCCATTATAAAGCTGTCAATGACTCAGCACTATTTCGAGAGAAGATTGTGGATTCACATCTCACTCCATAAACTGAGTATGTAATGTACAATCTATGCTGCTACTTCAGTGCAGTACTGAGGGAGGTCCACACTGTAGAAGGAGCTGTCTTTCAGGAGAGATGTTAAACTGAGATCCCACCAATCTTCATCAGTGCACATAAAAAAAAACACATTTCATTGCAAGGACTGTAATATTCAGTTGTTCTGAGTTTGATTATGAGAGATCATTTACTATTGTTACTCACTGTCTAGATCGGTTAAACCTGCTGGTGGACCCAAACAAACTGAACAAATTTTAGTAAGAACTAAAAGTCACAGCTGAACCTGAAATAGACAATTCAAAGGACTGCACATTAAGTCTGCTAAACACGCAGAAACTAGTGTTGTGTAGATATGAGGTATAAAATATACAACAAGAACAGAGAAATATAGGGACAGGAGTAGATCACCCAACCCCCTGAACCTGTTCCATTCTACCATTAGAGCTTGGCTGATCTATATTTTAATTGCATCCATCAGCTTTGCTCCCTAGTACTAATAAGGAGGTGGTGGATTGCAACGTGTCCCTACATTTATTGATTAGCCCTTTGATACCTGCTCCCCAGGGATTCTTGTGTTGGTGTTGGGAGTGTGAAGAAGATGGGTGGAAGATCTCAAATGCATGATGACCAAAAATCAACTTCCCAATCATGGTGTGAAAATTTGTATTTTAAGTTCTCTGAACTTTAAAGATGGGTTAAGCTTCCTATAGGAAAGGTATCTATAAACCATTTTGTGAGCATTGGCATGCCATGCATATCCATTAAAACACCAATGCATCAGGATGAACTACTCCATGAGCAAGCAACGCATGCCTTCAGGTTCCTGACTGCACAATGGTGGCTGCAACAGGTGAGGTACTGGATTTACTCAATGTTGGAGTCAGTAACCATTGCTTTACCCTCTTAGGGGATCTTTACCAGGCCATAATTGAGATCAGGTGGCAGAAGCCTTGGAGTAACTACACAGAAACTAGTAACCCGTCACCAAGTCTTCCTTTATTTGCATGTGCACTGTACATAAGTTGTGATCAGCCGCCTCAAAACCAGTCACTAGACGGAGGAAACCTTCTGAATTATTTGTTTACATCTGTCAGCCTGGGCTCCCTGATTGGCCCAGGTTGACAACACCAAAAAAGAAACCCATCATCAATGAAATCTATCTGGCCCTGGTTCCATTCACTACAAGCCTAAATTGCATACAGGATGTAGGATAACTGCAGAGTGGGTGGGTGGTTGGAGTTCAATGAGAATTAGTCAAGGAGAGTGGTCAAGGAAGGAAGTCACGGGAGTCAGGCTGAGTGTGAAAGAATGGAAGGGCTAGAATGTTTAGCTGCAGTCATCCACTCTGAGAAGCCAAATGATGATCCTGGCTAGTACGGTCTGTCTGAAAACCCTTTACCAGTGGTGCCTTGGACCTTCACTCCATACCTATGTATATGTCATGAGCTGAGGATTGCATCAATTCATGAGAAAAGCTGGCCACACCTAAGCGTAAGTGACACCCACTTTCATGGTGTCGTGAACTGTGTAATAGAAGGTTCTGGTCAGTATCACAAAAATCATAGGGTTGATAAAGGCTGGATTCTTGCGAGATCCAACTTTCTAGATGACTTCTGGTTTCCTGTTCCATGATAGAGATTTGAATTTCCTCATCCCTGCACATTTCTGTTCAATTTCTTACTAACATTCTTATAATTATTTATTTAACACAGTATGCTTATGAAATGCAGTGTCATTCCTGTAAAAGAATGTGACATCATCAACATCAGTCCTGAGGACACCCAAGAATAATGGTTGGGAAGCTACACGCATTCAAACTTTAACAAACATCCCGGAAGATAGACAAGTGAATGTATATTGTGAACGAGTCATGAAGGAATATTAAGCCATAAAGGCTATTTCCCATTCTCTTCTAAATGTTGTGCTACGTATTTTTGTTTTGTTAACACAACTATTTTTGTTATACATAAGTCTGACTAATCATTTAGCCTGCACAAAGTGATCTGACTCAATTACTCTTTTCACCATCTAGCCCCACAAAAGATGAGGAGGGTGTCCTACATTCTCTCAGAAAACAACTTGCTATTCTTTTGGATTAATTGTCGGATCACATTTACAGAAAATAAATACATTGTTTTTGTATTAATAGCATTCATTGGCTGCATCTAAAAGGTGTTCTTACACAAGAAAATAGATTCTACAAAATGGTTTCTTCTAAATTAGAATTCCGGTAATGTTAAAAACATGTTTTTGAATAAATATAACGACATATCAAAAGCAGATTTTTTTATATTTATATTTGCATTCTTATATATGGCATTTCAGTAGAATGCTGTCAGCTTCCTGCATGTCTCTCAGCTGTCTATACACTCGCTTGTTTCCAGACAAAACATAGAATTCCTATAGAGTGGAAGCAGGCCATTTGGCACATACTGACCCTTGGAAGATCTTACCACTCAATATTTATAAACCCTGCATTTCCCATGGCTAATCCACCTAGCCTGTGCATCTTTCATCTGTGAGAGGCAACCAGAGCAAACCCACACAGCCACAGGCAGAACATGCAAACTCCACAGGGACTGTTGTCCATGGGTGGAATCAAACCCAGGTCCCTGGAGCTGTGAGGCTGCAATGCTAACCACTGAGCCAATGTGCTACCCAGATGAAATCATTAGCAACCTCAGCAATACTCTCTCCTTGTCTCTTGGTCATTGTTCACATTTAACATTGAGGGAAATCTACCCTCACCCATGCTGTAAAAACTGATTGGGCTTTGAGGTTACACTGGTTTTACACTCCATCCAGTCAATAGCTGTAAACATTAGGCTGGGCACAAAACTAGCTCCCACCTAATCCTGTGGGTTTCTGGCCTGGAGATTGAGTTTTGGGTCTCTTTCCCTCCTCCCTTCCTTTCAGCTGGCAAGGCTCCCTGTTGTATAAACCTGGGATAGAAAAGCATTAAGCCTCAAGATAAAGAAAGCATGTTTATAGTCTCAGGCTTGGAGACGTGCTGAAAATTTACCCTACAATTTCATAAACAGGGTACAAAAACTAACTTACTGAGGTTAGTCGGCTGGTGCATCATTTCTTTGCTCAAGTGTTTTGGGAAGTGTACACTGCGCATAAAATACCTGGAGTATATATCCATCAAGTTTGTTGATTAACTGTAGTCTCACAATATATTGTGTGCTCTTTCAGAAGACAGATGAGCACAATTTTAGTTGACTTTCTTTATCAATTTAAAGTCACTCTAATGCCAGTGGAAGCCAGTTGTGTTGCAACAGATAAACAAATCCCTGATGTTGACGCACATTAAAGAAAAAGCTAAAAGCGGATGAAAGCAATGTTTTTCCATGTCCCCATATTATTTGGTGAGCAATCCTTCTAAACAGGTTGAGACTAACATAAAAGCCTTTGCTCCTTTCTATTTCCAGGCTCAGTAATGGAACTGAAATGGTTCAAAAAACATCTGTAATAATAGAGGTTTGGCATCAAAAGAGGTGAGGCGACTTCAAAAAGCAGCAAAAGTTTTGTGTGGGAGTACCACTCAAGAGGCTGCTGTTCAGCTTTTAGTTGTCACTTTGAAGGACTGAAAGGGAACAAACAAGCATGATCACTGTTGAACTCTGTAGTCAGAGTTGCATGACAGCGAAGATGAAAAGAAGGCAGTTTGGGCTCTGTTGTAAAATATAAAAAGCAAGTAGAATCTGTGTTCACTAATTCTAGCTACAAGGTGCTTCAGACATCACTTTCACTAATGGCAAAAGGGATCTCAAGGCCACAAGACAAAACTTCTTGAAAACCTGAGCCTGTCAACAAGCAAGGAGCAAATGTTTTATGTTAGGTTCAACCTGTTAAGAAAAATTGCTCACCTAATGACAAAGGGGCACAGAAACACATTTTTTTTCATTCACTTTCAATCCTCTTTTTAATGTGTTTTCATATCAGAGATTTGTCAATTAATGGCTATTTTTCCACCACCATTGAAGTGTCTGTACATTTGTAAAGTCACTATCCATGGAGTGATTCACATGGGAAAGAAATACAGAAAATAACTGTATAAATCTGAACAAGCACCCTGAATGTACATGGTACATTAGTCTCTAAAAACTGGAGTTATATTAAGTAAAAGTAAAGTTACCACAACCCCAGAGGGCTGCTGTCTCATTAGAGAGAGAGAGAGAGAGATAGAGAGATAGTCTTACACATTGATGGAGAGAGAGAGAGAGAGAGAAAGAGAGAGAGAGAGGGAGAGAAATATGACTGGTGGTGGTTTAACCCAAAGCTCACCACATGTCTGGCAAAGAGTGAGTTTGAGAAGTGTCATGATTACCTCAGCTGGTGCAAGAATATGAACCTGTTGTGTTGACATTGCAAACCAGATGTCTAGCCAACTAACCCATGGGCAGCACGGTGGCACAGTGGTTAGCACTGCTGCCTCACAGCGCCTGAGACCAGGGTTCAATTCCCAACTCAGGTGACAGACTGTGTGGAGTTTGCACGTTCTCCCCGTGTTTGTGTGGGTTTCCTCCGGGTGCTCCAGTTTCCTCCCACAGTCCAAAGATGTGTGGGTCAGGTGAATTGGCCATGCTAAATTGCCCATAGTGTTAGGTAAGGGGTAAATGTAGGGATATGGGTGGGTTGCGCTTTGGCGGGTCAGTGTGGACTTGTTGGGCTGAAGGGCCTGTTTCCACACTGTAAATAATCTAATCTAATCTATATTAATAGTGTTTATAATTGTGCTATTTTCATTCATGGTTGTTATCTGGTACAGTAAAGTGTACATGCCAGGGACTGAAATATCATCAAAGTGACATCCCAGTGCACGGGGTGGGATCTAACAATTGACCAGGTACAGGCATGATGGACTGCATCATCTCCTGGGCTGTAATATTTGAGTGATTCTGAGTACTTTACATTTTAAGGTGCTGTCTGCAACTAAGATATTAAAACCAAGCGCTGTCTGCCCTCACCATACTGTCTTAAATAAGAGGCTAGGCAAATATTTATTGCTTGAGCAAACCTCACTAAAAGCGAGGGCCAAAGTGAGGACTGCAGATGTTGGAGGTCAGATTAGAGTAGTGCCGGAAAAGCACAGCAGGTTGGGCAGCATCCGAGGAGTTGGAAAATTGATGCTTTGGGCAAAAGCCCTTCATCAGGAAGATGAAGTTCTAAAACAGAACTTGTGTGGCCATTTATTGTCCAGCTGTTTGAGGTACTTGACCATTCATGAGTTGGCTATTACATTTCCTACATCCCAATGGCTACTATAGCTCAACAATGTTTCATTGGTGTCTTGAGGTCTGTTAAAAATACAAGTCCTTTCTTACTGTAGAGACTCATCATCACTTATTTCTCTGTTAGTACAGGTTGGCATTAAACAATCCTCATATGAAGTGGGGTGGGAGAAAGCTAGTGCTGCTCTCAGTAGTTGGAATTGAGTTGGACAGGGAATTTAGTTGTGCTAGAGACAATATTTGAATCTTGAAGGCAAGTTGAACTTTTGCGATTAAGTTCTCCAACGTTTGAAGGTAATTGAAGCTAAATGTTAGAAAGCATCATTGAATCCTTGCAGTAAGTAGGCCATTTAGCCCATCAAGTCCACACCAAATGTTTGAATTGTATCCCATCCAAAGCCACTTTCCTGCCTTAACCCCATAACCCTGTATTTCCCAGGATGACCCACTTAACCTGGACATCTCTGGATACTATGGGCAACTTAGCATGGCCAATCCAACTAGCCTGCACATCTTTGGTCTATGGGAGGAAACCAGAGCACCCGGAAGAAACCCACACAGACATAGGGCGAATGTACATTCTCTACACAGACAGTTGCCTTCGAGTGGAATTGAACCTGGGTCCCTAGCACTGTGAGGCAGCAGTAGTAACTAGTGAGTCACCATACCACACAATTGTGCCCACCTCAGGAAGCCCTTCAACATGCATGTCATGAACATTTGTTAAATTGCCAGTTTATCAAAATTCCGTTCTCCTTGCCAATTATGTTACTTGTAAGTAATACAGAGCTTTGGCTTCCTGACTGAATATGAGAGGCACACAATATGTGGAATATTATCTGGATTCAGTTGGCACAGCTTTATCCTCTTTAGGTAGCTTGTATTGATACTGTACAATGATGGAGATTGTTTACATTGCATGGGCCATGGAGGATGACCAAAGGAGAAAGGCTATATTATACTGGACATAGGTCGAGAACACAATGGTGCTTGTGTTTCTGGCCAATAGTAAACATCTGACCGGGGTGGGCCTGCAGGCTGTCCAGGGAAAGACCAGAAAGTTTAGCTGTGGAAATCCATTCCATGAGTGCCAGTAATGACTCTGGGCTTGCAGTGGGTACATCTCTATCTGGTGCCCTTTAACTGATGTGCCAGGATCTTTGACACCCTTCAGGTGATCATAAAGGTGTCAACCTCCTACCTGTTTTCACTCCAAGATACACCGTGCTCCTCATGTATGTATATGTAATGAGCTGAGAACTATATAAGTCACAGTAAATGCCAACCAACTACTGAGGAGCAGTGACCCTCACTTCCATGTCCTCCACCAAATATTAACGATATAAGTGAAGATGTCACTCCAGAATTCAAAAACGTGTGTTTCATTTTCTCCATCTATTCTGTTTGCAGAATTAACTAATGCCTTGATAATTTGACTGGATTAACCTGGTGAATCACTTTTCCCCAGTTACATGGAAAGTGGTAAGTCTCACACCTCTCTACGAGAAGGGATTAAAGTTAGGATCTAAAGTTAGCGTGTTGTCTGAGGTGGTCTTTGCTTTTGTTTGAAGTATCCTGCATCTCTGCAGCCAAGAGGAGTGGAAAAAGTAGTGAACGAAAGATGACTGGGACATTAAGTTACACACACAACATATCTTATTTGGGACTAAGATTCACTAGATCAATTCCAGAGCTGACAAGCGATCCAGCAGTTTAGGCCTATATGTTCTGGCATTGAGAAGAGATCTAATTGAGGTATATAAAATGCTGAAGAGGACTGACAAAGTAGACGTGGAAAGGATGTTTTCTCATGTGTAGCACTTTAGAACAAAGGGTCAGATTTAGAGTGAGGTGTAGCAGATTTAAAACAGAGATGAGGAGAAATTACTTCTGTCAAAGGGTCATGAATCTGTGGAATTCCCAACCCTGTAGTGCGGTGGGTGCTGGGATGTTGAGTAAATTTAAGTGGGAGATGGACAGATTTTTGATTAGTAAGGCATTAAAGGGTTATTGGGAGTAGACAGAAAAGTAGAGTCCAGACTGAGTTGAGATCAATCATAATTGTATTAAATGGTAGAAAGGGTTAAACTGCTTACTTCTGCTCCTAGTTCTTACGTTCTTATGTTCTTAATTCAATTGCTTCCCAAGATAATAATCTTATGGCTCAAAAATATGTTGAGTCCCTCAGTGGTCAAACATGCTTAATGTTTTAGAGTTCTTGTGGCACAGTGGTAGTGTTCCTGCCTCTGGGCCAGAAGGTTCACTGCAAGCATATCATACTATGTCCAAACATTAACAAAAATGGAAGTTAGCTCTCTTTCGAGGCTTTGATAGAAACTAGAAGGCAAATTCACCAACCAGGGGAAACTGAGAACTGAAGCTGTTGGAGATCAGAGTCAAAACGTGTGGTGCTGGAAAAGCACAGCAGGTTAGGCAGCATCCTAGGGGCAGGAGAGTCAACATTTCGAGCATAAGCTCTTCATCAACCACTCTAGGCTGGTGCTGATAGATTCCTGGGTGGAGAAATGTTGTCCTGTGAAAACTGATTCTACATATCTCCAGTCAACATCAGTGAAAAAAGCAGGAGAGCTGCAAACACACAGTTTCCATTTCATACAAGGCCCAAGCTTTCAGAGGAATCAAGATTTTTGGCAATATGAAGTCAAATTTAAACTTGGATATTAAGCAAATCATATTGGAACCATAATCAGCAGAAGAAATTGAGATAGTTCCTCATTTAATCCTATTTTGTACAACCTCGAAAATGAGATGCACGACCGCAATATTGTAACATTCAGTCAGAGGTTAATGCACAATTTTGAAGACTGTCATTATCAGGAGATGGAGGGGCCACTGGCCAATAGAGGGCACTCTTACCAGATATTCAGTAATCTTAGTGACTAACACAAGGAGCCAAAGCAACTTTGATGAAGACAAAAGATTGCAGCTGGTATAGGAGGTAGGGAAGATTGCATAATGTGTGATGTCAGGTTATGCAATCAAATAGACAGCAGATCTGGACTACAGTGTTATATTTCCTTTCACCTCAGAGGAGGGAATATCAAAAACAAATGCAGCCTGCTGTTGGAAAATTTCTCCAAGTACCACATAGTTTATTGTTAATTGACAATGCATAAAAGAGTAATTGTGACAAACAAAAGGAAAATCAAATTGTTTGTTTTTGTTTCTGCAAACTTAACTCCTCCTTCTCTTCTTGACAGCTGGACGTTTTCAGAATTGTTCTCAAGCTGTTAAAGACAGTGAAGCATTTTAAGGTGGCTGCATACAATTTTAACATGTACTCAAAAAATGTTTTTTAGTGTTACCAAGATGTTTTCCATTCTCAGTTAACTGTCTGTGGCATTAAAATAAAACCAACATTTCAAGACCTTGCAATATGCAGGTGGAACAGTGATGCAGTTTCAGAGAGTTAGATCTGGGACAAAAGGCCAATTGTCCTTCTCTGTGCTCCATAAATTTAAGCAATATTGCTAATCAAATTACAGGAATGTCAGGGGTGTGACATAAACCCAATATAGATATATACAATTAAAATAAAAAATAAATAACTATGTATACATATTTATTTTTCCCTCAGTTTACAATTTTGTATTATGTTAACTCTATTCTAATATCCTTTCTCCTGAACACAATGAAATATTTTATATTCCAAAGTGACCTTTCTGTTTCCTTCGCTTCCTGGTCCTACTGTTTCTCAGGGAGCAACATTGAAAAGTTGCCTCTGATTAGGATTGGAAACAGGATTTTTCAATTGAAGTTCATATCACAGATTCTTTAATGTGGTCTGAATATTTGCAAGCATATGGTAAAATAAGGCAAAGTCTGCATGGTTTTATCAAAGGGAGGTCATGCCTGACAACTCTACTAGAATTCTTTAAGAAACTAATGAGCATGTTAGGTCAAGGAGAGCCAATGGATGTTGGACCGAAGGGCCTGTTTCCACACCGTAAGTAATCTAATCTAATTTACCTGAACTTCAAGAAGGCCTTTGATGAGGAGCTGCATAGGAGGCTATTGAGTAAGACAAGGGCCCATGGTGTTAGAGGCAAGGTGCTAGCATGGATAAAAGCTTGGCCTGTCTGGCAGAAAGCAGAGAATGGGGATAAAAGGGTCCATCTTGAGATGGCAGCTGGTGACAAGTGGTGTTCTGCAAGGCTCAGTATTGGGACCATAACTTTTCACTTTGTACATTAGTGATCTAGATGAAGGAACTGAGGGCATTCTGGCTAAGTTTGCAAATGATACAAAGATAGGTAAAGGGACAGGTAGCATTGAAGAGGTGGGGAGGCTGCAGAAGGATGTGGACAGGTTAAGAGAGTGGGCAAAGAAGTGGCAGATGGAGTACTACGATGACATTTATTTTGAGAGGACTTAAATATAAAAACAGGGATGTACTTCTGAGGCTCTATAAGAACCTAGTAAGACCACATTTGGAGTATTGTGCACACTTTTTGGCCCTGTTTCTCAGGAAGGATGTATTGGTCCTGGAGCTTATTCAGAGGGGGTTCACGAGAATAGTCCCAGAAATGAAAAGCTTAACATATGAGGAATGTATGAGGACTCTTGGTCTGTATTCGATGGAGTTTAGAAGGATGAGGGGGAATCTGATTGAAACTTACAGAATACCGGATGGCCTGGACAGAGCAGATGTTGGGAAGATACTTGCGTTGGTAGGAGAGACTAGGACTTGAGGACATAACCTTAGAGTAAAGGGAAGACCTTTTTAGAATGGAGATAAGGAGAAACTTTTTAAACCAGAGAGGGATGCATCTATGGAATTCATTGCTGCAGAAGGCTGTGGGGTCAGGTCATTGAGGATATTTAAGACAGAGATCGATAGGTTCTTGAGTACCAAGGGGATCAAGGGTTACGGGGAGAAAGCAGGAGAATGGGGTTGAGAAACTTATCAGCCATGATCGAATGACAGAGCAGACTCGATAGGCTGAATGGCCTCATTTCTGCTCCTATGTCTCATTGTCTTATCTATCAACATCAATTATTCACTTTGCACCACAACTTGCTTGGACTTTGCTTAAACTAGAAGTTTTGATATGACAGAAAGACTGTCCATCATGGTGGAAATGGTGGTAAGCCGGGAAAACCACACATTCTGTTCCTGACAACAGCACTTTCTATTTTGACAGGAATAGGTTGGGGTTGGAATTTGCAATGAGCTGTTCATGGATGCAGATGGCATCTTCAATTAATCCACTGATGTATTTCAGTAGCTTTGGATTGTGAAAGCTGAAGTATGCCCTGATAAAAGCAGGTCTGACTTTTCTTTAGATAACTAAGGTATTCATTAAAGAAGTAAGGCACCCCTTTGTATTTGGCCACGAGGAACGAAGGCATGGTGACTTTCGGTGTAGGTGAGGTGACCTTTGCAGTTATTAAAAATAGGCATCAATGTGTATAAAATCATACATAAACTCATTGTCTCAAGTCAGTTCATTCAACATCACATTTCAAAATGATCAGGATCAGCTATTACAGAGATCAGCAAAAGGATCTGCTGAACTACCGAGAGGAGCTGACAAAGGAAACTGTCAAGCTAATTAAAAGTCCTGCCCTTTAAATTTTTGAAGGAAACATTGGACGTGCTAAAATAAACTTGTGATTTCAGTCCGTCTGTTGAGTCAGGCCTGAGGGTTTCCATTACTGGATTAGTGTCGCATGACTGATTTCACAACCATCAATTATTACAGTATGGTGCCTGCCATTTCAATTTGATTGACAGCGACAAGTGGTTACAGACTCCTTAATATGTGAATATAAATTCCAGTATTTGCTGCAGTAAGGAATTGTGAACATCAATACGATATTATTAGGGCTTATGTAGTTGGAAGAATGTGAATATAGCAAAATGGCATTTTATGAATGATTGGTTTTGTTTCTGTATGTAAAGCCTACAGCAGAAACTTAGAACTTTATTTTATATTACTTTATTTTCTCTCATTACTGCACTGTTTCTAAGATCTGCCATGAGAAGTATTGACAGGTAGGTATAAGGGAAAAGGGTCGTGGGCAGGGTCATAGGATCGTATGAGTTATCACAGGTTTCTAGAGGTTAAGACTACAAAGCCTCCTTTGGAACTTCCCAAACTGTGTCATTTAAATAATTGGACATATTAAGTCAAAGCAAACTTTAGTTTTTGTGGGAATTAAATTAATATATAAATATACACTGTTAGAATAAATGTCAGAGGAATGAAAAATAATTCCCAGCAAGCATTCCTTTCCAGCAGAATTTTTAGAGAAGAAAAGCAGACAATTATAATAAAACAGGGAGAAAGGCAAAAGTGAGGACTGCCGATGCTGCAAATCAACGTTTCAGGCAAAAACCCTTCATCAGGACTGAAAGCCTTCATGAAGTCCTGATGAAGGGCTTTTGCCCGAAACATCAATTTTCCTGCTCTTCAGATGCTACCTGACTTGCTGTGCTTTTCCAGCACCACTCTAATCTAGAAAGTGAGGACTACAGATGCTGAAGATCAGAGTTGAAAAATGTGGCACTGGAAAAGCACAGTAGGTTCAGGCAGCATCCGAAGAGCAGGAGAATCGATGTTTCAGCCAGAAGCCATCCATCAGCCTGATATAGGGCTTATGTCCAAAATGCTGATTCTCCTGCTCCTCGGATGCCGTGTGACCTGCTGTGGTTTTCCAGTGCCACACTTTTGACACTTATTATAATAAAACAGAAAAGGAAGGGCACAATGTCAGCCAATTGGTGAGACCATCTAAATCTAGAATGTCTAGACAGGTCTCAGGTTACAGCATTAAAAAATTAACTTGGAGAGATAAGAATAGAAATCTTGCTGATTAATTTGAAAAGTGAAGTGAATTTAAGAGATTCACAGAAATACTCACTGAAACAACTCCACAGAGGCTGGTATCCCCTCACCAAGGCAATCTTTATTTACATGTGTAAAGTACTTGAGTACTCTGAGTCCCTCAGAGCCAGCTCTCAGAGTGACAGTCTGTTCTGTTTTTATTTGTCAGCCAGGACTCCCTGACTGGACCAGATTAACACCCAATAAGGGAACTCATATTCTTCCTAAAAACTAAAAGAACTGTAGATGCTGTAAATCAGAAACAGAAACAGACATTGCTGGAAAAGCTCAGCAAGTCTAGCAGCACCTGGGGAGAGAAATCAGAGTTAATATTTTGGGTCCAGAGATCTTTCTGCAGAACTCTGAGGGTGGGTTACTCAACCCGAAACATTAACTCTGATTTCTCTCCACAGATGTTGCAAGACTTGCTGAGCTGTTCCAACTCATATTGAATGCTGTCCACCTGACTGACCTTGTTACTACACTCACTGTGCAGTCAATTATATTCCAGAAACCATTCAGGGTCAGATACACTTAAAAAGTAAACGCCTATGGTATTGGTAGTAATATATTAGCAGAGATAGAAGGTTGGCTAATTAATGGACAGAGAGTTGAAGTAACTTTCAGAATGGCAATCTACAATCAGTAGAGTGACATAGGGATCAGTATTGTGGCCATAATAATTTACTGTATCAGTTAATGACTTGGATGAGGGATGCGAATGTACTATCACCACATTTGTGGATGATGCAGAAAGAGGTGGGAAGGCAAGCAGTTAGGATGATGTAAAAGCTCTTCGGGGTGTGGTCAGGTTAAGAGGGTGGGCAAAGCCTTGTCAGATGGAATATATTATGGCAAAATGTGAGGTTATGCACTTTGGCAGGAAAAATATAAGAAGGTGAGTATTAGTTAAATGGAGAAAGACTGTGGAAAATGTACACAGAAGATTCTGGGGGTCTTTAGACATGAATCACAAAAAAAATGCTATCAGAAAAGTTCATTGGATAATGGAGAAGACAAATGAAATGTTGAGCCTTATTTCAAAGGGAGTAGAGTACAAAAATAGGCAAGTCTTGTTCAAACTATACACGTCATTAGTCAAGCCACAGCTAGTAAACAGAACAAACTTGGTCCCTTCAACTAACAAAATATACACTGGCATTGGATGCAATTCAGAAAAGGTTCTCTGTGCTGATCCCTAGTTTGGAGGGACTTTCTTATGAGAAGAAGTTGAGTGGGTTGGGCTTGTACTCATTGGAATTTAGAAGAATGAGAGGAGATATTATTGAAACAGGTAAGATTCTTAGGTGACTTGACAGAGTAAATTTAGAGTGATTGTGGGGGAGTCTAGGACCAGAGGACATGATATCAGAGTAAGCAGCCATCCATTTTAAAGAGATATGAGGAGGAATTCCTTTTCTGAGGGGATTCTTTACCATAGAGATCTGGGTCAGTAATAATATTCAAGGTATAGATTGCTATTTTTTTCTGCAGTAACCAGACCAAGGGTCATGGACATAAGGCAAGTAAGTGGAGTTCAGGGTCATTAAATCTACCATGATCCCACTGAATGTCACAGTATATTTGATGGACTGAATTACCTATTTCGGCTCCAATATTGTATTATCATATTTTCAATTTTGCCATGAGCCTTCCTAAATGGTAAATATTAAAAATCAAAACCAGAAATAGAATATTTGGAGGAAGAAGGTGGAGATACGGATCAAAGAAAAATAATTATATTTGTCACAAGAATTTCCACTCCAGAGATGAAAATGTCATTGGCAGGATCTTTTAGTTGTGTAGATGAACTAAATGGCTAGAAATTGCCCTCGGCCCTCAGTAATTAAAATCAGATTGAAAATTAAGCAATTTGAGAGTTTCACAAGTTTCTAAATTGATGGTGATAACGTACAGAAATCATTCCTCATAATATTTCCAGAATCAGCCATTTTATCAGTACAGATGTTGTGTTCAGTGAAATAATGTTGTGATTTAATAAACCATTAATGAAGAAAGCACAGATGAAACTGTTGTGGAAAACAACAAAGCTATTGTCATAGAGGTCATCGAAAAAGATTCTTCAGCCTATCGAGTCTGCACTGGACAAAAGCAACCCTCGAACTATTCTACTCCAATTTTCCAGCACTTGGTCCATAGCCTTTGTGCTATGGCATTACAAATGAATGTTTAAATTCTTCTTAAATGTTATGCAAGGTGCAGATCTTACACCCTTATAGGCAGTGAGTTCCAGATTTCCACATCCCCTCCAAACCTCCTGTACCTACTGTTAAATCTATGCCCTCTGGTTATTGAGGAGGAGAAAGTAAGGACTGCAGATGCTGGAGATCAGAGTCGAAGAGTGTGGTGCTGGAAAAGCACAGCTAACGACAGCATCTGAGGAGCAGGAGAATCGACATTTCAGGAATAAGCCCTTCATCAGGAATGAGGCTTCATTGTGCTGCTCCTTAGATGCTGCCTGATCTGCTGTGCTTCTCCAGTGCCACACTCTTTGCCTCTGGTCATTGATCCCTCCACAAACGGGAAGAAAGTTATCCCATCCTACCAATCCATGCCCCTTGTAATTTATACATCTCAATCCTGTCCTTCTCAGTGTCCTCTATTTTGAGGAAACCAACCCAAGTCTATCCAATTCATAACTAGAACTCTCCAGCCAAACTAACATCCTGATAAATCCCCTCAGCAGCCTTTCCAGTGCTGTCACATCCTTCCTCTATTGTGAATTCCAGAACTGCACACAATGTTCTAGCTTGGCCGAACCAATGGTTTATACATCTTCAGCATCGTCTACATGCTCTAAAACTCCAAGCCTCTGCTAAGAAAGACAATTATCCCATATGCCTTCTTAACCACTGCATCTCCCAGACCCTCTATCTAAAGGGACGGGTAGATATGCACACTAAGGTCTCTCTGATCCTCAGTGTTCATCAAGATCCTGCCACTCATCATGTACCCTCTGCCTTGTTTGACCTGCATGAGTGCATCACCTCATGGCTTATATGAATTGGATTCCATTTGGAAAATGTAGGTAGTTCACACTTGATATAAGCTGAACACTATTGTCTTTCATTAACATAAACTCACGACTAAAGAAAACAAGTATTGACATTAGCAGCGTAGAACTTTAGAGGACCAAACATGAATTGCCTCAAAATTACAAGGCAAGTTTCCCATCTGTCCCCTGAGAGGTTAAACATTTCATACAAGGATATGGTAATAACAGATGAGGAAAATGACAAGCTATTCGATGATATAAATCGTGGATGACATTTGTAAGAAATATCAAAAGACACCATCATGAGCAATGATAAGAGAGTTCAACATTCTAAAAAGTAGCAATATCTATTAAGTGGCAGTTTGATAGTAATTCACTTTGGGATAATATACACTCAATGAATAGTGTGAATAATCAAAAAAAGGAAGTCTCCAAATGGAAATGAGTGGATTGCAATAGTCGATTGTGGTGATTGTTTTTTAAGTCCTGTGAAATTGGTGAGCATTTTGAAAAAAAGATTGCTTGGAACTTTAATCTATATGTTAACAAAAATGCAAATTTAATGTCACTTTGATTTTTTTGCTTCTTCTATTATTATATTAACTTACTTTTAAAAAAAAAGAAATCGGTTACAATCCAACATGTTCTGAAGAAATGCCTGAGATAATGTTGAGAATAGGTGATGGATATGTTCATTAAGGGTTAATTGAATGTAAATTGGTTGTATATATATATGGGGTGCTAGTAATCAGTGGGGTGGAGTTTTATGGTGCATGGTCAACTGAAATAAAGCTCTAAAGTGGGTATAAGGAACTTGTAAAATAGTAATATCCAAGTATCTAACAGTAACCAACATTCCGCTGTCATCAAATCATATGCCCTCTCTCCAGGTTCTGACTATAAATTCCACTTGGATATGCATGATAGCTTTGTGTCCATCCCCAGGGATAAAAGGTCATTTTTTTCACTGCCCTAATGCCAGATTGAACAAAATATGGAGTGGAACAATTGGCAAAAATGGTGCGGGATATTAATCTTGACCAAATGCACTCAACACCACCTGATCTTGATGAATGATCATGGGTTTCTGTCAGCAAATCCAACTCAAAACCACACGGGAACACCTGAAGCACTTTCTGAACTGCTTCATTGTCTGAGGTACAGACCTGAGGGAATGCTTCTCACAAGGGCCAAAAAGGAATCAAAATATTGCTGGATGGATCTCCGGCTTGTACTCTTGGTGATGAACATCCACTTGGAAACTATAGGTTTTACAGAAAATATTGGGAGTTGCAGCTTTGAAGGACCCAGGAGAGGGTAAAGATTCCTGGCCCAGTTACACTGGACCAACACCAACGACCAACCATTGATAGCATCTTTACCCAAGCATCCTGGGAGCAACTCAAGTCTGCCATCCTAGACATGACAAAGTCTACTGGGTAGGCTTGGTGATGGAATCTTTGAGGCCAAGTTAGCGCCGTTCATCAATGCCACCCACACACTAGAGAATGATGGAAATGTGCCACCAACTGAAAGCTGAGGTTCAGTGATATATTTGTGACTTGAAGAACAATTGGTGAGTGGGGAAGGCACATGAGACTTAGGCTTATGCTAACCACCAGGACATGTGCCATTTTCTTCTAAGCCGCCAAGATGATCTATTGACCTCGTTCAACCAGAAAAACCGTTCTCTCCAGTCATAGGAGAGTGTCTGACTCTGCAACAAGCTCTATAACACCTTTCAGTGTTAGAAGAAGCACTTCATTCTCAATGCTGAATCCCCCATATCATCTGACAACAACAAACCAACAAAGTGTGAACCAGATAATGTACCCACTAATGTACCTACCATGTTGATGGCTGTCAGCTCATACCATAAATTCATCTGTTCATCCACTACCTCTGGGGTGTAGAGGACATTCCTATGGATTTTAAGAATGTGACCAAAATTATTACAAAAGAGGGGGCAATTCTATTTTTGGAAACTACAGAGAGATTTCACTGATTTCTTTCATGGGTAGGATTCTGGTTGATATTCCTTTAGATTGCCTTCATCCTGTTGCTGAGAATTACCTCTCAGATACTGTAGACATCATTGTAATGGCTAGGCCATTCCAGGAAAAATGTTAGGACTGAAATCTCGAATTGTTACACTTCTTCATTGATCTGACCAAGGTATTTGATGCTCAACATCATAGAGACTTACAAGTTATCATCTAGTTCGTTGGTTATGTGTAAACTTTTGTCACCATACTGAGAATCCTGCTTGACAACATGACCACCCCTGTACTGAGTGGAAGATCAGATATAGAGACCCTTTCAATCCAGACTAGGGTCAAACAAGATTGTTAGATCAGTCCCACTTTATTCATCATCTACCTGAGCATCATTATCCACCTCACCTGAAGTGACTTACCATCCAGTGTCAGCATTTAAAATCATCTGGATAGGAAACAGTTCAATCTTCATTGCTTCTGGGGGAAAACAAGTGTCATCACCATGGACATCAAGTTCCCACAGTCGGCAATGTATTACTGACCAGGTAATCTACTTTTGTGACATCAATTACAGAATAAATATTGATAATCATGGCCAGTTAGAGAGAAGTCCTTCAGCTCTTCCTCAAAATAGTTCCATGGGATATTTCATAATTCCATAATTCCAAACAAACTCATCTCCGACACTTAGGTCTCAGCTCCTCCCTCTATAACTTGATCTTTGACTTTCTGACCACAATCAGTAATAATATGAAACAACACCTCCTCTACCATAATCTTCAACATCAGTGCCCCACAAGGCTGCGTATACATCTCTCTACTGTACTCCATACACACTCATGTCTGTGTGGCCAAATTCTGCCCCAACTCCATTTGCAAGTTTGCTGATTGCACCAACATTGTAGATTGGATCTCAGACACTTGGGGATCAATGGTCCAAGACCATTCAAAGTGGAAGAGGAGCATCTGGGAAGGCGTTGAGAACCTTGACACTTGCTGTCGGGAAAAAATGGAAAGTAGGGGAAAACAGCAAAAGGAGCTCTCTACCACACCAATGCCCTATCCACCCATTCCCATGAACGCCACCTGCTGTAAATGTAACAGAGACTGCGGTAGCCACATTGGTCTTTGAAAAGGTTAAAAAAAATCCAAAAACATCCGTCCAGTGATGCGATTTGCTTTGAATTCTTTCAATTCAGACTCCTTTTATGGCAAAAATGTTTTAAGAACTGTAGTTATTATGAATGTTATGCTGAGTTCCTAAAGGTGAGGGGTTAAAGTCCTAATGACATGGCTATTCAGGGTAATGACTGACAAATTAATGAGTTTTGAAAAACATTTTCTGCCTTTTATAGAATCCTAGAATCCTAGAATCCTAGAATCCTTAAAATGTGGAAACAATCCCTTCAGCCCAACAAGTCCACACCGACCCTCCGAAGAATAACCCACTCAAAATCATTCCCCTACCCTATTATCCTACATTTACCCCTGATTCATACACCTAACCTACACATCCCTGAACACAATGGACAATTTAGCATGGCCAATTCACCTAACTTGCACGTCTTTGGACTGTGGGAGGAAGCCGGAGCACCCAGAGGAAATCCACACAGACACAGGGAGAATGTGCAAACTCTACACAAACAGTCACCCAAGGCTGGAATCGAACCTGGGTCCCTGTCACTTTGATGTGGTTACACTTATTTATTTACACAACTCAACTTTCACTTAAAGGATTTTTTAAAAATCAAAAATAGTTTTGTGCGCTGTATCAAAGCATGGGTTTCAATGGGTTTTATTACATTGACACAATTTCCTGCAGAAAAAATGATCCCCATCACTGTTTCTGACTCCTGACAACACACTTGGGAGGCTTCATGGGTGGGAAGTGTGGTGATGGTCATGGAGGTGGAATTTGAAGGAGAATAAAGAGGCATAAATGGTGTGTGGTAGGGTGACTTGCTTGAGGGATATGTGTTGGGGATTTTAAGTATAGTTGGGCAGCTATGCCAGAGAACCAGGATGGTGCTTTGCACCCATACTCATCACTCCATCCAACATGGCGAACTAACTCTACTGCAAATCCAAACCCTCTTTGATAAAACAAAAAAGAATCAGGGGTGCACTTCAGTTACAAAATTTCTCAAGTCCCTCTTTCCCAAACCTATAGGAAAATCCAGGCCAAAATCTCTACAGTTTCTTCAGATGGTTCCCATTTAGCTTGAGCCCAGAAGATCATGGAACCCTTTCCAAGGCAGGGTGCTGGGGCATCCCTAGTGAAATGGAGAGTCGACAAGAAATTGGTATAGACCTGTTTTCAGGAGCTGAAATAGTTGGCATCTTGCAACAAGGCATTGGTCACCAAAAGCTGGAGATCACACAATAGGATTGGGCCTTTAGTCAACTGAGACAGTTGTCCAGTATCCTCTGATCAGTTTGGATGCTGCTAGTGCTCCTTGTTTTGATGCTAAGAGCTCTAAAATTGAGAAATTGGGGCCGAGATATAGATAAAATGAGTCTTGTTTTACCCCATTATTGTTTCATAGAGTTACTATAATACTATCTTCTAAATTAGCAACTTCTAAAATGTGAAAAATTCCTGAGTATTGATTATACCAGCTGAATAGGCAGGTTTAGATTAGAGTCAAGATTAGAGTGGTGCTGGCAAAGTACAGCAGGTCAAGCAGCATCTGAGGAGCAGGAAAATCGACATTTTGGGCAAAAGCCCTTCATCAGGAATCCCGATGAAGGGCTTTTGCCTGAAAGGTCGATTTTCCTGGTCCTCAGATACTGCCTGACCTGGCGTGCTTTTCCAGCATCACTCTAATCTTGACTCTGACCTCCAGCATCTGCAGTCCTCACTTTCGCCAGGTTTAGACTAATCAAAGGATTTAAAATTCAGAATTCCCGCACTTCCATTGTGCTGCATTAATTCATTGATGCTGATTGGGTTCAGGAACTGAATGCAGTGATTGTGAGGATTCTTCAGTGTACAATGTTAATGGTGGTCTCTCATTCAAGACCGACCTGGGAGATATGATGTCTTTCAGATGGCAGCTAGTCTATGGAGCACTGGAGAGTGGGTCGTTGAATGTATTCAAGGTTGACAAAGACAGAGTTTTGATTGACAAGGAGTTCAAGAATTATGGGGGATCAGACAAGAAAGTGGAATTAAGGCTACAAAAGGACCTGACATTTGTTGAATATTAGAACAGACTTGAGAGGGGAAAATGGCCTACCTTTGCTCTGAATTCTTGTCATTACTACAGAAGTTAGGAGGATCCCATGAAACATCTCTTCATGCCAAAAAAACCAATGAGGGAGTTCCAATTCAACTTTTTGGCAACACCACCAATAAGACTGCTCAGAGCACAGAGGGTTCGTGAAACATATTCAAACCAAGTTCTTTCCTGGGGTCATATGTAGGATGTTGATCTGCACCTTAGCTTAACTTTTGGATATACCTGTGACTTTGCTCATACCAGATTGATAACACCCAGAGCACTGGGTCTCACGGCTCCATTTTAAGGTCATTGGCTCCTTTTGAAATCAAGTTTCTCTAGTTAAAACTGTCTGATTAAGTTAAAAGTAACAAAACACCAGGTTATACTCCAATAGGTTTATTTGGAAACACTAGCTTTTGGAACGCTGCTCCTTCATCAGGTAGTTGTAAAGTCATCCTATATCTGATTTGGCTAATAAAACAATATAACAGTGGTGAATTGGGGGTGGTAGTGGTGGTGGGGGGTAGTGTTGGTGGGGAGAGGACAGAGTTGGGGTTAAGGTATATTCCAGCTAAAGAATACCTCCATTCACACTACATTAAACTTGTTTGGTATTAGAATTTCTTGTCAGTGTTGCGTTCCTGAACATTTCTTGGTAGCATACAATTCTCTTGAGATAGTTTCTCTCAAGATGAAATCTGCAGCCCACTGCCACCCTTCAGGACTTATTACGTAAAGTAGTTGAGAGTTAACCACCTTGCTGTGGGTCTGGAGTCATGCGTAGGCCAGATCAGGTAAGTACAGCTGATTTCCTTCCCTAAAAGGACATTAGTGAACCAGATGTTTATGACAATTGACAATGGCAACATGGTCACTGTTAAGATAATTTTTAATTCCAGATTACTTTTTAATTGAATTCAAATTTAACCATCAGTTATGGTGGGATTTGAACCCATGTCCCCAGAACATTAATGTTGCCCTCTTGATTACCAGCCCAATGAATATTACTTATTTCTGGACTGTTGAGCTTGAATATGAATACATTTCAGAATGTGGGATGCCAACATTAGCAAACCTGCTGCCTTCTCACCCACAAGAAATAAAATATTAGGCCTGCCATCAATTGATACTCTTAGTCGGTTGCTTAAGGGGCATCTCAGTCCACCAACACCAGGGATAATCTAGGTTTCAATGGATCAGTTCACCGTCAGCCATGCCTGAGAGGTCACTCTGTGCTAGTCACTTTGGTGAGCAGTTGGTCCATTCATCGAAGGTACTCAGTGCTTGATTGCAAGACTGGAAATAGGGCAGGGCAGTGTCATCCCATATTCTAGCTTCCTATCCCATTGCCCCCTCTCATTTCACTATGTGATCCCAATTCCAAAGAACGCCATATATTATTAATTTTGTCTTGAGCCTTCTGCAGTGTTGGGATTCCAGGAAAAGTGTCTCTCTTTCAGCAGTTCCATGGTTGCTGGGGAGCATAAAAGCTGCTGGCCTCTGTTAGACACATTGGTGGATTTGCCAATGCCTGAGTAGTCTATCATTTGGCGAACCTCTCCCATAAAAGGCAGAACCCACCTCTGGTGGCTCCCCAACTGGGGTCACAAGATCTCTGACACTTCCTGAAGAAGGGCTTATGCCTGAAACATCGATTCTCCTGTTCCTTGGATGCTGCCTGACCTGCTGCGCATTTCCAGCAACACATTTTCAGCTCTGATCTCCAGCATCTGCAGACCTCACTTTCTCCTCTAACACTTCAGGCAGGTTACTTCCCACGATATCTAAATGTGTTGTTGATATGCAATGAGATCCGTGCACACTGAGCACTGGCTCAGTGACAGGTATTCCATACCGTGAGTCAGAAAAACTGAGTTTTTGACAGCACCGTATCATAAAAGATGCTTGGGGTTCTTCAGCCTCAATTGCAATCCACAAAGGAAGAGATACAGCCAAACATCATGAAGCTATACCAACGTCTCTACCCAAGTAATATATTCACATTCAGATATACAAAATTTGAGTCAGGATGTGTCCAAGGCAGAAAAAAAAAGACATTGAATAACAAAGTTTCCCATGCTTTTAAGATATTGCAAAAAATGATGAATATAACAAATTAACTCACTAATTTGATGACTGGTACAGTAGGATTAGTATACAAATGAACTTGCAGTTTATTGTATTCAAACGATTGGGGTTTATGCAAGTGTGGGGTTTGGAATACTGGCTGTGAAATAATCTACATTTATCTGCATTAACTTGTGAACTTCTGTACAGTATTGTAATATTTATTTGAACATGGAATGAAGGCTGCAAACAGAATCTTTTGGACTCTAGAGTTGATTAGATTTTAATGGGAAATGTATGGAGGTACAAAACAATATAGAAGTACTTTTTTAACCTTCGGCAATAATGTCTCTTTCTTTAATAACCAGTTGCTAGGACACCGAAGCACTATATTGTGATTTAACCTCCAGCAGCATCAATGTGCTCTACTTTTGCTGAAACGTTTAAGTAGCTGAATGAGGTCAACATGAGGAGATCGCTCCACGAATTGCAAGAGTTATTGTTTAATGTGGCTTACACAACCAGAATTTAGACATGCCAACCTTAATTATGGTTCATTTACAAACATACAAAAGACTAAAGTCCAGACTCATTTTCTTTTGAAACCCCAATATTCTTTGCTTAATATCATTCTCCAGAATAAATTATCCTTTTCAAATGCCCATTAACTGACAGAAATGTGCACTGTCTCACACACTACGTAGAAGGAACTCCATCCATGATATCTCATGATCTAATAACCTCCAATTTAGAAATCATTTGATATCTCTTCCACCACTGTACTTGTTTCTCAAGTTGGTAACAGACAAGAAGGTGACTAAAGTTACTAGGCCTCTCTGCAGTACACAATTATAAAACAATTTCATAAAATTACAGTATATATTTTATTTTACAAACAAAGATGTTCATTTTTTTCATTAGTGTGGCCACTGCTTATATGAAATTAGTCTGTGTCATTGTTCCAAGTTGCCATGTCCCACTTTCTACACAATGACCTACATGGCATAAAACTATTACTCTTGCCAATCTGCCAACATAGAGAATCCTTGGGTCATTTTTTTTGTCAAACAATATCTCGCAGGACTTGTAAATTGCTGAGATTGGTGTGCAAATGAAAGTTTAAAAAAAACTCAGAATGAGCAGCCCTTTGAAGGGACAGAACATTCTGTTACCTGGCAACAGGGCTCAAAATGAATTAGTTGAAAAGCAACGTTGAGGAGGGCGGTTGGATTTTTTAATGATATTTATGATATTTCTGTACACGAGCAGCCTCAGATGATTAGGGTACAGAAGGTTAGTAGGTGGATAGTGTGCAATGATATTACTAACATCCAGTAATCTCTGCCACAGAGTTCTAGCAGTCTTTTGATTTGGTCTTGTTTCCTTATGGGCAGCTCAAGAAGAGAATTTGTAGAACTATGAACTTTATTGTTTGCCTTTTACTTTGTTCACACAAACGTAGGTGGTGCAAGCTATTTTTGAAAGGGAAGAATGTAATGAAAACAGCTCAAATTATTGTTGATTTGTAGGTTTTCTTTAAATCAACTTTTCCTAATCAACCTGTTCAGAGATGTTCATCTCCAGATAAGGTGACACACCTCTGGATCAGGTACTTGAACATAGGTGTCACAATTCAGAGGAAGGAACACTATCACTCTACACAAGGCCCTCACTATTTATTGTTTGCCTTTTACTTTGTTCACACAAACGTAGGTGGTGCAAGCTATTTTTGAAAGGGAAGAATGTAATGAAAACAGCTCAAATTATTGTTGATTTGTAGGTTTTCTTTAAATCAACTTTTCCTAATCAACCTGTTCAGAGATGTTCATCTCCAGATAAGGTGACACACCTCTTGATCAGGCACTTGAACATAGGTGTCACAATTCAGGAGGAAGGAACACTATCACTCTACCACAAGACCCTCACTATTTTGGATTTGTAAAGAAAAGAACAATTAGCTAACAAATTTCATTCAATCATTGATACATTTATCTGCTCTTGGCTTGTGGATGAGGCAGAATTTATGACTGATCACTCAAGAATATGAAGACTCAACCACATAATATGGGACTGTAATCTCTTGTAAACCAGATGGGGAAAAGTGGCCCAGGAGGAGGTTACTGGGCTTTTACTATGGTTTGACTGTTAGTATTATCGATGTTTACGGTAGCTGGCTCCATACAAGAAACACTGGTAAAGTGCTGCCACAGAAAGTGTTTTTTTGTACCACGTCTTAAGCATTTCAGAAGAATGGAGGATGGTCATATGCATAAATTGACAATGCAAGGGAGAAAGAAAATAAACAATATCTGCACCTTGAGGAGGTCAATCTTTCATGGGTTATCTCAAGAGTTTTATGAAAACTTGAAAACCTGCTTAGTTGTTTACAAGTTCTGAAAAAATACTGAAGTGAGCCAGATAGTTACAAAGTTATACAGAGTCTTCCATCAGAAACCAAAGATTTTCAGGTGAAGAAGCATACAGCAATTTACTCCTCCCTTACTTTACCCTCAGCACAGAGTTGCCTTTTGTCTTCTCGAAGTCAAGATATTATACATTCATAAAATGCTACATGCAGGTGAGGAAAGGTGAAGAGATTCCCCTATTTTTAACTCCCATGGTTGACTGCAGCAAAGATTTTAAATTATTTTTAGCATGCAGTCATATCTCCCTTCAATTTTTAAAAACTAGTTTGCTAAGCAAATTAAGCAGTTTCAGTTCTAATGCCCTTTCCCTTTGCTAAAATTCCTCCTCCTCTTTTCTGTTCTGCCTCTTTCTCTCTCATTCCTGAAATTATTTTCCTCTTACTTTTATTGGAATTCCAGTTCTAATCTTAACTTTTTAAATTTTTTAATCCAATTTTGGTTTCCACCTCTTGACATTTTGTTCCTCATTTTACAAATTCTGTTTTTCTTGCTTGTAGGTTAAACCACACTTCTTGGTGCCCAGATACACTTTTTAATTCTTCCAAGTACAACCTCTTTAATCTTTCGCACATTATGAAAACATCAACATCAAATGCAGACATTATAGCATTTGAACGTTTCGGACAGAAGAAAACCTCCTTGCATTTTATTTATTTAAAATCAGATTTTGAATAATTTATTTTCCATGTCCTAATTCTTTCATTAAAATTCTGTAACATACTAGTCAGCCCCCAATTTTATTATGACCACTGGAAGTGGGAATGAATTGGCTCTCTTCTTTTTAACTCCTTTGGTTGGTCATAGCAAAAATTTTTAAAATTTCTTTGAATAATCAGGTACATAAAAATACAATGAAAAACTTGTTTGTTAATTCACCATATGAAGAAATCAGTTGCAAACTGTTCTTGTGGGATAGGAAGAGGAAAGTTATTGTTTGACACCCCCAAGAAAAATACGAAAGGATTACATCAAGCTCACACACAAACACAGGTATAACGTTTTAAAATAACTAAGCATCTAAACCTTAAGACTATGGGGTGTTTATAGTTTCCTCTAATCTGGAGATTGAAAAACCTGTGTTAAAATCATGAAAATGAAAAGGCAATTTCTGTGAGAAATGTAAAGAGATTAGTTTGATTTACGGATGGGATTCTACAATTTACCATAGATTCAGTGAGAGAGTGGTGTCATTCTCCAATAAAGATGAAGTCAAGCACAGTAGAAAGAAGCTACCAAGCAATTGCCCAGCATTGAGCTGAAGCTGGGCAAAACAATGAGACAGTGTCCAGATGAAAGCAAGTCTCTAAAAAGTGCCGAGCATCAAGGAAGATGGTTTTGGAGGTCAATTGTCTCAGCCCTAGGATATCAGTGCAGAAGATTTTCTAGACATATAGTTTTTTTCTCAATCGACTTGATCAGAGATGTGACTACACTCCTCAGTTACTGAAATAGCCCATGCTCATATGAAGCAAATCCAGGACAACATTCAGGCTTGGTCTGCTAAGAGACAAGTTGTATTAAAGCCACACAAGTGACAGACAATTAACATTTCCAATAAGAGAGAATTTAACCCATCATCCTTTCAGTTTCACTTCCATTACCATCACTCAACCTCCCACAATTAGTATTATGGGGGTTACCATTGACCAGAAACAAACTGGATCAACCATATATAAATACTATGGCTACAAGAACAGGTCAAAGGCAAAGGGGGCTGCCGAGAATAACTCTCCTCTTATCTCCCAAAAACCAGTCCAAGAACAAGTTAAAATGTGATGAAATACTCTCCACTTATAGGGATGTGCAGACATGGTGACTTAGCCATGGTAGCATGAGATTATAGTGAAAGGATAGGGAGCTGGATCTGGGTGAGATGCTCTTTGGATGGTCAGTGTAGACTTGATGGGCTGAATGGCCTCTATTCACATTGTAGTGATTCTATGATTCTGCTTGTTTGGATGGTGTAGCTCCACCAAAATTCAAGACCATGACGGAGTCCAGGAAAAGCTGCCTGCTTCTCTGATGCCCCATTCAGTACTGTCAACCTTCATTTCTTTCACTACTGATGTGTCATGGCCATAGTGTGTGCCCCCATCCATGAGACTGACCCTGGCTCCTTCCGCATCATTTCAAAAAACCCATGACCTCTACCATCTGGAAGGACAAGGGCAACAGATGTATGGGAGCCCCACCACCTGCAAATTTCCAACCAAGGCACTCAATATCCTGGCCTGAAACCATTCTTTCACCACCGGTGGTTCAAAATCCTGGAACACCTTACATAGTAGCACTGTGGATATAATGATAACCCAAGAATTGCAATGGTTCAAGAGGCACACTTACTACTGCTTTCTCCAAGTTAATTAGTGCTGAACAATAAATCTGGTCTAGCCAATGATGCTACCATCATAGAGTCGTACAGCACAGAAACAAACCCTTCAATCCAAAAGTCCATGCCAAATGTAATCCGAGACTAAACTAGTCCCACCTGGCCCACGTGAATGAATACGTTTTACAAAAGCAGACAGCCAGAGTTGTCTGCCCTATAAGTTTCATGGTAAACTACCAGCTAGACCACAAGTAATACACCCCTGTGGATCTGATTCTAGTCATTACTGCATCACATAGGGGTAGCACAGTGGAGCACACATGCAACGTGTAGGTTCAGCTGCACATTCGATTCATTTTCTCTGTTCTTCCCTGCAATGCAACCTGGACAGTCTTTGCTTATTAGTCTTTGGAAGTTAATCACACAAAATTATGAGTAATTATCACAAAACTCAATAAAGAGTGAAATGCTTCAAGGATAAGTTTAATCAGAATCTGTTAAACTCATGCTTGTTCTGACCCTGAAGGTAGACTCTGTGCTAACTCTTTACACTATTACACTAAGCCTTCATCTTCTGTGCCAGGACTTGCTGTGAGAGACTGGGATTCAGGCTTGTTTGCAATTATAAAAAAATGACTCGAGACACATTATATTTTGTTAACTGGCCAGCTGTATTTGGGTGTTCCTTGAAATCCATTTTTTGTGTTTTAATGTCATTTCAAAAGGGCACAGGATTCACCTGCCTCAGTGTACAACCTAACATGTTTCAGTTGCCAGAGTGCACGCACTTGACAGAATTACTTAATATTAACGAGCTGGCTGCATGGAGATAGAGCTAATTGTAAGGGATTGCCAGACCACCATTAAGGGAAATATAATGGCCTCTATATCAAGAACTCTGTTGTCTCACAGGTGTAAATACTGTGCCAGGAAATCCTATCAAGTTGAGCATTTTTTACAGCCATGATTGGAGATGCCGGTTTTCAACTGAGGTGTACAAAATTAAAAATCACACAACACCAGGTTATAGTCCAACAGGTTTAATTGGAAGCACTAGCTTTCAGAGCGCTGCTCCTTTAGCAGGTGGACAAACACCTGGTGAAGGAGCAGCGCTCCGAAAGCTAGTGCTTCCAATTAAACCTGTTGGACTATAACTTGGTGTTGTGTGATTTTTAATTTTTTTTACAGCTTTTTTTATGGAAAGATATCCCTTTGATCTTACTTTGTTCCAATTTGGCTTGTTAAAGCAATGAGGATTTGTAACTGGGAGTCTGTCTCTCAGGTTTTTTTTTTGGATTGTTCACATTTAGTTGCCAGGCAGTTGACATGCTGTCACTCATGTAAACACTTCATAAGTGTGCAGCCCTGGAAAGCACATTATAGGAAGGATTTCATTACACTGGTGAGGGTGCAGACACGATTACCAGGATGTTGCCTAAACTGGAGAGCTTTGGTTCTGAGCAGAGATCAGACAGAGTGAGATTGTTTTCCTTGGAGCAGATTAGGCTGAGGATGAAGATTTGGAGGGACATAGACAAAGCAAAAGGGAAAATCCTTTTCCCCCTTGGTGTAGAGATAAATGACCAGGTGAGGGTAGGTGAGGGGCAGAAGGTTTAGATGGGATGTGAGGAGAAAGCTCTTAACTCAGACAGTGTTGGAAATCTGGAGGATTGTAGAGGCAGTACCCTTGTAACATTTAAGAAGTGTTGAGATATAATGCCAACACATACAAAGCTATTGGCCAAATGCTGGAAAATGAGATTAGAATAGTTAGGTAGTTGTTTTTGATTGGTGCAGATTCAATGGGCCATAGTGCCTTTTCTGTGTTGTTGACCTCTTTGACTCCAAAGATTTGAATGTACCTGGAACTTTTACATCACTGGCAAGAGTATTAAAATGATTTGGAGATGCCAGTGTTGGACTGGGGTGTACGAAGTTAAAAATCACACAACAACAGGTTATAGTCCAATAGGTTTATTTGGAAGCACTAGCTTTCGGAGCGCTGCTCCTTCATCAGGTGGTTGTGGAAAATAAGATTGTAAGACACAGAATTTATAGCAAAAGTTTACAGTGTGATGTAACTGAAATTATATATTGAAAAAGACCTAGATTGATTGTTAAGTCTCTCATCTTTTAGAATGACCATGTTGGTTTCAGTTCTTTCATACGTAAATCACAAAACTTTTTTTAGAAGTTTCATTCTCAAGTGAACTTTAACAATTGGTGTCATGTTGGCCCAGATAATGTATTGAAGGTGTTAGCTGTCGGTGCCACAATGGTCAGACTGATTCTAATCTAAAACATGGATTTGCAGAATCTTACATGGATTCATGCAGTTTTTGAGCAAAGTAAAATGTAATTTTGCAAGTACAAATTCACCCCACAAACTTATATGTGTATATATGCATGTGGGTATGTGTGTGAGGTGGGGGAGGCGGGGGGGAGATGGGGGGTTGGGGGAGGTTATAAGTGTCTGTGAGAGTGTGTTGTATGTGTGAGAGTGTGAGTGTAAAGGGATTTAAGTCTGTAGGAGGGTGTGTGTGGGATTGTATGTGTGAATGTATGAGAAAGGGTTTGCGTGAGTGTGTGTGTCTGTAGCAGTGTGTGTGTGTGTGTAAGCGCAATGGTCCCAAGGTCCTGGTTGAGGCCATCCCCATTGGTACCGAAGAGTTTCAAAAGTTTCAAGCTGGGAGAATAATTCAAGTTTCAAGACTTTTCTTGTCTTGAAACCGATTTTATTAGTTAAGTGAGTCATTATAATTTTGCTCTCCAGTTATTTGAATGTTGTTTAGAGTTACCATGTTGACTTACCCATCAGTCAAGGAGAGCAGGAAACTGCAGAAAAGCAGCCCATCAGCAGAATAACGTTATCGTTGAACAGATATTCATGGCCTGGAGCTTTAAATGAAGCAAGATCTTCCCAATATGGAAACAATCTTTCACCAGGTGCCCAAAAGTAAAGATCTGATGGTGCTCCACAGAACACTTATTTTCTACCAATTCCATAAAGCTGGTGGAGAGTGATACTATAACATAAGGCTTTGGATGAGAGTGGAATAGGACAAAGGACAATCCAGAGGAAGAACACATCACTGGGGACAGCGGACTTCAGTGGAAAAAGAACAGAATTGGGCCAAAGAAGAGATTGCTCAGGCACAGTTGAGATATATCCCTCCAGAAGGCAAAGCTAACAAGACCTGAGCTTCCTGTGTGAAAAGTGAGATGTAGTTTGAAATGAAAAAGAAAAAAAGTGTGCTCATGAGAGGTGACAGGTAGAAAGTACAATTAAGATCCAAGCTGTATACAGAAGGTTAGAAGGGAGACGAAAAATACCAACAGCTAACATAAAGGGGAATTGCTAACTCTGCTGTCGGCAGACTAATGGTAAAATGAGATAAAATGGGTAAGGCTAATTCAGGACCAAAGAAGGAACTCACACATGGAGGCAGAGATGTTGTTGAAGTGTTAAATGAGTCATTTCCATCTGTTTTTACTGAGAAGTGAGATACTCCCCAAGATATGGTAACACAGGAAAGAATTTAATTATTAACAGAGTTTCAAATTGAGACGGTGGTAATATCGGATAAGATGCCAATGCTTAAAGTTGATAAGGCACTATGATCAAATGAGATGCATCCAAGGATATGAAAGAAAGGCAAAGTTGAAGTTGCAGAAGTACTGGCAATAATCGTTCAATCTTCCCGATACTCAGGGGTGATGCCTGAAGTCTGGAATTTTCAAATTTCTAAAAAGGCTGGATAGTTGGATCCAACAATTAATGACCAGAGAGTTTATCTTTTGGTAGATTGTGGTGGTGGGTGTGGGGGAAGGGGGGGATGGGGTTGGTGCGTGTAGTGGAGAGAACCTCTTCAAACAGTGATCAGAATACAGTTAATAGTCACATGGAATAATATGGGTTATTTAGGAAGATCCAGCACAGATTTCTTAAGGCAAAATTGTATTTTAAGTAATCTGCTGGAAGTTTTTGAACAGGTAGCAGAAAGAATTAATGAAGAAATTCTATTGATGTGGTGCTCATAGATTACCAAAAGGTTTTCCATACAATGCCAGGAAATTAACAGGACAGTAACAACATAGAAACAAAACTGGCTCTGAGATAGGAAACATAGAGTCAATGAATAGTTTTGAAGTTGAAGGAAAACATTTTCTTGTGGAGTTCCCAAGGGTCACCTTGTTTCTCTTGATAAATATTAATGCTAAGGGAACTGGTAAGTGATTGGGTGATTAGGGTAAGTCAGGGCGGAGAGCATACATTGGGAGCAGTGGGGCAGGAGCAGACTGTAACAGTGTTGAGGAGTGGTTTGTCAGGTCTATTGGTGGGGAGAGGTGGAGTTTATGTCCTGAATAGAGAAGGGTTGTCAATTCTTTGCGGGAGAGGCAACTGTCATGTATTGAAGAGGAAGAGGGGAGTCTTAGCTTCCGGGGAAAGGGATTGGTGGGTCAGTGGAAGGTGGCAGAAAGGTAAAGGGGCTGTTGAGTCTCTGGGGTAGATGATTTTCTCAGGTCATAGGATCTGGGGAGTTCTAGTTTGGGGATGAAGGGTCAAAGTGCTAGCATGGGTGCTCAGTTTAACAATTGCCCAGGATTTTTAATGATATAACACTTCCTGAATAACAATCGACATCACTGCAGTACAACCCTCAGAATTATCCAGATACTTCCAGAGGTTTCCAGGCACAGGGGAATCCCCAGTTGGAATTTTCAATTTCCCACTAAATTCTCTTGGAGTTTGTTATGTCAGGGATTCCACAGGTTCCCACCTGCAAAATGTGGATTTTCCAGCAGTGTGTCAGGATATAGCATTTTTATGGTATATTAGGCAGCAAGATTATACTCACATTCATTTGCATATCATGAATACTCATTAAAATGGAACAGTTTGCAGTTATGTCCTACGTTCAAGATCAAATCAGTGTCACACAAGAGTCTTGTGACACCCAGTTAATGATTGTACAGAAGTGGTATGTACCTGTTGACATTGGGCCATCATGTGGTTGGAAACAAGGAGTTTCCTTGTTTAACTCCATGACACTAGGGAAGGGAGCTGGAGAATGAATACTTGCATGGAGGCTGGACACTGGCAAGATTGAGTAGGTGTGAGGCAGGTCTAATGAGTGAGATTGAGGGCACGGAGGATTGAAGCAGGAGAGGAAACAAGTTTTGGTTGTTGTGGTGGGGTGAAAGATTGGTAGGGACAGTCAGCAAACCTGTGAACAAGAGGCTAAAGAGGCAATGTTAGAATTATGCAAACATGTATTGATTTTGGTCCTCTAACTAGCAGAGTCGTTCCAGGCTTTAAGTTCATCTACAACATTTCAGTACCTCCACTGACTTCAGACTTGGTCAATGTCTTCTACATTGCATAATGGTGAGGGGTGTCTGAGCCTGAAGGTTCAGCCATACCCCACAGAGTGGTGAGTACACCACTAATAATAGCATTTTGCACAAAAGCCCAATATTGCTTCTTCCACAGTAAAAAAAGTATCTCTAACTCCTTTGTAACCATTGATGAACACCAACCATGAGACATGCCAGTATACTTATAGCAAGATAGGACCAGGAGTAGCCCATTCAGCCCCTCGAGCCTGTTCTGCCATTCAATGAGATCATGGCTGATCTGTGGCCTAACTTGGGACATACCACTGCTTAACCAAAATGCATCTTCCTCAGATTTGAAATTAACAACACCTACTGTCATTTATGGAAGAGAGTTCCAATCATCTGCCACCCTTTGATTAGATTTCCTACAGTGTGCAAACTGGCCCTTTGGCCCAATCAGTCCACACCAACCCTCCAAAGAACAACCCACCCAGACCCATCTCCCTCATGCACCTAACACTATGGGCAATTTAGCATGGCCAATTCACCTGACCTGCACATCTTTGGACTGTGGGAGGAAACTGGAGCGCCCGGAGGAAACCCACACAGGCACGGGGAGAATGTGCAAACTCCACACAGTCGCCTGAGGCTGGTATCAAACCTGGGACCCTGGTACTGTGAGGCAGCAGTGCTAACCACTGAGCCACCATGCTGCCCCTTTGTATGCAGAAATACTTCCTGACAACTCTTCTGAACAGTCTGGCCCTAATTCTTAGATTATACTCCTTAATGCTAGAATCCCTAAACAGTGGAAATAGTTTATGTACCTGTCTTTTTCTGGTGATATCTTGAAGACTGCGATCAGCTCACCTTGTAACCTTCCAAATCTTTGAGAAAATGCGAACTAATTTGTAAAATCTCTCCTCATAACTTCGTTTGTGAAGTAGAGGGTTTATTCCTGTAAAGGTATGTTGTATTTCCTCCCAGCTCACAGGGAAGTTATTGAAGTGAGGTTGAACCAGGGTTTCTCTGGCTCACTGGTTATACTACTCTCAGTAATTGATAAGCACATGAAAAAAGTTTCATGTTACACACATGAAACCAATATCGCATGGAATTTAACTTTGAAGAACATCCATACGACCTTTGTGCTGTCATGTCCTATGTCAATGGTAAGATAGTTCTGACTGTGAGATATACTCTCCGATTATGATCAAGAGAGTCTAGAATAGACCACTCTACATGCAGCATTGTCCATTGATGGTGGGTTTCACCATTGGAAAGCATTCCTAGCCATTAAACTGCATTTTTTTTAAATGCACATTTAGAATTTTAATCATAATCATATGAGGAAAACCGAAAAGCAAGAAAGCGGAAGCGTGGAACAGATCAGTTACAGGTCAGGAATGACAAGCTGCTAACAAAATCCTGGCCCTAATATGAGCCGTAAAAGAGTCATGTACTGATCTCCATCTTAGCCTTTTTAATTGCTGCTCAAGAAGTCCCTAACGAGCCAAAAGAAACAAGAATATTAGGCCATATATTAGTGTGTGTTAAAGCCGTCCAGTTGTGAAAGGAATTTTCGAATGGTTCATTAGCTCTAATATGCACGGTAATTTTTCAACTTAATTATGCATTTTTGCACATGTTTAGCTGCATTTTTTTTAGAAACATCATTAACGGAATGCTGCATGATTACATAATCTGAAAGGTGAGGTTAGTTATTAGGCCAAATTATCAAAATGTTATGGCATTAAGGTGCAGCTGTAATAACAGAAATTAAACTAAATTAAAAGTTAAGAGGGCAATTTTGTCATTTTTTTTAAACAATAATAGATTGAGAGAATGTGTATGCATTATGGATTTGAGCACATGAAGCAGAATGTTTTCATATGAAGTGACCCTATATTAGTAAGATCCAGATAAGTACTCATGTTCCAGTTAATCATTACCTCTAGTGTGTATATGCTTTTATTTTTAATTGCTGTCTCTGATTCTCCTGACTGTACAGTAGTAGCCCTCAAACTAAATAATCAAAAAACAAGGAAGAAAGTTGGAGGCTCAATTTAGCTCTGTTAATTTGAGTTTTAAAAATGGTGTTCAGCCAATTAGACCTTTCTTTGTTCTTGCCTATAAAGTAAATAACTAATTGATAACAATCAATCAGTTGCATATTACTTTGCCCTAAGAGTGTGTATAACTTATTACAAATTGCAGGGCAATATCTATGGAAACTAAAGTCACAAAATAAGCGTCAGTGCTAAATGCAGCTTGCAGGTTTCTCTGCTAACAGTAGTTTTTTTAATACTTATGCTAAGCATTTATCTGAAAGCATTGATTGCAATAGCCTTTAATGGCCAAAGTTCTCTACATAATATTTGGCAATGAAAGTAAGAAGGTTATTACACATTTGTAAGTATGAGAAGTACTGGCAATACCACCTGCATTCCATACATCTGAAACGAATAAAGAAGGAGTGATTTTAACCCTGCAAGCATGGGTGTTTTTGCGGCATCGTGGTAGTGAACCTATCCCTGGACCAGGATGCCTGGGTTCAAGTCTCACCCGCTCCATGGGTGCGCAATAATATATACGAAGAGGTTGATTAGAAAGCTGAGTTTAACTCTGCATGCCCACAAGAGGATAGTGAAAATCCTTCAAATTAGACACACCCACTGACAGTCCCCATGATTCCCAGAAATTGGATTTTAACTTGCTCTTCAATGCACAAAGGAAGGAGAACATCAACATGAATGAGTAGGAAGGGAGACTTGCCAATATAGACTGGGGGCTAGGGGATGAAGTGTCATGATGAAGTAGAGGGGAGTGCTGTTTTAATTATTGGTGCATGTTGGGCAAAGAAGTGGTTGCTGACTTGAACTGGGGAATCATATCATAGAACAGAAGCCCTACATTGTGGAAACAGACCATTTAGCACAACAGGTACATAACAACCCTCTGAAGAGTAACCCACCCAGACCCATTCCCGACCCTATTACTCTACATTTCCCTAACTAATGCACCTAACCTACATATCCCTGAACATTATAGACAATTTAGCATGGCTAATTCGCCTAACCTGCACATCTTTGAACAGTGGGAGGAAACCGGAGTATCCAGAGGAAACTCATGCAGACACGGGGAGAATGTACAAACTCCACATAGACAAGTCGCCCGAGGCTGGAATCGAACGTGGGTCGCTGGTGTTGTGAGGCAGCAGTGCTAACCACTGAGCAACTGTACCACCAAGAATATCAATTTCAACTGATTTGAAGGATTTCAGGACACATTAGGAGTGGAGAGGGAGCTATGCCTCCCCACTCAGTGAAAATGAGGGATTGCAAGATGAGAGAGCATGTCAGTGTAGCATCGTGCGGGAGGTCAGTTCTGAAGAGGAGTCATATAAGACTCAAACATTAAATCTGTTTCTATCTTCACAGATGTTGCCGGACCTGCTGAGTTTCTTCTGCACTCTATTTGTTGCAGAGGGTACAGTGTTGAGATAGGGTGAAATGTTTCTGGCAACTGGCAGCTAAGGACTGGAAAGAGAGAGATACTTTTCTGAAAAAGCTAGTTGAAATGGTTTCTCAGGTTACTTTTTGGCAAGTGGCCTTCAATTGTTCTGTTGCAGAGGTCCCTAGCTCCTACTTGTTTAGATTAATAATCTTTAATTTGCAAAACCTAAGAGAATATGTGTACATTGAATTTCAGAGCAAAATAATCATTTTTTTTTATGGGATCATCCTTGCAAATCCTTTAGATTTTTCCCATTAGTTCAACCAACAATGAATCAGCATTTGAGAGAAGAGTTATAAAATTTTAATTTTCTGGCTACATCTCTGACTGGAGGTATCTGTCAGCCAGTTTAAACTCACCATTTCCTGTGAGGCAGGTTTCTTTTAAAGAAAATTAATTACTTCTTTTTCATCCCCCTAATAATGGTAATCTGTTATTGCTGGGATATAGAAGCTTTGACATACAAAAGTGAAGTAATTATTTCCCAAAAGGCAACTCGACAGCAGTTTTCAACAAAACTGTGTAAGTTCCTTTCTTGCTTAAGCAAAATAATAACACATGGATTCCACGTTCAACTCCAAAATATTGTCATACACCAAATAATGTATTAAAAAACTATTTTTTTTTCCTGCATAGGCAGACTCTCCAAGAAAATAAATCTTAGGGCTTTAGGAACTGGATTCCCTCAGCTGTCATGTACTTATGGTTTACTTCCAATAATATGAATGAAGAAATGTGGGAAAGACCTACAGCTTAAGTTATGAGCCTGTATCCCACTGCTTTTCCAATGTAATTACTTATTTTCATATGTCATCTCTTTACATTAAAGGCCTTTGAGTTGTCAGCAATGTCAGCTATTTCAAAACTGCCGTTCAGCTTGTGCTAATTATGCAACTTGACATGTTTTTCCACATGGAACACTGCAAGCAGTAGCACGGTTCTGGCATGAATAAAACTATTGCTTCCAAATGTGATGCAATATGCTTCCTTCCAACCCTAATCTCAAGTTTGACAATTTATAACAGGATGTGGGTAGGGATGCATTCAGTGCAGTAAAGACATGGCACAGCTGGTTATCGGATTGATTCGTGATCCCACACAAAGGGACCTGGTCATATCAATCCACGTACATACACGCAGGACTGGTGTGGCAATCCCTGAGTGGACCAGCATTCTGGGCTCTCGGCCCATCGTGGTGGTCTTTTGTGGTACATGGTGATCTCTCTCTGCCCGACGTGGTGGTTTAGATTAGATTACTTACAGTGTGGAAACAGGCCCTTTGGCCCAACTAGTCCACACCGACCTGCCGAAGCGCAACCCACCCATACCCCTACATTTACCCCTTACCTAACACTACAGGCAATTTAGCATGGCCAATTCACCTGACCTGCACATCTTTGGACTGTGGGAGGAAACCGGAGTACCCGGAGGAAACCCACGCAGTCACGGGGAGAACGTGCAAACTCCACACAGTCAGTCGCCTGAGTTGGGAATTGAACCCGGGTCTCAGGCGCTGTGAGGCAGCAGTGCTAACCACTGTGCCACCGTGCCGCCCACCTTTCAGTGGTACATGGTGATCTCTCTCTGCCCGACGTGGTGGTCTTTCAGTGGCACATGGTGGTCTCTCGGCTTGGTGTGATGGTCTTTCGGTAATACATGGTGATCTCTCGACCCACAGTGGCCTCAGCACGGACTTCCGGTCTTGAAATGCATCATTGAACTTGCAGCTTTATTTCTTTATTTTCTACTTAAAACTAAGGTCTGCAATGTGTAACTTTTAACTTTAATTCATATGTCTTACAGCATACTATAATTACTGTAATGTTTAACTTGAACTATCCTTCTGTCTACCTTGTTTTTAAGATTCTGTACCTAAGTACTCATTTCTAAGATGTGCTGTGAGTGGAGAAATTATACACTTTTCACTGTACTCCTGTACTTTCGTACTTGAGTACACAGGACAATAAAAATCAAAATCAAATAAAAAATCAGCTACCTCCAATGTTCCCTCTGTGATTATGTGACACTGAAACAAGCTGCAACATGCTCATTGAATCAAACTAGTCCCTGAATTTGTCAGTTGACCAGGAGAAGGTTCCAGCCTAATGTCAGTCATATCAAATGTAACTGACCCACTGGCAAAAGTAGCACTGAAAGGAACTTGTAGCCCTGAGTCTGGAGAAGGGTCACTGGACTTAACACGTTAACTACACTTTCTCTCCACAGATGCTGCCAGACCTACTGAGTATTTCCAGCAATTTCTGTTTTTAGTTTTGAACTTGCAGCCTGCCCAGTGTGAGATGTAACATCGGCTACCACTCCTGTTACTCCTAACCCTGAAACTGAATGTGTGTTAGCCAAGTTCCAAAGTATCCCTGAAGTTTATTAAGCAGCAAAATTGAGGAGGACCAGAAGTTTAAAAATGCACATAGCTTGATCACAATGGGTTAGGTGAACTTGGAAAATATGTTGCATCAAATATCTTGATAAAACTCCAGACCACATTTCAATTCTCAGTAAGGTTTTGGACAGTTTGAATCTTGGAAATGATCGCTGTGATTTTGCCAGTGCAATACTGTAGCAGAAAAGGAAGTGGTGAATCGGTCAATAGTATTCTACTTGGCCTGATTATGAAAGTTCAGCCATCAATGAACACCATCTTCAGTCACTATGTCTGAAATGTGCACAAGTGATAAACTTCTGTTTGATCAACAATCTCTAATGATTTCATTGCTCTGTTCTCCTTATAAATTAAATCAATGCCTGTTGTTTTTAATACCTGGGTGAACTGCACACTCCATTCCATGTTTGAAGTCACATTCTCACACAAGACATTTAATGTAAGTTCCAGATATGTTACATATGCTGATAACTCTGGGCGGCACAGTGGCTCAGTGGCTAGCACTCCTGCCTCACAGTACAAGGATCCCAGGTTTGATTCCAGCCTCAGGCGACTGTCTAGGTGGAGTTTGCACATTCTCCCAGTGTCTGTGTGGGTTTCCTCTGGGTGCTCTGGTTTCCTCCCATAGTCCAAAGATGTGCAGGTCAGGTGAATTGGCTATGCTAAATCACCTATACTGTTAGGTGCAATATTCAGAGGGAAACTGGTTTGGGTGGTTTGCTTTTCGGAGGGTCAGCGTGGACTTGTTGGGCCGAAGGGCCTGTTTCCACAGGGTAGGGAATCTAATCTAACCTATTACTCCACAGCAATAAAAACAACCTGTAGTAAATAATGATCACATCTTAAAAGTAGTCGCAGGCTAACCAGCTCTCAAAGCCTCATGTAGAGATGTTATAACTGTCAAGAACTCTCAATGCTACTCTATTACAATATGATGATGAACTGAATGTATGAACCATCCAAGGTAAGCATGTGCAATTCTGTTGGATTTTTCAATGCTAAGCAATTTCCATATTGCCTGACAAGCACCTGAATTGAAATTGACCCAGCTGGGGCCCTGAGGACTTCAAACATGTGCTGGAGAGTTATGGCAGGACTATAGCAGTCAGTTCAGATGGTCAACTTAGCAGAGGTTCCAAACTCTTTTATAAAGGGACGCAGACAACTCTGTGTCTTTTGTGTGCTTGAGACCATGAGACCCACAAAAATGCCAGTGAAGTCCAATTCAGATATCTACTATGCACAAGAATCATGTCACAAGAGACAGAAACAAAAGGAGAAAGTGAGGTCTGCAGATGCTGGAGATCAGAGCTGAAAATGTGTTGCTGTAAAAGCGCAGCAGGTCAGGCAGCATCCAAGGAACAGGAGATTCGACGTCTCGGGCATAAGCCCTTCTTCAGGTTCCTGAAGAAGGGCTTATGCCCGAAACGTCGAATCTCCTGTTCCTTGGATGCTGCCTGACCTGCTGCGCTTTTACAGAAACAGAAGACCTGGCAGACAACATCATTATTTCAGACTAACACCCGTTTACCAGGAAAGTTCTGATGCAAGAGAGACCCTCAGTGAAATTTTTATTTTGTCTTAAGAGCCTAACATCAATATCAACTATAGGGTTCCACCCAAAACCTCATCAATAGCAGTAACTAGCATCAATCATTGAGAAAAGGTATGCTTGCTGTCCAATGAAGGGCAGCAGACAAGTTCTTGATGATACAGTGCCATTATGAAGCCTCCCAGCACTAACGGAGCTGCAGCTAGCTTGGCATTTTAGTTAAAGGAGAGCAAGGGAGGGGACTTGCATCTGAAATTTATTTGGAATTCATAAATAGTAACCTCAATAACTGGAGCAGAACTGTGGGGGTGAAACCCTTCTAACTGGCAGCATGTCGCCACGGCTATCACCAGCAATTTGGTGGGGTGGTGTGGGAAACCATGAAGGAGGTCCTGGTGCACTATTCCTGGCTCTGCCATCAGGAAGGCACCCCGTGGCATCTGCTGGATCTGTAACTCCAGACAAATTGGATAATTCAGGTAAGCATTACTCGCTTGATCTACCTCTTGCTTAATGGCTGATAACTGGGACTTTGACCAGGAACAAGCGTGCCAGCTGGCTGCAGGAAATTCTATATCCACACACCTCTAATCTTACCCTAATATTGGATTACAATTGTCTCCATAGCTTAAGTGAAAAAATCTGCATCCACTCAAGATGCTGGATAAGTTACAGATGTCCCTAGCTATGGATAGATCTTATATGGATATATTCAAAGAGTTTGAGGGTCATACTGCCTGGAAACAGACCCTTCAGTCAAACTCCTTGATGCCAACCAGATCTCCCAAACTAAATTAGTCCCATTTGCTTGAATTTGGCCATTATTCCTCTAAACCTTTTCTATTTGCTTACCTAGCCAAATGTCTTTTAAGCATTGTACCCATCTCTACCACTTCCTCTAGCAGCTCATTCCATGCACACACTGCCCTCTGCGTGAAAAAGTTGCCCCTCAGGTCCCTTTTTAATTTTTCTTCTCTCACCTTAAACCTACACCGTCTAGGTTTGAATTGCCCTAGCCTAGGGAAAAAACCTTTTCTATTCACCTCATCTAATCTCTAGACTGTTGCAGGGCTAAGTTTGGGTTTTTGAGGTTGATGATGGATAACCTGTGATCGTTCAGCTTTCTTGTTGTGCACATTCAAATATCTGAAGAGTCCCGTACACCAAACTAAGCGGTCATGTAAGAAAGGCTGTTTATATGTTAACACGCTGACTCTGGGATGAGTGATCCTGTGTTATCAACAGCAGAAACCTCTGGAGCATGGGACAGTGTGGCCATAGCTCATAAATGGAGTCACCTTAAGGAAGTTAGAAGCAGTAAGGTTGCTATCGTCATCCATTGGCTTGAAGGAACACACATACACACAAACACACACACATGCTCATTTACACACTATCCTTTCAGCCTTCTTTGAAGACTGGGTAGTGTTATAGTTTGTTGATCAGTGGATTGGCAGTCTAGACAGATAGCTGGAGTTCCTAGCAACAAGTGGTTACTTGGAAATGACAGAGACTGGATAACTACCTTTTCTGGCAACATGTGATTCATGAACCATTTCCAAATAAACTCCTCTTCCATTGGTGTATAAACAATAGAAAAGGAGTAGAAGATCTGTGCAACTAATAAAAGAACCAAAAATGTAAACTACACATGGAAACAGAGGGCATGTATGAGGTTCATTTACTAAGGAAGAAGATGTTGCCAAAATCATAATGAAGAACAAGATAACTGAGGTGGGGTACATAGAGTCATAGAGATGTACAGCATGGAAACAGAGCCTTCAGCCCAACCTGACCAGATATCCCAACCCAATCTAGTCCAACCTGCCAGCACCCGCCCATATCCCTCCAAACCCTTCCTATTCATATATCCATCCAAATGCCTTTTAAATGTTTCAATTGTACCAGCCTCCACCACTTCCTCTGGCAGCTCATTCCATACACGTACCACCCTCTGCCTGAAAGAGTTGCCCCTTAGGTCTCTTTTATATCTTTCTCCTCTCATCCTAAACATATGCCCTCTAGTTCTGGACTCACCCACCCGAGGGAAAAGACTTTGTCTATTTATCTGAGGTGTTAAAATGGCAGGTTCTACTTTTGACATGCTATAAGGGCCAAATGGAATGCATTGAGTATGGAGGTAAGGTAGGGTGGAAGCTTTGGAGGCTCTGGCATAACCTGCTGTTTCTCCATTGATATATGGCTAGGCCAGAGCAGTGGAAAAGTTCAAATATTACTCACTTAATATAGTTTTGTAGAGCCTTATAGCAGGAGAACCTTTGGTCCATCTTGTCCATGCTGACCAAGTTTTTCAATCTAAATTAGTCCCATATCCCTCTAAATTTTCCTATTCATGTTCCCATGCAAACATTTTTTGAGTATTGTAACTGTACCTGCATCTATTACTTCCTCTGTTAGCTCATTCCACCAACGAACCACCTCATGTAAAAAACTTGCCCCTCAGATCCCTTTTAAATCTTTCTCCTCTCACCTTAAAAATATAAACCTGGTTTTGAACACCCTTTTCCTACTCCAAAAGAAAACACATTTTGCTGTTCCCTTATCTGTTCCCCTCATGATTTTATAAAGTTCTGTAAGGTCACTCCTCAACCTCCTGTGCTCCAATAAAACCGTCCCAGCATAACCAGCCTTTTATAATTCAAACCCTCCAATCCTGGCAACATCCTTGGAAATCTTTTCTGAACCGTCTCCAATGTAATAATATCCTCCCTGTAGCAGGGTGAACTGAAGTGTACGTACTCCAAAAGTGGCGTCTCCAAAGTCCTGTACAACCGCAACATAGCATTCCAAGTCCTATAGCACAGTGGTCTGAGCAATGAAGGCAATCATGCCAAAGGCCTTCTTAACCACCTAGTCTACCTGCGATGCAAATTTCAAAGAATTATGTACCTGAATCCTTAGGTCCCTCTGCTCAACAACACTACCCAGTCTTAAATGAAGGCTGTAAGAATAGTGCGTAAATGTGCATGTGTGTGTGCATGCACGTTCCTTCAAGCCCATGAAGATACCAACCTTTTTGCTTTTAACTAGAAGATCCTTTTGAGTAAACAATAGGAGATTTGTTACATTACAGTTATTTATAGATTACATATAGAGAAATTACATTGTGCGGAGATGATCAGAAACATCCTAAGCACAGATCGGTCTCTACCAGCTTTTTTTATACTTACTTACTATTATAATCAGACCCCCAGCTGATTTTCCTAAATCCAATACAGTTTCAGTGGGGTGCCCAAAACTGTTAAACTCCTGGGTGAAGTGGGATGAACTGCTTCTCTTACTTTATTCACTCACCCTCTCGGATGGTTGCAATAATTTCAAAAGGATCCCTTGCGGATATTTCTTGCTTGACCCAAAATGAAATGAGGTGTAAAAAGGAGCCAATACAACCAGGCTTTCTTGAATTAACAAAGAAGTGTTTATTAATTGCGACACATGGGAAGAAATGCTAATGCCGCAGACTGATAAAGGCTAGAAGTAAAAGGTGAATGAAAAAAGTTAAATGTAAATAAAAAGATTATACAGATCTTCTTTACAGTTATAAACGATTATTCTGAGTTGTTCATGATCGGCCGATAAGATGACATTGTAGCCATAATTGGGTTGCAGCAGTAGTGTGACAATGGCAGTTGAACAGACAACTTTTTAGATTTGAGTCATAGACATGTACAGCATGGGAACAGACCCTTTGGTCCAACCTGTCCAAGCCGACTAGATATCCCAATCCAATCTAGTCCCACCTGCCAGTACCGGCCCATATCCCTCCAAATCCTTCCTATTCATATACCCATCCAAATGCCTCTTAAATTTTGTAATTGTACCAGCCTCCACTACTTCCTCTGGCAGCTCATTCCATACACATACCACATTCTATGTGAAAATGTTGCCCCTTAGGTCTCTTTTATATCTTTTCCCTCTCACCCTAAACCTATGCCCTCTAGTTCCGGACTCCCTGACCCCAAGGAAAAGACTTTGCCTATCTTGTTGGAGTTTATTTGTACTGGTTCCATTTTTAACTGGTTTGCAAGACTTAAAGTGAAAGAGCGAACTAAGTAGAAAAGTGATTAAGTTCCAAAGAACACAGACTGGTGGAATGGATGGACATAAGGAGGTGAAATATATGACAGAGAAATGCAAACTGTTAGATTCAACAAGAAGAGTCAGGAACGGCAAGGGTACGGTTCTGAAAGGGATGCATGAACAGGGAGTCCTAGTGATATCACAAAACATTGATGCTGGCAGGGCTAATTGAAAGATTGGTTGAAAAAAATTGTAAAGGCTTTAAAAATCAAGTCAAAAGTAGAATAGCAAGGAAGTTTGAATAATCTTTTTAGTGTACTACTTTCACCTCAGCTGAGGTTGTTGGTCCAATTCTTGACACTGTTTTGGGAAGGATTGGAAGGCTCTCAAGATGGTACTGAACAGATTCCCAAATATGATGAGAGACTTGAGTTGCAGAATGAATTGGGGAATAATGTTGCCCTCGGAAAAAGGGAGTTGGAAAGAAGATTCCATAACAGTGTTCAGAATCATAGGGTACCTATGAGAGAGAAAACCATTACCTTTGACGGGATATCAAAAACAAGAGAAACTGATTCAGGATGATTGCTAAAAGAACTAAAGGTGACATGATAAGATGAAGATTTGGAATCTAGTTTTCAACTCACAATGTGTAGTGAAGACAGACTCAGTCAGGGATTTCAAAAGGGAATTCAAAAAGTGCTGGAAGATAAAGAAAAAAATGTTCAAGACAAATACAGAGAATGGAACGAGCTGACTTGATCGCACAGAAAGCCAATGCAGACTAAATTGCCCTTCATGCTGTTAGCCTTCTCTCTGACAGTAGATGTAACAACAAGCAAAGAGAAGGTGACAGCCTCAGGAAAAGTGGGAACAATTCATTCAAAATACAGGGAAATGTCGCGGTTAGCAGTGCTAGTACTCAATACATGTATCACATTTGATTTGAAGATTTTACTTTTTTAAATAAAGGGTCTGGCGAAAAGTTGAAGGTCATGTTTCAGGAACCACGCAGACTGTATTGTTTTGTCAAAACCTATTTTGCTTTGTTGCAATGCAGATTTTCAAAATAGTGTCACAATAATTCTCCAATGAGAATTCAGAAAGTTTTGATGTAGAACTGCCATCATTAATTTCCAGTCTCCTCTCTACTATTAATAAATGGCATCTCCATTCCCGCATTCTCAGTGCAAGTTCTGCAAATTAGGGCATATTATCGCTATACACACACTTCGGTCAAGAAATATTGACTTCAGTTTTAAAGGTCATGTTACATCCAATGTTTACTCCTGAGAAATAGGCAAATGATAGAGTTGGGCCTGCCAATCCCAGAAACGAATCCACCCACTAGGGTGAGAGAATGCTGAAGTGGGGTGGGGGTGGTTTACTTAGTTCTCTGGGACTTCATCTCAGTTGTTTTAGTAGCTGTTAGGTCCACTAACCCTCTCCCTTCACCTCCCAACCCAGTCCTCATGCCCCTGAGTTGCCTTGCCAAGCCATGCACCTCAACCATCCAACGCCCATGCCACCTACATGGACTCTCAACCCATATTCACTTTGGACAGGCCTCAGGAGTCATGCAGAAATAAAGACTCTGTCTAATCAGGCTTTTAATCACTCTGACTGACCACTGAAAGAGAATTCCCATTCACTGAACGCATTCAAAACTTTAAATCCACTCAAGTGTTTAGTCTGTTATAAAAACAGGCTCCTTTCATTTCAGAGAGGTACTACTTAAAGGAGAACCATATTGGTAAAACAACTTGCTTTGTGTCCTTACCTTGTGATTTGTTGATCTTCTTGTACTAAGTAGTGCTTGTGTGGCTCAAAATCAACCCACACCTAATTATAAACTCTATCAATCGCATAATTTCTCTATTCACTGGTGTTTTAACACTTGGCTATGGCATTTAATACTTGCAGTTAGGTTAGTAGATGGGCAGCACAGGACAGTGGTTAGTACTGCTGCCTCACAGCGCCAGGGGACTGGGTTTGATTCCATCCTCATTTGACTGTCTGTGTGGAATTTGCATGTGCTCGCTGTGTCTGTTTGGGTTTCCGTCGGGCGCTCTGGTTTCCTCTCACAGTCCAAAGATGGGCAAGTTATGTGGATTGGCCATGCTAGAGTGTTTCTGGTGTCTAGGGATGCGCAGGATGGGTGGATTAGCCATGGGAAATGCAGGATTACAGAGATGGTGTTTGGGTGGGATGCTCTTTGGAGGGTCAGTGTGGACTTGCTGGGCCGAATGGCCTGGGTCCACAACGTAGGGATTCTTTGATGATTCTAGACTGGTTAACAATATAGGTTGTTCTGCTATAACTTGATAGTTACTCAGCAAAAGTGTGCTATGGGAAATTTCACTATAGAAAACCGCTATAGAAAATTACACTGCAGAAGCTTGCAATAGAAAATCACGATGCCTGGTCAGGAGAAAGCTTGTGTTATCCAAGCAGAATCCATAATTCATCAATCACATTATAGCCAATTCACGTTAACGAAACATGCACTATATCAGAACGACCTATATTTTATATTGATTAAGATTAAGTGTCCAAATAACAACAAGGATGCCATGGGCCAAGGTCTTTTTTTTTCTGTGCTGCAGATCTCTGCATTCTCTCTTTGCATTGTCTCAGCTGACCTGATAGGTCAGGAAAATATGTTTAATCTTAAAATATTTTTAATGGATCCAAAAATTAAGACATTAAATAAAAGATTAATCTATAACCTCCAAACATTTGAAGCTCAAATGTATTGCTCTAGAAGTATGCTAATACCTTAAGAAGTTAATAACATTTCAATATTTTTGCTGAATGAATAGATCATTTGTATTTAAAACTTCCGTAGAAAGTAAATATCTGAAGCTAAATCTATTCTCCATTCCTTAATCTATTTGTTAAATCTATTCTTAAAAATCAAACTGTTGGAAAATGGTTGCCTTTTAAATACTGGAATGTCTTCAAACACAGAGTTAGAACGAAACAACAAAAAAGTTGAAGCAATGACATAGAGCCCCCCTCCCAACTAATTTAGAAATGCCAAGAGCTCGGCAGACTAATGCAGCTTGAGGGAGTGCAGAGAAACTCCCAGTGCTCCCACTTATTCTCCAGTTTATTTGTGGAGTCTCTTTGATCTAGCATTGGCATCTGTTCGGATTTTTTCACTGCTTTGATTATTCAGGCTCAGTCCTCCTGTGTTTGCTTTTCAGGACTAGAGCAGTCACATGTTCCTGACTTTTCTGCAGATAATTTGAAACACTGACAAGAAACAGTGCACTGTTTCTTCAACATCAGTCTAAATCTTCCAATCTGCCCACCCTCCTTCTTAAAGTTTGTTCAACCTACTTAAAAGGTCAGGGATGAATTTGGTTCTGTTTAAATTAATAATCTACCTTCCACCAAAGAATGTTGAGCCCTTTAGAAAAAGAAGTAATTGAAACCAGATATGTTAAATCACTGGAAACATCATCCACATATTAAATATAACAATAATAGGCAAGATTAAATCAAAGTGAGGTAATGGTGTAGTGGTATTGCTGCTAGACTGGTAATCTAGATTCCCCAGATAATATTCTGGGAACCCAGATTCAAATCCTACCAAGGTAAATGGTGGAATTTGAATTCAGTTTTTAAAGAAAATCTGCAATTAAACATCTTAAGGTGACCATGAAACCATTGCTGATTGTTGAAATTAGCTGGTTCAGTAATTTCCTTGAGCAGAGGAAAACTGTCACCTTTACCTGGATGTGATTCCAGACCCACAGCAATGTGGTTGACCCTTACCTACCCTATAGCCTACAAGCCATTCAGTTCAAGGACAACCAGGGAGTGATAAATGCTAGCCCAGCCAGTGACTCCTACAATGGAATAAAAACTTCAGATAATCATTGTTGATTTTACGAATGTTTCTTTGATTTTTTTTCATTCCTCTGGTTAAATTTATTTGTAATTGTATTTGTGTTATATTCTGAAAAGGTCATAAGGCATAGTTTATCTTAATTCTTCATCCTTTACTTCAGAAAGCTAGTTAAAGATACATTTCCATAATGTACTGTGATATATTGGAAAATAGACAGTATCAAATACTATCAGGAATATGCATTAGTACAGTTTTGGCCCTGATTAAATGTGGCTTTTAGAGAGGAGCTTTAGATTTGTTCAAGATATTGTTTCGACCATTGCTGTAGTATTCTACACTGTTGTAGGTGGCCCATTATATGAAGGGTTCTGTAAGTATGGGTAACTCAAAGCAAATATATACACACAATTGATACCAGGAATGTAAGATTATGGTTACAAAGAAGGTCTCTCCCCATGAAAGACTAAAGATTAGTCTAATTGAAGTTTTGAAAACACGTCAAAGGGAAAACTATGGAAGAGTGGTCCTACAGGTTAGTAAATAGGCAAAGAGACAGTCAGTCAGAGAACAATGAAAGTCAAAAGGTCAAATTTACAAAAGGCAAAGTGAAGAAATTGTCTTACACACAGCATCATTACAACAGACTGCATGAATATAAAACAAGGGCATAAAAATACAGTTTCTATCAAATCTCCTCAATTCTGATATTTGGTGACTGTGGATTAATATCACACTCATTCTCCTCAACACCATCTTCCATATACACGTGTAAATGCACAGACACAAATACAGTTCTCTGAGAGTACAGAAAAGAGATCAAAACCCTCAGTCAACTGGAGGGGGAGGGGGAAATAAGAGACAGTAAGCTTCATTTCTGACCACATTGACCAGATGATATAACTCCAAAGAAACAAAGCAGCCATATGAAGATATGCTAGTCATTCTCAATCTTTTACATTCTCGTAAACAATGTAAACTCTATGTAGATACTTTTTTAAAAGTTTGTTCATGTGATGTGGTAACTGCTTGCTAGACACGTATATATTGTCCATTCCCAATTGCCCTCGTGAAGGTTTCTTAAATCCCTACAGTCCATGGTGGGAGGTGGGAGGTGGGGGGGGGGGGGAGTGGTGGTTAAACAGACCCACGCTGCAGTTAGGAAAGAGAACTGACCTAGTGATAGTGAACAGCCAAAACACTTATTTCGGGTGTCATTGATTCCCTATGAAAAGCAACACATTTGAGATCTAAGTTTCAATGTCAACTCGTTCTGCCTAGTCTGTCCAGTTCAACTACTTTATTCTATCTTGTTGAACCAAGTCAAATCCTTTTAAACACCAAGTCAGGATTTCTAAAACAAAAATCTTCAGTTCTCTTAGATTTTCCTGCGAAATTAGGATTCCTAACTTTTGCATTAATCCAACAACTCTCCATTGAACACATTTCAGGATGTTTGTACCATCTGAAACAGGAAACCAAAGCCAAATACAATACTTTATATTATAGAATTATACAACCCAAAAAGATGTTCCTCACTTGTGGCACCTATGCAGGCTCTCTGAACATGTTATGAATTAGTCCCACTGTCCTGGTCTTGCCTAATTGCCCTGTATTATAACATACAGGCCTTTCTGACATTCCCCAGTCTTGATCAGACAGCTCTGCTCATTGTGTACATAGCTGCAGGTGCCTCTGTCCAAATGCATCATGCTGTCTTTGATCATGATAAAAGCAGTTTCCAAGGAATGGCCTAATTTTCCCAACACAATCTATCCTTCTCATTGAAGTTACCTGCACTTACATGCAATTTTCATCTTCAGAAACATGAGTATAAATAGCCTTATGGCTTCATCTATATTGTTAAAATGGATAATGATTAGCAACAAGGCGAATGTGAGGGCTGCAGATGCTGGAGATTAGAGTCGACAGAGCGGTAAAAAAACACAGCAGGTCAGGCAGTATCTGAGGAGCAGGAGAATCGACGTTTCGGGCAAAAGCCCTTCATCAGGAATGAGGTCTTTTCCAGCACCACACTCTCGACAGTGATTAGCAACAGCCTGCGTACTGATCCTTGTTGAACTCCATTAGTGACAAGCTCCATGTAGAATATCTACTGTTCATTGGCATATGTTATGGTACCATCTGATAAGCTTTGGGAAGATTCACTGCAACCAATCCGTCTTATTTGTATATAGTTAACATACCGACACAAAGTGAGAAAGGATGTTCACACCAAGTTTTTAGACAATAGAGTCTTAATAAACAGAGAAGGTTTATCATATTATACCTAGTAGCTATTATGTTACATCTGAATGACATCAGACTCTCAGAGAGACCTTGGAGTAGACTTAAAAGTAAGTGCATATTACTGTTTAAATTCGCATTGAACATGAAACTGGAAGGGTTTAATTTCTCTCAGGGACAGACATTTATATCCTGATCGTGGAGCTTATCTTGATGTCAGTTATCCCTTTCAGGTGCAATCTGCCTGTTACAACATTCATAGCTATCTTCGACTTCTTGAAATACAACAAATTCCTAACACAAAGCAAAGTTTGATTGCTTATTGAAACATATTTTTGAATACACATGAGATAGTTGATAGAATCCCTTCAAAGGCAGCTGGATAAATATCTGTTTGTGAAGAATACATACCAGTGCAGGAATTTTTCACACCAGAGATCAATATATTTTTGTGTGGCACAGGTACAAAGAAATATGGATCAAAAGGTAGTTAAATGGAATTGAAGTCCAGATCAGCCATGAACGAATTGAATTAGGAAACAGGTTTCAGCTATTGAATGTGCAATTAAAGTCAACAGTTCTGACTGAAGTGTTAATACTGGTCCAAGCATATTGAGCTGAAGGACATCCTTCTATGTTTCAAATGATGCAATTCTCAATGCCACTGGGTAATGTACATTGTGACAGAAGGAAAGGTTACACTGGCTATTAAGATTTGTTGTGGGACATGGAAAATAATCAGATGATACAGCAAACCTGTTATCTAGTAACAAAGTAAATGCCAAGCTTTACACAAACATTTGTTTTCCACATATGGATAAAAAATACATTTTCAATGTGACTATGCAACTTACTTTCATCATCCAGAAACAAAATAAGACATTTTTGCATTTCAAAGTTTAAGATGTTAAACACAAATTAATACAAGATACACACTATAATTCTTACTTTAAAATCGGCAATCCATGCATTTCGGACCACACTTGGAGCATAAATTTAAACTGAAACTGAAAAGTTCATGGAAAGTTTGAGTTTGAACAGAATGCTGGACTTGAACAAAATGCAGTGCAGATATGAAAGTATGATTAATAACCATTACACAACATCGTCTTGGGAGGGATTCTTTAATATTAAAGCACTATCATAACATGTTCATATCTTTGTTCGTGCAATGAAAATTAGAATAAAGCAAAATATTACATCTTCCTAACTTTTATTGTTTGCTTGTTACAACCACACCACATTTATATACATTCCTATAGTAAATTCTGAATACCATGATACAATGTTAATTATTTATTAGAGCCAATGGACAGCCAATGTCCTCCCCTGCTCATGAGTTGGTTGATTGGTGCAATTTGTTCCTTTGGCTAATAAGATGTTGCTTTGTTAAACCATCATCTTCATCTTCATTTCATAAATCAGCACTAACAGAATAACAGGTTGAATGGCATCCTTTTTACATAAATTTTTTGTTTCTATAATCTTTTCGCAAGAGCCATTTTTCAATTGGCATCCATTTAAGTGTCAGCTTGACTCAGAGGTAGGACTCTTAACTCTATGTCAAAAGTCTCTGGGCTCAAAACTTACACTCAATTAGATGGTCAAAGTTGGCTAGGATTTAATGCTTCCCTCAGATAGGTTGGTTGACAGTGACTTGTTTACTCAGGCAAGGGGATAGCAGACAGGGTCCTTGCACGTTCCCACCTCTGTAGCCAAGAAGACTTGTAGAATATGTCCCCATCCCTGCTACTAATTGAGGCTCCTAAATGGACAATTAGTACAGAATTGAGGGCCTGAAGCCACCAATGTAGGATGGAGAACTCACCATACTGGAAGCCTGTCAGAATAATTCACAGGCTTCCAGAGGAAGTGCTTCAAAGATAATTGATGTCTCCATCAAGTGACCCAGCCTTGTGAAGAAGGTTCACCTTGATGAGAGATACGCCCCTGCATTTAGTTCAACCCTCTCCATGTCCCTCGGAGATCCAAGACTTCAGCTGAATATATTTCTGTCAGTGGCCACTATTGACTCAGTGGTGCTGTCAAGCAGTTCACAGAAACGCCAGCCTCTAAATAGTATCCAGCTGTCAGTGGGAAAGAAGAATACTTAATTAGATTCCTTATTGGGCAAGGAAGATGGCAGCAAACTAATGATGTCATTAAACTACAATCCAGAACCTCTGGTAAATATTGTGGAAACACGGCTTCAAATCCTAATGTGGTAGTTGGAGAGGTTTGAATTCAATTAAACCTTGGATTCAGAAGTTAGCTGAATTGCAAAAATGTAACCATTGTCAGTTGTTGTAAGAACCCATCTGGTTCAATAACAGGGAAGGAAATCTGACATCTATGCCTGGTCTGGCCTCCATATAACTCCAGATCTACAACAACGCAGATGAATCTTAACTGCCCTCAGGACGACTTGTAGAATCCTTACAGTGTGGAAACAGGTCATTCGGCCCTACAAGTCCACACCAACCCTCCGAAGAATAACCCACCCAGACCCATTCCCTACTACTGTACATTTACCCTTAACTAATGTACCTAACCTACACATCCCTGAACACTATCAGCAATTTAGCATGGCCAGTTCACCTAACCTGCACATTTTTGGATTGTGCGAGGAAACTGGAGCACCCGGAGGAAACCCATGGAAACCACAATTCAATTGGCAAAAAAATGCTAGCACAGCCAATGCTACCTACATCCCATTAGTAAATAAAATAAAAATTAGCAGAGCCTCTCGACAAGTGGTGACACATGGCTCTGTCCAGCCAGAAGGAAAGATTCCTATTAACTGTACAAAATAAAAACAACTAAAAGAACTGCAGATGCTGGAAATCAAAAACAAAAATGGAAATTGCTGGAAAAGCTCCGCAGGTCTGGCAGCATCTGTGGAGAGAAATCAGAGTTAACATTTTGGGTCCAGTCACCCTCCTCAGAATTGATGGTGGCTAGGAATTTTTTTTATTATTATGCAGAAGATAGGGTGGGCGAAGGGGCTAAGGAGTAAATGATAGGTGGAGGTGGAGCCTAAAGGGACAAGACGAGTTGGGCAGACATAGGAGTTGATAACGATTTGGCTAAGAGGAGCAATAGCTATTAATGGGGACGTTAGTGGCTAACCAGGGTTGTGTGTAATAACAAGCTATGTGACAACAAGGCCTGGTGTGTGGGCTTTGGCTAAGGACATGGGAGAAACACAAGCCCTAAAGTTATTGAACTCAATATCGAGTCATGAAGGCTGTAGAGGTCACAAGTGGAGAATGAGGAGCTGTTCTCCCAGTCTATTGGCTCTATTACGTAATGTCCTTATGATATATCTTTTGAATAGGATGTAAAATCAAAGATCTTTTCAGATACAAAATATTACACCCCTATTGGAGAACCAAGAGTTATGTTTGACTTGCATCCAGTCCTTAAGTTACATCAAAAGATTGCTTTATTAGTTGCTGGGATCAGGCTTTCCACAAATTTGTCTAAATAGCAGCAATAGTGACACTTCCAAAAAACATTGTATTCATTGTAAAATACTACAGGATGAGCTCAAAATATGACATTTCAGTGTAGATGCAAAGCTTTTCTTTTTACAAGATGCTCTCTGCATGTATTCCAAACATACTCTGAGCTAGACATTTTGCATACTTGGTAAAAGGAGCATAACATTTTAATGCCATAACTGCCTCTTTTTAAAACTGATTTGCCAAAAATCTGAAATACAGCTCATGTCTTAGAAAGAAAACCTTTAAAATTCTTGTACTGCCTAGAACCCAACACTTTACCCATTACCAAAGATTAAATGGCTCATTTAATGTTCTGCAATTTAGTTTGCATGATCACACTTGATGTTCCAGTGATTGCCCTACCTTGCGGTGAATTGCAAATCAAGCCATGCAGAAGTAGCTTCTCACACTTACTGTCCTGTACTTTTAATTATTACACCTAGATTGGCTATGACCCAATTTATGCAATGACTTTTCTTTTCAGAAATGTAATTCCAAATCAGCTGAACTGGGGAAGTTAAACAACCACAAATTCTTTCTTCAGAAGCAGGAAAGAGGAATGAGTAACTGGCAAAAAATAAAGTGAACAGAACTGCTTGAATTGATCTTTAATTGATCACCCAATTGTGACACATCAAACGATGATCTGCCCGCTATAGCGAAGCATTAACTATAATCAATTATTAAATGCCGATGCTGGTGGCAATGGGAATAAAATGTTAAATTATGAAAATACTAAATAGAAGCATCTTTCTATATACCAACCACTCTGTTAGTTATCAGAATGGTCCCAGTCCATTATTTATGCTGATATTAAGTCCTTACAATATGAATGTGGCATTATAAAGACAAATACCTTCCAGAAGGCCAACTCTGTCATATAATCTTAAGCAGATGGTGTTACATGTTCAAATATATTAATCATAAAGATCACACTGAAAACTGAATAATGTTGCATAGTTTTAATGTGATCAAAATACAGAAGTCACTCAAATCATTATTGTAAGGAAAGTCTCTTCAGAAACTAGTAAGCAACTGTCATCACAAATTACCATGAATTATTATTATTCACCTTGTTAAGTTTATGACATGGAAATTCAAGCTGATGATTTGTACTGGGTGAACAGGGGCCATGTTATGGGACTCATTGGCTTCCATCCTGCATTACACGAGGTGCAAGATTCCAGAGTTGATTATCTGTCAACGACACTTTCTCCTCCCAGGCTTTGATTGACAGTTAAATTTGTTCAATTCAAAACAAAGCCCATGCTGCCTTAATTTGGAACTTTTAATTTCATCCTTTTATTTATTGTATTATACTGACAAGAACTGTAATGTTGAACTTTTTACATGTTTCTTTATTTTCTTACTTTTTAACCTAAGATTTTGTACCTTTTACACTAAGATGGCACGTGAATGGCAACATTATAAACTTTTTATTGTACTCCTGTGTCCCAGTACTTGAATGCATGTGACAATAAAAACCCATTTCGACTTTAATTCTCCTGTTCTCAAAGCTAATCAGAAACCATCAAAGTTAATCCCTTTTAAAATTTCTTTATGATGCATCTCTGTTATTCCACTACATACAGTTGGAACATTTACCAACATTTCCTATCACAAATTTCATGGAAAAGGTTAACACCCCAGTCATAATTCACATGTTAACATTAACGATGGGTATATACATTCCCACTTGTTATATATTTAACAGGTCACTGCATAACTCATTAACTTCAAAACAATACGCAGATGAGTCGAGTTATCAATCCAAATCATTTGTTCAATGAAACAAAAACAAACATTACAGGAAAAACTCAGCAGGTCTGGCAACATCAGAAGGCAGAGTTAACATCCAGTGACCTATCTTCAAACACCTACAACTTGAAGAAATTTCACCACAGGTTATCTTTACAGGGAGCCTGAAACCCCTCAAGATGATTTTACCTGTGTGTGGAATCAGTCACTTGACTTTATAGTTTCCCCCGCAGACTTAAGCAAACAAGCACAATTACATAGATCAGCAAAAAAAGCCTTGCATAATCTATTACAAATCAATTAGAATTAAACACTACAATTCTGTCTCCAAATGAGTCCACAAGATCAGACTCAGAGACGCATATTCTTTTGCGTATTATCATTGTATTTTGTATTCATTTATGTGCAAGGATGCAAATGCTTTTTTAAAATTATTAGCGTCATTACATCCTCAACTATCACACATCCAAAAATCATAGTGGGAGGGAAAATATGGATTAAACAAATTGTCAATTCCATAACCATTCAGTTTCTAGGTGGCAAGTGTTGCAGCTAATAGTCTACTTGTGTATTAGAAGACCCTTAATGTTACTTCAACATTGATAACATACTCAACTTTGAAAAGCAATATAGTATAGATCAAACTGAAATTTTTGTGCAACTTTATTTAAGCACAGCTCCGGCAGTTTACTCAGAATGCTTTTATTGAATCACAACCTTCAATTGCAATGGGAAAAGAATTCTTGCAGTGAAATGTAATCCTTGAAGGGTTTCTTTTGCCCCCAATAAATCCTTGAGGATTTGAACCTTGTTACTAATTAACCAACTACCTCATTAGATTTGTACTGACTAACAGTTATTAACTTCAACAATATTTTCTTAAGCACAACAAAAGTGTGATTTAGCTGGGCAGGATAATTTGGCAAAGGGTCAAATGAAAAATAGCATGGGTTGCAACTTGTATATTGTTTTAATTTGTAATGTTGAAATGCCATCCCAGCCTTAATCTCATGACAACCTATACATGGACCTGGTTCTGATATTCTCCTTTGAAGGTAAAGCCAAACATTGGCACTTCTTTTTCAACCTTTGCCAATATAATAGGCCTATTTGGCATGAAAAATAAATAATCTACTTTGTAACATCCACTTTAGGTGAAAAGGTCCCCGCACTTTTTTTTCAAGGCAAGTTTATCTTTTATTGGCTGCTCAATTAACTTTGATTTCCTCACCCTGAACTGAAACACTTCACAGCTAACCAACAGGATATAGTGCGGCTTCTCCCTCGGGGCTTATGGCATTTTTCTAAAGTGTTTCCAAATGCTGCTCTGGAGGTAACCCTTGGCTGAAAAATGCTTGGTGTTCAAACAGGTGGAAACACTTAATCGCTGCATTTCTCAACAGAGAGGCTGGAGAAGGGGTCATTCTGTAGCTGGCAAAGAAGCATATCATTGTTGTAGCCTAGTGAAGATAAAAAAGAGAAGATGATGATTTTCTTGAAGGTCGTGCATGATAGCCGACCAAATGATGGTGTTCAGCTTCTTTTACAACACAACAACTAGAGAGTGTGGTCAAAGGCAATAGGATCTGATATGAGAGGCTATAAAGAGGGAATGAATTACAAGATGATGAATAGGGATAGATTACGCAACTGTAAACTGAAACTTTATTGCAAAACCAGACGCAGGGAGCGGAATACAAGCTTGTAAATAGAAAGTGGATTAAAAGATAGTAATACAATCTTATCATAAACTGTGAAAGCAAACCACAAACAGTTTACACTGTCTGAGTGCATTTTTGTCAAAACTTTCAGCATACAAGTGCTGTATATCCCACAACACCAAGAGGACGTTTATTGTATCAGATGGCAGTGTCAGCTGGCCAAAGATGCACACTTTTAACGATACTGTGTTCTGTTTCTATGGCAACATTCATACCCAAATATTCAGTGATAGATTCCAACACTCCAACAAATGTTTGCATAGTAGCTAAATGGATATTGTGCTGCTTAATACCAGAAGGAGTAATATATTTAGATATATTGATTAAATTTTGTGCATTCATAGATTATGCATGTGGACATTTTTGTTTGGTCATTGGCTGGTTTCTTTGGAATGGTGCTCATTGACACATTGAGAGCTTTATTCACAGCTCCATTCACCTGCTAAGAACAGGGTATGCCAGGCAGTTTCAATGACTGACCTGAGAATGTTTAAAAAAATACATTTTTAACACCAAGTTGTTGGAAAATCTGTCACATATTACGCATTTTTGCAAAAGTTACCAGAGGGATATTCACAGTGAGTAGGTATGGCAGTTTTGTGTGCTTTGAAACACACCTTCATAGTATCCCTAGTGTGGAAACAGGCCATTCAAATCTACACCAACCTCTGAAGAGAATCCCACGCCCCCCCCACCTATCCTTGTAACCCTGCATTTCCCATGGCTAATCCACCTAACCTCCACATCCCTGAGCACTAGACAATTTAGCACAGTCAATCCACCTAACCTGCACACCTTTGGACTATGGGGGGAAATCAAAGCACCCGAATGAAACCCATGCAGACACGGGGAGAATGTGCAAACTCCACACAAATGGCTGGCAGAGGGAGGAAGCAAACCCAGGTCCCTGGCACTGTGAGGCAGCAGTGCTGACCACTGAACCACCATGCCACCTTCTGCTGAGATATGTGCACCTCGGTACACTTTAAAGTTATTTTGCAACAAGCGTGCACTTATCAAAAGCAGAGAAATTAAATAGGGAGAGTTTTTTTTTGTGGTAAAATGGCCAGTGTACAGAAGACAGTGAATTGGATGAAGAACCAATAGTCACATGAAGAGACTTTTTTATTACTCAGTGCATTGATGTGACCTGGAATGTGTCGCCTGAAAGGAAAGATAAAACAGAATCACTGGTAACTTTCAAAAGAGAATTGGATAGACATTTGAAGGAGAAATATTTACTGTACAATGAGGTAGAGCAGCAGGGTGAAATAGATATCTCGACCACAGATCTGGAACAGGCAGAAGGACTGAACAGGGTAAAAACAAGGACTGTAGATGCTGGAAACTAGAGTTTAGATCGGAGTGGTGCTGGAAAAGCACAGAAGGCCAGGCAGCATCCGAGGAACAGGAAAATTGACGTTTTGGGCAAAAGCCCTTCATCAGGGATAGAGCTCTATTCCTGATGAATAGAGCTTTTGCCCAAAACATTGACTTTCCTGCTCCTCGGATGTCGATTTTCCTGCTCCTCAGATGCTGCCTGACCTGCTGTGCTTTTCCAGCACCACTCTAATCTAAACAGAAGGACTGAACAAACTGCTTTTGTGTTATATCATACTAGAATTCCATATGAAAAGAGAATGTAAACTCATTGAGGACAAAGTGGCATTTAAAAACCCCACTCACACAGTATAGATACAAAATAAATACATACCAAGTCACACTTTGTCGCTAATATGTTAGATCCTGAGCAACCTCAGAGGTACATAAGGTGGGCTCTCGAGCTGCAAAGTGATTTAGCCTGATTTCAGTACAAGTCAGTATCTTTCTAAAGGAGCTGGAGTGCACCCTGGGAATGGCCAGACTGCTACAGTCTTGATGAATACCTAAATTTCCTGCCAGCATTCGTTAAAGAGACTGCGTACCATGTTGCTGGCCAGCGTTACAATGTGCAGCCTCTCCGAACAGAAACTAGCTGGACAGGGAGAAACAACCTCATGCTGAGGATTTCCAACACTACTTGCTGTCATGCTTGGCTTTTACTTATCTCTTGCTGCTGGAGATGAACTGACTTCATGTGCTTGAAGTCTAATTTTGTAACACATTGAGAGACCTTCTGGGAAATGTTATCAAGTACTCACCAGTACCTTTATCAAGATATTTCCGGGGATATTCACTGACAATGTAGCCTAAAGATGATGAGTGCTATGCCACTGGAATTATTGGAAACCAACAGGAATCACGAGGAGAAAGGAATGTTTGGTGATGAAGTTAGGAATACTGTTGGGTCTCAATGAGATTGGTAAGGGAGTGAAAGGCCAAGCAGAGCAGCGCCATCTGCTGCAGAAGAAAGGAACTGGAGCTAGGGTAATCTAGGCAGCAGTCATCACAGACATCCAGCAGATATCTCCTCTGGACCTCCTCCACCAGAATCTCCAGCACTGAATCTGTAGACCTGTTCAGGCTCCCACCTGCTACCTGAACGAAACTGAAAACTGATGTTATGTGACACCCCATGCATTGCACATTTACAGTGGAGTTAGGTTTATGGAGACTTCTGTCCGAGTGTCCCTATCCCTGGACTGCAAGGCCCGAGTTTAAGTCCCATCTGTTCTAGAAGTGCATAATAACATCTCTGAACAGGTTGATTAGAAAAAGAACTTAATTTTTAAAACAGAGAGTCTTATAAAACGAACCTTATCAAGGAAGTCTCAGAAAAAATGCTCCTTATCAGTGCTTGAGTGCTGAATCTGCAGGTGTCTGTTTTAGGGCCTACAGGCACGTTTAATTCATGGTAATCGCTAATTAGCCCTAAACTATCAGCTAAAAACAAGATTTTTAAATAAATATGTCTTATTAACACAATTCTCACTTTCCGCCAGTTTGCAAAATCACTCCCTCAAATTTGAAATTGGCAGCAACAATGAATTGGATTTGACGATTTTTTTATATATAGGTGAAGTATAATGATCCTAACTCTCAGAGATACTGGACATTATGTGTAGATTTTCTGAGGTAAATGCATGTGGTGGCATGAGCAGTGACCTGAACACTGAAGGCACCTAACATTACCTTCCAATTATACGGGTTCATGTCTTATCAAAATTATGAGCAGATGGTCAGAGGGGGTGAGAGCTTGCCTTGTTCATAAGTAGCAAATTTAAATCAATAGCAAAAAGTGATATAGGGTCAGAATCCATGTGGGGAGAGTTCAAGAACTGTATAGGAAAAAAAACTCTGAGCAATAGTCAGGGTACAGGACAGGAAATAAATCAGGAGATAGAAAAGGCATGTAAGAAAGGCACTATTACAATAATAATGTGGGAGCTTCAATATACAGGTGGACTGGGAAATTCAAGTTGATAGCAGATCCCAAGAGTGGCTATTGGACCTGGAACATGAAGCTGGAGAGATAGTAATGGGGAGCAAGGAAATGGCGGAGGAACTGAATAGATATTTTGCAGCAATCTTCATGGTGGGAGACACCAGTAGCGAGTCAGCACTTCAAGAGAGTCAGGGGGCAGAGGTTAGTCTCCTGGCCGTCGTTAAGGAGAAGGTGTTGGGGAAGCTGAAAGATCTGAAGGTAGATAGGTGGACCAGATGAACTGTATCCCAGCATTCTGAAGGAGAAAGCTGATGGGATTTTGGAGATATTACTGGTGATCTTTCAGGGATCACTAGAGTCAGGGAGGACAGGAAACTAATGAATCTAATACCTCTGTTTAAAGAAGGAAGGAAGGTAGAAGATTGGTATCTATATGCCAGTTAACCCAACCTTGATTGTTGGTAAGATTTTAGAGTCCATTATGAACAAAGAATAAAGCACACAGAAAATTAGAGCACAGGAATAAGCCGTTTGGCTCTCCCAGCCTGCGCCGATCCTGATCCTCTAACTAAACCTGTCACCTGTTTCCTAAGGGTTTGTATCCCTTTTCTCCCTGCCCATTCACATATCTATCTAGATACATCTTAAATGACACATTCGTGCCTGCCTCTAGCACTTCCGCTGGCAACGCATTCCAGGCACCCTCCACCCTCTGAGTAAAGTACTTTCCAACCATATCTCTCTAAACTTTTCCCCTCTCACTTTGAACTTGTGACCCCTAGTAACTGAGTCTCCCACTGTGGGAAAAAGCTTCTTGCTATCCATCCTGTTTATACCTCTCATGATCAGGTCCCCCATCCACCTCCGTCTTTCTCATAAAAATAATACTAATCTACTCAACCTCTCTTCATAGCTAGCACCCTCCATACAAGTTAACATCCTGGTGAACTTCCTCTACACCCTCTCCAAAGTACCTACATCCTTTTGGTAATTTGGCAACCAGAACTGTACACAGTCTGCCAAATGTGGCCGAACGAAAGTCTTATACAACTATAACATGATCTGCCAACTCTTGTACTTAACACTCCAATGAAGGAAAGCATGCCATATGCCTTCTTGACCACTCTATTAATTTGCATTGCCACCTTCAGAGAACAATGGACCTGAACACCCAGATGTCTCTGTACATCAATTTTCCCTGGATTTTTCCATTTAATGTACAGTTTGCTCTTGAATTGGATCTTCCATCACCTCACATTTGCCCAGGTTGAAATCCATCTGCCATTTCTCTGCCCAACTCTTCAATCTATCTATATTTTGCTGTATTCTCTTACAGTTCCCTTCACTATCTGTGGCTCCACTAACCTTAGTGTCATCTGCAAACTTGCTAATCAGACCACCTATACCTTCCTTCAAACTATTCAAGCACATCACGTGGCAAGTACTTCACACAGAGGGTTGTGGGCATTTGGAACACGTAGCCAGCAGAGGTGGTAGAGGCAGGCATGGTAGATTCATTTAAGATGCATCTGGACAGATGCATGAACAGGTGGGGAGCAGAGGGATACAGATGCTTAGGAAGTGACCGACAGTTTAGACAGTACATCTGGATCGGCTCAGGCTTGGAGGGCTGAAGGACCTGTTCCTGGGCTGTAAATTTTCTTTGTTCTTCTTTGTTCTTCTTTGTTCTTTGTATCACAAACAATAACGGATCCCTGTGGAATACTACTGGTCACAGGACTCCATTTTGAGAAACTCACTTCCTCTACTACTCTCTGTATCCTCTTGCCCAGCCAGCTCTCTATTCATCTAATGACTTACTGACTTCCATGTATATGAAAATGGGTCATTTTCAGGATGGCAACCAGTGACTAGTGGAGTTTTATTTTTAATTATACATGGGATGTGGGTGTAAGTTCAAGGATGACATGACAATTAGCCTTGTAGTTGACTGGTAAGGAAGAAGGTTTTAGGTTACAGGAAGATATAGGTAGAATGGTCAGATGGATAGATCAGTGGCAGATAGAAGTTAATCCTGAAAAGTGTGAGGCACTTTGGAAGAATTAGCAAGTCAAGGGGATAATCAATGAATGACAGGACACTAGGAGATTCAGATGAACCTTGGAATCTTGGGTTACTTGTTCACAGATCCCTGAAGGTGATTTGACAGGTTACTAGGATAATTACATAGACATATGATACACTTGCTTTCATCATTCATGGCATAGATTATAAGAGCAGAGAGGTTATGTTTGTATTGTACAAAACATTGCTTCTGCAACTGCTGGAGTACTATATGCTCTTCTGGTCACCAAATTATAAGATGGGTTGCAGAGGAGGTTCACTTAGGTTGGAGCAGTTTAGCTATGAAGAGAGGCTGGATAAACTTGGATTGTTTTCTTCAGAGCAAAGAAGGTTGATATAGGACCTAATTTAAGTGTAATGATTATGAGGGGGCATATACAGGGGAAGTAGGAGGCAGATGTTTCCGTTAGTTCCCTCAGTAACAATGGAGCAACATTTTAAGATAAAAGGAAGGTGTTTTAGAGGGAATGTGAGGGGGAAAAAAGCAATACCAGCCTGAAATGCACAGTTTGGAAGCATGATCAAAGCAGGAAATATCACAACATTTAAAAAAAAATTTGAATGAGCAGTTGAAATGTCATAACATTCAAGGATATCAGCCAAGTGCTAAATAAATTGGACAAATATAGACTTTTGTTTGATGGTGCAGAGTCAATGGTTGAAGGGTCTCTTCTCTATTGTTTGACTCAAAAGGTCTATGAAAAAGACCAAATCCACTGTCCACTCCCCCTCACAAACTCTGAAACAGTGCTGTTATGTCATAGGGAGGATGTGCAATAGTGATGATGCACCTGAATTAGTAATCCAGAACCTTAAACAAATCTTCTGGGTCATGTGTACAAATCTCACCATTGTGGATGACAAAATTTGGATGTAATTTATGAGAGATGATGGAATAAAGTTATTGTCAATGGTGTAGTGTCCCAGGAAATGGTTTTGGGATCTGGATTCAAATCCCACCACAGCAGATGGTGGAACATTAAGTACTTTTTAAAAAAAATCTGGAATTATTAATCTGGAATCACTGTAGTTAAAAAAAATCTGGTTCACTTATGCCCATTAGGGAAAGAAACCATCTGTCCCCAGTGGTCCCGAGCATCACAGATACCAATCTTCAATCAATTTAATTCACTCTAGGTGGTTTCAAGAAATGGTTGGAGGCACTGTGTATGGCAAAGGTTATGGACACTGACAATATTCAAGCAATAATACTGAAGACTGGTGCTCTACAATTTGCTGCTCCTCTACCCAAGTTTTTCCAGTACAGTTACAACACTGGCATCTACCTGACAATATGGAAAACTGCCCAGGTATGACCCACAGAGTAAAAGCAGGACAAATTCAACCCTGGCAATTACCGACCCATCAGTCCACTCTTGATCATCAATAAAGTGAAGGAAGATGTTATCAACAGTGTTATCATGCAGCACTTGCTTAGCAACAACCTGCTCAGTGACACCCAGTTTGGGTTCCTCCAGGGTCATTCAGTTCCTGACCTCAGTACAGTCTTAGTTCAAACATAGACAAAAGAATGGATTTTCAAAGATGCGGTGAGAGTGACAGCCCTTGACATTGAGGTTGCAGTTGGCTGGATGTGGCATCAAGGAGCCACAGCAAAATGAGTCAATGGAGATCAGGGGGAAACTCTCTGCTTATTGGAGTCATACCTGGCATATAGAACAATCTCAAAGTTTGGACAAATAAACTGCAAAGAACATTCAGTGCCACACAACAATCAGGCAATGACTATCTCCAATAAGATACAATCTAACCATTGCCCCTTGACACTCAATGGCATTTTCAGAGCTGAATTCTTCTTTATGGAGTTACCATGGACCAGAAACTGAACTGAACTTGCCAGGTAAATACTCTGGCTACAAGTGCAGATCAGAGATTGCTGTGAGTAATTCACATTCTGATTCTCAAAAGCCTGTCTGCCACCTACCAGACACAAGCCAGACTACTACAACCCCTAGGACTCATAACGGCACACAAACCAAAAGCCACGCTCAGACAACAACTTACTAGAACAAAGGAGCCAATACCCAACATGAGCAAAACTAATGTAGTTTATAAAATACCATGCAAGGACTGCACAAAACACTATATAGGACAAACAGGAAGACAGCTAACAATCCGCATACATGAACACCAACTAGCCACGAAACGACACGACCAGCTATCCCTAGTAGCCACACACTCAGACAACAAGCAACATGAATTCGACTGGGAAAACACTACTATCATAGGGCAAGCCAGACAGAGAACAGCCAGGGAATTCCTAGAGGCATGGCATTCATCCACAAACTCCATCAACAGACACATCGACCTGGACCCAATATACCAATCACTACAGCGGACAGCTGAAACTGATACCCGGAAGCGGCAAGGACAGACCACTATAAATGCCAGAAGAAACATCAAAGAAGCGCTTCGCAGGAGGCTCCAGAGCACTGATGATGTCTCCTAGCCAGGGGACGAAACGTTTGCAACAAAAACTTCCAGCTCGGCGAACAGAACCACTACAGTGTGACAGAATACTCTCCACTTACCTGGATGGGTGCAGCTCCAACAACACTCAAGAACCTTGACACCATCCAGGAAAAATCAACGTGTTTCATTGGCACTACTTCCAAAAAAACCTCATATCCCCGCCCACCAATACTCAGTAGCAGCATTGTGTACCATCTACAAGATCCACTACAGAAATTCACCAAGACTCCTTAGATAGCACCTTCTAAACCCAAGACCACTATCAAATAGAAGAGCAATGGCAACAGGTACTTGGATACATCAACTCCTGTAAGTTCCCCTCCAAGTCAATCACTAACAATATATCAGTATTACATCAGTATTGCTCAGTCAAAATCCTGAAACTCCCTTCTAAACAGTAGTGTGCATCTATCTACAACTCATGGACAAGTGTTTCAGGAGGCAGCTCATCTCCACCTTCTCAGAAGCAACTAGGGACAGGCTGTAAATACTGGCCAAAAATGCCCACATTAAAAAGAATTCAATATAAATCTGGAATTAAAAGAAAGCCTGATTATGACCGTAAGGCAAAACTAAAGTTGCCAGAGTCTGACCAGACCATAAGGCTACACTCTCAATAGAGAAAGAGAGAGAGAGACCGCTTGTGCTTTAACCTGAGAGTCTTCATACCATGTGAATGGAGAGGTTGAGTAGGAGGGACCTTCATGGTCATCTCAGCCAGTGTAAGAATTGAATCTATGCTGTTGGCGTCACACTGCTTCACAAATTAGCCCATCCAGCCAAATGAACTAAACTAAATGATGAACCATATAATCAATATTTCTTTTAAGTTACATGGCCACATATCTGCTCGGAAACTATGTGGACATCAATTGGTGTGCCTTATGAGTTCACTCCACTTTTGGAAGCCATTGCTACACACTGTCCCCAGAGGTCCATGCAGCAGACTATAAAATTAAAGAGACTGTTGCACATTGTCACAAATGGCCATCTGGTTCACAAAAGAAATCTGCCTTGTCAGGATTCCAGATCCACAACTGCACTGTCTCATAACTTCCCTCTGATATTGTCTAGCATGCCACTTAGTTGAAGGACAATTAGGAATGAGCATTAACTGCTGGCCTGAAAGGAGATGTTCACCATGCTATGAACAAAGGAAACAGACAAGGACCTTCGCTCCAAAAACTTGTGGTTTCAAATAAACCTATTGGACTATAACTCGGTGTCATGTGAATTTTGACTTTTTCACCCCAGTCCAACACCGGCTCCTTCACATCAAAATAACAAGAAATTCCATTCCATCATCTTTGACTCCAAGCTCCTCTCGAATCAGATCACCAAGGCTATTTCGTTTTGCATGTGGCAGACTTCATCCAGAACTCTCATGCTCTCAGCTGTTATCAAGATCTTGTCAGTTCAGTTTAAGTCAGGCCAATTTTTGAAACATGAAGGCAGTTGGTTTGACATTCAGGTTACAAATGATAAGGGGGTTTGATTTCTTCCGCAAGCTTCTTATGAATCCCCTTTACAGCATTGCCTGCTCAATAATCCTTGTTCATTTCTTCATCCTCTTCATTTCTCCAGGTTCTCCTGGAGGTTCTGAGCAAGCGAATCTTTTGAAAAGATCCTTATACATATTGTTTACTTCTGGGGACACCTCCAAAACATATGATATACAAATCTCATTTCTCTACATTCCCTTAAATGTAAAGGGAAGGGATGGGGGCAGATGCTATTCTCAAAGGTTGAAAGAAATTGTGGAGAGTTTTAAGCTCTGTGCTATTTCCCAGAGTGTATTGGTATTCAATCTCTCAGTCTGTACTGCATGGAGATCAGATATTTTGCTTTTTCAAAACATTCTGAGACACTTATGAAATACACAATGAACAATTTGACACAGGTTTTACGGTCAGATATGTAAAAGATCTTCCAAATTTTTTGATGGACCAAAATCATCTAAAGACTTTTGATCTTCCTGGTGCTATTTAAACATCACATGACTGAAAGAAATCTCATGATGAAAGGAAATGTTTTAAATTAATATTTGCCAGAAAACAGATTCATAGCAATAGCTGCTTGACAAATTTTGACTATTATTTGCATTGCAAATAAAGAATTCATTTTAGTTTTAGAAAACCAGTATCTCTCCTTCAACATAATCCTAGTCTAATATTTCCAGATGGATATCAAGTTTTGTTTGATACCGTTCCTTTGAGATGTCTTGAAGCATTTTACTGCATTAAGGACAATATATAAATGTGTGAGTTGGTTGTTGTTGGTAAAGCAGCAAGGGACAAAGAATTGCCTTCTCCTGTCAAAGATGGGGAGCATGTTTGACCCTGTTCCATAGCTGCAGGAAAGCAGATTGCTACTCTCATTACTATAGATGCAAAGAAGATCCTGTTGGTAAGAGGGGAAATGAAAGCAGGCAGGTTGGAAGTTTGCCACATGATAAAATAAAACCTGCCGTTCTGAGGAAGCCTGGCAACATGCCCCAACATTTTCTTGGGACTGGCAACCTTTGATATACAAGAGGAGGATAACTGGCACAGCACTGCTCCCCATGGAGTGCCAACACCATTTGTTATAGAGGGTCTCTTGAGGTGAGGAGCAATGATGTGACTATGTGACTACACTCCATAAAAACACCGGTTGTGTATGAACTTTATTTTGTACAGTTATGCAGTATAAGAGATGCTCCACAGCTGAATTGCCTTCCTACAATAAGATAGTTTTGGATGCCTATTTAGTTATCATATAAGGCAGAAAATTCAACTCAAAGCTAATTGCCTCTCACACTCTGACAATTTTCTCTTCATTGGTCAGAAAGCATCCTCCTGGGATATTGTGGCAACTGCTTTACATATGCAATAGGGCCACTAAGCCATTTAAACATGGATACAGGCATCGTTTGCATCTGTTGTTGGTGCTCAGCACACCAGTGGTATCTGCTTGCTAGCTAATTGCCACATTATTCATATAATGCTTAGAATGAGTTCACAAAGCTATAGTATGAAGGGTTTAAATGCAATGGACACATACAATTTGGCATCTTTTATCATTGCAGTTTAAGAGAATGTATTGTAATGTGAATGGCTAGACTTATGCACTATCTTTCAAATCTTCATTGATGTGTACTAATACATCTGTATAGCATTCCTCCAGTCATTTTCCTTTCATGATGGGTTAACACCTGCATCATGCAGCTGTTGGGGCAGTTTTATACAAATTTCATGCTTAAATGGTTCAAGAAAATTTTGTATATCTTGTATTATCAATATTGCTTCTTTGGGGCAGCACGGTGGCTCAGTGGTTAGCACTGCTGTCTCACAGTGCCAGGGACCTGGATTCAATTCCAGCCTTGGGTGACTGTCTGTGTGGAGTCTGCATGTTCTCTCTGTGTGGGTTTCTTCCCACAATCCAAATGGTGTGCAGGTCAGGTGAATTGGCCATGCTAAACTGCTCATAATGTTAGGTGCATTAGTCAGAGGGAAATGGGTCTGGGTGGATTACTCTTTGGAGGGTCATTATGGGCTTGTTGGACCGAAGGGCCTGATTCCACACTATAGGGAACCTAATTTTCCCCAGAACTCTCCCCACTACCTATAACTATAACATAAATGCTGCCCCCTCCGCACTTCACTTCACCTCTGATGAAGAGTTTTCTAGACTCACAAGGTTAGCTTGCTTTCTCTCCATGGATGCTGCCTGACCTGCTGTGATTTCCAGCACTTTTTAAGACCATAAGACCATAAGATATAGGAGTGGAGGTCAGGCCATTTGGCCCATCGGGTCCACTCCGCCATTAAATCACGGCTGATGGGCATTTCAACTCCACTTACCCGCATTCTCCCCGTAGCCCTTACTTCCTTGTGACATCAAGAATTTATCAATCTCTGCCTTGAAGACGTTTAGCGACCCGGCCTCCATTGCACTCCGCGGCAATGAATTCCACAGGCCCACTTTTCTTTCAGTTTACATATCTATGTGTAGAGAAGTATCAGTTACCTTGAGAAATATTAACAAATGTGCACCAACCATTATGATCTTTATAGCATTGACTACAACCAACCAAAGACACAAAACAGTCAGCAAGAGATGTTTTTAATTGATAGGTGTGGTTTGCAGTGTGTCACCTGCTCTTCAAAATTGATTCAAGACAGTCTCTGAAGGTTTCCTGGTAGGAGAAGAAAAGAAACTCTTAAATTCCACTGATAATGAGCTATTATTACTCAAATTACTCAGAACACTGATTAGGTTTTAAGTAATGAAGAGGCTAACATAATCAATCATAATCTAGGCCCATCTTGTCAATATGTGTTGAAAGGTGAGGCAATGCATGCAGATCTCGGCAACGTCAGCAGAAATAAGTCTTCCTGTCTGTACATTTGCAGGGCAATACAGAACTCTCTTATACTCCAGGATCGATCCTGTAAGGTCCCTAAAGGTTGACGAGTAGGAGAACATAAAAAAACTCTTAAATGCGGCGAATGCCGATAATGAGCTTTCATTACTTAAATTGCTGTGAACACCGATTAGGTTTTATCAGGCAGAGAAGGCGACAATGATCAATCATAATCCAGCCTCAGATTGTCGATGTACATCTAGAGGTTAGCCAATTCTTACTAGCACTGGTGTCGTCAGCAAAAATTAATCAAACTGATCATTGGCTGGTAATAGAGTGGAAAGAAAATTAGTAAATGATTAAAATGCCGGTGCCCAGGAACCAATAATTAAATTAAATCACCTATTCGCCCAGGTGCTGTCAGAACAGCTTTGTTTATTAAAAAGAATAAATTCAAAATATCTAATATACCTTGGGTGGGGATCAGCCATTGATCACTTCCGCAGATATAGGTACACAACCTCAAGAATTCTAAAGCTCATCATTACTCTTTCCTCTAAGTATGACCATTTAATTTGTTTTTGCAAATGAATTGTTATTTCAATTAAAATCAGGTCATTCTGTGCCCTTTGTGTCCTTGAGCAATGAAAATGTAAACTTCTTTTCATTTATGGAAGGCAGACTCAATCTTCCCTTTGTGCACTGTTCATTTGAATAAGGCGATGGAACTGAGGTACCTCTATCCAGCTTTATTGTTTGACTTGACAGTAATATTACTTCAGCTGAAATTGTACATGCATTCACTAATTTAGTGATTATTTACATGGCAGAGAGAAGAAATGTTAGCAAACAGATGCCCCATAAAACAGAAATGGAATGAAAGGCATTCATATCATTGCTGAATAATATTTTATACCTTTGCGTATCATAAATGGGCCCATTGCACCGTTTCCATTTCCCTGCACATTTATAATTCATGCTCTGTAATAGCTCCAAATATTTTTTTGGAAGAAACTCAATGTTTGCCAGTTTGATCTGACAAAACGCTCAGCACGTAATGCACACACAATAAGGTGACACATTCTGACCCTGGTCTTCTGTGCAGGAGAAGTGACACCATCTTCGGTTATAAAAAAACAGATTCCTTTCTGTGCTTCACTGTTATCAAGACGGCCTCTTTGATGATAGACTAACCAAACATGACAATTCTTATCATTTCTTTGCTGCTGCAATCATTTTGGAATATCTAATTAACAGGCCCCATCCAGCTATTGCCTTTTGACAATCAAATGCTCTCTTCTCAGCACCAACTTTTGGGACTCCTGTTCCTCTTCAGGCAATAGTTTCACAACCAGACTGTAGGAGTCAACCATCAAGCAAATAGCTCTCCAATCCAATGTATTCTCCCACGATGAAATAATAAAATATGACAATAAATAGAATTCTTAATCCTTTTAAATAATAAAGTAGGCACAGCTGTTAGTCACAAGCTGATCTTTGCTTCAATTTCCTATTGCAATTTTCCCATGCAATTAATTAACACTTTCAAAGGAATGTTTAAGATACATTTAAGAAAGTAAGGAAAGACCAAAATGGGTACGTATTTAAAAATGGGGTCAATGTAGGGCTTGGACAAAAAAGCAGGCCAATAGAATTAATCTTGAATCTTCCTAGCAAAGACAGAACACAGGCATGATGGGTCCAATTTGGAGACCACATTTGGACCATTGTGCACAGCTTTGGACTCCATATCTCAGGAAAAATGTATTGACCTGGGAGCATTTTCATTCCTGGGACCTGGAAGTTCATGAGAATGGTCCCAGAAATGAAAAGCTTAATATATGAGGAACATTTGAGGACTCTGGGTCTATACTCAATGGAGTTTCGAAGGATGAGGGGAGGGAGATCTAACTGAAACTTACAGAATACTGAAAGGCCTGGACAGAACAGATGTTGGGAAGATATTTCCATTGGTAGGAGACTAGGACCTGAGAACACAACCTTAGACTAAAGGGAAGACCCTTCAGAACAGAGATAAGGGGAAACTTCTTCAGTCAGAGTGTGAATCTCTGGAACTCAGTGCCACAAAGACAAAGAGGCCAGATCATTCAGTATATTTAAGACAGAGATAGGTAGGTTCTTGATTGTCAAGGGGATCGAAGATTATGGGGAGAAAGCAGGAGAATGGGTTTGAGAAACGTATCAGCCATGATTGAATGACAGAGCAGACTCAATGGGCTGAATGGCCTAATTTCTGCTCCAATGTCTTCTGGTCTTATGGTCAAATGGCCTCTGCCTGTGCAGTGAATTCCAAAATGAAAGGCAAATGAACTCAAGTGAAGGAGAAGATTTTGGAAATACTTACAGTATGAGCAACCGTCAGAGCTGACCACCCATGTTGTTTGAGGATATCTACACTATTGTCCCTTCCATGTAGCTCTTTTGCTGCTAAACTCTTTGAAGGTAAGAGTCTACTGGGTTCCACTTGATCCTGGGTGGGAGAAGAAAGAACACTTGCTCGCCTATGCAGGACAGGCTCTTATCTTAAACAATCTATTGTGTATTAGTGACAAGATATCAGTTACAATCATATGAAAGGCATTGTCACAGAGACTATGAGGAAGGCTAGGACAATAGGTCTAATTCTTTCAAGATCCTAAGCAGGTCTCTCACGAAGTCCATTTCATATCATAATAGTGGGTGGTGTTTAAGATGTGCCTCAATATTAACTCTTTCAGACCATTGAGCAGCATCCCCCCCAAGCCCCTTCTTCCATGATTAATATTCTACATCTGTATATTTGCCACATTTACCATGACCCCATTTCTCTGCAAGACTGTGACTTTGCAAATTCAGATGATCTACAGGTTTCACTATTCTCCCAGACTACATTCTATCCTCGCATGAAAGCTTTGTGGACCTCACAGCTAATATCAGTTAACTTTGAGTCTAATCTCCACGGTATAAGGTCCGAAGGTGCCTTTAAATTGAAGGATGTTTAGTCATTTGGATTTTCTTCATGCAGAATAATTGTCCTCTTCAAACAGGCAAATTTTATTTTGCAATATCTGGATCACTGAACTAGACAATTTATTCTTGACTGTACCTGAGATCTCTGGTCAGTGGTCATCTCTGTTCAATGGCAGTTTACATGAGATTGTATGTTAAATAACTCCACAGAGGTCATTATCCCATCACCAAATCCTTCTTTATTTACATGTGGAGAGTCCTTGACACTGATCCAGCTCCGTCAGAGTCAGCCTTCAGAGTGATCAGAACCTCTGACACTCCTGTTCATATCTGTCAGCCAGGGCTCCTTAATTGGACCAGGTTAACAGTTCCAATCAGGGAACCCATATTCTCTGAGGTCCACCTGGCTGACCTTGTTACAATCACCGCGTTCCTCCTCATCTGAATCTGAGGATGTAAATCTTTTTTTTGTAGCTATTCCTGGGGTCAGACTCCTCCAACTCTGCCTCTGACATGGGCAGCATGTAACACACAGTAGCTCAGCCCTTACCCCAGAGCGTCTAAGAAGAAATGTATTCTCCTATTCAGCTGGAAACACTTTGAGGCAGCAACATCTACTGTGTCTATCTCAATTTCTGAGGTATCTTTAACGCTTGATGGAGATGGAAAACCCACGGGTCCTGGAACAGTCAGAAAGGCAGTCGAGCAGACAGGCAGGTTTGCTCCCACACCAGTTGTGAGTTTGCAGCTTTCATATGGTCCATGTGTTTATTCAGAACCATTGCACCTGCCTGAACTTTGTACGTCACGTGACCTGACCTCATGTCGACCATAGCATCCCCGTGGTTCCTACACCAAGCTTCGTGCCCTGAAGTAAACTGTCTCTCAGTTAGAGGGGTCTTGTGTCCAGCATTGGCATTCCTGATGCCATTTCACACACCCCCTCCCAGGTCAGGGAAAATCAGATTTGACCTGGTGCAGTCTTCTCCCCATTAGCAAGTCTGCTGGAGAGTTCCCTCTAGTTGCGTGAGGGGTAGTCTTAAAATTAAATAGGAACTAGAACAGTTTGGTATTTAGGTGAAGCTGTAGGCTGTTTCTTTAAACCTGCCTTCAAAGTTTGAACTGCTCTTCCTGCCAGACCATTGGTGGTATAAAGCTGTCCTGATGTGAGGATTTGACTTTAGGAAATAATCAAATTCCCTGCTGTTAAACAATGGTTCATTATTTGTGACCAATACTTCTGCGAGTCTAGCTTTTCTATTATCATCCCGGTGTTAGACAAAAACATTGAACCCACAAAAGGACCCGCATAGTTGACATGTAACTGAGTCCAGCATTCCCACGCATGCAGGGTAGCTGCTGGCGGTAAATTTTGTCCTTATTGGCATTCTGACACTGTCCCACCTACATGGCTATGTCTGTATCCAATCCTGGCCACCAGACATAACTTCTCACTAATGTTTTAATTTTGGAAACCCCTAGATGACCCTTGTGGAGTTTAGCCAGTATCTGGCAGTGTCTGATGCTCAGGACAATCACTCCTGCTCCCCATAACAATGTGCCATCCTCTGCTGTGATGTGATTTCTCCAGGTCTGAAAATGTTCAGGTTGTGATGGCTCTTTGGTTTCCCCCATTGCCACCAATGGTTTCAGTTTTGCCAGGATTGGATCTTTGTACGTCTGATATTGTCAGCTGTGACTGGAAGTGTGTCCAGAAAATTTAAAATAATTACAGACTCTTCCAGTGACAGTCCCACCAGCGGTGTATCTGTCAGTGGGAGGCGGCTTAATGCATCTGCGTTTGCTATTTGGCCTCCCAGGCTCCAACTTGTAATTATACACAATTATTATTGGAGCCCACCGCTGTGTTCAGCCTGAAGCTATGGGCGGCTCTACCGTGTCCTCTAAGTATAACTAGCAGTGATTTGTGGTCTGTTATTATTGCAAAATTTATGTCTGTAAAGGTATTGGTGGAACTTCCAGACTCAGAATATGATCATCAGACCTTCCTTCTCTGTCTGGTCTTATTAACATTCTGCATTAGCCATAAGCCTGGATGCATACACTATCGAGTGTTCCTCTGCATTGGGCCATCCATGATTTAATACTATCCCGGTGCCATACGGGGAGGTATCACATGTCAGTACCTGATCTCATTTGGGATCACAGCATGCCAACACTTTCGAAGATGTTAGCTACTTCTTCACTTCCCTGAAAGCCATGGCTTGGCTACGTGACCATTTCCAAGGCTGACCCATTTTTAAGAGTTGATACAAAGGTACCAGGATGGAGGCCAGGTTATGTATGAATTTCCACAATAATTCACCAGCCCAAGGAAAGACCTGAGCTCCGGTACAGACATGGGAGCCAGGCCCCATTTGATTGCTCTCACGTTATCTTCCAATGTGTGTAACCCAGTCTTGTCAACTCTGTAGCTCAAGTTGGTCATTAGAGGTGCCAAGAATGCACATTTTTCCCTGTAAGGGTATGCCTGCCTGGAAGGAATGTCTAAGGACTATGTCCAAGTTCTCTAAGTATCCTTATTGGTCTTGTCTGTTATGAGCACGTCATTCAGATAAATGGTGACCCGAGGTCGATGTTGTAAAATGTTCTCTATCGTCCACTGAAAAATTTCACAAGCTGACAATACCCCAAGTGGCAGTCTCATAAATTGGTACAACCATTAATTGTAGCATATGTCTGACAATCCTCAGATAACCAGAATTGCAAGTACACATGGCTCATGTTCAGCTTTGTGAAGATTAGATTAGATTAGATTAGATTAGATTCCCTACAGTGTGGAAACAGACCCTGCGGCTCAACCAGTCCACACCGACCCTCCGAAGAGTAACCCACCCAGACCCATTTCCCTCTGACTAACACACCTAACACCTATGGACAATTTATATCTGTTATCCAGGGGTCCCCAATTGGACCAGGCTAACAGCCCCAATCAGGTAACTCATATTTTATGACATCCACCTGGCTGACCTCATTATAATCATGCAAGTATGCATCACATCTTCAGTCTGTGTCCACAGATATTTGTTCTCATTTCTTCTCGATTAGCTTGGGAATGTTTGCCTCAGTGATCACAGTATAAGTGAAACCATCATGTTCACTTCCTTCATCCTGTAGTTTTGGGGCATGATTCTGTCTCAGCATGCAGCCGCTGCAAGATAAGTCAGAGTATCAACATGGGTAACACAGTTAAACATGGGGACACCTCCCATCATGTACGTGGCAGGTACTCATGTGACTCTGTCAACATGGTCTATCTCAAATGCTGCAGGCAGTTACCCCTGAGGCATTGTACATTGGCGAGACCGAGCAGATGCTACAACAATGGATAAATGGACACCACACAACAATCACCAGGCAGGAGAGAACATTTAGCAGTCCGGGACATTCGGCCTCAGACCTTCAGGTGACCATCCTCCAAAATGGACTTCGGGACAAGCAACAACACAGAATGGCTGAGCAGAAGCGGATAGCAAAGTTTGGTTCCCATAGGAATGGCCTCAACTGGGACCTTGGGTTCATGTCACACTACAGGTGACCCCACTACACACACACAAACACATACAGATACACACACACACACACACACACACACACACACATTCCTACATACTCACACATCCACGCAGACTCTCCCTCATACACAAACTCTCTGTCATATGCACACACATACACCCCCGACACTCACACGAACACACACACACACCCTCTTACGCACACCCCATCACACTCAAACACACACTTAATGAAGCTTACACGTGCACATACATACACACACGCTCTATCATGTGCACTTACACCCATACACGCACACTCAATCTGTCACTCCTACATATGGACACATATAAAATAATGGGGTGAATTTGTTCTTGCAGAATTACATTTTATTTTGCTCAAAAACTGCATGAATCCCTGTAAAACTCTAAAACTATACAGAGAGTTTGCCAATCTGACATAGCATTGGGACACTGACAGACTTCACACCTATTGTTTAAAAAGCTGAGCTAATTTGAGAATGTAATTTAAAAGAAGTTCTGGGATTTACAAATCAAAGAACAGAAGCCAGCACATCCCATTATATTAAAAAATGGAAGTTTTAATCTAAGATTGTTTACTGTATCACTTCTCCATGACACTAGACTCCTTTGGCTATAAATTCTGTGAGCATGATCTTAACCTCCACAACCACCTGATGAAGGAGTGGTGCTCCAAAAGCTAGTGCTTCCAAATAAACCTGTTGGACTATAACTTGGTGTTGTGTCATTTTTAACTTTGTAAAAACAAAGACTGCAGATGCTGGAAACCAGAGTCTAGATCAGAGTGGTGCTGGAAAAGCATAGCAGGTCAGGCAGCATCCGAGGAGCAGGAAAATCGACGTTTTGGGTAAAAGCCCTTCATCAGGAATAGAGGCAGGGTGCCTGCGGGTGTAGTAGCCTGGCTGAGCGGTCGAAGGATTTCAACTCCAGTCTCTACCAAATTGTGGGCTCAAATCCCACTGCTACCAACATCCTGAGTCTCATTTTTAACTTTGTCCAACACCAGCACCTCCAAATCATGATGTGTTCTCAAGCATAGTTCACTATTTGATAAAATAGTAACACTGACCAGATGACCAATGACATAAATATCCACTTACCAAAATACTATGTCTATGTCATCCATTTCCCCTAAGAACAGGTTAGATTTTTCTTGCATTGCAAATGGTTCTATTTCTTTAAAGTTTTTCTTATTCAACTTCTTGCTTTTCTGTGACTGTGTCCTACTTTGGCACATTTTCAGATAAAGGTGAAGCATCTATTATGATGGCTGTTTATTAATAGCATTGCGTTTGTCTATGAGGTTTCTTTTTTCTATAGCATTTATAAAGATTTTAGTCTCTATTTTTAAGTCACAGGAGTACTGTTGCTCCATGCTGCTACAAAAGCATTTTCCCTTGTGCTTACATTTTAAATGGAGGATTCCCAGCTTTTCTACAGCTTCGCTGGATGAATGCTGCTATTAGTGGCCAAATTCAATGATTCCCATTTCCAGATGGTTTTACTGAATGAACTTTGCTGCCCGATTTTTTTTTTCTGGTTGTTTCCCACTGTCTGCCAAACCAAAAATAATCCCTGTTTCTTTCATGGCTTTACTTGAGTGATTTCTGCTAGCTGCAGATACAATAAATTCTTTCTGATTTTACCACAGTTTAAATAATGGATTTCCCATCACTTCTGCATCCTTTATGATGTCTCTGAACAGTTCCCTTCCTTTGAACCTTGTCTGTTTAGATTTTTAATGTGCCTTTTTGGACTTGAATTCTGCTCTCATGATGTCCCCAGGTCTGTGACTGCTATTTCGGTTGCTCCTGTATCCCTTGATTTCCCTTACTGCTGCTAAGCCTTATGGAGCTCACCTTGTGGCCACACTTGCTTTGAGCTGTAAGGGTCTGGCTTTATATCCAAGTTTCAAAGAATATAATACAGTGCCTTTTTTGTTTTCCATTGCCCATCATCAATACTTGTCTTTTAATGGAGATTCTAATATCCAGTCAGTCTCTGAATGCATCCCAATGACTGCTCTTACAGATTACTGGCACCCAATGTCATCGCAAAGTATGTTGGGGTGGCTCACATGTCCAGGAGTATACGGCCCTCCAGCATTTTGTGTAAGGCAGCTAAAGTGAATCTATACCACTGCTCACTGTTCAAGTTGCCCTTGAAAAGGTAGTGCTGAGCTGCCTTCTTGAAGTGCTGCAGTGGGTTGACCCACAATGCCGTTAGGGAGAGAATTCCAGGATTTTGGTCCAGTGACAGTGACGGAACGAGGATATATTTCCAAGTCAGGATAATGAGTGGCTTGAAGGTGAACCTGAAGTTGGCTGGTTTCCCATGTGTCTGGTGCCCTTGTCCTCCTGAAGTGGTCATGGTATTGGAAGGTGAATGGGCATACCACATCAGTGACCACTGTGTTATGTGAGACTACCTGTAATATTGCTCACCATGATTTGGTTTGTTGCACTCACCCTTTTTTAGGGTCGGGATTTACATGGGCTTGATTGTCCTACTGTAATAGAGGATATCACTTGCTATTCTAAACAGAAGACGCTTTCATCTTAAACAAGATATTATTTATTGACCATTAACAACTAGTTACAATAGACATTGTTACAGTTTGTCAGGAGGACCTGGATGGGAGTTCTTATTCCTTTGAGATCCTAAGTTCTTCTTTCACGAGTCCATATGATATCACCACAGTGCATGGTTTTAACATACTCCTCAGGATTAATTTTTTCAAATTCTTATACCTTATATCAACAGTCAACAGGTCAGGCAGCATCAGTGGAGAGAAACAGAGTTAATGTTATAGGTCAATGATCTTTTACCAATCATAGGCCTGAAATATTAAATCTATCTCTCCTACCACAGATATGAATATATTTAATATGAGCAGACATAGAGTGTTCAGCTCCTGGGGCCTGCAGAACTGAAGAAGAGTCATACTGGCATCAAAACATTAACTCTGTTTCTCTCTTCACAGTTGTTGCCAGCTTTCTCTGTTTTTTTGCTTGATCAGGAGTTGTTTCTTTTAGAAGATCTGAACTCAGAGCACACTTTACAAATCTCTGTGGATAATCATGATCCCACTGTGGGGAGTGTAACTCTGACCTTTTGTCTGACATGTCATTCAGGTAGTTCTGCACCTACATGGAATAGAATAGAAATTTATTGTCATGTGTCACGTGTATATTTTTCATGAAAATACAGTGAAAAGTTTTATAAGTCGCCACACCACGGTGCCTATATTAATGGCAGAAGTCATATATAATAATTAAAAAAGTTAAATTAAGACACACTTCATCACAGTCCAGTTGTTGGCTCCTGGGCTCGGGGAAAGCTGATTAAGGGATGATGGCATATTCTAAAGGTGCAGCCAGAATGAGATAGCCATTCTGAGATGACAATGTCACATTGGGCTGACATCACCAACCAGGCCGCTGGAAACCACCTTGTCGCTGGGACAGGAGAAACCTACTATTCCCCATCCCATGGTCCTCTACACGCTGCCGTCAATCTGCCATCTGTCCCTTTTGCCAACGCTGGTCAAGATTCATTTCCATCCTCCCTTGTACATCTTAAATTTTCAATAATTCGTACAGTTGGCGGCTAGTCCACGACATTCTCATTTGCCATCCAGACATGTTCTCTGTTGGCAACGGTACTTAGCAACACCAAAATGTTGATTGATTGTTCTACTCTTCAGAATGATTGATTTAATGTTGCATTTGTCCGTTAAGGCCATTTGGTGTGGAGTAAGGTAGTGAGGATGTCACGTAGGTCACACCCAAATTGGCACACGTATTCCTGAAAGGACCACCTATTTGAGGCCTACTGTGAGAAATGATTTTTTAATCACTAAACAGACTGAATATAGCACCTAGCGTGTTTACCACAGACGTGTTTAAAGCATTCTTTACTTGACAAATAGAAATTTGGGAATAATTGGTGACTATGATCAAGTCATCTCCACAAGGATGCACTTTAAAAGTAGGATAGCCAGATAATTTGGGGTGGCACAGTGGTTCAGTGGTTAGCGCTGCTGCCTCTCAGCATCAGGAACTCAGGTGCAATTCTAGCCTCAGGTGACAGCCTGTGTGGGGTTTGCACATTCTCTCTGTGTCTGCATGGGTTTCCTCCAGGTGCTCTGGTTTCCTCCCACAATCCAAAGATGTCTAGGTTAGGTGAATTGGCCATGCTGAATTGCCCATAGTGTTAGTTAGGGGTAAATATAGAGTAGGGGAATGGGTCTGGTTGGGTTACGCTTCCAAGGATCAGTGTGGACTTGTTGGGCCAAACAGCCTACTACCACACTGTAGGGATTCAAACTTAATTCTTCAGAGTGAACCACTGGTTGTGGAAGGTAGCTAAAACAGCTGACTCCTCTGTTATCCAATGTATACTCCTGGTGTGAAAGTGACTATTCTGAAGTAAGAATCTCACGGAGCTGTACAATGTCCTGTGAGTTCCCACTTCATAAATGCACAAGGGTCTGCACTTTCAAAATCTTTGAGTATATCTTTATTTGGTATTCACAGAGTATAGACATGGCTCATTGTAATATGTGCCACAAGGCTGGTAAACATTTTAATAAGAAAACCTGCTGTTTACTGCTCCATCTGTAAAGGACATGGAGCAAACTTCAGAATGCTACTTTTAGATTAGATTCCCTACAGTGTGGAAACAGGCCCTTCAGCCCAACAAGTTCACACCGACCCTCTAAAGAGAAACCCACCCAGACCCATTTCCCCCTGACTAATGCATCTAACACTATGGGCAATTTAGCATGGCCAATTCACCTGACTTGGACATCCTTGGACAGCAGGAGGGAACCAGAGCACCCGGAGGAAACCCACACAGACACAGGATGTATAAACGCCACACAGAGAGTTGCCTTAGCTGGAATCAAACATGGGTCCCCTGGCGCTGTGAGGCAACAGTGCTAACCACTCAGCCACTGTGCCACCCCAAATAATCCTTCCACTTTAGCACTTGTTTTGCATTCTCAAGAATTTGGAATGAAGTAGGGCATGGAGACTAAAAACATTAACTCTCACTTTCTCTGCACAGATCATGCCAGTACTGTTGAGTTTCTTCAGCAGTTTACTTTGATGTTTTTTAAAATGGGGGATGATGAGGCTCCTTTGTGAATTTTACTTAAATAAGGGGCAACTAAAAATGCATGAAAGCAGAGATAGTTACAATGGACTGACAAATTAGTTTCAGCAATAGGTCAAAGAAATGCAGTTGTCGACACTTAATTGGATTTTTCAGAATAAACAATAAATACATTCCAATCAAAACTAGAAAATTCCAAGTGGAGAAATCCCATTAATGATAAATTACAAATCTTAAGGTAGTAGTATCAAATTTGGCGAAAAAACATATAATTCTGAAAAGATGATTGATGGTTCAAGAGATTGGCCAATCTAAAAGAAAATAAAGAATGACTAACTAAAAGATTAATAAGAAGGGGAAAAATAAAGTGTGGTAGAAAGCTGTCTGGAAATGCAAATACAGATGGTAAGAGTTTCTACACATGCTTAAAAGGAAAATCAAGTTAGCTAAATGAATGTGCATCCTTTGGAAACCATGTCTTGAAAACTGGTAATAGAGAAGAAGGAGATGGCATTCAAATTAAATTGCTATTTTGTATTAGTTTGCATCATACAGGATACAAGTAACATCCAGAAATGACCGTTATTCAAAAAAAATAGTGAGGGGGGAGTAGGAATTTAAGAAAATTGCAATCGACAAGAAACAGGCACTGAGTAAATTGTTGGAGCTATGGTTGATCATCTCTTGGATCTTCATGGATTCCATGGAGGGGTCTTAAAAGAAGTTGGTAGTGAGATAGTTGATTCATTGATTTTAATTTTCCAAATTTGCAGTAAAGGTTTCATTAGATCAGAGACAGTGAATATAATTCTCTAATCAAAAAGGGAAGAAGTCTGAGAACAGGAAATTACAGGCCAGTTAGCTTGACATCTGCAGGAGTTCCTCAGAGTATTGTCTTAGGCTCAACCATTTTCAGGTGCTTCATCAATGACCCTCCCTCCATTGTAAGGTCAAAAGTGAGGATGTTCACTGATAATTGCATAACGTTCAGCACCATTCATGACTCCTCAGATACTGAAGCAGTCCATGTTCAAATGCAACAAGATCTGGATAATATTAAGACTTGGGCAAATAAGTGACAAGCAATATTCTTGCCACATAAATACCATGCAATGACTATCTTCAATAAGAGATAATCTAACCACCACCCCTTGAAATTCAATGGTGTTACCATCACTGAATCATCTATTATCAATATCCTGGGGGTGTTACCATTAACTAGAATATGAACTGGACTTGCTATATAAATACTGTCGCTACACGAGCAGGTCAGAGGCGAGGAATACTGCAGTGAGTGACTCATCTCTTGACTCCCCAAAGCCTGCCCACCATCTACAAGACACAAGTCAGGAGTGTGATAGAATACTCCCCACTTGCCTGGATGGGTGCAGCTCCAACATCACTCAAGAAGCCTGACACCATCCAGGACAAAGCAGCTTGCTTGATTGGCATTCTTTCTTGTCCACTCCCTCTACCACCAATGCTCAGCAGCAGCAGTGTGCACTATCTACAAGATGCATTGCAGAAATTCACCAAAGATCCTCAGACAACATCTTCCAAACCCACAACCACAAACCCAGGACAAAGGAGGATTATACATGGTAACATTGCCACCTGCAAGATCCCCTCCAAGCCACTCACCATCCGAATATGGAAATATCTCTCTGTTCCTTCACTGTTGCAGGGTCAAGATCTTGGAAATTGTTCCCTCATGGCATTGTGGGTCTACCTACAGCACAGGGATTGCAGCGGCTCAAGGAGGCAGCTCACCACCACCATCTTCTCAAGGACATCTCAGGATGGGCAATAAATGCTGATCCAGCCGGTGACATCTATGTCCCTGCGGTGAACAAGAAATCAATTTGTGGGGAATAAAACAATTATAATTTTGGATCAAGGGACTGAGGAAATCTCATAAGGATGTAAACATTCCCTCTATAGCTGAGGCTGGTAGATCTGGCATGTTTTACGTATCCTCAGATTCAATAGATGCGAATTTGGAGAATCATAGCAGAGTTTGACTTTCAGAATCTGCAGTCCTCCCTGTCTTCAACTCATGTATCCTCACCTGTACAAGCACTAACATCTGTGCCACACATATTCTTCTCCTATACTTCCTGTCTCTCTCTCTCTCTCTCGCTGGGAGGGAAACAGCCCTTAATAGAGCAGGAAGTGTCAACATGCTGCCCAGCATTTGACACCCCACCCGTTGTATTAGATTACTTACAGTGTGGAAACAGGCCCTTCGGCCCAACATGTCCACACCGACCCGCTGAAGCGCTACCCACCCAGACCCATTCCCCTGCATTTACCCCTGCCCCTAACACTATGGGCAATGTAACATGGCCAATTCACCTAACCTGCACATATTTGGACTGTGGGAGGAAACCGGAGCACTGGGAGGAAACCCACGAAGACACGGGGAGAATATGCACACTCCACACAGTCAGTCGCCTGAGGCGGGAAGTGAATCCGGGTCTCTGGCACTGTGAAGCAGCAGTGCTAACCACTAGTGCCACCATGCATTCTGTTCTGATGGCCCCAAGTGGGTGACTGACCATGACCAAGCCCCTGCATTGGTAGCTGTGTCTGCCCTTGACTTCCTGCAACAGGACCTCCTGAGCAATCACTATCTCCCTTGGCTTGACTGAAGATTGCTGGCAATCATGACAAACTTCTTGCCTTTGTACCTGTGCTAGAAGGCAGAACTAATGTGAGGGTAGTACCTCTGGCTGAGGGAATATGTTGCACGAAGGCAAGGTAAGGACAATGTGAGGCAGGGACGCTGTGAGCATCCAAGTAGGCTCAGAGTGACTGAGCACTATGGTAGCAAGTGAAGAGTATGGGATGCAGCTTGGTCCACTCCATGACCTGGGCGTGTGCCCCTGATTACAAAGTATCCTTACTGCAGTATCACAATGAGAGTTGTCAGTGTAGCCTAAGGTGCAGCACTGAAGTGTAGGAATATCCTGTACATGATTTGGACATATGCCATGAATGTTCTGAGAGGTTGGCACATGTAGGATGCTTATATCAGTGGTTGTGGGTTGCATGTGGCCAGTGTCCATGGAACATATCCTGAGATGCTGTTGCCTGTTGTTCAAGATGGTGGTCCTTTGGCGAAATAATGAGCTGAGAAGTTGCCAGGTACCTGTTTTGGCTTCCAATCATGAATTCTTGACATCTAGCTTGTTTGGTGCGTTTGGTAAGATAGGAAGTTGAATATTAGCAAAGCGGGCTGGGCCATTAATAAGGTGATTAACAAGTAATAAACCCCCTTAATTATCATCTCGCCACTGCTGATTGAGAGACTCACCTACCACTTGGCATGAGCATAAAAGTTGTAGCAAGTTGCTCCCAACCTGAAGATGAACATCACCGGATTTCTCACCTGAATTTACCATCAATCTCACCATAGCTCAGGCACCTATAAGCTTGCCCATCGTGGTTTATACTATCCAGCTCTTGTTTAATATTTTCTTCTTTGTGAATACTACATTTTCCAGGACCATTAATTAATGGATTCTGTGTTCTGAGAGTTGAAATATGGCATCACCTTTGAAACTTCCTATGGTGTTGAACTATTCAGATAAAATTCTCCGAAATCCTGGATCGATCAAATGTGATTATTTTCAGTCTCTTCTGCTGCCATGGGTACCTTGATGACTTCTTGAATAGTCACTATGCTGAGAGTTGTATACACTGACAATCCTGCCACTGCCAGTCTGCTCAGAAATATAGTCATGGCTTCCAAGTCAAATTGTCATAGCTGCAATTCATTGATAGTGTATGAATGCATGGGAGAGGTAACTTCATTAGAAATAGTTAACCTCTCAGTTGTCAGTTATACCATTCAGTTCAAATGATCTCATGTCTTACAGAATTCAGACTGGTAAAGTATTTGCATATGCCAACCTTGACTTTGACTGTGTTTGTCTAGTTCCTCAGGACAAATGATGTTGACTGTAGCTAAATGTCCAGGTTTGTTGATTTCATCCACCCAATGCGGAAATTTTATTCATCCTTGGCTTGGAAGTTAGTTCACTCTGAGCCTTCACTGGAGTCCATCTTAGGGTAAATGTCATGTATTGGCTTACATTTGTGGAAAACCTCAGGCACGTTTCTTGATGTTATTGTCATATTCTTTATGGATGTGCCCCGTTGTATCCTCTATCTGTATCTTTGCAGTGAGATTTCTTGCACAGGAAGGTCCCAGATCCTTTTAAACCATTTTCTTACATAGATCTTGGAATGCAGGACAGCTTCACAATTGGTGTGATAGACCAGACTTATCACATAGTTAGTTTGATGTATTGAGTCCTGACTGCAGTGTCAATACTGCGTGCAGCATCTAACCCTTGCAGGTCTTATGTTCAGTGACAGTAGCTTCATATTTTCTGCCAACTGTGAGTAGTGAATCAATGCTGTGCCATTACTTTAGATTAGATTACTAGATTACTTACAGTGTGGAAACAGGCCCTTCGGCCCAACAAGTCCACACTGACCCGCCGAAGCGCAACCCACCCATACCCCTACGTATACCCCTTATCTAACACTACGGGCAATTTAACTTGGCCAATTTACCTGACCCGCACATCTTTGGACCGTGGGAGGAAACCGGAGCACCCGGAGGAAACCCACGCAGACACGGGGAGAACATGCAAACTCCACACAGTCTGTCACCTGAGTCAGGAATTGAACCCGCATCTCTGGTGCTGTGAGGCAGCAGTGCTAACCACTGTGCCACCATGCCGCCCACTACTTTCTTTCCAAGATATCTTTTTGGAATATTTCAAAGGATGTTGGGAAAACACCAACTCCATTATTCTCTCTGACAGCTCAGCCTCTGAAAAATTGCAGCCATTGCCCTTATAATGGCACCTACTGACAAATAGATCCATTGATTCCTGTGGCTTTTGTCAGTAAATCATCAATGTTAAGTGATACCTTTTACAATTAACTCTTACTGATCAACTTCTGTGCCTTCTATGTATCTTTGTGGGATTTTTCCAGTCCTCTGCAGATAAACCAGACTCTATGTACCCTCTCATTACCAATTGCTACCAGTATTTTGAAGGCTTATTTAACCATTTTTGCAATTGCTGGGTCTATGAAGTTTAGTTACAGTCTCTGTTTAACAGGCTTGAACTCAGACAGAAGGTCCAGTGCCACTCAATTCATGGCAGAAGATCTGATATCTATCCTTCTGCTTTCAGAACTGTCCCTGCTTGTCACGTGAATTTTGGTGTGCTTCCCATTAGCTCCTTTAGCTTCCAACTGCCCATAGAAGTTGAAATAACCTTAGGATAGTTTAGATTGGAATCACCTGCCTCTAGCTGATGGAGGGCTTTTGCCCAAAACGTTGATTTTCCTGCTCCTCGGATGCTGCCTGACCTGCTGTACTTTTCCAGCACCACTCTAATCTAAACCCTGCCTCTATGATGCTGGTCAGCTTGGAGATACTTAAAGTTTGTTAAAAGCTCTTATTTAATTGTATTTTCTGCACTGTGGGACTTCTTGATGATTATTTCCATCCTTGGCTTTCAAGCTTGTTAGGCTGATTCCTTCTTTGTGCTCTTCTTCGAAAGAAAAAAGACTTAGCTGTGGGCCATGCAATAATATAGTTTTGCGTTATGTAAATGTTACGCATGAGTTATGAGGATTGTTGAATACATGCAGTTGGCTTATTTACAGCTGATACATACATTACAGAGTAATTGCCAGATACAACCTACTCTTGGAGTGCTGCAGTGTAGACAGCGTGTGGTCATGTGAAGACATCAGGTACTGAAGGGAGTGCCGTTGTGTTGTAGTCATGTCACTGGATTAGCAATCCAGAACCCCAGGTTAATGTTCTAGGCAGATTGAAGCTTAAATTCAGTGAAATCTGGAATAAAGAGCAGGCCCAGGTAGTAATAACCTATCTGGTTAATTAATATCCTTTAGTGGAAGGAAATCTGCCCTCATCAGCTGGTTGACCTATATGCAACTTCAGACCCACAACAAAGTGCTTGACTCTTAACTGCCTTGGTCAATTAGATATAGGCAATAAATGTTGGACTAACCAATGGTGCCCACATCCCATGAATGATTTAAAAATACTTGGCTCATTTGTTGATGATCATTTAAAGAGACAAATGTGATAATGCAACAATATGCAAGGTGAATACTGGCCAAGGCAAAGAAATTCTGGCATACCTACCCCTGAAGGGTGATGGGGCTCCTGGTTCTCAAACAGAACAAACTACTACTGCTCCCCTCATGAAGCTACAATGTAATGTTATCTTGAAATGTCAGCTTTTTGCATTCATATCCAAATTGAGTCTTGACCCTCAGCCGTTGGGCTCAGAGACAAGAGTGCTACCACTGAACCATAGCTGAGCTGTTAATAAGGCAAGGCAGCTGAGCAACTACAATGCAGTTGCTATTAATTTTTGAAAGTTATTGATGAAATCCAAGCGCTTTATATTCCCATTTTCGAACATCAGACCAAAGGATCAACGCCTTCCAAGATCATAGCACCAATGGTTGGGTTTCGTGTTGAAACCCATAAGTGTATTGCATAAATCGGATTAATTCACAGATTCTTATGATGCAGATGGAGGCTATTTATTCCATCATGTCTGCATAAACTAAAAGATCATTTCAACCTAATAAGTTAAAAATCACACAACAACTGGTTATAGTCCAACAGATTTATTTTGAAACACCACCTTTTGGAGCACTGCTCCTTCATCAGGGGGTTGTGGAGTGTAAGATCACAAGAAACAGACTTTATAACAAAGGATTACAGTGTTATGCAACTGAAATGTTATATTGAAAGAACCTGGATTGTTAAGTCATAGAGTCATAGAGATGTACAGCACGGAAACAGACCCTTCTGTCCAACTCGTCCATGCCGACCAGATATCCCAACCTGATCTAGTCCCGTTTGCCAGCATCCGGCCCATATCCCTCCAAACCCTTCCTATTCATATACCCATTCAGATGACTTTTAAATGTTGTCTTTCATCTTATAGAATGGGTTGCAGGTTTCACTTCATTAAAATATAAATCCCAGAACTTCTTTTAAGTTACCTTCTCAAGATTTGGGATTTACATATTAATGAAGTGAAATCTGCAATCCATTCTAAAAGATGGAAGACTTAACAATCCAAGTTTCTTCAACAGATCATTTCAGCTGCATCTTTTGTTATAAATTCTGTGTCTTATGATCTTATAACCAACAACCACCTGATGAAGGAGCAGTGCTCCAAAAGCTAGTGATTTCAAATAAACCTATTGGACTATAACCTGGTGTTCTGTGATTTTTAACTTTGTACACCCCAGTCCAACACCGGCATCTCCACATCATCCTAATAAAAATCTCCTCCCTTTTCTCCGCAACTCTTTTCATTGTTTCTATTTAGATAATCAACTACAGGGAGTCCCCCTGTATAAACAAATTGTATAAACAATTTCATACAGGGGTCATGATTTGGAGATGCCGGTGTTGGACTGGAGTGGACAAAGTTAAAAAACACACAACACCAGATTATAGTCCAATAGGTTTATTTGGAAGCACGAGCATTCAGAGTGCTGCTCGGTCACCAGGTGGTTGTGGATTATAAGATTGTAAGACACAGAATTTATAGCAAAAGTGTAATTTTAAAGAACTGACATACAACCAGTTTACATGCTTATTAATGCCTTCTTTATATTGTCCTGCATTGTGTTCCAGCTGGCATACAAATCAACTTACAAATGGACTCCAGAATGAACCTGTTTGTAACCCATGGACTGCCTGTAATGCTCTCTTGAATTCCCCAATTAAACTGAATTCCACTGCCCTTCCAGGCATCACACCCCATAATTGTCAGCTAACATCAGCTGAATACAGACAAAAATACAGCTCTGCAGTTTAAAACCTTGTTGCGCTGAATTTCAAATTTGCTAATTAAATACTCTTGTAAGTAAGCAGTTCAGCATTTCAAATCCAGGCAAGTTCTTTCCTTCTTAGCACAGATGAACCATTCCCATTGTGACAGTGATGATGATAGTGGTATTGATGTAACTGAAAACCTACAAAGCACTTTAACATTCTTACACGCATGGTCACACTTGGAATCATAAGATTTCTGAAAACCTCAGATTAATTAGAGTTCAGTTTTGTGATCATTTTCTTATGTAAGGATAATAAAATACTGATTTTAAAGCTGGTCCTAATGCAGAATCAACCCCTTACCCTCTCTGAGATGTAATTATTTATTGCCACTATTTCCTATTGACACAGGGGTGAAGCTAAAACAGGACACATGCACAGCCCGAGATGAAACCATTTCTGTATTATACAGGGTTTTAAGCCATTACTGCTTCATGTTTTTTTAAAGTTCAGATTCAGATTATTGAAATGGTGTCAACAGAACTTGGCACCACCCCTTCCTGGCACCACTGATCAATCCATTCTCCCAGAATGCAGCAAGGTTTACCCTAATGGTCAGGTGAAAGTGTTGCTTGGCTTCACTCGGTGGCAGTTTTCTGACATAATTGATATTCCAGTCATTTGATATGGCTGCAATCCAGACATGCTACTCATGTATCAAGAAAAGAATTGATCAAGATATCTCGGGAGATCTTTCCTTTAACATTCAATGCAACTGTCATCAAGTGAGAGAATGAACTTAACAAGGACATGGAATAAAGCAGATTGACTGCTTTTCTCCTTCACTAAGTAGCAACTTTCTATCACGGTCACTATGCCCAGGCAATTCCTTCGAAAAATATTAGCAATTTTGAGGAGGTCCATTTTGGAAGCCACTATTGAATCCTGTTTTTATCTAAAGACAGTAGGTAAGGAAGTAGTACCTGAATCAATCCCAGTCCAAATGGGGAGGGTCAAACTGTATGCTGAACCAACCTCATTCAATACAGGCCATTTGCTTTCTCTTGAATAAAAAGTGGAAGACTTCAGATTACTTGTAACTGGAACACCTCCTATTGGGACTCCAAATTCAAGTGTCCATCTTTGGCCCTTTGGCCAGCAATTAGCTGAATTATTTTATTCACAAGGTGAGAGCATCACTGAATAGGCCAGCATTTATTGTCCATTACAAAGGGCAGTTAAGAGTCAATCACATTGTTGTGGGTCTGGAGTCACATGTAGTCCAGACCAGGTAAGGATGCCAGTTTCTTTCCTTAAAGGACATTATTGAACCAGATGTTTCTTTCCAACAATCAACTTATGGTCAGTATTAGACTCTTAATTCTAGATGTTTTTATTGAATTCAAATTCCACCACCTGCCTTAATGCGATTCAAACCTAGCTCCCCAGAACATTTCCTGGGTCCAGCTATAATATACTAGGCCATTGCTTCCACTTTAGGGTTGACCTACTACAAAGAGCTTGGGGTTTTGAGAAAAATACACTATTCGCTACGTGTTGTACCCTAGAATTGTGGAAGTTCCTTCTATCACATGTCTGACTGGAAATCTCCCACTCCTACTGCCTACCACTGGCCTGTGCTGGAAGGATTTACATATAGATCTATGACCTACTTGACTGAGGCTTCCTCAGCCATCAAGCCCTCAAATGGGGCTTGAACGCAAATATGTCTGCCTTGCTCAGAGGCAGAGATGTCACCGATTGCATCACGAGATCTCCTCATCCACATAGACCGACTGGACAATTCCTTGAAATCACTCCCATTTCAGCATCATTACCAAATCAGATATTAGGTAGAAATTCTTTTCCTGCCCAGCATTTGAGTCAAATTTCGAACTGAAATATCATTTGTCAAGCAGGGGTAGCTCCAAGGAAACTTTAACCTATGTTTTAAAATCGCAGGCCTCCAAAATACTAATTTTAACTCGATCAAATGACTTCACCATTTGAAAAATTCTAGTTTAGAATAAAGGACAAACTATCCACAGGTGACTCATAGTCATCTGCATTCCTGTAAGAATACGAGAACTAGACAGTCATCTCCTTGAGGCTCTTTTGACATGTAATTAGAGCCTGACTGATGCATGTCTTAACTCCATTATCAGCCTCGGATCCCTAACCCTTAATAATATTGACCAACAAAACCTCATTGATCGCAGTTTTCGATTTTTCAAACACCTTCCATGGTTGGATTTTGAGGTTTTTAGATGGACCCCCAAAATTGGGTCAAATGTGTCCTAAATGTAACCTTGACCTACACTGTGAATGGAATAGTCCGGCAATCCCAGGCTGAATTAGGCTATCTGGTAGCCAAAGAGTCAAAGATGGACTCTTGAACTTGAAGGCCCAATAGGAGGTGCTTCAGCTGCAAGTAATCTGATGTCTTCCACTTTGAGTACAAGCGAAAGCAATCACACCTCAATCTTGAACTGCATTCTTCACAATCTTTACAGTGTTTAACTGAAGCAAAATGACCACAACAGTTGGGCCAATATCATAAAGGGTCTTCCCAAAGGTGGCCTCCAATCTCAGTTGCAACCAACCAGGCTGCAAGGGCCTCAAAACCTGTCCAGAGTGCTCGGCCTTCTGACTGCCATCAAGACGTCACCTTCAGGATGACTAATCTGTTCCCAATAGTTCAGGAGTCCCACAGTTCAACCAGAAAATCCTAGTCATCTCTGATGATTGGCCTAATTTTTTTGTAACCTACCTTATCTTTCAGTAAGCATATAGCCCTTCCATCGCAAAACTCTTGATGGGAAAATTGTCCAGGGACCAGGATGGTGCTGGTAAAGCCAAAAACATCAATTTTCAAATAACTTCCTTCCTGCTCCCATTCTCAACAGTTTTTTTCTCCTCAGAGAGTGTTCTAGCCTCAGTTAGATTTTTGTGCCCCCTCATATCACATCTGATCAGCTTAAATCTAATCTTAAAATTATTTTCCCTGATTCTAGACTGCTCAAACACAAAAAGCATCTACCTACCGTACCAAATCCTCCAACCATCTACCCACCTTAGTTTAGATCATTTCTTATGTTCACTGCCGAAGAGAATCCAACCCTAGTTTATGAAGACTGTCCTTATAATTTAACCCACTTTGACACGTTAACATTCCAGTGAAGCACCTTTACCAAGACCAGAATATTATTCCTGAAATGCAGTGACTGGAAAAGAACACTATAATCTAACCACAGATTTGTACAATTTTCACATAATTTTGACTCTTCCATGTTCTAACTGCAGCTTACAATGCATAGTTTCGCATATAATGAGCAACGCTTTGATGACTGACTTCTTCTTAGGCAAAGGGAAGATTATTTACGTATAGGAGCCAATCACTGCAGATACTGGAATTTGAACTGAAGATAAAATAAAATGCTGGAGATGGATGCTGCCTGACCCATTGTGATCTCCAACATTTTTTGTTCTCAGTTCATTATTTGCATGTATTTTTGCCTGAAGAATATATCATTTATTGGAATTCTGTTAGTATGGTATTCAAGGTAAAGTCATCATGCTCCTACTGAACCATGGAGCTGCTTTCTTGTTTGAGAGACAGAGATGACTGGTGGTGGTTTAACCTGAGGGTCACCATACCTCAGGCAAGGGAAGAAGCTAGGAAGGAGAGTCTGATATGGTAACCTCAGCTAGTGCAGGAATTGAACCCACTCTCAGATGGCCGGTTTGTGATGCAGAATAATACCAACAGCATGAGCTCAATTCCTGCATTGGCTGAGGTAACCTCTTCCCTCACCTGAAGCATGGTGACTCTTGGGTTAAATCACCACCACTCAACTATGTCTCTCAGCATTCTATTCACCAGTAGGACTATGGAGACTATACCTTTTACTCATGCTAATACATGTTAATTATCTAATATCTCCATTTTTGGAACTTGTTTTGAACATTGCAGGATTTCTGCTGCTACTTTTGACTTTCTGAAATGTAAGAGGGGATCCTCCCTCTTTCCCCAGTAGCCTGATATCAGGAAATCTGACCTTTCCTAAGTTATTATTGAAGGTTGCCATTTCTAAAGCTCTGCAAACAGACTGTCCAAATAACTTCAGTGTTTATCATAGAAAATAAATACTTAGCAAGTTACTGCCAATAAATTCTGCTCTATGTTTTTGAATCCAATTAATAATTAATGAGCAGCAGAATAGAAATGTATGTTTAATACATATCCAATAGAAAGTATATCAAGGGTAATTAATACAGTGAAATATTTGGTTTTGAAGATATCTAGAATTTACTATTTAACAAAATGAGCTTTCAGAACACTTGCAGTCACACCCTGCCTTATAATTCAGGTTTTTTTTCCTGTGTCAGAGAATCTCCGGATATATCATAGAATTATAGAATGTCTATAGTGTGGAAACAGGCCACTAGGCTGAGCAAGGCCACACTGACCCTCTGAAAAGTATCCCATCCAGACCCATTTCCCCATCCTATTATTCTATATTTCCCCCGCCGAATGGACCTAACCTATACATCCCTGAACACTATGGGCAATTTAGCACAGCCAATTCATCAAACATGCATCTCTTTGGACTGTGAGAGGAAACCCACGCAGACATGGGGCGAATGTGCAAACTTCACACAGACAGTTACCTGAGGCTGGAATTGAACTGGGTTCCTGGTGCTGTGAGGTGACAGTGATAAACACTGAGCCACAACCTTTACATAGGGCTAGACCCCTCCAAACATTTCAGGAAGATAGCCCAGACCCTAACTTCGTTCGTTGTTTTAAGCACATGTAAAGTAGATATTCCAGGAAAACCGCTTAATTTTAAACAAAACAGAACTTATTTACAAGATTACTGAATGAATTACAAACAACAGAAAACAGAATACCAAATAACTTAACCTCTCTGAAAACCCAACAGATCATCCCAACTTAATGATGGTGTTCCAAATACTTGCAACAATCCCCACAAACACACTTTTCACAAAAGGTAAAATCGAACACAGATTCTTACAGGGTAGAAGGCAGAGACAGAGTTGAAAATGTGTTGCTGGAAAAGTGCAGCAGGTCAGGCCAGCATCCAAGGAGCAGGAGAATCAACGTTTCGCGCATGAGCCCTTCTTCAGGAATCCCGACAGAGACTGAGTACCAGCCTCGACCTGTGTCCTTGGTTCCAGCCGCTTTTTTTTCCCACACTGCTGCTAAAAGCCAAACCAAGCCAGAGAAAGCTGAGCTGGGGAGAACTGGCCACTGCCCTTTCATTGATCTTTTTTTTAAACTTGAAAGCTGTATGCCTGAGGCAGTATCTGTTAGCTATTATAAAATTGCCCCAAAAACCCTTCAACCCAGACTTTTTGGAGTCTGTGTCATTTACAACCATTTTGGGAAAAAAAAGCCAAGGACAATACAACATTGATAAAGGAGCAGCATTGTCACAAGAATCATAGAATCCCTATTGTATGGAAGCAGGCCATTTGACCCCTCAAGATCTCACTGACCTTTTGAAGAACATCAAGCCTGAATCCATCCTCCATCTTATTTCTGTAATCCTACATTTCCCATGGCTAATCTACCTGGATACCTTTTACCTACATTTGAGATATTAATGCTTGGATGCAACAATAAATGATCAAAGACATCACATAAACAAACTTAATACAATGGTAGAACAAGAGAAGGCTCAGCCTTCTTCAGACCTTTATGTGCATTCTTATACTTCTAATTAATGTTGATGATCCAGATATTACTTTCAAAGATGGCACATATCAATTGTACAACTTTTAAAATTCATGTTAAAAATGCTGAAAACTTTCAGGAATCCACAATTACCTATTTTCAAATCGCTGCCATTTTAAAAGTGGCTCAAATACTCAGACAGTTGAGAAACCATCGGATATTTACTGCTGGCTCCTCTTTACTTTAGGACTGTCATCAAGGTGGATAAGACTGTTATTACCTCAAACAGTAATGTATATTACAAAGTATGTTTCATACTTCAAGATGTCAAGCAATGTTCTTGGAATTAGCTAACCAAAGTATTGTCTGACCTGAGCGCTCTGCATGAAGTCTTTAAAGGTGATAAAGGTAAAGTACACATATAACACTGTTACTGGCAAAAAAAGTATTTTATGTCAAAGTTAATCTCTGCAGAGAGAGTTCACCTGTGTTTTTGGTTACTTAGAAGGTAAACTTTTATCTGTTCATATTATGAACCATGTTTTTGAATAAATTCTATTCCTTTGTGGAAGAAGTTTTACTTTACAATCATTCAATCATTTTGCATTCATTGAGGGAACCAGATTGATGGATCCTTTTTGGTTCATATCTGATTGAGAGAAACCACACAATTGACCATATCAATAACTGGATAAAATGATTAAATTCATGTTGTGGTATATTGAGTTATGGGGAAACAATACATTTCTCCCAATCAGTCATAACATAAAACTGGGGACTGAGAGCAGGATACCCTACCCAAAAAATGAAATTTGGAAAGAATAAAAATAAAAGTGCAAGTTTTAAACTAAAATAGTTTTCAGAGTTGCTAAAGCTATTTGAAAATGGAAGATTTTCTCTGAGTGATTTACAAAAAAATCATCAAGTCCAGGTTTTTAGAATTGACAATCAAGAAGAGCTAAGAAAGCAAACATAATTAGGGCTTTCACACAAGATTTAATGTTGGAAGAGAGACAAGGCAATCCAGTTGGTGGGTCAATTGAATTCATTAGAATTCGGTCACACAATAAACAGTTTAAGTCAGAAAATGTAATGGATGGCATGCTGGTTCAGTGGTTAGCGTTGCTGTCTCACAGAACCAGAGACCCGGGTTCAACTCTCGGGCAACTATGTTTTTAGAGTTTACACTCATCTCCCTGTGTCTGCGTGGGCTTCCTCTGAGTGCTCCGGTTGCCTCCGCAGTCCAAAGATGTAGTAGGGATGTGTAGGCTAGATGGATTAGCCATGAGAAATGCAGGATTACAGAGAGAGAGAGGGTATGGGGGAGTGGGTCTGGATGGGATGCTCCTCAGAAGGTCAGTGGGCTGAATGGCCTACTTGCACACTCTATGGATTCTATGAAATTGAAAACTAGAGTTTAAAAGCAAGAAAAAACTAGGCAATAGTAAAAGACAAAGGCAAAACTGTTTCAGAAAGAGGGAAGGGAAAAAAAAAGGAAGTTTCAAAAGCTGGAAATGTAATTTCAAGTGTGAGGGAAAGAAAGAGAATTGAAAAGGCAAAAAAAAGACAAAAGAAAGAAAAGGTATACCAGCTCGGAAAGATTGAACAGAAAAGGGAGGATGTCTTCATCTCAGAGGAATATTGCAAGTGAGGAAGGATCTAAGTTCAACCCAAGGCCCAGTGGAGAGATTGTTTACATTTGTGTACATCCTTCTGCAGTTTAGCAAGTTTCATGACTTTTCCACCAGTGAGTACATCTGAATGCTCTGATCTTTGTTTTGAGGTGCTGATGGCACCTTTATAAAACTATTTGTGTCTGTGAATTACATGCAGAAGACTTCAACTGTGTTAAAACTAGACCATTGTCTCTGTGAATGATATGCAAAAGATGTTAGCTGTCTTAGGCCTAGACTACTCGACTTCCTGAAACACTTTAGACATAAAATTGGAACTGATCAGATGGAATCATTTAGTAAATGGCATTGGCCAAGGAATATATATTTCACATGGAGTGCACCTACAGTGGGACCTAATGTCAGAAATGCAATTGTCCGTAATTTGCTGATACATTATGACCTATAAGGGAAATGATTTTGGTGATAACAACCATAGCTTCTCCAGTCATCATAGAAAAGCCATGCAAGGTCAAAGGAACAGTGCAGTTACAGGAAAAGGCTTGAAGAATTTTATTCTTGATTTGTAGTGACCCCATGCAATAGCTGAGCAAAGCGTATCACTGGTGGCCAAATTGGCACAACAGATAAGTAATTTGTTACCTGAAACTTTCTTTTGGGATGTGGATAATCCAAAGAAAATGTGCAATGTGTCTTCTCCGATTAAAGCCTCAGCAAACTGATCCAGAATTATTTAAAGTAGCGTAATCATTTCAAGCCAAAGCTGAAGTTGAGTGAGCTCTGGAATACCGATATGTTAGAAATAAGATTTTGATAAGGAACTGGAGAGTTCCTCTTATATCTGCAGATGGTGATTTATCAGGTATCACCACTCCCAAATTTTGCCAAGGAAAATTAAGGATGACTTATAAATTTCCTATGACAGGGCATGTCGGAGTTGGAAAGACCCAAGCTGAAAATGTGTTGCTGGTTAAAGCACAGTGGGTTAGGCAGCATCCAAGGAATAGGAAATTCGACGTTTCGGGCATAAGCCCTTCATCAGGAATGAGGAGAGTGTGCCAAGCAGGCTAAGATAAAAGGTAGGGAGGAGGGACTTGATGGAGATGTGATAGGTGGAAGGAGGTCAAGGTGAGGGTGATAGGCCGGAGTGGGGTGGGGGCGGAGAGGTCAGGAAGAAGATTGCAGGTTAGGAGGGCGGTGCTGAGTTGAGGGAACCGACTGAGACAAGGTGGGGGGAGGGGTAATGAGGAAACTGGAGAAATCTGAGTTCATTCCTTGTGGTTGGAGGGTTCCCAGGCGGAAGATGAGGCGCTCCTCCTCCAGCCGTCGTGTTGTTATGTTTTGCTGGTGGAGGAGTCCAAGGACCTGCATGTCCTCGGTGGAGTGGGAGGGAGAGTTAAAGTGTTGAGCCATGGGGTGGTTGGGTTGGTTGGTCCGGGCGTCCCAGAGGTGTTCTCTGAAGCGTTCCGCAAGTAAGCGGCCCAAGCACATATAAGTCAACATATTTGCTGGCTAGATCTTCTAAGAAACATTGTTCAGTTTTGTAATATGTGCCTGACTGTGGAAATTATTCAACTTGCAATCAAACTGGCAACTCTAATACTGGTATTTTTGTTTGAGAAATCATGCAATAAGATGTTATTAGGTTGAGAGCGACCTTTACTGAAAACAAAAGCAGAACATATCTTTACTAACATGGCCATGTTAACTTAATTCCCAGAGGCCATCAGATGCTAGTAATTATTGCTAAGGTAGTGGTAGAAAAGTAATGCCAGACTTCCATTCAATCTGGAATATTGATGGAGATTTGGTCTGATCGGGTTCCAATTTTATGTCTAAAATGTTTCAGGAAATTGCATAGCCTAGGTCTAACACAGTTCTGCATATCACTCAGAGAGACAATGGTCTAGTTTTAACACAGTTGAAACTAGATGTAATTTAGAGACACAAGTAAAAAACAAAGATCAGAACATTCTGCCATGACTATCCTCATGACTGGAACAAGTGGCTGGCATTTTGTTTGTTTATCCCTTGAAATTCATGCAATGGGTTGACCAGTCTTAATGCGTTTAAGTTAGATTTTGGATATGAGTTAAGAAGTTTATGGACATGAGATAAGAGATCCTCTGAAACAATCCTTCACATTGGACTATTTATCTGTGTTCTAAGAATAGCTAACAGAAGCCTGAAAATTTGCTCAGAAACACTTAGAACTTTGCAATCACTGCCGCAGAAATTGGCAGGCCAGCAGGACAATATCTGAACTCTTCATCCTGTGAATAAGAACTGTTAATATTGCTGTCTTTTCAAGATGAACCATTGAAAACATGGTTCATGGTCCATATAAGATAATCAAGAGGACTGGCAAGATAAATTATTTGATTGATACATCAGATCACCAGTAAAAGAATCAATTGTGTCTTGTCAAGATGTTGACCAATACCAGTACCAGCAAGAGGATAAGCGAGTACAGGTATGTCAGGTGGGAAAGATAATGCAGGTAAAAGAGATAGTTAGAATGAGGCAGAAGGATTCAGACAACTTGACAATTTTTAAGTTGAACTATGATTTGCTTGGCTTGTATTAATTATTAGGCAGGTTAGACACCATGTTTTCATTTTTAGATGCAGAACAATGAGGAGATCTAACAAGGTTACTCTCAAAGTTCAAGAGTAGGAACAAACCAGGGTGTGCAACTTTAGGCAAATATGATATGGATGTAGTTGAAAAAACTACATGCCTGTTACTGAGGCCCAGAGAGACAGGTCCAGGTGAAATCAGAGATCCAATTCATGTTGGAAAAGCACCTTGAATCTAATCAAAGTAGCTGTAGGTCCTCTATTGAGTTGATGCCCAAAGCTGATGAGTCAATAGGTTTCTTACAGAGTACAGAAAGGCAATGCAGAAGCAATGATAGGTTCCTATGTAATTCCTCATTTGAAAGATCATATTGGTAGAATTGGCAGTGTTAGTTTCTGAGCAAAATCAATTGGCTAAAGGGGTACTGGTAGATTCCTTTAATACCCTGCACTAACAAAATATCAGCATTTGTTGCACCAGATTGTTTTCTTGAATGCCAAAGGATGCCATTTGGGCTACAAGAAATGCTCCAGCCACTTTCCAGAGACTGATGGAAGCAAATGGCAATCAATGTTTCAAACTTTGTGATTTACCTTGATAGTGTGTTGGTACACAGCGACACTTAGAAGGACTACTTGGAACAATTAGAAGCTCAATTTTGAAAACAGCAAGCCATTTATTTCATAATAAAGCTTGAGTAACATGAGTTTGCAAAAGTGTGGGTAACCGACCTTGGTGACATAGTAGGGAAAGGAGAAGGGCTGCCAAGAACAACAGAAGTACAAGCTCCAGAAAAAATAACGAGGATTGTGAGCTATTGTAATTCCAATCATGCCTTGTGCCAAACCTAAGCACTAAATCTGTTCCACTGACAGTTTACTAGAATCATTTTCCAAGATAGTGTGGTCAGAGTAGTGCCATGCAGCTTTTGAGAGCTATTTCAATCAATGAACGATTATTGACCTCTCCTAATTTCACTGAACCCTTAAAGCCTCCAATTGATGTTCCTGAGCAGATGTAGCTATGTTATAAGATGATGGGGTGTGCATGGAGAAGCCAATGTGAATTCCTCCTAAAGCCTAAACTGACATCAAAAGAGATACTCTATAATGTAAAAAGGAAACCTGTGATCGGTGCTGGCTTTTGAATTGCATTTGTGCCATTTCTTTGCAATAATATGGTTTCAGCTATTTGTTGGAAATCCAGTGTAAGACCTGAACCTCTTGAAGAGCACTTGGAAGACAAATTATTTCTGAGCAAACTACAACTGCCAAGACCCTAGACACGACATCTGGAGTGTGTCAGAATACCAAACTGACAACCATCTGAACATTCCACACCTTGTCCTTTAGTTTCTTTCAAGAACTAACCATTACATTGAACCATAAGTGGTTTTATCCAAAATGATTCCCTGCAGAGAAAAATTGAATTTTGATACTTCTCTATGTGTGAATTTGGGTTATTTGGACAGGTAATCATTTATATGTTCAAAACACAAACTCTGTGAGTCAACCACATCTGCATTTTTGTGGAATATGTTTTGCATTGTAATAATTCAATTATTTGTTTTTTTAACTTCTGTCTGAAGGATCTTCACATTCTAAGTCTAATACAGAGAAAGCCAACAAATATCATAACGTGGTAACGCATTCACATGTATGTTATGACCCAAGGAGCAGCTAGACCCGAGAAAGACAGTGTCCCCATCCCATTCACTAATTCCCGTTTCACAAATTTTCCTACTACAGTGTCATCAGAAAACCCAGAACAAATATATTAAGCTTTGGGTGGATAGATACACCTAACTAAATACATTTAAAAATCTGTTCATGCACAAAAATTAGCTGAAAAATGGAAAGGCCATTTGTTTCCTTCAGTCTCTTTAAATAGAGCTGTAGTAAGCTTCATTTTAATGGTGTTGAACCAGAAATATGAATGGGCCTGATGAAGATTCTCATTAGCATGCTAGAAGCATGCACAATGAGACTCCTACTTACAATGAGTGGGAGTGAACCCTGTGGATCTGTAACACATAATGGAGCAGGGTGCATTTGGAGAGGGAACAAAGTGCAAGCAAGTGGCATCAACTTTCTCAATTCTTGCTCGAAGTGAATTCTGGTAGTGAAATCTATACCAGTGGACATTGCTTGTCATTGTTATATTTTTTTCAAAAATTGAATGCCTCAAAATCTGTCCAAGATACCAAAATGAATGACAATTCATCTCCTTCAATTTTTAAGTATTTAACTTCTGTCCAAAACATTGCTCCATCCTTTCCCCACAACTTATTCCTATATTTTCCAAGTTTAAGCTATGAAAGACTTTAATGTTAACTATTACTTTATTTCCATATTTTTCTACGTGTTCTATGAAGTAATGTTTAATGCTTAATTTCTCATTTCTCTTACTACTTTGTATCAAAGTTGTTTTGTACTCAGTTACCTTGGTATGACAGGTTGGTGCAACATCGAGGGCCGAAGGGCCTGTAGTGCCTTGTAATGTTCTATGTTCCATGTACCTAAGATGGCATCAAGCGTGGCAACATAATACACTTCTCACTGTGCTTCTGTACTTCTGTACTTCAGTACACATGACAATAAAAATCTAAATCTAAATTTAAAGTTAGTACACATTGCACATTTGCCAAATGCTCACTAATAGAGAGGAAAATTGTGTCATAGGATATTTGAGAAACTGGTTTGTAAGGTTGAATGGGTCCAAAAGGTCTTCGAATGGATGTCATAGGGAAGAAGGATCCACCTGACATTGAACACTTGACAAACAACTGTCATTTTAAATCACAAAACCAAATGAATCTGAAAGTTTTAAATTCCTGGTGAGAAAGTTTGAAATGACCACCAACATTCAAACGTTGCATGGCTTAAAATTATGATCTAACAGCAATATGAGTTTGCAAAGGCTGACAGTGAATCCCTGAAAAATCTCAAACACTCGTCCTCATTATCATTTCTCCTCTGTGACTTTAATAGAAATAAGATTGCATGTCATTAGATTATCAATAACTTCAAATGTGTATGAATTACATGTGCATAGATGCAAGATAGCCCATTATTTCAAGCTTTGAAGAGACTTTGGATAATTGTAATCCTTAAGGAAATTTCAGCTCTAAGAGACCTGTGCATTGCAAGACAATTATACTATTTAATCTAGGATTTTTTTTTGGCTGAAGTCTTATTATAACATTAGAGCATTGAAGATGCATACTGATGCTGGTGGCTGCAGTACTGAGTGGTTAGTGCAGTCACTTGATCCTCCGGGGACAAATGTTTAATTTGCCAGCCTCAAGGCAGTCCTTAACTCTAATGAGCGCAAAGATAGAGGCCTGGCTGATTTAAAAGACAGCAGAAGAAAAAGCATCATGTTTTCTCAGAACAATTAAGGGATTTCAATCAAAGCCTTACACTCTGTCATCATGTTGCTATCAATCCTGGAGTTCATTCACTTGTTATGTTTCCATTTCGGCCAAAAATAATGAACCAGTTACAAAATAAAGGAGTATTCTTATTTTAATTAAGTAAAATTATCATTTGTTCTACTTAAATTGTCATTGTAAAATTGTTGGAAGAAACTTACAGCCCTGTCTTTGTAGAATAACAAAAATGCACATGTTAGATGCGATGTACGTGATTGTCAAACAGTAGAATCAGCAGACACACGCTATAAAAATACTGTGAAGACTGGGTGGAATGAAATGTATGAGAGAGCTGTGTTGCAGAGACTGGGATTATGTATGGTAATATGTAGGTACAAGAGTTTGTCATTCCCAAGGGAGGGAAAGTAGTCACTGTTACAAAATGAACAAAGTTAAAAAATCACACAACACCAGGTTATAGTCCAACAGATTTATTTGGAAGTTTTAGCTTTTGGAGCATTGCTCCTTCATCAGGTAGCTGTGGAGCAAGAGCAGAACTGTTGGCAGAGATCAAGATGTGGCACACTGAGAGTGAACTCAATATAGTCTGAAAGGGCTTTCTCTTAGCAGTGTAGAATAGAACCTTAAAGGTCCAAATCGCATGACTAACTCATGAGGACTGATCAACTAAGGCTTATATCAGTAAAGACACCAATCACTGCATAGTGTAAGAATGCCATCACATAAAGAACACACCTGTACCAATATGATACTGAAGTTATCTTATAATATTTGACAGTCAATAAATTGCTTTTCAGTACAAACTTTTTATACTTTCTCAGTACAAACATGCCAATCATTTAGTGTACAGAATAATCCAACAACCAGCAAATAAGGTAAATGGTTGTTAATTGTTTTTTTAAAATTCTGTTGGTTGAAAAAGGAAGGTTGGTCAGTAGGCCACAAAATCTCTAGTCTCTGGCATATGACCAACTGAACGTGCAAAACGGATTGTCTTATATGTATTGATTTCTGCTAGGACCATCTGGGCGGCCTGGGGCGATTCACTGCCCCAATCATTCTTGTGGTTATCAGTCTAAGATACGGATCGTTACAGTCTAAGATACCATGTGGGGAAGGATTACTGATACAAACGCTTCAGCAGACATTGATGAACAGTTAATAAATTTATTACATTTCACTTATTAGCTAGTTGCATTATAGTTGAAAGACATTATTGTCTCACATCAGCCTCAACTTCAGATTAAATATGCATTATTACTTTAGCTGCATGTTGTTAACATTAAGAATATTCACCAAAGCACTTTATAAACTTTGGTGAACACTGCAAAACTCATAGAACATGGTTAACTCCTTCCAGGAGCAGGTTGCTATATCCTCCACTATACAGGAGGGTGGAGCTTATCTTATGATGTCTGTTAACCCTTTCCAGTACAAACTGCCTTTTTACAAAGGGTGGTGCCTCTAACACTTTGGAAAAAAGAACACAGGCATGCTCTATTTTATAAACGGTAAGAAAATTCATAAAGCCAAAGTACAAAGGGATCTGGGAGTGCTAGTACATGATTCTCTAAAGGTTGACTTGCAGGTTGAGTCTGTGGTTAAGAAAGCAAATGTAATGTTGTCATTTATTTCAAGAGGGTTGGAATATAAAAGCAGTGATGTGCTACTGAGACTTTATAAAGCTCTGCTTAGGCCCCATTTAGAATACTATGTCCAGTTTTGGGCCCCACACCTCAAAAAAGACATACTGGCACTGGACCGTGTCCAGCGGAGATTCACACAGATGATTCCTGGAATGGTAGGCCTAACGTACGATGAACGGCTGAGGATCCTGTGATTGTATTCATTAGCGTTTAGAAGGTTGAGGGGAGATCTAATAGAAACTTACAAGATAATGAATGGCTTAGAAAGAGTGGACGCTGGGAAGTTGTTTCCATCAAGCTGGGATATTAGGACCTGTGGGCACAGACTTAGAATTAGAGGAGGTCAATTTCTTCAACCAGAGAGTGGTGGGCCTGTGAATTCACTGCCACAGAGCACAGTGGAGGTGGGAAGTTAAATGTCTTCAAGGCAGAGATTGATAAGTACTTAATCTCGCAAGGAATTAAGGGATATGGGGAGACAGTGCGTAAGTGGTGTTGAAATGCCCATTAGCCATGATTGAATGGTGGAGTGAACTCGATAGGCCAAGTGGCCCTACTTCCACTCCTATATCTTATGGTCTTGTGGTCTTATGTAATACTCTAGTGGTTCTGCGTTGAAATACCAGCCTAACTTATGTTGCACTTTTAGATCCTGAGCCATTAATCTTTGACCCTGACGTAAGACTACTCACAGTAGATTCATACTGACACTAAATGTGGTGGGAAATAAAAAGAGTCCAAATAAGAAGTTCAATCTCTTTGGGAAAACCTATTGCAGCATGTGTGTTGACTTGGTGAAGGGGCCTCACCAGCTGAGTAACAAATACATTATATTATGGGAGAGCCTGTTGTGGTCAAATCCTCTTCCCATCTCAGGTTCACATCAACAATGAAACTTACCATTGAATTCAGTATCATCCACTGTTGTACTTACATGACAGATGATGAAATGATGCCCCCCTCATCCCACAGCACCCTGGGATGTTTCACAAGCGATGGGACACTTTGGGCCAGCACTCTCTAACATTCAATCATTGCGACGTACTTCGCCTCACTGAGATGACAATGTACAAGTATTCATCACCGATGGCATGGTGCAATTCACCTTTGACCAGCACTTGATGCCTAAACATGTTCACTTCATTTGCGCGTGTGAAGAAAGGATTGCGAGTGCAATGGAGCTGGGGATGTTTTAGATTCTTGCTGACGCAATGACTCACCAGAGGGAATCTGACGCTGCCCAACCTGGGTATTGGCCCAGCCATTTCACCAGTTGTGTTGTCTATCTTAGAGGGCAGCAAGTGATGGCAGGGAATGCAGCTCAAAGGTGGACAAATAGCACTGAACTCCATCTAGTCACCAGGTACTCTTTAATCCTTCCTCACCTCCTTCTACTTTGGTCTGCCCTTTTCTACCCATCACCCCATAGGAGGATCATCACATTGGACTTTGCTGACTACTGTCCTCCCTACCCCCGAACCCTAACATTACACCATAATAATGCCCCCCAAAACCCCCTCCAACCTCCCCTCCACTCCCCCCCCCCCACCTGCCCACTCTATACTGTCTCTATGCAGGCCACAGCAGTAGTCACTGCCAATAATTCCCCCTTCCACAGCCTAGAATTAAAAACTCTTTCCTCGACCACGTTTTATATAAACTATTGGTCGGTGTGTAAATCTGTAAAAGTAAGAAATAGAGGCTGGAATTTTGGTGGGGTTGGGGTTGGGGTGATGGTGACATGTGTGAAAGAAACAGATGAGAAATCCATGCTATGAGTAGAATCTTGTTGTAAACTTTATGCTTTTCCCAAGTATCCCAGTGAGTTTCTCACTAGGCAGTGGTGGGTGCTTTATTGCTTCTTAAATACCTTGCTAATGGCTCAACCTGCCTCCTTAATGATCAGCATTCTACTTAAGCTAATGTCAAGAAAATTCCATATGGGAACCTGGTTCAATACATGGTCTGAAGGATGGCCATGGCACTTATTAGTAAACTCAGGGCATGATGAACACTTCATGTTCACATACTTTGGATTGAGCATTTGCCAACAGCCCATCTCTCTGATACACTTAGAGGCTGTTTAGCAAGCACAGACTTACGGTGCACTGGCAATTATTATGGACAGTCTGCAGCATGGACACTTTGTATAGGGACAGGTATCCAGCTCGTGGTCTGGACCAGGTTACATCTCAGGGCTGTTTGCTTGCTCTCATGATGTTCACTCACTGTGTGCCTTCTTGCATGCTCACAGTATCCCTGTTTTCCATTGTCTTGTCAGAACAGAAGAGAACAGTCCTGAAGAAGGGTCACTGGACACGAAACATTAACTCTGCTTTCCATCCACAGAGGTTGCCTGACCCACTGAGTTTCTTCAGCAATTTCTGTTTTTCTTTCTTCTTCCCTTCTGCTGGGATGTTGAGGTTGTGTCATTGGAAGGGGTGGGGGAATGATAGTTGTTGTTAGTGTGAGGAAGGAAATCAGCAACAGGATGTGGAAGGCCCTAAATACTCATTCTCCTTTCATTTTGCAACACAATTGTCTGGGCAGCGTGGTGGCTTAGTGGTTAGCACTGCTGCCTTTCAGTGCCAAGGACCTGGGTTCAACTCCAGACTCAGGCAACTGTCTGTGTGGAGCTTGCACATTCCCCCCATGTCTGTGTGGGTTTTCACTGGATGCTCTAGTTTCCTTCTACAGTCCAAAGATGTGCAGGCTAGATGGATTGGCCATGTTAAGTTGCTCATAGTGTTCCAGGATAGGTGGGTTCAGCGTGGGAAATGCAGGGATAGGGTAGGGTGTTGGAGCTTGGTGGGAAGCTCTTCGAAGGCTTGGCATTGACTCAATGGGACAAATGGCCTGCTTCCACACTGTATGGATTCTCTCACTCTCAGTTTGTGTTTATGGCAAGACAAGAGATGCTTCATGTACCTCATGCAGTCCAGAGGGAGTGCTGCACAACTGGAGATATTGTTCAGATAATGTATGACTCTGAGTCTCTGCCCACACTCCTACACAACAATAGCACATCCCTGAGCACTGCACAGAGAGGAGCGTAGCTCTTCTGCCAGAATGTTGACTAATGTTTTTCTTTCAGCCATTTCATATTTTATCCAAAAAGACAACACCTTTCAGACTTTGATATAATGGAAAAAAATAATCTTTACAAATGACAGATGTGAATAAATCTCTGAGCTGGAAGCACTGAAGTGCTTTCATAATTGATCAGCTTGACATTTGGTTTAAGAATGGCATTTTCTCCGACCTAGAAATCCTTCTGAGTTCTAAGGCTTGATCCCATGCAGTTTCCTGCCAACCATCTTGGTCAGTGGCTTTCCACAGGCAGTATTTCTTAGTAAGATCATGACATTGTTTACTAGAGAGAGCCAATTGTCACGTTTCACTTCAACAACGTTGATGAATCAGAGCTGGATGACAACACAGCAGTTAATCCAATTGGAATTGATGAAGTTGATTCTATTCAGCCAATCTGGCCTTGGTGCAGAAATACAAAGTCAAACGATAGGAGGGCTCATCTAACTAATGCCAGACAGCCCTGCAATATATTATTCTGGAGAAGCTACAACTGGTGTCAGATTGACCACCATCCACATGTAGATTGCAAAATTGTTTTTGCACTTTCCTGAAATTTATTTTGTAATTTATAAAGAGATCATGAAGCAATCATCGGTTCCTTTCATAGAACATTGCTCACTGCCACATTTCGAAGTGAAGTTACTTTGCACAAGTCTGAGGCACAAACCACACATTTCCACAGAACTATCCAGACTTGGTGATGGCTTCCAAAATAAAATCTGTGGCATCTTCATCACTTTGCCTGACCACAGAACTCAGAAAATGTGAGCTTGTGAGTGATAATTTTAACCCTTTACCCTCAACTTTCCACACTAGCAAGTGGTGAGAATGGATAGATAGATACAACGTCAGTGCCTCTTAGTGTGCTGCAAGATCAGCCTGCACAGCTCATTGAAGTCTCCGGATATGGGGTGTTTACTTCCAAAGTTGAAAATATGAGTGCCAGGGTTCAACTCATATTCACCGAAAAAGATTAAAAGCAGACAGACAGATGTCAGGTTGCTCAAGCCTTTACAGGTGAATTGAACAATTATCACAGCTTAGATTTTGAATGTAATGAGTCAATAGTAAAATACAGCAGTGAATGTGTCATAATAAGTCTTCTGAGGTGTTCCCTCATTCCATGAAAAGATCAAGATTGGAGGTAGTGACAGCAAGGATGTCTTCCCGGCGATGGCAAAGCTCTTCCAGTGATTGGAGGTGGTGGCAGAGATGGACTCTTCAGGTTGTTGGTATCGATGAGGTGACATCTTAAAGGATAGCAGCCAGAGTGGGAATCTTGATGCGGCAATGGTCTGGCCTGGCAGCAGAGCCAGAGACTCCCGTTTGCAGTAGGCCTTAAGTGGGGACTCTGGCACTGGCGAGGAGGCAGTTACAGCAGCAGTGTGGTAGGCCCAGAAGGGAGACTCATGGCATCATCGAGGTAGGTAGCAGATTTGGGCACTTCTGGTTCCAGTCCCCAGAGCAGGGATTTCTGGTTCCAGTCCCAGTATGCCCAGACTGTGGTCTCTTGGTTCCAGTAACGGTAGGCCCAGAGAGGGGACTCCTGATTGCTGTCGCAGCAGGCCCAGAGTGGGGATTCCTGGTTTCTTTCTTGGTAGGCCTAGAGAGGGAACTCCTTATTGCTGTCACAGTAGCCCCAAAGCTGGGAGTCCTGGTTCCTATCACAGTACACCTGGAGCAGGGACTCCTGGTTCCAGTCACATAGGCCCAGAACTGGGACTCCTAGTTGCTGCTATGGTAGGCCCATAGCAGGGATTCCTGGTTCCAGTCACTGGACACCTGGAGCAGGGACTTCTAGTTGTGGTCACCGTAATGCTGGAGCGGGGGCTCCTGGTTGTAATCACATTTTGCCCAGAGCAGAGACTCTTAGTAATCAGAGAGGCTGCAGTGGCAGTGGAGTCAGGAGCTCCTGGTTATGGGACGAGCAGGGGACAAGATGTCAGCATTGGTGAGATGGGCCCTACAGTGAAGAGATGGTGCTGTAAAGGTGGTGACTCCTACACTGGTGGGTCCGGTGCAGATGGCGGTGAGGCAGTGGACAAGGAGTGGCAGCTCAGCTGTCACTGGTGAGACAGTTCAGGGTTCATGGGGGCAGAAATGGGGGAATGAAGGTAGACTCTTGCTCAGTTACATCCTTTTACAGGAATCGGTTTAGATCAGTTGAGTGGATTGTTGGTTTATAGAGCAGTGTGATGCCAACAGCATAGGTTTTACTTCCCATCACTGGTTTGACGTTTCCATGAAGGACTCACTTTCTCAAGCTCTCTTCCCTCGCCTGAGGTCTGGTGGACCTCAGATTGAGTCAACGCCGGTCGCTTCTCTCCAATGAGAGATCAGCCCCCGATCAGACTGGTCAGACTATAGTGACACAGCATCTTTTTATTCTTAAACTATTCAAAGCAGTGCAGGATTGCGGTGACAGTTGAAGCCTCTCACTGTATTTTACTGTATTATTCACTGTAAAATGCAAGTGGCAAAAAGTCATTCAAATTCAATAAACCTCTTTAGCCCCTTGAGTCAAAAATCATCCCGACTGCATGATCATGTGCCTTTTCTGGAAGCACAGTACCTTGTGGAGGAAGCCCCCAGAGGCACCACCATGACAAGGACAGAAGCTGTGGGCATCTCAGTTGGCAGCAGATATGGTTGAGTATTGCCTTTACCCTGTCCTCAGTCACAGCTGGCAGCACTGCCTATGTATCAATGTGCCACGTAATCAGCTGCACTTGCTGGGTGATGTTTGTTCTGTTTGTGTTTTTGATTCCCTGATGTTGTTATAAAAAAGATTATTTGTTGGCCTCCTTCAGGGTCCTGTGTGTTCAATTGCCATTGGGACTGTGAAGGAAGCCAAAGGAGCCAGTGAGGGGAGCTGAGCCTGTCAGGTGGTAGATTAGACTCCCTACAGTGTGGAAACAGGCCATTCGGCCCAACAAGTCCACACCAACCCTCCGAAGAGCAACCTACCCAGATCCAATCCCCTACACCTAGCACGAAGGGTAATTTAGCATGGTCAATTCACCTAACCTGCACATCTTTGGACTATGGGAGGAAACTGAAGCACCCGGAGGAAACCCACGCAGACACGGGGAGAATGTGCAAACTCCACACAGACAGTTGCCTGAGGCAGGAATTGAACCCGGGTTCTTGGCGCTGTGAGGCAGCAGTGCTAACCACTAAGCCATCATGCCGCCCTAATGAAGACTCTATGCTCCTTGTCTGTGTGTGGAAATTGGATTATCCAGGTGTGTGTGCTGGTTGGAAAAATGTCCCAGTGATTCAAGTTCAACTTGGGTGTCATCTGCCACAGGCCTGGTATATACTCAAGTGAAGAATTGAAGAACAGTGTGGCCCTTGTAACCAGTCCATCCTATTGATCACTGGGAGGCCTAGGAGGATGTCTGCAATCTCCCTCCAATGCATGAGTGCCAACCTCCCAACTTTATTGTCCACTTTCTTCACTCACTTTTCAAGGAAGAGTAACAAATCATTTTCACCTTCAGTTCCAGGTCTCTTTGGGTGTGGTTGGCTCCAAATGGAGACTATCATCCTAGAAATGTAGTAAAATTTACCCTTAACATGGCAGTGTCCCATATTAGTGGTTGACTTTCTTTCTGTGCCCTCCCCGTCTGAGTAGTGGACAGAGTATAGGAGCCATCTCTTCAGGAGATAACCGTTTTCTCCCACGAGCCACCCGCAGAGTCTGGATCCCAGCCTGAAGACATCTGACACCCAGGACGCTCCCTGGAATTTCCGGCTTCTTGGGACCAAGGGCTGTCCTGCAAGATAAGCTTCCTGTGGGCACAGACCATCTGGACAATGGGTGGAAGCCTTTTCTGTTCAGCAGTGGGGCTTACTGCTCTGACAGTGCCTTGATGGCTCTGCACAGTCAGTCCCCTTGGAACTTGGTGCAATCCATCGATGGTGGTAAAGATCAAAGTTTCTGCGCTGTCTCTCTAAAATAGGACATCCTGAGCCTGGGGCTTGTCTGGTCTGTCCATGCCATCCAATTTCTTTTTGTTTCCTCATTCTCTTTCCACGATCCTTTCCTTCATGTACTTACCTCCTGAGTAGAGCTCAGTCATGGCGATGGCATTGACAGCGGTGACAGAGCCGAAAGAAGACTCACATGAGCACAGCACAGACTCACCACAGAAGATTATGGTAAGATGGCAGCAGGAGAGTTGGTGGAGGGACGAGCACAGGACCCAGGATCGGCGGCTGCCACATCAGCGTTAAAAAATGGTGCCTGAGGATTGGTAACTTTGACGTTGGTTGGGTCCAGTGCTAGCAGCAACTCAGTGGTGGGGTGGACCTCGCTGCAACATCGGTGAAGAATGCGGCATCTGCGGTTGGCGTTGGATTCAGAGCTGTCATTCTTCAGCTATGGTGATGTGGTGGGCCTGAAATGGTACTCCCGGAATGGACTGCGATGTGGGGGCATTAATGGGCCCAGAGCTCATTGTGGAGACTCTCCCACCACCTGATGTCGAGCTGAGCACTAGAAGGGAGAAAGATAAAACTGTCTTTACTTATGTCTAAGTCGTCTATCTTAATTTCAGTCTTATATCTTAGTTTCTTCCAAAAGTCAAAATGGTTCTGGACCACATTGGTATATTACACTTTTTGCTGCATTTCTTTGTTAAATAAGTCATTCAATTCAATTCAATCCATGACCAGTGTGAAGGTGTAATCCACTACCAACTGCAAAATGCCATTTATTGCGTGAGACTCCAAATAACCCAGGAGCATAGAACTTCAGGATGATGGTAAGCTTGATGAACAAAGGTCAGGGTCATTGAGTCATATAGCATAGAAACAGTCCCTTCAGCCCATCATGTCTATGCAGACCAACAAAATACACTAATGCCATTTACCTGCACTTGTCCTTAGCCTACTATGCCCTGGCATTTTATGTTTGTCCAGATGCTTTTAAATGTTGTGGGAGCACCTGCCTCCACCACCTCCTCGGGCAGCACATTCCATATTTCTACCATTGTCTGGGTGAAAAATGTTTTCCTCAAATCCCCTTTCCACCACTTACTCCTCACCTTAAACTGATACCCTCTGGTCTTAGACATGTCAGGCAGCTGAAAAACATGCTCACAATCTGCCCTATCTATACCCTCACAATTCTGAAAACCTCAATCAGATCCCTCCTCAGCCTCCTCTACGCCAGGAAAGAAAATGAATCCAAGTATATCCATCTCTTCAGCTTGGGAAAGGACTAGCACAAGGTAGGGTAGACACTAGGCATGAGGACGCAATGCACAACAGCACAGACTTCCAGGACTATCGGCCTCGCTCTGCCTAGCCTATTCCAGCACAGGTAATTTATCGTCAGCAGGTAGATGACTCATGTGCAGCACACCCAATGTTGTAGGTAGAACCGCTTTCTATCGGTAGTCCCCCGTCTTTGCTCCTCAGGCCTTGTCCTGATTAGGAGAGGAGAGGCAAGGGTGCCATTACCAAGGTCCCTCCTCACTGCTTCACCCAATGTCAAGGGCCACCCACTCCACTCTTCAGTCCCTGAGTCACCAGCTGTTTAGCAGGGCATCTGCTGCCAATTTCTGCCATCCAGCAGACTGGCACCCAAGCCAGAGCTCCCAACACTCATCAGTGAGAAAAGCAAGCTCCCCAGCGATAATTCTTCAAAGTGGCTCAGTGGTTAGCAATGCTGCCTCACAGTGCCCGGGACCCGGGTTTGATTCCACCCTCAGGCAACTGTCTGTGTAGAGTTTGCACATTCTCCTCATTTCTGAGTGGGTTTCTTTCAGGTGCTCTGCTTTCCTCCCACACTCCAACAATGTGCAGGTCAGGTGGATTGGCTACATTAAATTGATGTGTGGGTTGGGTGGACTAATTGTAGGAAATGCGGGGTTACAGGTAGAGGGAGTGGATCTGAGTGGGGTACTCTTCAGAGAGCTAGTGTGGACTCGATGGGCCAAATGGCCTGCTTCCACACTATAGGGATTCTACAATTCCAATACCAGGTGAGCTGTAAATGTGGTTCTGGTCCAAATTTCATGGGAGGAAGTGTTGAAGGTGTATTTCTTCCCTCCACCTACGCGACTCCAATGCCCTGCTTCAGGTACAAAAGTCAATTGACAACTTGCTGGCTTTGAAAAGGTACCAGGCACCTGAGGCAGCTTTAACAAGGTGAGAGTGAGACATCTGCTTCCTCTGGGATGGGAATTCTAGCTCTCATGAAAAACTAGCCAATCTGATGAAACAGAACTAAATGAACACGTGCTTAATTGAAATGTAGAGACTTCAAGAAATGCCCACTCCCATTCACCACCAACTCCCCTACACCCGAACTCAAGACTCAGCCACCTTCCCATTGCTACGGTTTAGAGACACAAATTTCAAACTGCAAGCCGCAATTGTGTCGTCAGTTGACAACCCAGCCAGAGTTTCAGTAAGGCATCTGTACACTATTTTAAATGGGAAACAAAATAATAAACCTATCATTAAACTGATGCAGGTAGGAAGCAATTGACTAAATCATAGTCGGTGGTTATTTTATTCAAAGAATAACAAATTGGATGAATGAAATAGGATGAATTATATAGGTAATAGCATTTCAGAGTTCTGCCCGGTTTAAATGAATATTGCTAAGTGCACTGCAACATCTACATCTAAATGAAGCTCATACATATGCATATGATTTGTGCAGCCAAATTACAAATTAGTAAAATAAAATTTGGTTTAATTATTAAAGTTTCACTTCAAAGGATGTCTGACTCAGTCCAATCCATTTTTTGCTTTAGTTTTATCCAATAGTGCAGCGATCCTGGAAGGTCCAGCAATAATATTGATCATTTTAGTGGCTTATTCATCCCTTAATATAAAACTAATGAGATCCTACCACTTTAATAGTCATAAATTATGAGAAAATAAGAACAATGTGGCCTCTATACTGTTCTGTCAAAGAAGAATGCTTTTATTTAGCTTTTCTTATGAACCTCCTCCGTTTAATTTTCATCTTTACTTTAAAACTTATTTGGAACTAACGATTCCCATGATTCTAGAATTGCCTTGATGCTACTTAGTGCATTCTTGTGCTCACAAACAATATACAAAAAAATGCATTTGGAATTAATCACATTTTCTTACATAAATGTTTGATATAGTGTTCCAAAATAACAAGGAAATGATGCAATGAAGGGAAAAGAGATAGACAGTTATAAAGAAACGATACCAAATGTTCAAGCATTTGTAACAAGGCTTTAGCTTGCACCAGAGCACATGCAACGGATATATTTTACAAATGCATCTTATTCCCCTATACATTATATTTGCCAACAGGTTGGGTTGATTATATGGTCCCTGCGTAACATTATCTCCACCATTTCTGCACTCCACACATCGGTGCATTAGCAACAGAGTCTGACCTTATATTTATCTCCATCAATGTCTCAAAATGCAAAACTGCATTCATATTCAAATCACTGCATAGCTTCAGCCTTCTCTACCTCCAAAACTTTCTCCAGCCATCAACACTACCATGAGTGACTCAAATTTAGCCTGCCAAACATTGACTACCTGCTTCACATTATCATTGGTGATTGTACCTGTAGCCATTGAGAAGATTATCTCCCCAAACCTTTTCACTTCTATTCCTCAATCTCGTCCTTCAAGAACTTCCTTAAAAGCTAACTGTTTGACCAAGCTTTTGCCACCATTCAGATTGGGTTTGTGTGAAAGATTAAAACTACCTTCCCTCCTCCCTTTTCCCTTTTCTTAATCCTTCTGAGTGCTTCACATCAAGGTAGATAAATCATAATGCAGGAGTAAATTACTGTCACCTCGACTCGAAACATTAGCTTGCTGTCTCTGCGTGGATGCTGCCTGACCCACTGTGATCTCCAGCATTTCTTGTTTTCAGTAAATAAATCATGACCTTGCCTTCAGTTAGAAGCTTATGTGTTCATCTCCATTCCAAGTCCAAACATGATCTGACTTATGTAGTGTGAAGGTTGATTGTGCGCTAATGCATTAGAAAGGCATCATCATTACCATGAGCAGTAATGTAAATCACATGACTAATGGGAAATGGTTCTCTCAAGACAAAGTCTTGCTCTCGACATGGATGGTGTTGACAATGTACAAATACGAGGTGATGTTTGTTGATAATAAAGCCTCCTGCAATCTTTATCAACCTTCCCACTCAGACATAACTGAAGTAGAATAGCAGAAAGTTTATAGGTTGGTACTCTGAGGGAGTTGCAGGCACTAACTTTTGAAGTTCAGACTGTGCAGCTTTCCTATAGGTTTAAAGCATGCTAAAGCTCTTTTCAAAATGAAACGATGAGTTCCTCTCTGGTTTGAATCAGATTCATTAAACAACTGTTACCTTCAAAAAGATTAACTGTCTGTTTATTTCTTTGCTAATCAAGAGAACTTGTATGCAAAATGCAGAAAGTATTAGTGTTTCACAAACAACATTCCTTTTCAATAGTTTAATCCATCTCCTACCCTTATGGAGTCATAGAGTCATAAGCACAGAAACAAATCTTTCAGTTTAACCAGTCCACGGCAGCCAGAATCCCAAATTGAACTAGTCTCAACTGCCTGTATTTGGCCCATATCCCTCCAAACATTTCTTATTCATGTACTTACCCGAATGTCTTTTAAATGATGAAACTGGACACTCATCCACCACACCTTGTGGAAATTCATTCCACACATGAATCACATTGCGTTTCTTGCAGGTTCCTATAATGTTGAGAAATGTGGTGCTGGAAAAACACAGCAGGCCAGGCAGCATTCGAGGAGCAGGAGAATCGACGTTTCGGGCATAAGCCCTTTTTCTGGAATGAGGCTGATGTGCCAAGCAGGCTGAGATAAAAGGTTGGGGGAGGGGGAAGGAATTTGGGGGAGGGGCGCTGGGAATATGATACGTGGAAGGAGGTGAGGGTGAGGGTGATAGGCCGAAGAGTGGGTGGGGGGCAGAGGGGTCGGGAAGAAGATTGCAGGTCAAGAGGGCGGTGCTGAATCCGGGGATTGGGGCTGAGATAAGGTGGGGGGAGGAGAAATGAGGAAGCTGGAGAAATCTACATTCTGAATGCCTACTCTCCACAGGTGCTGTCAGACCTGCTGAGTTTCTTCAGCAATTTCTGTTTTGTTTCAATTATAATAGATGAGTTATGATGCACTTTGACAGGTGGAAGTATGCAGGGAGATCTTGTCACACAGTGAGGAGCGCTCTTAAACTCTGAGCCAAGCTCTGTGTTCAACTTCCATGTCAGTGCTCCTTGTCTCAGAAAGGTGCACTCAAATGTGACCAAAACACTTGATTATCAAATAAAACCAAAATGCTGCAGATGCCGAAGATGTGAAATAAAAACAAAAAGTGCTGGAGAAACTGAACAGACCTGACAATGTCCGTGGGGAGACAACAGAGTGAACACCTGAAGTCCTCCTCCTTTCGAATGGAGGTGAGTTATCAGTCTGGAAATCTTTCCAAAATATGATGAGTGGAAGAATCCATTGGCCGGCCATCCTGCAGAAGGCAATGGAAAACCATTGCAGTGGTGCACCCATAAGAACAGACCAATCCAACGCATGTCCATAACCCAATATTCAGGAACAAGGATGATATGAGAAGGTGCTATATAAATGCAAGTTTCAACTTCACCTTTATTTTCTTTCCATCCAGTTTATATTTATAACAAAGACACAACCAGCAAAAGGGGCAGCAAGGTGGCTCAGCGGTTACCATTGTTGCCTCACAGCACCAGGGACTCAGGTTCGATTCCAGCCTCAGCTGACTGTCTGTGTGGAGTCTGCGCATTCTCCCTGCGTCCGCGTGGGTTTCCTTCAGATGCTCCGGTTTCCTCCCACAGTCCAAAGACGTGCAGATTAAGTGAATTGGCCATGCTAGATTGTCCAGAATGTTCAGGGATATGTAGTTAGGTGCATTAGTTAGGAGTAAATGCAGATTAATAGGGCAGGAGAATGGGTCTTGGGTGGGTTACTACTCGGAGAGTCAATGTTGACTTGCTAGGCCAAAATCCACACTGTAGGAATTCGATGATTCTAAAATACAGTTTACAAAGTGATTGATCAAAACCATGAAACATGTCAAGGCTTAGCTCACAAAGTTTATCCAGTTAATCACTGAGCTTTACAGATTAGGGAACCCCCTTTGATCTGATTTCTCTTATATGTTGAGTTTCAAAATCATGAGCAGTCTGACAGAATACAGAGGAAGAAGTTATTCCCATTAGAGGATGGAGAACCAAAGGGCACTGCCGTTAGATAAGAGAAACAATGGCATTTTGAGGAGAAACCTTTTCACACAGCTCATGGTTGGGAGTTGGAATGCATTGCCTGAGAACGTGATGCAGGCAGCCTCTGTTGATACGTTCAAGGGGAATTGGTTCATTGGAAGTGCAGGAGAAAGACAAGGAAGTGGCATGAGATATATTGCTCCTTCAGAGGATCAGCACAGATGTAGTTGGGCCAAATGGCCTCCTTTTGTCTGTAACCATTCTATCATTCTGGTTGATTTCATTAGTGGGCTTTTTAGAAATGATGCCAGCACTCTAGCCTCTCTCCCCCAGATTACTGCAGGGAAACTTAGTGACCATGCCTATTTCTTATGATTGTCCATTCACCCCTGTTAGAAGTACTCTGCAGGATGCCTGGTGAGAAAGAGATTGGGTTCAGCTGTTACGTATAATAAAATTCAAATAGATTATCAACATTCACTATCATTACAGGTGAGCATTCACTGATGCATCTGATGTTTTGTTGGATCCTATTCCCTCAAGGAACTTTTATATTCAGCAGAAGGGAGAAAATTCAAGACAATGTCAACCTTCTCTTTCACGGTCCATTTGTTTCTGAGCAAAAGGCAATAATTATCCTGAAACACATCTGAGTTGATTTTTTTTCCATGGCTAGGAAACTATGTCAAGGTCATTCAAAAGCCTCGTTCTACAGGACACCTTCCACCATCAAGAGAAGAAAACTGAAACCTATTGGATTATTGATGCTTGGAAAATTTACTGAACTGTATGAAACTCAACAGTTTATGAAATGTCACTTCCGAATAATCTTCATAGAACATAGAACAGTACAGCACAGTACAGGCCCTTTGACCCTAAATGTTGTGCCAGCCTTTTATCCTACTCTGAGATCAGACTAACCTACATACCCTTCCATGTGCCTATCCAAGTGTTGCTTAAATGTCCCTAAACATTCCGAAATATTTAACCTCGTTTATAAGCTAAGACTTTTTTTCAATTCAAGTGTGGACTAGTGACTAACTTCAGCCACATTCCGATTTCTCAAAATTTCTTATGTTTGGTTACAATCGCCTAAACACTGTTACAACCAGGTGAGGAAGCGCGTTTGATTCTCTTTATTTATATACTTCTATCAACTGGTCACAGCAAATATTTTAATTTCCTTTTTAGCATGTCTCACGTTTTGACTAAAAAGAAACAAAAGAACTGCGGAAGCTGAAAATTAGGAACAAAATTAGAAAATGCTGGAAAGTCTCAGTAGATCTGGTGAAGAGAAATCAGCGTTAATGTTTTGGATCCAGTAGCCCTTCTAAGGGGCCACAGTCTAAGAATAAAGAGTGAGCCATTCAGGACTGAGATGACGAAGCATTCCCTCACTCAGGAAGTTGTGAACCTGTGAAATTCTCTACCACAGAGAATTTGTTAGATATATTCAAGAGGGAGCAGGGTGTGGCCCTTGCAGCTAAAAGGATCAAATGGAGTGAGAGTGAGATACTGAAATTGCATGATTAGCCATGATTGTATTGAATGATGATGCAGGCTGAAAAGGGGGAATGGCTTACTCCTATATGTATTTTCTATGCTTCTATGTTTCAGAACCCTTTGATTAAACTTAGATCAAAATGAAGGAGTGCCAATTCCAAGGTTTCCTTAAGAGAAAGTGTTGAGCTTGAATACTCTTAGATCCAAGAAAAATAAGTGACATTTAAGACATACACAACATGGAATAAGTTTAAACAGAAAGGAAAGAGGGAAGAGGGCATCTATTGAGACAGGAATGTGCAGACAGTTGAAGTTTACAATTTTTAGAGACCTTGACTGACAAAAGTGAACCTTGAGTCCCAATATTTTAACAGTTGTCCAGTTTCTTTAGGATTTGGTGAAGCTTGCAGATAACGTTGACTTCTTGGTGAGCAGTAATTTTTCCAAGTTGCTTTTTCATTAGACGCTGACATTTGAGAAATTGACAGAGAGTTTGCTTTCAGATTCATTATTCCTTGTCTTTCCCTGCTGTCCAAGAAAGAAAGTCTGCTGATCAAGATCCCTTTGCATATTCCTGAGTTTGATTATTGTTTTTCCAAGCTGAAAACTCCAGATAACCTTCCATTCAACGTGTAGCTTCCAGAAGTTGTGAGTCAACTGGGAGATATAGAGCTGAGTTTCAGTGCCCTTTCATAACGGTGCTAACTTTGGTTCAGGTTAATCATTGCTAACTGATGATTTCTGCTGTAATGAGCTTAGCTCAATTGGATCAGATAACCATTGTTGTTCAGCATTTC